>NC_091844.1:30744951-33244951 GCF_037783145.1 Equus przewalskii
TCATGGGCCCTCCCAGCAACCAGCTCAGACCACCGGAGTGGAGGACAGGGCAAGTGGTGTCATCCCACTTGGCAGAAGAGGGAGCTTTGGCCCAGGAATGCTAAGTCACTAGCCCGTGCTCACACGTGGCCAGGACTAGATCCCCTGACTCCGAGTCCAGTGCTCCTTCTCCCTGCCACGCTCATAGGAAAAATGCCCTTAAGAGAGGGTGCAGTTGGTCGCTAGGAATCAAGGCGGTGCAAAGAAAACAAGAATACAGCAATATTTTCCCTATAAAATTAAGAAAAATTGTTTAGAATTATAAAATGAGCGTTGGCAAATATTTGATGAAACAGGTACTCTCCTTTATTGCTGGAAGCAATTCAGCAACCCTTCAGGAAAGCAATTGGGCAACATGCCCTGGAAAACATAAAACTGTTTCTACCCTGTTTCCCATATTCCTGGGAATCATCCAAATTAACCAAAAAGCTCTATGTACAAAGATGTTCACGCCAGCCTTATTTGTAATCCATCACTCATCCAATACACAATTATTTACTGACCAGCATGTGGCAGGGAAGCTCGGTGCTGGGAACACGAAAATGAATGAGACGTGATCCAGGCTCTTAGGATCACGACCAGGTTGGAAGTGGTAACTAAGCAACAGTTATAATGCAAGGTGATGTACAACTTAATAGAGACATATACAAGGTGCACGGGGTGGGGGCCCCCCTGTAGCCCGGTGGCATCAAGTGGGTCTTCCCAAAGGAGGTTTGCTACCCTGAGTCTCAAGAACAAGGAAGTAACCAAGGCAGACCAAGGAAAGGGGGCATCGCAGGCAGCCAGCACGGCACAGACAAAGGCACCAAAGAGCACGGGCACCTGGAGACAGCAAGTAGTCGGTGTGGCTGAGGGAGACGGGGGCACCCAGGGCAGTGGGGACAGAGGAGCGGGGAGGAGGCCGCAGATCACAAGCAGTCCTGGATTCCTGCTGAGCAATTTGGACTGAATCCTGTAGATCAGTGTTTTCCCAAAACGTGTTCTTCAAAAGTGGAGTCCTCTGGGGAGCTAAGGAGCGCTTAACCAGGTCCAAGAGGCTGGTTCCCCACAGCCAGCGCAGAGCCTCTCAGCGCCACTGTGCCTTGTAAATCTGAGTGCGGAGGGCTTCCCCGTCTCTCTTGCTCAGGAACCCTTTTTAAGTGGAGCATTTCACAAGCCTCCGATGCACTTTGGAAAACAGCTCCTTAAGCTCATCAGGAGAATTCCTCCCCAGCCAGAGCCAACCTTAACAGAAAGCTGTGCTTCAAAAGCAGGGGTGGGCCGTGCAGGGAGCCCAGACATGGGAGGCCCAAAAGCACAGACTCTTCGGCCCTATCCAGGACGGCGTCTGGATCTGGGGGAAAAACGAAAGCACGGGTCCCCAGAGACATGACCTCCGTGGTGGGGCAGCCACAGACCTCACTGTGGCCTGGCCTGGCCGCAATCCCCCTCAGGACCACCCAACGGGCACACAGCTTTGACCTCCCAGGAACCACAAGGCCAGCAAAAGGGCACAGGAGCTTCTGCTCTCTTGACCGATGCCCGGCCCCTGTAAATTAATAAATCGGCCTCTGATCTCCTCACCATCTCTCATTTGCTTGCTCAGCCAGGCCAGGCACCCCTGAGCCCACTGACCTGTGAGGCTCTCAAAGAGGACTTTCGGGGTCCCGCATGCCAAGGGTCATCGTCTGGAACGTGGTGACCTCACAACAGAGCTGCCCAAGGGTGTCCATCTTAGTGGCAGCTCTGTAAGGAGAGCTCATGGCTCCCTCAAACCACAGCAGAGGTTCCCAGCTGGGGAGGGAGCAGAGCACAATTCCCTGGGGAACACTCTGGCAAAGCCAACAGCTTCCTCCTCCATTCCGTTTGAGAAATCTCAGTCTACCACATTGTTTAGGGAAGTGATGCTGCCCGTTGGGTATGGTGTTGAGAACATGTGATTTCCAAGTCCTCTCAAGTCATATCTTTTCCATTCAAAGTAAACCCAGTGCCGACTCCAGATGCTTGCCAGGCAGTGGGAACCCCAGGCCAGTATCAAAGAGCAGTCATTTGAATTAAGCATCATTTTACATCTTTTATGCCTAATCGCTACACAGGCCACACACACTCATAACCACATGCCACACACGCCCTTCCAGTGGTCCAGAGAATTGATGCTGGCCGTATTCTCAAACCCCGCCCGAGGTGAATCCTCAGGCAGCCTGGACAGCAACAGATCTGTGTCCCTTTCCTGACTGAGTTTAATATCATTCAACAAGTGTTTCCAGGGAAATTCCTGTGTGTCCCCCCAGACTCTTTCCAGTGAGAAGGAAGCAGACACAGCCCCGGCCTTCAGGCAGCCTGAAGGCTCACCATACAGGGGACCAGCAGAGAGCACAGCTCAGGCCACGGGAGCCCCCCACGGTGGGGAAAGGCCCAGAGTGCCACAGGTCAGGGCACTCTCTGCCCCAGACACCTGGCAGGCAGGCTGGAAGATGATACCAGCGACAGAGTCTGTGCTGGACCCTCCCCTGGCCCCAGACATTCCAGATTCACACATGAGTTTCCTCCAAGCAATGCCAGCCGGTGGCCATGCACAGCCTCGGGCCGCCAGCCGCCCCAGGGTCAGTTCCAGGGGAGAAATTGCTTTGGTTTAGGGTTTGGGAGTGAAAATAAACACTCTGGGTTTTATAGGTTCACCGTGTTGGCTGCTGTTTTCCTTTCCAGCAGCTGCTCAATCAGGCCTTTCATTCAGAAGCCAGTGGCCTCTGAGGAAGCCCTGGGCAGTGCCCTCAAAGCTCAAGGGATGTTTATTTGAGGGAGGGGGCGGGGCCAGGATGGAAAGTGTGACATCTCTGCAGGCTAGGACCAGGCCGACCCTGCCTGCAGTCCCCAGAGGAGCACACTGGCTCCTGGTGTGGGTTCCCTGGAAGAGTTCCCCCTCTGAGGGTTGTCCGCCAGCCCAGCCCACAGAGGACAAGGGGCCTTCCACCTGGGCCCCACCTCACCGCTGCCCCATACAAACCCACCGCCTGCACCCCACCTCTCATGCCCTCCCCAAAGGAAGAGGAAGCAAGGGCATGAGTTATCCACTTCTTTTTCTCAGAGTATGTTCTAACTGTCAGAGAGCATCCTGCGGAAGTTTCCCAGGAAGTTACAGCTGCAGATATGGGTGCTGGTTTTGCATACGCTTTGCAGAGGGCGCTCTCAGGACCCTGGACCCAAAGCACAGAAGAGAAATTGCTCCATCCACCCTGCGCCGGGCTGCATGGGGCTGGAGAACAGGCCACTGAGAGGAGAGGACTGTGGGCAAGCACAGCTGCTGTGGAGGAGGAACCAGAGTGGTCTCCCAGGAGGAGGGGGCCGGGAAGGAGGACAGGGATGGCTCAACACTGTGGTGCCATTCGGCGAACAGAGGGTCCCTCCCATAGAAGAACTCATTCTCCTCAACTAAATAGCAAGCATTTGGAGGGTGGTGTGCCACTTGTCAGTTATTTCAACTCAAGCAATTTCCTCAAGCTATCTGAGTCTCAGTTTTTCATCTGCAAAATGGGGATGTTAAATACTTCCTTCATGGGAAAGTTGCAAGGGTTACATGAAACAAGGTCAGCAAAGGGCCTGGGCTCCCAGTGAGCACTCAGTAAGTGTTAGTTCTTTAGATATCAAGTGCTGTGAGTTCAAAGGTAAGACCAGGTCCCTTCCTGGAGGAGTTTGTGGTCATGGTCGGAAGGATGTGGCAAAGATGGACAGCAATTGTTCTAAGCAGTGAGTCAAGGCTTTGAGAAAGGTGCTGGCAAGGTGCTGGCCAGGTGCTGATGCCAACCAGCTCAGCTTGGGGAAGAGTCAGAGGGCATCTGGGCTGGGTCTTGAAAGATGAGTAGGAGTTCGCTGGGTTAAAAATAGGGAGGAAATGCATTCTAAGCAGAGAGAACACTGAATACAAAGGCTAGGACTATGAAAGAGCTCAACAAATGTTGACAAAAGTTGGTGGGGCCAGATCTAGCAGACAGAGGTGAGTCAGGGAAAGAGGAAACCGGCAAAGTACACAAGGGTCAGAGCACAAACGAGTTGTGTGCCAGGCTGGAGAGGCCGGGACGTATTTGTCAGTGCCTACATTTGAAATCAGTGGAGTGACTTGAGCAGATTGGTCTGGGGCGGTGTGGAAGGTAGCAGGGAGGCCGGGAGATGACCAGAGTCCAGATAAGACGGGGCAGAGCCACTTGTCGGGAACATCTCCAAGAGAGATTCAGGAGCCAGAATCAACAGGACTGGGTGACTGATGGTTTCCAACCTGATGGATCATAGACATACACTGATGTGACACCAGGACCAAGGCAGGAAATGCAGGAGGCCTGGATCAGAGAGGGGCGGGGCATGTTCACAAGGAGTTCTGTTTGGACAGGACGAACTGAGGGGCCTCTGGGGCATTCAGGGGGAGATAGCTAAGATGTGGCTGGATGTAGGGGCTCCTAGGAAGTAAAGACCTGGAAGCTTCCCTGACATGAGTGGTCACTGGAGCTGGGGGGTGCGACCCCAGTGCCCAGCGAAGAGGACACAGACAGGCTCCAGGCACATCAGGCTTAGCGGCAGTGAAGCTCCTGAGCAGAAACAGGCAGCACAGCAGGAGGCCCTGGAGAGGGGGGTCCCGGGGGCCATGGGCAGAGGGGCTTTCAGGAGGAGGGGACAGTCAGAAAAGCCAAACCCTGCAGAGGTTTGGCCACCTGACAGCCAGGACACCACTGTGACCATGACAACAGCAGCCACCTCCACAAACACAGGCCCCACCCGCAGGAGAAGCCTCAGGCCATGTTCCCTGTGGTCCAAAGACCCGAGGCTCAGTTCCCAGCTCTCAGTCCCTGGTCCTGGTCTCCTCCCTTCTCCCACCTACCAGAAAAAGAGTCCTTGTCCATGGCGGGCAGGTCCCGGGCCTGGTACATGTAGCAGCGTAGATGGTAGCGGTTCCCGTCTGCAACGAGGAAGAAACAGAGATGCCGAGTGAGGGGCTGGGGTGGCTAAGAGCTGGGGCTAGAGGTGAGGTAGAGTCTGTCCCTAGGAAGGGCAACAGAAGAGAGGCTGAACACAGAAATGACACATGTCACACTGTGCGGCAGCGAGCCGCTCACAGGATCAGAACAGACCACAGCTTAAAGGTGACACCTGAGGGATGCCTCCTTGGGCCTGGCAAGAGTTGAGGAAAGGAGGCAGAGAAGGGGGAGGAAGAGGAGCGGAGGCACAATAGATAATGGGAGCGGCCAGAATGCACAGGGCCTTGAACGCCTGCTTTCAACCTCAGAGTTGACACACACACCACATTGGTGGGCACACACACACAAACACACACACACACCCAAAAGACACTGACCCACCAAAAAGCACACAGACTCAATTCTACACCGCGCCCACATCTACACCTGACTATATAACCCCACACAGACAAAGCGTGAGGTTACACACCCATGCACATCACCCCAGAGACACCTCCAAGCGTTACTTACAGTCGAAGATGCAGGAAATCGTGGGTCTGTTCACGCCGAAGCTCAAGGTGGAGACGGACACCGAATCTTCACTCCTGTCGTCCACCACGCCGCCCTGGAGACACAGAGCCGGTCATGGTAGAGTCTGACCCCAGAGCCTGGGGGTGGCAGGGAGACTGATACAGAGAGACAAGCTCCCGCGTCAGGAGACCTCCAGACAACGTTCCTGGGCTGCCAGGAGCTGGGCTGTCAGCCCCTAACTTGACTCCAAGTAGTGCCTCCTTACTACAGAATCCCCAGACCCAACGTCAAGTCCACAGGGAAATTCTTCTCCCTCTCTAGTGGGGACCAGACATGGCAGATGGAATTTTGAGTTCTTCTGGTCCAAGAGGTTAGAGTTTGACAGAAGGAAGGACTCTAAGCGGCTCTCCAGGGAAGAAGCCAATGGCAACCTACACCTGGGATGAGTTAAGAGGGCCCAGTCTAGTACCTCTGTCCACGCCCTGTGCATCTGGAGACAGTGCTGGTGCCAGGGACACACAGGCCCCAAGCTAGTCCTCATCTCTGAGAGAGGCTGCACTGCATCTTCTCCACCTCTCACCAGCGCCCACTGCACTGAGGGCAAGAAGAGGGTTCAGGCTGAGGCCAGGGACAGGGACAGGAGTGGGAGGCAGGGGGGTCTACACTCAGGCTCAGAAGCCAGTCTATCAGTTTACTGGATAAGCTAGACGGTCAGTCCCTCACCTCGTCCTCATCAGCATGGGGCCATGAACCATCTTCCCTGGAACAGTGCCCACCTCCCTGTGAACGGCTTCCCCCCAACCACCACCTCTGCCGCACTGCAGCCCCTCCTCAGGGCCTTGCATGGTTTGGGTGGCTCAGGGACCCAGCAGGGATCAAGACCGCCACAAGAATAGGAAAGGCGCCAGTCACACCCCAGCCCAGCCTCCCAGACTTGGCTTTCTGTGACACCAGGCCCACCAGCCTCCCATGGCCAGGAGCCCAGCAGAGGCACTGGGAAGAGCTGGACAGCATCTCCACGCTGCCCACTCCCTCTGTGGTCACTCTGATTTCTCCAAGTCCCTCTCTCTCGCCCCACACTGTCACCTTGCCCAATCCCTCTTCCCAACACACAAGCACACACACGCAGGAAGAAAACCCTGGCCTCCTCTTGGACGGCCTGTTCATACCACCCGGGTCTGCCCAGAGTGGCCACTTCCCAGGGCGTTTCTGCTGGGTGCTCTGACCAGCACCTGGCTGCAGCCATTTCCCAGGAATCTCGAGCTCTCCCCAGGCCCTGGAGCTCCACAGTCCCCAATGCCTCCAAATACAGCTGCACAGCCCCTTCTGTGGTCCACCTCTCCAAACCATGCCCACCTTCAGGGCCTAGCCCCAGACCCCTGGCCCAAGATGCCGCCCTGGACGCCTGTTCTCCCACTCTGATCTGCCCACACCCAGAACCAGAACCAGCCTCACTACCCACAGTCACCAGGTGGCTCCCCGGCCGGCAGCTCTCACCACCTGAAGCGTCCCGGTCAGATCTCCGGTGACCCGGCCCATCTTCCCCATCCAACACCAGCGCTTACTTCCCCCAAACCCAGCCCTCAGCTTCAGGCAGGCAGTGCTCCTCAAAGCTGGTCCAGACTCACACCTGTTCCCATCACAGGCTTGTGCTGTTCCCTGGCCAGAAGTGCCTCCTTCCTTTGGCCACAACTTCAACACAAGCTCTGGAATCAGATTGCTTGGGCTCCAATTCTGGCCCTGCCGTTTACTAGCTGTGGGACTTTGGGCAGGTTGCTTAACCTCTCTGAACCAGTCTCCCTGTAAATTTGAGATAATTCTACAGTGTCTATCTCAGAGAGTTGCTGTGATTGTTAAGGGGATAAATTACATGTTGTTCTTAGCACATCACCTGGCACATAATAAATACTCAATAAACGTTTGCTCTGAACGTCCTTATGAGAAAGAAGGCACAGTGGGGTGGGGGAGGGTGGGCCATAAATTACGAAGTTAGCAATTGTGCTCAGGGGTGGCACTCATAGATCCCGTGTTTGTTCAAAATTATTCCAGGAGTCAGAAAAGTGGACGTTTCAGGAGCCACAGGCCTGGGCAGAAATCACAATCAATCAAGCAAGCAGTCTCTCAACACATACACACATGCACAGACACACACACACACACAGGAGAGTAGGATAATAGGGAGGGGTGTCATACTACAGACAGGGAAGGACCCAAAGGCCACGAGGCCTGAAATCCTCCCTCCCAGGCAGGTGTGGACCCCAGGCGTCCTGGGCTCCCACCAGGAGAGGCATTTGGCTTGGCCCCCTGCGCCGGCATCCCGCCAGAGCATGCACCAAGTCCGGCGGCTAATAGTTCCCAGTTTTGGGGTCTGCGAGGCTGCATGTAGGGCTAGACCTGGGGGACCCAGCAGGCCACCCCAGGCGTGAGGTGCAAGGACGCCAAGGAAAGCAGATCAGGACGCTGGAAACAGGGCTTGGCCAGCCCCCGGTGCAACAAAGCGTAGCACATGCAGCTGGGTGCACCTTGGTGGGGGTGAGATGGGCTTGGCTGGGGGCGGGTGCAAGGCCCAGGACTCTGCAGCCCCTCCACCTCAGTTTGGCAACACAGCCGCGCCCCTCACAGGCAGGGCGCTGGAATGAATACAGACAGGGAAGCCGCCGCCGGCTCCCACAGGACCCGTGACTCCTTCTCTCCCTCCCAGTGCCGACGGGGACCTCCCTGCTCGCGGATGGCTGCCAGTGCACATCCCCACTCACCTCGCACCTCCTCTAGATGGCCCCCCAGCCGCCTCCCGTCGGCACCACTCCCACCAAAATGTCTCTGTCTGGGGCTTTGGCAGCACTCTCTGGGTCTCTGTCCAAGGGCAGGGCCACCCATCTGTGATCAGAAAAGGTGTCTCCTCCCTGGGATTTCCATGAAGGCCAGGGTCACATACCCCAGGCTAGCTCCGTGGCTGGCCCACAGCAGGCCATGGCACTGAGAAGGACCATCCTTCTCAGGGAGGACCAGCATTCCCTCCGGGAATGCCCCCCTCACTGGCTCCTCCATCCGCCGCCTCCAGAATCTCCCTCCCCACTCCACAGGGCCCACTGCCACCCCACTCCCTCTGCCACCTGGGTGTGGACCTGACTCCTCCTTCCCTTCTCTTCCCAGCTCAAGGAGACCGACAGGGCTTGCTGGGAAGAAGCAGGGAGAACCAGGAGCTGGGCTGACGGATGCCCACTAAGTTCAGCCCCTCTCAGCAGAGCCCGCACAGCTGCCCTGCTTCCCATCCTGGGCAGAATTCCACCCGCACAGCTGGCCAACGTCTTTACATCCTCCAGCTCCCTGACCCTCCCAGGGGGACTTGAGCTCGCCACACATCCTCCTCAAACCCTGGGAGCAGAGGAGGCCAGCCGGCCCAGCCGTGGCCTCTAAATTGAGTCTCCAGCAGTCAGGACCCCCACACTCCCGCTGGCTTCCACGCTCAAACCAGCTGGAACCCTCTGGGGTCCCCTTTCTTGACCCCAGGCCTCTTGCACGTGGGTCTCTCTGCCCCATTCCTTCCCTGGCTTTATCCTCAGGCACCCAGTTCCTCATCTTCAAGGTCCCCTGCAAGGATGAGTTAAGCACCCCTCCGATGTGCTCCCACAGTGTCCCGAATTTCCCCTTACTGCATCTACCACCCCCCATTGTAAATACCTGTTTACCTGTCTGTCCCCTCCCACAGACAGAATGCCTCACACGCAGCAGGTGCTTGATAAATAATTGGAGGATGGATGGATGGATGGATGGATGGATGAATGCGGACATGCCACAGGTGAGAACACCAGCATAAGCTTTGGGGAGAGGTGACAACAAAGGCCAGCCTGCCGCCCAGGTCAGGGGGTCAGCCTGTGCACTAACACAGATAATCCAATGGCACGCTTTCTTCACTCTGAAGTGTATTTTGGTTTCCATGTGTGGACAGGCAGGGCTCACACTTGGGGACTTCCAAAGAACGAAGCCTCAAGAAACCTGATTCAGGAGCTTCAGGGCAGCACGTCCCTCCCATCAGCCCTGCCCTCTGATGTGCCACACAGGTTCTTTGAACACCTACCTCGTGCCAGGTCTTTCCCACAGTCAAGTTGGAAAATGGATATTACTGCGCATGGAAACATAAAATGTCACCTCCCCCAAGAGGCCCTCCCTGACTAAACCATCGAAAACCACATTCACATCCACACCCTCACAAGCACCGTCACACGTCCACCCGCGCACTCACACACCCCAGCCCGACACACGCTCACAAACTCCACCCCAGCACCCCAACCACACACACGCTCTCCCCCCAACCCCAGACGCATCACACACACACACCTCCCCACCCCACCCTCCCCAACACACTCACGCGCACACACACCCCCGCAATGGCGCTCTCTACTCTCTTCTGCAGCTTCATGGTCCTCAGCGCACTTGTTACCCCAGACATCCGATACATTAAGGTTTGTTACCGCGCCCCTAGAGTGTGGGCTCCGAGAGGGTACTACCATGTCGCCTGAGCCTACTCCGGTGCCCGGTACAGAAAGGCCTCAGTAAATATTTACTGAATCAACAAATAAAATCCAAGCTGAGCACCCTTACCTCTGTAAGTGCCCCTGCATTACACAGTCGCCCTTTTTCTGGGCGGAATTGTTTGAGCTAAAGGAACTTTCTGGGGGCTGAGCCTGACTCTGAGGGAAGGATCCCCAAGACAGAGATGACATAGACAGAGATGAGAGAGGGTAAGTGGAGGCACAGCAGGGACAACTCAGGTTTGCCCCCTTTAACGTCTATCCTCCCAGTGACACGGCACTGAACAGGCCCAAGGATCCTCCTAAGAGCTGGGACGCACACACTCGATCCTGATGACACCTAACACGCTCATGCCTTCCTCTCAGAGACGGGAAGCTATGGTGCATGAAGGCAAAGCAATTGCATTGTCGCAAGACCAACGAGCGGCCGCAGACACCTCCGACTCAGTTTGAGGGCCTGCGTTTCAGGTGTGCAGAGCGGAAAGTCAAGTGATCCACTCACTTACAGACCCGGAAGCTCCAGCTAGAGAATGGCCAGGCTGCCATTCCCCGGACATCAGAGTCCATGCAGGGGAGTGGGAGGAACATGCCTGGAGCTCCCAGAGCAGGTTGGAGAAGGGCAGTGGGGCTTCAGGGAAGCCCAGTTCCTGACACTCACATCCCTCACTGTAAAGGGGCAGTCGTGGTAACACCCACTGCAGGGCTATTGAAAATGCAGGGCTTGCAACCTTGGCCTATTGGCATTTTCGGCCAGGTAATTCTTTGTGGTGGGGGCTGTCCTGTGCATTGCAGGATGTCTAGCAGCATCCCTGGCCTCTGCTCACTAGATGTCAGTAGCACCTCCCAATTCTCAGTTGTGACCACCAAAAAGCTCTCCAGACATTGTCAAATGTCCGCTGGGGGATGGGATGGGGGATAGAAATTGCCTCCAGTCGAAAACCACCAGGGAAAATTAAATGAAATGCACCAAAGGCAAGGTCCGTGGCAGGTACTTACACATAGTCAGCACCCAGTACACGGTGCTAGTGCTGTTGATTTAACGCTTTCATCTCTCCAGTCTCATGCTAAACAACACCCTCCCCGACTTACTCTCTGACTTCTGGCTTTCTTTAAATTTGGAATCCATCACCCTCCCTCTGCCACAGGACCTTTGCACAGGCTGTTCTCTCCACCTAGAATGCCCTCCAGATGAGCTAATTTGAGCTCTTCCTTCAGCTCAGTCATCACTGCGGCCTGGATACTCCTTGACCACCCCGCCCTCATCATTGGCCTCCACCTAGCCTCTCCTGGTTTCTCTCTTGCATCCATCTCTCTGTGTTTATAGGTAAAGCATGCACAGTGCTTTATCCCCTGTGCCCAGCACAGTGTCTGGCGCCCAGTGAAGATTTGTTACATGAAATGAATCACCAGCATTGCTGGCCCTGAGGCCCGTGTGCAGTGTTCAAGCTCAGGTCCCAGGGGAAGGGACAGGAAAGTGTGCCTCAGCCACCATCCTCCACCCTCAGGGGGCTCAGGATCAGACATCACGACAGAAAGAGTGATATGACCTCACTACACTCCAGGACGGGGCCATCCATGGGGTGGAATGGAAGGGGGTGTGGCCTTGGAAGGTCCCATTCAGGAAGTCTTCCTAGAGGAGGGGAAAGAGGAAGGCGCTGGAACAGGGAGAGCAGCTGGAGGTCTCCCCCCAGCTGAGGGGAAAGGCCCCTAGAGGGGCGAGGGGCAGGGCAAGGAGGGCTGGCTTCCTTCTGCTCTCGCTCGGAGCCCTGGGCAGGGCCAAGCTGCAGGAGCGGCTGATGCTCTGGTTTCCACCCCCCAGCCTTCAGCCCCACTCCACACTCTTCCCCAGCCCCAGGGCCAGGCCCAGGGCATTGGGTTTCCCACAGTCACATTCCTGCCTCCATAGCTCATGCCGATGTGACTCCCAGGCTGGGGCTGGCAGCCACGCGGTCTGTGGCCACGCACCCCGTCTTGGGGCTAGCTGTGTAAGGAATCCTGCCGCTCGCCCAGGAGACTGGGCCGCCTCCAGCCCGCTGCTGCCCGGCTGGCGGCCATGGCTCCCTGGAGGTGCCTGAGCTTAGGAGTGGGAGGGACTCTCTCTCCTTTCTAGATGCCATGGGGGTCTCCCAGGGGTCCCCAGAGCCGGCAGGCAGGCCCACCTTATCTGCTGAGGGCTGACGTCCCAGGACCTCGGTGTGGCCACCACACTGGGAGGAGGTGAGCAGTTTCTGGGAAAATAAGCAACCTATGAAGGGCACTCCTCGAGCCCCCTAAATTGGATCCAACACCAAGCACCAGACCAGTAATGTATCTGAGACGCCTTCCGCGTGCACCACAAGGTCGTCTGTCACACACACACCCCTGTTCCCTCTGGCAATGGTGCGTGGCCCCACCCAGGACCTAGAGGTCTGATTCAGGATGTTTAAAGCAGAGGCAGGAGGCAGACGGAAGGGGCAAGAGCAGAGGGGGGTGCAACAGAGACACAGGCTGAGCAGCGGGGCTCCCCAGGGCTGAGGAGGTGGGGGACAGAGCCACCGCAGGAAAGTGCTCAGGAAGGAAGTGACAGAGCCTCAGAGGTGTCTCGGGGGCCACCGGGGCACCCCCTGCCCAAGCAGAGTCAAGCAGACGGGTCTCAGGGGCCAGCTGCCCTCCTCGCTTTGCGTGGAGGACTCAGTTCCTATGTACAATGGACCCAAAGAGCCCAAGTGATAGAGGCATCAGGAAGGGCACTACTGTTGGGGGCCCCCCACCCCTTTACTTATATAAACAGGACCAGGGGGCCCCTAGGAGCAGCAGGTGCTGGAGCCAGCTCCCACGGCTCACGAGAGCAGATTATTAAATTTTCAGCCATTTCGCAAGCTGGCTGTTAAACACAGCCATTTGGAAAAATTAAATCACATAAATTTATAACTTCAGAAATTATGTTAAAACAAAGGTGATAAATACTCAAACTCATCACTTCCTAATTATTTCACTGCCTTTTACTGTGATCCTGCGCCGGAGGTTTTTCACATCCAGTGCGTGTAAGGTTGAAAAGCTGCACGATGGCGTGCCGTGCCCATCCCCGCCCACGCCCCGGTCCGGCCGTCTCACACTGCCACGGCAGGCACATCTACACGGAAATCAGCAAATGCTACACATCGGGCTGGATTTGTTTTCTGGGTTTTTATCTGGAGAGCCAGTTAAACATTGATCCTAGGGTTAAGCACAGCCCTGGGGTGACCTGCCAGTCTCTCATCTTCACGATCGGCTTTGCTGGGACATCCAAATAACAACTAACAGTGTAGGGCAGAGAGTCAGAAATCCGGCACAGCTCCCCCCCATTATTACAAAATTTTTCACAACACTTGTGTGAGGAAACACTAGAATAATCGTTACTTGTCTTCTCTGTGCCTCAGTTTGCTTCTCTGTAAAATGGGAGGATTGATAAACCTATCTGAGGATTGCTGGGAGGGTTAAATGAGATAATCCACGGACAGGGCAGAGGGCAAGGCCTGACACATGGCATGTGCTCCAGCGCAGTTGGTGAACATTGTCCACAAAGGGCCAGAGAGTAAGTACTTCTGCCTTGGCGGCCATATGGTCTCTGTTGCAACGGCTCTGCTGCCCTTGTAGCCGGACAGCAGTGTAGACACGAATGCACCCGGCTGTGCCAACAATGCCCCATTTATACATCAGGCAGAGGGCCAGACTCAGCCTGTGGGCCGTGGTTTGCTGATCCCTGCTCTGTAAGGGGAGGTTATTATTTTTGCTGTGTTGTTAGCACCCCCATCTGATAAATGAGAAGACCGGGGCCCACAGAGGTTAATGGTTTTCCCTGAGGTTGCATGGGAAAGGAGCTGGTGGGGCCAGGGGTCTCCCTGCACCGCTCAGGGCTCTTCCTACCTCCTGCTTCCCCATCAGAACTCAGCACCTGAGCAGGGCTCCCGGGCAGGACAGGGCTGAGTGCCAAGTCGGGGCCTTGGGGAGCCCAGAGCCCATGTCACAGCCCTGGCTGCCCCGGCCTCAGCTTCCAGGGAAAGCATGCACAGGCCAGCAGGCCAGGCCAGAGGAGGAGAACCCTGGAAAAGAGGGAACTCAGGAACACAGGCCTCCTTCCTAATCAGGGCTGATTGCAACCTTAAGTAGAATAGCAGGCGAGGGTGCAACCCCATTTAGTTCACAGCTGGAGCCAGGGCTTGGCAGCAGCTGCAAAACTCCTTGCAAAACTACCGGCCAGCCCCTGGGGAGCTTGGGAGCAGACTCGGGAAACCTGGAGAACCACGACGCCACGTGTGGACTGGCGCGAGTGTCGTTATGTGCGTGTGCGTCCTCTACGCTTTCCACGTCTCCGAACCTGCAGTTTGGAAAGAACACTCCAGCAGGTTTGTTCCCGTGCCACAGTGCCTCCCTAACTAGGAAGACTGTGGGACCCAGTTTGCCTGGAATGGTCCTAGTTTATGCCTGTTTTGCAGCATGATTAAGAAAAGTGTCCCAGACCAAACAACAGATTATAAGGTCACCCTAGCAACTGTGGATGCAGACTCTCACAAATGGATAGTGACACACACGGGGGGCACCCAACACGTCCACCCAGCTGTGACACACACTCATCAGCACCCATGCATGCCTGTGTGCTGGCATTTTGTCTCAGGTATACGGAAACACACTTGAACCCACCAGACTTCAGCATCCAAATGTTCAGCGAGACAAACCCGGGGTCCCCACATCTAGAGGAATTACCCAACTGGTTCTTCTACGTGGGGGAGCAGGAGAGGCAGGGAGGTCCCTAATGAGAGGGGAACAGGCCCTCAGCCTACCCCTGCTAGCACAACGCCAGGTTCAGAACAGGTGCTCAACCAGCGCATTCAAGAACCAGAATCCAGGGACACACAGAGCCACGTCCTGACTTCCCGCAAACCCCGCCAGGGACCTTGTTCACTTAAGGAGGCAAACCCCCATCACCGCCCACATGCTGCCCTTGCTAAAGGGCCCACTCTGGGAAGCATGCCTGGGCACCCTGCGCACAGCAGGGTTTCATCCATGTCCAGAGATGGCCCCTCCCCTCCCCACCCACATCTGACCTCCTTTCAGCCAGCTCAAATCTCAAATTACTCCTCTCCGGCATCAGCCTCTCCCTGACCCCCTTCCCAGCACTTCCGACTCCCAGCTGCCCTTCCCTGCCCCCTGGCCGGGGCTTGGAACCCTCTCCCTGTAGGTCCTCTCCACTTCAGGCCAGGACGCAGCCCTCTGCCAACCAACTGGAGGCTTCCCAGGGTGGGGGCAGTGGTGCCAGCTCCTTTCTAGCTGCCCAACTGTTCCAGGGAGGCCTGGCTACGGGACAAGAAGAGTGATGCCCACAGCCAAGGGCCCTAGCCAGCTGCCCAGGACCCTCCCAGGGACCCCACTCAAGGGCCCTTTAGGCAGGGAGGACGTTATGCCCTAACAGAGTGGGGAGATGAACCTGGGGCGAGAGGGCAGAAGAGCCTGCCATTCTAGCCCTGGTTCTAGAACGGACTCATCCTGTGCCACTGGGCAAACCCCTTCTCAGGCTTCAGTTTCTTCTGGGGTACCACTGAGGCTCAGAGTTTTGTTCCAAAGCAGCACTTTCTGCAGTGATGGAATGTTCTATAGCTGCACCATCCAACATGGCAGCCACTAGCCAGGTGGGGCTATTGAGCATGTGAAATGTGGTTAGTGTGACTGCGGAACTGAACTTTCTTATTTTAATTACTTCAAGTGTAAATTTAAACAGCCACATGTGGCTAGAGGCTACTATACCAGACAGAGCAGTTCTGGAACCTCAGTCTCCCAACTGTGAAATGGGTATAATACCAGAATCCAGCCCTCTGGGGTCCCTGCGAGGACGAAACGAGAAAATGCATATAAAGCCCTCAGCCTGGTCCTTGGCATGTGGTAAAACAGATCTTAGTAACTGTCTTCTTTGGGGTACGGGATTCCCTTAAGAACTGGACAAAACCACGAACCTTACACCAGAGTTTACCCATCATAGACACACACATGCACGTTGCGCACACATGCACATGACACATGTGCACACATTCATGCACACCTGCACATACATATCACACACGTGCACACTGTAGACATTGTGTGCACACACATCACACATGTGCCTATACATCAAACACGCATGCACACACACACCCACAACTTTGTGTCCAATTTCAAGCGGCTCCAAAGCCAGGTGGAGAGTACCTTTCGAACATGAAAGTTCCTTCCAGCTCTAAAAACCCCCAAGACTATGAGCACACGCTGCCGAGTCTCTGAGTCTCGGTCCCCTCCCCTCCCTGCCCGGGCTCAGGCAGCTCAGAAAACCCTTCCCGATGCTCAGAGCCAAGCGCAGAGGCAGGGCTCTGGAAAAATCCTCGCGCGTGGAGGGCAGGCCCAGGGCAAGGGCGACAGGCCGGATCCTGTGAGCTCATCCCAGCAGCCGTCACCAGAGTTCTCAGAGAGGCCGGTGGCGTCGGGAGGGGGGTGGCTGGGTGGGAGCCGGCTGTGGTGGTGGCGGCAGCAAGGGGTGTGGGGCGAGGAGACGCTATAATAGCAGCTTTGTGCTCCGCTTCCCAGCTCCCTGGGAACGCCAGGAAGATTATGAAACCCGGTGTCTTTGGGAATGCCAGGATATTAGCTGGAAAAAGAATAATACGAAAATAAAATAATGCTCGGGATGGAGACAGCAGACGATTAGCAGACAGAGCCAGGGCCTCCCGCTCCGCGGAGGGAGCCAGGCTTGGCCCCGGCAGAAAGTTTCAGGGAAAGGCTGCCCGTGCTAATGAGCAGACAGGGCCTGCCTTCCAGCGAGACGTCTTCAGGAAGGGAGCTGGCAAGCGAGGCTCAGCTTGCTGGAGGATGCATGGGCCAGGGGAGGGGTGGTAGGAGGCAAGGGGGCGCCACAGGCCTGGTCCTTGGGCCCAGACATCCACAAATGTCAGATTACCAGGAAGGCCACCTGGCCACCACCCACAGTCCTTCCCTGGACTCCTTCAAGCTCTGACTCGCGATGTCCTCCCCCGAGAAGCCTCCCTCATTAGGCACTGTCACTCTGCAATGACTTATTCTGCCCTCCAGCGCTTCAAAGACACAGAGTCCACTGGGCTGACTGGCACTCGCACGTGGCCGACTCTCTTCCTGTCAGACAGCAGTTCCCCCTGGGCCAGGCCTCCACCATCAGATTGGGGGATCATTAAAAGAAAAGATCACTTTCCTCCCACCAGAGAGCAGGGAGAGCATGTCATCTTTCCCCGCCTCCCGCTCCAGGACCCTGGCCGCACACCTTCAGCCAGGAGTAGGCACACCCCGCCTCCCTCAGACAGGTGTCCACGTTGGGGGGCCAATGTGACCACCTCCCTCATCTTCATGATGTACTGTGTGCTTCTCAATCTTGCTACTCAAAGATGGTCCTTGGACCAGCAGCTTCAGCACCACCTGGAGGCTTGATAGAACTGGAGACACTCGGGCCCCACCTGGACATTGAATCCAGAGTGTGCATTTTAACAAGACCCCCGGATGGCTCCTATGTTCATTAAGTCTAAGAAGCACTTCTTTAAGCCTCATGTCCTTAATCCTTACAAAGACCCTAGGATGGGGGGCCGGCCCTATGGCCTAGTGGTTAAATTCAGTGTGCTCCACTTTGGCAGCCCGGGTTCGGTTCCCAGGCACAGACCTACACCACTTATCCACAGCCAAGCTGTGGCAGTGACCCACATACAAAATAGAGGAAGACTGGAACAGATGTCCGCTCAGGGTGAATCTTCTTCAGCAAAAAGAAAAAAAGGATCCTAGGATGTGGTGACTTTCATGAGTAAGCTAACAGAGTCACTAAAAGGGTAAATGATCTGTCCACAGAGGAAGCAGAATTCAAATCAAACCTGCACCACTCACCCATCCTGCCACACCCCTGCCAAGTGACTGAGCAGACATCAGCGACCAGTGGGCAAAGGCCAGCACCCAGAACAGTGGGTGGGCCTGGTACCGAGGAAACCCAACCACCTGCCCCCATGATATCGAGTGGACTTCAGCTCCAATGCCTTGCTGGGGCATCAGTACATCCAGGGACAAAGTACACTAGGCTCAGGGACAGGAGGCTAGGTTGTCCTTGGTCCTGGCAGAAAGCATGTAAAGGTGACCAAGGAAGGAGTGAGTGTGTGTGTGTGGACTGATGGGGGCCCGATTCATTCAAGTAGAGTGGTCCAGACAGTTCCTGTCAAATGGGCCTGTGGCCCTGTCCAAATGCCAGCCACACCTAAAGACTTTCCCAAACTCTCTGTCCTCCAACCCCAGGTTTGTGGGATCCAGCCTCTCCAACCACTGTCTGCCTCTGGGTCTCTATGTCAGCAAAGCGCCCCCCAGGATTCAGAGGGCTCCACTGTGCTGGTTTCTTCCACATATCACAGGCGAGTCATATCTGCATGGCAGTCAATCACCTTCCCACGGCTGTTGACTGACATTTGATTTCAGCGCTCCCTCATGACATTTTCTCCCACACGAAGAATAAACGGGTTGGTTCTCTGTTCTGGGAAATGCCCCGCTTCATTCTCCCAGTCACCGAGCCGTGAATGCTTGGCAGTGGGTCCCGGAGCCTTGCTCATCTTCTTCCCCCACATCCTGGCCGGCCCCAGAGCCCATCCACACTTCCATCCACGTGTCTCTGGGCACCTCTGGCCTTGCGCCCTCTCTCTCCACGGCCCCCTCACCTCACAGCTGACGCTCAGCTCCCAGGCCCCTCGGCCTCCCTGCCGTGGGCCGCCTGGCAGGCAGCTGCCAGACCCATCTTCCTCACGCAGCACTTCACCGTGTGTGTGTGTCACATTTGCCAGGGCCAACCGTGAACTCATCGCAGCCCAGGTCCACCCCACCCCGCAGCCTGGCGATGGGAGCGGCCCTCCCATCCACCCAGAGGAGCTCTGAGGCCTCTCTGACGCTCCCCTCCCCAAGCCCTGCTTCTCCGCCTCCCTCCACTCAGTCCCACAGCCCCCACCCTGGATGGTCTCCTTGTCCCTGATGTCTAAGCAAGACTCCTGATGGTCTCCCGAAGGGAGGCTCCCCCTCCCCAACCGTGGAGACAGCTACTTAATCAATGGCCCTAAGGCCCAGCTCTGACCAGAGCACTCCTCTGCTCAACAACCCACACTGGCTCCCTACTGCTCACTGAACAGTCCCATGGGTGTCATCTGTAGCTCTTTGCCCAGCACTGTTTTGGGGAATTTTTTCCCCTTTCAGATGCTCTTCTCCCTGACCTGGTGCTGCTGTCAACCACAGAAAAGGGGGGTGACCCAGCATGGCCAATCAGAACATTCTGTTCCTCACCTCAGGCTCAGGGGCTGGTGTGGGTACATGACCAAGCACACCCAGTCAGCCACACACAAGACTGTTACTGGTTATGGAGAAGGAGCACGCGCCCCTCTGGGGTCTCCAGCTCTGAGGAGAACAGAGGACACGGGGTGTGCTTCACTGGCTGTAAAAAGGATGTCAGCCTTCTGCCACGGGCGCCATCTTTGCTACCGAGCGAGCCAGTGTGAGAACGAGGCCAAGACAGAGCAGCCAGTCAGAAACAGTCACAGGACACTGGGGGAACCCCCATTTCCTGCCAGGCCTGCTGCCCCATTCACCTCTCAGGCTCTTCCCGGCTATCTGAGGCCTGAAACCCGTTTTCTCTCTTTGGCCCATTTGAGTTGAGTTTCTGTCTGATGGAAACAAGCCCTCCTTCCTAAGGGTGCCCGCCCGGGCTCCATAGCCCTGGCCCTGACTCTGAGGTCTGCCAAGGCCTTGATCCCCCAACCCCTCCACTGGAGCCACATGACCACCCCCAGGCCCCACCCTGTGCCCAAGCCAGGCCCTTTCCAACAAGAGAATGGGAGTCACTGAACACCAGCCCTGTCCCACGAGACTCCCCAGCTGCAGCTGCTCCAAGCTGGGTGGCAGTTCTACCCCGCCCTGCTCCTAACCCGACCTGAGCGCCACCTCAGTGGCCCGGAGAGCCCAGGGCTGGGCCGTCTCCTCCCGGCCTCCCCACGACTTGTCTGCAAGACCAGGGAAGGGCCCCTCTGGAGCCTATGACAGGCGTCTCTGATGCACCTGGCCCCCAGAGGCTTCCTTTCCCTTGCTGCCACCCCTGGGCCTGGCCCACGGTCAAGGCCTGAGAGTGAAGGAACCTCTGGTTCCTGATCACCCCTTCTCAGGGGCACTGCCAGCCCCAACCCCCTTCCCTGTCCCCACACCATCAGATCCTGGGCCTGTGCCACTGTAGTCCCCCAGCCCTCACAGCAGCACCGTCCCACAGCTGTGTGCCCGGCCCCAGCCCAGGACTAAGACCCACTGCTCCTCCCACTGACCAAAGAGGCACACATGCACACACACACACACACACAGCTGGCTGCACACAGACACACTAGATTCCATCAGCCTGCACAGCTAGTGGGACTTGCTCCTCAGGGTCACAGCCCAAAGCACCCCCTGGGGGGCAGGCGATGCTGGCTGGATTTCAGAGAGGGTGTCACACCCTGGGCATCTCATTCCCACCTCCAGGAATGCCCAGACCAACAGAGCAGGGAACAGGCTATGTCTTGGCCCTGAATGTCCCCACTCGGACTGTCCAGGAAGAGCATCTCATCTCCTTTGGGGAACATATCATCCAACCTTGATAACCCCGGACAACCTTGAGCGGATTCCAATTCTACTGGCACCAGAAAGTGTCCACGGGGCAGGACAGCCTGCCCGGGGCTCGGCTTCTGAGGCACCTCTCTCCCCTCAAATTCCTGGGGATGCCCAAGCAGTGGCCTCCGTCCCAGGAGGGCTCATGTCCACCCAGGGACATTCAGAGGTCACTAGACCTCTCTGACAACTCCCACAGGCTGCGTCAAAGTGTCCCGGGCCCACCCCATGCCAGCCAGCCTCTTCAAAAGAGCCGGTCCTTGGCTCCAGCACAAGGCAGGCCATCAGAGGGCCACGGCCCTCTCCCCCAGCTCCCATCTTGACTTTGCAAAGGAGCAGCAGGTCTTCTGGTGCCAAGAAAGGGGCTGCTTTCTTTTAGGAGGACATCTAGACTGGTGCCCACTTGCCCCACATGCAACTCCAGAAGAACTGAAGCCAGGATGACCGGCCAATGCTCCACCCCCAGTCCCATCCTACGGGCCCCTGCACCTCCCCAGTGTCGGCCCTGAACAGCCCTAGCAGACCCAGCCACACCCCAGAGGACCCAGGACTCGGGCAGGGACGTACCAGGGCCCCCTCGAGGGCAAACACAGCTGCAGGCCCTGTCTTCTCCAGTGGCTCCATGCGGCGGCGCCAGCGGCGGCGGCGGAAGGCATCGGTCTTGCGGTACTCCAGGTGGAACTTCCAGCCGAAGAGCGAGGCGTACTCCCAGCCCTCGCCCTCCGCCTCCGCCTGCCTGTGCTGCATGGGGAGAGCAGGACAGAGGCTGGCTGGCAGGTTTGTGGGAAGCCCGGGCTCAGCTCCAGCGGTGCCCTGCCTGCCCCTCACTACTCCCCAAACCAGCACCCTCTAGGTGGGAAAACCTGGGAGGGCCACCCGGAGGAGGGGGCTTTGAGCAACTTCTGGAGCAACAGCTGTGGGTCAGAACATCCAGAGGGGAAGAGGCTCCCTGGGCTGTGGGGAGATCCAAGGAGCCAGAAAGGGAAGGTAGACTGACGCAGGGATGAAAAGCACTGGGCTTTGGGTTTGTTTGTTTATTTGGATTATGGGTGGATTTCATGAATCCAAGGTTTTCTTGTCATTTCCTTTTTCATCTTCACATCCCAGCTTATAAAAATGGAAGTGGGTCTGCAATTCAGAGGCAAAATCCTATTTCCCAGCTCCGGCAATTTCTCCACAAGATTAGGCCTAGGTCAGCCATGGAGGGAGCCCCTGTACTTCCTCCGAGGGGACCCTTTCCAGGACCTGGAGAGGGCCTGTGGGAGCTCCCTCCTACCCAGCTCATGAGAGAGAGTGACCTGGGACTGTCCTCAGGAGCTGTCCCAGGCCTGGGCCATGAACTCAGTGACCAGTGCCAGCCCTGGAGGCCAGCTGTGTCCCTCTCCAGGATGGAAGCTGATGGGGAGGGAGCCGCCAAGGCACACTGCCTGGCAAGGTTTGCCTCTGTCCCCTGGGTGCCCTCATAGGGACAGTGGAGTCTGTCTGGTTCATGGCACCAAGAACAGCTTGTTGCCCAAAAGCCTTGCCTCTCCTGGGACCCAGTGACCTTCCTCTCTAGATTCTCTGTGCCCAAAGAGAGAGGAAGAGACTTGGGTCATACCAAAGGCTATGCCTGGGCTGGGGGAAGCCTGGTTCTTGTGCCAAAATTCAAATGTGTGCTTGGGAATGGAGGACGCAAACCAAGAGGGTCCAGGGGAGGCAGGCACTGAGGCTGTGCAGGACATGGCACTGTGTGACCCTGGGAGCAGGCGCGGCGTGCCCTGTGGGTATCTGGACAGGGCAGTGGGCATGTGTGCCCACCCTGTGCACATGTAAATGCTGACAGAGCCCCCCAGGCCCCTTTATTAGCCAGTGCACTCATGCAGAGCATCCGTCCCCAGCTGCCAGGAGAGTCGGCAGTTACCAGCTCCAGCAGCCCCTTCTCCAGGAAATTGCTCCTGCTGAAGGGAGCAGGCTCTCTGGGGAAGGTCCGTGCCCCCGCCCACCCCCCACAGCCAACGACTGATGGCCAAGAGGGTGCAAACCCCAGCCCCCTTGCCTCCAGGTGAGAATGATTCTGTGGTGCTCCAGGGTGCGCCCCTCCCTGAGCCACCGCTCAGGCCAAAGCTGACTTCAGCTGAGACCACATCCTTGCTCCTGGTACTCCTGAGAGCCCTGCCTCACAAACAGCATGTCGCCCAATCCCTGTCTCAAATTCCAGGACACCCGGCGGCAGACACACTCTAAGTATGTCTTTGCACCTCCTGGGTCTGCGTGTGAACTCCAAGTGTGCTTGCATAGTTGTGGGCATCTGAGTGTTTTCTGACTGTGAACATCTGTGCATGTGCTGGGTGTGATAGGTACGTGTGTCGGGTGTGATCTGTGTGTGTGCTGGGTGTGATCTGCGTGTATGTGGGTGTGAGCATCTGTGAATATGTTGGGTGTGATCTGTGAGCATCTGTATATGCTGGGTGTTATCTGTGCGTGTGCTGGGTGTGGTCTGTGTGTACACTAGGTGTGATCTGTGAGCATCTGTCTGTGTGCTGGGTGTGGTCTGTGAGGCTCTGTGTGTGATCTGTGTGTACTCTGGGTGTGATCTGTAGGGATCTCAAGTGAGCTGGTGTGCCTTGTACACGTCCCATGCACACTTGTGTGTGTCTGTGCACACAGGTGTGCACCTGTGCTCAGCTGGCCTCCCCCCATCCGGGCCTCACCCCCACCCACCGCCCTCTGGGCTCACCCTCTTCAGCGCCTCCATCTGGCTGAGGTCCCTCCTGCGCAGGCGGACCCAGCGCCGCCGACGGTGTGTGTAGTACATCTTCTCGGCGGGGACCCAGTGCCTTGGCTTCCGTTCCGGAGGGATGGTGATGCTGTACTCCCAGCCTGGGGGAGGAGCACCCATCACTCATTGCCCAGCCATTCCCATCTCTCCAGAAGCCATGTCTCCCTTCGGGGCACACTCACAGACTCATGAGCGGCTACAGACTCCTAATTTGTAGCTTGGAGTGAGGGCTCACCCAGGAAGTCCCCCAGAGGAAGGAGCCCAGTGAAGGCCAGTGCCCCAGGGCAAGGGCCCTGCACTCAGCTGTCCCCACCAGCATGCCGCATCAGCTCGCTGGGGTGGGTTCACCGGGGTCCATGTGCTGCCCACCTTGCTCGTCAACGGCCCGATTGAGGTCTGTGGACCATTCTTCATCTTCCCACTTCCAGCCCAGTGGGCACTCGATGTCATCCTTGGGAAGCACCTTCTCCCCGTTCTAGGGCAACACAGGCCAGGCATGCGTGAGAAGAAACAGATGTGATCAGGGAAGCTGAAAAGGTGCCACTTGACAATGTACATCCTCGAAGCCTCTGGTGCAAATCGGGGTCAGTGTCCTACCCACAATGGACCTCACACCGTCCCTCTGTTAACCACAGCACGGAGGCTGGGGACATGGGAGCAGGGGAGAAAATGTCACACCCTTCTCTGAGCCACATGCCCCTCCTGGGCCCAAATGTCCAAGACTTCAGGAAAGCAGAGCCCACCTGCCCCTGGAGCGCCCCCCTTACCACATCTGTGTAGTTGTCACTCATGTAGATCCACTGGCCTCCGGGCAGCCGGGTCTGGTTCTCAAACACCTCCTCCACAAAGCTCAGGTGGCCCGCATCGGTGTCGTGGAGCAGGCTACAGGCAGGGGCCCGTCAGAGCCTCCGCCGAGGAGCCCCCCATCCACTGCTCCCAACACAGCTCCCCCCTGGCCTTGGCCAACCTTCCCGAGGCAGCCTCGCGCCAACCAACAATGAGAGATGGAGGGGAGAGGGCAAGGAGGGGGCAGAAAGTCAAGGGAACACCCAGGGAGACCTGGAGACACTCACGGACAGAAGACGCCACCACCCAAGATCAAGAAGGAGAAAGACAGCAAAAAGAGAAAGAGATCTGAACAGCAGAAGCCTGGCGGGGAGCTGAAGCTCAACAGATAGTTGTAGAAATGTGAAATGTTAATGTAGAAATGTAGAAATGTTAAGCTGTATGCTTAAGATTTGCATACTTGACTATAAAATGTTATACTTCAATTTTTTTAAGTAAAAAAAAAAAATCCCAAGTGTTGAATGTCAACCAAACAAGGAAAGAGAGAGAGGAGAAAGAGGTAGAGATGGCAGTGCAGACGGAGAAGGACGATGTTCTGAGGGGCCCTGAGAGAGAGACAGGCCCTCAGACAGGAGGAGGCCAACACGCGGAGGAGGAGACGCTTTCTGTGGCGTCTCGGAGGAGACGGCCGCAACCAATGGACGCGAAGTTGAAGGGAGGCCAACTCCAGCTTAATAATAAAGGACTTTCCGATTGTCAGAGCCCCTCCAGAAGGGACAGCTGCCTAGTGAGCCCCTAGGCCTGGGAGAGTTCGGGTGGGAATCCCCTTGACCAGGGAGGTGGACTAGGCAGAGGCAATAATAGGGCCGAGGCCTTTCAGAGACAGGGCCGGGGCAGAGAGGGGTCCCCAAGCCTTCCCTGCCCATGACTCACGTCTTCTCCGGACACACGAACCACTCTCCAGCCCAGGCCCAGCCGGCCGAGGGGCGGAAGCTGTCCTTGGGTAGCTTGATCTTGCCTGTGACGTCAGAAAACTTGGGGTAGGTGAGGCCCGTTGTGCCCCAGTTCCCGACTAGGGCCAGCTTGGTCTGGTTCTCGTACTGGACAGCAAGCAATAAAGAGAAGTGAGTGGGAGCCGTGGCAGTTCCAGGCAGGGCAGGGGGCGGGGCAGCAGGCACTCACGGTTTCAGCGAAGACAGAGAGCTTGCCCTCAGCAAACTGATTGAACTCCTTCTCATCCACAGAGAGCCCGAACCAGAGCTTCACCCGTATCTGCACCGGCATCCGGGCTCCCGGCACCCCTTCCATTGGATACTGGGTACCAGAGAAGAACAGAAACCCACAATCCCCGGCAGGGTCAGGAGGTCCCAGCTGGGGGTGGGGATCCTCCAGCCTGGGCATACCAGCCTGACACCCCACTAGGTATGTGCCCTGTTGGAGAACTTAGAATTTCATAGACAAGGAGTGTACGATCAAGACAACTCCCCACCTGCCAAGATGCCTTCCCATCAAAGGAGAAGACTGCACCATCCCCACCGAGGCACCCTCTTCAGAGATGGGCCATGTCTAGCCTGGGATCCCCCATTCTCCCCTCTCCCACCACATCCTCATTTCTAGTCTCTTCTAAAATAGCACTGTCCAGTAGAACTTTCTGCTACAATGGAAATGGTTTATATCTGAACAGCCCAATAGGGTAGCCACAAGCCCCATGTGGCTAGTGTGACTTAGGAACTATATTTTTAGTTTTATTTAACTTTAACTAATTTAAATATAAATAGCCACTTCTGGCTACCATATTGGACAATGCAGTTCTGGAACTTGTCTCTAAAGGTGATACAATGATCCAGGTCTGGAAGGGGAAGAAGTTAAAGTCTTCCCCTTCATTTTCAGTGTTGTTGTTTTTGCGTTTTTTTTGGCTGGATGTTAGTGTATCATCTGATATTCCTACCCTTTCAAGTGCTTATCAGTATGTTAACCACTATTCACTGGTCTTCAACTGCTTTTTATCCTGAAACTTTCAGAAGCTCTGCCAAAATGGAATAACCACAACCCAACATAAAAAATTTATTCTCCACAACTACTTCACCATTTGATTGAAATCAAGGGTCAGATACGGCCTGAGGAGCAGAAGTTCCTCACTCTTAGAATAACACATTGTCCGTTAGAGGAAGTAACACATTAAGTACCTAGACTTCGTGTGTGTGAGGCTGAAGGAGTACCTCCTCTGGGACAGGGAAGTGAATGAGAGGAGAAAGGAGTTTTGATGGGTTCAGAAGAGGAAAGGGAGGCCCAGGGAAGGGGTCTCCAAATACCAGAGGAGGCCTGGGTCCCTGGAGGGAAAGCCCAGGCCGGTAAGAGGACCAGGGCACAGGATATGCCAAGGCAGGGATGGTCTCACCATCCACCCAGCCTCTCTGCTCTTGGTTCATCCTCGGAGAAGCCTGAAGGAGCCCCTGACCCCATGTGTCACCCCTCGGAAACCTCTGCATGACTGTTCACTTTAGCTGTCCTCTCCCCTGGGATGGTTAGCGGCCTTTTCCCCTCCAAACCACCAGCCCCAGGGAGATGGCAGGAATGCCTGACCCCCCCATCCACCCCCAGTCTCTCCCCTGCCCTCCCCGAGACGGGGCCAGCCTGCCGGACCCAAAATAGCAACAGCAAATAAAGAAATGTCTAGTTTGGGGCTCCTCTCCCTCTCTGCTGCTGCTCATTTTTTCCAACTTTGGTTTAAGTTAAGAAACACCAATGTTTTCTTGGTCTCTGCTTGCTGCCAACATTTTTGTAGAGCTTGCTCAGGAGCTACTGGCGGGGCTCATAAACTCAGTGGGGAAGACTTCGAGAAACAATTCTATATCTTTTTTTTTTTTTTTTTTTTGCTTGGAATCAGGGAAATTTTTCAGTTTGCATTTCCCCGAGGCTGCAGGGCCGAGAGGTCGGAGCCTGGAGCTCATCCCGTTGGTCCCCGAGCATCCCCCAGGCCCGCTTCTGCGGCCCCACCCCCACGCCTGCCCACAGCCCTCCCTGGTTAACCCCGCTCAGAGGCCGCAGCTCCTGACTTCCTTTCCCTTCTGTCCTACTAGGCAAGGAGCTGGCTTAGGGGGGAGAAAAGCAGGATGCTAGGAGTTTAGGATCCCACGCGGAACATGCCCCAGGTGGCATGTGAGCAGGTGGGAGGAGGCAGCCCACTGCCCGACACCCCTCCGCCCCCTCTTTCTAGGCAAAGCTGGCCTCTCCTCTGAAGTACCAATGACCCCATGTACGAACATCTTCTCATCCCTGGCCTTGGGTTGGCCTCCCTTCATGGTGTTGGTGGAGCCCCCTCTTCCCAGGGAGCAAGGGAGCTCCCTAAAAGGAAAAGGGGAGAAGAGGGGAGAGAAACTAATATCCATCCATCACCTTGTTCCAGCAAGACCCATGACCTGTGTTACCTAATTCAATCCTCGAAACCTGTGAAGTGGGCAGCCTGATCCTCATTTTACAGGTGAGAAGATAGCCAGCAGTTCAGAGAGGTTAGACAACCTGCCCAAGGCCACACAGGATTCCAGCCAGCCCTGCAACTGTCCACGCACACTGTGCCATTGAAACCTGCCCTCTCTACCCAGCCCAGGGGGCAACAAGAATGACCAGCCAGCACATGAATGGGTGGACCAAGAGCCACTCAGAGGTTAGTTAACAGTGACTTCCTGGCAGAGGCAAGGCAGGAGTTGGTCCTGGTGTGCATGGGAGGAGAGACATGGGATAGGGAAAGGTTGAAGGCCAAGCAGTTTATAACACCAGCAGAGCCAAGGTAAGTATGAGGGGTGGGCCTGCCTCCCAGGGCCACTCCTCCTCTAGCAGGGCAGCCTCCATGACAGCCCACCACACAGGGACCCTGCCCTGAGCCAGGGCAGCCACAGCACAGCAAGAGATTTCCCGCAATGGTGTCCTCACCACCATGCCACAGTGCCCCGACCAAAGCAGCCTCGGCTCTATGTCCCCACATTAACCCACAGAGGAGGACAGGGGCTCCCCCGGCACCTGCTCACTTTCCTGTCTCCCCACCCCAAGGCTGCTGAATCCCCTGAGAGAAGATGGAGAGGGAGCGAGGATGGGTGTTGGAGGAGGAGAAAGGGAAGGAGAGGTGGGCCGGGGAGCCTGGGGCACGTGCTCCCACAGCTCTCAACAGGGCAGAGCCACAGGGAAGAACTTGAACCCAGGTGTGACTCCAGCTGGAGCAGGGTGTGGAGGCAGGTCTGTGCCAGGGCTCTTAGAGGCTGGGGGTGGGAGCTGGGGCCCCCTACCAGGGACTGGCTGGGATGGCAGCACTGCCTCAGGGGTCAGCCCCTCCCAGACGGCCCAGGGCCACATACCCAGGGCCTCATGATTCCAGCTCTTACCTGCTAACTTTCTAGACCAGGTGCATGGGGTCTAGGGATAAAGGGGAACGGGGGTCACTTTGCCCAGTGCCCTCCACCCCTTCAGAGCAGAGCCCAAGGACTCTGAGTCGGATAGAGAACAGGAGGAGAGACAGAAGGGGAGGGGGACAGGCCTTGGGCTGAGAAAATACAATCGTGATTTGAGGAAAAAGAACCCACCTTCAGAAAGATCGTCTGCAGCTTCCCACAATTCTTGCCACAGTAGTTGGCGCCCCGCCGGGAGAAGAGGACCTCGTGGGCGGGCACCCGCTGGTACGCCACCCGCTTGTCTCCCTGCAGCATCCAGATGACCACGTCAGGCAGGCTGTTCTGGGGCTGGAGAGAGGGTGGCAGTCACGGTGGAGACGGTGACGTGCCTGGGCCCGCACCCCACAGCCCACTGTGAGCTGACCTACCCCGGCTCTGGAATGGGCTTCTCCTCTCAGCTTCCATCCCTCACACTGCCCACTCCCGGCCACCCCTTTGACCTGCCAGGGCTGGCTGGGCACCCCTGTCTTCACCAGCTTTGAGCCCCAAGGTTACGGTGTGAGGCTGCCCCTGCTCACACGAGGAGCCTGCCAAAGATTCACCAAGCTGAGTTTTCCAGGAAGAGACACTCCTGCCCGGAGCCCAGAGCTTAAGTTCTTCGATCCCCTCCACTGGGTAGGTAGATGCCCCCAGGGGGTAGACATGGAAGGATTTGATTTGACCCAGAAGACGACATGACCCTTAAGATGCCACCCTCCGTTCCTCACCCCTGAGAGCAAACGCGAATCCACAGAAGGTGCACACCTTCCCAGAGGACGCTCGCTCCCACCTCCCTCTAACAGCAGGGACCCTTGTGGTCTGACCCTTTTCTGGGCCTGGAGACACCAGGCTCTGAAAATGATGACAAGCCCAGAACAAAACTGCAGGGCCCCTGAGCCCCTCAAACCTCCAGCTGTGGGCGAGAACTGCTCCCAGCACCACACTCACGAGAGACGGTTACATCTGTCTGCTTCCAAGGCTGGTGAGCAACGTGTGCGCGGTTGGGGGGGCCGGGTCTCTAACCAGGGCTGGGGCTGAGTGCTGATGCCCCGGAGCACCCACTCAGCCTTTCCCAGGCACCCTCTCGCTGCATCCTTGCAGCAGCCCAGGAGGCAGGGACAGGCAGCCCCTTCCGACTGGCAAGGAAGTTCAGGCTCAAAGAGGTTAGGAACCAACCGGGTTTTTCTGGCTCCACTTACGTGTTGCTGACCACTGCACCAGGGGTTCTCAAAGTGTGGTCCCCAGAGCAACAGCAGCCACGGCACTAGCTAAGAACTTGCTAGAAATGCAAATTCTCAGGCTCCACCCCAGATGTGTGGGATCAGGTGGGGCCTGCAACCTATTTATTTTTTTTTAATTGAGGTGATATTGGCTTATAACACTGTGTAAACTTCAAGCGAACGATACTAGCTATCAGTTTCTATACAGACTGCGTCGTGTTCACCACCGACAGTCTAGTTTTTTTCCGTCACCATACCTGTTTCAACAAGCCCTTCAGGGGACTGTGTTGCCCTCTCAAAGTTGAGAAGGACTCTCTCCGGCTCCCTTACAGTCAACAGCACCCCTCTGACTTAACCCTTCTCTGCCCCATCGCAACCTGTGCTGAGAGTTCCCCAGTTGGTCTGGGCCAAGACGATGGAAGACAGCCTGTGACCAGCCACAGCGGATGGTCCACAGCCACTGTGAGGGGTCGGCCTGTGGCTGAGCAACACAGTGTTCCCCCAGGTAGCTGGCCACATGCCCGAGGCCCTCCTCGGGGATGCATCCAAGGCTGACTCTCTAGGACCAAAATTTCGGGCTGCCTTCCCCTCCTGAGCAGCCTCCCACCTCCTGGACCTCCCTGTCCCCTTCAACAACTGGCTCCTCTGAGGCCCCCCTCAGGCCCTTTTCCTCACCATCCCCCAGCCCCTCCCTGGGGGAACCACAGGGCTCTGGTCCGAGTGGGCAGCAGCTGGTCCGCCCGTGACATATAAGGAGACCTTCATGCTCATTCTGGACAAATCCGTGGGCTGCCTGCTTGCTTGGGAAACTGGGTGGGTGCACCTGACCTCAGGGCGGCGGTATGCAGGTGGGGAAGGGGTGCCCTTGAAGACGGCTGGAGCCACTTCTCTCGGATTAGATACAACAAAGCTCAGAGTTACTGCACATGCAGCCTCCTGGGTCTGGGGCTCAGAGGCATCCAGCGGGGCAGGACACGCAGGGCCCCAGAGGGCAGGTGCAAGGCCAGGTGCACACAGGCACAGGATGACACGGAGAAGGAGTTGGGTCCCCGGGGAAGCAGGTCCCAGCACTGGACCTACAGCCGGGCACCCTGGGTTCTGGTCCCAGCTCTGTCTCTGACGTACATTGGTGGCAATTATTGAGCAGGTTTGGGGGCATTATAGGACACCTACTACATGCCAGGCTCTGAGCTGGGCCCCACAACACCCAGAATCCAGTCGCACCCTCTTTCCTCCTCCTGTGAATGGGGACATGGATGCTCAGAGAGAGGCAGTCACCTACCCAAGGTCACCCAGCAATGGAGCCAGGGTTGGATCATGGTCCAGACAGTCCCGATGTCCCTCCCAGTGCTAATGTTCCAAGCAGGAAGGAAGACACCTCCCAGGGTTAGCTACCTCCTCCGCCAGGGCACGGAGACGCAGGAGCCAGTCCTCAGCCTGCTCAAGGGCGGCGGGGAGCTCACTGTGGCCGAGCTTCAAGGCCAGGGCCGCCTCACTGATCTGGCTCAGGTGACGGGTGCGCAGCCGGTACAGGTACTGGTCCAGGTGGGTGGCAGAGGGCGTCTCTTGGACGTTGCACAGGGGCTGGCTGTGAGGAACACAGATGGGACGTGCCTGATACGCAGGAGCCCAGTGCTCGTCTAGGTCCAGGCGCACACAGGCACGTACACACACGTGTGCACAGGCCTCCATAACATGCCCCACAGCCTCGGCCTGCCTGCTGGGTGCTCCTTGTGCCCTGGGTGCCTTCTCCAGCCTGACCCACACGCATAGTCATCTCCGTGTGATCTGCTCCATCCTCATCTCCTCCAGGGAACCTCCCCCCATCACACTGGCCCGAATGCCTCCGGCTCTGAAGTCCCCCAGCCCTTGACTCTGGGGCCACCTGTGTGAAACTCATCCTCAACCTGAGGGGTGGGAGTTCTTTTGTATGTGTGCCCCCTCTGTCCTATTGGCTGCCAGCTCTCAGAGCTGCTCCCTGCATCCTCCTGGAGCAGAGGCCGGAGCACTAAGCTGCCCTTGGCTGAAACGAATCTATTCTGTTGTACGCACACTTTCTTCAAGAAGGAAATTTATGGACCCCTGACAAGCCACTGCAGACGCTGTGGGGAGGCCGCGAGCCAGCAATACAGATGTGTCCACCCAGGGCGGCCCCACCATGCCCCTCCCAGAACCCTGCATTCGGGAAGCCTTGGGAGAGGAGGTGGGGGGTACATGCAGCCCCAGAAACACTGCTCTAGGCCCCAAGTTGGGGGTTGAGTATAAACTTAATCCTGTTTGGAAGCGAAGAACTCTGACCCCCCCCCCTGCCCCCCGACTCCACTGGGCTCCCTAAAATTCCTTCCTATGGCTCCTCCTCAGAACCCCAAGCCTCTGGGGTCAGTCAGTACACACCCAGGGTCGTGCAGGAGGGGATGGGCTGGGGTGGGGGCATCTGTGCCCCCCCTTGCCAAGTGGGACCCCTCTGGTGTATGCCTGCTTGAAGGTACAGGGGCTGCCCCACCTCCGCTGAGCCCTTGACTCCCAAACAGGACATCAGTCAAACCGCCGCCAGTTCTGCTCCCACCACTGGCAGCCGCCCCCCCCCCGCCCCCCCACCTCATACTCCCCTCCCCGCAGCGTCTCGACTCCCGGCTCCCGGCTGATTTATTTTTCTGCCAATTTCCCCGAGCTATGCAGAACCAATTACCGCCGGAGCGCAGCGGCCCGCCGCCGCCAGATACACCGCTCCGGCAGGCCCTCGGCGCACTACATTTTTCCTGTTATTTTTTTTTAATTGAATTTTTAGGGTGGGGGGAGCGGTACGCAAACTCCATCTCGGGAAACTTAAGCCCCGGGGCCTGTCTCAGGTCACGTACTGCACACCCTCTAGTAATATAATATTTACTGCCCTGAGGGTGCCGCGGATGGGGCTGCCCGGTCCAGGAGAGGGGTGGCCTCCATCCCCAGCCCACTCGAACGTGGCGGAGGGGTATGCTTGGTGGGTAAAGGGGGGCCTGGGCCGGAGTCCTGGCCTGGGGCCTGCCTGAGTGGGCCTGAGGGTGGGGGCAGGCAGGTCTGCAGGGGGATACGGAGAGCCGAGCCAACCAGGTGATTTATGCTCCCAGCCGGGGTCGGGAGCTGGGAGGGACTGCCATACAGACCACCAAAGGGAGATTTTCCTGGAGGCCAGCAGCCCAGCCAAGACTCCCCAAGACACAGCTGGGACCTGTGACTGCCACTAACAAGACATCTGAGCCCTTTCTCACCCCAGGAAAACCCACGCAGGGGGTTCAAAAGAAAGAGAGACCCCGAAGAAGAGGCTGGATGACCCTGTACCCACAACCCCAGACAGAGATGGTGGCCCTGGCTGACTTGGAAATGACCAGCAGGCCCAGAGCCGGGCTCAGCACAGGCTGAGAGCGAGGCTGGGCTGCTCACAAAGTCGCTGCTGACCCCCACTGTGAGTGGATGCCTTTATCAGGGATAGTGGCCCAGGAGGGGCAGTGTCCAGCCTGAAAGATGAACTGGCCAAGGGGTCATTCATTTCACTCCTGGTGAGCAACAGCTTTGCTGGTCCTGGCTGGGGGTTGGGTCCAGAGACCCAGCTTGCACTTGGGGAGCCCCCAGAAAAGAGGTGAACAGGCTAGATCCCCACTGAGCAGCCCCAGAGTCAGGAGTACTTCCCGGAGGAAGTGACCCTGAGCTGCACCTTGCAAGGCCAGCAGGAACTAGTCAGGCCAAGAAAAGCAGAAAGGGTGTTCTGGCCGAAGGAGCAGTATGTACACAAGATGAAGGCTCAGAGGCAGGAGGGAGCGTGTGTAGGGCAGAGAGGGCCAGACGAGGCACCACAGAGGCTCCGCAGGGCCGGAGGCTGGGACTGCTGGGGTCCATCAGGCAGGGAGTGGGAACAGAGGGGCCAGTCCACCAGGGTGAGAGCTGAGACTTTTTTTTTTTTTTTGAGGAAGATCAGCCCTGAGCTAACGTTTGCTGCCAGTCCTCCTCTTTTTGCTGAGGAAGACTGGCCCTGAACTAACATCTGTGCCCATCTTCCTCTACTTTATATGTGGGACGCCTACCACAGCATGGCTTGCCAAGCACTGCCATGTCCACACCTGGGATCCAAACTGGCGAACCCTGGGCCACCAAAGGGGAACGTGCACACTTAACCGCTGTGCCTCTTTTCTAAATGGAAGCTGCTGCAGGGCTCCAGTGGAGACAGCATGGCACAGGTTTAGGAAGGTCACAGAGAATGAACTGGCCATGCTGGCAGGACATCCAGCTGGAGCTGTGTGGTGTGTAGTCGGGCTGGGGTCTAGAGATGAGAGGAGAGGGCTTGGCTGGAAGAACAGAGTGGGCACCACTGCCCAGCGAGGAGAGGGGCTCCCAGGGAGATGAGCCAGGAAAAACAGTCTGACGGAATGAAGGACATTGTGGAGACGCGGACAGGGGCTGGCTGAGGAATAGGTGAGCAGCCAGCGGTCAGCCGTGGTGAGCCAGCTCCAAGCCCCTGCACCTGGCTGCCCTTCTTGTCAGCTGTGATGATGCTCAGCAGAGAGGGGGAGGGGAGGAAGCCCTCTTGCTGCAGCCCCAGAGCTGTTGGTGGTCTCAGGTGGGATGTGAAGGAATGGGTGCTGAAGCCTGGCATTCCTCCCCTGGAGAGCTATTAGTGCATTCCCAAGAGGATGGGAACCTCCTCCCAAGCTCCCCACTTGGGACAAGTGCCCCCCAGAGGCACCAGGCCACCTTCCATCCAGAGGAGAGTGACTCAGGGGCCAGGCCTTGGCAGAAGCATTTTTAGCCAAATCCTCCAAGAACAGAGCCCTGAGAGGGGCAGTGAGGGCAGCCCAGGACTTGGGTCCCACCCACCTCAGATTGTTCAGGCACCTCGGACCTGCCAAGGTCCACACAAGGCATGAGTCATGAGCGGGGCTGCGGGGAGCACCAGAGCCCTGGCCCGCCCTCAGTGCCAGAGCTGCCAGCCAGGCTGACGGAGCACAGCGAGTCACTCAGAGGCCCTCCCCAGGGTGACTGTGCCCCTGATGCCCCCCAGACCCACTGTGTCCTCTGACCTCCAGACCACGGATGTCCCACAGGCACCTCCCTCGCAACATGGCCAGTCCTGAACTCCCCATCTTCTTCCAAACCTGCCCTTCTCCTGCTGACCCCTTCCCAGAAGGGCCCTGCCATCCACCCAGCTGTGCTGACCAGAGCCAGGGGATCATTCTGGACCTTCCTTGGGCCCCCATATCCAACCCACCATCAAGTCTTGTCCATTAGAGAGCAATACAGCGAGGGGCTCGGCCACTTACCAGGGGTGTGTATCTGGGCAAGTTAATTAACCTCTCTGTGCCTCAGTTTCCTCATCTGTAAAATGCGGATCATTCTACTTCGCACCTCGTAGGATTTTATGATTAGCTAATATGTGCAAAATTCTTAGAACAGCACCTGACACAGAAAGTGCTCATTTTGAGGCTGTTGTCATCTTGATGCCTCCTGAATAGTCCACGCTGCCCTCTGATTCCCCCAGCCCCCACCCCTCCCAATGTCCTGCCTTAGGTGATGCCTTCATCCAGTCTCCCCTCACCAGCGCCAGCCCATCTCTCGCACTGCAGCCAGAGTGAGCGTCTGAACCACAGGGACCACTGCGCCCCCAACGGCTCCCAGGGCTGAGCTCACCCAGCAGACCCCGGAGGCCTGTCCCATTCCAGCTTCAGCTTCCCCTGCCAACCCCCCTCCCACAGCATGTGCCTCCGACTCCCCAACACACTTCATCTGGCCACTTTGCATTGGTCACCCCGGGGAAGCTGAAGCTGCACCCCGTCAATATGCTCAGGACACCTGGCGGAGCATGCAAGACTTCAGGAAGGCTGGGGGATGAGTGAAGGACCTGCCTGGGATTCCACCACTGCGGGTGTCAGGGGGGCATTGTTTGGGGAAAGACTTGGTCAGACAGAGACGCACTTCCCAACTGGGGCACAGAGGACTACACGGGGCACTGCGTCAGGCTGCCATGTCTCCAATTTCTCGGCATGAAGGCACTTCTCATACATTCAGTGGTGGGGGGCGGTGGGGAGTGATAAGCTTTAGGGGGGGCACAGAATATGTTTGTATATATTCATACTTAGCCCTGTAGGAAGCAGAAGGCAATGATTTATTATTAAGTCCATTTAACAGCTGAGAAAACTGATGCCCAGTAGAAGTGAAGCTGTCCAAGGCCGCAAAGCTGGTTAAAGGACAGGAACCTACGTCTCCTGACATTTCTTCTTCTTAAGAATAATTATAGCTACTATTTATGAAAGACTTCCTCAGGGCCAGGCACCTTGTTTATGTGATATTATAAAGCAGTTATTCTTAATGTCAGGTTGAAGACGAGGAAGCCAAGGTTCAGAGCAGGCGGGGGGGAGCCCTGAATCACCCAGCGGTGGGGCAGATGCTGAGACCCTCCCCCTTCTGCAGACCTCCTGTTCTCCACCACCCCCAGGGCCCCCTTTTCCTGAAGCTGACAATCGGCCGTGTCAATAGAAAGCTAAACAGAAACCGTGGTCCCTGACGTGGCCTTGGGAGAAGGAGGGGCGCTGTCACCCACCAGCCGGCTCCTCCTGGAGATTCCATCAGGGAAATAGGAGGTCGGGGATCAGAGACACAATGCTCCCCATTCAGGTGAGCCCGGCCGCCCCAGGCCCACAGCTGCCGCCACTGCATGGAGATTTATGACCTGCTCTAAATGTCACCTTTTCAACTCCCCGCGCTGGCTCCACCACCTTTGGACTCAGCACGGGCTGGACTGCTGGCCAGGCGTGGCTGGGAAGACGTGCCGTCGCTCAGCGCCACACACGAACACTCCCAGGGACAGGGCGCAGTTGAGCCCGGAGGGGAGGGCACGTGGGTACCGGGCACCCCCTACCTGCAGTCTGCAATGAGCTCATCCATCAGCTGAGCCACCAGGGAGTCCACATCCTCGGTGGAGCACCGCGCCTTCAGGGCCAGGTGGACCTGCTCCAGGCCGGCTTCCTGTGGGACAGGCAGGCAAAGGCCAGGACCGTCACCGCGGGGTGGAAGGTACACATCAGACCCCCAGCCCGCAGGCCCCATCTCCACAGCTCGGTCCCTGAACCAGAAAGGAGAAGCCAGTTAGAGCAGAGAAGGCAGAGCCCAGACCTGACAAACCAGGGTCTGTCCTGGCTCGAGCACCTTCCCGGGCTCCCCACACCAAACAGATCCAGAGTCCCAAGCCTGGGACTCCAGCCTCAGGCCTGGTCAGGAGGAGTTCAGGCTCCGACAGAACCAGTGGCATCCTGCTCCTTGCGGGCCCCCTTCCAGCCAGGGCTGACGTCTCACAGGTAAGTGACCTCTGAGCCGCCTCTATTTCCCCACCTGGAATGCTCTGCCCTTTACAAATCCTGCCACCCAACCAGGCTCGGATCCCGTCGTCCCTCCTTCGGGAGCACCCGGACAACCTCCAATAACAGGGAGTTCCCTCTCCAAACTCCCATAGCCGGGTCACTCCTGGGGTTGCATCTGGTGTCCTCCATGGAGCGATTCTCCAGCCATCTCCATGGGCCTCAGCCTGAGCTGAGAGGTGGAGACACCTCACTGGACACCCGTCAGACCAGGGATCGTCCCCCAGTCCCCCACGCCCCTCCTCACCACCAGCTTTCTGGGCGTGTCCACCCTGGGACCACTAATCTGGGAACAGGCCCTGGAAAGTAGACACAGCCCCCCAACTCAGGGAGAATGGTTGGCCCAGAAGATGAAGTCTGGACTTGCACAGCATCAGCTCCAAGCTTTCCTCCATGAAGATTGCTAGTCTTAGGGAGAGCGTGGGCTACTGCGGCCCCCACCTGGGCCTGCATCCCCTCTAGCCACCCCAAGATCCCAATCCTCCCTTTCCCCTTCGCCCTGGCCTCCGCACTGCGCTCACCTCCACAGACACACCCAGGCCCCTCCAACCCCCTTCCCTCTACCCTGCCGCTCCTGGCTTGCTCCAGCAGCGTGGCAGCACCTGCCTCCTCTATGTTCCCACAGGCCACGTGCTTCGCGGGTGAGCCTCCACCCCATGCACACACAGAAGCGGCCTGGGGCCACAGCCAAGATTATCAGCTTCCTGCCCTTGGCCTACACCTCTGCCCACTTTGATTTTCTTCCACTCTCTGGCCAAGTGCCAGGCCTGCAGCTCCCAGCATCCGCAGGTAACCCCCCTGGTCACGTCCAAAGCAGAACTCACGGTATGGTACAATCTGCTCTTCTCCCCAATCTCCCAATCCCCAGCCACTGGGGTCGCTCCTCACAGCCCTGCCTCTTCCCCTGAGCCAAGAGACCACCAAGTCCTTCCAGCCCAAATCGTGCAAGTTTCTCTCCAAGGTCATCTCCTTCCCAGTAGCGCCTCGTCACTCTCCCCTGGACCACTGCAATGCGTCCTACCTGGGCTCCCGCCCCCCCGGCCCCCTTGAGGCCTCTGCGCTGCCCCCCTGAGGCTCCTTGGCCCTCTCCCTCCTCCAAGCCCCCATCTTCCCTTGGTATTCCTGGGGTGCCACCTGAACTTCAGTTTGGAACCTCTGGACGAGAGGTGGGGATGAACCTGTGCTCTTCTTTACTAAACTGACTCCCTGGAGGCAGAGCAGGTCCCGGTTCATGTCTATCTTCTAGCTAGAAGTTTCCAGCACAAGTCTTTGTGTGAGGTAAGAGTCAAAGGCATTTGACAAATGAATGAATGGATGCAAGCCTCTGCCTGCTGCCCCTAGCTCAGTTTCTCTCCGCTCTTTCTCTGTGCCGGCTCCTCCATCAGCCTGGGGGCTCCCCCAGGCTTGTTCTCACTCCCTCTCCTCTCTTCCCAGGATGCAGGGCAGGATTGCAAACCTGGCACTGTCAGGACACAACGGACCCCAGGGGCCATGAAAGTCTGCGGGCCTAGCTATGTGTAAGTATGTGCATCCATGGGGGGCCGGTCTGAAGACACCCACAGGGGGTGCCTGCACAAGGTGTGCACAGGTGTGGAGCAGCTTTCACTCACCAGCCGGTCGGCGATCCGGAGCAGCTGGTTCTGAGTGTCGACTCTGTGGCTGATGTCTTCCCAGTAGGATGACAGCACCACCACAGGCTTCACGTTGCCCCAGGGTAAGTAGTAGTAGTGGCACCCTGGAAGGACACGAAGGGCCTAGGACTGAGCCGGGAGTGGAGGGGTGGATGGGAAGGGGAGCGAGGGTAGGACGCACTCAGGCACCTGTTCCCCCTGCCCAATAAGAACTCCCCTGGACACACAGGACGTGACCAATATTCCCCAGGGTCCAAACAAGGTGCCTGAACAGACAGCTTCTGCTCTCATTAGGGCTCCTTAGCACATCAAAACAGAGGGGTTGTTAGAAGGAAACCTATACTCTCCAAAATCTATATACCAAGCCCAACAGCCACCATGGAATAAATGATCGCCAGAGGTCAGGGTCAATGCCGACCACAGCCGGTGTCAGGAGCCCAACCGCTGGGTCTTGGCAGCAGGGACCCACCTGGAGGTGAGCACAGGGAGGCGGCACAGGGGGAGAGCAGGGGTTCCCCTGAACAGCCTGGCCAGGGCCAGGGCCTTCGAATGGGCCTCCAGTAGCTTTCCACAGGAGGCAGGATTTAGGGCCCAGCCTCTGTTCTGTGCTCTGGGTCCCAGCCAGGCACGTGGCCTCACCGTCAAAGACCGCCCGGCTGTACTGGGTGGTGGAGGCCAGCGGCAGGCAGGTCGTGTCAAACTTGTTCCCGTAGTTTCCGATGCTGACCTCGAACTGGATGGCATCGTCGACATCCTGCAGCATGCAGGCCGAGTAGAAGGCAGCAAAGAGGGAGTACTTGCGCCTCCGGAGGTACTTCTGGGAGCAGAGAGGATGGAGGAAGGAAGATGCCGGGGTGGGGAGGGGTCACATGTCTGGCCAGCCCTGGAACCCAATAAATCCTGCCTGGATGGATGGGTGGTGAATGGTCCAGCTAAGCAACGACACCCAGATTTGGTTACTAACTGAGTAGATTCATTCCAGTCCTGTGCATCTGGCCATGCTCCTCTAATAAGATCTGCTCCTCCAAGGTCATGCTGCCCCTTAATCCAACCAGCAGCAATGGCACTGCCACCCAGGGGAGCCTGGTCTCCTGCATCTGCCGACTGACCTCCACACCACCATGCCCCTGCCCAGAGCTCCCACCTCACACTGCCCAGGGCCTCCACCACATCAGCCAGCTCTGCAGACCACACAGGCTGCCATGTGCTTGGAATGAATGAATCCCATTGTCCCCTCCGGGTGTCAGGCACAGAGCTGAGGACGTGGGAGGCACTCAGTCACATGTCCCTGTTTGAACCAAGATGCCTTTGGGATCCCACTCGTGGAAGGCAGAGAGAAGAGGGATTATACAACTGGGTTTTTGGATAATGTAAATTGTAACAGCTGACACTTATTGAGTGCTTACTGCATATGGGTATGCACAACAATGTTGAGGTAAGTATAATTATCACCCCACATAGGGTTGATAGGGAACCTCATACAGCTGGTAAGCGGTCAAGCCAGGACTCAAACCAGCATCGTCTGACTACAGAGTCTGAGAGCTTAAATCACCATGCAGACTCCACACAGCTGCCTCCTGGGCACGAGGCCCAGCACCACCACTTGCTGCTCTGATGCATTTGAGCCTCAGTGTCCTCATCCGTCAAGTGGAGATCCTAAGAGCAGCCACCTCACTGGTGCTTAGAGGACTCAGCGACATCAACCGTGTCACAAGCACAGTGTCTGGTACATTCTGAGTGGATAATAAGCATCAGCTATTCTTACACTATTGTTATAAAATAGCCTCTCATCTTGCATCAAGCTCTAGACTTTTTAAATACTTTCATTTATCTTTTTTGAGCCTCTGAATGTCCCTTAGGTGTCAGGTTACTCCCACATCACGGCTGAGGGGCTGAGGCCCAGAGTGGTGCGGGCACATGAGTGTGCGCAGAGTGGAGCCCTCCTCCACCATGACATGTCAAAGCCAGACCCCCTTGGCCACCACCCTCCCCACGTCTCCCAGAGCTGTGCCCCTCACCTCCACCCGAAGGATGTCATCTGCAGCGAGATCCTCCACCTTCTGCTCGCCTTGCTCCACCAGTTTGGTCTCCAGGGAGACCAGAAGCCGGCCTCGGTAGGCCATGCCTTCTCCCTGAGTGGGGAGGTTGGGTCACTAGGAGCATGGGAGATGGAGGGGAAGGAAAGGGGCCTGATCTGGCCCTGAGGTCATTCGCCTCCCAGGCAACCAGGATGGCCCTGAACCACCCGCATCACTCTGCAGATGAGGAAATGGTGACCCAGAGAGTTCAGGGGACATGCCAAGCCAGGTCAGTACCAGACTCCAACCCAGCCAGAGGAGAGAGGAAACCTGAGATGGATGGGACCTGGGTCCCTCAGGGGCCAGGAAAACTGGGGGATCAGGCTGACCCAGAAGGAGAGGCAAAAGGGAGGAGAGTGAGAGGGAAGACGGGGCCAGGAGGGGGCCAGGTGAAGGGAGAGTTCTCTGAGGCAGTGGCTGCCTGGCTCTGGGCCCAGGAAAGCCCCATCAGACCCTTAGAGCCCAGGCCAGCCCCAGATACTGCTCAGGCCAGGCTGGATGACCCCTACATGCAAGCCTAGGGGTCTGGGGGGCTCTGGCTGGCTCACCTTGCCCGTGTTGAGCTCTGCATAGGGGTCTGGGAAGCCAGTGAACTCCCTGGGGCTGCCGTAGAGGTTGACATAGCAGGGCCCGAAGGTGGGGAGGAAGCCCAGGTGGTCGTCCACTGGGAGACATAGGTGGGGATCAGAGGGGCTGGCCCAGCATAGCTTTCCAGTGCTCAGCCCAGCCACTTTCAGGCCTGAGCCCATCCCTGGCCCTCAATTCTTCGCAAGGTGTGGGATGCAGCCCCATAAATGTGTAAAGAATGGTGACACTGATGAGAGCTCCCATTGTCTCCCATAAAGCCCTTTAATCCTCACCACCATGCTGAGACACAGAGATGTGTATTAGTCCCATTTTACAGATGAGGAAACTGAGGCTCAGAGATGCAAAGGAACACATGACTACAGAGTGGCATGACCCAAAATGGGCAAATGCATTCAGCCCATGCACTCAGCCAGCACACAAAGCTGGGGCTCAGACCCCCCACTGCCACGCCCCTCTCAGGCCGCACCCTGTCCTGCCTCCCCTCTCCATCCTGCACTTCCATCGGTGTCTCAGGCCATCCAGCCTATGAGGAGGCACAAAGGAGGCCCCAAAGCCTGGTGACAAGAGAAGCCATCTCCCACGGCACCAGGAAGAGGCCCAGCTAGATGTGCCCCCACCCACAGGGCAGCCCCCAGGCACACATCCCCTCCATCTCCATATCCTTATGAAGTTGAGACAGACCACCCAAAAGCCTTGACTCATCCTGGCATTCCCAGCCCCTCGCCCCCCACCTTGTATACAAAGAACAGTCTTTCAGGGGGGAAGTCAGAGGAGGGTTTGAATGAGAATTACACTCATGATGAGGGAAAATCTTGTCTCCACATCATTCCCATCCTTTTTGGAGACCCTCTTTTTGTTAATATCATGATCCTCCAGCTGACAGCCAAGTTTCCCAAGACGGGACTTCACTGGCCATACTCTGAGAACCCTGAAAAGCCAGGTGTCCCTTTCAGAGGGAGAAGGAAGAGGCAGTTTCCAGAATGCCAAAGGTGGGAAGTGGGCCCAGGAGAAGGAGCCATCTGGGATGATCCAACCCATACGAGCAAGCGTGGGACAAGGCAGGCACAAAATAAATGGCCTCCACAAGGACATGCTTGAGCCAGACCTCAGGACATGACTGAACCCCGAGGGTTGAGACCTGGGGTCTCACAGCTTGAGCCCCTCCCTGAGAAATCAGACATTGCCAACCAGACAGCAGGAGCGTGCCGCCCCAGAGCCAGGGGCCACCCTGCGTCCATCGCCACTCTCCCTCCAGTCCCCAGCACAGACAGGGCTCTGGCATCTGGGACAGAGTTGGGAGGCCCAGGCTGATGGAACTGACATGAGCATTACTCATTATCTGTACTGCTCATCCTGATTATGATCTATCCTGTGAATTTCAACTTCAAGAGTTTTCAACTCACCCTAGCTTCCTTCCGGTCCCCAAGACGCCTCACACTGTCCCTGCCCCATCGTGGACCCCCACACCCGCCCCCTCCTCCTCCCTGCTGGAGAGAGTGGACTCATTTGAGCATCAGATGCGCTCAGCAGAAGGAGGAAGCGGTGTGGGGTGTGGGAGGAAATTGCCTTTAAAGCATTCCAGGCGATTTACATATTTAACCACGGTGGAGAGGTAGCAGCCAAAGGTAGGCTCAGGGTCCATGGTGGGGAATCTCAGTCCCCCTACAGGCAAATCAAAAACCTCCCCGCAACCAGCTACTCTCCCATCCAGCAAAAACCCCAAGCACCCCCCCACCCCCACCATTGTCCCCAAGGTGAAAGCACATACGGTCCGTGGCTGGAGGAGGCTTGACCACACCTGCAGGCTCCTCTGAAGCGTAAAGAAATGGAAAAGGGGTTAGGATGGGCATGGCTGGGAGAAGGACGGGTTACATGAAAAGGCCTAAGGACGGAGAGTTGACAGACAGACAGATGGAAAGACAGCTCCCATGCGGGAAACAGATGCGAGCGGAGACCCCACGCCCAGCCCAGCTGTGAATTTATCACAAACTAAGTCCTCGCCGCACCCTCCCCAGCCAGACGCAGCCCCCAGCGCCATGGTGGGCCTCAGGTCCCTCCCCACTGGTGTCTGCCTACAAGTCTGCGTGTTGTTTGCCAGTTGAAAATTGGATCCAAAATCTGACTAGATACACTCAAGAAATAACACAGAAAAGAAAATGTGCTTTTCCATACTGTCGCCAGATAAGTGAGGGACACAAAGGACAGACACCAAGAAACAATGGGGGAGACACGAAAGGGCCAGAGCCGGCAGCAAGGCACAGCCAGCACTCCACCCAACAGACAGTTTGACAGTGGGGACCCTTCTCTCTGAGAGGTGGCATTTCAAGGCACAACATCTCCATCTAGTGGTCATTTACAGTACTGCCACTGAGGGCACCGCGTTGCATTTTCACAACAGCAGGCACTGAGACCTGGCTCCTGGCACCTGCTGCTCCAAGTGAGGCACAGTGCCAGACACTGACCCTTAGCGAAAGGTTCTACACACTTGAGTGTGCCCTAGATGCTGGTAAGAGGTGTCCAGAAATGAGAGAAGCAAGGAAGGAGATGCTTGGGCACACTCCCAGGCTCTTAGAATCCTTCCCTCACTTCTAGGCAGGAACAAGACACCCCCAGAGGAGTGAGCACCCCTCAGTCTCCTTCCACTGTCTCTCTGATTTCTGCCTCTTCCTGCACTCTGACCTTCCCCGTCTCCTCCTCCAACCAGCTAAGTGTAACCAAGTTGGTAAAATCCCTGATTAATTTCATTCATTGTTCATCTTTACCTATTGGTCTCCTCCAAAAAAATACCTATTACTATTTTCCTGTAGCTCCGTGATTGTAGTTAAGGGCCAAGAGTTGTGCAAAACACTATGAAGGAAGAATAAGCAGAGACACAGAGAGGAAAAAAGAGTGAAGAAGAGAGGAGAGGGGAATGTAGAGAGGTCTGGATGTGAAGATAGAGCTCGCCAAGTGAGCGCAGAAGGCAGCAAGGATGGCGAGGCCCAGCTCCAGGGGGGCCTGAGGCCCAGAGACCCGGCCCCTCAGCTCTCCACAGCCCGGCCTCAGCTAGGAATGCTGGCTGGCAGAAGTCAGAGCTGCAGAAACCATAATTCATGGCCATTTTCATATCCACAGGAATAGGTTTTCATCAGTGGGGGAGCCAGGCCTCTGGTCATAGGAGAGCTCAGCGACCGTGAGAGTGCCGACATGGGCACAGCTGCAGCCCGAGGAGAGCAGCAGCCAGGGCCCACCGGAAGGAAACAGATTCCATTTTAAGCTCCTTCCAAATGATTACAAACAGGCCCGGCCAGTTATCTCGAGCTAATGAGGCCAGGGTCATAGATCCAACCCCCATGTGCTTCTTGCAGAGGCAGGTTTGGCTTCCCACCCACAGACCAACTCTGAATCCTGGCTGTAAACCCATGCCAGGCCAGACACAGATGTCCTCCAAATCCCACCAGCCTCTGACCAACACGTGCCTCTGGTGGCTGGGAGGACCAAGTGGGTGGCTGCAGAGTAGCCTACTTCCCAGTGGCACCTTTCATTAATTCCTTCATCCATTCATTCATTCATTTGTTCAGTAAACCTAACACGGCACAGTGCTGGGCTCCTAACAAGACGTGGGACTGCTGACAACTCAGGCCAGTGAGTCCTAATGTGGGGTCAGGGTCACAGGTCCCTGGGTGCTGAGGATCAGCCCAGGTCCTCTCCACTGTGTCTGCAGACAGCTCATAAAGTCAGCGGCAGAGTAACCAGTGAAGCCACCCAAGACAAAGCCTCTATTTAGTCCTCATCACCCTTCTGCCAAAACACAAGGGTTTTGGTGTGTTTTCCCTAAGCCCAGGGAACCAGGGCTGTGGATGCCCCAAAACACGGATGAATACTCCCAGTTTTGTGGCCTGAACAGCCAAGCCCACCTCCCTTACCTGGGGGAAGCCAGAAAAGAGCCAGCCCTCCCAGCCCATGAGGCGCACATCATGGCCCCGCAGACGGCCTGGGTCTCCTGGGGAAGCTGAGGCCATCACCTGCGGCCGGCGGCCGCGGCCTCTGCCGCTCGGCACATCTCCCACGCCCACGGTTTGGCTGCCTGACACCAGCCCGCGCCAGGCAGGAGGAGAACTGAGAACTGCTGGGAAATCATCATCATCTACGTTCCAAAGACAAAAAGAAACTAACCTTGGATTTCTCGGCGGTGGAAAAAACTGTAGGCTACGAGCGCTATTTATGTGGCGTGATTTTCATACGTATAAAGTTATGAAAGAATCGGTGTAGGTTTCATGGGTCCCGCAGGCCCGTTACCTTTCGAAAGAGCTGCAGCTTCTAAGGAAAGCACTCCTTTGTAAAAAAAACCAAATTTTCAGTAAATGCTTTGGAGCATAGGCTCCAAGGAATACTCAACTGTGCCCAGGCAAACTTGTGGGCAGGAGCGCTTAAGAGGCGAGTGTTAGGTTCTGTCCTCACTGGAAATAAAAACACAAACACAAACACAAAAACTCCTGCTTGGACCAAATAATCTGGTGAACCATGATGGGAATATGGAGAAAGAACTCGTTTTTACAGCTCGGTTTAGTATGGGTTTGAGAGCAGTGAGGAAATGTCATGCATTGCCCAGATGTGCAAGAACCCCCCAGTGTGAAGAAAAAAAATACAAAGAGCTGAAAGGAAAGTTGGAGTGATGTGTTCTGAGGTGGCCTCAGGACAAGTGGGAGAAGCCTGGCAGGGAGCGAGGCTGGGGCTGACCTTCAAGGCTTCCAAAAGGGACACACCTGTGAGGGAAGGGACATCACAGCTGTCATGAAGAACGGTTCCAGTTTGAGCAATAAGTTTAACTCTTTTATTGCTGCAGAGATCAAGCTTTTTAACAGCACGTTTAAAAGTGGTTAGCTGGTTGCAAGAAGATTCTCATTTATTTCCAAAACAATGTGTGGGAGACAGCGGTCCTGCCTTTGAGCGCCTCCCGGAACCATACGGGATTGCCCATGACCTGAGCGCCATCTAGTGGCCAAATAAACACCTTTCTCACATTCACATTAAAATATTCATCGTGACCCTGAAAAAGATCAAGGCCAACACCAGAAATGAAGATTGATGGAGGCCCAAGGATCAAAACTCTGCCTCAGGTGGCTGCTGGCAGGCACAGCCATAGCCTCATGAAACAGCAGCTGTTAGAAGACACTTTGTGCCTCTAGCAGGGTCTGTCCCTGGATTCAGAGATGGGGACAAGCACCCTGTTAGAAAACTAGAGAAGAGATTCCTTCCATCCCAGGAGTTCCGATCTTCAGGGGGAGTCAGAATACCCGCCCTCCCACTCCACCCTTATGATGCATTCCCCCCCAGCTCAAATCTTTCTACCTATACATCCAAGGCAGTCGTTCTCAGAAATTATCTGAACAGCATTAGAGAAGGGGGACCACATCCTGGGACAGCAGTTCCCACTGTGGGGAGGGGGAGGGGGCTGGGGCAGGAGGAGCCCTGACAGCAGTGTTTTCTGGAAGACAGTCTGAGTATTCCACCAATTACAAGTATCAACGATGAAATCAGAATGGCAGAGAGCAGAGCAGCTAGATGTCAAAGCTGAGTGAGGGCACCTGGGAGCTCATTGAAAAATTCTTTACTTTCATGTGTGTTTGAGTTTTCTATAATTAGAAGGGTTTTTTTTAAAAAAAAAAAATGTTTCAGAGAACCTAGAAGAAGGGATGGGCCAACTTCAAGAGCAGCAGGTGGAGTCTTCCAGAAACTGGACTCCTTAACCTGACCTCCAGGTAAAGATCTGAGAAGATGGATAGACAGAGACCCATGCACACTGCCTGTAGAAAGACACCATCACTGAACAAGTCTTGTTAGAGGGTGAATAAAGGAGGCAGGAGGAAGAACAGAGTGCCAGCCAGGCTAGTGAAACAGTCACCTGAAATTCTTAGGAAATGATTTGGAATCCTCAATAGAGAGCAGGAAGACATAGCTTTTATGGAACAAAGCAAAACTTCTGGGAGAGAACAAAGAGGAAAAGGAAAATATAAAAGGAGTGACAGAGGGAAAAGAAGGCATGGCAAGAAACTAAAAATGCAATAGCCAATTTTAAACCACATGAGAAACAGCAAAAAGCAGCATTGGTACAGGGAAAAGAAAATCAGGTTGGTGATGCAGTAAGCCAATAATAATGATACCAAACAGCAAACGTTACTTTTGGGTTTATTGTGTACCAGACACTCTAAGAACTTTACATTTATAATCTCACTGAGTCCTTACAACAACCTTACAAGGTCGGGACTGGAGCAATTCACTAGCCACCAAAAAGCAGAATTGGAACCCAGAGCTTCAGCTCTGACCCCTGCCCCATCCTGCCTTCAGCTGTCCATGTTACCACGTTAGAATAAAAGAAATTACTCCTCTGATCGGGTTTAAAAATTCGCCATGTCTCAGACAAAGTTCAGTGAAAAGATTCCTGCACTAGAGAGATCAAAGTAATTTTTTAAACAACGAGAAAAAAGATACATTCCTACAAGCAGCATCTAGTCAGAAAAAAATAGACTCCCAACAAAGGAATCAAGTCAGACTGCTGTCAGAAAGAACACCAAAATAAATTCAAAATAGACTAAGAATTTAAATGTAAAAAATTTAAAAAAGAGTTAAATATAAGCTTGGGGTTTGTTGAAGGCCAAAAGCATGGCATACAGGGCAGAAACCATACTTTCAGGATTTAAATTAGAAATTTTGAAAATAAAAACCAGAAGTTAATTAGAAAGTTAAAAAAGGAAATTACAAAATAAGTCTAAAGAGAGTTTTAAAAAAGAGTAAAAAGATGAGAGAATAAAAAATTAGGAAAAAAAGAAAATGTTAGAATTGATAAATAAATCCAAAAGCTGATTCTCTGAAAAGTCTAATAAAGGAAGAAAAAAGAAAAAAAAATATCTAACAAGGCTAATCAGAGTAGAAGCAAGAAAACTCAAGCACATATCATTAGAAATAAGAAAGGGAAAAACACTATAGATAGATAGAATTATTTAAATTTAAAAGATTGCTATGTGCAACGCTATGTAAATAAATTAGAAGACCTCAATATAATAAATGCTTTTCTAGAAAAATATAAATTATCAAAATTGACTATAGTAAAAGTAACAAACTAAAAATAACAATGATCACAGGAGAAACTGAAAAGATTTTAAAGAGTTAGTACAACACCCACTCAAAAAGGGCACCCAGCCCATATGGTTTTATGGGTGAATTCTTTCAAACCCTCAAAAGACTATATTCTTATGTTATATAAACTTCTCCAGATGTTAGGAAAGTCTTTAAGTCTTTCCAATTAATTTTACAGAGCCAGCATAACCCAGATACCAAAACCTCAGAAATAATAAGCAGACATACCAATTAAAGCTAATAGGAAATCAAGAAACTAGCCCAAGAACACATTTAGGAATTTAGTAGGGGATAAAGGTGGCATTCCAAAATATAGGCAAAAGAATATTCAACATATGGTGTTGGCATCACTAAAGAACAATTTTGAAAAAAGTAATGTTAGATCCTTGCCTTATTCACTAAGGAAAAGATTAACAGGTTTGGCTACATAAAAATTTTAAATTTCTCTTCATCAAAAACTATTAAATGATTAGACTGACAAAAATTATTTACCACACATATGACAGAGGGAAAGTTCACATCCATAAACATACAGAATTCTTACAAAACACAGAGAAAAAGACAAACATACCATCAGAAATGTGGACAAGAATATGAACAGGCAGTTTAGAACAGAGTAAATATAAAGTATATATATATATATAAAATTTGTAAATATACAATAATTATTAAAATATTTTAAAATTCACATTGGTTAACTTCATCAGCTATCAATGAAATGAAAATTAAGGAAACAATGAAATTCACCCATCAAATTAACAAAGTTCTTTTTTAATATTATTATTTTACCCTGTGTTGGTGAGGATGCAGCAAAAGAAGCTTATGTGAGTGATTAGAGTGTAAATTAGTCAATCTTTTTGAAGAACAATTTTGATATATCCCAAAAGCTTTAAAATGATCAAATCCTTTGACACAGCAATTCCACTTGGAGATATTCATCCGAAAGGAAAATCATGAATTGCATAAAGATTCAGCTACAAAAATAGTCCATATAAAGTTAGCTGTTTATAATGTGGAAAAATTAGAAAACACTTAAATATTCAACATTAGTTAATGTGGATTATGGTACATTCACACAATGGAATATGGGTATTCATTTAAAATTATACTGCAGAAGAATATTTAATAACGTGATTATATGTTGTATTGCCAAGTGACAAGAAGCAGTTTTCAAAACAATTGAAAATTGTTTCAAAACAATGTTTTTCATGTGTATGCGTATATATACATACATACAGAAAGGTTCCAGAATGTTAATAGTTAGTTCTCGTCTGGGAAGGGTAGGTTTATGGGTAATTTCATGGATAAATTTTATATTCTTCTTTTAGATTAACTCTCTAAAATTTTACAAAATGATCATAGGCTATTTTTCAACAGACCAAGGAAAGCTATCTCAAAGTAGAAACTGCTAGAGCATAGAAGCCGGTAGAGGGCGTGGCCGCAGCCGTCAGCATCCTCTGCAGGAGTGAATTACCCCCTCTCTACCATTCGGTGGTGGATCCCACCATCCAAGCTGTGGAGAACCCTAAATGTCCACAAGCCCACCTCTCTCGTTGGCCAGAGCCCTTCTCCCTGGGAACTGGGCAGCAAAGACCTTATAATCTTCCCTATTCTGCAAACTCTGAAAAGTAGAGGTATAAGACGGGCAGGGGTGGGACAGCGGGAAGCATGGGGGACCAGAGGGCAGAACAGAGGTTCCCCACAGGGGAACTTACCTGCTATTTCTCCTCCAGGGGCAGAGATTTTCGACATATTCAGGTAGGTGGTGGCCACGATGTCATTGTGGGTGAGGCGGTCCCTAGAGCAAGGGGGCAGAGAGGGCTTGAACAGGGGAGGGAGATGGCAGGCCACAGCCCACCCAGGAAGGGAAAGGCCTTGGTTATACATCATTAGGGGTCCCAGTTTTCACACTGGGAATATTACGGAGGCCTGGTAATCCTAGGGAAGAAGAAACTGGAAAGAAAGTGTCACTCAAGACTCCTCCAAAGAGGAGACTAGTCCATCTTATCAACCATCAGCATCCCATCAACCAGCCAACACTGGGCTGCCAGGCTGCATGTCTGCGAGGACAGCTGCAGGATGAGAGGGAGGAAGCAGGGTGGGGAGCAGGAGGCTGCTCAGGCAGCCAAACCCCCAGACCCAGGGAGAGCTGGGATGATACACCAGAGCCCGCTGTGAAAGACACACCTGGGCACGATGATTTCCTTATTCTTTTAAATCCTACACCCATGAAGTACCCTATCTCAGCAGCTGCCTTCCTTCCTCTCTGTATTTCCCAAGAAGGTAATTAAGCTTCCATTTTCGAGTTTTCCATCTGGTGGGGCTACATTGGGAACAGTGAATTGTCAGCATGGATCTTTATCATTTTTCCTGGTGAATGATGTTAATAAGAACCGGAAAGTAAAAATTTCCTTGAACATGTTACAATGAGATTATCAACACCAGATAACTAACAGCTGGTAGCATCTTTAAAGTGTCTTCCCAACCAAGCCCTGCACTGGGAAAGGAATGGGATTCCTGACCTCTGGTGTTACCTGAATCCAGCAAGGAAGGAAAGAGAATGGAAGGAGAGAGGGTTTGTTTTTAGAGGCTAGATTTTGGGGTTTTGTTTTGTAATGAAAAAGAAATTTCTTAAGAATGGAACGGAAGATTAAGTTACGGAGCAGAGTCCATATGGACTCTATCATATTTCCAGGATTCAGGTAATAAGGAAAGTTTATCTGAGTTTTCTGGGAAGAAAGCTCTTTTCTGGATAGGAACTTGCAGCAGCAGAATGCTTTCTGGCCAAGAGCTGGGTTCTGGGGCTTGGGGTTGCTTTTGGAAAATACAGCAAGTCTGAAAATAGACTCACAATAAAAATGCCACTTCAACCCAAACCAGAGATGCAACCACCAGATTCCGTAATGTGTTTGGATTGTACAGTATGCCGATGCCTTTGACACAGCTCACACGGACTCAGGCAAGGCCTGTCCACACCACATGGGACAGGACAACCGCACCCGTGTGCACACACGCACACGCACAGACACACATAGACACGCACAGCCAACCACCCGCAGTCAACACAAGGCACACACGTGCGCGCACACACCACGAGCTGAGGGGAAGAGACCGTCTGTGATGTAAAACACGTCCCTCCCCCAAACCGCTTCCCCACGGAACATACCAGCGGTCGGCCCCGGAGGCCTCGCCTTCCTGGCCCTCCTTGCTCCCTTCCTCTCCTCTAATTCTCCAAAGCTGTTTTCTTTAGGCCTGGGGAACTGGCGCACACTTTAATGGCTCTGTGGCCTGGGGGTTTTCCCTGGTCTCTCATTATCCTCCTGGCTGGGGGTGTCATGGGCCTGAGACCAAAGGACAACACGCTGGGAACCGCACGGCCAAGACTTTTGGGGGCAGAGAAAGGACAGCTCTCTCCTTCTGGAAAGCCCGGAGAATGGAAGGTCCTGGAGAATCTGTGTGTGGACCCCTAACAGCCCCTCAGGTGTGAGAGAGACCCACAACATAGCAGGAGGCAGCACTGCCCAGTGGTTAAGAACATGGGCTGTGGGAGCAGCAGGTTTGGGGTCGAGTGTGGCCTCGGCCACTTCCCAGCTGTCCCCTCCAGCAGGTCGCTCACCCTTTGCAAACCTACTCCCTCCTCTGTAAAGCGGGACTGTGCTGGGAGCTGAGCTGAGGGTCAGGTGAGATCACACACGGAAAGTGCTTGCTGGGCACAGGGTCTGGCGCACGGTAGGGGCTCAACAAGTGTTAGACACTATTATTTTTTTCAGATGTCCATGTGGCTACTGCCCTCACCTGTTGCAAGCCTGCAGTGGCAACCCCTGCTTGGGCAACATGGCCCACCTCCCCAGCCTGGGGACCCTTCCAGGCCAGCCCACCAACCCATGGGGCATCATGGCCCACCCTCCCAGAAGCTCGGCTCTTTCCAGCCTCCTCGCCTTTGCTAATGATCCTCTCCTCAATGGAATGCCCTCACCCCAGACTCATCAAAAACCCCATCTCCTCCAGCCAGCCTTCCTGGTACCTCCTGCCCTAGGCAATCTGGGGGCTTTTGGAGCCCTTCCAGCCCCACTTTATCTACCTTGGAGATGTGCTATGAGGAAGCTTCCGGAGAATGGCTCTCGCCCTCTCCCTCTCTGGCTTCCCCCAGAGGAGACTCCCTCGCCTGAAACAGACTCTCCCACTGCATGCAGACTGAACAGAAGGAGACGGAAAGACCCAGTGACCTCTGAGGACAGCCACCTCTAAAGACTCGGACACTCAGGACTCACCAGTCTATGACACGAATCCTCATTTTTTCAGACATGGAGGGAAACTATGGAGGGAAGAGAGACATGTTGGGGTGGGCTCCTTTTGAAGAAGCAGAAGTCCAGGATGCAGGCGGGATGCTGGGGAGGCTGGAGCCCTGGGTCTCCTGAGTGGGCCTGCGGGGGGCCAGGCTCACCATGACAGGCAGCGTGATGCTCTGGTTCCACTGAGGGTTGGCCGTCTTCTCCAGGATCTTGCTGCAGAGCTAGAAGACACAGAGGACAGGCGGATGGAGCTCCCCTGGGATGCTGGGCTCCCTCAGGGACTCTCACACCAGTTGGCAGCCATTCTCTGGTGTGCTAGCCACCGTTTGGGCTGGGCAGAAGACCCTGGGGGCCTTTGGGCTTGTGGGCTCAGACACAGGATCTTCACAGAGACAAGTGGTAGGTCAGACGCAGAGCTAAGGATGGGCATGGTAGGGGGAGGGACAGACTGCCTGAATGCCACAGCCCATCTTCCCTTAGCTCCTACCTCTGTCTAGAACTCCCCCTCCTCCACCTCCCATTATGGCCATGACACTGAATGTGGGGCTGAGTCCAGACTGGCTTTCCCAGGACCCCGACAGCCTGAGGCTCTCCTCTCTGCCCACCAGCCCAGATCACTGGCACCTTTGGAAGACTGTGACCCCTAGGGGATTAGAGATAGGAGAGGAGAAGGGAAGAGGGAGCTGGAGGGCCAGGGCTGGGGGTCGTGCCCCAGCATCTGAGAGTGAGAGGAAATTCAGTGAAGATGCAAACCCCATAAGCCACATTTTACCTCACGTCAGCCCTGCTCTTAAGACCGGGTTTTCCACAAACGAGAAACCTAGCAGAGGTGGAAACCAGATCCAAGCCAGCAGCTCATGTACTCTGCTCTGCCCTTGGAGTCCCCAGGAGGTGCCAGGCCCCTTAGCCTGCCCAGGGCATCCTGTACCACACGGGGACAGCAGCTAAAGACTCCATTGCAGACACATAGATCCTGGTATGTTTGTGTGGCTTACACATAAAAATAATGAGCAGCCTTTTTCAGAGCATTTACTATGGGCCCTTCGTTGTTCCAAACATTTTATGTGCATTATCTCATTTCATGAGCATCTGACATAGATCAGGGGCTTCGATTCCTCCACCAAATGAGGGTGTGGCCTCCCTGGGGCCCAGGACTTTGTCTCTATCCCTGGTCCACCCAGTGCCAGCCCCCAGCCCCACCTCCCCCTCCTCCCTGTGAAAAGAGGGCTGGGGGCAGCGATGGGTGCCAGGATTTGGCCGTCCTGCTCTCAAAGAAAGGAGCAAGGAAGGAAGAGACTGGCAATTCCATGGAACAATGGGCAGAGTGGAACAGGCAGTTCTCAGGAGTGCATATACCAAGGGTTGTAAAGCACGTAAAAAGAGGCTCAACCTGTCTCATAATGAAAGAAACACAAATAAAACTGAGATACCATCTCTCACCCATCAGATCTGTAAAACTCTCTGACATCTGACAGCCTTCTGTTGGCAAGGCTATGGGGAAACCACACGCTCATTTTGCTGTTGGGAGAACAAAATAACTGGAGCCCTCTGGAGGGCAATGGGCCACTGTCTATCAAAACTACCAACGCAAGTTCCTTGGACCTATTGCTGCTGCCTCTAGACACCTGTCCTACAGAAACGCTTGCACATGCGCAGAATGACACATGGATGAGGTGATTCATAGCAATGCGGCTTGAAAGAGCGAGGATCTGGAACAACCCCTGTGTCCGCCCGTAGAGTGCGGGTTAAATAAATTATAGTCCACCCACACAACTGAGTACGACGCAGCTCTTAAAGGAAGGGGGCCTGCTCCATGACACAAAACAATCTCCAAGTTACATTGTTAATAAAAAAAAAGCCAAGTACTGGGGATGGAATGTACAGCATGACGACCATAGTTAACACTGCTGTGGGGTATATTTGAAAGGAGTTATGATCCTAAGAGTTCTCATCACAAGGAAAAACACATTTTTTTCTTTTTTCTTTTTGTATCTAGATGAGATGATGGATGTTAACTAAACTTATTGTGGTAATCGTTTCACAATATACGTAAGCCAAGTCATTATGCTGAACACCTTAAACGTATACAATGCTGTAGGTCAACAGCTCAGTAAAACTGGGGGAAAAGAAAAATTAAAAAGCAAAGTGCAGAGCAGTGAGTATAAAGTGCAACCATTTGTGTTCAAAGGGTAAAAAGTAAAAAACATATAGTCAGATCTGCTTGTACGTGCCTAAAGAAACCAGAATGGTCCAACCGAGAGAAACTGCACCAGATTCCTTTGCGAGGGAGGAAACGAGTGGATGAATTGTTGGGTGGGTGCAGAGCAAGAGGGAGAGTTCCCATGATATACGATAAATAGATAGACGTACATAGAGTAAATAATAAATTTTTACCTAGTTCAAAAATTAGCTGAACAAAATTTTAAAATTAAAAAAAAAAAAAGCAAGAACTCTTCCCTGGAACAAGAAGGCATAGCCGTCCCCACGCTCCCAGGAGCCATGCACACAGGGCCTGCTTCTGCCCTGGCCCCGGGGAGTCCCAGGGCTCCTCCACAGAAAGCCCTCCCGCCTGGCTGCCCTCGGGGGCTCCCTCTAGAGAGCCACTGGGATGTGGGTCTGGGTGCCTGAACACAGCAGGTCCCCCTGCTGCACCCCAGGCCAGCACTGCCTCTGACCCTAGAAGTGCCCAACGGCCTTCCCACACGCTGTTCCACTCCCCACACACTCAGCCAAGGCAGCACCAAGCTTCCTCCTCTTCTCTTTTCTGAGCCCTTTTTCTTTTTCAACCTCCCTTCATTTCCTGATGGAGAGCAAATAGCACAACCTTTCTGGAGAGCTATTTGTGGCCATCGGTATCAAATACTTAAAAATGTGTGACCTCTCCCCAGTTCTAGAAACTTCCCTGTGGAAAAGCAATCAGAAGATGGACAAAGATTCCTGTACACTGATTTGTCACAGAGTTTTTCATAAAAGAAGAAAATTACAACAAAAATTATCCAAAAATAGGTTAAAAGTTATGTTATATTCATCTAATGGAGTATTATGCAGTCATCAAAAAATTGATTTCAGAGGCTATTTAATAACCTAAGGAAATATTAGACAATAAAAGCAGTTTGCCAAACTGCATAGATACGGTTGATCCTCATTATTGGTGGCAGTACACGTTCTATACATCATGAAGAACCCTGAATTAGTGAGCCCGGAACCATCGCTCCCACGGTAAATGCAGGTTAGCTTCCTGCCAACCTCTGATACAACATTTTCGTCAACTAATCAGCACATAACTTTGTATTATGTGTTTCTGTTTTAAAGACACCTTGTTTATTATATTCTGTTGATTCATTAACCTTGAACTCATGGCACTATAACTCTTGCCTGAACAAAGTTTATCTAACATAGATTTTCTCAGTAAGGCACATCACAGCCTTCTTGCACGTAAGAACCCTAGACAGCACCTACACTTGGGGGTCATTTTAAACAGCGAGATTACCAATGAAAAGCACAAAAATGCAAAAAGGGCAACACTAAGTAGACCAAGAAAAAGACACGTTTACAGGACGAGAGCTGAAACAAAAAGGTGGAATGTCATGTTGTTGCAACTCAGCTGGCAATGAGCACATCAGCCAACTCAAATTTTTTACCTTTCTACACACATGCACAAATGATCACAAAAGAGCCACAAGTATTGATTCTGGGGTTACAAATACATTTTAGCAAGTAGGTGAATTTGCAAACAGGGAATCCCTAAGTAATAAAGATCAACTGTAACCTGAATCCAATTTTTTTCCAGTGGGGGAGGAGGAAGGATTGGGAGTGAGAGCAATAGAGAGTGAAACATACTAGAAGGAAATACGCACAAATGTTAACAGTAGTTATCTCCAGGGTACTGCGAGGTACAGAAACATGGTTAATTTTCCTCGGTTTTTTCTGATCTTTTTCTCTTTTTTTTTTTTAACAATTAATAGGTTTTATTCTTACATTCAGGGGAAAAAGTTGTTTTACAATCCCCGACCCCGTCCTCTGAGTACTTCCCCTTTCCTTCTCCTATATCACCGAGAAGTGCACACACCCACCCCCTCCGAATCCCCCTTAGCAGCTTAGCCAAACCAGGCATAGTTCACGTCCTAGATCACAGTGCCACCAAGTGTCCATAAGAGGAAATGCAAAGAGGGCCAGGCTGCGGTGGGTGATCACACACAGGACAAAACCTCAGGGCTCTTCAGTCTAGGATGTAACGAGAAAAAGTGACACACCAGCACACTGAGAGAGAGGGGCAGGCAGAAGGAGACAGGCAGTGAGGATAGCAGAGAGAGTGAGGGGAGGCCATGATGAGGTGGCTGGAGGAGAGAGAGGAGGACAAACAGGCCTGGGGACCACCAGAGGAGGCTGATCAGGCTGAAGCTTTCAAGAGGGAGGGTCTCTACTGCCTCCTTCATAATAAGCCCCTTCCTTCTAGAGGGGAAATGGAGGGTGCAGCATCTTGCAGGAGCCCAGCCCCCCATCAGCTTTATATAGTCCTTTGGCTGGCCAGGTCCCCTACCTCCATCTCCCCCTGAAGACATTTACACTTTCCTGGGAAAACCCCCCAGGGCCAGCCAAGGGCATCTCAGAACAGAACACCTAGGGAGATCAAGGTGCTGGCAAGGACCCAGGAGCAGCCAGGAGCCCCAGAACTCTGAGACTTAGCTCCAAGGACAGCCGCCGAATTTGAAGGCAGGTCACTCCTGGCTCCAGCCACCATCAAAGCACCTACCATGTTGGGAATGTGGAATAAAAACAATCTCAGGACATGACTTTCCCCATCTGTCAAACTGGGAAAATTGATCCCAGTCCTTGGTGTAAGTGTCCCGCAAGAGTGTCCAGCCAACCCTCCCGCTCCCTTCCTGCCTTCATTCATCCTGAGGCCAGATACAGGGCATCAGACCCTGATCCCAAGCCCAAACCAATACCTCACTTGGGTGAGGACCCACAGTGAGCACGTACACCTCCACTTGGAAGAGTTTAAAATCTGAGGTACCAATAAAACCACACATCTATGGACAGCTAATCTTTGACAAAGGAGCTGAGGGCCTACAATGGAGGAAGGAAAGTCTCTTCAACAAATGGTGCTCGGAAAACTGGACAGCCACATGTAAAAGAATGAAAATCAATCACTCTTTTTCACCATTTACTAAAATAAACTCAAAATGGATCAAAGACCTAAAGATTAGGCCTGAAACAATAAGTCTTCTAGAAGAGAATATCGGCAGTACACTCTTTGACATCAGCTTCAAAACAATCTCTTCGGACACCATAACCCCTCACATGAGGGAAACAATAGAAAGAATAAACAAATGCGACTTCATCAGACTAAAGAGCTTCTTCAAGGCAAGGGAAAACAGGATTGAAACAAAAAAACAGCCCACTAATTGGGAAAAAATATTTACAAGTTATTTATCTGACAAAGGGTTAATCTCCAGAATACGCAAAGAACTCACACAACTCAACAATAAAAAATCAAACAACCCAATTACAAAATGGGCAGGAGACATGAACAGACATTTCTCCAAAGAAGATATACGGATGGCCAATAGACACATGAAAAGATGCTCATCATCACTAATCATCAGGGAAATGCAAATCAAAACTACACTAAGATATCACCTTACACCTGTTAGAATGGCAAAAATATCCAAAACCAAGGGTGACAAATGTTGGAGAGGCTGTGGAGAAAAAGGAACCCTCATACACTGTTGGTGGGAATACAAACTGGTGCAGCCACTATGGAAAACAGTATGGAGATTCCTCAAAAAGTTAAGAATAGAAATACCTTATGACCCAGCCTTCCCACTACTGGGTATCTATCCTAAGAACCTGAAATCAGCAATTCCAAAAGTCCCATGCACCCCTATGTTCATGGCAGCATTATTCACAATAGCCAAGTCATGGAACGAACCTAAAGTGCCCAGCAACTGATGATTGGATAAAGAAGATGTGGTATATGTGTATATATATATATATATATATATATATATATATATATATATAATGGAATACTACTCAGCCATAAAAAAGGACAAAGTTGTCCCATTCACAACAACATGGATAGACCTTGAGGGTATTATGTTGAGTGAAACAAGGCAGACAGAGAAAGACGAACTCTGTATGACTCCACTCATAGGTGGTAGTTAACATATGGACAAAGAGAACTGATCGGTGGTTACCAGGGGAAAGCGGGGTGGGGGGAGGGCACTAGGGGTGAAGTGGTGTACCTACAATATGACTAATAATGATGTACAACTATAATTTCACAAGGTTGTTAACTATCATAACCTTAATAAAAAAAAAATCTGAGGTACCTCTCCCACACACATTTTCCTTGAGACCCTGAGTTAGGCTCAGGATGGAGGAGCCAGCTTGAAGGGACTCCCAATGGCCAACTTTAGGATAATTCATACATCCAACACAATGACTGATTTTAACACACTGAATTAGTAAAAAGTAATGAGGTCCATAGTAATACTCCAAAGGACAGTGGGAGGAAAGCTCTTCTTTACAGAAAAATGCCAGCTAATAAAGAGAGAAGGAGGAGCCGGCCCCCAGGCCAAGTAAAGTTCACACACTCCACTTCGGGGGCCTGGGGTTTCACTGGTTTGGATCCCAGGTGCAGACATGGCATCACTCATCAGGCCACGCTGAGGCGGTGTCCCACATAGCACAACCAGAGGCACTCACAACTAGAACATACAACTATGTACTGGGGGAATTTGGGGAGAAGAAAAAAAACAAAAAATGGAGAGTGGCAACAGTTGTTAGCTCAGGTGCCAAGCTTTAAAGAGACAAGGAATGATCATGAAAAAATCACCACTTTGCAACCTCAAGTAAATGACTTGTTCAGGCAAGGAGGTTAATAGCTGCGTAGACCATTAGGCAAGAGGTTGCTGGGAAACAGGATACCTTAGTGCCAAGATATTGCCCACAGATTACTTGCAAATTACAAAGGAGAGCGTGTACTCTGACAAAAGAGAGATCTGGAAACACTATTGTAACCAAATGATCAGACAATGCTCACTGATGACAGGAAAGTCTGACATCATTGCTCCCTGTTGTGATGCAATGTGATGTACAGAACATCGTCTATAACGCCTACTTGCCAAAATACTTATATATGAACCCAATCTGGTCTCAAGATCTAATTTCCAGTTTACAGCAAACACAGGGGCCAGAGGAACAAGTTAAACAACACCAGAAAGAAACAACTGGACAAATCTAGAACATGGACAAATGGCCTGGGATCTTCAAAAATCCAGTCATGGGGTAAGAAAAACAGGGATGGAGTAGGGGTGAGGGGGGTGAAAGACTTACAGTAGAGACTACAGAAGCCTAAGAACCAAATGCAGACCATGAATTCCAGTCGGGTCTTAGTAAATCACAGCAAAACTAAACCAGCTCTAAAAGAAATTTTTGGGATAATCAGAAAACTGATATGAGCCAGTATCTGACAATATTAGGGAATAATTGTTAATTCCCTAGGCGTGATAATGTTATTGTGGTTACAAAGAACCTTCTTTTTCTCAAGAGATGCCTGCTGACGTCTGTAGGGGCAAAGCCTGCAACTAGGTTTCAAATGATTCAGCCAGAAAAAAAAAGTATCTATGGAGAGAAAGAGAAGACAAATGCAGCAAAACGTGAGCGATGATGTAATGGCAGTAGAGGCCGTACCAGCAGGTGGATGTTCACGGAACTCTTCTTCTAACTCTTCCTTATGTTTTAACACATTCAAAATAAAGAGTTGGGGGAAAATGTCTATTATCTATACATAGGAAAAAACTAGAAAGAGGCACAAAACATGAACTTTGTATAATGTGTTACGGGTCATTTTATTTACTTTTTTGTGCATTTTTCAAAAGTTCTTACTAAATATGTGCATCAATAATAAAAGAAGAGGGGCCCGCCTCGTGGCACAGTGGTTAAGTGCGCACGTTCGGCTTCAGCGGCCCGGGGTTCACTGATTCGGATCCCAGGTGTGGACATGGCACTGCTTGGCAAGCCATGCTGTGGTAGGTGTCCCACATATAAAATAGAGGAAGATGGGCACGGATGTTAGCTCAGGGCCATTCTTCTTCAGCAAAAAGAGGAGGATTGACAGCGGATGTTAGCTCAGGGCTGATCTTCCTCAAAAAAAAAAATAATAATAAAAGAAGAAAGAAAAGAAACATGAAAGAGAAGGAAAAAGGAGGTCCGCGCATCAAGTAGAAGGACACACCCTATTCCCCCCCCTCAACCCCCACCTCAGGGGTCCCTTTGTTGGTGGGATGGGCAGGCTGGCCTGCTTCTTTTCCAAATGAATCTAAGAGATTAAGTGAAAGGAAAACTACAAAGCTCTGTGTGAATGGGAACCCACACCTCCTCCATCTCCGCCTTTCGGTTGTCTTCCCCCTTCCCCGCCTCTGCGCCACCCTCCGTCCACCAGCTCACATTCTCAGCCCTTCTCCCCTGCCCAGTTCCTATTTCCCCGTTAACCGCCCAGCCCTGGTGCTGCCGCAGGTGGAACTCCGTGCCAGGTTGGCGGGAGCGCGGAGGGCGCTGACCCCACCCGGCCAAGTTCCTGAAGTCTGCGCAAAGCTCAGAGGCTCCTCTGCAGGGGCTCCAGGAGCCAGGGCAGAGTCTGCGCCCACCTGACATGTCATTTTTCCACATTTCCAGCCCTTTCCACCACAGTCTCTGCTCTGAGGTTATGCAGTCAATAAGACTGGATTCTTGCCCGCAAGTTGGAGAAACAGATGCTAGCAAATACTGAAAGAGAATGGAAAATGGGCTAAAAAGGAGCCGTGCCTAAGGCGCCGTGAAGCCCCGAGGACTAAGGTAGTCCATCAGGCCTGGGGAGGATACGGAAGCTGGACACTGAAAGATGCAACACACTTAGGGAAAAAGCGGCCAGGAAGGGCGCGGAGAGCACAGGCGTTGGCAAAGGCTGGAGGTGTGACCACGCACGGAAACGAGAGGCGGGGCAGACGAGAGGGGACACACGGCTCGGCCGGAGCTGTGCAATCTGTACACACGTCGGGGAGCCGAGAGGGAGCACGTGGGGCTGAGCCCCGCCCGCCCTGCTCTCCAAGCCCGGCTGCAGAGCTGCGTCCGCCCGCTGGGGGCGCCCCGTTCTCATTCACGCAGGGACTGTACGGGCTAATACGGGCCATGGAGATGAGGCGGAGAAAATTCGGCTGGGGGGACCTGGTCAGCCAGGTTATGCGGTTTGAACTTCATTGCACAGACAGGGCTGTATTTTAGACTAATTATTCTGGTGGCTTTCTATGGGGCGAGCCCGGACAGGAGAACGGACCCAAGGCTGCCCGTGTGGTCCTGGTAAGAGATGACAGTGACTGTGGGAGCAGAGAGAAGGGATGGGTCTCGGGACATATTTGAAGTCAAGAGCTCGGGGTGGCATGTTTGATGTAAGGGGTTTAAAAAAGAGGGAAGAATCAAGGCAGGCCCAAATTTTCTGACTTTGATGGTGGTACCTGGTTAGGATGGAGGCTTCTGGAAGTGGGGCAGTTGGGGGTAGAAGATGACTCCTTTAAAGGGCCAGAGGGGCAGCGGGTAGATTGAGGTGTGGGGAGGTCTGGGTTTGAAGGGAGGGTCAGTGTTAAATAGAGCTGTGGGAGTCCTCTGCAGAGAGGTGACAGCTGAAGCCTAGGAGTGGCTGATGTTACCAGGGAGAGCCTGTAAGATGGGCAGACAAACGCTGGGGAGGGCCATCCTGTATGGGGTGGGATGGAGGAAGGGGCTGGGCAGAAATCAACAGGGACTGGGGCCGCAGCCCTGCCTCTGGGCATAAAGGTGGGCTACAAGGAAAAGAGGTCTGAGTGACCCTAGGACCCCCTCTGGAGTGGCCTTTCTCTACCCAACTCCTGCCACAACTTTTTCAAATAATCATTATGTTTTTATTACTTATCTTTTTAAGTTTCCCTATCTTTATGCCTTCACATCTGATTTTCGTGCTCTTGCTTCATTGTCCCTCAAACATTCCTCTGTCTATCCACCGTCTGTCTGTCCCCTCCATGCCATCCACACCCGTGTGTCTGTCTCACACACCCCAGGCAGACCTGTCCACATGCGTGTGCATGGCAGCCCCAGAGAGGTGGGCCCGTGGGAGTGTCTCATCCCATGTCCCACGATCAGCCCCACTCCGTGCACACATGCATCTGATGGGGTCACTGAGGGCAGCATGTCTGCGCCTTACTCTGTCCTGCACACCGCCCAGCGCCCGTCCACAGCAACGCCCAGCGGTCGCCCTCCCACAGGAATCCTCCTGTTTCCTTGCTCCTTACCATTTTCCCCGCAAAGCTGACCTCGATGAAGGGATCCACCAGGTTCTTCTTGTTACTGTCAAAGCCGAAGATCTGCTTCACGCTGTCCACCACGGCATCGTCCACTGGGGAGAAGGACATGCTGGTCACCGCCCACCTGCTCTCCCACCTCCAAGACCCTGGCCTTCCTCCTGGCTCCCTCCCGACACTCTTCCGATGCCCTGGGACAGATGCCGTGGACTCTCGGCCCAGGGACTCCCAGGAGAGAGAGTAGTCTCACAACAGCAGCTCCTGAGGGCACCACATGCTTCCTTACCCAGCCTCGAACAGCATGCTTGCTGTCCCCTGCTCTCAAGGCTTTCAAAACAGGTCCACCAGTGGATTGATGGACTGATTGATTAGAAATCTACATCAGGGCCGGCCCTGTGGCTGAGTGGTTAAGTTTGCGTTCTCCGCTTGGGCGCCAGGGGTTTGCCAGTTCGGATCCTGGGCACAGACCTACACACCGCTGATCAAGTCATGCTGAGGCAGCCAATCCCACATGGAAGAATTAGGATGACTTACAACTAGGATATACAACTACGTACTGGGGCTTTGAGGAGTTAAAAAACAAAAAGAGGGAGATTGGCAACAGATCTTAGCTCAGGGCCAATCTTCCTCACCAAAAAGCATTTAAAAAAAGGGTTATTTAAAAAAAAAAAAAGAAATCTACATCAATAAGGGCAGTAAACAATCTAGAAAAGGCCTGGAAGTTGTTTTAATAATATCCCCATCATTGGTGCCTGTTTGACTTGTTCCTTCATGTCCACTAGCACAGAGATGTACCTGATAAGTCAATAAGTCAAGGATAACCAATAAGTCAGTGCTGTTTTTCAAAAAAAAAGAATTTTTAATCTATGCTGCTCCCAAGCAATATTTTACTGAATGAGCCATATTATTTACATATGTATATACAGATAGACAGATATGTGCATATGTATAATGTATACATATACATGATGTATAAATGAACATGTGTCTATGAAGAGACTGAAAGGAGGGGGACAGTGAAAAATTACATGCTAGCTGATATCTACATGAATACAACCGATAACAACAATTAGCAAATATGTATGTTCTATTTACCCACCTATTTCGTTTTACTTATATTTAAACAGCATTGCAGAGAATTAAACATGAGCACCTTCACCTTGAGCAAAGCAACCTTTCTATTTCCCCAGCCCGCTGTGGGAGGTCACCAGCCTCATTTCTGCATACTTTCAATAAATTAATGCAGAATATTTTCAAGCATGTATTTTAATGCCCATTTAATACCCATTACTTATTGAAAGGCTTTCCCCATGACTTTGGTTCAATTAAACTTGTCCAGAAGGATCCCATTTCATTTATTGATGTCATTAGTCACAGCTGAAATCCTCAAACAAGTAGCTTTATTCAAAACTTGCAAACAGGGACCCAAGCAGCCAATGTTCTCACCAACTTTGCTATGGACAGTGACTGACTTGTTTATGCCAATGCATGCTCCAGAATAGTGGCTCACAGCCACAGCACGACCAAACCACCCAGGAGCCCTTAAAAACTACCCATGTGTGAGCCATACCCCAAACAGAGTTAGTCTGACACACTGGAGGTGGGGTCCAGGCATCTGTACTTCTTTAAAGCTCCCAAGTGGTTCTAATGTGCAGCCTGCATTGACACCCACAGCTCCAGAATATTCAGTGTAATTCCCCCAGCAGTTACTGAGCACACAGGGTGGGGCCCAGACAGGGCTAGCCCCTGTGAGAACCAGGCAGCAGCCACACTGGCCTTCCTGGAAGGATCAGGACATAGCCACAGCTAGGGTGACCCACTGTCCCAGTTTGCCAGGGACTGAGGGGTTTCCTGGGACATGAGACTTTCAGTGCTAAAACCAGGACAGTCCCAGCAAACTGGATGCCCATTCTTCATCTGTGGACATTGAGCCTTTCCAACATTTCAGCGACTCCTTCCCCAGCCCAAAGTCTGCAAGCTTGCATGCTGGGGCTTCCTCAAGAAAGGAATGAAAATCAATGAGATTCAGCCCTAAGCACAGAACTGAGTCCAAATGGTGCCAACTCCCCAGTGAGAACCAAGGAAACGGGTCCATGGAGCAGCTAAGCAGCCAGACCAGGGCTGGAGGATGCTGAAATGGAGCCCAGGGGCAGCTATTACTCTCAAGATGTCTTGCATCTCTGTAACTCCACCAGCAATTTATATTACTTTTCATTCATTCTGATTGCTTTTCTGTGGTTAAGAAGAGTTTTAGACCCTTGTGAAACCTAGAAAGGCTGTGAGGCTTCCCCAGAGTGCAGAGCAGAGGGAGGGTTGGGCTGAGAGCTGATCTAATAGACCCTGGAGGTGAGGAAGCCAGGCCCAGGGGAGGCAGGGAAGGAGCAGAGGACCAGCTCCTCCATCTCCTTCCTCCCAGGGAGCTGACACGGTCCAAGGACCCTCCACACAGTCACAGCCCAGAGAGGGCACCAGACTCACTCTGTGGTAAGTCCTCAGCCCTGAAGACCTTCAGACAGAAGTGCGCTCCTCGAAGGGCCATGCCAGTTGGCCTGAGCAGATTGCTTTCAATGTCCTCCTTGTCTTCAGAGGGGTCCTTTCTCTCCAGCTACAATACAAACCAAATAACAGTTACTCAAAGTGCTCTTAAGCACAATCTTTTCCCTTCCTCAACCAATACCACTGAAATGGCACATCTTGAAGAAAGGCACATTGCATCTTCCTACTTACTAGCATGTGATCTCGTGCAGATTCCTTAACCTGAGACTCTGCTCCCTCATCTGCACAGCGGAGACAATACTACCAACCCCACAGGCTGTTAGGAGGATCGACTTCAATAACAATGTAAGTGCATGTGGCACACAGTGGCTTCTCCACAAACCTTAGTCTCCTTCCTACTCCACCCACTAGAAAACAGTGTAGAAGTGACTAAGCTCCAGGCTGGCCACTCTGTCTTCATAACATTTGTTCATTCACTCAATAAGGATTTACTGAGTGACTACTAAGTATCAACATGGTGCTGAAGGGCAAGGGAGGCAGCAGCAAACAAGGTGGACAGACAGAGGCCTTGCCACCATGGAGCTCACCATCTTGCAAGGAAAGCAGACTTTTAAGCAAAGTTCTGTTCTTCCATTCCACTGGCTGGAATACAGACATGATGATGGGAACTGGAGCGACCATCTTGAGCCATGAGATGGAAGCTACATGATGAAGATGATGGAGCAAAGACCAGGAGCCTAAGTCTCTGATCACTGTGGAAGCACTATGCCAATTCTACCTAATCAGGTATTTATGAGGGAGAAAAATAAACTTCTATCTTTCTTAACAACTGTTATTTGGGGGTAGCTATGTTACAGCAGCTGAACCTCTATCTTAATTCTAGAGGCCCAGGTGAGATATGATGGGAACCTGACCTTGGACTCTCATCTTGGGATGGGAATGAGGAAAAGCATGCACTGAGGTTGTCATGCCAACAACACTGGCCAACTGCACGCATGTGGACTGATGGGATGTGGGACTGAGGGCTGATGAAAGTTGGGCTTCTAGCTTGGGGGACTAAGTGAATGACAGTGCCATTTCCTAAGATGTCACCTAACGCAGGATGGGGAGCAAGTGTGAGGAGGGGGCAGCCAATGATACTAGGTGTTCATATGTTAAGTTAGAGGGGCCTACAAGACATCTTAATGTGGCTTTGTTACAAGCAACTGAAACTGAGTGCCTAGAGCTCCGAAAATCCAGGCTGGAGATGAGCAATTTAGGAGTCTCAGGTGGAAAGAGATGGGCTCCTCCATAGTGAGGGTCAAGGACACAGCCAAGAGGCAGGCAGGGGAAATTTTATTAGGCCACTGAATTTGAAGGATCCATTTAAAAAAAAAAAAAAAAAGGAAAAGAATCAGGAGAGTCAAGAATGCTAAGGGAGGAGAGAGTTCCAAATAAGACATGGGCTCTGGAATCAAACTGTGGAGCAACAGAGTGGATGAATGAGAGAAGAGCTCCTGGGACTTGGCAATGAGTGACCCTTAAGCAAGTAGTTTCAGGGAGGGGAGGAGGTGGGGATCATCCTGAAGAGGAGAAGGAGCGAGCAGCTAGTCAGGGAGTGGAGAAAAGGAACGCAGTGTACTCTCTCAAGAAGCTCGGGACAGCTGGAAGGAAGGTGAAAGCAGCTTGGAGAGGAGCGGTGGGGAGAAATGGGTCGAGGCAAGGGTGTTTTAGGATAGGGACATCTTAAGCCTGATACAGATCAAAGGACAGGAGCCAGAGGAGAGGGGCAAGAGAAGAGACCAGGAAGAGCTGATTGAACAAGATGGCGGAGAATATGGCAAAGGAAGTAGGGGGATAGGAGATGGGGGATGGGAAGGGAGGGAAGATGAATGAAGATGGGAAATGAGCTGAGGACCGAGCAGGCTTCAGGAGCTCCCAGCATCCACCAGTGTGCAGCTCTGCCTCTCTAAGGGAGACTGAGGTTGAAGCTTAGGAAAGTTTGGAAACTGCAACCACGGAGAATAGATAAGGAGTAAACTGCACTCGAGTAAAAGAAGAGGTTGACAGCACCCATGTTCATCCAACCAGCAACTCCAGGTGACTTCTGGCACCAAATGGACCAAGGAGTGGTGTGGACCGCATGTGGTGGGTATGGTGGGGGGCACGAGGTGTGGCAGGAGGCCCCAGGGGCGAGTAAGCACATAGTGAGGATTATGATCGTGGGTTGTGTCCAGGCTGGAGGAGGAGGAGAGTGTGGCAGGAAGGAGCTGATGGACTGGGAAGCCGAGAGGGGTCAGGGGGTTGTAATCTCAGGGAGGAAGAACTGTCATTCAGCGAGAGTGGGGCAGGGAACGAGGCAGAATGAGACTGGTGGAGAGAGGGACATGTGAGCTCAAGATCTCAAAGGAAGTAAGAAGAGATGTTGATGGCTCATCAGTGAGGACACGTCACACCTCAGAACAATGGCAAAGATGGGAATCTGTGAGCAAGGACCCTCCTGGACCAGCAATAGCCCAGAAGACTGGAAGAGGGGGAAGCAAGCAGTGAAGCAGGCTTCGGAGCAGGAGGCAGCGCTGAGGGTGGGAAGGGCTGCTATGACCAGGCAGCTACAGCAGGGGACCAAACGATGGCTGCTCCTCCCATCCCAAGACCCCCAGAGAGTTGGAGCGGAAATGGAGGCTTCCCTCTGAGTTGGTTTCAAGAGCAGCACTTTCCTCAGGGAAAAAGAAGGGTCCAATTAATGGGAAGAGGAGGAAGGAATGTTTTAGAAGAGGATAATAGAGTCAGAGATGCCACATAGAAGGAGCAAGAAGGTACAATGTCTGGAGAGACGGGCTACAGAGGGCCAGAGCTGGACTGTATGGGATAAGAGAGCAGGACAGGTGCCCTTCAGTGGACTTGGCCCCTGAGCTCCGCTGGCCCCCTGCACAGCACCCTGGATTCTTACTCCCCTAGTCCTTTCCTCTGTGGCTTCCTGAGCCCTTGTCATCAGCCAACTCCTCACCTTAAGAATTCCACAACTAGAAGGACCTGCAACTAAGATATACAATTATGTACTGGGGGGCGGGGGGGAGGCGGATTTGGGGAGATAAAGCAGAAAAAAAAAGAATCAAGGAACTTTCCACCACCTCCACAATTACCTGCGGCTTTCCCGCCACCTCCCCACCACCCTTTGCCCTGGAGATCCACGTTCCCCCTCCCGCCTGTCCTGCTCCTCCTGGCCATCACATGCTGGGAAGAAAGGGACACATCTTGCAGCTGCTCCATTCTCCCACCCCTCGCCCCCGCCATCTCTCCTTTCTGGAAGTCCACACCATCCATGTGCTTCTCACTGCTGTCATCCCCCAAGTCAAGGACAGGTGCTCATCTTGCCTTGATGACCTCAGTACCTGCCTCGTCATTTGCCTAATTGATCTCCAATTCTCCCATAAGATAATCAACATCCAGTTGGACAAGTCAATCACCAACACAGCTCCTTGTCCTCCACCAACAGCGCCTTAATCTCCCCTCCCCTACAGCTGCTAGAGGCATGGCCATATCGCAAACCTCCAGCCACTCCGAACCAATCCTCTAGCAGAACCTTGACCACTGAAACCCTTCTCTGAAGACAACTTCCAACCTATCCCTCTCCTCCAACACCTCCCCACCACATACAGTGAGGCACGCAACACAGAGCCTGGCACACAGCAAGCACTCAATACACACGTGTTCCCTAGCCCTTCCCTACACTGTGTCTCCCCCATCAGCTCTAGGACCAGCACCGGGAGCCATGCCCAGATGCCCTGGCTACATCAGTCCCGGGCTCCAGCACCCCTGTCTTGCCCACACCTGACACCTCCGCCATCAACCTACCTCTCTTCTGCTTCTAGGCCACTGAGAACTATGAGGCCGTACCGCAAAGTCTCCAACCCAGAGGGGGTGCTCTTGTGCCTGCTCAGAAATCCTTCTATTTATATCTAATTAACCCCTCAGTCCTCTCCCACAACAACTATTCCAAACCTTTCTTCCTCTCCCCAAACAGACAAAGATGCTGGTCCCTCCCCAGTCTAAACAACCTTTCTCATTCTTAGCACCTCCAGCTTATAACTTTACTCACTGACCTATAAAGATAAAAATGAAATATTCTTAGGTGATAAAATTCAGGCTACAATACAGTGTAGAGAGAGAGACCTCATTTTTGCAAAAAAGAAAAATACACATATATATCCTTCTGGGAGGAAATGCAAGAAGACAATAACAGCTCTCTACAAGTGGTAGAATTATGAGTGATTCACTTTTTCATTTATGCTTTTCCATATGTCCCTCATTTCTCGTAAGTATCAGGTTTTCCTTTAAGTCAGAAAAACTAAAGTTGTTTTATTTGTTTGAGGCCTCCACTGCCAGGTGGAGGTGCTGTGAGGAGGATCCAGGGAAATGACTCACCGGAGCTTCGTCTCCAGGCCCCAGCACACAAAGGCTTGCTTTCAGGTAGCCTTTGGGCCCAGCAGAGAAATCGTCAGGGTCCGAGAGCAGCAGCCACTTCCTGAGATAGGCGTGTCCTAAGAGAGACAGTCTCCACTGATGATGGCAGGATTGGAAGGACCCAAGTGTGCACCCACATTCAGGAGCCTAGGGGGGACTACATTTGGGTGAGATGAAGGACCCCTCCACTGGGACACAATGGCAGGACTCAAATTCGAGGATCAAAAGGTACTTTGAGTGTTCATGAGGGTCAGAGTCAGAAATGTTAACAGACACCCCTATACAAGGCTGCAAAGCCAATGCCAAGGTCATTTTCCTCCTTCTCAGGAAGCGACCAAACCAGAGCAGAAACCAGCCTGTGGAGAAATCCTAGACTTGTCATCTAGATGACCCACCCCTATCTGAGGTGACCCCAGTTTCCAGCAACCCTTGCTTGGGAGCTTCTAGACTTAGCATCAGTTGGGCCAATTGAGACTCAGTTGAGGGACTGATCTTCTTAAGGACGTGTTTTACCCAGAAGATGAAAGCCTGCCTTCTCTTCATTCCCGCAGCTCTCCCCTCCAAGATCAAACTCCACATCTAAAATCTAAAACCCCCAAGGAGAAAGGGTGAGTGTCCCAAATGGGTGTCCCCAAGCAGCCTCCAGAACCAAAGTGCAAAGATATGGCCAAGGTGATGAGAATATGACTCACGGGGCTCTCTGTAGATGGTACCCACATCCATCTGCAATCAGACAGAAGAAACGCACATCAAACTCTTGCCCCCAGCGTTAAAGTATAGTGCATCATACCATCCCATTAAAAACGAGGTTTTGAAGAACATTTGGAGACATGTGGAAACGTTCATCATTTGATATAACATGGGAAGAAAGCAGAGTGCATTTTGGTTGCAGTATGGTGAAGCATATCCATGCACAGAAAAGAAAGAGCAAAGTAAATACAACAATGGGTAAGTGCACTATCTCTGGGTGGTAGATTTGGGTGGTTTTGATTTTATTTTTATTCTTTCTTGTATCTTATAATTTTCTATAAGCAATCATAGATTCATGGGATATTGACCGTGGTGGAGGCTGTGCATTGTGTGAGGGCAGAGGGTACCTGGGAATTCTGTACTTTCCATTCAATTTTGTTATGAACCTAATACTGCTCTAAAAACCTTTTTTTAATCATGGATTACTTTTACTATTAGAAAAAATGAAAATAATTTTTTTACCTTAACCTTTGGGTTCTCAGAACAAAAATGTGTTTCAAAGCTTAGAGACTCAAAACATAAGACCCCATTTGCCACAGAACAACTCGGGATCAAACCCATTCCCAGGAATCAGATTTAAAACTGCTTCTCCAGGAAAATAGACTTAGTTTTCTGACTTGTGACTACTTCCCAGAGAAGAGGGCCATATTTTATTTGGCTAGCAGGGGGATGTTCAAATAAGTCTGTCGCCTTTCTTCCCATGTGATAAATGCCTGAAGATCTGAAAATGAGGAAATCAATAAGAATGACAACAAAACACCACTCGTGAAGGTCTCCATTGCTCGCTGCCTTCGCTTGATGTGATCTGTTCCAGCCTTCCCACGAGCTGAGTCACAGTCAGCTCTCGGTTCTCAGCAGCGCGCTGTTCACGTCTGCACTGTCGGGGACAAATGAGGGGGGCAGGCTCCCCCTCTCCACTGCCCCCCACCCTGATGCCCTGGGCTCCACATCTGGACCCACTCCCAACCCAGAGAGAGGGTGAGCTCAGGCACAGAGGGCTGGTGTCACGCTGGCCCGAGATGGTCAGATCAGGAGGATGGCAGCCTAAACTCAACTCCCACGCCATCTTCCCAGATGTCAGGACAAACACGGATTGAAAATAAGACGCCGAATCCCCCCTGTTGGAAATAAGGGAAGAGACTTCCCTCCCCTCTCTTTTCGTCAGAACATTTACCACGCCAAACTTGTCAATGTAAATACTTTCTCTGCCTCTTTGAGCGGATCTCTTTAGAAACTAAATAAGCTTTTTGTGAGCTCTCTGACCCTGTGTCTCTCAAGGCTCTCCCAGTCTCTGTGGGAAGGGAGGAGCTAACTTTGCTCCAAGTTGTAAAACTACGTCCCATCATAAAAATGCAAGCTTGTTTTCTGTTTTTTTCCCCTGGAGAAAGTCAGTTAACTAACACAGATGGTCACCCCAATTGCCAGGTCAAGTTAGGATGAACTGTGTGTGACCCAGGGTGCTGTCCAGTCCTCTTACTTGAGGACTCGTCATTGTTTATCTGGAGAACACGTTTGGAATGGGTTGTATCTGCCTGGCTACATAGAAAGATTTCTTTCTGTCTTTACAACCTCTTTGTGGAGTGCCTGTGATGTGCTCCACAGTCTGGTTTAACGCCTCTCCAATAAGAAAAGTGTTTTCTTTCTCTACTACCCTTGTGAAGAGGATTTCTGGGCTGAGAGAAAATTTTGTTTTTCTTTTTTTTTCTTTTCATTCTATTTCCCCTACACAGACCAAGATAGACAGGACCCCTGGAGCATGTTATCCACGGAGCCTCCACTCACGTGGATAAGGGAGAACTGACTGCTGTCAAAGAGAATAACTAATTACCCGGAACTCCCCGATGAGGGCATCTGTCCGGAGCGAACAGGAGTCTACCACCTGGAGGGAAAGACAAAGCAAAACTCTCAATGACAAGGAAATGTTGCCCCAGACAGGGCCCAACCCAACAGCTCTTCCCACCCAAATAATAAAGCCCACGCGTAGCTAGCACTTGCTCTAGTCCAGAGATTATCTGGAGCAATGTTAACCCTCACAGGGACGCCTTGAGTGGGGCCTATTCTGATCCCCACTCTAGAGATGAAGAAACAGAGGCTCAGAGAGATTACGGGACCTGCACAGACTCACACAGCCCCTACATGGCACAGGCAGGACTAGAATCCAGACAGTTTGGCTCCAAAGCCCACGCTTTTCACCAAACTATACTGCCTTTCAGAGGGAAGAAAAACAAAGAGCTGAGGCTCAGAGAGAGGCAATCTTGGCCAGAAGCAGGCAAGTGGACAAAGAAAAAAAGAGGAAAATCAAAGTATCCCCTGCAGGAATGATATCAGGACCTGGCCTGAGGCACCTGGGGGTGCTGAGCAGCGGGGGGTCTCCCCACTGGGCTGCTGCCTCATCTGAGCTGCTGAAGGCACTTCTGTGACCAGCAGAGCTTAGCAGCGAGCTCCCCACATCACCCAGGCCCCGGGCCCTAAGGCTTCTCCTACACACTCTCACACTCACACCCCTACGTGCATACACACACATGCACACTGAATGCATGTGTGTACACACGGCCCACAGAGCACGCCTTGATCCCTGAGACGTACCGTGATAAAGACGGCCTCGTCAAACAGCTCCGAGGGAGAGTCAAACACGTTGAAGAAGAGAGTCTGTTGGTTCAGGGCGAAAGGAAGATAAACGAGAGCCTGTTGACCCCCAGGCTGGGAAGAGGGTCGGCCACACCCACAGCCTTCAGGTCTGGTCCACACGGAAAGCACAGAGTGAGCTCTACCCGGCCCTGAGCTCTGAGGACTCGACAAGTTCTGGGGTGTTCCACCCCTGACCTCTCAGAGGTTGTCATCTCCAGGACAGCGTGGGTGGCTGGCCCCACAGGAAGACAGGGATGTGGAGCACCAGGAGCCCGGGACAGGAATAAGAACTAGAACCCTCTCTCCAGTTCCTCAGATAACGTACTCAGGACCTGGCACACCTCTCAAACCAAAGTTAGCGCCATGAACAAAAACTGAAAGAATTGCCAGGTATCTGCCGGGTGCTCCCAATCTGGAAGGCCCACCAAGCTACCAGCCCTAAAACGCCATGTCTCCCACCTCGTTGAAGAGCGGGCTGTTTCCCCTGTGAATCCGAGTCCGCTTGGTCTGCCTGGCCGCGGTGACCTTGACCACAGGCTTGATGTTCACCCCTGGCAGCTGGCGCCCCTCGATCACCTGGACCCTGATCTGAAAGCCAGGAAGGGGCATGAGCAGGAGGAAGGGGAAAACAGTCAGGCACCCACCTCCCCCGACCTCGCCACAAAGAAAGCCAGAAATCTCGGGGACCACCCTCCCTGCTGGCTTCTTGGGAAGGAAATTAAAAAAGAATTAGGAGGAGCATTGTAAGAACAGTCATATTTTCCCATCAAGGTACCTTGCAGCTGTAAAATCCCACAGTTCTGCAAAAGAGCTGCCAGGCTGCCCCAAATAAGCCACCAGTGTTAGATCCCAGAGCTGGGCCAAGGATGCAGCCCGGTTCACTTCATGCAGCCGTTGGCACAATCCCCACCTCGGACCCTGGATGCTGACGTTTTGAAGTGGCTCGAACATTCTTTACTAACAATTCCCTCAGAGGTCAAACTTACGTGGCGACATGACCCCACTTTATTCTTTATAAGATGTAAGGATTTCTCACATTCTGAGAAATAAATTAAGACTTTTCTCCATTGAACTTTAAGTAAATGAAGTTTCGTAAATATCTGTGCTTCTTAAATGTAGGCAAAATATTTTTAAAAAGATGAAATTTAAAAATATTAAAACAAGTTTCATGGAAAAAAGATATTTACTGGTTCTAATTTCTAATCAACAGTTATTTCTTTATGGATTAACTCTTTTTAAAAAAAACAGCATACTAAAATAGAAGAATGTTATTTTGTTAATAACAATCGGAAGGTGGGTGAGTGATTTTTATTCTCTTCATTGTGCTGTATTTTCCAAGTTTTCTACAATAAATATATATTAATTTTCTAAGGAGGAAAAAGACAATAAAAACATGCCTTGGGAATAATAATAATAACAATAAATTAGAATTTTGTCTTTCGGGTAAACATAGTGGTTATAGCTGGCACTTTTCCTTAAATTATCATGATTTAGAACTGAAATATATTTTTACAATTTGTTACACTTAATAAATAAAGATTTAAGTTTTCTGTTTTGAACTTTGAAAGTAGTTCTGAAGAGTTAAAGACCACCTAATGCAACTACATCAAAATGGAAAATTCTGCACAAAAGAAAAAGAACAAACAAAGGACCAAAATCAACAGGCAAATGGGATGGATTTTGGGATAAAAACATGTCAAAGGGTTAATATTGATAGTTTTATTCTGTGAAGAGCTTGAAAAAATTCAAATTCCACATGACTGAGAAAAATCCATAGCTATAAGTAGGGGAATGGAGAGAGGGAGAAAGACAGCTAGACAGGGCTTCTTAGATCTGGGGATCCTGTTCAAACACTCATTCCGATTCAGCAGGTCTGGGGTAGGCCCAAGATCCTGCATTTCTAACAAGCTTCCAGATGATGCTCACGCAGGTGGTCCAAGGACCACACTTTGAATAGCAAGGAGCCAGCTGGCTAGACCAGCTCTGGATAGGAAAACAGATGACACAGGTAAAGATATGCTGGATCTCTGCAGTGACTTCTTTTTTCTTTTTAAGAGCAAGACCCTGGGCTGGGAAGAGGCTTGTTCTGAGGCCCTAACACATGAACTCCCCAGTTAGCATCTGCCCAGTGCCCACGGAAAGCAGGCTCCCACCAAGGAGAGCCCTTAGGATCTTCCGTGAGGCTGGACAGACAGGCAGGCACTGGCCCTCGAGGCTGCTGATGGCTAAAGGAGGCACTGTGGTCAGGAGTCGGTGCATCACCTGGAAGTCCTGTGGTTTATCCGAAAGCAGCTTTCTGGGCGCAGGCGTGCTTCTCTTCCTTTTCCCCCCAGGATGGTAGGGGGGAGGATGGGAAGGTGGCTTCTTCAGGGTGGTGGGAGCCCCGGGGCCTGGGGCTCCGTTCTGATCCAAGAATGGCTCTGCCTCATCTCCCGTGAGCCCCTGGTCCTCGGTGTCCTCCTCTCCTCCTGTATCTGGGAGGAGAGGGTGCTAATGAGGGCTGGATCCCTCTGGCCCTGCCCTTGAAACCCCGCCCAGCCGACGGAGGATCCAGAGACCCACCACCCATCTCCCCTACCCCTCCCCTTCCCCACCGGTGAGCCAGGATGGATGAGGGAGAAAGGAAAGAAGTTTCCGACAGCTGAAATTTGAGGGCGGTCAGTCCAGTTAGTCCAGAGGAAGGAAAGAGAATGGCCCTAGCCCTCCCCACCACGCCCTGCAGGACGAGCCCTTCTGGCCACCTCGTCCCCCTCTCATGAGCTGACGATGGTGGCAAGTGAGCTGGTTACGAGTGGTAGGATCGGGACAGCCTGGCCCGTGTCTCACCCGTGGGGGCCTGCCATTTCTTTCCAGAGTATCTCGTGTCCACGGTGCTGTCACTGAGCAGGGACCAAGTCTCGGCCCGGCTCTGTCCCCCACCTGGCACGTGGCAGAGCACAGCCCCAGGAGGGGAGGAGGGAGCGGGGTGAGGAAGCCTGCCTAGGGCACCCCCAACCCAACCCTGCTCTCCCCCGGCCCCAGCCTGGCACAAAGCTCAGAAACAGTTGCCACGTCTGTTGGTGACTGTCCCTCTGCACCACCTTCCAGGCAGGACTGGGAACTGGTCACCTCTAGGAGCCTTCCCTCTGTGACCCAAATCTAACTGTCAAATCTACCCCAAAAGTGGTCCCTGAACATTCGGGGCCCTCCACACCCTCTGTCATCAGGAGCACCCCGTCTGGCCCCTGTCAACCTACACCCCAGTCCAGAGCGATCTCCCCACCTCCAAGCTCAGAGGGTGCCAAGCTCCACATGCTGGGCCCTGCTTACCTCCCTCACTAAGAGCCCCACGCAGGGCCGGGCTCCAGGGCAGGCCTAGGGCACCCGAGACCGGGGCTGCTGGGTCTAACGCTGTGTTGGCCTCTAGCTCCCTTCACCATGAGAGAAACTCTAGAATCTTTCCCCTGGGCAAGTCCTCATCTGGCCCATCTGCATAGCTTCCTGCCCACCCCAGCAGGCTGGACCCCACAGAGGCCTCGCCAGCTTCCACGCCCAGGCCCCCCACTGCCAAGCCGGCCACCCTGAGCTGGGTCCTTGCTTGACAAGGCCAGCAGAGGTGAGTGAAAAGAGCTGAGGAAACTTTGGGACTTGCTAATTCAGTCTGCTCATTTCACAAATGAGAAACTGTATGCCCAGAGAGGGAGAGTAGCTGGCCCAAAGGCACACAGCTACTTGGTGTCAAAGGCAAGACTGGAACGCATGTCCTCTGACTTCAAGCCAGGGCTCTTTCAAGGAAAATCCAGCTCATTTGTCACATGCCATCACCGAAGGCCTGCTGGGTGCCAGGGCAGGGAAGCATTCAGCTCTGGGGAGTGGGTGGAGCCCCAAGTATCAGATAGGCCAGACCCCATCCTAGCACAGGCATGCTCCCTACAGCTGTCCCCCATCTGGAGCTGCACAGTGTGGGGCCCGAGCCGGGGCACAGCCCCTCCCCTGGACAGTTGGGCGGGGAGGGCACCCTCACAGGAATCCCAGCGGCACCCAGGGGAGCATGCCCTCCGCCCCTTCTTTCTATAAAGCAGAGGTCAGCTCTCAACACTCCCCACCCAGCCACCCATGTCCTCCCTTCTGAGGCCTGCATAGCCCCCAGCCTGGGAAAGGCACCCCAACCCCAGGCTCGGGCACCACGGCTGGGCTTCTTCCTCCATCCCTGCCGGGGCAAGGGAGCTCCTCACCAGCCAGCATATCCACATCGGGCAGAGTCGGGGAGGGTTCCAGCGGCACAGAGGGTGGGAACAGGGGCACAGCTCCAGGGAGAGGCGTGTAGGACACCTGCAGGACCAGCGAGGCCTGGAAGAGGTGGGAGGGAGAGCGCAGCAGGTCAGCACATTGGCCTGGGGCCACCGCCCTCCAGCATCCCTCCTGTTCCTTTTATGCCTCCACCGAGGAAGATGGCTCTGACAGGGGTCAGGTTTGCAGGAAACTGTGGCAAAGCCACCCCAGGGGCCCATCAGCATAGTCAGGTGGTTAAGAGTGCAGAATCTGGAGTCAAGTTCTACCACTCAGAAGCTGTGCAACCTTGGGCAAGATCTGTAACCTCTCTGTGCCTCAGTTTCCTCATCTGTAAAACAGGAGCAGTAATAGCAATAGCACCTTCTTCATAGGGTCAAATGAGGATTAAATTAGTTGATAGAGCACACAGTAAACTTCTATAAATGAATCAGCCATTGAAGCTCTCCTGCAGGATTTTTCAACCCTCAGCCTAGGCCCGCCTTCAGGAGAAAGCCTCCTTGGCCACTCTGCTCAGCCAAGGGCCTTCCCCTGTTTCTCCACAGACAGCTCAGCCTCCCTCTGCTCGTGCCCCAGCTAGCACTGAGAGGGTCTCAGGGTACCACTCGCCTTTCTGACCCTCTGACCTCCCAGAAGGACCCCATCTCCCATCTCACCCCACCTGTTCCAGCTTTGACCAGCCGAGAGTGACTGGTCACACCATCCACGTGGACAGGGGAAGGCTGCCTTGTGCTCTCAGTCCTCCTGACCCCCCAGGAGTCCTGTACTGTTCAAAGGGGCCCCTGCGCCCGAAGAAAAGGTCCAGCCTCACAGCAACTAGGCGCGTGGGGCCCCGGTCCAGGGTTCCCCAGTACCACAGGTCCAGCATGCCTCCTGGGGTAGGCTTTTCATCAATCAAAGTAATAAATGCTTTATTTAAGAATGTTTGGGGACCGGCCCGGTGGTGCAGTGGTTAAGTTCGCACGCTCCACTTCGGCAGCTGAGGGTTTGCCGGTTTGGATCCTGGGTGCGAACATGGCACCGCTCGGCAAGCTGTGCTGTGGCAAGCGTCCCACATAGAAAGTAGAGGAAGATGAGCACTGATGTTAGCTCAGGGCCAGTCTTCCTCAGCAAAAAAGAGGAGGATTGGCAGCATACGTTAGCACAAGGCTAATCTTCATCAAAAAAAAAATAAAAAGAATGTTTGGAAAGTATAAAAACTTTAAAGACAGGCCAGCCCAGTGGCATAGTGGTTAAGTTCGTGCACTCCGCTTCAGCAGCTGGGGGTTTGCGGGTTCAGATCCTGGGCACAGACATACACACGCTCATCAAGCCACGCTGTGGCTGTGTCCCACATACAAAATAGAGGAAGACTGGCACAGATGTTAGCTGAGGGCAAATCTTCCTCATAAAAAAAAAAAGGAAAACAAATTGCCATAATTCCACCACTATTCACATTTTGGTATAATTCTCTCCAATCTTTTTAAAGGAATAGTGTACTGCTCTGCTGTATATAAATGCTCTTCTTTTACTTAATGTCAGACAATAAGCATCTCCCCAGGTTTTGATGAACCCATTATAAACATAATTGTTAATGATGCATATCATCCTCTGAGCAGCTCGGCATAATTCACTAGACATATATATACCTCCACTGAGAAATACTGGGAATGTCCAGAGACTCCTGGAGTGAATCTTGGTCCTGAGACAGAAGGGGCTGAAGGACATAAGTGTATCCAGATCTGGGCTTGAACCTCGCGCACTGGGGCCTGGGCAAGGGCAGCCAGGCTAAGGGAAGGGAGGGCGGGGTGAAGGTGGGGCTCAGAAGCTGAGGAAGGAGGCCCCAGGCAGCTACGCATCATCGCAGAGACCAGGCAGGAAGCAGACGAGGCAATGAGACCCTCCGAGTCCCGGATCCGAGGCTTTGCCCTGACAGCTACGCAAGGTCCTGAGCTACCACCAGGTGTCGCCACTTGAGCAGCCCGCGCGGCCCGCACGCTGCGCTCCTGCAACCCCAAGAACGGAGAACAGCCTCCGGGCCGATGCCCAGACCCGCCCACAGCCACGCCCACCTCCGGAGGCACCGGTTCAGCTCTGCGGAGGGCCTGGGCATCTTCCCTCCACTCCATCCAAAGGCAATTTGGGCTCTTTGGAGCAATAACTGATTCCGGGTTTAGGCCAGAGAAAGCAGAAGACGACCCTGGAATATCTTTTTATGCCAGAAAACAAGAAACTACTCAAAGAAGGACAGAGACATGTCAAAAGGACAGACAAGGCTGCTTTCATGGGCTCCCACCGGCAAAATATGGGACAATTTAAACAAGAAAATAAATAATGATAGTAACAGATTAAACCATTGAATAAAGTAGGAATACATGAATCCACATGGAAATAAAGAAACAGGACAGGAAGATGCTTTTCCTTGCAGTGGAACGCCAGCTGACTGAGGCAGAAAAAAATAATTGATTTAGGATATCACCATTTAACAACCATCAAAGCAATGATTAACCCAGCCAAGAAGCAGCAATGGTGTTAAAACTGCTGAGTAAAAGTTGGGTGAGGAACAGGGCATTTACAGAGTCACAAAGTACCTTCCCACACAATTCTTACTTATTAGAAAGGGGACCAGATTTGTGATGAGCGGAGAAACCCACCAAATGCTAAATTAACCAAAGGATCAAGGCTAACGGCACAGTAAGGAAACAAATCAGAATCACGCACCCTAGGTTACGATGAGGGCAGCACAGCATCACTGTGTTCTATTCCCGCAGGTGCACAGCTTAAGTCTAATCACCAGGAAACATCAGGCAAACCCAAACTGGGGGACATTCTGCAAAACAACCGGCCTGTATTCCCAAAAGTGTCAAGGTCGCAAGGTTATAGAAGTCAAAGAAAGACTGAGAGGAATTCTCCCAAAGGCAAGGAGACAAAGAGACAAAACAACTAAAACAACACATGATCCTTAATGCTGTAATGGACACTGTTGAAAAAATGTATGAAACTTGAATGGGGGTCTGTGGATCATATGGCTGTGCTGGATCAACGTTAATTTCCTCATTTTGAAGATTGTGTTGTTATGTAGGAGAAAGTCCTTAATCAGAGGAAAGACATTAAATTCAGTGATGGGCCAAGAGGTTGGCAATTAAGTCTCAAATGGTTTAGGACAAAATATTCTTTATAGTGTTCTTGCACCTTTTCGCTGAATCTTAAATTATTTTGAAATAAAAGTTAAAAACGTCTGAGAACTCTGCTTCTGCTGTAACCACAGGAATCTCACTCAGCAGAGACAAACAAAGGCCCCCACCGACTCTTGCTGATTCCCACCCTCCAGGAGTAAAGCGAGATCGGGACCAGCCGTAGAGTTTGCAGGCCCAGGGCAAAATGAAAATATGGGCCCCTTGTTAAAAGTTTATTAAGAATTTCAAGATGGCAACAGCAGAGAATGAAACCAAGCACGGCCCTGGCTGCCCATGAGGCTGGCCCTGTGTGGGATGCATCTGAAAGATGGGAGTGGGGGCCCACCTGACACATCTGGCCTGCCCCATTCATGCATTAATTTGCTTATTCATCCCCTCCACAAATATGTATTGAGCACCTGCAAGGGGCCAAGCACTCAAGATACTGGGATATTTCCATAAATAAAGCAAAAGTTCCTGGCCCCAAGGAGCCGACATCTTGGCAGAGGAGACAGACAATACATAATCAACAAAATAAATACATAAATTATACAGTATGTCAGAAAGAAAAGAAAAACTAAACCAGGGAAAATGGGATCAGGGGAGCAGGGTGGGTGCAGATTGCAGTGTTAGATCAGGTGGTCTGAGTGGACCTCAGTGAGGAGAGAGTTGAACAAAAATCTGAAAGGGGCACAGTTTGGCTGCCCTTCAGCCCCAAGTTCTTCTAACACTCGGTGACTGAGGTCGTCTGACCCTGAGTTCAGATCCCCTTGAAGAACACCTCTTCCTATTTCTCAGGGCTCGCCCTGCCTAGCCATCCCTTCCACACCACGTGGGGGCTTCTGGCACACTATCTCTGTGCTCTGTGCAGAGGTGGGGCCACAAGAGTATAACTGGCCCATGTCATGGCCTGGGTGCCAGCACCTGAGCATGAGGGCTCAGGAGCAGCCCTCCGGGAGAAGCAAGAAGGAGCAGCAGCCACAGAATCCCAAGACCACCAAGGCAGCCCTCCCTGGGGTTTCCTGAGCATCAGCTACCTCCACCCTTAGGGCCGCACACCAAGCTCCAGAAGAATTGGCAACAAGCTGGTGGCTCCAGGTGCTTCAACAGACATCCAGCACTGAGCCAGCTCCATCTTTTACATGCCCATCAAAGACCCAAGGAACATTCCAGGCAGCTCAGAGGACCTAGAACCCAGGATCTAGAACAGATCTGGCCACCAGGGGGCAGTCTCCAAGGTCCGCTGCTTCAAGTCCAGGGGTGGTTAATACTCGAGACCCCTAGCTCTACTGGGGATCTAAAGGAAAGGGGGCATGTCTGTGGGCCCCACTCAGGGTCAGGCCCTCCTACCCTCACCGTGACCTCATGGCCTGTCCCCTTCTCCAGACATAACCAGAGCTGAGAGTTTCTTCCTGTGGGATGGATGCAAGCTCCACGCTCTCCCAGACCACATGACTTTGGCCTGCAGCCCTCAGGAGAGCCCTCTTTAAGACCGTCCACATCACGATACCCACATGACAGCCCCTTTCCTCAGGTCCCCAGCACCAGCACCAGCATGAAGACATCCTATCACAAGACCATTATCAATCAGTCAGTGTCCACCAGAACACACTGCCCTGGAGCAGGTAACCTCAGTCACCCAGGTCTGCTATCTTGAGGTCACTGTCAGCAATATCACAGAATTCTGGCAGGTCCGATCTGGTCCCCAGCCTAGGGCCCAGGAAACCAAAGGCAAAGATAGGGGACAACCTTATCAGATCCTCCTATAGGCTATATGGCCAGGCCCCGGGGACCTTCACCCACCCCACCACGCTCAGCTGCATTGCTTGCTGCCTACTTCCTGGGCCACAGCTTTCTAACGCTGAGCTTAGCAGGAGCAAACCCTAGACCATCCCACTGGCACCTGCCCTGACACACACTTCACATTGTTGTTTGTGCTGCCAGTCGATTCCAACCCCTAGCAGCCCCGTGTAGAGCAGAGCAGAGCCCTGCCCAGCCTTTTTGCACCATCCTCTCACCTCCTGATGCTGTATCAGACAATGTTCCACTGCTGTTCATAAGAGTTCTCAGGGCAAATTTTTTCGCAAGTGGGTGGCCAGGTCCTTCTTCCTTGTCTGTTTTAGTCCAGAAGCTCCACTGAAACCTGTCCACCATGGCTGACCCTGCTGGTATTTGAAATACCAGTGGCACAGCTTTCATTATCACAGCAACAGGCAGCCACCACAGTATGACGACCAGATGGGTGGTGTGGTTCCCTGACCCGGAAATGAACCTAGGGCCCCAGGGGTGAGAGCACCCAATCTTAACCACTAGACCACCAGGGCTGGCTACACACTTCATGGGTGGACAGGAAAGTCCTGTAGGCGCCTGGGTCTTAATATTTACCTTCCCCTCAGACAATGCCCAGCAGCTGGCAGAGGGTGAGACGTGGTCCTGAGCTGAGGTCCGGGGGCTGGCGGCATTTTCAGACCGCTAGAGGAAAACTCGAGGGTTCACCGGAGCTCTGTGTCTGCCCACCTCCAGTCCCTGCTCCCAACACTCAGTGCCCTGCTGGTCCACACCCCTGGGTGTCATGTGTTCCTGTCACCCAGCCAGTTTCTCTTTCTGAGCTGACTCTGGCTTTTAAGGCTGAGGCAATTCCGACACAGTTTTCCTGGTGTATCCGTCCCCTCATTAGCAAGCCGCTCTCAAAATACTTTTGCGAGTATGTTACTTCTTTCCTCCATGTGTTGCTTTTCTCCTCCAGGACAGGGGTCGGGGTTTCCCCTTCAGTTAGAAGCTGTCTGAGGATAGATCTGGCGTCTTCTCAGGGCACACGGCCGTATCAGAAGGGACTCGGGCAGGAATACTGAGGGACAGGCAAGTGGAGTCCAGGCACAGCCCAGCCTGCAGCAGGGCCTCCCTCGCGGCCTCTCCGGGCCCCTCCTTGTCCCCTCAGTCCTTCCAGGGCCTTCTAAGGATCCCACAGGCCCTGTCTGCACTCCCGTCACTCCATCAGCAGGTTCCTTCGCCCTCTGAGGCAATCTGAGCCACAACCAATCGGGGACACCTGGCATGCTCTGCCCACTGGGCCCAACCCAGAAATCGGCCTCAGTGAACAGCCAGTGATAATCCTTGGCTTCTGATGGGGCTCTCTGTCCCTTCTGAGCACATCCCCCATTCTCTGTGCCTCCCACTGCAGTGCAACCGGCCCAGGTCCCACGGGGGAAGCCCCAGCTCAGAGGGTCTTGGGACCTCCCTTGGGCTGCACTGTACCTTAGTGCTACCACGGAGACCAGAAGATGCTCCCAGACTGCCCTCCCCACACACACAGGCTAGAACTGCTCCTAGCCAGCAGAGGGGAGGCCCCATGAACATTGCGATTTTTAAGAAATATATATTTGGTCATTCAGATGACTAAAATATATTTCTCGTGTAATATTTGGTCTTCATTCACAGTTCCTGGCTTAGAGCTCCCAAAACCCTTGGAATTTCCTAAGTGCTGAGAGTGACAAAGGTTTCTCTTGTTATGTTAATGAGGTGACTTTTGGACCCACCTAAGGAGGGGGGCTGGTTGCCAGGAGAACCAGCTGTGTGATGGGAGGGTTGGAACTTCTGTCCCACCCCCCTAATCTCCTGGGAGGGGAGAGGGGCTGGAGGTTGAATCAATCACCAATGGCCAATGATCTATCAATCATGCCTATGCAATGAAACCTCTGTAAAAAAAAAAAAAAAGGACAGTTCTGGCGGCTTCTGGGTTGGTGAACACACAGAGACTAGGGGAGAGTAGAGCACTCTGAGAGCATGGAAGTGTGTGCCCCTTCCCCATACTTTGCCCTGTGTATCTTTTCCCTCTGGCTGTTCCTGAGTTAGATCTTTTTAAGATAAACCAATAATCTAGTAAGTAAAATGTTTGCCTGAGTTCTGTGAGCTGCTCTAGCAAATTAATCGAACCTGAGGAAGAGGTCCTGGGAACCTCTGACTTATAGCCAGTCGGCCAGAAGCACAGGTAACAGCCTGGGCTTTCGACTAGTGTCTGGGGACGGGGAGGTCTTATAGGACTGAACCCTTAACCTATGGAATCTGATGCTTTCTCCAAGTAGATAGTCAGAATTGAGTTGAATTGTAGGCCACCCGGCTGGTGTCCAGAGCACTGTTTGTTGGTGTAGGGAAGACTAAACACACACACACACTTTGGAATTGGGTCCAGGAACCTAACATACCCCACCTCTCCCAGCTGGTGCTCAGCCCCGGGCTAAACCAAGCAGGGCCCAGCCCTCCTCTCCCATCCACCACCTTCTGGCCCTCACACCCCCTTCTTGGAGACATGGTTGGTGAAGGCTTGGCAAGCTCCGCAGACAGCCAGGGGTACCAACCTGGGGAAGAGAAGGCAGCAGATTCCCAGCTGGTGAGCAGGAAGTGCAGCCAGAGAGTGGGAACAGAGAGAGAGAGGAGGAGAGACAAGGCATCCAGGAGATGGTCACCTGCCTGGCTCAGCCCCAGAGACAAGGACCAGGTGTCTCAGGGGCTGGATGGGCCTCTGAACTTGGAGGGGAGCAAGCGCAGGAGAACTTGCAGGAAACAGCAGCGTCATGGATGCATATAGGGCTGTAGCGGAGAGATGTTTGAGCAGCTTGGCCAGGAAGCTAGAAACTGGTTGGAAGCACTGGGGCCCAAAATACAGCAAAGGAGGTAGCCCATCCCTGAGATGCGATGGAGACACAGCGAACAGATCCTCTGACTCAATTGTCACCAACTAGTTACTTGGAGGAACTCAAGGGTGGGTTTGGATATTTTAACTATTTTTCCAAATTGTTCTTTTCCTGTTGTCATGTTAATGAGATGCAGTCACCAACCATCCTGAACCAGACCAAGCTTCACCACAAGAACTACGCGTTTGACCTTTGCCTTATTTTTACTGCTAAGATCTCTCCAGGAGGAGCTTGGGTCTTATTGCCATGACCTGCAGTGTATGTGGAAGCATGTTCTCCAACTGAGCCTGTGCAAGCGAATAACCCACCTCTCCTTTTTGAATATTCATTCCCCATCCGAAATAAATGTCCCTGCTTCTCTTTGTTCGGGAATTCCATGACTTTGGAAATGATTCCTCATGGTCTCCTATTTACTGCAAATATACTTTACTTTGTGTGACAACTACTTCTGCTGGAGAGTCTGATTTAACTCGCCAAGAGGGAACCCACTCAGGTTTGCATAACAGTTCCAGAAGTCCCTGGAGTCCTTTTTCACTATAGGGAGCATTAGGGGACTGGAGAGTTCAAAGGGAGGACAAGAGGGGATTCAGGAGGTGATGGAGACAGGCTGGGTGAATACTGCACTGAACCAGAATGTTCTACCAGTGAGCACTGTCTGAGAAAGGAGCAGACTTTCCTGGCAAGTGGCATCTCTCCATCAAGGAAGCATCTCAGCCATCACTGGCCTAAGACGCATCAGGAGAAAATTCCAACATAAAAGAGCAGCGAACCAGGAATCCGTTCAAGTCCCTTCCACCTGAGAGTATAGGAGATGCATCCCCTGATTCGTTTCCCGATTTGGACAACAATTCACTGTGTGACTCCAGTCAGTCATTCTCTTTCTCTAGCTCTCAGTACCCAGTAATGGTTCCCAGAGCTCTGGCCAGACTGGCCACTTCCTGACACGAAGCTAGCCAAAGGCCCCCAACCTCAGACACACACACACACTCCACCGGGCAAGGTAGCCCCACTCTGTCTGAGAGAACTCAGCCCAGAATCCCCCAGGGCCCCACTGGGAGGAAATATTTCCAAATCGATAGTTCCTCCAGTGCATCCTGGGAGGTGGGGCTGACCCAGAGGGAAGGTCAGGAATTCTACTAAGCCAGGAAGAAAGAACCCTGTGGGTATATTTAGATCACTAAAAATAACAGGAGGCCAGAGATGAGGGCTGGGAATTGCCTGCGAGGACTGGGAGAGCACTGGGAAGGCTGGGGGAGGGGCAGGAAGGACAATGGAGGACAGGAATGGGGTCTGACAGGTCCGAGTGGGCAGGGGAGAGGGATGTCTGTCTCCCTTCCCTTGTGATCTGTGACCCGGATGCGTCAGTCCGGATCTGGAGAAGGCAGGGTAGTAAGAGAGGGCTGCCAGGGATGTTGGGGGAGCCATGACCAAGGCTGCCCCAGAAGCTTGGGAAGACACTGGGTTTCTAGTGAAAAACCAGTTCCAGGAGGTGACCATGCCTCCCTCCAGGGCAGGAGTGGACCCCCGGGCAGGCCAATCTGGGGTGAGACAACACTGACTTGAGCCCACCAAGTGGGGCTCCCTCCCCTCCGTTCCCATCTCTTCTACCCCAGCGCCCCTCCCCAGCACCTCAAGCCCTGGCCAGGGAGAGCTCTACTGGGAGCTGGACCATGTCACACCTCCAGGGTCAGAAAGGCAAGGCCTCAGACCAGACACTGGTTTGATGCAAATGCCCGATGGGCACTTACCCCTGTGGGCTGCTTCTTGGTGTCCAGCAGGGGGGCATTGAAGCTGGCAGACAGACTGGGGGTGGCAAGGACCTCCCGGAGTGGGACCTTGGCTTCTCCCAGGAACCTGAAAGGAAAGAGAAGGAGAATGTAGGAAACTAGCCAAATGTGCCCAGCTCTTCTCCTGCCATAGCTCTCACCACCACCACCTCACAAACCCCACACAGACAAGCTGATTTGCCTAGAACACCATAGTCACCTAAGCCCCTCAAGGCTCCCCCCGCACCTCTGCCCCCAGTCACTCTGTGAGCTATCTCTGGGGGCCATGCCCCTCTCCCTGCACAGGAGGGATAAGAGATACCTTCCCTTCCCCCAAGGTCAACGTTGACCCCTTTCTGCCCCTGCTCAGGGGCCCAGCCCCGCCACCCCTGCCAGTCTGGGTTTCCCCACATAAGGGCTGTCTTGCCCATCAGATCTCGGCAATCCGCCAGACTAGCATCTGTGAAAGCAAGGGCAGTTTCTCCACCATCACATCCGCGTTGCTCATCTGACCCATGTCTACACAGGCCGTCTATACTGGTTTCCCAGGGCTCGGCCAGCAATGATTATAATTGAAAAACAAAGACATTCCTGTCTTCAAGGACAAGGAGAGAAGAAAATTGGTTCAGGGGAGACAAACCCCAGTCCTGAGAGAGGCGCAGGACCGTCACACCACACATACCCGAGGATGCTCTGATGGAGGGGAGGAGTCCCATAAACAGATGGGCTCTTAGGAAAGAGGGGGCACTGCGTGGTGATCAGTGAAGGGACCCCGCAAAGAGTGCCAAGGAAAAAGGTTGTGTTCCTAAGCTAAGAAATGGGCAAACTGCATTCTGCCCCTCTGCAGCGATGGGAGGACATCAGGGGCAGCGAGCGGCCCGTGTGGATCGGAACTGTCACCTGGTGTCTGCATGGGACTCCTGCGTGCTTCCTGCACATCACTGTCAGGCACGAACAGTGAACAGCCACAGCTGTGCTCTCATCACTTGCTTCTTCACTTTTTTTTCCCGATGGATAAACAGCACACCTGTTCTCTGGGACCTTCCTTTTTCTGGTCTCTATAACAAGTGATTTGAATATGGATTTTTATGACCTTATGAAATAAAACTTCATCTTGACCTAAATAGCTGATTTTTAAAACTGGCTGCTCACAATGAGGTACCACCTCACATCCATTAGGACGGCAACAATCAAAACAACAGATGTTGGTGAGGATGTGGAGAAATCGGAGCCTTTGTGCACCATTGGTTGGAATGGGAAAAGGTGGGGTGGTTATGGCAAATAGGATAGTGGGTCCTCAAAAAGTTAAATATAGACTCACCATATGATCCAGCAATTCCACTTCTGGGTATATACCCAAAAGAAGTGAAATCAGGGACTCAACGAGAGATTTGTACACTCATACAATAACAGCATATTCATAACAGCATTATTCACAATAGCCAAAAGTAGAAGCAACCAGTTCTCATCAGAAAAAGAAATTTTTGTAACTTTATATGGTAACAGATGTTAACTAGTCTCTTGTGGCCATCATTTCACAATATATGCAAATATTGAATCATTATGTTGTACACCTGAAACTAATATAATGCTATATCTTAACTATACCTCAGTTAAAAAAAAGATGGAAGTAACCCAAGGGTCTATTGACAGATGAATGGATGAACAAATGTGGTATCTGCATACAATGGAATATTATGTAGCCCTAAAAAGGAAGGAAATTCTGACACCTGCTACCACATGGATGAACCTTGGGGACAATATGCTAAATTAAATAAGCCAGGCACAAAAGAACAAATATTGTATGATTCCACTTAATGAGGGTCCTAGAATAGGCAAGTTTCTAGAGACAGAAAGTAGAATAGTTGTTACCTGGAGCTAGGGGTGGGGGGACGGGAAGTTATTCCTAAGTGGCCACAGAGTTTCAGTTGGAGATGATGATGAAAAAGTTCTGGAGATGGATGTGATACCGACCCTGGTATCAGTTTCCCCACATTAAACCCAGCATATATGGAGTTAAAAGTAAAACACCCATTCCCTGCTTGCTCTCTGGCTTCCTGGCTCCAGAATCCACTATTCTCCATGGAGACAGACACCATCAAGGACAAGCACCTGGACTATCTCCTCCTGCAAAGAGATACGGGCTGGTGGGAAAGCTGCTGACCAGCAAGGTCATGAGCTCCCTCCTGTCTGCAAGTAGTCTCAAGGCCAAAGACAGGCTGGTGGGAAAGCTCCAACCAGCAAGGCCATATGCTCCCCCTCCCCTACCTAAAGCCCCAAATAAAAACCCTTCCTTTTAGCTTTTTGGGGAGTTTGGGATTTCAGCGTTAGCTGCCCTCTCTCCTTGCTCAGCGCTGTGCAAAAATAAAGTTCCCACTTTCTTCCACGACCCCCAGTGTCAGAGATTGGCGTGCTGTGCAACGGGTGAGCAAACTCACTTCAGGTTCAGTAACAGAGCGTGGTGATGGTTGCACAAAAATGTGAACGTGGTTAATGCCGCTGAACTACACACTTAAAATGATTAAAATGGTAAGTTTTGTTATGTATATTTTGCCATGATAAAATAAATACTAGCTGCTTATGTAAGCTTATATGTGCTCAATTTCCCTAATATTTAAAGAGAGAGGTGTTCATTGACACTCCTTCCAGGGTTCTGAGACCCCTCACGATGCTAGGAGTCACATTTCCTAGAATGTGGACTGGTTTGTGTTATACTCCTTCACAGCACGGAGCGGGCAGGTACCACAGCTGACTAAACTGGGCTTCAGGAGTGTCTCCATCCCAGGGCCCACACCGGGGAGGCATCTGTCACCAGAGAGTTGAACAAAGTGTCCTTAGGACCCTGCATTGTCAAAAAGACCAGACAGTAGGTGTAGAGGACCCATGAATCCATTCGACATTGGTGACCAGAGTCACCCTGTCCTTCATGGAAAAACTGGGGCAGCAGAGTGGAGGGACCTGCTCCAGCAGGTGGACGGTGGAGCCCACCCTAGACCTTGGGCCTCCAGATTCCCTGTGCAATTCCTGAGCAGCAGGTCCAGTCGTCCAGACAGCCGAACACGCAGCTGGAGCTCAGGCTCGGGGCAGGGTCAGAGGGCACAGAGCAAAGTCTGGCCTCCTCTGCCTCCCTTTCGGGCCTCCAGCCCGCCCAGCCCCAACCCTGGAAAATTCCCGGAAGTGGGGCGGGGAACAATGGGAGGAAATGCAGCAGGAAGCCCTGGCCCCACCCCTGCCAGCCCAGACACCTCCAGGCAGGCGGCCCAGAGACCTTGGCCAGGAAGGACTACTTGTTATTTCCTCCCTTAACCGTCTCTGGGCCATGAAATGCCCCCACCTTCTACCTCTGCCATAGGCCCTGGGGCCAGGCCCTCCAAGAAGCTGGGCGGCTTCACAAGCCCCCACTCACCGAGAAAGAAAGGCTGGAGGCAGCACAGCAGGCTGCCTGTCGGAAAGCCAGAGCTGGCTGCCCAGGAGTAGGCAGCCCAGAACTGCTCTGGGAGGAAGGGCTGGGGGAGCAGAGGAGGGACTCCCCTGGGGTGGGACGGGACTGAGACTTGCTCTCGGGGAAACCCCGACTGCCACTCTTCATTCATTCATTCCACAAAGGATGGAAGATACCGGGCTTTACTCAGGGAGCCTCAGGCCTGGGAGGGCTCAGACCCTTGAGGAGACCCACCCCACCTGGAAATCAAGACTGAGACAGAGATCCTAGGGCTCAGGGGCCATCCACACAAGGGTGCTGCAAGCTCAGTGGGCACCAACCAGTGGCCGCATGTGGCAGACAGTATTCAGTAGAGGTCAGAGAGGCAAGGAAGGGGTTGCCAGGGGTTCCTGCACAGGCTGCCTCGGAGCCAGCTCTGAGTGTGCAGGCCCTGGCAGGTTGGAAGCAATCCCTGTGAGCCTTGACCCACCCCCTGCAACCTACTGATAGAAAAATGCCACTGGTTTCCCATCCTGCCCCGACCTGGTCATCTCTCCCGGCCCTGCTGTGGTCTGGAGCCGCTGGAATGTGGGGGCAGGGGAGCAAAGGGGCTGAGAGAGCCACTGCAATTGTCACGGGGGAGGAGAGGGCAGAGCAGCTTACATCCCACAGGGCACACATTTCTCCCCCGTGGGAAAAGAACCAGTACCCAAATTTATCATCCAGTGAGGCTGCTGTCCTGTTGGAGATAGGAGAAGAGCTATGGGTGGTGGCCTTCCAACCTGAACTTTAAGCAGAAAGTCAGAGGGCATGAATTAAGGTGCCCAAGTAAGTTTATTTTAATGATGCACAAGGAAATCTAAACAATTTTATTTGAAAATATTGGGCCATTTTATATCACCGTTTGTAGGAACAAAACACAGGAGGCAACCCACATGTCCATCAGAGAGGATGGGTAAGGTCAAGTACACCACACAGTAGAATACTATACAGCTATGACTACAATGGGCAAGTAAGCCATGGACTTAGATATGGAACATCTTCAAGATATACTGTTAAGTGAGAAAACAAAGAATGTATATAATATGCTACCTATTACTTAGAGTGCTCAGAATGCTAGACAGAAAGTAGAATGGTGGTTGCCAGAGGCTGGGGGGGAGGGAAGAGTGGGGAGTCTGTTTAAACGGGCACAGAGTTTCAGTTTTACAGATGAAAAGAGTTATGGAGATGGATGGCGCTGATGGTCACACAACAACGTGAATGCATTTACTACCACTGAACTATACGCTTAAAAATGGTTAATGTGGTAATTGTTAGGTGTGTTTTACCACAATATAAAAAAATTGATTTAAAACATGAACATGCTACCTGTCATGTAAAAAAGAGGAGAGTCAGAGTCTATATTGGTGACAAAGCAATAGTATAAGAACTCTGGAATGATACATAAGAAACCAAGAACAGTGGTTACCTATGGGGGAAGGGACAGAGCTGGACGGATGGGGGACAAAGACAACGGAATTTTCCCTGCCTTTTTTGTTTATAGTTTCTGTTTTTATAACCTCTTAGTTTACCAATTTGAAAATTAAATTTTAAAATGGAGCATAAAAAGTCTTTAAAAATCTTATAATTTATTCATTCAACAAATACTTACTTTGCACGTCAGGTGACATAGTCCCTGCCCTCCTGGAACTCACAGTCTGCTAACAGCTACCCTCCCATGGATGGAGTGCGGAGGAGATACAGCGCCGAGCACTTAATTCACACCACCGCACTTAAACTGACACTAGGCCTGTGGTAGGTACCGTCATTGGTTCAATCCACCTTATAGACCAGGAAATCCGGACCCGGGAAGGCGTTTGACCTGCCTGATTTCACGCAAATAAAAAGGCAGGCGGAGTCTGACTCCAAAGACTTTGCCTTGACGCCCATGCAGCGGGGGCACCCCATGAACCCCATGCACCCCATGGCGCATTGTGAAAGAAACAAAAAGGTCCTCGGTTTGCTCCATCCATGGAAAAGGGAATCCAGCCCATAAATTTGATCTGGTTCAATTAAAAAAAAATCTAATTCCCAGCTGTATGAATCATGCCTTTTTATTTTCTGCATTTTGATGCTTTGACGTCTGGGGCCTTGCTGACCCTGGAGGGACGGCCCCTCCCAGGCTAACAAATTCCTAGAGATGATAAATGACTCACCTGCGAGTGCACCTTTTATATGCAAACCAGCCAATCCAGAGCCCACACCCCACCACCTCTCCACAGGGTTCTCACTCCAGGGCACAATTCCCTGCCCAGGCCAGGTACCACAGCTCTGGACAGCCCTTGTACCCCACAGCTTGATGAAATCATTCAAACCAGCCAATCCTAAGCCTGCGTCCCCTGCCTCACCCATCCTTTTCCGAGGAAACCAGGAACTCAAGGCTCTTGCCCATACTTTCCCCTCACCCCTCTGCTCCTGACTGACCTGGTGCTTCCCCATGTGGCCTTGAATGGTGTGGCATGCCACCCAACTTGTGGGAACTGTGAGGATCAAACTATCCTTTCATAGTAGTCATCTCCTGATCTGTGGGCCTCACCATACCTGAATAATAACAAAACCTACATTTTAAAACACAAGGCTGCTAGTTCTTTGTTGGGGATATCAAGGGTGAATGGTCATTTTAAAAAGCTCGGTAATTAAACTTGTAGATAGGCTAAGCTCTCAGTTGAAGAGGAGGTTGGGAGGTCAAGTAGTCTCCACTATGCCTTTGGAGTTTTCAGTGGGTGGCCTTGAAGGCTGGGCCCCGAGGAGAGGGAGGAGAGAAGGAAGAGAAGGGTCCGGTGTGGGGTACAAGTCTGGCAACACGGCAGCTGGCCGAGACCCCGGGAGAAACCAGCCAGTCAGAGATGGTTGAGGGACCCTAAGAGAGCGGCTCTCCCCCTGAAAGCGGTCTCCATGCCAGCAGAGGGTGGCAGACCCTCCCCCAGGTACCCCAGGCCTCCCCTATGCCCTGGTGCTATGAGCTGAAGAGTGACAGGGTGGAGCAGCCGGAGAGGACAACAGCCCAGGCGCTAAGAGCCGTGTTAGGAAGAGGTTAGATGGAGAAGTGGGTGCAGCTCACACTGACGCTGACCAAGAAGTGGATGTAGGACAAGCCCCCTCCCCTTGACACCCCAGAGGAAAGCAACCCAGGAGGGCTGGCAGGACACACAGCTCCTGCTCTACTGGGCTTGTGGGACACCCCAGGTGGCCGACTTCAGGGTGTCACACACACACCCATCTTTACCTGTTGGGTCACTCCCAACATTTTCAAACGGAAAATTCAACCTATAGCAATACTCTGGAGACATTCTTTCTCTCAACTGTCTTCCAAAAATAAATATTGATCACTGAGTGATTAAGAATCAGAGCTCTCAAGTCACCCTACCTGGGTTGGAAACCCAGCTCTGCCATGTGACAGCTGTGTGTCTGGGCACAAGTTGCATAATCTTTCTGAGCTGTCTCCTCATCTGTAAAAGTCATTTACTCATTTGCAAATACATAGTGAGCACCTCCCATGGGTCAGGCCTGTTGTAGGTACTGGGGATACGGGTTGAACAAAATGGACAAGCCCCTCCGCACAGCTGGAACGTCAGGGGAAGAGTGCACACTGCAGAGGATTCCTGTAAAGTGGAGCTGACGTACCTGGAGCACAGATGGGGCTTGGGAAGTGTTGGCTCCCTTCCTCCTGACCCCACTCACTATCTCCCCGTCCTTCTCTGCACATACCTATCGCACCAAATCACCATGAGGCCACGTTAGGTCATGACTTGAGGCACTGTCATATGCAGGAGGTTAGGTTTATTTCTGATCATTCCTGATGGTAGAATAGAAATGAGACCCTCAAAATCTCAGAGAGAAACACTGCAGCTCAACTGAAGGAAGGACTTTCTAACAGAATAATCCAGGCCCAGAATGGGCTTCTTCCTAACTCCAGCACTGTCCTCCAAGGACGGATGGGGTGAGACTCCTAGCCTGATAACCCATAGGTCTTTCACCTCTGGACGACATACCTGCCTCGGGGGGAGGCTCCAGTGAAAGCATGAATGGCCGGGGCACAGTGCTGGGCACAGGGTAGGATCAACACCTGATGGCAGTGGGGTCAGACAAGGTCACCACTAGGGCCTCCGCAGGAAAGGCTTCCACAGCCCAGACTGGCGCATGTGAAGGGAAGGCTGGCAATGGAAAACCAGTTCCCAACCATCATGGTAAAGACTGAATCAGGCAAGGATCATCTGTGGATGCTAAACCTAGGGGACGTTTTGATGAGGAGCAGGATATTTTCAGGATCTTAAAGTGTTTCTTAACAGACTTCCAGGCAGAAGAAATCCAGTAAACATTCAGTGGGAAAAATCAAACAACACCTTCACAGGTGATTGAAATGAACATCACCAATGACGGACATCCTGGGCCTCCAGGTCCTGAGAGGGACACAACACGCTATGAAGTATTCTGGCCAGGAATTAGTAACCGGATCTAATCGTGAATCCATTCGTGAGAAAAACATCAGACAGACCCCAAATGATGACCATTCTACTAAAAAACAAAATGAGCATATTGTATTATTCAAAAATGTAAATTGTTGTAAAAGACAGAGGCTATAGAAATGTTCCAGAATAAAGGGGACTGTGGAAATATGATGGTTAAATTCAATATGAGAGTTTAGACCGTATCCTGCAATGTGGGGAAGGGGGAGTGGGAATTGCTGTAAAAGACATTATGGGGTCAGTTGACGGGCTTGATGTACAAACAGTGGATTAGATAAAAGTATGGCAAGCAGGTTCAATTGACTGAAGGTGGTGGCCATACTGTGATTATGTAAAAGAATATCCCTACTCTTAGGAAACATACGCTGAGTTATTATGGGTAAAGGGCCTTGATGAATATACAGTAGTCCCCCCTTTTCCCTGGGGGATGTGTTCCAAGAGCCCCAATGGATGCCTGAAGCTGCAGATTACCGAACCCTATACACACTATGTTTTTTCCTATACATACACACCTATGATAAAGTTTACTTTAGAAACTAGGCACAGTAAGAGATTAACAACAATAACCGATAATAAAATAGAACAATTAGAACCATATGCTGGAATAAAAGTTACTGTAGATCTTGGCAACCTCAGCATATGATTTATTTTTTCCTTATTAAGTGGAGTACTTTTACCTTTTCACTTAAAGGAAGCACCATACGGCTTCTCCTATATCTGAAGAGCCAGCATCATTACTCTTGTGCTTTGGGGCCATTATTAAGTAAAATAAGGGCTACTCAAACACAAGCACTGCCATATCGTGACAATCTATCTGATCACCCAGATGGCTGCTAAGTGACTAATGGGTAAGTAGCACACACACTGAGGATACGCTGGACAGAGGGTAGCTTCACGTCCCCAGCAGGATGGAGCACGACCACGAGAGATTTCCTCAGGCTACTCCAAATGGCACGCTATTTAAAACTTGAATTGTTTATTTCTGGAATTTTCCACTTAATATTTTCAGAATGAGGTTGACCGTAGGTGACTGAAACCATGGAAAGCAAAACCGCAGATAAGGGGGGGTGACTACTGTAACCTATCTGCAAATGGGGGAGAGAAAAAAAGGCAGGAAGAAGGAGGGAAGGAGGGAGAGGAGCGAGAGAGAGAATATTGTAAGGCAACAGAATAGAATGTTAATTGTAAATGCCTCTGAGTAAAGGGTATTTGGACGTTCTTTGTTCTATTTTTGAAACTTTGCTGTAAGATTGAAAGTATTTCCAAAAAAAAAAAACCTCCAGAAGAGTTTCCATATGTCAGTTTCTCATTCTTTACCTTTTAAACTAAGGACATGTCAACTAAAAATACATATATTACAACTCAAACCCCTCCATCACTGACTCAGCTGCACCTTCCCCTCTTTAGGTTCAGTGAGTCAGGCGTGCCAGGAAAGTCAGACGGCCCCTGTCCTGGCGGGACACACACACTCAGGGGAAATTTAAGGACCCCTGTGAGGAGACACCGTGAGCTTCGCCCCGTCCAGCCCTCAGCCGTGTGTGCCTCGCAGCGAGGGGCAGGAAATGAGGGACAGCTGGACATTCCCAACCCGCCTGGCCTCTGGCAGCCTTCCTGCCAGTCTCTGAATCCCCAGGGGCTGCCCAAGGGTAACTCTAAATAGTTTTCCACTTCAATCCAGAGAAAGACAAAAGAAAAACTATTCTGAAATCCAGGGAGGTCCTGGATAGACTCCAGGACAAAATATAGTTATAAAATCCTTGGGAAATAAGGCAATGGTCAACGCTTCCGAGGATGCTGAGAACAATGGGAGGGTGAACTATAACTATTCCTGCCCCAAAACAGCCTCCCACGGATTCCAGAAAGGGGGCCTGCAAACCGCTTGCTGAACCCAGAGGCTGAACTTCGGCCTTCTTTCCCCAACTTCTAGCAACAGCAAACGGCCGGTGCCTTTTGAAACATCTAAGTGCCCACGCGCACATCTGCATGAGTGTCCACTCCTGGGTGGGAATGACACTGTGACAAAGCAACTGAGAGACGACAAACAGGGAGAAAACGCCCTCCACACGAAAAACAGACCGAGGGTTAATATTCCTAATAGCACCCCAAATACACAAACCACTACGAACGAGTAAGAAAAAACAAGTAACTCAAAATATAAGAGAGGCAACTGACAGAAGAAGAAACACAAATGGACAATAAACACACGAAAAGATGCTCGACTTGACAAGTAGTCAAGGAAACACAGATTAGAAGATACGTTTTTCCTCCACGGCACTTGCAAAAATAAAAAAGTGACAGCACTATTTTTTATGCTGTTGGTAGACATAAATTAGGCCATCGTTTTTGAAAAGTAATTTGGCAGAATCTACGAAAATGTCACATGCTCATACTTTGATCCAGTCATCCCACTTCTAAGGACCTATCCTAAAGAAACAAATAGTGCAAGGACATGGAAACACTTGGACAAAGACGTTCACCGGATAATCGTTCAAAGAGCAAGAAATTGGAAAGAAACTAAACACCAGTCAATAAGGGTACGCTGGGATCAATTTTGGCCCGCCCACCCTGTGGAACACCAGACAATCACTTAAAATGGGGTTGACCAATACACACATATCCAACATAGAACATCTCCATCTTCTAGAAAGTTCTATCAGGCAGCACTGGCCTGGAGTCTCCATGAGTGGTTCTCAGCCCAGGCTACACAATAGACACACCCAACACCTGGGAGTTTGTAGTGATGCCCAGGACCCACTCCAACCAATGGAATCACAGCTTCCGGGTGAGACCCAGGCACTGTGTATGTACAAGCTGCAGGAGATGCTTCTGTGCAGCCTGGATTAGGAACCTCTAAGATAACGTTCCAGGGGTCAAAACATCTGGTCAGGGATCAGGATCACCTCCCCTCCAGGGTCTCTCTGAGAAGCCCAGAGTAAACAGGAAGCTGTTCAGTGCAGCCTGGGACGGGACTCCAGGACCTGCAGCTGGGTTTGCACAAGCGTCTCCCATCCATAGGAGCGAATTTCCTTTTAGGTGCATTTCAAATCTGATTTTATGGACAAAAAGTAGATCCACCCTTGCACTTGGGTCAGGGATCCCTCAGGCTCAGGGTGGGTGGGCTGCTGAGCAGCCTGGAGGCAATTCGCAGCCCAAGGTTCCCCTCCGGAGGCATGGAGGGCTTCCCGAGGTCCCACTCCGGGCCGGCAGTCCGGTCTGGTAAAACAAGGTCACCTAAAACTGCCATCAGGTCATCGGGGAAACAGAAACGTCAAATGCCCCAGAAGCCGTGGGGAAAGAGAGGTGAGGGAGAGTCGGAGGAGAGAAACAATAAAAGGACATGGGGTGAGGAAGGAAAAGAAGCGAATCGAGAAGCTTGTCCAGACAGGTGCGGAGTGAGTGGCAGCAAAGAAGGAGGGGAACTCTAGAAACAGATGGGGGCGAGGGGGGAGGTTAGGAAGAGGGAGAGGAGCCCAGACAGAAGGAGGCTGCAGGAGTTCACCACGGTGGAGGGCTACCACCCACCTCGCTCGGAAGAAGGCCCAGGGAGGACCATTTGTGAGCTCACAGGACACACGCCCAGGACCCCCAGAAATGAAGGGGGAAGCTGCAGGATGATCCTGCGGGACCTCACTGAAACCCTGAGGACAGTCAGATGACAACAGTCACCGTCCCGCCTAACTTATTTCCCTGTTTGCTTCCTGGCCAGATGGTGACAACTTGAGGGCATTGAGGTGTTCAATTTAAAATGTTTGTTGAACTGAATTCACTGAATTTTTTCCCTCTTCTCTCTCAAAATTTAAAATGTCACGTGATTACTCTTGTCACTTCCTGGTGTGTTCCTTACTTTTACAACTTGAGAATTTTTAATACTTTTAATCTCTGATCCTTTCCCACATTCCACGTGTATAGTGTAAGCGCTGTGAGGTCTACCCACGGGCACCGCAGAATGACCCGGCAGGCATCTGCCCCGCTCCCACGGCCCCCGGAGCTCACCCTCACGTGTGCCTGACATCTAAGCAAACTGCTGTGGGGGCTGCATACCCCAGGCGGCTCCGATAACAAAGCCAAAATTCTATTATTTCCACACACGACAGTGTCGTTTTGGCAACTGGTGAAATTCTTCAGATATTTATGAATGTAAGTTATTTAAATTTAGTTTAATTAAAATTTAATTTTAACTGCAAGACATGCAAAATGGAGAAAAATGTTTGGAAAACTCAAAAGTTACATTCAAGTAGTTATCAAAAAGAAGTTTCTGGTAAATTGGGAAGTTTTGTGAATTAGTTCTTCTGCAAATTGCTATTTGGGGAACTGACTTTCAGCACACTGACCCTGCAGCGGATTGGTTCCATGAGGAACTAGTTCTCAGGGATCCAGCTTCCCCCCAGGAGCTAGGGGACACCCACAGGTGCCAATGAGAGGGCCACAAGGTACAATGCAGCCTGGCCCCTCGTGTGACTTCTGACCCACAGGCCAGGACAGCCCATGTGTGCCACTGGCCTGGTGTCACTCTGAGGGTCAGTCTGGCCCTAGAATTGATCAAAAATATGTTCACAGCCCGTGCTCTCATGCTGCCTTCCTGGTCTTAGAAATCTCCCCACAGGGCCTGTAAAAATGCTGAATGTGATAAGGAAAATGAAACATGCATTTCCTCTGCATGCCCTGCAGTAACCAGACTGTCCTCCTTTGCCTCACTCAGCTCCATCAACCCTAGCATCAGCAGGGAACTGAACTTCCAGACGGGCCCGGCACCTGCCTGGGGCTTCCAGGAACCTCTGAGAGGTCCAGTGGGCTCAGTGATTAGAACCATGTTGCAGAACTGCCCTCCAATCACAGCTGCGCCATCACCAGCCTTTGAGAAATTTACCGAAGCTTCTGGAGCTTGGTTTCCCCATCTGTAATGATGACAATTATAATAGTAAGGCCTAACTGATTAAAAAAGATCTCATATTATAAAGACTGGGCACAGGGCCAGACACTCCGCTAAGCTCTTGGTGAACGTCAGCTGTTGTGATTTTGCTATTATTATCTTCTGCCTGGTACGGGAGGCCCCTTCCCACTCTGGCCCCACTGCTCCCTTTCCACTGGGCTGCACCTGTCGTGTGACTGAGTCCCACCTATCAGGCCTTAGCCAGGCTGCCCTCCATACCCGAACACTGGAATGCTTCCCCTCCTCACCTCTCTAAAGCCTACCCCAGCCTCAGGGTCAGTCTGAGCAGGCCTCCTCCAGGAAGCCTTCTGGGACCACCCAGGGCCCAGCATCACTCCCTTCCTGACCTGCAGGTCCACGTTCAGGCTGTTTAGACACTGCCGTGTTCGCCACACGTTTGCCTGTGTTGAGGTAGCTTAGTGTGAACTGATTCCAGCCTCTGCTGCCTGTGCAGGGAGTGGCTGCTGAGGTCCAGGCTGGACAAGATGGGCCCAAGATGCCCTAGGCCCCCACACCTTGCAGCCCCACCTTGGGCAGGCCCAGTGAAGGTGTCCCCACCCTCCCCACACACATACCACACCCCACCATGCACTCATGGCCAGCAGAGCCCCAGAGAGACAGTTGGGTTTTTCCTCCAAGCTTTTTAAGATTTCAGACTTTCCAGATGTTTTGCAGCCTGAGACCCTCGTCAGCTTTCCCCAGGTCTCTAAATCATCCTTCCTTCCCTCTCTCACCTCCCTGACCCCAGGTAACACAGCCAGGCCTCCCCGGCCTCAGACACGGCTGACTCAGTTCCCAGACAAAGACTCCCCTGCGAGCAGGTCACAAAACAGCAAGCCGATACCTGGTCCTTGGGCCCAGACCCCAGTAAAGGCACCCAGAGCATGAATCCACTCCTGCCAGGCCCCGTCGTGCCCAGCAGGGACGGCTGAACGCCCACCCTGACATTCAAGGCTCGTCACTGTGCAGCCTCCAGGCTGCATCTCCCAGGCCACCCAACCCCACAACCAAAAGGGCTATCGATCTGCAAGCTTGGGTGGTCCTGCCCACCCCCTAACCCCCCCAGTACCAGCACATACAAGGCCCAGGAGCTCAATGACAAGAGAAAGGACCCATCTCCCACCTAAAGAGAGCCTGCTTTTGCCACCACCATTTTGTCCCTGCTATTCCCGCTGCCTGGAAGCCCTCTCCACCACAAAAATGAAATAACAACAGAAAACACCACCACTGGGAGGTGTGCGGTCACTGTGATCCCCATTGCTGTTCTGACTTCTAAACCACAAATCTCACTCAAGTCCCACCTCTTCCGTGAAGGCCTCCTGGAGAGCTCCCTGCCGGCTGCAGCTTCACTTTGCCTCTCTGCCTCCCGGAGTGTGCCGCTGCCCTCACCAGTCTGGACAGGGCAGGAAAGAGGGCAGCGCCCAGGCTCCCGTGGGGTCAGGCAGGACACAGGGCGCCCTTTCCTCCCTGCTCCCTGGGGCACAGGCTGTCTGTGCAAACACATGCACGCCTGACTCTAGCCCCTTGTCCTTCCCAGCAGCCTGGGCAGCTCTCAGATTTACGCATGGCTGAGCTCCTGAGGCTGCAGCCAGGCCTCATCCCAACATCTACCGCTGAGCCAGGCCCACGAGAGGCAGGTCTTCAATAAATGCTGAGTTGAAACACCAGCTCTCTGGGGCCCCGATTCTGAAGACTACATCCACCACGACCCTACCTGCACCTTCAGGCCACAGAGCCCCCTTGGCCGCTCACCTGTTCCTCCCCATCGTCTCATGGTCTTTGACCACCACGTGAAGCTCAGAGCTCTGGTCCAGGGGGACCCCCTTGAGGTCCCACTCAAAGCCCTGGAAGAAAAGGAGAAAAGGGATCTTAACCTGTGGCCCCTAGGAGAAGAGGCGGTGTCTGGTTCGCCTGGTCCCCGCAGGGCACTGAGCAGGCATCCACGAACGATGCTGGTGGATGGATGGATGCAGGAGTGAATGAATACATGAACAGCAGGGCCTCAGAGTCTCTGAAGTGACAGTGAGAGCTGAAGGTAGCAGAAGAGAGAAGGAGGCCAGACTTTCATGGCCTCCTCCCCCAACTCAGTTCCATCAGTCACCAGGAAGCCAGGCCAGGAGCACAGCTGGGGAAAACGCCAGGTGACCCTGCAGTGACCTCAGGCAGGGACCACAGATCAATGTGCTCATCCAGGAGCCAGGCTCCGGAAGGCTGCATGAGTTAGTGCCACATTGGGTAGGCCCATCCGGAGGCCCCAGAACCCTCCTCAGTGCAAAGGCTCCCCACTGTGCACCCTGACCGCATCCACACAGGCAAGCAGGGCTTCCAAAGGACTCCCAGGGAGCCAAACGCAGGGAGCTGGCTGAGGGGGCAGAGGTCAGCAGGAGCCAGAAGGGGGCCTACAGAGTCAGGGAGTGCTGTGGGGAGGAGGTGGGCTTGGGGCAGAGAGACAAGGCAGGAGAGAGCGCCCCTACACACCCTCTCCCTGGCTAGCCAGAGCTGGGAGGAACAGACACAAAGGCCCTCTCACTCCTCCCCGTGCCGCACATCCCAGGGGAGACCCTCCGTTCCTCTGGAGGCCAGGCCCCCACCCTCCTCCCAGGTTCCTCGAGCCAGGAGGATCTAGACGGCATGCTGGACCACCAGCCCCTCCCACCCTGATAATCCACTGAGAAAGCCACCTCCCTCCCGACTTGTCTCTGCAGAGATGGTGGCAGCAGAGAGAGCGAAAAGGAGGGAAGGTGAAAAGACTCACATACCTCATTCCACACGGGGTTCACGCTGTTTTTGATGACTTTGGTTCTCTTCTTCACCCCTACAAGAGACACAGACAGAGAGTGAGGAGATGATCTCCCCACCGCCCCCCCGCCCCTTCCACCGAGCTCAGGTCAGCTTCCGAGATGTGCCCCGCAGCTCACCCACCAAAGGAAAGCTTAAAAAACCAAGGGGACCCCTGGGATCCCACAGTCTACAAGGATGCCCAGTGCCCATCCACTTCTCTCCCTCGGCTCTGGAGGGAGAGACAGCAGCCCCATCAGAAGGATGGTTTACATCTTCTTAGTGAGTTTGTTATTGTTGTTCCTGACTTTCCAAATAAGATTTTTAAATTGTAAATTTTCTGGTTCTAAGAATCAGAGATAGACCCAAATCATAAAAAATATTCCATTATTTTTCTTTTTAAAAAATCGACCTCCACATATTGTATGATTCCATTTATATGAAATATCCAGAATAGGCAAAGTCACAGAGACAGAAAATAGATTAGCGGTTTCCAGGGGCCTAGGGAGACATGGGAATGGGGTGTGAATGCTTAATGGAGGTTTCTTTTGGAGTGATGGATTATTCTGGAATTAGATAGTGATGATGGTTGCACAATATTGCAAACATACAAAAAACCATCTAAATTGGACACTTTTTTTTTAAAGTGTTTTTTTTTTCCTTTTTCTCCCTCAAGCCCCCTGGTACATAGTTGTGTATTTTTAGTTGTGGGTCCTTCTAGTTGTGCTATGTGGGATGCCACCTCAGCATGGCCTAATGAGTGGTGCCATGTCCGCACCCAGGATCCAAACCAGCAAAAGCCCGGGCTGCCAGAGCAGAGCACGGGAACTTAACCACTTGGCCACGGGGCCAGCCCCTATTGTACACTTTTAAATAATTAAAATGGTGAATTTTGGGATGTGTGAATTTTACCTCAATCAAAAAAAAAATTCACCTTATGCTCGCCTTGAAGGGGTCTGTCTGAAGTAGGCTGTCCCAAGATAGTTCTATCTGTTCAGGAGGGCTGGGGCAAGGGAATGCAGAGTGAATTTGGGGTAGACAAGAAGAAGAACTGACACTGTGATGGCTGAGACCACACCCATAGTGCCCAAGATGACAGCCAGCCAGAGGGCTTCCTCTGGAGTCTGGGGCATGAAGAGGTGGATAAGAGGCACAGAACGGGTTAAATATGTCCAACTCTTCCATTAAGCATCAAAACCGAAAAGATTCGGTACTCAATGGACAATTAAAAGTGTTCACCCGGGGGGTCAGCCCAGTGGTGTAGTGGTTAAGTTTGCACGCTCCCCTTCAGCGGCCCAGAGTTTACAGGTGTGGATCCCTGGCACGGACCTACACACTGCTCATCAAGCCACACTGTGGCAGCATCCCACATACATTATAGAGGAAGGTTGGTATAGATGTTAGCTCAGGGACAAGCTTCCTCACCAAAAAAAAAGAAAGAAAAATGTGGTCAGCCGGACACAGAACTCATGTTTAGGTTGGATCTTAAATATCACCCAGTTCAACCCAGCTGTGCAAGACTCTCCAGCGAGAAGACTGTGCTCCCCCTGGACTGCTCAGCTCTTACAGAGTCCCGCCTGCACCACGAAAGCCCCTCCAGCCTCTGAAAACATCTCCCGGGACCCTCAAGTCCTCCTCCGAAGCTGAGCATTGTCAGTGACCTCCTGTGGGGTCATCCCCCTCTGGCTTGTCTCAAGAGCATGGAGAAGAGGAAAGCAGGACTCCAGGAAGGTTTGGGGAAGGATTTGGAGGAGAGAAACAGCAGAGACAGAAAGAGCAAAGGAAAATCATGGAGAAAGAAACATCTGAGGGAGACAGGCAGAGAGGGGCTCGGTAGATTCTAAGGCAATTATGTTAAGAATGGTTGCTGAGGGGCTGGCCCCGTGGCCGAGTGGTTAAGTTCACGTGCTCCACTGCGGCACCCCAGGGTTTTGCTGGTTGGGATCCTGGGTGCGGACATGGCACCACTTGTCAGGCCACGTTGAGACTGCATCCCACATGCCACAACTAGAAGGACCTGCAACTAAGATATACAACTATGTACCAGGGGGGATTTGGGGAGATAAAGCATAAAAAAAAAGAGATTGGCAATACTTGTTAACTCAGGTACCAATCTTGGGAAAAAAAAAAAAAAGGAATGGTTGCCAAGCCTCGGGGAGTTGCTTCAGAGATTCTGATAACCTCCTCCAGCAGGAGAGGGAGCTCCCAAGCCCCTCTCACCACCCGTGGAAATCACTGACATAGGAAAATAATGTGGACTTTGGGAGGATGTTGACTACCACAGAACACATTTTCTGTGAGATCTTGGGGCAGCAGTTCTCAAATATTTTGGTCACAGAATGTCACTCTTAAAAATTATTGAGGGGAGCTGGCCCTGTGGCCTAGTGGTTAAGTTTGACATGCTCTGCTTTGGCGACCCACTTTCAGATCCCAGGCATAGACCTACACCAATTGTCAGCGGCCATGTTGTTGCAGCAACCCACATACAAAATAGAGGAAGACTGGCAACAGATATTAGCTCAGGGTCAATCTTCCTCAGCAAAAAAAAAATTATTGAGGACCACAAAGAGCTTTCATTAGGTGGCTTATATCTGTCAACTTTTACCATATTAGAAATTAAAACTGAAGCATTTCAAAATATCTGTTTAATAATTAATTTTAAATTAACAATAGTAAGCCCAGTACATGTTAACATAAGTGACATGTTTTTTGAAAAATAACTATAACTTCCAAAACAAAGGAAAAAGAAAAGTGACACCGTTTACATTTAGCAAATCTCTGGAATGCCTGGATGGATTCTCACATCTACTTATAGAATTCAATCTGTTGAGATGCCTTGTTTCGGTTGACTTCTATGGAGAAAACCCAATCAGATATACAGCTCGAAAAGGAGGCATATTTCAACAAATTTTCAGATACTTGTAGATATCCTTCTTTGATAATACACCAAAACTCAACAAGGAGTATTTCGTAAACTTAAAGATCAGCTGCAATGTGAAATCTGACACCAGATCCATGAATATTTTGTGCTCTGCTACATTAAAACCCATTGTTCTCTCTTGCATTCTGAATGAATTTTTTAGTCATGCAAGATTCTGTAACATCTTGCCTTGGTCATTCAGAAAATTTTTGTTCATTGAGGTATACAGATCTTCCAGAGGTTGACACATTTCATTATATAATACCAGAAAATCACATTCAGTAATATCACCATCGATCTCATCAGAAAAGCCATTAAAGACTGGGAAACTGGAAGATAAAAGTTTTCTAAAATTCCAATTTTTGTTTGAAAGCTCAAATTTTATGATTGGCAACAAATGATAAATGTCAGCTGTTTTCCTTGAGATGCCAGGAGCAGTCAACCATTTTTAAGAAAATGTCTACCAAATGCCCAATCTGAACAAACACAGTCAGTCATTCCTCCAAGTAAAAACAGTATGCCATGAAAAAAGAAAAAGCAGCTAGTTCAGCTTGCAACTCAAGCAGCCACTCCAGTGCTTTCCATGCAACAGTCATCATTTTTCAGCGTGCAGCAGAAGCCCTCTGTGCACACTTCCCATTTCAACACACAAAATATCACAAACACGTGTTCTCAAGGATCAAGGTTAATATAATTAATAATTTTACTGCTTTATCAAGGACATTCTTCAACAAAACTGGCCTTTTTTTTAACTGTGAGTACATGAGGGTGAAGAACACAATGACAGCACAATTTGGGGCCGAGGCCTTCACAGTATTAAGGCACCAACAGTTTCACCTTCCATCACTGTTGCACCATCAGTGCAAATGTTGACACAGTGAAAAAGGCACATAGCATCTTAGTGTTATTGTGAAAATAGTTTTGACCTTGTTGACCTGCTCCAAGAGTCTTAGGGATTCCCCAGGGCCGGTGTACCACACTGGAAGAGACTCTCAGGAAACTCATTTCAGCCTTTGTTTCCTCATCCGTGGGGTCATAACAACACCTCCCCATGGGGGTGTCATGAAAAGTAAGCGAGAGAGGATGAATGAGGCGCCACACACACAGCACACTGACTCAAGGTGCCTCTCTCTGCCCGACTCTGATGCATCTAGGGAATTCCTACGGATTCTTCAATACCCAGCTCAGTTGTCTCTCCTCTGATAAGCATCCCCTGACTCTCCCAGACATGGTTGCAAGCTGTGACCACGTGTATCAGAGTGCAGGTAACTGTGTGCTTCTATGTCTGTGCCCCCATCTGGACTGTGAGCTTCAGAGGGCAGACACCATGACTCACCAAGTTAGTGACCCTACTATAGAGCAAGGTGCCCAGTAATTAGGTGCTGAAGGAATGGATCCTTTTCTTTCCCAAGTTGGCTGCAAGTTCACTTCCTCACCAGAGGGGAGAACCACTGTTCTCAGGGAACTCCACAAGACTAAATTAACAGTAAGGCTGTGTGTCAACAGACAGAGGGGATGAAAGGAGGCACAATGGGAAGGAGGTGTCCTGGGAGGGGCACCAGATACCTTCTCAAAGTGGGTCCAGGCCTGCACTGGCTGAATCCCTCTGAATCCCCTGTGGGCTATGTGGGTGTGGTTCCAGAAGGGGTTAAACATATGGCTTTGGAGTCATTCAAATACAGCCACTACTGTGTGACCTTAGGTAGGGCTTGTAACATCTCTAGGCCTTAGCTCTCTCAGCAGTAAACTGATGATGATAGTAATAGCGTCTACTTTATAGAACTTCAAGCGCACATGAGATGCTATCTAAGTGTCCACATCCCCTCCCCTATCACAAATCAACTTCCCGTGACCTAGAGGAGTGACATGGAAAATTCCATCTGCAGCCTCTCTTGAGTTGTAAAATTGGAAACTCATTTCCTGGTGCTCCTGGCTAGTATTAATTGAGCAGTGTCTGTGCACCAGGCCCTGCGCAGTGTCTTTTAAACATTTCCACTTCCTGTCTTCCCTGCAGATGAGGAGGACAAAGACTCTCCATGAGATGTCACTAAGTCCCGGTGGGAAGCGCCAACTCTGGGACTCTCTGGATGACATAGAGGGAGGGTCGCTGCTGGGTGCTATAGCCCCAAAGAGGAACAGGAAAGAAAGGAAACGTTAACCCAGGATGATCACATGACTTACGGACGCCAAGGAAAGGGAAGGCACAGTGCGAATTAGGAAACAGGAAAACAGCTCCTTCCTCATCAGGGAGTTAGACCTGTCCTGTCCTTGAGAATTAATTTTGGCCTTGAGAGATGTGGCTTTACGTGCATAATTTAACAGACTTGACGGTTAAAGATACAGGAGAGCTCACAGCTCATGCTGGGGTTGGGGGCAGGGAACAGTGCCCTCTCCCCACACTGCTCTGCAGGATTGGGGGTCAGCAGGCAGCCCATGCGAATTGTGCTGAAGCCCAGGGTGTTCCTCCAGACTGAAAGACTCAGTGCAGACAGGAGGACTTCACGGGGAGGACCCTTCTGTCCCCACAGAAATTCTTCCCCTGTTTCCCCAGGCCCATCCACCCCCACTCTACCCCAGATGCCTAGACCGGAGTTCCCCATCGCTGCCGAGTGGTGGTTTTCAAACAGCTCATTGGGACCCATTAGTGGGTCACGCCATCAACTGATGAGTTGACTAGTATCTCTTTCTAATGACAGAATAGAGTAGAGATGAAAATGTCAGCGTACATCTTTCATCATAAGCGTAAGTGGTATTACTTGAAACTTTTAGTTATATTAGCACATACCTATTTATGTGTGCGTGCTATGTCTTGATGTAAAATATATTTCTTGTTGTGGATAATAGTCCCAAAACGTTTGAAAAGACTGTCTTAAAGGGAGATTGTCAGAGGAGAACTGGAGAACAAAGAATCACCACTGTGGCCCTTGAGCGCGGACAGCCAAGGTGCGTGGGGCACGAATGAGGTAGCACACTGTCCTCGCCCCCCACTGGAGCCAACTCTGATAAAGACCAGGGGCTGTGGGAGGGGAAGTGAGGTGGGGCCTCAGAGACCGGAGCAGAGGGAAGGCCAGAAGACAGCGCATGGGGCCCCAGCCAGCGCCTGGGCCGCCTGGAGGAGCCGTCTCCACTGGCAGGAGCCCCACACATCTCCTGACACCTGAGCGACAGACATGGCCATGGGTTCGCATGAGGAGCCACATCACTGCCTTCCTGCTCACCGCCTGGTGAGGTCTACCTGTCAGCACCCAGGGTGCCGTCTCCCCAGCAGTCTGGGCCCCAGGCCTCGCTCATACCTTCAGGCCCCTCTGTGGCAACGGATCCCTTTCAGTGGCCCAGGATGCTCACTAGTGCCCCCTCCCCAGGGCCTGGACACCACAGAGGTTACAGTCTAGAAGGGAGCACCCCGACCTCTGGCAGAGCCAACTGGCAATCCCAGTAGCCAAGATAGGACAGACTCCCTCCCCACAACACAATTATAAAGTCACAATGATGAGGATCAAGGCTGTCCCAGGGAGAGATGGCCAAGGCGTCCTGCCCTACATACCAACCTACATCATCCTCCAGGAAGCATAGGAGTCCTGATCTGATCTGACCTGATTCCTATCCAAAGTTAGAGGACCACCCAATTACCAGACCCCACCTACACTGCTACCATTTTAATGACTTTTTTACATGATCTTTCCTTTGTCTTGTAAAGAGATAATTCACATACCTACGCCTTAAATTTAGCCCTGCCCTCATCCATGCTTGCAGCTCTTACTGCACGTGAGTCCTGTCCCCATACCTGCAGCTCTTACTGCCCATGGGTCCCGTTCCCATGCTATTCTCTGAATAAAGGAGCACTACTGCCAGACCTTGAGAGTCCAAGAAATCTTTCTTTCGACTGTTTGGCTCACCGAGCCCACATCAACAATATATTTGGGAAGCAGATGTGGGGGACCAGAACTGGCAACCCCAAGAGACCTCTCTTTGGCACGAGGATTATTTTGGGCGGGTTCCTTTTAAAAACTGCAGACATGAGAGAAACTCTGAAAAGCAGAAGTTACCCTTTCTAAGAGACATTTACATTTGTAAGGGAAATCTCCATCTGTAAAGGTGTCTCCCTCTCTGTACCAGAAAGAAGGGGGGATGACCTTATCTCTAGAAACTCTTTTTTTGTTTTTTTGGTTTTTTTTGAGGAAGATTAGCCCTGAGCTAACTACTGCCAGTCCTCCTCTTTTTGCTGAGGAAGACTGGCCCTGAGCTAACATCCGTGCCCATCTTCCTCTACTTTATATGTGGGATGCCAACACGGCATGGCATGCCAAGCAGTGCCAGTCCACACCTGGGATCCAAGCCAGCAAACCCCAGGCCGCCGAGAAGCAGAACGTGCGCACTTAACTGCTGCACCACCAGGCCGGCCCTAGAAACTCTTATCAATGCAGAAGGCCAGGACTTAAATCTGCATAATAACCCTACTCTTGTTTACTGTGCTTTTCCGGTAATCTCCCATAACTGACTCCCCCCACCCTCAACATCCTCCTTTGTCTTTAGCTGAGGATGGTATTTAAGATGAGAACCTCCGCCATTTTGGCGAGTTGCTCAGTTTGCCTGAGCCTCTCCCATGTATACATGTTATAAAACTTTGTTTAATTTTCTCCTGTTATTGTGTCTCATGTGAATTTAATTCATTGTCCGGCCAGAAGGACCCAGAGCGGGTAGAGGAAATGTCTTCCTCCCCTTCACAGACAAAATGCTTGTTTTGTAACACTGATGACAAAGGAATCTTTGGAGCTGGTGGGATCACAGAGAAGACAAACTCTAAAGCCGGGGTTTTCACCAAAGGAGGGTTTTCAATGTGAGAGGTTTTTATGCCTGTCGAAAAAGAGGGTTTAAAGAAAAGCTAAGACACACTCGCCCATTTCCCATTGCATCTCAAAGGCACCAAGGCCCAACTGTCCACCAAGGGATGAACGGATAAACAGAACATGGAATATCCATACAAGGGAATATCACTCAGCCTTAAAAGGTAGGAATTTCTGACGCGTGCTACCACTTGAATGATCCTTAAGACATTATGCTAAATGAAACAAGCCAGACACAAAAGGACAAATGTCACAGGATTCCACTTATACGAGGTACCTAGAATAGTTAAATTCATAGAGACAGAAAGTAGAGCAAAGGTTGGGGTAGGGAGTAATGAGGAGTTAGGGTTTAATGGGTACTGAGTTTCAGATTGGGATGACAAAAAATTTCTGGAGATGGATAGTGGTGACGGTTGCACGATAAAGTGAATGTGCTTAATTTAAATGCCATTGAATTGTACACTTAAAAATGGTTAAAATGTTAAATTTTATGTTATGTGTATTTTACCACAATAAAAAAAAATTTTTTTTTAAAGAACCAAGAAGCAAAACAATTCAACACTAAACGTGAGCTGCTGTCCCTGATACATGGGCAACATGGACTCCCGTGCAGGGCAGTGATAGAAATAGAGGTGTATAGATATTTTACTGATACCTGTTATGTGCCTGGCATGGTGCTGGGGACGGCTGCCACAGCCACCCTGCCCTCATATCCAAGTTGAGAAAGAGGCAGTCCCTGCTTCCTGGGGCTGAAAATGTAGGGGAAATGGCCCAATATGGTGGTCTGCCTGATGGCCCCAATGGACCAGCCTCCTGGCACTCACATCCTTGCGTGATGCCCCTCTACAGTGATCTGAGCTGGTTCTGTGGCTCAAAGTAGGACCAGCAACGTCTGCTTTCATGCCTTTGGGAGCCCTGAGTGGCCACATAAGAAGTCCAGCTACCCTGCTGGAGGGATGGTGCTAGAGGCCTCAACGAGGGGGAGAGTCCTGAGGCTACATGGAGAGAGAGGCCCAGGAGTCCCAGCACCCCAGCTGGAGGGTGGTGGGAGTAAAGACGTGGCCAGTCACAGGCTATCATAAGTGTCTAGCGGGGTCTCAAAGAGATATTCATATATCCATGCTCATAGCAGCATTATTCACAATAGCTAAAATATGTAAGCAACCCAAGTGTCCACTGACAGACGAATGGGTAAGCAAAATGAGGGATATATAGACAATGGAATACAATTCAGCCTTTAAAAGGATGGAAACTCTAAGACATGCTACAACATGGACGAACCTGAGGACACCCTCTAAGTGAAATAAGCCAGTTCCCAGGAGCTCGGGGAGGAGAGATCCAGGAACTACTATTTAATGGCTCCAGAGTTTCAGTTGGGGAAGAGGAAAGAGCTCTGGAGATGAATGGTAGTTACCGTTGCACAGCAGTGTGAGTGTGCTTAATACCACTGAACTGCACCCTTAAAAATGGTTAAGATCGTCAATTTTAAGTTATGTGTATTTTATCACAATTTTTTTTAAAAGTCCAAGTGGGAGATGGTGAGGACACAGGTGGTGGGGCTGGAGTCTACTGGCCAGTATCTGGGTAGGGAATTGGGAAGTGGGAGGAGCAGGGGATGTCTCAGGTTCTGACAGGGGCGCATGGGTGGCTGATGATGCCATTCCCCTAGAGAGGGAGGGGAGAGAGTGAGAGGAGATGGGGTATTTGGGACCCCCAGAGAGAGAGAGAGAGAGAGAGACACGGGATGTTTCTGCCCATGAGTCAGGTGACAGGACTTACTGTCAGAAGTTGCAGGCTGCCTTCAGATCCAGTAGGCAGCCTCCATGCAGCCTCTCATTTACTCCGTGAATATTTATTGAGAACTTGCTCTGTGCTGGGCACTCTCTTGACCTCTCATTAGAATACCCATCAGACAAGAAAGTGATAGAAATTCAAAGTGTCAGCAGACAACCATAGGCAACGGCAACGGAAAAGAGAAAAGATAAGTGCTGGCTTCTCATGAAGGAACAGATACCTCGGCAGAGATGCCCCCTAACGAAAAGGGTGGGTGGACTCTTAACTCTGATACTTGGCCTGCCCTCTGAGCCTGACTCAAGCCTGTACACCCCAAGAACAGGGCAGCCATCACTCCCCACCTTCCCCAGCAGAGTCCTGCTCTTCTCACCCTCAAGGACTCCCACCCTGATCTCCATCTTTCTAAATCCCAACTGAAGCCACACTTTCCAGGAAACAAGCAGCCAGGAAGGGGCAGCGATGTGTGGATACTAGGATTGGTGGAGTGCTCTCAGAGAGGGGGAGTCTTTAAACTCAAAAGGCCAATTAGAACTGGGGAAGAGATTTGAAATGTCTATGACAAAATGTTAATATTCTTCATATATAAAGAGGACTTGCAATTAATTAAGAAAAAGACAAACACCCCTGCCCCCTCAAAATGGGCAAATTAAAAAACAATTAGGTAAGAAATAAATACAAATAAGTAATAACATTGAAATATCACAAATACTGTTTGAATCTAGGAAACTGTTAAGGATTTGCATGATAATGCTTTGTGTCAGCAGGAGTGTAAGAAAATAAGCCCTCACACTCAGCTGATGGAATGGTAAAGCTGGAACAGATTTTCAGGAGAGCAATTTGGGAAATGCAGCAAAGTCTTAAATTCATCTATAACCTCTGACGTAGCAATGCCACTTCTGGTATTTACCCAAAGGAAATAATTAAATATGCGGGCTAAGATTTAGTTACCAGGATATTTCTCACAGTGACACTATAATTTACAACACGTTGGATATAAATGTTATGAATGTTATATAACCTAAATATTCATCAGTAAGGAGTTGATTAACTGAATTATGGTGCACGCATATAATAAAATACTATGCACAGTTGGAGCCGCCGCCGCGGCCAGCCCCTGAAGCAGCCAGGACAGCCCTCCCACCCCCAGCCCCACCCCCAGCCGCACCCCACCGCCCACCGCCCAGCCTCTGGCGCCATCATGGCAGAAAAGACCTTCAAGCAGCGCTGCACCTTCAAACAAAGGGTAGAAGATGTCCAATTTATCTGAGAGCACCATCCTACTAAAGTCCCGGTGAAAACAACGATACAAGGGTGAGAAGCAGCCTCCTGTCATGGATAAAACCAAGTTCCTTGTACCTGGTCAAGTCAACACATGTGAACTCATCAAGATAATTCGAAGGCACTTACTCTAATCAAGCCTCTTCCCGTTAGTGAATGGACACAGCATCGTGAGCGTGTCCATACCTCTTTCTGAAGCGTATGAAAGTGAGAAGGATGAAGATGGATTCCCGTATATGGTATGTGCCTCTCAGGAGACATTTGGGATGAAATGGTCACTGTAAGACTAGAAAAATGCGTCTGTTCTAGAACTTTTTAAATCTTTGCCAAGGAAAAACAAAGGGATGTTACCGACTGAGACGGATCAGTTCCTCTCATCACAGATCATCAAAACAGTAGTGTTCCTGCTCAGAAGTTTTAGGAAATTGTCTTTGTACTTAAAACAGAAAAACTGAGCTCCAAATGAGCACATTCAGCTTTGGAAAACTATTATTATTTACCCCAGGCTATCTTGCTTTCAAATTTAGAAGTTTAAAAATAAGATACTTTGCATTCTGAGTTGCCAATAAAATAGACCTTCAAGTTATTTTCATGCTCTTTCCCCAATAGGAGCTTGCAATTTGAGCATTCAGAGACACTAAGTCTCCCCTCTAGGTTCACAGAATCTGCGGACTTTATATAGAAGGGTTTCTACCCAACTAGAGAAATCTCCGCAAGAGGATCTGTCAGCGTAAGTTGTCAAGCATAGCTCCCCAAAACGCATTTGCCATAATAGTTGGCAAAAAGCAGGGCACATGGGGGCACGTGAGAAACTCTGAACTGGCAAGGTTCCTGATTCCTGCTCAGCACCCCCAACGTCAACGCTCTTGCAGTTCTCACAGTAAGTTCTTCTTCGATTTGTTCCCTAGATAGCTAGACACAGGAAAGGCACCACTGCTTAGTAGGAACCTTGAGTAATTTATAATTTTGGTCTAGTTTCTCAAAAGGCCCAGAGAAAAAAACATTTCTCCTGTGTTGGATATTCTCTAAGAGCTGGTTCTGGTGCCTGTTTGTGTAAATAAACAAGCAGCTGCAGCAGTTTCATTCTTCAGGGCAGTGGTAGGAACTATGGAACCCTGAAACTAAAAGCGTTGCCATTCAGAGGCTCTTCCTTTACCTTTCAGCTTAAGGCAGTAGATGACCCGTGTTTTATGTTGTGTGTGTGATTAAAGTCTGTTATTAAAGAGTTCCCACATTTTTAAGAATACTTCAGTTATCACTCTTAGGTCAAACAACCACCAAAATTCCCCACTAAGCACATGTCACTTGTGAAGAAGACGCAGCAAAGAAGACATATGCTCTTCCAGATATTAATGCAAGAGTTCAACATCTTCCAAGTCCAACTAGAATAAATGACCAATGCCTCCTACCACCTGTGTGGGGTTCGTATTTACCATTTTCGTGGGAAAGTCACAGACCACTTAGCGTGTGTGTGTAGCAGGTCACGATTCACCCATGTGTATTTAGATGTGTGGAATATCTGTATCTGTTAGTGGAAGATATTTTCTGAAATGGAGGGGAAAAGCAACTTCACTGCGTCTGGGCCCTCGACCCCCAGCCTCCCATCAACCACTCTTCCCCTACACGCATCTGTCCACACGGCTGACTTTTAACATGTGTATTTTTGCATTATGTAAATTTTTAATCAGCCCGTCTTGTTTCAATTGTATACATCATTATATCGGACATTCTTGTAACTACTGTGTGATCAGTAAGATTCCTGTAAGAAATTCAGCTTTTTAATAAAACAAAAATACCATGCCTAGAGGGGGGACTTTGAGCCTGCATTAATGGGTGATCGCTCTATTTCCGGGATCTTCAAAACAAGTACATTTTTAACAAACTAAGGTGAATAAAGGCACAACTAAAAACTGTCCAAAAGAATACTACACAGATATTTACAAAGGTTGTGTAGAAGAATATTTACTGACATAAAAAAAATGCCCCTGGGTTATTGTTGAACGAACATGTAAATATGCAAACATCTGAAAAAAAGATATCTGGAATGAGCTCACCTCTACAGAGAAAGGCAAGGGGTCTGGGGACTTCTGGCGGAGGGGTGGGACCGGCAAGGCTCTATTTCTTGACGTGGGCAATATATATGGGTGTTCCCTTCATGAGTTACTCAGAAAAGCAGGGTTTCTCAACCTTGGCACTGTTAACATTTGGGGCTGGGTAATTCTTTGCTGTGGTTGTCATGAGGGCTGTCCTGTGAACTGTACGGTGTTTAGCAGCATCCCTGGCCTCTAACCGCTAGGTGACAGTAGCACCCCTCCCCCCAACCCAGTGGTGACAGCCCAAAATGTCTCCAGACATTGCCAAATGCCCCCTGAGGAACGAAATCGCCCCCAGTTGAGAACCACTGCATTAAAACATACATTTATATCTTATGTACTCTACTTGGGTGTTAAATTTTGCAACTAAAATTACTTTTTGAAAAAAGGGAAAAAAAAGAACCTTGGAAGAAATACATCAAATTGTTAACAAGTTAACTGAGGATGTGGGGCCATTTTTCACTTTTGCTTTTCTGTAATATACCCTTTTTTACACTGAGTACATATTCTGTTCACAAAAAGAAAACAGAAGGCTATTTTCAATGCTTTAAAGTCATTTTTTCTTTTAAAGATTGGTACCTGAGCTAACAACTGTTGCCAGTCTTCTTTTTCTCCCCAAATCCCCCCAGTACATAGCTGCATATTTTACTTGTGGGTCCTTCTAGGTGCTGCATGTGGGACGCCGCCTCAGCATGGCCTGATGAGCGGTGCCATGTCTGTGCCCAGGATCCAGACCAGCAAAACCCTGGGCCACCAAAGCGGAGGGCACAAACTTAACCACTCAGCCCCGGAGCCGGCCCCTAACGTCACTTTTAATATTGAAAAAGCTGGGTTTAGGGGCCAGCACAGTGGCGCAGCGGTTAAGTGCACACATTCCGCTTCGGCGGCCTGGGGTTTGCCAGTTCGGATCCTGGGTGCCAACATGGCACTTCTTGGCAAGCCATGCTGTGGTAGGCATCCCACACATAAAGTAGAGGAAGATGGGCACGGATGTTAGCTCGGGGCCAGGCTTCCTCAGCAAAAAGAGGAGGATTGGCAGCAGATATTAGCTCAGGGCTGGATCTTCCTCAAAAAAAAAAACCAAAACAACAACAAAAGCTGGGCTCAGGGAGTCCCGCGCCCCTGCAGCCCACCTTCCCTACACAGGTGAGCCACGTCTGCCCCTCAGGAGTGTCTCTGCCTTCAGATGGTTCTATAAGATCCCTCGGGCTCCTGCTTGAGGTCTAGAGACTCCCCGGAGATAGAGAGGGGAGGAGGACAGAGGCAGAAGGGCTGCCTTGAGAAACTGGGGAGGAAGAGAGGACCTGACGGGATGAGAGAGAAGGAAGAGACAGTAATGACCCTCGAGTTTCGGGCTGGTGCGCCTGGGTGAATGAAGCAGGGCAGAACTTCACCAAGTGGGGACACAGGAGATCCGACTTTCAGGGAAATAAGATGTGTGAGCTCCAGGGCAACGGGAGCTTCAACCTGTCTTGTTCTTGGGTGCATCCCCAGCACTTCGAACAGCACCCAGCATGTAGTAGATGTTCAATAAATATTTGTCCAATGAGCTAAATGCATGAAGGAAGGGACATAAATAATCACGTTGGAGGGTAGAAAATGGGCAGGGCAGGAGAGAGGTACAGATCTCTAATGCTTTAGGAAGTGAAGCTGCTCACTCACGCAGACGATCAGTCAAAAATATCTACCACGGGTAGTTTTAGCTGACTAATTATTAATACAAAAACAAAGGAGTGATAAGTGTTCATTAACAGCCTCTACCCTGAAGCTCTGAGACACGGAAACAAAAAAACTGCCCTCGGAGTCCAGCCTCCCAGAGCTCATAGTCTATTTTGGGAGGCAGGTCCTGAAATTACATCCAAGGCTGGAATGCCCGGGGGACAACTGCAGGGCAAGGGGGCCAGCCCCTAGTGCAGGCCTCTGTCCCCTCCGCCATGAGGGGGTTGGGCTCAAGCCTTCTCACCCCTGACTGTGAATGTGAAATATTTGGAGAGTTTTTAGAAACACCTATATCTGGGTCCCTCCTCTAGAGATCTAGCGTCAAGAGAGGAGGGGACAGGGAGGCTGGCAGAGGATTTTCCTAAAACTTCCACATGATTCTGATGTGCAGCCAGGGCTCAATACCCTAGCCTAGAGGATCTGTAGGTTCTGGGTCCGATTCTAGCAGCCAGCCTCCCTAGCCTCAGCCTAGCCCAGACTCCAGCATGAATACCTCCTGTGCGGAGGGGGGTCAAATTAATTTCGCCTTTCACCACATCTCACGTCAATTTCTCTCAAGGTGTGGTTCTGAAATAGCCTGCCTCAGGTAGGTGTTAAGCACTGATTCTCAGGTCACACAGACCTGCTAAATCGGAACCTTTATGGATGGGACCCAGAAATCTGTCTTGCAAGCACACTCTCCAAGGGATTCTCAGGCACAGTAAAGCGTGAGGACCACTGCCCCAGACTGCATGAGGCTCCCAGGCACATCCAGCGGACGGCTAGAGGCTGGGTCAGAAAGCACACAAACACTACGGAGCACCTATGTGCACTCAGCACCAGGCGTCCTGATAAACAGGACAGGCTGCTGCTCTCAAGGAGTCACTCATCCTAAGCCAAGTACTGCGCCCAGGCCTGTTCCGGTGAGTGCGCTAGCAGACCGAACAAGGTGCTGTGCATCCAGAGAGGAGAGACTAACGATAGCCAGGGGAATCCTGGGGTCCTTCCTGGAGAAGGTGGCATGGCAGCAAGGCTTTGGAAGATAAATAGACTTTAAACAGTTGGAGATGGTACATTCTATTATATTTTAGTTTTGCTAGCGGGTTGTCAGCCAGCAACCACACCAGGGAACCCCACCACCTGTCTGTCAGTCGTCATACTGTGGCGGCTGCCTGTTGCTGTGAGGCTGAAAGCTACACCATGGGTATTTCAAATCCCAGCAGGGTCGTCCATGGGGACAGGTTTCAGCGGAGCTTCCAGACTAAGACAGAAAACCCTATGAATAGCAGTGGAGCATTGTCTGATATAGCGCCGGAAGGTGAGAGGTTGGCACAAAAAGACCGGGCAAAGTTCCGCTCTACTGTACACAGCGTCGTTTGGGGTCTGAATCAACCTGATGGCACTAACAACAAAGGGGTTTGTCAGCGCGAATAAACACTAAGGCATTGTAAAGGGCAGGGAAAGCAGAGACTGGGGGAGGACGGCAGCTCTAGCAGCCAAGAGGGGCCTCAACAGATTCAGTCACCCCCTTGAACCGAGGGTGCTGCCCACTCCGAGCACTGGCAGCTCCCTGCCATGACCACTGACCTGGACACACCACTGACTTCCCTAGGTTTCCCCCTTTAAGCACATACTTTTTAATTCCACAAAACCACAGGATATGCCTCCTGGTCTTACCTCTTTCCTCTTAGGAAAACCCTCTCTCCTCTCCTTATTTATCTTTCTTTGCAGAACTGGGATCCTGACTCACAGCCATTGTTCCTTCTCTTAATTTTGACAGATCCTTCCTCTTCCCTTTCCCCTCCTGAGACACCTCCTCACATGGGAATGTCCGCCTTGAAGCGGGGCGGGTAAGGGTGCCCTGCCAGAAGCAGGCGGCTGAGCCCTTGGTTGCCCTGAACAGAGAAGAGAGACCCTTTCCTGTCTAAGGACTACCTGTAGGCACCCACACTCTTTGAATTTGGAAAAACATCCTTGACAGCCTCCCAAATTTCTTGTATCAAGGCCATATCCATCCTGTTCTGTTTCTTTTCCTCCCAACTGAGACAGGACAGAGTCAATATGGCCAGTCTTCAACAAAGATGGGCGAATGAATGAATGAATGAAATAAAGACACAACTTCCAAAGTACACCGGCTACACGTCCAGTTGCTAAGGGATTCCTCTCTCTATTCTGCACCCATTCTCCAACCCACCCTCATCCCCACCGCCCGGGAAGGACTCGCACTTGATCCCCTCCGGGTATTGGTCTTAGAAAAGTGATAGCTGTTGGCATATTATGGCACTTGTAGTTTTCCGAAATTTCAGAGCACTATGGCATTTATTGCGCTCTGTTTCATCCTCCTCGCCCCCTCTGCAGAAGACAGTGCTGAGATTTCTGTCCCTTCTGACTGAGGGAGAAACTGTGGCCTGAACGGTGGTTAGTGCAGGAGCCAGGGCCGCAGACACGGCCGTGCGCGCAGAGTCGGTGGTGCGGCCGCGGGGCTCTCACCTCGGAAAGTCAGGCTGGCGACCGGGTCGCTGCGCCGGTCCTTCTTCACAGTGGGAAGGTTGCTGGCCTTCACTAGCAGGCAGCACAGCATGGTTCGGCCGCCCTGGGCGCGCAGAAGCGCGCGGGCAGGACGGGGCAGGAGCGGGAGCGCGAGCGCGGGGCCCAGGTACCCACCGAGCAAACGCCCGGCTCCGCGGCCGCCGCGCCAAAGTGGAGTGCCGCCTTCGCTGCGCCTCGGCGAAGTCCCAACGCCCGGGAGAGGCCGCCCAAAGGACACCGGACACCCACTGGGCGGACCCTCCCCTTCGGCCCCTTCCCGGATCCGCCTTGCCCGCGGCGGGCGGGGCCGACAGGAGTCAGATGGTTGCCTGTGGGGGGGCTGGTGCCCCCTCCGCGGGTTCCCGCTCCCGGGCCAGGAATGGAAGAGCCATTGACGCGGGGCGCACAGCTCAGCCGCGCTGCGCCGACAAGGCACCTCCGGCCCTGCTTGCGGAGTCCCCAGCGTCCGGGGCTCCCCGCGCGTCGGCCGCTCTCCTCCCTCTGCGCCGAGCCCAGGCCGGCCAGCCGAGGGCGCTTGGCGAATGGGTGCGAAGGAGAAATGCACGAAGGCCGGAGGACGGGGAGATCCGGCTGCAGGAACGCGAACGTGTCCGCGGAAAGGAGTCGGAGCGAGCGCCGAAGGAGGCGTGTGCGGGGCGGCAGAGCGCGCGCGGCTCCCCGAGACCCCGGCCTCCGCGCCGCCCGCCTCACCCCCTGCCCGGTTACCGGCGCTCGGGGCCCCGACCCCCTGAGACTCCGAGGCTCGAGCCCTCGCGAACCCGCCTCTGAGCCTTCTCGAGAGCAGTCTGGGGTCGCTCATCGTCGGACACAGAGGTCTGTGTCCAAATTATATTGCATTCCCTGGAGCACAGCAGTCCGCCCACTGCCCATTCCGTCCCCTGACACAGCCGCACCACACCAGCAATCTCCAGGCCCCCTGGCCCCCGCTATGGGGCAGATTTCCTCTAGCGTGAGCCTCGAGCGGTGACAGCCCTTAGCACGCTTTCCCGTGTTATGTCTGGTTCTTTTCCACCTGATGAACTTCTCGACCTCAGGGGCCCAGCTTCTCACCTGTTTACCCCTCTACCCCAACACCTGGCACCAGTCAGGGCGCCGTCCCGCCTCCCACGTCCCAAGTCTCACTCAGCCTGAATTGAGTTATTAGTTATTCTGCTGCATAAAGTCGCAGTTTCCTTTCCCCTCTCTCATTTTGAGGATCCAGCCTTTTCATGTGGCTAGACCACCACCTGGTGAAATCCAGCTCCGCCCGCTCCACCCCTCATCCTAAGCGCCAAAGGTGTTGCAGAATAAACCAGCTAACCCGCCCCGTGTCACTAGATATTCATGACCCCTGACTAGGGTGGACCCTTACTGCTGCCGGCAATCATATTCCACTTCCCGTCTCTTCAGTCTGCATCTCTCCTAGACGACTATTTCATACCTTTCTCCCAAAACCTACGACACCCCTTCGCCATCCCCACCCTCAGTTTGCCTCCTATATACTGAGTAGAGAACTTCCTCAGGCTTCCAGCCTCCTAAGCCCCATCAGTATTGTGTGCAGATCCTTTGCCTTCTCTCCTGTTATCATGAATGAATCATCAGTACCCCTAAGACCCCTGGGCGCCCAGGCAGAGGTCCTACCCTTCCCACCCACTCACTGACTAGTCTGAGGCTGTCCTCTCCCCACCTTAAAGGTGCGCCTCGTCTAGCTGGCCTGGGTTATCTTCTCCTGGGTCTGCTGCTCTGCCTGGGTGACTCTGCCCTGGTGACTCTGCCCACCGTCATAATGAGGGGGACACTTGCTTTCTCTCCAACATCCAGACCCCCTTCCTCCCTCTTAGCAGAACCCGACTGCTCAGATACCACCCCCAGCCCCAGCTCCAGTGGATCCTGATCTAGTTGAGCCCGTCTCCCGGCAACAGCTATTGGTCTAGTGATGGGCATATGTCCTGAGTTGTTGTCCCAGAGGGACAGACTTAGACTCTGTGAATGGACTAGCCCAACTCCCTCTCCTGCTTCACGAAAATAAGGAAGCACGTAGATCCCACTGCTGCCCAGCTCTAGGATGCGGCAGACACCAAGGATGGCAGACCAGAGAGAAAAATGGAGTCTACCTGGGTCCAGGATGGCTGGGGAGCTCTACACTCTATATGCCCAGAGCCCACCAGGTCTCTGGATCATACTGGGGCCTAGGACTCAATGGGGCTTCCTCCCCTGGGGACTTGTATCAGGAACGAAGATCACTTTAAGACTGTTCATTATTAAATTCTCTTTGAGGCAGGATTTCACTTACCTGCAGCCTAAACCATCCTTACTGACACCCATGACTTTGGTATCGTCTATGTGCCCAGAGCATCCGAATGCCTCCACTGAGGCATTTCTACCTCCACCCTCTCCTGCTGGGCCTCTGCAGGACTCCCTTAACTGTCACCTCACGGTCACTCTGGTCACCTCTGGTCCACTATCCACACTGGAGCCAGGAGATCTTAAAACAAATATGATCAGGTCACTCCCCTGCTGAAAACCCCTCAGAGGCCTCCCGTGCTCTTGGGATAAAGCCCGGATCCCTTACCTCTGCCCACAGGGGAAGGCCACTCGGCCCTCACTCTCTGAGCTCCAACTCCAGTGGCTTCTCCGTTTCTGGAACGTGCTGAGCTCCCTCCCAATTCCGAGCTCTGCTGTCGCCTCTGCCTGCACCTGCCTTCCCCTCACTCTTTACAGGGTCACCCTCATTCATCCTTCAGGCCTCAGCTTAAAATCCCTTCCCCAGGGCAGCCGTCTCTGACTTCCTGGTTGGGTCCCTCTGGCTGGACAGCAGCACTTGTCCTTCCTAGCACTTGTCACTATTGTAAGGAATAACTAATTATTTGTTTGATGTCTGGTTAGACTGTGGAGTCACTCAGTGAGGGGAGAGACCAAGTCGGTCTCAGTCAGCCAGGGATTCCCAGCGCATCGTCAGGGCTGGCCTGGGCTTGATGTTGTGGGCACTGTGCTGTGCTCCCCAGGGTCCCTTGTATTTGGTGAGGAGGCTAAACCAGTGGTTCTCAAAGAGGACAGTACTGCCCTCTAGGGGGAATTCTGGATATGCTGATTTGGGAGATTTTTTACTGTCACAGTGACTTGCGGCTTTGTTCCTTTCCCCCACATACCACACCCTGCCCCTTACTCCTGCTCTAATCCATCAGAGGCAGCACAGGAAATCTGTAAGGGGCATATCTAATATTTCCAGAGGAACATTCCAAGGTCCTAATGTCTGGGGCCTTGTTTTTTCCCAAGGCCTGACATAGGGGTCCAAGGAGCAAACAAACCTCGCCCCTCTGCTCAGTGACGTCAACCTTGAGATGAACACTCTGCATGTGAGTTTACATGATTCCTCCAGGGCACGTTTGCCCAAGTCCAGAACCTTCCAGGAGTATGGATGGTCCAATGCATCCTTCTACCCTCTCACATCACATTCACTAAAGAATGTGTCCCACAGATATCCCAAACCAACCAGGGGGGTTGACGGGGCACCTGCGTGTCCACTGAGGGTGCAGAATGCACAGGTAGGAGTGATTATGGCTACGGCCATAATCACATGACTTCCCGGGAAGAGCAGCCCCATAGTGGGCACAATCAGGTGGTCCTGAACTTCTGTCCCAGTCTGTGTGAACTGAGGCATGGCCTTGACCTTTCAGAGTCTGTTTCTGCTTCTGTGAAATCAAGAGAATGATAGTTGGCAGCGGTGTAGGGAGGACAATGCCAAACCCTAGCTCCTCCAGCACGTGCAGTGCCTGGCTGCACAGTAGGTGTACAATGGCTGTTAGCACCCTTCCTGCTAACATTTCCCTCTAGTGAACCAGTCTAGGAAAGGACTAGCATGCAGGCAGCAGAGAAAGAGATGGCGTTTGGCCTGGGGAGAGGGACTGAGAAGGTTTGTGGGCTTGGGGAGTCACCAGAGGGATTTGTCCCAAGAAAGACCTATCACCATGGTCAGGGCCATGGCCAGCTATCAGGCAAGTGGACAAATGCCTTTGCTCCAGGAGGAGCAGCCAGAGGAGACAGGACCAGCGCCCCAGGGGGCAGAGGGGATGACCACTCAGCCCATTGTGCCCAGTCTGGTAGGACAGTGGATGGACAAACAGAGCTGATGCTAGGACTGGCCAGGCAAAAATACATTAAAAGGCTTCTTGGATGTGTGCAGTGATTTCTTAGTACATGTACAATACATGTGAACTATAATTATAATTATAATAAATACATGTATAGTTACATATAATAATGATAATTATAGTTCACATGTATTGAGTGCCAGGCACTATTCAAAGTGCTTTAAATGAATTAACACATAAACTCTTCAGAATCATCCCTCCAAAGCGGGTACTATTATCATCAACACTTTACAGATGAGGAAACTGAGATACAGAGTAGTTAAGCAACCTGCCTAAAGACACACAGCTGGAAAGTAGCAGAGCTGGGATTCCAAATCCAAGATCCCAGGCAGTGTGGGTTCAAAGCCAATACTCTGAGCTACCATCCTTCTCTCCCTCTGGTTTGATGCTCTCATCCCTCTGGAATGTGACCAAGGCTGCCAGCCATCTGCACTCCTGAGCCCCTCCACACAACTTCAGGCTGGACTGGCTAAGCCCGGGGTTTTTACTGCCCCCTTTCTGGAGGCCCCAGGGTCCCTGCCACACCCACTGCAGGCTGCCCACCTCAGTGCCCCATGACCCATCACTCTGGCCTCAGCTTCTCAGACCCTGAGCAGCCACCAGAGGCCTGTGAGATGGACTGGCAGGAGGGTACTGCCTAGAGGGAGCATCGTGGACCAACTGGTGACTGATGGGTCCCGTGAGGTCCAGACAGAGCGATGCAGAAGAGCAGAGACCATCTGAGATAAGAAAGCATCCTCCAGACCAGAGAGTGAAAAGGAGGATGTCTGCCTGGGTCAGAGAGGGCGTGAGTGGCAGGAGGGACAATGTGTGAGACACGGCAGGATGTGAGCGGGCAACGTGCAGACTGAGACTGCACTTCTGGGTGTGAGCCAGACCTGGGTTCCGACCCTGCCCCTCCACCTTTTACTGCTTGTGTCTTGTAAATCAGAGCTAAAACCAGAGGGAGCTGGTAGAGCAGTTAAAGACAGGGTTCTGGGGCCAGAGTGCGTGGGCTGGAACCCCGACTCCACCACTTACCAGCATGTAACTTAACCTGTTTGTGCCGCAGTTTTCCCGTCTATAAAATGGGGGTGATAAGAGTTGCTACCATATGCTGCTGCTAGGAGGACTCGGTGTCTGCATGCAAGTGCCTGGTACGAATTATAACTGGAACATGATACAGCTCATATGAAATGGGTTCTATTTAGAACAGTGCCTAGCACCTAGTAAGCATGGTATCAGTTAAATATATCTCTTTCATAGGATTGTTGTGGGGTTTTAAAGAAACAGGATCTGAAAATGGTACATTGTTTGTGCTTAATGAATGCCCATTCTCTCTCCTCGGGATGAATACACATGTTCAAAATCAGAGTCTTCTGTCTTTTAGTGATTCGTCTTACTCCCGGCAGTCTCGCATCCCCCACCCACTTTGCCTCAGCCCCATGCTGGGTACCCCAAGCACGGCCCTCCCCTCTCTGGCTCGGGCCAGAGTGCCTGGTGGTGTGGGCAGCATATGGTATGCTTTCCAGAGCAGTTTGTTATTCATGCACCATGGTTGCTGAGAACAACAGAGGGCACTGATGATGGGGGTGGGGGCGTGCTTTGGCCACTGTGTGACGTTAGCCAGGCCCCTGCACTTCTCTGGGCCTATTTGCTCATCTACAAAAGGAGATAATATCCCTGCCCTTTGGCCTCACAAAGCTGCTGTGAGCATGAAATGAATTTATGCATGTCCGCAAGAGTCATGAGGTCTCATTATGGGATATTATAATCAGGTACCCAGAGAAGGGGTTTTATGGCCCCCAAACTTAAAGGGTCTGGGGAGGCCAGATCCAGGCCAGCGGGTGAGGGAAGTCTTCCCAGAAGGGTGTTTGGCTCTGAGTAGTGCGTCCCTAAGGCCAGAGCCTTCCGTGTAATCATTCACCTAACTGGCGCAGGCTGGGAGAAGGAGGGTGAGCAGGCCTGAATGCCACAGGGAGGCCAAATTTGGACATGGGTTAGAGCTTGGCTAACGCAGCAGGTGGACTGTGGCCAGAGCTGGAGGAGGGAGGGCCTGCATTCCCCATGGCCGCCTGGCAGTGACTGTGATGACTGGGAGTGGGGGCTTCAGCCAGCCCCCTCTGTAGGCTGCAGGCCACCCCTGGTTAGCACAATGTACTTCCTTTCTCCCAAGGGAACGGGGAGCCCACCCCGAGGAGCCAGGGAGCAGGCAAAGGGCAGGACTGCAGACTGACATCAGGCAGATGGAGGGGAGGGGCTCAGTCAGGAATGTGGATAGAGCATGGGGGGGGGGGGGGCCTGCTCCATAGACAGCCGTTGGGGCTGAAATAGCAAGGACAGGAGAGCAGTACTTCCTGTGGGTGAAGCATTCCTGGGGGTAGAAAGTGCTTCCGCCATTCATTATTCATTCTTTCCTTTCTCCTACTAGGGTCCCAAGCCTGGCCTGGGTCGGGGGATCATGAAGGATGGGGCAAGTGTGTATGTGTTCAGGTAGGTGGATGGGCTTGGTTGGGGGGGGGGGTAGTCAGGGAAGGTGGAGGAAAATCTGGTTCAGGCTGAGTGGGCACCAGAGGAGGCAAGACCCCTGAGAACAGGGGCAGGGGCTCCAAGGTGGCCCCTCGGGGTCCATCTGTGTACTGGACAGCTCCAGAGGGTGCCGTTCACAAAGCCTCCTCAGCCCTTGGGCTGGGGGACTGCGATGGGGGAGGGGCGCTGGCGCTGGAGGGTCTGTGTAATGCACAGGGTCCCCCTCCCTCCACAGCGACAGTCTCCTCCCTCCCTCAGCCAGGAGGATGTTTATAGTGTGATGGTGCTTCCTAGCATTGTGCAAGGTGGAGCCCAGGGCCCTCAGCCAGCCGGCTAGCCGGGGCCATGCAGGTGAACCACTGGCCTGGCCTGCCTGGGGCTGAGGATGCAGAGGAAGTATGGGGGTTCCCCTCTCATGCCCTTGTCTTCTCCCTGGAAACACCTTGATAAAGGTCATCTCTGGAGGCAACTGTGGGAAACTAGTCGAAACAACATGTCAGGGAAAAAACACAGCTAGAGTGTTACCTCCCACCCCCTTCTGTCCCTTCTCTTGGTGCTGCTGCTCTCTAGGCCACAGCCCCATTCAGCAACTCCTCCAGAAGCCCCAAATCTCACACCCAGGAGTGTGTGTGTGTCTGTTATGATACATCTGTGTGAGCTGTAGGGACACATGCCTGCGGTCTCTGCAGGAACATCGCAGGTGTCACATGCACTCCTGGGTGTGTGTCTGGGAGCATATGTGCACACGGGCCTCTGGGACCAGGCAGATCCAGGAGCTAGTGGAACTGAAAGGGAAAGTCTGCTGGATGGCCAGGGGCCAGCCACTGCTCAGATTTCTGGGGGCCTGGGATGCGGCCAGATCTCTGGGGAGAAGGGGAGTGACAGGTAATGGAGGCTGAGAGGGAACCCACAAGGGGCGGTGGAGGGGCTCACACTTGCCGCTGAGTGTTCTCCCCCAGGGTGGCTCCACCCCCACAGACCCAGTTGTGTAGACCTTAGCTCTGGCTTGGCCCTGAGGGGCTCCCAGGGAAGCAGACAGGGCCCGGGCCTCACCTCCTGGAGGAAAAGTCCCGTCATAACCATGTGAAGACTTTCCTGTGGACGTCCCAATCTAAGAGGACAGCAGGCTCCCTTGCTCAAGGAAGCCCCAGTCTGATGAAGGAGACACCACCTCCCACATGCTCCAGTCTGTGGGGGTGGGGGGAAGAAAGTCCCTAGAGGTTGGTGCTGGTGACAGCTGTGTCAGCTGCTAAATTTCCCCCATCCTGTGCCCAGAGCAAGGGTAGGATCCCTGGACGGGTGGGCAGTGCCTCTGCCGCCAGTGGCCACCTCCTTGCCAGCCCAGCCTGTGATAGAGAGCAGAAGACAGGACAGCCGCCAGGCCCAGGCCCAGCGGGCAGAGAGATGGGTTATAAATAGGCTTGGGACCCAGCCTTCCCCGGAGAGGAGGGGAGTCCTGCAGTACAGCGCTTTGCCGCCCACAGCGCCGAAAGACGTCTTTAAGAGATCCAGAAGACAGAGGAGAGAGGCTGGCCCCGCCTTCCAGGTCCCCCTTAGCCCCAGCCCAGGTTCAGCTTCCAGGCCCTGAGGAAGCGCTGCTCAGCCACCTCTCCCTTCTTGCCTCAGTTTCCCTCTGAGTCGCCCCTCCCTGAGAATGTGTGTCTTTGTAACCCTCACAGTTAGTCTGGCCGGGGCGTGGAGTCTCGTGTCTCACATCCCCGCGCTGCCCGGAGTAGAGATCAGAGATGTCCCCTCCCTGACGCCCACCCTCCCCGCCCGGCGGGGATCGCAGGCCCCTCCTACCTGCAAACACAGCGGAGCAGTAGGCATCGCTGATGTCGGTGTCCGGGGTGTGGACGTTCTCGGCGTAAAGGAAAAAGACCCTCAGCATGACTGCAAGGTGTGAGGGCCCCGTGTGCCCAGGGCGCGGAGAGGGCTGGGGAAGGTCGGGGAGGGCCTAGGCGCAGTTCGTGGGTCCCCTCCCTCGACAGGGCTGGCGGAGGGAGGCCGGTTCGGATCGCTGGCTCCCGGCTCAGATCTGCTGCTCTTAAAGAGGAAAGGCCAGCCCCGGCTGCTCCAGCGGCTACACTCGGTCCCCGCCCCGGCTGCGCTTAGCCCGCTGGTCAGCGGGCGCTCCGAGGAGCACAGGGGCTTCTGCTCATCTTCCACCCGCGCCGCCCTCCCCGGGCTCGGCTGAGCTGTAATTCAATGCTCCAGCCGCAGACTCTCCCAATGACACGGCATTTTGCACCTGGCCGTGGAAGAGCGCACTGGGCGGCGGCCGCGATGGCCGGGGGCTGAACCAGGGCTCCGGGTGCCCAGCGCAGCCCAGATCTCGCTCCTGACAGGAGACAGGCTCAGCCCCTCCCCTGACCTTCCACCTCCGGCCGTGCGCTGCGCCAAGCCCGTCGCCTCCTGCCGCCGCGAGCACTCTCCCTCGGAGCCAGCGGGACCGCTCGGGGGACGGGCTGGGGAGCAGGCGCAGGCACAGCGCCTTACCGAGGGGAAGCGCCGAGCTCAGGAATTTCATTGACCCGCAGCACCGGCTGTCTTAAAAACTTTGCCCCCGCCTCTTTTCCGATTGCAAAAGCAGCACATGCTACTTTTAACACCAAAGCATAAAAGAAAGAAATCTCTGAGTCTGAAAAAAAGAGTCTTAACATTTGGCTATTTACCAGTCCAGGCTTTTTCCTCTGAATGTATATATATATGCATAGAAATTACAGTATTTACTGTACATCTGGGATCAGAGCGTATATGCAGTTCTGTGTCTTGCTTTTTCATATAACATTTTCTTGCATCATTAAAAATTCTTCATAAACAATTTTTTCAACAGCTACAATTTTCTAGCATATGAATGTATTAGAGTCACAAAGCTTTCTCCTATTGTTTCACATTTAGGCTCTTCCCAGTTTTTTACATAAAAACATGGATATAAACCCATCTTGGGCCTCCCTTTGCCGACTCCTCAGATTGGATTCCTAGCCTTGGAATAATAAGGTCGCAGCACATGCCTTATTTTTGGTCCCAGTACCTATTGCTAAACCGCTTTCCGGAAGCTGCGAGGATCCACGCTCCCAGCAGGAGGGTGACTCACCTTCTAAAGCGGGCCACTTGGATGGGTGCGCAGCTGTCAGCAAAGCTTCTCTCCCAGAAGAGCAGGGGGTAGCACACACCCAGGGCACGAGAGGTCAGCTGCAGACAGGGGGCTGGTTTTGCCCCATAAGGAGGTACTGGGGGGAAGCAACACTCCCCCAAAGGTCTTAATTGTAAGATCAGAGAGCAAACACCTCCTGTGGTCACTTCGGGTCCTCCTGCAGCAATCTGTGCCTCCTCTTCTCTTCGCCTCTAACATACTGTGTGGATGAGGGAGAGGGAAAAGGGAGGTTAAAAGTCAATCATTCGTTTAACAGGTGTATGTGGAGTCCTAAAACATGGCAAGCACTGTCCTGGCTGTTGGGGACACAATGGTGAGCAGAAACGGCATGGTCCCAGGCCGGCCTGGTGGTGTAGGGGTTAAATGCGCACGGTCCGCTTTGGCGGCCCGGGTTCGCCAGTCCAGATCCCGGGTGTGGACATGGCACTACTTGGCAGGCCATGCTGTGGTAGGTGTCCCACATATAAAGTAGAGGAAGATGGGCATGGATGTTAGCTCAGGGCCAGTCTTCCTCAGCAAGAAGAGAGAGATTGGCAGCAGTTATCTCGAGGCTAATCTTCTTCCAAAAAAAAAAAAAAGGGAGAGATGACCAGGATGAGGCCTAAGGCAGTGAGAGTGGGTTTGGCGAGGAGTAACGCTGGGAGGAAGCGGGAGGGGTATTCTGCAGAGCAGGTGGAGGAGATCGAGTTTCTCGCTGCTGAACTTGGCCATTGTGTGTTGCTGGAAAAAACAACCTTTGGCTTAGATGAAGTGATTGACTGATTGACTGTTTCATTCACTCATTTAACTGACATTTATAGGGCGCCTTGTATGTGGCAGGCGTTTGCCAGATTCAAGTTTTAGAGAAGGGTACCAAGTAGGGAATAAAATTCAATTCCACTGGGAAGAAGGGCAGGAGGCCCTGTTGATGTAGGGAAAGCCCCAACTGCGGTCTATTTTTAAAGAAGTACAGTTTGGCTGTATTCAGATGCATAAAGTAACATAAACCTGCTCCACGGCAGAGCTAAAATCGGATCTAAGAAGCACCTAGCTGCTTGCAAATATGGTGTGACTAACATGATTTGAAGAGAACCAGTTTTCTTTAGAGGTTAAACATCCCCCTGGCAACTTCTCTATGTTCTTTATTCAGACAGCAGGTTCTCCTCAAACCTTTTAAGCACAGCCAAGTCTGTACAGATGAATTCCTAGTGAGAATGCACCCCAACTTGATTCTGCAATGTGTAGGACGCATTTGAGGTGTCTTCTGTATTGAGAAGAACCACATTCTCTGAGACCACCCTTTGGCCACAGGGAAAGACACCTGGTCCATCCTGATCCAATCTGATGATCTCTCCCAAGAATTTGGAATTGGGACTGACAGATGCTAGCTTCTGTGTGTGGCTGGAGCTGAGATTAATAACATTGGAGGCTCAGAAGGAGCCACATGTATGGAAAAGTGGACAAAGTTCTGTAATCAGAAAAAAAGAGATCATTAGAGGCCGGCCCGGTGGCACAGCAGTTAAGTGAGCACATTCTGCTTTGGTGGCTTGGGGTTCGCAGGTTCAGATCCCAGGTGCAGACATGGCACTGCTTGTCAAGCCATGCTGTGGCAGGCATCCCACATGTAAAGTAGAGGAAGAGGGGCACATATGTTAGCTCAGGGCCAGCCTTCCTCAGCAAAAAGAGGAGGATTGGCACCAGATGTTGGTTCAGGGCTAATCTTCCTCAAAAAAGAAAATAAATAAAATAAAAAAGAGATCACTAGCAGGGAGTGAGGTGGAGGGAACAAGAGAGAGAGAGACCTTTCTGGTTGTTCCTGGATCCCATTCCCCATGAATCTTTCAGCCTGCAAACTCTGAGAGATGACCTCAGAGGTAGGCATTTGCCGTTTTGGGCTCCCAGCTTTCCACCTCTCCTTCCTGAAACACCCTCCCACCGTTCTCATGAGTAGTCAGTCTTGGGGAGCAGAAGTGCCTGCCTCTTTCTCTCTGGAAGCTTCAGAGCCAGGGCCTCCCTCTCCCCATCGCTGTGCAGCGTGGCCCAGGCTCAACCAGTTGGGCACGCTCTTCTGGGACTTGAAGCAAATCCTTAAGGGGCTTCAGGAAGTCAGACATGGCAGCTGCAGTGACAGAGAATGACCAGCTTTTTCCTGCTGTAGGACGAGGGATCACAGCTGTGGCTCCTGCTGCCCTGAGTCCTGTCCGTTTCCCAAGCCAAGGCTGCCAGCTTCTGTCCATTCTGTGAGCCCCTAAAGCTCTTTTGGAACCCTCTCTTGCCTCAGATGCCCAGGCTCCATTGCTGTTGCTAGCAGCCAAGAGTCCATCTGACATACCCAGGGTCTTTATAGTGAATCCTTCCACAATTTGCTTGGGAGAAAAAACCTTTGGCTTGGATGAAGTAACTAACTGATTCATTCATTTAACCAACATTTATACCGTGCCTCCTCTAAAGCTGCCAGAAGGAGCATGACCCAACTTGAAGCATTGTTCTACTTTTTGCTGCAGAAGAACCTCGGCTACTGCATTCAAAGTGTATTAAGCATCACCAGTGTCTTATATTTCTGCCTACCTTCTCTCCTTTAGAATTATGGTCGGGATTAGACCAGGAAAGAAGAGGGAGTGGAGAATATGAGGAGTCAGAGCTGTGATGTCACCCAGAAAATTCCTGGGAAGACAAGGTGAGGTCTAGGGCTGTGTGTGTGTGTGTGTGTGTGTGTGTGTGTTGTTGTCAGGGTGATTTTTGTGGGCTGGAGTCCATCCCTTACTTGGAGCATCATGAGAGAATAGTCATCAGGGCTGCCATGTATGGCTGCACAGGTAGCATACTGAACAATTATACCTGGTGACTCTCCTAGACCATAGCTGGCTCAAAGTCAGGATCTCTAGCTGGAGATACTAAATATGCAGTCCACCGGCTTCAGCTCAGAAAACTCCTAAAAGATAAATTCTACCCTGTAGATAGCCTGGCTGACATGCAGAAATTATACATCTTCACACAGTTAAATTTATCAGTCCTTTCCCTTCTAGCTTCTATCTTTGTTGTCTTGATAAGTGATCCCTGCCTCATCCCCAAGGTTATAGAAGGATTTACCCAGATTTACCAAGATTTGCTTAGATTTACCTATATTTACCAGTTGGTACGCTCAATTCTTAAAACTCTCTCTGAAATTACAGTTTGGTTTCTCCTCTGGGAAAGAAAACAAAAAAGTAGAGCCCTTCCCAAATTGGGCAATTTAAGGAAAAATTATTTGAATCTCCAAGGGCAATCCATTTTTTATTCTATGAGCTCAGGTCTTCTGGGACCACATGCTCTGTGTTCTGGGCAGAGGAATCCGGTGGGTCAGGGTGTATTAACGGCAGGAAGTAGAGATGGAAACCGTGTTAGATCCCAGTACCATATAGCATTGACAGATTTAACATCTCTGAGCCTTAGTTTCCTCATCTGTAAGATGAGTATAATCATAGTTTGTAGTGAGGATAAACTGAGAATAAAATGGACCCAAAGCACTATTTTAGGATCTTCCAAAACCAGAGGTGCCTCTCTTCTCTGGCCTTGATAGGACTTTTTTTTTTTTGGATCATAGCAGGTAAGAAATTACAACACGGCAGGATACAGAGGCTGGTCAAAAGACTTTTTTTCTTCTTCTTCTTCTCCCCAAAGTCCCCCAGTACGTAGATGCATATTTTTAGCTGTGGGTCCTTCTAGTTGTGGCATGTGGGATGCCGCCTCAGCATGGCCTGATGAGCAGTGCCATGTCCGTGCCCAGGATCTGAACCGGTGAAACCATGGGCTGCTGAAGCGGAGGGCATGAACTTAACCACTCGGCCACGGGGCCGGCCCCTGGTCAAGAGATTTTATTCATGCTTTACTTCCTATCAAATGCAGAGACGTCCACTCTGGTCCTGTCCTCTGCTGAAGGTGAGATCCGTCCACTGTCTGGACTGTCCAGAGCCATGGGCTGGGCTTGCCTTGGTCTGTCTTTGGGGGCTGACAGCAGAGGGTACCTACCTCACATAGCCATGTGTGATAGGCAGAAAAAATGCCTCCACAAAGATATATTCACTTCCTAAACTCCAGAACTTGTGAATATTAGCTTTTTTTATGGCAAAACTTGTAGTGATTTAGTTAAGGACCTTGAGAGGATGCTATCCTGGATTGTCCCAATGGGCCTCAAATGCAGTCACATGTATCCTTAAAAGAGAGAGGCACAGGGAGATTTGACAGGTACACACAGAGCAGCTGACATGAAGATGGAGGCAAGGATTGCAGTGATGGGGCCGCATGTCAAGGACTGCCAGGCAGCCACCAGAAGCTAGGAGGCAAGGAGCCAATTCTCCCCCAAAGCCTCAGGAGGGAGCACAGCCCTCCTGACACCTTGACCTTGGACTTCTGGCCTCCAGAACTGTGAAAGGATGAATTCATTATTTTAACCACCACAGTTGTGACAGTCGGTTCGAGCAGTCATAGGAAGCTAATACATTAAGCCTCTGATGATGCAACCAGACCACTGTCATCAAGGACAGGCATTCAGACCACTTCTACTGCTTGTTGTTTCAGAGCAGAAAAAGAAGGGTCAATTCTCCAAAGAGAGAGCTTGGAAACACTACCTGATTGCTATGTTCTCTGCCTTGCAGATGTTTGTGAAGCTTGCTAAGAACCACAGACCCTGGTCACACTCCCATCACCTCATCCGCTTCCCCTGAGACAAAAACTCATGGTTAGTGTCAGGGACTTTCAATTTCCCATGAAAGGGACCTTTCCGAGAATCTACCATAATCAACAGTTAGTAAACACTCAATAAATAGAAACTGTTATTATCTGGTCAGGCGTGGCTGCTGAGACAGTGGAAAGGAGTATGTTCAGAACGGAGGGTTGGTTCCTCTGGTCTGAAACTCCCCCAGTAGCCCTCACCCCAAGCAGGGAGTGGAGAGCAGCCTGTCTGCCGCAGTGCAGGGAGCGCAGCTCCGGGAGCAATGCGAGTGGGTCCGTCTGCATGCACAGGCCTCCTTTTGAATTGATTCCTGAGGATGAGGAGTCTCTAGACAGGATGAAGGAAAGCCTACACACACACACACACACACACACACACACACTCAGAAAGAGAGAGAGAGAATGACAGGAGAAGTGGGGGCTTCTAAGGAAGCAAGGAGATCCAAACTAAGGTGATGAGTGAGGGACAGAACAGGAAATAAATTTTTTCCGAAGTGAGGTTATCTCATCTTCTGGAAGAGGCCACAACAGCCCAGGATGCACCAATCGTAGCAAATGTGAGGAAACCAGTAGGGGGAAGAGTCAGGTGCTGGTGATGGTCGGCTCCCTGCTAAGGCGCAGAATGAGGGCAGCGGTGGAGCTGATGTAGACCAGGGCGAGCAGGTGTGAGGGGTCCCTGCTGCGTGTCTCAGGGCAGAGATGAGCCAGAGAGCTTTCCACATACCAAAGGACCCCTGTTGATTCGCGGGGAGACATCACCAGAAAAGGCCTAAAGAACATTTCCAGGAGTTAAGAGGGCAACAAACTGGTGGCATTTTCAGCATTTTTTCCCTGGCTGAAGGCTGGGACTTTGGAAAAGAAAGGACACCAAGAGAAGTGAATCTTTGACTTATCAGTGTTTCTTAAAGTGTGGTCAATCTGAAGGTCTCCTGTTTCAGAATCTTCCAGTAAAAAAAGGAGACTCCTGCGTTCCCCTGCGTTCCCAGATCTATCAAATCAAAATCTCTGTGAACAGCCCAGGAATCTGGCTTTTAAAAGCTCCCCAATCATTGTTACGCAGACCAAAGACCAGGAACCACTGACCTAGGTGGAGTCAAAGAACAGGCTTGGGCTTTCTGTATCACAATCTGAAATGCCAGATGAATGCACTCTTGAATCCAGATGGAGTACATTTCACAGGCCTGAGAAGACTGTCTAGAGATTGGCTGTTAAGTGGAAAAAGAGAGCATTGGGAGGAGTTGGGGAGAAGGGGAGGAAGTGATATTCAGCTAAAAACTGTAAAACCAGTAGGACAAGAAAGGAACAATGGCAGCAGTGTAAAAGGATGACTCTGGAGTCAGACTACCTGGATTCATATCTTAGCTCTCTTTCCAACTGGCTGTGTGGTCTCGGGTAAGTTACCTTACCTTCCTGAGCCTTGGTTCCCTTGTCTGTAAAATGGGGACTATAGGAATATCTGCCTGATAGGATAGGCGCTTGAGATGGTTAACTTTATGTGTCAACTTGATTGGGCTATAGGATGCCCAGATAGCTGATGAAACACTATTTCTGGGTGCGTCTGTGAGGGTCTTCCTGAAAGAGATTAGTATTTGAATCAGTAGCCTGAGTAAAGATCACCCTCACCAATGTGCGTGGGCATCACCCAATCTGTCGAGGGCCTGAATAGGCTGATTAGAACAAAAGGGTGGAGGAAGGGCAAATTTGCTCTCTGCTTGAGCGGGGACATCCATCTTCTCCTGCCCTCAGACCTCAGCGCTCTTGGTTCTGGGCCTTCAGTCTCCGACCAGGACTTAGACCAGCAGCAACCTCCATCCCCACCCATCCCACCCCGCCCCACCCTGCCCTGGTTCTCCAGCCTTTGGGCTGGGACTGGAACTACACCATCGGCTTCTCTGTGCCTCCACCTTGCAGACGGCAGATCAAGGCACTTCTCAGCCTCCACAACCATGAGAGCCAATCCCGCGTAAGAAATCTCTATGTATTTATGTATATTCTGGTTAGTTCTGTTTCCCTGGAGAACTCTAATACAGCGCTTTACGCACATTATATGTCTTCAGTGCATAGTGAGCATTCCATAAATGTTAGCTACTATTGTTATTATCATTATTGGAATGTGTAACCAGTACTTCATGGGCTCAAATCTTTAGAAATGAAGACATAAATAATATTTATGATCTCTGACACCTGTAGAAATCTAAGCTGTCTTGGTCCATTCGGGCTCCTATAACAAAATAACATAGACCAGGTGCCTCATAAACAACAGAAATTTATTTCTCATAGTTCTGGAGGTTCGAAGTCTGAGATCAGGATGCCAAACGGTCTAGCAAGGTCTCTCATCTGGTTTGCAAATTTTTTTTTTTTAAGATTGGCACCTGAGCTAACATCTGTTGCCAATCTTCTTTTCTCTTCTTCTTCTCCCCAAAGCCTCCTGGTACATAGTTGTATATTCTAGTTGTAAGTCCTTCTGGTTGTGTTATGTGGGACGCCACCTCAGCATGGCCCGATGAGCGGTGCCATGTCCACGCCCAGGATCCAAACCAGTGAAGCCCTGGGCCACTGGAGCAGAGTGCAAGAACTTAACCACTGGGCCGCCGGGCTGGCCCCGCAGATTCCTCATTGTATCCTCACATGGCTGAAGGGGGCTAAGACTCTCTATGGAGCCTCTTTTATTAGAGCACTAATTTCATTCATAAGGGCTCCACCCTCGTGACTTAAATACCTCCCAAGGCCCCACCTATTAATACCATCACCTTCAGGGGTTAGGATTTCAACATATGAATTTTGGGGGAAACAAACATTCAGACCACAGCAGAAGCATTTGAGGTTTTAACAGTAGAGATATTTACATAAACCCAACCAAGTGGTGAAAGATACTCCTTGTTCAAAGAGGCATAACTGCCAGAAGGCAGGAGAGAGAGTCCTACAGATCAAGAAGATGCACTCCTGCATAGAAATCCTCACCAAGGGGCCAACTCTGTGGCCGAGAGGTTAAGTTCCTGTGCTCCGCCTTGGCGGCCTGAGGTTTCGTCGGTTCGGATCCCGGGGTAGGGGGACACGGCACTGCTCATAAGGTCATGCTGAGGCTGCATCCCACACAGCACAACCAGAGGGACCTACAACTAGAATATACAACTGTGTACTGGGGGGCTTTGGGGAGATGAAGAAAAAAAAGAAGATTGGCAACAGATGTTAGCTCAGGTGCCAATCTTTAAAAAAAGGGAAAAAAAAGAGAAATCCTCACCAAGACTCATGCAAGAAAGGCTCTAGGTGAGGATTAAAGGAGAGCGGAAACTGGAAAATATGATTAATGGAGATGACGATTCTAGTGCAGACGCAAGCTGAGGTGAGGAGGAGAGACTTCCACTCTCTGGACATCTGGGGAGTTACGTTAGCTCAAAGATATGCATCTGGTAATGACTTGACTTATCTTCAGGATAATTCCATCTCTCAGAAGATGAACTGAGAAAGAAGAGACCTGCTATATGGGACCTAATCCTGACCAACACAAAATAACTAGTTGAAGAAACAGATACAGAAGGGAAGCCCGGGGAGAATCATTTTGGGGATGGATGCCGGCCGGGGCGATGACCGGTTTTCAAGGCCCAAACTCTGTGATTTCTATAGGGCTTTTCACAGCATGCTCTATTAACCAGGCTTCCCCAAACTCAGGGAACCCCCAGGGTCAGGGAATTCCTTGACCCTGGCGAATCCCCACCCTTCCCGAGATCTTTCCTTTTATAGAGTCAGCTGAGCAAGATCTCTTGAGATTCTTCACATATTTGGCTTAAGAAAAACAGGGCTGGGCCAAAGGTCCTGCTGAAACAGCAGGACAAAGCATGGTGGTGTTTCCTACCCAGAGTCACAGCACTTCACTGCTGCTCTTCTGTCCTGCCCAATCATTGCCCAATGTCTGATCCAAAAGTCAGCTCCTATCGACACCCCTAACATTTGAGAACACTCTCCCCTTTAAAATGATCCCCTTTAAACCCAGGCTCTGAGGTCAACCTACCCACATAACCAAAGCCTCTTAGTGGTATTAGAATTGGGTACTTGTCAGAGTATCCTTAGTTTGTTACATGCGTCGTATAAGATAATAGTGAGAAAAGAGATTTTAAAAAAAGAATCATATAACATGGCTGATATAGTTTCCACCTCTGTATCTGGTAATAAGGCCTATGCTGATAATGACAAGGGAATTTTGCCACTAGTCATTCCGTCTTACTCTTACCCTCTGCCAGCATGAAGGATGGGCAGATTTGAGTCCTTGCTGGTCTTGTCTTTACTGGATTGCTGCAGTTTTCCATTGACCAGGACTATTGGGCAAAAGAATCATAAGAGACATTCCCACGAGTCTCCTTGGTGGCAGACATAGTCTTTCTTGCCTCCACTGTGTAGCAGCAACGTGATTTCCCCCTAGTAAACAAGACTAATCATCCCCTCAGGCACGATGACCTCTTTCCCTTCCTGTTGGTTTAGGGGCATCAGGAAGCCCAAAAGGTGAGAGGGCAGTCTCAGCCTCCAATACATTAGAATCATGCCCTTATTTCCTGGTGTATGCATTCTTCTCTTGGACACTTGGACTTCCAAAAAGACTGAGGCCAAGGTCACAGAGATGGGAAGAAAAAATCCTTCAAGTGAGTTAGTAGGTGTAACAGTGAGAGGGAGCACTCCCACCTCTACTCCTGGGTTCCCAAACCAATGCATTCTGGCCATGGAGGAGATGGTACCACATATTGGCCTCTGTCTAAGGCATACAAAGCACCTGTAGGACGACATCCACACTTCCCAAGAGTTTATCTCCAATTTGTGCCATAACTAATCTTTAGCAGGTTGTTCTACCTATCAAGCCAGCTGTTTCTGGGTGATGGAGCACATGGTAAAACTTGTAAAGTCTGTGGTTATGAGCCCCTGGCCCACATGTCCATTTACCAAAAAACGTGTCTCCTTGTCAAAGTGATGTTGGGCGTTATTCTGTGGTGATTGATCAGTCCACCTATCAGGCCACAAATGGTGGTACTGTGAGAAGCCCTCAGTTCAGAGAAGGCACATCCATACCCGAAACACGTGTATATCCCTGATGAGCACAAAGCACTGTACCCTCCACGAGGGGAAAGGTTGAACATAGTGAGTGGCCGGCAGGTTCCTGAGGGGAACATCTCATATCAGGGGCTCCTCACCCTTACCTGCCCTGTGATGCCAGGAGACAAGGAACTCCTTTGAAGCTGCCGTAGAGGCCTTCCGGTTCTTCATGCCTGTTTTATTTGTATGCTCATAATGTTTATTTCCCTTTTTCCCTAAATATGCTCTCTGGTGCCCTAAGAAACCAGTTGACTTCAGAGACTTTATAATCACTATTGTTGTCACAGCGACTTAAGTGCCACAGATACTTGGTCTTCCAATGCCTGCCCTCCACCTGCACTTCATTCCTTGATGCCACTGGTGATAATTTGAATAATTGTGATGACACTGCACACCACAGATTACTGTGTCCTGTTTACCCCTGGCAAGGAGGTTATCTACGCACTCCTTGAATATATGATCAACACGACCCCAGAATCCAATTTTTAAAACTTTTCATTTTGAAATAATTACAAATTCACAGGATGTTGCAAAGAAATGTACAGGAAAGTCCTGCACACGCTTCTCCCAGTTCCTCCCAATGTTAACATTTTAAACAACTATAAAACTATATCAAAATCAACAAATGGCATTGGTGCAACCCATAAACCTTTTTTATTTCACCAGTTATATGAGCACTCATTTCTGTGTTTTGTGCAATTGTTATGGGTAGCCTTGCATAACCAACACTATGATCAAGATACTCAACTGTATGGTCACAAGACTCCTTCGTGTTACCTTTTGTAGCTACACTCACCCTCTCTCCCATTCTTAATCCCTGTCAATAACTAATCTGTCCTCCATTTTTATAATTGTCATTTCATGAATGTTACATAAAAGGAATCATGTGGTATGTATGCTTTTGAGACTGGCTTTTTTTCACTCAGCATAATTTCCTTGAGGTTCATCCCAGTTGTGTGGATCAGCAGTTTGTATTTTGTTGTTGAATAGTATTTCATAGTATAGATGTACCACATTTGTTTAACCATTCACCTATTGAAAGATATCTGAGTTGTTTCCAGTTTGGGACTATTATAAATAAAGCTGCTATGAATATTCAAGTACAAGTTCTTATATAAAAATAAGTCATTTCTCTGGGATAAATGCCCAAGTGTGCAAGTGCTGGGTCATATGGTGAGTCCATTTTTAGTTTTGAAAGGGTCTGTCAAACTATTTTCGAGAGTGACTGTGCCATTTCATATTCCCATCAGCAATGTATGAGTAATCCAGTTTCTCCACAATCTTGCCAGCGTTTAGTACAACTATCACTATTTTTTTTTTTAAAGGTATGCTTTTTTGGTGAGTAAGATTAGCCATGAGCTAACATCTATTGCCAATCTTTTTTTTTTTTTTTTTTGCCTCCCCAAAGCTGCAGTACATAGGTGTATACCCTAGTTCTAAGTCATTCTAGTTCTTCTTTATGGGGTGCTGCCTCAGCATGGCTTGATGAGCAGTATGTAGGTCCGCGCCCAGGATCCACACCGGGGAACCCTGGGCCACCAAAGTGGAGCACTGAACTTAACCACTCAGCCATCGGACCAGCCCCTGATTACCACTGTTTTTCAATTTGGCCATTCTGATAGTTGTGTAGTGATATCACATTGTGGTTTTAATTTGCCTTTCTCTAACAACTAATGAAGTTGACTATGTTTGCACACTTATTTGTGATCCATATATCATCTTTGGTGAAATGTTTTACGTATTTTGCTGATTGTCTAATTGGATTTTTTAAAAAGTTTTGAGACGTTTTTATGCATTCTAAGTATAAGGCCTTTGTTGGATATGTGATTTGCAAATACTTTCTGCTAGCCTATAAAACTTGTCTTTCCATGCTTTGAACTAGGCCTTTTGCAGCACAAAAGTTTTCACTTTGATGAAATCCAGTTTATCCATTTTTTTCTTCTTGTGGATTGTGCTTTTGGTATCAGGTTTAAGAACTTTTGCCAAGTTCTAGATCCTGAAGATTTTTCCTTATGTTCTTTTCTGAAAAGTTTTATAGTTTGATGTTTTATGTTTAAATCCATGCTCTAAATTTTTTTTTTTTAAGATTTTATTTTTTCCTTTTTCTCCCCAAAGCTCTCCGGTACATAGTTGTGGGACGCTGCCTCAGCGTGGTTTGATGAGCAGTGCCATGTCTGCGCCCAGGATTCGAACTGACGAAACACTGGGCTGCCTGCAGCAGAGCGCGAGAACGTAACCACTCGGCCACGGGGCCAGCCCCATCCATGGTCTGAATTTTTAATTTAAGGTGTGAAGGTCAAGGTTCTTACTTTGCTGGTGGATGTCCATTTATTCCGGCACCACTTATTTTTAAAAAGGCTACTCTTTGATTGAATTGTCTTTGCTCCTTTATAAATAATTAATTCTGTATATTTGTGTGGATCTATTTTCAGGTTTTCTATTCTGTTCCACTAATCTATGTGTCTTTCCCTCTGCCAGTACCACACTCTCTTGATTACTGCACCTATATACTAAGCCTTAACACTAGAAAATGATTCTTCCCACTTTATTCTTCTTTTTCACCAATGTTTTGGCTATTCTAGGGCTTTTCCCTTCCGATATAAACTTTAGAATAAGTTTGTCTATGTCTACAGAAAAACTTGCTGGGATTTTGACAGGAAGTGCATTAAACTTATAGAACACTTTAGGGGAGAATTAATATCTTTACTATGTTGAATTTCTCAATCCATGAACATAATAAATCTCTCCATTTATTTAGGTCTCCCTTAACTGCTTTCACCAGTTCTTTATAATTTTCATTATACAGATCCTATACATGTTTTGGTGCATTTATACCTAAGTAACTTTCTTTGGAGCAATCTAAATGGTATTGCAATTAAAAAATTTTTGGTTTCCACTTGTTTGTTGTCAGTAAATAGAAAATACAATTGACTTTTGTGTTGATCCTGTATCTTACTGAACTCACTTATTCTAGAAGTTTTGTTGTAGATTCCTTAAAGATTTTTATGTAGATAATCACGTCATCCGCAAATAGAGATAGTTTTATTTCTTCTTTCCAATCTGTATGCCTTTTATTTTTTTTTCTTGCAGTGGCTAGAATTTGCAGTACTACATTGAATAGCAGTAGTGAGAGTAAACATCCTTTCATTGTTCCTGATCTCAGAGGGAAAGCATTCAATCTTTCAACATTAAGCATGATGCTGGCTGTAGATTTTTTTTCGGTAGATCCTCTTTATGAGATTGAGGAAGTTCCCCTCTATTTTTAGTGTACTGAGAGTTTTTACAATGAATGGGTGTTGAATTTTGTCAAATGCCTTTTCTGAATCAATTGATATCATTCGGTTTTTTCTTTGTTAGGCTACTGATATGGTGGATTACATTGATATATATTTTTTTTCTTGAGGAAGATTAGCCCTGAGCTAACTGCTGCCAATCCTCCTCTTTTTGCTGAGGAAAGCTGGCCCTGAGCTAACATCCATGCCCATCTTCCTCTACTTTCTATGTGGGACACCTACCACAGCATGGCTTGCCAAGCGGTGCCATGTCCACACCCGGGACCCAAACCAGCGAACCCCAGGCCACCGAAGCAGAATGTGCGCACTTAACCGATGTGCCACTGGGCCGGCCCATACATTGATATTCTAATATTGACACAGCCTTGTACAGCAGGAATAAATCCCTCATAACGAGTCAAGTGTTCACTCTTCTTTTTTCTGGAAAAGACTGTATAGATCAACTCTTTGAATGTTTCATAAAATTCTCCAGTGAAACCATCTGGGCTTGGAGATATCATTTTTGACAGTATTTTATAATCACAAATTCAATTTTAGGATTACTCAGGTTCTCTACTTCATTTTGTCTTAGTTTTGGTGGTTTGTGATTTTCAAGGATTTTGTCCATTTCTTCTAAGTTGTTGAATTGAGCTTAGAGTTCTTCATAGTATTCCTTTTTTATTCTTTTAATGACTGCAGGATCTGTTGTAATGTTTCCTTGTTTCATTCCTGATATTAGTAGTTTGTGTCTTCTGTTAGTCTTGCTAGAGGTTTATCAACTTTATTTTTTGAGGGACTAGCTTTATGTTTCATTAACTTTGCCCTCTCATTTTCCTCTTTTCAGTTTCATTCATTTCTGCTCTTTATCATTTCCTTCCCTCTGATTGCTTTGGGTTTACTTTGTTATTCTTTTTCAAGTTGCTTGAGCTACGAACTTACTGATTTGAGATCTTTTATAATATAAGTACACAGTGCTATATAAATTTCCCTTTCAGTGTTTCATTAGCTGTATCTTACAGATGTTGATGTTTTCATTTTCACTCATTTCTATGTATTTTTCTTTTGAGACTTCTTTGACCCATGGATTATTTATAAATATGCTGTTTAATTTCCAAGTGTTTGGCGGGTTTCCTATTGTCATTCTGTCGTTGATTTCTAGTTTGATTCCATTATAATCAAGAGAACGTATTCTGTATGGTTGAAATTCTTTGAAATGTGTCAAGGTTTGTTTTATAGCCCTATGGTCTATGTGGTGGTATGCTCCACGGGCACATGAAAAGAATGTGTATCCTGCTGTTGCTGAGTGTTTTATAAAAGTCAATTCGATCCTACTGATTTGATGGTGTTGTTCAGTTCTTCTGTATCCTTGCTGATTTTCTCTAGCAGTTCTATCAATTGGTGAGCGTGAGGTGTTGAAGTCCCTAAGTGTAACTGGGATCTGCCTATTTCTCCTTTTAGCTCTATCAGTTTTTGCTTCATGTATTTTGAAGCTTTGTTGCTTGGTGTATACACATTTAGATTTGCTCTATCTTCTTGGTGGATTGACCCTTTTATCATCATGTAATGTCCCTTATAGTCTCTAGTATTTTACTTCAAAGTCTAATTTATCTGATATTAACATAGCCAGTTTTTTTTTAAAATTAATGTTAACCCAGTTTTGAAAGTTAGTTTCCTGGAGCCACTTGCAGTGACCAATTATTCTATCAGTGTGGGTCCCAAAAAGAAACAGACAGCACACTGATGTTAAGACAACTTGAGGAAGGTTTAATAAACGGACTATTTACAAAGGTGTGCACAGGCTCGAGGGGAACCACAACAGGTAGCTCAGCACCCCAGGACTACTAACAGTAGTTACTAGTTACCGAAACCCAGGAGAAAATCCTATAAAGAATGCGACCTTGATGGAAACAGTGATCTTCGGTTGAGGAACAAAGTGAGACCAAGGTGATCCCATAGGGAGGGAGCCAGAAGAAATACCATGCCCTCACTTCCTCTGTTGACCCCGCTTCCTCTGTTCAATCTCCTGCCCTGCCTCCTCATTGTTCAAATGCAGTCGGAAGTGAGCAGGGGGAAAGGGATGCAGTGCACATAGGTTAGCCTCCTGGGGCAGAAAGCAGGGTGGAAACAGGTAGAGAATGGATCAGGTGGGGCAAACAGAAAATATCTAACAGTTCCTAACCCTGAGCTGATAACTTTTCGTTTGGATTACCTCTATGTTTACAGGACCAGAATCCTAGGAAGAGGTTTAGAATAACTAGAACTATCTAAAAATGGGACTAGCTAAAGCAGGAACACCCATGACCTAGAAATCCTCCTTCAGTGGACACCCAGCGGTGGGAATACCATGGAGAAACTTTAAGCATCTAAGAACTGGCTTTGCTGACCTCTGAAGTTCCCTCAGCCTTGAGATCCTGCTGCTGAGAAAGCTGCAACAAAACAGCCTAAAAAGTATGGAAACTCTAGTCAGTGTGGAGATCCCAACCACTAGCATTAGGAATCAGGTGGGGGTGTGCAGAAGCAGCAGACTGTGTGTGTGTGGATGTTTAGGGCAAGGTTGGGGAGATGAACAGGTACAGGTGTCTATTGGACATCAGTCACAAATGAACAAGAAACACAGCAATATCACACTGGACGAAGGATAGAAATTAAACTCTTCTCTTACATCAGCACCAAAGTGGACAGCACGTAAAAGGCACTGTGTTAAGGTGATTTTGAGATTTCATCTCAAAAGTCTCTGCAAATTTCCTGTTGAAATGGGATAAAGTTCAAACTCCCTCACTCAATACACAAAGCTCTAAGAGTTCAGCAAGAGAAACCTTGAGAAAACTGACTTAAACATAAGGAAAAGTATTAGCTTTCAGGACTGAAAATCCAGAGGTAAAGTGGCTTCCATGTTGGCTGATCCAATAGTATAAGGATGTCATCCTGAGCCCAGGCATGTACTGTGTCTTTGCTTTACTGGCCGTGGCACGTGCTCCTTCCAAAGCCTAGAGACTCTTGCGGTTGGAGGACAGCAGTCAGAAGCACTCAGGGCTACCTAAAATTAGAACCATGGCTGCTTCTGGGTTTATACAAAGGAGGCCTCTCCTTTCTGAGGAGTCCTGGGCAAACTTCCCCTTGGACCTCTCTGGTTCAAACTGGAAAATCACCCTGGCAAGGTGGATGGGATTACTGATTGGCTCAAACGAATCAAGGCCCATGTGCAGATCTTTGCCTGAGGTCAATGATTCCGAAGCACAGGGCTACTCTGAAGGAAGGGGAGAAATGAATGCTTCATAAGCAACCAGCAGTACCCACATGCAGAAGCCCTCTTAAGGCACCATTCACCTCCACCTCTGAACTTCACTACTCCACGACGTCAACACTAGACTCTCAGGTTTGGGAGCAACATTGTATGCCCATTTAATTGACATGCTTGATAGAAGAGATTGGAAGTTTCTAACACTTAGGTGCTAAGCTATTCCACTCAAGGAGAAAGGGCCTGGATGAACATAAAGGAGGTGTGATTTTGCCTTTCTTTAAACAGTCCGACGGTCACAGGTGCCCCTTCTGGCATGTGCAGCTCTTCCTAACAAGTAAAATTCCAAGTTTAACGACACAGAATATATTTCTTAAATAAATAAAAAAGCCCTGAAATACAAGCCAATTACTTAAGGGCTCATAGAAGAAAAATAGCAAGATCAAGCAGTGTTCTGTTAAACTTACTTTCCTTACGTGTAAGTATTCGTCAGGTTCCTAACAGAGCTTTGAACGCTGAGTTAGGAAAACCTGGCTGGGTCACACTTAACAAGAGTCAGCAGCTCACAGCAAAGTGCGAGGCCACTTCTCTAACTGCAGAATAACTACCTCAGTGCCAAAGTTAGAACCTCACCTTTGCAAACCTCCCTTAGGCCTCTTGGAGTTGGAGGACTGAAAACGAGGAAGTTTCAGACTCCAGGGCCATTGTAGGGCAGATGACACCAGAGTGCAGCTCCCAGCCAGTCCCTGTGGGTGGCTGTATGAGACCACGCATCATTTCTCTGGTCCTTAATTCATGGCTAGGAGTAACTCAAGGGACTACATAAACTGAGGCCATGGGGCTGTGCTCACTGCAACCAAGCCGGGTGAAGAGCGGTGGTGCTGTAGTTACACTTCTACCCGAGCCACTGGCCAGTCTTTACAAAAAGGCACCAGCCAACTCCCTGGCCCAGAAGCCTTTCGTTTTAAGTCAGGAGATGCTCAGAAGGCTATGGCTGTTCTGCAGAGCTGAAGGAGAGACCCCAGATGCAGGAGGGCTGCCACCTCTAGAGGAAAGCAGCCCCACTAGCAGGAACGCATTAAAGGCCGGGCAATGGGCACAGTCTACTCCATGGAGGCAAAAGGAGGGTGCAGGTGGTAGAGAACTTAAAAATAACAAAACTGACTACATCTGCTTTTTATCATCATCATTTGCTACAAACAATTCGAAACAATATTAGTGATAAAATATCTCACCCCACCAGAGACTGGAGATTAGTCCTACCAGTGAGCTACCAGAGTTTTCCACGTTATCCACTAATGCTTTTGCAGGTAACTGAAACAAAGTACTCCACACCCACGCAAGAAAGGCCACCCTTCTCCCCCCTCTGATCCCTGGTCCTGCCAATACAGCTACATTGCTATGTTTATCTATAAACTACTCATCCTCATGACTCGAAGGGGCCTGACCAGCTGACTAGAACTCTGGAGGGTGGAAGAACATGGGTGCTGGGGAAAAGATGTACTGGTTTCCAGTCCCATTTCTATCACTTGATAGCTGTATGGCCCTGAGCAAATGACCATCTCTTTGAGCTTGCTTCCTCATAAGTAAAATGCGTATTAGCACAGCATTTAATTCCTAGAATTATTTTGAAGATTAAGAAAGAATGCTGTAAAACATTTAGCACAGTCCAGCAGATAAACACGATTCATACTTTCACTTACTCCTAAGTTATGAGAATTAAAATCTACCAGCACACATTCTACCAACCAAATTCTTTTTTCACTCCTGACTCCAGTTCCAGCGTCTAGTTTGTGAAATGAGCTCATCTTATATGTGAGATTTTTTCCCCACACAAATTATTTACATGCCTACAGTAACCAGAGTTGTTTTCTCAATGGTTGTGTTACTTTTTCTGTAAGACACTTAAATTTAAGAAAATCAAATCCTTCATCTCCAAGGTTTAGGGCCGAACTAGAGTGCAAAGATGTTGTCCAAATGAGGATGTGATAACCAATTAATTCCAATTCCTGCCTAAAGTATCCAACACTTTAACTGGAATGTATAGTCTATTGACATTCAATTAAATTACTGATATGGTTGGGCAAAAGTCTACCATCTTTCTTTAAGTTTTCTATTTGTCTCTTTGGTTCTTTATTCTCCCTTTCCTGTCTTTTTTTTGGGTTAGACTATTTCCTAATGATCCATTTTGTCTTCTCTATTGACTTTTTAACCATATCAATTTGTATTATTTTTTTAATGTAGACAGAGATCTTTATTACTCTATCTTGAGTTAATTTTACACCACTTCACAAATAATGTGAAAACTTACAACGGTTTAATTCCACTTTACTTTCTAACCAAGCACCTCCTTTAATTGTTGTCATTTATTTTACTTCTCCATGATGTTAACTCTCAATGTCTATGGCCACGCAGTAAGCATTTACCACAGGTGAAGTTGTCAAGTATCTTTTTACTGGCTCAGGTTCTCATGTGAGCCCTTGAAAAGGATAGGAACATTATTTATATACAAATACACACATACCTACACACTTTTTTTCTTAAAGTTCAGCACCTATCTCAGAAACCTGTAATGTTTTTGCTGATGAAGATTTATACATGTCAGAGCAGAATAAAGTGGTAGGGAGTCAATCCTAGTACCTTACTCTTATTTTTCACGGACTCTGTGGCATAGGATGTGTTACCCTTTTCCCCATCTTTCTTTTTAAATCTTTAAAACTCTTCTTATAAAAACCATCCCTTTAAAAAAAAAAAATCCTAAAGTTTTATCAAAAGGTATACTTCTTGGGGCTGGCCCCGTGGCCGAGTGGTTAAGTTTGCACGCTCCGCTGCAGGCGGCCCAGAGTTTCGTTGGTTCAAATCCTGAGTGCGGACATGGCACTGCTCATCAAGCCACAGTGAGGCAGCGTCCCACATGCCACAACTAGAAGGACCCACAACGAAGAAGAGACAACTATGTACCGGGGGGCTTTGGGGAGAAAAAGGAAAAAAATTAAATCTTCAGAAAAAAAAAGGTATACTTCTTGTCAGCTATGGAACTTACTGTAATTTAATCCCATCAGTTTTGTGACCTATAAATTGAAAGGTTCAGCATCTGGCAAATTCCCCCCTCCTAGGTTTACACAGGATTCAGACATTTCCTGTCTCTCACCTACTTCAACGTCTGTTCCTGTTGTTGTCACTGGTTCCCCTTTTAGGTTAGCACTCATTAAAAGACACAAGGTATTAAAACTGATTATCCTATGGATATAAATTTGCTTTTATATATATATATCTCACAAAGTTAACAAAGAAAGGTTATTTATATCAGGAAGGGAGGCAATAGGATGCAGTGAGAAAGAAGCCAGACTTCTCTGAATATACCTTGTTTTATATGTGTGACTTTAGAATCATTTAAAATGTTTTAGTAACACAAAATTAAATTTAAAAAATGTAAGGGGGCCGGCCCCGTGGCCGAGTGGTTGGGTTCGCACGCTCTGCTTCGGTGGCCCTGGGTTTCGCCAGTTCAGATCCTGGGCGCAGACGTGGCACTGCTCATCGGGCCATGCTGGGGCGGCATCCCGCATGCCGCAGCTGGAAGGACTCACAACTAAAAATACACAACTATGTACCAGGGGGCTTTGGGGAGAAAAAGGAAAAAAATAAAATCTTTAAATTTAAAAAATGTAACCCCTAAAAACAAAAAATGAAATTAAACAAATGAATCTCGATGTTAATCTAGATGGTAACATAACTACCAAAGAAGAACTATTCCAAGCAACTTGAAAGCCCTATAATTTGAATGTATATCTTACTAGAATATACCCTAAATGCAAAACTGAAAAGTAATTTTAACTGTTTTTAATAATCACATTGTTACTTGTGGTCTTAATATTGTTATTCTGACTGTGATGTATATAAAGTGAGACAGAGCTGAGCAGTTTTCTGATAGTTTAATTTGATCAACGTGATGTCCTTGAGAATTAGAACTCCCAACATAGGAAAAAGATCTAGATTTAAGATAGAAGAGGTAAATAAACACCTGAAAAGTCCCAAATTTGAACTAGAAGAATCAGTACAATCATAATGTATTTTATCTTAAAAACAAAAAATACATTTCCAATTTCTGTCCACTGAAAAGCAAAACCACCACAGAAGCAATGAACATCCTAAGTAGCCACTGTTCTTTAAAGAAATGGCTGACTGCAGGTCTGGAGCAGGAAGTGTACAAGGTGAGCCTGCAACATCTTCATACAGATAGCAAGAAGCCTATAAAAATTAGTAGTGTCATGTTAAAAGGAATGATGGGCCAAATCAGAAAGGCCACAAATGAGACTATCTGAGTATTAATAAGGCTAACACTGCAGAGGTTTCCAACATCAAATATGTTAAAAATTTATGAGTTCAAATTAATACTTAAAAAGAATTTATCACAGGTGGTGGATATCAAGAAAACTCATTTTGAAAAAACTTGTAAATAAAGGAAAAGCATCAAATATTTATTATGTCTTTCTTATACAAATTATAGCACTGAGTAACCAAATAGCAGACGAGAGGAAGTTTCTCTTTTCAGAAAAGTATTCCAGCTTACACGTGAAGAACAAATATAGAGTTAAAGTATCACCGGTTTTGCAATCCTCAATGAATAAATGCATCAAAGCTTTAAATATCAACTGCTACTAAAAGTCCAAAGAAGGCAATCAGATATTTTGCCACCTGATCAGGAAGACCCCATTACTGTCGTAAGCAGTCTTGCCAAAAAGAAAGAAAAAGAATCAAATTCTGGTCAAGTTTCTATATTCAACTACCAATTTATAAGACATATAAATGACAGAAGAATATGTTAAAATTACACTATAGGGTGGCAATGAACAAAATCCAGACTGTGGGAAACCCTTGAATACCGCTTCTCAAACTATGTGATGGATCAGTTTATTTTTCTTTTCTTTTTCCCCCTAATTTCCCATCAGACTAATACTTCATAAAATACAAATAATGAAATAAAAAAGCTCCTAAAAACAGGGGCCAGCCCCATAACCTAGTGGTTAAGTTTGGGGCACTGCACTTTGGCAGCCCCGGTTCAGTTCCCAGGTGTGGACCTACACCACTCGTCAGTTGCCATGCTGTGGTGGTGACCCACATACAAAACAGAGGAAGACGGGCACAGACATTAGCTCAGGGCGAATCTTTCCCAAGCAAAAAGAGGAAGACTGGCAACAGATACTAGCTCAGGAAGACTCTTCCTCAGCAAAGAAAAACTCCTTACAAACCTCAATTTTTTAACTATTAGATTCAACAGACAAACAGATAAAAGCGCTGTGAAACTGTGATAAAGTTTCTAAACACTCTCAGTTTCTATATGTAAGTCATCACAAACTGCTACTGACAGTTCGTGGACTGGCATTAGATCCAAAGACTACACTTTGAGCAGCATGGCTTTGCAGAACCAAACATCTCATTTCTTCCCTCAAATAAATTCTAAGGAGAGAAGTGAGTCTATATATTAGAAATAATTTAGAAGACTCATCAGACTAGTCACAATGTTTGGACCTTACTGGATCTTGATTCATATACAATAAAACAAAACAAAAATAATTTTTGAGACAGTAGGAAATCTGAACTGGATTTTCATTTAAATAAGGAATATTTTTAATATTATTGGTTATGTTAAGAAGAATCCTTATCTTTTAGAAATACATAATGAAACATTTATGGGTAACATGACATGCTGAGATTTACTTTAAAATAATACAAGAGAGGGCCTGCACTGTGGCCAAGTGGTTAAGTTTGCATGCTCCGCTTCAGCAGCCCAGGGTTTCACCCGTTCAGATGCTGGGTGCAGACATGGCACCACTGATTAGGCCATGCTGAGGCAGCATCCCACACAGCACAACCAGAGGCACTCACAACAAGAACACACAACTATGTACTGGGGAAGCTTTGGGGAGAAGAAGAAGAAAAAAAATATTGGCAACAGTTGTTCGCTCACGTGCCAATCTTTTTTTTTTTTTTGAGGAAGATTAGCCCTTAGCTAACTGCTGCCAATCCTCCTCTTTTTGCTGAGGAAAACTGGCCCTGAGCTAACATCCATGCCCATCTTCTTCCACTTTCTATGTGGGACGCCTACGACAGCACGGCTTGCCAAGCAGTGCCATGTCTGCATCCGGGATCCAAACTGGTGAACCCCAGGCTGCCAAAGTGGAACATGCGCACGTAACCGCTGTGCCATCAGGCGGGCCCCACAGGTGCCACTCTTCAAAAAAAAAAATACAAGAGAAATGAGAGTCAAGAGATAGATATATATATACGTATTTATTTGGCCTTGAGTTGATAATGTTGAAACTAGGTAATTACTATATATAGATAAATTAGCCTATTCTTTTTAACAAGCCTTGATATTTCCCACAAATAATAAAGTATTAAAATAAAAATTTGGGGCCGGCCCTGTGGCCAAAGTGGTGAAGTTCACGTGCTCTGCTTCAGTGGCTCAGGGTTTCGCCGGTTCAGATCCTGGGCACAGACATGACACCGCTCAACAGGCCACGCTGAAGCGGGGTCCCACATGCCACAACTAGAAGGACCCACAACTAAAAATATACAACTATGTACTCGTGGGCTTTGGGGAGAAAAAGGAAAAAAACCAAAATCTTTAAAATAAAAATTTAAAGCTTTTAAAACCTGACTCTCATTAAGTTTTTTTTTTTTTGAAAGCAGTTTTGGAAAGGCAAACTTCTACAGCATTCTGTGCCAGAAAGGGTAATAAAATCTAAAAACTTTTATAGAGGTGGTGTTGAATGAAATCTTTTCTTGCTTTGGTATTTAGATAATAAAATGACAGAAGCTTAAAAGTAAGCTGTAATCCAATTATATACCTTGACCAACTAGTAAGCAGAAACTGCTATGTGTATCACACCCCATATGTGTAGTATAAATTAAGGAGGGAGGTATTTTAAGGTTTTCTGAAAAAGCCTAGAACGATTCTAAAATTATATGCAAAGAGTGTATGTTTATTTTTAGAAAAGCACACACAAATCTATTTGGAGCCCTATGATAAAAATTCCCAGTCCTAAGCGCAAAAAGCAACAGAAAAGAACATTATTTACTATGTATAGCTAACCATCAACATCTGTCACTAGGATAAAACACAAAAATTACCCCTACCACTTTTATACTTTAGCAGTTCCTTTTATTCTAATTTAGAATCCCAATTTCCAGATAACTAATTTAAAGGAGATAAGAGTTTCACACTTTAAATTCTTAAGATTATACTCCCAGGTTGACCCAAATAAGATTAAAGAAGCCCCTAACTCCTCTGGTTCACAAGCTTCAGAAGCAGTTTCAGGAAAAGAAGCTTCAGCAGTAGGGTTCCCACTTACTCTGACTGACTGTGCTGCTTTAGCATGCTGGCACCTTACTCTCCAACCTTTTAGGAGCTCTTCTCCCTCATTACCTCACTCACCTATACAGTTTTAGTTACAACAGACTCTTGGCACTCACAAGCCATCCTCCTCCTCCTCACCCCATTCCTTAGTCTGTGGCGTGTAGTACTTCATAATTTTGCCCAGGCTGTGGCTAAGCCTGAACAGAGTGTGCAGTGCGTTTGGTGAGCAATAACAAAAAGGTGCTGCTTTTTGTTCTTCACTTCACTCTTGCTGACTGTGAGGTGACTCTTGTGCTGTGATGGGAGTAAGAGATCTAAAAAAGTAGCTGTTTTTCATTTCCCTCCACTCACCCTCCATTATTAATTGGTGCATTCCAATCTTGGAAGAGCTGAAGAATCAGATACTACAATTCAAAATCAGCAGACTTACGTCTGAAGCATGCCCTAATCTAAACATTTACAGTGCAAAGGCTGTGTCCAGCATCTAATAATCCACTGAAGTATTTTTCTGTACCTTTACAACTTCTTACAAATATATTAAATAATAATTCAAATGGTCTAAAAAGCAAGTCCACTGGTCCACAGAAAATACAGGCTGCTTTGTTTTTGTGGTTTTAAGCTAATACTAAAAGACTTGCTAGGAGATACTTTAAATGAGTCCTGACAGAAAGAGTGGATGTTACAGCAGAAAAAATATCTTCCCAACACATGAAAAAAATCAAGCAAAGTTTTACTCAAACCTACCTGGGCAAACATGCTATAATCTAGTTTTATCCAGAAAAATAGAGAGTTTAAAAAAAGCTTTGACCTGTACATGGATGGTTGAAGCAAACTGAAACACTGGCATGCTACGACTTTCAGGAATATATAAAGACTCTCCAAATATCCCAAATCACAGCAGTTATATAGAAGCCTGTCTGCAACCAGAGGCAAGCACGTCTTTAATAAATCAGCCACAAACACAAGATGGTATTTTAAATATACAGTAGGAACATTTATTTTAACACTTCTAAAAGATATTTCTCCATGCCTGATGATTTGATATAAAAATCAAACCCATCATACTTTCCCCATCAGTCTCTACATCAAGGGCAATCAGAAATTTGTACAACATGAATATTTGCTTCTGAAACAAAAATTACAAATTAAATGATAACAAAAATACACAAATCAACTGGACCCTAAACGAATTTCTAATGAATTCTTTCCCCTTTGCCCCAATCACCTAGAGCTTCTTTCTTCAGCCTCATTCTGCTCCTTTTCCTTTCTTTGCTTGGCCATGAACTTCTGTTAAAAGCAACATACAATATAAAATATTTATTAGATGTGGTTTGTTGTATGTACAAACATATCTAATATAGTTCACAGTATTTACAATTTAAAAGAGCCCAATCCTACAAAATAAAGATTAGAAACACAGTGTCTTACATTCACATTCCTTCCTCTCACTCATCAGTCACCTGATATTTATGATATACCAGACATTATGCTTGGTGCTTGGGGATTCAGTGGTCAACAAGACAGGTAAGGCCCTTTACCTCATGGAGCTACATTCTAGTAGGGGAAGAGAAACAGTAAGAGAACAAATAAAGAACATAATTCTGGTTGGTGGTAAGCACTACGAAGGAAAGAAATATAATAAGGTAAGTGACTGAGGCTGACACTTTTTTGGGGGGGAGGGAGTGTTCTACTTTAGCTAAGTCTTTCTTAGGCAAAGGCCTTTTTGGGAAGCTGATTATTTGAGATGAGATCTAAAAGGAAGAACCAACTATACAAGTGGGGTTGGGATTGGGAGAGGGCAAAAAAACAACACTATAAAGGTGCAAAGGCAGCAAATGGGCCTGTCACGTATGAAAAATATTTAAAGCAAAGAAAGCCAGAAAAGCTGAAACACAGGGAGAAATAAAAAACAGTGAGGTCAGAGAAGCAGAAAGGACTCAGATCATCTAGGGCCTTACAGACCCACAAGTAGTTTGGATATTATTCAAAGTGTAATAAGAAGCCAGTGGAAGATTTTAAATGGAAAAACGACATGAAAAACTTAAGAGCACAGGTACCATAGCACAATGATTAAGGGCTTGAGCCTAGAATAAAACAGAGTTAGGTTCAAATCCTAGGTCTGCCACTAACTAGCTATGTGACCTTGGGATATGATACTTGGGTTTAGCTACTCTTTAAGCCTATTTCCTCATCTTTAAAATTGAAATGATAGCATCTACCTCATAAAGTTGATGAGGGGATTAAATAGCGTCCAGCAAATAACAGCTCAGTAAATGTTAAATGAGTATCTGTGCCAGAAATTCAATAGAGGATGTGTAAGACAACTTTCAAATATCCATGAGGAATCAGAACTATTGCTTCAACTAGAGCTAATGATGATTCTCCAGAGTAGGACTTCTCAAAGATGTGCACAACTAAAAAAAGACGGGGTGAGATTGTCGGGGTGGGGTGGGGATTCAATCAGTTTAGGAAATGGATTAAATAAAGTTAAGAGGATTCTTTCTGACTAGACAATTCAGAAAGTTTAATATTCTATGTGTCCATGACTCTGAAAGAAGGCACCAGAATATACAGTTACCCACACTTTATTAGAGTGTCACTTGGGACTCGTGATCTGCAGAATTTACTCTGGCAAACGCTGCCAGAGGAAAACGAATAAAGACTGGAAGTTATGGGCAAGTGAAGGAGAGGAATAGGATTTTGGACCCAAGAGGAACAAAATGGCACAAACCTTCAAAAGTTCTCCCAGAGAGCAAAGAATGTACATTCTGGGTGGACATTTAAGTAGTTTGATTATAATACCACCACCTAAAGATTTTAGGAGGAGTTAAGAATAAAACAAAGTACCTCTGTATTTTGCTTATGACGTGTACTCTTGCAGTGATTTGTCATTGCTTTTTCACCTGAGTAGAAAAGGGAACAAATTGGACAGAAGAATCCAGCCTTCGGTACAAGAAAGTCTAAATCTAGAGGACAAGAAGAGAGGGAGAAGAGAAAGAAAGAAAATTAATGATAATTTATCTATAGCTGTGTTGATTAATTGATCTAAACATGACAAACCTACTAAGCACAGTATACACTTACACATAAACATAATATATACTGCTATATATCCAGGGATCAAGAGCAATTAAGCCTTTAATCACAAAACCAAGATCTTTATTTTATTTTTTAACAAATTCTGTAATATTCCAGAGCCTCCAGGAACGCCAGTGAATTCTTTCAGAATAGCAATTTATTGGAAAAGATCCTGATAGCCTTTGAAATAAACCTCTTAGGAATCCCCTATTAAAATAAACCAGGAAGAAGAGGCAGAACAATAAGCAGCCGCCTGCTTGAGGAATATGCTGAACAAACAAATGAGATGCCCCCAGCTCATCTTAGCTGGTGGCCATGAACAAAGTTTGCTAGCTAAGCTTTTCAGCATGCTCTACTTAACTAGAATTTCTGCCTGGGCAAGTATACCTCAATTCTTACCAGAGCAGCCAAGAAAAAAAGAAGAGACATATCCCAGATTTCAAGAGTGCAATAAAAATATCCTTGCCAGGTAAAAACACAGCCTAATAAACTGCTTTCAGAAATGCCAATGTGCAAAACTTGCTAATTTATGCTCTAAAATAATCATCTAAGCAAGGTTATCCTACTATCTAAACAACAGAACACTTACGATGGTACTGAATTTTTATTTCGTATGGATAAGGAAAAGAGTGTCATTTTTACTTTACCTTCAGGGACATCAGGTGCCACTGATTTCCCTAAAGAAGAGTCCTCCGTCTTCTTGCGTTTTCGTTCTGGTTCTGAATCCTTTAATCCAGACTCCTCATCAACTAAGTCATCAAATTTTTTAAGGAAAAAAAGTTATTAAAAATAGATTCATGGACTTTGTGAAGCTAACATGAGCTAATCCCTGCTCTCAAAGATTAATTTATGGTTCATCTCTTTAAGTAAACCCTCCTTGGTTAATCCCACCTGACCATTCTTCCAAGGTTCTTTGACGTAAGCAATAAATGGGTAAGTCTATTCAACCACATTAAATGGATTTAAGGGTATATTTTACTTCTATTGTTCCAGAAAGAATTTAAAGGGTAACGGAAAAAGTTCAAGTTCTAGAATTAGCGGTAAGAGTTAACTTGTGTATGCAAAGTGCGGGGTTGGGGGAAGAGTGTGAATTAAGGGTAAAAGGACATAAGCAGAAAATTCTGATGCTCTGTACTGAGGCCCTTCCAACCAAGAAAAACTGAGCCTAAAATTATGGACTAAGACCCTTGTTAGACAGAATCCAAGTGAAATTACAAACATTAAAGCCCAGCAAAGTGAGTAACATGTAACAAGCGCTCAATACTAGCAGACTCTGCATAAAATGATCGTGGGGGATGACAAAAATGGGAACTGATTCCAAGCAATTCTGGTTATCCCCAGCAGGTGAAATACCTTACTGTTGTGTAGTACTTGACAAATCCCTTTCACATATATAACATTCATTTAGCTTTTACCTCACGTGAGACAGGGATAATAATGATTTGACCTTTCTATTTCTTTACACGTGGAGAAAGCAAAACCAAGAGAGGTAAGAAACTGATATGCCCAAGGTTGCACAGCTAGTAAGTGACAGAGGCTAGAACCAAGACTTGTGACTTCAAGTTCAGTGCTCTCTCCATGCAACTGGACTACTCTTTACGAAATCTGAGGGGATGGCTAGGAACTATGAAATCATATTTACTCTCCTCTTATTCCTTGCATTTTAACTGGTCATCAAGTCCTAAAGAATTGGTAAAAAAAAAAAAAAAAAAAAAAAGGCTATCTCCCTTTTCTTGACCCAATGGTTAAAATAGCCTCCAGTCTCTTCCTCCAAAAGTTTATTCCCTCACCAGAGTAATAAACTTTCTCAAACACATTTGCTCCTGCCACTCCAAAGGCACACTTATGTAATAATAATAAATTATATAACACTTTAAATAGATTAAAACAAATATTTTAAGTTTAAAATTGTTAAAAAGTGACCTTTTCTTAAGTTAGATTTTTTTGTCAAAAATACTGTCCATTAACAGGAATTGTTACATAAACAGTTCTCTATTCTTCAGCTCACATGTCGAGGCAGTTCTACACAAGCTGGTACACCTGAAGCTGCCCTACTCCAACAGAAATCCTGGGGGGATAAACTTCATGAAATCATGCTAGGAGTTATTTGTCAGATTACTAAATCACTAACCATGGCTTAGTATCAAGGAGAGATTATGGAGAAGAATAGACAAAGGAGGAGGAGTACCCACTTGGCCATGGGAGAGTTTCAAGAAAGAGGGCATGAGCAATAGTAACAAATGATGCAGAGAAGTCGAATAAGACTATCTTAACAGGAAAAAAAGTAATGATTTTAAATCAAGGTGGACAACAACCCAATGAAGGTTCTTTATCAACATCAATTTCAAGAAGGTGGTTTAGAAAGAAACCAAAATACATCCAGTTCAAAGGGAGATGAAGAAATGAAAACAGGTGGTTCTTTCTAGGTGCTTTGCTCTCTGAAAGGAAGAAGAAAAGATGGGAGCTAGAAGGATTCCAAAGTTAAGGGCATGGTTTTGCAAAAGGGAAAGACTTGGCTATGCTTTACGTGTGCAGAGCCAAAGTAGGTAAATGTAAGCTGGCAGACAGGGGAGATCCTATATTTGCTGTGGTAAATAGAAATGAAAGTAAGGTTATCCAGTGAGGAATGGGCTAGGTGACGCAGAAAGGGAAGACTTACGTTACACTTGGTTAGGACATGAGGAAAGGAAGAAGGCCTGTAATAGGCTGTGGAGCAGCACTGAGGGCCCAACTAAGATCAGATTCAATGAACTGGAACTGAATCACAGTCCGTTATTTTTCCTTAGAGAAGACAGAAAGGAAAAGCAAGAGGGCAAGGAGGGTGCTTGCAAAGAGAATGGTACAGTACTGTTAAGTCATATCAATAGTTGATTTTTTGCTTTACCTCTCTGAATCAGTAAACCTGAGATCTGGAACTGTGTGCTTTTCTTCTTTTCTACCCTTTTTAGCATTTTGCTATGAATATAATGGACACAATGACAAACATTTATTGAATGACTAGAGTACTCTTCCTCAGTAGACACTATTCCCTATTTGTTTCAACATAAATTTTATTAATGTTATTAAGACATCTTATTTAATTCACTGGCTGGCTGCTTGGCAACATCCACAAAACAAGGGATCTGGCGAACGAATAAGAGCTGGTTAATAAATGATTTCTACTTCAGGCTGCAAGATGGTAGGAATAACCTTTCATGGATCATTTCCATAAATTGTCACATTCTATTATAAGAGGATCATCTGTCATTCTATTATCCCATTCCATTATGTTTCATTATCTCTCTACATTACAAAGATAAAAACCTTTATGCCGATCTAATTATTATAAGGCTACCTTTCTCCCCACCCATTACTCTAGTTCACTGTTTTTCTACTTTTCTTCTTAGATGGTAGATCTTTGGAACTTCAACCACCACCTCATGTTGTATTACTCTCCTCCCCCCTTTCACCAATCCTGCTTTACCTTCATTAATTTGGAAGGCCTCTTCACCTTTCACTGGTTCTGTCACAACAGCTTTTTCCGATGGTGGTGTTTTCCCAATTCTAACTCTCTTGGTTGGCACTTTAGCTTCAAAGAGAAAGCCTAATTTACTGCTATAGTAACAGCATTTAAATTGCTTTTAATTCTGATTAACAATTTTAACACCTTTTCTGCAAACAAAATAATACTCAAATTTGGGAAGGAAACCTAGTTCTAATATAAAATATGAGAATTCTATTAAAAAAATACTTAACATTAGTTTTAAACATTCTCCTTTTATTTTCCCATTTACCTTGTTCCAAACTTTACCTTCCCACCTGCTTTTTCCCAAGAAGTCTATACATCTTTTTCTATTTTATTCCTTAAGACTGCGGGACCATCTTAGTATTTTTTATTCTTAGTTTAGTTAAATCTTCCAAGATTTTCTTAGTGAAAATCATTTTGATCTCCCTCCAGTACCGAAAGTAAGCTGATCTACCATTCTATACTATTAAAATATTTACTGAAAAGCAAAATGGTACCTTCACTAATTTTTCTACATCTTAAGGCTAAGTAAGAACTGGGAGGCAGTTTAGTATAAACATCCTTCTACTTATGAAAAGGTGTGTTTTCCTAATAATACAAAGATAACATTTTCATTCCAATTCTTATTTGGGCACTCTAATTTCTGATTTTGTCATCTTTTCTTGAGGTATAACAACTTGGGGCAAGGCCTGCTCTGTAACTAAGAGAAACCTGTCCAACTTGTACATATTTCTTTGGAAATTATCACTGACCATAACTATTTGTTGGCTTCTTATATCAACATAGGGTGAAATTACTAATAATGCCACAACACATATTTTTGAAATTTTAAATGTAATCCCCCCGTAAAACAGAAAGAATACTACTTTCAAGTATCTACCTGCCAAGTGTCTTTCAATCATGGTTTTCAGATCTTCTTCCAAAACAGTCTCATTTACTAGACCCACTTGGGACAAGGCTTCAAGTTTCGTCTTCTTTGTGTCCACAGCTCTCTTTTTTCTATCCCCTCTTTTATCTGTGGGATGGTCATTTTTGCTTTGTGCTAATTCAACTTTTAAATCATTGTCTCCATCTTCTTCCTCTCCAACTTCATCAACAGTAACAAAATTAAGCTCTTCTTTAAGGTTGTTAAAGTCTGCCAGAGAGTCTTCATCCTCTTCAGTTACTTCATCCAAAGTCACTAAATGCAGATCACTGCTGTCATCCTGTATTTCATCTACAGTAACTAAAGTAGAAGGGTCTTCAGGCATCTGAGAAGAAATGAATCCAATGGAATCCCTTCCAGTGTTTCCCTCATCTCCTTTAGTATTTAAAGTGGCAAAACTTATGTCTGTCGACTCATTTAAAGGTAGCTCTTCTACTTCTCCAATTTCATCCACAGTTACCAAGCGTTCTTGTTTGAGAAGATCTTGTTCTTCAGCCACTGACAGTACAGTAACATCTTTAGGTTCACTGTGAGAAATGCAATCATCTTGATCAATTAACTCATCTAACGTAAGAAGTGAATTTGAATTTTTTACCATTTCTTCCATATTTATTTCTTCTTCATCAATTACTTCATCTACAGTGACCAGAGCTTGTGCTAAATGTGTAGCTGCATCTTCCTCTTCCCCAATCTCATCCAATGTTACAAAAGATAATTCTCCCTCAACGACACGAGGGGCGGAAGTTTTCCCCCTCTTCTTCTTTAAGTTCAGTTCAGAGGAAGGGGTGTTTTTGAGAGCTTCTTTCCTTTTCCCCTTTGGTGGAGCCTGCTTGGCTTGAAAAGGATTCACTTCTTCTATAACCTCATCTACAGTAACAAATTCATCCAAATTAAACGGAAATAATGGTTCCTGTTGGAAAGGTAAAAAAAAAAAAACAATCACAGCATTGTGAACAACTACCAATAACTAGCTAGGTTCCAAATAGTCCCAGTAAATGTGCCTGAAGTATCCTTTGTGAGAATTTCAGTGTAGGGAAGTTTCCTAAAGACTGAAATTAGTATTATTTTAAAAAGTCCACAAAAGAATTAGCTAGAATTCACAAAGTACGCAATGCCAAAGGTAAAATGCTAACAAAATCAATCTAATTCCACCTTTACTTAATTCAGTAAGATTATAATTATTTCCTAAATGATCATGAGTTTTGAAATATGATGCACAAAAATACTATATTCAAAGCATTTATCAAACAATATAATACAAAGAATTTACTATTCCATATGTTAACCATATCTAAGTGTTCTAAGAGACTTAATGGACCACTAAAAGCACCTCAAATATAGCTAGAGAGTAAAGAGTTAACTAGATCGTTCCACTGAATTTATATATATATATATATATACACACACACACACTTTTTTTTAAGACATGCAACATTCAGATAGAAAGTTTATATTTTGAGAAAGTTATATGAAAAATTACTCAGACTGAATGTCAAATACAACTGCACTTGAAATAAATAGTACCTGTAATTTGAAAAATGATGCCAACACTAAAGAAAATAAATTCCCAGCAGGCAGCCTACACATTTAGTATGCTATCAATGATCCATTACCAGTACATATAATGACCACAGTAGAATATATACCCAGTAATTTTGGGAGGAAAAATCTGTAAGCAATTGTACTACCAACTTATTAAGCCAACGGAACTAACCATAATCTCATTTACGCTGTTAAACTAACACTTCTCCTCGCCCCAATAAAATAGGCCCAAATTCATCCCCTAATGGTAGAAAAAAGTAAAACGACTGAAAAAATATTCTATAAACAGTGGAAATCTAAAATACTAAACAACTAAATATAAAATGTAAGACATTTATTTGGCAGTAGAACTCAGTACTAGGAAAGTAAATTTTATAGCTCATCCAGGTAGTTTAAACTGAGCCATACCTGAAGGACCACTTCTTTGGAAGTTCCACAAAATGGGGAGGACTCGCGTCAAACGCTAGTGTCCTTTCAACATCTGATTTTATTCTGTGTTTATAACCTATTTCTGTCAAGATGAGATTGAAGGTATTTTCCAACTCTAATTCTCTTTCCATTCCTGTGTAACTTTTTGCCCTGCACCAAGCACACAAACTATTTAGCCAGGTTCAAAGTCAAAAAACAAACTGGGGGCTGGCCCGGTGGCGCAGTGGTTAAGTGCGCACGTTCCGCTTCAGCGGCCCGGGGTTCGCCGGTTCGGATCCCGGGTGCGGGCACGGCACCGCTTGGCAAGCCACACTGTGGTAGGTGTTCCATGTATAAAGTAGAGGAAGATGGGCACGGATATTAGCTCAGGGTCAGGCTTCCTCAGCAAAAAGAGTAGGATTGGCAGCAGATGTTAGCTCAGGACTGATCTTCCTCAAAAAAACAAAAAACAAAAAACTGGTGGTAGGGTCAAAAAGAAAACATCTCATTCCTCTTCCTTGCTCTGTATCATACTAATTATTATAGGAGAGACATAAGCTATAAGGGAGATGAACTCTTCTATGGAGGGATGGAACAGAAGGGTTAGTGTTATTAAGCACACTGTTTCTCACCTCTTTAGATTTCGAACTTCTACCAGTGGTGCTTTTAGGATTCTTTGTGTTTTGCCCAGCGAAAGTCTGAAATATTAAGTAAGAAATACAGAAAAACAAAATTTACAACTAGGTTATTAATGTTCTTAAAAAAAAAAAAAGAATTCAAACGGCAAACATTATCCAAACACATTCAACTATGCAAATATTTAACAGGTATACCAAACTAAGTTAACAATCATTTAACAGCACAGGCATCATCTCTATAAGTTATAGTTAAATTCAATTTTACTGATCTTTTCTTCCCTGTATCCACAATGTCTAAGTTGGGCAATCAGTAAGCTGATAAAGAAGCTTCAATTTATGAGAGAAAATGGTTTCCCATTCAGAAGCAGAGTGCTACATCATCTCAGAAGATTCACTTATGACTTTTCTTAAACCACAAAGTTATATTTCCGACCACATTTCATTCAAATAATGTTTTTCAAACCTGTTAATAAATTATGAGCTTGAGCTTATGATTCTAAATGTCTATTAGCTTAAGTCAATGGAATTGTTTAAGAAAGGGAAATGGGAGCTTTCGGGTAGAGTGAGGAGATTACACCTCCTACTCCAAAACTACAACAGGAGAACCAATCACTTCAAAGATACACTGAGCCATTCTTCCTACCCTCCTCACCTTGTTGTTGCTGTCATCCCGTTTCATGAAGGAAGGTCTAGCCTCTGCTTCCTGAGACTGTTTTGTTATATCCCTGTAATCCAGTTTAGAATCCTTGCCTTGCAGGGCTGAGATCCTCCCACTGCCTCCTCTGGGAATACCGCTCTGAGTGGGTTTGAATTTACTGCTGCTTTCAGCCAAGCCTGGCCTGGCACTTGTAGGTTTAAGTAGACCCAATTCCTTGGCTGAAAGTTTCTTTTCAGCATTTATTTGATCTCTGAGTACAGATTTCAGAAAACTTTTCTGGTTTTCAGATTTTGAAGCTGTAGCTTTTGCCTTTGGAGAAGAAACGATACCAGCCTTGATGCTTGATTTACTGCTAGGTGCATTCGATGCAACCAGCACACTAGTTTTACTAGTTTCATCAGGCTTATTGGCCTGACTCACTCCTTTATTTGGATACACCTTGGTCACAGCATTTTCTGCAGGCTTTTCTTTCATTGCTGCTACAATCTTTTCCAACTTCTCTGCAACCATTCTAGCATCATTTTTTTCAGCCTTCTCTGTGCCTATTTGCAGATCCATTTTGGATTCCTTAGTATTAAATTCATTCTCCTCCTTTTCATCCATGTTACTTTTTTCAGAAATTCCCTTTTTACTCACTGCCTTCTCATCCCCAGTGGAAATTCCTGGTACTAAGGCCACAATACAAGCAGATGGTACTATTTCTGAAACACTTTCATGTTTGTCTTCTTCAGCTACAGCTTCTATCAAAGACTCTGTAATCCCAGAAAAGAAATCTTCTGTTTCAGATGGAGATTCTTCTAGAATTCCTTTGATGTTCCTTTCTTCTATAAATGTACTATCAGATGTTGATAATTCTGTTTCAGGGTTAATAATTTCTGCCTCTTCCTTCTCAAAGTCACTGGTATACATCTGCTGATTTAAAACAGACTCCTCTAAATTTTCAGTGAATAATTCAATACTGGTTGGAGTGGATGCTACAAGAGGAATTTCCACTTTGACCTCCTCTCCTTGAGTTTCAACTTCCAAAGTTTCCATAGCAAAGTCAGAGTCACATGGTACTTTTTCAGGTTCTTCCTCACAAGGCTCTTCCTGCAGTACAGAAGTTTCTGTTTGAATGCTGGGAATAAATTCTTCTTCAATGTCACTAGGTTTAACAGAGGGGCTACCAGCTGCTGTTTGCACCTCACTTTCATCAACTGGACTGTTTTTCAAGTCAGGGCTAAAAGTATTTAAAAACAAACAAAAAAAAGAACACAAACAAAAACACAAACAAAAATCAAACTATGATGAGAATTCAACCATTATAAATAATCCTGTTGATGCCAATTGTTAAGACTTCCTGATGCATAAGTGATAAACATTGGGAAATCCAGCCAATCAGCATTAAAATGGTTAAGATGTTTTGACGCAAATACGTGAACAATATAAAACTTAAAGAGATTCTCCATTGCACTGAAGATTTCTTTTTAGTTCAAAGGAAATAATGGCAAAATTATGACCATTGATATGATCCTTTTACTCATGTACATTATAACCAGTTTTTTTCCTTCTGTGTCAAGTTTGCAACTGACATCAGAAGGCTGAACGTAAATTTGAGACATCTCAAATTATTATTAGGTCCTATCTTTCCACATGGGTAACTGAAATAATAAAATATGTGCATAATTCTATAATGAAACTAATGATCCATGCACTGAAACATAAAATTTTATAAGTGAATCTCACCTAAAAGGACCATAAACAGAAACTATGGAGAAAAGCCCATACTCTTAACCATGTCATCTCTTTTTCTGGATGTGAGAGAGATTTGTTTTTAATTTCCCAAGAACTTATTTATTAATAATACTTAAAAGAAACCTTTCTTTGGAAGTATCTTTTAAGTACTCTGTTTGAAGATTTAAAGTTAGAGGTGAAACTGATAGAATCCCCTTAACATCAACATGTAGTCTTCTATAATACAGTCTTCCTTTTATAATATGTGCCTTTGGCTACACTATGAGAAGGAATATGTTAAAAGAAGTCTTTCTAGTTACAGAGAATAATTTAAAATTCTAACACATAACAAAATTTTAAGTGAAATTATTCAGAAGAAACAGAGGAAATACATGACAAGTATATACAATTGATCTTATTCATCACGGTCTTCTCAAATCCAAAGTAAACAAAACTGTGTGATTCTCTAATTCAACCACTTTCACTGTGGCAGAGACAGAATAAACTATTTTTATATGAACGCTCCATAGATCAGAGGTTATCTTGAAAAGTAACAAGGAAAATCCTAGCTTCCGAAGACAACGTTCAGCGTGCTATCAACACAAAGTTTAACAAATACACTCACTTAAATTACATTAGAAGCAGCAGGATGGGGACAGACACCAGAAAGTGATCATGCCATAACAATATCTCATACTAAAGAGTACTGACCCTTTTCCTCCTGCTTTTCAAGAGGGGGGAATAACGCATTCCCCTTGATATGCTTCTCAAAGGGTAGCCATATATCCTTTAGTTAACGTAAGATGATGAGTAGCTGTGTCCTGAGACATTAATATTTCAGAAATTTGGAAAAAGTTAAGTGCTACCACATCAGGGTCTAATCACTTGAGCCAATAAACTGGTTCTCCTCCCAAAGATGTTAAGTTTAAACTTGCAAAGGAGAAAACTTGTAAAAGATCAAAGAAACACCTCTTGATGAAGAGTTGTAAAGGAACAGTTTGAGGAATTTATTTAAGTTAAACAGCTAATAACTGAAGACCTTAATCAATACATATTCTATTCATTTGTATAAGCTACCCTTTGTATGCTGAAAGGGTTTAAGGGTTTTTATTTGAAATAATTCACATCCCTTATATTAAAAAATACCAATGGCTGATTTTAAGTGTTCCAAATTCTTTGGACTAGTCAAAATAAAACTTGTAGTCAAGCACAAATACGACAAAGATAAGAAAAAGTTGTGACATTCAGTTACAGCAGTTATGTAAGTATTTCTCAAAATATGTTTTCATTTTTAAATTACAAACCTCATTTCCAATAATGAAGAGTAAATTCAAATTCCCACCTCATTACAGAACTGCACATTAACCCTATTTACAAATTAGGGCTATACAAAAACATCAATCTATCAGGCTAGACGGGTAACAACAGAGATTTTGATTCCTGGCTCCAGGATATAGCAAGTCCTTCCGCTTAGCATATTTAAAGTTTTTCAATTAAAAAAGAAAGCTATTATCTTTTATACAAAATGAATCAGTATGTAGATCCACACTTCAAGGAGAGACCATGGACCTATTTGGAAACATGGCTTAATTCCCTATTTGTTCTTGTGTGCAGGTCTTTTAATATTACAGTGCTTTAATCATAGAGTTCATTGACCAAAGATTAATACTTCTCACTAATATGAGAAAAACCATCAGTGTTCATCAAGTTAGCTCAGAAAGTCAGTCTGAGATGTCAAATAAATGAAATATTAACATTAAAGTAAAAAAACCAATCTTTTAACAGATAGAAGGAAAACACATCATATTCTGGGAAACGGCACAAAAAAGGATTTCAGGAAAGCATTCAGGATATAGGTATCTAATTTCCCAGCCTTGGTTTCACTCTCATACCCCCCATAATTCCAGGGTTTCAAAATCTTCAGAAAAGGCAGACAATGAAAGCTGGGCATGAGAACAAAAGTTAACACTATACCATACGCTTTCTGAGAAACTTTAGACTGAGATCTAACAATACTGAAGATTAGTATTTATTTCAGAGGGCCACTGGGTACTTCCCAACATTACTAATGAGTTGGTGAAAATTTCATCTAGCATCCTTATTTGGAGCCTTAATCACATGATATATAAAACATGTTTACATGGAGAGGGATGAGAACAGGTAAAATGTAGGGTATTATTAAATTAACATCTTCACACAAGATTGCCTTTAAATTGGAAATATATTTAATTCCTTTACACTAATTATAAACAAAAGGATCATATTCATGATGAATTAGCACCCACAAGTGCTTTAAAAAACACACACACACACACAAACACCAATACTTTCTCAGGATCAGTTTACTCCAATAAAGAAATGTGAAGTATTCGGGCCACACTTCACACCTTAATGTCACATAAGTCAGAAAAAAATGACTGTGAAATGGGAATTAAGAAGTTATTAATACCAGAATTTTTAAAATTAAATCTGTAAGATTATATAACTATCAGTGTAAATTCATTAAGAAGTCAAAACAAAGAGAGGAAGAAAATGACCAAAACACAGACAATAGCTATTCTTGCAGACATGAAAGAAACTCTGTCAAATGAAATACATAAAATGATTTTTGGAAGAGACGATTTACTTAGCAGTCGGAGTTACTGTGGCCAAACTGTAGGTCTGTCTATAACATGTGGCATTGTTACTTATTAATGCCCTCTGTGGGTTTTTATGTCACATCGCTGTTGGTATTACTTCTCAGGCATGCAAATATATTGGTATGATGATATGCAACTTAAAAAAGTCTGTGATGACACAAACAGCAAACCTATTGTTTAAGTTACCAATACTTTTTAATGTACTCATAATCATCTTTACCATTTATAAGTCTCATTTTATAAGAATTAATTACTGAGAAGAAAAATCCATTAAGACATCCTGTTTTTCATGCATCTTAAAATTAGATGGTGCATCAAATAAAATAAACTTCCCATATTCACATACTTTCAAATTGTTCTTTCAAACTGATAAGCTCTTACTACACTGACTCTAACACCTAAGGGTAAACTACTTAGCATAAAAGAGGGGAAAGAATTCTAAATCACTGATTCCCAACAAAGAGCAGTAAAAGAGAAGTTATTAATTGGGCCAAAGATGGTGATAAGGGTAGTATTCATGAGGATGAGAATGTTACTAAGAGTGTACTATATGTGGTCAAAACAAGGTTGTGTCACTAGTTGTGAAGACTCTGAAGAACAAGCTTTCATCCTCTAAAAATATAAAGCAATGTATATATTATTTTGTTTTATAAATATCCCTTCCCTCATCCCAGTTGTTTTCAAAAAATATCAAAATACACACTGAGTATTATCTTTTTGGTTTTAACCCAACAAAATTTTAAAAGATTATACAAAAAGACTAAAATTTTACTATACTGTGTCTAACTATTTTCGAATTAAAAAAATGTAACAAGAAGAGTATAATACTGATAACGGAGTCGAGTTGTTCAAGAGTCTTAGCAAAATAATGCATAAAGAAGTCATATTTAAATATTTAATTCAGAATGTGTTTATACAGTTTTCAAAAATAAAATAATCAGTAAACACCTGAAAGAGACCAAAAAACAAAAACTCCTAGGTCAAACAAAGCCAAAAACCCCCAGAACACTCATATATACACAAAATGAACATGAAAGACATGAACTTTTGCTACAAGTGAAGAATTACTATAAAATATAGGAATAAACTTCAGTAATTAACTAAATAGTATATGAAAATTTTAGCAAACAAAGCAACATACCTTTCGTTTCCTCGTCCTGGGTCTGTCTCAGCTTGAGCCTGTAACATAATTCCACATTTTATTAGAGGCTATTCTACTGGATTTTAAATGTTTAACCCATCCACGCAATGTTCTCAGTTCTTAAAATCTAAGCTAAAAATCAAGACACCACACCTTAAAAATAAATGAAAAGAGTTAGTTTTCAGTGTCCACATAACTATCAGGTTCTAGAATTTTTTTCTCCTTCGATAAAGAGCTCTAAATTAGGTTATACTGAATAACTGACACATCAATTAAGGAGAAAAATAAGTTTCCTTAATGTTGATATAAATAAGAATTTTTTTGAACTTTAAAAGCCTAGAAACACCACCTTTAGCTAAGAATAAAAAGAATCTGAAAAATCAACATCTTTGTTGTGTAATTATTATTTAAAAAGATTTTTTTTATAAGGTAGACCAGCTGACTTAAAAAGCCTTCTACTCAAGACACGGAGAAGTACTGAACAAAATTTAACAATAATCCTTTTAAATACATATCTGAACCACCAAGAAAAGCAATGTCTTAGAGCCCAAAATAGAAGTAGGAATTAAAATTCAGTGCCTATAAATGAAGCACTGGTTCAGGCATTCAGAACACATCAGTGAACAAAACAGCAAAAACGTCTGCCATCTAGAGCTTACATATACTAGGTGAAGACTTTTTCCATAGGAATCACGTGCACTCTGAGTTGAGAACTGTCTTTCCTAGATTTTCTAAGATTAAAAACCAAGAACTGTACTTTAAAGAAACTGAAGAATGTGCCTGTAGAGGAATCCTATAAAGGATTCCTGAGGTGGGTGTTGGAAGTGCCAGAGTAAAGGCCTGCTTTTACTGGGTTATCTGGCGGGGTATCAGGTCTATATTATAATGGTAGATAACCAAAATTAAGATGGCAGGTGATATGCCCCATGCAGTGTTCACACGTAGTCTTCCCATTCACAGGGGAGACTTGTTAGAGAGAGAGGAAAAAACCCTGAACGGTAGCAGAGAAAATCTATACCACATATGTGTATTAGCTAACCTGCTTCTTTAGTCATAAATGAATAAAAGAGAAAAACAAATGCACAAGAGAGAACAAAACAAGCATACAAAACTGGCTGAAGATATTTCAGAGAAGTGAAGAACTTTAAAAACAACTCTAAAGAATACTCTGAAGACTTTTTATACAGGAAAATTGAATAAGATATAGCATCCACAAAATCAGTAAAGGTGTTATTTCCAGAAAGATAAAACATTAAAATTTGAAAGAAATAATCAAAGAAATAAGAGGAGGAAAACTTTTCCTCAGGTGAAGAAACACATTAATCTTTAGATTTTATAAATTAACTGAGTGTTCTACGCAGGAATGGGAAAAAATAATTCCCAAACCAAGATAAAACCTTGCTCAACGCACTAGCCATACCGATCCTCCTTAGAGTTCTTGAATCACCAAATATATCCTTAAGGCCTTAGCTCTTGCTTTTCTAAAAACCTCTTCACTGTGATATACTCATAGAGTTTGCTCTCTGACTTCCTTCAGGTCTCTCAAGTAACTCTTCCTCAGAGGGGCTATCTCTGACCACTCCAAAATACACATCCCCTCATCCATCAGTCTCTATCTATCCTTTTATCTTGATTTATTTGTCTCCATATCACTTTACAAAGCACTTTTCACCATTTGACATTACATACATATATACATATAAAAGGATTGTAAATAAAATATATATATATATATATTTCCCATCTTTTTATAGTCTGTCTCTTTCAGTAAAATATAAGCTCCTCGAGGATGGGAACATTGACTCCTCCGTTTATCAATGTAGTCCAATCTCTAAAACAGTGCTGGCATAGAGAAGGAATTAGATAAATATTTGTTTAATGAATTAATGAACAAATGCTAAAAGCTTTCAGAGAGAAAAACAATACATACAGGTATGACTGGAATCAGCCTTCTCCTTAACAATCCCAGTTAAGAAAAATGATGAAAGGAAAAATAATTCGAGCACAGAAATCTCCACCCAGATAAACTATCAATAAAATGTTAGAGCAAAACAAAGCCATTTTCAAATATGCAGAGGTTCAGGAAGTTCACTACTCACACATACTTTCTGGGGAAAATTATTTGACGATGTACTCTAGCAAACAGAAAAGTAATCAAAAAGACTGGGACACACAGAATCAAGAAACAACCGAAGTTAACATAGAAGAGCAATAAAAAGAAAATCAAAGGGTATACAGATCATCCTTGACTTAACAATGGGGTTTTGTCCCAATAAACTCATCATAAATTGAAAATATTGTTAAGTCAAAACTGCATTTAATACACCTAACCTACTAAACATCATAGCTTAGCCTAGCCTACCCTAAACAGGCTCAGAACATTTATATTAGCCTGCAGTTGGGCACAATCATCTAACACAAAGCCTCTTTTATAACAAAGTTTTGAATATCTCGTGCAATGTATTGAATACACTAGTGAAAGTGTAAGACAGACTGTATGGGTACAGAATGGTTTAAGTGTATGGGTTGTTTACCCTCTCGATCACCTGGCTGACTGGGAGCTGCAGCTCACTGCCACTGCCCAGCATCACACAAGAGTAATCAAATCACTAGCCTGGGAAAAGATCAAAATTCAAAATTCGAAGTACGGTTTCTACTGAATGTCTACCAATTTGCACCACTGTAAAGTTGAAATATCATAAGTTGAACCATCATTAAGTCGGGGACCATGTGTAGTTGCTTTACAAAGCTAATGGCCATAAATTTAGAACAAGGAGTCAGACGAATAGCTCTAAGAAGAGAGCAAATTCTATTCAACAAATAGTAATTAAGTTATAAACTGAGTAACATGAAGACAGTCTTCTTTTCTCCTCTCAACAAGAAAAAACAACTCCTAAAACTGTACAGGAAAGCCATTATCCAAATACTGAAGAAAACAAAAACATAGCATCATTTTCAGAAATGAGTGGGAATATTAGAAAGTCACCTCCAAGTGTACAAGTTATAGACACAAATTGTATTTCCTTCTTTATAGACCTGCTCTTGTTACAACTTAAACTTGCAGTAAATATCTTCATAACCAAGATAGCAAAAATGCAGATATTGATTTTCAGTACTTCGAATCAAGCCTTCACACTCCATATGCAGGGTAACTATAGAACCTTTAGTTATAGAGCTAAAATGTTGTAATGTACTACATGTGGAAGTAACAAAATTACAGGTAACAAAAATGGTGGGGGTAGTGTCAAAGAGAGGGTAATATAAGGACATTAATTAACTCACTATAAACACAGTAAATTAAAAACTGTTAATAAAAAAATCTGGGGGCAGGATTTATTTTCATTTTATAGCCTAGCTCAGGCTTTCATTACTCCTCAGATAGACCATTACAATACCTTGAAATTAGTCTATTTGTCTCTACTATCCAATTTACCATTTGTTGAGTGGCTATAATGGACACTATGTGACATGCTTAAGATTACGAGGTTAGCTTATCCACGAAAGCTAAGTCTTTCACAATAAGCCTAATGTGCTGTTGAATTAAACGAGCTGTAAGAACAAGGTTCTGAGTAAGGGCTTGGGAAGTTAAGTATCAATTTAGGCAGAGGTTTTACATAATTTTTACTTGTTTCATTTTTTTTAAGTCTAGGAATTCAGGACTATATTTCTCAAAGAAAAATTTCTGTACAGTCAGTGTTTACTGTAATTCTTAACACAGTTGAACAAAGTAATAACTTGAAAACTATCAAAAACACAAATTTTAGAAAATACAATGCTCTATTGAAAAAAACATGCTAAAAAATTTTAAAAATTTTTTCCAAAATTATCAGGTTAAATAAGCCACTCACATTTGTGCTTAAACCTATTATGATGCATTCACTTACAAGAGCTCTATTTAATTTGTTTTTAGATGATGGCATTTTTTTTTCCTTTTTCTTGAGCAAACACAAGATTTTTGGCAGACAAACATTAATAAACAAAAACATGCAGACACCAAATATAAGGCCCTATTAGTTACCTCCTGCTACTGAGATGCAATGAAACTAAGAGAAAACGTGAGTTTGAATTTAATTCTTTCAGAGGTGGACTATTCATAGCTTTCACATGTGTATTATTACTGCATAAGCCAAGAACCTGTAAAATCATCTTTCTTATACAAGAAGAGAGTTTATAATAAACATAATTTAAACAACTAAGAGAATGAACAAACTTCTTTCTATCAAGAGGAAGTCAAAATGGCCTCACAGTAGGCTCTGCATTCTGGAGATAATCATGTCACATATATGGACTCACTCTACACATGTCCATTAGTATCAGAATGAATATGTCACATTTTTCAAAATTAACTCAATTTATTCTCATTTAGACAAATTTATACTCTTCCATAAAACAAGAAAATTGGAAAAGTGATTGCAAAACAAAATTTTAAAACAAACAATATCTAAACTCAGAACCAGGTTGGCTACAGCCCAAGAATAATTCTTAAAATTACCTTCAGAGTGCATCTTCTAGCTTTGGGACAATGATTTTTACACCTTTCTTCATTTTCTAAAAGCACAAAAATTGATACAAAATAATCTTACCTCTGATGAGTCCATCTTTGGAGATAATGTGCAGGTCAATACATGGTCACCTATGTTCTGTGGATTTTGTTTCAGAAAGCTGTACATTGACTGAGCAGATTCGGGACTATCTAACTGAAGAATTGCCTTTGGAGAAGATAAAAAAAAGTATGAATAGTTCCTATAAAAAATTAAAAGTAGAGTTACCATATGATCCAGCAATCCCACTTTTTGGTATATACCCCCAAAAACTGAAGGCAGAGGTCAAACAGATATTTGTATACCCATGTTCATACTAGTATTTTATTCACAATAGCTAAAAAGGAAAAGCAACTCAAGCATTGATCAACAGATTGGTGGATAAACAAAAGGGTATATACACACAATGGAATATTACTCAGCCTTAAAAAGGAAGGAAATTCTGACATATACTACAACACATGCTGAAAGACATCATGCTAAGTGGAATAAGCCAATCACAAAAGGACAAATATTGTACGATTCCACTTATATGAGGTACTTAGAGTAGTCAAATTCATAGACAGAAGGTAGAATGTTAGAATGGTGGTTTCCAGGGAGTAGGAAGAGGGGCAATGGAGAGTCATTGTTGAACGGACATGGAGTTTCAGTTTGGGAAGAAGGGAAAAGTTCTGGAGATGGATATTGGTGATGCTTGCACAAGAATGTGAATATACTTAATGCCACTCAACCGACACTTAAACCTGGCTAAAATGGTAAGTTTTGTTATGAATATTTTACCACAATAAAAAAAATTTCTTTAATGATTTCTAGAAGTATGAATATATTTTTCTTCTAGACTTCAAATACATGATTACACAAGTAAGGTGAACTTTCGTTTCAAAGTAAACAAGAGAAAACAACCTTTCAAACGCTGCAAAGTCAAGGTAAAATTGAAAGGATGTTGGGTATTTTCAAAAACAGGATTAAAAATGTCTAAGTAAAGGTTCAGAATTCCTTATGCCATCTGTCATCTCCCTTCCACACTATTTCTAAAGTACCAAATTGCTCTATATACCAGTTAGAAGCATGTCAAAGAAATTAATGTCTACTTGTTCGTCAATTAGGTACTTTTTATGAGCAAACATTGTCAATTTTGATATAAAACCCTATCTTTCTAGCTAATATATGGCTGATCAAAATCTAATTTCATAACCAATATATACCTAAATTAAATATTAAACATGGAGGACACAGAAAATGTAGAGGTTAACAATTTCTTTTAAGAAGCCAAATCACGTAAGTAAGAAATAATCATTTTATACTTCTTTCCATATAAACTAAACAAAGAGACTTAACTGTGTGTTTTATGGCTTCAAGGGACTTTAGAAAATACCTGGTAACCTTGCATTGTAGCTCCTTTCACATTGTACAATTAAGGACTAAAAGTGTAAACCAACTTAGCCAAGGTCACATAGGTACTTAAGACGATGAATACAAGTCTAAATTTCCCTGTAACATAATGCTCTTCACACAAATTACCTTTCTCCCTTGTGCAAGATTTATTTCCCCTTAAAACTAGGAGTTCTGAGGAGAGAGAGACTACCTCTTCCTTTTTGTCACAGCCCAGGAGAAAATATGCTGGTCTATCATAATTCCGCTAAGAGACCGAATGATGTTTATAGGTGCTTCAGTTCAGAAGCTGAATTAAAAGTTGCAGACCACAAGAATATGGAGTTCAGTTATATATTCTTGACAGAACATACAGCTAAAATAGGAGGGACCTTGTTACCTTGTTTTTATTACTTATGAATATGTGGTGATCCACTTTTCCAAACTGAAGTCCAATACAAAGTACACATTGAAGTCCATCTTCCGGTAAATTATCAAGATGTACAAATCGATTGTAAATTTTATCTATATCTGCCTGTAGCTTTTTTTTGAGAGACAGCACAGAAAAAGAGAAACACAACTGAAGTATCAGACTGTAAAACATGGATTAACAGCAATTTAATTTTTCAGAGGTCAGATGATATCCTCTCCCAAGAGTAAGAAAATGACTATGTGGGTGAAGATAGAGAGGTCTTAGTTTTTTAGATTTGAGTAATCAGGGAAAACAATATACTAAAACAGGAAGTATAATCTTTCTTCTATCAACATATTTACTCAAAACACTTAATATACCCAAGCTACTTATCGCTCCAGCATCTGGAAAATATTTCACATCAGGGATGACCATGACCTTTTATTTCTTAATTTTACCAAAAGAAGACCCATCTGACACCTCCATCACCTCAATATTTAAAAATTAGTGCTAAGGTTTTCTTTAATTCCTAACAGGTGAACAAATAAAACAACCAATGTTTCTATCAACTAATCAAGTGTACAAAAAGCATTTAAATGCAAACCTTACCTCTGGGTCATTTTCTTTAGTCAAGGTTGTAAATATAGCTTCCTAGAAAGGCAAAATAGATGAAGGTTGAAGGTGTAAGCTCTTCCTCCTTCACATATTTAATTAGTAAATATTTATGATAAAATACCCTATATGAATAAGCATTAAGCATATTTCATAAAATGAAGAGTCAGCAAAAGTTCTGTTCCTTCCAAAACTCTTTCTCTCTTCCTAAACAAGTTACCCAAGTCCCACCCTACCCATACACCTTAATCCTGCCTATTCCCCTAAGTGCATTAAAGATTAATAAAGTGGTACCATTCTGGGGAAGATACTCAAACTCACATATAAAGAATAAGAGATTTAATTTAGCAGACAGTAAGAGAATTCAAATTATGAAACAAAAAGTTAATTAAGCAAAGTAGGGAATGAGGAAGAACAGAGATGTAGAGTAGTAAAAAAACCAGAACTGGGTATTAAGTGGACAGCGATTTAGTGCTGTTGAATTATAAAAAAGCCAAGAGTGGCATGAGACAAGGATGTCAAAGCTGGGAAAGACTAGCTAATGGAAGGGTTACATGTATAGGAAAGGAACTTTACCTTATGAGACTATGGCTCTTAAAAGAACTTTTTTTCTCTCTTTTGACACTACTGACAAACAAATCTCAGCAATTACATTACATTAGAGTGATTCTCAATGGAAGGCTATTTCAAGTTATGTGCATTTCCACCTTCCTCTAGAGATTCTAATATCTCTGTTTTATGTCTCTTAGCAGTTGATAGTAAATGTTTGTAGCCCACACAGAAACAATGAAGGGTCTCTAAATCAGGTGAATTTGAATAGATTTGAATTTTACATCAGTCTCAAAACTTTGTGGAGAAGTTTTAAGGGAGACAAAACTGAAGGTAGAAGACATAAAGAACAACTACGTCAGCAGGAGTTTTTAAGAGGTGAAGCAATGGTGGATGGGATGAAGAGGGAACAAACTCCAGAAATACTTGGGAGTTAAAACAGACAAGACCTAGTGACAGACTGGTTGTTAAGAAATGAGAGGAAAAAATTAAAGATAATCTCTGGGATTTCAGTTTCAATGACAGATAATGGCAGTTAGATAAGAATAGAGGTCTCTACAGACAGCAGTTTTCAACTGTTTTCCATTCCAACATACATGAGGGATTGGATTCCCTCAATATGGAAGCAACTCTCTAACAGTAGCATGGGAGACTGGGAGGATAGAAGGCTTTCTCAGTGTCTGAAAGAAAACATGTGACCCAAAGAAGAAAACCAGAAAACAGACTACAATAAATCTATTAAAAAATTTAATAATATTCTAGTAAAAATTATGGCAAGTTTCTTATTCACCTCATCTTTTATATTCATGTTTTCAGGAGCCATACTTATTGAAAGTTGATTTCCATCCATTGATATTGGGAAGCAGGTATAAAATTTCACCATAGAATCTGCAGATTTTCTATTTATTTCTATAAATGCCTTTTAAAACAGAAATCACAAGAAAAAAATAAATGTCTTATTTAAGTTACTTTTTCTTGAAAAGATTTAATACTTAAGAGCAAATGAATAACTTAGTAACTATTTTTAAGGTAAAAAATGCATTCTTCAGAAAGGTAAGGCAAACAGACTCAGAATATTACAACCATAAACAAGAAATAATGAATGGCTGAACCCATAAAAGGCAATACTAAAAAGGGAAATACGAGTGGACATACTAGTAAATGATATTAAGGAAAGTCTTATTTATCTTATTCAGCACTGTACCCTTAGTACCCAAAGCAGTATCTAGCATGTAACAGACATTTAATGAACATTCGTTAAGTGAACAAATAAGTTTAATGATTGATTAATAAAGAGAAAGAAGAACCAAAGAAATGTGTAATGATTGCCAAGTTTTTATTTTATTGTTTTCATAAGTGTAAAATTGTAGCTCCAGACATTTTGGTTTTAATTTTCATAGCTGGGTAAGTAAAGAGGTTGTACATTCTTTCATGTTTGATAGTTAATGAAGTAGAAACCTTCCATATATTTGTTTATAGCTGTAACCTTTTAAAAACGAATTATCTTTTTGTCATCTGTCAATTTATTTATTGAACTTTTAATATTTTATAGCATATGTGGATATGAATCCTTTGTTTCCCATTTTACACAAATATTTTTAATGTTTTATATCCATTTTGCTTTATGTTAATTTTAATTTTACAAATGTTTAAAATGTTTATATGACTGAATCTGATATTTTTCCATATAATATCTAGAAAAGTATTATAATTCTACTCAACTCTAATCAAACCTAGACAGATAATAATCTAGAGTTTCTGCATGTGGATTTTATACGTAATTTATCTACTTACATATCTACTTTGGTATATGATGTAAAGTATGAATTTGAATTATTTGTTCCTAGATTCCCAAAATTTCCCATTTCAATGTATTGTCACATAAAAAAATTCTTATATTAAAAAATGCATTCCTTTTTATTCTTGTCTATCTCTAATCACAAATAATCTGCTTTTTAAAAAACGGTCTTACTGAAATATAACACGTATCATAAAGTTCATCTGTTTGAGTGTACAATTCAATGGTTTTTAGTATATTTACAGAGTTGTGCAACCATTCAGACAGCCTACTTTCAAGATGATGTGAAATTGCATATAACTCACTTATACTCACTCTCCTCTCCTACTCTGTTTTCTTAGGCACAGTGGCTCTAATTACCACCAAACATATATATCCTACTCTACTCTCAAAGGTCTCTAGTGACCACGAACTCCTTTCTACTGTAAGAACACTACTAACCACCACTCTAATTGACGTCATTTCCATTATTTAAACTTTCCTGAAATCTCACCTCCTATAAAGTACCTTCCACAAGTTGTTCATTATTAACAATATATTTTGTTTTGTTTTAAAATTACAAAAGGAATACATAATTATTAAAGTAGACTTAAAACATACAAATAAACTTAGGTTGTTCTAAGTACTGATGACATCCTTAGTCTGAGTCTTAAAATGTTTACTTCACATTTAAGTATAATTAATAAAAGAAATATTAGTAAAAGAGTGCTCTACAAAATTTTATAAGTCGTTTTAAAAACTCTATATGAACATACTAAAGATGTAAAACATTTTCTAGTAAACTAAAATTTTGAGCAAAGCTTTGACACATTAGTAAGCCATTCTTTCCAATATTAAAACTATGTCTGATTAGAATAATACTATAAGGGATATCTGTGTTTTATATTTTAAAACTCCCTTAGCTTGAGATAGCTTAATTACTTTGAGGCAATGATTTTAAATCCTTTCTTTCTAGTTTTGTAAACTTAAATGTTTTCAAAATGTGCTTGCAGACAACACGAACAGCTATTATCATCTTACCTTATTATGAGATGATAAAATCAAAATATCCTTTAAACCACCAAATGGTTTTACTAGGTTGTAAACTTCTTCTACAGAATATCCTTTATTAGGCAAATTAGAAATAAGTACCACACACATTTCCTCTGTTTCCTTCAAAATAAATTTAAGAATTGACATTAAAATTTCTTTAACTACTTTTACATTTACTTAAGTTTATACTACAGATCATATGTTATGTTAGTAATTAAACTCCATTTAATAATAAATCTGATCAATTCAGAAGACTGGTGTGAATCTCAAACTAAAAACAAAACAAAATGCAAATTTCCTCTCTTCAAGTACATAGAATAATTTCAAACATACCATGTGTCATCTAGTCAAGATCTTTAGTGCTCTTTTTCTCAAATGTTGTTTAAAAATACAAGTTCAAAAACATAAGTTTGCTTGTCTCTGACTACAACTCCTTCCTTTCATACACTGTTGCCATTCCTGTGCCTTGTGATGCTAATATCCTCAAGCTCTAAATCAGTGCCTATCCTTTTATCTCTCTGCATAAAATAATCACTTCAGGGAATATAAAGCTTAACTAGTCTCTTAGGATCCTTACCCAAAAACCCAATCCCCACTACAAAGTAAACACTTTCATTTCTGCCTTCCCTTCTCTCAGACCTATTTTATTCTTCAAGATGACTCTCTCATATCAATGCCAATTTTTCCTTTAGTGGACATCAGAGAAATCCTTAAAGGTGTACTATAATAAATTTGGCAACTTGCGACTTATCTTTTTAAAAGAAGAGAGGTAGGAAGTTATAATTTTCATAAACCAGTTGAGAATGATTTTTAACTAGCATGTCAATTGTATTCATAAATGGTTTCTTCTAAAATGCTTTAAGTAAACCTAAAATACCCTATTGGTGCTTTAAAATATCCTTCCTAAAACAAAATAGTAAGACACACTACTTAGTTACTACTTGAAGAATGGATCTACCAGTCAAAAATAAACTTATGCTTAGATCCCAAACGATCTCAAGATCTTAACCAGTAAAATCTAAATTAATGAGATTTTATTATACTTATAATAACAGATGTAACCCAAGGAGAACAATAAAGTGAGCTTTATGTCCTTCAAAGAAAACTGCAAACTCCACTTGCTCCTCTAAAAATGCAAAGAACAACTGATATTCTAAACAGAGACATTATCTCCATTTGTCTCTAACAAAGAAGAAGAAAACATTTCACAAAATTCTGTTGGTTCTAATGACAATCTATTGTCTACTCAAAAACCCATTTTGGCCTAACATTTTGTTCTTGGTGAAAAGTAAATCTCAAAAACATGCACATTTAATGATAATCTGCACCTAAACTTTTTTGACTTACTTTGTAACTCAAGATTTTTTAACTCAAACCATATTTAAAAAGTCACAAATGACTGGAATTTTTCACCATACCAAATCCTGTACATTTTTTACCTAAGTTTTTAGCAAAAAAAATATGTTGTGTTAAAATTTCTTAGGCTTTTACAAAATAAGTAAAAAATAAAAGCTGACCTTGTTAACTGATTCATCTTCTGTGGCCTCCAAAGCAGCTTCTTTAGACACAAAATAAAATAAGAATTCATACAGGTCTATTTCATTTATCAAGATCCCACTTTATTCCACAATGGATTAAATAGTAGCTACATAAAAATGTATACAATTGACAAAAGACTAGAGAATTTAAGTAGGAAACAGCTACAGAAGTAACACTGGCTTTTAAATAATATGTTTAGTTTCAGTCCTTCTGAGAGCAAAATTTAAGAATAATCAAGAGACACAGTGAAGATCTGAACTGTAATATTCTTAACTTCACTTAGGTATGACCCTGGTGTTAAAAAAAATATATACATATGGGACACAAAATTAAATGCCTTATTTTCTTAAAATTTAATTTTCTATCTTTAAACATAAGAGAAGAAAATAAAATTTCTATTGACCCACCTGGAATAGTTTCTTTAGCACTATTTTCAGTGGTTTTGACTTCCACACTGGTCTTTATTTCAGAGTTTTCTGCATGAAATAGTCTGCTTTAATAGTCTAGAAAAACACGCTAATATATTTAAACTAATGAATCTAAACAGGAACTTAAATTAGTTTATATTTTGCCACTTCAAGTCTCTTCAGGCTGACCCGATTTAAGTCAAAGGTAATACAAATTTCTCTTAGAAAAACAAAACAATCCCTTTAAAATTTTTAAGCTATGATTTTGGGGCTGGCCCCGTGGCCGAGTGGTTAAGTTTGCACGCTCCACTGCAGCCGGCCCAGTGTTTCGTTGGTTGGAATCCTGGGCGCAGACATGGCACTGCTCATTAAACCACGCTGAGGCAGCGTCCCACATGCCACAACTAGAAAGACCCACAACGAAGAATATACAACTATGTACCGGGGGACTTTGGGGAGAAAAAGGAAAAAAATAAAATCTTTAAAAAAAAAAAAATTTTAAGCAATGATTTCAAAATATACTTCAAATGTATACCAAGATGATCTAACTAAAAGAAAGCATTGAATGACAGCATTTCAAGCTTACCTGATACAATCACAGGTTTACTGGTGTCTTTGTTTTTGACAATGCCAGCCTTTTTGACTTCTAGAGACTTCTTTCCACTAGATTTTGCTTTTAAAAGTAGAATTGAACCATTATTCTAAGAGTCTGATCATTTAGCATGTTTCACACTAATAAATTAGCAAATAAGTAGTTTGACTTTACTGTAAAAGCAGTTCTTTTCCATATATTTATTATTTCCATTTATTTTCAGTATCTGTTTACTAATAAGATTAAAAGCACATACAATTTTTGTTAATGGCCATTAATGAGCAATAAGTTTAACTCTAACGTGGCAGAGGCACACCATAAGCATACAAAAAATTCATATTTTATAATTTTACAAGGGTTCTTTAAAATTACATTAGTTTATTGGAAAAATATATTAGTTTATACTTAATTTGTAAATAATTAACAAAGCATGTTAGTTTTAACATGTTTTATTTATTTAAAATAGTGTTCCATTTCTTTATGGAGGAAATACATTCTTATAACATGGCAAGAAAAAGTCTTCTTTAAAGTAACAAATATCAGAGGAATTGTGCAAGCTGGGGAAGGTAATATGAAGTGACAGCTCTAAAAAAATGAGGAAAACAAAGATTAAACAATTTATACGGGGGAAGTGGCAGAGCAGCCCGTGATTATATAAGCTGTCAAAAATGTTTCCTACACAAAAATTTATCTTCAATAGCAGATACTGTCAAAGTATCAAAAATTAAAAGTTTCCTACTGTCAGGTTTTAAACATCAAAGAAGTATCTACTGGGGCTGGCCCGGTGGCATAGCAGTTAAGTTTGTGCACTCTGCTTCAGTGGCCCAGAGTTCACCAGTCTGGATCCCTGGCGCAGACCTACGCACACCGCTTATCAAGCCATGCTGTGGCAGGTGACCCCCAAAATTGAGGAACATAGGCACAGATGTTAGCTCAGGGCCAATCTTCCTCAGCAAAAAGAGGAGGACTGGCAGCAGATGTTAGCTCAGAACTCATTTTCCTCAAAAAAAAAAAAAAGTATCTACTAAACTTTTCAAGATGTTTTTAGATAATACAAGTTACATGAATTCAAAACTTGCTTTTGACATAATATTTATTATATTCTTTAAGGCAGAATTAAGAATAAGCTTAATAAAACCTCTCCTTCCCAATAGTCTTACCTGTCTTGATTGAAGCTTTATTACCTTTAGCAGCTACTGTTACCACAGATTTTACAGAACCCGCTGATTTCCCTAAATCACAAAAGCCGTAGTCAAAACTGGTTTATTTATCTAGTATCAACAATCCCTAAATAATCTCACAAAGAACATAAGAGTGACGGACTATATTTTATTCAAAACATAAAATGCTATCATCTTTGGGTGCACAGGTCATTTTCTAAATCTACCAATCATGATAATTTCTTCAGGAAGGAAAACATCACTGAAATAAGAATTCACCTCACCACTAGGGTACTTAAAAATAGCATTCAGGCAAGTTTAATAAATCTCTTAATGTGTGGATCAACATAGAAGCAAAATCACTAACTGTGAGAATATAAAAACAATCTCATGATGCTTCTGATGATTCCAAAAGCAGTTATACTTAAGGGCCTCCCAGCCCACGCTCCCCTGGCTCCCAGTTGATTGAAAAACGTGTAAGAACACCTACATCATGGTCAGGCCACATAAATATTGCTCTGACCCATCCCTAGTGGGCCCTATGTGAACTATTTAAACTGCTGTGACTCTTTTTTGTACACACACATCTATTATTTACTGTTGCTTATTTTTCAAGATGATATGTATCATCATCAAAGTGTCACTGAAAAGATCACCAGAGAGCCAAAACTCTCTCTATTCAGAGAGCAACAGGAGATTTAACTCTGAAAATTAGGATTCATAACAACTAGAAAGGTAGTATGAGGAAAAAGTCCAGGATCAGAAGTCAGTAGATCCAAGTTGAATTCCAAATTAAATTGTCAAGTCTTGGGGTATTAACTTATTTCTGCGCACATTTCCCCAATTATAAACAAGGGCGATGATTGCTATAATTACCTAACCAGACACTTATGAAAATATGATCATGCTTTTGAAAAGTTATCATACAAATAAAAAGAATTATTGATAACTACAAAAATCAATCAAAATAGTTTACAAATCCACCCTTTATATCCAAAGACGGACCCTAGTCTTCACTGAAAAAGGAGCAATACCGATTCTTATGTAGACTGTCACTTAACCACTTATTTCTTAGTCAATTCCAAGTTTTGTCACACTGCAGTAATCCGAGCCCCAGTGGGCCCTTAAGGTATTTCTTTCACTATCCCTATGTTATTACCACAAGTCAATCTACTTTACTACTTCTAGCTTGGTACCAAAACTTAAGAAAAAAATATCTAGAATTAATTTCCAACAGTTAAGGGGTGGCTAGTGGCTTTAGTACCCACTCCCCTAAATCTCCACCAGTGAATCTCATAAACTTACTATAAAAGTAATATCAAAATGCTAAATAAATGCATATACCAAACAAGTTTTCTAGCCACTCCTGACCCCTCCAGATTACTGCTTCTAAGAAACTACTATACGAAAATTTTAGATCTGCCACCAACAATGGTATTTGCTAGTTCAAGGTTGCTTCCTTTCCTTTCTACCATTATAGAGACACTGATCTCTATCCACTTAGAAAGATGACCCTGAATTAACCAGCACTTAGCAGAAACAGGCGGGAAAGTAAACAGGAGGATAAGGTTAGGGAAAAGACAAAAAAAATTAATAATTACTTTAAAACTCACTATAGTCCACAAAAACTACAAAGGGAACATAATTTGCTGTAAGTCTGTTATCTGGACTATTTTATAAAAGAAAGCATATAGAGAGAAGACCTTAATAAAACAGAAAGAGGGAAATATCTCTGATACTTATCATGAGAAATAGTTTCCCAGTTAAATTATCTGAAAATAATCTTAAATTACAAGAACATGATCTACTAAATCTTTCTCAAAATTTCTAGTGACTGTAAATTTCAAAGATTAGTATATACTCGGCAAGTACTATATCACATGAAATCCAAGACTACTGCTATATACTTCTTAAATAATTTAAAGGTAACTAATATGTCTAGAATTCTAATAAAAAACATACCTGAAGATTTATTCACTTTGGCTGTAGATGTCTTGGCTTGTCCAGTTTTGGCTAAAATAACAAGAAAAATATATCAAAAAAACATTACAAATAACGTCCGTCATTTAGATTTAGGAAAGAGCTAACCTGCAAGGATTTTGAAAAACACTGTAAGAAACATTTCTATACTCATCTTTGTATGCCCATAGAACTATTAACCATAGGTAAATTCTTCAACATGGACTTGTTGAGACAAAAGGCATATATTTAAATTTTAACAATTAACATTAAATTGTCCTCCAGAAAAGTTGTAATAATTAATATTCTCATCAATAGTACATGAGAGTGGGGCTTCCCCAGTGTCACACAAATACAGTATGTAAGAGATGTTATTAAATCACTCCAATCTGAGATGGAAACTAGTATGACTTTTTTGTTTCTTTACTTATGAGTAAAGTTCTATCAATTTTCATATGTTTAATTCATCTCTATTTCCTTCTCTGTGACTGCCTATTCTTAGCATTTGACAATTTATCTTTTGCGTTGCTGAGGTGTTTCTTGTTATTTATTAGAGCTCTTTATATATTAGGAAAATCAGTCTATATCACACAGGTAATAATTCTTAAAGAAGTTACGCAAAATACTATGCAAAAATACTTCTTACGTAGTCAAATGTCTTCCTGATAGGGAAAGACTTCCCCACTTTGAAATTAGAAACAACAAATCTTTAATATTTTCTTTCAATACTTTTAATTACCACTTTAAATCACTTTAAATCTTTGATCTATCTGTAATTTTTTTTTTTTTTTAGGAAGATTAGCCCTGAGCTAACATCGGCTGCTAATCCTCCTCCTTTTGCTGAGGAAGACTGGCCCTGAGCTAACATCTGTGCCCATCTTCCTCCACCTTATATGTGGGACCCCTACCATAGCATGGCTTGCCAAGCGGTGCCATGTCTGCACCCAGGATCTGAACCGGCAAACCCCCGAAGTGGAATGTGTGCATTTAACCACAGTGCCACCAGGCCGGCTGCAGATCCATCTGTAATTTATTTTGATACTACAACCGCTTTACTTTTACAAACTGGTTAATCAATTTAATGAATAATTGATCTTTTCCCTGCTAATCTGAATTACCATAATGATTTATGATGTTCCATATGTTTTGGGGAATATCTCTGGAATCTCTTCTGGCCTATTGATCTTTTCTCTATTTATGCAACTATATGAAACTTTTATGAATTTTTACCTTTGGAATATATTTTAACATCTGTTAGTCCTAGTCTATCCTAATTACTCTTTCTTTGCAGAATTTTCATGTTTATTCTATGCTAATTTTTTGTATATAAACTTTATAATCAGCTTATATGGTTTAAAAAGTCTTCTTGGTGGGGCTGGCCCAATGGCCGAGTGATTAAGTTCGCGTGCTCTGCTGCGGCAGCCCAGGGTTTCAGCGGTTTGGGTGTGGACATGGCATCACTCGTTAGGCCACGCTGAGGTGGCGTCCCACATGCCACAACTACAAGGACCCACAACTAGAATATACAACTATGTACTGGGGGGATTTGGGGAGAAAAAGCAGGGAAAAAAGAATCCCATTGGTATTTTTACTAGGTTCATAATATTTACGTTTTATAAGGCATATTACAGCAGTGAAGCTTTCTACCCAAGGATGAACTGTTTACTCGGTTAAGCCCTATTCTATGCCTCTTAGTATTTAAAGTTTTCTTTTCATAGCTTTTACCTTTTTTATTATTGTAAATGGAAAATTTTATTAGATTACATATAAGTGGTTACTTTTTATATAATAAAGCAATTGAAGTCTTATACTAATTTAAGAGCATTAAGTAAGATGGCTAATTATATTTAATAGCATTTCAATCCATTCTCTTGGGTTTTTCACACATACTTGGGTTTTTCATGACACATACATATCTGCCAATAATAATGTTGTATCGGATTTGTCAAATTTTACGCCTCTTGACTTGTAGTGCCCTGGCTAATTTTAGCACAATATTCATGTTAACTCAGAAGTGATGACGAATATCCTTTGTTTTGTTCTCAATCTTAATAGGAATGACTCCTCTGTTTCACTATTAAACACATGCTGACTTTTTTTTTTTAATGAGGAAGATTGTTGCTGAGCTAACATCCATGCCAATCTTCTATTTTGTATGTGGGAAGGTGCCACAGCATGGCTTGATGAGCAGTGTGTAGGTCTATAACCGGGATCCAAACCTGCAAACCCTGGGCTGCCAATGTAGAGTGTGTGACCTTAACCACCGTGCCACTGGGCTGGCCCCAAGCATATGCTGACTTTTGACTTGATATATTGTGTATGTTTGTATGTATATAAATAAAAGTTATGCATACAGAAACACACTATCATATTAAGGAAGCAGTCATTTACTTTAAGAAGTTTATTTTTTTTTGAATGCTAGGAATGGATGTTGAACTTTATTAAATATCCTTCAGCATTTATCTTTCTCTATTTAATATGGTGAACTGAATTAACAGATTTCATAATTTTGAACCATCTTTATACTCCTGATATGATCCCCTCTTGGGTATGCTACATAATTCATTTAACGTGTTCTCAGACACCATATGCTAAAATTTTACTTAAAAATTTTGAATATCAAGACTCATAAGTGAAACTATTCTGTAGTTTTAATTATAATGATAGCTTTATTAGCATATTAAAGCATTTAACTCAATTTTGAGATAATTGTAAATTCACATGGAGTTGTACGAAATAATAGGGAGAGATCTCATATATACTTCACCCAGCTTCCCCAATGGTAACATTTTTTTGTAATTACATACTATATCATAAACAGGAAATTGACACTGATATAATCTACCAACATTTAAATTTTCCCAGGTTACACACACTCATTACTGTGTATTTAGTTCTATGAAATCTAATCACATAAATGTAGATTACTGTGACCACCAGTCAAAACACAGAACAGTCCTATCACAAGCATCTTTCCTACTACTCTTTTTTTTGCCTGAGGAAGATCTGCTCTAACATCTGTACCAATCTTTCTCTATTTTGTATGTGGGTTGCTGCCACAGCATGGCTGATGAGTGATATAGGTCCATGCCTGGGATCTGAACCTGCGAACCTGGTCTGCCAAAGTGGAGTGTGCTGAACTAATCACTATGTCATGGGGCCAGCCCACCTGCTACCCATTTACAGCCAACAGCCACCTTACTTCCTCCCTCTAAACCTCTGCCAACCACTAATCTGTTCTCTATCTCTAGAATTTCATCATTTCAAGAATGTTATATAAAGGAAAGCTTGCAATAGATAATTTTTTGAGATTGATTTTTTTCACTCAGCCTAACTCCTCTGCAATCCATCGAAGTTGCTCTATGTATTAATAATTCATTCCATTTAATGGATGAATTGTATTCCATGCTACAGACCCCATCATAGTTTGTTTAACCATTCACCCACTGAAGGACATTTTGGCTATTATGAATAAAGAGGCTATAAATATTCATGGGTAGGTTTTTGTGCAAACAGGTTGTGGGCGAACATAATTCATTTGGAATAAATGCCCAAGAGTGTAGTTGCTGGGTCCTATGCTAAGCACATGTCCATTTAGTTAAAAAACCGCAATACTCTTTTCGAGAATGGGTATACCATTTTACATTCCCACCAGCAATGCAGGAGTTTCTCCACATCCTCAACAGCATTTTACTATTTTCTTCTCTTAGCCATTCTGATATCTTTTTCAGTATTTAATGTCAGTATGAGCCTGTTTTTTCCTTCTTGATTCCCCTCTTTCCACCCCCCTTTTTAAAGAAAGTTTTCCTTTCCTCCGAACGTTATGGAATAGTTGAAATAGAACTACAGTTATCACTTCCTTAAAGGTTTAAAGGAACTCACATGTGGAAACTACTTGGGCAGAGTGCTTTTATTGGGGAAATAACTGACTTAAAACAAAGAGTTGTTTTCATCTGGGAAGTGAAAAGGTAAAAAGAAAAAGATACATTTACAAAAAAAAAGAAAGAACAGGAACCCAATAAAATCTTAAAGAAAAAAACCATTAAATCAAGGATGACAAACCAGAAAATTCACTACGAATTTTTCCATGGGTTCAGTTATAACATTAATACAAACTTGGTTGGAGTATGCCTGTACTCTTCCTCCTGCAAATGTTTATTCATTAACTCTTACACTACATGAGATATTAAGGGATGGAAAAATAAAACTACAAATATTCCCTCACCTAGCCAAGTGAAAGAGAGAGACTTACAATGTACACAGTATTACCACAGGGAGTTGGGAGCTTCTAACTGCCTAGGAGAGTCAGGGAAGGTATCACAAAGAAGTTTCATCTGATATGGGCCTTAAAGGATAAACTACAATTTGCCCCACCTACACCTCCAAAAAGGACATCTTAATCGATTTTTTATCTTCAGTACCTTGCACGAGGCCTGGCATCTACTAAGTAGGTCCTTAGCAAGTGCTTACCAAGTAAAATTAACTGAATTCAGGCAATGATTCCACACAAATAGATAGCATAAATAAAGAACTGAGAAATGAAATAGTATAGTATAGCTGGAAAATAAACTGTTCTGAGTGGCTGGAACATAATATACAGTTGAGTAACAAGAGATTGAAAACGTAACCTGGAACCAAAGAGTAAAGGATCATTTATGCAATGCTGAACAATCTGGGCTTTCTCTTGTGGGTTACTAAGAATGGAATGATCAGATCTGCTTTAAAAAGACCTCAGGGTGTGAATAACAGAGCAGAGAGTAGAAGAAAAAACAATCAGTCAGGAGGCTAGCTTCAAAAGTTCAAATGTAAGTCTGAAATAAAACAGTTACAGATATGATGGAGCAAAGGAGAAAGAGATAGTTGAGGTAGATTCAAGAGAGAACTAACTTGAATCAGCCACTGATTAGGTGAAAAGAGGAAGGATGTTATTTAAATTTCAACTGGGTGTGACAGAAGAGAAGACAAGACAGGGTAAAGGATTACTAATGGATTTCTACATTGGATGCCTAGTGGTGACTGTTAGATGATATTAAAAAATGAGAGGAGTAAACTTGATGGGTAGGAGGTTTACGTACGTATGGGAGATGTCACTGGTCCTTAAAGATGTGGGAAGGAAAGAAATCAACCAGGAAGAAAAGTATGAAACAGAAGAGGAACAGACTTTTAAGGAAACCATTAGGGGAAGATAAAAGAAGAGCTTAATCAAAGGAGATGAAGAACAAGTTTCAGTCTCAGAGACCGTAGTTTAAGGGAAAGCTTTGGAATTACAGTCGTGGGTTTGAATCCTCTCTTTCATGTGACCCTGAGTAGGTCATTTAACCTCTCTGAATCTGTTTCCTCATCTATAAAATGAAAACAGAATTAACTATAGTCACAGCGTGGTTTGAAAGATTAAGTTGGATAACATAAATTGCCTAGTATAAATAAATAGTGTAACCCATGGCAGATTTCTTTCTCTTGTTTTCTGTCTTCTGGCACAGATTATGCCCCTTAGTAGACCCTTCTACTTAACAAATCATTACCTTACTCTACACACTAAATTCTACCTCTAAATCAAACTAACCTAGATCACCTTTATCCTGTTATAACACTTCTCACTTTCTACAAAACATATTATTTAATGTTTATTATCTGTTACCTCAAGTTAAAATGTAAGCTACTTGGAAATAGAGCTCTTGCCTAGTTGGTTCACTGATGTGCCCCAACAGTTTAAAGAGTGTCTCCAATTATGGGCATATAGTAGGTGCTCACTAAATATTTTTATTTCTTTTTAATTAGTACTGGGTAAGAGTTCTTAAGTTTTCCTTTCTGATAAAATTAAGTTTTTGCTTCCTCCCTGTACTTTTCTTCGTCCTTTTTGATTTGTGCTTATAACCAAAGTTATCTTTAAAACTATCCTAATTAACTTCCTATCACTCTTTAATCTGACATCACTGAATTCAAAAGGCATCGTCACCCTCATCTTTCTCACCTGACACTTTCTCAGTCTTATTTACAGACTCCTCTCTTTCTTTTTCCTTTCTTCAATTATATTGGAAGGGAGGAAGTACTTAGCTTGAAGTACTTCTCCCTCATTACTTTTGTGATGTTAGGACCATTCCCAAAATTTAGACCTTAAACAAAAAGTTTCCTATGTATCCCACTTTCAATGCCATGTGATTTGCTGACTAAAGGATATCTCCAATAGAAATCCTATGATAGCTGAAATTCAGCAATGTTGAAATCTAAGTTCACGGTTTTCCCCAAATTGAAAGAAATCACTGCATCTAAGTTTTGCTATTATAATCAATTATTACTACACTCTTCGGGTAAACTCTAGCATGAAACCTTAAAATTTTTAAATTATTTTAATTTTTATATTTTATTCACTAAAAAAGTCTATGAAATAAAAATTCAGATTATACCATCCCATACCATTTTAATTAAACTTTTTATATCAGGTACTAATTATCTTAAAGTGAATGCCAACTGTGTTTTCTCAATAGATTTTTCAGTCTCTCCTAATTTATCGAATACATATGAGCATCCTAAACTAGTGGTTCTTTATTCCCTATCGCAATTTCCCAGAGTCTGTACTAATTATTACTAGGTCTTACAAAGAAAAAATGGGGCACAGTTTAGCCAACCTTTGGAAAGAAGGGGGTAAACAAAGCTAAATAAGTTTCTTTCCTGCAGGCTTTCATAAAGCGAATGTGTTTTGTCAAAGTTTTGTTTTTTTTTTTAAAAAAGTAAAAAGCTACAAGGGAATTTATTTTTAATAATACATTTAGCTCAATATATCCAAAATATAATTTCAACATGTGACTAATTTAAAAAGTCACTGATGAGATATTTTACATGCTTTCTTTTCCCTCGTAAGTCTTTGAAATCTGATGCGTATTTGATAAGTACAACACATCTCAATTTGGACTAGCCACATTTCAAGCGCTGGGTAGCCACACGTGGTGAGTGGCTACCGTATGTGCCAGTATAGGAACAGCATTGTGAAAGTTTTTTTAAGGAAAAAAACAAAGCTGTAATACATATCCCAAAGTTTATCTGATCCAAAACACCCTCCAGGAATCATCTCTCACACATGGCACTGAGAAACGCTGTTGGAGGGGTCAAATTTAACCTTCCCAGCACGACTCCTCAAGGCCTTCTATACAGTGATTCCTCAATTTCGTTGCTTTCGTTAAGTCACAGCCCTAACTATATACTATGTGTTTATATGCTCACATTTAAACTTCAGTCAAAATTTACTGCCTTCCAGAAGCTGCCCATAGTCCTCTCCACTGTAACTTCAGTACATTATTCAGCTAAACATTATGGAAAACTGAGATCTTCTATACAATCCAATTTCCCAGTGAATATTAGTTTTAGTACCAAAAACTCTTAATCTATCCTGAACAGAAATCTGGAACACATTATATACATGCCTTTCCAAAAGAGAACATAGAAAACACAACTTAACTTTCTGAATATATTTTCTGTCTACTTCATTTTAGCTTTTCTGCCTTGTCCTTCACCATCAAGCTGTTTATTCTTACTATTTTTCAAGAGTGTATGTTTTGGCCATAACTTCTTTCTCTCTACCTTCCCAATCTTAAATGAACTGAGAAAGAAAGATAACCCAGTTGATTAAAATTGTATGCAAAATTCATTTAGCTAGATTCATAATAAAGACCTGAAGTGTTTTCCTGAGTACAAAGAAACAACTTTTAGTACATGAGTGTAACAATGTTTATTTCTTTTTAGTCTTGTTTGTTTACTTTTTGGCTCTCAGCAGACTTTCAGAATCAAAGGGGACCAGGCAAGTATTGTAACATACCTTTTTTATGTTTTGTCTGGTGGGTTTTTTGAGAGGGAATGGAGAGAGATATTGCAAAATTAACCTAAACAGCTATTAACTATGAAACTATGATAGGCATTTTACATACATTATCTCACCAAGGCCTTATATTTATTTCAGAAAAGATTCTATAATTACACAGTACTAAGTATTAACCCCTAGCTTAATACAGGGGCCAATGTGGGTCTCTTGTACTAAAGTACAATAAAATATTGTTGTCCTAGCATCATCCTGCAAAAAGTTTCCAGTAAATTGACAAAATATACTCATCTTGAGAAGAAATATTAAAAATAACTTACTAGCAGAAGCTGAAGTCACAGTTTCAACAGTTTTGCAAATATCTGTATCTTTTCTATATAAAAGAAAAAAAATTTAGCAAAGACTGAAATTCTAAGATCTAAAACTTCTAAAGATGCAAAGCTTAAATCTAAAAGAGTTTAAAATCATTCAATTTGAATGATGTCCCATTTAAACTGGAGTCGGGGTGATAAAATACATTAAAAATAGTTGTAAAAATTAAAAATTTTTAATTCACACATTCATTCTCACATATGAAATCATGGAATTACTTACTTTAAAGTAGATGCAGATGTTTTCTTTGAATCTGTTGTCTTTTTCTTCACCTCTTTGTTCTATGCAGGAAAATATTTAAGAAGAAAAATTTAGTTTCTTCCCTAAATACAAAACATAATTTAGAAAAATCACAAAAGCATAAGAAATACAAGACAAACCATCTAAAATCTTCCTAGAGTATAAAAGCTTATCACCTTTTACTATTTATAGACAGAATAAAAAGATTTTCTTCAATTTGTCATCATATGGCGTTAATTTTATATCCTACCTTTTAGCACTCATCTACATTTTCTTAGCACTATCTTTCAAAAATATTATTTCAAATAGCGCTATGATAGTTCAGATATCTAACTGCCATCACCCTGATCCAATCTGCCACCATCTTTTGCTTTGATTACTCCAATAGCCTCATGAGGGTGTCTCCGCTTGTCTTTGCCTGTTCGCCCACCCCTAGTCTATTCTCGACATAGAACCAGATTGATCTTGCCATTCCTAGACTCAAAATCTTTTATTACGCTCAGAGAAAAAGCCAACACTCAGAATGGTCTATAAGAGTTTAAGCCACACATTCCCTCCACTCTCTACCCCCACAAACCACCACATACCTCTTCCTATCCTTCCCTACTTCCAACCCCAAACATCCTTCATATTCCTCAAACAAGCTACATAGGCATGGATCTCAAAAGCCTTTTGCACTTGCTGTCCCTTCTGTCTGGAATGCTCTCAACCCAGGGAATGGTGTGCGCCCTCACCTTGTTCAGGTGTTTGCTCAAATTTCACCTTTTCGATGAAACTTTCCATAACCTTATTGAAAGCTGCACAGCTCCTCATTCTCTAACAAGAGCACTTCTATTTCCCTTTTCTGTTATTTTTCTCCACAGCACTTGCTGCTAATAGACCCAATATGTATATATACTTAATTTCTTTTAATTTCTTCCCCTACCCCTTGAGGTTAAACTTGGTGAGAGGAGGGACTTTGTTTTATTCACTACTCTATCTCCAGTGCCTAAAATCATGCTTGGCAGTTAGTGAACATTCAGTAAAAATACATTAAACAGATCTGAACTTCATAACAACTGTTGTCATGTTATTTTATGTTTTCAGTTCTTTTTAAGTATCCCTGCCATTTCCTTTTGTGCTATATGGGATTTTATACCGAACACTTCCCTCGCCCCAACGATTTAGAAGATAAGCATCCTCCTACTTTTATTCTGCTAGCAGTTATCTTCAATTTTAAAAGAAAGCTAAACTACTGATTTCCTCTGTGTAAGTTTAAAAGTTTAGCCTTTACCCCTTGGGCTACATACCAATTCTTGATGACAGATTTTTAGACCAAAATTACTGTTTTGTAGTTTTAAGCCACATCTTTTGCAATTTTGTTCTATAAAAATATGATTAAGATTTTACTCTATGTTTAAATGATTTCATTGCTCATCACCAATCATTTTATATCATAACTTCTCCATTTCTTAAGTTCTTCATTCTGATAGTAATACCTCTATATATCTCTATAATATATATATTTATATATATATAAATATATTATATACTATATATTGAGACATATATATCTCTATATTACATAGAGATTATATATTTAACATATTTGTTTATATTTTTACTCTATATATAGAGAGAGAGATATATATAGATGAAACACTTTCTGAGAACGCGCGTGTCTGAGAATATTGTCCTAGCGCAAATTTCAGGATCTGACTTGAAATGGATGTACTGAATTACAATGAATTGACCTTTTTTCCATTCAACCTTAAGAATGTGTTGCTACGTTATCTAAGGGTAGATTATTTCTTTTTTACTCTTACACTGTTTCTGCCTGGATCACTATAGGGTCCCCTTCCATAACTACAAAATTTAAACTCTTCACCAGTATTTAATGGTGTTCTCCTTCTGGAATTCCAGTTATGTGCAGACTAGGTCTCCTAGATACATCCACCACGCTTTTCCTTTTCAATACCTTAGGCACTTTAACCTTCACTTAATGGACTATAAGCTCCAAGAAAGGTGGAAGCACATCTGTCTTGTTCACCACTGCATCTTCTGCAGATAGCACAAGACAGAGGTTTAAGTAGTAGTTTCTGAATTAAAATGAAATCAAATTCTCCTCTGAATTCTGGTTGTATCTCTTCAGTTTTATCTTCTTGTTATTCATTAGATTTTCCATAATGCACAAACCACTGTTCAATGCTTCCCAGCACTGTTTTTCATTTCCACGCAGTCTTCTTGGATCCTTGCTGACTGCTTGCTCTAGGTTTGAGATATAATGTCCCTATGAATCTTGCTGAAAACACTCAACTAAAAGTCTTGATTTTGTTTTATGTTTTGTTTTGTTTTTGCAGAGTGCTGAGTTGCAGCACTATTTCACAGTTGCAAGGGTTTTGTTTGTCAGAAAATCTGATCATACTTTTTTCTAGATCAAGGGCTCCTGCTCCTTTAAGGAAAACTTTGTGAATATGGACGTGTCCATTTCTCTGGGAAAAAAATTGCTTTCTTTCATCAGATTATTGGTAGTGATAATGGAGAGGGTAGCTGAAAAAAGTTAAAAATCATTTTTGAGGTTTGAGGTCTATGATGGCTTATAATCAAAAACAAGGTAATTGAGTTTGTCAGAGTTGTGCAGACCCATATTTTAATCCTTCAGGTTTAAATACAAGGACATGGGATATTTTTACCTTTTCTATAACATTTCTTTATCGAGTCCAAGCAGCAGCAAAATGGTGAGAATGTTCTGAGAATCACAGAAAGAGTCAAAGGCAGTCCTAACATAAAACATCAAATGTGGGCAGAAAAGTCTTGTCTTGGTTTTGACTATTCATGCCAAAATTAAGATCTGGACCAAGAAAGTTACAGCAGTGCCCTTCTTACTAGTTCGGGCTTCCTGACTATTTTGGGCTTGCTCTGGCAGGAAAACTTGATGTCATGCCCTGTGGTAACAGGCCAAAAAGACTGTCCACGTATTTCCTATCTGAAGAAGCCATACCAGAGTCCTGGTGGGGGTCCCCTCCAGTCAATCCTAGGAAGGCCACTCTATCACAACAGAGGAGTCATGAGTTAGCCTTTTAAGGCTCCTTCAATTCAGCACCGTCCAAACCATACTTAGTTGAAGAATATTAGTATTTTTGACAGGTAGATGGCATGTTTTCTAGTTTCCAGTGCTGATACTTTTTTACAGTAATGACAATGATTCATTACCATAAAAGTCAAGATAGTAAATACAGTTGGGCTCTTGGATTTATGCTGCCACCTTACTAATCTTATCAAAAAGTTGTCCAAGAGAATTATTTTAATCTATTTAAAATACACTAATACCTTAAATATATCTATTCACCTATTTTCCCAGATTAAACTTTTCAGAATTAAGGAAGACTGACCTTCTCTCCAGTTCTCCAAATGTAATGATCAGCGAAGTCTTACTTGAGAGTTACTGGTATAAGAAATTTCTCCTTTGTATTCTCAAGGTTACTAATTAACCCCAAACCATTACTATTATTACAACAATAACTGTAATGATAATTGGTTGACTAGATGAGTCTTCTAACCGGACTTCAGAGACCTTTTCTCTTCTCCCTTTTAATCAATCTGCTAAGCTTTCTTTGCCTTTAGAGTCATTTGCTCAACTAATTCACTCTGTAGATCACTTCCAGATGAATCTTTCTAATCAATCTATTTCATTATGTCACAGCCCTGCTCAAAACCTTGAATAACATTTAACTGTCTACAGGATAAAGTTTAAAATTCTTTAAATTACGCATTCAATTCTTGCTTCCCCTTAACCTCCAATGCAACTAGAGATGGCTGTGTCACAGTTCTGGTAAAACAAATGTAGGGAAAAGTCTCTGGGTAACTCATTCATCTTCTCAGGGTGGAAAAAAAAAAATCAAAACCCATTTTGCCCTTGATTTTTATTCCTTCATTTCTGCTTCAAAGATTAAAATGATGCCAGAAGGTACAGCAACCAACTTACAACTGAGGATGCAAAGTACATACTAAAGATGGTGAAGCAGAAAAACAAAAAGGCGGGGTTAGATACCATGAAGATACCATGGAGCTGGGCACCAGTCATGGCCCACCTACCTGCAGATTTCCTGTTATGATAAATAAACCTCTTACCTGTTTAATAAACCATGCTAATTTTTCTGTTAGTTGAAAACAAAAGAAATCCTAAACAATAAAATCGCAGTAAGTAGGAACATCATATGATTCATTATCCAAATCAGGACAATGGGAATAAATGGATGGCATGTAGCAGGTGTAAACTAGGATGATGGGTAACTCTAGTAGTAACTAATCAGAAAACAAAAGAGAAATAAAAAATAAAGATCCTGTGAAAGCCACATATAAGAAAGTTAAGTAAAGTCCTGTTTATAGTAACAAAAAATGAGAAATAACCTAAGTATCAATCCATAAGGAACTGGTAAAATAACTGTGGTATTTTCATACAAAGACCAATACCACAAAGAAGTTACAAAGAATGAGGAAACTCTATATGTACTAAGATGGTTAGATCGCCAAATCAAATTACTGATTGAAAAATATGTGCTTTATATAAAGCCCCTATAAAGTAGGCATTTTTCAGCAAATAAAAAAAAAAATGAAAATAACACACATACACAAAGCAAAACCTATTAGATATCTTTATGTACTTCCATAGACATTACCTACGGATACATAAACTAAAGCACAAAAAATAATATGGAAAGACTAAATTCATAAACATTGATACTTAGAAGATAGCAAAAGGTCCAAAAGAAGTTCTATGATTCTGTTTATAGAGTTCCAAACAGTACAACTCAATTATGGTATTAGAAATCAAGTCAGGGGTTACTTTTGGGCAGAAGGGAGGGTGTAAGGATTTGGAAAAAACATACAAAGCCCGTTGTCAATTTAGTTTGTGACCTAGGTAGACATTTCACATGTTTGCTAATTTTAAGTATTTTCTCCTATTCTATTGTTTGCCATTTAATACTGTTTATAGTGCTATATATACATATATATAAAGAAGCTGTTAATTTCAGTATATCTGAATTTATACATATATAACCTGTTGAGTGAACACTTATGCTTTATGCATTTTTCTGCATGTGCCACAGTTAAAACAAAAAGTTAAACTAATCAATAACAATGATGAAACAAGTAAAATCTAAATCCACTTTACCTGTGATTTTTTTTTTCCTGGAACAGATACTTTCACATTTTTCCCTTTTATCAGAAGAGGCGTTGTTTCAATGTACTTCATGACTGCGGTAATTGCCTCTTTAAATTTCATTTCCAAGTAAGCCTAAATGAAACAGATTATATTCCATTTCTGGTCAAAAATCTATCTTAAAAATTCTCTGTATAACTTAATACTTCTTTGTGGAACATAAAACTACGACATTAACTCAAGTCTTGGTTGTTTTTACTTCTCTTTTTGTTTTGCTAACGTGTAATTTGAAATGGACATTTAACCTTACAGAATTTCTATATTATTACCAAGATAAAAAGAGGACAACAAGGGTCGATGGCAGGCTCATGGAACAATAAGAAATGGGAAGGTGGGGCTCAATGAACAATCAGACAGAAAGCAGGATTTGGTCTAGCAGTTGTTAAGTCTGATATTTTTAAGGCTTCTTGCAACAAAGAAAACACTACCAACTATGTTTTCTTGTCTTATCTCACAACTTTATGTTTTGTTTAGTCTAGGGTTATACATAATTTTGGTGAACTTTATTATGTGAGGTACAGGAATACAACCCACATGTAAAAAACATGTACTGGAGGACCCGGCCCCACGGCTGAGTGGTTAAAGTTCCATGCACTCTGCTTTGGCAGCCTGGGTTCACAGGTTCAGATCCTGGGCACAGACCTACTCCACTCACCAGACATGCTGTGGTGGTGTCCCACACACACACACACACACACACACACACAAATAGAGAAGGACTGGCACAGATATTAGCTCAGGACTAATCTTCCTCAAGCAAATAAAGAGGAGGATTGCCAATGGATGTTAGCTCAGGGTGAACTTTCCTCAGCAAAAAACAAAACAAAACAAAACGCACTGTACAAATGAAATCATCTTTTTAGTATAACCTTACTGATGTGCTAAAGCAATGCATGGCAAACCACAGCCTTCCACTTGTTTTCATAAACAGTCTTTTTGAACACAGTCATGCTCATTTATTTATATAATATCTAGGACTGCTCTGGTACAACAATGGCAGAGTTGACTACTTACAATCCTATGGTATGCAAAGCCTAAAATATTTACTATCTGGCCCTTTACCAAAAAAGTATGTCAACCTCTGTTCTAAAGGATATGAAACAGTACTTGGGGACCTTGTTCACGTAAATCCAAACATTCACATAACTCTCAATTAACAATTATACATGTAGTAAAAGTAGCTAAAAGATCCAACAAGTCTTTATAAAGTAATGCCTTTGTATGCATTTTTTTAACAGATTGAACGACTCACCTCCTTTCTATATGGAACTATCAGGACATCATTAACTTTTCCAAACGGCTGAAATATTTTTCTAATATCTTCTTCAGTACAGCCATCCTCTGGTAACTCAGATATAAGAAGAACTGAATCATAATGTGAAGACTGGTCTTTCCGAAGCTATTTTTGGGATGAAAGGAAATTGAAACTAAACCAAATTAAGCCATGAAGTATAGTAATAATTCCTAGTATGATTTCTTCTACTATTAATTGTAATCCTTCAAAAATCTTCTAAATATTTTACCACAATTTAAAAAAAGATTTTTTTAAATACTAAAGAAAGGTGGTAAGAAATGTGTTTTATATTTTACCACTCAAACTCATCAGTGGTCAGAGTTTACAGGTAACCAATCACAAATGCTCTTTTCTGTTTAGAAGTTTTTTGTAACAAATAAGACCTATGGAATGGTCCAAAACTATTAAGGAATATTTTTCTATATGAATTTGCATGGCCCAGCACTAGTGAAGCAGCAATTACAGCTTTGTTTAGTCCTCATCTTTTTTTTTTTTTTTTTTTTTAAAGATTTTATTTTTTCCTTTTTCTCCCCAAAGCCCCCCGGTACATAGTTGTATATTCTTTGTTGTGGGTCCTTCTAGTTGTGGCATGTGGGACGCTGCCTCAGCGTGGTTTGATGAGCAGTGTCATGTCCGCGCCCAGGATTCGAACCAACGAAACACTGGGCCGCCTGCAGCGGAGTGCGCGAACTTAACCGCTCAGCCACGGGGCCAGCCCCTACTCCTCATTCTTATAAGTGAAAATACCTAAATAGGTGTAATACCTTAAAAGATTCATATATAATATATACAATTTGAATACACTATAATACCAAATTTACCACCTATGTTAAAAAAAACTTTTGAAAAGTTCCACTGCTACCATCTAGAAGTCTTGAAACAAAATGAAAACAATGTTACAGACTAATTCAGCCTCTTCAAAATCTTCCCTGTACTCAACATTTCTTTCAAATGCTCTTGAAAATTCTGTAACTACAGGTTGATTATTTTAAGTTTATCCTTCTAAATATAAGCTCTTTGGAGCAGGGAATTAGTTGTCGAAAGTATTTACACAATGTTAAAGACCAATGTGCACCTAAATACCTGAAGACTTGTTAATATACTACAGTTATATTAGTATATAGTATATAGTATAGTATATATTATTACATTAGTTACATAGTATATTAGTAAATGTCAGTTAATACATTAAACATTTAATAATCTGGGCCTATTAGGAGTTACTCTGATATTCTCAGGATGCCTCATACATTATTTATTATAACAGTAGTTTAACAAATACAATAAAATAATAGCTTAGCACTGTAACTAAAAGGTTACAGTCAAAACACTGATAAATCAGTACCCAGAAAACAGACTATTCTGCACTCAGCAACAGAGAATCTCACTTCTGAACTGTACTGCAAAAAGTATACAACAGATTAAAAATGATCAATTCTCAGTAGAGACTCACTACTTTTATAGCTTATTTAACAAAGATTATAAAAGCTCATTAATGCTGCTGGTGATTACATTCACTTCCCCAATCAGATAGCAAGACTAATCACAACAATCTGCTTGTGAGGCCAGACAAAAACAGCAAACCATCAAAATGTTCTCACTTTTGATACATCAAATACCAAACCTCTAGGATCTGTAAGCTACAAGATTTCGAATTATTAGACTTTCATTACATTCATAAGAAAAAACAATACAATATTCCATATATCAACATAATTTAACAAGTCACGATTTCAAACTTTTAGAAATATGAAAATAAAAAATTTAGACAACTTTGTTTTTTCTTTGTCATCACAACAAATGGATGTACACATTTGCACTAACAAATTAAAGAACTACTGACCTTACGCTGGAGAGAAACAGCTTTATCAGACACTTGTTTACATTCTGGTAAGGTGTCATCTTCAGGATTCTTTGATTTGTAACGAGTAGAATGTCCTCCTAAGTTTGAATCACTCTTTGTAGAGCTTGTAGGTTTAACTGATGGCTTTGATCCACTGCCAGTTTTAAGCTTTTGTGCTGGTGAGTGTCCTTTATCAACTGCTTCAAGATGTTTCTGCTTATTGAATTCTGATGCAAGGCCAGATCGCTGTACTACATCTTCTAATGCTTTTTTTCTATCTAGGAAAAAAGGACATAAATACAACTTCAACTGAAAAGAACTTAAGGTAAGAATCATCTCATCACATTATATAAAAAATCTCTTAACTGCCCAAATATTTATCACACAGAGCCACTGTTAGGCCAAATAGGGAGCAAATACAAACAAAAAAGTGCTTAGTCTTTAATTCTTCCCTCAAAAGGCTTCTAGATGAAGTTCCCTTATTTAGTGAGCTTCTATTATACCAGTGGTCCTCAAACTCTTGGTTCAGTATCTCTTTACACTCTTAAAAATTAAGGACTCCAAAGAGCTTTTGTCAAATTTACCAATGTTTACTATACAAGAAATTAAAATAAAAATTTAAAAATATTTAATACATTTAAATAATATACTTTGTTAACATAAATAATGTATTATTTTCAAAACAAAAAAAATTAGTTAGATGAGTAGCACCATTATACATTTTCCCAAACACTTTAATGTTGGGCATAAAAGACACATGAATTCTCATATCTGCTTCTGCATCCAATCTGCTGGACACATTATTTTGGTTGAAATAGATAAATAAAATTAGGCTTCACACAGACATGTGGCTGGAAAACAGAAGACCTTGCAGACCTCTGAAAAGATCTCAGACAAAATATATATATTATGTATGCAAACTATTCTTGGGTCACTAAACCAATATTAAGACATAGGTTGAAAATATGAATAGTTTCCAAAAAGTTTTAAATTAACTCATGGAAGAAAAGTCTATAATCAATTATTAAGGCAAATTAAGATGTTTGTATATCCCTGGTTTTTAAATTTGGGGTGGACAGATCTATCCTCCCACATTTCTTCTGCTAGTTAATAAACGGAAGAAGAATAGACTAGGCTGAGATGTGGGTTAGATTTCATACAGCAACTCTAAAATTTAATAAAATATTTCATTTCTTAAGAACCTTAAAGGTTTAAAAAGAGCTGAGGCAAATAGCTCAAAATGTCAACTTATGTTAAATCTTGACAGTAGTATATAAGTTAATTTTCTAGAAATATTGAAATAAAAAAATTCAAACTAAAAAAACTTGGCCAAAATAAGTAGATTTTATTATCCACAACCATAAGTGTACCTGATGATCTCACTGATCTCCTTGATGTCCTCTCAGGGCTGACGGATCGATAGTACTTTGGACTACCTCTAAATGGATTTCTCACTCGATATGGTGAACGGGATCTGGATCTGTATCTAGAAACGAAACGATGGCAAATTCTCGGACTTCGACTTCTTGGTCTATATATGTAACGAATTGGGCTTCGAGAGCGACGGAATCTGTGACTTGAGCTTGATCTCCTAGAACGTCTAGGGCTGGGGGAATGAGAGCGTCTTCTTGGAGTTTCATTTTCTTTTCTATTGCCTTCATTTCTACAAATACGCAAAAAACCCCACAAGATTCGGCAATTTAATGTAAATTTACAGTATATTAAATGACAAAAGTACCTTCTTAAAAACAGGCTAACAAACTCTGACACCATATATTTATTTAAAACAAAAACCTGTTTGTTATAATGCAATTCAGTAGATAAATAAGAAACAATTGGAACAGATGATCAGCCCTCTATGTGCTTTAATCCCTCTATTTTGCTAATTTATAGAAGAATGTCATCATCAATTTCTTGTGCTTTTCCTGTACCACTATTATATCCAATTAAGTTTTGAAAGTACTAAATTATAGAAAGAATTTAGGACATGATTTACATAAACATCTTTTTTCTGTTTTGGTGAGGAAGATTGGCCCTGAGCTAACATCTGTGCCCATCTTCCTCCACTTTGTACAGCGGACACTGGCACAGCGTGGCTTGATAAGCAGTATGTTAGGTCCGCACCCAGGATCCAAACCCATGAACTCCAGGCTGCTGAAGCAGAGCACATGACCTTAACCACTACACCACCAGGCCAGCCCCCATAAACAACTTTTTCAACAATTTTTTTCTAAAAGATGAGTGCTGTACTTGTGCACATAGACATTGAACGGGGACTCCCTAAGGGTTACAAAGCTTAATGAAACCATTCCCAGCTTTCAAGGCATTTACAATTTAAGATCCCACAAACATAGAATAATGATAAAAGCATAAAGCATTTTTAGAAAAGACTAAAAAATATCGAAGTTCACAGAGAGGAGCTATCACATTTAAAGCCAGGGTAATTAAAGAAAAGACTCAAAGAGACTGTTGGATTTGCCTGCTGTTTAAAGGTAAAAATGGTCAAAACAGGACTCAATTTAAAATAATACCTTCAAAAAAAGTAGTACTTGTTTACTTCTAAAAGAAAACCAAGTTCCAATAATATCACTGCTAAAAAAAATTACCTTCTTGATGGGAGGATCTCAGGATTCCAATCAGGATACCTATTTTGAGAATAAACAATATTAATGAACAGTTAAAATAGGACTATAAGGCTCGATGAATCTTTCCCAGTATCACGAGGACTGTTCAAAATCTAAGTTTCCATATTGATTTATTAGTACATTAAAATATGAAAATTTTATTGGAAGTAAAATATTTTGAGGGTCTAATTAATAAATAATCAAGCTATTATGCAAGTAAAGCAATTCAGGGAAAAAAACACATTCTCCATACCTTAAAGACTTCAAAATGTATTTAAATAAAACAGGTAGTACATGTAAAAGTGTTAAGAGGTACAGAGAGATACAAGACACAAGCTTAGGTAGGTATTAAAAGAGGGAAGAGAGTTCACCCACTTTGGAGAACTCCAGGGGAAACCATTCTACAGAATACTACACGAATGGTGCCCTTTACATTGTACAAAGAGGTCCTCAGAGAGACACATCTAGCTGGAGGAATCAGGGGAGAATTCACAGAACAGGTAGCTTTTCAAGTAGCCCTTGAAAAGGTCTATCAATAAGCATAGATCAGGTTAGGTTTCATGCAGTGGCAATACATAAAAGAAGGATCGGAGGAAAAACCTGTGTTCAATTTCAAGAACTGGTCTGCAGCATGCAAATAACGAAAAGGAATTATGAGGGGGAAAACCTTTAAGGGGAGCTCAGAGACAAATTACGAAGGTCCTTGAAATCAGGTAAGGAGGCTGCATATAAGTAAAAGGCAATGGGGAATCAATAAACATTTCTAAGTGGAGAGAACACAGGAATGTTTTCAAAACAATTGGAAATAAATATCTGGAATTAAAGAAAGACGAGAACTGAGATATTTAGAAATCAGGCATGCAGAAGCCACAGCTATAGTAGTGAAAGTAAGACTTATGCAGAACAGAGTTTGTAGAAAAAAGAGGGCTGAGGGCAGAACCTTATGCACATCAACACTTAAGAGCAAAGCAGACAAAAACAAACCAACGAAACCAAGAAAAAGTAGGAGGAACAGTAACATCATAGAAGCCTAAGAAAAAGACATCTTCATCTTCAACTTTTCTAGAGAATCTGGGCTCTAAAGGTTAACTGGAAATGGTGATTAAATCAATAAATCACCAATATTCAAGAATACAATTTCAGTAACCAAGAGGAGAGCCAAGTAAGAAAATGGAAGCAGACTCTTTCAACAAGTCACCTGGCAGGCAAATAAAGTCAAGTTAAAACCTTTGCAAGTCATGCACTACATTAATGATGTTCTAGTCAACAATGGACACCACATACAATGGTGGTCCCATAAGATTAGTACAATATAGCCTACGTGTATAGTAGGCTAAACCATCTAGGTTTGCGTAAGTACACTCAATGATGCACAATGACAAAATTTCCTAACAATGCTTTTCTCAGAACACATCCCCATCGTTAATCAACACATGACTGTAAAGGTAAACTAGTTTTTATTTGTTGCTATATATCTCAGATATTGTTAGCAGGTTAACTCAACAGCAATTCTCAACCCCCTTTTCCCTTACCTGCCTCTACTACAAAGGCTAAAAAAACTAAATATTTCTTTCCCAGCCTCCTTAGAAGATAGCTAGGCTATGACAGGTTCTGACCAATGAGAAATAGGTGCAAAACCACTGGCAGATTTCTTCCTGCTTCTTGCCCCCTTCTTCTTGCTTTGAGAACAATCATGATGCCTGGAGCATCTTCTAACTATAAGGTGACAAACTACGAAGACAAAAGAAGTTAACTTAATCCAATGCATCCATCACCTAACATCAACAGTTGTCAAACATGAATAATTCTGTTTCATCTGCTCCTACATTTTGTAAAACTTTCGTTACTCTGTACCATCTAAGAAGATAAATTTCTGGTCTTATGATATAGTGTTTAAAAGCAAGACCTTTGGGATCAAAGCAAGATGGGTCAAAGTGTAGATGCTGCCACTTAATGACCATGTATCTGAAAGCTAGTTACTTGAGTAAGCCTTAGCTTTCTCATATGTACAATGCTGGAAATATAGCTAGTTGTCAACACATAGAAGTTCTTAAGTTTCCAGAGCTCTCCAGCCTACGGATTCATAAGCGCTTGTGAACTATTATTCAAGAGTTGGTAATAACGTTTTAGATCTTCACTACATTGACTGCTAGAAAACATGTTTTTGTCTCTGCTGCCCAGGGCAGATAAAACATGTACACTATTCTGAAAGTAGAGTCTGGACTGCCAGTATATTGCCTAACTAGTTTAAAATGTGTTTCAGAAGCCTAATACCTCTTAGCCAGGCAATCTAACATAACAGCTAAGAACAAGAACCTAAGCAAGTCACATTATCTGTGTTTCAACGTGATACAATAAGTATACAATCATCTATAAAGATTCTGTCACAAAATGTTTGACCTGAATTTAATAAGGAAACAAGCAGAAAAGTACAGAATGTAGGACACTCTACAAGACAATCTTCCCAGATATTTCAAAAGAAGTCAGCATCATGAAAACATCCTCTTCAAAAAGAAAAGCACAAAGTGGGCTATTCTAGATTAAAAGAGCCTGCAATGCATGAATCTTGATTGAATCTTGGATTGGGGGTGTGGGTAGGGGGTAGGCAGGGATATTTATAAAAGGTATTTTGGAAACAAGTGAGAATATTTGGCCTATATATTAGAAGGCATTATGAAATTATTGTTAATCTTCTTAAATGTGTTATATTGCGGTTATTAACAGATAACCGAGGTAGAAAGATTTCCTTATTCTTAGGAGATAAATGTTGAATTGAGGAGTGAAGTGTCATAATGTCTGCAATTTATTTTCAAATAGTTCAAAAAATGTATATATAAAGATATAATAAAATATATGTGGCAAATGTTAGTAACTGGTGAATAAAGATGAAGAATATGTGAATGTTTACTGTTCTTTCAACTTTTTTGCAGCTTAGAAATTTTTCAGAATAAAATGTTGAGGGGACAAAGGGGAAAAAGGAGCAAAGATCCATGAGCTAGACAGAGTAGTTGTGCCAACTGCTTGCTGTGTGGTAGTAGGGAAATTGCCTCTATGCCTGTTTCCTCACCGGTAAAGTCACGAATAATCATTATATGTATATCTCAGTGTTGCTTTGAAGAGCAAAGAAATTATGTAAAGCACTTAGAATAATGCCCAGCACACAATAACATATTGCTATTATTATTTTTAATACTAAAACTCTGATGCATTGTATCTCTTCTCAAATTAACCACCTATTATTGTGTCATAATCCAGAAAGATCCAACAAAGACAAAAAGAGGGAAGAGATAATAAGCTTTAAGAAAAGGAATAAGAACCAAAATATACATCAGTAGAGGAGGAATAAAACAGATTAAGGTATAGAAACACAATGCAGCTTAAAAAAACAAAGAATGTAGTAGGATATATAAGCCAGAGGAGAGCTTTACACCTGAAGTTAAACAGAGGTGCTTGGTTTGGGTGGTTTTTAGTTATTTACCCTTTGAGAAAGGGGGGAGATAAAAGAAAGGAAGACTATCTGCTTTGAAATAGATAAACCATACCAAAGAAGGCAAGCCAGCAAGGAATGAACCAATGATATTAAAAGTTTACCCAGTGGGATTAAAATTACAAAGGAGTCAGAAGAAAGGATTCTATTTAATTCTCTGCTTTTGGAAAACGATTAAACACACTTCTATAAAATTAATATTTCAAATAGGCAATACCTTTCTAAAAACATTTTTCTCCAAAGTACCACACTAAAGGTATTAAACGGTCATACCTAAACATTAACTATTTTGTAAATCTGCTACCTATAAAAAGAAAAAATTATTCTTACTGTTGACGTAACTGTCGGCAGCTCTCAATATGAGTAGATGTATTTTGATGCTGAATCCAATCCTATTGTAAAAGGAAAAAAGTGCTGAAATTAGAATATTCCTCACGTTGACTAGTGAAATTAATTAGACTTTTTAAAGTGACACAGCATACACTGTTTTTTCAAAAAAATTAAACAAATCTAGTTATAAATAGCACTTGTCTGCTCAATAGAATTTTTACAAACCAAAATAAAAGGCCTCCAAAAAAGGCAATTAATACCATACCTCAGTGATGCCATTTTAAAACATTTCAGCATAGAAAACATTTTAAAAATCATACAGACAGATACTCATTTTGAAATCAAATATATATGTAAACTTGGAAGAAAATAAAAGCACAGATCAGAAAGAACTCATTTCAAATATAAAAACAACACTCTAGAGAACACCAAACTCTATAAATAAAATCATATCTGAAATGGAATCTTCCAAATATAGAGTCTGAATGACTTATACCTCTAAAATTCAAGCTAACAACATTAACAACAAAAAATCCTACCTCTTAAGCCAGTACCATTCCAAACAAGGTACTCACTATACTGGCAAAGGATAAAATTAGTAAAAATATGAAAAACTGTTGCTGATCAAATCTAATTTATTTTCAGGATTTAAGGGTAAGTAACACCATTTCAAAGACACAATATCCCTTACATATAGAGCTTTACAATGAACAAAATGCTTTCTTATACATTACTTCATTTACAAATCTGTCCTAAAATTACATTCTGTACTCATAAATGGCTCCTGGAAGATACATCTGATTTAAAAAACAAAACCCGGCAATACAGGTTTCAAAGATGCAGTCCCCCAAGTAAAATAATTAGTTAAAAGCAACACGTATATTACCCAATGTTTTATTGTTTCTCCAGCATTTGGATAGGCAGAAAACTTAATAAACAGTTCCATATTTTAAACCTTTCCTTGAGGAAAACATTATTCATTTCCATTTCAAAAACATTTTAGACTGCCATTGCTAAAGACGAATCAGAAATTTCCACAGTTAAAACCATAGTTGACACTAATTTTGGAATCTGCCTTGTCAAGAACTATCTGGAAATAAGTGCATACTACTTGCAATACTCAGCAACAAGTTATGACAAACCCTAACCTATTTCATTAAGCCATGGAACCGACCGTGGATTGCAAAAAAGAAATGTTTGCATATCCTGCTCAGTGAGAGAAATGGAAAGCTAGAAGAGACTGGCAGTTAAAGAGTCTCTAGTACTAATAAACCCATGTCTTTGAGACTAACTGGACATTGTTCACATCAAAGAGACACATTGGCAGGTGGTGGGTTGGGTATGATTTATTTGGACTGTAAGGTATTTTATTTGAATAAGTTGCCAACATTTAAAAATCCAGAAATGTTACCCCAAATCCAGATTTCCAGCTTTTCTTCAAAAAATAAGAAGATATGGTAATACTGAATATGTATTCTATATAGCAACTATCAGGTAATGCTGACGCCTTCCCTACTTTAGGCATATTCTCTTCAGTTCTACAGACACACACACACACACTCACTCTCTCTCCTGTCTTTTAACAAGCCCACGTCACTCAGTGAGATTACTTGCTTTAAGCTCAGTAAATACATCTATGTCGATTTCTAGGCTCTCTAGTAGTGGTAGCCACATTAGATAAGGGTCCAAAAGCAGTACTATCTCTCCAAAGAAAAAGTGATAATTACTTACTAAGCAGAAGATGTTGCAAGGAGTGTGGATTTAAGTGGGCCCATGGTCAAACTGTGAAAATACCTACCCATATCAGAGCTCACTCTGTATCCTCCAACTACCTCAAAAATCTTTTACGTCAGTCAGTACTTTCTTGAACTGAATTATTTCAGTCAGAAAGACATAGCTTCCAAACCAAGGACAGCTCCCCTTCTAACTTTGAAGCCCAATTTAGAAAATAAATACATTTCACATTCTATTGTTGCCTTTCTTCAGGCTATAATTTTAAAGACTGGGAGGTGGGGAACACGCTGTCAGATGTTACTTAGCAAGAAAATGTTTGCAATTCGTAATTTACACGTGTTGGCTACATATTAAAAATGTCATATATACGCACACTTACAAGGCAGCAAGATAAATCACAGAAACAAGAGAGGTAGGTTGTACCATCTAAGTCCATGTTCATGAATCCCTATCATTTGGTCATCCAGTAGTGAAGAATTCATCAGTTAGGTCCATTGTGCTGTTTGTTAAAAGGTGTGTGTGTTTTAAATGGCAGTCAATCTCTGCGAAATCTAAAGATCTCTAAATGACTTCTTTTCCTAATTCTTACTTTTATATTATATTAACTTTCACCATCTTACACCTGAATAAATAGGGAAGCCTCCCTCATATTAGGTCCCCTACCCTATCTCTTCTGATTCACCCTGCACATGCCAGCCAGATGTATCTCCCTAAAATAGATTTTCTTCATAAATACATGTCACTTCACATATCAAGAACCTGAATTAGCTTCCCAAGGCCTCTCGCCTCAAGTCTAAACTCCCCAGGCTAGATTTTCAAAGCCCTTCGTCCTTATTGTTGCTGTTCCCATCTGAAACGTCATCTCTCCTCCCCAGGAATATCTAAAGTCGACTCCTCATTCAAGACCCATCTTCAACCTACTCTACGAAGTCTTCCCTCCCAGATCATTCTAGTCCAGACAGACTTAGTGAAGTCAGTCAGTGTCACTCAATTAGTCTTACCTAACTAGGCTACAGAAGTCTTTTCATGTCAGAAAGTACATTTATACTTATTTTTAATTACATACTGCTACATACACAACAGGTGTTGGTAAATTGATAATGCTGGCCTAAACTGATATAAGCCTGAAATTAAGAAATATTAAATATTTCTCCCCCAGAGCAGACCCAAGCAAGTTAAATATAATCACCAAACCATCTGTTGCCCTCTAATTTTTTTTAATCCCTTAGGTGTGTAATTTTTCTCCTCAGTGAGACTGTATAAACTTAAGAATAATGTTTACATTTTATATAGTTCTTCATTTCTGCCATAGCACCTAATACAGTCACATACAAAACTGGTAATCAGTAAATACCTACTGAATAAATGTATACCTTTTCTATTCTACAGAATAAAAATTAAAACTTAAGTTCTTTATTTTAAGGTATTTTTCCTGGACTTATCATGACTAATTGAAAGTTCAAAATAAATGGAACACACAGAGCCTAACAATCAACTCAGTACCTAGGCCAGGGATACTTACAGATTAAGTGCTATAAATTCTGAGATTTTTCAAGACTTTCCTATCCCCTTTGATATGGTAAGGCAATTATTATTTTATTAGAACTTAGCAAGTCTGGCTAAAATGAGGTAGACTGCTGCTTTTCTTTGCTGGAGTTAACCTTAAGAAAAAGCATCAGGTCTAGGTATCAGACTCTTGTTGGCTGAAACCTGGTGAGTAGATAATAGAACAACAATACAAGGGCAGCACTGGAAGGAGAAAAAACAAGAAAATTAACATCTATAGATTTTTAAGCCTATTCAAAGTATACAACCAATGCTAAGGCCTTGAATCAAAGTTTATTCCCATGGGAAGTCCATTCCTTCCTGACCATTTATAATATAAATCTACAAATCACACTAGGAAATAGAAGAAACAGTGGTTTACAAACATATAAGTAAATAAAACATACTCGGAAAGTCCTACTCAAATCCACCAATGATTACTATCAAACAGTATATTCTACATTACTCTCTGGCACCTCTGTAAAATATTTCCTTCTAACCATAATAACCGTGAAGGTACCCAGCACTTCTTTACTTTTAAGAGATTTCTTTCTCTAAATTTTTTATCATTTGACACTTCATTCTGAGCTCACGGCCGGTCCCAAAATAATTTTGCTATGGATTAAGTTATTTTAAGAAGCTCCTTCTAATGAAACACTAGAAATTCTAGTCCAGATAGAGTTAGAAAATATTTAAATTGACATTAACTGTCTTTTAGCCCAAGATAAGATGTTCAAGGCTACAATATACTGTCTCTTATTAAAAGTATGCAGTACAAACGTTTTATTCCAACTTTTTATATTTTCATACTAACAGATTCTCTTACTTAGTAAAGGTGACTCATGTGACACTGTTTTATAAGTACATAGTTCATGTTATATAAATTTTATGTTGCATAAATTTTCTGGCATAATAAATCAAAAGTTTAAACTAAATGGACAAACCATGTGGTGTGCCTAGTTACAGGAATACAGAAAACCTAACACTCAATTCAGTACTTAGGTCAGGGCTGCTGAGATTACAACTAAGCATTGATGTTGCAATCGAAATTAATTTCTGCCATTTCCTGAATGCCTGGTTAACACCAGCATACATGTGAGAATTTAGAGGAAACTTGGGCGCTGAGTACCATTATACAGTGATCTTTAAAAACACTCACCTTCAAATGACTACATTCTACGTTACACAGAGAACACAAATGTGGAAATATTCTTGGAGATGCTGCATAATAATCATTCATCATAGAAGGAGTTGGAAGTCTCTTCATCTTCTGGGCATCAGCATGTGAGAACTTTGGTAGCCAAGATGCTTTCACAATCCCAAAAGGAGACTGAATAGGCATGTCAGCCTCTGACTGGTAATTCTTTTTATTTCCTCCTGATCTGTGTACATTAGATGAATTAATCACAGGCTCACGTGGGATCCGCTCTTGCTGGTTTACAGCTGAAATTAATTCTGATGAAAAAGGTTGCTGGTTCATAGAAGGAGGAATGAGAGACTGACTCATTGTCTGGTTAACTGTTTGGCTAATGGATTGGCTGGCAGATTTTACAGGTTCAAGGACAGACTGTCCTCCTGAAATGTGTAAGCCTGACATCTTGGTTCCACTCTCAACTGGGAAAAAGGACTGATTATTGGAGGACTCATTGGGGAAGTCCATCTGTCGAAACACATCTTCAATAGGAAACATAGAATTACATATCACATTTGGAGTGGGAACAGATGCAGAAATGTTCTGCTGTGACCGAAATTCATTCTTGACTTCATCAGTTGGAATTTCAGGATCATAAATACGTACTTCAAGGGGATCTTCTGTGTAGCCATATTTGCTTGCATGCCCATAATCAATCACATTACTCGAAACTGCCTCACTATCAAGCGTTTCTTTATTTCTGCTCTGAGAAGGTAAATTAGGTAATCGACGCCCCATTTTTCGCATTCTTATATCCCTCAAAATTAATGGCATATTTTCAGGAGTTAGCTGTTCATCAGGATAGCGACTGAGTTCTTCTAAGTCTTCATTAGATAATCCAAAACTTGCTAAGATACTTGAGGCACTCTCTTTTGTATAGCGGCTCTGCACTTTAGGACTCTGGTCTGTAACCTGTGTTACAGAACTCTGTTTCACTCCCACTGATGCAGATATATGAGGCTCATCATCCCACCGGCTACCATGAGGCTTCCCCTTCTTTTGTTGTGCTTCATGAAAATCCAGTTTTTCTTTGGTCAATCTTGGATCAGTTCGGTGTTGAGTTACCTGAACATTCATTCTCTGTGGTCCCATGTTCTGATAAGATTCATGGCCAGCAAATCTGTGTGGAATTCCACGGGCTCTCCCTGCTGGGTAAAATCTTGGAAGACCCATAGATCCAGGCCTCATAAATGGTCCTGGAGGCCTCATCCCAGAAGGGTTAGGTGCTCGTGGTCTCTGAAGTGGAAAGTTTCCTCGTGGATTAAACCTGGGTCTCGACATGGCTATTTTCAAGAAAGCCTGATTTAATAAAGTATAAGGTGTTGTTGAACTATGTGAGGCAACGGCATTCAGCTGCTGAAGCGCCAACTGAGTCTTAATCTGAGCAAAGTGCAAAGGAGATGGGCCCAACAGAAGTGGGTTTGCAATGCCCAGGTTCAAGGAATTCACAAGTGGTGCGAAATTTTCCAAGAATAACACAAAGCTGAAAGTTAAAACACAAATATTAGATCATTTTAACTCAAACTACTTCATGAAGTGGGTTCTACAGCCAGTGTAAAACATTTTGAAAAAAGCCATGAAACCATTCTGCATTTCATATACTTTTAGAGTAAATGTTTACGAGGATTTTAAACTTTCCCAAAAACTTTCTCTTCTTTCTCGAATCCAGAACACAAACCCCAAACCCAAGCCAGAGTTCAGGTATACTGTGTCGCACTGGGTGCTGTCCTAGGTGCTGAGCAGTAATTAAACTCCTTTTATATAATCTTGAAAAACAGTGGGGATTCATGTTTTAATACTGGAAAAAAGATAGAAGGCATCAAAATACTTAGAAATGTTATGTATGTTATCAGATGTACACAGAATGAAAACAAGAACTGTAAGACTAAAATTTTACAAGACATTTCTCCAAGACATTTTCCTTGGAATCACATCTAATAAATTCCATATGACAATCAGACTATGCTTAGGTTTCCGTTGTTACAAAGTTATTTAAGATGAAAATTTGTCACCAATAACTTGACTACAGAGCCTGACAAAAGAGTGTGCAGTAGCATGGAATTGACCATAACACACAATGTAATAATATATAACAAAATCAGTCATCTTTCTCCTGGATTCCCTCTACAGAGAGAGTACAGACAAACATACATGGATAATAACAATGATTAACTTTTATAGAGTATTGTCCATGTGCCAGTGACTATTCTAAGTGATTTACATGGATTGATTCATTTAATTCTCACAACAATCCCCTGAGCTTTGTGCAGTTTTACAAAGGAGGAAACTAAGGCAAAGAAAAGTTAAATAACTTACACAGATAATAAGTGGCTGGGCCAAGGTTTGCACCTAAGGTAATTTGGCCCCACAATCCATGCTCTTAACCACTAATAGATGTGAGAAAGATTATCTTGCAGTTTTCAGGCATTGTACTAGTTAAAATTGGCTGCTGCCCAGCCCATCAGTGCAATATAACTCATTCCAAACCACTTCTCAGAGAAATATTACTTTAGTTGTCATTCAGGACCAAGGTCAGCAGCTGCAAAACTCATCTTCCTTCATCCAGTTTAAAAAAAAAGAAACAAAACACAGACTACCCCTATGCTTTCTATCAGGTCTCTACTTTTATACCTGATAGAAATGCAGGGTGGGAAACATGAGGCCCTGAGGCATCTATGCATACTATGAAAACCCACACTATGCATTCTATTGGATGATCATTACTTTCTTTCTGGTTCAAGCTACAATTTCACCCATAACTCTACTATATATTTTTTTCTTTATTTATACGTAATGTTAGTGAAATGCTAATTTGGCTGAGAAGTGGGCTTTATCTGCTTAACACTCTCCCTTCCAACTATCTTACATGCTGCCACCACATTTAATCTCTGCAAAGGACATTTTTACCACATCACTCCTCTGTTCAAAAATCCAAGAGTATCTCATTCCCTTTACTTCTTAGCTTTGTTTAAGATCCAACCATCTAGCTAATCTCTACCTTTCTAATTTAACCAAGCACTTATTCCAGCTAGGTTTTGCTCCTGTTCTTCTCTTCCCACCTCCCTTCATCTCTTCCAATCAAAACAAATAAATGAAACCACCTTGCCCTGGACCTGACTTATTTGATTTTACTCATCCTTCAAGGTCAGCCTCCATTAAGCCTTCTTGACTACCAAGGCCCAGAGTGAGTCTTCCAACAAACTTTCTTAATTATTGCTTGTACCATCCGGGGACTCATATCTTTCACTGTCATATTTTTGTATTCATGTGTGGTCTTTTTCAACAATCTAGCATCAATTAAATGCATGTGTTCACTGCTGTCTTATCCCAAGCATATAACTCTACTTCTACTCAAAATACCCTCAAATATTTGCTAAGCTATTTGAATGATCACATCCAAAGTCCTCATTATTAACATACACGGATTATTAATTTTCAAATTAGAATGAGACATAAAAATACAACAAAAATTACATAGGCTTCTGATTCACCAGATACAAGCAGCACACACAAGTTCACTGAACAATGATAATCAAATTCTCTGTAAATAACGCTCATTTATAACAAACTCTAGGTCTTTTTAAATGATCATAAGTCATATGAAACTGTGTCTACCTCTACAAAATAAAAATATTTCCAAGAACAATTCTGTCTTTACCCAGTCCTTAAAAATAACCATTGCTGATGTAAGCAGTCTGTCATCTAGTTACTCAAACTTTCTGCATCATTTTTCTTAATTGGTGCAGACTTCTCCCACAACTTCAGGAACACAAACCCTTCCAAATATTCTTTCTCTCTCATAATAAAACCAAAAAAGAACAGATTTCAATCAGTCATCTAATTACCACATGGAATTGGGAACAATTATCAATTGGAGGCATCTACATTTTAAGTTCTTTAAAGGCAAAAATCTATCAGTGTATTTCCTTATGTGTCTAGAACTGCCTTATACGGATATAAGTATACGTTTAGAGAATGCAAGACAGCAGCCCTTCACAAACTGCATTCTGCAGAAACTAGTGTCCTGGAAGATTGTAGGTCTTCTACAAAACAGTTTCCTGGTCAAGAAAGCTTGAAATGGATGCACTTGTTACCCTTTTTAGAGGGGCACAATGCCTACTGCATAACAAAGGCTCTGAGATGTCCTACTGTTTATCGAAAAACTTTTTTTCATTTCGTACTTCACAAACTTGAGTTTTTCTTCATGCATATGAAGAAAACGGGGTGATATCTGAAATATTTAGTAATTGGTAAAGCACAAGCCATTAACAATTAGAACAGTACCATGTGCTTTATTGTGTGCAAGTAGGGTCCTGAGCCCCTCCTTCCTCCACCCCCTTACATTTTTAGCTGCTACAGCACAAGATGGTGGTGGGGCAGTGCTCAGGGAGGGACTAGAAGAATGGGGAAAGTGGAGGTGCACTCTTAGGGCAGCAGCTAATTACTAATCAAGGCAGAATTAGTTCCACATTTTAACAACTGGCAGATCTGTATCAGTGTGCAGTCACTGAATATCAGTCCTGAAAAGACACCAGTTTTTCAGAGAAAGTCTAAAATATACATGCAGACAAGAATGAAAAGGCCTTTTCTTAATGAAGGAATTTCAACTATCCATAAGCAGAGGCCTGTTTGCATTTTTTTTAGGAGCCTTAAAAAAAAATCAGGGGCCGGTCCCATAGCTGAGTGGTTGGGTTCACGCACTCTGCTTTGGCGGCCCAGCGTTTGGCTGGTTCGGATCCTGGGTGCAGACATGGCACTGCTCATCAAGCCATGCTGAGATGGCGTCCCACATAGCACAACCAGAAAGATCCACAAGAATATACAACTATGTACTGGGTGGCTTTCAGGAGAAGAAAAAAAAAAGACTGGCAACAGATGTTAGCTCAGGTGCCAATCTTAAAAAAAGAAATCACCCTAGATCTCCTATATGGTTAGTCCCATTGTGAAATCTAATACAACGAGGACAGAGTAATAAGTTAAACAGTCCTGGCTCTCCCAAAGAGATCTCTCCCTTCTCTCTCAATAAGATAAGCCAGAGGCCTGTTCAGCCATGGTTATTTATTAAGTATTCTAATGCCAGGACCTGCTAGCTAGACGCAAGAAAGTTTCTCTCTTGGCACGCCTATCCTGGAAAATCCATCATTATAAGCAAATGTCACTCTTTCAATAGGTCTCTTTTACCAACCTCCTTTCTGAGAACAAGCGTCTTTAATCCTCCTGAACTTTAAGCCAACAATTTCTCCTAACTTTTATCCCAAGAGTCCTTCTGAATTTCAGACTTTAAAGTCCAGTATATTTTATTTCATTTAGTTTGTATTTAGTAATATTTTCAGACAGTAATCCACTAATACAAAATCCTCAAACACCTTCTTATGCTACCATGTCATTTCTAGTCCTGGTAGAGAAGTTTCTGACAACGTAGTTCATCAAAGTATTATCATTAAAAGAATTATGATAAATAACTTTACTATATATGTGTTCAACTATCTCCAGTTCTATTCTCACTACAATGATGTGAATTTTAAATCAGAAGCATGAAACACAATATTTGGCATTGGTAAGAACTGACAAATACACTTTTTAAAATAAAAAGTCTGCCTACAATACACATGCCAAATAATTATCTTCAGTGGTTAAAAAGTTTAAGTAATCCTATATTTTCTTTGTGAATGAAATTTAAGAAGTCTATTCATATTTTATTTGCACAATTTTCGTTTTTTATTTTATTTGCTTATTTTTTGAGGGAGATTACCCCTGAGCTAACAGCTCCACCAATCCTCCTCTTTTCTGATGAGGAAGACTGGCCCTGAGCTAACATCTGTGTCCATCTTCCTCTACTTTATATGTGGGACACCTGCCACAGCATGGCTTGATAAGCAGTGCATAGGTCCGAACCCGGGATCCGAACCCGTGAACCCTGGGCTGTCAAAGCAGAACGTGCGAATGTTTTAACCACTGCGCCACCAGGCTGGCCCTCATTTTTTATTTTAAAAGTGTAAGCACATTTTTAATCATTTAGGAAAGTTACTATTTAATCCCCTCTCTTAGAACTGTCATTCACATTCAGTCCAAATAAAATGTTTTGACTAAAACGATGCTTGTATTTATACTTCAAGCTTTCTAACTTAAGGGCAGGCAAACCCCACCATCAGCATCCTTTTCTCTCTGTCCCTTAACTTTTCTCCACTTTCTCTTGTTTAAACTTCAGCCCTACCCATTATGCCCCAGGGTAAAAACACTTAATGCAAATGCTAATACCTAATAGAAGCTAGGAATTTATAGCCTTCTCAACCAATTCATGGGAATAAAATTCCAAAATCAAATACTAGGTCATTCAGGGTATCCTAAAAAAATGCTAGGTACTCATAAAAAACTTAGAGAAACAGCCTTCTTAGCAATAAATACATCAGAGAGTAACTTCAAATCCAGATGTTATTCATCCATTTACAAATAACTGAATTGCTGCTCTAGGTGGGGAAGTAAGAAAGTTATTAAGCCAGAACAGATCCCTCCCTTCACAGAGGTAACATTCCAGTTTTTAAGATGGAGGTAGTATCGCATAAGAACTAGAGAAACCAAAATGATAAAATATAGTTGGAAATCTCTTGGAAGTTTCCCTTTTCAGGGCTCTGCAATTAAGAGGGTTTGCAGAGACAGGAAACTGGTTGAATAAGCTATGGTATATCCATATTTTGCAGCTGTAAAAAGGAATGATATTATACATCCCTTGTAGAATATACTGGAAGGATAAGAACTAGTGGATTAAAAAAACCTTTAAGTTACCTTCATTTTTTAAGTTAGCATATGGACAAAAAATAAAATGCTGATTAAAGATGAAATGCCCATACAATAGTATTACATATGTAAATATATAAACAGTATTACCATCACCTAAGTCTAAAGTCAAGCTGGTTTCAAACCCCAAAATAGGAAATGTAAGAGTCCCAATCTAACAGAGTCTTAGGTACTCCAAATCTGCTATTAGAAATAATGAAGCCCCAGGGGTTTCACCAACAATGGCATTCACTGGTTTGACAATAATTTTTAAATACTGTTAATATCACAGAATTTATACAATCAAGGTTAACAAATGATAACCAGATACAGGTTTCCACCGCTATCCAAAAGCTCACTTTACTTCTACAAAAGACCTTCATTAAAATTAGTATGTTTTCACCAACCAAAAGAAATTCGAAGAGGATTTTTGCTTTTATGAAAAAATGCGAGAGAAGAGAAAACAGCATTCAGCATTCGTTTTGCAGCAAGACCTTCAGAGGCAGTGTGCACCCCAAGCAGCAGAAATGGCCTATACTCAGCATCTCAGCATCAAGGCGCCATAGCTTTGAACTGGGTCCGTGAGCGTTTGGCTTTATCTCAACTTATGCCAGGAGGTTATTTTTGGGGTCTGGGAATGCTCAAAAACTTTTCCCATATAAATTGATGGTAACTGCTTCTTGGCTTTATGCCATTTCGGCTTACAAAATGTTTCATAGCAATGCTCTACTTTTGGACAGTGGGGGAAATTTATACTCAGAAAAAACGCCTGATACAGTAAATACAATCTTTATTATACACAAACATTAAAGAAAATGCCATTTTCTGGACAACTGAGTTCCCTAATAGCTGAAAAGCTAATCCTTTACAATGCAACTAAATGTTTTTAAAACAAATACTCCCTATTATGTGACTCGGCAAAAAATTTTGAGTTTTTCATTTTTCTTATCCTCCCAGCCATGGAATATATGACATCCACAGCCTTAGGAAGAAAGCTTAAAAAAAAAAAAAAAAGATCCTAAATGAATTTTTTTCAGACAGAACATTACCGAAAGGTTTTTAGTGGCTAGGATTGGGAACTAAACAGAAAAGATAAGAAAGCTCTTTCTGGGTTGGAGAGGACCTACCGAATTTGGAGACAAAAAGTAAATTGTTAATGTTGAAACCAAGAGATGAAACAATACTCCAGACAAGCGTTGTTTTGTTTTGTTTGGGGGGCGGGGAGGCAGGGAATAGTAAATTCAAACTGAGAGAATCTATCATTCAATTTTTTTAAAAGGCCTATGACTCAAAAAGGTTAACAAACCCTATTTAGGGGTTTCAGAACCTAGGCCTCCAAGGCCTGAATTTAGGTGGCTGTGAAAACTCCCTATGCACTTTTCGCCCCCATCCAATTTTCAGCTACTAGCTCTCCTACACTGCCACATGCCTAACACTTTTTGCTGCTATCACCACTTCTGTACATCTCATCTTTTTTAGTTGTTTTGGTTTTATGGCAGAGAGGAGCACTTAAAAGGCAATGTCAGTAGGTTAGAAAACACTGGAAAACTTCTTAGAAAAGGGCGTCCAAATCCTGCATGACATTGGGAGACAGGGTGAGAAGGTATTCAGTTGCTGTGGTCAATAAATTCTGAGAGATTGTTTCTTTATCACCAGAGATCTCTTTTTTCCCCCTTCTTTTTGATTTTAGTGGAAAGGATTAAGTTCAAAATCATTCATTCATTAAACATTTTTTGAGATTCTAACACGACAATCACTATGCTAGTCCCTGGAGTTGTAAAATCAAATAAAACATGATTCCTAAAGCCAAGTGCAAACAATCCAGCATGAAAAAGTAAAGCAACTGCAGTACAGTTTGTCAGTATTATGACAATGCTAACATATCAGAAAAAGATTTATTTCTGGAAGAGGTAATGTCTGAGTTGAATTCTGTAGGATGAGTATCTTCTAGAGTTTTGAGGGAACTGGGAGAAGTGAGATTTCAGATAACAAGGCCTTACTGAACGTGTTTTTATCAAATTTTAGAGAATTTAGAATACCCTGGATTAAAGTTTCTGAATAAAATACTATAATAAGACAGCTGTGCTGGAATTATTTTTTTTTGGTGAGGAAGACTGGCCCTGAGCTAACATCTGTGCCAATCTTCCTCTATTTTTTGTATGGGGGATGCTGCCTCAACATGGCTTGATGAGCAAAGTGCAGGTCTGAGCCTGGGATCTGGACCCACAAACCCTACACCACTGAAACAGAGCACATGAACTCAACCACTACACCACTGGCTGTCCTTTGTGCTGGAATGATTTTAAAAATCATAAATAAACAAACCTAGTGACTGCTTATTTCTGACAAAGTTATAAAATTCTGGATCAAGACAAAACATAGCTTCAGTTAAAACATTTGAATCTTTGGTAACCTCAGGACTATTTGATAAAATCACCTGTGAGGACAGAAAAAAATATTTGCTAGGAACCTTATGCCAACTATTAGCTACTGTTTTTATTGACTTTTGAACTTTTTCCAAAAATTACTCATTTTCAATCCTCTGCTCTCTACAGCAATTCCTTCAGTCAACAAGGTTCAAAAATATTTTATTCACCATTTCTAACTAATCATAAAAGTCTATACAGTCCTGTCAATATCTCTAATATGTACTTTTCTTTTTCTCTCACCACCATCACCACCCTATTACTAGGCCTCATCACTCCACAGCATAGCTGGCCTCCATCCCAATTCACTCTACCACTAACTGATAAATATCCTTCAAACACTTTTTAGTATCACTCCTCTACATAAAAATCTTCACCACTTTACTGCTGCCTCTAACACACTGTCCAAATTCGTGAACCTAGCATTTAATATATAACCTGATCCTAATCTACCTTTCACATCTTACTAGCTAATAATACTTAACGAAAACCTTCCGTTACAGCAAAATTGGTCTATCTGCTATCTCCTTACCGCTTTCAATGCATTCTTGCTTCCATACTTTCTTCTCATTCCACTACCTAAAATACTCCTCTCTCTCTCAGTCAAACCCATTCCTCAAGATTTTTTCCAAGTCCCACCCGACAAGAATCTCTTTGATCATCTCCTACGGCACACATTAAGTTATTAATCTAACACAACTCAATAAATGCAGTAAATAATATACGCAATGTTTCAAACTTATTTCTAAGCTAGTAGTGTTATCTCTATACACCAGATAAGCAGGGTTTGGAAGCTACCAGATCCACCATTTACAACTGAGATCTTAGACAAGCTACTAAATCTTCTGAGCACCAGTTTCCTCATCTATAAAATGGGAAAACTATCTTCCTCCCTGGATAACTGTTAAGAACAGAGTTAGATAAACTATGAATATGTATGTCTGACAAAGGGGCAGCCCAATAAAGGTTAGTTCTACTCTCCCTCTCCTCACTTCTTCATCGAGTAAGGGGTTTTCAGGCAGACAATCACACTCCTGATCACCAATATTTTTTAAATCTCTGCTTCTGCAGAAGGTAGTTAAATTTAGGGAGGAAAAAAAGGGTAAGAGACGAGCAAAAATAGAAATTACAAAAATAATTCCGATTCCAATTCACACACAACCTCTTTCTATCTTAACAGATTCACAAGAATACAGTTAAATCTCTAGAAAACAAAAACCTATCCTGGAGGAACTACAATGTAATAGGTGCTCTAGAACCCCAGAGGTAAAAGAAACCCACATGAGATGTTCTTCATAAAATAGTGTCTTGAGGGCCAGACTCAGTGGCCTAGTGGTTAAGTTTGGCATGCTCTGCTTCAATGGCCCAGGTTCAGTTACCCGGCGTGGACCTATACCACTTGTCTGTTAGTGGCCATGCTATGGCAGCAGTTCACATACAAAAAGAGGAAGATTGGCAGCAGATGTTAGCTCAGGGAGAATCTTCCTCAGCAAAAAAATCAAAAAATAAAATAATGTTTTGAAGTAATAATTCCTAATAATGTAAAAGTCTTAAAAAAAAAAAAAGAAAACTCAAAATGCAGAGTCCAGAAAAAAGTAAGCTCTCCAACTGCATAACAGTATGCTTTAGTAAAGTTACAGTTTTTCTTTGGCTAACAAAATGAAAACCTACAGTTATGCACACAAATTCACTGATGCGCTGGCATAAAGAGTCAAATGTTACAGACTGAAGTACTTACTAAGTGAAATGATGAATTTGGGATTTTCTTTAAAGTAATCTAGAAAAAAAGGATGCATGTCTGGGTGGGCAGGGATGAGTGGTGGGTGAGGGAAGTTCGACGAAGCAGGACTGGCAAGAATATTTGTTATGGAAGCTGAGTGACGGGTCCATTAGGATTTATTACCTTTTGTCTCTACTTCTTTTAACATGTCTGAACATTTCCAAAACAAAAAGTTGAAGTGCTAAATATTAAGTATGGCATTTTTAACAGAAAATAAGATGGGGGAGGAAGAGTATTACAAAAAACCTTCTCAATAAATCTAACATTATCATACCAAGGTCTAACAAAAACCAAAATCAGGTAATTTGCTATGATTAACAGGCGATGTGTAAATAACAAATGCAGATTTCAGTGTAAAATCTCATTTTAGTTCATTATTCCCTACACTGTTCCTTCCCATCTGACTTAACTGACTTATCTGTTAATAAATAGTTTATATTTCACTCTGTTTCATTATACCTTTTGTTGGAAAAAACTAATTTGTGAAATGAAGAAAGTAAAATTAAGCAAAACAAGCAAAGTGTTCTTGATTTCTTGATAAGAAATCTGTGATTAAGAATTAGGTTAGGTCACACAGAAGAAAATAAACTCTCTGCCTTTTGAGAATGATACTGATATAACCTGAAAACAATGTGATAAGAAACAGGAACCAGCAAAACAAGGGTAAATTTGGCACTAACACCTGGAAAACAATCAAACAAAGACAGCCATTATAAAGCCTTTTTCATTTAACTCCAGGAGCTTTGGCCATAAAGAGGTTCATGCACCTAGAGGAATTTAAGGATAGCCAACTTATGAAATCATTAAACTTGGAAAAATCTTGAGTTGAGATCTGAGTTCTTAATTATTAACTCCTTTGAAAACAATGGCAATTAAATAATATTAACCCTTTAAAATAAATTTTATTCCTGATTATATAAGTACTATATGCTTGATATAGAAAATAAAAGTAATACATTAAATCCTTATCAATAAAACTATCACTTAGCATGAATATTTTGACATAATTTCTTCTAGTTTTGTGTATGTGCATGCACACATGGATGAGAAAGGGAGGAGGGTACACTAAAGTCTACCCTATGAAATTAGAACTATACTATTTTCAATTAATATTTTATTTTCTTATATTTAATACTTTTCAAGAACAGAATGTTTAATGGCCACAAAACATTCTGAACTCCTGAGGAAATTTTTATTATTTTGACAAGTAGCAGTTAAAAACTCTTTCCTATGTCCTTTTAAGAACTAAAACATTCCACTCTGAAACCAGAAATATTCAATAAAATGTCAAGCATAAAAATTCTTTTAGAAGCACCTAGAAACTGATTTCTTGAGGCAAACATGAAGAAATGGCTTGGTGGATTACAAAGATACTACCATTCAATCCCACGAGGTACTTCTGAGATGTCCACTACCATGGACAAATCAAGAACTGCCTGTTATTTTGATGCAGTCTCTCAATTTTCTTTATAGAATTGGTAAAGAAATCTGAAATCTAAAAGCACCATCGAAACTAAGTCAATCAGATCATAACGGCTTCATTAGATTTATAATGAAAAGATTTGTATCAAACCCCACACGTGAATACAGCACTTCATGGTTTACAAAGCACTTTAATATTCATTATCTCATTTGAGCCTCACAACAACCCTGTGTGGAAGGAAATCCCAGTTTATAGATTAAGTAAAGCCTTAGAACTAAGTGGTAAGATCACAACTAGAACCTATTTATCTCTTCTAGGTGTCCCTTCCACACTGTATTCTAGATATACTAAATGTTTACTTTATAGCTTTGTTTTTTCTGACATTAAAAGGAGTAATACATGTTCATTACCACTCCCCAAAAAGAAAGAAAAATCACCCTTATGACATGCCAAAAAGAATAAAAACAGTTTTCTGGGGCTGGCCCGACGGCGCAACGGTTAAGTTCGCACGTTCAGCTTCTTCGCAGCCCGGGGTTCACCGGTTCAGATCCCAGGTGCAGACACGGTACCACTCAGCAAAAGCCATGCTGTGGCAGGCGTCCCACATATAAAGTAGAGGAAGATAGGCATGGATGTTAGCTCAGGGCCAGTCTTCCTTAGCAAAAAGAGGACGATTGGCAGTAGTTAGCTCAGGGCTAACCTCCCTCAAAAAAAAAAAAAAGTTTTCTATAATCTTACCACAAAGGAAAAACTATCATTAACATTATTTTTCTAGGTATATAACCACATACCTCATTTGGTACTGCTTTATTAGAGCAACTGTTTGCCTCAGAAAATATAAATCCACTTTCGCACCTAAGAATGCAGGTATGACACTGGCCAGTTAATACAAGAGTGAGTACATGTCATTCTGTGCTTTCCTCAGTTTAAGTGGCACTCTATCTGCTAACCTCTTCTAGTATATAGATAGATCAACTCAGCCAGCTTCTTCCTACTATTAGTTTTGTCCCCTCATGTCTCACGAAAGTCATAATTCTGAAGGTGCGGCAAGTGTGGATAGAGAGCATCAGTGGATATAAAAATGTCAAAATATAGGACCTCAAGGAAATTGTCAAATAGAAAGGAAAAATAAGCAATTATCTGGTATCATCAAGGGTAGCACAAACTTCACTGCTACCTGAGAGGATTGGTAAACATTATGATCTCAGATATGAAAAAAAATGGAAGATCAACTCGCCAATGCACAATACCAAGGAGGAATCACCAAGAGAAACATGCATTAACAACCCCATATAGCAATGATTTAAGTTATTATTTCCAGGAAAACAACTTTCTGACAAATGGGATACGAGCGCAATCAGATGTACTTTTTTTTAAGGATCATGTGTACATACATAAAAGGGTCTCTAGAAGACAACACGGTATTCATAGTAAATGATGCCCCTCTGAGATGTCCACTGGCGGTCCTGCCTACCTTGCTATCCTCAATATAATGAACTAGTCCAAAAGAAATCACCTGATCCAAGTTGAAATAAATCTTTCCTGGAATTTTTTTTAAAACTAGAAAGGAAAAAAGTGGTGGATGTTGGTAAAACTTAAATGCTGTTGACAGTGTATTTACTGCCTTAGTGAGAAAGCACACTGGAACAAAACAAAGCCAATATAACAGAGGTAAACAGGACCAAGAGGTAAATCCACGGTTTAAGACATTCATTACCCAGTTCCAGCTGTGCCCAAGGACTAATTGCCTCCCTGCCCTCCCTGTCATTTGGTTGTCCACTTCTTTCATGCAGTGCATGAGCCAAAAAATGTTCCTATCTGCCTAAAATAGGTTGCCAAAATCTTCAATTAAGCATACCTAAATTATCTGGCCAAATGCCTTAAAATGGCAAATGCCTTAAAGCCTTTACAAAGTATAAAAGAGCATAAATAGAATGTTCCTTTTTGTATAAAAAGTGGAAATAAGAAAACACATAAATCTGCTTATGGTTACAAAAAGAAACAGGGAGGATAACAGAAAACAATGAAGTTGGTTATCTCTAGAGGGCAATGTACTGAAAGGAAATGGAAATATTTCATCAAGTACATTTTACTACACAGTTCTGACCTTCAGAAGCATGTTAACAATCTACATTTTTAAAAAAATTAAAACAAGGATGGGAAGAAAGGAAAAAAATCTGAAATTGAAAACAAACTAATTCAATCATTTTTCTAATGAATACCATAATCCACTGAAAAGGAAAAAGACAACTAATGCAACCAAATTATGAACTCACTATTTGATTTATATATCCTCAGTTTGGGTGGAGCTAGGAGAAAAGGGAGAACTACAAACAAATTTTTAGTTAGTTGTTTTTTTGTAATGCTATGAAGCAATTCTTAAATTGCTTTAGATATACATATGATAGGTTGAGCAAATACATAAATGTTTTGGTAATGCTGGGAATCAGGGCTCTTGCTGTGGAAGATACATAAATATGAAATGTGAGAAAGCAAGAAAGAATTGGACAGTAATAAATTATAAACCACTGAAAAAACCAGGAGTCCATAACTCCATACCAATCAATCAAGGTAAATGTAGAGGGAATGCTGAGTTGGAAAATCATCATTTTGTAACCATCATAATAAAGATTGGTTCAGGCAAGAATTATCTGTGCATGTTTAATCTAGAGAGGTTTTGACGAGTAGGACATTTGCACAGTCTTAAAATGTCTCTCCACGGATCAGTTAGTTCAAGGGGGAGTGGAAAACCCCAAACATTTTGACCGAATGTTCTCAAACATAATATCATCCATAAGGGGCAGATGGACATCATGCACCTCCAGATCTGATACCACGGGGCAAGAGCATCACTTACGTGATTTTTCTGGCCAGGGACATACCTAATTTGAATCTAATCAAAAGAAAACATCAGATAAATCCCAAATGAGAAATCTTCAATAAAAAAAAAAAAGAAAGCAGATTGTATTCTTCAAAAATGTCAACTTCACAAAAGATAAAAGTTAGAGAAACATTCCAGAGTAAAGACTAGAGACATGACAACTAAATGCAACTGTCTGATCCTAGACTGACTGCACTGGGGGGGAAAACAACTACTGAGTGAACCACCAAAATCAGAATATGGTAGACTAAAGAATTTTATCAATGTTAAATTTACTGACATTGATAACTGTACTATGACTACAAAGGAAAATATCCTATCTTTAGGAAATAAACTAGGGTAAAGGAGCAACTTATTCTCAAATAGTTCAGGAAAAAAACAGGGGTGTGTGTTTGTGTAGGAGAGAGGGAAGGGAAAAACGAGAGACAAGGAATTCTCCTGTCAGGCAGAGCTTTAATTCATTAAAAAATAGTTAATGACCCAATCCTTTAAGTCCAACACCAGACTATCTAACTTCTTAGTTATATACTAAGTCAAAAAAGGACTATGAGCATGGCAACAGGCAGAAAACTTGCAATATGCTAAAGAGCATGAGTCTTAAACACATTTTTGGATTTGGCTCTTCTTTTTCTGCATCATGTTCACTCCCTAACTATTGACTTAGTCAGCCCATTATGCAATCCATAATAATCTGATCTTTGGGGAAATTTCCACTGATCTGAAGATACCCACCCTGCTAGATGTGCCAGTGAATGACTTCATGCAAAACTGGTTAACTCCCATAAGTGAAATTTAACACTAATGTAACATAGTGTTCTTCAAGAACTTGGACCCTATATTCAATGTTTTAATTCTGGTCCTGCTGCTTGGTAAAAATGCGACCCTGAACAAGCTGGTTAATCTAAGCCTCAGTTCCCTTATGTGAAAAATGGAAATAAAAACAGTACCCACTTCAGAACGTTGATGTAAAGATTAAAATTATACCTCCTAACTTGAAAAAGATGCTCAAAAAACATTAGATAATAAACAAAACGCTTAAGAAGCAAGTAGGTGTTTGTTCCTTTATTAGGATTTGGGTAATTTCTGAAAATTTCATTATTGCAGTAGAAATCGAAATTAAATTAATATAGGTATATAGACATGTATGCATGTGGTGTATGAGACAAGTGGGGAAATGTGAGTACTATCTGATATTAAGGAATTATTATTTTGGGTGCGATAAACATGTTCTTCTCTAAATACCTTAGAGAAAAATTTTGAACTATAAATTAATGAATGATATATGGGATTTGCTTAAAAATAATAGGGTGGACAGTAGAGACTAGATTGACCATTGGTTGTAATTGTTGAAGGTGGGTGATAGGTACATGGGTGAATCATGATACAATACCCTGCTTTTATATGTTTAAAATTTTCCATAATAAAAAAAAATTTTTTTAAAGCAGTGAAGAAATTCCAAAGAAAAGGAAGTTGGCAACATTCACTCATCAACAGGGAAATTAGCTGAAAGTTGAATAAAATGAAGACTGTAGAAATAAGGCAGGAAAATAGTATAGGAACTTAAGACTGAAACAAATATATTTTGGTATTTAGGGGGTTCAAAAGAGCTGAAAAATAATCCAAAATATATGTATCCCAAGGTAATCACTAAAAAAATATCAAAACATGTGTACCTTTTTTCCTATACTCCCTGAACATTTTTCTTTCAATACAAATCCTTTGTTATTCCTGACCCTCGCTGATCATCATTATAGCTATGTGTTTTATTTCTACACCTCACCTTTTCCTCACCCTCCTTCCTTTCCATTATTCTCTTATCTTCCATATACCTATGTCTCTTCCATTTTCAACCACAAATTCAGACTACAGTAAATAAAGTTAAAGCAATGAAAGAGCAAGTAAAGTTGGGTACAAACAGGGGCTTATTGGCTTTAGCCACAAACATAATTACTTTCAGTTTAGAGGATCTCTAAACCACCACATTTCAACATTCAGTAGCTCCTGTTTCCTCACAAAACAGCCCAAATTATGTTACTGGGTACCCATACTGGAAGCACTGTTTCTTAGTATGTAAAGCATTTTATTAAGAACTTACACAGATTCATTCAAACCTTGACAAGTACACATTAAGTCACAGTAAAAAGAGCACGATTTGGACTCCAAGGGCCTGTGTTCTTATCCAGGCTCTGGCAACTACCAGCTGAGTTCATTCACTCAACATGCACATCTCATACATATCAGGCACTGGGACAGATACAAAGACAAACAACAATCATATAAATAAATGGTTACAATATATTTCGATAAGTGCTGCAAGAGAGGCATATATTAAGTTTACAGATGCACACAGTATTTTAATGAAAGATTAGATGATCTTTCAGCTCCAAAATTCTATCAATTTAATCTAAATTCCTTTAAACCTCTTTTAAGGCTAACTCCTCTAAGGGCGTATCCACAGGTTACAATTTTCTATCAAAAGATGGCTGCCTACGCACTTAAAAATTTGTAATAAAAATAACAGCTAACATTTATTAAACACCCCGTATGTGCCAAAGGATAGGAGCTATCCATACATAGTCTCACTTAGTCCTCAGAACAATCTCAAGTAGGAAGTAGTAATATCACCATTTTACAGATGAGAAAACAAACGTTCAGAAAAACTAACTTACCCCAAATCTCACACATACAGTAAGAGGAAAACAGGGATTTGAATCCAGATCTTCTGATTTCAAAGCCTATTCTCTTTCCACTAAACTATTTGTCTCTCATTTTCTTTCACTACATAAAAACAAAATTTCCAGAGATCACCTTCTTAAGAGCACCCAAGAGAAAATCTTTGAGACAGCCATGAAATATAAAGTGATCACTGATGTAAGAAGTGTTTTTTAAACCAGAGTATCTGCTGTATACAACCTCCATAATACGAGATTACAAAACTAAACATAACCAATATTCAAGATAATAGAGATGTATGACATGAATAAATACTCTACTAGTTAATAGTTACTAGAACTGGTTAATAAACTAGTTAATAAAAACGAATGAGATTTTGTGATTTTTTTCCAACTGTTTTATCTTCACCCTAACTTGGTTCCAACACAAACAACCAAGGAGAGAATGGCCCAGCATATTTTAGTGTATTAACATGTTGCAGTCCACATAATTATTTAAAAGTCCATATTACAGAGTATGGGGATAGAAAATAAAGTGTATATGAAACGCTGTCAAATTTTTAAAAAGAATGCAACATAAGACCCATCAAGTTTAGAATGCTTAATAATCAACAAAATTTAAAGCTACGTTGAAATAATGTAAATTACCTGTTTACTTTTCTGTATAAACTTCATTAAACTCATCACCTTTTTGTAAATTTCTTTTTCCAGTCTATCAATTTTAATTGCAAATCTGAACCAGCAATCAATCATCCCTGAAAAATTTTAAGTTAACCCTTTACAACAAATGAGGAAACAACCTGAAGAAATGATTTTGTGCACAATCCCAAAACTAGTTAGAAAAAGAATTCAAACCAACATAAATCGCCGGATCCTGGTAACAGGTTTTCCTTCAGAATGCCTTCAGATTAAAAACAGTATGTTTTCCCCCAAATTGCCTAAAAACAAATTTTAAGATTAGGAAAGATTAACTTGGAAGCAGCCTTCATTGTCTGGTTCAATTAAAGATTTTGGAATAATCTGAGTCTCCCTCATTCGCAATTAGCTCGAGCAACAAAAGATCCGTTTCAAACGTCCTCAAGGATTCACGTATGTGGGATACATTCTCCCCCTACCTTTAACATAACGGGGCCCGAGCTAGGTATCACACAAAAATAAATCACTAATGATCCGTATTCGCGATTCCTCGGAGGAATTTGCAACTAAGTACCATCGATGAGCCCTCGGTATCCCGCACAGAAGTGACATTTTCTTTGCTTTCATACCCGCCCCAGGCAGGCACCGGACACGCAGCCCCGCAGAAGCCGCTGGATCCCAACACACCCCCTTCACCCAGCTCCCCTTCCCCAGCCCCAAACACAAACACGCTCTTCTCTCCACGCTTCTTGCACAACGTCGCTTGCCAGAGGGCTCGGCTCAAGCTCCAGCGCCTCTCTTCCAGGCCCGACGGGGACGGGGACTCCCTCCGCGGCGCTCCCTCACCACCGCTTCCTCCGGCAGGCCTGGCGGCCTCGGCATCCCTGCGCGATGGGGAAGGGGCAGCCACGGCCTTGCCAAAGGGCTGCTCTCGGTCCTCGGCCCTGTGCCACGGCGTCAGCGGCTCTTCCTGGAGCGGGGTCCCATTCCGGTGCCCGACCCGGCCCTCCGGGGCAGTGAGGTGAACCGACGCGGTGGCGGGGCACCCAAGCGTCCCTTCCCGTCCCCGGGGGTCCCCCAACCTCCTCCCGCCCCCGCCGTCTGCCCGCCGCCATTTTGTGCGCAGCCGCTGCGACACAGATACAATAGTCGGCCCAGATCTCTGAGGAAAGGCTCAGGACCCCCACGCTACGGGCCCCCGCCTTCCAGCCCCCTGCTCCCCACCAGGCAGCGGTCCTACCTATGCCTACCCGACTAACAGCCGGATCCCATTCGCGCCCCACACAGTTTAGCACTCAGCCTCCAGTCTCGACGCCGAAGAAGCTACCGCCTCCAGCGGGCTGCACGCATGCGCGCCTGTCGAGCCTTTGCGAGCCCTCAGCTGCTCCTGGCGCCTGCGTACCGCGGGCGCCGCGCTCGCCCGGAGGCGCGAGACAGGGGCAGAGGAGCTTGGTTCCGGAAGAGGGCGCTCTCGCGTGTGGCGTTCCAGGCGGGACCGCAAAACGAGGTGCCCGCATCAGTGCCTCTGCCTGTTCTGCGCCGGTCCTGTTGAAGTCGTGCACGTCCGTAAGACCTGCATTGTCTCACCTCCTCCGTGAAGTCTTCCCTGACCATTTTTGCCTTCAGTAATACATTGACATAGGTAATATTCATCTCGCACTTGATATGATCATAATACTTTGTATGGTTAAGATTTTGCCTGTCTTTATCCTCTCGCTTCGTTTTTTTGGTTTCTTTTTGTTTTTGCATCCCTGTAGCAATCATGTGATGTATGTCATAGACACTCAAGATGTCAGGAAATTAGAATTCAGTTAAAGCCTATTGAGCTAAAAACAACACTGAAAATCATTTCATGTGTCATTTCACAATAAAAATATCTACCTGTGGGGTAAATATTTTTACCCCTCATTTTACTGATGAAAAACCTTAGATTGAGAGAACTTGAGTGACTTTGCAAGGTTACTCTACTCTATCAACATAAAAACTCAATCATTGGGCAGAATCTGATAAAATTCACAAGTCCTGCCTTACCAATACCACATAAATCACACCACCTACCCTGAGTCTCATGCATCAGTTTTACATAGCACCCAAACAGATGTTTTTCTCTTATTCGCATTAAAATAACCATAGAAAAGGCTCCAAGAAGTCTTTTATAAAATATCTTATCAGATTTTCATTTCAAACTAAAAGTCCTGCTAAAGGCGACAAGCCAAAAACAACCAAGAAAAAGCCAACAAGCTCTGCCAAAACTCCAAATAACCAACATTGAAGTTTAATGTGTTTCCTTCCATACATTTCCTGAGATTCATATCTTCGTCCATTTTGTATGTGGGATGCCACCACAGCATGGCTTGATGAGCAGGGTGTAGGTCTGTGCCCAGGATCCCAACCAGTGAACCCAGACACCAAAGCAGACCACGGGGACCCAACCACTATGCCATTGGGCGGGCCCCTGGCCACCTTCTTGCTGTGTCCTCGTGGGCTTTTCTCTAAGCGCACACATCCCTGGTGTCTCTCTCTCTTCTAAGGACACTAGTCATGTTGGATTAAGGCTCCACCCTTATGACCTCATTTAACCATAATAACTCCTGTAAAGGCCTTATCTCCAAATGCACTCTGAGACATACTGGGGGTTAAGACTTCAGCCTATGAATTGGGAAGGGGCGGGACACAATTCAGTCCATAACATAGGACATTTTCAGGGCTTTGTTTTTTACTGTGAATGAGATGGAAAGGCTATGAGATGGGAAAGTTTTGAGCAAAGGAGTGAAATAATTTGACTTACATTACATTGAATACTTACTCTGTGCCACTATTCTAAGTGCTGGAAGATAGCAGCAGTCAACAAAAATCAAGTACCTACTTTCATACAATTTACATTTTAGTGGGGAAAAAGCAATGAACAAATAAATATATAATGTAGTAACAAAATAAAGCAAATAAGATGAAAATGATGAAGAAAGGGCTCAGTACTGCTTTAGATAGTCAAAGAAATCCTCTCTGATGACATCTGAGCAGAAATATAAAGGAAGACAAGGGAAAGTCATACAGATATCTGGAAGAAGAGCTTTCCAATAGAGGCCAAATCAAGTGCAAAGGCACTAGAAAAGGAGCATGTTGGGTGTGTTGGAGGAATAACAAGAAAGCCAGCTCAGTCGAGGTGGAGTGAAATAGGAAGGACAAGATGAGGATGGCAAAATAGCAAGGGACCAGAGCATGCAAAGCTTTGTAAACCACTTGAGGCAATGTACAACACTGAATAAAATGCTGGATTAGGATCAGAAGAGTTGGCTTTCTAGCCCCTGCTCTGATACGAACCTCACTGGATTTCAGTTTCTTACAAGTAAAAGGGATGGGAGGAAACTAGATTAGCTTTCCCACAAGATGTGAGTCTAGAAATCTATAAACTGAAAGATGCTCATCAATACTTATGGCATTCCTAGGAAAAATATTTTTTATCTTAGAGTCTACTATATCCATGCTACTCCAAGCTTTCATGTCTTCTAGTCTCCAAAGACCACTTACAGAAATTTTCATTCCTATCTAAAAATGTCAATATTCTTGACAGAAGAAAAGCTATCCTACCCACATCCTCTTCTTACCATCACTCTATTGCACAATTCCCCATCCTCTTCTTTTATCCACTCTGTTTTCTGATTAGCCAAATAAAAAGTACCAAGCAGCTCTATCTAGAGCTCAGCTTCTGCCTGCTCAGCACAGTCAAGGCTTCATACCTGAAAGTATTAGAAAGAGAAAAGTCATCACAAACTTTTTCCTATGATTTGTTAACATAAATGAAGCTTTGTCTCAATGACATAAAGAATCTCATCATCATTTTATCTCAAGTGCAAGTGTCCCAATAAATAGGATTTGGGGACAACTATTGCCCTCCTTCTGTCGTTAGAATACAAATCTAATCATTGGGATAGACACAGGGCCACGATGAAAGTTTGAGAAATCCCAGAGCCATTTCACGTTCTGCAAAAGAACATAAACATCAAGAAAACCTGATTCTCACTGTACTTGAATTTTGCAGCATTTATGCCAGACTATAAGGGGCACCCAGGTGTAATATATATAAGTCCAGAAAGTAACTCAAGAACAAGCAGTTATTCTTCTGAGTTTTTATCAATGGTAGTGCAGTAGTGACCAGAAATCAGTTTGCCTCTTCTAGTGAAGGTGGTTTCTGAATATGTCCACAAATTCTTTGATACCTTTCACTTCATGAGGTGGAGCCTAATTCCACTCCCCTTGAATGTAGGACAGACTTAGCAAACCGTTTCTAGTGAACAGAATGTGGTGAGAGTGATGCTGTGCGACTTCCAAGTCTAGGTCACAAAAATGATAGATTCTGCCTCACTCTCCTTTCTCTCTCTTGGTTTCCTCACACTAGGGAAAGCCAGCTGCCATACGTGAGGACATCCAAACAGCCTGTTGAGAAGCCCATAAGGGGAGGAATTAAAGCCTCCTGATAATAAACCTCTTAATCTCAAGTGCGATGCACAGAAGGCCAGTCACTGAGACATGGCGCTTGGAGATGGGGAAAAGTTTATTCAAATTGGCCAAAAGGAGAAGGCAGGAGAATAGGTTCTTTCAAATCCACCATAACAAGATAAGAGAGCAGGGAGTTTATAGAGCTAAGGGGGTTGGCAAGAGGGGTTCCTAGAAACAAAGGGGTAATCCGTGTTTCTTTCACTCCCAATAAACCCCTGGACAATCTGACTTCTGGGCAGCAGCAGCAGCTGGGGGCTGGTTATCTGGTGATCTTTTAAGGCATTCTTTTTCTTCTGTAAAACAAGCTCATAAATCCTTGTGACCCTTGAGTCACCCCTCAGGTAAAAAAAAAAAATAGCCAATTGACAAGATCAACTTCTTTTCATTTTTGTCTGTGCTAGGAACAAGGTCGAAAGGTAATCTTACCGAATATTTACAGTAACCTTCAGGTACCTGGCTGCACTGCTAACAACTACCACCAAAGAGCCAACTACCAGCCACTGCAGTGGGCACTTTGGAGACAGAACCTCCAGCCTCAGCTAAGCCTTCAAATGACTGCAGCTTAAGTCAATATCCTAAAACCAATCTCATGAGGGCCCCTGAGCAAGGACTGCTTAGCTAAGTCAGTGCTGAACTCCTGAGCCATAGTAATGGTAAGGATAAAAATACATATTGTTGTTTTAAACCATTAAGTTTTGAGGCTTTTTTTTTTTTTTTATTGAGGAAGATTAGCTCTGAGCTAACATCTGCTGCCAATCCTCCTCCTTTTGCTGAGGAAGACTGGTCCTGAGCTAACATCCGTGCCCATCTTCCTCTACTTTATATGTGGGACACCTGCCACAGCATGGCTTGCCAAGCAGTGCATAGGTCTGCACCCAAGATCCGAACCAGTGAACCCCAGGCCACCAAAACGGAACATGAGAACTTAACTGCTGCGCCACCGCGCCGGCCCCAATTGAGGCAATTTTTTATGCAGCATTGCATAACGAATGCACTTCTTATCTGAAGATTAGAGTCTCGATTCATTAAAAATACAAATCAAAAGCATGATATATTAATCAGTGAACAATAACCTGGGATTTAGAAACAATAGAATTTTGACTTGAATTCTAATTTAAGCAACGTTAATAGTTTCCGTAAGCATAAAATGAGAATAATCCTATACCTTCAGGATTTTCATGTACCCCTATAGCACTATGTATACAATCTACATACTAGCTACAAAAGCAATTGAAGAAAAAGATTCACACTGAGAATAGAAATATGAAGAGTTCTATAGACACACTCCCTAGGGAATCAACCATACTGGTGACAATTACTTTTTAAAAACACCATTTAAAGTCTCTGTAATTGTCCTAAGGGCATACAGCAAATGAAGAAACATTTACTCAAGAAAATCTACTAAATCTCAGTAAGAAGAGTGAGAGTCTGTGGCACGTGAGCCACAACCTGCTTGCTCACCACTCCCACCAAGTTCAGTGTGATGGAAGCTCTACTCATTTGTTACTAGTAAGAATACGGGGCTCCCTCTTCCCCTAGCTGCCCTAGCTCCCAAGGAATACGTATCCCTCCAGAAGGACAGGCCACCAACAGTTCTTTTCCCTCCCAACTCTAGGTTATAGAGGCTAAATTTCAGGCAAGTGCAGCAGAGAGGTTAAGGGCTCCCTTCTTATACTCAGCCCACGCTCATAAGGTAGAGGCTGAATCTCAGATGAAGCAGGCCATCACTACTGTGACCCTGATTGGCCTTGTCCCAACACATTGGTAGGGCGGAAGGTCAACTCCAGGAGAGGCAAGTCGAGGAGACCAGAGGCTACTACCCCCACCCAGAGTCCTGCTCAAAAACCAGGGTTGTGGGGCTGGCCTGGTGGTGCAGCAGTTAAGTGCGCAGGTTCTGCTTTGGCAGCCCAGGGTTCACCGGTTCGGATCCCAGGTGCAGACATGGCACCACTTGGCACACCATGCTGTGGTGGCATCCTACATATAAAGTAGAGGAAGATGGGCATGGATGTTAGCTCAGGGCCAGTCTTCCTCAGCAAAAACAGGAGGATTGGCAGCAGTTAGCTCACGGCTAATCTTCCTCCAAAAAAACCCCAAAACACCAGGGTTGTCATTCCAAAAGAAGTCGGCCACTGTCCCCAACACCAGATCTGGAGCAGTGGCTCAGAGATTTGGCCCAGGGGAAGAGGCAGGCCATAACAATAGAGAGCTCTTAAGCTCTCCTCAGAGAAAATAACTTTATTTAAAACAGACTATAGGGAAGTTCAAGCCTAAGGGTGATCTCAGAAACAATGGAAAAATTGGATAAGAAATTAAGAGGAAGCTGATAGCTTCATGATATCAACAAGCTAAATTGCAGGCCTGCAAGGTTTACAGAGAGATTCAGGGGAAGAAAAAGGTAAAAGAGCCTCCTGAGGACAGAACAAATGTCAGAGACTGGTCTTAAAAGCTACTCAAGCAAAGGAGTCCAAATTTAATTGGATCAGACTGTGGAGAAATTTATGCCTCAGGGCATGCTCAGAAGCAACAGAGCAATCAGCATGCAATTAATATAGCCTAAAAGCTGGGTGCAATACAAACAGAGGCAGACAGCTTAACAGAGAGATCAGGGAAAGACACAGTGTAAAAGAGCCCTGCTAAAACACTGTCATCCCAGAGTGACTTGTGCACATCCAAGACTACAACCTGTGAGGAGCAAGAACAGAGGCTGCACATTGCAGGGGCAATAGACTTCACTAAAATAGTTCAGTCAAGCAACTAAACAAACAAACAAGCAAACAACAATAAAAACAAGCCCCAGGGGGAGGAGATAATCAATATCCAGATTTGCTACAATATATTACCTAAAATGTCCAGCTTTCAACAAAAAAAATTACAAGACATACAAAGAAACAGGAATGTGTGACTCATACACAGGAAAAAGATCGGCAACAGAAACTGCCTATGAAAGGCAACAGATATTAGATTTAACAGACAAAAACTTCGTAATAACCATTAAAAATATATTGAAAGAACTAAAGAAAACCATACTAAAAGAAATAAATGAAGGTATGACAATGTTGCAACAAATAGAGAATGTCAATAAAGAGAGAGAAATAATTTTTAAAAACAACCATATAGACATTGTGGCAGTAAAAAGTACAATACCTAAAATGACAAGTTTACTAGAGGGGTTCAACAATTGATTTGAACTGGCAGAAGAAAGAATCAGCTCTCCTGAAGACAGACCAATGCAGATTATGCAACCCAAAGAACAGAAAGAAAAACAATGGAGAAATGTTAACAGAGCCTCAGAGAAATGTAGTATACCATTAAGTGCATCTACATATGCAGAATGGAAGTCCCAGAAGGAGAGGAGAGAGAAGAGAGAGAAAAAGAGCAGAAAACAAACTGTTTTTTTGCTGGGAAATATTTGCCCTAAATTAACATTTGTTGCCAATCTTACTCTTTTTATTTCCCTCCCCAAAGCCGCAGTACATAGTTGTCTATTCTAGTTGTAAATTCTCCTAGTTCTTCTGTGTGAGCTGCTGCCACAGCATGGCTACTGACAGATGAGTGGTGTGGTTCCACAGCTGGGAACTGAACCTGGGCTGCTGAAGTGGAGTATACTGAACTTTAACCACTAGACCATCAGGGCTGGCTCCAGAAAAAAATTTGAAGTAAGGGCCAAATACTTCCCAATTTGATGAAAACCATTAATTTAAACATCCAAGAAGCTCAACCAAGTAATATAAACACGAAGAGATCCATACACAAACATATCATAGTAAAAACACTGAAAGACAAAGACAAGGAGAATTTTGAAAGCAGCACAAAAAAATGACTCATACATACTGATTTCTCATCAGAAACAATGGGGGCCAGAAGGCAGTGGAATGACGTATTCAGAGTCCTGAAAGAAAGAAGTTGTCAACCAAGAATCTTATATCCAGCAAATCTATTTTTCAAAAATGAAAGTGCAATAGACATTCCAGATAAACAAAAACTGAGAGAATTTGTTGCAAGATCTATCTTATAATAAACACCAAAGAAATTTATTAAAGTAGAAAATGAGAAACTGCAGACAGTAACTCAAATCCTCATAAAAAATAAAGACACCTTGGGCCTGGCCCTGTGGCCTAGTGGTTAAATTCGGCATGCTCTGCTTTGGCAGCCCGGGGTTCACAGGTTCGGATCTTGGGCACAGACCTACACTACTCATCAGCCATGCTGTGGCTGTGACCCACATATAAAATAAAGGAAGGGAGCTGGCCCAGTGGTGTAGTGGTTAAGTTCACATGCTCTGCTTCGGCAGTCCAGGGTTCACAGGTTCAGATCCAAGGTGTGGACCTAGCACCGCTCATCAGGCCATGTTGTGGCAGCATCCCACATAAAAGAGAGGAAGATTGGCATAGATGGTAAGTCAGCAACAATCTTTCTCAAGCAAAAAAAGAGGAAGCTTAGCAACAGATGTTACTCAGGGCAAATCTTCCACTCAAAAAAAAAAAAAATAGAGGAAGATTGGCACAGATGTTAGCTCAGGGTTAATCTTCCTCAAGCAAAAAAACAGGAAGATTGGCAACAGGTGTTAGCTCAGGGCTAATCTTCCTCAGCAAAAAAATAAGTAAATAACCAAAGGTAATTATGAAAGACAATATGAGTGCATATTTCTTCTCCTTTCTTCTCTTAAGTGATTTTAAAAAGGAACTTATAAAACAACAGGTATATAATTATATTGTTGGCATGTAACACACAGAAATGTAATCCATTTGACAATAATAACACAAAGGAGGTGAGTGGGAGAAAATCTGTATTGCAGTCAGGTAAGGACACCAGGTGGTAACTTGAAAACACATGAACAAATGAAGAGAACCAAAAATGGGTAAATAAGGTTACTATAACAAACTCTATAAACGTATACTCGTTCTTCTTCTCTCAGCTTCTTTAGAAGACATAAAATTATATAAAGTAATATTTATAACAACATATTTCTGGGTCTGTAAATATATAAAGTAACATATGTTAAAAAACAATAGCACCAAAAAGGGGAAGAGACAGTAGATCTATACCATAATAATGCTTTTAAAGATCACTATAATTAAGTTAGTATAAATCTGAAATGGATTCTGAAGAGTTAAGATGTATATGGTAAACCTTAGAGCAACAACTAAGAAAATAATTCAAAAAATTTCTATAAATGAAAAAATCATTAAAAGAACTAAGATGTGACACTAGAAAGATATTCACAACGCAAAAGAAAGCAATAAAGGAGGAAGAGAGGAGAAAAGTCATGAAATGAACAGAAAATGAAAAATAAAATGGCAGACACAAATCCAACCATATCAGTAACCACATTAAATGTGAATGGATTGAAGAATCCAGTCAAAAAGCAGAGATTGTAAGACTTGGTAAAAACACAGGTCCAACTATATATTGTCTACAGGACACGCATTTTAGACTCAGATAAAAATAGGTTGAAAGTAAAAGAATGGGAAAACATATCAAATGAATAACAATAATAAAAAGCTGAATGAGGGGCCGGCCCCGTGGCACAGCGGTTAAGTTCGCACATTCTGCTTCAGTGGACCAGGGTTCGCCAGTTCGGATCCTGGGTGCCAACATGGCACCCCTTGGCAAGCCATGATGTGGTAGGCATCCCACTTATAAAGTAGAGGAAGATGGGCACGGATGTTAGCTCAGGGCCATGTCTTCCTCAGCACAAAGAGGAGGATTGGCAGCAGATGTTAGCGCAGGGCTAATCTTCCTCAAAAAAAAAAAAGCTGGATGAAACATTTTATTTTACCCTTTGTTATGAATTTCTTTCTGTGAGAGGTGTTAAATTCATACTTTTATAGAGAAGATTTGGTCTTTCTTAGACCTATTTCCTTACATACTTTTTCTTAGGAGAAAATCTCTTTAAAATCATTAAGCAATAGTCTGGACCAGAAAATTCCTCTTCTTTTTCTTCCAATTCTTTCCAAACTACGCCTCTACAAGCAACAGCCATGTCTTTCCACCTACTCATCCAAACATATCTCCAAACACACACTTTGACTTTCTTAACAAACCCGAAGTAAATATACCATTCCACCAGAAACAAACAAAAAAACAGGACTGGCAATACTAATATTAGATAGAATGGATTTTATCCCAACTCAGTGTTAATAATATACAAAATCTCTGCTTCTTTACAACTCCACCTTTCTTACACTGGTATTATCACAAACTACGTCTTTATACAATGTGTGCCTGTTAATATAAATTTATAATTATTGCTTTATGAATTTATTTTTTAAATCATATAAGAAAAAAAGTGTTATAAACCAAATTTGCAATATTACTGGCTTTTATATTTACATATTTAGGTAACTTTACCATTGTTCTTTATTTCTTCATCTCGCTTTGAGTTATTGTCACTGCACTTTCATTTCACCCTGAAGAATTTCCATTAGCACATCTTATGTGGCAGGTCTAGTAATAACAAATTCCCCCAGTTTTTGTTTATCTTGGAATATATGAATTTCTCCTTCATTTGTTTTTCAAAGTTTTCATTTTAATGAAATGACTGGAAATAACATACATTTCCAAGATGCCAACACTACAGTTTGCAGAGTCACAGTAAGATACATGGAATTACATCCTTAATTAATATGAATGACAACATTTTAAGCAGTAGTTTCTGCTATATGGCAAAGAAAATCAAGAAAGCAACCATTAAACAAGAGACCCATAGCTTTGGAAAATCCAAGGATAGCATATGAAAGCAGCTGCTGCTTCAGTGAAGGGTTTCTGGCATAACCAATGATAACACAGTCAAAGACTGCTCCAATACTAGCACGAGAACCAGCCACTCCTGCTGTTGCTGCACCTGTGCCAATAAATTTGGCAGCAGTATCAATGCCTCTGCTGATTGCCCTGGTCTGAAACTCCCATTGGATTAGCTGAGACACACCATGTGGGCTCCATTAAACACTGTAGCACCCTCTCCAGTCCAGATAACACTGGTGCAGAAATTGGTCTGGATGCAGTTCTGGATCCAACTTGGATCAGAGAGGAGGTGCAGGCAAGCTTGGTGCAGGCAAACATCTTACACTCTTTGGGACAGTGCAGTTGGGGGACTCCGATGACAGGTGATGTGAGCTCCTCTTCCACTTCCTCTCTTCTGGGGAGGTGGCAGCAGGGGTGGTGACTGTGGTGACAGAGATCGAAGGAGTGGGGCTTTCTTTCATTTTTGAAGGATAGTTTTACCAGATATAGAATTCTTGGTTGACAGTTTTTTCTTTTAGCACTTTGAATATGTCATCCTCTTGCCTTCTGGCCAATATGGTTTCTGAAGAGAAATTGGCCATCAGTGTTACTGAGGCTCCCTTATACAAGAGAAGTCCCTTCTCTACTGGTGCTTTCAAGATTCTTTCTTTGTCTTCCAATAATTTGACTATATTGTGTCTGCATGTAGGTCTCTTTGAACTTATCCTGCTCTTGTTCATTAAAGTTTTTGGATGTGTAGTTTCATATCTTGCACCAAATTTGGGAAATCTTTGTATATTATTTCTTCAAAAAGTCTTTCTGCCCTTTTTTCACTCTCTTCTCCCTCTGAGACTCACATTATACAAATGTTGGTATGTGTGATGGTGTCCCACATATCTCTTAGGCTTTGTTCATTTTTCTTCACTCTTCTTTCTTCCTGTTCCTCAGACAGGATAATCTCAATTAACTATTTTCAGTGTGTTGATTCTTTCTTCTTCCTGCTCAAATCTGCTATTGGACATCTTGTCTTAATTTCCTCCTATTCATCCCATTAGTGAGGGTGGGACTCCCACTCTAGGAGTATGGGCATGGCTGAACACATGACACCCAACACTGGAAAAATAAGTTTGACAGCAGTTTTTGTTACATACACTTACAGCCTGGGGGAGGAGAAATCACACACTACATGGCCTCATGGGAGTTGTACTCAGGAACAGAGTGGACAGTCACATGTGGGAGGAAGGCTTTGTAATTTCAAGAAAGTGGCTTGATACCTGGCTCCTGGAGTAAGTAGTGCTTGTCCTGTTTGAATACTTCCGTGGACTTGCAGGGAATGGAAACCAGTTATGCAGAGATAAGCAGGAACTGCACCTGGTCCCCATGATAAGAAAGGTTGTTTGGCTAGGATATGGAGTTTCTTTTTGGAGTGATGAAAATGTTTCTAATATTGATTGCGGTGCAATGCTGATAGCTGTACCACTCTGTGAATACACTAAAAACCACTGAATGGTACACTTTCAATGAATGAATTGTATGGTATATGAATTATATCTCAATAAAGTCGTTGGATTTTTTGTTCTTTTTCTCCCTGAATCCCCCCAGTACATAGTTGTGTATCTTAGTTGTGGCATGTGGGATGCTGCTTCAACGTGGCTTGATGAGTGGTGCCATATCCCCACCCAGGGTCCAAACCGGTGAAACCCTGGGCTGCCGAAGTGGAGCACACAAACTTAACCACTCGGCCACGGGGGCCAGCCCCTCAATAAAGTTTTTATATTAAAGGTTCATTCCATAATTAATGAGAGTTTATTTTAAGGCTGCACAGAAAAGAAAAAAGTACAAGTCTCCAGCCCAGCTGCTGGAAGGCCAGTTTTCAAAGAGCAATGGAATATGAACTTTTCATCATTCATGACCCAGCAGAAGCTCCACTGATTGAGTCATCTCCTCATTCTCTCTGAAACAGACAATTGTTTTCTCTACTGTAATAAGTCTACCATACAGGTGACTCAGTAGTTCTAGCTTTCTGCTTCACCTCTAATTTTGGCTTCTGTTTCTCTTCTTTTTGGAAGTCTCAAATTCCAATATGTTTGGGTCCCCTTGTCACCTTTGTGGCAGAATTCTCATTCCACTCGTAAGTCACTGGTCTGGCTATCATAATGTACCTTTTAGCTAAGGCATTTACCCCTAATTTAATTAGCTGTGGCAAAGGCAGTAGGGTAATATGATACATTGCTGGTGGGGATGCAAAATGATATAGACCCTATAGAAAATGGTTTGGCATTTTCTTATAAAGTTAAACATGCATTTACTGTAAAACTCAACAATCCCACTCTTGAGTATCTACCCTAGAGAAACAAAAACTTATGTTCACACAAAAACCTGTACACAACTGTCCATAGCAGGTTTATTTGTAATAGCCCCAAACTGGAAACAACCCAAATGTCCTTCAAAGGGTGAATGGATAAACAAACTTGGTATACCCATACAATGGAACACTACTCAGCAATTACAAGGAATAAATTACTGATACATGCAACAACTTGGATGAATCTCAAGACATTATGCCGGGTGAAAAAATCCAGTCTCAACAAGTTACATACTATATGATTCCATTTATATGACATTGTCAAAACCATAAAACTATAGTGATGGAGAGTAGATCAGTAGTAGCCAGGAGCTATGGGTAAAGGGGAAGTGTGACTACAAAAGGTTAGCATGAGGGAGTTTTCTGAATGATGAAACTGTTCTTTATTCTGATTATGGTGGTGGTTACAAAAACCTATATATGTGTGAAAATGCAAAGAACTGTACACCAAAAGAAAAATCCATTTTTCTGTATGATAATCTAAAAAATAAAAGTTAATGGGCTTAGAATATTGTTATGGGCTAAATATTTATGTCCCCTTCCCCTGAAAATTCAGAAGTTGAAATCCTAACCCCTAATGTGATAGTATTAGGAGGTGGGACCTTTGGGAGGTGATTAGGTCATGAGAGTGGAGACCTCATGATTGGGATTAATGCCCTTACCAAAGAGACCCCAGAGAGCCCTCTAGCTCTCTTTCTACCATGTGAGGACACAACAAGAAGATGGTAGTCTGTAACTCAGAAGAGGGTTCTCCCCAGACTTGACCATGTTAGCACCCTGATCTCAGACTTCCAGCATCCAGAACTGTGAGAAATAAATTTTTGTTGTTTATAAGTCACTCATTCTATGATATTCTGTTATAGCAGCCCAAACTAAGACAGGTATAAAGAAGCAAGTTATAGAAAAAGAAATTCAAATAGCCAATAAAAAAAGATGTTCAAATTTATTAGTAATCAAAGAAATGCACATTAGGGGACTGGCCCCGTGGCCAAGTGGTTAAGTTCGTACACTCCACTTCGGCGGCCCAGGGTTTCGCCGGTTCAGATCCTAGGCACAGACATGGCACCGCTCGTCAGGCCATGCTGGGGCAGTGTCCCACATGCCACAACTAGAGGGACCCACAACTAAAATATACAACTCTGTACTGGGGGGATTTGGGGAGAAAAAGCAGAAAGAAAGAAAAAAAGAAGATTGGCAACAGTTGTCAGCTCAGGTGCTAATCTTTAAAAAGAAAAAAGGAATGCACATTAAAACAGCAATAAGATATTGTTCACTTATCAGATTGGCAAAAATGAGAAAGACTGATAGTATCTAGTGGTGATGAGGATGAGGGAACTTAGCAGCCTCACATGGTGGTGAATATATAAACTGGTAGAGCCTTTTTTTAGAGGGCATTCTGATGGCATCTTAAAGAATATGCAATATCCTTTAAACCAGATAATATAATTCATTTACGCAATTCCAGTCCTTATCATAGTACCTAGCATATAAGAAGTTAATGTGCACGAACATTGAGATTATCAGATAAGATTTCTTAGAAGGGAGGAAAGTTTGAGCTGAACCTTCAAGGATGGCTAGGTTTTGATCAGTGAAAAGAAAAGGAAAAAAAGGATATTCCAGGAGAAAGAAAAGCTGAGACACAGTGGCTCAAGAGGCAGAATAAATATGGTAAATTGGCATTAGCCAGGCTTCAATCAAAGGGAAGAGTAGGAAGTTGGAAAGTAGGAAACAGAAACTTCTTCACAAAGTGAGGTCAACTTCCTCCTTTAGGGCCCAAATTAGATTCCATCTCCCCTATACCCAGAATTAATTGCTAGCTCCACTGCATTTCCATAGCACCTGAAATCTCTTTATCACTGGTTCTCAAAATTCATCCTGCATCAGAATCACTTGATTTTATTAAAATATAGATTACTGGCCCCATCCCGAGTTTCTGATTCAGTAGGTCTGGGGACCACAATTTGGCTACTGCTCTACAGCCTCCCCTGAATTGTTAAAATACCATTATAGTGACCAACTGTTATTTTCGCCTTCCCAGCATTTGTCCTCCCTTCTTCCAGTAAACAAACCCTTTTCCCAAGGGGAACCACTTCTAAGTAGTTTAGGTGTGGCTGATCTGCCTCCTCTGACCATAGTAGACACATGACCCAGACCTAACCAATCAGAATATTCCATTCCCATGGTCCAGTAATAGGTTCAGGAATGAGAATGTAGCCAATTCGAATCTTCCCTAGGATTTTTCTGCCAGAGTTATCCGAGAAGATAACTCTGTCTTTCTGCCAAGGTTGCTAGTCTGATAATACGTGAGTTCTGGGCTTCTGGTGGCCCTCATGACTACTAAACAGAGAAAACCTGTTGGAGAGAAAAGGAGGACATGGATGACATCGCTTGAACCCTTATATACAGCCATGCCCAAAGCCAGACTATTCTATAGCCTTTTTAGTCCCGTGTGTCAATAAATTCCCATTTTCCTTAAGCGAATTAGAGGTGGATATTTGTCACTTGCAAACCAGAGTCCTCACTAATATATAAATTGATAACAGAAAAGAAGAGGGGTGTCAATGAGAGACCTTAAAATACAGAATGCCGTGATTATCCCTCTATCCCCAGATTGGAAGAAGCAATTCTTGATTACAAAGGAGCTGCTTAAACTGCTGTTACTTGGAACACTGACTTTTGGCCTATCAAACCTAAAGCTTTAGAGCTTTTACAAACATCTTAGATGTGAACACATGACCTAAGTAGGTTCCATCAGACTAAGGGAAAAGATTTATTTCATTTTACTGGAGAGTGCCTCTCTGCCTCTACTCCGAGACATCACCAAGGAAGTCTCTGTCCCCCGCAGTTACTAGCGGCTCCCTTGCCACCACAAGAAGCCAGCCCTGAGACAAAGCCTCCATTGAGAATAGAAGAATGAAGAGAGGAATAAACCTGGGTCTATAATGACACAAGTGAGCCATTGATGACCTTCACCAGTTTGTAGCCCACTGTACCACTGGACTTCAGTTACATAAGACAATAAATTTATTTGTTCAAATTGGTGTTTTCTGTATCTCAAAGTAAAAAAAAAAGTATCCTACATCATATAATTAGCTACTTCTGACATCAAATTCTTGCAAGAAAGAACAAGCTTCAGTCAAATGGGTCCATGTGAAAGCAAATATGAAATATCATAGAGCCTTGCAAAGAGGTACCTTTATCGCCTACAGACAGTAATCCCAAAATGGGTGTAAATAAGATAATCACTAACCTTACTAAGTTGCAAAAGCCAAAATTTCTGCCGCAAAGCCAAATTAAAGGAGACACAAGGGGAGATCCCATGGAAATCCAGGACGACCCAAAGAACCAGGAGAACCTGAAGGGCCAAGGTCCCTCCTGCCTCTCTGCCCAACCATTCTACGTAGGACAAAGGTAAATGCCACATGGTAATGAACCAGTCGCTGGGATGCAGACCCGGGACAAAGGGAAGATAAGCTGTGCCTCTCCACCTCAAAGACATCCGCCAAGACTGAAGCAGTTAACTTGAGTGAAGGAGCTCTACACAGAAAGAGGCCTATTCCTAAGGAACAGAAATGAGCCTTCACATTCAATATTGATGGGGATGCAATATTTCTGGAAGGCAATTTGGCTTAACAAAATCCTTCTTAAAAAATGCCCCTACTGTGGCTATAGCAATTCTATATTTAGGAATTGATCCTAAAGGAATGAAGACTTAACTACGGATATGTTCATGTGGTATTTAAAATGGCCCATCACTGGAAACAACTTGAACCTCTCCAAATTGCCAAAGTTATGCCTTTCTTTTTACAGATATTTATTAAGTGTCTTCTCTAAGCCAGGCATTGTGCTAAGCACTGGGGATACAACAGTACACATCAAGTTAAGTGCAAAAATCGAGAGTGTTCAGAACCTTTTATACCAATTTGACAGAACAGTTTTGTCTGTTAAATCTAGTAAAAATGTAAGCCTTGTATTTTGTATATCTTTGTTTTTTATTTCACTTTTTCTAACAATTTATTTTTATTGTATTTTACAAAAATATTGGCCTGTGACAGATTGGAAATTTTAAAAATTGGTCCTTCACCACAGATACTTTGAGAAGCCCTGGTGTAGAGAATTTATAAGATGGGAGCCTGACTGGGTGCAGGAAACCAGTTGGTCTGGCCAAAGACCACAGCATAGACTAAGATGTTGGCAGTGAAGACACTGAGAAATAGAAAAACTTGAGATGGGGGCCAGCTCCATGGCCGAATGGTTGGGTTCTCGAGCTCCGCTTCGGTGGCCCTGGGTTTCCTGGTTCGGGTCCTGTCCACAGACATGGCACCACTTGTGGGGCCATGCTGGGGCAGCTTCCCACATGCCACGGCTAGAAGGACCCTCAGCTAAGAATGCACAGCCATGTGCCAGGGGGCTTTGGGGAGAAAAAGGAAAAATAAAATCTTTAAAAAAAAAAAAGAAAGATGAGATATTTAGGAGGAAAAATTGGTATGATTTGGTAATACAGTAGATATGCGGGACAGGTGAAGGACATATCAAGGTGATTCTTAAGTTCATGGCTTATTCAGTGGAACAGATGATCTTACCATTCATTTACACAGGGAACACTGGAAGACTGCCAGGTTTGGGGGAGGGGGGTTTCATTAGTTCTGTCTAGCTTGGATATGTAAACTTTGAGGTGTCTTTGACTCAAGAAGAAATGCTAAATAGGCAGTTAGATACCTAGACTGGGGCTCAGAAAAGCCTTATGAGATGTACATTTGGAAGTCACTGGCATATATCTAATAATTGAAGCTGTGAGCCACACATGAGATTACCTGGGGAGATAACACTGAACGAGAAGAGAAGATGCTCAAGGCCAAGTGTTGAGAATAGGTAATATTCAATGACCATGAAGAAAAGGGTGAGCTTGCAGAAATAGTGAGAACAAACCACCCAATTGTTTCATATCTATATAATAGAATACTATTCAAAAATTAAATTTTTTTAGATTTGTAAGTTTGAGAAAGTTTAAAGTATCTATAGTATGTTCCCATTTTTAATAAGAAAAATATACATGTAGGTAATCATATATCAAAAAGTATATGTCATAAAGAGCCTGGTGCTAACAGTGGGAGAGATTGAGGGATGGTCCCCCTGCTTATTTTTATTTCTACTTTCTTATATTTTTTACAACGACCGCGGTGTTTTCCTTGTGCCAAAGCAAACTTTAAAAAATTTATGCACATGTCAGGATACAGTTCTCAGATTTAAACTTTTACCTGAAACACAGAACATATATTGAACAAGAGCCCACAACTTTTAATTTTTTATTTTTTTACTTACTTTTTTATTTTGAGGAAGATTAGCCCTGAGCTAACTGCTGCCAATCCTCCTCTTTTTGCTGAGGAAGGCTGGCCCTGAGCTAACATCCGTGCCCATCTTCCTCTACTTTATATGTGGGACGCCCACCACAGCATGGCTTGCCACGCAGGTGCCATCTGCGCCCAGGATCCGGGCCAGCAAACGCCCCGCCACCAAAGCAGAACGTGCACATCTAACTGCTGCGCCACCAGGCCGGCCCAGCCCTCAACTTTTGACTAAAGATTGCCAAAGTAACATAAGGATTCTTTGAAAATAAACCTCCCCGGCATGCTAAATTCGTATTTTTTTCTGACCTGGCACTTATCAAAACTACCTACTAGCTCCAAGGAAAGAAACAATTTATAAAAAATTCAAAAATTCAGATAGTGTGAAAAACATTATTAAAGAGTAACTGTATCTAGGAAAACGTTTCTAACTCATATTACAAAGGACTAATTCCCCTATACAGCACCTATAAATTAACCAAGAAAAAAAAATTAGTGAAATGGGCAAAGGATGTGACAAAAAAAAGAAGTACAAAAGGCTATTAAGCATTTGAAAAGATGCTCAACTTCACTCCTAAGAAAATGTAAGATAAAACTACACGGAGATACCATATGTCTCCTAGCAGATGAGCATAGGTCAAAAAGCACGATTATGTTGGTCGGAGTGTGGATGATCAGGAGCCCCATGCATGTTTCCCCCACTATCGGAAAGTTCGCTTTATGCCACTTTGCTGTTACAAAAGACCTACACTAGAACCTGTTTTCACTAACCAAAAGAAATCTCAAGAGGATTTTGGCTCTCAAGACAAAAAGGCGAAAATCGAAAACAGCATTCAGCATCAGTTTTGCAGGGAGCCCTTATAGAGGCAGCGTGCACCCTGAGCAGCGAGAGTGGCGCCACCAGGCTCTCTCCCTGGGAACTACATTCAGCATCTCAGCGTCAAGCCGCCATAGCTTTGAACTCTGTCTGGGAGCATCTGGCTTTATCTCCCTTTATTTCGGTAGGATATTTTTGGGTCTGGGAACGCTCAAAAAAATTTCCTACATAAATTAATGGTAATTACTTCTTCACTTTTCTCCATTTCCGCTTCCAAAATGTTTCATAGGAATGCTCTACTTTCGGATAGCAGGAGAAACGTGAATATTCCTATTTGAAGTGTAAATTGTGATCTCCGTGGAAGGCAATTTGACAATGTCTATCACTACGACAAAAGCATATGCTCTTTGAAACAGCCATTCCACTACTAGGAATTTATCCTGCAGATGTACTCAAAACTGTACAAACTTACAAGATTATTCACTGAGCACTATTTGTAATTGCAAAAAATTGAGAAAATTCTAAATATCTACCAATAAGGAATTAGTTAAACTATGGTACATCCAATCAATAAAAATACTCTGAAGTTGTAGAAATGAGTAAGGAATTTGTTTGTATAATGATCAGGAATGATCATTGAGCTATATTTAGTGAAAACAAAAAAAATAAGAGGCGGAACAGTGTGTCCAGAGGGTAGCTAGAGTATACTGTTTTATACCTTTTAAATTTGAATCATATGAATACACTACTTATTCAAAATAACTTTTTTTTTGGTGAGGAAGATTGGCCTTGAGCTAACATCTGTTGCCAATCTTTCTCTTTTTGCTTGAGGAAGATTGTCTGTGAGCTAACATCTGTGCCAATCTTCTTCTGTTTTGTGTATGGGATGTCACCACAGTATGGCTTGATGACCAGTGTGTAGGTCCATAGCTGGGATCCAAACCTGCGAACCCCAGGCTGCCAAAGTGGAGTGTGCAAACTTAACTACTACGCCACCAGGCCCGCCCCCAAAATAATTTTTTAGAGGAATGTAATAAAAAAAATAAGGTGCTCTCAAATTTGAAGCTAACACAGAGAGAGAGAGAGACAGAGATTTAAATAAATAAATAAGGCACAAATGTCAGAAAAAAGACACAGATGCCCATTGCATTAGTTTCCTAGAGCTGCAATAACAAACCACAAACTGAATAGCTTAAAACAACAGAAATTTATTCTCACATCTCAGGAGGCTGGAGGTCTAAAAGCAAGCTGTTAGCAGAGTTGGTTCCTTGGGAAAGCTCCGAAGGAGAAACCGTTAAGTGCCTCTCTCCCAGCTCCCAGTGGTTGCTGGCAATCCTTGGCTTGTAGATACATCACTACAATCTCTGCCTCCATCTTCACACCACTTTCTTCTCTCTGTGTCCGTGTGTGTCCTTTTCTGCCTCATATCGGGACTCTTTTTATTAGATTTCGGGCCCACCTTTATCCAGTATGATCTCATCTTGATCCTTAGTTACATCTGCAAAGACCCAATTTCCAAATAAGGTGACATTCTGAGGTTCTGGATGGACATGAATTTTGGGGAACACTATTCAACCCACTATGCCCATCATCCCTGCTTTTTTTGGGCTTACATAGGAGGTTCTAGCTAATGAGGTAAGACAAGGGGAAAAAAACAGCATAAAGATTAAAAAGGAAAAGAATGATCGCTCTTTGAGGATGATATAACTGTGTATACAGAAAACTCCAAAGAATCTAATAGGATAGTTTAACAAAGTAACAGAGTATAAGACCACATTACAAAATAAACTGCATGTCTATATATCAACAAAAAAGTCAGAAAACGTAATTTAAAAAATAAAACTATTTATGGTAAAAATGAAGGGTACCAAGAATAAATCTTTAAGATGATATGCAAAATTCTATGTGGAGAAAATTTAAAAACTTTATTGAAAGATATTAAAGAAGATCTAAATAAATGTGAGCTATATACTATGTTTGTAGATAGTAACACTTAATATGATATATATACGATATATATATATATATATATACATAAAATCTCCCCCAAACGCATATATAAATTCAGTTGAACTTCAATCAAAATCTCAACTGCATATTTTTTGGAATTTGATAAGCTAATTCTAAAATCTATATGGAAGAGTGATGGGTCAAGAATACCCAAGACTCTCCTGTGGAAGAAGAATAAGAAAAGGAGAATTACCCCACCAGCTATCAAGAGGTATTAAAAGTTAAAATATATAAGAAAGTGTGGCATTCTGCAGAAAGAGACAAAAGTAATGGAACAAAAAAGACAGCTCAGAAAAAGACCTAAGCATTTATGGAAACTAGATATATATCTCTCTCTCAGAGGTGGCATTGCAGATCAGTCAGGGAAAGGATGGCTCTCCATATGAAAAATAAAAAAGGGAGTCCCATCTCACAGCACACCCCAAAATCCATTCCAGGTCGATTAGATACTTGAAAGTGAAAGAAAAAGCTTTACAACTTTTACAGAAAGATATAGGAAAATACCTTTATGACCTCAGGATAGGAAAGAATTGCTTACACAACAATCAAAAAACACAAACCATAAAGGGAAATATTAGTGAACTCCACTTAGAATTAAAACTGTTTATCAAAAGATACTAATATTTAAAAAAATAGGGGCCGGCCCAGTGGCGCAGTGGTTAAGTGCGCACATTCCGCTTTGGCAGCCCGGGGTTTGCCAGTTTGGATCCTGGGTGCGGACATGGCACCACTTGTCAAGCCATGCTGTGGTAAGTGTCCCACATTTAAAGTAGAGGAAGATGGGCATGGATGTTAGCTCAGGGCCAGTCTTCCTCAGCAGCAAAAGAGGAGGATGAGTGGCAGATGTTAGCTCAGGGCTAATCCACCTCAAAAAAAAAAAAAAAAAAAAAAAGAAAGTTAAAAATTAAGTCACAGGGGCTGGCCCCGTGGCCGAGTGGTTAAGTTCGCGCGCTCCGCTGCAGGCGGCCCAGTGTTTCGTTGGTTCGAATCCTGGGCGCGGACATGGCACTGCTCATCAGACCACGCTGAGGCAGCGTCCCACATGCCACAACTAGAAGAACCCACAACGAAGAATACACAACTATGTACCGGGGGGCTTTGGGGAGAAAAAGGAAAAAATAAAATCTTAAAAAAAAAAAAAAAATTAAGTCACAAAGTGGAAGAATATTTATCATACTAGTAATTAACAAAAGTTTACAATATGAATTTACAAAGAACTCCTGAAAATCAATAAAGAAAGTGTTAAGCAACCTGATAGAAAAAGAATCAAAAGACTTGACAAGGCATTTCACAGTTGGGGAAATATAAATAGTCAACAGAAATCTGCTTAATCTCATTAATAATCAAGAAAATGAAAATGTAACCTCAGTGAGATTCATTCCACTCAGTCAACAAACATTTACTAAAGTCAACTATGTGCAAGGTAGTGTTCTAAGCTGTAGGGATGCAACTGTGAAAAGGAAATGCAAAATCCCTCTCCTTGTGGAGTTTAGGTTCCAGTGAGGAAAGACAGTCATAATAAGTGCTATGGAGAAAAACAAAGCAGTGAAGGGAGATGGGGGAGTGGAAATGAGGCATGCCGAATTTTTTTTCTCTTGAGGAAGATTAGCCCTGAGCTAACATCCGCCACCAACCTCCTCTTTTTGCTGAGGAAGATTGACCCTGAGCTAACATCCATGCCCATCTTCCTCTACTTTATATCTGGGTCACCACCACAGCATGGCTTGATGAGTAGTGTGTAGGTCCATGCCTGGGATCCAAACCAGTGAACCCCAGGCTGCTGAAGTGGAGCACACGAACTTAACTGCTACACCACTGGGCCAACCCCTGTGATGTGCTAAATTTTTTTAAGGGATAGACTGACAGGAAAAGCGTCACAGAGAACTTGACAATGGAGTAAAGGCCTGAAGGAGGTGAAAGAGCACACCATGGGGATATCAGGTGGGAAAACATTTCAGGCAGAGGAAAGATTTAGCGGGAAAGTCGTGAAGAACACAAAGGAAGCCAGGGTGACTGTAGCAGAGGCCACTTTGTAGACACCAGGCTAAACCTAAAAGGCCAAACTTTGGTGGGGCTATGAGTAACATTAACTCTTGCACACTGCTGATGGCAAGGTACATGGATAACAATCACCTTGTAAAACTATTTGTAGCTTTCCAGCACCACACTCCTAAGTATGTAGCCTAGAAAAGTCTTGAACATGTACCAGGAAACGGGTACAAAATGTTCATACCAGTGCTGATTTTTAATAGCAAAATTAAAAGTCTTCTTGATTTTAATACCATTTTTCATTGACAGAAGAATGATAAAATAAATGGTATAGTCACATGATAGAATTCCATACAGTAGTTAAAATGAATGAATTCCAGCTAAATGTATCTACGTGGATGAGTGTCAGGAATTTAACATTAACTAAAAAAAAAGCAAGTTGCAGAAGAATATCTATAACATGATTCTGTTCATGTAAAGTTTTCAAACATGCAAATCCAAGCAATACATTGTTTATGAATATGTCCATAAATGGTAAAATATTTTTTAATGTAAGTGATAAATCAAAAAATCAGAATGGGGAAAGTTCAGGGCAGGGCATGGGCTCAGTAGGGGTAGATGAGGCTTCAAAATACATTAATGTTCAAGGCAGCCCTGACAGCCTACTGGTTAAAGTTCAGCAAGCTCTGCTTTGGCAGCCCAGGTTCAGTTCCCAGCACAGAACTACACCACTCGTCTGTCAGTAGCCATGCTGTGGCAGTGGTTCACATAGAAGAACTAGAAGGACTTACAACTAGAAAACACAATTATGTCCTGGGGCTTTGGGGAGAAAAAAAAGAGAGAGAGGAAGATGGGCAACAGATGTTAGTTCAGGGCAAATCTTAACCAGAAAAGAAAATAAAAAAGGGGTTGTGTTAAAAAAAATTTTTTTAAGTATTATATTATTAATATTTTATTTCTTCAACTGAGTGGTAAGTACATTAATTTTATATTTATGACTTTATCATACAAATATATAGTTATCATACAAAAACATACTATATCTTTTGGATACCTGAAGTATTTTATTTTAAAAGTTTTGTTTTCTAAACAGGGAATGTACAAGTTTCAATTTCATTAGCAGATAGTTTTATTTTGTTTTTTTTTTTTTTCATTTATTTTTCCTTTTTCTTCCAAAGGCCCCCCAGTACATAGTTGTGTATTTTTTTAGTTGTGGGTCTTTCTAGCTGTGGCATGTGGGATGCCACCTCAGCATTGCTTGATGAGCGGTGCCATGTCCCCACCCAGGATTCCAACCAGCAAAACCTTGGGCCACTGAAGCAGAGCACAAGAACTTAACCACTCGGCCACAGGGCTGGCCCAGTGGATAGTTTTAATATGATCCTAAAATGGTTAAATAAGTAAAGCATCGTATCCTTTAAAAAATCTTCTTGATTAGTGAAAGGTCTTTCTTCTATACCGACAGCAAACATCTATAAAATAAAAATATATCCTGCTTTAAACCTTCTTTTTTTTCTTGTCTCATAACAAGGAAGGGTATACTTAACAATTGTATACCCTTTAATAAAAATCCTCCAAGTAAATAAACAAGATCCCTGTCTTCTCTTCAATGATTAATCTAAGAGTGGGAAGTAGGGAAACATGACTGAAAGAAAAAACAAAGCTATTAAATATCACTTACACCAAAAGCAACTAAATTTGATTTGGAAGTTTTTGGTTTTTAACAACAGAAAGTCCTCAAATAGTTCACTCATCTGCTTAACAAATTAAAACACCGTAACTCCATAAATGGGTAGAAATATTTGAAACTTTAATTCCATAGAAATTGAACATTTTTACATGCCAGGTATTAAGTGCTGTTACACATACTGATTCATTTAATCCTGAGAAGAATCCAATGAAGTGGGCATGACTGTCATCCCCATTTTACAGGAAAAGGAACCAAGGCACACGGAGTTGAGTAATTTGCTGAACTTCACACAGTTAATAACTGGCGGTCTCCGTCTGAGCTCAAGCAGCAGGGCTCCACGCCCCACGCCCCTAACCACTGCACTGTATTGCTTTCCCCATATTGTAACGTCTTGGTGGAAGGAGACAGAGGGACAGAGGTCGGAAAAGAGCAAAAGAGGGCAGAAAGCTAAGGAGGTGATATTGATGTCTGAGAGACAAATTTCTCACTCATTTACCAATAATTGCTCTTTCTTTGTCAGCTTTATTGAGGTATAACTGACAAATAAAATTGTAAGATCTTTAAAGTGTACATTGTGATGATTTGATATATGTATAAATTGTGAAAGGAGTCCTCCCACCTAGTTAATTAACTAGAGATATATGTGTATACATATATACATTTTAGATTAACACAACAAAGGTTCATCTTTTGCTTGTGCTACATGTCCAATGCAGTTTGATAAAGGGGTTCTGTCCCAAGTAGTCACACAGTGTCCCTGGCTGAGAGTGGCTCTGTCTTCTTGCAACACTGCCATCATCCCACCATGTGACTGTGTGTGTGTGTGTGTATATATATATATATGGATGTGTTAACTATGTATATATATATATATAATACACACACAGACACAGATAAATACTTTTTTTTGGTGAGAACATCTAAGTTCTACTCTCTCAGCAATTTTCCATTATACAACACAGTGTTATCAACTATAGTCACCAGGTTTTACATTAGATCCTCAGACCTTATTGATCTTAGAGCTGAAAGTTTGTACCCTTGTACCAACCTCTCTCTGTTTCCCCCACCCTCCAGCCGCTGGCAACCACTTTTCTACTATTTCTATGAGTTTGGGGGTTTTTTAAGATTCTCCATATAAGAGATGCCACAGTATTGCTCTTTAACATGTGTGAAATTCTTCGCCTAAACAATAAGCAAGCACTGCAAAACTTGGCCAGAGCAGGTATTTTGATCATTCTATAAGTTTTGAAGTATAGGCATTCTTAAACTTTCTTTTCCTTGTTTTCATCAGGGAACATCTTATCTGATAATTGCCTCTCCCAAATCTAGCTTTAAAAAAAAAAAAAAAGGCATTTTGGAGTTCTTTTGCCATCTTGTGGTCTTTTACAGTATTGCTACTGAAAACTTGCAATGCCTGTGGGCTGGGCTCCAGAAAGAATTGCACCGACAATTTTAGGGCTGATATTATGTCTGCTTTTGACCATTTTGGTCACCTTCTATGGGCTCCTGAACTTATCTACATCTTTTTTAAAGTGTGGTGACCAAAACTGGGCACAATCCAGTCTATTACTGACGTGCTAGACCAAGGCTGGCCATGCCCGAAAGCTTTCTAAGGAAAGCTGTCCAGCCAAGCCCCTGCTGGGAGGAAGCCTGTGTAACTTTGCACAGTTACTACAGTTTTAGGACAGTTCTTTATGCTACATTCATTCTGGGTTTCCTTAGTCTAATCTAATAATACATTGCATCACATCAGAATTCCTAAATTAGTCACCATCCTATTTCCTCACCTGAGGGCTGCTCTCCCCTCTCAAGGGTATTTCCCCTTCCCCTCCTCTGGGAGGGAGGAGGGATAGTCTGGCACCAGGGAAATAAGGCAAGTGCAGGTCCCGGGGGAACGCTTCAGGGCGAGGATCAGAGGGGAAGACTGAGAAGTCCTTCAGACACATGTCCACTTCCTGGCAGCTCCCTTCCACTGGCAACTGAGAGCCCAAATTAAACCCCAGACAGGACTTGAGTGCATCCACCTTACCTGCTTTCCTGCCTTGCTTATGGTCAAAATAATCTTTGAAAAGCCCTTAAATTCTTTTCAAATACAGCATACACAGTTCTGTGCAACCAATCCTAAAGACCACGTTGTCGGTTCCTCTTAATTCTTCACTCAGCTTTCTCTCTGGCCCTCCATTATTTCCTCTTTCTTCCTCTAGTAGTCTCAACCTGAGGCGGTACACTCCTAACCTCTTACCCCGCCACTGACGCTTGAAGATCTGTAGGGGCAGTTCTTCGTTTGACCCAGTAACTCAGAAATCATGACTGGCATTTAATGGTTGAGTGCCAGATATGCTAAAAATCCTGCAATGTCTGAGACACTCTCTTAAACAAATTGCCCTGCACAATAGCTAAGAAACCCACTATTGTTCACTTGTCTGGTCTTCTGAATTATGCTTAACTCTTCTCTATAAATGGTCAGTAAAGCCCTTAAAATTGTTGGCACACTATTATGTGTTATGGGATGGACTACATACTCACACAGTGGGGAAAAAGGCAATGGCAGTCCCCTGCCCCTATTTAATAATATATATTTTTCTTCTTTTGACCTACATGAATTTGTTGATTTTGAGTAACTTGAATATATGATGAAATTCCACTGTATCTATTCCTCTACCCTTTTTAAAACACACTGTTCTGCACCTTGTTTCTGACTTAATAATTCTTTGAGATTGTTCTATATTAGTACAAAGAGCTCTACCTCCTTTTTTTTTTAATTTATTTTTTATTTTTCCTTTTTCTCCCCAAAGCCCCAGGGTACAAAGTCGTGTATTTTTAGTTGTGGGTCCTTCTAGTTGTGGCATGTGGGACGCTGCCTCAGCATGGCTTGATGAGCAGTGCCATGTCCGCCCCCAGGATTTGAACCGGTGAAACCCTGGGCCACCGAAGCACAGGGCATGAACCTAACCACTCGGCCACAGGGCGAGCCCCCTACCTCATTCTTTTTAATGACTACAGAATATTTCACTTATGGAGATACCCTAGAATGTATTTAACCAGTCTTTGTGGAAAGATTTTAAGCCAAAGAGTACCATAATCACAGGTATATTTTGAGGAGATCATTCTAGGTATATTGTAGAGAACGGCTTGAAGGCTCACAATAGTTTATATGAGGAAACCAGTGAGAGGATATTACCCCAGTACTCCTGGTGAGAAATAATTTCTTTTTATTGTTGCTCTTTAATAATTCTGATGGAAGACAATAAGGAAGGATGGAAGGAAGGAAGAGGGACTCTGAGAAATATGACATACAGAAAAAAAGCACAAAACAAAAATGTATAACAATAATTCATGACAAACCAAGTATCTGTATAACTTACCCAGGTCAAGAAATTAAACATTGCAAAGACCCTCTTATGCCCTTTCTCAGTAACATTCTCTCCTCCCCTTCAAAGGCCCACTAGCCTAACTGTTACGATAATCACTTCCTTGCTTTTCATTTTAGTTTTACCTCCTAAGCTTACATTCCTAAACATTTTAGTTTACTTTCTCTATTTTTTGAACTTTATATAAATAGAATCATACAGGATCTATTCTCTTGTATATAGGTTCTTTCACTCAATATTAGTTTGTGAAATTCATCTATATAGTTACATTTCCATTGTTCGTCTTTATTGCTGTATAATATTCGATTGTTTGAACAGACTGTAATTTATCTGTTCTATTGTTGGAGGACATTTGGGTTGTTTCCAATTTGGAACTATTACAAATAATGATACTCTACTTATTCTTGTGCATGTTTCCTGGTGCACATGTACATCTGTTTCTGTTGAGTATACAGTAGATGACTAAATGTCCCCCCAGTTGGCCTGGGACTCCCCCAGCTTTAGCACTGAAAGTCTCATGTCCAGGGAAATCCCCTCAGTCCCAGGCAAACTGGGATGGTTGATTACCCTCATATAAACCAAAGGAGTAAAAATTCTGGGCCAAAGAGTATGCAAATGTTCAACTTTAGTAGACAATGCCAAATCATCTTTCCAAAGTACTTTCTACCAATTTACACTCTACCAGTAGTTTCTGAGAGTTTGTCTCCCCACACCCTTATCAACAATTGGAGATCTGTCTTTTTCATTGTAGCCACTCTGGTGAATGGGCATTGATTTCTCACTAAGGGTTTAATTTGCATTTCCCTACTTATTAACAAAGAAAAGCACTTTTTTTGTAGGTTTATTGGATAGCTTCTTTTGTGAAGTCCTGTTTAAGTCTCTTGCCCGATTTTCTTTTGGATTGTCTACCTTTTTCTTATTGACTTGTAGAAATTCTTTCTATATTCTGTATGCTTACTGTTTAATATTATCTGTTAGAGTTTTTCAAATATTAACATCTGTTCCCTCACTGTGGCTCGTCTTTTTACAACGTCTTAATGGTGCCTTTTGATGAACAGGATATTTTGATTTTAGTGTAGTCCAATTAATCTGTCTTTCTCTTTACAATTAGTGTTATTTGCATCCTATTAAAAAGTCTTTTACTGCAAAAAAGGTATGACGATATCTTCTATATTATCACATAGGAACTTTGTTGTTTTGCTGTTCACATTCAAAACTATAATCCACCTGGAACTAATTTTTCTCAATTGTGTGTGCTTGGGTCAAGTTTTGGTTGGTTTACTTCATATCTTTCTCTCTTTTTAAAATAATATCTGATTGTCTCAGCACCATTTACTGAAAAAAAATTAGTCCTTTCCCCTCTTCTCTTTAAGGTCACTTTTGTCATATATCAGGTATCCAGATATATCTGAGTCTTTTTCTGGGCTCTCAATTCTATTCTGTTGGTCAATTTTTCTATCCTTCCACTAACATTCCACTTTCTTAATAACTGAAACTTTATAATTGTCTTAATATCCAATATAGCTAGTCCTCCCATGTTCGAAATGGTCTGGGATATTCTAAGCCCTTTGCATTTCCATATACATTTCAGAATCAGCTTGTCAAGTTCTCAAAAAACTGATTGGACTTTGGGTGTGATTGCATTGACTCAACAGATCAGCTTGGTAAGGGAAATCTTTACAGTATTGAGACTTCCAATCCATAAACATGGTATACCCCTCCATTTTATCAGTCTTTAATTTCTCACAATAACATTTTGTAGTTTTCTGCATATATAGTGCATATATTATGGTAGATGTATTCCTAGGTATTTAATATTTCTGATGCCTTTGAAAATATTATCTTTTTTCAAAATTTATTTGCTTGTTGCTGCAATAAAAAAAAGCAATTGATTTTTGTATACTGGCCTTGCATCTAGCAACCTTGCTAAACTTACTTAGTAATTCCAAAAATTTATCTCTAGATGCTTTTGTATTTTTTTTTGTTTGTTTTTTTGAGGAAGATTAGCCCTGAACTAACATCTACTGCCAATCCTCTTCTTTTTGCTGAGGAAGACTGGCCCTGAGCTAACATCCACGCCCATCTTCCTCTGCTTTATATGTGGGACGCCTGCCACAACATGGCTTGCCAAGCGGTGCCACGTCCGCACCTGGGATCCGAACCTGTGAACCCCGGGCTGCCAAAGCGGAATGTGTGTGCACTTAACTGCTGCTCCACCAGGCCGGCCGGCTTTTGTATTTTCTACATACATGATCATTTGATCTATGGTAATTATAGTTTTATTTCTTCCTTCCCAATTCTTAGTATAGTTTAGGGTTTTTTGTTTTCTTGTTTATTGCACAGGTCAGGATCTCTAGTACAATGCTGAACATGTGGGTGATAGGTAGCATTATTGTCTCATCCACAATCTCAATAGGAAAGCTTTCAATATTTCACCATTAAGTATGATGTTTGTTGTAGGGTTTTTTTGTGTATCCCTTTGTTTGGATCAAAGAAGTTCTATTTCTTAGTTGCTATGAACTTTTTCATCAATGGATATTCAATTTCATCAAATGCACTTTCTGACTATCAAGATAGTCGTATGATTTTTCTCCTTTCCTCTAGTCAATGTAGAACATTACACTAATTGATTTACTAATGTTAAATCAACTTAGCATTCCTTGGTGTTAATTGGAACACCAATTTGTGGTTTATTTTCTATTTTATATATTCCTAGATCTGGTTTAATAATATTTTATTTGGGATTTTGCATCTATGTTGCAAAGTTTCCATCTATGTTCCTACACTTTGCATGTATATAATCTTCCCTTCTCAAAATATCTTTGACACGTTTTGGTATCAAGGTCATGCTGGCCTCATCAAATGGAATGGGGAGTATTCGCATTTTTTTCTATTTTTTGGAAAAGTCTGTGAAAGACTGGTGTTATTCTTTCCTTAAATGCTTGGAAGAATTCCTCACTGAAGCCCTCTGGGGCTAAAGCTTTCTTTATGGAAATTTTTTTCTCTTTTTATTGTGGTAAAATACACGCGACATAAACTTTACCATCTTAACCACTTTTAAGTGTACAGTTCAGTCAGTGGTATTAAATACATTCACATTGTGGTGCAACCGTCACCACCATCCATCCCCCTAACTCTTTTCATTTTGTAGAACTGAAACTCTATTCCTATCAAACAATAACTCCTTATTCTCCCCCCCGGCGCCTGGCACCCACAATTCTACTCTCTGTCTTTACGATTTTAACTATTCTAAATACCTCATATAAATGGAATCATACTGTATTTGCTGTTTGGGGACTGGCTTATTTCACTTAGCAAAATGTTCTCAAGGTTCATCCATGTTGTAGCATATTACAGAATTTCCTTCCTTTTTAAGGATGCATAATATTCCATTGTATGTATATATAACATTTTGCTTATCCCTTCATCTGTCGATGGACACTTGGGTTGCTTCCACATTTTAGCTATTGCAAATAATGCTGCTTTGAACATGGGTGTACAAATATCTCTTCAAGACCTTGCTCTCAATTCTTTTGTGTATATACTGAGAAGTGGAATTGCTGGATCATATGGTAATTAAAACAATGTTTTTGAGGAACCACCACACTGTTTACCGCAGTGGCTGTAGCACTTTACATTCCCACCAACAGTGCACAAGAGTTACAATTTTTCCACATCCTCACCAAGCCTTGTTTTCTATTTTTTTATAGTAACCTAACGGGTTGGAGTGATCTCTCATTGTAGTTTTGATTTGCCTATCCCTAATGATTAGTGATGTTGAGGATGTTTTCATATACTCATTGGCTATTCATGTATCTTCTTTGGAGAAATATCTATTTAAGTCCTTTGCCCACTTTTGAAACAGGTTGTTTGCTTTTTTGTTGTTGAGTATCAGTTCACTGTAGATTCTGAATATTAATCCCTTATTAAATATATGATTTGCAGATATTTTCTCCCATTCTGTGGGTTGCTTTTTTACTCTATTGATAGTGTCTTTTTCTGTGTGTGTGAGGAAGATTGGCCTTGAGCTAACATCTGTTGCCAATCTTCCTCTTTTTGCTTGAGGAAGATTGTCAATGAGCTAACAACCTCTGTGCCAATCTTTCCCTGTTTTATGTGCGACACTACCACAGCATGGCTTGACAAGCGGTGCTATGTCCACACCCGGGATCCAAACCTATGAACCCCGGGCCGCCAAAGTGGAGTGCGTGAACTTAACCACTACGCCACTGGGCTGGCCCCTTGATAGTGTCTTTTGATGTACAAATTTTATTTTACTTTTTAATTTTTTTTCTACAAACAACAAATATTTATTGAGTGCCTATTATGTGCCAGGCACTGTTCTAGAATCTCTTCCCTCCACAAAGGAAAAACAAGATAGAGGCAGAAAAATACACAAATTCTGAGGGACAGGAAAGGAACAGTTGAGGAAGAAGGCTGAGGGAACTGAGAAGCCTGAGGCGATGCGGCTCTGCCTTAGGCCTCCTCGGCCTCCTCATGGAAATCCTCCTCCTCTTCCGCAGTGGCATGCTGGTAGTGCTGGTACTCAGAGATGAGGTCATTCGTGTTGCTCTCAGCCTCGGTGAACTCCATCTCGTCCACGCGCTCACCTGTGTACCAGTGGAGAAAGGCCTTCTGGTGATGCACAAATTTAAAAAATTCTAATGAAGACCAATTTGTCTATTTTTTCTTTTCTTACCTGTACTTTTGGTGTCATGTCCAAGAAATCATTGCCAAATCCGATGTCATAAAGCTTTTGCCATATGTTTTCTTCAAAGAGTTTTATTGTTTTAGGTCTTATGTTTAGGTCTTTGATCCATTTTGAGTTAATTTTTGTATATGGTGTGAGGTAAGGGTCCAACATCATTCTTTTGCATGTGGATATCCAGTTTTCCCTGCACCATCTGTTGAAAAGATTGTCCTTTCCCTATTGAATGGTCTTAGCCATTCAAATGACCATATATGGTCAAATAGAGTTTATTTCTGGGTTCTCTATTCTATTCCATTGGTCTATATGTCTGCCTTTATGTCAGCACAATACTGTTTCAATTACTGTAGCTTTGTAGTAAATTTTGAAGTCAGGAAGTGTGAATCCTTCAGTTTTATTCTTCGTTTTCAAGATTATTTTGACTATGCAGAGCCCCTTGAAATTCCATATGAATTTTAGGATGGGTTTTTCTATTTCTGCAAAAAACACTATTGGTATTTTGTTAGGGATTGCATTAAATATGTATGTCATTTTGGGTAATATCGACATTTTAACAATATTAAGTCTTCCAATCCATGAACATGGGATGTATTTTTGTTTACTTATATCTTCTTTAATTTCTTTCTTTCTTTTTTTTTTTTTTGAGGAAGATTAGCCCTGAACTAACTGCTGCCCATCCTCCTCTTTTTGCTGAGGAAGACTGGCCCTGAGCTAACATCCATGCCCATCTTCCTCTACTTTATACACGGGACGCCTACCACAGATGGCTTTTTGCCAAGCGGTGCCATGTCCGCACCCAGGATCCGAACCAGCGAACCCCCGGCTGCCGAGAAGCGGAACGTGCGAACTTAACCACTTCGCCACTGGGCCAGCCCCTATCTTCTTTAATTTCTTTCAGTAATGTTTGTAGTTTCCATTGTACGAGGCTTTGATCTCCTTGGTTAAGTTAATTCCTAAGTATTGTATTTTTTTTTGATACGATTGTAAATGTAATTGTTTTTGTAATTTCCTTTTCAGATTGTTCATTGTTCATATATATAAATGCAACTGATTTTATGTGTTGACTTTGTATCCTGCTACTTTGCTGAATTCATTTCAGAATAATCTTATCTATATCTACAAAAAATTGCTGAGATTTTGATAGGAAGTGCATTAAACCTGTCTATCAATTTGGGGAGAATCAATATCTTCATGTAGAGTCTTCCAATTCACATGATTTCTCTGCAAAGAAGTACTTAGATCATCTTTGATTTCTTTCATCAATGTTCTAGAGTTTTCAACATTCAAGTCCTGTACATTTTTTGTTAGATTTACACCTAAGCATTTCATTTTTTTGGAGTGACTGCAAATGGTACTGTATTTTTAATTTTGGTGTCCATGTGTTTAGTGCTAGCATTTAGAAATACGATGGATTTTTGTATGTTTTTCTTGTATCTTGTAACCTTGCTGAACTCATGCATTAGTTCTAAGAGTTTTTCTGTTGATTCCTTGGGACTTTTTATGGAAACAATTCTGTAATTTGCAAATAGGGACAGTTTTATTTCTTCCTCTCTGATATGTATGCCTTTTTTTCTCTGCTATAACTTCCAGCACTGTTTTTGTTCCCAATATGAAAGAGAAAACACTCAGTCTTTCGCCAATAAGTATTTTAGCTATAGGTTTTTTGTAGATGCTCTTTACCAAGTTGAGAAAGTTCTCTTTTCTTCCTATGTTTTGAGAGTTTTTGTCATGAATGGATATCAAATGTTGTCAAATTTTTTTCTACATAGATTAATATGACCATGTGATTTTTCTTCTTTATCCTGTTAATATGGTGGATTATGTTGATTAATTTTCAGATTTTAAACCAGACTTATACCCCTAGAATAAACCCCACTTGGTCATGGTATATAATTCTTTTTATATCTTGTTGAATTCTATTTGCTAATATTTTGTTAAGAATTTTGTATCTATATTCACGACAGATATTGGTCTGTACTTTTCTTTTTTGAATTCTTTGTCTAGTTTTGGTATCAACATAATACTACCTTCATAAAATGAATTAGAGGGAAGAAAAACCACATGATCATCTCAATTGACACAGAGAAATTACTCGACAAAATTCAACATCCTTTCATGATAAAAACATTCAACAAATAAATGGATCAGAAGACTTAACATTGCTAAAATGTCAATAATACCCAAAGTTATCTACACATTCAATGCATAGGTAACAAAAGAAAAACATATAAATTGGACTTCATCAAAATTAAAAACTTTTGTACATCAAAGGATAGTATCAATAAAAGTAAAAAGGCCACCCACAGAATGGGAGAAAATATTTGCAAATTGCATATCTGATTAGGTATTACTATCCAGAACATATAAAGAACTCCTACAACTCAAAAACAAAAAAGTTAACAACCCAATTAAAATAAGGGGCAAAGGACTTTAACAGACATTTCTCCAAAGAAGATATATAGTTGACCAATAAGCACAAGTCTTCAACATCACTAAGCATTAAGGAAATACAAGCCAACACCACAATAACATACTGCTTCACACACATTAGGATGGCCATTATAAAAAAAAACAGAAAATACGAAGCGTTGGTGAGGATGTAGAAAAATTGGAATCTTTGTGTACTGCTGGTGAAAATATAAAATGGTGCACTTACTGTGGAAAACAATACGGCAGTTCCTCAAAAAACTAAACATAGACTTGCCGTACAATCTAGCAATTCCATTTCTAGCTATACACCCCAAAGAACTGAAAGCAGGGACTTGAACGGACATTTGTACACCGATGTTCATAGCAGTGTAACGGTGGCTCCTCCAGGACCAGCTCAACTGACCCCATCTCTTATCAACACAGTGATTAAGAATTGCCTTTCAGGGTCCGCCTGAGGTGGAGTGGTTAAGTTTGCGCACTCTGCTTCAGTGGCCCAGGGTTCCACCAGTTGGGATCCTGGGTGTGGACATGGCACCGCTCATCAAGCCACGTTGAGGCGGTGTCCCACATAGCACAACCAGAAGGACCTACAACCAGAATATACAACTATGTACTGGGGGGCTTTGGTAAGAAGAAGAAGAAGAAAAAAAAGATTGGCAACAGATGTTAGCTCAGGTATTAATCTTTGAAAAGAAAAAAAAAAGATTAAAAGCATTGCCTTTCAGAAAATCTGCAAAGTCACATAGCCAGAGCATGTGCAAAAGAGGAAATCATGACCTGAAATGACACAGAAGCAAAGATCCTCCTTCCCGCAGAACCCAAGGACCAGGACATGGCCAGAACTCGAAAGTAGGACTCTTATGAGAAGCAAGGGGTCCCTCGTTCAAGAAGATCCGCTGTTAAAATTCCTTCCCCACCTCATCAAAAATGTTTAGAACTCTACTAGAAAAGTTTAGAACCTCATCATAAATGTTTAAAACCTGACTACAAATGCTTGAAGCCCACCAATCAAAACCTGCCCCACCAGCATTTCTGCGTGCCAGCCTGTCCTCCCTAACCTCTTAAATTTCGCCCCAAATCCTGAATCAGGGAGACAGACCTGAGGACACACACCCCATCTCCCTGCAGGTCAATCTCATAGAATAAAGCTGATCTCTTTTCCCAAAGGCTGATGCTGTAATTAATTGGCTTGTTTATGTGCCTCGGGCAAGTGAACCCCAATTTTGTGTGGTAACAGCAGCATTATTCACAATAGCCAAAAGGTAGAAACAACCCAAATGTTTATCCATAGGTGAATGGATAAACAAAATGTGGTATATACTTACAATGGAATTTTATTCAGCCTTTAAAATTATGAAATTCTGATACACGCTACAACATGGATGAACTTTGAAGACATTATGCTAAGTGAAATAAGCCAGACACAAAAGGACAAAAATTGTATGATTCCACTTATATGAGGAACCTAGAATAGTCAAATTCATAGAGAAAAAAAGCAGAATAGTGGTTATTTGGGGCTATGAGGAGGGAGGCTATTAAGTTATTGCTTAGCAGATACTGAATTTCAATTTGGAATTATGGAAAAGTCCTGGAGAAGAATAGTAGTGATGGTTGCACAACAATGTGAATGTGCTAAATGCCACTGAACTGTACACTTAAAAATGGTTAAAACGGGGGGCTGGCCTGGTGATGTACTGGTTAATTTCATGGGCTCTGCTTTGGCAGCCTGAGGTTTATGAGTTTGGATCCTGGGTGCAAACCTATATACCACTCATCAAGCCATGCTGTAACAGTGACCCACATACAAAATAGAGGAAGATTGGCACAGATGTTAGCTCAGGAACAATCTTCCTCAAGCCAAAAAAAAAAGAGGAAGATTGGCAACAGATGTTAGCTCAAGGGCCAATCTTCCTCACCCCGCCCCCCAAAAAAACTTTTAAAATGGTAAATTCCATGTTATGTACATTTTACAACAATAAAAAAACTGAACATACAATTTCACATACAAAGTCATATACTCAGACTTTTTTTTTCCTCCAGTGGATGACTTACATTAAGTAACTAAGATGAGAATAATTGCTCTTGGCCACATTTCACAACTAGGTTCCCTCTGATCAATAGTTCCTGGGATTCCAGATCTAACTGACTTCCGGAAGTGCCCAAGGCATCTCTGTCTCACTCATTAGCTCAATAGTTAGTAGTTGCCATATACGGCAGTTAACTGACCGTAACTACCGAAAAGTCCCAACCACCTGAGATAAAGGTTTACAGTTCATCACAAGATACAGTGTGTCCCAGACTCCCAAAGCAATGAAAGGAAAGCAGGAAGACACGAAAGGAGTTTGAGAACTTTCATAGGTTTCCATGTATAAATCTAACGGAAGTATAAGTCAAGTAACATAGAGCAGTGGTTCTCAAACTTTAGTGTACATAGCAATCACCTGAGGCATTTGTTAAAACACAGGTTGCTGCCCATCCTACTCCCCAAGCGTTTCTCATTCTGTAGATCTGGGATGGGACCCAAGATTTGGCATTTCCAACAAGTTCCCAGGCAATGCTGGGAACTGCTGGCACAGGGATCACACGTGAGAAGCACTGAAGAGCATATTCAGAAACACAACTCCCATTATATCTATCTGACCCCAAAGAAGGATCAAAAGGGAGCAAGGAGAAATGCGAAGAGTGGAGTATTGCCCTTTTACACCTTGATGTTGTTGTTTCTTTAAATAAATATATTGTTTCTAAACATTCAGCAGAATTATAATTTAAACATCCAAATAGACACTGAACTTTAGGGAGGAACAAAGGATATATTAAGAGTGACAATTCAGTAGCTACAAATTATTTACTATTTAGGAAAACATTTTCCATTGTCCTCTTTTTCTCGGGCTAGTTTAAGAACTATAGAAAAAATTTTTTTTCTGTAGTCAAAAGCTTTACTAGAGAGTCTTCAAGATCTATAAATCCATGAAAAGGCCCACAGAGCAAGCGATTGAGAAGGCAGAGTGATAGCTGCACCCGAGCCAGGGTGAGGACAGCAGTGCCGGGGAGAGGGAGTACCAGGCAGCTTCTCACAGACGACAGACATCTGTCCCCAAACCAAAGAATTTCAATGAGGCAACAACAGAAACTCAGGAGTTACTACAAAACACAGCACAGCCTAGGAATCCTCACCTGAACTGAACTGCATGTCTAAACAGAGTCTGGGTGGACCCTCTGATGCTATCAAAGCTTATGGGCTTGTTTTGTTGTTTTTTTTTTTAATGCTTTGCCCTGAAGCTTTCACAGGGAATTCTCGTTGAAGATTAGGCAGTGAATGAGAGAAGGGTGAAGGGAAAAAAATCTTGTTACGTGATCCTGGGCTGTCTAACATGTACTTACAATGTTGCAATAAATAGGCAGGAATTTTCAATTTTCATTTCCCGAAACTGCCACCATGAAACAAGCTACCATGAAAATATGGTTAGTGCCTAAATTAAGAAAAAGTGGCAACAAGATAGAGAAGGACAATCTCTGTGTGACTCCACTCATATGAGGAATTTAAAAACGTAGACAAAGAGAACAGATTAGTGGCTACAGGGGAAAGGTGGGGTGGGGGGTGGGCACAAAGGGTGAAGGGGTGCACCTACAACATGACTGACAAACAATAATGTACAACTGAAATTTCACAAGATTGTAACTTATAATTAACTCAATAAAAAATTTTTTAAAAAAAGAAAAAGTGGCAACAGTGTAAAATTAATTAGAATGATGTGATCATCATATTTTCGTAGACATCTTCCCTAAGGATATAGCTAAAATTTTACCTTTCACCTATGACAAGGGTCACAAACTTATATACCCATAGAGGACAAGCCAGCAACATAAATGTTGAAGTGATCAAGATAAATGAAAATTCAAATGCCAGAAATAGAATCGTTATTTTTAATGAACTATGATTTAGGCACACAACATAATACAAGCATTTACAATACTAGAAGTTATAAATTTGAAACTGAAAAAATACAAATTAAAAAATAGGAACACTTAATTATTAAATTTTTCTTGTAGCTCATGCCACATTTAATCTAAAGCCAAAAACACGACAGCCTTTTCCCTATACCAAGATGTCAATGTAAAGTTGCACGCAATGTGTAACACAGAATTCAGCCCTGAATCCTTGAACTAAGAGCAGTAATTTTTTAATTGAGTTCATAAGAGAAAACAACTCTACTTAAACACAGGCACTTTCAAAGATGAAATTTTTGCATAGTAAGTTTTGAATTTAGGGTAATAGCATAATTCAAGGGTATTTGCAGAATTCTGGTGCTCTGATGTTATAATATTTAGTTTTCAGCACTTTAATTTGTAGCTATCCATTCACATTATTGTTATTCCTTGAGAAATGTTAGTTCATTTTCATAAAGTGTAAAATCAAAGAGCCTGCCTTGGAACTCAGCCTTAAATTTCATAATTTGTGGAATGATGTGAAGGCCATAATTTTCATTTCTGGAAACCAACTTCAGCATATGAATGTGATCCAGATCATTCCTTATCAAAAAAAATGTTTGCCAAAAACATATATTTACTAGAAACAGGAGAATTGAATCATATAAACATGGCACTCCTTATAAATGCTCCTGTAAAGAAATATTTGCAGTATTTAGATAAGCTGCAATGCCAAGGAAAAAAGCCAAATCTTCGAGCCATTCTTCACTGGTAAACTGAGACAAACATTTTCCCTTGAAGGACAAGTACAGACTGATTTCTTAACAGTTAAAAAAGCATTTTCAGCCCTAAATTACATATAGGAGACTAGAAACTGGTGTGTTGCGTATACCATTAATCCTGCAAAGCCTTGAATCATCTCAAGTTCAAGAATCAGTACCCAGTTTAGGGTGATGAGTACTATATTGGTTGCATTTTGAAGCTTTTGACCTAAAATTATTCCTGGTAAAATCTGCAATAAACAAATGATTAAATCCATGTCTTATCCTTCCCACATGTTGTCACCAACATGTCCAGTGTTGACCTCAACTATTTACTATTCCAGGAACACTATCTATAATCAAGCTAATAAATATTTACCCATTTTCATTAACTTTTGACAGATTTTTCTAACACACAAAAATGAGTCATTTGATACTGGCCCTTTCATAGACAACAAATCCCAAAGTTCTCCAACCCATTAAAATTTTCAGACACCATAAATATTGCTATATGTGTTTTCATGAGCTTAAATTGAAAATGCCATAAATAATTTAAATTTGTAATGTAACCTGCCTTTTAAGTTTTGAGTGGTATCTTCAATATGCTATGAAATAGTATTTCCAATTATATTTACATTTTTTTCCTATTTCAGATACATAACTTCTGCTCTACTCAAAAGACACTGCTTTAGGAACTTACTATCTATTTAAGGTATTGATGCCCAGAAAGTTTTTTTTACCAAATACATAACTACATATCATAGTGGCCTCCCTTATTTAATTCACATTCAAAAACAAACCCAATTGTATCTTCTGTGTACTAGTTATGGTGCTTACTATGTATGGTTGCTTTCAAAATGCCATCTTAGTTTGTGTTCTTTTGATATACTGTTTGCATATTAAAACATAGGAATATTCCTTATACCCATACACACAAAAATCTTTTTTTTTTAAATAATGGAAAAGGCTTTTTCTTTCCCCACTTTTGAGAGTAAAGTGGACTCAAAATATACTGCCCTTCTTTCTTAAAGCTATAGTGGAAAATCCACAGCACAAGTACAAAGGATAAATGATTACTGGCACTTAGCCTAGATATTGGGGGCAAGGGGAAATGGAGGGGACAGTCTAGGTGGAGGACATATGCCTCTTTAAAAGGCACAGGTGCTCCCCAGCACCAGCCTATTGTAGCCATGCGCTAACGAAACACCAGCCTTCTCAGAACTTCCAAGTCTTTAAACACTAGAAATGCAGATTTGTCTTGTGTGTGTGTGTGTGAGAAGCTGCTTTATTTTAAAGTGTTGGCAACTAATTAAAAAACATAAGACACTGTGAGGGCCCAATAAATGGTCCACAGCCATGTGGGACATCCTCCCCTCCACACACCCTCCCCAAACCCACCATGAACTTTAAGTCCTACCAGCATCAATCCATATTCTTAGGAAAACTAATAAAACCACCAGCAGTCTTTTCACACAAAAAGGCCTCCCCCGTTTGGCTGGAGCTTAACAGTCTTCTACTAAACCTTGGTTAACAGCCCAGAACACCCAGTTGCATCCAAAAAGCCTAAGTTTTTTCCTTTTTGCTTATTTAATCGCCTCATCTCCTAACTTTTTGTCATCCAAACTGCCCTTGTTCTAAGAAAACTAAGCTCAAAATGGAGCTGTTAGCGCTTCTAAACTAAGTCGAGAGAAAAATAAATAAACAAATAAGAAAACTCCTGGGATGAGAAATTCTTGTTCTGTTTCTGTAGCCCATTCGTGTCAAAACTCTTAAATACACAGCACATATTGTATCTGTCTGCCTGAGAGGAAGCAATCAGTAATTCCATCCTCCTCTACGAAGTGTGAAAAAACAAAATCTCAAAATGCTCAAGCAACTATGTCACTTAAAATCAACAATGGATGAAAAAAATTTTAAAGAGGTAGAGATTTTACATGTCATAATCTCTAATCATTCAATAAAATTCCAAAAAACAAAAAGATTTTAAAAAATCATAAGTACTTGGAAAATTAACAAGCATACTACTAAATAATCTTTAGATCAAAGAAACCAGAACTGAAATTACAAACCATTTAGAAGGTGATGAAAAGGAGAAAATTTTAGACCAATGAGATACCACACTAGGAACTAAAATAGTCCTCAGAGGAAACTTTAGAGCCTTAAATGCCTTTATCATTAAACAGAGTTTAAAAAAATGTAAAGGAATTATTGTTCAAAGTAAGGAAAAAGGATAAAAAGTAAAATAAAATAGGAAGCAGAAATTAATAAAGATAAAACTAAGAGTAAGTGTTTAAAATAATAGCAAGAATATAGAAATCCAAAAGCTTGTTCCTTGAAAGAACAATGAAACAAAACCCTGATTTTGGCAGAGTGGGGAAGGAGGGAGAGGACTGAACAAGAATGCATACGATCAGAAATAAGAAAGGAGATATCTTGGGGCTGGCCCGGTGGCACAGCGGTTAAGTTCGCATGTTTCACTTCAGTGGCCCAGAGTTCGCCAGTTCCGATCCTGGGTGTGGACATAGCACCACTTGGCAAGCCATGCTGTGGTAGGCGTCCCACATATAAAGTAGAGGAAGATGGGCACAGAGGTTAGCTCAGGGCCAGGCTTCCTCAGCAAACAGAGGAGGATTGGCAGCAGATGTTAGCTCAGGGCTAATCTTCTTCAAAAAAAAAAAAAAAGAAAAGAAAGAAAGGAGATATCAAAGAGCTGCAAGAGACTATCATATGCAACCCCATGGCAACAAATTTAAAAACCAAAAGAAAATGAATGACTTCTTAGCAAAATATAAACTATAATAACTGATCAGAGAAGTAATAGAAAATTTGATTAGTTGATTTACTATAAAAGAGAAAAAGTCATATGGGTTGTATCTATATATGATACATAGGAGCATGAAGAAAAGTATAGCAATATATATTTCTATACATATACACACACACATTCCTAAGATGTATATATTTCATTGCTAATATAAGATTCCATCGCTAAGATGTAGAACATAAGAAGGGAAAGATTAACCAAAAAGTGACTATTAAAAAGTGTCAGGGCCAGCCCCATGGCCTAGTGGTTAAGTTTGACACACTCTGCTTCCGTAGCCCAGGTCTGGTTCCCAGGTGTGGACCTACACCACTCATCAGCAGCCATGCTGTGGTGGTGACCCACATACAAAATAGTGGAAGATTAGCACAGATGTTAGCTGAAGGCAAATCTTCCTCAAGCAAAAAGAGGAAGATTGGCAACGGATGTTAGCTCAGGGCGAATCTTCCTCAGGAAAAAAAAAAGTGTCAATGTGATCTCGTGTGTAAAATTAAACACAGGTGTATATACATAAAGAGATGCATGAAACAGAGATAACCAGATGCTAGTGGTGCTTACCCCAAGATGAAGGGTCACCCCTCCTTTCAGACACACATCTTACCCCTACCTACCTTGGCACCTGGTGCCAGTAAATTCTGAGCACGGAGGGTGAGGGGAGGACAGTATTGGGGAACTGGCTTACTTTTCAAGGGAATCCTCATTCTTTTAAGGAAGCGCTCCTTGACAAATAAAAATGGCAAGCAATAGGATATATTGGAGAATATGAGGAAGCCACTTGGTATACACCTAATTCGGCCTGACCTTGTCTTTCCAAAAGGGCCTGACCGTGGCTGTTGAGCATGCATTGTATATCTGCTTTAGATATTCCCTATGGTAAGAACAAAGGCCCTTGAGAGAAAGGTGCAACTTCCCTCCCCCTCCCAACGTTGGCATTCCTTTAAGGATTAAGCATCTTTCCTTAGGCTAGGAACTGATTGCTGCTCTCACCTGTGACCACCCAGCTCAAGACAATAGGCTTGCCTCCTGCTATGCCCTCTGAGATAGCAGACCCACTACCTGCTGTGTCCATCAAGCGCTGTGCCGACAGGGCAATCTTGTGACTATTATGGGAGGGACATTTCAATCATATGTGAATTGTCTTGTACGGGGGGTATATAACCACTCTGTATACCTCACTTCCTTGGTGCCCTTTCTTCCTTTGGGAAGAAAGGCCCCGGGCCATGGTCCTCAGATTTCAGCTCAGAATAAACTCACACAAATTTTCATTTATAGATTGGTTATGGATTATTTTCGTCGACATCCTCAAACTCAAACACACATGAGAATCACCTGAGGAGCATGGTGAGGTGGTGTCCAACATAGCACAACTAGAAGGACCTACAAGTAGAATATACAACTATGTACTGGGGGGCTTTGGGGAGAAGAAGGGAAAAAAAAGATTGGCAACAGATGTTAGCTCAGGCGCCAATCTTAAAAAAAAGCAAAAGAAAATAGGTTTAAAAAAAAAAGGCAGCTTCTCACTTTCGTCTTGGACTGGTTTCCCTACCAATAACTGACAGTGACTGGCCCAGGTCTGCGCCCAGGATCTGAACTGGCAAAACCCTAGGCCACCAAAGCGGAGCACATGAACTTAACCACTGGGCCCTGGTGCCGGCCCCCAGAAGCCTTCCAAATTACCTAGTTAGCTCATCACTGATTTGCCTTATAAAACTAAACAACTTGCTTAAAACAAGCAAGAAACCTAGCAAACAAAACCAACCCAGAATACAAATTTTTTCATCTCAATGATAGATACAACTTCTCTACCAAAATTTTTGTATAGATAATTTTACATGGGAAGGCAAATTAAAATCTAAACTTTGCTAGAAGAGTTTTGTAGGAGAAAATGTGTGCCTCAGTGGAAAACTACGATTGTTTAGATCACACACTTCCAGATTATCCGATTCTAGCCTCTCACTGCTATTGAGCTATTTCATTTTATTACAGTCATGCATTACTTAACAATAGAAATTCGTTCTGGAAAATGCGTCGTTGGGAGATTTCTTCAGATGCAAACATCATAGAGTGTACTTACCCAAACCCAGAGGGCACAGTCTACTACACTCCTAGGCTATATGGTACTAATCTTATGGGACCACCGTTGTGTATGCAGTCCATCTGAAAAATCGTTATGCAGTGCATGACTATAGTTTCTACTGAAGAAAACTGATAGCAGTGCAAAATAACTCTTGCCTCTAGGCACGTAAATTCTATCTGGTGGAGGTCAACTGACTCACCTCTACTGTAGAAGAGGCCAGTTCTTCTTTCATTTGCACATTCTTTCAATATTCCTGATCTATAAATGTGTCTGCTCTTTGTTGTTGTTTTTTTTCTCTGAGCAAGATTGGCCCTGAGTTAACATCCGTTGCCAATCTTCCTCTTTTCTTTGCTTGAGGAAGATTAGCCCTGAGCTAACATCTGTGCCAATCTTCCTCTATTTCGTATGTGGGTTGCAGCCACAGCATGGATGATGAGTGGTGTAGGTCCACATCTGGGATCTAAATCTGCAAACCCGGGCCACTGAAGGGGAGCACACTGAACTTAACCTCTAGGCCATGGGGCTGGCCCCAAAGTGTCTATTCTTTGGAATCTCCCTTTGAACTGGTTGTACCATCTTACCAGTTCCCTTATTTAATTAAATAAAATCTTTAACACTTGTTCATTTATATTTGTATGAGGATCACGATTTTACCTCTTTTTGAAAATTGTCCTTCAACAGCACATATATATAGGACAAAAGGGATTGACTGGGTGATCTTAACCAAAGTAAAAAAGCACAGACCATAGAACTACACAAACCTGGATTCAAATCCTGGCCCTCTGAAGCCCTCAGGGCCACCGCACTGCACACTTCCAAAGGGTGCCATTCACATTGCAGTCGTTGTGAATGGTGCTTCCCTGCATAGCGCTTTGCACAGGTCGCACTGTATGAACAGCACACCTCCACTTCAAGAGTAATCCAAGTGTACACGGGTCTGTGTACTAGAAAAGAGCCTGTCCCATCCCTTTGCCTTGGTGATGACAAGATGTTTTATGAACCAATAATACATGTATATGTCCTTAGCTATCATAATGTAAGCACAGATCATGGGGGTAGAAACGAATAAGGGAAAGAGATAAGAACGGCTTCTAAATGCTGATGCCTTTGACCAGCACTGTGCAACAGAACTTTTTTTTTTTTTTTTTTGATGAGGAAGATTGGCCCTGAGCTAACATCTGTTGCCAATCTTCTTGCTTGAGGAAGATGGTCTCTGAGCTAACATTCATCCCAATCTTCCTCTACTTTGTATATGGGATGCTGCCAGAGCATGGCTTGATGAGCAGTGTGTAGGTCTGCGCCCAGGATCCAAACCTGTGAACCCTGGGCCACCGAAGAGGAGCAAGCGAACTTAACCACTGTGCCATCAGGATGGCCCCAACAGAACTTTTTTTTTTTTTTTTTTGGAGGAAGATTAGCCCTCAGCTAACTACTGCCAGTCCTCCTCTTTTTGCTGACGAAGCCTGGCTCCGAGCTAACATCCGTGCCCATCTTCCTCTACTTTATACGTGGGACGCCTACCACAGCATGGCTGCCAAGCAGTGCCATGTCCGCACCCGGGATCCGAACCAGCGAACCCCGGGCCGCCAAGAAGTGGAACGTGCAAACTTAACCGCTGCGCCACCGGGCCGGCCCCTCCCCAACAGAACTTTTTGCAATGATGAGAATGATCTAGATCTGTGCCGTCCAATACAGTAGCCACTACCTACATGTGGTTACTGAGTACTTGAAATGTCATTAGTATGACCGAGGAACTGAATTTTTCATTTTATTCCATTTTAATTAACTAAAATATTTAAACAGCTACATGTGGCTAGTGGCTACAGTTTTGGACAACACAGGTGTAGATAAATAACTTGTACAAGAACAAATTGCTAGACTTAGAAAAATGGGAGATATAGGTTTCTCAAGCTTTTTGGTCCAAGGACCTACATATTTAAAAGGCATTGTGACTCCAAAGGACATTTGTTTATGAGGGTTGTATCTATCAATATTTATTGTCTTAAGAAAAACTGAGAAATTTAAAAATATTTATTAGTCCATTTAAAAATAATAATAAACCCATGATCTTTATGGAAAAAAAAGTGTATTTTCCAAAATAAAAAATAAATTAGTGAGGGGCCAGGCCTGTGGTGCAGCAGTTAAGTTCACACGTTCCACTTTGACGGCCTGGGGTTCACCAGTTCGGATCTTGAGTGTGGATCTATGAACCGCTTGTCAAACCATGCTGTGGTAGGCGTCTCGCATAAAATAGAGGAAGACGGGCATGGATGTTAGCTCAGGGCCAGTCTTCCTCAGCAAAAAGAGGAGGATTGGCAGAAGATGTTAGCTCAGGGCTAATCTTCCTCAAAATAAATAAATAAACAAATAAATAAATACATTAGTGAGAAGAGAAGAGTGGCATTGCTTTATATTTCTGTATTCAGTCTATCACAATATCATATAGCTTCTGGAAAACTCCACTGTATGCTCACAATAAAAAGGCAAATATCATATCAGTATTATTATGCAAAGGGTCTCAGGAATTCCCTGAGACCACACTTTGAGAACCACTCATTTAGTTATAGGACAAGGAAACAACAATGGTTTACTGATACAAAATGTCTGGATACCCCTTTCCCAGGGCCGCTCTCCCACTCTGTTGCAGACGGGTGATATTGTCAGCTCCACAGCAGGTGAGAGGCTCTGGCCTCCAGGCTACCAGTAGAGGGCAAGGATAAGGCACAAGGCAGACGCTAAGGAGGTTAAGAGAAAGCCCATACATTAAACTGTGGGACCCTCAGTCACTGTGCAGAAAAGAATTCATATGGAAGGCATGAGACTGCTATCCTTTGAAAAGCCCACCTGCAAGGTTAGATCTTGGCTGTTGTCTGTGAACTTTGATATTAGGAAGGTTCCCACCATTTCCTAACTGATAAGAGTGGTTTAAGGTGCCTAAACATAGCTGGCACAAAAACTATGGTTTGTGTTGAACACCTGCTTCTCTTCTGGAAATCTGGAAATCTAGGCAGAGGGTGCCAATGTGAGCAGTCCCCAAGAAAAACCTTGGACACTGAGTCTCTAATGATCTGCCTTGGTAGACAACACTTCACACATGTTGTCACATGTGTGCTGGAGGAATTAAGCACATCCTGCGTGACTCCACTGGAGAGGACTCTTGGAAGCCTGCACCTGGTTTCCTCTGGACTTAGCCCTCTGTACCTTTCCCTTTGCTGATTTTGCTTTGTACCCTTTCACTGTAATAAACTGTATCCACGAGCACAACCATATGCTGAGTCCTGTGAGTCCTCCCAGAGAATCAGTGAACCTGGGGTGGTCTTGAGGACTCCCCACATATTCCCTTCATTGGCCCTGCTCCCAGAATATTGACACTCAGGATTATATGCCACACAGCAAAGGACGGGAGGCTTCCCCCTGAAGAAAGCGAAAAGCCAAACAAAGAGAAAAAAGGACCTCAAAGAACAACAGAAGAAACAACGAAAAAAGCAAAAGGAAAGCCAAAAAATAAAACTATAATCAATATCTTTAAAAAGATAAGAAAGGGCCTGGCCCAGTGGCATAGTGGTTAAGTTCACCTGCTCCACTTTGGTGGCCCAGCGTTTGCAGGTTTGGATCCCAGGCACGGACCTACACATTGCTCAGCAAGCCATGCTGTGGTGGTGTCCCACACACAAAACAGAGGAAGATTGGCACAGATGTTAGCTCAGGGACAATCTTCTTCACCAAAAGAAAAAAAAAAAAACAGAAAAGATAAAATAGGTCAGCATCATGGCAGAGTGAGTTCTTCCCTTAGTCTCCCCCACCTAAGATACAATGAAAAGGACATTTATAAACCAACAGAGGACATTCACACAACACAACAGACATCTGAGAGATCCACACAGCCATATGCCTGAAGGTAGGAGTGCTGGACACTCCCAGGGAGGCAGTGGAAGGAGGTAAAGAGATCTCCTCCCTCCCTGAGCAGCAGTGATTTAAGGGGTGGGACCTCTCGTGGCAGCTGAAGCACAACTCTGAGAGGGAAAGGGGGAATGGGTAGTCCTCTGTGGGAACACTTGCACTCTTGGAGTTGCCTCTCAGCCTGTGGGAATGCTCCACAGCAAGGCAGCTAAGCAATTACAGGGGCATCCATACCAAGCTGAGCAGCCCAAGCTGGCAGACAGTGAGTGCAGAGTGGGGGTTTGGGGGATCATGCACGCGAAAGAAAGCACCCCTATCCTCCACCTGGTGCATCAGTTCAGCCAGTCGGCCAGAGCAGGCGATCCCCGCCAGAGCGCCCACACATACAGGTGTAGAGAGCAGCAGCAGCCGGCAGGCAAATGCAGACAGGCCCTGTCAGCACAGCTTCCAATGGACAGGCATATCTGCCAGGGGTCACAGACAGCTCAGGAGACACAGCTCCTGCCCCTGCCCCCAGAGGTGGCAGGTGTAATCTGCAACCAGATACAACCATTACGTGATGGCAAAAGTCCACCCCATCAAATAGCATGAGGAGGTATGTTAACACTCCAGACCAGAAGGAAAATGACAAGTACCCATAAATCAATCCTGAAGTCACAGAAATTTACAATCTAAGTGACAGAGAATTCAAAATAGCTATCATAAAGAAACCCAACAAGTTACAAGAAAACTCAGAAAGACAGTTTAATGATTTCAGGAATAAAATTAATGAAGAGAGGGAATTCTTTACAAATGAGATTGAAACTATAAAAAAAATCAGAAATGTTGGAGATGAAAAACACAATGAATGAGATAAAGGAAAATCTGGAATCCTTAAAAAATAGAGCTGAGGGGTTGGCTCTGTGGTCGAGTGGTTAAAGTTCTGCATGCTCCGCTTCAGTGGCCTGGATTTGTGGGTTCAGATCCTGGGTGCGGACCTACTCCACTTGTCAGCCACCCTGTGGAGGTATCCCAAATACAAAATAGAGGAAGACTGGCATAAATGTTAGCTCAAGGCTAATCTTCTCAAGCAAAAAAAAAAACAAAACAGGAAGATTGGCAACGGATGTTAGCTCAGGGCAAATCTTCCTCACCAAAAAAAAAAAAAGGCAATGAGAGACAAACAAGGACAGTAGATAATGATAAAAGGGACACTCCACCAAGAGGAGATAACACCTATAAATATATACGCACCTAACACAGAAGCACCAAAGTGTATAAAGAAACTATTAACAGACCTAAAAGGAGAAATTAATAGCAACACAATAATAGTAGGGGACCTCAACACCCCACCTACATCAATGTATAGATCATTCAGACAGAAAGTCACCAAGAAAATAGTGGAATTAAATGAAAAACTAGACCAGACAGGCTTAATAGATATATTTGGAACACTCCATCCAAAATCAGTAGAATACACATTCTTCTCAAGTGCACATGTAGCATTCTCAAAGACAGATCATACGTTGGGAAACAAGGCAAGCCTCAATAAATTTCAGAAGATTGAAATCATATCCAGCATTTTTTCCAAACATAATGCTGTGAAGCTAGAAATCAACTACAAGAAAAAGCTGGGAAAGTCACAAATACGTGGAGACTAAACAACATGCTACTGAACAACAAGTGGATCGATGAAGAACTTGAAGAAGAAATAAAAAAATATGTGGAGACAAATGAAAATGGAAATGTACTGTACCAACTCATAGGGGATGCAGCAAAAGCAGTCCTAAGAGGCAAATTCATAGCAATACAGGCCTACCTTAACAAAAAGAAAAATCTCAAATAAGTAATTTTAAACTACACCTAACAGAATTAGAAAAAGAAAAACAAACAAAGCCCAAGGTCAGCAGAAGGACCAAAATAATAAAAATTAGAGCAGGAATAAATGAAATAGAAAACAAAAAAACAGAAGGAAGGATTGATGAAACTAAGAGCTGGTTCTTTTGAGAAAATAAACAAAATTGACAAACCCTTAGCCGGACTCACCAAGAAAAAAAGTGAGAAGGCTCAAATAAATAAAATTAGAAATGAAAGAGAATAAGTTACAACAGATACCACTGAAATACAAAGGATTATAAGAGAATACTATGAAAAACTATATGCCAACAAATTAGACAATCTAGAAGAAATGGATAAATCCTTAGACTCACACAACCTCCCAAAATTGAATCAAGAAGAAATAGAGAATCTAAATAGATCAATCACAAGTAAAGAGATTGAAACAGTAATCAAAAACCTCCCAAAAAACAAAAGTCCAGGACCAGATGGTTTCTCTAGAGAATTCTACCAAACATTCAAAGATGCAAAAATCTTCAACAAAATATTGGCAAACCGAATACAGCAATATATTAAAAGGATCATACACCATGATCAAGTGGAATTTATACCAGGGACGGAGGGATGGTTCAACAACTGCAAGTCAATCAATGTGAACACATGACGTTAACAAAATGAGGAATAAAAACCACATGATCATGTCAATAGATGCAGAGAAAGCATTTGACAAGATCCAACATTCATTTATAATAAAAACTCTCAATAAAATGAGTATAGAAGGAAAGTACCTCAACATAATAAAGGCCATATATGACAAAATCACAGCCAACATCATACTCAACAGGGAAAAACTGAAAGTCAGCCCTCTGAGAACAGGAACAAGACAAGGGTGCTCACTCTCATCACTCTAATTCAACATAGTACTGGAGATTTTGGCCAGAGCAATTAGGCAAGAAAAAGAAATAAAGGTAGCCAAATTGGCAAGGAAGAAGCAAAACTCTCCCTGGTTGCAAAGGACATGATTCTCTACATAGAAAACCCTAAAGAATACATCAGAAGACTACTAGAAATAATCAACAACTACAGCAAAGTTGCAGGGTACAAAGTCAACTTACAAAGATCAGTTCTATTTCTATACTCTAATAACAAACTAACAGAAAGAGAAGTCAAGAATACAATCCCATCTACAATCACAACAAAAAGAATAAAATATCTAGGAATAAATTTAACCAAGGAGGTGAAAGACCTATACAATGAAAACTATAAGACATCACTGAAAGAAATTGATGAAGACATAAAGAAATGGAATGATATTCCATGCACATGGATTGGAAGAATAAACATAGTTAAAATGTCCATACTACCTAAAGCTATCTACAGATTCAACACAATCCCAATCAGAATCCCAATGACATTCTTCATGGAAATAGAACAAAGAATCCTAAAATTCATATGGAGCAAGAAAAGACCCCGAATAGCTAAAACAATCCTGAGAAAAGAGAACAAAGCTAGAGGCATCACAATCTCTGACTTCAAAATATACTACAAAGCTATAGTAATCAAAACAGCATAGTACTGGTTCAAAAGGAGACACACAGACCAATGGAAGAGAACTGAAAGCCCAGAAATAAAACCACACATCTACAGACAGCTAATCTTCAACAAAGAAGCCAAGAACATACAATGGAGAAAGGAAAGTCTTTTCAATAAATGGTGTTGGGAAAACTGGACAGCCACATGCAAAAGAATGAAGGTAGACTATTATCTTTCACCATACGCAAAAATTAACTCAAAGTGGATCAAAGCCTTTAAGGTAAGGGGCCAGCCTGGTGGTGCAGAGGTTAAATTCACATGTTTCACTTCCGCGGCCCAGGCTTTGCCAGTTTGGATCCCACATGCAGATCTATGCACTGCTTGTCAAGCCATGCTGTGACAGGCGTCCCACATATAAAGCAGAGGAAGATGGGCACGGATGTTAGCTCAGGGCCAGTCTTCCTCAGCAAAAACAGGAGGATTGGCAGTAGATGTTAGCTCAGGGCTAATCCTCCTATAAAAAAAAAAAAGACTTGAAGGTAAGACATGAAACCATAAAACTCCTAGAAGAAAATATAGGCAGTATACTCTGACATCAGCTTTAGAAACATCTTTTCAAATACCATGTCTACTCGGGCAAGGGAAACAAAAGAAAAAATAAACAAATGGGACTTCATCAGACTAAAGAATTTCTGCAAGACAAATGAAACCAGGAACAAAATGAAAAGACAACCCACGAACTGGGAGAAAATATTTGCAAATCATATATCCGACAAGGCGTTAATCTCCAAAATATATAAAGAACTCATACAACTCAACAACAACAAAAAGAACAACCTGATCAAAAAATGGGCAAAGGATATGAACAGACATTTTTCCAAAAAGATATACAGATGGCCAACAGGCACATGAAAAGATGTTCAACATCACCAATCATTAGGGAAATGCAAATCAAAACTACAATGAGATATCACCTCACACCCGTCAGTGGCTATAATTACCAAGACAAAAAATAACAAATGTTGGAGAGGATGTAGAGAAAAGGGAACCCTCATACACTGCTGGTGGGAATGCAAACGGGTGCAGCCACTGTGGAAAATAGTATGGAGATTTCTCAAAAATTAAAAAATATAAATACCATACGCCCCAGCTATCCCACTACTGGGTATTTATCCAAGGAACGTGAAATCAATAACTCAAAGAGACTTATGCACCCCTATGCTCATTGCAGCATTTTTCAAAATAGCAAGATGTGGGAGCAACCCAAGTGCCCACTGCCTGATGAATGGATAAAGAATATGCAGTACATATATACAATGGCATACCACTCAGCCACACAAAAAGACAAAATCGTCCCACTTGCAACAACACGGATGGACCTTGGGGGTATTATGTTAAGCGAAATAAGCCAGAAAGAGAAAGACAAACACTGCATGATTTCACTCCTATGTGGAAGATAAACAAACATGTGGGCAAAGAGAACAGATCAGTGGTTACCAGAGGTGAAGAGAGTTGTGGGGTGGGCATAAGGGGTAAAGGGTCACATACATATGGTGACTGACAAACAATAACGTACAACTGAAATTTCACAATGTTATAAACTATTACAACCTCAATAAAAAAATGTTCACTACAATACTAACAAAAAAAGATAAGAAAATATATTGCTGGGGCTGGTCCCCTGGCCGAGTGGTTAAAATTCTGCATGCTCCACTTTGGTGGCCCGGGGTTCGTGCATTTGGATCCCGGGTGTGGACTTACTCCACTCATCAGCCATGCTGTGGGGGCATCACACATACAAAGTAGGGGACGACTGGCACAGATGTTAGCTAAGGGACAATCTTCCTCATCAAAAAAAAAGGAAAGAAAATACATTACATTCACAAAATAAGAGTAGGATGCTATGGAAAGAAGCAATCAGAGAACAGGAAAGAGCTCTATAAAACTAAAAATATCATAACGAAATTCATTACGAAATTCAGAATGAAATTCTGAATAGAAGGGCTAGAATATAGAGTTGAAAAACTTGCCCAGAGAAGTTGGAAAAAAAAAGAGAGAGAAAGAGATAAAAAACAGAAGAGAGAGGACAAGAAAAATAAAGAATCAATCCAAGAGGCCTAAAATCCAACTAAAGAAAATGAGAGAACAGAATAAATGAAAAGGAAGACACCATGAAAGTAAATTTCACCAGACTAGGAAAAAAAAAAAGACTCAGGCTGGAAGGGCTCGCCAAGTGCAGAGCACAATGAATGAAAAAAAGAATCACATCACAGTCATATAACCATCAAATTTCAGAATACCAGAGAGAAGATTCTCAAAAGCTTTCAGGAAGGAAAAACGACCCATCAATAAAGGCATACAAAACTTAACGATATCAAATTTCTTAACAGTAATACTGACAGCAGACACACTAAAATTACATCTTAAAAATTCTGGAGAAAAACCTAGACTTCCATACTCAGCTAAACTCAATTCAAGCATAAGGGTAGAATAAAGACATTGCTGAGACATGCAAGGACTTAGAAAAATTATCTTTTCTTAGAAGGTAACTGGATGAAGTGCTTACCAAAATGAGTGAGTAAATCAAAACAGGATCTAATAACAAAGGATCCAAACCAGGAGAGGGGTGAAGGGAAGTCCCAGGACTCTACTATGCCCCACACCTAGAGACCTTTATCTTCCAGTCCTTCTATTCAGGATTCAATTTTGACAATCATATTTTAAATTTCATAGAGCCCGTTCTTGTTTTCTGTTTATTTCCATAGCATCCAATTCTTATTTTGCGGATGCAATCTCTTTTCTTTCTCTCTTTAAAGACACTCATCTTTAGGTTGGTGCAAACCCAGAAGCAGAGCAGTTAGAGCATGAAGAATGAGATCTACAGGAAAAAAGCCATAAAGAAAAGATAAAATTGACAGATTCTTGCATTTGTTTGAGCATCTGACAGCATTTGAGCATTTGGAAAAAAACATATGTTGATAGAAAATCAGGTAAATTAAAGAAACAATCTTAGTCTATCTTTTGGCTCAAAAGCTAATCACCTTTACCTAGTCATAATTATATAAAAGCTAACTACTGAATTAATTAAATATTGGGATAAAGTCTCAGCTGAAAGGATGGAAGAAGTACAAGTAGAATGGAGAGAGTAAAGGAGTTCAAGCCTCAGCTTAATTTATCAATTCTCAATTTATCAAAGAAGTCAATAAATAATACTTAAATCATTGAAATCAGGAAGCAGTTATAAAGTATACTTTTTAGAAAGACAGAGGTAAATACTAGAAGAAAAAACTAAAAGAGTTGAGAGTAGTTGCTTCCAAGGAGAGAAGCAAGGACTAAGGAGGAATGAACACGTGTCTCATACTTTTCTGGTAAAATTTTAAGAACTGCTTTATTTTTTCAGTGATGTATATGTATTACTTTGATTTGAAAATAAATTCTTAAAAAATAACTTAATGATTAATTAAACTGGAAGGTTTTACAATTCCTTAAGTCACGTTCAAGTACTCCAAGTGATTTCCTCTTCACTAGGCAAGACAGTCTTGTACTCAACACCCCAACCACAAAGAAAACTTCCTTTAATTGTCTCTTCAATGTTTGCATCAAAGTCTATCTTCTGTCTTTATTCTCTCTTTCCGTGCTAGTCACTTTTTAGAAAAAACCTTTTATTGAGGATGCTCTCTATGTACTACTGATGTGAAAAGATTTCTATGATACACTGTCAAGTGGAAAAAGCAATGGAAGAAAACTGCAAACACATCCAAGGGAAAAACGTAAATCTGTTTTGGCTCAGATATGCATAAAATATCTCTGGAAGGATAAGCAATAAACTAGTAACAATGATTACCCAGGGTAGGTGAATCGGAGGAATGGGAAATGAGGAGGTGAAGAACAGGGGAAAGATGGAGATTTTGCATTGTAGACCTTTTTGATCTTTAACCCTGTGAAATTATTGCCTACTCAAAGAAAGGTTTTTTCAGATTTTAAGTCATACCTCTTTATCTTGGTCCAAAATTAAAATATAATTATTTTCAAATTTGGGGAAAATAATGAAAATAAAGAAAGCAATACCCCCAAGTCCCATCTCTCCAGAGATAATTACTTTTTTTAACTTTTTATTAAAATTATGATAGTTTACAATCTTGTGAAATTTCAGTCATACATTATTGTTAGTCATGTTGTAGGTGCACCACTTCACCCTTTGTGCCCTCTCCCCACACCCGTTTCCCCTGGTAACCACCAATCAATTCTCTTTGTCTCTATGTTTAACTTCCACCCATGAGTGGAGTCATACAGAGTTTGTCTTTCTCTGTCTGGCTTATTTCACTTAACATAATACCTTCAAGGTCCATCCATGTTGTTGTGAATGGGACGATTTTGTCTTTTTTATGGCTGAGTAGTATTCCATTGTATATATATACCATATGTTCTTTATCCAATCATCAGTTGATGGGCATTTAGGTTGCTTCCACATCTAGGCTATTGCAAATAATGCTGCAATGAACATAGGGGTGCATGGGACTTTTGGAATTGCTGATTTCAAGTTCTTAAGATAGATACCCAGTAGTGGGATGGCTGGGTCATAAGGTATTTCTATTTTTAATTTTTTGAGAAATCACCATACTGTTTTCCATAGCAGCTGCACCAGTTTGCATTCCCACCAACAGTGTGTGAGGGTTCCTTTTTCTCCACAACCTCTCCAACATTTGTTACGTTTTGTTTTGGTTATCAGAGATAACTACTTTTAACATTTTGATGTACACACAGTGCAATCATATCACACATATTGAACTTGCGCACTCACATGCTAACTTATGTTCACATGCAGAACAAAACTGCCAGGCTTTACTCCTTAGAAATCATAAATCTATAACCTACATTAAGATTATAAAGGCTCAAATCAAATAGAAAGGAGTAAACCCTGTGGATAGGCAGGGACACTTGAAAACTCCCCGTTCATCTCTACAGATTGGATGTTTATTTCAAAGACAAGATGGTTTTAATGCCTAGATATGTGAGTACAGCCTTTCCTTTCTTCCTTCTTTCAGTCAAGCTCAAGGGTTTTTAAACTTTACTATGCAGAAGAATTTCTCTCAAAGTGGCAAGCCTGAATATTAGATCAAGTATAATCTTTACTACACTTCAGAATCTTTTTATACTTCTTTTAACCTAAATGGGATAATATTCACGCTTTTTAAGAATTTATTCTTTTTTACTCTGATATTATATTATGACCATCTTGTCATTTGTCAAATTTCTTCTACAACATGATTTGTAACGGCTGCAAAAGTTTACACTACATTCGTATATATGTAATATGAATTATTATATTATACATATAGTTGATGATTTAAATTATTTTACCATTTCCCTATTTAGGGACATTTTGTTTTTTCAAAGTTCCATCATGATAAACAACATTGCAACAAAACATCCCATTAACTAACCCTGTGTACATATCCATTATTATTTCCCTTGAATAAATTCCTAGAAGTGGAATTGCTAGGTCAAAATCTATCTAAAAACTCAAGAATTTTAATAACAATGTGCCATATGCCCTCTAAAAACCTAATTAATTCTTAGTGGGAAAGTAAACATAAGGTACTTAGGGAAAATGACTCAGAGGATGCTTTACTGATTTGACCTGCGAGTCTTCAGGTACCCCAGTGAAGTGCCAAATCTCAAACTGCAAAATTTTGCACATGTAACATGTCACAAAGTCAAAAGAGAGCCTGATGAACCTTGATATCAAAACCACAGCTCTTACATGAATGTTGCAGGGAAGCTGTAAAGGCTTCAGAGACAGGGCAAAAAGAACTCTCTTAGCAATAACATGTCACTGAGAGATGACAGACTCAAGTTCTCAAAGCCTTTCAACTTAAAGCCATTAAAAAGAAAATCACAGTATTTAACATTAGCAGTTATTCGAAATTATTAAAGCATTTTATCATCACTTCCCTTTCTTGAAGGAGAAAATACTGTAACAGTCTCTGCTGGTGCTGACTGCATTTCAATGGAGAAAAATAAAAATTTTAATACAACCTATAAGCCCCCATTCCCTGAAATTGCATATTCAACACTATTAACACTAACTCAAATTTGGAATCTGGGTATGTACTTGTGGGCGAAAGCAGGCCTAAGTAAATTGGGAAAAAGTAATCTTCCAAAATTGATGACTCAAAACACTATACGTGTTTCTTTATTTTTCTGTATTTTGCAAAACTTACTTAATGAAAGATAGTATATTACTATAAAATAAGAAAGCTCAAAACTTATTATGTAGGAAACAAAAGTGTCAGTGTTGCATTCAAACGATTACCCTGACATGAAAAACTATTTTTGGATGAGATACAGCATACTATAATTCTAGAAATCATAATGAACACAAGGTGACTTCTTTTAAAAAGAGCAATCTCCAACAAATTCTTTAAACCATTCTATTCTCTTAGATTGGTACTAAATAAGTTTTCTTTCTCACCACAAAACACCCCTAGAGACAAAAGGTAAAGAGTTACTATATTTTATAGCTCCCTCCCCTCCCCTCCTGAAAATACACTTACAGTCCAAATAAGAAGTCACTAAGAATCCTGACAACTAGGGACAGCAAAAGACTGCCCAAGTCCTTAAAGCACATGCAGAAAAAGATTTACAGAAAAGATTAAGCTTGCTTTTTGATTTTACAGAAGAATTCACAGCAGCATTCACAATTTTAAAGGGTGCATTTAAAGTACTTAGACTTTTCCTAATTACTGAACAAAATAGAGTAGCATTTCTATTTTCCAACCCCCTAATAAGAACAATAATTACAGTATTCTACAATCTCCAATATGCCCTCATTTTAAAAAATCCATAATGTTCTGATCTTTGGAAGAGGGCAGACTAAATTCCAGCACTTTTTCCTCCAGCCAGCAATCCTTTTTCCTAATCCTTACAGGATAAGAAATAGACACTCCTTTTCAACTCAGACTAACCCACGAGGGCTTGGGAAAGGGCAAAGCTGGCTGAAACAATGTCACCAGAACTTGGACCTAGAAACGACCGCCGAGAAGCATGACATAACACTAGACATTCCGTTCTGAGAAATGTCTATCATTCTCTCCACTCCTGGCTCCCATCAACTCGCACAAACGCCACAAAGATTGGGAGAGGGCAGGAGAGTACTGGTATCGAGTTGTCAGGGAAATTCACTTAATTACGCTGCTGAGTGTCCGTTCAGCCTGCTCCAGTGGGAGGATCCGAAGCAGACTCAGGCCACAAGCGTGAAAAGAACTGATGCTGTTACGAAGTGCCCCCCAGGCTGGAACGTGAGCAGCGTCCTAACAGGTATGCAGCTTGGCTTTCTGGAGATTCTTGGAACATATAAATCGCTGCAATAAACAGCCCGGGCAGGCGGGCATCTTACTGCCCGCCGTGGGTGGTGCGACAGCCTCTCCAGCGCTGGGGACTGCCCCGAGTCCGCAGGCGAGCCGGACTCCGGGGTGTGGCCGACTTTCCCTCTGCTGTCAAGTGGGATGGGGGCGGGGCCGCACGCGCTATTTACACCATTCCAAAATCTGGAACCTGGGCACGCAGTTCTGGGTGAAAGCAAGTCTAAGCAAACGGTCGGGAATCCCTCAAAACTGATGGCTCAAAAAAAATACTGATGACTCAAAGCACTATGTATGGCTTGTTTCTTTTATTTTTCTGGACTTTGAGAAATTCCTTTAATGAAAGAAATCTATTACTCTAAAATAAGAACGCTCAAAACTTATATAGGAAACAAAAGTGTCAGTGTTGCATTCAAATGACTACCCTTCACATCAAAAACTATTTTTGGATGAAACACAGCATATTATGCAATTCTACAGTGTAATTTTCTTTTTTAACGAGCAATCTTCAAAAAGAGCTCGAGTTCGTCCTAGCTATTTCATCGACAAAGAAGCGAACACGAAGCTATCTGGCGACCCCTGATCACCCCATTCCCAACCCAGTACCCCTGCACTGTAAACGATCGTTTACTTAATCGTGCTCTCCCAAGACCCGCCGCACAGTGCCGCGTCCACCCAGCCCGTCCAGTGTCGAAGAGCTGCTGCAACCGCGAAGCCGAGCGACAAGTGCCCGTGAGGGGTTCCACGGCTATCCGGTGCCCAGCTGGGCACCTCCGCACACACGACTTGATTAGCGCTAAAGACCAACCGACTGGCGAGTGCCAGTCACGGGGGGTAGGGGTTACGATCTGGACCAGACCCCATGGCGCGAGGATGCAGCGGCGCGGACCCTGCCGGCCCGCCCGCCCCTGCCTGTCCACCCACTGCCAGCTGCCCCTGACCGCCGGCGAGCGCGGGGAGCCCAGGAGGCGCTCACCGCTTCAGCGGGTCCGTAGCCCGCGGCGCCGCGGCAGTTGAGGAAACGGAGCTCGGCGCCGCGGCCCCGGCTGCCGCCCGGGTTGCAGCCGCAGCAGGAACGCGGTCGCGGGGCATCGCCGGCGGCGCGCGCGCAACACCCGCGCAGTTCCACGCGCTCCGCGCACGCAGCCCCTTCGGCCCCGGGGCTCAGGGCTTGGCGCGGCGGGGCCCGCCCACTGCCGAGGACGGCCAATGGGCGCGGAGCGCGGGAAGCCGGGGGCGGGGCGAGAGCGGGCCAGGCCGCCCAGCGACGCCTCAGTGGTCCAGGTTCGGAGTCAGCAGCCTCGGAAACGTGTGGTTCAGGCGAGTGAGGAGGTGGGGAGGGGAAGCACATTCTGCACGTCTAAGGCTTTCAGGACACGCTTCTATTTTTCCGGGATCTCTTCTTTTTCCTATTTAGATAAGTATTTCTTCGTCTGCTGTTTACAGAACACCTATTTAGGGCCGGCCACAGTGCTTGGGGACACACCGGGATGGGAAGCAGAGCCTACTTTGGAAGAGCTCCCAGTCAGTCGGGTGGAGGAGCAGGTAAGGAAACGGGTAACTAGGGAGCCCGCGTAAGGTGCCTCCCAATATCAAAAGTCCTGCGTGGCGATGGCGGGTGGGAGATGGGGGCAATTTCGGCCAGAAGAGAAGGAAAAGGCTTATTACTCTGCAATTCCAGCGGCCGGGATTCACAGTGGAGCACAGTCCGCACGTCATTTTCTTTTTCTTTTTTTTTCTTAAAGGCAACTGGGTAATGCGTGTAACATAGCTAAATTTTCAATAGCGTCAAAAATACATGGTATGCAATGAAAAAGTTTCCATCATCTCCTGCCCTCAGTTTTCTTTCCTTTTAGGCTACCACAGTTAACTGATTTCTCGCATATCCTTTCAGAGATATTCTGTGCATTAAAATATGTGTGTGTGTGTAAATATATATATACAGATGTATATACTCCTTCCCCAATCTCCCCCCCACACACACACATACGGTACTCTACACATTTTTGCCACATTGCTTTTCTTCACTTACCACTATATCTTGGACAACTTTCATTCTTTTTGTGTGTGTGTGAGGAAGATTAGCCCTGAGCTAACTTCTGTGCCAATCTTCTTCTATTTTGTATGTGGGACACCTCCACAACATGGCTTGATGAACGGTGTTTAGGTCCCCACCCAGGATCCAGACGTGCGAACCCTGGGCTACCAAAGGGGAGCACCATGAACTTAACCACTAAGCCACCAGGCTGGCCCCTACTTTCATTCTTTTTGATGATTGCATAGTATTCCATCACATTGTTGTTTCGAGTTTTTTCTATTCTTTTGCTTTTCGGTTTTTTTCTATTCTTTTACAAACAATGCTGCAGTTAGTATTCTTATTTACAGCCACTTGGCATGTGCTAAACACAGGCTAAATACCTAGGTATTGAATGCTGAATCGTAAGGTAGGGACTTTAAAAAATTCTGATAAATGTCAAATTCCTCTCCATACAGTTCATTCAGTTTATGCTGCTACAGCAATTTAAGAGGGTGCCTGTTTCACCACATCTGTCTATACAGTATGTTATAAAACTTAATTTTTTAAAATTTCCTGTGTTTGAACTGTCTGTTCATATCCTTTGCCCATTTTTGTATTCAATGGTCTTTTTCTCCTTAATTATTTATATACTTATAAATATATATTTATATATGTATCTATATATGTGAAATTAGGCCATTGTGAATGAATTGCTCATTTTTTACCTACCTTGTCTTTTAGCTTTGTTTACTGTTTTTTGCAATGAATTGTTTTTAATTTTCACATTAATTGATTTTTATTTAAGTTTCTAGGTTTTTTTTTAATCTTAGAAAGGTTGTCACTACTCCCAAAATTTAGAAAAATTCTCTCATGTTTGCTTCTAGTATGTTTGCTATCTATATGATTAATCCATAATGCAGATAATCTACAATAAAAATAATATATGTTATAATAGAGAAATAAATCAGGGTAAAGGATATGAATAAACAGTTCTCCAAAGAAGACATACAAGTAGCCAATAAGCACATGAAAAGATGTCCAGTGTCAGTAGCCATCTAGGAAATGAAAATCAAGACTACAATGAGATACCACGTCACACTCACTGGAATGGCTATAAGCAAAAAGTGTTGATGTCAGTCCGTTCAGGCTGCTATAACAAAAATACCATAACCTGTGTGGCTTAAACAACAAATATTTGTTTCTCACAGTTCTGGAGGCTGGCAAGTCCAAGATCAAGGTGCTGGGCAGTTTCAGCGTCTGGTGAGAACCTCCCTCCTGGTTCATAGATGGCTGTCTTTTTGCCACATGGCAGAAGGGGCGAAGGAGCTCTCTGGGGTCTCTTTTAAAGAGCACTAATCCCATTCATCAGGGCTCTGCCCTTATGACCTAATCACCTTCCAAAGATCCCACTTTCAAATATCATTACACTGGGGCCGGCCCCATGGCCTAGTGGTTAGGTTCGCATGCTGTGCTTCGGCAGCCCGGGGTTTCATTGGTCCAGATCCTGGGTGCAGACGTGGCACCACTCGTCAGGCCATGCTGAGGTAGCATCCCACGTGCCACAACTAGAAGGGCTCACAACTGAAAATACATAAATATGTACCAGGGGGCTTTGGGGAGAAGAAATAAAAACTTTTCAAAAAATCTTTTAAAAAAATGTCATTATGCTGGGGATTAGGTTTCAAATATGAATTTTAGGGAGACATAAACATTTAGTCTTCAGCAGTTGGCAAGTATTATGGACTGTATTGTGTCCCCCAAAATTCATATGGTGAAGCCTTAATCCCCAGTATTATATTTAGAGATAGGGCCTTCGGAGAGTAAGGTAAAATGAGGTCATAAGGATGGGGCCCTAATCCAATATGACTGGTGTCCTTATAAAAAGAGGAAGAGACACTACGGATATGCACACACCACAAAAAGCCGTGTGAGGACACAGTGAGAATGTGACCAACTGCAAGCCAAGGAAAGAAACCTCAGGAAAAACTAAACCTGCTGATATTTTGATCTGGGACTTACAACCTCAAGAACTTTGAGAAAATAAATTTCTGTTGTTTAAGCCACCTAGTCTGTGGTATTTTGTTTTGGCAGCCCTAGCAAACAGCAAGAATGTAGAGAAATTGGAACCCTCATCCACTGCTGGTGGGAATGTAAAATGGTACAGCCACTTTGGGAAACAGTCTGGTAGTTCCTTAAACAGTTAAACATAGAATTGCCATATGACCCAGCAATTGCAATCTTACATATATACCCCAAAACGTGTCCAGACGAAAATTCGTACATGTATGTTTTTAACAACGTTATTCGTAGCAGACAAAAAGTGGAGACAACCCACATGCCCATCAAGTGATGAATGGATAAAGGAATGTGATATATCCATATAAGGGAATATTACTTGGCAATAAAAAGAAGTGAAGGACTGATACATGTTACAACATGGGTGAACCTTGAAAACCTTATGCTAAATGAAAGAAGCCAGTCACTAAGAATCACTTATTGTATGATTCCATTGATATGAAATGTCCAGGATAGGCAAATCTATAGAAACAGAAAGATTAGTGGTTGCCTAAGGCTGGAGTTGGGATGGAGGGGTTGGGGAGTAATGGCTAGGGGTACAGGATTTCCTGTTGGGGCAATGAAATGTTCTAAAATGTATTGTGATGATGGTTGCACAGCTCTGTGAATATACTAAAATTCATTGAATTGTACACTTTCAATGGATGAATTGGATGGTATATGAGTTATATCTCAATAAAAATGTTAAAACAAAATCAATACCCAGACTTCCCTGAAAAAGAGATCAAAGTATATGACCAAATAATTCATACATGAAGAAACTCAGAGGAATATATCTTGGGGAAAAGATTAGCCTTGCTGCAAGCATAGTTGAAAATTACGAAGGAGAATATTGGCAGAGCTAAGAAAAATGGCTAAGCTCTTAAGTTGATAAAGTTATTTATTAGGACAACTGCTTTTGAAAGTACTGAGGCAAAACACAAAATATAGAATTATTCATATTTGACCCATAATCCACATTTGGGAATATATTCCCTCAAAATAATCCAAATGAGAAAAATCAATTTTAACTAAATGTTTATAGCAGCACTATTCATAGTGCAAAAGAAAATAAAATTGGAAATAAATACCTGATACTTGGGAGAGTTTATTAAAGTAGCAAACATGGGAAAGTACATGCAAAATAATGAGAAAAGTAGAATACAAATTAGTTTCTAAATGCTGATGATTGTGTGTATATAAATGTACATTGTTGAGTATAAAGAGGACAAAATTTAGCAGTAAATGGTACCAGGATTCCTCTTAGGAAAAGAAACCTGTTTGGGAAAATACCCTGATAAGCTTTTTGAGGTCTAAGGTGAGACTCTGAAAACGTGGGTCTGAGCAGAAGCCCTAGCAACACAAGAAAAGCTGCTCTGCATGAAAACATGGGAGGAATTTATCTTTGCTCCTGAGAGAGAGGGAGAGGGAGCGGTGAGAAGAGATGGGCCAAGCAAGAAAGAGTGGGAGAGAGGAGCCAAGAGGAGGAAAAAAAGTCTGGGTTGCTGTATAGAGTGATGGGCTGGTGGGAAATCTCTGTCTAGAGAGTGGGAAAATGGAATAATATGTAAATTTAAATTGTTTTCCCACATCTTAAAGTCTCACTAAAGCTTGGTGTGAATGGGGTTTTATAGAAACCGAGTGAGAAGCTGAAGTTGAGGCAGATGGAACATGAAAAGCCAGCACTCATGGAAGCAGGGGCTCAGGGACAGAGAGGACAGAAGAAAGTAAGCCCCTCAGAAATTATGGGTAAGCTTGAGGAGGGCTCTCAACACCGGAAGTGAACGTTTGGGATGATCTTATTTAGGTTACAAAGGGAAGGGCGACTCTAGTTGATAGTGCCTTACATGAGGATAAGAAGATAATATGAAGTATGTGTAGGTGTTTTAAGTTTATGAGAGGCTTAAATGTGGGACTTTTTTTTTTAAATTCTCATTTGTTCTAATAATTAATATGCATCTCCATCCACTGACTAAGACAGAATGAATGGATCCTGGCTAAGCCCCTCCACAGCAGAATCCAGTGGAAGTGATGTTCCGTTCACCCTGGATAGTGGCTGGGGGGAATGGAAATGAATATGTGAGATGGAAAAATGTATACGCACTCTCTCTTAGCAGTAGGGGTGGAAGGAGTTTAGTTAATCTGTCCAGATTTAGAAAAATCATCCTATATTTTCTATGTTGAAGTGTTGTTAGAGCAAAAATATTATCAAATGTTCAAGAAGGTTGGTCTTTGAGGAAAGTTCAAAAGAATTAATGTGTGAATGACTCTCAGTGAGCGTGTTGAAGTTCTTAATTGCCCGATTCCAGAATTCATGACTTCCACTGACTTAGCCAGAGGAGGGTTACTAACCAGCCCTACTTTATAGATGGCAGGTCTGTGGCACAAGGCCTAGAAGTGATTTTCCCAAGGTTATAGAGCCAGCCAGAGGGTGAGCTGAAAATAGAACTGTACCTCACACTCCCATGCAGGCTATATGATAACTTGTGTACTGTCAGCAGAGAGCTGAGGAGTGAATGTCCTGGAGTGGTTAGCATAGTTTTACGGCTAAAGGAGTCTTACTCAACAATTGCAAATGCTACCTGATAACAACAAATGACTTCCCTAATCCTATAAACAGTAACATCCTGGGCGCTTAAGCAAAAGTTACAGAAAAAAAAAATCCTCCTTGACAATTGCAAAATTTTAAAAATGCACAGCTCCACTATCTCAAAACCACTACTTGTGTAATGCTTCAACTATAGAGATTGTCACCTTTGACCCTCCCTCTCTAAAGACTAAACTTCCAAATAATAACTCTCTACACTATAGTGACAGCAAACTTACAGGATCTTGCAGAAGCATTTAAGCGTTTTTCATAAGTATAGGATTTTCTGGAGACTTAGGCACTCAGTGATAACATTCTGTAAGTTTCCTAACTGAATTACCAGAACTAGAAAGTAGAATGGGATAGTCAGATAGTTAGAGCCCAGGGCTTAGCCACTAAAGGTAGGTCTCTAGGTACCCAGGCCGTGGAGGCATCACTCAGCTAGCTGCTTTGCTCATGCCTGAGCTGCTATGCTCCTATTTTTAGGAAAACAACAAAAACTAGTACCACTGTTATGGAGGTGATTGTTAGGTGATTGTTCTCTAGGATAGATTCTTACATTGCCCGATCCAGTCAACAGAAAGCTTTGAAAATTTATGTGTCCAGGAGTGTTGTTAATCCCATTCCCACTTTTCAGAAAGGGTTCTTTGTGACAATTGCTGTGTAAAGTGGGTCAATACTTTTGGTCCAGCTCGAAGTGGGAATATCACGAACAATCACAGGTCGTAGACCTCTTGACTACTAGTTTCCTCCCCTCGCATGAGAGGCTGCAGTGTTACTGCTTCTGCTCAGTTCTTCAGTTGTGCCTTCTACAAGGCCCTGACCAGAAACACAAAAATCTAAATGTACAGGAGAAGAAAGGAAGTGATGGGTCCAGCAACTATTTCTCAGTGAGCTCTCACTTAACTGGTAAGAGTGGTGGAAGCCTTTCCACAGCATAGCGTCATATCTGAAAGCATCTTACAGAGGCCCCATAAAAAGCAGGAACAGGGGCCGGCCTGGTGGCACAGCAGTTAAGTGCGCACGTTCCACTTCGGTGGCCGGGGTTCATGGGTTCAGATCCTGGGTGTGACCGTGGCTCCGCTTGGCAAGCCACGCTGTGGTAGGCGTTCCATGTATAAAGTGGAGGAAGATGGGCATAGATGTTAGCTCAGGGCCAGTCTTCCTCAGCAAAAAGAGGAGGATTGACAGCAGATGTTAGCTCAGGGCTAATCTTCCTCAAAAAAAAAGCAGGAACAGCAGAACTACCTGGACAAAATGTGTATCAAAAGTATCCACTGATAAAATCAGGGTTATTAGTAATGCTACCTTTTGCAGGCAATATTTTATTAATATATTAATCACCCAACTATTGTAAAGTGAAGGAATAACCCAAACATCCAGATTTTCATGAAATTTTTTGCTCCTTCAGTCTCTTTTAGCATAAACATTTTGGCAGCTACCATTTTTTCCCCCTTTTAAGCAGCACAGTGACGTAGGTTATGACTTTCTGGGTTAAATACATGTAAATACATAAATTAAATACATTTGGGGTGGAAAGTGGAACTAGCATTATTCAGAATGCCTTTTGAGCATTCTTGGCCATTCTACTGTCTAAATTCTGACGATACAGAGGATTAGTCACTGCTCACCAAAAGAGATAGCCTGTTTCCCTCAGAAGGAAAAAGAAATTGGAAAAACTCCTTGAGGTCAACAGTGTATGTGGGTTTCCTCTTTGTTGCTTCCACTCCTCCCTTCTCAGTTTGACCCATCCATGCTCTCTTTTACACTCCTGCTTTATTTTGAACTCTGGGTTAGGGATTTCTGTATGCACAGTCCCAACATATGGACTATTTTAATTGATTCATGTATTCACCCATCCAACTGTTCACTAACATTTTTGTCACTATAGCGGATAGAAGCATCTCTTGCCCTTAATAAGGCTGGATGAGGGAGATAGCCACAGTGACAAACACAATGTAAAAATATGTGAAATAAGTGCTAGAGGTAAGCTTTGGGGTCAGAAAGACTTCCAGCTCTTCCGTTACTTATTGAGCGACCTTGGTCAATTTACTGAACCTCATTGAGTTTCGCCATCTAGGAAGATGTATGTGGCAGCTATCTTTCAAGATGGCCCCCAATGATTCTGTTGCTCATGCCCTTGTGTAATCCTCTTGCCCTGAATGGGCTGGACCTAGTGACTTGCTTCTAACAAATAGAATACTGCAAAAGTCATGGGATGTCCCTTCCATGATTAGGATTCAAAGGACTGACTTGTATCTTACTGGATTTTCTCTATTGTCTTAGCTTACATGCTTTAATGAAGCAAGCTGCCATGTTAGAGAGCCCCACCATAGCAAAGAACTGAGGGAGGCCACTAGCCAACAGCCAGTGAGGAACTGAATCCTGCCAGCAACCATGTGAGTCAGCCTGGAAGAAAATTCTTTCCTAATTGAGGCTTGCGAGGACCATAGTCCCATATGATGCCTTGATTGCAGCCTATCAAACAGGAGACCCAGCTAAGCCAGTGCAGACTCCTGACCCACAGAAACTATGAGATAATAAAAGTTTGGGGGGGCAATTTGTCACATAGCAATAGATAACTAATCCAATGGGTAACATGTTCCTTGCAGAATTATCGCGAGGATCAGAATATACGGTCATGCACCACATAACATTTCAGTCAGTGACAAAGTGTATTTATGGCGGCGGTCCCATAAGATTAGTACCGTAGAGCTTAGGTGTGTAGTAGGCTATACCATCCAGGTTTGTGTAAGTACACTCTATGATGTTCGCACAACAAAATCGCCTAACGACTCATTTGTTAGAACGTATTTCCGTCGTTAAGTGATTCATGACTGTATATGAGAATTAGAATAATGATGATGATGACGATGCTAACAGGGGATCCCAGCTAAGCTTAAATTCATAACCTGACAGAAATGCTACTATTATAAAGATGCCATTTTTAGTGCTTGAACCCCTGAGGAGTAAGAGAGACGAAGACATGGAGAACAGAGTATTGTGTTTCTCGTTCAGGCCCAGACTATGTCTGACTCTGATAGAAAGGGGCTTGTGAGCAAAACTAAAGTAGCAGTTTTGTGAGAGCAAATGAACATGAAATGGTCATTGGGGGCCCAAGCGACAAAATTTAGAAAAGAATTGTGGGAGAGGGTAATTCCCCCCACTTCTGCTCAGATTGGAGCATGGCTGCAGCTATAAAGTGAGGACTGAAGGGAGAGTGCAGTTGTTGCATTCAAGGATTCCAGCCTTGGGAGCATGAAGAGCAGCACCCTTGGCAGGGAGGAAGGGTTCTCATGGAGGACACTGGCCACAGTGGAGGTGACAAGGCCCTCTCACTTCTGCTGAGATTGGCATATGGCTATTTCCATGTTTCTGTTTGGTGAACAATAAGAAAGAGACATGGGGAAGAAGCATAAGCACACTTAATTCTGAGCAGCTTCTGAGAAGCACAGCTGAGGACCTACATCCCTATTAGCCAATGAAATTTGGGTCATAGGTATCTTAAAGGATGTGCAGATTTCTGACAGGCAAAGAAAGGTAAACAGCCTTTCTAAACTGAGGGCACAGCACAAGCAAAGATTCAGAGCTGTGAATGTAAATCACTTCCTTAGGGAAAAGCAAGCAGTGTTTGTGACCAGAGAGAGGAGTACAAAGTGATTAACATTTCCTATTCTGATTTAGTCCCTAGAGCACTGATTCTCAGACTTTTTGGTGTCAGTTTCCCTTTACACTCTTAAGAATTATTGGTGGCCTCAAAGAGCTTTTGTTTATATGGGTAATTCTTTTGAATATTACCTGTATTAGAAATTAAAACAGATAATTTTTTTGAATATTTAGCTTGAAATCATCTAAAATAGCAATAATAAACATACTAACATAAATAGCATACTTTTATGAAAATTAACCGTATTTACTTATGAAAATTAACCGTTTTTCCAAAACACAAAAGAAATAAGTGAGAAGAGTCACGTTCTTTTACACTTTTGAAAATCGTTTTTACATCTGGCTAATATAGAAGACGGGGACTTTCATATTTGTTTCTGCATCAATCTGTTGCATATCACGCATCCCATTGCCCACGCATCCCAGGAAAACTGCACTGTACACTTGTGAGAGAATGAGAGTGAAAAAGGCAAATCATGGTTTGGATTATGAAAATAGTTTTGATCTTCCAGATCCCCTGAAAGAGTTTCAGGGACCCACAGAGGTCCCTGAACCACACTGAAAATCACTGATCTAGACCAAGAGCAGTATGTATTACTGAGAGAAAAAGCCAAAATTTACAAATATAGTAATGATGAGAATAGTATTAATAATAATAATATTGATAGCTAACATTTATTGGGTGCTTACTATGTGCTATTCTAAGCACTCACAAAGACCTAAGAAGTGGTTACAATTATACTTTCTAGATGAGGAAACTAAGGACAAAGAAGTTAAGTAACTTTCTCAAGCTTACGTAGCTAGTAAGCGATGGGGAAGCTGGGATACAACCGCTGGCAGCCTGGCTCTGAAGCCTGTACCATCCACTGCACCATCCTGCCTCTCTGACAGACAAAGCCCTGCAGTATAATTGACAAAGGGCTGAATCGTCCCACTCACCCACCCCTTCTCCCTCCTCTCCCTGCCATTTTAGGTTTCAATGCTCTTTTCTCTTTCCCTGCCTGTTTAGGGAACTCATGTTTCTTTTCACTCTGCAGTAAGTCCTTGTCCATGGCCCGTTGTTCATTATTCCCAGCACTCCACAGAAACTGCTCTCTCCAAAGTCTCCAACGACCTTATAATTACCAGCTTCAGTGGCCACTTTTCAGTCCTCATCCTCCTTGCTCTTTGAGATATGGAATTTATTGACCATTTTCTTTTTTTATTAAAATTTTCTCCTCTTAGTTATTTTGAGACCAGACACTTCTGTTTCTTATACCACTTATTCAATAATTTCTTTTCAGAAAATCCTCTACAAGGTCCTCTTCCTCGGCCTGTCCCTTAAACATCTTCGTTCCTCAGTGTTCTGCCCTAGGCCCTTCTTTCTTCTCATTCTGTAACTTCTCCAACTGCCACATCACTCGCTTCCATGACTTTAATTACTAAATATATACTGTCAACACCCAAAGACATTATTTATAGCCCAGCCCTCTGTCATGTGTCCACATGATGCCTATACATTCCTCAGGCACCTCAAACTCAGTGCGTCCAAATCCTACCCACCATCTCTCCCTTCAGACTGGCCACTCCTCCTGCACCTGGGGCATTACACCACCACCCTCCGTGAGCCGTTCCAGACTTCTGCTTCACCCGTGGCATCTGCCTCGTGGTTCGGCTGGATCTACTCTGACACTTCTCTGAAATGTCCCGAATTCTAGCTCTGGCCCTCCTCTTCTCCCGCCTGGATTATTACACTAGCCTCATGAACAGTTCACTTTCTTCTAGTGCTGACTGCTGACAGTTCATGCACAGCAGCTGGAGTTGCTGCTTTGCATGGCTCTAGGCGCCATCCTTACACTGTATCCCACATTATTGGTCTCCCCTGGAGTTGTTCAGCACTGAGGCTTTGTGTGCACTACTGTTGAAATTTGCCTTCGAAATCCCACATGTGACCAGGTTACTCCCTAGTGTGAAACCACTTCCAGTATTCCCTGTTGCCTTCAGGATAAAACCCAAACTCCAACACGGAGTTCCAGTTATTATGGCTGTGGAACAAGACACTCGAAACTTAGCAGTGTAAAATAATAACCATTTTATTAGACTTGTAGATTCTGTGGGTCTAAAATTTGGGAAGGACATAGGAGGAACGGTTTGTCTCTGCTTCTTAATTCTGGGGCCTTACCTGAGGGTGTCTCCATGGATGGTGCCGGGGCTGATCTGAAGGCTCCTTCCCTCACACATCAGCTGCCTGGGCTGGGTGGAGAAGTTGAGGACTGCTGATGAGGACACCTGTATGTAGCCTCGGCCTCCCCTTGTGGCTTGGTTTCCTTGTAGCTTAGTGGCCTCAGGGTAGAAAGATTTCTGACATGACATTTCAGAGTTCCAAGTGCCAGTGCTCCAGCGAACAAGGTGGAAGCTACGTAACCTTTTATGACAGCCTCTGAGTTCGCACAGTGTTGCTTCTTTCACATTCTTTTGGTTACAAGCAAATGTGTACAAATTCAAGAGGAGGGGTTATCGACTTCACCTCTCAATTGAAAGAGTATCAAGTCTCATTGTAGATAAGCATGTGAGATGGGAGATTTTGTGGCCATCCGTGGAAAATGCAGACTGCCTCACAAACTTCACCAAACCTTGCCTACGACCCCAGCCTCCCCACCTGCCATCTCTTCTTGACCTCTGTGCTCCAGTCGCACAAAGTTCTGTCTGCTCCCTTCTGCACCTCTTGCTTCCACTACCTGCAAACTCCTACACCTCCTCTAAGAGTTAGCTCAAGGGCCACTTACTGAAGGCATACTTAGGCAAGCATAACTGAAAAAGAACTAATCCTATAAGCTTTCAATCAGGAAAAAAAAAAAACCCAAAACAGGTGGCTTTAAAGAGTTAAGCGACATTTTGCAAATGGGAAAAGAATAGAGAGAAGGATCACTCATATAGAATAAAGTCCACAAATAGACGTAAGGGTTTTTGTATTTAATTATAGAATTTTATATTTGATATATGGTGGCTTTTCAAATCAGAGAGTGAAAAGATATTCCATCTAGGAGTCAGCATCATCTAGTAGATAGACATTGGAAAACTAGAAGTTTTTTCACACATCCCTCTTTTTTCCCTGAGTTATCTTCTCTGCGTGTGCTCCTCCCTGGTCCACACTTGCCTGCTCCCTCCTTCTCTCCCTGGTGCTCCTGGACACATCCCTCCCACAGATTCTGCTCCTGCAGTGTCCACACCACCGCCATACAAGGCTACCCAAGTGTATTCCATTCTACTGAAGGATTAGGAAAACTAAAGAAAATTACAATGTGGGAAGGGAGAACTTAAGAGCTGAGTGCAAAATATGATTTTTCCCCCAGAAAACACCTATGATGCTTATTTAGTATATGAACAGTGTTCATTTAACGTGTATTTATTGAGTATGCACCCTGTATTGGGCACAGTTCTAGGTGCTGGGGATAGAATGGTGTAGCAGGTAGTGTTGTGACCCCACCCTCATACCCTCGGGCTTTATAGTGCACACCGTCCCACTTCTAGTTATCAGGATCTGCCCCTCTTTGCCTGTTGACTCTCAGCAGCAGCCAGAACATGGTATGGCCATGGGCAAGTAGGCCCATTAGGCCAGAAGTACATAAGAATTAAGACATCTTAGAAATAGCCCTTATTGGTGACTAATAGGAATTGGTGTATTAATATCTCAGCAACCACACCCCTCACGGTGTATTCTTTGAGGCCCAGAGTTTCCCTACAGGGTTAAGGTCTAGTTGCCCACAGTGGTAACTTGCTTGATAATGCATCCTTTATTGACTGCCTTCTCATCTCTGCCTCACTTCTCCGCACTCCTACTGGTATTTCCTGGGATCATATCTCATATAAACAATTGCACTCAGGTCTGCTTCTTGGGAAACCCAAACTAAGGTAAATGATTAAAAAAATACTTTAAAAAAAGCAAAGTCCTGACCTCATGAAGAAGATAAACAATAAATGAGTAAACAAATGAATAGGTGACTTTAGAAAATGAGAAGTGCCATGAAGAAAAATAAAGCAGGGTAAGAGAGAGAGAAAGTGATTGGTGGGCTTAAGGAGAAGGGATACTATTTACGTAGGGTGGTCAAGGAAGGTGCCTCTGAGGAGGTGATATTTAAGAGAGGCTTAAAGGAAGTGAGGGAGGCAGCCTTGCACATGTCTAGTGGAAGAACATGCTTCTCAAAGTACCTGAAGCAAGAATGAGCTGCATGTGTTTGAAGTACAGCAAGAAGGCCAGTGGGGGCCCTTTCCTCTTTGTCGTCTACACTGACTCCTTTGGTGTTGTCATTCAGTCCCATGGGTTTAAATGCCATCTGTATACTTTCAACTCCCATAGTCATGGCTCCAGCTGGGCCTCTTTCCTGGAATCCAGACTCGTAAATCTAACTATCTACCTATCTCCATTTGGATGTCTAACAGACATCTCATGCTTAACAGGTCCAAAACCAAAATCCTGATCTTCTCCCAAACTTCCTCCTCCCACTGAGATGTCGCCCCCTATCTCAGTAAATGGACAACTCCATCCTTCCAGTCTCCCAGGCCAAAATTATTGGGGTCATCTTTGACCCCTCTCATCCACCTCTTACATCTAATCCAGCAGTAAATCCTAGCAGTTCTGCCTTAAAAATATATCTAGAATCCAGTTACTTCTCACCACCTTCACTGCTACCACCTTGGTCCAGGCCACCATCATCCCTTACCTTACTGGTCTCTCTTGCATGCCTCTTGCTTCTCCTACAATTTATTCTCACCCAGTAACTGAAAAAATCCTTTTAAAATGAAGTCAGATCATCTCACTGAGAGTAAAAGCCAAAGTTCTTGCAACGGCCTACAAGATGCTGCGCTGTCTACGTTCCCGCTTACTGTTCTTACCTCCTCCCTTACTGCTCTTCCTCTTGCTTACTTCATTCCAGCCGTGCGGGCCTTTTCTGCTTTTCCTCAAATATTCAGGTGTGTTTTCATCTCAGGACTGTTGCACTTGCTGATTTCTCTACTTAGAATGCTCTTGCCCCAATTATCCTTCACCTCCTTCAGATATTTGCTCAAGTGTCACCGTGCAAGTGATATCTTCCCTGCCCAGAGCCACTGCAGATAGTTGGGCACCTGGCCAAAGATCGAATGGGGCCTGAAATCCAACCTCAGCACATGACACATGGTAGGCACTCAATAAATATTTGTTGAATAAATGAATGAATGAACAAAAGAATGAACTATTATGAGGCTGGCCCGGTTGCATAGTGGTTAAGTTTGCACGCTCTTCTTCGGCAGCCTGGGTTCACAGGTTCAGATCCCGGGCGCGGACCTAGCACCGCTCGTCAAGCCACATTGTGGCAGCATTCCACATAAAATAGAGGAAGATTGGCACAGATGTTAGCTCAGTGACAATCTTCCTCAAGCAGAAAGAGGAAGATTGGCAAAAGATGTTAACTCAGAGCCAATCTTGCTCAGCAAAAAAAAAGGAGGGGAGGATTATTAAATCAGATACACATGACTCCTAAGTCAGTATAAATCCTTAAAGGGAAAAGGACTTTTCTTAACTTCTTCATCTAGAGCACTCTCCCACCAGTGTGAGGGCCTCGTTATTATTATGCAGATCTCTGTTAGTTTCGCTCCCCTTCCTTGGCTTACAGGTTGTGCCCATTCTGGCTTGCTGAGAAAAAGAAACCCAGTGGCTCTTTACGGTCCTTTCTCAGTTGCACAAAGATTTGGCTAAAGCTGTGGGGATTACTGTAATGCCCTTAATGACTGGATTACATTCTTAGCTCAGAACCACATCTTCCTTGGTTTCTACAAGGGAGCAGGAAAAGGGGTTGTATTATCCTTCCTAAGAAACAGATTATTCTAAGTCATGCTATTGGGACAACTAGTTAGCCATCTGGGAAAAAAAGTTAGTTAGATTTCCTACCTCAATTCCTAAATCAAATGGATAAATTCCAGATGATTTTTTCACTTAAACTTAAAAAATTGAAACTGGTGCTAAAAGAAAGTGTAGTGAATATACAGATGAGAGAGACATTTCTAAGCATAAAACAAAAGTCATAAATCATAAAGGAGAATAGATAAGTTTGACCAAGAATTTTAAAATCTTCTATGTGGGCAGTTAGGAATAAATACAGATGGGGTAAACTATAAAGAAAAACAAGAGAATGATTAGCACAAAATTCTATATAATGGTTACTTTTGAGGAGAAAGTTACCCAGCAATTTTACTTCTATAAATTATCATATGGAATGAATAATACAAATTTCTAAAGATATATTTGCAAGAGTGTTAATACCAGTATTTTTATATTGGAAACAACACAAAAGGTCTGGTTAAATAAATTATGACATATACACAAACAATGGAATTCTACACATGTATTTAAAATGATGTTAGTGTAGATATATTAACATGAAAAATACCCACAATATTTTTCAAATGCAAAAAAGATTAGAGAATACCATGTCTACAGTCGTCCCATCTGTGTGTATGTGTGCACGTGTGTGTGTGGTTAAACAGAGAGGTATGTGGGAGGAACTATTAACAGGGGTTTTCTGTGGATAATGGTGTTTCTGGATACATTTGCCTTTCTTTTCATATTTTTCTGAATCATTGGACATTTATTAATATAGCATATCATTTTGTCAATAAAATAGCTTTTAAAATTTGAAAAAATATTAAAATAATATTTTCACTAATTAAAAATAATTAAACATATCCCATCCCTGTTGACCCATGACTTCCATATAGCCCTAGAACTGTGGTACCCCCTTCCCTCTTCTCAGTCCACCTTGAACTCATGCTGCCCGCCCCACATAGGTTTGGGCCCCTGAGTTGCATCTTACGTCTTTTGATAGAACTACATAATCTCTTGTCCCTTCACTAGAGCCATTCTGGAAACCCTTGTTGGCTGGACTCCTGGCATACTGCCCAACTTCTGCATCAGTAAGAATAATTGGGTGAGAGAAACAGACTATTCTGAAACAAAGAACAGCACAGCGGGGAGTCTAACCCCACTAGATGTTAAAATGTACAATAGAGCAGCTATAGTCAAAATAATGTAGCATCTTTCTATAAACTGGACTATGGGGAATGGAACAGAAGTATGTCAAAATTTAGTTCATGAAAAAAGAGACACTATTAAAATAACTGAATGAGGATTACTTAATGAATGTGATTGTAGTAAATGGTTTACCACAAAGTAACAGCAAAACTTACTGTTCAAAGTAACCTCCAGATGACTGAAAGAGTGAAATATACAAAAGAAGTAAAATAGCGGCTGGCCCCGTGGCCGAGTGGTTAAGTTCGCGCGCTCCGCTGCAGGCGGCCCAGTGTTTCGTTGGTTCGAATCCTGGGCGCGGACATGGCACTGCTCATCAGACCACGCTGAGGCGGCGTCCCACATGCCACAACTAGAAGAACCCACAACGAAGAATACACAACTATGTACCAGGGGGCTTTGGGGAGAAAAAGGAAAAAAATAAAATCTTTAAAAAAAAAAAAAAGTAGTAAAATATATTAAAAAGCAATGAAATAAAACAGAATTTAGTATCAGATCCCAGAAAGAAAATCCTTCTAAGCATTGTTACCATAGAATAAATCTAGTCAGCAAATCAACTTTATGAAAATTTAAATTTGTCACTCAATCCAAAATGATATTACTAAATTTCTATATCTGAAATATATGTGCAGCAAATATGACTAATAAGGAGTTAATATATACCCTCTTCATACAATTGATATGAAAACCTCAGTACTTCTATAGATAAATATTTGAAAACTATACATAGTGAAAAAGATGAAGGAAAGTATTTTTATGATCTTAAGATAGAGAAGGCCTTCCCAAGGAGTACGTGAAACCCAGAATACCTAAAGGAAAACACTGGTAGATTTGACTACATAAAATTTTTTAAATTTCAAATAGCAAAATGAATAAAGTTAAAAGACAAGTGAGAAGAAACTATTTGCAACAAACATCAAACGATTAATATCCATAACATATAAACAGCTCCTGTAAATCAATAAGATAGCATAAAGGAGAAAATGAGCAAAGATATAACAACTCCTAGAAAAAAATATAAATGGCATATATATATATATATTTCATAACCTCACTAGTAATTAAGGACCTTCAAACTTAAGTAAGATAATATTGTTTGATTATCAAGTTGGAAATATTTTTAAAAGATTAAAAATATGTGATGTTATTGTATTGGGGTAAAGCCCAAACTGTGGTAGCTAGTCTCCAAAGATGGCCTCCACCAATAACAAAATTCCTCCCTTTTTATGTATGCTGCTCCTCATATCAAAAAGTGAAGTTTATTTCTCCTTTTATTGAATCTGGGCTGGCCCTGTGACTGCTTTTACCAATAGAATGAAGTGGATATGGTGTTCTGGGACTTCTGAACCCAGGCCTAAGAGAACTAGTAACTTCTGCTTCCTTATTCTTGGAATACTTCTTAGAACCAGTTACTATGCTGGGGGAAACCTAAGGCACAGGGAGAAGTCATATGGAATAGAGCCAAGACACTCCAGTTGATAACCCCAACTGAGCCTGCAGCAACTACCAATCATGTGAGTGAACCATCTTCCAACCCACGGTGACTTTGATCACTAATGAACAGGACCCAATTAATATTTTACAATCTGATCAATCAGATCAGTAATTTCTCTTTCCTAGGGAGGGGATGGAGGAGTTGAGAGGGCCAGGAAAATATTAGTAACTCTAGTCTACCAGCAGTTGCAGTGGGGAATTTATTTGCTTTTAGACATGGTCTTCCATAAGCCCCTGAATTGAGCCCACGTGCCCATCAAATTGTATCCTCGATGGGCCCAGTCTATGATCAGGCTTTGAGACAGGCCCTGTGCACTGCAGCTCCCATCTAGACCTGAAGCTTGCTATCTTTCAGACCTGCCCCCCCATTCTTTACACTGAGGTGACCTAGCCGTGTACCATGCCTTGACCCACCTATAAATGAACCATAACTTCCCACAAGTTCGGACAAGGAGTACAACCTGCTTGGAGCCCACTTATCACTTACTGTGCACAGGAGAAGAAAACTAGTAAGGAGCAAATTGGAGCAGTCAGCTCTCTTTCTACTGGTTAGATGCCACCAGCCTTTGGAAAGGGAAGTCAAGATGCAGTCATCCAACAAAGGATAAATAATGGTCCCTCAGTAGGTTCTACCTCCCATACACACGCTTGAATTCTCCCTGCTTCTGGATTAGGTGAGAATGATCAAGGAGCCTGTGGATATCTGGTTTTTGTCTGCCCAATATCCCTTTTCTGCTGGTGAACTGTCCCTTCCCCATCCTTAGTGGTTCTGGTAGCGTTATCAATCACAGGGCCTTCCCCACGTCCTGGTGTAGGGGTGGGGAGGTGACCGAGGCCTAGACAATTGAGGCTTCCTCCTATGGTCCCCAGTAGTCAGTCAAATGAGTAGGCATGTGACGCAATTATAGCCAATCAGAGTCACTGCATGAGATGTGCTGGAATCATTGTTGGAGAGCAAGGCTCTATCTTTTTCTGGAATTGAAATTTGTGAGATCATAAAGTCAAAAGCTGCACGTGTCCATCTTTCCTACCACAGTGAGAGAACCCGCTTAACAATGAAACTATCACAGAGGAGAGCAGAACTGAGAGAGAAAGAGAAAGAGGGCCTAATGACATTGTTTGAACACCTGGATCCAGCCATGCTTAAAGTTAGTACTAATTCTGGGGCTTTTCAGTTAAATGAGCCAACAAATTCCTTTTTTGCTTAAGGGAATTGGGAGTTGGATTTCTGTCAGTTGCATGTAAAGAGTCTTGAATAGCAAAGGGCACTACCCTTGATCCTTCCCTGATGTCTCTATCTTGAATTCAGTGAAAGGGAGAACACTAGTTATTTACCCTTATCCAGACAAGATATAGTTACTCTTCAGAGCCCTTGAGCATCAATTCTAGGAGGGGGTAAGGAGGGCAGGGCAATTCTCTTCATTTTTCATATGGAGTATCTGAGGTCTAGAAGAGATATGAGGAGCCTTCTAATAATTCAGTAACTATTCCATTCAAAAAGTATATTAAGGGGTCGGCCCAGTGGTGCAGCAGTTAAGTTTGCACATTCCACTCAGGGGCCCGGGGTTTGCTGGTTTAGATCCCGGGTGCGGACCTACACACTGCTTGGCAAGCCATGCTGTGACAGGCATCCCACATATAAAGTGGAGGAAGGTGGACATGGATGTTGGCTCAGGGCCAGTCTTCCTCAGCAAAAAGAGGAAGATTGGTGGCAGATGTTAGCTCAGGGCTAATCTTCCTCCAAAAAAAAAAAAGTATATTGAGTAACTGTTATATAATTAGTACTATGCTTGCCATTATGTGAAAGTACAAGATAATCACCACCATCAAGTATCTCAGGGAGACAAGATTTATATACATGTAACACTTAAATAGCTATCACAGGCTCAACACATTTTAAAGGCCAAAATAAAATGCACAAATACGAGGTACCATAAAAATTTGAGGAATTTTGGGCTTTCCTGGTAAGATGATGAAAAAACCTCAAAGAGGGAGCTTGGAAAGTATTAGCGTGCTGAAATGGTTAGGAAATTTGGCTCCTTAGGGCAAAGGGGCAGGTGAAAACTGTGGAGACCCACAGTTTATTCCATTCCTATTTGTATGTCTACTCTATGCCCCCATAAAGTCTGAAACTCATTGCTCTTATTTATGTTTTGGTCTTTTCCACTCACTGTGTGTCCCTCAAAGAAAAGAACCATGTCGCGTCTCACCAGCAAGTCCCCAGCACCAAGCTCAGCAGCTGGTATAGAATAGATGGTTAGTAGGTGGGTGTTGAATGGAGGGGTGAATGGATGAGGCAGCATCACCTAGATCAGAGCCCTTAGAGACCATTCCTGTTCTTCCTTCCTTCCTAGGCTTCCTGTCCAACTTTTCTCTCTACTATATAGGTGTGATTAATATGTATTTCATTTGCCAAGATACAAATAAGTAAGTGCTAGGGAAGTAACAAATTAGAGTCACTGTCCTACCTATTTCCCTAGGCCCTGAAGTCCTGGCTCTGCCAAGGGCTGCCTGCCCAGGGACAGAAGCTGTTCCCTCTCTTGCCGGCTTGCTGTGCTGACAGCTCTAATTGCTAAATGAACAGCCTGTGTTTCTAGTGAGGAGAGAGATTCTCAAAAGAGTGTTTGGGCTCCCGCAGCCCTGGGAAGGGAACACAGTATTGTGCAATCAGAAACTACCACCTCAGCAAGAGAGGTCAGCTCTGGATTTTCCATTACAGGAGGGTAAATTTGGAACCTGGAGGCATTCTTGGAATTTCGGTTCCCAGAGTGTAGTAGGACCTTTCTGATCATTGGGAATGTAGATGAGCTTTGCTTTCAGAATGCAAGCTACTATATAAAAATAATGGTTTGCAAAAGATAAATTGGGTAGTGGTAGTAGACTTTATGGGCTCTGCAAACATGTTCACGACATGAATTTTTAAAGTCCATCTATAAATAAGTATTTGTTGGGTGTGTGCATGTCGGGTAGATAAATCAAGAATGCTAAAATATGACCTTTAAAGAGGTGGCAATTTTACTGAGGAATAAATCAGGCAGTCATGACGACATAATTAAAAATGCTAGATAGATGTTGAGGATCACATAACAGATACAAGCACTCAGAAGAATAAAAAAATCAGTACTCCCAGTGTCCTTAAAACAGATTAATTTGCAAAGGAATTTAGATTGCTGAGATCGAGAGAGACCTAAGAAACTGCTGGAGAAATTCTAGAACTATTTTATCAGCCATCTCTAATCTCAGATTTACTCTGCAAAGTCTCTTTATATTAAAAGGACCTTTGGCCAAATGTTTCTGGTTAACACTGATAATTGATAACATTTTCACCCATGTAGTCTTGATTTCTCATTAGTGTAATCATTTATTACATAGCTGTATTTTAGTTTCTGATTGAACTATTTATAAAAGCTAATGCTTTAGCTTTCTTAGTTTTAAGAAAAATATTTAAGCAAACAGAAAAGTAGAAAGAATAATACACAGAACAGCCATACACTCATTATTTGAATCCAAAACTAGTTAGCATTTTGTCCTACTGACTTTATCTATGTGCATATATGTTTGTATTTTTAAACCATTTCAAAGTTAATTTCAGTTATCATGACAGTTCATTCTTAAATATTTCATCTTGTAGCTCTAAAAAATTAAGAATATTCTCTCTAATAACCCTAATACCACCATTACACCAACAAAATGAAAAATAATTTGCTAATGGTAACATCCAGTACCCATTTCTATTTTCCCAACTATTCCGAATGTATTTTACAGCTGTTTTAGCTTGTTACTTAAATGGTCATTGAAAGCACCATTAACATTAAATAACTGCTGTTTGTATCACTTCTCTTTAATTATATAATATCCACTCCTATCCTGTGTTAGGTTGACACCTAACACAAAGGAACTTTGGGTATCTCAGCCCTCTTTAAAGTCCTGTCTAGACACTCTTTCCCCTTTTTTGCCTTTGTTGTTCACCTTTCTTTCACCTGGCTCCTGACTTCCTAGCTTTATCTGCTTTTTGTTGTCCCTCAGACTTGACACCATTGCCCTCTCCAGTCTTGGCCTTGGCTCTCTCCTTGACAGTTTTTGGACCCTCCTTCTGGATCTCTTTACCTCAGCTGTTCTACCATACTTGACTGAACTGGTGCCCACATCAGCCAGACTATGCCTTTGAGGTCTACAGGGGTGCGGGACATTTTTGCACTTAGCCCATGGTGAGTGGGGTGGAGGCGGATTTCAAACATGTGGAAGATCTGACTATCACAGTTCAACCATACCAGTCTTGCCCTGTCTTTGCTGTGGCTGACTGCTCTTCTATGGCCTCATTCCTACTCCCATCTCTCCATCTGGCATCTTCAGATTGATGCTTCACTGAACTGTATGTTTGGTACTTGTGCTCCAGTCCTCAGCTACAAGAAGGATTTTTCTGCATTCCAGTTGTACTTGGGCAGAGTCTTCCTTCTTCGAGTAGGTAGAGAAGGGCGAGAACAGGACACACAGGTGCCTGGGGAAGCTAATGATTTGATGCTCCATTAAATCAATGCTTAAAGAATATGTGTCCACTGTTTGTTTAGAGGTGTGGAGAAGAACTATGGGTGGTCACATACCACTAACATACTTGACTCAGCAAAACAAAGGCTTGCAGTTAACTGGACCCACTCTTCTTAAAAAATAGTTGGGGAGAAAAGAGGAAGTAATATTGCTGAGATTGAAATGGAAGGAGGGGAGGGAGAGAGGACAGTAACCCAGAGAACCATTTCATTCCAGCTGTTCTTGGGGCAATGAGCCCAAAGCCGGGCTATTAGTCTCGTGCTTCCCATGCTGTCTGAGTTCCTTGGCCTTTCCAGACTGAAGGCCAACAACCAGAGCATCTCCTGAAGGACTCTGCCTGTACCCACCAACATTGCTTGGTCCCCCTGGAGCCTCAGTTTCCCTGCCACTTCAAAGCCAGAGATTCTAGATGTACACCATCTACAAGGAGGCTGAGGAGCTAACCCATTTTCATCCCCCTCCCTAGTACAAGTGTCCAGTTGAACATATGCCCAGCCTGAGTTCTTGCCAAGCAGCTGCATCCCTCTTCTAGCCTGAAGCTGAAGCTCTTCTCACAAACCATCACACCAATTCCCCAGTGAGACCCAAGTGACCTTTGATTTTTTTTTTTTTTTTGAGGAAGATTAGCCCTGAGCTAACGTCTGCTGCCAATCCTCCTCTTTTTCCTGAGGAAGACTGGCCCTGAGCTAACATCTGTGCCCATCTTCCTCTACTTTATATGTGGGACGCCTACCAAAGCATGGCCTGCCAAGTGGTGCCATGTCCGCACCAGGGATCCAAACCGGCGAACCCCGGGGCCACCAAAGCGGAATGTGCACGCTTAACCACCGTGCCACGGGGCTGGCTCCCCCAGTGATCTTTTTATTTATTTATTTATTTATTTTTTTTAAGGATTGGCACCTGGGCTAACAACTGTTGCCAATCTTTTTTTTTTTTTTCTGCTTTATCTCCCCAAACCCCCCCTGTACACAGTTGTGTATCTTAGTTGCATGTCCTTCTAGTTGTGGGATGTGGGACGCCACCTCAACGTGGCCTGATGAGTGGTGCCATGTCCACGCCCAGGATCCGAACCCTGGGCTGCCGCAGCAGAGTGCACGAACTTAACCATTGGGCCACAGAGCCGGCCCCTACCCCACAGTGATCTTTGTAAAGAACTCCTACCGGGACCACCAAGGCCTCAATACAGCTATCATCATATCCAGAGGCATGGGATATTACTAATGCTCGTTCACTCCTTTCCTACTCTGAAAGCAACAGAAATGACTCATTCAGAAGGCAATGTGATTTATTAGATCCCTGGAAGTTGCTCTATAATCCAGAGGCTGCAGGCCTTGTTTATCTCTGCTCTGACCTTATCTGAGCCACCTGGCATTTTATAGTCTCTAGACTCTGAGCTTATAACAAAGTTATGGGAACAACTGTATCTCAGAGGGACATCAGTTCTGGTAATCTCAATCCTGTGCCCATTTCTCATGGAAGGTGACCCTGATGGAGGTCAAATATTATCCAGGGAATGAGAATTCCAGCCTAAAGTCAGCTTTTAGTCACTGTTTCCTAAAGGCTGTGCATCGGAAGCTAGGGCACACGTCTCATCACAGCCTGTAGCAGCTGCCACATGCAAGGAAGTTCTGTTCACACCAGGCAGGCCGCCTCTTTTTAGTGTTCTGAGTTTTTGATCTCATTCACTCTAGACAGCCAAAACTGCCAGGTGGACACTGTCTCCCTAAAGCTCAGAGAGCATGTGCTCAGGTTAATGCTCTGTCACCATACTTCTCGACTAGTTTTAACTAGCCCAGATATAGTCTACAAAGTACAGAATTAAAAATGACATCCTGTGAATTGCTGCTATGTGAGACTTCCACCTTGAAGTCAAGGAATGCCTGGAAAGCCTGAGGAATTAATACATCCTCTCCAACTCCAGTGCTTTCTTGCATGTTTCTGATCTAGCCTCCAATAGTGGACACTTTCCATATTAGCCCCATCTGCACCTCCATAGCCAATCTGTTAATCGGTGAGACCATCTTCCTCCACAGTCATTTGACTTCTGACCTAGCCCCCCGCTTAGAATGGTGCATCCTTCTCCATCTGAACACTGCCCATCACACACAGTGGTGACCAAACAGAGCATCTCATCCAAAGGCTCAAAGGGAACCTGTCATCAACATTGCTGTGCTTCTGCAGTTCCTCTTCATTTCAGGGTTTATGTTCAATAGTTTGCTCCCTCTCTCTAATCAGAGCACCCCCACCATGTTCCCACATCCCCCTGCACTACCAACCTGAAGCTCCACAAGCTCCACGGTAGTGATGCCCCAACTCTCATGTCCACTTGACATTGAGCCTTCAAACCCCCAAGACCAGCCTGTGGATCAGAAATGGGAGAATAATAAAGACAAGACAAGTATTGCTCATGTTAATTCAGTTGCTTCCCTAGGAATTAACTCTGAATTTTACTTCCAATCTGTTCTCATCCCCATCCAGCTCTTCTCAACTCTTGACTCTTGACTTTGTCATCATTTGAGGATTTGTTCCTGCCCTTTGGATTCACAGAATCAACTTAGTTTTCTGGGCGTGACCAATCAAGTTCTTAAAGACCCTGCCTTATATTCACTGCTCTGGTACATCAGTCATGATGGGTTAGGTCAGGATGTGGTAACAAACAATCCAAAGATCTCAGAGTCTTATTACAACAGAAGTTTGTCCCTCATTCTCTATGGCCAATGAGTCAGCAGGGGGCTCTGCTCATTGTAGTTACTTAAGGGACCCAAGCTGATGGGGGCTCTATCTCAACACCTGCTATGTGATCACTGTGGTCAGAAGAAGATATGGCATATATTGTTCTGGCTCTTAAGGTACCCTCCAGAAATAACACACGTTGCTTGCACTTGCATTTCACTGGCCAAAGCAAATCACATATCTATGCCTAACTTTAGAGGAGGAAGAAAAGTGCAATTTCTCATGAGTCTAGAAAAAATACTGGGGTATTTGTTAATGATCTTAATGACAGATCCAGGACCCACTTGTTATGGCCCATTTGCTTGTCACCCCAATCCAGGCCCAACCCAGTGCCTCAGTCCTCTCTATTACTCCTTGTTCTTGGAAGAAACTTCCATTCCTCCACCCATATTCACTCATCCCACATTTGCTCTACAGCCTGGCTCCTGCTGTCTGCATTGCGCCTCAGATGAACTCCCTGTCCTATGATCTCTACTTTTGCCTCTGATTTTGGTCTCTGACTTCTGGCTTCAGGCCACATAAACATGTGAAAGAGGTGCTCTGCCCACATAATGTGCTTGGAACCCACCAAAGCCAGATTAGTCCTCGTCTGGCCCCCTGCTGACAAGGGAGGTTTAGAAGCCCAGAGTTCCAGACTTGCAGCTGGAGGACAAATACCAAAGCTGTGTCCAAGGAAGGGTGCCAAGGCTGAGGAGCTCAGCCAAATCTAGTCATCATGCAAGGAGCCAGAAGCAAGTAACAAGATCCTGAGACAAGGTCAGGGAGCTGGGGAACATGAGATTAAAGACCAGCAGAGAGGACACTGCAAATAGAAACTCCATAAACAGGCTCCCATATTCACATCTTAGGGTTTTCTAATTAAATGTCTTCAACCAAAGTGATGCCTATATGTTTTACAAAATCCATTGGTTTTAGCAGGTGTTTTTTTTTTAAACCAGGCTTTTAGCAAAAATCACCAGTACACTTCTCTGCCCTTGAGGCAACCCTTTTCAACTTTTTTACGTATTTCTTTCGATATGTGTATATCCTCATATATTAATAACTTGGTTATATATTTGTTCTTGACATTTTTTTAGTGTTAGACGATGTAGGCTATCACCTTTCTCCTGTGAAAATATGGGGAATGAGCTCTCTTATGCTACTCACTACACACTTTCCTTCTCCCTATCCTTGCAATATGGTTATATCCCAAATTTTGTTAAACCCATATTCAGTGTTAAAATGATTATGACTATGTACATATTGTCATAGAGGCAGCAGAGCATACTGATTAAGAGTAAGAACTCTGGAGATAAATTACCTGGATTTGAATCCTGTCTCCACCCCTTGCTGTGTGTGGTAGACTGAATAATGTCTCCTCAAAGATGCCCATGTCCTAATCCCCAGAACCTATGAATATGTTACCTTACATGGTAAAAGGGATTTTGTAGATATGACTAAGTGAAGGATTTTGAGATGGAGAGATTATCCTGGATTACCAGTGGGCCCAATGTAAACACCAGGATCCTATTAAGAGGAAGGCAGAAGAATTAGAGTCAGAGAGAGAAAATGTAAGGAGGGAAGTGGAATTTAGAGGGAGAGAAGATGCTACACTGCTCGCTTTGAAGGTGGAGGAAGGGGCCACAAGCCAAGGAGTATAGGTGGCCTCTAGACTTTTTACCCGTTTTTTAACTTGCCACTTGGTTATCCAGACCTTGCACAATCAAAGGACACTATCAACAGAGAAAAAAAGGCAACCCACGGAATGGAAGAAAATAGTGCAAATCATATATGTGATAAAGGATTAATATCCCGAATAAATACAGATCCTAAAGCTCAAAAATAACCTGATTTTAAAATGTGCAAAGGACTTGTATAGACATTTCTTTTTTTTTTAAGATTTTATTTTTTTCTTTTTTCTCCCCAAAGCCTCCTAGCACATAGTTGTGTATTCTTCGTTGTGGGTCCTTCTAGTTGTGGCATGTGGGATGCTGCCTCAGCGTGGTTTGATGAGCAGTGCCATGTCCGTGCCCAGGATTTGAACCAACAAAACACTGGGCCGCCTGCAGCGGAGTGCGCAAACTTAACCACTCAGTCATGGGGTCAGCCCCTGTATGGACATTTCTTAAAGGGACTATACAAATGTCCAATAAGCACACGAAAAGATGCTCAGCATCACTAATAATTAGGCCAGTGCAAACCAAAACCACAATGAGATGCCACTTCATACCCATTAGAATAGATATTATTTTTAAAAATACAGAAAATAACAAGTGCTGGTGATGATGTGGAGAAATTGGAACCCTTCTATAGTGTTGGTGGGAATGTAAATTGGTGCAGCTGCTGTGCAAAACAGTATGGCGGTTCCTCAAAAAATTAAACATAGATTTACCATATGATCCAGCAATTCTGCTTATGGGTATATACCCGAAAGAATTGAAAGCAGGAACTTGAACAGATATTTGTACACCAATGTTCATAGCAGCATTATTCACAATAGTCAAACTCCATTAACAGATGGATGGATAAACAAAAGGCAGCTTACACATACAATGGAATATTATTCAGCTTTAAAAGAGAATGAAATTATGATACATGCTACAATATGGATGAACCTTAAAGACATCATGACTAGGGAAATAAGCCAGACACAAAAGGACAAATATTGTATGATTCCACTTATATGAGATACCAATAGTAGTCAAATTCATAGAGACAGAAATTAGAATGGTGATTTCTAGGGGATGGAGGAGGGGAGGATAGGGAATTATTGTTTAATGGGTACAGAATTTTATTTTGGGATGATGAAAACGTTCTGGAGATGGATAGTGGTGATGGTTGCACAACAATGGGAATGTACTTATGAACTGTATACTTAAAAATGGTAAAAATAGCAAAATTTTTGTTATATGTATTTTACCACAAGAAAAATAAAAGAGATACTCTTCAAGGATGAAGATTTATCACCATGACAACAGGGAGATATGGGGAAGGATTGATGGACTCCTCTTGTGTCTCTCTCTCCAACTGGTATCATCCCCTATAACTTCATGACTGGTTATTGTCTCCTATCTTTCCATGTGGACTCCTATTTATTCTGCATACCACCACCAGATATTCAAGTAGCTACCTCTCTTCTTTATTGTCTTTTGGCTTCCATAGTTTCTGATAAGAAGTCTGCTGTAATTCATTTCTTCTTTTCTCCTCTGCATGTAATGTACCTTTTTTCTCTGTCTGCTTTTAAAATTTTCTCTTTTTCACTTGTGATATCCAGTCATGAAGTTATAAGACAGTGTCAGCGGTAGAGAGAGAAACAACAGGAGCCCACCGATCCTTCCCTACATCCCATTACCATCCTGGTAATAAATCATCCTTGAAAAGTATTTGTGGTGGTGTAAGGACACTGTATGGACCTAAAGATCCTGTTTTTCAAAGTTATGAGATCATGTAAGCCCCTCTCTCATTGTACACCTGAAAACCACCTTAGGAAAATAAGCAGTGGAGGGTATGGGGAAGTTATCTTTGAGACAGCTTTTTTTTCTGAAAGAGATAAACATTTCTTGTAGGATCCACTTAAATTATTTAATCAGATAAAGCTTAAAACCAGAGTAGGCATCTTAAAATGATCTATACCTAAGAACACAAGTTGGAAACACATAAAGTAATGTGACTAGTGATTCTGGTGGTGTGTAATATAGTGGCCCTGCTTACCAGCTTCCTTCCCACTCTTCACTTCACTTTATTCACATTTCTGTTCACTGCTCCTTCCAGCTCTTAATTAACCATTCTACCTAAAATAGCCATTCCCTCAACCATTCTTAACCTTGCTTTATTTTTCTTTGTAGCGCTTAATCACAACATGAGATTTTATTATTTATTGGTTACTTGTTCATTGTGAGTCTCTTCCACTAGAGAATAAGCACCATGGGTGCATCTTCATTGTCTTATTCATAATATATATCCAGAACCTAGATCGGAACCTGGAACATCATTGCATATGGTCAATAATATTTGTTGAATGAATGAATTTATTTAGTTATGTCTTTATTATATTATTTGTATTAAGTATATAACATTTATTTCACTGTTATTTAATCTGACTTTAACTGCCCTTTTCATTTTTATCATTTATCCACTCATTGTGTAATCATTTATTAAGCTGCTACTTTGTGTTATGTATATCGTTAGCATGAGAGGTAGGAAGAGACAAAGATGTATAAAGTAAGACTTCCAATAAAAAATCCCCACTTCTGAGGGATAATATTCACAGTCCTTAGCAAGCAAAGACTGGACACCCTAAATCCAAGGGGAAAATAAGGTTTTATTTTTTTTAAAGCACTCAAGAAGCTAGGTTTGTTTTTAGAAATGTGGAAGAGTCCTCTGCTTCCTTCCATCCCTTCCAAGGAGCCCAGCTCCCCAGTTTTCCTCAAAGGAACGGAGCGCCAGCCCCTAGCCAGCCTTGAGCAAAGCTCCTCCCTTTATAATTGACAGGTGGGGAAATCCCACGGAGGTCCGCCCCCACGCCCCTCCTGGAGAGACTGAGTGGCGCAACCAAGTGGGAGGGGCTGCTGTCTCAGCCAATGGAAGGAAGCAGGAGCAAGAGCCTGTGTAAACAAACCCAGAGGTGCTGCGTCTTGGGCTCCTCCCCCACGTGGGGGCTGGACGCGTCCCTGGCCCAATACCTATCCAGGACTAGCGTGGCCCTCTTTCAGCCAATCAGAACCGGTGTCTCCCGCGAGGAGGCGCTCCACCGGGAGGGAAAGAACGAAGGGAGCGAAAAGACAGATGTTATTACCAATCAGAAGCTGGAACTTCTGAAGGAGTGGGCGGAAACTGCTTCACATTTAAACCAATAAGCACCACACGTGCTCGTCTAGGCGACTGAGCGGCATCCTCTTTGGTCCAATAGACGAGTGGGGCGGTGCCCAGCAACCAATGGCTTGGGTTCGGGGGCGGGGTGAGGAGCCAGTGTGCGGTAAGAGGTAACCTGGCGAGTGGTAGCGGCGCTTCTGCCGTGCTGTGGCTCACGCTTTGGTACTGGAGGCCGAGGCTGTTCTGGCGACGGCGACGTCTGTGGCGACGGCTGAGGCTCTCGGAGGAGTGGCGGAGTGCGGTCTGGAGGAGGGGCTTCTGGTCAGCCCAGGTGGGCTCGGGCGCCCGGGATAGTGGGGAGGGGACCCGCGGGAAGCCTCGCTCTCCCGGCTCTGGGGGCGCCCTGCGCCTCGCTTTCTGTCGCCGTCGGGGCTGAGGGGCGGCCCGCGCCTGCCCGAGCTCCTGTGGGGAGGGTGAGCCTGCGGGTCCCACGTCGCGGCCATCGGCGAGAAGGGGCGTCCGCTGGGGTTACCCTCTGCCCCTCGGGGGCGCTAGGGGGGATCTTAGTCCCTTTCTCCCCGCACAGGCGCGCTGTTCCTTCCCCGCCCCCCGACTTCCCTGAGCCCCCTCCGCCCCCTTCTAATGCTCGGACTGAAATCTCGGGCTTGCGAGTTCCCCTCCCATCCCAGTGCAACAATGCTGGGCAAATAGACCGGTGCTGCATCCCCCGGTCCCCTTCTCCAGGCGGGAAGGGGGAGGAGTTGCGCGTTTTCGCCCCTCCCCCATTCTCTGGACTCCGAGCGTTCTCTGAGTTTTTTCTACTTCTTCCATCTCCCCCTTTACTCCAGCCCTCATTCTTGATGCCTAATTTGAGTTAGGGACCTTGGCTGCTTCTCTTCTGCCTTCCTTTCCGCAAGTTAGTCTTTTACCCCCTCCCACCCCTTAAATTTCATTCTCCTGTCTCGTGGAAACTAACATTTTCCACTTGCCCCTTCCAGGCAGCTGGAAGGTGAGAGCAAGAGAGGCGGAATACACTGTACAGGCAGCTTTACAAGGTTGGGAACTTTAATCTGTTTTGTCAGTGGTAAACCATTCTTGTCTTCCTTAAAATGGTATTTGATCATTATTTCCTCTCTAGAGTCTTTGTCCCAGTATTGTCGTTTTGGTGATAATTTCTGAAAATGCAGGCGAGAAGGGTTTACTAGCAGGAAGAAATTTTAAAATGTATTATTATTTTTTTAAGTAGATAGAATTGGATTATACTTTAAACAGCTTAACCGGAGTGGCAGAGAGTTTGCTGTATAAGTAAGGACCTGACCAGGCTAGTTTGTCGTAAAATATAGGACATGGCATAGCTCTACAGCAGAGTGTAATTTGATAACACTCAGCCTATGGATAATATAATATTGAATCAGTTCAAAAACATTCTCTGTTCTATAGAGAATTTGTATTCACCTTCGTGGTGTATCAGTTTGGTTTCAATAGTGTTGGTTGTAGCCATATGTTTCTAGATAATAGTGCAGACTGTGTTGTGCCTAAATAAAATTATGCCAAGAATTTTACGGGGACGAACTCACTCACCACACTTAGTTTTGATTGAGACTTTAGAGTTTAGAAAGTATTAGTTTAGATGTTGGACAGTGAGGGTTTTGTTTTGGGCCATGGAGGAAACTGAAGTATTGGGATAAGCCTGATGGGCCCCTTAGGCTGTGTGTGTGTGAGAGAGCGTCTGGGAGAGAAAATACACGTGTACGAAACCTAGTAGATTCTAACAGTACTGAGTTTCATGACTTTACATAAATTGGAATTGTATTTCCTAGTTCTCAGTGGTGAAATATAAGCAGTGAGTTTAACACCATGCCCACTGTGTTTTGGCCAGAATTTTGCAAACTTTTGTGAAAAATTCTTATTGTTTTTCTTATTCTATTTGTAACATATGTATCGGTATGCTTCCTTGTATTTTACTATGGTAAGACTGACTTGTATATAGAGAAATAAGTCTAATAGAGGGAATGAAAAGGAATCTTTACTCTGAGGAGGCAGCATTGTCTAATGGACCATATGTTTGAGCCCTGTTAATAAATCACACTAAAAAGAGGAAGATCTTAAAGCTGTTCTAACAAATGCCCATGTGTCTAGAACAATAAGAAGAATTTATGACAGAATTATTAGCAATCATCAAAGAAAAGTCCTGGACAAATTGACAGTCTATGAGTTAGTCACTATTGTGAATTGGTCTAAGGCTGCAGTTGAAAACTGAAGTTATTTTTGTACGGTCTTTTTGGGTGTATTTGTCTTTAGTAATTACTCGTTTGTGAATTTAAAGGACTATAGCTATGATTTCTTCCTAAAGACCTTGCCTTTAAGGAGTTCACGGTTTAATGGAAGAGACCTGTAAACCAAGAATTCAATGCAGGAGAGGTTCTGCAGTACAGGGTGTGTACAGGGCACAGAGAAGCACTGTGGCCCCATGTCAGAACACCTTCTCATGTCCTACTGCTCTGGACTTTCTGAAGTGCCATTTCCTGAACCTGCCTGTTATTTCACACACCTGGACCTCTCTCTTCAGGTGCTGCTCTTTCTCCTTTTCCACGTCATATGTGCCTGGTGAGGTCCTCTTTCAAAATCTTCTTGAAGGGGCCGGCCCGGTGGCGCAGCAGTTAAGTTCGCATGTTCCGCTTCTCGGCGGCCTGGGGTTCACAGGTTGGGATCCCAGGTGCGGACATGGCACCACTTACCAAGCCGTGCTGTGGTAGGCGTCTCACATATAAAGTAGAGGAAGATGGGCACGGATGTTAGCTCAGGGGCAGGCTTCCTCCGCAAAAAGAGGAGGACTGGCAGTAGTTAGCTCAGGGCTAATCCTCCTCCAAAAAAAAAAGAAAAAGTCTTCTTGAAGGCTGCCACTGGCCTCCACTCCATCCAAATAATTGTTTTCTATATCTTTCTGTTATTTTGTTATAAATAATTACAGTTGATTCTCATTAGTCAGTGTAATTATGGTCTATAAAGTCACCTAGAACACCAAATTAGCAAATACTGAACCATTGCAGGGAAAATATGTACATATATAAATATCTCACATCGAGTATAATCTTAAATCCTAAATATAACTCCTGACAGATTCTATTGCCTTTAATTTACAAAAGAGAAAATGAGGTTCAGAAGTGTTAAATGACTTGTCTGAGGCTGCCCCCTAACTGGTGCCAGAGTTAGGGTTCAAACCCTGTCCTACTGGCCCCAGAGCCAGAGCTTCTTGGACTACACTGCACTGCCCCCTACCGTCTGTGTCCTTTAGTCATCTCTGTGTGAGAGCTGAAACAAGAAGGCAGAATGCTGTCTTGTTCGACCTTAGCTGGGAACATGCCCAAGGGGTGACTCAAAACTTTTGCCACTCTGTGCAATCCTGTGAATGACTGTGAAAGCACCATGAGTCTTAATTTTTGGAGTTATACATGAATTTTGGCAAGTAGGTGAATTTGCAAATATGAGATCCACAAATTATGAGGATTAACTGTACTTGTAAATGACCCCTGGAGTCTCTTTCATGGTAACCCTCCCTCTAATCCACTGTAAAATGTTCCTTTAGCTTCTTTTAGAATTCATTCAGTTATTCATTTATTCAACAAATATTTATTAAACACTTACTATAAGCCAGGCTCTGTTTTAGACTGTGGTGAACAAACTAGAGATTGAGCTCCTGCCCTTGTAGATGTTATGTTCAAGTAAGAGGGACAGACAGTCTGGAGCTCAGGGGAGAGGTCCACGTTAGAATTATAGATTAACTTGACCAAGATGAAACCCATTGTGCCCCCTCTTCACATCCCCCACCATACTGACTTCCAGAACATTTCTGTTCTCTGTGCATAAACTCTTCCTTTTGAGTCTCTTTCCGTTGACCTTTGTCAGCCTCTACTTACCATTAGTCGATTTTGAGGCTATTTACCCATGTAACTGGTGGGTATTCTAGAAGAATCAGGCTGACCTGGTCTTTGATTTCTGGCTTTGCCACCTACCAACTGAGTGACTTTGGTCAAGCTATTGAAGCCTTTAAGCCTGTTTCCTAATTTCAAAAGTGGTAACATGCTGTGTTAGGCCATTGTAGGTTGCAAGGAAGAGGCACACACGTATCGCCTTTGATGATGAGGGTTTTAATGAAAACTTGAAGGGAAATCATCTCAGCAGCCATATTGTCCCTTGGCTGTAGTGCTTTCAAAACCTTACAGAATGATAACTTAGCAGTATTTAGAATAGAATTTGAACTCTGGAGACCTGCCTTCTTTTATTTTGTTCACCACCATTTGTATTACCCAAGAGAAAGTATCTGATTGGATAGGTTTGTTGCTTTCTAAAACGGAGGGCCCCTATTGGACAGAATTTTGAGCCAAGCCCTGTCCTAGGTGATCTCCCTCAAGTTCAACCTATAGATTGTCCTTAGTTAGGGCTCTGAGTCCTGGTCCAGTTGTTTGTTGCCAAAGAAGTAGGGTTGGTTTCATGCATTGTCTGTCCCACAGACTGTAGCATGTACAAAAAGAGCCCCCAGGACACAGTTTCTTCAGAAGACAACTGAAGACTTCTTCAGAAGACAACTCCAGTGGAAATCCTTAGAGTTTCATGGACTTCTGTCCAATTCAAATATCTATCTAACATGATCATAAATAATGTTTAATAAAGCAACAAACAAAGTAATTGGTACATGTCATAATATTCCATAAATCTTCCTATTGGTGTTGCATTTCATATGATTATAGTGGGGTTATTTGTTCATGTGGCTGTTTTCCTCACTAGACCATGAGCTCCATGAGGGCAAGGTCCATATCTTCATCCTTCTATCTTTGGCACTCAGTTCAGTGCCTGATAATATAGTAACAGATGCACAAACATATGACTTGAGGAATTCCTAACTCTTTCTGAAAGGATGGGGGGATATGAAGGCTTTCCAGAGAAGAGATTGTTTAAGCTGATTCTTAAAGGATGCGTAGTCTTGCCTTTTGGATGAATAAAACCTTGAGACAGTGTTCCAAGCAGGGACCAGCAGATGCAAAGGCACAAAGATCTAAAAAAATAATGAAATTTGTTGAACACTTCTGGTAAATTGAAAAAACAAACAAAAAGCAAAGAAACAAAAATCACCTAAGTAAAAGCTAGGAATCGGTTTGGCCAGAGGTCCTGTCACAACTGAGTTAACCGTGACCACAGTTGCTCAGTTATGGATGCAAGCTTTAGGGAGAAAGCATAACATTCTTAAGTTGTTCATAGGGTATCAATAATGGTTTAGAAATACAAGTATTGAATTCTGGGAACTATTACCCTGTAGTGAAATTATTTACTTCTTCATCATGAAGCTCACATATGTTCTACACTGTTCAAGGTACTGAAAATATCATCAAACTTACTCTCAAAGACCTCACAAGCTAGTGAGGAGACAGATGGATGAACTGTCGTGGTAAGTGAGGTAATATGTGAATAAAATGCTAGCTAAACCAGGAGAAAGGAATATTTAGTAATATATGGAGCAGAGGAGGATGAGTTCTCAAATGAGGTGCTAATTGAGTTAGGCTTTGGTGGGTGAAGAGGAAGGAGTTCACTAGACTGAAAGCAAGGACTTTTTGAAGAATTAATGTTGTGTGGTAGGAAAGATTTAAGAATGATCCATTTTTCCCATATCCTATGGATGTTCAATTAATAGTTACGTTTATTCAACCAGTTTCCCTGAGCACAAGGTGTGAATAATTATGCCACAGTAGAATTTTTTGTCAAGATAAACTGAGTTAAACAAAGGTTTCTGTAATGCAGGACCTCTCTAGAGCCTTTATTATGTCAATGACCATTGTGAATTGTGGATCTCCAAAAGGGGTACATTATATTTGACCATGACTTCTCTTTTTCCCCTCTGCAGTATACCTACACATCTTTTGGAACAGAATTATATGAGACATAGTTTGAGGAATGATGAGTTAAAATATATTTTTACCAGGGGCCAGCCTGGTGTCATAGTGGTTAAGTTCGCATGTTCCACTTCAGCAGCCTGGGGTTCACAGGTTGGGATCCCAGGTGTGGACCTACACACTGCTCATCAAGTCATGCTGTGGCGGCATCCTGCATGTGAAATACAGGAAGATTGGCATGGATGTTAGCTCAGGGCCAATCTTCCTTACCAAAAATAAATAAATATATATATATTTATATTTATATATATATTTTTTTTTAATTACCAAACCAAGATTTCTCAGTGATCTCTATGTGCATTGTAAAATAACCTGTATAATCTTATAGGAAAGAAGGGGAGACATTTGGAGAGAATAGCCAAGTTATTATCATCCTAGTCAGTAAGTCCCAAACTTTTAAAAAATTCTTAATCATCCCCTCCCCTGAAAAGTATGGCTTATTCATATTTTGAAATTCCATAAGGTGATTGGAGACACCCCGCGGTGCTGCAGAACCAGAGCAGGAGTCTATGCTGGTAGCAAAGGCAAAGGTTGTCTTCAAAGTGAGAATCTTCCAGCTTAAGAGGATGCTACTTTTCTTATGCATGCTTTTTAGCCCATATTAGACTTACAGTTTGCCAGTTAGGTGTCTTATTGAGGAGGATATTGAAAACCCACAGCCTCCTCTGACTTTGGAGTTTTGGGAGTTGTATGTCAATGTTCTCCTTTCAGTGAGATCTGATCATAGGAGCATTAGGGACTGAGGCCTTATGCTGTGTAATTTTAACTCATTTATCAAATTCTGATTATGTGATTAACTCTCAAGGTATTCTTAAAATTAAGGAAGCAGCGATCATGTTTTTGTAGCACACTGGATTTGAAGTCAGAAGATCTAGGTTTGAAATTTGTTTCTGCCAGCTTTCTATTTGAATGACTTTGGGCAGAACTGCCTAACCATCTATTGCCTCCTTTTCCATTTGGATAAAATGAAAATACATAGGGTTAGTGTAAGAATTAAATGATGCACATAAACGTACTTTATGAGCTCTGAAGCACTGTACAGATACAAGACAGACTGAAGGAATGTATCCAGCTTAATTTGAATTAACATTTTGTTTTTAATTTTATATTGCAGAAATAGTACATATTTGCCATTGTAAAATTAAAAAGTATTGATAGGCAAAAAGGGGGGAAAAACTACAAAGTTCTCCTTAGATCCACCATACATTTTGATGGATATATTTAATACTTTCTATGCATATTCATGAATATGCATGTGTGTATGTATGCTTTTTTTTTTTATAGAAATGGCTTCATCTTGGGTGTTTTGTTTAGTCACTTTATTTTTGTGACATAAGTCCCCTAAGAGTACAATTGCTTGGTTCAAGGAATTATTAAGTCTTTTGCTACATATTGCTGTATATGAGAACCAGAAAAGAAGCTAACTTCTCAGCCTGGTGAACGTGTGACCTTGTGGTAGTCTAATATACTGAACCACTTCAGAAGCTTCATGAAAGGCTCATTCAGAAATGAACTTGATGTATGTATGTGTTTATGCTTGGCATTGTTTGTAATAGCGTGATAGGGATGACTCCAGTGTTTGTTAACAGGCAACTGGTTAAATAAACTTTGGTACATCCAAACCATGGAATATTGTACAGTTGTAAAACAAGAATGAAGATCTGTGTACTGATATGAAAGAGCTCTAAGATATATTGCGATTTTTAGAAAAGGAACCAAGGTATAGAACAGTGTGTTTAGTCTGCTAATGTTTGTGTTGAGAGAGAGAGAAGGAATATACATTCGTATTTGCTGTAATTGCAAAAAGAAATTCTGAAATGATGTATAAGTAACCAATAAAAGAACTGGGAGTGGGAATGGGATTTCATCATATGTCTTTGTGTATATTTATATATGTAAACATTTTTTTGAATTGTGTTTGTATTACCTCTTCAAAAAATGAGTGAATGAATGAATGAATGAATGAAATGAGATTATGAGAAAGAGAAGAAAAAAGGATCTGAGGGGCTATCATCTTTTTGGTATCAGGTGAATACATAGCAACAGTAGCAAAGATTGGAAAAGTGGCCCCAGGAAGGGGTGGGCAGCCTTTTTTTTCTCCTTTTACTCAGTTTTGTGTATTTTAAAAATACTTTGAGAACAATAAAGCAATTTAAAACAACATTTCCAGATGTCAGTCTCTGTTGCTTTAATAGCTGCTTTCTTTTTCATATTCTCTTACGGTATTTTTTCATATGCATCCATATTATTTGCAATTGTAATCACACTTTTCGTATTTTTAAACTTACTTGATTATATTTTTTCTGTGTTCCTACAGAAGGACCTTTAAAAAAGTGAAGGTATGGCAGCTTTGTCTAGCGCACATCCCAAAAGTGGGCTGACCGCCTCGTGCGGCAGGAAGTCAAGCCCTCTAGTGTACATTTGACACACGTACTTGAGAAAGAACAGGAAAAAGAAAAGACTTAAATATGTAAATGAAAATAACATTTCTCCCTGATTATAGAAGAAACCATACTCTTAAATAATAATTCAGAAAAAATATAAATAAAAATGATCTTTAATTTTGCTACCCAAAACATTCTGATTTTTTTGCTTTTTAGACCTTTTTTATACATATAAACATTTTTAAAAGTAGAATCATAATATATATATGTTTCTGGCAACTATTGAGGTACTCATGTAGGTTTTTTTTTTCCTTTGCCTGTTAATACAAAATACATTTTTATATTTCTTAATTTTAGACCATCCTTGCATTTCCAGGCTGAACCCTATTTGATCAAAATGTTTTTGTTTTGTTTTATTTTTAAATAAATTGCTTGATTTTATTTGCTCATGTTTCATTTGAAAGTATGTGTTTGTAGCATGGAAGTTGGTCTGTGGTTTTCTTTTATGCTATTTTTGTTGTGTTTAATGTGTTGAGCTACTTGTGTAGTAATCATTAGAAGGCTCTCTCCTTTTGTTTGTACTGTGAAACAGTTGCATGGGAATTACCTGCTTTTTGAAAGTAGGTTCTTTGTGAACTATAGACTGGTCTCACCCATCCATTAAAATGCAATAATCTCAGGGGAGGTGAAGTTTCAGCATAGTGATTTTAGTATTAACAGGGGCAGAACAGAACGTAATTACCTAGTGAGAGCTTACTTTTGTTTGATGATAGTGGTTTTGGTGTCTTTTTATTACGTAGGCTAGTGCTGATGTATGACACTCACCTTCAGGGTTTACGGCACCTTTGTTTTAATACTGTTGGACAGATGTAACTATGTTGTTCTGCAGCCTTGCAGACAGACGAAATGTGCCTGCCAGGGCTCTGCTTTATCCCCACTGAAAGCAAGAAGTAATATAGTAAAACTTTGCCTAGCTAGAAGCTTTTGAAGAATAGTATATTCTGGTTTAATTCTATTAACTTGGAGGTATGAAGGTAAAAAAAATCCTAAACTTTAATTCTCCGTTGAATGCAATTCTAAGATGTAGCAAATAATTGAACTTTTCTTCTCTAGTAAGTTTGATATATTCATACCTAGTTCATATTTTATTATATAGAATTCCTGAAGTGTCTGAGGTTCATATTATGAAGATTCTTTTTTCAAGCTTTAGATGTAAGAGGATGTAAATGGTATTGTATGAAATCAGAGCTGGATGGGAACTAATGCCTGTTAAGTATACATTTCAGACTAAATCTCTGATTGAGGCTTTTCTTATTTAACTCATAAAAATAAAACACACTAGATTGAGAGTAGGAGTTGTGAGAAGATTATGTCTTCTAATTAGATGTCTTAATTATCATATCAAGATAGAATATATAGTACCCCTGGCTTTGTATCTACAGAAGGAAACACATTTTTCTACTTGCTGTGTACCAGTGGTTCTCAAATATAAGCATGCTTCAGAATCACCTGGAGGGCTTATTACAACACAGATTGCAGGGCCCCACCCCTGGTTTCTGATTCAATAGATCTGGGTCTGAGAATTTGCATTTCTACCAAGTTCCCAGGTGATACTGATGCTGATGGGCCGGGGACTATGTTTTGAGAACCACTGCTGTACAGTAACTGTAAATACTGGTAATCTAGTTCCAGAAGAAAGTTGAATTTGGTCTGGGAGTATAAGAAGGGGACAGGTTATGGAGCAAATCATGAAAGATTCAACCCTCTGTTGCCAACATAGTGATGAGTTCAGGTAAATAGCAGTACACAGTGACATAACACAATTATTGTTTTATGGTTGGAAGCCCTAGACAAATACCGTGCAAGAAATCCGTTTTGTTTGCAAGGGTTAAAGACCAAGGGATTCTGGTCAAATAGGATTTAGTGATTAACCCCGTGGGAGTAGGGGTTGTTTATATGTCCTTTCTGTCTCCCCCGTCCCTTACCATTTAGCCTTGCTTTAGAAGGGTCCAATAATTTTTTTAACTGGGAAAGAACTTTGAGTCCTTATTAGATGGAAAGTTTTGTGTTTTTAAAGGTATTAGCTATGTTTATTCTTAAGATTTCTTTTAAACGGTAGCTTAAGAGAATAAGAAACTTTTTCCAAAAAATAGAGAAATCACTAGAATTATTTTATCTTTTTGGAATGTTGGAGAATGTAGTCTGCTACATAAAACATCAAGCATGCTATGGATTTTTAATTGTTTTAGTGATTTGTCATCGTATTGTTTGAAGTAATACTAGTAATCCTTGTAGTCCCTCTGAAGATGGAAAAAAAAAGGCCAAAATCATAGACCTAGCATAGAAGCTGGACACGGGAGACAGCTATGAAGGGATAAGTAGATAGACATAGACATGCACATATATAATACACACATATGTATAATACACATACACACACATATATATTTTTTAAATTATTATTATTATTTTAGCTAAAGACAAATATACCTATGCTGAACTTAGGCTTTATATAGAATCTTTGAGTTGAAGAGAAAGGAAACTTTGGAAGCCACACCTTTTCATAGAGGAGTTTTGCTTCAACAAGTTTTTCTCACTCGTCTACTACGTAATGTCTATTGTTCCCCTGCTAACAGCCTCATTTTTCAAGTTGACCAGCTGGTCCAGCGTTGACTGTTGGAGAAATAACTTGTATTAGAAACAGTCAGTTGGGCAGACTCCCTACTTGGAAACATCCCTATGTTGCTCCCCTTAGCCTCTCAGAGAACAATTTGGGTGAGGAAGGGAGAGTAGAACTGGATCCCACAGACTAGACCAGTGGTTCGGAAGCTTGGCTGTACATTGGAAACAACCCACCAGCTTTCTAAAAGACAATATAGATTTGGGGCCCCACCACTAGACCTTGTGAATCATTATCTGCTAGTATGGAGCCTGGGAGTCTGCATTTTTAACAACTTCCTGAAGTAATTTTATGTAGCTAGCTGGGCTCTATGCCTGTGACCAGACCAGTGTTGGTGTCAGCTGAATTTTCACCAGCCTGTGGTAAAATAAGAAAAGTTAGGACCAAATAGTGTTTTTCATAAAGTTAAATTCATTTAATTTAAAGAATTGTCTTTTGCATTGAATTGAGGTCTTCCTGTGTTTTTTGGTCTCAAAATACCTTTTATAAAATGATGTTGATAAGGATATTTTTACCATCCTTACTTAGTTTAAAAAAATTATTCTAATCCTACGTTGTCAAAGTATTTTTGAAAACCTATTGGTGGTGAAATCCTAAAGATTGAATACCTCTGATCTAATCATTTTTGGGAATTGTTTTTAAAATGCTTTGGAATACAAGTCCATAGAGTGTCCAAAACCTTTGGCTAGATGAGTTTTGGAATTTAGAATTTTTCAGATTTTAGAGAGGCACTTTCTGTGTGTGTTATGTAATGCCCCAGTAGTCTCATGCAGCACCGTTAGTCATACACATTAATATTTCTGAGCAAAACAGGAGTATTCACACTATGTGGGATAAATGACGGCTATATATAACTTCACATCAGTTCAGGCCAAGTTTTAGTGTCAGCTGAGTTTTGACATGAAACATATGGAAGATTTTTAGTTTTTAGAGCTTTTTGGATTTTGTAATTGTGCATAAGGGATTATAGACCTGTTTGGAAGTCTGCTTTCTCATCCTAAAAGTGCCAGCAAGCTTCAAATTAAATGGAGCTGTGGTATGTTTATGGTAGAGAATATAATTTATTTTGATTTAAACACACTAGCATATAGTATGACCTTGTTTGTATTTTCCTTCCAAAGACGTAGTCCTTTTGTTGAATAGCATTTTTCTTCAGCCTGGTTCCCACACTCCCCTTAGCAATATCTGCGAAAAATCAGAGTTTTATCTCATAGCCATTCTGGGCTAAAGTGGGAGGTGTGACAGTATAGGCTAGTGGCTAAGACATGGGCCTTGGGAACAGAAAGACCTAAACTTAGGCTCCAATTCTGGCACTTACTAGATTGTACCTTAGGCAAGGTGTTTAATAACATTTCAGAGGAAGTGGCAGAGATTTCATCTGAAAAACTGGGGTAATAGCAGCACATACCTCATAGGATTGTTGTGAAGATTATGAGAGAGAATGTTAGTGAAGTACTTAGAAGAGCTGTTATTTTATTCTCATCTTTTTCCCTCGTATTTGGGTAGATCACTTGTTTCTTGTTTGTAGCTCGATTGTCCTCTGGAGCCCTCTCTTTCCCTTGAGGATCTGGGTAAACTTGCTTCAAACACTTCCCCAGTTCATGACCTACTTCTGTTCTGCCCTCACAATTTAGACATCAAATCCTGCCTTTTCAATAGTTTCCACACCCAAAAAATCCATAGGCTCTTAAGCTTTAGTTGGCTCTACTAGTTTCACTGAAAATTAAAAGTCTTAGGGTAGAGAGCACATTACGCATGGGAGGCCTTTCACTATGTGAAATGTCCCACTCTAGACTCATTTTTCTTCTTCTTTATTCCAGCACTGTGCTTCCATTAGCTAGGGAAACATTCCCCTTTCTCCCATAGAACAGTTCTGCTCTTACCCTGGCTCCTCAAGGACTCTCCTTCTATCCCAAGTTAATTTTCAAGGAGTTTGTCCCACCCAAAATGGTACTTTTCCTGAAAAGACTTCTAGTGAATAAAGTTTTCTCTGCCTGGTTACATATGTATTTAAACTGCTCAGCTCCTTTCTCCCCACTTTTCCGTGGTAGACAATCCTTTTCTGTAGAAATATGTCAAATAAAGTGAGCATGTGGTCCCTTCTGGTGATTTTTGTTGGGATCCACGGTATGTATTTCTTCTAGTTTAGATAACTCCACTGTGGCAAGCTTTTATGCCTAGCTGATAGTTCATGAGAGGAATGTTATAGCCACATGGTGTTATTAAACACTAATACAGTAAACAAGAACATAGAAAAACATTTTCTAGAATAGAAGTAGGAATTTCTTTCCCCTCAAGGGTAATTTAGCCTGCCAAAAACAGATTCCTGAGTGATGATGTCATTGGCTTTGGGGAATAACTGTTAATACTCAATGAAGAGTGCTCAGCGAATATGCTAGCCCCTCAGAGCATGGGCTTCCTCCTAGGCAATGAAATTTAGAATACAGCATTCTAGAAATGGCAGTTAGTCAACAAATTATTTATTAAGGACCCAGTGGGTACACAGAGGCATGCTAGAAGCTGTAAAAGACTTGATTCTTGCCATCAAGAAACTTCGAAGGTTATAAATAGATTGTTTCCAAAACAAATAAGAGTAATTCTCACTCGAATATATACATGTAATCAAAAGTGAAATAGGGATGGAGGTGGGGGAGACCTTAGGCAGAGATGGTATTCAGGCTTCCATAGTGACATTTCTGATAGTATTATGCATTTAAAAAAAACAAGTTAAACTGTCATCAGATCAGTCTAAGACAGAGGCCTTCATTTTGTTATTGAAAAAAGTTACACGTATTTCATATGTAGTAATTCGTCCATAGGAATGGTTTTGATGAAATGTTGTCTGCTTAAGACTTCAGTTCACAAGATGTCCCTGTTAATAGCATGTAATATCTTTTCGGACCTGGATATGGAGAAGTCAAAGTCCCTATGATGGCCATCATTTGATGTTATCCTGGGAGGAAGTAGAACTTGAGCACAGGTCCGGGGTACAGAGAGCTTGCCTCTGACTATCAGCAAGTCTGTTCATTCTACCTTTGGAAGTGTCTTTGAATGCTTTATGGAGTGCATTTTATGTCTGTTCTGTACATTTCCAATAGGATAATAGTAATATCACAGAACATCCTTGAGCCATCGTTTCTAAAAGTTTGTGAGGTGTTAATAGGTGTTAGATTAAAAATGTAATAAATAGATAATAAATAAATAATTAAGGCAATTAATTAATTAGGGAAATGCTTGGTAGTTAAAGTTAAATAAGACTTCTCAGAGCAATGAATTTACTTGGCCCTTTTTTTTTTCTTTTTTTTAAGCATAGAGCATTCACCAATGTGGGATCTGCTGATGTGAAACTTAGGGTAATTGGGATTTGGACTGTTCCACATAGAGTTTGCCCCTGTATTGGAGGAATTGTTCTTAGTCTTTAGTCTTTCTATAATCAGAATCACCTATAGCAGTTAACAAGCAAAAATACAAATGTTGGGCCTTGACTCAAGCCTAACAAATCATGATATCTGAAAGGTATGATTGTGGAAAAGCTTCCAAGTGATTCTCTTGTACTCTAGAGAACCACTGGATAGGAATATGCCTTCTCAACACTTGCTAAATGCGTCCTTAGTCCTATTTGAGTATACTTCTATTTTGTATTCTTGGCTCTGGTCCAGGGAGTAGACTATTGGAGTAATTAAGTTCAGCGTTGTCATTCTTCCCAAAGTGTCTGTATTCAGATTTTCAGATTCCTTTTCATCAGTAGGACAAATTTATGGGTCAGTATATGACACATTTTAAACCATAGTAGAAAGATTGTGTTCTGGTTATGTTGTCTTTCTAATCTGGCAGCCTTGAGTTGAATTTAGAAGATACTTCTGTTTGTAATTTAGTTTTGTTTTTAATGTGTTTTACTGTTAGGGAACCCAAGTGATTTTCCTCTTGTCAACTAATAAGCTTTTGAAATCTTCTTGTCAACTTCTAATTGCAGGTAAGTTCACTTTTTTGTGTGCTTAACAAGCGCATTGATATTCTACTTGCAAGCCCTTTTCTTGCATCAAATGGAAGATAACTAATGGAGCATTTGTGTACTGAGGTCAAGATAGGAAAGCTTAACAGGGTGATTACTTCCTTCTTTCTGTTAAAGTCCATGCAGCTTCTCTGAGAACAGATGAAGTGGAAATAGAGAGGACAAGATCATTCTAATTAGAGATTGACCTGGAACCTATTTTTTAAATCTCTATATGCACATCCTATGTATCCTTCTCACTCTACCCCCCAAAAAGCTGAGCTACTCATCCTGCCTCCTTTCCACCTTGATTTCCCGCCAAACGATAGAGAAAAGTGGATGGGTTTATTTCCTTGGTAGAAGACTTTGTAAAGCAAGGAGACAGAGAAATTATTTTAATATAAAGTATAACATGGCATATTAAAAATCTATTCTACATGAATTTAAAAGCCTTTATAAAATTATTTCTTATATAGCTTTAAAATGTATATGTATGTATATGTGTGTGTGTCTGTGTGTCTACACAGACACATGTATATGACCCTGCAAAAAATTAGAAGACAAAACAGAAAGTCACAATGCTGGCGTTTGATAGGTTTATCCAGCAACTGCTCAGGCAGCAACAGAAGCATTCCTGCCACTGGAAGAGTGAAATCTCCTGCCACTAGGAGAGTGAAATCTCCTGCCGTGAGCTAAGGATGTTTCCTGTGCCTTAGTAATGGATAAAACCTCTCTCTCCATGCTCTTCTTCCCTAGGCTCTGACTTCATGCTCACCATGCAACTATCTATTAACTAATTAAGAATCGAGGCATTTAGATTTTTAATCACATGAGTGTATTAGCTATTCAAAAAATTAAAAAACAGGGGCCAGCCCGATGGTGTAGTGGTTAAGTTTGTGTGCTCTGCTTTGGCAGCCCGGGATTTGCAGGTTCAGATCTTGGGTGCAGACCTACCCAGCATTCCTCAAGCCATGCTGTGGTGGTGTCCCACATAAAACAGAGGAAGACTGGCACAGATATTAGCTCAGTGACAATCTTCCTCAAGCAGAAAGAGAAAGGTTGGCAACAGATGTTAGCTCAGGGCCAATCTTCCTCACAAAACAAAACAAAAAAGCCAAATCTTCCTGCCTTCCCATGGCCTATACTATCAGTTATTCCTTCTATCTTCTTTATTTGTAGCCTCTCCCTCTCCACTAGAGTCTTTCTATGAACATTTAAACATGCTTTAGACTCTCTAGTCTTCAAAAATAGTTTCCGGGGACCTCTTACCCCTCAAGTGTCTGTCCTTTCCTTGGCAGCCGGACTCCTTGAAAGAACTGTCTGATGCTTCCCGTCACCTGTAATTCATACCTCCTCAACTTGGCTTTCTCTCTCAGTTCTGTTTGTGGAAACTTTTCTCAATAAAGGTCATCAGAGACCTCCAAGGTTCTAAATTCTTTGGACGCTTCTCAGCCTTCCTCTTGGCCTTTCAGCAGCCTCAACACACCACCTTACTGGATGTATTAGTTCCCTGTGGCTACTATAACAAATTACTACAAACAACATAAATTTATTCTCTCACAGTTCTGGAAGGCAGAAGTCAAAAATCAAGGTGTCAGCAGGGCTGGACTCCCTCTGAAGGTTCCATGGGAGAATCTGTTCTTTGCCTCTTCAACTGCCGGTAGCTGTCGGCATTCCTTGACTTGAGGCCATACCACTCTAACCTCTGCCTCCATGGTCACATTGCCTCCTTCTCTCTGTCTCAAATCTCCCTCTGCTTTTCTCTTATAAGGGCACTTATCATTGGCTTTAGGGCCTACTGGGATAATCCAGGATGATCTACTTATCTCAGGGTCCTTAATTTGGTTACCTCTGCAAAGACCCCTCTTCCAGATAAGGTAGCCTTCGTAGGTAATAGGGATTAGGATGTGGACATGTCTTTTTTGTGGGCTACCATTCAACTCACTACATTGGGGTTCTGTCTTCTCTTGGTTTCTGTGATTCCACACTCTTCTGGTTTCCTTCTCAACTCTCTGGCTTCTTCTTCTCAGTTTTCTTTCCTGTATTCTCCTCCTCCTCTACCTGACTTTTTAAATTGTTTATATACAGCACATCTGGGTCTTGGACCTTGTTCTCATCTCACTTTGCCTTTTCTCCCTAGGCAACATCTTCTAGTCCCATGACTTCTGTTACTATTTATATAAACAACTACACAAAATTGCTGTATTTAGCCAGACCTCTCCTTTTCTTGATGCATGTAGACAACCTACTTAACATCACCATTTGAGTGTTTCAGAGGCATTCCAAATTAAAAGTGTCCAAAATAGAACTCATCACCCTTTTTACCCCCACTCTCCATCACCACCTAAGAAAAGTTTGCCCTTCCCACAGAGTTCCTTAGCTCAGTGAATGACATTACCATCCACCCAGTTGCTTGTGCCTAAGTTATCCTTGATATTTTCCCTCACTCTGTCTCCTCACTTCCAGTTCGTCACCCAGAGTAACCTAAAATAGTTTTGGAATCTGCCTACTCTCTTCTTACTGCCATTATGTGAATCCAGGCAGCCACCATTTTTTTCTTCTGTATTAACACATTAACTGTCTTACTGGTCTGCCATTATCCACTCTTGTCTCTCCAATCCATTTTCCATATGGCAGCATGAATGATTTCAAAATATAAATTGAATTATGTCTCTGTGCTGCGAAGAACCCTTTTTAATGGCTTTCCTTGGTTTTAGGATGAAATCCAGAAGCCTTCATGTAGCCTCTAATGTCCTACATGATCTGGCCCCGTCTGCCTCAGCAACCTCACCCCTCTTCCTTGCCATTCTCACAGTGGTTCTCGTTTGCCCTCCAAGGGTATGCATACCTACCTTCTTTTAGTTCCTGAAAGTTCCTTCCTGCCTCTGAGTCTTTGCACATGCTTTTCCCTCTTCTCCCTATTGCTTGCTAACTTATATTCTTCAGGAATTGATAAAAATATTGCTTGCTCAGGGAAACCTTTCCTAACCATCCTCCACTTCTGGACTTGATTGGGTCCTTCTGTTGTTTTTTAATAGTCCCTTTTACTTCTGCTTTTATGACATGGATCATACTTATTCTTAATTATTTGCATGTCTCTTTCCTCAGAGAATATAAATACTACCAGGGCAAGGAACTTGTACCCTGTCAAAGCACCAGTCAAGCACAGCGCCTAGGGTAAATAGCACTCAGATGTTAATGACCAAGTGCATCTAATGACCTGAATTGCTGAGATGCAACTGAGAATGGACAAAACCTGAATCTGGTGGGAGCATATTTGAACTGAAATAAAATTTAAAACTGTTACCACAATATTTGATTTTAAAATGGTATTAACCAGACTAAACAAAGTTAATGAAACTGTAGTAAACAGAATAGTAGAGACTAGTTTTTATATCAACTGCTCAATAGATTTCTTTTCCAGGTAATTTAGTTTAAAGTCCCATGTATTCTTCACAGTCAAGCTATTATCATGGGCACAATCCAGGTTTATAGCCTCAGAAAAATCTCATTTACGTTCAAAAAATAGCTAGTTTTTGGTATGAGCATGTTGGATCTGAGTTGTGGATGTTCAAAGTGTTGAACTGATGAAGCATGTATTCTAGAAATAGCCTAGATACATTTAAAGTCCTGAAGTTCTTTATGGCTGGGAATGGAGGTCTCTATTTCAAGCCAGATATTTTAGACACAAGCCCTTGACCACGGTAAAGTGCTAAATCAAATGCTTGGCAGGCCTTAGCACCCCTATTTTGACTATGAACAGGCCTACATGCTCTCCCATCTTCAGCCAAAATGACTACTGTAATTTTCCATTTTGAGCATGTTTGCCTGTATATAAGAGGGAAAGTGAGGTGGAGGGGGAGTAAGTTTCAAATACTTCTTAGATTTCATAATGCAGTATAGACATAGACCAGACATAAACTCTTTTATCTACTGTTGAGGTCAAATTGTTGAAGAACTTCTCCAGCAATGACCTACTTCAAGCTGCACATTTGTCCTCTTGATAGATAACAGGAAAGATATGGCAACTAGTGGTTTGTATGGCAGAGCTAGTTGTCATCGTTTATTGAATGCCTGTATTATCTATTGCTGTGTAACAACTTACCCAAAGCTTAGCAGGTTAAAACAACAAACATTTATTATCTTACAGTTTCTGTGAGTCAGGAATCTGGGAGCAGCTTAGCTGGGTGTCTCTAGCTCAGTCTCTCATGAAGTTACAGTCAAGCTGTCAGCTGGGATGGCTGTCTCGTCTGAAGCCTCAGTTGGGAGAAGCTGAACTTCTAAGCCCACTCACCTGGTTGTTAACAGGATTCAGTTCCTTGTGACTTGGGCCTCTCCATAGAGTAGCTGACAGCGTGGCAGCCATTCTGATTCATGATCCTTCTTATGTAACCAGGCATTTCCCCCATCTCTGGAAGCTTTGGGGATATTTTCTTTGTCCCTACACGCTAGAATTTCTTGATGATATCCCTTGATATGGATGGAATCAAGTGAAATAATGAACATGAAAGGTCAAAATAGGATGGTTAGAGAAACACTGTGCTCTTAGAGGGCAGCCATGGTGGACGTGAACTGGAGAGGAGCTGGGAACAGAAAGAGACTGTTACATGAAATTCTGGAACCGGGAGTCAGGGAGGTTACTGGCAATGGTCCTATTTTTACCTGATGTCTTCCCCAAGTTGGAAGGCATTCCCCAAATGCCTTACGTAGGAGTTACCAGTCTCTAGCAAAATCTCCCCATTCCCACTCTGCCACTGCCGTCGAGGGGAACATTAAGCACCAGTTCACTGTTACCCAGTAGGCCTGCAGACTAGCGTTGTTCTTAAACTAACCCAGGAACTCAGGTTGCTTAACTCCGGAGTCTGATACCTTCTTTGGTCTTCCTATATAGCACTATCTGGATATTTTTTTTTTAAAGTGAAGGTGGACTTATGTACCTTAAGTCGGAGCATAGGTATGAAAGTATTTTACAAATTGTTAAGCACTATACAAATAAAGTTGTTCAATTGCTGCTCTTTAGAGAAACCAAATTTTCCAATTGTGTGGAAAACACAGGCTGAATGGCATAAAATACAAATCTGTACTGTATAGCCTACTGTGAGAGAACCACTTTCCTAGTATCTCAGTGTTTTCAACTCTTCTAACGTGTTTGCATTAAATTGGGTAACATCCTCATGTTGAGATTATAGTAAGTTTCTATTCTCTTTCTCATGAACGGCTGCATCCTGCAATTTGCTTCTCTGTGCTCCGCCTTGCTCTTGAATTATTTTCTTTCTTCCTCTGCCTTCCCTTTTTCCTTATGGTCATGTGCACTTAGGGTTTATTTTTTGGGCAAAGGCAGATGTTTTTGAAAACTGAACTCTGATTCTCTGTGGATGATTTCCATATTGATGGGGTGAAATCACCGTGCTGGTTGTAAACAACTGCCAAATGAGTCTTTAGAAATATAAAACTGTATGACCTACTACCCAGCAAGGATCAGGACCTTTAAGAGTCTCTGTGCTTAGGAATACCCTACTTAGGTATGCAGTTGCCCTGGCATGTAGAGCAGACTTGCTTCTGTCATTGCTAATGCTGCAAATGGAAGTGGTGAAAATAAAGAACTGGTTCCCTCCCTTCTATAGCCTTATGGAATTATTATTATGGAGCAGTATTTGGAATAATCATTGATTTCTTTTGTCTCTATCTAAAATGTTAAACTGATATATTTCATACTAGGTGCCCTATTTAAGCCAACAGTGAATTAAATGGATTCTGTCTTAAATTCTTTTTGAACTATCAGTGAGTTGTTTTTCCATCTGTTCCTTACTCTTCACAATTCCACCTTGTCTTTTAAGAAGATTAGATTTTCTGATGTCCATAGCAGGTTAGAAAATTGCAAAAACTTTAAAGGGGAGTAAGCAATAATTTTTTAGTGTATCCAGAAGCAGGGAAAGACTTTTTCCTGGATGTTGCCAAGATAGAAATGAGTGAGGAAATTATTTGTTAAAAAAACTTAAAGATACCCCAAGGACAATGGGGGAGGGGGTGGAGTTGAGATTGAAGGGAGTCAGGATAGAAAGGGAAAGTTGCCTAAGCACAATGATCCACAGGTATTTATTGAGTTCCTAGTATTGAGGTGTAAACCTCCATTTTACTGTTTAGGAGTTGCGAATCTAATTGGAAAGAGGAAAATTATGCATATGAAACATAACAATTAAGTATTATTAACCCCAGGCTCACTAGCGACAAGATCGTAGAGGAAGGAAGAGATGAGTAAAGACTGCAGTGGTTTTTGAAGAATGGGTGAGATTTAAATAAAGAACAGAAAAAAAACACCTTCCAGATGTGGGTGAACACACCAAAATGGATTTGGAAGCCAAAGTATAAACAATTTAAAAAAAATGTACATACTTTAAAAAGCCATAGAAAGACAGACAGACACATAAGCTGTAGACAAAAATTAAGGCCAGCAAAAACTACCACCAAAGATGTTAAGCAAACAAAATATTTTTTATTTATAAATTATTTTATGAAAAATAAAACTTATGACAAATATAATAAAAGTTTTTATAGAAAAACTGTTTTAAGGAAAAGATATATACCCTGATAGAAAAGTAGGCAAAAGTACTTGAGCAGAAAAATTACTTTAGCTAAAAGTGACAAAATAAGGAATATAAATGGCCCGTACGTATATCTCAAAATATTCAGCCTCAGTAAATAGCAAAGAAATGAAAATGTAAATAATAAATTGCAAGTTTTCTCTTAGGAAATTGGTAGTGGTTTCAAAAATAATAATACTCATGAATGCAGAGGAACAAGCGCTTACTACTGGTAAGAATTTAAATTCTTATGGCAATGTGGCAATAAATCAAGAGTCTTAAAAAAACAAACATACTTTCCAATATAGCAGTTGTATTTCTAGGAGTTATCATTTGGAAATCATTAGAAAGGTGAACAAAAGAAGTTCATCCAACCTTCATAATACAGGAACGTTGGAAACACCCCAAAACACAGTATGGCTATATTAACCTAGAAATGAGAAAAAGCAAATGATGGAGCATCATGCTATTCCTGTAAGAGTGGATACTTGGGGAATGTGTGTGTGTATCTGCATACACATGGGGGAAGTCAGGAAGGTTATATGCACCACATTGTTAATTGTTTTTAATGTTGGATGGTTGGACAACTGGTGACCTTAATTTTCTTTTTGCTTATCAATACAATGAACATATACCATTTTTTGAAATGTGTTTTAAGCAAAAACAGAGCTTGAGAATCAGAATAAGGGGCAGTTGCTTAGAGTGTTTATTAAGAATGCACTTTCTCTACCCATTTAACTGTTAAGGAAGGCTTGTGAGCTCCATTAGGTTCTAGAACCTACAGAAATTTGGCTTGAAAAGATTCCCTGCCCCCCACTTGCCTAGAAAGGCTAACTGAGCCTAGACATTTTTTTCTTTTAACTTTTAAAGAATTATACATCTGTATAGTTGATAACTGCAGGATATGGTTAGCTATATAACAGTTACAGACTAGCAGTTTCTGTTCATCTATAGTTAATAACTTTAACTTAAAACTTCAGAAGCTTCTGGAAGAATATAGATGTTATAAGTTTTCACTTCCTTGATCCTTGTATCATTTTTTCCTTTCTCTTGCTCCTGTTTAGGTTCTGTCATGATGAATGGATCCAGTGTGGCAAATACATCACCCAGTGTAAAATCCAAAGAGGACCAGGGGTTGGATGGGCATGATGAGAAGGAAAACCCATTTGCAGAGTACATGTGGATGGAGAATGAAGAGGATTTCAACAGACAGGTAAAGAAAGAAGTGGAAGCCTACTGATATGTGTAACTCAACAGCTCTCCTATTTTACTGTCAGTCTGTTACAAAAGACATGGGTTCTTTGGCTTTAGAATAACTTAAAAATACATGGACGCCTGGTCTCGGCCGACCAAGAAGCATCTTCAGCTGGTAAGAGACCAGAGGGACAGTACTTGGGAGGAAGATACTGGTATTTTTCTACCACATTGATTAAAAGAGGATCTAATACCATGTGATCTGGTGTAGACTTCTGGGAAACAGCAGCTGTAAGCAGACAGGCCAGCCTGGCATGCCCCAAATGGGAACTCAGGGACTGGCAGAATGTGAGTCTGAGACAGAGAAGTGTGTTAGGTGTGGGAAGGTTAGACTACTTCAGCAAAGATTCAGCAGTAATTCATTGTCTTATATCGCTGCGATGTTAACAGCCCCAAGGTAAGCGTTCCAGGTAGACAGGTGATTCTGTGACCACAGGATCCCTTCCATAGTGTTGCTCTGCCACCCCCAGGGCATTTATCAGCTGAGTAGCTGAAGGATAACTGGAAGTCTAGCCACTGGCAAAGGGAGAGAACTGAAAGCCAAAGCAAGGGATCTCCTTTTAACCAAATGATGCCAAAATACTCACATCACTTATGGGGATGTTATGTGATGAATAGTTATACAGCCATATCCAGCATGGGAGATGCGAAATGTGGGGTATTTTTTTGTTTTTGTCTTTTTTTGAGGAAGATTAGCCCTGAGCGAACATCTGCTACCAATCCTCCTCTTTTTGCTGAGGAAGACTGGCCCTGAGCTAACATCAGAGCCCATCTTCCTCTATGTTGTATGTGGGATGCCTGCCACAGCATGGCTTGGTAAGTGGTGTGTAGGTCCGTACCGGGATCCAAACAGGTGAACCTTGGGCTGCCAAAGCATAATGTGTGAACTTAACTGCTGTGCCTCCAGGCTGGCCCCCAAATTGTGGTTTTTAACTGAACAGCCTGGTGTTCTGGGAAGAAGGGAACAAGTTTAATGGGGGCAGCCAGCAGTTTCCACCCCAAGTGGGCACACTGTGTCATGATTTATGTGAATAGGACGTAGACCCTGCTTCCTGTCACAAGCCTGTGCCCTGGTCACGTTTTCATGGATTGTGCCTGTGAGTAAGGGTAGATTTCATAAGGGGGAGCACACTGTTATGCTCTTGAGGAGAGTCAGGGCAGATCGTGAGCATTCGTGTTAAATCTTGTGGCTTGGAAATATTTTGTGGTTATTATAAGAGCTTCATGACTATCTAATATATTTGAGATCAGAAACAGTGTGGCTGATTGTAACATTGAAATGCTGTTTTTAAGTCTTGCTACCTGTGACTTTTCCTTTGAGTTTATGAGATTAACTGTATTGGCTAGTTTGGGTGATTATTTCTGCTTGACCTCCCCTCTCATGGTGGCACTAGTGAGCTGCGAATCTGTCACCAGGCAGCCTGCAGGAAAGGGATGGTCAAATGTGAAGCAGGAGGCCTGTTAAAATTACACGCAATCTGTGGAGTGACCCATGCTCTTTACTGGAGTTGACAATGTCAGCAAAGAGGTGTAAAATATCCTATATATATATATGTCTTTAGTTTAGGGTAATCTTTATGAAATAGGGAATTGTTTAAATATTCCTATTATTTCTGCTTGTTTTGAAAGAATACTGCATTGATGACATCATTTTTTGTTGACATGCCAAAAAGTGTTTTTTATATCTTTCTAAGATTCTGGAAGTATTTTTCTCCCTTAGAGGCCTCATTACCAGAAAAGTGGGCCAGAAGCTGAGAGTTGGTTTTGATTTAATCTCCACTATCTGGGTAGTGGTCTAGTTACATGGTTCCTGTACCTTTTCCATACTTGTAAAATGGGAAATTTAAGAAATGTTGCTCTTAACAAGATTGAGAAAAGAATTTCACGCTTTAAAATGATTTTCTGTAAGTGCCACATGAATGGAAAATTTCTGTGTTACATGTTAGAGATCTTAAAAGATCTGTAAAGACCTGGAATTTCTGCTATTTTGAATACCTATTTCCTCAGTGTTATTGTTGATGGAATTTGGTAGAAAAAATTAAAAATTATATTTTTCTCTAGTCAGTTATCAGAAGCTTCTTAATTCTTAGTAGATCTCATACAAGGTCATTCTTAATTGCAGAATAGTAAACTTTGAAAGAGAGGGATGGAGAAAAAACTGGAAGGGGTGAGTCCCACTGGGACAGTAAGTCAGAGCTCCTCACCTTTGCTTGCTAGGTGGAGGAGGAGCTGCAGGAGCAAGACTTTTTGGACCGTTGCTTCCAGGAGATGCTGGATGAAGAAGACCAAGACTGGTTTATTCCATCACGAGATCTGCCTCAGGCCATGGGACAGTTGCAACAACAGTTAAATGGACTGTCGGTTGGCGATGGTCACGATTCTGAAGATATTTTGGTAAGAGCCATATGTAGTTCCACATGTGACATAGGGAGAAGAATATAGGATTTGGAGTCACAGACTCTTTTGCTGGCCCTGCAACCTTGGGCAAGTCTCTGGAGCCCTCTGAGCTGCCGTTTCTTCACTCATCACATGGGCATTATAAGAGGGTGCATTGAAGATACATTGCATCTCATAAAGCACTGTGAAAACACTGTTGCAGCATTACCAACTTTCGTTTTCCCCAGTGGGCTCTTCAAAGTAGAGTTGGGATTAAGGATAAAAAATTCAACATGGAAGAGGTTTGGTTTCAAATTGTCTTTTGCTGCTGTCCTTTCTTTTACTATCCCTCAAATCTGTATTTATAGTTTTGAATGATGCTGTTATAAAAATTTCCTGCTCATTTTAGAAGGAAAATACTCTTAAGAGGCCATTTTCCACTTATATTAGAAGAACGGATAAATGAATTCCCTGCCTTCCATGTTTACTTAATGTCAGAATTCTGTGAGTGAGATAATTCTCACACAGCTGGTGTTCTGAATGATTGTGCCCTGCAGTTTACCAAGATTTTGCGTATTCACAAGAGTAGATAAGCAAAGAGAGTACAGCAAGATGAAAAAATAGCAACTGTAGTAACTGGCTTGATGGACTACTTTGATTCTCATTGATTTAAGGTACTCAGTGAATTGAAAAATTATCTTTGGAGTCAAACTTACAAGCCTCTAATGAAAACGTCATGAAGGGAACAGGAGTCTAAAGCAGGAAGGAGAAGATGAGATTGGTCGGGGCTTAGTATGTCAGGAGCCGTTGCAAGCAGCCCAGCAAAAACAGCCTGAGTTGCAAGAAATTCTCTTTTTTTCTCTCCTTGAGGCTGAGAGGAAGGTACTGGTAATAATGGAAGCAGGGAGAAAATAAGTTTTAAAGTGCAGGTTTCCTTGGGATTTATTATCTCTTGATTCTTATTTCAGAGCAAAAGTAACCTGAACCCGGATGCCAAGGAATTTATTCCAGGAGTGAAGTACTGAGCTGACAGAAAGCTTTGAGGAGGACTTGTGTGTCCCCACATCTGGGGACAGCGCTGCACAAACATGCGGAGCTGAAGAGGGGGGTGGGGCGGGCGGGGTGCACAGCGGGGAGGGGAACAGTGGTTTAACTTGACACTGTGACTGGAGTAACTAATGTGCTCAGTCTTTCTCTGCAAGCCTCTGAGTGTTTCCCTTTTGTTCTACTGACTTTCACTTGGAGGAGTTTTCTATTATTATTACTAGATTTTTGAGTTAAGGAAATTGTAATCTTTTTTTTCCCCTCCATCAGGAATGTTCTGCTGTGTGTGTTTAAACAAAATAAGCTGACCAAGAAAATCTGGGTGTTTAAGAATGCCCTTCTCACCCTGCTGTATACTTACCAAGGGCAGTGAACACCTGGAGAACTACTTATCAAGTCTGTTAAGCTGCACGGCAAGAGGGACAAGTGGAAGTAGCAGGCGTTACAAACCAGAGTACACCGCTCAGCTCCCCAGACCCTTGGGGTTTCCTGCCATGACCTGGGATTATCAATGGCCTGTGAGCCCATGTCTCCCTGCCCTGAACCGTAACACAGACTTAACATACTGGTTCTCAGTAGCTCTTTTGGTGGTTGGTGAAAGTTGTAAATCAGAAGGGGAGGACTGTGGTGGTGATTGTCACTTGAATCATTCAGTTACTGTTGGCCTACTCTTAAGCCTCTGTTTACAGCTACCCTCAAACTCGTCCTTTACAAGGTAAAAGAGCACTAAGGTGGATTTGCCACTTTGCCCCTCGTGGTGTCTGGTCCCTTGTGTCCTTTCCACTCCAACCTTACTCTCTTTTTAAGAAAAGATATTGTTACCAAAGGTATATGAGAGGCAAGCTGTGTTGGCCATCAGCTTCAGGCTGGGGAAGTCATCCTTGAATCCTGTTAGTTATATCTTAAGTTTGTTTTGACAGTTTTTTCCCAGCCCCATGAAGACTTTGTCCTCTTGGTATCTTACTTCCCTTAGAAAGGTTTATACACTTTTACAAGTAAATATATTTTTCAGGACACTAGCAAGAAGCTACAGTCACTGTGTGGATGCTTCTCCCCACCTTACAGAATTATGCAGAACAACTCAAAATAAGCCCAGGAGAGTGAGTCCTGCTTGAACCAGCTGACTGTGTAACCCGCCAGAATGGTTTCAGCAATTACAAAGTTTTGCCATTCCCACACACCCAGCTTTGCAAGTTTTCTAGGTGGGGCTCTCTGGGTATGTTCCTTTTATCTTTTCTGCCTATAAGTCACATGAGTTTTTGTTGATACTCACGAGGAACTAAAGTGGGCACCAGGAGCTGCCTTTGTGTGACAGTGATGTAGGTGGCAAAGTCAGGTCTAAAAGAGAGCGTGTCTGTCCAGTCCTGGCATTCTCCCAGGACAAGGACTTGCAGAGGCCTGAGGAGGACAGTGGCTTCTGTGTGACTGCCACTGTGTTGTGTGATAGGCCTAACAGGAAAAGATCATGTAACTTGAAATAAAGTCTGTGCAAATTCAGTATGTGGATGTGGGACAGAGGTTGGAAGGAGAGGACTAGGGTCTGGAAAGCTTAAGAATTTCTCCTTTTTCTTATGAGCTCCCTTGTTGACCTTTTAACAGCCACAGGCTAATGTCTGATTTCAAATATGAACCCACATCTTTTCCTCATTTTATAGGATGGCATCGTTTGGAAAATGACCTTCCTTGTTAGGTCACATATCATAGGAGAGTAGCTTAGGGAGCTGGTATTGCCAGATGTGCACATTAGTTCCCAAAGCCTCTACCTCAAGAGAATGGAACTCTTTAACTCATTTTCAGGAAGGGCTGTGAATAAAGAAACTTTATTCCAGCTTCAGCTTTCAGATGGGGTTGTTTCCTCTAAGGAGAGGGCCTTGGAAGTGCAGAAATAGAGGTCTCGCTCTTCTGGGGCTGCTTTTCCTCCTTCAGTCTCCATTAGCTTGTCCAAGCTCGGAATTCTAAAGGCTGTTAGAAATGCATTGGGATTGCAGAAAAAGCCTTTTCTAGACCGTAGGTGTCTCCATCACCAACAGTACAATGGAGTCTTGTGTGGCTCCTGGTCTGGAGAGTCCTACAGGGGTCCAGATCGAGCTGTTTCTTCATCTGAAGAAGGCTTGCTCTTCTGACACCGGGATAGGCTAAGATGTCAGGTGCAGTCCAAAGGGTTTGACTTCCCATCTGCTGAGGGCTTCCGTCTTAGATGTCAGTCTTCAGTATTGTTTCACAGGCATGTTTGGTCAGGACTAAGCTTCCTGCCAGACGAGCAGTGGAACCTAGAGGCTGGACTTTCCAGTCCTATTCAGACACACAGTGTGCTGACTCTGGGATCAGGAATCAGCTAGCAATGTGACCCCGTTTTTAATGCGTAGGCTTGTGCTTCCAGTGGTTCCTCTTGTAGCCCAACTCTTTTCTCCATCTATTTTATGTTGTGAGGTGGGAGCCCAGTTGTCACCCAGATCACAGGCTCAGCTTTAGTTGGAGTTTGCCAACTCCTTAGCAGAAAATGCATGTGGATCTTGTTGGACTTTTCACTGGGGAAAGTCTGGGAGCCTCTGTCTCAGACTTTTTCTCCCAGGAGAGGTTCTGGGCGCAAGCCCAGCTGGACACCTTTGCCCTTTAAGGGTGAGGCTGGTATTTGTAAGTGATCATTTGATGTTGAGTTTAAGCCACTACCCTGTTGAAACTTTTTTATTGGCAAGTTGAAATTTGAGAATTTGTGTAGAAGCAGAATATGTATTTTTAATAATTGCCAATTCTGGCTGGTCCCAGTGTTAGTTTATTAATGATTGATTTCTGATTTTTGTGATTATTGGACTCTAAAACTCCAAGATGAAAACCATTTTCTCTCTTCCACTTCAAGGGGGAAGAAAGAAATAAAGGCAATGCCTTTTCAGTTTCTCCCGGCCTTTAACTGCAGAGAACTGGATGGATTTAGCCCAGGCCTGAGCACCTGCAGCTTTGGGGCCATGGGCCAGTTTCTGACTGCAGCACTTGACTTGTGGGGAACATATAAGGCCAAACCAAAAAAGATCATAAGGAAAAGGCTGGACCTTTGCAGCACCTGTAGTTTCCAAAGTCAGAACAGCTGGGGTCTCTTTAGTTAAGGCTATAATGCCAACTACGGCTTAAAAGATGTTCTTAGTGAAACACCAAGCAGTGTTTCTAAAATCATGTGTTACTATAATGTCAAAGTTCTGTCTTGATTTTGGAGAGGCTGGGAAGTAAGGAGGTCACTTGAACACTCTGGGAATTAATATATGTCAGACAGGAAAGATGTGTGAAGGAGTAGTCAAAGGACACAGTTTGACTGAAATTTCTTGCATTAGGGCTGCTGAAAACCCCATGTCGAAACATCATGGGGAATCTACCCTGCTGTGATTGGAAGAGGCAAGTATTCTAGAAGGACCCCAGCATGACGGGTTACTAATGTTTCTTGGTTTGGTGATGTTACAGTATGGGAACAGGCAGAGACCTGGCAGATTTGACCATGATTTGGAGATGTGCACCTATTGGGTAAGACTGTATATCCCCAGCCACTCTCTGGGATAATGCAGACCTCATTGGTTTGGGAAGTGGGTGGAGAGAACAGGAGGATTGATCTGGTCTGGTGTGCTTTGGGAGCCTTGCCTCAGCCCACAGTTCCCGGTGTAAATCTTGGCCATCCTCATTGCCCACAGGGATCATTAGTTCTCCTGGCTCCACCCTGTAAAGTATGCAGAGTACTTCCTGTGGCCACTGCTCTACTGCCTTGTAAATTTCATCCACAGACTTTGTTAGTTACAACTTTGAGAGAGTCCCCCTCCCACCCCCCGCTTTGTTTTTAATCTTCTGTCTTTATTGCTCCCATCTGGAAGCTGCAATTGGTGACAAAGGATAGGGGAGTAGGAGGCAGACCGAACAAGATACTCAAGTCTCCTTCTTGCTACTTGGCCTTCAGCCCTTACCACCCAACCTCCTACTGCTGTCCCCAGTCAGTCTAGTTTTGAGGGGGGCGGTCATACCAATAGGACAGCTGAGTACTATACACTGATCTCTAGGGTGTCAGCTAAGAGATTCACCACCCTACCCCTAGGGGACAGAAGAGAAATCTGCTAAGGGACAGATGCACCATCTTTACTCTAAAAGAAAAAGCCCCCTTAGATTTGTCATTAATAGGAGTCTCCTTTGTGAGATTTTCTGAGATTTCTTTCCCAGTCCTACCTTCTTACTGGCTACCTTTTATTTTAAAATAATGAAGAAACATTCTAGCTATTTGCTGTAAAATAGGACAGTGTTTTCACTCTGTAACTCAACACTAAGTGATAATCCTGCCCCATTGATTGTGAACCTTCAGAAATGTTTAATGCTTGATGGGTGGTTTGGGAGGCAAGGACTTTTTTTTTTTAACCAACTTTATTTAGGCATATTTTACGTATCATAAAATTCACTCATTTCAAATGTACAATTGAGTGATTTTAGTAACTTTCCTGAGTAGTGCAGCCATAACCATACTCAGTTTTAGAACATTTTCATCCCCCTGCAATAAGATCCTTCATGCCCATTTACAGGATAATCTCTGTTCCCAGCTCTAAGCAACCACTAATCTTCTGTCCCTATAAATTTGCCTTTTCATATCAATGGAATCGTATAAAGTGTGGTATCTTGATTCTGGCTTTTTTGACGTAACATATTTTTTCAGGTTCATCCATGACATATAAGGTGTGTTGGTAATTTGTTCCTTTTTATTGCCGAATAATATCCCATTGATAGATAATACATTTTGTCAGCAGGGAGTCTTTTAAACTTGGATTTCAACCTCCTGTGGTCTGAAAGGAACCCTCAGAACATAGAACTCACAGGGGAAGCTACTGTGCATGTCAAAGGAACTACTTATCAGAACCAGCTTTGTCATCAGAAGCTCCACATGAGGAGACTGAACTGCTGCAGAAATTTTTATGATAATCTTGCAACTTTTTTATAAGGAACTTTTGTGCTGTCTACATATCAGGACTTTTGAAGCATCTGATAATTTAATAAGTACGAGCATGTGTTTGACCAGAAAGTGAAACCATCAATACTATTTTGGATATTGTTTCCTCCTCGACTGGATGGGGGATCTCTGAGCTTTCCAAGTACAGTATTGTCTTCGTTACAAAGCTGAACATGTATTAAGGATCATGCTGCTTTTGTCGGACTGATTCGAAGGGAAGGAGGACAGCCAGCAGAGGAGGTCAAGAGGAGAAAGGGAGTAGAGTTTGTGGAACAAGAAGCCCCCAGGGGGGTCTGTGCATGGCCCACCCATCTGTTGGTGTGGACGGTGAAGTGCTGATGGTGTCCTGGGGCAGCCCAGGTCTTGACTTTGTACCTTTATCCATTTTGCAAGTGTTTAGAAGCTGGTTTTGTTCCTTACGTTTTTTTCCCTAAATAAACATTACATGGTAGTTATTTAATACTTCTTTGGGGGAGGGGCAGGGCTTTAAAATTGAAGAAAATTTTCATAAAAATATCAAAAATGGAAAAAAGTTACTTTTTTAAAAATTTGCTATACAAACCAAATGGCAGCTGTTGAAAAATCTCAATAAAATGAGAATAAAATGCATTTGATGGCAGTGGTACCCTTTTTCCTGAGAGTGAGTCATTATATACCATACTACAGGGGGTGAATGTGTGTATATACAGGGTGGTATGTGTATGTTTGTGAGAGGTTTTTCGTCTCAAGATGGATTATAGTTTTAGTTGCATAATTTTCCATTCTAAATAGTGTTACAAAATAGTATAAAAGCATTGGCTTGGAAGTCACAGAGCTGGGTGAATCGCGCCTCCACCACTTTGTGCCAGTGGCCTGAAGGTCGCTTTATTTGTAAAGGTGCGACAACTCCCTCCTGGGGCTCTTGTGAAAATTAGACCAAATTTAATTTCAAAATACTGCCTGGCACATAATAGGCATTTAATACATGGTGGCAATAATGTGTACAGCTTTGAACAAAGAGGTGGTAACAGGAAATCCTTGGGCTTGAGGGGAAATTGGATAGCTGTTATTTTCCTGTTTCTGGGCAAAACTGACTCCTATCTAGAAAACAAAAGGCTTCTCTATCTACCCTTCAACGACTGAACAAGTTTGAGAGCCTGCTAGGTACCAGGCAGTGTCCTAGGTACCAGGGCTACTGGGTTAACAGGCAGACGTCGTCCCTGCTGTTTGGAGATTAGTTTGGTAATTCGTATTTACTTAGTTTACACCTAGCTTGAACCTCCCAGTGATTCTCTGAGGGGCTTTATCATATGGTAAAAAGATTGTTGGACCAGACCATAGCCCATGGGTTTTGCTTTGAGTGCTCTCATTTCTTCGCCTCCTTCCTAAAACCAGAAAAAAAAAAATCTGAGCTGACTTGCCTATTTATAGCTTTTTGAGATACTAGTGATGTATATACAGGGCCTGAACTATTCACATCCTTGAAGAGGTGAATGCTGTATTCATTTTATAGATTTCATTAAACTTAATTGAAGTACGTTACAGAAAAGCTCAGATATTGTAAGGCTGCAGTTCTATAAATCTTCACCAACTTTCAGTTGGTATAAAGTGTAAGGGTATACTCATTTTCAATCCTTAGAGCACCTATCACAGCTAGAAGACATGCAGTGAGTATGCTGAATGAATGGTACAGATGATGCTGTGCTGTTCATGAGGTCACACAAGCCTCATTTGAGTCCAATTCTTGTTCCAAGCTCTCTTGCCTTGTCACAAGGCTGTTAACAGGCACAGATGAGATGAATATACCTATCTCCAATGTCTTGGGAATACAGAATCCCATTAATTGCTCCTGATATCTTATTAGGGACAGAGATGAGTTTAAAGGGGGAGAAGCATCAAAAATCACTTAGGATTTTCTGCACGGCAACCTCTGATAGTCTTACTAACTGGAGAATAAGCTACCTCATCACATCCCCTTTGGCTAAAGGAACTAGGAAGACATCTGACTTTAACATTAGCTTCATTTTCTCGGCTAACATTTATTCAACACTTATGTGCTGGGACTGAAAAATCAATCGAGATGTGCTCCTTGCTCTGCTCTAAAACCTCCATTGTCCAAACTGGAATAGTAGAATCTAGACAGTGATAAAGAAGAGTGATGGCTGTATCCTGAACATAAGGAGGTCTCTATCTACAAACTCTTCACTAAGATGAGTTTTAGATTCTAAATCCAAAATTCTGCTAAATCTTGGTCCTGAGATCATGTAAAAATACTTCTAAGCTCACTGCTCATTAGTGTTAAGACTACGACATAGAGCAAAGGCACCTCCTCTGTGTCCTTGTCTCTTTACAACCTTTTCACCAGATGACGTGTTGGAGACTTGCTGAGAGTTGGGCCCCAGTGGTTTGGACCCAAGCTAGATGTGACTATGGCTAGCTGTCCCTTCAAAAGGGACGTGGCTTGAGTTGTTATTGCTGAAAGCTCCAGCTTGCGGTGTTGGGCTAGAGGTGATGAGATGAGAGTGGCTGCCTTTCTGTTCCACACTGTGAAATAACAGTGTCATCTGACTTAGGAAACAAGTATCCATGACCCCTTTGGGGCCTACTCAGAACTCAAAAGCTGTCAAGTAGAGCTCCCTCAAGTGCAGATCCTGGACCTCTGCAGCAGAAATTACCCAAGGTATTTAGTAGAAATGAACATTCCCCATCTCATCCTTGACCAGTTGAATCAGACACCTTAGGAAGGGGGAGAAGACAGAAATCTGAGTTTAAAACCAGCTCTAGAATAACTGATGCACGTAAGTTTGAGAACTGATGTCCAGGACATGGCCCACGCCTTCTAACGGCTCACACTCTCAACACTGTAGAGGCAGCCACTGTGGATCAAGACTATGCCTTAGGGGCCAGCCCGGTGGCGCAGCGGTTAAGAGCGCCCATTCCGCTTCAGCGGCCCGGGGTTCACTAGTTTGGATCCTGGGTGCGGACATGGCACCGCTTGGCAAGTCATGCCGTGGTAGGTGTCCCACATATAAAGTAGAGGAAGATGGGCATGGATGTTAGCTCAGGGCCAGTATTCCTCAGCAAAAAGAGGGAGATTGGCAGCAGTTAGCTCAGGGCTAATCTTCCTGGGAAAAAAAAAAAGATTGTGCCTTATAGACTTCACCAAGCAGCATGAGCAGCTGAACAGAAAGCTTTGGACTTGTCTTTACCCATCAAACCACAGTATCCAGAGGAACCATGTCTGCTCTTCACAGATGTTCATCATGCCTGGTGCCACACAACAAACATGAAGTGTCAAACACTAAGCAGAGACAGGCTAGGAGTTGCTAGGAACAGGTAGGCCACCTACTTGTCTGGTTGCCCTTCTTAGATCTTGGCCATCTTCATAACCTCTCGAGAACTCATTCAAGTGGAAAAACTGCAAAATGTGCCTTTTTACCTCTAAGTACCATATCCAGTGAGGTAAAAATTCTCCCAGACTAAAACTGTCCCCTGTCCCCTAAATCCTCATGGGACTATCAGGAGACTGTGGTATGTCTAAGGTTACTCTCGGTGATGTTTTGCATGAAGAACATTTAGTTTCACTGAAAATGGTCAGGCAGGGATCACTACCCACTTTGATAGGAGAAAACTGAGATCACAGGTTAAGTGGCAGCCACATAGCATATAAGTACGCTAATGTGGGGCAGGGGTGGCACACAGATAAATTATCTGCCCAACTGCATGGTGGACAGATTCCAGACCACGGGCCAAGCACCTAGGGGTGGGGCTTTAAACCTTGGGCTAAAACCATTCCTGAGCCCTCTGGGATATGGGCTGGCAGGTGCACCGAGGATGTACACAGCAAGTGTGCTTGATAACACAATCCAATTGGGAGTGGGTAAAGTGCGTTTATTTTCTTCTATAGGTGTTTCTCTTTTTTAAAAAAAGGAAAAGAAGAAAAAGCTTCCTCCCTTCCAGCACCCAATGTCCACTGGGCTTGGAGGGGGTGGAGCCTGGGCCAGCCCCCTAGGAGAAGGTGTAGGAGTAGAAGGCAACGGCATTGACGCTGTAGTCCATGGGAAGGAGGTGCCCGATGTGCCTGGCCCCTAGGCTGGCCCCGCCCAGGGCGGAGGAGTGCCGCAGCTTCATCAGGGTGAAGCTAGAGAAGGAGCTCTGGGCCTGGATCTCTCTGCCCTGGGTCATCGCCAAAAGGAAACCTGGAGAAAAAGGACAGGGGTGAGAGGAGACCAGCAGCTTCTGGTGGAGACCAGGGAGGAGGAGAGGACAAAGAGGGAGGGAAAGCAGCAGCCCAGGCCCGGAGGCATTCCTGTGGAGTCCCAGAGGGGCCCACGTGCCGAGTCCCTAACAGATGGTGCACCAGGGTCTGTGAGCCCAGTAACGGCTGTGGGCTACTGGAGCCAGCAGCTGCCGAGCAGCTGATGCCAGGAACTCCAAGGTAGCAACAGGGGTCCTCAAGCTACTTCAGAAAGTCTAATGGAAATCACACAGCCACCTGAAACAAGGCTGCAAGGGTGAATGAAGAAGGCACGTTTCATTCTCTCTGGCTAGGATCATGCTGACTGGGGATGTCACCACATGCTGGTCAGAGCTCTGATTTTAAGTCAGATTCATCTTTAAAGTGGGGCTCATTTAATAAATCCTTTGGAAAAGAACATCTTTTTAAGAGTTCAAGGAAGCTGGACGGGACATTGTAAAAGGCTCCCTGGCAGAGTGAAAGTTGAGGTCCTTGGCCTGAAGCATCAACAGCCTGTCCAGGCCTCAGGGCCCAGGTCCTCCCTGGGGCAAGCAGCTTTCCTGGGCCACCTCCTTTCCAGCCCCATCCCTTGCCGTTGCCTGCTCCCTCCTGCCCCTACCCCGTACTCACCTTCCTTCAGCAGCTCCCAACTCTTCCACACAGAGCCCACACACAGGATGGGGAGGCCGATCTCCCCTTGGAACAAGACCTGGCGGAGAGCGGAAATGGATATTGGGGGCGACAAAGCCTCTCCAGTGCTAAAGGGGGTAGTTTCTTAAGGTCAGCCCACCCTATCTCAGTTACTCTCCCTCTAGCCAAGAACCAGAAAGTGGACTCAAGAAAAAAAGGGAGGAAAACGGGGAGATTCATAAAGGCAAGGGAGAGAAGGGAAAAGAAAAGGGTTAAACAACAATACAGAGGAAGGAAAGAAGCAGGGGAAACAGAAGCATGACTGACGAAAAGGGGACCGTGCATGTACCACATTAAACCAATTTACTACATATAAATAAAGATTACAGACCAACCAGAGGGGAGGCACTGGATCAAAGAACTTTTTTTGTTACAGACTTTCTACAGAATTTTTCTCACACCCTAAGTTCATTTAAAATCATATTCAATTTACAAAGTTTGATGGGACAGTCCCATCCCTAATGAGAAAAGGCCAAATCCGGCCCAGCAGCTCCCAGTCTCCAGTTCCCACCTCAACTCACCGGGTCAATCTCAGGCAACACTGCCACAACGTGCCTGCCCAGCATCTCCCCAGCCTTCCTGAAGATATAACGGGAAAGGGGATCTCCCTGCTGGGCACCTGTGGGAGGAGAAGGGAAGGGAGTGGTGAATACCTGGAAGCCGCCAGTCCTGAGTTATTCTCTCTCTCTGTTGCAGGGCAGCAATGGGGGGACCACCTATCACTAACAGACGTCTAAGTCAGGAATGGATGCCCACCTCGTGGCATGTGGGTAAGCAAGCCTCCAAAGCTGCCTCTCCGTCCTCACTGCCCCTGCCCTCACCAGGCACTTCCAGCCTAGGAGGGGTGTCCTGTACAGAGGTGGCTCATTCCAGGCGCCCGAGAAGGGCAGCCCCACCAGAGCACACTGGCACCTGCTTTGTATTCCAGCTTACGCTCAGTTATTGAGTCTGTCCCTGAAGGTCTCTCAGCTCTGGGCACCCAGGACTCCACTCGAGCAGGTGGCTGGTGCTCCTGCCGGGGCCCCCACCCACTTCCAACAGTCTGCTGTTGGTCAGCCCCTTCCCAGCTCTGCTCTGAAAGGGTCTCAGTCCAGCAGGATCTAAGAGGGGCCTACAATGCCCTGAGGCTGCAAGAATCCAAATTAAGGGAGTATGGACCATAAAGTGGAGAAAGAGTAATGTACAAGCCCTATGGTTCAGCTTCTCCTGACACCCAACCAAATCTGCCTAACCTCTCCATGATCTCCTAGTTCTTTACATATCATTGGTTTAAAAAAAAGAAAAAGTTATAGATTTGCCCAAAGGGCAACTACTTTATAAATTTCTCAGAAACAGACATACAGCCTGCACAGGCCATGATAGCTGTCAACATAGGTTATATAAAACAACTGTCAACATAACCCACATGTCCTTCAGCCTCCAACTAAGGCCCATGGTGGCAGAGAACTGAGGTCACTTGGTCAAAGGGAAATTGCCAGTCCCCATCTGAACCCTACTCCACCCCCTAATTAGGGAAGTCTGGGGAACAAAGCCAAATAAAACCCTGCCCAGCCTCCAGTACCTTCTGCAATTTTCCGGCAAAACCCAGCAAACCTGCATTTATCAAAATCCCTATACAGGTGAGTGAGGATTCCTAGCCGATCTGGCACCTGAGAGACAGAGAAATGACACAAGATAAGTCATTAGAAGCGAAGGAAAATTCCCAATCTGCTCACCCAAGTTGGTCTTCCTGATGTCTCTACTGTTAGAAAAGCTAGAATAATGTTGTTTTATTTTTAAAGCCATACTTATTTAGTTTGCTTAATATAAATTTTTCATACATTGATCACTTGACCTTATAAAAAAATGTATTCCTTCTTTTCTTGAGGAAAATTAATTAATAAAAGAATACTTATGGGGGCTGGCCCAGTGGCATAGCGGTTAAGTTCACATGCTCTGCTTTGGCGGCCTGGGATTTGGCTGGTTCAGATCCTAGGCCTGGACCGAGCCCCACTTATCAAGCCATGATGTGGCAGCATCCCACATACAAAGTAGAGGAAGATGGGCACAGATGTTAGCTCAGGGGCAATCATCCTGAGCAAAAAGAGGAGGATTGGCAGCAGATGTTAGCTCAGGGCCAATCTACCTCAGAAAAAAAAATAATAATACTTATGTATTAGGGAAAACAAAAAATGAGATGTTCTAATTTTTTTATTAAATCAGATATTATCCATCTCTACCTGATAAAAATTAATTCTTTTGAAGCTCATGTGTCTTTGATAGGATTCCTAGAGAAGTTACAGCTGACAACTGATAGCATAGTGGCAATCACTTAAAAGAGATGATAACTACATATATGGCTTTCTGTTCAGAAATGATACTGTCTCCTTAGGGTTTCTTTCTTTTTTTTGTCAAATGCGGTAACATTGGTTTGTTGATTTTATTTATTTATTTATTTATTTATTTATTTATCCATTTATTTATTTATTTAGCTGAGGAAGATTCGCCCCGAGCTAAGCTAACATCTGTTGCCAATCTTCCTCTATTTTCTATGTGAGCCGCTGCCACAGCATGGCCACTGACAGATGAGCGGTGTAGGTCCACACCCAGGAATTGAACCCGGGCCGCCAAGTGGAGCGCACCAAACTTAACCACTAGACCCCTGGGGCTGGCCCATGTTTGTTTTTTTAAGCTCTAGAGAGTACAAGGATTTTAGCTTTCTCATTTGAGGAAAGTTCTGTTTCCCCAACATGGACTCCACTGCTTCTTACAGACTAGCCTGGAGCAGCAGAGCACAGGTCTGTGCTCACCAAAGTGTGTTCTATAGTTCCTTGAGGTGCTCTTGAAAAGACTTTTTCGGTTAAAGGAATCTAAGGACCTTTTCCCTTAGAGTCACAATGCACATTAGCAAATTAAAGGCTCTGAGAAGTCCTGACCCAAGAAATCTATTTGTTTCTCCCCAACTTATTTGACCAAAGAAGGTCCTTCTTCCACTCCAACAAACTTACACAGCCATAACGCCTCTGAAGGTCCTGAGGAACCAGTGATTGCCCAGCACACACTATTAAAATGGAGAAGGGAGGGCTAAAGTTTGAGCCCCTACAGCAATGTATTAACCATATTATACACACTATCTCATTTAACCCATGCAATGACTTTACAAGAACAACTAAAGGATAAAAAGAGGGAGCAGTAGACATATTAGTAGGGTTTAGAACCAATCTGCTGAGTCAGGATAGAGTTAAGCTATCAGCTATAGGAAGTGATTTCTCTTCCTGGTCCCTCCCTATTCCTCACCTTGGCCCAGGCCAGAGCTCCTCTTTAATCATCAATCCCTGAGCTATGAGAACACAGGTCCTACTTCCCAGCATCTCTAATCTCCTTCCCTGGTCCAGGCCCCAGCTCACCTACATGGCTGTCACTCAGAGATGTCTATCAAATAAACTTATCTTCCTTCTCCTCTCCCACCTTTGACCTCTGGTCCAGCTAACAGCCGCTGTTTCCTAACCCACTACAAATGAGCATGGCCCAGGCAAGGACAGTCAATCTCCAATGCCCTGGGTAGGAGGCTGTCCCTCCCCAAGAACTCTCCCTGCCCACCTCTTTAACGAGTTCTCCTCTCTGACCCATACAGGCCAGAAGCAGCCTACTGTCCAACACGTGCTCAGACTGTACCTGCTGTCTCTGTCTCTGTGTGCACTGTCTCATGATTTCACCCTGCACCTCTCATTCCAGCCTAAAACGGTATCTGCCTTCACCTCCCAGCAGCGTCTAGCTGCCCAAGAATGAAGTCTTATCCCCAGCCTACCCTTTCCTCATGCCTGACACCCTCCTGGAACGCACTGCCCACATCACTGTGAATCCTGTCCTCACCTACGACTTCTCCATCCTACAACTCAGATCCACAATTCACCCCAACTTCCCTTTCACTCACCCAGTGCCTCCCCTGCATTCACTCCTGCTCAGCTCCCACTGCCCTATCCCAGGTGTGAGTGTTTACCAGGGGCAGAGGGAGTACCTGGAAATAGCTGAACATGGCCTGTTTGACGTAGCCAATGTCATGAGGAGCCGCCTCTAGGTTGTCGATGGAGTCAAACACAATTTTCACTGCTTGGTGTGCAATCCAGTAGGCTGCAGAGAGCAGAAGGCTAAGATGGGGCAAACTCCCCGAGCTCACAGGGAAGGAAACCCCGACCTAGACAGTGTTAGTGACCACCTTGGGTATTACAGCAAATTAGGTGTCCCAATTCCTAGCCTGGGGGCTCTAATTAAACTGTATCTGATTGATCAGCAGAAGGGAAAGCTGGAGGGGGAAGACAGAACAGGTGAGGCTGTGTCACACCAGTTCCTACCCAAAAATAAAACAAGGTCAGTCTGGTGTCACTCAAACCACTGGAGTCACTGCCATGAGTTGGACCCCAAGGGCCCCTATGAAAATGTACACCTGCTTCCGATGAAGAGGTGATGGTGAGTGGAGTTTCTATACCCTTTCTCACTAGCAGACTGGTACGGCATCTCCTGGCATCTGAGGCCTTGTCCTGCATAGTGTCAACTCCTCCCTAAGGACTCCAAAAGTCAACACAGGTAGGCAATATCTATTATGCTGAGGCATGAATCTGGATCCTGGGTACAAATCACTGCTGAAGAGTAAGACCAGCCACTAGTTCAGCATTCACATCTCTATGATAGTCACTATTCTTTACTCAGAACCATCAGTTCAGAAGCTGTCCCCAGAGAGTCCCAAGGGGTCAACTGGCCGATGGTAGGGGAGAGGAAGATGGGGAGACGCAGGAAGGGAAGAGTCCAGGACCCTGAGGGAGGCCCTGCTGGCATGAGCTCACCTGAGCCCTCGTCCCCCATCATGTGGCCCCAGCCACCGCAGCCACTCTCAGAGCCATCAGGGTTGATGAGCCTGCAATTGGAGCCTGTCCCAGAGATGAGCACGATCCCACCTGGAAAAAGGGCACAGGAGGCTCAGTGTGGCCAAGGCCTTGCACAAAGCACAGCTTCCGAATGAGGAAAGACGGAACAGAAACCAGCCCCAGGCAAAGGGATCTCCACCCAGTTTTGTAGAAACCGAGCCCAACTAGTTTCCTGCCTGAAGGTGGAGGGCCTGGGTCTCATAGAAACTCCAATCACAAAGAGCCCTTCGCTGGGGGACAAAGAGGAACCTGAGTCTGTCTCCTTGCCCAGCCAGCCTTCAAGTGACTACCTGCTTTATTTGGTACTACTATGTGCCAGGGACCACCCCGTCCACACAGTGATACTCACTCAATAACCCTAAGCCACCTTATGAATACACTTGCCCCCATTTTGTAGATGAGGAAACAAACTCAGAGTTCCATAACTTCTCTGAGATGGGACAGCTGGCAAAATAGGAGCTGAGATTCAAATGCCCATTCCATGATACCAACGCTGTTCACGCTCCCATCACAGAGCTGCTCCCATTTTCTTCTCAGCACTTACTGCTTTCACCAGCCAGCCGCATCTCAACACTGCACTGCCCCAGGGGCGCCCTGCTCTGGAACGGAGTCGTGTTTGACTCCACTCCTTGCTTCCCATCAAGATACCCTTCCTGCCCCCTCCTGTCCAGTCCTTGCTCTGACAGGGACTTAAGCTAATGAAAAGAACTGGGGGGAGTATGGAGCCCACCTTCCAGATCTTTGCAAAGCAAGTTCTGCCAGCTACATCTAAGGGGTTTTCCCAGTAACACCACTTCTCAACCTCACCCATCCCTCCACCTCCTCACCATCCGGCGTAGCTGTGGCGATGGAGCCGGCGGCGTCGGTGGTGATTAAGTAGCTTTCACTCAGGTAGGGAAATCGGTCCCTCAGCTCCTCGATCAGGATCCTCACCGCGTCCTCCTGCTCCCCACCGCTCAGGGATAGGCCCTAGGCCACGCGGGAGGTGAGCGAGCGAGCGAGCAGGGCCCCAGACCCAGCTCCTTTCTCAACCCCCTCCCCTCCTGATGCCTGCCCCCTGCTCTTTACATCTGGGCATATCCTGCTCATGTAGCCCCAGTCCTCCTTCCACCCCACACAGTGACCCATGAGAAGGATGTGGCTGCAAGAACCTGGACCAGGAATGGACGGAGAGAGGAGATTCAATAATGCCATGTATCGAGCTTGGGAGGACAGGAGTGCCCTTAACAGCAAAATCAGGCAGGAGAGCAAGTTGCAGCGAGATAAGTTGAGGCAAGATAAACTCCATGGAATACACACTGGGCCTGCAGAACATCTCACTGAGGGTATGTCCAGGGACTAGCCAGAGCTACAGCAACTTGGGAGAAAGGTCTGAGCTAGGAATAACGGCTAACGTTTAATTTTGATTAATTAATTAATTAAATTTTAACAAGTGCTTATAGATCAGGCTCTACGCTAACCACCTTGGGATGTATCATGTCATTTTACTTTCCCAACAATTCTGAGATAGCTAGTTATCTGCATTTTCCAAATGAAGAAACTGAGGCTCAGAGAAGGTACGTAACCTGCTTAGGGTCACACAGCTGTTGAAATGACAAAATTGGGATGCAAACCAAGCACTCAGTGGCTCTCCAAAACTCTGTGCTCTTCCAATCCTTGTGGCTTGTAGGCGACAACTGAAGCCACAAGAATGAATAAGATCATGTGAGTTTCTAGACCAGAGACTAAGCCCTCAAAGCCTTTCCCTCTGCAAGTCACTCACTCATCTAGTTCAAACCCGCTGTCTCAGCGTCACTGTGACTTAATTCTCAGGCTCTACCCCAGACTCACCAAGCTTCGTAGAGGTACCAGAGGATCCACCCCTGCTTTCCGTTTGGCCCTGTTCACCATCTCGTTGATCCTCTCCACACACTTGTCTGTCCCGATCAGCTGGCCCCAATCAAGGGAAGGAGGAGTTACGAAGGCTTGCATGACCTACAGGCTGCTGTACGAGCCCCCAGCCACCACCTTAACAGGAGTTACAGAGAACAAAACCACAACCAAGCCCGCTCATCCCTTCAGTGTGGCCTTTACCCAGTGGTTTGTGCTGAGTCCATCCACTTCTGCCAGGATCTGCCCATCTTCTGAGAGTAAAAGGACCTTGGACCGTGTGCCTCCCCTACAGAACACAAGGGGGCACTCAGTCTTGCTCAGAAAAACCTGCAGGTTCAGCTAAGCTTGTGTAGTACTTGTCACAGACAGAGTCCAGGGCAATGGTGACCGCTTTAGCAAACCCAATCACCATTCCCAAATCCACCTCTGTGGTTTGGTGTCTGCTGTGTTCTTGGACTGAAACATAGTTCCTGCTCAGCTTCCCTTGGGGATGTCCTACTTATCCTGCAAGACCCTACTTATATATCACCTAATCCTTGAAACCCCTGAAGTGTGGCCCTCCCCACCTGGCTCCATTAGTTAAGCCATGTCAGTGTCCCCATAACTCTCAAAAATTCCTCTGTATCCAGTGTGATTAGTAGTTTTCTTGCCTGCTTCCTGCTAGACTACAAGCTCCATTAGGTTAGGCTCTAGATCGTTTATCTAGTCTCACGCCTAGCACAGGGCCTGGCAGAGGCAGTACTCAGTAAATGTGACTAAAGAGAATGGCACATCTCTCTGCTTCTCTCACAATAGCTAAAGGCTGCCTTTCAAGACTCAGCACCAGCTGCAAGGTCTTCAAGACACCCTTGTGAGAAATCCTGACCAGATGGCAGGGAGAGTTTATACCTACTTAAGCAACTAAATGGTCAAATGCTTATTACTGAGGGAAGTGGGAGTTTGGAGGGAGGTCTGCGGGGGAGTGATGTATGTTTCGTTATTCATCAGTACTTTTAGGACTATCGGAAGAGGACAGTGAAGACCTGCTGACCGAACTCAAAGACGACAAGAAGTTTCAAGGGACAGTTAATGCACGAGGTGGCAGACTGAACGTCCAAAAGAATCTCTTGACAAACTGAAAAAGTGGGTCACATCTTACAAAGGCATATAACAAGGATCAATGCAAACTCCTGTACTTAGTCTCTTTTAAAAAGTGCAATAGATTAAGGATGGGGGAGATTAACCTTAATGATGCATGTGAAAAAAAGACCTTGGGGTCTCTGAGTCAACAGCGAGATGTGGCTGCCAAAGAAGTGATCCAATCTCAGATTCAAAAGGAAGTGCCCTGGCTGAGACAACAACCACCCCCTGTTATGCCCTGATTTGACACACCCCGATTCACAGAACGTTGTCACCGTCAGGGGATCTGGCGATCATCTCCTTCATCACTCTCCCTATACATATGGGGTAACTGAAGCCCAGACAGGGCAAAAGTCTTGCCCATATTCAAATCGAGGGGCAAGAGCTATTACGAAAAGCCCAGTAGAGAAGCTTCTGAGCAGGAAAAACGCAAGAATAACAGACGGTTGGATCTATCGTGAGGAGCCTGGAGTGCCGACAACAATGGAGAGGTTTCAGGCATCAGGATAGGCCAGCACTCTGGCTCGGAGTTGCTCCAGCTCCCAGATACCCTCCGGCAAAGATCTTTGTCACAGCTGCCACCACACTCCCACTCCTCACCCCCCAGACCAGCAACTTTACACCTGACACCTGTTCTGCAAAACTCTCTGCGGGGTCGGGAACGGGTAAAAGGAACTTCTCCAGCGGGGGTCGTTGAAGCAGGTCTTTCGTGGGAGAAAGGGGCGTGGTTCCGCCGTGAAACACAAAGGACCCCCCCGGGGTGTGGTCGTGGTACACGCAGTCCCTGCAAGGCACATGCCCGCGCGCTGAAGGGCATCGCCGCGCGTGCACACACCCCTCGTCCGCAAGGCCACGCAGCCCAAAAGCACAAAGTGGCCAGACCCTGATGCGGGGGACCACCAGCCTGCGGGCCGGGCCACAGCCTTCCCTCGGTCCCGCCCCCGGACCTACTGTGGCCCAGGCCGCTTGCAGGCCGCCCACCCGGACTCCCTCTGCCCGGCCGCACTCACCCCTCCACACCCCCGTAGAGAGCGGCCATGCTACCGCTCCAGCCGCCGCCGCCGCTCCCGCCGTCGCTCCCGCCGTTTGCTTCCCTCCGGCCGGCGCTTCCCTCCCTCCCTCCCGCCCGCTCGGCACCGCCCCGCGTCACGTGAAGGCCAGCGCGGTCCAGCTGACTTCGAGGACGCGTGCGCGGGGCGTGGCGCCGCGAACCACAGGCTGGCCCCGCCCCGGCAAGTCCTCGGGCTGAGCGAGTGCGGGCCTCAGCGGCGCCTTCGGACCCGGCCAGCCCTTCCCCACCCCCGGGACCCTACTTCCGGAGATGGACACCAGAGCCCAAACGGAGGAGCCAGAAAGGGGTGTCCGTGTGGGACCCGCTGGACACGTCACCGCCCTGCCCATTCTTCACCACCCGGAAGTTGCTGGCAGCCCAGCCTGGCGCATGCGCACTGCTGTGAGCCACGTAGGCTGTCCGTGACGCACACAGTGACGCACGCAGGGCAAGACCCCCTACCGGGTGGCGGGGTGGGCTCAGGGGAGCGGCGCAAGCAAGTCTCGGGGTCGTTAGGCCTACCCTTAAGCTGTGAACCCTAATGTTCAATCCAACACCTGCCCGGCGGTGGCGGGAGTTGCACGTGCACACACAAACACCGACGCAGGCTTCCCTCTGTACTCGTGTGACCGTGTACCCGGGAGTAACTAGAGGCTGCCTGGGGAAGGGCGAAAGCCTTCCAGGCTGTCCTGGCAGCCCAGCTTGTACCACCGGCCCGTTGCAGCTCCTCGTTGCAGGGTGTTTGCGGGGCATAGACTACCCGGCAAACTAGCAGATACGGTTTTACAAGCCGGTTGTTGCCCTCCAGCCACCACCCCGCTCCCCTTCCTTACAACAGGGTCGGAAAAAGGAAAGGGAGCGCGAAGCGGGAAAACACTGGCCAGGTCTGGGAGTCGAGCTGGGGCTCCTGCGGGCGTCCGCGGGCTCTTCCGGGCGTGTCTGGGCCCGCGAGGGGCAGCTTCGCGGGCCAGGAGGCGGTCAGCTGCCCTTGGCATCTCTTCGGGAACATCAGCCTGGGGACAAGTCGTTCGCAGGGCAGTCCTCAAGCTGGCCTGTCCCCCGTTCCCATCCCCATGCCCCCTGCTTGCCTGCCTTCTTCTTATAGGGAAATCCTGCGCTAGGAGCTTCTTTCCCTGACTGGTTATGCTTCGGTATGAACATTTGGCGTATGTGTGCTTTTTAAACTAGAAGAGAGGAGTCTTTACCTTATTTCTTACCCATTTGGGACGCTGAAACACTACAATGTAACCTGTAAGAGTAATTAAAAAGTGAATCACTACGTGATAGTGAATCAGAGAGAGGGATAGGCTTTTTTTTATCCTCCCGTCAACCTACAAAAACAGAAGCAGTTTAAGAGGCAAAGCGTTGATTTGGGATCAAAGAATCTCAGTTCCAAGAGCACAGATTCAGGTAGAAACCCAAATAGTGTCCCGATTACAGGAGAGGGGGCTTAGGGTTTTTACGGGGAAAAGGAAGGATGAGGTGAGTTGTATTAAAGAAGAGTTCAGTGGTGCTAGATGAGGTCAGGCTAGTTTTATGCCTCATAGACTGGTTTGAGGTTCGATCATCAGGCAAAAAGCTGGACTTGTGCTTCCTTTATTGGTTAGCGATCAGGACGTGAATAAATTCCAGTTCCACTAGTCTTCACAAACAGGATGTTTTTGTCCTTACTGGCTTCTTTGGAATGTTGGTTGTTTGGTCCAGTTTGGAAGTTAAAGAAAAGAAGACGTGCAAGGCAATTCCTCTGGAATAGCTGCCCCGGCCCTGTTTTAATATGGTTCCACTCCTGTCGTCTTTCACATTCACCTGTATCATTTACATCCATAACAATCAGAGCTGGAAGATGCTTAATCCAACAGACACATATTTTTACAATAATGGTGCTGATTCTAGTGAGATTAAACTCGGCAGAATTTTTGGAGGAGAGGAGATTTTTGGAAGCTTTTGAGAATGTGGCTTTTCATGTGCTAGTGCAAGGAGCCTTGGAACTTATATGTAAGATAAAATTCACGTTTCCCTTTGTATTGCTTGTTTAGAAAAGGGAGCACAAGAGAAAGTGCCCGGGTTTGAAGACAAGGATTGAGTTCACCATTTACTAGCTGATAATTTTGGATGAATTACACATAATTGCTACTGCTTTTGCTGATCCACAAAATGGAGATGATAAACAGCCACCTACTGAGGCTAACACGAGATTTAAATATTAAAAGAGTTCGGGAAACCATAAAGTACTACACAGATCATAACTAATTTTTATTCACATTACTTCTTAGCATGTGCTGTCCAACACAGTGACCACTAAGCGCTTGAAATGTGGCTAGTCCAAAATGAGATGTGCTGTAAGTGTAAAATACACCCAGGATTTCAAAGATGTAGTACCAAAACAGAATATAGAAATATCTCCAATAATTTTTATATAAATTACATATTGAAATGATGATATTTTGGAGATAGTGGGTTAAAACTACATATCATTAACATTGATTTTGCCAATCTGTTTTCATCTTGTTTAATGTAGCTCCTAGGAAATTTTAAATTACACATGTGGCTCATATTTGTGGCTCACGTATTTCTATTGTACAGTACTGTTCTATGTCTTGTCTCCTATTCATCCAGACCAGAATATTTCAAAGTCACTAAGTTGTTTATGAATAAATAATGGCACATGATTGATTTAAAGAAGAAAACGTCATTGAATAAAAGATTAATACTACTACTATACATTTGTGTTGTATGTTATAGTTCTACAAAGCTCTTTTATGTATCTTTATCTTGTTTGGTCATTCTAACAACCCCATGAAAATATCAGAGATTTCTAACCACATATTATAAGTCAGGAAACTGAGGATCTGAAATCAAAGTAATGAGCCTAGGCTCGCACAAATGATAGATGTTGCTTGTTAGAGGTGTGGGCAGTTACTGTAATGGGAAAGAAAGAAAGATGTTACAGTGCAGACAAGTGTTAACCTCTGTCTGGTCTTGTGAAAGTGTATTGCGCCTTTGTGCTGGAATTGCAACATCCCAGCAGCTGCATGCTCAGAGGTTGGTAAAATCCTCTAAGAATCTGCAAGCAGCATTCTTGTTCTCTGTCTTCTCCACTTTGTCCCCAAGACTCCAGGGAGGCCGTACTTCCATGAGGGGTTAGGGAAGATAAAAAGGACAGTGGAAAAATATCTTCCCTTCCAAATCCACTTATGATTTTGGGCAGAGGACTTTGGGGCCCAAGGTCCTCAAGAGGTTTTGTTGACTTGGTTCATGAAAACACACCGCATCTGTTTTTACTCACCACTGTATTTCCAAGGCTAACCTCAGTCCCAGGCAGATCATAGGAGGTCTATAAATAGTTTTGAGAGGGCTTATAAATGATAAAGCACTGTATCACAAACATGAGAGGTAGTAAATGCTCCACTGTGAATTAAAGAAGAGAGCAAGCAGATTCTGTGGCAGAGACAATTTGCAGAAAAGATTGGATAGAGAAAGATGTTTGGAGAAAACAGAAGAGAAATTGTGAAATGGGGAAGCGGGAGTTGCGCAAGTGGTCAAGGGGCCTCAAAAGGATCTTGCCCTAATCTGTCCTGCATTGGGAAGTTATCAGTACGTGTGTGACCTCAGCCTTGTGCTTTAGGGTGATTAATCTTTCAGGTTCCTTATAGCAGAACAAATGGGAGGGAAGAGCCTGGAGGAGGGAGACATCCAGAAGGCTGGGGCCATAGCCCAGGCAGGAGATGGACAAGGAAGATATAATACCAAAACAGAATGTAAAACTATCTCCAATAATTTTTATATGAATTACATATTGAAATGATAATATTTTGGAGATAGTTAAAATTATATATTATTAAAATTAATTTTGCCAGTCTGTGATAACAGACAGGGCAGAGCAGAAGTCATGGGGAGGGATCCAAGTGGGGGGTCATGCTGACCTTCCCCTCTGTTGATGTGGGATGAAGGCCGAGACAGAGACTGGAGTTGGCTTTCCTACAATGAAAGAGAGAGTGTGAGGGGCTGCCTTACTAAGGGTGGGGGTGGGACTCAGACGCTGATAGCTATAAAGCAAGGGAAGGACTCTTCCAGACCTGCAGGACCGCCAGGAACAACCCAGAAGGGGCAGGAGTGGCCGGGCGGGGAGCACGGAGGCCCCAGAGTGCAGAAGCAGTTGTAGGAGAATCACAGTAAACAGTCTGCCCTTCTAGTCTTCTTAGCCACCTGAGGGAGGGGAAGGAAAAGAGGCACGTTATCTGCCTTGATCAGATCTGGTTCTGAGAAGCGTGGGGCCTTAGGCCAGGGCAGCAAACCCAGAAAATCAGGTTGGTTTATTCCCTTTTCCTGAGCATGTGGGTGTCTATGTCTGCGTTTATATGCATGTTTTGGCTTGTATCAATCTGTCTGTAAATGTACACATGTTTATTTGTGTTTCTGTGTTATGAATACTCATACCAGGGCAATGTGAACTTGTCTTTGTATATGTTTCTAAGTGACTAATGTGTCTACATTGCATGTATTTGAGATATAAAAATTATGCATTTTTCTGTACTAGGATATGTACAGAATTAGAATTTCGATTCTTAAAGGAACCTAAGCAATCCTGCGTATCTAGGCACCTTTGAGCAGAGGCATAGATGTAGAAAGGTAACTTTGCAGCGTTGTGCTGGAGCTGGCTTGCCTAGCTCTCAAAGAGCTAATTGTGTATGTCTTTCTAACTTCCATTCGGTGATATCATGTTGGTGGCTCAAAATTGCCATGGTGTAAGTATTTACAACACGGAAATCAGCAACCGCTACAAATCAGGTGGTTGTTATTGTTTTCCAGAAAGCTACTGTTAACCATTTACCAGCACAGTGGATGGATGTTGTACGTGTGTGAAACATCCATGGTCTGTGTATATCAGTTTAGAAGTACATATATGAAAATGTGCGCCTGTGTAGCGGGTCCGATTTTTATAGACCACAAACTCAGGGGTGCAAAAATGCAATGATTTTCTTACAATCAAATTTGATTTCTGTCTCAATTCTCCACTCTTAATCTAATCACTTACAGGTGAATTCAGTCATTTCAGGTTTTAACTAAGACTGAAGAGTCATCCTCCTCTTAGCTCCTCTCGTTTGCATCTGAGGGCCGGGTTAAACAAGGCTGCAGGGGCAGTAAGGAGGGGCAGCCCAGGGCGTCTGCTGAGACGTGCAGTTTTCCCATCAGGGCTTCTGCTCTTTTGCGCCCAGTCTTCTGACATCTCCTGAGATTCCAGGCCCCATGAAGCCTCCAGTTGCCCAGCCCACATAGCTATTTTTGGAAACTGTCCCCTTGGCAGATGTCAAGGAGGTTTGTGTTCCTTCCTCCTGGGCTCCAGGGCTCTCCCTTCATCCTGCTGTCTCAAGGAATCAGAAAGAAGAGAAGGAGCTTCATGTCACCTAACTGTACACCACCCTTTAAGATAAACTGTATGCCCATTTTAGAGAGGCTGAAGTTCTCAGAGGTGAGGGGCCTCAAAGAGGGCCAAACTGGGGTTTGAGCCCAGTTCTCTCTGACTCTAAAGCCTTTTCTGCTCTACCAGACCGCCCCATTACTCCGTGGATTAGGGGCACTTGGTACTTGCTTTGGGTCATGATGGGTTAGGCCACTGGTGCTCAAATAATCATAGAATTTCCAATTCTGTCATCTGACCCCACCCGGTTAGCTCTCCTGACACTGTGGTACAGCAGGAAATGCAGAGATAAGTATGGAGGGAGGGCGGTGAGGCTGAACCTCCTGTAGGAAGTCTGGGACATGCAAAGCCAGTGGGATACGTTTCACTGACTTTCACCCCGTGGCCTGTCCCACTCCTTCATCAGGATTTGTTCTTTGGTGCCTAGCTGAAGCCCTGGACACAGAACTTTCTGAACAGCCAACATTCTATGTCCCAGGAGAAAGGGGCAAAGGACTCGAAGTAGGGTGGGTTATGCAGCCCAGACCTGAGGTCAGATTCTCCCAGAACAGGCCTCCTCTGGAAGAGGTCCCTGGAAGTTCCTACTGCAAGGGTGGGGTGGGCAGGGGGTAAAGGGGGAGCCTCCTCTCTCCCAGCCTCCTGCCTTGCCCCTTGGCAAATGTGGGGAACTCATAGTCCCCTTTTATAACATTACATTTCTTTAAAAAAAAATCATAGTTTTTACTGAGACAATTATAGGTTCATATGCAGTTGTAAGAAATACTAGTACAGAGAGATCCCATTTTCCTCCAATGGTAACATCTTGCACAACTATAGTACAATATTACAATCCAGAGAGTGACAGGTACAACCCATCAATCTTTCCGATTTCCCCAGTACCCATGTTCACAAGTGTGTTGGTGTGTCTGTGTCTGTACAGTTGTATCACACGTGTAGGTTCGTGTATCCACCACTTCAGTTGTGAGACAGAACAGTTCCATCTGCACAAGGATCTCTCAAGTTGATACCAGCTCAACACAAGGTTGACATAAGGGAAGCCATATTATAGAAAGGAAGCCATATTGTAACTTTGAATCACTTCTGATTAGCTAACCCAGCTGGATATGCACCCTCTAGGAGGTATATATGCTCTATAGATTTTATGGCCCCTACTTGCATACATACCTCCCACCTGCTATAAGGTGATAACTTTGTTCTTTTGAGTTCCTTAGGAATGTAATGACCCCTGGACAGAGAGTCTATTCTGTTATCAATCATCAATGGCAGCTGAAAGGTCTAGTGTGGTGACTCCCAGTCTGCAACACCTGGGGGTCAACATCCCTGATGCCCTCCTCTGTAGCCCACTAGCCCTGTATAACTGCTTGAAGATTCTATATCCCTTATAGATGAGACTGGCCAGAGGAGCAGTAGGGGAGCCTTCCTGGAGGAGGCAAGATTTGAAGATGGCATGGAGAGTGAGAGCTAGTCTAGTCCCGAACTGGGAGGAAGCTTGGGCTCTGGCAAAACTGTGAAAGGGTACCAGTTGGGCTCTGGAGGCATGAAAATGGGGAGTGAGGTGGGCACCCCTATATAGGAAAAAGAAAGCCAGGTCTTGAGCTTTCTTGTGGCCCGGGCACTGCCCCACTCTCCACCCCTAAGACCCACTGAAAGGAAAGTCAGATAGACTGCCGCCCATTGAGGATCCCTGCCTTGGCTGAGGAAAAGCCACTTCACCTTCCCCAGAACCCTAATAACTCAGAGATGGTGTGTGATGGTGACAAGCTGGGGCATCTGTCCCTACTCTGAAAGCAATCCATGGAAAATCCCTGGAAACAGGGTGTCTGAGGCATAACAAGATCAAGCTTAGAGGCCTGATAGATGGATATGAGCAAGGATCAATTGGTTGTAATATTCCAATTAGTGGTGTTTCCTCTTCCCATTCCCTCCCCCTCCCCACCCCCCCACAGTTACAGGATGTGCATTTTAAGAGAAACCCTAATGGAGAGCAAAGATTGGCCTAGAGGACTGTCCTTCCAATGGTGGCATTTCAGGCACTGTAACAGGTTGTGCTTAGCTATTTGGGCTTGGGGCCTTCTGCATACCCTTGTTAGCGCACCACACCCTTTGAGCAAACGCCCACCCCAAGGCCAGTCCTGTTTACTGAGCTATCTCTGCTCTCTCCCGAGAGTGAGTGGGGTGGGGGTACCATCAGAGGGTCTTGCTAGCCCAGCCGGTCCCACGTGGCCAGGCATGTGCGGTTCAGTGGCCTGCTGAGCCCTAAGCAGAGGGGACAGCAGAGCCTTTCCTGAGACAAGTGGGAAGAAGGTATCAGCCATGGCTGACCGAGCGGTGACCCAAGGCCCAACACAGAGCCAATTAGCAGCCGCCACAACTGTGGTGTCTTTGCCGCCGCTTCCACGGGAAGCCCCTCGTGCGATTGGTGTGTCAGGCCGAGTTAGCACCAGGAGTGCTGAGTGGAGTCCGGCTGGAGGCTGCCTGGATGGGGGAACGTGGGTGATAATGCTTCCCCCTGGGATCTGGGGAGCTGGGCCAAGTAAGACACGAGAGCATGCAAGCCTCTGCGTGCAAGCTCGTGTGTGTGTGTGTGTGTGTGTGTACGTGTGTGTGGTGGATGTGCTCATGCTCAAGGCCATCATTTAGGACTCGTGTGTCATATGCATGTGCACACCTGCTCATGTTCACTCAGCATGGTTAGTGCATACTTTGTGTCTACTTCATGCCTACTTTGTAAGAGCTGGGAATTCTAGGACCAAACAGACCAAAGTCCCTCATGAGGCTTACATTCTAGTGGGAGAGACAGAAAAGAAACAAATAAACAAAAAAACCCAAATAAACTGCTATATTGACATGTAGTTGATAGTGCTATGAGGAAAGGTGAAACAAGAAATGGGATGAGGGGTGCTATTTTAGAGTGTGATCAGGGAGGGCCCCTCTGAGGAGGTGACCTTGACCTAAATGAGAAGGAGGCAGGCTGTTGAATATGGGGAGGAGGAGGGCTATAGACAAAGGGCCAGAGTGAGAGGAACTGGAACTGTGTGCTGCCAGTGTGTGTGGTGTGGACAGGAGGAAGAGGGAGATGCCATAATTGGGGTGACATGTGACAGCCCAGACAGGGGGATGGCCCTCAGTAAGAATCTACTTGCCCAGCTCGGCTCTGAGGGGCAGCTCTGACCCCTCCCCAAATCCAATCCTACTTTCCAGTACACAGAGGCCTTCCCTGCTTGTGCTGGGCTGGGGACCGTCCCCAGGTGGGCCCCTCAGCTCTGCCAATCCGTGTCCATATGGCAGCCAGCCACAAGAGAGGCTACTGCCCGGGGAGAGAGAACAGGGCTCTCACAGCCAGGCTGGACCATGGGCCCAGAGCCCAAAACTGGCCGGGAAGCTGTGTCCTAGTGGCCAGAAGCATGACTACCTGTGAATGCCCTGATGCATGGGACCTGCTGGCAGATGGTGCGATGGGACTACTGAGAGGCTGGAGGGGGACACTGGAGACCTTGGACCATGGTCTCTCCTCCCAGACTTCCCCTTGAGAGGCCTGGCCTGCTGCAGCAACCAGGGCTGGGCCTTGGGAAAGCTGGAAGCCTCGCCTGCCTTCACTGCCCCACCCACCTCCTCTCCATGGAAGGGACAGGGTCCAGACCCCAGCAAAGGTGCCAACATCTGGCTTTAGACTTTGTCTTCCATTTCCCAAACCCCACGGCCCTTGGGCAGAGAGCCTCGAAGGCTGGCCCTGCCTCAGATCGCCTCCAGGAGAGGTTGGTGGATGAAAGAAAAGGGCAGCAGATGGGTGGGAAAAAGTCTTGTCACCACGCCAAACCAGGCAGTCTTCCACCGACTGGGGGAAGATTGATTTGGGTGTCTCAGGATGAATCAGGTGTGAAGCCTGTGTCCGTGTGTCTTGCTGAGAGCCTGCGTCTGTTGGTCTGCTTGTACATGTGTGTATTTTGTGTCTAGGTCAGTCTGGTACCTTCCTGATTGTTTACATGTCTATGAGTGAGTCCCTAGGGGCCCCTGCACTTATATGTCTGCCTCCAGGCCCCTCTGTAGCCCCTGCACGTGCTGGCTGTGTGGGGGCCTCCCTGTGAACGTACCTTTCTGGGTGTGAGTGCACCAGGGGTCTTAAGGTTTGTCTCCTGCCAGCCTCTGAGGTCTGTAACACCCTGTTCCCTAGCCTGACCCTGAGGCTGTCGGGGGACAAGCTGCCTGTTCAACTCTCATCAAGGCTGCAGACGGGGTTGGCGAGGAGACTCAAGCAGCTCCTAGGAGATACAATTCTGCTGCTGTTGGTGGGCACAGATTTGCTCTCAGCTTTGCCTTGGCCATCACTATCCACCTCCCTTGTCCCCCACAACCCCCGCTGCTGTACAGCCAGCCAGACCAGTGGCCCTAAAACCAGTCACGTGCTCATTCTGGCCTCTTCCTGACTTCTGGCTGTGGTTTCAGACTCTCGTCACTGCTGCTGCCCTCCCTGAGGGGGCGTGGAGGGTGGTGGTGAGGAAGGGCAGGCAGGGGCCTGGGACAGTCAGTTCATCCAGTGTGCTGGGCTCAGAGATTTCAGGTTTGGGAGGAAATTAAGAGGTAATCTAGACCCCCCTCCCCGACTCATGCATTCCAGTGGCCACAGTTGCATCTTTGCATGAGAGAGAAAGCCTGCTCCCATCTAACCTGACTCTCTCAGGACCCTCCTAAGGAAGGGCCCCTCACTGAAACTCTGGAGGGGGGAGGTGACGGAGAGGGCCTGGGAGCAGCAACCTGGGCACGGGCTTCTGAGCATCTCCACGTGCCTCGCCTGGGGTTTGGTCAGGCTGGGGGTGGGCAGACATGGGTCTCACAGACTGGCTGGGGAGACAACGTGTCAACTCTAGAGAGTCCAATAAGCCCAGAAGTCACAAGAAGGCTTATTACATTAAATGAGTCCAGTGAAGACCATGGACTCTGGATGCAAACAGGAGGCCAGAGAAGAAGGGGTTTGATGGGCTGGAGCATTCAGGAAGTCTTCCTGGAGGAGGGATGTTAAGCGGGTCTTGAGAAATTGGCAGGAACTGGACAGGCAGAGAAAAGGGGCAGGAAGAGCATGGTGAGTGAAGCAGGGGTGGGGTCGAGGAGGGTCTGAGCAGAGCAGCGGCCAGGATGAGCAGGATTCTTTAGGGTTCCAGAGCCATGACTCATAGTGTCTTGCATGGGGATGGCCGGTAGGGCTGGGAAGGAAGGGGGCTGCCCTTTGCTGGGTAAGGGCTGGAAGGAAGAGGAGGAAGAGGAAAGGCAGGCTTGACAGGGATGGCCACACACACAGGCCCCTCCACTGCCAATGTCTCCATAGCTCTACCTGAGAGGGGGCGGTGGGTGTGGTACCCAGGGCTCTGGTGACCCCATGGCCTCCTATGTTCTGCTTCTCCCTAGGGCAATGGTTCCTATCCTGGCTGCCCTGTGGAAGCCCTGTGCAAATGAGGGACTTGAAAAACCACTGCTGCCTGGGTGGCAGCCCAGAGAGTCTGATTCCATTGGTCTGAGGTCATTACGTTGTGCAGCCAGGACAGAGAACCACCTGACTCAGGGCTGGACAATGATGGGAGAGTCGACACGGTCAGCAGTAGGAGAGGTGGGGCCCAAACCTTGAGTCAGTATCTATTGGGCCCTGGGAGCCTCCTCCCGGGGGCAGTTAGGACTCTTGAGTTGCAAGAAACAGAAACTCAGTGGTGCCTCATAGAATCCATGGGAGGAAAGGCAGCGGGGATGGGAAGGGCCTAGAACTGGGATCTGGAAGGCCCAGGCCACACCTCCCCGACTGTATCCTACTCACACATCAGCCCAGGCCCTCGCACCTCAGCCTGGCTTCCTTCTTTGTCATCCACATGGCAGGCTTCAAGTTAGCATCTCAATGGCTAAGTGGCACACACTATACACAGGCTGATCCAACTCTGTCTCAGGCCCACTTTCCAGTTCTGGGAAAGGGAATCTGTTTGGCTAGCTTGAGCCAAGGATCTACCTCTCCAAGGGTGGAGTGTGACCTGGGAGAAATCTGGCATAGAGGCCAGCTTTCTAGGTGGGATGGTTCTTGCCAACCATAGCACTTCTTCATGCCAGGGCCTGGGTTGGGCACTGGGGATACAGAAATGAGCATGCTCTCACAGCCTTCTCAGGAGATCTATGAGCTGGGTCTTGAAGAATGAATAGGAGGCTGCCAGGTGGAAAATGGGGCAAGGTGTAATGGGCGAGGCTGAGGAATCTGTGTCTGAGGCAAGAACACCACAGAAAGAGGAGGAACTTCCAAGCTTCCTTGCCTCTGTGTGAACAGACAGAGAGAACGCCCAGGCAAGGAGGGCTCCCCCGTGGGCACCGTGCCCACGTGTGGTTTGAATTTCATATGCACCTACTTCCTCCTCCTTCTGCCACCGCCCGCTCCTCCAGTGGGTGGGCTGAGGCTGATAAAAGAGTTTTGTTTTGTTTTGAAAAGCAGGGTCCATTGCTGCTCTAAACAAAATAGAGTGTCTGTTAGGAAGGAAAAAGGAAAAGAGGAGATCCAGCGGCAGCCCCTCAGCCTACACCTGCTCGTTCCCCTCAACTGTGAGCGCCTGACTCTGCCCCCCGGGAGCACAGGGAGGAGAGGGGTGTGCTCCCGTGAAAAGTGTGCAAAAGCGGAGGAGGCTGGCAAAGGGATGTGAGAGCGTTCCCTGTGAGGAATGATGAAGGAGAGGACTTGGGGGGAGTGTGTGGGTGTGTGAAATATCTGCAGAGAGGATATTCTAAGGCGGTGTACCTGTTGGGAGAGGCATTCTCACACGCACAGTCTTTCTACCCTCACTGGGCCATGTGAGCACAGGCCTTGGGCCTGAAACACTTCCTCATTGAGAGATTAAGAGCCTACACAGCCTGTGCTGGCCTTATCACCCCGCGTGGGAATGTCTGTCCCTGTTTCAAGTTCACTGTGTGCTCCTTTGTTCTGCTTAGCCTGTACCTCAATGGCCCTCAGGCACGCCCTGAGCTTTCTGTATTTCAGACCCCACAGAGGAGGGGTCAGGGTCCTCCTTGCTGTGGCGCAAGAGGTGTGTGCACAGACCAAGAGCCCTGCGTCAGCCGCACCCGCCGTCGGGCACCCACTGGCCATGAGGGACCGACGCCCACTGCTGACGCTGGTCTTGCTCTGTCTCTTCTCTGTGTGAGCGAAGCGTCGTTCCATCCGGTGCTGGACTGTGTTGTGTCTTTCTTGGTGACTCCAACACCAAGACGCAATGGGCACAGTGTTTGCTCTCGTAGTCTTGGTGGCTGGTGCTGTGATGACCTTGGCTCTCCTCCATGGAGCTGCAGTCCGTTCCTGGCCTTGGTTCCTGCAGCATGGTATGTGGCTCGATAGTATCTCTGTGGTTAAGCATGGGGGTGCCAGTGCCAGAAAGACCAGGGACTGGGTTGACCAACTCCTCTCAGTTTGCTTGTGACTTTCCTGGAAGTCCTGTGTCCTGGGTATATGAGCACAGTTGGTCACCTAGCCTGGGACCTACTAGCTGTGTGAACTTGATTAAGTTACCTAACCTCTCTGTGCCTCAGGTTCCTCCTCTGTATAATGGATATAAAAATAATACCTACTTTATAGAATCTTTGTGAGGATTAAATGAGAGAGTTTGTACAAAGGACTTAGTGTGCAAAGACGCATTCAACAAATATTACCCATTAATAACTATATTACATCAGATATATAGGCTTTTTCTGAGTAGTCCCAAGAAGGAAAACTGGGCCAATCTGCTCAGTATAAGGAAAGATTTCCTCACAGCTCATGGGGTAGTGAGTTGCCAAGGTGTTCAAATACAGGATGACACTGGGCCTGCTTTGGGAAGTGGAAGATAGAATTAGCTTCCTCTGGGCCTTGACATTTCTTAGTCCTCTCACATATTCATCTTACCCTCCTCTTTTGTTCCCTAAGGAGGAGAGCTAGCTTGACAGAGAGAGCTGTCCCTTTTCTTCTAATCGGGATTCCTATCATGGTAGACCACCAGGGCTGTTTGAATAAAGACAGGAGATACTCCAGTCGTGACTCCACTGATCCGAGTTATGCCAAAGACAGAAGCGAACGTGATGGCTCTCTGCTGTCCTGGCTAATGGGGCTGCCTCCTCTCCTTGGAGAGGAGCTCCAAGCCTTGGCTGGACTGCCATCAGCCGGCTGCCTGCCTACAACCCTGCTCAGGGGCTATGCTGTGCATGTGCGTGTCGGGGGGTGGGTGGTGAAAGAGAGAGAGAGACAGAGAGAGAGAGACAGAGGGAGGGAGGGATCTTCAAGGGTCTCATGTGATGTATGCAAGGTCCCAGACTGCTTCCCGTCCCCCTCCCTGTTCTTTGCTATCATTCCCCAGCCCCTTGCCCTGACCACGGTCTCGCCAGGCCTAGTAGCTTAGCTCAAGACAATGCTGAGGCACTTAACAGAGCCCTCTGAGGAGTTGCCACTAGAAAGCTCTTTAACTCAGCCACCTGAGCTGGGGCCCCAGGCATGTGACAAGGATGGGGGAGGGGTGCCAGGAGCTCCAGGCAGCTGCTTGGGTCGGGGCAGAGGCAGAGGAGAGAAACAGGGTTGGGAGGCCTAGATTACCAGAACAGATACATTGTGTGGACACAGCAGTGGTCCTTGTTTTTCAACATTTATGGTTTGTCTCTCACTAGAATTTTGCTCTGGCTGACCTGCTGCAGAACCAAGACCTGAGATGCCAAACAATAAACCTGCTGCCTGCATGGACCATCGCGGGAAAAACTCCCCCTCGGGTGTGGGCGCCTTACAGAGGGGACATCACGCGGTGGGTCTGTGTTAGGGGTGGAGTGGGGTGGGGGGTAAAACGTCCTTAAATCTTCCTGCCCCGGCACTGTGCTTCTGTTGGGGCTGGGGAGCTGGCAGGGAAAGAGAAGAGATCTATGCAGGGGGAGGAGAGGATGAGGAGGGAAGAGGAGCCCGGCTTTCTGCCTGTCTCCGCCTTCATGGCGTCTCTCACACAACCACTGCTGTTTGTAGTGTCGACGAAAATAATCCATAATCAATCTATAAATGAACATTTGGGTGAGTTTATTCTGAGCTGAAATCTGAGGACCATGGCCCAGGACCTTTCTTCCCGAAGGAAGAAAGGGCACCAAAGAAGTGGGGTGCACAGAGTGGTTATATACCCCCAAACAGGATGTTTCACATAGGATTGAAATGTCCCTTTTACAATAGTCGCGAGACTGCTCTGTCGGCCCAGCGATTGATGGAAACAGCTGGTAGGTCTGCTGTCTCGGTGGACACAGCAGGGTGGCAGGTCTGTTGTCTGGAGCTGACTGGTCACAGGTGAGCTGGGTGGTCAAAGGAGAGCACAGCAGTCAGTTCCTAGCCTAAGGAAAGATGCTTATCCCTAAGGAAATGCCAATGTGGGGGGAAGCTGCACCTTTATCTTAAGGCCATTTGTTCTTGCCATAGTAAATGTTTTAAAGCAGATATACAATGCTGTGCTCAACGGCCACAGTCAGGCCCTTTTGGAAAAAACAAAGTCAGGCCGAATTAGGTTTATACCAAATGGCTTCCTCACATACTCCAATATATCTTATTGCTTGCCATTTCAATTTGTCAGTAGCCAGGCCAGGCAGGGGCAGCAGAGGCCCAGGTGCTGATGTGGACCCTGACTCCAACTGTGTGTAATGTGTGCGTGCGCTCTCAGGCCTGCCCTCCTGGTCCTCACTCTAAGACTGGCAGTGGGGCCCCCAATTGTCTCTCCCAACTCCGTTACTAGGCCTTGAACCACCCCTGGCTTTGGTCCCCTCCAGCTTCTCTGGCCGCCGCTAGAGGGCAGCAGTCAACACAGCCAGGCCTCTGGAACCTCCTGCTGCAGACTCCCACTGCCCCCAGCCCTTTCATTCCACACTTCCCTGCCCTGCACAGCCCCTAGGGATGCACAGGCCCCAGCCTCATGGACCACTGGGACCACAGAACCAAGTAAATGCCTGTCCCTGGCCTTGGGCACAGTGAAGGTACGAGTCAGAGGGTGTGAGAAGGTGAGTGAGTGAAGATGCTGGAGGGGACCAGAGGTGACCACAGTTGGCCAAGGCCAGAACCCTGAGGTGTACTCATTAGCTCCCGTAAGGATAAGGGCGGAGGTGGAAAAGGAAGAGCCAGGGGACCAGGCAGGCTGCAGGGAGATAAAGCAGGAGCCAGACCACTGGCCAAATGGCACTGACTAGGCTGGCAGAATCACACTTCAGCAAAGGCAGGTGACTTTAAGAGCCCAGAGAAAACCATGTGGCTCTGGAGTCAAACTGCCGAGACTCAAACCCAAGTTCCTCCAGGTACTAGCTGTGTGACCTAAGACAAGGTATTGAACCTCTCTGTGCCTCGATTTCTTATCTGTGAAACAGAGACAATAATAGCACTATCTCCTACTCTAGATGTGAGCTTAAATGGGTTAATACATACAAATAACTTAGAACAGTGTATAGCACACAGTAAGAGCACTATAAACGCTAGCAGTTACTGTTTTCTGAGGAAGAGATCCATATGATATCGAAAGGGCTCGTTTCCCCTAGAACATCTTCATGAGACATACAGGAATTGGTCCCCATACACATGGGCATCAAATGGTAACATATGAATGTGTGAATTAGCAAAAGTTAAAGGAGTATGTGTAACACTGGAATAAGTGTATGTAGTTACTGAGATCTGTGGATATGTAAATCAACAAACTTGAATCTACAAACCCTTTTATTCTTAAGTCCTTTAAATCGAGTGTGGGGGCCCTCCTGCTCCCTCCCATCCCTCTTACAAGGGAGGCTGGGTTTGCCCCTCCTTGTAACCTCCTGCCTAAGCAGGGCTCCCAAAGAGCCGCCCCGGAGCCCTGCCCTGCCTTATTGGGTCAGCGGGGCAGATGGGAGCCAGCGCCTCCGGTTTGCTTCTCCCGGCCCTCAGGAAACCATGGCTTCCCCTTTCTGCTGTCGGAGGAAGTGCCAATCCTCAGGCTTGGTTCCTGGGGCCAGTTTTGGCTCTAAGACAGTGGGGAAGTGAAAGTGCGCAGCCCTGGAATCACAATACTGGCTTAGTCATAGGTGAATGCTCTTAGCCTCTTTGGGCCTTGAGTTTCCCGTATCTACAGTTCAGGGGAGGGGTGAGGGAGATTTTATATCTCCTCGCTCCCTGGGAGGACACTGTTTAGGAAAAACACTGAGATTTTTATCGTGCCTCTGCTCACTGAGGCTTCTGTGTCTCAAATACTACGTCCCCAGCAGAAAAGACCTGAGCATGAAGCTCCCCTCATGGGCTCATGGGGGCGACCAGGGCACGTGATCCAAGGGTCACCAACTTCCCTGGAAGGCACTACACGGTGGCTTTTCTCACAAAGGGGCTGGGGACCCGCAGGAAATTGGAGGCATCCCAGCAGATCCAGCATACTACAAACATTTTAATTTTAAACTTAATTTATAAATAGGTAACACATTTACAAATATTTATATAGGTCAATATTTTAAGGACATAAAAAGACATACAGTGGAAACACTGTCTCCTACTCTAGAACCCCACCCTTTCTCTTCCCGGGAAGTAAGCAATGTTACCATTTCTAACGGATCCTTCCAGAGATATTCTGTATAAAGAGATAGCTATGTAGATTCTTCGCCACCCCTACCCCCCGTCCTTTTGCTTTTTGCAAGAGGGAATCCTCCTACATGGGTACATAAAAACATCCTCAATTGTTTTTATGGCTCAGCTTTGTGATGTACCAAAATGTACTGGTCCAGTTTCCCATCAGTGAACATTTAGGCTGCTTTCAGTCTCTCCCACAGCTGCAGTGAAGAGCCTTGTAAATAAACACAGTCACTTGAGGTCCCACTGCTCCTTATACATATCTCTAAGGAATTCTTAACCATGGGTTTGAGGACCCTTAGAAGTCAGCAGATATAGAATTCAGAGAGACAAACTCAAGGACCCAGGACAGATGGAAGGGAAAAAATTTCCATCTTTATTTGCACTGACTTCTATCTGAAATGTAACATTTCCGTCCATTATGAACGCAGGCAACAAGCCCACCGTGGTTAGCAGTGTCTGTGACTTTCTCATCTTATGTGATTGGAGATATTTCGAAATTTTTACGCTCATCCCTACTTTGTCATTGTGGTTGTAAAGGAAAACTGTTTCTTTACTCACAACACTTCTGACACCAAATGTGTGGGGTTTTTTCCCCACATCAACCAACTTTCCAACTCTCTGGACACAAACTGGATATCCTATAATTTTATTCAATTCTAACACTACCTGGAGTTAGCCTCACACACAAGTTTGAGGGCTCAGTCCCATAAACTGCCTTCACTTCAGATGCCAGTCCCAGTCATGAGTCCCTGGGGTACCCACGCTTCTGTCCAACTTGGCTACAAAGTTGGGGGTTCCAAGACTCCCCCTGTAAGGTTTGATAATTTCGTAAAATGGCTCACAAAACTCAGAAATGCTTACTTATGTTTACCAATTTATCATAAAAGATACTATAAAGGACATATGGGAATAGCCATGTGAAGAGGCAAATTAGGGTGAGGTCGGGAAGGGTCCTGAGATGGGGAGCTTCTGTCTCTCGGCTTGGGGTTGAAGTGCACCACCCTCCCAGCATGTGGATGCATTGATCAACCTGGAAGCTCTTCGAACCCCATAGTTTAGGGATTTTTATGGAGGCTTCCTTATGTAGGCATGGTTGATTATTAACTCAATCTCCAGCCCCTCTCCCCTCCCTGGAGGATGTGGGGTAGGAATGAAAGTTCCAAGCTTCTAATTAGGGCTTGGTCCTTCTGGTGACCAGCCCCCATCCTGAAGCTATCCAGGTGCCCACCAAGGGTTGCCTCATTAGAACAAAAGATGCTCCAGGAAATTCCAAGGGATTTAGGACTGGCGCAGGAGGCACTCCTATCACCTCCATCACTCAGGAAATTACGAGAGTTTTAGGAGCTCTGTGTCAGGAACTAGGGGCAGAGACCAAATATATATATATTTTTTATTATGCCATTAGATCTGGTTATGTTATGCAATAAGAAAGAAGCACATATATTATATCACATATTTAGTTTTGTAAAAAATATTTTCATATCTATATTTTGATATAATTGCTTTGTAATCTCATCTTTTAATCATGGTAAATTATACATAACATAAAATTTACCATTTTAACCATTTTAAGTGTACAGTTTGGTGGCACTAAGTACATTCACAGTGTTGTGCAACCATCACTACCATCTGTCTCCAGAACTTTTTCATCTTCCCAAACCGAAACTCTGTACCCATTAAACAGTCACTCTCCATTACCCTCTGCCCCCCTGCCACAACCACCATTCTACTTCCTGTTTCTATGAATTTGACTATTCTAGATACCTCAGATAAGTTGAATCATGCAATATTTGTCCTTTTGTGTCTGGATTATTTCACTTAGCATACTGTCTTCAGGGTTCATCCATGTGGTAGCAGGTGTCCGAATTTCACAGCTTTTTAAGGCTGAATAATGTTTCATTATGTGTACGCCATATTTTGTTTATCCATTCATCTGTTGATGGACATTTGAGTTGTCTGCACCTTTTAACTATTGTGAATAGTGCTGCTATGATGTACAAATATCTGTTCGAGTCCCTGCTTTCAATACGTTACGGTATATCCTCAGGAGTGGAATTTCTGGACCACATGATAATTCTATGTTTAAATTTTTGAGGAATGTGTATTTATTTTACGCATGAAGAGTAATTCTGAAGTGAGAAGCACACGACTGCCGTCGTACATACTTTATTTTCGCATGCCTGTCTCGGCCACTAGATGGAAGACTTCTTGACAAGAGCTGCCCTGCTTCTTGCGCTCCTTCAGCCCACTCTCCCAGAGGTGGAGCAAATGCACTCAGCGCCTAGTAGGCGCCTTGCGTACCAGCACTGGGCGAGTTGCAGGCGATACAAAGATGCAGAATATACCCCCAGAGGAACTCAGCCCAGAGGGAGAATTAGGCTTGAGGATGACTGATCAAAGGCGTCCCAACTCCTGCCAGTGCCGCTCCCGAGAAGGATAACCTGAGTCAAGTACCCTTTCTTAGCCTCAACTTCCCCATCCATAAAGTGATCTCCATCATCGGGTCGATTTCCATCATGAACAGACCACCAACCCTTTTAGCACAGTGCCTGGCACACATCAGGCACTCAACAATTTTGTCTGTGTTACCAGAGGTAGCAAGGGAAAGCCCTGTACAGCTCTGTAGAGGCTTCTGGCGGGAGGGAAGTTGCGGGGGAGGGGTCAGGCGGCCCTCCCCTGCCCTGGACCCCCCTCCAGGCTGGGGCGGGAGCGCACAGGAGAGGCCGGAGGCTGCCTTCAGAGCCCCTGCACAGGCGCTGCGTCCCCGTCCCTCGGGACCGTGCCGCTTCCCCCAGGATGCGTCACCAACCGTCCCCTGCGTGCAGCCTCTGGAGCCTGGCGGTCGGCCGGCGAGCGCGCCGCCCGCGGCAGCAGCGGTTGGCCCTCCGCGCCGGCAGGCGGCGCTAGTCCGGACCCGGCCCGAGGCGGCGCTCGGGCCAGGCTCCTCTCGGCGGCGGCGCACGGCGGCCCGCGGGGCGGGGACGCGGCGGCGGTGCGGCGGCTCCGTGTCGCCGGAGCCCGAGCGCGCAGGCCCGTCCCGGAGGTCGCGGGGCGGGCGGGGCGCGGGCGCCATGTGGTTCATGTACGTGCTGAGCTGGCTGTCGCTCTTCATCCAAGTGGCCTTCATCACGCTGGCCGTCGGTGAGAGTGCGCGACCCCGGCCCACGCGGGCTCCCGCCCTGGCATCTGTGCTCGCCGGGGGTCTCATCACGAGGGCGCCGGAGCGACCCGGGAGACCCCTGCCCGGTGTTCCCGGCCTTCGAATCCCCTCTCCTGTCCCGCCCAGTCCTGCCCCTCTTGCTGACCCCAGCAGTCTAGCCTGACCGCGGGTCCTTCCAGGTGTCCCAAAGTCCACCCCAGCGGTGCCCGGTTGAGGCGGACTCAGGTGCTCCTTGCCCGCGGCCATCCTCGCGGGCCAACCTCGACGACCTTTTACCCGACGCCTCCAGCCGCCCTTTCGCCTCCATCCCTTCGTACTTCCTGCTCTCTTTGACACGGTTCCCGCTTCTGGCTAGCTCCTACTCTTGATCTCAGCTGAGATCTCACCTTCTCCGGGAAGCCCTCCTTATGGGGTTTGATGGTCCAGCAGTGCCCTGTACTTTCCGTAAAGTCGCACTTGTCACACTGGGATCGTCTGACTCCCCTCCCTATTCCCCCGCCACCCCGCAAGCTGGGTCAGGGAAGGGACCTTGCCTGTCTTGTGGTACTTGTATTCTCAACCCTCAGCCCGGCACTGGCCCATACTAAGCGCCCTACAGATATTCATTGAATGAGTGAATGAAATTCCCCTTTATGGGCCGGAGGTTAACATGGTGCCCAGGCGTCAAATACAGGTTTCTGTTTACTTTTATGAAATCTCTCCTTAGTTGCCCTGACAAAATTCTACTTCTGCAGACTGGGGAGGGCCACACATGGGTTGTTTGGTTTGTTTCTTACCTTCTGGAGTCTGTGAAGGGTTGATGGGGACCCAACTGCAGAGAGAGGGATGACCAGGATGGTGGGAGTGACCCTGGCTAATGTTCTCCCTGCTTGTCCCTCTTGCCATCCCCGCAGCGGCCGGACTGTATTACCTGGCAGAACTGATAGAAGAATACACAGTGGCCACCAGCAGGATCATAAAATACATGATCTGGGTAAGTGGCAGCTTTCCCCAGGATTGCGCCTCACTCTTGCCCTGCCTCCAAAGGTGGAAATGAGGAGCCATCTCTCTCCGTGCTGTTTCCTGGAGGTACCACCCCACCGCTCTGCCATGGACCTTATCTTCTGGGTCTGCTCTCCTGGGGGCAGGTCTTTCCTGGCCGCTTTCCCCAAGTGGTATCACTTCACTGCAGATCCTGTTCTCGGTTCCTTAGGTGACAGCTGAGTGCACATTCTCTGTTGATAGGACCATGGCTTGGCCCTTGCTCGGCTGTCTTCCATTGTCTCTAGGCCCTGGTGCTGCTTACAGCATTTATAACTGAGAGGAACCTTTAGGACAGTTCTGAGCACTTGTTCATTGGCCTCTTTCTAATTGGATCATGTGACTTGTCTTAAGAGGGAGACAACTTCCCTGGCCCAGCCTTACCCTCCCCAGGTCTCATGGAAGGCTTCTCTTCCTGAAGACACAATCCTTGCCGCGGATGTCAAGGCCACAGGAGTGCCTGCTGGTGGATAGGTTTCTGCCCGCTGCAGGAAAGGCTGGGGGTGGGGGTAGGGGCACATTTGGACAGGAGGAGCCCAGTGCTTCTCAAGTCATGTGGTGTCAGCCACCTCTTCCATGCTGGGCATGGCCTGGGGTGGGGAGTCAGTGGCGGAAACAAGACCGTAGCTCTCAGCTCTGGGTTCAGAGGCCTGGCTCATGGGTGTTGGTACAGGAATTAGACCTTCATTCAATCAACTGCTGTTTGTTAAGCAGTGACAACTATAAGTCCTTCAGAACAGTATTTTTTCAGACTGCAGGTGTAATTCATTATTGGGCTGTGTAATTGATTCAGTAGGTCATGATTAGTGTTTTTTTAAAAAAATGGAATAGAAAAGACTAGAATTGAAATTTGAACTTTGATCATATATATGTATGTGTTGGGGTTACAGTGTAAACTGTTTTTTGTACTATGGGTTGCTGTCTAAAAGCTTTGAGACATGGCATTAAAAGATGCTGCCCTTTGGGAGCTAAGAGACTAGTTGAGGAGGTCAGACCTGTGACTGGGCAACGAGGAGAGATTGAAGCATGAACCTAGTGTTGCCCTGAGTGGGCTGGGGGTTAGTGAGTCCAGGAAGGCTGCCTGGAAGAGGCTCCCTGCACTGTGTGCCTTTGGCTGTTTCAGTTCTCCACGGCGGTGCTGATTGGCCTCTATGTGTTTGAGCGCTTCCCCTCCGGCATGATTGGCGTGGGCCTCTTCACCAACCTCGTTTACTTTGGCCTCCTGCAGACCTTCCCCTTCATCATGCTGACCTCGCCGAACTTCATCCTGTCGTGCGGTGAGCGGGCAGAGTTGGGGAGGCAGCTGGGGTGGCATAGAGACAAGAGGCAAACCACTTAGGTCCTCCAGGAGCCCAGGCTGACTGGGGAGATGGGGTTCTCACACATCGGGAGCCGAGAGCCCACCTTGGCTCTAGTGACTGGAATTGGGTGGGGTGGGGGCAGGCGGATGCTCAGACACAGAGGGCTTTCCCAGGGAGGTAAGTGTGCAGAGGGGTTTGGGAGGAGAGGAGGTGGGTTGGCTGAGTAGTTGTAGCCCCTAAGAAACCACTTGGCCAGGAAGAGCCCTTCCCTGGCAAGCGGGCAGCTCCCCATCCAGTCTCTGGCCCAATGTCATGATCAAGACAAGCATGGGCCCCGCTGCAGACAGCTGCTGCCTTGGGGTTGACGAACCTATCTGGAGGCCTCTGGCCCTCCTGCCATGGTCCTGCCACCACTCTGACCCTGGGGAGGCATTTCCCCTCCCTGGGCCTTGGCTTCTCCATCTGTTCAGAGATGATGTTTGGGAGGCTCAGCTGGCCCATAGTAGGTGCTTAGAGATATTTATAGATACTCGTGGAGAAGGTTCTGGAGAATATCTGGTTACCAGGATTGCCTTTTCTCCCATTAGTCATCACTGGTCATCTTAGCCTTTGGGTCAGGGTATCAGGTGGAATTGGGGTTTTTAAGAGCTACTTTTCTATTTCTGTGGCAGAACCTGGAAAGAGAATATTATCCACAAGGAGGGCGCACTGTTAAAGCTAGGACTCGGCTCTGCCCTGAGGGCCTTGGTGTGAGTGCACCAAAGGATTTCTTCAGCTGGGGTTGGCGTGGGGAGCCCTTCCTTGGAGACCAGGCCCCTTCTGCATCTTCCCAGCGGGGAGAGCCCCCCAAAGCAGTGGGCTCCCCTGACCTGCCCGAGAGGGTTCTTCTGAAAGATCACCCTATCTTCCAGTGTCCCCTAGCACTAGAGTGTGGGTAGGCATGGAAGAGCTGCGGTCCCTGCCTTAGAAGGAGAGGCGAGAAAGGGGAACGGACATGCCAGTTGGCTGTGAGGTATATGTGAGGGGTGTTCAGTTTGGGGGCAGCCTTCTTCTGGTGGCTGCCCTTCCCCTCACCATGGGAACAGGCAGGTGCCTGTCTCTGAGCAGCCTGTTCCCAGGATCTGCTTGCTCGCTCTCTCCCATAAATTCGGCTACACACTGAGGAGGCTGGTGTGGGTCCAGAACGTCCCAGTTCTGCCCAGTGTGCCTTACCCTGGGGCAGGACAAGGAAGGACTCCTCCCCCAGAATTCTGAGGCACCCTAAGACTGCACTCCAAAGTGTCTACAGGCTGTGCCCTTTCATTCCTGAGGGGGGTGAGCCTCCTTCCGCGAGGCAGCCACTCCCTCTGCCAGGTTTGGAGTAGAACCTCCCGGGCGTGTGGGGTCTGCACACCCCTCTCCCCGCCCCCACATCGTCCAGGAGGGAGCGCTCTTCAGTACGCATGGCCACTGAAAACCGGGTCACTTGTCACGGTGCTTTGGATTCTGTAACACTGAAGTCTCTCTCTAACATTCAAAGAGCTTTCTTCTAGTTTTACTCATAAGTGCCCTGTGCAGCAGGCAGGTGGGGCTCATTCTTTGAACAGACGAGAAGCTGAGTTCTGGAGAGTGGTTTGTGGGCCCAGAGCCATACTCTGAGTCAGGTGTAGAGTCGAGACTAAGACTCAGGGCTCCCAGCTCCCAGCTCCCAGGGGCCTTTTGAGGGTTGAAGTCGAACTTGATGTTCTTCCCTCCGAACTGACGTCCTCTTCGTTCCCTCGACAGGGCTAGTGGTGGTGAATCATTACCTAGCATTTCAGTTTTTTGCGGAGGAATATTATCCTTTCTCAGAGGTAAGAAGCACTCAGTACATCAAGCTCTTAACAGGGTGGGGAGCACAGGGGACTTGCATGATTTGCTCGGTGAACTCAGCTATGGTTTGAAACTGAGTGTTTTCAGGGATAACATGTTTCAAAAACACGCAGTATAGGCGATTTTAGAGAGCAGTGTGGACGAGGAGCAGGGATCCCTTTGGCTAAGGTGGAGAGGACACTGCTCCTCACAGTGAGTCCTTTGGGTTTCCCCGGGTCCCAGCCTAACACCCTGAGGTCAGGACATGGCCCCAGGGTGGTCTTGTCTGATGCAGACCTCGAGGGCTGGGGTAAGCTGCAGCCTTGAACCCCAGCTCTTCCCAGTGGCCTACCAGGGTTCTCTCCTCTCCACACCCTGCTGCTCCAGTTTGAAGCCCTGGGGAAGAACAGGTCACTTCTTTGGGGAGTATGGGTCGGTCATGGTTTTGCCCTCGATCTATCTCCTTCACTTCAGAGGAGTTTCTTGTCCTGGTGACCTAGATTTGGGGATTGTGGCCACACTCGGTCATCTTCAGCCACTGAGATGACCTTTCCCCACTGAGTTATCTCCATGTCTGAGGATGTCCTATCTCTGCTTCCTGGGCCCTGGCTCCCTTCAGAGGTCAGGTGTGCGGTCTTCTGTGCACCCTTGACCACCTCTCTGAGGTGCCCAGTGACCAGGCCCAGCCCACTCTTGGCACCTCCAGGGGCACCCTCTTCTCTGTCTGTCGTTGCCAGGTCCTGGCCTATTTCACTTTCTGTCTCTGGATAATCCCGTTTGCATTCTTTGTGTCACTGTCGGCTGGGGAGAACGTCCTGCCCTCCACCATGCAGCCAGGAGGTGAGAAGGGGTTTGTGAGGGGTCCTGGTGGGAGGATGCCAGCAAGGCCTGAGTTGGCTCAGGGAGCCAGAGCCCAGCCTTGTGGTGGAGACACTTGGGCTCCAGGTGGGGAGAGCTGTGTTCACATTCAGACACGCACACACTCATCTCCCTGCCTGTGTCTCTACAGATGACGTGGTCTCCAATTACTTCACCAAAGGCAAGCGGGGCAAACGCTTAGGGATCCTGGTTGTCTTCTCTTTCATCAAAGAGGCCATTCTACCCAGTCGTCAGAAGATATACTGACCCCCTGGGGGAGGGGATGCAGGGGCAAGATCAGGAGAGTCGGGCCCTGGGCCTCTGCACTAGGTCAGGGCTGGGAGCCTGGGAGGCACCTTCCCCCAGCCCTGGCCCTACTTCCCTCAACTCTCCCTGAAGCCCCCATCCCCACCTTCCTCAGGAGGCTCAGCTTGGCTCAGTTCTGATGCTGCTAGAGGCTGTGACCTCAGAGGGCACCAGGGAGGGTGGCAGAGCCTGCTTAGCAGGAGGCTGTGGTCCACCTGGTTGTGTGACAGCTGAGCTCCCTATGGCCCTCCTTGCCCACTTCCATGGTGGGTCTCGAGGTTCTGGCTCAGCCGGGATAGCCAGGGCAGGAGCCGTGAAGCTGGAGAGCAGACAGTGATAAGTTCTCTGGGCAGATGGCCATGGGGAGGGGCCGTGGCTTGGCACTTCCAAGAGAAATAGTTTTTGCTGTTGAACTGTGATTTCTGTCCAAGTGCTGATTCCCATTTGAATAAAGATTCTAGGTGGCACTGTTTGCCTTAATGCCCTGAAAGTTCATCTTCCTTTCTCCCTGCTCATCTCCTGCCCTGGACTGGCCTTTCTGCTCCAGTGGCTCCTTTTCTGGGTTTGGGTTCTGCCCTTCCGAAGGGACAGAGATGAACAGCTGAGTCTGGTCCGGGGGTGGGGCTGGGGGTTGGAGGCCGCCTGTCTTATGCCTCTCCCTCTTCTTCCATCTCTTCTTTCCCCAAGGCTCTGTGACTGTCAAGCTTGGGGCAGAGAGGGGACAGTTTAGGACTGGGTTAGATTTTCAGAAGAACATCTACAGTATCCTATTTATAAGTTTTCCCCTGAGGAAAAAGCAGTGGTTTCTGGCTGAGTTCTATCTCAGGCTCAAGGAGAAACAAAACAAAATAAAAATGGCTTCCAGGCAGCCTGGGCTACAGCCTGTTTTGTAGGAAACAGGACTGGCAGGAGGAGCTGTTTGTCACTCGAAGAGCACACAGGGCTGGCCCTGTCTCCTGTGTGCTCTTGGCTCCTCGAGAGATGACTCAGTCTTCCAAGAAGCCTGGCCAGGTCGCAGCACAGACCAGCATGGTTGACCTTGCACCCCAACTCCAGTGCCTTGCAAGTACTCAACAGTGTAGACTGGAATGCAGTCCCCAGGAGAGCCATTACTGGCCATGTCCTACACCTCAAAGCGAGGCTGGCAGGTGCAGAGATGGACTGCACTCATGTGGTACCTTTAAGCCACTGGGAGGACCCCTATGCTTGAAAATCTTTGCTTCCTGCCTCAGGTCCCACCGTAGCCCTTCATTTCCTTGGCTTTAGCATTTCCCATCCTCTTAAAAATAGCAGCCTTCCCTTTCGCTGGGAGGAGCCACACATTTTCACCTTCTCTCGGTGGGAATGAGATTGCCAGGCCCTTTTATCCTATGCAGACAAGGGAGGACAGGGTAGAGGACACTGGGGCCAGCAGCTGGCCCTGCTCTACCTTGCTGTCCACATCTTTGATCCTTGCCCCAACAATGTGGCTTCGCCCCCTCCCTTCACTCCACTGCCATGCTCTCCCAGGGGTGGCCGGTGGCCTTGTGCTAAATCCAGCCGGCCCTTTTGCTCTCCTCCTGGATCTCTGCAGCACCGGACAGGGCTGATGCCCCCCAGCCTCTTGAATCGCAGGTCCCTGGCACTTCTGTAGCTGGTTCTCCTCCTACCTCTCTGGCTGCTCCTTTGAGTGTCCTCTGCCGGCTTCTCCACTCACCCCATGCACAGTGGGGTTTCTCAGGGTTCTGTCGTGGGCTCCCTGGAGGAGCTCATCCATGCTGATGGCTTCAAGGACTCTGCCGAGGAATTGAGAGTTGACCTCCAGCCCCAGCATCTCTCCTGGTCTTGTGAACCACAGTTCTGCTGCCTTTGGATGCACAGACAACTCTCCTGGTCCAGATGACACGTGTTGCTGTCCTCTGCAAACCTGCCTTTTTGGGTACCTGACGTGGCCCCAAGATCACTCAGGAGCCAGATCAGAAACCTGCTTTCTATCCCTGCTTTCTCTTTTTGCCTGCAACATCCAATCTCTCAAAACTGTCAAGTTTACCTTCTTAACATCTCTTAATTTGAACCACTCCCACTGCCATCAACTTTCACGTGGATTATTGTGACAGCTTCCTGCTTCTCTAACCCACCGCCAGAGTTGTCTTTTTCTAAAATGCATAGTTGATCAAGGCACTCCCTGGCCTACAACCTTCCATGGCTCCCCACTGCCCTCAGAATAAAGTCCAGACCCCTTAGCATGGCTCGTGAGACTCTTGTGTCCTGGTTCCTGCTCGCCTCTCTGACCTCATCACTTGCCACCTTGCACTCTGGGTCCCAGCCTCCTCTATCCAGAGATGCCATTCTGATTCCCCTTTCTTCTGCTCTGAAGGTGCCTGGATACCTTCTCTGTCAATTCTCCACTTAGATTTCACTTCCTCCCAGGAGTTTTGAGTGTCCCCTCTCCCCCCAGCACGCCACACGGATCACCCTGGGCTTACTTGCCGGCTTACCCGTCTACCTCCCCACTAGACTGTAAGCTCCTTGAGGGCAGGGACTGTCCTTCAGTTTTTGTATCAGCTGTGCCTGGCTTGGTGCCTGGCACATAGAAAGCACTAAATAAATGTTTGTTTAATGAATGGTTTATAGTGATGTGTATGGGGGAGAGCAGGGGATCCGGGATAGCTTCCTGGAGGAGGTACAAGTGCTGTCATAGTCTCAAACTGAAGCCGTAGGAGGCCCCTCCCCCAGATATGCCGCCTCTGCCTCCCTGAACTGCAGAGCCCCAGTGGCAGCTAGGAATGAAGGGTGGCAGCCCCAAGTGGCAGGGAAGCCCTTGGCAGCGTGACACATTAGCTGTTTCCCCTCCCATTCTGGATCTGGAGATGAAGAGTGAGGCTTAGAGCCTGCAGCAGGAAAGACTTAATCTGAACAAGAGGCCGAATTTCCCAGTGGTCCCTCATCCTAGAAGCCTTGTCCTTGGTGGGCTGTTGGGTTGGGGTGGGGGCCAAAGGGGACACCAAGGTGTTACTCTTATGATGCTGGGGCCCAGGATAGAGACTGAGCCTTGGGCCATTGCCCTAACTTGGATCTCTTGGAAGATCCAAGAGATTTCTTTGTGGAGAGAAGGGAAACCTGGAGTCTGGGCTTTTGTTGGGGGGAGGGGGCTCCAATCCTTGAGCTTGAGAGTGGGCACTCCCCCCATTTCCTCCCCATCCACAACACAAATTGCCATGCCTCAGCCTTCATTGGGCTGCCTCAGGCCGAGAGGCTACCAAAATAAGTTTATGGGTGGGTTTTAGGGGAGGACAGAGTGAGGAGCCCTTGATGGGCTCGCACAGCTGCCAGGAAGGCTTCATCAAACGTCTCACGCAGGTTCATGGCCAGACTATCAGTCCAGAAGGTGTCGTCGCCCAAGTGCCGCTTCCTGGGCACGTCCCTCATGCTGACGGAGTAAAGGTCCTGGGGCACCTTCATCCTGTATGGCTGCACCGAAGGGTACAGCCCGCGGACTATCACCTCAAAAGGCAGCCGGGGCACAGGCGACACCAGCTTGCCGGTCACTGTGCATAGGCTCACACCACCGTGCCCGTTGGACCTCACCCTGAGGAAGCTGCTGAAGTCGTGCTCTGGCCAGGGGTCTGGATGCACTCCCAGGCGGATGCCCTGTGGGTAGCCGATCTGGATGGTGGGGGATCTGGCGGGGTTGTTGCTAAGGTTCCACAACTTGGGCCTCCTGACCATGGGCCGCATGTAGATGGGCTTGGGCATCACCAAGGGCGGCGGCTTGAGCTGCAGAGTCTGTTGCAGGCGCGCCTCCGGCGAGGGGTGGAAGCTTTTGGGAGGCCACAATCCCCTGTGCCTGGGCGTCTTGGAGACGGCAACGGCCTGGGGTGGGGCACAAGGCTCTTGCTCAGAGTTGCCCATCAGGGATTGGCCTCCGGGCAGCCGCTTGCCATGAAGCCACTTCTTGAAATCAGCCTCTCTCAGACTTTTGTGCTCTTTCTGCAATGTCAGAGGGCACAGGATAGTTGTGGAGGGCTGCGCCTGCTGTGCTTCTGTGGAAGGAGGCCCTGAGACTAGAGCCCTTGGAAACCTCAGGTCTGATTGGCCATATTCAGTCATGCCCCAGGGGAGCCCTGAGTCTGATGGGGGAAACTCCTGCCTTATGGCAGCCCATGTTCTGATGGATAGATAAGGACTGCTCGAAGGGAGCCTGGGCTGAAGGGGCAGACAGAACCTTTCCTGTAGGGGGCTTCTCCAGTCTTATGGAGATACAGCCTCCTTCCCAGGTGAGGCCTCCAACTTTGGGGCAGAGACACAGTTCCTGCCCTACAGAAACCTCGAGGCTTACGGGGGAAACAAGTCTCCACCCCACTAAAGGAGTCCCCAGTCTGATAGTGGAGGCATGTCCTGCCCTAAGAGAGTCTCTGGTTTGATGGGTGGTGGGGGAGCAAGTGAGAAGTGCAAACTGCATCCTGGACCCTGGAAGGAGAAACCAGAAAGGCCTGGAACTGAGTGGAGCAAATCCAGGCAGGCTTCCTGTAAATGGTCAGCCTTGAGCAGTCATGTAGGGAGGATACAGATGGCTAGCGCTCCAGGCTGGATGGTAATGACTTGGTCTGTCTCTCTGTTCTTGCCTCCCCTAGAGTTGAATCTTCAACCTTCAACTTCAAGTTGAGCCTCCCCTAGAGCTGAACGGCCCCATTCTAACCCCCTTGTCTCAGTGCCTCGCTTCGCAGGCTGTTGCTAAGCAGTCTCAGGTGGTTTAGAGATTGACCCAGCTCCAGATGTAGGCTCTGATTAGGCTAAGCCAATCATAATAATTCCGTCAGCCTTACCTTAGACCCAGGTCAGTCAGCACATTCAGCTGGCTTTCCTTTAGCTCTAGGGTTTGGAACAAGAACGACACATGTGATCCAACTGAGGCCAATGAGAGGTGAGGAGAGATCTGCAAGGGGCTTCTGGGAAAGTTTAGAGCCACAGGAACAGATGGGCTTTGCCTCCTCTGGACACGTGTGACTTTGAGGACTGGGTGACACCAGCAGCAGAGGAGGGTAGGGCTGAGAAAACTGGCAAGAAATGCAGCTGGAACAGAGTTGGAGTACTAGATTTTGCCAGCCCCAAAGCCCTCCCTACTTCTGGATCCACTTAGGATTCCTAGCATCTTCTTTCTGGGTTTTCTGGTTCTTGCATCCTATGTAATTATATCTGCTTAAAATCCTTTAGTTGCTCCCCTCCTCCTTCCCCAGCCAAGGTCTGTCATTGATCTGGGCCCCCACCAAATCTCTAGCTTGTCAATCTCCAACTCACATCTGACCCCCTGGCTGTACTGAAATTTGCACTTCTCAGCATACACCACTCTCCCATGTGCCTCATGCCTCTCTATGCCTGGTCAGCCCTTTCCTCCTTCATATGGCCCACTCCTGCCCATCTTTAAAGACTCATCTTAAGGGGCCGGCCCGGTGGCACAGCGGTTAAGTGCACACATTCTGCTTTGGTGGCCCGGGGTTTGCCGGTTGGGATCCCAGGTGCAGACATGGCACCACGTGGCAAGCCATGCTGTGGCAGGCGTCCCACATATAAGGTAGAGGAAGATGGGCATGGATGTTAGCTCATGGCCAGCCTTCCTCAGCAAAAAGAGGGAGATTGGTAGCAGTTAGCTCAGGGCTAATCTTCCTCAAAAAGAAAAATTAAAATTAAAATAAAAAAAAAATAAAGACTCATCTCAAGCATTATCCCTCTGGCACCCCCTGAACCCCTTCCTCCTCTATGGGAATATACCCATTTCCCCTACTAGACTCTAAATTCCTTGAATGAAGGGACCACAGCTCATTTGTCTTTGGAGCCTCAGGGTCTAGCAGGTGCCCAGCAGAGTGAGAGCTCAGTGTCTGCTGGAAGGATGGATCCTGTTAACCAGTGTGTGTCCTGATATAGGCAGGGCCTGGGCTCATTAGAGATTCTCCTTATCCAGAAGGAGGCAGTGCACTAGGAGGGGCTCTCTAAATATTTGCTAATTTAAGCTGTATTTGCTTTCTAACACAAGACGAGACTTTTGACCTAAAAGAGTGGCTTATATGGGTGGGATTTCAGCCAGAGGAGGGGCAGAGGGAGGCTCTTTCTGGTTGGGACTGCTTCTGGCCACCCTTCTAACCACGTGGGTGTCACTGCCTCCTCTACTCATGTGCCTGGATAGCAGCTGGTGCCTGGCGCCCCTGCCCGCCCTACCCCTTACTTGATAGTCAGTCAGGTAGTCCTGCTCCATGAGGGCCAGCTGGTCCTTGAGCCTCTTCAGTTTCCCCATCTCACGAGCAAAGTTCTTCTTGTCCCATTTCCACATGGCATCCTTCAAGAAGCTGGTGCCAAGGTGGGGGCATGTCATCTCCCAGTGACCAAGCTTCAACCTGGGCTGGGAAGACTGGCTGCCACTGAGGGCCTGGATGGGGGTGGGGGTGGGGAGCTGCCAGAGTCACAGTTCCTGCTGTTCAGGGCCCCTCTGGCTAAGTACTTCTTTTGAGGTGAGAGGAAAGTGTCTGATGGTCTGATCACCACCCTCCTGCTGAGGAGCCACGGTCTCGGGGCAAGGAAGAAGGGCAATGCTGAATCCGAAGGGGCCGGGCCCTGTGGAAAGCCCTGGGAATAATATCCTGGGAAGGGGCCTCCTCAGCAGACTTCTCCCCCTAGCCGTCTGGCTTCCTAGACCCTTCTCTGAAAGGCTCAGCCCTGGGTGAGGGCCCTGGGGGAAGGGCTGGGAGGAGGGAAGGGATGGCAGGCTGTGGGTGGTTCTCACCCTCACCGGGCACAGATGCGGTGGTTCCATACTTTGCAATAGTCGATGGGCTTGCAGCCCATGGCATCCTGGGCATGGACATTGGCGCCATTTTGCACTAGGACCTCCACACAGTTCAGCAGGCCTTCACGGGCTGCCAGGTGCAGGGGCGTGGAGCCATTGCACGTCCGACTGTGGAGGGCCCCACCAGGTGGAAGAGGGCAGAAAGGAACGACAAAGGGCATCTGCCTGTCAGATATGTGCCCAAACCAGCTTCCAGCCCTGCTCTGCCACCAGCCCACTGAGTGATCCTGGCATGTCCCTTCTCCTCTCTGTACCTCAATTTCCTCAACTGTAGAAGGGGGGTTTGGACAAAATGAACAGAAGTCTGATTCTGGTGACATAAGACACTTAGGAACTGCTGGAAGGAGAGCTGGGTTGGCTGGAGGTCAGAGACCACTACCCTCACCCACTCTTAAGTCAACCAGCCCTCCTGCCCCTTCCCGGAGGCTGGCCATGGCCCACAGGGCCTGCAGGACCTGGGCCCTGCCTCCTCCTCAACCCCATCTTCCAACTTTGCCCCACTCTCTCCCAACACATGGCTTTTGCACATGCTGTTCCCTCTGCTGGAACACTTCTTCCTGGCTCTTTGCATGGCTAGCTCACTCTTTGCAGGTTCCAATTTAAACGTCACTCTGTAGGGGCGACTGCCTTTTCCAAAATAGATCCTCTCCTCTCCAGAGTACCTACTCACCACCCCATCACTCCGTTTGATTTCCTTCATAACCGCTTACTACCTTCTGTCATTTTGTTCATTTATTAGTTTGCTGATGCACTGTCTGCTCCTGCACTAGTATAGCAGCTTCACAATGGCAGGGACCATTTCTGTGTGTTCATGGCCATATTCCTCAACTCTGGCAGAGTGCTGAGCACATAGTGAATGCTCCATAAATATTTTGAATGAATGCAGCCTCCCATATGCCATCCATGTACTTTCTATGCATTTTTTGATTATCACAATAGTCTTATTTTTGAATAAGGTATTTTTGGCACTGGTATTTTTGAAACTCCCCGGGTGATTCCAATGTACTGACAGGTGTGGGAACCTGAGGCTTAGGGCTGAGTGACTTGCCTGAGGTTTCACTGTTTGCTAGCAGGTGGCAAAGCTGGGACATGGACTAGGTCTGTCCTCTCCCAAAGCCCGATCTCTTTACTACACCACGTGGGCTCCCTGACTGCTTTGTGGGGACCCAATCCCCGTCACCCCACAGCCCCTCCACCTGTCCTGCATGGACCTGGCTGCCTGGAAAGGGGAACGGTTCCTATCTGCCCAGCCTCCAGGCCACTCTCCTGAGGCAGGCTGGACTCACGTGTTGAGGGCCGCGCCTTGCTTAAGCAGATAGTGAATGCAGGGGAGGGCCATGGTCTTGTTGTCCCTGTGGATGACGAGGTGCAGAGGGGTCTGGCCATTGTTGGTGGGCAGGTTTACTGGAAACTTGTACTCCTCTACCAAGACCTGCAGGCATGCCAGCTTGCAGCTCTGGGCTGCAAAGTGGATGGCAGTGAAACCCTGTGGGGGCCAGAGGAGGACAGGAGGAGGCTGAGCAAGATTGGGGCCCCAGGATGCACAACCTAACCCAGATAGCAATTTCTTGGAGTTACCCTTCCCCTCTTCCCTGTGCCTCAGGAGTCGCGCACACCCTTTTCCCACTCCAGTATGTGCTCACCCTTTCTGGTGCCCCTAAAATGGCCCTCCCACAATCAGAAGGTGCTTTAGGACCATCTACCCAGGAAAGGACATCTCTGGATGCTCCATAGTCAGATCTGCGCCAGGTAACCACTACGTGTGGGCTGGAGAAGACTTCAGTTCTTGCCCCGGCACCCCAAGGCCTTACCTTGTCATTGGCCAGGATTTCTCCACGGTCTCGATTCAGACAGAACCGCAACCATTCCAGGTTGCCCAGCGCGGCCGCGAACAGCTCGGAGTCTCTCCCAATCGCCCTCTGGTCCCGCTCATCGACGGGACTAGAGTCGCTGTGGGGTAGTGGGGAGGGAAGCGGGGAAGGATGCGGGGAACTGGACGAGGAAGAGGCTGGTCCCGGCTGGGCGGCCTGTGAAGGGGCGCCGTGTGGGCGAGGGCGGCACTCGCGCCCCGGGGCGTTCGTGGAGACCGAGGCAAGGCCGCCTGGTTGGCGGGGCGACGAGGAGGCGACCATCGTCGAGGGCCCCGGGCACCTCTCAGGAGGCGAGCCCGGCCCCAGCCGGGATCCCTGGGCTCCTCGGGCCGCTCCAGGCCCTGCGCTCCCGGGAGGCGCTGAGCGGGTTTCTCCCGCCCCGCAGCCGGGCCACCTAATCCCGGCCCACCTCGGCTGCCTTGATTCCGAGTCACTCCGGGAGACCTTCGAGACCTTCTCCGCCGGCTGCATGGGGACTCCGTGTTGTTGGCCGGGGCTGTGCTTCCCCGGCTGCCCTCCCCGCCCACCGAGAGGCACCCACGCGCCCGCAGGGGCCCGCCGGCCGAGGCTCGATCGCGCTTCCAGACCGCCGGGGGCGGGGCGCCCGCCTCACTCGAGGGGCAGAGCCGGCGCCTCCAGGGGCCCTGCCGCTGCCAACACCGCCACCCCAACCTCCTGGGCCCTCCTGTCCTGGAAACTCGGCATCAAACACACACACAACAAGCCGAAAGACACCTAGCTTTTGTTTCTGATTATAAAATTCATAAGCGCTGATAGTAAAAAAACAGAGAAAAGGACAACGAGGAGATTAAAAATCACAGTCCCATCACCCACAGAAATCAAGGTCTATTACGATGTACGTATCATATATACATTTTGGACCTCTTTTCATTTAGCGTCGTATTATGAGCCAGCTTCCATCCGCATTCCACAAGTTCTAAAGGTACATTGTGACGCACCCGCAGCCCCACATCTACCAGACGCGCTGTCATTCCACACGCGCCGCGGAAAACAATGGCTCATCGCTGGGTGTTCTCTTGGGATGGATTCTTGTGAGTAGAATTACGGGGGAAAGGGAATGAACATTTTTAAGCTCTAGATATGTTTCCAAACTGCCCTCCAGCGGGGTTTTATACCACTTACACTTCCATCTGCAGCGACGCGGAACAGCACATCAGCCGTGCGACTCGGGCGAGTTCCTTGACCTGTGTCAAGGAACATCTGCAAAATGGGGATTATAGTACTTCTGTCAACTTAGGTAAAGTGAGGCAAGCTCCAAAAAAGAATGCGTTTATTCCGGAACAGCAGAGAAATTGAAATTTAGGACAAGCAAACTATGGTGAACCACGTGCAAGTCCTAAGAGACAAAGGGAAGGTTTTCTTAGGTTTAGGTTTTAGGCGCAAAATGGGGAGGGTAGTTTTTTTTTTTTAAGTATACTTTTTTCTTTTTCTTTCTTTCTTTTTTTCTTTCTTTCTCTCTCTCTTTCTCCCCCCCTCTCTCTCTTTCTTTCTCCCTCTCTCTCTCTTTCTCCCCCCCTCTTCTTTCTTTCTTCTTGGTGAGGAAGATTGGCCCTGAGCTAACATCTGTTGCCAATCTTCCTCTCACTCTCTCTCTTTTTCTCCCCAAAGCCCCAAGACATAGTTGTATATCCCAGTTGTAGGTCATTCTAGTTCTTCTACGTGGGATGCCACCACAATATGGCTTGATGAGCGGTGCCATGTCCGCGTCCAGGATCTGAGCCAGGGAACCCCGGGCCACCGAAGCAGAGCACGCCAACTTAACCCTTCCGCCCCGGGGTCGCCCATGGGGAGGGTAGTTTTGAATAAAAGTTCACTGGAGAAGAACAAGAGTTCGAGGTTGTGGCAGCGTCTTATTGGTTGCGAGTGGAGGTTAGTGAGTGTTGCTACGACAGAGAGGGATCTTCCTTCCTTTTCTTAAAAGCAGATCAAATTCCCACGTGAGAAAGGTCCTCCCTTGCACTAGAAGAAAAGTAACATTCCCATCATCACGGATAAGAAGTGGAGACGGAGAGAATTTTATACAAACCCATACAAACAGATCCTGTTTCTTCCTTCTTCCTGCGGGTTCTGCAGGCTGCAACGAGTGGCACATGCGTGAGTGCGCCCCCTTTAGGGCTTCCTGACTCCATTCTAAAGGAGGTTTTCCTTTATTCTCACATTTCACAAGGAGGGAAGGGATGTGAGCAGTGGGACCGGGCTGAGTAACATGAGTAAGTGCTATCTACAAATTTGCAATTATTAAAAGAGGAACTATTCGAACCCTCACCGGCACTGGATATTATGATTTTAAATAAATATTTGCTACTTCGGTAGTAGAAATGGTGTTCTAATTTGACTCTTTGATTACTAGCAAAACAATTATCAGTGTTTTTCTTTTCTGGGAATTATCTATTTATTCATTGTTCTTTGAGGGTCTTAATGTGTTTCTTATTGACTTGTAAAACTTATTAACATAGTAACCTTTATGTATATTTGTTGTCCATATTTTCCTCAGTTGGCCTTTTAACTTTTGTAGTATACAGTAGCCAAGCGGTAACATTGCTTGAATCAGTGTTACTGAACCATCCACGTCTCACCCCTTCTCAGGGGGAATGCCCTCCAACTTATCAGAGGGCTACTGAGGCCCCAGGCATGACTGACCACACCGCCTACTTCTAACCACCTTCTCCCCACTGAGCCCCAACATTCCAGGCATTTCCCCTGGGAAAATCTAAGAAGGAGGGGGAGGGTCTCTTAAGACCACTGTGACCTGCAGAGAGGGACAGAAGTGCAGATTCTCCACCCAGAGGCACCTCTCCCCATTTCCAAGGGAGCCTCCTCTGCAGCGCACTTGCCTCCCACCCCCAGTGGAAGTCAGCACCCCTCCCAAGCACCTTAAAAACCAGCAAAGCCTACTGGCTCTGTGCCCCAGGTGTGGCCTTAGCAACTGGCTTCAAATTAAGATAAAGTGATCATGCTTTTCAAGGACAAAGTTTGAGGATTTCCTGGCAGCTGCAGGATTCTGTGGGCTGTTGCTTCTAGGGTATTATTAGGAGCCTAACGATAAGACTCTATGTGTGTGTTGGGGTTGGAGAGTGGGTCTCAGGACCTCTTCAAGTTCACCCTCATTATCTTCACCTGGGTTATCTCGAGGTCTCTATACTAGTGGCTGCAACGCTGGCTGTACTATATTAGAATCACTTGGGGGAAAAACACCAATGCAGGGGACTTATGCCTACGGATTCAGATGAACTGATCTGGTTTGGAGCCTGGCCATTGGCATTTCGTAAAGTTCACTGGGTGATTCTCATGTGCAGTCATTCCTGCCTCAGTCCTCTTCCCGGGGAGGCAAGAGGCTGCAGGTGATCCTGAGGAAGGGGCGTCACTAGAGTGAGGCAGGATACAGGAACAGAGCAGAGTCCTTGGGAAGAGAGGATGCCTCTCCCTAAAGACCCCTTGGCCGGAGCCAGAGCCATGCAGCTCAGCAGACAGAGAGTGCCTGGTGGAACAACGGAAGCGAGACCATGGGGAGGGCAGACAGCAGAAAATGCCCAGAGAAAGAGTTAATGTCCTCTTTGGAAAGGGATGGCAAGGATATGGCTCCTGAGCAATTGGTTTCTACTGCCCCCAGGCAAGAGAGGAGGCACACCCAGAGAGCAGTGGAGGCAGGACCTCAGAGCCTGTGTCCACACTCCAGCTCCTCATCCCTGTTCTCTAACCACCTCAAGATCCTTTTGAAGTTAAGCTCTTTTGGATTGAGTTTCCATCACTTTCAACTAAAACCTGGCTAGTTAAAAGCTCCTGAGGTTAAATCCTCTGTAGGAACAAATAATTGGGACCAGTGAGGTGGTCCCTGAAAGGAACTTTGTGGTCCAGGGCACCCTGAAGCCCCTGGGGATGCTGGAACCTGTTCCTGAGCTGTCCTTCCATGGGTTGGTGTGCACCCCCAGGAAAATGGCCAGGTAAGTGAAACTAAAGAATTATGCTTTGAGTGCTGGGACCAGTTTGTTTGACTAGGGGCACACCCTCACATGGACTAGGGTCGGGGGAGGCTGACACTGTGGTCTGGCAGGGCCTAGCATGTCTCCTGAGGATGGTAGCAGGACAGGGGATCTTAGCTGCAAGCAGCTGAAATCCTTGAGTGGCAGGTCTGGGTTCTGGCCATGGTAGTAAGGGAGTAGGAAATAAGAATGACTGACTTTTATGTTAGGATCCTGGGGTGTCCATTTGTAGTTGTAGGGGGAGGAATAATGCTACCTGGATGGGGTAGACCCTCTCATCTGGAGGAGAAAGGAAGCTTGAAAGGCAGGTCCCAACAGGTGGGAGAGAGAATACCTGCCTCTTGAGACCAGGTTTGGAGAAAGACAGTTTCTGGGTTCCACCACATTGTGGGGGTGCAGATGGAGTCTGCATAGGAGAGGAACCGCAGAGAACAAGTCATATCTCTTATACCAGACTTCCAAGTTATGTGGGAATTTCCTTCTGCTCCCCCCAGGACTCTCAATGAGTGTGCCAAATCTGGATGGGTCCTTTTCTTCAGCCTCAGAGCAATCCCAAAGGACCAGTAGAATGCTAGCTGGGCTGATGTCTGCTCCTGTCTACCGAGTGTCTCACAGATTGGCAGCTACCATGAGGCTCTCAGTTCCAAGGAGATTATTTAATCAGACTAGCATCTGAGTATCATGCTTAATTCAGGTGATCCCAAAAGGGATCTAAAATGAAATTCCAATGTCTCTTGGACTGTGAGACCTGGAATAAGTTTGTCTCAAATCACTATGCCCAACTTCCACTTCTGGAATGGTGGCATGAGGAGCTCTGCAGACCTGCTCCCCAGGAAACAGCCATAACTGGTAAAAATTATTTTACAAACCAACTGTTCAGATCTCCGGAAATTTTCCTAAGGGCATATAGCAAATGAAGAAACATTTATTCAAGAACATCTACTAAATCTCAGTAAGAAGAGTGAGAGTCTGTGGCACTTAAGCCACAACCCACTGCCTCCCTCCCCATCTCAGAGCAATGACTGAAGTTCTGATCCAGGTGGGTGTGGCCAAGAAAATGGTGTTCCCTTTCCCCTTAGCTCATGGTCAAGAGATCTAGTATCTCACTGGGAGCAGCAGGCTGCCAGCATTTCTAATCATCACTTCCCCCTCAGCTCCAACTTGTAGAGGCTGAATTCCTGGTGAATGCACCCAAGAGTCTGGGGACTCCCTTCTTCTACCCTGCCCCCACTCACAGAGTAGAAGCATGGCAGCCTGAGAATATTGGAGGTCTGATCACCCTTGTCCCAACTTACTTGCTCATGGTACAGGTTCCACGTTAGGAGAGGCAAACTGAGTGGACCAGAGGGTACCACGCCTGCCCCACACCTGCACATAAAGCAGGATGTCACTCTGAGAGATGTGAGCCATAGTCCCTGCCCTCAGCTCCACAATAGATACTCAGAGATTATTCCCAGTCAGTCTATAGACTGAGAGCTCCGAAGCTCGCACCAGAGGAACTGACTTTATTTGGAACAGAATGTGGGGACATTCAATCTTAAGAGGCAATTTTGGTGATAAGCAATTAAAAACAACAAGCTAAACTGTAGGCCAGCCAGTTTACCAGAGAGAAACAGGGAAAAAGAGCTTAGAAGAGCCCTCTTTGGGTCAGAACAAATCTCAAAGACTGACTTCAAGACTACTTCCACAAGGGATCCAAATTTAATTGCATCAGACCCTGGAACAATTTATGCCCTAGGGCATTGTTGAAAATAGAGCAGTAAGCTCAATTAGTAGAGCCTAAAAGTTGGGTATGATACGAGCAGAGGTATGCAGTTTCACAGAGAGATCAGGAAAAGAGACAGTCTAAGAGAGTCCTGCTAATTCTATCATCCCAGAGTGACCATGCACATGCCCAGGGCTGCATCCTCTAAGCAATCATGGCAGAGCCTTCACATTGAGGGAGGAAAAGACTTCACTAAAATAGTCCACCCAAATCACGAAACAAATAAGTAAGCAAACAACAACAAAACCCTGGAGAAGGGGTGAAGAAATCAGTATCCACAGTTGCTATATTACCTAAAAAGTCCAGTTTTCAACAACAAAAAAATTGAGAGTCATACAAAGAAACAGAAAAGTGTGACCCATAAGCAGGAAAAAAAGCAGGCAATAGAAACTGTCTGTGAAAGGGCCTGGATATCAGATTTAACAAACCAAGACTTCAAAGCAACCATTATAAATATGTTCAAGGAACTAAAGGAAACCATGCTAAAAAGAAGTAAAAGAAGGTATGACAATGTCTCATGAAATAAAGAATGTTAATAAAGAGAAATTATTTTTTTAAAAAGAACCAAGTCAAAATTCTGGAATTGAAAAATACAATAACTGAAAGAAAAAATTCACTAGAAATTCTCAACAGTAGATTTGAACTTTCAGATGACAGAATCAGCAAACTTTAAGATAGGTCACTAGAGATTCTACAATGCAAAGAACAGAGGTAAAAAAGAATGGAGAAAAAAGAACAGAGCCTCAAAAAAATATATGGGACATCATTAGGCACACCAACATACACAAAATGGGAGTACCAGAAGGAGAAGTAAGAGAAAGGAGCAGAAAAAATACTTGAAGTAATGGCTGAAAAAGATTAATCTACATGTCTAAGAAGCTCAACAAACTCAAAGTAGGAAAAGACAAACAGATCCACACCCAAGAAATCATACTAAAAATGCTGAAGACTATGAAAAAATTTTGAAAGTAGCAAGAGAAAAATGACTCATCACATACCAGGGAACCCCAATAAGACTAACAGCTGACTTCTCATCAGAAATAATAAGGCTATAACGCAGTGGGATGACATATCCAAATGCTGAAAGAAAAAAACAATCAACCAAGAATCTTGTATCCAGTAAAACTATCTTTCAAAAGTGAAGACAAAATAAAGACATTGCCTGACAAACAAAAACTGAGAGAATTTGTTGCTTCCAGCCCTGCCTTACAAGAATTACTAAATTGAGATCCTGAGGCTAAAAGCAAGTGACCCTATGCCATAATTGAATCCTTGCAAAACAGAAACAAAAGAAAGAAAAATCTCAAAGAGCACTGGTAAAGGTAATTGTGTAATTATAAAAGATAATACAAATGTATATTCCTTCTCTTTTCCTCTCTTAACTGATTTAAAAAGAAATTATATAAAACAAAATGCATATAAGTGTATTATTGGGCCTATAACATATAGAAATATAACATATTTGACAATAACAACACAAAGGAAGTGGGTGGGAGCAAAGCTGTATTGGAGTAAGAAAATAACACCAGATGGTAACTTGAATCCACAGGAACAAACGTAAAGAACCAGAAATGATAAATCAGAAGATTAGTATAACAAAATCCATAAACATATACTTCTTTTCCTTCTCAACTTCTCTAAAGGATAGAAGATTACATAAAACAATAATTATAACAAAGTGTTGTTTTATAGGTTACATATACAGATGTAGTAGTATAACACTAGCACAAAAAAAAAAAAAAACTGGAAGAGAGAATAGAGATATATAGGAGTAATGTTTCTGTATCTATCTCCCTGGAGTTAAGTTTGTATAAATCTGAAATAGATTCTGCTAAGGTAAGATGTATATGGTAAGCCCTAGAGGACCCACGAAGAAAATAATTCAAACCTAGAGTGAAAAACATTGTTAAAGGAATTAATATGTTACACTACAAAAGATTCACTTGATGCAAAAGAAAGTCTTAAAGGAGGGATAGAGGAACAAAAGAAGACATGCCACATACAGCAAATGAAAAGGAAAATGGCAGATGTGCATCTTACCATATCAATAATAACATTCAATGTGAATGGATTTAACACTCCAATCAAAAGGCAGAGATGGCCAAACTGGATACAAATCAAGATCCAACTACATGCTATCTACAGGAGATATACTTTAGATTCAAAGGTACAAATAGGTTGAAAGTTAAAGAATGGGAAAAGCTATATTTTGCAAATAGCAAACGTAAGACGGCTGGAGTGCTTATACCATCAGACAGATAGACTTTAACACAAAAAACTGTAACTAGAGGTAAAGTGTGACATTTTGTAATAACAACAGGGTCAATCCATCAGAAAAATATAGCAATTATAAACAGACATGTACTAACAACAGAGCCCCAAAATATAGGAAGCAAAAACTGACAGAATTGAAAGAAGAAGCAGACAACAATAATAATTGGAGAATTCAATACCCCACATTCAATAATGGATATAACAACTAGGCGGAAGTACATCAAGGAAAAAGAAGATTTGAACAACACTGTAAATCAACTCCACCTAACAGACATCTATAGTACTCTCCACCCAACAACAGCAAATACACATTCTTCTCAAGTGTACATGGAACATTCTGCAATATAGACAAAAAGCAAAGCCCATAAAAGAAGCCTCGCTAAAGTTAAAAAAATAGAAATCACACAAAGTATATTCTCTGATTACATTGGAGTGAAATTAGAAATCAATAACAGAAAGAAACTTGGGAAATTCACAAATATATGGAAATTAAGCAACACACTCCTAAATAACAAATGAGTCAAAGAAGAAATCACAAGGGCAATTAGAAAATACTTTGAGATGAATGAAAACAAAGCCACAACATACCAAAATTTATTGGGGGTGGCTAAAGCAGTACCTAGAGGACTATTTATAGCTATAAATGCCATGTTGAAAAAGAAGAAAAGTCTCAGATAAATAACCTAAAATTCTACCCTCACAATGGAAAAAGAAGAGCAAACTAAACCCAAAGCAAGTAGAAGGAAGGAAATAATAAAGATTAGAGTGAAAATTAATGATAGAAAATAGAAAAACAATAGAGAAAATTAACAAAAGTAAAAATTGGTTCTTGGAAGAGGTCAACAAAATTGGCAAATCTTTAACTAGACTGACCAAGGAAAAAAGAGAGAAGATTCAAATTACTAAAACATTAATTAAAGAGGGGACATTACTACAGACCTTACAGAAATAAAAAGATTATAGGGGAATACTATGATCAATTCTTTTCCAAAAATTTACATAATTTAGGTAAAATAGACAAATTCTTAGAAGGAAACAAATTACTAAAATGGACTCTGAAGTAAATAGAAAATATGGATAGATCTATAACAAAGAAATTCAATTAGTAATAATAACTGAAATAAAAATCCCAATCTACTCACAAAGAAAAGCCCAGGCCTAGATGTTTGATGAATTCTATCAAATATTTAAAGAAGAATCAGTACCAATTATATACAGACTCTTCTCTCCCTACTCCCACCACCCACCCAAAAAAATAGAAGAATGAACGATTCCAACTTATTTTATGAGGCTAGTATTACCCTGATACCCAAATCAGACAGAGACATTGCAAGGGGAAAAAAATCCTATGGACCAATATCTCTTGTGAATTTAGAGGCAAAAATCTTTGACAAAACACTACCAAACAGAATCCAGTAACATATTGTGGAATTGAAAAAAGATGGAGTCTCTCATGTTAAGGCACCAAAATGGAGCCAAGCAGACATGAAGAGGAGAGGAACAAATTTCTCCTTCAGGATGAACTTTTGAGCTCATTAACTGCCTGAAATGAGTCTGCAAGTCTTCTCAAAGAAGATGAGATTATCGGGGCAGAGACTGTTCCTGTCAGAGTCACCTCCCACATTCCTAAGTTTACTGGCTTGTTTCCACTGACTCTCACTCTGATGATTACCTTGTGCCTGGAATCTGATAAAAGACATACCTTCCTCCTTTATTTTCTTTGCCTTTGTTAGCCATGACTATAAAACCTTCCTTCCCCCTCCAATGGCCAGAACACAATTCAAGGGCTACTTGAATCTGTGCTTCCCAGGCTGTAGTCCTAACAAACCCCGAATAAACTTCCTTTTGTTTTAAGTTTTACCAGAGTTTACTTCATAATCGATTGACAATATAAAAAGATTGTACACTATGACAAAGTGGAATTTATCCTAGGAATGCAAGATTGAGTTAACATCTGAAAGTCAATTAATATAAAACACCATATCAATAGACTAAAGAACAAAAACCCATTATCATCTTAATAGACACAGAAAGAGCATTTGACAAAATCCTGCACCTCTTTATGATAAGCAGTCAAACTTGGAAAAAAATAAACAAACAAAACTTGAAAGCAAACAAATTTGGAAGAGAATGAACTTCCTCAATTTGATAAGAGGTAGTTATGAAAAATCCACAGCTAACATCATACTTAATGGTGAAAGACTGAGTGATTTCCCTTTAAAATCAGGAACAGACAAGGATGTTCACTCTTGCCACTTCTGTTCAACATTGTACTGAAGGCTCTAGCGAGGGAAATGAGGCAAGAAAATGAAATGAAAGGCATCCAGATTTGACAGAAAGAAGTCAAGCTATCTCTACAGATGACATGCTCACGTATATTGAAAATCTTAAGGAATCCACTAAAAACCTATTAGAACTAATAAATGAGTTCAGCAAGGCTGCAGAACACAAGATCAATATACAAAAGTCAATTGTATTTCTATAGATTAGCAAAGAATAATCAGAAAATGAAATTAAGAAAACAATTCCATTTATAATGGTATCAAAAAGAATAAAATATCTAGAAATAAACTTAACAAAAGAAGTGCAAACCTTATTCTCTGAAAAGTAAAAAACTTGAAAAGAAATTAAGGACCTAAATAAATAGAAAGATATTCCATGTGCATGGATCAAAAGACTTAAGATTGTTAAGATACTAATAAGTCCCAAATTGATCTACAGATTTAATGCAATCTTCATCATAATTCAAGCTGTCGTTTTTGCAGAAATTGACAAACTGATCCTAAAATTTATATAGAAATTCAAGGGATCTAGAATAACTAAAACAACCTTGAAAATGTGGGAGGACTCCTACTTCTCAAATTCAAAAGTTACTACAAAGCTAGAATAATTAAGAAAGTGTGGTACTGGCATAAGGGTAGACATATAGATCCATGGGATAGATTTGGAATCCAGAAAAAAAGCCCCTCACATTAGAATTTTTGACAACAGTACTAAGATAATTCAGTGTGGGAGAGAACAGTCTTTTCAACAAATGGTACTGGGACAACTGAATGTCCACATGCAAAAGAATGAATTTGGACCCCGCTTCATACCATAACAAAAATGAACTCTAAATGTAAAAGCTAAAACCATAAAACTCTTAGAAAAAACTTATAAGCATAAATCTTTGTGACCTTAGATTAGGCAATGGGTTCTTAGACATGACACCAAAAGAAACAAAGGAAAAAGCCAGATAAACTAGCCATAATAAAAATTTAAAACTTTCATGCTTCAAAACCACCATCAAAAAAGTGAAAAGACAACCAACAGAATGAAAGAAAATATTTGCATGTATTGATTAAAGATTTGTGTCTAGAAAATATAGAAAACTCTTAAAATTCAACAATAAAAAGATAAATAACCCAATTTAAAAATGGGTGAAGAATCATTTCTGAATAGACATTTCTCCAAAGGAGATGTACAGATGGCCAATAAGCACATGAAAAGATGCTCAACATCATTAGTCATCAGGGAAATGCAAATCAAAACCACAAGGAGATATTATTTCACACCTACCAGGATGGCTATTATCAAAAAGTCTGATAATAAGTGTTGTTGAGGATGTGGAGACACTGGAACCCTCATCCACTGCAGATGGGAATATAAAATGGTGTAGCCACTTGGGAAGTGGCTTTGTTGTCTGGCAGTTCCTCAAAAGGTTAAAGAGAGCTACCATCTGACCCCAGGATTTTCACTCCTTGGGATACCCAAGAGAAATGAAAACTTAGTCCACAGAAAACCATGAATGTTCACAGCAGCATTCTTCATAATAGCCCAGAAGTGGAAACAACCACATGTCCACAAACTGAAGAATGGATAAACCAAAGGTGGTATATTCATACTGTGAAATAGTATTTGGCAATACAGAGAATGAAGTACTGACACATGCGATGACATGGATGAACCTTGAAAACACTATGAAAGAAGCCAGACACAAAAGACCACATATTATATGATTCCATTTATATGAAATGTCCAAATAGGCAAAACTATAGAGAGAGAAAGAAGATTAGTGGTTGCCTAGGGCTGGGGAAGAGGCAGAAGAGGGGTTTAAGGGGTGATGGCCAGGGGTGCAAGGTTTCTTTTTGAGGTAACGAAAATGTCCTAAAATTGATTTTGGTGAAGGTTGCACAACTCTGTGAATATGCTAAAAACTGTTGACTTTTACAATTATAAATAGGTGAATTGTATGGTATGTGAATTATATTTCAATAAAGCTGTTATTAAATAAAAACAACTCTATGCCCTGTGGACACCCAAAAGCTTTCCCTAAAATGACTGCAAATTGGCTCGGGGATGGGAATTTTATTCGTGGGCCTCCTTTGGTATCACCTCTTGATCCAAGAATTCTGGCCTGGTTCCACAACGCATTGACCCAGAAATGGAACTCGGCCCTTTGCTGAAGTCTTGTCCTCCCGCCCTGCACTGCCTCTTAAGAAGCAGTGGTGACTGCACTGGAGATGGGGCAGAGCAGAGGGAGGGGATGACATTACAGAAGAGCAGGCAGCTTTCCAACGAACATTAGGTATCCTGGGTTTTAGGACGCTCTTCACCCATTTCTTAACTGGGGAGGCCTTTCCTCAGCCTTCTGCACCCCCCACCCGTGTCCCTCAGGCCATCTTCCCAGCAACTGCCCTCCCTTCCTGTCTGGAGCAAACCAAATACCTCCCCAGCATCTCTCAGGCAGAGCCGTTTATAATCAGACACTTCTCTTGTGGCCTTCATTGTCCTTTTTATGGCCCCTGAGCTGAGGTTCCACCCAAGAAATCTATCAAAATATTTCTTAACAAAGATAAATATCTCCCTAAGAGGAATTCTATTGTCAGTTGTTAAGATACTAATGTGACTGTTTTTTTAAAGTGGAGAGAATAGTTTAATGAACCTCATGTATCCATCACTCCCAGCTTTAACAATTATCAGTGTTTTGTTAATCTTGTTTTCACATAAGACAAATACTTCATCTCAGTTACTTCTTATTTTGGGGGCTTTTAAAATAAAAATTCAAACGCTCCTGTCAGAGCCAAATAGAATACAGACGGAACCACCTTTTGTTCTTTCCCACTGCCGGGAATCCAGGGCGGGGGATGGAGCGTGGGAGCCCCAACCCGTAGCCGTCGGGGGGCTGCAGGTGGGCGCGGAAGCAGTTGGTTCGGGTGAGTGCGACCACGGCGGATGGGGAGGGGCGCGTAGACTTGGACGCGGAGCGCAGAGTCCCGGGACCGCGTTCGCGGGCCAGGCTGCAGGCGGGCTAGAGCGCGGTGTCCGACATGAGGTCCTGTGGCGCCCCCTCGCGGGAGTAGAACTCATCAATCACGCTCTGCGGGATGCGCTTCAGCATCTCTTTGGGGAAGATGCGCAACAGCTTCCAGCCCAGGTCCAGCGACTCGAACACCGAGCGGTTCTCGTAGGGGCCTAGCGACAGAGCGGGAGGGTTAGGCGCGTGTGTGTGTGTGTGTGTGTGTGTGTGTGTGATAGCGGGGTAAGGGGCTTACTGCCTTAACGCCCCCAAAGCGCCTCACCCTGGTTGATGAAGTTCTTCTCGAATTTCTGCAGGAATTCCAGATAGAGCAGATCCTCCGAAGTGAGAGCCTCCTCCCCGACCACTGCCTTCATGGCCTGCACGTCCTTCCCGATGGCGTAGCAGGCATACTGGGTGAAGACACGGGCGAGGGGACGGGGCGGGGGGGGGGGGGTGGGGGAGGGTCGGCGGTCACCGCAGGCTTACCACTGGAGCCCAATGGCCCCCAAACTGGCCGTGCGTGGCCCCTTTCTGGGGGAGCGACTTTTCCAGGAGAAAAGCTCGTGGTCCAGACAGGGCTCAAACCTCCAGCTTCTGAAACTAGCTTACCCGCCAGCCCTGCGCCCTCTCCTTCTTACCAGCTGGTTGGAGACATCTCCGTGGTCCTTTCTCGTCATGCCCTCCCCGATGGCGGACTTCATTAGCCGCGACAGGGAAGGGAGCACGTTGATGGGGGGGTAAATCTGGGGGGGGAGCGGAGCAGAAGAAGGGAGTGGCAGAGGCAGGGTCCGAACTTTCCTTTTCTTCCCACTGCTACTTCTCTCCCCTCCCCCTACTGGTTCTCGGGAGACTGGTCCTCATTTGTCCTACAGAGAGGACACTGGTCACTCCCTGCTCTCATTCATCTCCCACAGATTCTAGGTCTTGGGTATGCTGGTGTCCCCAGGTGTGCTCCTAGACAGGAGAGTATCAAGGGAGATGACATGACCTTAGTGAAAGGCTTGCTATTTCAAAACTTTTGATTATTTGGCCAAAAACCAAGTTGAAGCTTAATAGTTAATAGCTGCAAAGAAAGAACGTGCCAAGCGAAGAAGAAAAGGTCGTGGGGTGCCCTTAACCTCAGATAGGACAGACACAGTTTCTAACCCGTTGGCACATTATTCACTATCTATTTGTGTCGGTTACCCTTGTTTCCTGTTCACCAAAGCAAACTACTGGCAAGGAAGAGAAATGGTATTTATTTAGTATATACTATCTGCTAGATGCTTTCTATATGCCAACTTATTTTATCCTCCACAATGCAACTGTGTGATAAGTATTATTGTTCCTATTTTATAGAAGAGGAAACCTAGTATCAGAGAGATGAAATTATTTTCTCCAGGTCCCACAGCCAGGTAGGCTGGCTTCTGCCCTGACCTGCCTTCTGTCTGTGGACCACACAGTCTTCCAGGGAGGGGGGTTATCTCTTGTTTGGGGTTAGCCTTGCCTGGCCCCTCCTAATTCACAGAGAGACAAAGCACAGGGGGTGGGGGTGGGACATCTGTTAGTCTGTGTCTTTGGGGTGGAAGTGGGTATGGAGGGGACAGTACCTGTCTATTATGAAGCTGTCTGTCCACGTAGATCTGTCCCTCTGTGATGAAGCCCGTCAGGTCTGGGATCGGGTGGGTGATATCTACAAGGAAATGCGTTGGCCTCAGTGTAGATGGGGCCCACGTCTCCACCCCCTCAGGGCCATCTGGGTTCTATTCCCCTCACTGGAGTGATAGGGGTTGGGAGCGGGGGCAAGAAAAGGATAGTGTCCACCTTGATGGAGGAACAGAGCCACTGCACATCTATGCAAAGAAGCATGGGCCCTTTAAGGGTCCAGGTGGGAAGAGAGGGCAGGGGGCTGTGGAGGTAGTGGGCAGTGAGGAAGCTCACCATCATTGGGCATGGTGAGGATGGGGATCTGAGTGATGGATCCGCCCCGGCCTTCCACGCGGCCCGCCCGCTCGTAGATGGTGGCCAGGTCTGTATACATATATCCAGGGAAGCCTCGGCGCCCTGGCACCTCTTCCCTAGCAGCCGAGACCTGTCCGAGGGCAATAGGGTAGGAGAAAGGGTGAGAGGCAGACACAGGAAGGGTGAGTGGGAGGGTCAGCAACCGTGTGAGAAGTGCGTGGGGGGCAGGAGAGGAATGGCCAGGCTGCTACTGCTCCCTGGAGCTCACGGGAGTGGGGGCAGGCCTGGGTGTGTGAGCTCTGGGGTCCAGGGGCTAGGGAGAGGCAGGGATGAACCTGACACCCCTTGCCGGCCACCTCACCTCCCGCAAGGCCTCTGCGTAGGAACTCATGTCCGTCAATATGACCAGCACGTGCTTCTCACACTGGTAAGCGAGGAACTCAGCAGTGGTCAGCGCCAGGCGCGGGGTGATGATCCGCTCGACCCTGGAGGTATGGCCAGTGTGGAGAGAGCCTGGAGGCCCAGGCCTCTGCTCCATTTAGCCCCAGTGCTGAGTGGAAAGTGAACTGGGAAGCTGGTACTGTGCATAGTAGCAGAGTGGGTATGCTGAGCCCCTGCTCCCAGCCCCCAGGTCAGGGCGATGGTTCCTGGGAGTGGGCACTCAGCCAAGTACGACACTCCCTCCTCCTACTGTTCAAGGTAGGAAAGGGGCAGAGGCTGGGGCAGGTGGGGAGTTGGGTGAGGGTGGGACAGTCAGGGCCAGGCATGTCTAGTGAGGATGACAGTGGCCCACCTGTGGCATCTCAGAGCCAGGTGGGGTCTGCTCTAGCTCCCTCTTCACCAGGGCACCCTGCACTCGGGTCACTGGAGACTCTCCCTCCATGTCCTCAGGATTCTTTCCTCGCTGTTCCTCCCTGCTCCTAAGCATACTCAGTCTGCACGGTCCACGCGCTCCCTGGCCCGCAGCCACTGGCTGGCGGTCCCTCTGGCTCCAGCTACTCAGTCCTCAGGCTCTGTGCCTGTGAGTCTTTCCTTTGGTGACTCATCGTGGCCCCCAGAGCTCTGTTACTTAGTTTTTAAGTACTCTTAGTACCCAGGATAGTTTATTAGAATTTTTTTTCATCCACCTGATCCCCAGATTTAAACTCACTTTTTCTAAACTTTTAAAATAGAGTTTTTCTAAACAAATGGTTTAGGGAAATATCTCTTTAGGGGTGACTTTGTGGAAGGGACCTAAGGATGAGGAGCCCTGATTCTGGACAGTGGCTGGACGCAGGTTGTGGGCAGAGCAGAGGGGCTGCAGGTGGCAGGCGGGGTGGTGGCCTGGCTCCCTCTGTCTCTCCGTGGGCTGTCCCTGCCCCGTGCCCAATCTCAGCTTCCCCATCTGCACAATAAGGGGTTGTTGTCCCGGCTCTGGCCCGTAGCTGTAGTTCTGGGATGCCCCTGAGCCGTGGTACTCTGAATCTTGGAAGGGGACAGGGCCTGCTGCCTGAGGGCGGTATGGGCATCAGGGGAGGGCTCACGTTGGGTCGTTGGCCAAGTTCAGGAAGAGGCAGACATTCCCCATGGTCCCGTTCTGCTCGAAGTCGGACTTGAAGAATCTGGCTGTCTCCATGTTCACCTGGACACACAGCAGGGAGGGCTGGAGGCAGGGCCTAGAGGCCTGAGAGCGGGGACCCGGGTTCCTCCCATCTCTTCTCAGTAAAGCCTATCAACTGACTGGCTACCAGTCACTGGAGGTGAAGATGCCATGGTCACTGGGGGGACCCTGGGGCTTGAGAAGGCAGGGGCTGGGGTTGCTGCCCAGTCCTGAGTAGGGTCTCATCAGACCCCCAAAGAGAGGTTCAGACTCCAGGCTGAACTCTGCTCAGTACCATCTGCACCACCTTGGCCAGCTGCTTCCCCACTAAACTCCCATACCCCCCTGGGGCCCTTCTCAGAGCCCCCTGGCATCCCCCTCCTGAAGCTGTCTTGTCTCCCCAAATTCTCTGGCTTCCCCCTCCTCCGGGCCAAGCTGGGCTCATCTTGTAGGTACCATAGCCTTTGGGATGCTCAAGGGACACGCGGCCCTGGTCACTGAGCCTGCCACACCCCCTCTAGTCATGCTCTTGCCTCTCCCACCAGACAGACCTGGACCGGGACGCTTTCCAAGGAGAAGACTTGTGCCTCCCCCATCAGATCAGGCCATGCCAGGGGCCAAGGGAGACAAGGCTGCCCGTCCATGGCTTCCAGAACTTGCCAATCTGCCCAGCCCCTCTTACCCCCATGGCTGCAAAGACGATGGCGAAGTTGTCGTCGTGATAGTCCAGCACAGCCTTGGACTTCTTCACCAGCCCAGCCTGGCGGCAGATCTGGGCGGCAATCTGGGGCGGAGCAGGGGTGGGGGAGTTGCGCATGTCAGCACCAGAGCCCAGAGCCCAGAGCCCACCCCACTGAGCACCACTGAGGAGGATGGATGGAGCAATGTCCAGTCCATCCTCCTGCCAGGGCCTCTGGTGGGAAGGATCCAAGGCCTGAAAGGTGAAAGGGCTGCCCCAGGTCCTACAGCCTTTTGGGGAGGGGGGCACCCTATTCCGTGGCTGTTAAAGGGCTGAGGGTGCCTGTCAGGAGAAGCAGGGCAGAATAACAGTTCCAAAGAGCAATTGCCTCAGCACGGGTTTGGGGTGGTTTGGCCCTTCACGCCCCCGGTGCCTCCCTGAGGCCGCTGGGGGTGATCTGAGTGCAGAACTGCAGGCCTGCAGGGTGGGGAGCTGCCAGTCACACAGGTCCAGATGTGCGTGTGCAGGGGGAGAGCGGGGACGCCTATGCCCTCTAACCACTATTTCGAGGGTGCACTGGGACACATCCAGGATTGGTCATTATGTGGCTGGTTAGGGGAGGAGCATCCAGAAACCTTGTCACCTGGCTGCTCTGAGAAGAACCGGCTGTTCACTCTTGGTGGTGGGAGTGGGGCAGGGAGTCTGCAAAGAGAGGCTTCAGATGGCTGTGGGGCGGCATGAGAAGGCTTCACCCGGTGCAGGGAGGAAAGCCCATTACAAGGACCAGTGGGCAGCGCTGTCAGCCCGGCTGAGCAGGACTCTCAATACTGGGGCTAGCAACGGGCTCTCTTGTGAGCCAAGGAGTGCACCACTCACTCAGGCAGAGGCTTGAAGACCTGCTTGGGGACAATGAGGGGGTCTTGTGCAGCCCTGAGTCCCTGAGCTAGCAGAGGACAACTGCCAGTCTGAATGCTGATGGTGCCAGCTGGGCCGGCCCCTGACTGCTCTGCACAGGCGCCCCTCCTTGCTCACCCACCAGCCCCGGCCTCAGCTCTGTCCCTTCCACCTGGCCCTGTCTGCAGGCCCCTGCAGGCCTAACCTCATTGTGGGGAAGCCCGGCTGCTGAGAAGATGGGGATCTTCTGCCCACGGGCAATGCTGTTCATGACATCGATGGGAGAGATGCCCGTCTGAATCATCTCCTCGGGGTAGATGCGGTCGTGGGGGTTGATGGGCTGGCCTGGGAGGTGATGATGGACCAGGGTTCAGGTCTCTCTCTGCCCCCCAAACCTGCCCCCCAAATCTGCCCCAGACTCCAGAGTGGCACTGTGTAACAGAACTTTCTGTGATGATAGAAATGTGCTCTGACTCCGCTGCCCAACACAGTAGCCCTAGTCACATGTGGCTACTGAGCACGTGAAATGTGGTTTTCAAATGAAATTTTATTCTATTTGAATTCATTTGTATTTAAATGGCCACATGTCAGCGCTCCCTTTGGACAGCGCTGCCCTGGTGCATTGTAAGTGGCAGGCAGGCGGGAGCTCAGGCTGGCCCCCGTGGGCCGAACCAGCGCCCTCTCCAAGATCTATAGGTACTGTGTGGGATTCGGAGGACCTGAGGGTGACCCAGAGACCTCTTACCTGGGAGATCCACCTCTTAGCCTGAGCAGCCCTGGGGGTGAGCCCTGGGCAGTTGCCCCTGGCCTGTGTCTGGGGCAGAGCTTCCAAGGGCAAGGTGGCAGAGGTGATGACTGGGGGTGGGGAAGATGGTTAGAGGCTGGCTCCCGAAAGCCATCCAGAGCTCCTGGTCACTCACCATTGATATCCAGGAAGTCTTCTGCCATGACCACTGGCCCCTTGTCAATGGGTTTGCCGGAGCCATTGAAAACCCGACCTGTGGGTGGGCGAGGGGTGTTGTAGGGTGCTCAGGGCCAGCCCTGTGTCTCTCCCTGCTGCTCCCCCTCCATGCCACCACCAGCTCCCGCCGCCCCCCATGTCCCGATTGCCCTGTGTCCCCCTCCCCCTCAGCCCCCAGAGAGCTGGATACAGTGACTGTCTCTTTAAAGGGTCTTCCCTTCTCTCCTGGAAACCTTTACAGGCAAGATCTTGGCCCAGGACCATGACTTGAATGGGGGAGGGGTGGTTTAGGGCTGGAAAGAGGAGACAGCCAGGTATGGCAGATCTTGGGAGGAAATTAGGGGACGTGCAGTCCATTTCAGCCTGACCCCAAATAGATGGCACCTGCTGTGCCTCTAGTTTATGGAACCCGCCTTCCTCATTTATTGAACACCTGCTATATGTCAGGCCCTGTGCTGGGGTCAAGGATCAAAGAGAAAAGAAGACACAACCCCTGACCTCAAAGAGCTCACAGAGGAGGCAGACGTGTAAAGAGGCAACGACAGTGCAGTGTGCTAAGTGCTTGGTCAGGGAAGCCGGGCTGGAAGGACAGAAGAGCACCCCTCGCCCCACCCCAGTGCCTCACCCAGCATGTCCTCTGACACTGGAGTCCGTAGGATGTCCCCTGTGAATTCGCAGGTGGTCTTCTGGGCATCGATCCCAGAGGTCCCTTCAAACACCTATGGGACAAGAGGCTAGTTACTCTAATAAGGAGCTTGCTGGGGAGAATGGGGCCTCCCATTCTGCCATTTCTGCCCAGCTCTGGGTAAGGTGCTCTCAGAAAAGTGGGACATTTCTTGTCTTTGCAGCTTATAAGATAGTGTGGGAACTTTGTGGGTTCATTCATTTATTCCACCAGCCAACATCTCATTGACTTACCTGCACAATGGCCTTGGTGCCAGCCACCTCAAGCACTTGCCCGCTCCTCTGAGTCCCATTGGGGAGGGTGAAGTTGACGATCTCGGCATACTGGGCAAACTGGTGGGAGGAGAGAGCAACCCAGAGTGCCAGTGAGACCACAGGTGAAGTCCCTGTCTCCTCCCCACCCCTCCTTGATCCAGTCTTTAGCTCCCATCTCCCCTGTTGTGCCCAAACACTCTTGGAAATGAACTTGAGGGTCTGGGAGGTGGGATGCTTGCATTCTGTTTGGGAGGCAGTATACCTGGATGGGTAGGAGTGCCGACTTTAGAGCTGGAAGACCGGGGTTAGAATTGAAGTTCTGATGCTTAGAAGCTGTGTGACCTTGTGGAAGTTACTTAACGTTCCTGAGTCTTACTTTCCTCATCTTTAAAATGGGGGTAATAATGATAATACCTACTTCACAGGGCTGCTGTGGGGAGGAAATGAGATAATATATGGAAAGCCACTAGCTGGTGCCCAGCAGCTCGTCACAGCTCAGTAGAATGTAGTAGCTATTATGGCTGTTTAGTTCTCCTGGACAGCACAGTTGTGTCTGCCCCTGGGGGAAGATGGTGAACACACTGGCAAAGCGCTTTCCTTGGCTCCCAGACGTCCCTGTGTACCAGGGGCAGTCTGTCCCTAGCCATGAAGCTGGGATTGATTCACATGTCTTCCTCCTAGGCTTCAGGAATAAAAGGAATCAGGCCAATATCTGGACTACATAAAGAACTTCTACAACTCAAGAGTAAAAAGGCAAATAACCCAAGTAAAAAATGGGCAAAGTATCTGAATAGACATTTCTCCAAAGAAGATATATAAATGTGCCAATAAGCACATCAGATGCTCAACATCATCAGTCCTTAGAGAAATGCAAATCAAAAGCACAGTGAAGGAAACAAGTGTTGGAGAGGATGCGGAGAGAAGGGAACCCTCCTACACTGCTGGTGGGAGTGCACACTGGTGCAGCCACTGGGGAAGACAATATGGAGATTCCTCAGAAAATTAAGAATAGAAATACCATATGATCCAGCTATTCCACTGCTGGGTATTTACCCAAAAAACACAAAAACATGAATGCATAAAGATACATGCAACCCTATGTTCATCACAGCATTATTCACAATATCCAAGACATGGAAGCAACCTAAGTACCCATCAAGGGATGAATGGATAAAGATGCAGTTATATATACACAATAGAATACTGCTCAGCCATAAGAAACAATGAAATCCGGCCATTTGTGACAAGATGGATGAACCTTGAGGGCATTATGCTCAGTGACATAAGTCAAAGGGAGAAAGTCAAATGCTGTATGACCTCACTCATAAGTAGAAGATTAAAACAACAATCACATAGAGACAGAGATTGGATTGATGGTTACCAGAGGAGGGAGGAGGGAGGAGGGAGGAGGGATGGGTGATTAGGCACGCGTGTGTGGTGATGGATTGTAATTAGTCTTTGGGTGGTGAACATGATGTAATCTACACAGAAACTGAAATGTGTAACCGTGTACACCTAAAATTCATATAATGTTATAAACCAATGTTACTGCAATAAAAAAATTAAAAAATAAGACTGCGTTTAAAAATATTAAAGAGAACTTCTCTGAACAATGCCGCTCCCTATCTCCCCATCTCAAATCTTCTCGTTTCATCACCCAGTTCATTTTCTTCACAGAAATTACCAGTATCGGAAATAATCTCATCTATTTAATTGTTTACTTTTTTTTTTTTGAGAGGTGAACTTTCATTTAAAAAGCTCATTCTAAAAGGCTGTGGTTGTTTCTTTGTTTTTTTAAAAAAATTTTTATTTTTTTCAGATGTGCATCGTGTTTCAAATTCTGTTTACTTTTTTTTTTTTTAAGATTTTATTTTTCCCTTGTTCTCCCCAAAGCCCCCCGGTACATAGTTGTATATTCTTCGTTGTGGGTCCTTCTAGTTGTGGCATGTGGGACACTGCCTCAGCGTGGTTTGATGAGCAGTGCCATGTCCGCTCCCAGGATTCGAACCAAGGAAACACTGGGCCGCCTGCAGCGGAGCGCACGAACTTAACCACTCGGCCACGGGGCCAGCCCCTCTGTTTACTTTTTTATTGTCTCCCTTCACCAACCAGAATGTAAGCTCCATGAGGGCAGGTACCTTATTAATCTTGAGCAACTCATGGTGCCTGACCTTTGGGAGGTACATAAAAAGTACTGCTGGAACAACAACAAAAAAGCACAGTGAGATACCACTTCACACTCACTAATACGGCTGTAATAAAAAAGATAATAACAAGTGTTGGCCAGCCCCAGTAGCCTAGTGTTTAAGTTTGGCATGCTCCACTTCAGCAGCGTGGGTTCAGTTCCCAGGTACTGACCTACACCCTTCATCTGTCAGTGGCCATGCTGTGGTGGTGGCTCACATACAAAAAGAGAAAGATGGGCAGCAGATGTTGGCTTAGGGCGAATCTTCTTCAGCAAAAAAAAAAAAAAAAAAAAAGAACAAGAAAAAGAAAAAAGATAACAAGTGTTGTTGAGGATGTGGAGACATTGGAACCCTCATAAACTGCTGCTGGGAGTGTAAAATAATGTAGCCACTTTGGAAAACAGTCTGTGTAGCAGTTCCTCAAAAGGTTAAACCTTTTTATAGAGGTTTCATGTAGAGTTACCATATGGCCTAGCAATTCCCCTCCCGGGTATATATCCAAGAGAAATAAAAACATAAAAACTTGTATATGAATGTTCTAGTAGCATTATTCATACGAGCCAAAAAGTGGCAACAAACCAAATGCCCACCAACTGAAGAATGGATAAAGGAAATGTGATATATCCGTACAATGGCATGTTGTTTGATAATAAAAAGCAAAGAAGAACTGATGCATGGTATAACATGGATGAACCTTGAAAATATGCTAAATGAAAGAAGTTGATCACAAAAGACCACATATTGCATGATTCCATTGACATGAAATGTCCAGAATAGTCAAATCCATTGAGACAGAAAGCAGATTAGTATTTGCTGGGGTTGGGGAGAGGGAGGATTGAGGGTGACAGCTAACAGGTACAGGGTTTCCTTTCTGAGGTGATGGAAGTGTTCTGGAATTAAATAGTGGAGATGGTTGCACACCTCTGTACATATACTAAAACCCACTGAACTGTACACTTTAAAAGAGTGAAGTTTGTGGGATGTGAATTAGAACTCAATTTTAAAAAAAGACCAGGCTTTCCCTTCAGGACCACCAGCAGCTGGTGGGCCCCCAGGGAGTCCCCCAGCTTTGCTGTCTGCGCATGCTCCCGGAGCCAGGTTCTCAGTCTTCACCCACATCTGGAGGAGGCTACCAGCTGGGCCAGGGAGACTGGGCAGAGAGAGCACCCTCCCCACTGACCCTGGTCCTCGGCACCAAGAGCGCCGGGTCCTGTATCTGCACCTCTTCCCAGGGGAGGAACTGGCGAGGATGGTGTCTTCACCCAGCCTCCCTACCTTGCTTCCCAGCTTGTTGATTTGCTTCAGGGAGTAAATCAGAGCCTTAACCCAATAAAAATAAATGATAAAAAGATGACACCCCTGCCCCCACCGAAGTTCCTAATATTCTGGGAAATTAAAGTACTTCTCTAAATTACTCCTTGGACAAAACTGAAATGACAGATTATCTAGACAAGAATGAAAGGCATCACTGCGAGCCTTGATCTGTGGAACACATCGAGGGGGACGATGCTTTCTGATCATAATCAAAGTAAGTTAGAAATCAATAACAAAAGAGAGAAAAACCTCATACATTTGGAAACTTAAAAGCATTCTAAATGTAGAAGAATTTATGATCAGAATTCGAAAACATTTGGCACTAAAGAATAAGGAAAAATTATATATTAACATGTGTGTGATGCATTTAAAGCTTTAAATGCTTATATTAGAAAAGAAAAAAGGTTGAGGAAGCTTAAAAGTATGCAACTTAGAAGTTAGAAAAAGGACAGCATTACAACTCCTGGAAAGTAGAAGAAGTAACAAGAGAGCAGAAATCATTAAGGAAGAAAAATATATATAATGGAAAAGATCAACAAAGCCAAATTGGTTCTTTGAAGAGCCTAATAAAACAGACAAATCTTTGGCAACACTGATTAAGAAAAGAGTAAAGTCATGAATAAATAATTGTTGGATTAAAAAAGTCAAAACTAGCTATGCTAATAATTTTAAAAATTATTAAAAAGAATAGAAAGGAATTATGAACAATTTTATGTAATATGTTACAGAACTTAGATTAAATGAATAAAGTCCTAGTAGAAAACAACTCAAACCAAAAACAATTAAAAACTAAATAGAAAATCAGAAGAGTTCTGTAATGCTTGAGACATTGAATAATTTAAAATCTTTCCACAAACACCAGTCCCTAATAGTTTACCAGTGAGTTCTAACAATCAAGGAACAATTTAAAATTTACTTAAGCTCTTCAAAAGACTGGAAAAAAAGTGATAGTCTTTAATTCATTTTATGAGGCAAGCATAACCTTGATACCAAGATAAGATAATTATGGGAAAATTATAGGCAATCTCACTCATGAATATAGATGCAAAAATCCTAAACAAAATATTAGCATACCAAATCCAGCAATGTATAAAAAAGACAAAGTTACAAACAAACCAAATAATAAAAGAAAAAAATTAAAAAACAAAAAATGAAGATAAACACACACACAAATAAAAATAAAGAAGACCAAGCTGGGAGTATTCCAGGAATTTAAGGTGAGTCTAATATTAGAAAATCTACTAAAGTAATTTATCTCATAAGTGGATTAAAGGATTAGAAAATTTTTTACTGTGATCAAGTAAAAAAATTTTAAAGAAAGTTAAAAAAACTATCCATTATTAGAAATGAAAAACAAAGAACAAAACTACTCTTTGAAAACAGAGAATAAAAGGGAAATTCCTTACCTCAAAGTATCCTCAAAAAACCTACAGAAAATATCATAGTCAATGGTATAATGCATGAAAGATTCCCTTTAAAATTAGGGGCAAAACAACAATGCCTGGTGTCATCACTCTACTCAGCCTTGTGCTGGAGGGACCAGCCAAAGTCATAAGACGGATGGAAAATAAAGATTAGAAGGAAACAGAACCATAAACTGGAAACCCCCCCACCCCAAATCTGAGACAGTTAGTACCCCCCAAAGAAACTATAGACCAATTTCTCTTATAAATATAGATGCAGAAATTATACATAACCTGTTAGCCAGTCAAATCAAGCAGGATATTAAATAAATAAACAAGTATGGCCAAATAGGATTATTCCAAGAATAGAAGACTGCGTCAGTCAACATTTGGGAATTTGTCAACATTTGACAACACAAGTCATAATAATAAAGAGTTTGTCAACATGTATTAAAAGAAAAATCCCACAGGATTATATAAATAGAAACCAAAAAGGCTTTTGATACAATTTGGCATCTGCTTCTAATACAATTCTATGTAAAATGGGAACGGAAAGCAACTCCTCCAACACTAGACTATTTACCAAAACCAGCATCGACATCCTTCTAAAAGGTGAAATGCTCAACTCATTTTCATTTCCAATAAGATCAGTAACCCAGACAGATGCCTGTATCACTGCTGTTACTAATATTGTTTTGGAAATTTTAGTTTATACAATAAGACAAAAAATAAATTAAAAAGTATACCAATAACCATAAATGGAGAATGTTCTATATTTTTTAAAAAGTGGGGAGAGGAGGAGACTGCATTCTCCAAACATGTCAAAGAATGGCTGTGGAAAAGTTCCGGATTACAGGAAGCGGAACAGACATGATGATTAAATGCATTGCCTGGCTCCCCGGACTCGAGGCTGGATCCTGGATGGGAATGCTAGAGAGGACTTCACCAGGTCAGCTGGCAAACTGGAACGTAGGGGGTAGATTAGAGAACACTATTGGTGTAGATTTCTAAGGTTGATAACTACTGTAGGTATCTAAGAGAACATCCTTATTCTTTGGAAATACACACTGGAGTATTTGGGGATAATTTACTCTCAAAAGATCTCGAAAAAAATTATGCATATACACACACACTCAGAGCAAATGATAGAATAAATGGGATAAAATGTTAACAGTTGGGTATATGGATGTTCTTTGTACTATTTTTATTTCTGCAACTTTTTCTAAATTTGAAATTGTTTCAAAATAAAAAGTAAAATTAAAGTATGCCGATGGGAAAAGAGACATAATTCCCTTTATTTACAGATAATATTGTTTAGATCTAGAAAAACCTGAGAGGCTCTAGTTAAAAAAAAAAAAAAACAATCCAGGATTAATAAGAAGATTTGGCTGTATACAAGATAAAGACATAAAAATCAATCTCTTTTTTTCTATTCCAACAACAATCAGTTAGAAGAGGAAATGGAGAAAAATATTCCATCCCCAATAGGGCCAAAACACATAAAATATCTGGAAATAAAATTTAACAAGAAAGGTATAAGAAAATAATAAAATCATATCAAAAGACACAGAACAAGCCGTGAACCAATGGAGAACAACACTGCTTCCCAAGACAGAATGACTTCCCATAATAAAAATATAAATCCTTTTCAAAAGTTTATAGATTACATGCATTTCCAGTGGATTATTATTTTTTCTGGAACTTAATAAAATGATCTTAAAATTCATATAAATGTCTGAGAATATCCAAGAACAATTACAGAAAAGATCAGGGATGGAGGATTTGCCTTATCAGAAATCAAAATGTGCTCTAAAGCTACTCAAGTCATGTGGTGGGTGTTGGTGTGACACAGACAAACAGATAAGTGCGACAGCCTGGGGTCCAGAAACATCCCAGATTTTACTATCATAGCATGAATGTGGCATATTAGTTCACAGAGAAAAAAAATTTATTCAACAAATGGTGCTAACATAATTGGGTATCTACTTAGGAGATGCCCCCATCAGAAACAAAAATACATTCCAGTCATATAAAAAATTTAAACATAAAGCTGAAACAAACAAAACGCTAGAAGAGCTTTTCTTATTTTCTTTCTTATGAAATAATCCAGTAAAAAGTCAGATAAGGGAAATATCTTTAAGCAAGATAAGAAATCCAGAAGCCATAAACGAAAAAATTAGAAATATTTGATTATATAAACATTTGACATTTCTGAATGGCAAAGACACGGTAAATAAATGAGAATAATAAACAAAGAGCTCTCACCACTCAATCTATACTGCTCAATATGTAGGAAGATTTCACAGAGGAGGAAGTTTTCTAAACAGATAAAAAGATATTCAACTCCCCAAGTCATCAGGGGAATGCAAATAAAAGCAAGCCAGTACTAATTTTCATCTATCAGATGGGCCAGATCATGGGAGATACCGTCCTCGGGGCTAGCTGGCGTGTTGGAAAGTGGCTGCTCTCACACATGGTTGGTAGGAATGCAAATGACAGCAACATTTCTAGGCAAACAATCTTGCCCCAAATCGTCAATATCTATTTAAAAATAAATATACACTTTGAACCAGCAATTCCATTTTGGGGCACATGTCCTAGAGCAATAAAGGCATCCATATGAAAGAGATACATATTGCTGTACTATTTGTAATCGCAAAACCTGTAAACAGGCTGCATGTCTGTCAATAATGGGACTATGGAATAAATCGCAGTGCATCCATACTATGGCCCGCTAGGGTGCTATCAAAAGGAATGAGTACAGTGTGTATCTACTGACATGGAGGGAACCCTTGACGTGTTTTAAGAGACTACATTTCTAATGAAGTACATTTGCCCATATACAGCAGGATCTTTACGTTGGTTATCTCAATAGGTTAGGGGCAGATAGTTAATCTTATGTGTCCTTTCTTTGTTTTACTAGTTACAAGGAGCATGTTTTGTGAGGGGGGAGGGGTTTGGGGGGAGTAATTAAAATAAAAATTTGGGACATGTTCAAGTATAGTGCAAGTGGTTATCACCATCATTACTATTACATTCGCTGCTCCTCACAAACCGGTGACCTTAATGGCTCAGGGTGGCTCAATTCCCCAACAGGCTGTGACCAGCGTGGGGGCCACTCCCCAGGGCACCCCTGCTGGGGTCGAACCTGAGGCCGAAGGGCTTGCAGCTCTGGCAGTCACTGAGGGAAGCCCTGGCTTGGGCCCTGGCTTGTCCTGTGAAGAGCATGCCAGGAAGGCACTCTCGTTCTGCTCCGAACCACCCCTCAGGCTGCTGAGTGGGGGCCCTGGGGGAGGGGGGCTGGTCCCAAGAGGCACACTCTGAGGGCCCCCCAGCGGCTAATGCCCAGCTGTCTTTGGCTTCTCAACCACAAGAGGGAGCCCAAGAGCAGGAACTGCGAGACCCTGGGAAACAAGTTAAACAAAAGCCCTAGCTCCTTTCCCTCTTCTGCTCTATGTCGGCCTGTGTCTGTCTGTCTGTCTGTCTGAAAGGGCCCCTGAGCTCCCTTGTGTGTGGAGGTCATGGTGGGCTGCTAACCTCAGGAGGAAAGTTGGTGGACAGCAATTTTAGGCCAGAGTGGGCCTAAAGGAATTCAGGCAACGGCCCAATAAAAACCAGGCAACGGAGTGATAAAATGTGGTCATTTTGATGTGGGTTTATGCGGATGAGGGAAAGTGAGAGGAAAGGACAGTGGACAGGAGGTGGTGCACCGTGTGGCCCTGAAACACGAAATCAGAGAAAATGAACTTTTTGAACAGCAGAGAGATTATAGTCAGACACGAGGAAGAACTGTCAGAACCATCACGCCCAGGCTCGGAGAATGTAGTCTGGAATCCGTTAGGAAGAAAATGCCAAGCTGTATGTGTGTGTGCGTTGGGTATTGGTTTTGGGGGAGGGGTGGTCATAGCCAGCTAGAGCAATGAGTGCAGAGGAGAATTCCAGTGTGCAGCAATGCCCTTTTACCCAAAGGGGCCCTATTTCCCAGCCACATACTGAGCAAGCCTGATTCTGTCCACTCTCGCTGCTGGTTACTAGCAATCACAGGGAGTGGGGGTGCCTTCCTGCCGCCCGTCTCCTCTGCCGGAGATTCAGCTGAGTTCTCAACCAGCAGGGGTCAGGCCCGGGGGAGCTGCTGCACAGCTCCTGGGGGAGTTCTTAGCAAGCCTGGCGGGACTTGTCCAAGGACACGCTGGCCTCCAGGGCCTCTCCTTTCCCACAGTGCCCAGGGAAGCCTGGAACTCCTCTGTGGAGACTCTCTTCAGAGCTGATGGACACTCTTTTTTGAAAGCTTTTTCCTGTAAGAGTTTGGCAGCAGCCTCAGATGTTAGGAACCAAGTCTGGTGGACAAGGTGAGTGCTTGCTCCAAGGCTCCAATAAGGACTGATGTGAATCACAGAAAACAGGAGTTGGAAGATGCTCTGCAGCAGCTGTTCTCAAAGCGTGGTCCCCAGCCCAGCAGCAGTGGCAGCCTCGCCTGGAACTTGTTAGAAATTCAAATTCTTGGGCCTCTGATCTGTGGAATCAGAACTTTGGGTTGGGGTCCCAAGGATCCCTCCAGGGGATTCTGATGCATGCTCAATTTTGAGAACCAGGGCTCTGGTGACATCTGTCTAGAATATTCCAGGCCGGTGGATATCAGATATCCAGACTCTTCTTTAATGCTTGTACAACCTTGTGTGAGTGTGATTGTGTGTGAGTGTGATTGTGTGTGGGTGTCCTTTTGTGAGATCAGGCCTGTGGGTATGGATGTTTAACGACCCAGGGGAGTCAATTTTACCCTCTACAAATCATGGGGATAGCCTTTTCTGGGTCACATCCCTGGAAAATCAGATGAAAGTGTGGAACCTACCCCCAGAAAAACGCACAGGCACATGAATCCATACCTTCAAAGGTTTGCATACAATTTCAAGGGCTTTAGTCCCCGGGCTAAGAACCTCCGATCTACACAAAATTCTTTCCCCAAATATTTTTCCATTTGAGAAGTATGGACACAGACGCAGTAATTGGCTGTATGATTCAATGGGGACAGAAGGTGGCGCTGTAGAGACAGAACTGTGGGAATTTGCACCATCAACTCTAGAACAAGGAGAGGGGCGTGGGACAGTGGAAAGCGGGGCATAGAGGTGCCTTCTCCACCTCCTGAATTTATGAGACCATAAACTACTGATTCCTTTCCTTCCCTCTGCAAGCCCAGGGTTCTCTGGGTGTCTCCATCACCCAGTTATTCTGTTCTGCCAGAGTCACAGATGCATGCAACATTCACAGAACCGTAGGGCTGGGGATCTATCTCTAGTTTCCTAGTCCACCCCACTCTTCAGCTGGGAAAATGGATGTCGGCATAGGTACCTCCTCTCCATACACACTGGGTCCCCCCTAGACAGACAGGCGTGGTGGGGAGTGTGGTGGAGATGGGTGAGGGCACAGAGGTGGCACCAACTGTTTCAGCAGGCGTATTAGCATTTCTGCATTCCAGGCAGACCTATGGCTAGCTGTTCTCAAGAGGAAATAATAATAATACATTTATCTGATTTGATTCTCATAACAACCCTGATATCATTTAATGATGGAAACTGGGATTTACGACCCTAGATAGATGGCTTTCAAACTTCAGGGAGCATCAGATCACCAGAGGGCTTGTAAAAACAGATTCTGGGCCCCACCCCCAGAGGTTTGGATTCTGTCAGTCTGGGGTAGAGCCCAACAATCTTTATTTCTAACAAGTTCCGAGGTGGTGCAGGTCTGCTGATCTAGAATTGACAGGTAGCTAGTGTAAGAGGTGGGATGAAGCTGGGATTAAAATTCAAGAAGAGTTTAGACAAGACAAGACCATCTGGCCCCGGTGCACACATGCATAGCTGCTCCAACACACTTCCTCCCAGAGCATCCCTGACACCAGAGGACCAAACTTGGTCCAGATGAACTTGGAATGTGTTTTCCAGAAATGAGTCGGTCTGATTTCTCTACTACAGTTAGCTCCAGTTTTGCCAGGTCCATATTTAGTCACGCTAACACGTTCCTTCATTTGTCTCCCTCAGTTATCCACCCTTCCTTTGTACAAACTGAGCACCTACCACGGTCTGGGTTCAGTAAAAGTGCAGCGTGGGGCCCTGGGAGCTCAGGATTAATAAACACCATCCAGGTCCAACAGGAGGGCACAGGGTGTGGCAGGAAGGGGACATGGAGGAGACACATGTTCAGGTAGTAACCAAATGCCTTGACGGCTGCTGCCAACAGACAGTATACAAAGCGGAGAGCAGGGACAGGCTCACTACCCAGAAAGCTGGGAGAGGCTTCCAGGAGAAGGTGACTCTCTGCTAGCCCTGGGGATGAGTCACAGGGAGGGGATGGAGAAGGGTGGTAGAGGAGGCAGAGGGACAAGTATGTGCAAAGGCCGGGAGACATCCAATGGCAGCTCCATGCAGAGACAGTGTGGGTTTCTAGGTGGGGAAGGAAGCACGATGAGAAGGAAGAGTGGAAAGGTATGCAGGAACCCTGATGGAATGTGGGCCCTGTAAGGTGAAGGCGCTGGGCAGGGCCCTAAGTGAGTTCGAAGCAGGGGAGTGAAGGGGTCAGGGCTGCCTGGTTGCAGAGTGGAGGATGGGAGGGCACCAGGCTGCGGGCCCAGAGGCCATGGCCGTAATAAGGTGGTGGTGGGGTGTGAGATTGCTGACAGGACATGGGCACTGACAGACTGGAGTCCAGAAGGGAGAAGTCAAGGGTGGCCCCCAGATTTCCAGTTTGGGGATGAGGTGCACCCCCCAGGGTGGGATGGAATGGGAGACTGAGGGGTGGAACTGGGGGTAGGCAGAGTGATCTCGTCCCTTTGCAGGTCTCCTTATGCCTCAAGAATCCCCAACCCCAGGACTCAAAATACTGCCAGTGTCTGCCATGTTCCTCCAGTTCCCCAGGGGCACATCCCACTTCGTTTTGTGAGGCCCACGGTACTTCCCACCCACGCTGCTGTTTCCCAGACTGAGATATTCCAAAGGCCTCTGAAAATCATCAAGCTCTGGAGAAAAGTGGGCTGGCATTGATTGCCACCCCCTCCTCTCCCTTTTACAAGAAGACCCCTGAGGACAGCAGGTGGGAGAGTCCCGCCTGGTGAGGAAGTCAGACCCAGCCGTTCAACTGCTGAAGAAGAGTAGCAATAGCCCGAATCCCCACCCTGGTCCATTGATGGTAGAAGCAGGTTTCCCAAAGCCCAGAGTGGGGCCCCCACTGAGAAGGCAGGAAGGGGAAACCTCAGAGGGCAGGGGAGACAGCTGTGGCCGGGGGAGAATGTGGGGTGGGTGACAGGGGATCAGAAAGAACAGGGCAGGCCCGGGGGCCATCCAGGGGCAGGACAATTTAGAAGAAATTCTGCACAGGGGCTGGGGAGCCCTGGGATTCAGCCTTAGTGCCTGGGAAGAGGCAGAAGTCTTACCTTGACTTGGTCCAGCACCACCAGGGGCCCGTTGACGCTGCAGACAGTCCTGTAGGCTGCAGGAGGGGCGGGGGTGGGTGAGGGTCTCACACCCAGACACCCAGACACACACACACACACACACACACACACAGAGGCATCCTCTGCCTTCCCCCTCTAGGCACCACCCCCACCTCCTTCCCAGCCTAGGCCATCAGGGTCATTAGCTGTGACAGGGCCAGCCACCATTGCTGTAAGGGTCATGCCCCTGCCCGCAGGGCCCCCGCTGCCTCGGACACCTGCAGGAGGCTGGGGGAGGGCCAGGGCAAGGGCAGAGGCCCCTCAGAGTCCTCCCCTCCCCCATCCATGCAGAGGCCTCTCTTATCCCTGAGGCGGCTTTCTCATCCCTCTGGCCTCAGCCCCACCTTACCCACTCCCTCCTCTCTGACCCAGAACGTTTTCCAAAAGTTTCTGGCTCCCAGCTATGGCCGAGAACTGTCCTCCCCTGCTCCTTCCCAGGACCACACTTCTCTCCATCGCCCCACACTGATGGAGCACTGTGTGCATGGGGAGCTATGGTGTGTGTGTTGGGGGGTGCAGGCAGTGGTGAGAAAAACCAGCCGGGGTGCCTGCTCCAACCGTGCTCTGCTCTGCCTGGGAGGCTCCCACACTCCCTGGGCTCAGTGGGTACCCATGGTGGAGGGGAGATCAATAAGGAAGGAGGAAGAAGCAGAATGTCCCACAGTCCTAGTGGCTGGAGAGACCTACAACAGGAAAACGAGCTCCACTCACAGGGAACATTTGGGTTAGACATCAAGAAACACTTCCTAACTCCAGTGTGGGGGACCGCAACAGAAGGCGCCATGGACTGGCAGACAGGAAGCCTATTTTGTTTCCACTAGGGGCTAGCTGAGGGACCCTGGGGTGTCCCTCACCCACAACCCTGGGTCCTTGTGAAGTGCTAATGTGACAACTGAGATGAAGGAACTTGGCAAGGCAGGGTGGGCAGGGCTGTCTGTGAAGTTGCTTGGTCACTCACAGGCTGGAAGGACCTCCGAGTCCAACCCTCCTTCTACAGGCAAGGAGAACAGGGCCCGGCACGGTGAAAAGCCTGGCCGAGCGCCACACTGCACACTTGGGGCAGGACAGGGGCCAGGATACCACCTTGTGCTTCCCTTCAGACCACATGGGCTCCCAGCCACTTACCCTGGTCCTTCCAAGCAAGCCTGGCTCCAAGCCTCTCCACGCCAAGGGAAATCAAAGGCCCCTAGCTCACGCCCTCTGCAGTTGAGGGGGAACACTCTTTATTTTTGTCCGATTTAAGTTCCTTTCCCCGAAACTTGGGCTAGGAAGACCTACCGGGCAAGGCGATCCTTGCATGGATATTTGCAAGGTTCTTCCAAGCTTAAGGCCTGTAGGGAAACTCAGGAACGGGAGGAGGGCACAAGAAGATAAGTTCTTCTTGGGCTTAGGCTGGAGCAGGGGAACTCCCTCACCTTTCTGCCTTCAAACTATAGGCCCGTGTGCACCTGCGTCACCCTCTTCTTTCTCCTTCCTCGTGGGTTCCCACGGACGCGGTGTCCCACCTTCCGGCCTTAGAGCTGACAGCTCCCTGGGGTGAAGAGTCAGCACCTTCCTCTCTCTGTGGTCTTCCCAGCAAAGAAGCTCTGGCATCTCCAATCTTAAAAGCCACTCCCTCAGCCCTTGTCCTTCTCCAATGGAGGGATGCCCGATTTCTTTCCTCCCTTTCACATCCCTGCTTCTCGAAAGCACGTCTCCATTGCTGTCTTCCCTTCCCACCTTCCATCCACACCCCACCCTCTCCAGTCTGGCTTCTCTCTAGGCCACCTCTGGCCTGCGCATTGCTGAATCCAAAGGGACTAGAGCCGGAGGCGCTGTCTCCCTCAGCTCCTGGGAGGCCCTGGCTCTGGGTGCACCACTCTACCCCCTACCCCCGGCCTCGGCGGCTCCTCAGCCTATTTTGAGGCCCCTAGGATAACGGAGGGCCCAGAGCTGAGACCTGGCTCTTGACTTCTCACTCTCCTGCCCCTGGATGAGCTGCTTCCCTTCCTTCCCTCCTCCCTCCCTCTCTTTAAGTATATTTATCAGATCCTTCTAGGCACCAAGCTAGGCAAATAAAGGTAGCAAATAAAACGTGGAGCCAAAGTTTAAACGAGGGGATAAGGAGGAAACAATTTAACTACAAACTGCAGTAGGTGCTATGAAGGGAAAGAACAGGGTGGATGAGTGAGAACGGGCGGGAGGACCAGACTGGGTGGCCAGGGAGGAAGCACCTTGCAAGGAGGGCCTCTTCAAGGTCAGTTGGAGTCACCCAGCCAGCCCCCAGAGAGCTGGGCAAAGGGCATCTCTGGCAGAGGTGAGGAGGCCCAAGGGTGAGAAAGCACTTGGCGCCTTTGGGGGACAGTAAGAAGGGCAGTGCGGCTGGTGTGCAGAGGCTCGCTCTGGGGCGCAGGAGAACACTCAGCCCAATGAGACATGCGGGCAGGGATGTCTGCGATGTTCACGGCTGAATCCCACCTCTAAGGATGATGCCGGCATAGGGTAGTGTGAAAGATGACAGGAGTGGAGCCATATTAAAAGAGAGCTGGAGCAGCCGTTCCAGAGGGATTGCCTTGCACGTCTTGTTTTCTTTATCTTCCAAACTGGACCAAACCACTGACATTCCAAGAAGTCAATAAGGACAAGAATATCCTGTTTGTAAGGACTGATAAAACTAGACTTTGCTAATGACCAAATCGCTAACCAACCTATGAAGTACAAACAGCCTGACCTCATCTAGCGCCGCTGAACTCTTCTGTAATACAACTCACCTCATCCTCCCTTTTCCCCATAAAAACCCTAAGCCCCTCTCCTGTAATGGACACACGGTTTTGATTTCTACCTCAATCTGTGTCTTCCAAATTGCAATTCTAATTGCCCAAATAAATATCTGCTGTTCAAATTGTAGTGATTTTTTCCTCTGTCGACAATAGACACTCAGTGAATATTTATTGGATGAATTATGGACAGGGTCCGCCTGGTCCCACCAGCTCATTCCCCTATGTCCCACATCAGGAGCCATGCGTGACCCCCACCTTCCCAGCCCCAAACCAAATGAGTGTCCTTTCTCCCGTCTGAGAGCTTGCTCTCCTGGTTCCTGCCACTCCTGTGAAGACAGAGGGTGGAAAGGATGAGAGAGAGAATGCTCAGGGCTAAGGGGGGTGGTGGGCATAGGCAGACCCCAGTGAGGGAGGGCAGGGGACATCACCCTCTCCACCAAGAAGAAAAATCACTAAGCAGCCACGCACCCCTGCGCACGTGGCATTTTGATCAAATTCTCTGGATTTCTAGACCCTTGTGGGGCAGAGCGGAGCATGTGAGCCCAGCGGAGGGAGGATGGGGAAGCGGGAGGAGGTGCTGGATCGCAAGAACGCGAATGAGCATGGGTGGAGAGCGCCGCATTTTAAAAAGCCCCGGGAAGAGCTGGCATCTTGCTGACCCTGGAGGGAAAATACCAGACCAGCCAAAAGGGCTGAGATGGCAGAAGAAAGACGCAGGGTGGGTGGGCGTCTAGGGAGGTGGGGGAGGGGGAGGGGAGGGGCCCCGAGGTCCCGAAAGCCCCGGGGAATCATCTCCAATTCCGCCTCCGCCTCCGGAGACAAGTCTTTCAACTTCCTCCCTTCGTTCACAGCCAGCTGCCCCCACTTCACAGCTTCTGCCACGTGAAAACCTCATTAACCCAACAGCCAACAACTCTACATTCGTGGGCGGGGGGCGCCCCAGGAGTCGGGGGAGTGATGATAGTGGTGGGCACAAAGAGGGGAGCAGACCCGCTGCCCCCTCACCCACCTTCCCAAGGAGGAGGGCCTGGTCTGGGGGGAGCATAGGGGCGGGGGGCAAAGTGCTTGCCTGCAGCAGAGCCAGGCCCCCCCTGGCTGCCAGCTTCTCAATTCCATGCCTCCCCCAGCCCAAGCCACACCGGGACCGGCATGAGGTCTCTAAGTCACCCGTCTGGTCTCATCTCACCACCATTATCTATAAGCCACCTTCCCAGGCTTCCAGCAAGCAGGGTGCCTGGCTCTAGGGGGCTTTGTAAATAGGTGCTAGATGAATACATCACTCCATGGTCTGGACCCTTCACTGTGGATAATCCATGCACGTGGCCAGTTAGGTCCACCTCAGGCTATTCATCCCTTCAAGGCCTCGCCCTTGACTGACTGCTGCAGCCCAACAGGGTCCTCTTCCCTCTGAAGTCCCACAGCGCTACAGGCTGGCACCTGAGAGGGCATCCTGCTCTCCAGCTGCTCTGTACCTTGAGGCGGATTGTGTCTCTCCCAGAGACACTAGGGCTCTGTGTCTCCCTGTCAGACTAGAGCATATCTTTTCCTGGAGGCTCTCTGGTTTGGACACAGTGAACTCGGCGGTTGAGCCACAAAGGTGTCCTTGACTGGAAGCCAGGCCTTTGTTTGTGCCCAGCCCCAACTCTGATTGTGCCCATTGCGTGGAGTGGCAAACCAAGGCCCAGGAAGTCGGCTGGTTTCTCCTAGGGCATACCACAAATCAGGACAGTATCCTGGGCACTCAAGGTTGAGGGCCACTACCCCAGCCCTGGGACGCGCCCTTCCATCCTGGAGATGTGAAGGGTTGGAGGGGTTGTGCTGGAGGCAGTGGCTGGACCGGAAGACATCTGAGGGGCGCTCCCTCAGTGGGCCTTCCTGAGACTTTGCAGACACTCCCTCCAGCTGCTCTGTCCCCCCCCACCCCATTGTCCTGGCTGACACTTCGGGTTGCACTTTGGGCAGCAGGCGGGTGGAGCCCCTCCCTGCCCCCATCTCCCCACCGCCTTCCCTGTCAAAGGCTCAGCAGGGCTCCGAGCAGCCCACTAATTAGGGCCGGGCCAGCCACACCTGCAGCGTCCTGGGAGAGGGCTGAGCCAGGCGCACCCAGGCGTGAGGCCAGGGTGGGGGCAAGCCAGGGCAGCAGGTCCCGCACCTCCTCCCTGATCCCCGCTGGAGGGATTAGGGGAGGGAGGGCAAGGGCTGGAAGCCGAGATGCTTAGAATCAGCCCAAGACCTTGCTGGGTGGAAGTCTCGCAGTGTAATCCCCCTCGCCTTTCAGTTGAGGAAACCGAGGCACTCGAGCTCCTGGGCGAGCTGACAAGGCTGCCAGCCTGTCCGTCCTAGCCTTGGCTCATGCTGTGCAACGCCCCCCCCCCCCGCCCCTCACCCTAGCATCGTCTGACCAAATAAAGCTCCATGCCGCCTTCTCTCCGTGGGGAGCAACTCTAGCTCCAAGGGAGGCAGGGGGTCCCTTCTCTCCCAGGGTGGACATTGTTGGGGTCCCCTCCCCAGCCTGATTCCACCCAAGCCCCTCCTTTTGGGCCCATTCCTTCCCTCAGCCACTGTAGTGAAATCACCTTTACTGCCTCAGGCCTGTTCAGTTCGCCTCCTCCTCCAGGAAGGAAACTTCCTAGACTCACACCCACCTATGGCTGAGCGAGCCCCTTGGTCCTCTGGTCCCCCAGCTCCCCGCCACCAAGGCTCTTTCAGTCTCTACCGCGCAGAGTCCCCAGGGAGGAGGCCAGGCTGGGGGAAGAGGGCAGAGAGGGACTCAGGAGTCCTGCCTCAGCATGCTGGGTGCAGTAGCTCTGGGGGGTCTCCAAGCCCTCCCTAGTCCACAGCCCACTGTGCCCCCGCAGGGAGAAAACTGCCCAGGGCCCTGAGGAGAGAGCTGTAGGTGCAGAGGTGCACGGAGGAATCCAGCCCGCCCCTGGGTGAGAGTGTGTCCAGGCTGGGCTGGGGCGGGTCCCTCGGTGGACCCTGTGAGGATGCTGGTGTGCAGCAGAATCGAGGGCAGTGGTCTTTATCACTGCAGTGACATCTTTAACACAGGCATTGAGCAAAGCCCCGTGGTGGGGCTCCCCTGCTCTGCCTCTTGTCTGTGGGTCAGCTGTTGGTGTGAACACACTTGCCTGGGTGGGGGCCACATGGAGCAACACACATGCAAACGTCGGGCACTGCCACCCATGCTTCCAGCCAGGGTCTAACCCCCAGGGTGTGTCCCTTGTGCCAGGGCTTGTTGACTCTAAACAAGGGCCTGGCTGGGACGGAGCTGGAGAGAGGGAACAGTCAGCCCCCACAGTAGACCCAGCTCTCAGCTGCCCTCTCAGGTCACTCCCCTCCCCCACTGGACTGCAAGGAACTGCAGAGGGAGGGAGGGGTAGCTGGGCTAGGCCAACTTCTCCCCACACACAACCTGTTCAGAGCCTCTGGCCCTGCTTAGCTGGTGCCGGCCAGGCCAGTTTACTCCAGTGAGCTGGGCTGTCTGAGAATTCGAGAATTCACCAGGCCAGGGAGGGTGACCTTGGACAAGGAGAGATGGGGGGACTCCCTCTGGTCCGGGGGCCTTACTGGTCTCTCTATCCCAGACATCTGGACTTGGCCCACCCCTGCAGGACTGGCACTCGAGCCACACCGGGGGATGGCCCCTGCGAAGCCTGTGAGGGTACACTCCAGCCCCCATGGGCACAGGCACTCTCACACCTGGGTGCCAGGCTCTCGCTCTGCCCCCAGCTGTACCCACACAGACGTGTGATATCACCCGACCACACACTCACCCATGTTCTCCTCAGGAGTGTGCACACTCACACACGTGCACACACACACTTACCCTCATGCTGAGCACACAAGCATGCACACACACACACACATTTCCTACCTCTGATCACACACACACTCCCGCTGTCACATACATATTCACACATATCCTCGCCCAAGTGAAGGTGGGAGCACCCACTCACCAAGGCACATGTCTTCCTCTGGTTATATACACAGGACATGCGCCCACTGACGCGACACACACAGTGTCACATGCTTCCCCATCCTGAGAACATGCACGTACTCTGCATTGCCGCACACATTCCCCAAGAACACTTGGTCATGCATTTCCTCATGCTGAGTGTTCTGGTGCACACACACACATAGCCCAAACACACACATTCTCACAGGAGCGTGTACACACACACACACACACACACACAGGGGCAGTTGGGAGCTCTCTGGCCTTGGGGTCTTAGTGCAGGATCAGGGTGATGGCAGGGAGTTTCCGTGGTGACTCCCCTGCCCTTTCCTCTGGGGTAGCCTGGGCTGGGGATCCCCGTCCCTCCACCTGCAGAGATGGCCCCTTTTCCAGGCAGCCCGCTGCATCACTCCACTGGATCCAGAGCCCCCTAGGTCTCCCCAAGTCTCAGGTCCTCTTCTTTCCCTGAGGCTAAGAAGCAAGACCTGGGGACCCAAGCAGCTCATCCCACCCTCACGCTCTGGGGGGGTTGTACTCACTGACACGGGGACGGGTGATGTAGTTTCGAGTGACCGCCTGCATGTGCTCGCGGGCTGCGCCCAGGTCACAGCTCCTGCTGGGGAGCCCACCAGGCCTACTGTCTACCTTCGTGGCCATGGTGAGGTGTCCGGCTGGGAGCCGAGTGCCTGAGCCTGCTGGTAGCAGGTCCAACACCTCAGGCTCAGCTGGAACTAGAGAGAGCTGACCAGCCAAACCCGTGGCCACCCCTCCCCTCCCCTCCGCCCCCGAGTTGACTGTAAACAGGGAAAGCCGTGCTCTGGCTCTGGAGCTCTTCCAGATCTGGGAGCTGCCCTAGGCCACCTGGGAGCAGGAGGGTGGGGGAGGGAGGGGCAGAGGGGCGAGGCTGGCTTCTCTGACCTCTGCTCCTGGCTGTCCCTCCACCTGCAACCTGCAGCCACTGTGTACTCAGTTCTTCCTCCTGGAACCTCAGGTGCTCTCCCAGCCCTGCGCACCTCAACACTCGTCCTGCTCTCCCCCCACACACCCAGGTTCTGGCAGGCTGCCCTCTCCTCAGGTCTTCTCCTCATTGTCCCCCAAGCTGCCCTCACGCTGCACCCCTCTCCTGGCCATACCTGGGTACTTCTTCCCCTGCACAATTCCATCATCATCTTTTTTTGAACATCTGTAGAGGGTTATTCTTGGGCCAGCTTCAGCGCCACCTCCTACAGGAAGCCTTACCTGAACCCTACAGCACCCTGGATTCACCACACATCTGGTCTCTTTCCTATGTCTGGTCCCCTTTTGGAGAGTTCTCTTTTGTTCCTGCCACTCAGCTCTGAGCCCCCACAAGCTGAGCCTGTGTGTCCTCCATCAGACTTGGGTTCCTTCAGCCTTTCTGTCTCACAATATTGAGAGCTCCCTAAGAACCAGGACAGGTCTCTGTTCATCTGATCTTAGGACCCTGTCTCGGCTTCTTATATTTCACCTCCAGGATCCGTGCTGCAGGCCTGCCCTGACATTTTCAGCCCAGGGCAGAAAGTACAAAGGAAGGAACCCTCTCTGAGCTGTGAGGCTAGAGGATGTGTCCGTTGCCCTAGGGCAGCAGTGTGGTACAGGTCTGCCGGGCAAGGTGGGTGGACACTGGGTGGTGGCTAGTCCCGCCCAGCTCAGAGTCTGCCCCAGTCACCCCCATGCCTCATTCTAGACTCAGGATTTCCCTCGCAGCACCCACTCTGGGTGACTCAGGGCAGTCAGTGTGAAACCAAATATGTTTCCCAGAGCAGACTGGAGCAGACTGTGCTTGTCTTTTCTCCCCCAGAGTCAAAATCTCACCCTGCATCCTCTGGTCTCAGGACAAACATCAGGTCTTGGTCTCTGCTCTCACAAGTCCCATTTTTCCAAAGAATTCTCTTCGGGGGGAGGGGGGTGGGTGTGACTATGAAGAGGAGCACAGGGTAGACCTCTGTGGTGATCAGCAGTTCTGTATCTTGATTGTGGCGTTGGTGCCATGAATCTCACACAGGTGATAAAATGACATGGAACCTCATACACACGTGGTGCCAATGTCAATTTCCTGGTTTCAATGTTATGCGATAGTAGTTACGGAAGGTATAACAATTGGGGGAAACTGAGTGAAGGGTACACAGGATTTCTCTGGACTATCTTTGCAACTTCCTATACATCTACAATTATTGCAAAATGAAAAGTTAAATAAAAGCATCTTACTTGAGCAAAAAAATTTTTGAAGTGCTTCGTGTTGTAGTATTTGCGAGGGGTGGGTCCTCTAAGGCATGCGGGGTCTTGCCTGGGTTTACCTTGGCGTCTCTCTCGGGCTCTCTGGATCCTGGTCTTGCCTTTCCTTGTCTACCCTCTTGAAGGACTTCATGATTCCCCCTCTCCAGTGCTATGTTTGAAAGAGGAGCTTGTAAAGGGCAGTGCTGAACCAGCAAAAGCACTGATGTTGCTACACGGGCCTTGGGATGCTTGGGTGGGAGCTATCAGAGTCACGTGCCTGTCGCCCACCCACGTGAGTACCCTGATCCCCCCACAACTGTGAACATGACCCCGGTTTTTGCCCCCTCCCGTTAGTGGTGGCCCGATCTTTGACCATTTTCCTTCCCAGTGGGGGTGGGGAGGGGATTGAGGGCAGTGGTGGTGCTGTGGGGACTCTGTTTCCCTTCTTGTCATTGTTTTCCTTTTATTTCAGTGAGAGGCACACGCACACTGCACTCACACACACATCGTGGGACCAAGGCTGTCGTCTGGTCGAGTCTCTGAGCCGGGGGGCGGGTGGGGCAGGGTGTGTGGCTGCCACCCCTCCTCTGGGGGCCTGCTCAGGGCAGTCCGCTGGGGCACAGGAGGTGGGGGCGGGGCTGTGTTGGGGACTCGGTGTCACACAGGCGTGGAGGCTTAAGCATTAGTTTTCTTGCCGCCAACCGGGCTGCCTACTCCTCGCTCTGGCCGGCTGTAGGGCTCAAAGGCCGAGGAGCCCAGTTCGTAGCCTGCAGGCAGGTCCAGGAGCGGGGCAGTGGAAAAGCAGAGGGCTGGCAGAGGGGGCGGCAGTGTGGGGGACGCCGGGGCCGAAGTCAGAGGGTTGAGGCATGGGGAGGAGTTCCTGGGGCCACCCAAGGAGGTGCTTCTGTGGCCGGCAGGCAGGCCAGGCAGGCCGGGGGTCAGCGCCAGGAGGCTGGGGGCCCTGGGCACGGACAGCAGCCGGCCCTGTTCCAGCAGCCGCAGGATGTTGGAAGTGGCAAAGGCCTCAGAGGCTGAAGAGGACGCCCGCTTCTCCAGGTCTCTGCTCTGGTCTTTCTTCTGCTTGGTACGGCGGTTCTGGAACCAGACCTTCACCTTGGGGCAGAGGGTGGGGAGGGGTGTCAGGAAGGGAGAGGGGACAGGCCAAGCCAAGTGGGGACCAGTGGGAGGAGAAAAGGAGGGGAAGGGCATGGGGGTGTAGGGGAGTGGGGAGCAGGTGGAGTGAGAGGGGAAAGAAGAGCAATTCGATTGTCATTAAGGCCTTCCCACAACCAGCCTGCTCTGGGTGAACTGATGATAAGGAACCTGGCCCCCCAAATCATGGACGCCCCTCCACTGCTGAGCCTCAGATGGAAGGGCTGGCAGATGGAGGGTGGAGTTTGGAGGGCACACATGCCGTTCCCCTCTTGGCCCACACACATTCCACTCTTAGGCAGGTCCATGGCTTCAGCCACCATTTATGTGCTGGTCAATCCCAACTCTACCTCAGGCCCAGGGCTTGGAACTGAGATCCAGGCCAGCTGTCCAACTGCCTGTTAGACCTCTCCATGGACGTCACAAAATACCCAAACTCCACACGTTCAGACCAGCTCGGATCCACTCCCCTACACAGGGGCCTTTCCCGCCTTCCCTCTTCCATGAGGGCCATCACCATCTGTCCAAGCAGAAACCTAGGAGAGCTCCCTAAGCCTCCCACTCCCCAGTGCAGGCCCTCTGCTCTTCCCCTGCCCACTCTGGCCTGGACTGTGGCCGCAGTCTCTCCAGCACAGCCTCTCAACTCTGCCGGCCCCTGAGAGACCCCTGGGGAGCCTACCTCACTCCTAACCTCAGGCTGATCAACTCAGAAGGGGGCTGGCTGGGACCCTGACACTAGTTTTGAAAGCTCACTGGGAGATTCCAAGGTGAGAGAACCACTGTTCGAAGGGTCTCTGTGCCTCCATCCCAGCCTCACTGTTTGCAGGGCCGGGGCAAGAGGAAAACTGGAAGGCCTGGGTCATGGCCCTTCCTGACTCTGACCTGCACATGTGTGGGCACTCTGCCTGTTCACACCCCGCAAACAGCCCCTGATGGTTGCTTTCTGGACCTGGGGTTCTGGATAATGGCTGCATGGTCTGTCCTTGGGAGGACTGACTCAGGGAAAGCCCAGGGAGGCACTGGAAGTGGGCTCAGGCCATTTGGTAGGCAATTCTGGAACCCTGGACACCTGGGGTGTGGCCTAGAAGGTGGGCACGGGCTCCTGCTGGGCATGACTCTTTGGCCTTACAAAGTCCTCACCCCATAGGAAGGGACATGGCCAGAGAAGGGCCAAAGTGGGGCCCTCTAAAGCATGGGACCTAGGGTAGGGGCCAGTAGCCCGGTCTGAGGACGGTCCCACCTCTCCTCGTCTTAGCCCCCACACTTGGCTCTCTAACCCAGTCTGCCATTCCCCTGTTTGAACCTTTCACAGCCCCCTCCTGCCCCCTCACCTGTAAAGGCCGGGCTGCTCAGTGTGATACCAAGTGTAAGAGGATGTGGCAGGGTGTTCAGGGGAACTTCCAATGGCCACACACTCAAAGCTGGGGACAAAGAGGTGCCAAGTACCTTACCTCCTAAATAGAGCCACCAACAGAAGGGCAGAGACACCTTTTTCCAGGCCTCTGAGAGGAAGCTGATCTCACCCTCCACCACCACCCAGCACTGGGCTCTGCGGCCCCTGTCCTGTCCTTAGAAGAAAAGGAGGCTGGGAGGGAAGCCCAGTGGTCAGCCCTCATGGTGACAGGGGATCTCTTCCCCTCTCTGAGAAGGAGAGGGTGCCCCCCTGCCGAAGGCAAGTCGGGGGGCCCTGAAAGAATCACTTGTAGGGACTGGAAGAGCCTGAGAGAAGGAGAGGCTGGGATTCCCTCCCCAGCTGGAAAACTTGTCAACTGCAGGCCCATGTCACCTGTGCCCAGGCTTGTGTCCCCAGGAGCACAGAGGCTGGCCTTGCTTCTGGCCTGGAGGTTTCAGGAGGCTGGCAGCCACTGGGCAGTGTGTGCCAGCAGGAACCGTGGAGTGGAGGGCCTGGAAAGAAAAGGATAGGGAGGCCTTGCCAGTTCCCTCTCGCTTTCAGAAGACCTAAGGGAGGCCAGCAACGCCTGTGGCTCTGGATGAAGGAGCTGAGAGGTGAGGAGGAAGCAGGCGTGGATGACGAGGAGGGCAGAGCTGAGGCTGCCCAAAACCTCCTGCAGGAGCAAAGGCCTCCAGCCAGGGACGCCTGGGTGCCTCCCTCCTCACACCAGAAGGGCCCAGTATGTAAAAAGCTCTCTGCCTCCCAGCCCCCCCCCCACCCCGCTCCTACCCTCCAACTCTAAGGGAGTGCATTGATGGGGGGAGAGAGCAGGTGGCTCAGACAGGTCACACAGGCCTTCCAGAGGCCACAGCGGGAGGCGTTCAGGACAGCAGGGACCTTCCTCCAGCAGTGAGTCAGGCCTGTTCTGAGTGGGGAAGTGGGGAGAAGAGGAGATGTGAAACAGAGGTGAGTCTGATGTTTTAAACCCATTTCAGTTTCAATAACTGAAAATGACCAGAAAGACACAGGATCTACTTGAGATGGACTGCTTCATTCATTCACTCACTCACTCATTCATTCTGCAGATATGTATGGAGCGCCTATTACGTGCTGGGCGCTGTTCTAGGCTTGGGAATTGGCAGTGAACAAAGCAGAGCAGGCCCTTGCCGTGTGGAGTGGACAATGCAGGGTGGGAGATGGATGATAAAGAACAAATACGGACAGAGAGGCAGGGTGGGCAGGTGCTTCGAGCAGTGCCTCTCAAATTATTTGTGGTGAAGGACCACTTTTTAAAGGTTCCAGTCTGCTGTGGACCAATACTTTTATAAAATACAACTAAAATGAACTACTAGAGAAATTGCTATATACACTTCTAAACCCCCTCCATTTCTGAACTTGTCACGGACAGACAGCAGTTTGTGGGCTGGGATGGCCCTGGCTTTTGTAATCTGGACTAGGAAGGTACCACCTATTCGACTGTCAGAACCATCTGGGGCAGAGGCGATGGGCATAGGGCTGAGGACAATTGCTGAAGGGCCAGAGCTGCTCTTACCAAGCTAAGTGGTGATCCTGTCACTACTGGGTCTTGGCTGCTTGTCCTCAGCCTGGCCCCTGGCACCTGGCCTTGAAAAAGTCCCCTAGGGCAGCGGAGTGAGGGGGACCCCAGGGCCAGCCTCTCACCTTCCCTTATTCCACAGTCACATCTTTTCTTGTTCCTCAGCTCAATGTCATCTCCTCAAAGAGGGGACCACTCTGAACACTCCAATAAAGCATTTCCTCCTGGTCTCTGTCACGTCCTGCCTCATCTCCCTCACAGCACTCAGCACTCCTGTAAATGCTGCGTGTCTTTCCCGAGCAGAATGTCAGCTGTGTGAGGGCAGGGGCCTGGTCTGTTTGCTTCTCTGCTGTATCCCCAGTGCCCAGAACAGGACCGGGGACACCGCAGGCCTTCAGTAATAGCTTTGAACAAAAGTATGGGTGAATGTACTGAGAATTCCACAGAATTCTAGCTATATAAGCTTGGGCAAGTTAATTAACCTCCCTAAGGCTCAGATTTCTGAAATGGGATAATATTACCCATGAAGCCATCTTTCTATAAAGATTAGATGAGCTAATGAAGGTGCCTGCTTTACATTTTGAGCCTATTTAATTTCTTTGTGCCTCAGTTTCCTTCTCTTTAAAGAAGAGATAATAAAGACTTGTTCTGGTATAATAAAAAATATATTTGGTCCATGTCCCTGGTTCTAGGCACAGAGCTACTACAACCCCAGGAATTTCCTGGGTGACAGGAGTGTCTTTTGTTAAGCATAAGGAGCCCCATTTGAGCACACTGGAGTTTATGCTAATGAGGTGACTCAGGGTGGGCCCCTAGATAGCCTCAGGGTGGGGCTGGACCCAAAAGACCAGACAAGTAGACCTGTGATTAGAAAGTTGAACTTCAGCCCCATCTCTGACATCAGGGAGGGGAGGAAGGCTGGAGATGGGGTTTTAACAACTCTTGAAGAATGAGATTTGGAGAGCTGGGCTGGTGAACATGTGGAAGTGCTGGGAGGGAGGCGCACCCAGAAAGGCGTGGGAGCTCCCTGAGTCTCCTCCCAGACCTGACTCTATGCATATCTTCCATCTGGCTATTTCTGAGTTGTGCCCTTTATAATAAAACTGTAAATGTAAGTAAAGTGTTTTCCTGAGTTCTGTGAGTCATTCTAGCGAATTATCAAACCTGAGGAGGGAGTGTGGGCACCCCCAAGCGTACAGCTGGTCAGTCAGAAGTATGGGTGGCCCCTGGGACTTGCAACTGGCATCTGCTGTGAATCTGCCTGTGGACCGAGCCCTTCACCTGTAGGGTCTGTGCGGACTCCTGGAACTAGTGTCAGTATTGAACTGACTTGAACAGTTGGACACCCAGTTGGTGTTGCAGAATTGGTTGCTGTTGGTGTCGGAAAACACCAGACATTTGGTGTCAGAAGAAAAACCTCACACGCATCCCACCAGGTTGTGGTGAAGCCTAACGAGTTAGGACACGTCCAGCACTTAGAGCAGTGCCTGGTGCCCACAAAGCTCGATAAATGTTGGCTCTGCCTTATATTATCTGCAAAACCCCAGAACTGGGGAAAGAGAAAGGAGGCGGTCAGCAATAATCAGTGAGTTAAGGATTCGTTGAGGGCTCACGGTGTGCGGCTGTGTGCTGGACTCCCCAACGAGGCCTGAAGAGGGGACGTGGCCTCCAAATAGATTCTTGTCCTTGGGAAGTACATACTAGTTGGTGCCCACTACACACCACACACACTCACACTAAAGGTCAAGCTACGTTGAAAAGTTCTCCTGGGACAAAGTCAAGAAGCCCTGGGGAAGGCTTCCTGGAAGAGGAGGGGCTTGGCCTTGATCTTCAAGGGAGGGTAAATGTAAGATGCATGGGGGGCAGGGCAGGGGAAGAATGAGGACCCAGAAGGAGCTGCCGACCTGGGCATCTGAGGTGCCCTTGAAGAACAAAGTTTCAGGGGAGAGTGTAGGGGCAAAACTAGGCAAGGCAGAGGGTAGTTAGGAGAAAGAGGAGGGGCAGGTATTGAGGGGTGACTCTATGCCTAGGCCTCAGGGTTTGAGGCGACTCCCTGACTTCTCCCAGGAGCTCTGGCCTGGCCCAGCCACCGCAGCCCGGCTCTGAGCACAGCCCGGCTTTCCAGCCCCCCCCCCCCCACCCCGTCTGAGCCTCACTGGAGGAAGCACCCAGCTGCCCTGGGCCATCTGCTGGGTTGTTTGGGGCCCTGCAAGGCAGCTGGAGGAAAACAGGTCCAGGCGGAGAGGACCGGAGAGGACCCGTGCCTGCAGGACAGCAGCTGCTCCCCAGCAGGGCCAGAGCCTGACTTAACTGCAGCAGGGGGCCCTGAGGGAGGAACAGCAGGAGGCGGCTCACGGAGAAGCCTCACGTACCCTCATTCCAGGCTGTCTGCGTCCTTCCTCCTCTCCTTCCTCTCCGCTTCCCTTTAGAAGTTCTGTTTGGGCCACTGTTTGCAGTACATCTGTTGACTGATCTCTCTCACACAGAAGATTAAACTACCAGAGTTGTAGCTAACGAGGGGTCTCTGCATCACTCTGACAAGCCCAAGGATGGCTGCCCAGTTTACAGGCAGCATCAAGATGCCAGACTGCCTGTCCAAATTCTGGCTCTGGAAATTATTAGTCGTACCACCTTGGGCATAACCTCTTCTCATCTGTAAAATGGGATGATACTGGTGGCTCCATCAAAGGGTTGTTGGGAGGGATCAGTGAATGAATATACGCAAAGCACTTAGAATAGTGCCTTGGTGCCAGTGCTACTAAGTAAGTATTATTATGGTTATTATCACTATGTAGCTCTATTTCCAGCTTGAAACGCCTCCCTTCACAGAGTAGGTGCTCAGTTTACTAAAGTGTTTCCTTTGGGTTAATCATAATATTGTTATGTCTTAACAATATTATGTTAAGCCCTTCTTTCCACAGGAGGTTCTGAGGCACGCTGGGATGGAAGGAAGGGGATGGAGGGTGGAAAAGCCCAGGATGGGGGTTGAGAGATCCCTAACCCACTTTTGTAATATCTCCTCTCTCCCCACTCCACCCCCTCACCATCCCTTCCTGTAGGCTCCTCTCGAAGTCCAACACCCCCCTAAGCCACTCCCTGTATTTGAGTGTCTCTCCCCTCTTGTTTCTCTGGCCTTTTCCCCGTATCCCATCCCAAGGGCCTGATGCATCAGAGACCGACTCTCGACTCTCTCCGTGCACCATATTTATTTGCTCTGGTTTGCCTACAGCTTTAAGCCTTTCCCTAATGCATGTCTGAACTCCTCCGAAGTTGGGTCTCCCTGTAGCAGCCCCTGGGCCTCATACCCCAAGGAGTTCCCAGGCTGCCAGGGCAGGGGCGGAGCGGCCTGGCCTTGCCCTCTTACCTGGGTCTCCGAGAGGTTCAGCTGGCGGGCCAGCTCGGTGCGCTCACGGCCCACCACATACTGGCAGCGCTGGAACTCCATCTCCAGGCGGTACAGCTGCTCCGCTGTGAAGGAGGTGCGTGTCCGCTTGGGCCTGTCCAGGTCCAAGCCTTTGGGCAGGACAATTTCTCGGATGGTCCCTTTGGCGTCTGCAGGGACCATGAAAGGAGGCAGGTTAGTTTTCTGCTTAAGGAGTTAGGCCACCAACAAGCATCTCCGTAAGAGGCACTGTGGTCTAATGGGGAGCTCCTCAGGCCTGGGCCTGGCTGTGTGACCTCTGACAAGTTACTTACCCTCTCTGGGCCTGGGTTCCTTAATCACCCAAAGCACTATGTTGTATGTAATGGGTGTATGCATGTGAAGGGGCCTCAGTACAAATGTCAGGTCTACCATCATGGCCTGAGCAGAAAGGACTCACTCTGATCCAGCCAGAATTCTGTTCCCTTAGCAGAATCAAGGAGAAATGGAAGGGGATATACTGAGTCCTCAAGTGCAGGAAAAGATGGCTTAGAACGGGGTATGGTCAATCAGGTAAGGCTTACTGGAGGAGACGTCCAGAGCCAGGTCCTAAGCCATGTGTGTTTCTGTGTGTGTGTGTGTGGGTGGGTGTGCGTGTGGGCACGTGTGCGTGCCTGGGTGAGCACTCTGCCCACAGACCCTCCTGGGGTCCATGAAGAGGCTAGCTGGTATAGGGTAGAGGACAAATTGGGGAACTGGGGTCCCCAAGAGGAGCCCAAGGACCATTGCTACTACGTCAAGCTGCTGGGGTGCCTTCCAGAGAGGGGACTTTCTGCCACTCCCCATGTACCTAGTCCTGAACAGCAGGGATGCCCTCCTGGGCCCTGGACCATTGCCGTCCATACATGGGGCCTCCAATATTTTGGAGCCCACCAAGAGAGGCTGAAAACCCTGCAGCCCACATTCGCCTGATATTCCCACTTGAAGAATTCAGTAACAGCAACAAAGCATTTGGCAAAAGTAAAATATTTTTGGAGGGGTGGTTATATATATATACACCAGCTTTAACCATGGGGCAAAGATGATCCATGTTTTAACCATACACATTGATGGCTTGAAATCTAGTTATTAGAAAATTTTATGTCAAAAGTTAAAAGCGTGAAAATCTGCAGCATCATATTCTGCAGGATTTACCAAACCACTCCCAGCACATGATGTCGATAATAATGAAGCAAAACTAACAGCCATTTATCATTACATAGGAAGAGCAGTGTCAGTGGAAAACTTAGCAATGCAAGGCAGCCTGATCGAGACACCCTCCACAGGTGTAGCAATTCCCACCGTCTCCAGGGGGCGTGCACAGTTGGACTGTGCAATGTGGCCAGAAGCATTAGGAGCTGTGGCTGCTCATGTTGTAGTCATAATAACGGCTGACACCTGTGTCAGGCTTGCTCTGGGCCAGTTGCTGCTTTAAGCACTTCCACCCTCCCAATGTCTCAATGAAGTTGGAACCATTGTTATCCCAATTTACAGATGGGGAAAATGGAGGAACAAATTTTAAGTACTTGCCCAAGATCACACAGATGGTGTTCAATAAGCTCTAGAAACCCTCTCATTTTACTTTATGAATATCCTCTTTTATTAATCCCTAATGATTCGATTGATAGGTTATAAGAGGACTTTGGTCATGGGTGAAAAATGGAATCTTCTGGATGAGTTCATCGTTGCCCTGGAAGATGCAGGAAAGGACCTGCATTTGGGAGATGTTGTCTGCCAGGAGGTCTTTGTGAGCCACAGGACTGTAGATCCTACTTTTGGAATCCTTGTTCTAGAGGCTGAACCTGAGACCTCCCCCTCAAACCCCCACCATGTGATTTATGAAACTGGTTCTTCCCAGCTCCCGCCAGGGCCAGGCGATGTTCGCTCCTCCTGGGGGTGCTCTAGCTCCTCATGGGCTCCAGGATCGCAGGTCCTTCCCTTGATATCAGAGGTTCTCAAGCACCTTCATATTCACACGAAGAGGTGAGTCAGGAAGAAGGTGAGTCAGGGTGGGGGGACGCAGTCACTGCTCAGAGGTGGCTGCCTCCCCTCACTGGGCAGGTCTTGTGAGGGCGCTGGGCAGAGGGCATCAAATGGATGTGGGCTCAGCTCTTGGAGCATTGGTGGGAACCACAGTCCTTTTGGGATAACTCAAGCTTCCCCAATTCAATCTTTCTACATTCCAAGAAGGTGGGATAACATTTGTGACCCTATTGTGACTGGGTCCCTGGTTTCCAATTGTGAGACCAGTCTCAGGACTTCCTCATGACACCCAAGTGATTCCATCTCCAAAGGCAGTGATTTTATTAAAAGCGTCTTTGGGGGTGTGGACTGGTGGAAGGGTGATGGGCATCTTACGTGATGCCAGAAGCTTCCCACCCTCTCCCTAGCAAGCCTCCTGGAGTCCCCTGGAAACTCTGAGATTGTGCTCCTAACCGCTGAAGTCAAACCACACATGCCCCCACACTTGCCTTTTCGCAGATGAGCTAAGAGGGGCACTCCCACCTCAGGAAGCAGCTAAGTTTAGTTCCCTCACTCGGGGTCACAGGAGGCAGGAACCACATAAGAAAGGCAACTTCAGACTTGCTCGGCAGTTATCAAACATGTCGCACACATAAGCACGTGAAACGATGCTCAACATCACTAGCCGTTAGGGAAAGGCAAATGAAAACCAAGAGAAAGCTAGTAGGATAGCTAAGACAAAAATACTGAGAATGCCAAAGTCTAGTGAGGATGGAGAGAAACTAGATGGCTCATACATTAGTGGTGGGAATGTAAAATGGTGCAGCTGCTCTGGAAACTGGCCTAGCCGTTTCTTTTTTTTTTTTTTAAAGATTTTATTTTTTTCCTTTTTCTCCCCAAAGCCCCTCTGGTACATAGTTATATATTCTTCGTTGTGGGTCCTTCTAGTTGTGGTATGTGGGACGCTGCCTCAGCGTGGTTTGATGAGCAGTGCCATGTCCGCGCCAAGGATTCGAACCAACGAAACACTGGGCCGCCTGCAGCGGAGTGCGCCAACTTAACCACTCGGCCACGGGGCCAGCCCCTGGCCTAGCCGTTTCTTAAAGAGTTAAACATATATTTACCATAGAACCCAATGATTTCCCACCAGGGCATTTATCGTAGAGAAATGAAGTCTTGCGTTCTCATCAACACCTGCACACAGATCTTCAAAGCAGCTTGATTTGTAGTAACCCCCAAAGGAAACAATCCAGATGTCCTTCAATAGGTGACTGGTTAAACAAACTCTTGCATCATGGAATACTACTCGGCAATGAAAAGGAATGACTATTGATAAACACGACAATTTGGATAAATCTTCAGGGAACTATACTGAGTGCAAAAAACCAAGACAGTCCCCAAGATTACATACTGTATGATTCCATTATATAACACCATCAAAATCACAAAGTTATCAAGGTGGAGAACAGATTTGTGGTTGCCAGGGGTTAGGTAAAAGAGGGTGCGGCTGTAAAGGGAGGAAGTTTCCTGGTGGCGAGAGAACAGTCCTGTGTCTTGATTGTGGTGGTCATTATATGGATCTCTAAGCGTGGTAAAATGTCACAGAACTATATACAAAGACCAAAAAAAAGTGCACACTGAAATGGGTGAAATCTGAGGAAGGTCTGTAGTCTAGTTAACCATATTGTGCAATGCTAATTTCCTGATTTTGGTAATGTGGTATAGATATGTAAGATGTCACCATTGTGAGAAGTGAGGTGATGGACACATGGGACCTCTCTATACCATTTTTACAGCTTCTTGTGAGTCTATAATTATTTCAAAATATGACAGTAATAAGTAAAAACAAAACATGCCATGATGTTTTGTCACAGAAATTGACAAACCCATTAATGGAAAGCATATAATAGTGTTTCCCCAAGAAACACTATTTGTAAGGCGATTTTTGTTTGTAAGATGATTAAAAATGGTACATAAATACACATTTGTCATTTCAAAAGTTATGCAGTTATGTTAGTATTCACTAGAAGAAAATTTAAACCTATAATTTTAAATCCTTAGGATAAGGCTAGAGTAGGTATTTAATTTTCAAATGTACTATGATAAAATGTTAAGTAAATAAATGGAAAATTAATATAATGGAAATGGTGAAATGATATCCAAATAAATGCAACTGGAAAACACTGGAATAAGGAGTGCACAATTAGACCCAGGTGCACACAGTGACAGAGTTTATGATAAAGGGAATCTTCTAAGTGAGGGAAGGTTGGTCTAGTCTATAAGTGGAGTTAAGCAGATTGTGACCATAAATTACCTGTTTGGAATAAAATTAAGTTAAATTCATGTCTCACACCATAAATAATGTTTCAAATGGACTAGAGAGCAAATCATAGACTATAAAATGATAAAGCCACTAAAAGAAAATAAAGGAGGATATTTTTATAATTCTAAGCTTGGGAAGAGCTTTCTAAGCAAGATACAAAACTGGAGCTGTAAAGGAAAAATGAAGGATATATTTGTTTATATTAAAGCTAAAAACTTTTGTATGACAAAAGCACCAAAACCAAGGTAAAATACAAAAGACAGAATTGAAGAAAATTCTTTTTAAAAAGGCAAAGAGATAATATCTAGAATATATAAAATGCAATTATAAATACATGATTTTTTAAAAAAAGGGAAATAGTCTAGTAGAAAAACATGGTCAAGTAATTTACCTGAGCCATTCACAGAAAAGTTATCCGAATGGCCAACAAACACATGAAAGGATGAGCATGGCCTCACCAAATCAGGATTATGCAAGTTCAAGCAACAATGGATTATCATCTGTCTCCCATAAGAGTAGAAGCACATTAGTAGATGATTAATAAAACAGTGAGGCACGGTAGGGGACTCGGAACTCCCATTCACTGTTGGTAGGATTGTAAATTGTCATGACATTTTAAGGCTGCATTTGCCAAGATTAAAGACGTACATAACTTTTGCTCCAGTAATTTTATTTTAGTAGATATTTATCAAGAAAAGCACAAACTCACGTGCTGTAAGTATATATAAGGATTTTGTTGCAGCATTGTAAAAATATTGAAAATTTGAAAGCATCTTCAATGTTCCCCTTAAGGGAAATGGCTGAATAAATTATGGTACATTCTTACCATTCCTATTTTATAAAACACCATGTAGCAATTAAAAAGGATGAAGCAATATCTCTATGAACTGGCATTAAGTGACAAAAGTAAGTTATAGAATAATATGTATAGTACTATCCCATTTATGTAAATAAAACAACTGTATATATTCAACCACTCAACATAGATTTACTATACACCTACTATGTGCCAAATACTATTCTAGGGTCTAAGGATATAAAAATGAGCAAAATCGACAAGGCCGCTGTTCCCATAGACCTTGTACTGGGAAGAGAGACAGATAATAAATTAAAAAACTAATATGTAAGGTAATGATAAATGCTGAGAGACAATAAAACAAGATAGGAGGCTATTACAGACCCACTCCAAATAACCAAAACCCAATAACTATAGTGTGAGTGTCTGTACTTGCTGTTCTCGCTAGGACGGTCAGAGGAGGCCACTCTTCCAAGTCAAGTTAGTGTAAAAACCATGAACGCTGTTCACCAGTGTGTCCAACTCCTTCCAGGCACATGGTGGGGTTGCACTAATTTTCTGCCATTTGAAATGAGATATGACCATATGACTTCTCTTAGCAAAGAGGAAAGGATACAGTCACTTTCGGGTGAACACTTTAAAAGCTGGTTCATATTTTGCCACAGCCCCTTCTCCCTACTGTGATGGTCACGGAAGCGGGAGCCAAGATGGAGTCTCATCAGCCTGGGTTTCCGAGTACCACGATCAGCCCTGCCCGCTTGTGATGGATTTATCACGTGAGTGAGAGATCCACTTGTGTTTCGTTAAACCTCTGAGATTTTGGGTGGTCTCGGCAGCAAAATCCAGCCCACGCTCTCTGACGCAGCCCACTTGCCTGAATTGTTCCTTTTCTGGGTGGAGTTTAGGGGAATCCCCAGGAAGGAGGGACAGCCTTAATTCTAGGGCCTCTTTGTGGGGAGGTGCTTGTTAGGGTGAAACTGCAGGGCTCTAAATGGAACAAGTCCTGGGGTTTGCTGTCCTTCCGGTCTCCTCAAAGAGAGGTGAGCCCTAGAGGTACAGGGGAGGGTGAATTCTGCCCAAGGAGCCTTTGCCTTGCGACAGGTGGTGACCCCTGCCTGATAAGAGGTAGCTAACGCTCCTGACCACCAGGACCAGAGTACCCACTGTGGGTACAGACCTCAACGCCCTACTGACTTCATCTCCCAGCACCCGGTAGATCCGCTACACAAAGAGCTGCGAAGGTGCTGATTTTTAAGCGTGACAATGTCCTTCCTGCCTTCATCTACCAATATAATGTGATTACTATAAAAATTCCTCGTGGAAAATTTATTCTCAAGTTTATTGGGAATGTTGAAAATGAAAGAATAGTTAAGAAAAAAACGTTAAAGAATGAGGAGAGAATACTTGCATTACCACACAGCAAAACATGTCACCAATCTGCAGCAACTAAAATGGCATGATGCTGTCACGAGAGCCGTGACGCCAACCCACGCAGACAGGAGGGCCTAGCAGTAAAGATGACATTTCAAGTTAGTTGGAAAAAAGACAGGATTGTCAAGGAGCTGGCTTTTGGACAATTAGCTCATTATTTGGAATAAACCATTTTATCTCACACTGCATGCAAAAATAAACACAAGATGGATTAAAAATGTAAATGTAAAAAATAAAGCTCTAAAAATGGGGGAAAAAACAAAGAAGAATTTTAAAAAATAAATGACAGTTTTGAGTATCTAGAAATAAAAGCTTCTGCAGGATGAGAGACAGTTAAAGGACAATGTGATTGGGAGAAAATATTCGTAATACATGCATAACAGAGTCTTAATGCCTAGTACACAGTCCCCACAGACCAAGAGTAAAGTCGAGTAGTCCGGCGGGACACTGAACAAATTGTATGAAAGGGTTATTCAGAGGAGAAGAAACACAAGTGGCTAATAAATATGAAAACATACTTAAGCTCAGAGGGAATCAGAGGAAATGAAAGTTAGAACAGTGATGAGATATAACTTTTTTGAGATGCCATATTTTATCAATCAGACTGGGAAAATTGTGCTGGCAAAGATGAGAGAAAGTAGGTTTTCTCAAGCTCTGTTAGTAAGAATACAAATTAATACAATATGTGTTTTTTTGGCAAGCAATTTCATAACGCTTAGCTAAACTAAAACACGCATAGTTCCTTTGTTCCAAAAATTTTATAGAGGTTTCTACCCCAGAGAAATATTGGTATGCTTTGATAAAGAGAGATCCACTGTTTGTAGAAGAGTTTGTAAGAGAAAAAAAAGAGGAAAAAGCTGAGTGTTTACCAATAGGAATATTGTTGATGGAATCAGAGTATAGTCACGCCTTTGGCTATTATGCAGACATTAACAAGAATGAGGTACATCTCCATACACTGACCTGGACGGATGCCCATTATATATGTACTGCTCCGGGAAAACAGCAAGAATGTATGAAACCATTTTTATAAAGAATAAAAAGTAAAACTAAACAATGTGTGTGTGTGTGTGTGTGTGTGTGTGATTATACCTACACAGGATAGAATCTGGCAGGATGAATGCCTCTCTTTTCTGTTGCCTCTAGGGAGTAGAAGCTGGTCAGGGAGGGAAGACTTCTTCCCTCTTACTTTCTGTACTTATTTACCATTTGGTTTGTTGCAAATGCAACAATTTTTTTTGGTAACAAAAATTTTGCAACAAAAATCTTGAGTATTATAATTATGTATATTACATATACACATATAATATATTATAATATTTTTATCTTTAGTTGGAGAACTTCCTAATCAATTGAGAACTAAAATCTAGAAGCCAAAAAGGAAACGACCATTAGATGTGATTACAGTTTAAATTTCAGTTCAGAAAAAAACCCCCAAAACTTCAGCAAAGTTTAAAAAAAGAGAAAAGATCTGAGGATGTTTACAACATGTCACAGAAAAGGGAATAATTTCTTTAGTATGTAATGGCTAAAGCACGTGAAATGGCTAAGTACATGAATTAGAAATTCACAGAAGAGGAAATAAAAATGAAGAATAAGTGTATAACAATATGCTTAATACTAATAAAAATATTCTTTTTCACTTGCAAAGATTTCACTCTAAAGATTGAGTAGATCCTGGGTTGGAAGGATGTGGAGAGATGGCACATTTATACGCAACTTCTGGGAGTATAAATTAGTACTTTTTGGCATAAAATTTGGAAATGCCTATCATAATTTTAAGTCTTTATACTTGGATTTCATAATTTCACTTCTACAAGTTTATCTTGTAATTATATTCATACCAGATATATGTGAAATGATATTTATTATTTTAAATATTTTGTTTTGAGAAGTTTCAAACACACAAAGTGAGAGAGGATAGTAGAATGTGCATGGATATACCTGTCCCCCAACGTCAGCAGTTATAACCTCAGGAACAAGCCGATTTCTTCTACATCCTTATAATTTTAAGAAAATCCTAGACATCACATAATTTCATCCATAGACATTACATGTATCTCTAAATAAAAAAGAATCCTTTTAAAAAGCAACCACAATTCTATTATCACAACCAAAAAAATTAACAATAATTCCTTAATATGATAAAATGTCCCACCTGTTATCACATTTTCAGATTGTCTCATAAATGAGACTTTAAGAACACTCTTTTCAAATTAGGATACAAAGATGTTCACCGGAACATTGTAATAGTGAAAAAGTAGAAGCAGCTTAAATATCTATCAGTAGGAGACTGGTTAAATTAATTATATTTTATTGGCATAATGGAATACTAAGCAGCTGTTAAAAAGAATGAAGCAGTTCCAGATAGAAAGATTTCCACAAATATTTGGTAAATGAAAAAAAGGAGTTTGCAAAAAAAAATCCCACTTTTGTAATACATAACTTACATATTTATGGTTTTCAATTACTAGGGAAAATTTAGGAGATTACACCTTGGGAGTGACAATGTATTATGCAGCGGAAATGAAGAACATTCAACTTTTACATGATATAGCAAAACAGCAAGATTCATTTTTTCAGTTAGAAAGATATTTTATAATTCAGAAAACAAAAGACGTCAGAAACAAAATTAAAAGACATTATAAACTAAAAAAATTGCAACACATATTGAAAGCAATCGACTACTATCCATAATACAGAGCTTCTACAAATCGAAAAGAAAAGGGATATTTGAAAATTAAAAGGGTCAAAGGAAACGAATTGACAGATAGATAGCAGAAGAAATACAACTGGCCCATAAACATGAAAAGATGCTCAGCTTCACTAATAATAATAATAATAATAATAATAATAATAATAATAATAAATTAGAATGCTAGTGAGGTACTTCTTATCAACTATAAGTTTGGCAAAAGTAAAAAAGATACGTAATGTCCAAAATGGGGAGAGGGCAAAAGTAGGGGTATAAATTGCTAAACATTTTCCCCCTGCAGAACAATTTGACAATATCTATCAAGATATAAAGTGTAAACTGTGATGGCAAGATTTGGATATACAAGCACTTTCAGGCATTGCTGGGATGGGGAGAGGGTACCATCTTATGGAGAGAATTTGGTATGATCTTCCAAATTATAAACACAGATACCCTTTGACCCAGTAACCCACTTTTAGGAACTTCTCTTAGAGATATACCCACACATGTGAAATGAGCAAGGAACAAGTTTATTTACTGCAGCCTTGTATGTAACAGCAACAGATAAGAAAAAAGCTAAACGTCTATCAATAGCGCAGCGAGTATGTAACATCCATTATGGTCTGCCCAGTCCTTATAAACGGAATACCAAGCATCTGTAAAAAACGAGCAAGAAATTCTTTATATCCCAAGATAGATTGGTAAGTGAAAATAGCAAGGTGCAGAAAAAGCATAGAGAGATGTCACCATATAAGTAAAAAATAAAAGCAAGAAAAAACAATATAGCTGCGCTGACTTGCATAAGCCTAAAAATTACTTGGAAGGACACATGAAAAAGCAGTAAAAAATGGCTGCCTTTCAGACAGGCGGGAAGTGGAGCATGACGGACAGGGATGGGAGAGAGATTTTTCACTGTGTACTTAAAACAACAACAACTTTTTGATGTTCGGATCATATGAATTAATAACTACTTTAAAATTAAAGGAAACAAGTTTAAGAAAATTTTAGTGTGTGTAAACCTTTTGAAACAGCAATTCCGCTGCTAGGAGTTTATCCCTCGGAAATACTCAAGGCGGTGCGGGAAGACCTGAGCCTTGAGATCGTTGCAGTGTTTATTTTTAGGGAAAAACAAGCAAAACATCCTTCCAGAGGTTAGGAGAATTCGGCTTTCCCCAACCAAAGGAATGCTCTATAGTCACGGCGCAGCGCGAAACGGTTGAGCAGAAAAGACGACCTCTGCGGATTAAATTTTTTTAAAAGGTACGTTGTGCCATTTGCGACGATAGGAATGGATCCTGAGGGTATTATGCTGAGTGAAGAGAGTCAGACAGAGAAAGACAAATATCGTGTGATTTCACTCATATGTGGAAGATAAACACACATAAGCAAGGAGAACAGATCTGTGGTTACCAGACGGGAAAGGTGGGGGGAGGGCGAAACGGGTAAAGAAGCGCATATATATGGTGACAGATAAAAACTAGACTGTTGGCGGTGAACACGACGAAGTCTTTACAGAAGCTGGAATATAATAACGCACACCTGAAATTTGCACAGTTATAAATCGATATGACCTCAAAAAGAAAAAAAGATACGTTGCAAAACAACTTACGTAATACGATTCTGCGTTTGCTAATGTTTGCATGTGAGAGGGGGAGAAACTGCTGGAAGGGCGCGCCTGAACCTGGGAACCGTGGCTGTTTCGGGGAGCCTTCTACCGCTTCGGGTTTTGTTTTTACGGTTTGAGCACGTAATACGTTTTGAATTTAAATCCTCTATCCTATCGACCTGTCTACACTGTAGGCGTGGCCCTGCCCGAGGCTGGGTCCTCTCGGGGCGTCCTCCACCCTCCCAGCGCTGGTTCCCCGCAGGTCCACGGGTGGACGCGGTGGGCGACAGAAGAAGCGAAACACAGAACAAACCCTGGCTTTAATTATCTGGTGATTTCCAGCTCCAGCGGAGAACTGGAAGCTTGCGAATTGGACGGAGATGAGGGGCATGGATTTATCTAGTTATTTCTCTCACTCCCTGGCTGGCTTTGCGGGGGGCAGCCGCAGAGATCCAGGAGACTCACTGACGATCTTGCGGCCCACCGCTCCGCTTCCCACGACCTCCTGCTCCGGCCCCGCCGGCCTCTAGGCGGCCTCCCCCGCCTGGGGATGCAGCTACTAGTAAAAGAACCATATTTGAGGTTTTTCAGCTTTTATATTTCGGCGGTTCCCAAAGTCGAGGATTGCACAAAGTTCCAAGAATATGGCGTTGCCCACTTTATATTTTAACAATTATTCTATGTTCTGGCAGCATCGCCATTTCATTTAAGAAACGAGACTGTAACGTCAAAAAATAAGATCATCTCAAAACAGACGGTCTTCCCCTGGAAAGGGCGTTGCCACGTCCTGCCTAGTGAAACACGCCAAGTAGACGATTGTCTCCCTTCATTCATTCGACTAATATTTATCAGTGCCTACTGTGTGCTAAGCACACATGTGGGGGGCTCGCGTGGATTGGGTGGGCGCGGTGACAACCCCCTACGTGGTCCCGGCGCGCCATCAAGGGAACCCGGCTCCCGCACCTGCCTGCCTCGAACTCAGCGCCGACATCGGCCCCCTACACCCAGGCCCGCCGCGGGTGGGTCAGGAGGCCCGCGGGTCCCCGCGTGCAAGGTTGTCTCTCGGCCGGGAAGCTGAGCGCCAGCAGCCCAGCCGGATCGGTCTGGCACATAGTAGGTACTCATTAATGTTTGTGGAATGAATCAACCAAGCGAAGGGCAAGGCCGTAGGAGAGGTGGTTAGAGGGGCCTTCGCCGACCCCAACTAGACCTTACAGCCGACCCCACAACTCCGCCACGCTCGCAGCCCTGGCTTTCCGGGCCCACTCGCTCCTCGGCTTTGTAGGCCAGGTCTCCTCCAGGCGCTGCCACCTCTTTCTACAGCGTCCGATGCCACCCAGGGACCCCTCGCCGAGAGACCCTCTAACCTCCCTCCCAGGTCGGGGGTGGGGCGAACCCGGCGCCGGAACCGCCCGGGTCCCGGGGATTCCCGGGCAGGGCGGTCCGCCTCGGCGTCTTCTATCAGGTTCTCAAACTGGGGGCCGGCACTCGGCGGGACGCGCCGCCGGTAACCGGCTACCGCTTTCCGAGGACAGTCAGGCCAACCTTTATTGTATAGTAAGTAAACAGGAAATAGAAGGCAAAATTCGTAAGCTTTGAATGCCCTCCCCCGCCTCTGCGGCCTGCCTGCCTGCTTGCTTAAAATATGAATCAAAGAAACAGCGTACAGAGAGGGCGCTGGCGGCTACCACGGCCCCAGACCGGAGTCGGGGGTAATTGAGGAAACGGAGGGGAGCCAACAGGACCCACAGACGCCCTCTCTCCATAGCGCTGCACCATCGGTGAAGACTCGAATCTGCTTGGTGCCAGCGCACGCGGCCCAGGGACACGCTCCGCCGCGGTCCGCTCCCTCCCCGTCAGTCCTGAGTACCCTCACTGTCCCAGCCTCCGAAGGACTCGGCCTTCCTGCCCAGCTGGTCGCCTGGAGGGGGGGGTGGGGGGCACCTGGAAGCTCCGACCCTGCAGGCATGTGTGTGCCCGATGCCACACGGGTCCACAGGCGTCTGAGTCCAAGCGACCCCCCAGGACGGCAGAAACAGCATGAGAACACAAGCAGCCGCCCGAGGCCCGCACAGTTCCCTGAAAAGGAAGACGGTGCACGCAGGACAGGCCAACAGAGACATGTTCAATTGCTGGGCTGCTTCTGGGGGGAGGGTCAGCAGGGATAAAAACCAAAATGATAGGGCCCGGCAAAGACCTGCCAGGAGAATGTCGGTCCTTCTGCCAAAAATAAATAAAGCAAAAGAAAAACAACAAACATTTAAAAAAGCTCAGGAAAATAAAAAAGAAACCAAATACACCCACAAACCCCAAAATTAAAAATTGAAATAAAACAGAAATCCCAAAGTGCAGTCCCCTGCATGAAACATTTAAACCTTTCAGCGCTGCCTGGGGGTCCTGAGTAATCGCTTCTATCCACAGACTCAGATACTAAGGCCATATTCGGGCCCAAGTATATGATGGCCCAAGTGCCAGGACTCACAATCCAGTGCTCCTTCCGATATATCACTCTGTCCACCTTCTCCGTTGCCAGAGCGACTGCCGGGCAGGTGGGCCCTCATGGAGCTGCTGTGACCTGCGGGGGGCAAGGCCTTCGGGGTCCAGACCAAGACACCCTAGGTCCAGTGGCATCTGTAAATCCAAGGAGAAAGCGAGTGGATGCTGCGTCTGCGACTCTGAACCCAGACCTGGCTGCTGAAGTGGGGAGTCTGTTCCCAAAGGCCGCTCCCAGCTCAAGCCCCCCCAGAAGGGGTGGCCTGGCATCTTCAGAAGCATCTGTGGCAGCCAGGGCCCCACCTGACTGCATGCGCCATCGTGCTGTTCGGAGGTGCATGTTTCTGGAGTGGGGGTCCAGCACTGCCCCCAGATTCTCAGGGGAGGCTGGACCCCTCTAAATTCAATGCCCCCTTCCCCACACCCACATCCATAGTGGGAATTGTCCAGCCACAGCCGGAGGCCCTGGCCTTCCTTCATCCTCCTGGTCCCTGGCCACCGGTGCATCCATCAAGCTCTCAGGTGAAAGCATTTTGGCTAGTGGGTGATGGTGTCGGGGGAGCAGTCATTCACTCAGTCAAGGGATCCCGCAGTTCTGCTGCCCTCCTGCTCCCAGACGGAGGGTGCAGAGCCAGGCAGGGAGCACCGTGGGCCTCACAGTGCGAGAGCGCTCTTATGAAGGCCTCTGAGTCTTGCCCTACCTGGGCCACGGTGGCAGCACAGAGTTAGGGGCAGAGGGTGCGGCCCTAATGTGGTTTTGAGACCAGCGGGCCTGAGGGATGGCTTCGGGTGAGCAGGGTCTGGCTCCACGCATTGTTTACAAAAGTTGCTGGGTGGAGTGATGCTGGCAGAGGGCCATCCCTGCTCAACCCAGACGGGTCATTGAATTCACGTCCGGATTAATTTGGGGAGCATGTAGATGGATTTGAGTGTGCGGGTGCGACTGTAGATTGTGAGGTTGCAGGGAGTTTTGGGTGAGAGTTGTCCCATCTCTTCTGACTGCCAGGATCCCAGCTCCACCGAAAAGGCCGTTGCACCGAGCCTGCACAGTGCCGTTAGAGCCACGGTGGGGAGGCTGCCTGTTCCTTCCCACTGCCTCCTGCCCTGGCCGGCGAGGCCTTTCCAAATAGAAAACAAAAGGACCCCCATCCTCACCCCTCACACACCAATAGGCCGTGCACGCAGAGGTATGGGGCGGCCTACTCCGCTGTAGGGTCTCCATGGAAGCCTAGCTGTGTCCACAGTGGGGTGTGCAAGGTGCCTGTCATGCACACAGGCCTGTCATCCCGGTGGCCTTGTTTGCGCCCGTGTGTGGCACGAAGCAGCCTCCATTTTGAGGCGGGGGATTCAGTAAGGTCAGCCTCCCTGGCTCCCTGACCCACATTTCACAGAGGCAGCCGGAAACTTGAGTGATTGGTTGAGCGAGGGTTCTTTGAAGGGGATTGGGGAAGCCCGCACCGTGTGGTCGGCAAGGTAGCGCTGATCCGCCTTTCATCAGCGGTTCTTGACCCCTTGGCTGCTCACCTCCCCACACATGCGCAGCCTCTGGGCCCAGGGCCAGAAGGAGATGTGTCCCTCATGGGGAGCTGAGTTGGGAGAGGCCTCTGAGGAAGGAGGCCCACCCCCAGAAGTGATCTGTGAGTCACCTCCGAGCTCCTCCCCTTTCATTCAATGGAATATTTATGGAGATCCAGCTGGGTGTTTGCAGTTTTATAAACATCATCCCTGACCATTAGCATAGCCCTTCAAGGTAACAGTTTCTTTGTACAGACGAGGAAATTGAGGCACGGAGAGGCAAAGAAACTGCTTCAAATTGAAAGGGCTATAAGGCCAGTATTCCAAACTAACTTCACAAAATCCCAATGCCCGTGCTTTCCTCCTACTTCCCCATGTCTTGAGCCTCCCACAACGGATCTGCAACCCTGGGGTGGGGCCCTCAGGGGAGCAAAGGTGGAGTGGAAAAGAGGCAGAAAGAAAGGCAAACACCCAGAGAGAGTCGGGCTCTTTCCCAGAGTCCTCACCCCACCGGCAACCTGCACCCGCGGCAACCTGAGGCTGCGATGGCAAATGCCTCCCTCCACCTTCTCAAGGTTTCCTCCGAAGGCACCTTGGCAGGATGTGTCCTTGAGGCCAGGGGCAAAATGTACTCCCAGTGAGAACATCCTGGAGGGATATTCATCTGGGGGGGTGGGGGGTGAAAAAGGGCTGCAGACGTCCCTTCACCAACGCTGGGCCTTTCACGCGTCAGAGCCTCTGCCCTGGGCCCTGGTGGGGCCAGGCGTGAGCAAGGTGACCCTGGCCGGGAGGGATTAGTAGTAAATGACATCCCGAGTATCTTAGGAGTGTAATAACCTCCTCATCATTAATTGGGAAAGGACATAGGGATTTATGAGGGATCTGTTTACCTTTTATTTTTCGGGTGTGTAAATACACCCTCTATGCTACGTTTCCATTATACTGTACAAACATAACGGCTTCGCAGTATGTGCGCACACGTGTTTATAAAAGTGCACCTCCTGAAAATGCCCACAAGCTGCCCACACACATGGGGTCCATCCCTGCCTGGCTGTGGATGGCGCCCAGTGTGGGTAGCCCCCACCCCACACGGTGCAGGGTCACTTTTGACTCCTACCTTTTATGTGTCTACACTTGGGAGTTATCTAACTGACATCTATACACAAAATGTATTTGTTCCACGTGCAGGATTTGTAGAGCGTACTGGATGGTAGATGGGCACAGAACTCATAATTGTCCAGGCAGAAGGAAAGGCCCACAGAGACGGGGTGCAAGGTGGTAAGTGTCATGGTCAGGACTTGAGGGCCTTAATCTGGGAGCGTGGGCTTGGGGGGCTGAGTTCTCCATTTCTGAAGGCCCTGAAGATGCCCTTAATAAGGAGCTCTAAGTTGGCTTAAATATCTTGCGTTTAAGACACCCACCGTCTATGCAATGAGATCTCACTTAATCCTAGGTGCCCAACAGGTCCACATACCTGCTGGAATCCCTGCTGGATGGGGACACCCCCCCCCCAATGCTCTGTCCCCAGAATAGCGCTGGGCACCCCATCTCTGGGCGACCACACCTGGCACCAGGAGCGTTTCTGGAAGTCCAGGGTCCCCAAGTCTGTGTCCAAGACTGTCATCAGTCAGCTTCACATTGGGCTGCTTCCACACTCTACCCTAGCTCTGTCCCCCATTTCCAGAGCCACCCCAATCCAGTGGCGTGGGGAGGCTGTGTGCAACCAGGCCCAGGTGTCCCAGTCTGTGTGTGGGTAGCCCAGCTCAGACCAGAGAAACTAGGGATCCTGGCGCGAGAACTACCTCGAGCCGGGGTCAGGCTGGTTCCGCTTCCCCAGGCGGTGGCCGTGGAAATGAACTCGGGCCGTCGACTCCCGAGGCCCCGCGGCGGCTCGCAGGACCGGCGCGCAGGAAGAAGAGGCAGGAAAAAGGCAGCGAGCAGGAGGAAGCCGAGCGAGGCAGTTGGAGAAGGAGGCCGGGAAGACTTTCCCAAGAGTGGCCTCTTCTGGGCGTTGGGTCTCCTGGTCCCGGGGCTCCGGGATGGTGGGGCAAACAGACCTCAGGCTCTGGCTGCGGCCTAGGGATGGGCCGAGAGCAAGACCCCGGGACCCCCTTTCTTCTCCCATCTCGCTGGGCGAGGCCCGGATCCGGCGAAAGCCGAGCTTAGAGCCCCGCGTGAGGCTGGCTCTGGGGACCGGCGGAGCCGCAGCCTCGCGGCAGGGAGGCCAGGCAGAGCGGGGCGCTCGGGCGCAGTCCGGAGGCGCTTGTAGGAAGAGAGTGCTGAGAAGGCGAGCTCGGCGGAGAGAAATGGCCAGGAAAGAAGAGAGAAGGACGAAGGGCGAGGGAGAAAGGGAGAGACGCCGGGAGAAAAGGCCAGGCCGGGAGAAGGCCGCACGGAGAGCCGCCTGGGCCCGGGAGCCGAGAGGCAGTGGAACCGAGAGAGCGAAGCGCAGGCGGGCGAGCGCGGCGCACGCCACCCTCCGCGTTCCGGGGTCCCCTCCTACGAGCGACCGCTGCGGTCGGCGTCGCTGGGAATGGGAAACAAGGCTGAGCAGGAGGCGGGGAGGCGCCCGGCCGCTGAGCAGAGCCCGGGCCTTTTCCTCCTGCGGTTCCGGATGCCGGTCCCTCCTCATCCTGACCCCGCGGAGCGCTCGTGACGCTTTTCTCTGCGAGGGACGCGGGGCGGGGACCTGGCTCTCGGCATCCCACACTCCCATCTCTGCCACAGTAACCGGCAGGATGGCCTAGGGTGAGGGGCTGGCCCGAGAGGATGAGAATTGTAAGGCAAAGAAATAGGGATCTCTTCGGTCTCATTTGCTGCTTTGTCCCCTGCCCTCAGCTCAATGTCCAGCACACAATAGACGCTCAAAATAATTTTTGCTGAATGAATGACTGAATGATGAGTTACCGAGCACGTGAATTGCGAGGTGGAGGCTGCAGGAAGGTCGGAGGCCCCAGTAGGGGTAGAGTGGGGTCCAGGGGGTCAGGGCCGCGAGCTGTCCTCTTACCTCGTACCAGGATGCGGCGGCAGTGGTCTGCCTCGCCGAGCCCGGGCTGCCCGTCGCTGTCGGCGCTGCTCTCCTTGGAGCCCGCGGGGCTGGAGGCGGATGTCCCGGCAATATCCCTCGGGCTGCGGCCGCCGGCATCAGCGCTCGAGTCCTCCGCTCCGCCGCTGTCCCCGCCCCGCCCGCCGCGCGACTCCCGGCGTGCGGGGCCGCGGTCGCGCTCGGCGCCCCCATCGCCCATGCCGGCCGCCACCGCCGCCTTCGCCACCGCCGCCTTCGCCACCGCCTGGCCAGCCCGGGCTGGCCAAGCCCGCGGCTCCCCGCCCCTCGCGCCTCCCGCCCGACTCCTCCTCCTCCGGCCCCGCCCCCGCCCGGCGGATCCACCCCTCCCTGCTGATTGGGCCGGAGTCGGGGTTCCCGACTCCCAGTCCCCGGCCCAGCGGTGTGCCCGGGGGTTGAGGGGCGAGGGCCCCCACTCCTCCACCCTAGTCTAGCTCTGCTCCGAGCCCGGCAGAGGAGGCTGGGGCGGCCCCGGGGTACTGAGGAACGCCCTACATCCTCTCCTGAAGTTTATCATCTCCCTCCCCCAACCGCCAGCCTACTCCCCGCCCCACTCCGCCCCCAGGGAAGCGCAGCCTCCGCGCTCCAGCTCTTTCTTCGGGATCAATAACCAAAGTGCTGCAGAAAGGCGACCCCGGCGAGACCGAACAGAACACAAGAGGTTGGCCTTGCTCGGGCGCTTGGCGAGTGGGGACTGGAGGCGGGGGCTCAGGCCCCAGCTCCCAGATTCATACCTCCACCTCCACTCCTGAACACAGACCACAGGCCCCTCTCGGCGCTCCTGGGAGAGCAAGGCCAGGAATGTGGTAAACGAGCCTGAAAGAGTGAGGCAAGGGGATGGACAGAGTGACCCAAGCTCGCCGGGGGAGAGAAAACAGACGTGCAGGCAGACAGCCGGGTCCAGGAGCCCAGAGGGTCGAGTGAGGCCGAGACTGTGGAAGGCAGCCAACGTCCGGTTTCCCTGCGGCTCTGAGACCTTCACCCAGGGGACTGCACCCCCAGACAGGGATAGAAGGTGGGCATTTCCTTTTGCCCCCCCCTTCCCACTATGGATCTCCCCCCGCCTTCGTTGGGCTGGCGAGAGGTGAAGGGCAGAGGTGAGCGCGGCTGGAAGCCAGGCTGGGCTGTGGAGCTCAGCCGTGGGAGTCCTTGGGCATAGCGCTCAGCCCTCCGAGGCATCCAGGTCCCCAACACTGTCTGATGAGCCCGCACTCGCCAGAGTCTAGCTTCTCTTTTGACAGCGCCAGGAGAGGCCGGGCCCGAATTTCCCTTCCTTTGACTCAAAAAGGGGCTTGGAGGAAAGATTCAGAGACCCCAGGAAGACATGTGTGCAAACATGTGTGTGCCCGCGGGAGGTCCGCTGACCCCTCCCCAATAGCGCTATAACCGAAAACTTTGCTTCCCTTTTCTTAACCTCAGGCTAGAGTGAGAAGGGTGCTTCAGTCTGTCAGAGGGTCTGAGAGTGTCTGTGGGGGCAGGGCCCGTGGAGGTGCCGGATTTACGCGGCTGTGGCAGGGCGGGCTATGTTGCTGATGCCGTCTCCATTGACTCCGGTGAGCGCGTGGTCGGGTATATGAGTGTGCGTGTGTGTCAGTACCTTAGTGTGTGTCCAGTGTGCATGTGAGCAGTTGAGTGTGTGTATGTGTCCAATCTCAGATGTCCCCAGCAGAAGGAGAGGTGGGCGGAGGAACACCAATTATTTAATTGGGTGACTAATGGCGCCTCCGCGCAGGGGTTGGGACTCGGGGGTGAAAAAGGGAGGGTAAAGGGGGCAGAGGAGGAAGCCTGCTAACGGAAAGGAGGGAAGGAAAGAAGGAAAGAAGCTCCGCCGCAAGGTAATTTGGGGGGGGGGGGAGGGGAGCGGTGGGTTTGCACCCAGGGTGTGGGGCAGGGTGTTCAGAGGGAGAGCAGCGCGGACCAGAGCCGAGTGCTCAGAGTTGGTGGCGCCTGGGGCGCTGGTTTATAGCTACAGAAAGGCCCTGAGGTGTGTGACCCAGCGGGACCGAGCTCGGCTGGAAGAACCCATGCCGCGTGTGCCACATGAGCCCTGCGCTTGGTCCTTCTGATCTTGGCCCCTGGAGGGGCTGCTGAGCCCCAGCCCAGTCTGATGCTGAGCGCCTGATTCCAGCCCGTCATCTCCGCTCCGCACCTCAGTCTTTTCCCTCTCTGGCTCTCTCAAGTTTACTTTTTATTATTCAAGTAAGACGCGTCTAGTATAGAAAAATTTAGCAGAAAGCAAACGCTCGGGCCAAACCTTCCGACCACATGCGAGGCCCAGGTTTCCGTTCGAAGAAAAATGCAACAGCACCTACTGAACCAGCCAGGTTTTGTTTGCACCCTTTTAAGTTTTCGTTTCACGAATGATGTCTTTCCATGCCAGTAGCCCAGGTCTCGGTCCAGCGTCCTCTTCTGAAGTCCAGGGATGGGCTTCCGCGTGCGCGCACACGCCCGGGTGAGCCTGGCCGTTCTGCCAGGAGAGGCGGGCGGCCTCTGGCAGCGTCCTCGGAGCCAGGACCTGGGAAGTGGGGGCCGCTTCCCTTTCCCCGGCTGCGGGAGGAGCGGGCAGGGAGCACGCGAGGCGGGCTGCAGGCCAGCTCCAGGTTAACTCTTTGACGTTCCCAGTCTTCTTCCTCCCGCGCCCTTTCTTCTTTCCTCGCATTCTCCTGGCGGTCCGGGATTTGGCGTCCAGCAGAAGTCCCGGCTCTCTCTTCTCCGCAGGCCTGGGATGTGCGGACTGAGGAGGGAACTCGGGGCTTCTGCGCGCTGAGGCGGAGGGCGCCCATAGTGAGCGTGTGTGTTTCGGGTAGAAGGCGCTGCATCTCCTCGCCAAGCCCGGGCTCTGGCCCCGCTGAGAGACTCCGGCCAGGCCAATCCGGGCGCCTGGGCTGCCTCTTGTGTCCTGGCTCTTCAACCCAGGCCGCCGCCAGCCCCTCAGTTCCTCCTGGGGCACGCTGCCAGGGCGGCCCTGTTCCCCGCCCAGGAGGCGGGTCATGCAGAGCCACTGGGCTCCCATCCATGTCCTTCCCTCTCGGGAAACTGCATCCTGCCGGGATACCTCCTGCGTATGCTGGATTAGGAAGGCTGGGAGTGCCTGTACCCAGGTACCTCAATGTGGCAGGGATGGGGGGGTTGGCCTTGCTGTGTCTGTGTGTGTGTGCACGAGCGCTTGCATAGTTAGGACAGTGTTTGGCTCTGGGGGGCCTTCTGCCCAGGGTAAGCTGGACGCAGATCTCCAAGCGTCCTAAGTCCGCCTGGTGCGAATTCACTACGTTTTGGGATTCCTCACCCGCAGCCGTTGGTCCGGAGGACTGGCGTCCCATGCCTGCTGCCTTGCTCTCACTGCCAGTCTACACACTCGTTCTCATTGTCATCTCAGCCCAGCCAAGATCCTAGGGATCCGGAGAATGTCCTCTGCTTCTTGAACCCCCTCCCTTTTTGTAAAGCGATTCAAGAGCCTGGAGTGAGGGATGTTGGTTGGGGAAGGGGGGATGCTAGCCGATAGGAGGCAGGGTGATGGCCTAAACTGCTTTCTCAGTGGCTCTAAACCTGCCAGGGCTCCAGTGTAGACAAACCCCAGGTGCTGATCTGGCTTTTCCTGGATCCTGTGGGGCCGCTGCCTGAGGCCCAGCTCCATCCCCCCATCAGTGTCCATGCAGGCCTCCACCCATCCCAGGGAGTTAGTGGACTTCAGCTTTGCAGGGCAAGTGGGTCTGGTCACAGGGAGCTGCTGTGTTCTGGGCTGGAGTCCACAAGTTCTCTCCCCCCCCCCACCCCCCGCGTGGTGCAAGTCCTCCACTCACAGTGGGGGAGGGGGCGTAGTGGGAAGAGGGCACATCGTGAAGGGGCACTACCAACCCCAGCTCCACTCACATGCTCTTTAGGACTAGGTCTCCAGAGGACTTCTCCAAGGATCGGCTTGAGTTGGGGAAAGAGGCTATCCTCCCTCCAGCCTCACTTTGCTCAGCACCATCCACCACCCTCCAATTCCTGCTGCTTTTTGGGGGTTTGAGCCTGATCTAGTCTTTCTCCAGGGATCCACTAGTCTCTCCCCACCCATCTTTTCCATGTTCAGTGGGTCATACTGACTTCCTGAGCCTCAATGCTTCTGAGAGCTGGGTCCCTGCCTGCCTGTGGGTAAATAGCATCCTCTCATGCCTGCCAGTGGGCCCTCTGGGATTGGAAATGTGCCTCCTGTCCTGGGTTCTAGAGGAGCCAAGTTGTGTGCTTGGTTGGGTGGGAGTCGGAGCCTGGGTTCCAGCAGGTGCTACTTGGACCTCATAGCCAAGCCCTCCAGCCTTCCACTGCCAGTGGTCCTGCTGCTCTGGTGGGAGCCTTCAGCATCCTCTTCTGGTGCTCAGAACCTGGAACTTCAGAGACCTGGTCCTGTGTCTGGCTGTTATTCCTTCTTCCGTATCCCTAGGGTGCTCTGGCAGGCACACCAGTCTAGCTCTTCCGGCCTGGGCCCCTGGCATCAGCTCAGCCCCACCCCTTCTGCTGCCTCTTCCCTTTGCTGAGGTGCCTTCTCTGGCTGAATTCTGCTTCTTTCTTGTCATCCCCCTTGGCCTCTCTGTCTCTACCACCCTGCTCCCCTCCACGCCTCTGTATCTCCCCAGCCCATTCCTGGGGGCTTAGAGGCTCAGGAGGTCTGGGTTTCTCTGCCCTGCCTCACCCCCTTTCTGTCTGGTCTCTTGTCCACCTTTCTTCTTGCTGGTTTCAGGACCCCATCAAAAGGTCCCTGGGAGATCCTGTGTGGCACTCACTGGGCCCCCAGACATCACTGCTGAGATAGGGGGCTCCCCTGCAGCTTAGGGGTGCCAGGGTTTGGGGTGAACAGAGAAGGACACTCCTTACAGACTCAGCTGGGAAGCACAAGCCCCAGCTGGCAAAAACAATTGGTGCCTCCCTTCCCTCTCTGACCCCGCCTGCGCCCCACTCCTATGTGCCTGGGAGCCAGACCTCTGCACTGGTGCATAAGGGAGGGACCCACTGTCCCACTTGCTGGTGGGGAGGGGTTGGCATTTTAAAAGGAGATAGGATGCTGTTGGGGCCTTTTTTACAATGAGCATTATTATTTTTGTAAAACACAATAAAATGTACTTTTTTCTGAGAAGAGTAGCGGTGCTGGAACCCAAGGAGGGCAGTGTTAACAGTGAGTGAGGTGGTTCCTTGGGAGGGCAGGAGAGGTGCTGGGGCAGAGGGAGCCTCCTCCCACCCCAGGGTTCAGGCCCCTCCTAGATGCCAGCTGCCTGCGGGCTCAGTCACTGCAGTCACTGCCTCATTTCAGGCAACACAAAATGACGGAGGCCTGACTGTGCTCAATGCTGGTGTTGAATGCTGAGGATTCTGCTGGAATAGGACTCTTGGGGCCTTAGTGGTGCCCTCTCTGAGGGTGGAGGTCACCCCTGTGGGAAGAGCTGGGCTGGGCTGGCCTAGTGCAGGATGAGATGGGGAAGGCCACAGCTGCTGCACCACCTCGGCGGCTGCCTGTCCTACTGCCTGGCATTTACCCTCTCTGGCCATGGCCTATGGACACCCAGTTGCCTCCAGTTCACTTGTGTCCTCTAGGCTGCAGGACGGGTAGCCTCAGCTGCCACCCCAGGGTGCCACACCAGTCCGGGGTCCTGGGGTGTGAGCCTGGACTCCTTAAGCTGTCTCCTAGGCGAAGCTTGGGCCCTCCAAGACAACAGCCTCCTGCTTGGCTTTGTCTCCTCTTCCACTTGGGCTGTTGGAGCTCTAGGGTCATCAAAATCTGCTGCCAGTGCCAGGTCTGATACAAACCCGCTGGTGCCTTTCCTGAGCCTGAGTCTCGGGGCCTGTTGGGGAGGGCTGCCCATAGGAGGCTGTGGGTCTAGGCCAGTCTGTAAAGAGGGCCAGACTGGAGGGACTGTTGCCAGCAGGCCAGGTCTGATGAGATCCTCCAGGTACATACCACCCAGTGGGTATCAGCTCCTGCCTTGACTTTGGTCCTGGACCAGGGCCAAGAAAGCTTAAGAGAGGAGGCAAAGGAGTTCTCAACACCTGCCACACAGCATCACCTGGAGAACTTAGAAACAATTATTAGTGCTGGACTGCAGACCAAATGGTTTCAAATGGGGTTCCCAGCAGGCTCCTCATATTTCAAAGGCTTCCAGGTGAAGCCTGGTTGGGAACCCCTGAATGGGCCAAGAGTAGGGGAAGAGGGCATTGCCAGATGAAAGGCAGGAGCAAGGTCTGGAGGTGGTCAGTAAGTAGACTCATGGAATGAGAAACAGTTATTTTGGCCAGGACTTGGGGTAGGGTGGGGTGTGGTGGGGTGGGCTGGGGTGTAGGGGGGTGGGATGGGGGAGGGGGAAAGCCAGTAGTGGTAGGGTCTGGAAGGTAGGGGCAGTTTGGGGGGTAGGGGGGTCAGAGAGAGTGAATAGGCCTGGCCAGCACCCAACCAGACCCAAGCCACAGGTATCCAACTTGATCCAAAAAGCTCCCCACCCATAGAACTCAGGATTCTCTTGAGGAAAGGCTCCCCAAGGGTGAGGGGGGAGGTGGCTGGCCAAGCAGGAACGGGGGTGGAGTCAGCAGCCACTGTGGGAATGGGTGTCCCCAGGCTCTAGATGGAGGCTTGGGGACTCCCCATCTGGTGATCTTGTCTTCCCATCTGCTTTCCTCCAGACAGTCCCTCCAAAGCTTTCTCCGCTTCACTCCTCTTCCCGGGTAGTTCTCTGCAAATCTTCCTTCCTCCCTCCCCAGCTCGGAGGTTTTGCCACCTCATCCTGGCCTTTTCTTCTTCTGATTCTCTGGCCTTCCTCTCTCCTCTGGGCCATCCCTCCCCTGTGCTGTCCTCCCCACCTGGCCCCTCAGACCTCAGCAGTTTCCCTCTATCTTCCCTCCTGCCCCCCTGCTCACACCCTGATTTCCCTTCTTCTCCAGCAGCCTTCTCCCCACTGGTGCAGGAGCACCCTCTTTATTAGTCTTTCTTTGGAAATTACCATCCCATCCAGGTGCGGAGTTTAAACCAACGAAGAGAAGCCAGAGACTTGAGAAAATCTTCTAAAAAATTCCCTGCTTTCTTAACAAACAGAATCTGTTCACTCCTATTACATTTTGATTTTACCTGGATCATCCCCTAAATTGGTTGGCCTTTGATTTGTTTTCTAGCAGGGCTACATGGCTAAGCGCCCAGAGCTGTGCTAGGCTCTGCTACCATGAAATGGTCATGACCACCCATAGGGTGGACTTGATTGCCCTATTCTGCAGAGGAGGAAACTGAGACCAAGTTCATACAGCTGGTTTGTGTGGATTCAAAACTAGGCGCCAGATCCTGAGGTCATGCCAAGGCGAAAATCTCTCCCCTCCCTCTCACTTCACTCTGAGAACTAGGCTCCCTCCCAAACTCACTCACGGGGTGGATTCTGCTGCTCGGTGGCTCTGGCACAGCAGCTGGGGTGGCGGCTTTCAGATTTAGGGACACGGGGCCCTTGCAGGGAGTGGTGGCCTCTGCAGAGACAGAAAGAAACCTGGACTTCGAGGACGCAGGCTCTCGAAGAGCAGAATCTGCATTTACTGTGGCTGGCATTGGCCTCACCGGCCAGAACAACGTATGTATTGTTTTGCTTTTGCTGTTCTGGTAACAGTTTTATTGAGATATAATTTACATACAGTTCACACATTTACAGTGCACAACTCAATGGCTTTTAGTATTTTCGCACATATATTAAAATATTTAGTACATGCACAGATATAGTGCAACCACCACCACAGTAAGTTTTAGGACATTTTCATCACCTCAAAAAGAAACCTGTACCCTTTAGCTATCACCCCCAACTTCCTGTCCCCCTTCAGCCCTAAGCAACCACCAATCTACTTTCTGTTTCTATAGATTTGCCGATTCTGAATATTTCATATAAATAGAATCATAGAATATGTGGCCTTTGTGTCTAGGTCCTTTCACTGAGCATAATGTTTCAAGATTCATTCGTGTTGTAGCATCTATCAGAACTTCACTCCTTTTTGTGCCCGAATGACACTCCATTGTATGGTTCTACTACATTTGCTTATCCATTCCTCATTGATAGGCATTTGCATTGGTTCTGCCTTAACTGTGTGAGAGTGTGGGTGTGCCCTGGGCTCGGGGATCCCTCCTGGCAGCTCAGCCAGAAGGAGGAAGTTTTCTAGGAGCAGCTGGAGGAGCCTGGTGAGGCTCAGCGACAGGCCAACCACTGGCTGTGTGTCCCCAGCTAATCGGTCACCTTCCGGAAGCCTCCTTTCCACTTCTGTCCAATGAGGAGGGGAGGGCCAGACTGGGAGGCTTGTAGGAATTACAGGCTTTTTTTTTTTTTAAAGATTTTATTTTTTTCCTTTTTCTCCCCAAAGCCCCCTAGTACATAGTTGTATATTCTTCGTTGTGGGTCCTTCTAGTTGTGGCATATGGGACGCCGCCTCAGCGTGGTTTGATGAGCAGGGCCATGTCCGTGCCCAGGATTCGAACCAACGAAACGCTGGGCCGTCTGCAGCAGAGCACGCGAACTTGGCCACGGGGCCAGCCCCGGAATTACAGGCTTTGGAGTAAAGATTCAGAGCCTTGACTCTGGAGTAGGTTGGGTTAGAATCCTCCCTCCACCACTAACTAGCTGCTAATGGGGTGCTTGATCTCCCTATGCCTCAGTGTCTCCATCTGCTAAATGGAGATAATATTAGTACCAAATTAATAGAGTTGCTATGAGGAGTAAGTTAATCCACGTTGCCATTTTATCTAGTACCTGGCACTTGGTGGGTGTCAGAGGAAAGAAAACGTAAGCTTTTATCCTTTAAGGCTTAGAGCCAGAGCACACAGGCAGTACTAGTTGGCCCCCCCCATCCTCCTCCCGCCCGGTGGATGAAGGAATGACGAGGTTAGCCGCACCCATGGGGACAAGGAAAGGTTGTGTGTCTGTGAATTGCAAGCCCAGCTTCAGGGCCCTCAACCCCAGCTGCCTCGGTGCAGTCTGGGTGGGCGAGCGGGAGAAATAAATCTCCAGCCGCGGGAGAGCACATCTCCGGCTGGTCCCGCCCAACCTCGCCTTTCTCGAAAGACGTTGAGCCCAGAGAAGACGCGAGCCGAGGCCCCGCTCCGCGACTGGAACCCCGACTCGAGGCATCCAACTCAGGGCCCTGGCGGGGACACCGCCAAGCTTCTCGTGTTTATAGCGCCGCAGCGCAAGCCAGATTCTCCCCTTCTCAGTCGGGGACCCCCGGCAGCCCGGCGTCCTTTCCCCAGGTCCTGGGAAGAACGACTCAGGGATATGCGAGGGAGGGACAGCCACGCGAGCCCGAGAAGTATCCAAGGACCCGAGTCGGGCGGCCCGGAGGCAGGGGCACGGCGGCGGGCAGTGTCCTGACCCCCTTCCACCTTTCCCAGGCATTTCCCCCGAGGCTCCCCCGGGAAAGAGCAGGAGTGACCCCCTGGGCTGCGCCGGTGGCTTCTACATCCTTTGAAACCTTTGACTGTCTGAGGTGTCACAATTCAGACGAATCTAGTGAAACCCTTTTCAACGTTGTTGGAATAGGTTTCAAAAGCCATTTTGTTTCGATGCTTGCCTCGAGGGCAGCTGCTGGTCTTCCCTCCCCGACTTCATGCGACTTACCATAAAGACACGGCCCCTTTTTGTCTTGGCCGCACCCACCGCAACACTGTACATTGAAGGTCACCAACCACCCTCCTCCCAAGTCCCCAGCGCAGGGGAACGCGCGAGTCTTGGGCCTTGTTGCCCCAAGAAGCGATCGTTTGCGATCAGTGTCACCCGCAGGCGGGTTCCAGGCTGAGCTCGGCGAAGGGAAGTCAAGGAGGCCGCGTCTGGCATGCTTTCTGCGGTGACCCTGGCTCTGCGGACTCCCCTACCTCATGGCTGAGGCTTCCCTGCTCTCGGGGTGAGGTGGGTCCAGATAGTAGGGCCTGAGGGTTCTCCACCACCAGGCCTGGCGCTGGCTGTGTAGTAAAGGGAGTTACCCAGGGGCGAGGGTGCAGAGGGCCTGGGAGAATTCTCCGTCTCCTGACGGTGGCAAGGGACTTTTGAAACGGAAGGATGAGGAGGTGCCTGGCAGCTGGTGTTGGGTGATTGTTGGGCCTCTGTCGGAATGCCTGGAATGCCCTGGTCTAGCCAAGGTCTGCTTGAAATTACCACTTAGGGAGACTGTCCTCGCACCCCAGATGTCGTCAGGAATTTATGTCTTCTGGGGATGATTCTCCAGGAGCTGCTGTACACTCTTTGGAATAGCCTTCGTTCAACAAGTATTTATTGAGCTACTACTATATGCCCAACGTGCTGCCAGGTACTGGGGGACAGTTGTGAACCAAACAGATCTAAATCCAGTGGTAGGGCAGCGTGCTGGCTGGAGACTGTTAACCTTCCCTCGGACAGTCCGACCCAACGGGGAGTCAAGGCAGGGGACCTCTGAGGTTGATCCTTTGGGACCACTCCGCCTGGTGGTTCACAGATGCACCTGCCAGCTGGCAACTAAGCACAGATTTGTTTTCCTGGCTAGAATACTGCCTCTGAAAATAGTTCCCCTTAAAGAGACTCTTTTGCACAGCCTCAGAGGCCTTGTAATAAACGAAGGGCCAAGAAGGGAAACACATTGCCTCGTGTTCAGTTGGCAGAGGAAACAAGACAAACATACGGACAAAAACCCCAAACAAACAAGCAGACCCACATCTTGGGGGTGTGTGTGTGGGGGGGTTTTGTTGGTAAGTGCGTATGGAGTGCACTAATTCCATTAACTTTTAAGCAGTTTCTTAAAATCCAGTTTTTTTAAAAAAGGAAAACATTCATCTGAGGGAAAAAATTCTAAACAGCACAAAGGATTATAAAATGAAAAGTGGGGGTCTCTTCTCCAGACCCTCAGCCCCATCCCTAGAAACTACAAGTTCTTGCCCCATCTCAGACATGTATCCACACCCTCCCCCCTTAAAAATAGGAGTGAAGTCACGCTGGCCTCCGTTCTCGGTCCTGCCTTTTCCGCCTTGGCCCGCGCCTGGCGCTCGCTCCGGACAGCCCGCCTCCGGCTTACCCTTTCTGCGCCCTCATGATTCTCCAGCTCCGTGTGAAGGTGCCGGCTTCCCCACAGCGTCGCCAGCTTAGCATGTTACCCAACATTTTGATCTTTGTGGGTCTGATAGGTTTCTTAAAGAAACGAGTTAAACTAAGGGGAAACCAGCCAAAGCAAGAGAAGGAAAGAATGTTTGCAACACGAGACTGTTTGGGTCCGAGGGCGTGTGAGCGCGGGCAGGGGCGATGCCGGGCGGTCCCAGCCCGCGCACCAGATCGCACCGCACTCGGAGGCCCGGAGCCCTCGCCGCCCTTCAAAGCCCGGCGAGCCGCGAGGGGCGGCGGGGTCAGCGGGAATTAGAGCGCCGGGGCTGGGGCGAGGCATGGCTGCGGGGCGAGAGTTCGGGACAGGATTAGCGGGTTCAAAAGCAGGTCAGGGAGAGCTAAACGAGGCGACGAGGTCCGCGCGAGGTCAAGGTCCTCGGTAGTGGCGGGCTCCGGGCTGGGCGCGGGAAGGGCGGCGGGGGCGCGGCGATCGCGGGGAGGCTGGACCGGGAAGCCCGAGTTCCGAGCGCGCGGAGGGGCTGGGCTCTCCAGGGAAGGCCGTGTCCTCTGGCGGCCGCAGGACGAAGACGTCGCGGATTCTGGGCCTCGGCCACGGGCAATGGGGGGCAGGGGTGGTGAGATGAGCGCGGAGACGAGTCCGAGGCAATTTCAGCGAATAAAACGCAAATGTATCCAAGCTCAGATTGCGCGCGCGCATGTCTGCCGAACCGGGTTGTTTACCTACTTTTAAAAAAGATTTTAATCCCATTTCCTTTTCATTATTAACATCTTTTTTTTTTTTCCTGGGAAAGTAGAACGTCTCTTAGGCAAATAGTTCAACAAACTGCATCGAACTGTGCAAAGGCATTTCTCGCCGGGAGCTGGTCTCTCTCCCTTTCTGGGGCAGACACCTGCGGCCTCTGCTGAGGAACAGTCTCGGAGTGTCGCACCGTTTGTGTAAGAATAATCACGACCCACGCTCCGCACTTCTGTGAGACCCGTAGAGTATGGAGCGAGAGCCGGAAGAACAACTGAGCGAGACAGCTTTTCCCGAAAGAAGTGAGCTGGGGGAGTGAGCGTATGTCATTCTCTGAGGCCCTGACTGCATGTTTTTAGGAGAGTGAGAATGCATTCACGTGTTACTTGAGTTCGTTCTCTCTCTCACTCCTGGATACTCCTGGAGAACAAACTTTTGGGGATACTGCGGGATGCGAAGTGAGCGCTCCACTCTGAAATCCTGGCCTTGGTAGACGATCCCCAAATCCCAAAAAACAGACGGGCGGATAGACGGATAGCGTTCAGGGTCACAGGGTGGAGTTGGCTCCGCCCCGTCGCCATCTCCAGTGTCCCCGCGCTCGCTCCGTCGTTCCTCGCCCAGGGACCTGCCTCGGCCTTCCCCATACTCGGGCTTTCGCCTTCCCTTCCCCACGGGCGAGGCCGGCGCCGCCTGGAGAGATGGAGCCGGGATGCTCAGGCGTGTGTCTTCATCTCTGGACTGGGTCCTGCCAGTTTTCCGTGGAGAACCCTCGGAAGAGTCCACTCTGCAGGGGCAAAGTTTGCAAATCTTTGGGGTGATGGTGGTGGTGAAGGCGGTGCTGGAGGTCGCGGTGATGGGGGGAGGACTGTGTGCGTGGAGAAGGCAGAAAGGGAAAGAGGGAGGGGAGAAGGAGGCCCGCGAGGAGCGGAGAGAAGCCGCGAAAGCTGGGTTCCCGGAGCACTGGCGCAAGAGCCGGGCTCGGGGCTCCGGGGCGGGAGAGTGGGGAGGGGCGGGGCCGGAAATGGGGAGGCCGCGACCCGAACCGAGCGCGGGCGCCTCTCCGCTAGAGCGATCTGCCTTTTCCCCAATTTTTCTCCATCCTTCGTTTTGGTCAGCGCACCAGCTGATCTTGGTAGGGACGTGCGGGTTGCTAAAAGGGAAGCCAGTCTGAAGGGACCGATCGCTGAAGGAGACCCCCTCATTCCGCTCCGCCCCACCGGACTCGGGTCGCGGCTGCAGAGCGGTGGGCAGCGGGCGCGGGGCGCCTGTCCCCCCGGTTCGTCCAGGTGCACTCGGTGGCTGTGGCTTTGTTCCGAAAGACGCTGGGAATCCCATTCCCAGGCCCCGGCCTCCACGGGCAGGTCAAGGTGCCAGAATCCTTCCGTTAGAAATGCACTCCTCTGCCTGAAAAATACCTCTCTCGGTTTTTAAGTCGTATAAACTGTGTTGAGACCTCTTAACGCCGCTTCCAACCTCTACACACTGTTCATACGGTTAGAACAACAATGATAGAATTAAAGAAGGAAAAAATCCCAGTGGCCAAACCTGAATTCATCACCCTCTTTCTTTAAAAAACAAAACAAAAAAACTCAGTCTTTTTTTTCACCGCGTACTTAAGTTACATCATTTAGTCATGGTGAATATGCAGTTTAGTATTCAGCCATTTCTACTCGAGTCCTCGCCTAAATGTTTGCCACGTGCCGTAGTTCTCATAAGTCCTCTTCAACGCCCGAGAAATACTCTGTTACTGTGTAATTTACTTAACCATTCGATTGTTAGATATTCCGGAGTGTCCAGTTTTTCAGCCTTAAAATAATGCTCAAAAGAAATCTTCAAAGATACGGTTTTCTCCTTTGGGGAGGACTATTTTTTCAGGATCATTCCTGGGTCAACAAGATTTGGACATTTTCATTGTTCTTAATATATTGCCAAAGTGCTTTTCAAAGCAATTTGCACGGGCACGTATTTTCCAGTCATTAGGGCGAGGCGTGGTGCTAGGGGTCAGGCCTTAAGGCACTTTTTCCGCACCCTGAGACTCCCCCGGGCAAGAATTACTGCCCGAAGCGTGAGCCCTCTAGGGAGAGGAACCACGAGGCAATGGGAGCATGGCTGGGATGGGAGGCGGGTGTGGGGATGATGGGGTGGAGTGGCGGGGTGGGGGTCGGGGGAGAGGAGGACAGGGGTTCCCTCCCCAGCCTCGAGAAAGTCAGGTAGGATTTCCCAGTGGAGGTGACGCCCCGACAGCCTCAGGCAGGAGTTTGTCAGGTGGAAATTGAGGGAGGGACAAAGGGACATTCGCGTGCACAGGCAGGGCAGCCCCAGAGCTTTGTGGGTTTGGAGATGCACGGAGTGGCTTATACTTTGCAGGAGTGTCAAGAGTGGGTGGGAAAGTCAGGGAAGGTGAGAGTCTGATCATCCTCTCCTGGGAAATCGGAAACCGACGACATCACCACTGGGCGTTTGCACTATTTTAAACGGTTGCTGTATTGATAGAAGCATAGTTACATAATCATTATTTTTTCAAATTGTGTTTGGTTGAAAAGGAGCTTATCTTTCCTTATTTAAAAATGCCAATTGTCCTTTAAGAAACAATTCTTTCTCTTTCCCACAGTAATGTGTATCTTAAAAGCAATACATATACTATTGATTTTTTTCATGAGAATATGTTCATGCATTATATGGTTAATTAAAAATCATAAGTTAGTGCAAACTCACTGTAAAACAATCAGACTGAAGCGTATAGAAGTCCCCTTAATTCTTTCTCCAGAAGTAGGGTGACTGATAGTTACAGTGTTGCATGTACAAACTGGTTTTTGCAACAATGATTCATACTGTCTCTGCTACTCTACAAATTGAATTAAAAATAAATTTAACAATAGGCCATGACATTCTTACATGTCAAGGGATGTAGCTCTATCTCACATTTAATAGCTGTCGAGATAAAATTATATGGATGTTCCACCATTTTTCCTCTATTTAAAAATTACATGAATAATATGTGAACATATTTTATATCATAAAACACTTCAAACTATGCTAAAATATAAAGATAAAACATGCGACAGTGTGGGTTTGGCTGATGTTTCCCCTCTTCATGCTTGCCTCTACTCCTGTCCCACCCCATTCCTCAGAAGTGTGAGGTGAGAAATTTGGTGGTTATTCTTCTAGGCTGCCAGTCTTTAAAAAAATTGTTTTATTTATTCTTTTTAGCCAGCGCATGCCCATTGTCTTCTCCCGGCCCAATAGGGAACAACTGGGTTGTGGTTACTGTGTATGTTTTTGTTGTTATATGTTCTCACAAAATATGCGTTGTTTTGTGCGTGTTTTTCATTCATGTGCATTGGGTTTTATATTTCTTTTTTTCACATTATTTTAAAAAAGCTTCATTGTTAAATAATTTCAAATTTATGGAAAAGTTTCAAGAATAGTACAAAGAACTCCAGTATACTCATTTCTTAGGTGCATTTGTTTTCTCTTTCCCTATATATTTATAAAATTATTGTTATTGAAGTATTTGAGAATAAGTGGCGGACACCATGCACTCTTGTTCCTAAATACTTGAGTGGGTGCTTCCTAAGAAGGAGACCTTCACCTACATGTGACAGTGCAATAATCAAAATTAGGAAATTTAATGTTGATACAATGCTATTATGTAATCTTCAGATCTTCTTCAAAATTTGCCCATTGTCCCCATAATGTTCTTAATATTATTATTTTTTTCTGGTCCAGGATCTAATCAGTATCACTCATTGCATTTAGTTTTCAAGTTCTTGTTAGTCTCCTTTAGCTGGAAACAGTCCATCAACTTTTCTTTGCCTTTTGTAACATAGATATTTTTGAAGAACACAGGCCAGCAATTTTATATACATTATGGTTTATTGTTTTATTTTAAACAATCTAAAACTCATGCAAAAGTTGTCAAGTATAAAGAACTTATCCTGCCCCAGATCCATTTGAGCATAAATTGCTGACATATGCTTTACTTTGTATTTCCAAAAAACAAGGACATTTTCCCTCATAATCACAATATAATCATCAAAATCATAAAATTAACAATATCACCGTCAACTACTTAGACCTCATTCAGTTTTGCCAATTGTCCTGACAATATCCTTATAGCGAAGGGATCCAGTCTAGATTATGCATTGCATTTGCTTGTCATCGTCTCTTTAGTCTCCTTCAGTCTGTAACAGTTCCAGTCTTGTCTTGACTTCCATGGCCCATTATTATGTAGCATGCCTGTCACTGTGGGTTTGTCTGATATTTCCTTGTGATTCAATTCAGATTATGCATCTTTGGCAGGAACATCACTGAAGTGATGCTGAGTTCTTCTCAGCATCCTATCAGGTGGGGCATGATTTTGATTTATCCCATTACTGGTGATGTTAACTTTGATCATTTGCGTAAGGTGGTGTCTGCTAAGTTTCTCCCTGTAAAGCTATTATTTTTCCCTTGGTACTTAATAAGTATTTTTCAGGGAGGAACTTTGAGTCTGTATATATCCGGCTACTCATCAAATTCTCTATGCATGGTTTATATCAATAAATACAATGGATTCCTATTGTATTCAATGGATTATAACTTGTTACTATCATTATTTACTTAATTTTCAAGTTGTTCCAAATATAGTCAGTGAAGCCCCTTCAAGCTGGCCTCTGTCCTTGTTTTTTTGTAACAACCTTATTGAGATATAATTCACATACCACACATTCACTTATTTAAAGTGAATTCAATGGCTTTTATTATATAGACAGAGTTGTGCAACCATCCCTATAATCAATTTTAGAACATTTTGATCACTTTGAAAAGAAACCTCGTACCCATTAGCTCTCTACTCTCCATCCTCTCATGTCCCCAGGCCCTAGGCAACTATTAATTCACTTTCTGTCTCTATAGTTCTGCCTATTCTGGACACTTCATATAAATGGAATTGTATGACATGTATGGTCTTTTGTGACTGGCTTCTTTCATTTAGCATAGTGTTTTCAAGGGTTAGCCATGTTGTAGCATGTGCACATCATTCCTTTTTAATGCTGAAAAGCATTCCATTGTAAGGACATACCACATTTTGTTTATCCATGCATCAGTTGATGGACATTACGGTTGCCTCCACTTTTTGGCTATCATGAATAGTGCTGTCATGAATGTTCTTGTAAAAGTTTTTGTGTGGGTATATGTTTTCATTTTTCTTGGGTATATACCTGGGAGTGGAATTGCTGGGTCAAACAGCTAACTCTTGTTTAACTTTCTGAGGAACTGCCACACTGCTTTCCAAAGTGGCTGCACCATTTTACATTCCCACCAGTAAAGTATGAGGGGTCCAATTTCTCCATATCCTCGTCCACTTACTACCTGTCTTTTTGATTATAGCCATCCTAGTAGGTGTGTAATGGTTTCTCACTGTGGTTTTGATTTGCATTTCCCTGATGACTAATGATGCTATTTTTTTCATGTGCTTATTGGCCATGTATATATCTTTGGAGAAATGTCTATTCAGATCCTTTGCTCATTTTTTAAATTGGGTTATTTGTCTTTATATTATTGAGTTGTAAGAGTTGGTCGTATACTCTAAATATAAGTTCCTTATCAGATATATAATTTGAAAATGTTTTCTCCCATTCTTTGGGTTGTCTTTTTGCTTTGCTAATAGTGTCCTTTGAAGCACAGAAGTGTTTATGTTTTTTCCCCCTGCTTTATCTTCCCAAATCCCCCTGGTACATAGTTGTATATCTTAGTTGCAGGTCCTTCTAGTTGTGGCATGTGGGACGCCGCCTCAATGTGGCCTGACATGCGGTGCCATGTCCACACCCAGGATTCGAACTGGCAAAACCCTGGGCTGCCGAGGTGGAGCGGGCGAACTTAACCCCTCAGTCATGGGGCTGGCCCCGAAAAGTGTTTACTTTTGATGAAGTCCATTTTACCTATTTTTTCTTTTGTTGCTTATACTTTTGGTATTATATCTAAAAAACCATTGCTAAATCAAAGGTCATGATCATTTAGGCCCATGTTTTCTTCTAAGAGGTGAATTTTAGTTCTTACATTTAGATCTTTGATTCATTTTGAATTAATTTTTGTATATGGTGTGAGGGGAGGGTCCAACATCATTATTTTGCTTGTGGCTATCCAGTTACTCCAGCACCATTTGTTGAAAAGACTATTCTTTCTCCATTGAATTGTCTTGGTACAATTTGTCAAAATGTTCTGCTTCCTTTTGACTTGTCCCTCTCATTCTTTGAGCATTTCCATACTTTCTGGCACAAGATGCTTTAATTTCACCTTGTACTTTTCCATCCTCTAGCCCTTGAATCAGCCATTTTTCCCAAGGAGTTCTGATTCTTTTAGTGGATAATGTTATTTAGAAGCCAAGATCTGGGTCGTAGCTATGGCCATTGCTGTTGGGGGTCACAGCTACAAGACCCTGGCAGCAGACAGAGCCAGGGAACATATGTATGTACTTATAACACATTTATGTTTACATTTATTGAGACCCATAAATTCACACCAATAGCTCCAATTCCAATCCAACATCACAGGACTCTTTCTAGTTTTCCTCTTTTCTGTATTCGTAGCTCCCTTCCCTGACAGTGAGACACCTGGCTCCTATCATCCTCACTCTGTCTATTTGATCAATCCCCCACGTGTCTAACCAGTTTCCTGTTGCTGCCTTGCCTCCACTCACCCCCTGGCCCAAATGCAGGGGCCCTTCTCACCCTGTGGGGATGTGACACCTGGTGCTGAGACACTAGATCTCCCTACTTGGATCCCAACACCCACACCAGGTCACTGTGGCACATAGCCTCCCTTGTGCAGACACTTGCCTTTCTGGGCCCCACATAATTGCTTTTGGGTGGAATTTTCAGAAAGAAAGAGCAACCTTATGCTTTTAAAGATCCACACTTCTTGCTCCATGCACATCGAATCTGTTGGTCCCACTGCTGTGTAGCACTCCGCAGTGTGCGGCTATCTTGTTTTCTTGTCTGTTCTTCCACGGAAAGATACCTAGGTGCCTCCAACGCCTCTGCCACCTGAAATAATGCCACAACGAATGTTCTTGTACAAGTTTCCTCAAGCACCTATGGGAAATACCTTTGGGATCCACACGCAGGAGTGGCATTTCTGGGTCACATGGCAGGAAAATGTCTAACTTGCTTAAACACTGCCAGCTCGCTGTCCAGAATGGCTGCTCCAGTCCACACTCACCGGCAAGGCACATGAGTTTCTGCATCCACATGTCCCCTTTGCCCCTTGGTATTTCCCACTCTCTAGTTTTTGCCAGTCTACTCATCATCAAGGGATATTCTGTTATTTAATTTTCATGTCTCAATTGCCAATGATCTTGAGCATCTCCCAGGTGCTTGTTGGCCTTTTGGCTTTCCCAGGTCTGTTCCTATGCATTTAGCCACGTGTTAATCCTCTATTTTCTTAAAACCTAAATGGATTCGACTGTTCATATTGTTCTCCAACTTTCTCCCTTCATTTCAAATGTTTTGAAAATCTTTTTGTCAGCTGCATGGAAGTCCACATCTTGGGTGACCCAAAAAGAATTAAGCATTTTCCTATTAATGGGCATCTGGGCACTTGTAGGGTTTTTACAACCACAAACAAACACTCCCATCACTGTCCTTGAACACACATCTTTGCACCATGGCAGAATTTCTTTAGATAAATTCCTAGAAGTGGTGTCTTTAAGTTAGTGTGCATGTTTGAAGACAGTGGGTTTAGTCACACGTACCAGTGTCCTCAAGTCTGTAGTGGACACTGGGGACTTAGTCAGGGACAAGAGTTTGGGGAGAAAGAAGGTGTGGCTGAGAAGCGTTCCTGGTTTTAGAAATATAAAGAGGCATTGAAGGTGGAGTTAGGTGGTGAGGAAGGTCTCCAGGAGACAGAGCTGAGCACAGGGGACTAGTCAACCATCTTGGCCAGGATGTGCCAGACAGCAGGGGAGGCGGCCACAAGCTTCTTGAAACTGCCCTGTAGACTCCATCAGGTCTAGAGTCAGAGGCTCTGAAGAAAGCCACAGGGAGTTGTGGCTCCACTGATGGGAGTAAGATGTGTTATGTTCTCATACAAACAGTGACTTCCTTCCCCTCTACCCCCTCCCCCCATGGCCCCAGAGTGTGGAGGTGGACAAGTGGACATCTGCCTAATCACTGACTTATACACAGTCTGAGTTTCCACTCTCCATGAAGCATGGCAGGATGCAGTTTTCTGCCATGTACAGTTGGGCAGTCTGTGCACTATAAAGGTCACCCGGCCCAGAGGGTACATGGGAACTGAAAACGAGCCTGAGCTAATTTTCACAGAGGTGCTGCATGGGTCAGAGGTGGACTGCCTCTGAGGCATGAAGGAGAAGGCAGTGCCCAAGGCTCCCTGGCCTCATGGCCAGCCACATGGAACTGTCCAGGGGAGGGGCCCCAGGACCTCTCTCTCACCAGCCCTCTCTTCCTGAAGAGGACATGTTTCCCTCCCCAGCAGTCCCTCAGGGAGGGCAGCCCAGGCTCTCTGGGGAGACCCCCCCCCCCCCGCCCCATGCCTCTTTGGGCTGGGCCTGAGTGGGACCATACAGTGATCAAAAGAGTAGAATTTCCACAGGCTGCAGGTGAAGCAACTGGGCTGAGCTTCCAACCAGCTTTCTTTGGAAGAGAGTTGAGGAGGGCTAATCATATATACCAACATCTGGCATTTGATGAAGGAGCTATAAAGAGATGGTGTTCCCTCTTCCTCCTTCAGGGTCCACAGCCTCATTGACACCTCCCAGCACAGGCAGAGTTAGGCAGAGCTGGAAACAGAAGTGGGTGGAGACCCAGGCACAGGCAGAGCACTCTTAGGGGGACTAAACACCCAAGGTGAGCTGGATGGACCACAGGGGCTATGGGAGAGGACAGTGCATCCTTCACACAGCAGGAAGGCCAGGCTGCCCGGACAGAGCAAAGCCTTTGGGCTCCACGGGGCTGGCATCTGAGGGTCTGAGTGTCTGATTTGGACTGAGATCTGAGTGGGGACTCTGTGAGGCTCTGCATGGAATCCCCATAACCTCATCCCAACTCAGCTCTTTGGCTTCTCACTGGCTTCCTGACAGTTATTTTTATCAGGGCTGGTGTTGGGCCCTGGTAATGCCAAGATGACTGACTCTGAGTTGTCTACCCAGGGGAGCTCATAATGTGAGCCCCTGAGGTGGGTCAGGGTGGGGCGGGGGGAGGAGAGACATGCACAGACAGGCAATTATGATGCAATAAGAAAAGTGCTGAATATTTTCAAGTACCATGTCTGACTGGGCAACGGAAACAATAGAAAAAATAAACAAATGGGACTACATCAAACTAAACAGCTTCTGCACAGCAAAGGAAACTATCAATAAAACGAAAAGACAATCTAACAATTGGGAGAAGATATTTGCAAACCATATACCAGATAAGGGGTTAATATCCAAAATATACAAAGAACTCATATGTCTCAACAACAAAAAAACCAACAACCCAATTAAAAAATGGGCAAAAGATCTGAACAGAGATTTCTCCAAAGAAGATATACGGATGGCCAACAGGCACGTGAAAAGATGTTCAACATCATTAACTATCAGGGAAATGCAAATCAAAACTACAATGAGGTATCACCTCACTCCAATCAGAATGGCTATAATGAACAAGACAGGAAAAAACAAGTGTTGGAGAGGATGTGGAGGGAAGGGAACTCTCATACACTGCCAGTGGGAGTGCAAACTGGTGCAGCCACTATGGAAAACAGTATGGAGATTCCTCAACAAATTAAGAATAGATCTACCATATGATCCAGCTATTCCACTGCTGGGTATTTATCCAAAGAACATGAAAACATGAACGTGTAAAGATGTATGCACCCCTATGTTCATCGCAGCTTTATTCACAATAGCCAAGACTTGGAAGCAACCTAAGTGCCCATTAGGGGACAAATGGATAAAGAAGGCATAGTATATATACACAATAGAATACTACTCAGCCATAAGAAACGATGAAACCTGGCCATTTGACAACGTGGATGGACCTTGAGGGTATTATGCTAAGTGAAATAAGTCAGAGGGAGAAGGTCAAGTATCGTATGATCTCACTCATAAGTAGAGGATAAAAACAACAACAAAAAATCACATAGAGACAGAGACTGGATTGCTGGTACCAGAAGGGAAGTAGGGGGTGGAGGGGCAGAGCGTGAAAAGGGTGGTTAGGCACATGTATGTGGTGATGGATTATAATTAGCCTTTGGGTGGTGAGCATGATGTAATCTACACAGGAATCGAAATATAATGATGTTCACCTGAAATTTATATAATGTTATAAACCAATGTTACCGCAACAACAACAACAAATATATATATAAAGAAAAGTGCTGATAAGGACTAACACTTACTAAGCATTTACTTGTGTGCCTATGAGCTCCATAATGACTCAATGAGATGGGCCCTACTACCCTCATTTAACAGAGGGGAAGCCAAGGCCCAGACAGGTTAGATAACTTGCCCAAAGTGACACGGTAAAGGTGAGACTGAAATTCTTTAAGTCTCAGGGCAAAGCCTGTTTCCTCCACCCCTTGCCGTACCGTAACGCCCATGGACTGAGCATGTAACTACGCTGTCCTGGGTGTCGGGGACCGCAGGACGTGCGCCAGGCATGCGCACTAATGCCCCGTCCCCGTCTTTCCGCTAACCACCCGGAGGCTGGACGCCCTCTCTCCTTCTCCCGCTGCCCTCAGTCCGGGGGCAGCCCGCGCTCCTGCAGCGACGCCGCTAGCGTGCTGGCCGCCTCCAGGGAAGCGGCCTCGTGCTGCCCCCTGCTGGTCGCGAACTTACGGAGACGAGGGGTTTCGCCCAGAGCCTACTTCCCTGCGCATGCGCCCTGGGCGAGGGGCGCCCGCTCTCTCGGTTGCCCACGCCTCCCCTTCCCGCCCAGGATCCCGGGTGGGGGTGGAGGTCGGGGCGGATGTCTCAGCCGAGGCCAGGCGCCAGATGCCGCTCGCGTGTCTTACTTCTCTGGTTTACCTGTCTGCTCCCAGTGCAGGGGTCCGCTGTCCCTAACCCTGGATGGACGGGAAGGGGCGGAACCGAGGCCCCCTTAGGACCGGGAGCCCAGAGGGCTGTGGCCGGGGCAAGGGGGCGTCCTATATTTCTTCCGGAAGTACATCCTGAGTACTGAGGGTACAGGGATGATGAAAACACCCACCTGGATGTACTGAACAATGGCAGCCCCCACCCGAGGCTGCCCTGTGGCCTGATGTCACCGTCCTCCTCTCAGTGATTGGAGGCCATTTTGAGAGTCTGCTGGGGGAGACAGACATTGGAGCAGACGACAAAGGATGCTACGTGGGAGAATAATTGTGGGTGTAAAGTACGAGCATGGTACCAGGAGGGTCGGGTGTCACCAAGAGATTGCACCTGAGCACGCAAGGTAGCAGGTATAGGAGCCCACCAGGCCGACTTTTCTTGTGCAGAAGGGCCCCAGGAACAGAGATGTAGGGGGGCGGTTCTGATGTGTACATCTGTATCTGCTCTGTTCCAGGCGGCACCTGTCTCTCCTGAACTTCCTGCCTTACATCTTGGCAGGCTGTGGGAGACTGGGTCCTTCGAGACCATGGGGTGGTAGTTTTTTACTGTGTTTGCCAACTTGAGGACAATTATTGTCTTTAACTGAACAGATGAAACATGACAACAGGAATACCAAATATTTCAGGGGAAGGTGGGTGCCCCTAATGCTCAGGAGGATGACAGGCCTTTCCCAGCCCCCTCTTCTGCTAAGAGAGGACATCCTTGGCTGAGAACTCTTCTCCAGGAGAGCAGTCACAGAAGGGAGTCAGAGGCTGCTGCTCTCATTCCTAAATCTGGCTACTTTGGACTGTTGGTTTCTGTGGCTCAGTTTTGTCTTATGTGCAAAATTGGAGGAAATGGACTGTGGCTTTATTTCATCTGTCTGAATGTGGGATCCTGGTGCTCCTCACGTTACTGGCCCAGGATGTCGGTGGACCTCTGACCAGGACAATGGCTACCAGGGGACATTCATAAGGGCAAATGTGTGTCTTGTTTGAGTGAGAATCATCTAAAATGGTCCTGGAGGATGCTACTGGGAATTTGTGGTGTTTTAGAAACTGGGCCCATTTCAGCACAAAGTACCCTTGTTCAAGGCAGTGGAGATATGACACATAATGCAGATAACTAAATTATGGGGTAGAAGGTGATGAGGACCTTAAAATAGTTGCCCCCAAAGTGGGCCGAGAGTTCAGAGGAGAGAGGACCTTCTCATTGTGGTGTTCAGAGAAGGCTTAATGAAGGAAGTGGCATTTTTGATGGATTGTGAAAAATGGGGATGATTCAACAGGCTGGAACGACATGGGCAATGTTGTACCCATCAAGACATTAGGGTCACAGGCTGGGAGAGGCTCCTGGAACCTGAAGGTAAGACATTGTGTGTGTGTGTGTGTGTGTGTTTGAGATATTTATTAATTTTAAAAATCATATGGTTTAAAAAACAAGAGTTACAAGAAAGCGTAACAGCTTAAATTTCCTACCCCAGTCCCTAGTGCTCAGAGGCATTCCATAGTGTTAGTTCCTTGTGAAACTTTCCAGGAGTGTCGTGTACACATACAAGCAAATGCACATGCACCCACACATGTCACCCTCTTTACACAAATGGCAGCATGTGACAGTGTTCTGTACCCTGCTTTTTCACTTATATTTTGAAGATGGTTCCGTTTCAGTGTGTGGAGCACGTCCTTGGGCTTGCTAGGGGACACTGGAAGCATTTCCACTGAAGCCAAGAACAGGACCCTGTGGTTTTTGAAATGTGCCTCGAGCTACACTCAACAACCCTGCCATTAAAAAGCTGCAAAGAGGTGGAGCTGTCAGTTTAACGTTGGGTAGACTGTTATTTTAATTTTGATTTGCCCCGCTCCCACCACATTGCTTTGGGACAACCATTGTGTCCTCCTTCAGTCTGTGAAAATGGCCCATAGGGCTTTGTGGGGTATCCATGGGGTACTGTTAGGACAGAGCACAGGCCTTGCTGGGGTAATTGGGAAAATCCTTGGGGACTGACTGGCCTCCTGCATTTATCCCCTATATTCCTCCTCCACTTCCCCAGGGCTGGTAGGTCATAATCCAGGGAGACCACCTCCCCCCAATGCTGCTTCTCTGTGGGGTCTGAAGTTGAAGCCTTGACTTGAGAAGTTGCCTGGTGGGATGGTAGCAAATAGACACGATTACCTGTGGGTCTGGTGCTCATCCCTTGGGCTCTTCTCACCTTCTTTTTGTGCTCACAGGGCTGACATGGACTAAGGTCTGAGCTTCAGTCCTTCCCACAAACTCACTATCAGATGGAGTAGTTGGAATTCTGTGAGGAATATGAACTCACGGGCCAAAATAACTAGACACCTGAGGAGAACAATTATCTCAAAAGAAAATAACAAATGAGGCAATATATATCTTTTGAAGCATTAGAATAGATGGATCAGTAATGTAAAATAAGCTTGATAAATATACTTTAGGAGACAAGGGAAAATATTAGTAATACAAAGTGAGAACAAGCTCTCATAAAAAAGAAGCAAGAGGAAATATTAAATGCAAACAATAATTGAAATAAAGAACACCACAGATGGGATAAATAGTAGAATAGGCAAAACTCATTCCTAGGTATGTTATAATGAAAGATAAGACTATCAAAGACAAAGAGAAGATTCTAAAAACTTCCAGAGAGTAAGAGCAGATCACCACCCAAGAAACAACTCAGGTTGACATCAAATTTCTCAATAATAACACTGGATGCAAACAATAATCAAGCAGTACTTCTAAAATATTAAACAGAAAGAATTTTGAAATTAGAATTTTATATCTAGGCAGGTTGTCATTCAGATATGAGGGCGTAATGAACATTTTTTCTCAGTATATGCTGAGGAATGACCTACACTGAAAACAATTTTGGAGAAAGAACTCAAAACAGAAGAGAAACAAACCTAGCTATGTATCGTTTAAAACAGGCACACCTAAGGCATAAAAGTACAAAAAAACTGAAAGTAAAGAGATAGAAAAATATATATCAGGCAAACAACAAACAAACAGCCAATGTAGCCTTGTTAATATGCTACCAAAGGGCCTTTAAGGCAAAAAGCATCGTTAGAGATGGAGAGGGACTCTAGATATCAATCTATATCTTCACCAAGAAGATATAAAAACTCCAAACATGTATGCACTTAATAACATAGCTTCTAGTGATAAAGCAAAAACTGATGGCATCACAGGGAGAAATGTACAAATTCATCATCCCTAGTGGGGGATTTCAGCACACTTCCAGATTATTCATAGGCCAAACAGATGGAAATGATATCTCTGTGGCACATCTGAAATCACAATCAGATCGGAAGCGTTATGCAAGTCTAGAAATGTAGTTTCTAGCCTTCCACCTGCTATGATATAAGGGAGAACGTAGCAGGAATGGAAACGAATGCCGAAAATCGTTAAATAACATTTGGCACATCAATTCAGTATTAATATTAGTATAAGTATGTAAACATTATTCACAGCTGAATCACAAAGTATATTTTCCTTTCCTGCTCTATTTTTTGGTGGGTGGGGGGAATGAATAACTGTTTTCTCTTTTTCATTTGTTTATTTTTCTGTGTACTTTGAAATTATTCAAACTCCAACTTTGCCAGCTCTCTGAAACTCCTCTTAATACCTTCAGAAAGATTTATGATTTCATCATCTTTGAGATATTTCTCCTAGGCTGGCCAGATTCCCCAGAGAAGCTTCTCCCAGTCTCCTGCTGGGAGGGAAAGGCCAGGCTGCCAGCAGTTTGGGAGCCAGCAGAAGGGGACTGGGCATGGAGTGGAGGTCTCAATATCTGGTAAACAAACCCTGCTTCCCTTGCTTCTTTAATCACTTCTGAAGGAAGTTGGGATTTTCATAAAATAACTTTACCAAATATTGAGGCAGAACAATAACAACAAAAAAGACCAAAAGAAAAAAAGAAGAAAAAGAAAGAAAAATGCATCCTATAAAAATAGCCAGATTCTAAGGATCAGGCTTCTGACTCTGCCGCAATGGCTCACCGTTAAGACCCCTGGGTTCTTTCCTGGCTCACAGCCCCCTGCCCAGGATTACCACACTCCAGCCCAGAATTGAGCAGAGAAGGCTGATCCATAATCTCCACTCTGATTGGTTGAGTGCGGCTGCTTGGGGCACTGTGCTGGGGACTCCATTTTTTTTTTTTTTTTTTAGATCCTTTTATTATTCATTCTCAAGCAAATACAAAAGTAGAGAGAATAGTATAAAGATCCCCATATACCTATTACTCAGCTTCAACAATTGACCAATCTTATTTGATCTACATCCCTATTGTTCCCCCTCAAATTGTTTTAAAGTAAATCCCAGCGATTTTCTACTGTGAATACTTCAGTGTGTATCTCTAACAAGGCAGAACTCTTTAGAAAAACCACAATAATTACAGCTACAAATTAGTACTAATTCTTTTTCTTTCTTTTTTTTAAGATTGGCACCTGAGCTAACGTCTGTTCCAATCTTTTTTTTTCTTTTTCTCCCCAAAGCCCCGAAGTACATAGTTGTGTATTCTAGTTGTGGTCAGTACTAATTCTTTTTTCCTTTTTTTTTTTTTTAAAGATTTTATTTTTTCCTTTTTCTCCCCAAAGCCCCCAGGTACACAGTTGTATATTCTTCGTTGTGGGTCCTTCTAGTTGTGGCATGTGGGACGCTGCTTCAGCGTGGTTTGATGAGCAGTGCCATGTCCGCGCCCAGGATTCGAACCAACGAAGCACTGGGCTGTCTGCAGCGGAGCGCGCGAACTTAACCACTCAGCCACAGGGCCAGCCCCCTCAGTGCTAATTCTTAACATCACCAAATATCTAGTCGTTGTTCACATGTTCTATACTATTTCGTATGTCTTTTTATGAGTGGCTTGTTTCAGTCAGCATCCAAACAAACTCCACGCATTTTGATACATCGTTGGGCTTTTAAAATCTGTAACTGTTCACCTTCCTGTGTGTGTGTGTGAAAACTACATCATATGTGCTTAGAATTTTCCACTCTGGACTTTGGTGGTCCCTTTGGTGTCTTTTACCATGTTGCTCTGTCCCCTGGCAATTAGATTTTGGGGTCTAATCACATTCAGGCTTGACTTTTCCCTTTTTTGGACAGTAGACCCTCAGGAGTGGTGCTGGGTGCCTCCTCTTGCGTCGCATCAGGAGGCACGCACTGTCCGCTGTCTTTCTTTTGTGCTGGAGGACTTCCGCTCTGACTATAATAAGCCCTTCTGGTCAGGGTAGCAAGGGAAGAGTGCCCCTTTATTCTTGGGCACCCACCTGGGAATCCTGCAACTGCAGGTGCCCAGTGAACCCCCTGGCCCCCTGGCCCTTTCCTGGTAAGTTCATAGCAACCCCAGGTCTGGGAGTTTGAGGACTTAAGTCAAAGTTCTGACGTCACTAGGTGACCTTGGGAAAAACTGGCTAACTTCTCTGGGCCTTGGTAGCTCCATTTTACATTGGCTAACTAATTAACTAACTAAATCACTAATTAATTATTTCAATAAATATTTGAGTATAGTGTAATGGTTAAGAGTGGACTCTGGAGCTAGGCTGCCTGTGTTGGAAAACTGGATTTGCCACTTAATAGATTTGTGACTTTGAATAAGTTGCCTAATCTCTCTGTACCTCAGTTTCTACATCTAAAAAGTAGGAGTAATCCTAGCTAACCATCTCACGGGGCTGTTGCGAAGAGCAAATGGGTTAATGCAGGTGAACTGCTCAAAAGGGTCCCTGGCTTACATGAAGCGCTCACGACGTGTTCTTTGTGGTTGTAATTGTTGTATGGTAGGTACTGAGCTAGGGGCGGAGGCCGCATAGAGAACATGACCCCGTGTCTGCTCTTGAGGAAGACACAGGTAGGACGGTATGCTCAGCTGTGCTGGGGGTGGCCTGTCGAGCTGGGAGAGCCCCAGTGGGAATCTGCCCTGGTTTGGGGGTCAGCGATATCTGAGCAGAGGAAGTGGAGTCTAACCTGAGACTTGAAGGAGTCAGTGAGGTGGCAAGAGAATGGCATCCCAAGATGAGATCCTTCTGGATTTAGGGTGGGTCTAAATCCACCTTCCTCAGTTTGTGGTACTTTGTTCTGGCAGCCCTAGAAAAGCAATATGGGTGTCAAGGATGATACTCAAGTTTCTGGGTTAGGTGACCTGGGACGTAGGGCCAGGGTCAGACTTGGTGGCCGGAGGAATGGGAACTGTGGCAGATGGTGTGGAGGTTTGGTTCAGGTTTGGATAGCCTGCCTTTGACGAGTCTGTGTGATAAGCAAATGACCCTCAGCAGCTGGGTTCACGAGTCTGGTTCAGACTGAAATAGAGTCAGGGAGGGAGGAGGGAGAAAGGAGACCGCCCAGGGAGAATCTGTGTGGAGAGCAGGGAAGAGCATCAAGAATAGACGCACAGGAAGAGCAGTGCCAGGGCAGACTTGGAAGAAGAGGAACTCATGGAGGTTCTGAGGAGGAGCAGCGGGGGAGCAAGGCAGAAACCAGGAGCAGGCGGGGCCTCAGAGTCCAAGGGCCTGGGGAGCTTCAGGGGGCGGGATGGGAAGGAATGCTGCAAAGAGGTAAAAAAAGACAAAGAGAGGAAAGTGCCTGTCGAATCTGGAAACTGTCTTAGTTGCTGCTGTAACAGAATACCACAGACTGGGAGGCTGAAACGACAAACATGTAACTCTCACAGTCTGGAGGCTGGAAGGCCAAGATACGGGTGCCAGCGTGGTCAGGTTCTGGCAAACCTGGTTTACCGACGGCCGTCTTTTTGTTGTATCTTCACAGGGCAGAGAGGGAAACCATTTCTCTTATGTTTCTTCTTATGAGGGCAGTAATCCCATTCATGAGGACTCCACCCATGTGACCTAATCACCTCCTATAGGCCCCCCTCCTAATACCATCACATTGGGGGTTAGAGTTTCAATGTATGAATTCTGGGGGGCACACACATTCGGACCATAATGAAACAAAAGGGTCGTTTCACCGTGTCCTTGGCAAGAACATCTTTGGTGGGGGGATATGTGGAGCCCCCCACTGCCTGATTCCGGTTTGTGAGAGTCTACTTATAACAGGGAACTCTGCCTTTCTAGAGGGTCTGAACTCTCAGGACTGAACTTGCCAGGGCTTGCTGTATTTAGCAGTCACAATCTGGTGGGAGAGAGGCCACTTCCATGCTGGCTGGGTCCTGAAGACCAAGACTGATCGTGTGTGTCTGCTCTCTGGGGACGAGGCCCACAGTTGTCTGCCTGCCATGAAGCCATCACCTGCCTCTCTCTGTTTAAAGAATGTGGCAACTTTGTACATTTACTGAAGTCTCATGAGTCCTGGCCTAGGGAGAGAGCCATAGGGATGGTATTACTAGTATTACCAGCTACATTTATTGAGGGGTCTGGAATGCCTGGAAGGCCAGGATTCCATTATATCTATCGTGCGGTCCCACAAATTTCAGAGGGGACCAGATTCACACACATAGTAAAAAGATTACTCTGAGCAGTGGCCAGTCCTTCTGTGCCCAGCCGAGGGTAATGGTGCCATCTACAGGTCACTGAAGGAGAAGCAAGGGTGTAATTGTAATAACAGTGGCAGGGCGCTCAGGAATGGGATTCCAGGTTCTTCCTCTTGATTAGTGAGAAGTGAACTCTACGGTGACATGATCTTTGTTTAGTGACCAGGTGTTTGAAAGTAACCCAAGAGATGGATGGTGCAATATTGAGCCTGGGTGTGAATTAGGGAGGGGGGAAGATCAAGCTTGTGGGTGTCTGTGTCCTACAGAAGCAGTGCTAAAGGCTTCCTTTCTAGAATATGACAAAAAGAGTGGTGGGATTGGGGTATGTCCTTGTGTGGGGAGAGGCAGTGGGTCACAGCTCGGGGCCAAGTTTGTGGCCAGATGCAAACAAATAGAGCTGGGGAGGTGAAGTCTGTGTGCCTCAGTTATTTAATAATACCCACCACTGCTCACCAAGTGCCAGACATCTTCCTAAGCATTTCAAAACTCGAATTAACTCATTAACGCACAACATTCCTGCGAGGTAGATGCTGTCTTAGCCCCTGTTGTATATATGAGGAAACTGAGGCACAGGGAGGTTAGATAACTTGCCCAAGGCCACACAGCATGGGGAAACCAGGACTGTAACTCTGGCTGTCTGGCTCCAGGCCCAGGTCCTAACTGCTGTACTGTCCTGCTTCTCTGACATCTGTCACCAACATGCACTCCATGTCCTTCTAAAGTGCATTGCATGTTCCATGGCTTTTAACTTGGAGCATGATGAACATAAAATAGGCATTTATTGATGGTTTAGATTAAAGTGTTTGTCACTCACGACTGCACTAATCCAGCCCCAGGTTCAGGGGCTGCTGAGAGGTGGCTCTCAGCTGCCAGGTCATGTGGGGTTCTTGAGTCTACTTTTTGTAGACTTTGCCCCTCAGGGATGGAAAGCTATGGAAGTGGTTCAAGCAGAGGAGTGGCATGGTCTGATTTAGGTTTTAGAAGCCGATTTAGGTCTCCAAGGGTGATGGACGTGGAGACCTGGCAATGACTGTGAAGCCAGAGCCCCTACAGGGGTGGTCTCCTGGCCTGGCTTCTGTGGTCTTCTAGGGGCTGGCGCAGAGGTGGAATTTGTGAGTGAGGAGGAGAGGGGCATGGAGGGCCCAGGTGAGTTGGGATCAGACACCCTATATCTTATTCCCTGTTCTCTTCCCCCAGTGCCTCCCGAGGTGACTGTGTCCTGCCAGAGTGCTCCAGAAGACAGTGTCACCCATCCTGCTGGCCACTGGCTTTTGCCCTTCCTCTGTCTTGCTTCACTGGAAGAAGGACTAGTTGCTGGGTGAGTGGGGCTGGGGGACTCTGCTGACATTCTGCCCAATGGAGAGGGCACATTCTACCTGTGCATTGCCCTGGTGCTGCTGACTGGGGATACAGGGACGGGCTGTGCCTGCCTGATGGAGCAGATCCAGCTGGCAGTGGCTGCTGTGTACCCTGGTGAGTGCCTTACCTCCTAGTCTGGTGGGCACCCCACCCAACCCTTTTAGAGAGGACAGAGCGCCAGGCAAATAGTCCTGCTGGTTTCTCCGGGAATCTTGGGATGGGAACTAGTATGGGAGAATCCTCAGAGCAGGCCAGGCCAGGTCCCAGGGGACCAGGAAGGGACTACACTCAGGAGGGAGAGTCTTGTCAGGTGCGTCTTCTCCCTCCTCCTTCTTCAAAGTGCTCCCAAGGCATGGTCCTCCCCCAGGATGCCTAATGGTCACAGCTTTCCTTTCTGGGCTCCTCTCCGCTCTGGCAGTTGTCTCCCCCTGCAGCTCTAGGAAGTCCACTGGGGAGGATTTGGGCCTTGTGCTTAAGCATCTTAGCAGCGGTCAGTCTAGTGCTGGGTTCAGCTGGGGACGTGGAAGAAGAGGAAGGCAGGAGTGTGAAAGAGTGCCGAGAGAGGGATGATGGTGAGAAGGGAGATGTTGCTGACCTCCCGATGGATCTAGCGGCAGCTGAGGGTAAATTTGAAGGAAAGGGTCTTTTATGGGTTATCTTGAGAAGTCAGTCCTCTCCCTGTCCAGAGTTGCAGAGCCCTAGTTGGGGAGTAGGTGGGAAGAGTCTGATCTGGAGACATGAGCTCTGTTGTCAAGTGCTTGTGGTCTCCTGGGGGGACATATAATCCTGACACCTGTGGTACCAGCACAAAAACAGACACTCGGATCAATGGAACAGAATCGAGAGCCCAGAAATAAAACCACACATCTGTGGACAGCTAATTTTCAACAAAGGAGCCAAGACCATAGAGAGAAAGGAGAGACTCTTCAATAAGAGTTGTTGGGAAAACTGGACAGCCGCATGCAAAAGAATGAAAGTAGACCATTATCTTTCACCACACACAAAAATCAACTCAAAATGCCTTAAAGACTTGAACGTAAGACCTGAAACCATAAAACTCCTCGAAGAAAATATGAGCAGTACACTCTTTGACATTGGTCTTAGCATCTTTTTGAATACCATGTCTACTCAGGCAAGGGTAACAAACGAAAAAATAAACAAATGGGACTACATCCGGCTGAAAAACTTTTGCACGGCAAAGGAAAGCATCAACAAAAAGAAAAGACAGCCTAACAATTGGGAGAATATGCTTGAAAATCATATCCTATAAGGGGTTAATCTCCAAAATATATAAAGAACTCATACAACTCAACAACAAAAAATGAACAAATTCCCCTGATTAAAAAAGGGAAAAAGGATCTGAACAGACATTTTTCCAAAGAAGATATACAGATGGCCAACAGGCATACAAAAAGATGTTCAGTATCACTAATTATTAGGGAAATGCAAATCAAAAGTACAATGAGATATCACTGATGCCCATTTAATAATGACTATTATTAAAAAGATGAGAAATAATAAGTGTTGGAGAGGATGTGGAGAAAAGGGAACCCTCATACACTGCTGGCGGGAATGCAAACTGGTCCAAACAGTATGGAGATTCCTCAAAAAATTAAGAATAGAACTACCATATGATCCAGCTATTCTACTGCTAAGTATTTATCCAAAGAACATGAAAACACTAATTTGAAAAGATATATGCATGCCTATTTTCACTGCAGCATTATTCACAGTAGCCAAGAGATGGAAACAACTTAAGTGCCCATCAACAAATGAATGGATAAAGACGTGGTGTGTGTATATATGTATATATATACCAAATGGAATACTACTCAGCCATAAAAAAGATGAAATCTTGTCATTTGTGACAACATGAATGGACTTTGAGGGTATTAAGCTAAGCAAAATAAGTCAGACAGAGAAAGACAAACACCATATGATTTCACTCATGTGGAAGATAAAAACAACAACAACAACAACAAACAAACACATAGATAGAAATTAGATTGGTGGTTACCAGAGAGGAAGAGGGGAGTGGGGAGGACAAAAAGAGTAAAAAGGCATATGTATATGGTGACAGATGGCAATTAGACTTTGGGTGGTGAACACGATGTAGTCTACACAGAAGTCGAAATATAATGATGTACACCTGAAATTTACGTAATGTTATAAACCAATGTTACCTCAATAAAAACAAAGTCCCTACACCTGGGTTGCCCCCTCCATAACCATAACAACAGTTTTCTGGCCTCGGCCTGCAGGGACCCCCACAGGCAGGGGGCCAGATGAGATGACTCATGAGTCCTTTCTGGAATGGTCATTTTCTTCTTTCTCTTTCTCATTTTGCTGTGTGCAGCAGGAATCCGAAACAAGTGAAGGCTCCAAGAGCCAAGAGGAGGTATCCTGATGTGGCAGAAAGATTTGAGCTACCAGCTTGGTGAGAAGTTCGCAGCGACCTTCAGAGAAATTTCACACCCTGCGGAATTTCTGCAAGAACCCCTTTCCCACTTCCTGCCCTTAACCTCCACTCTTTGCTAGACCTGCCCTGTGGCGACCACAAAAATGCAGCTGTCGGATCTCCAACTCCGGGGGTGTAATTGACCGAGGTTCTCAGCTGCTGCGCTCTGAAACCCATCACTTCCTTGGTGCTGAGGCCACGGTTCCCACAGCTGCTCCCAGCCAGAGGCAGAGGGCAGTGGGGACACTATGGCGGGATACTAAGGGAATGCTGGGGAAATGTGAGAATCCTTTGACGGGTCACTTTGGCTCCAGGACTTCCCATTGGCCTTACCAAACACTCCTTAGATGACCAGCAGCCTGGAACACTTCCACCCAACCTCCTCTCCTCTCTTCTTCCTTGGGGTCATACTTGCATTGGTGGTCTGATGGCTCCCATCTTCTTCCAGCCCCTTCCAGATTTCCCCCCACAGGCATTTCTGCTAATAAACCTATTGCATGTTTCATTGTCTCAGCATCTGCTTCTTGGAAGACTCAGCTTAACACACTCCACTTGCTCAAGGATGGGAGCCCCCTTTTGGGCTCTTCCTCCCTGGGGTTCCAATCCAGATCCCCACCTTCACCGAGCTGCTGGTACTGAGGGGTAATGTGGAGCAGGGGGAGCCTTTGAGGTGCTTGGTACCCCAGATCAGATGCCTGCCCTTCGGTATCCATCACCAGACCTCCAAAGCCAGGAAATCCTGTGTTCAGTGAGGCAGGTGGTCTGGTGTGACCATGGCGTGGGTGGCTGCAGCAGTGCCTGGAGGACATCGATGTCCTTCTGCACGCATTGTTTGCCTCCCTGCCCTCATTCACTGCCCTTTGACTTCAGCCATTCTCCCAAACTGCTTATTCTGGGGGGCAGGTAAATAAGAGACGGGCAGAGCTTCCAATGGTGTCTGCACCTCTTCCCTAGCCCTCTTTTCCCCACTGTCAGCCTCCCTCTTGGCGTCCTCATGGAAAAGAGAGGGCCCATGCACCCTCCATTTTAAGAAAGTAAAAAATTATGAAAGAAAAATTCTCCCACAAGAATAGAGCCAACATAGGTGGCCAGGGAGTCTTCCCAGGTTCCTTTATTTACTTATTTTAGTTTTTTAAACATGTATTGAATGTTGTAATAGACACTGCTAGTCATTTTTATGGATCTCTACAGTCAATCCCTACAACTCTGGGAGGTAGGGACTGTTGGTTACCAACCCTGTTCAGCTGAGAAGACTTGCTCTGAGGTCATAAAGCTAGGAGATAGTGGAGCCAAGATTTGAACTAAAGTTGTTTGACTTCAGAGCCGCTGATCCATTCAACAGATATTTACTTGAGTGCCTTACATTGTTCTGAGCACTTGGGATGCAACAGAGAGTGGAACAGATGAAGATTCATGACCTCATGGAGCTTGTAGCCAAGGGCTTGTTATGCTTCACCAACTGCCTTTGCCAGAAAATCATTGATTTCAGATTCAGGCTGGGTTTGAACACTTGCTCTGTTGCATATCATCTGTTATCCTGGGCAAACCACTATGGCTCTCTTTCCCCCAGTTTCTTCTCCTGTTCAAGGGGGCTACATGGGTCCAGCTCAGAGAGGTTGTTTTGGATGAGATGAGGCATGTAATAATGAGTAATATACTCTGGGTACAAAACAGGATATCCCTAAATAGTAGACAGAACTGAAAGAATGACTTTTCATAGAAAAGTACAACTGGGGCACAGGCTGGGAGTGTGGGTGAGCTCATGTTAGACTGTCTGGTGTGCTGTGGCAGTAGTGGTGAGGGCCCTGGCCCTACCAGGGCCTGGGCTGGCTGCACTGACTACTGACTGCCGCTGCTGCTTGGTAGTGGCCTGGCTGATGTCTCCATAGATGCTGGTATCATCTCTTTAACTTCCCCTCAAGGCTTCCTTGGCTGTCCTGACCATTTGGAAGGGTCTTCACTGTCTAGCTCAGCTAAGATGTATTTAAAACTCTTCATAATATTGACCATGTTAATTTGAGCAATTTGAGTATGATGTGCCTTGGTGAAGTATTCTTCATGTTTCTTGTGCTTGGGCTTTGTTGAACTTCTTGGATCTGTAGATTATAGTTCTGTGTAAGTTTGAAAAGTTCTCGGCTATTTTTCTTCAAAATTTTTTCTGCCCCCTCTCTCCGTGGGAAATCCATTTGGCTGCTTAAAGTTGTCCAGCAGCTCACTTATGCGCTTTTCATTTTTTCAAATTCTTTTTTCTCTTCGTATTTCATTTCATTTGGGATAGCTTCTATTGCTATGCCTTCAAGTTTACTAATCTTTTCTCCTGCGATGTCTAATCTGTTAATTTCATCTGGTGGTTTTTTTGTGTGTGTTTTTAAGAAAGCTTAGACTTTATAGTTTTCATTTCTAGAAGTTTGATTTTGGACTTTTTTGGTTTGTTTTAATCTTCCATGCCTCTCCTTGACTTTTTGACCATATGAAATATAGTTATAATGTCTGTTTTAATGTCCTTCTCTGCTAGTTCTAATGTCTATATCAATTCTGGGTTGATTTCAGTGGGTTGATTATTCTCCTCATTATGGATCTTGTATTCCTGCCTCTCTGCCTGCCTGGTAATCTTTGATTAGATGCCAGACATTATAAACTTTTCCTTTTTGGACACTGGCTATTTTTGTATATTTGTGAGTCTTCTTTACTTTATCCTGAGGTGCAGTGACGTCACTGGGTCACAGTGAGCTCCTTTCAGGTCCAGCTGTTCTGGTTTGTGAGAGAAGTGCCCAGTCTAGGCTGGGTGTCCTCTATAGCTGAGGTAATACCTTCTGAGAACTCTACTCGGTGCCTGGTAAATTATGAATGTTTCCAGTCTGCCCAGCTGGAACAGACACCATTCTAGGCTTTTTGTGAGTGCCAGCCTTTGGTCCTCCTAAGCTTTTTGAATGGTCCTCTCCGCAGCCTCACATGCTTCCCTCACACTCGTGCATGATCAGTACTCTGCTGGATACTCCAGGGGGCCCTCTGCAGATCTCTGGAGTTCTGTATCTGTGCAGCTCTCCCCTCTTGAGCGCTCTGTCCTATGTTCTCTAGCTGCCTCAGTCTCCCTGGACTATCAGTTCTGTCTCCTCAACTCAGGGAGTCTGCCTGGCCCTGCCTGTTCTTCTTCCCTATGCTGTGGAAACTCTCAGGATATAATCTGGGGCAATCGTAGGGCTCATCTCACCTGTTCCCTTCATCTCAGAGATGGCATCCTTCATTGACTAAGGTCCAGTGTCTTAAAGACCATTGTTTTCTGAATGTTGCCCTTTTCTCGCCCAGGTGGGAGAGTAAACATGGTCTCTGTTACTCCATCTTGGCCAGAAGTAGAAGTCTTCATTTGACTTCTTTAGTTTTGAACTAGGCCAGGCCAAATTCCTAAATGGCTTTGAAGATGCCACTTAGAGGAGTCCTAGAGCATCTCAGTAGACTTGGTCCCAGCCCCTGTTCTCAGGGTTCACACAGTAAAGGCATTGTTCCTCCCCATCCCAGCTGGGTGTGGTTGGTATTGCAGGTGTGTGATGTGTCTGGTTCTGTGGTCCCATAGTGGAGTCCTCAAGGATATACACCCAGTGGCAGCACTGGCAGGAAACAGTCTCTCTGCCTAGTGGGACATCTTCTTGTTCTGGGTCAGTGGTCCTTGGGATGAGGGCTTCTGCATAGAGTTACTTCCTAATTTCTATTTCCTCCATCAAGACATGTTTGCCCCAGGGTTCAAGTATTGCTGTCAGAAGGCAACAAACACTTGTCCCAGGATCTCCAGAGCACTTGCTGGCCCAGAAAATTCTTCACTATGGTTCCAGCTGAGGAGGGCTCAGGACCTGAGCAGAGTCAGGGTTGTGGAGCCCAGGGGACACCTAGAGGCCAGACGGGGCCACAGTTGGTGCACACTTGCTGAGTTTCCAGCTCAGTCACCACTCAGAACCCTGTCCGTGAGGGGCTGTCAGGCTGAACTAACAGTTTTTTTAAAGAAGAGAACCATAACTCGAGTCTAATCACAAGGAAACAATCAGACGAATCCAGAACTGGGGACAATCTACGAGCAACTGGTCTGGACTCTCTGAAATGTCAGTGTTATGAAAGATCAAAAGAGGTGTGTGTGTGAGTGATGGTGGCCGCGGTGAGGCTGTTCTAGATTACAGGAAACCACAGAGACCTGACAATCAGATGCAATGCACGAACTCTAATTGGATCCTAGAGTCAGGGAAAAGCTCCAGCCATAAAGGACTTCTTTTTTTAGACATATATGCACAGTTTAGATGTTGTAGCCACGTTAAATTCCTTGGGTGTGGTAATGGTATTATGATTATGGTGGATAATGTCCTTGTTTTTAGGAAATAAATGCTGAAATATCAAATAATGCTACAATGCTGCAATTTACTTTCAAATGGTTCAGCAAGAAAAAAATATGTATATGTATATAGACACATACATGCGTGTGTATGCGTATATACACGCACAAGTGCGAAGGACCTTCGGAAGAAACAGGCATGGCATATTTCCAAACATAACAGAAGCCACTGAGAAGTGCTGAGGGATGGGAATGCAGAGACAGACAGGCGCCAGATCCTGAAGGGTCTTGTTAAAGATAACAAAGATTTTTTCTTTTCTTTTAAGGGTAATGAGAATCCTTTGTAGCAAGGGACTGACATGATCAGATTCATGTTTTAGAATCCCATTCTTCATCTAATTTCTTCCCATGTACCTGGGCAGTGTCCCTAGGTCCCTGGGGTTACTGCACCCATGGAAAGGGTTTTTGTTCCTTGTAGACATGTAGCTGTTCCTCCACCCATCTCTCTGGTGGCCAAACACGGGGCCTTTGTGGTCCTGGTGGTTCTTGTTTCGGGGAGACTACCCAGAAGCCAGGGGAATTTCCTGTCAGGTCACCCACTCCTGAGAATGTGACCATAGGCCGCACCCAGGAAAGGGAGCCATGCCCATGTCCAGGAGTTGCCGTCATGGGCGAGGGGCAGCCAGGTCTCTTACAGTCACGGAAGAGGAATGGTTCATTCTGGAATTTACAGAGAGAACTTAAAACAAGCAACAGCACATTATTGGTGGAAATTGTTGAAAATGGACAAATAAGTTCTCAGAATAGAGGATCTCCAAGAAGGATGGGAACTCACTCCTTCCATTTTATACTGGGTCTTTGCATCTTTTCCCCACTGTGGGTCTCCCTGACAGCATTTAACAGTACCCCTGTTTTCCCATCCCAAAACTACAGCTGAATCCCTTCCTCTCTTTCCTGGAGCAAGGCTGGAGAAAACCCACAAAAATGGGTAGATTGGGGCCATAGGAGGAAAACAGGACTTGTCCCTTAGTGGTGTGCTGGAATTGGCCCTTACAGGCTCTCAAGAGTCTATTGTATGCACTTCTTCTCAATTCTGCATTCAGTGACCTCCTGTTGGTAACTTGATGGCCATGGTGGGAATATTTACACAATGGTAGCTGGCAAATATTACAAGTCAAGGTTTCCCCTTTAGAACTAGAGGACCAGTGGTTAAACATCTTTGAAGATACTACTGGATATTCTATTTGTTTAAAATTCTCTTCTCTCTCTCTCTTTTTTTTTTTTTTTTTCCATATTGAAGTTTCTCAGGACTTTTCTTTTCTCCTGGACTAATGGATTTAACCTTGAGAATAGGCTTAACTTTGAGTATGATGCTCACAAAAAAGATCTTAGAAACTTAAGGAGAAAATATTCCCTCCCACAAAACTATAGGAAGGCAGACCTATTTAAAGTGAGTTCTGATGAAGAGTGTATTGAGACTATTCACAAAAAGCATCAGTTTTACTCTCCTGCCCAGTGGGAAGACTTGTTGGAAGTGTATAATCCTGTTCTGTTTTCATATAACAGAGAAGTCTTTTAAAATGCCTGGACTTCAGAGATTGTTGTTATGTATTGTGAAGTGAAAATTTTAACCTTTGAAAGTCCATAATTCTGACTGGTTATCACTCAAAACTTTGATGCCCTGATAACAATATTTACATTGATATATTTTTTTCTGAGAGTATAGTGTGCAAAGTTTTAAGTTAGTCCAGAAAAGGAGCTTTGGCATTTCCCTTGCCTACCCCCATTCATTGCTAGATTCCTTATTCAAAGGGTCTGAGAGACTTTGAAATTGGCAGGAGCACTTTGAACTACAAGGCCACTGTGAATAAGTGGTCTCGGGGGTGCCTGTCCATTTCCCTGTCTTTGGTGAGTTTCCCCTTCCATTCTCCTGTGCTGCTATTCTGAATCTTCACTCTTCTTTTCAGTTCCCCTAGGCAATGCCAGCAGACGATCCTTCTCATTTCCAACGCAGTCTTTCCTTTTCCTTCATCAAACAACCAGAAAAGAGTGAGGGGGAAATAGTCACTGAGAACCTTACAGGCAAATTTCTGGGAATAATGGTGGGGTTGGAGCTGACTAGCTAAACACAGCCACTTCCACCTGAGCGAAACGAATACAAGTTGCAAAGACTTCACTAGCAGTGCTGGAACTAGGAATGCCAAGAATTCTGAAAAATGTCATCTGGACACAAAAATTTGGGCTCTAAAATTGAAATGCGATTATGTAATCCAGTATAATTCTTCTGGAGAGTAATAGTGGGGCAAATAGAGGCACCCAAAATTCTGAAAAATTTCATTGTTACTGCCACCTCTACATACTCTGGACCAGACCCATTCCCAAGTTCTGTTCATTCTGTTCCTAAATATGTGTGGAATCCTCCCAATTTCTCTGTATATCCATATTTTTAATGGGTTGTTTCTGGTATACAGGAAAGTTATTCATGTGGATTATTTTTGTCCATATGATTATTGACCTCTCTTATCAATTTAAATAACTCTTCCAGATGATTCTTTCAGATTTCATAGGTAAAAATCCAAGCTTCCAAGCTTCCAAGCTTACAAGTTATGATAATAACTTTGTCTTCTTCCTTTCAAAAAAGGCTGGGACTTACATGAAGAAAACTAAAAAATATTGACTGACATATAAAGGAAACAGAGGGACATCAAGTGCATCTAGGTATAAAGACTGTTTTAAGGATATCAAATCTTCCTAAATTATTCTCCAGCTTTACTAAAATTACTAAATTTGCTAAAACTAAGCTTCACTTAAAATTTCAATAGGATTTTGTTTTTGTAACTTGCCAAAAGGTAATTTGAAAGGACAAGTTAAGGATGGCTAAGAATATTAGAGTTTAAAAAAAATAGTTAAAAGGGGAGCTGCCATATTTTAAGATGTTTTGCAAAGTAATTATTAGTTTGGTAATATTAAAAGAATTCAAAGATCAGTAAAACAAAATAGAGAGGCCCTTAAGAGATCCCAGAATACAGCACTTTATTAATGTCAAAGAAAGCATCTGAAATTAATGGGGAAGGGGCAGATTACTCAACAGAATGGTGCCGATATTCTGTGGGTAGTGTGGCTTCCTTGGAAGGGGGCGATGATTCTTTGTGTGATTCAACTGGAAAGTGGCGACATGTCACAGAGCAAACCGAACTGCAATCTCTCTCTGAATCTTCCTTTCTTGACTTCAGGCCAGTGTTTCTCAGAGTGAGAAGTGTCATCCGTTAAGTAAGTGTAACAGAAAAATGGTAATGGAAACCCTGTTATAAACAATGTTAAACAGATTTTCTTAACACAGGACTTCACAGAAGCTTTAATATGTTCACAGTTACCAAGAATCTTCAAGAAAGGCATACAGCATGGAATGTTTACCAAACCTATTTAATCTTCAAATCCATTTTGAGCATATTTCTGGACTAATGTTCCATACAACGCACTTTGGGAAGACTGGATCAGTTTTAATAGGAAAGGAGATGTCTTGGTGGGTGTATCAATCAGTGTTCTTGATTGGAAACAACAACAAGCCCATGTCTGCATAATTTAAGCATAAAAGGAGTTTATTGGGAAGGTAACCACTTGTTCTCAGACTCAAGGTGAAGGCTTGGAAAATGGGGCAGGAACGAGGAAGAGTGGGCCTCAGAGAAGAATCCCAAGACGTCCTTTGAACAATCTCAGATATCTCTGAGACAATGCATTATTCTCTCAGTCACACAGGTGGTGGCATCTGGTTGCCCGAGTCCGGGTAATGTGCCTGAGAGCCAGCTGCCAGGGGGTTCGGCAGAAGAAATGTCTGAGCCTCTTTGTCTTTTGACTTGGAGTTGGAGTCCTGTCTACCACTGATTTTGGGATTTCTCTTTATTAAGAAGGGTATTCATATCATGGACAGTCAAAAAAGACAACCATCTATGCAGCCCAACAGCCATATACACCTCTTTCCTCATACTGACACTTCCTCAAGCAGCTGTCACCTGACCTAGTGCAGCTATATCTTATCCAACTGAAACTCACCCTCTTTCCAAGAGTAGACAACCCACTGTCTTTTAAGTTATTGCGTCCAGCTCCAAGTGCAGCATCACTGAGCAACAGATCTTCCTCTTTAGTTCTGTCATGGTCCCTTCTGGGTATTCTGAAGTGTTATATTCAACGGTAAGTGGGAGGAAAAAGAAATAAAAATGAAATTAAATAAAATATAAGTTAAAAACGTAAAAATATACATGACACAGCAAGAAGGAAATACAAGCTGTGGCTTTAATCCTCATTTCTGCCCTCATATAACCATTTATTCCGTTTTCCTTTTCCCGCTAGTCAGCACATCAACTGCTTGGGTTCTTTACTTGGTGGGATGAATCAAACATCTTACTTTGTTCATCATCCTGTTTGCCAAGAGTTCCAGAAGAATTCCAGATTTTACAGGTTGAACTAGAAGATCCCCCAGGGTATCTATTGCTTCGGTTCCAGTCGTGGTCTTCCCTGCCCCTGTATTAGTCATCTATTACCGCATAAAAAATTACCCCAACGCCTAGTGGCTTTAACAAACATTTATTATCTCAGTTTTTGTGGGTCAAGAATCCAGATGCAGCCTACGTGGGAGCCTCTGACTCAAGGTCTCTCATGAGGTTGCATTCAGGCTGTTGGTTGGAGCTGTGATCTCATCTGAAGACTCAACTGGTGGGGGGGGTCATGCTTCCAAGCTTACAAGGGCAGGAGTATCAGGAGGCAGAGATCATTGGGGGCCATTTTATTTTATTTTTTTAAAATGAGTTATTGATAGGTTGCGCTCTTGTGAAATTTCAGTTGTACATTAACGTTTGTCAGTCATGTTGTAGGTGCACCATTTCACCCTTTGTGCCCACCCCCCACCCCACCTTTCCCCTGGTATCCACTAAACTGTTCTTAGTCCATAATTTTAAATTCCTCATATGAGTGGAGTCATACACAGATTATCTTTCTCTCGCTGGCTTATTTCACTTAACATAATTCTCTCAAGGTCCATCCATGTTATTGCAAATGGAATGATTTTGTTCTGTTTTGCAGCTGAGTAGTATTCCATTGTATATATGTACCACATCTTCTTTATCCATTCGTCTGTTGCTGGACACTTAGGTTGCTTCCACGTCTTGGCTATTGTAAACAGTGCTGCAATAAACATTGGGGTGCATAGGACTTTAGGGATTGCTGACTTCAAGCTCTTTGGATAAATACCCAGTAGTGGGATGGCTGGATCGTATGGTAGTTCTATTTTTAATTTTTTGAGGAATCTCGATACTGTTTTCCATAGTGGCTGCACCAGTTTGCATTCCCACCAGCAGTGTATGAGGGTTCCTTTTTCTCCGCAAACTCTCCAACATTTGTTGCTATTAGTTTTAGATATTTTTGTCATTCTAACGGGTGTAAGGTGATATCTTAGTGTAGTTTTGATTTGCATTTCCCTGATGATCAGCGATGATGAGCATCTTTTCATGTGCCTATTGGCCATCAGTATATCTTCTTTGGAGAAATGTCTGTTCATGTCTCCAGCCCATTTTTTTATTGGGTTGTTTGATGTTTTGTTGTTGAGTTGCAAGAGTTCTTTATATATTATGGATATTAAGCCTTTGTCAGATATATGACTTGCAAATATTTTTTCCCAGTTAGTGGGTTGTTTTTTTGTTTCAATCCTGTTTTCACTTGCCTTGAAGAAGCTCTTTAATCTGATGAAGTCCCATTTGTTTATTCTTTCTATTGTTTCCCTTCTCTGAGAAGGCATGGTGTCTGAAAAGATCCTTTTAATACTGATGTCAAAGAGTGTACTGCCTACATTTTCTTCCAGAAGCCTTATGGCTTCAGGTCTCACCTTTAGGTCTTTGATCCATTTTGAGTTTATTTTGGTGAATGGTGAAAAAGAATGGTCAATTTTCATTCTTTTACATGTGGCTTTCCAGTTTTCCCAGCACCATTTGTTGAAAAGACTTTCTTTTCTCCATTGTATGCCCTCAGCTCCTTTGTCAAAGATAAGCTGTCCATAGATGTGTGGTTTTATTTCTGGGCTTTCAATTCTGTTCCATTGATCTGTGCACCTGTTTTTGTACCAGTACTGTGCTGTTTTGATTACTGTAGCTTTGTAGTATGTTTTGAAGTCAGGGATTGTGATGCCTCCCGTTTTGTTCTTTTTTCTCAGGATTGCTTTAGAAATTTGGGGTCTTTTCTTGCCCATTGGGGGCCATTTTAGAGGATACCTACCACACCCCATTTGTGTTTCAGTGAACCTTCTTCCCTTGGTTGTCAGTTATCAACCATCCTATGTGGTGGACATGGAGGTATATTTCTAAGATCCCCCTTCAAAGGAGAACAACTTGCCCCAACTGTTGGGAGGGCTGTCAACAGATGGTCTCCAGCTGTCAACTCCTTCAGGGAGCCTCAGTTACACAGATTCCCTCAACCAAGGGCATGTCCTTCTCTGGGTGGCGTATACCCAGTGATCCAGGGCTAATCAGGTGTGGCCATTTTGGCCCAACGTAGGACAACTCTGGTGGGTCATATATGCTCCAGAGCTTCCCGTGGGGTTAACTGAGGTTTGTTGGGCCTGCACTACAGTTCAAAAGTTCAGTTTCTCTCTCTTTCCAATCCTGCCTCCTCCCACTCCCTACCCCAGATGTTGATCCTTCATACGTATCCTTTACAACAAACTCCATCTCAGTGTCTGCTTCTGGAAAACTCAGTCTGAGACATTGCCAAACCTGTGATCATTTTTTTAAAAACCTGTTTTCCCAGTGGCATGAGATGATTGAAATAGCCTTGTAGCAGTCTCAGCTCCTAATTCAGGGGAATCATTGTTGAATGCCCTGTTAGAAATATTCGTCCTCTGGCTACCCTAAGTCAGCAGATCCAGAGTTTCAGAAATAGGAAGTAAAACCCTGGAAGATGGGTCATTATATGACAATGTGAGAGATATTACCTATTTATACTCCCTGGTACCCAGGTCTATGGATTTTTTTTTGAAGAAATAGTCCTTTTATGCTACATGCTGCAGAACAGCTCCCAACATTTCAAGATGTTGTCTCCCAGCTGGTACTAGAACTGACTCTTCAATAGACGAGTCCACTCTTCTACAAGGCCAGCTGTTCTGGGTGATGGAATACATGATAAGTCCAGAGAAATGGGCACAAGCCCTTTGCCTTTCTTCTTTCACTCTGAAGTGAGTTCCTTAGAGAAGGGATACGTTGTATGGGATGCTATGACTTTCAATAAGTGACTATGGATGGTGTTGCTGGCAGAAGCATGGCAAACAGTGAGAACAAACCCAAATCCAAAACAAGTTTCTTGGCAATGAAGACAAAGCACTGCCCATTCATGATGGCAGGTGTCTAAAGCAATCAATCTGCTATTAGGTGGCAGTTTGACTCACCTAGGGAATGGTACCATTTTGAGGGTTCAGAGTTAGCTGCTGTGCTGGCAGATTGGGTACTCAGCAGTGGCAGCACCAGTGAGGAGAAATCCGTGCTGTTGAGCCTACGAATAGCTTCCATACATGACACTTTGAACATGAACCCAGTGAGTAATTACCAAGAGGCTGGGCAAAGAAGCTGACTTTCATCCACAGAAGGGTCATCTGGTCCACTGATTATTAAGAGTGTCTTCTTCTAGGGGACTCTTAGGTGAGTATTGATGTAGGACAAGCATATTCTCACACTCTGGGCCAATTCGTAATCCTACTCCTGATGGAAAAGTTCCAATGTGATCAACATGTTACTAGGTAGCTGAATGTTTCCACCCCTAGGTGTGTAGAAGTAGGAGTATCATTATTATTAATGATGATAGTAACACTTATTGAGTGCTACTATATGCTTGAGTTTGTATTAACTCATTGAATCTCTATCAAAACCATATGAGATAGATATCATTACCATACCCATCTTACAGGTGAGGCGGTTGCAGCACAGAGAAGTTAAGTAACCTGCCCAGGGTTATGTATTGAAAGTGGTCAACCTAGATTTGAACCCCAGTGGTCTGGCTCCAGAGCCCTTGTTCTCAAATGCCATGCTGTGCCATCCCTTTGTCCCAGTCTCTCTGACCTTCCTTCTCCCCTCCAATGTGTCACACTCCCTCGGGACCCCGCTCCTGCGGGAATGCCTCTTTCTCTGTCACTAAAGTTTACTTCCACTTTTCCTTCAGATGTCAGCTCAAATGTCACTTTCCAGAGAAGCCTCTCTAATCCCTGCAGACAAAGTTGGCTTCTCTTTTACGTGGCTCTGAGCAAGATGTTTCCACCTAAAGCTGTCTCACTACCCTTGAACTGACACAGGTGACAGAGGCTCCCCAAATCGTCCACCCAACCAGCATGTGGCAGAGCCAGGATTCCAGGGCTCACGTTTTTCCACTGGATCAGCGGTTTTCAACCCTGCTGTACGTAGGACTCACTTCAAGAATTAGTAAAGATTCTGCCTGAGCCCCATCCCACACTGATTAAGTCAGAATCTTTGGGAATGGGGCACTGGCATTTTTACAAACGTGCTCCTAGGGTTGAGGACCACTGCGCTAGGCCCTAGACGTGTACCTCTCATTCTCCTCCCACCCCACCCAGGGAAGGGGGCTCTGGGCAAGGGCTGTGTGAACATGTGGTTCTCATGTAGTTGAGAGTCAGATATATTGCGAGAAATAGATTTATTTGCAGGAAATAAAAGCACGCACCTATATCTCTGTACTATGTTTTAAACAAAAGTAGTTTGAAAAAATGTCATGTTTTACACCACTTTAAGCTACAGTTTTTTTTGTTGTTGCTTTAGGCTTAATCAGGGATATACTTTATATATAAAGTATGTACGTAATATATATGTATTTTGTATATATATATACTGCAAGAAGGCAGGTAGATGCTAAGAATTATCTAGAGAGAATTGCACTCTCCTGCAGGGCAGGGAGCATGGCTGTTTTGTTTGAGGCTGAATCCTCAACGCCTAGCATACAGCTTGGCACACGGTAGGCACTTGATAAATTTCTCTGGATGAAGAAATGAACGCCTGAGTGAATGAAGGAGCAGCAATACCATCCATTCTGTGGGGAGGTTCCCAATGGAGATATGGTGGGAGACTCCCATTCTAAGCATCCTGGGTCAAAGCAGCAGCTGCAAGGACATCTCTAGGGAGCAGCAGAGGCAAAGGAAGGTTTAAAGTTCCACTTAGGGAAACTGACTCAGCTAATGAGCCAGCTCGAGAGCTTAGTGGGGGAAAGAAGTTTGTAACCTTAGTAAGATGGGAAAAGAAACTAAAAGCAGAAAATTGCAGCTGAGAGCAGTTATCTCACTTACTTTGTGAAAAAGAGCAAAATGGAAAAGTTTGGAAAAAGAAAACTAATGTTGAAGTTGAAAAGGAGAGTTGGAGGGAACCATACACAGCATTGGTGTGTAAAGTGAGCAGTGTTATGATTTATTAGAATGCGGGCGTATGTTGGGGTTTTGTAATTTATTGGCTGGATGATTTTAGTTTGTAGAGGACAGTATGTCCTGTTGTGGGATTGAAGTTATTATTGTGGGATTCTGGGTTTGGGTGTAGGTTTGAGTAGCACACGCAGTGCAAAAAAGTCCCATTCAGGCAATATTGGATATTGGGTTTCTTGCTGGGTTTTACTTTCTCTGGGAACTTGACTCCAATCACCAAGCAGGATCCATGAGGTTAAGTACTAAGTGATTATGACACAAGTTATTTATACATTATCCATGGAGGTGAAAGGTCAGCTCTCATTCCATCCCCTCACTTCTGGGGGATGGGACCCTGGCCAAGAGCAAGGTGAAATATGGATGAATGCATCATAGAATATATACCACGGGTTATGCTGTTGTCGTTGTCAGTTCTTCAGTTCCTCCTTGTAAGGAACTAGCGCTAACTCCTGACCAGTGTGGTTAAGCGGACAGTTTCGATTCTGGGGATTCTCTTCTGGGTATTCCAGGAGGTCTCTTCCCCAAAAGGCTGGGGCTACTCTCATTTTCACCTCTTGTCCTTTTCTCTGTCCAAGGCCGTAATCAGCAGTTCTCCATCATAGCTCAGGTCTTGTATGATCTGAGAAGAATGGCTGGGGGTGCAGGGTGGATGGGAGAGGCTGTGATTCTTGTCCCGTGTTGAGCCTGTGGTCTCTACAGCTCTGGGGACCCCTAAAAGTTAACTAGACTTCAATAACCCGCTTTCTGAATGAGCTGGACTGGTTACAAAGCACCTTTATGATTTCCCACCATTTCACCTTCGAATTTGTCTTCCTTTCTTGTTCTTTCTCACACCTGGATGGAACCTCAGGCAGGTATCATAGCTTTTCTGTTCACATTACTATACCCCCAAAATCCAGTCAAATCACCACAAAAGAACATCTCTCATTGAATTAGCCTTTCTCCTCCTCCCCAGCCAGGCTCCAGTCTTGGAAGTATGAGACGGCAGAAGGGTCTTGACTTTTCGTCTCCTTCCCCTCCTGTCTCTCTTCCTCACTCCTACCCATACCCATCCCTAAACTGCACCTTGCCCCAGGTGGCAGAAAGGTCTTCCATGACCGGAACAGTTGAAATCTGGTATTTGAGACCTCTAGGTGGAGCATATTCTAAATGCCAATTCATTTTCTTCGGCATGCTTTTGGGGGTGTTTGGGAGACCCATATTGTGGAGATGTCTCACTGGCTCTTGGCACAGCGATGCCTCTTCTGGCTGTCTGCTTATGGCCTTGCCTCAGCGCCTGCTTTCCTGTGGGCCCTCCACACACTCCTCCAGGTGCTCCGTATCAGCACAGTCCCTCTCAATCAACAAAGAATAACTTCCTACTAGGGGAGCCCAAGTCTGGTCCATTGACACATATCTTTTCCCCAACAAACTCTGGAAGAGCAGATTTTGCCTTTAAATTTTGCCTTTCTTCCCTACTCTGGTGTCCCAAGGCAGTAGCTAGCTAAAGCTTCTTACCTTAGATTCCCCCCCCCCCCACCTTTTGAATAGACCATTTTTTAGAGCAGTTTTAGGTTTACAGCAAAATGGAGCAGAAAGTAGAGAGTTCTCATATACCCCCTGTCTCACCCCCCTCCCCCAGCCTCCTCCACTATCAATATCCTTCATCAGAGTGGTACATTTGTTATAATTGATGAACCTACGTTGACATGTCACTATCACCCAAAGTCCACAGTTCACATTAGGGTTCACTCTTGTTGTATATTTGATGGGTTTTGACAAATGTATAATGACATGTATCCATTATTACAGTATCATACAGAAGAGTTTCACTGCCCGAAAAATCCTTTGTGCTCCATCTAGTCATCTCTCCCTCTCCTATAACCCCAGGCAACCACTGATCTTTTTACTGTGTCCATAGTTTTGCCTTTTCCAGAATGTCATATGGTTGGAACCACATAGTAGGTAGCCTTTTCAGATTGACTTCTTTCACTTAGTGATATGCATATAAGGTTCCTCCTTGTCTTTTCGTGGCTTGATAGTTCATTTCTTTTTAGTGCTGAATAATATTCCATTGTCTGAATGTACTGCAGTTTTTTTATCCATCTGAAGGCCTTAGATTTTCATTCCTGTGTCAGGTACCAGACTCTATATCTCTCAAACTCCAGGGATATATAACAAGTTTTCTGAATGGCTCTGTTAAGGCTACTCTAACTTAATACGGAGGAAGTGTGGTAGGTAGAAAAATGGCCTCAAAGATGTCCCTATCCTAATCCCCAGAACCTGGGAGTATGTTAAGTTACGTGACAAAGTGGAATTACAGTTGCTAATCGCCTGACTTTAAGATAGGGAAATTATCCTGGATTACCTGAGTGGGCCCAATGTAAGAGTCTTTAAAAGTAGCAGCAGGAGGCAGAAGACTCAGTGTCAGAATGATGGGATGTGATGAAAACTCAACCTGCTGATGCTGATTACGAGCCCAGCAATGTGGGTGCTAAAAAGGGGAGTAATTTTTCAAGGGAAGAGATTCTTGATATAGAATGGGGGTGGGAAGGATGCTGGAGAAAATACACAGGAACTGTCCCATTCAAGACTTATATAAATATATGCACAGTTTTAGTTAGATATAGCAATCTATACAGATGTAGCTGTAGATACCTATACACATAGATAGTTAGGAAGAATGGACTGTGTATGGCTGGGTTTTTGTTTTCTGGATGGTAGGTAATTTTTTTTCTTTGTGCTTACCTGCATTTTTTCTATAATGAATATCATGTTATACAATAAAGACATAAAAGATTTAAAAATAAACTATGTATACTTCTTCCAAGAGCCCTTTGTAACTTTCCTGACGTGAATTTGCCCACTTAAGGCCACAGGCAAGAGCTCTTTGACTTGGATTGTTCAGAGCCACCTCCTCTGCCTGGAACACAGCGATTCGTCCATGTAGCCAGCTTGCCCACACATATCCATACCACACCGCTTATTATGGCACCAGATAATGGCCTGTTCACTGAGGTCTGGCCCATTGTCACTGTTCCAGAGAAAGCTGCCCCTATATGATGTCCTAAGAAAGGGGAGCACATTCCCAAGATCAAGGGGGACCAAGAGAAGCCCCTTGTAGTGTCCTCGGTCCGTTTCAGTCTTGGGAGAGACTTCCCTTCTCCCTAGGACTAAGGATTCCATATTTTCAACAAGAGGAACACTGTTTCTGAGGGCAGGGCTAAGGCTATCTTTGTCCTTGCACCTGGTGCACAGCAGGCATTCCAAATGAATAGATGGATGAATGGTCTCACCTCCCACTCCTTTCTTCTTGGCTTCTCTGCCCTATCCCTGTTCCCAGGGCACACATCCAGAGAGCGACATGGAATCCCTTGATTATCTGGGATCTGCCAGTCAAATCCCACATTACATTATACACGAGAGTCCCCCTCTGAGGCCTGTGGAGCAGGCCTGACCAGCTGTAATAGCATCTCCTTTTTCATTTCATAGTCATTCTCCCCTCTCCTCTCCCCACTTCTCCTCCTCTGTCCTCTCTCTCTGGTTTATTGTCCACTCTAGTTTCCTCCATGCCTTGAGGAGGGACTCAGATTGCTACTCCTTGGGGATGATGCTGGGCCCTGCTGGGGCATTTCAAACAACCTGGGCCTCTTTTCCACTCCAACTGATTATGTCGGTGGTCCAAGCCCAAGCGTAAGGAGAGTCCCAACCAGAGAAGAGGAGAAGTGGCCCAACTGCTTCCTTCCTCCACCCTTATCCAGAAAAGGTCCCAGAACCCCAGGAGCGTGACAAATGGGGAAACAGAAAAATGGGCCCGAACTTCCCTTTCTTTCAACACAGCAGTGAGTTTTGGTCACTCTAGGTCTGGCTCAAAGTTCCTCCTCTGTTTGGAAGAGCTGGGACAGCCTGAGTGTCTGGGAGAATCACCCATTTTCCTGGCTGGAAATCATGGCTGAGGCACCCACCTCCTGCTGTCTTTTCTCCTCCCAAGCTGTCAGGCCAGGGGCCACATAGAGCGCCCGGAGGGACAGGCTGCAGATGGACTCAGTAAATACCTGCAGATGAGTATGGCCACAGGAAAACAGCTGTGACTCACTCCTTCCTCACCAAGTGGGAAATGAAACTCCTTATGGCTGGGACTTCATACCCACTGTCTCTGAAACCCCAGGGGGCCCATGGCCCAGGATTCTGGTTGCTTCTTTCTCGGTTTCCTCATGTTGGGTCTGGATCAGTCTTTTGCCCAGTGATGAGCAGAATATCTACCTGAGGTCTCCACTTTCATCACTTGGAGTAAATGCTCCCCAACCTTGATGAGGCTTCTGTATCCTTTCCTGGGACAGCTGACAGGGCTTATGGGCATTGCCTCAATAACTCATTCTATAAACCAGCAGAGGTTTGGGAAAAGTCAACTTTTTGACACAGAGGGAAGGGGCCAGACACCCTCAAGTTGTGCTGTGTGTCAGCTTCTCTCCCTCAAATGCCTTAGGGGGAGACCAGGACCCCCAAGGGTGCCTTTTACCAGAGTCTTGAGTAACTCAGATTCTTATCCACCCCTCTGGGCCCTGGACTATAGCAAGTGTGTGGATGTAAGGCCAGGAGCCAGGAGCAGAAGAGTGGAGGTGACTCTGGGGTTAGACTGGGTACCAAGCAGGAGAGCCCAGAGGCAGAACATTCTAAGCTCTTCTGAGCCCTTGTGGAACCCAGGCTCTGCAACTAGATGAGCAGCCTGAAGAGAGTGGGTGTAGTTGTAAACATTCAGAGACAGGCAGTGAGTTAGTGAGGCCTTCAATTTGCGGTGTTAGCTAATGTCAAAGATTAGAACAGATAGCAGCCCTGGAAGCTATAGACAGAATGTGGGTAGAAAGGAGATGAGATAGGATGAATGGGTCACCATCATTGTGAGCCAGCCTCTTTCCTAGCACTTGGGAAGTGTGGGGTGGAGCCCTCTTTGCCTTTCCTCTTCCAGTCAGAGAAGGAGCTCCAGTCTGAGGCCTAGTCAGCCTGGAGAGAAGCAGCAAGGGGCCTATAGGTACAATGGGCTGAGCACATCACTCATCAAAGGCAGCAGTGTAGGTGGCTAGTTCCCTGGCCCTGCTCTCTTAGCTTCCAACCCTTGTCCCTGACACTACTCTGTCATCCAGATCCACTGGCTCAGACTCAGCAAGTCTGGGCCAGCTTTGTGGTCCTGTGGCCAGAGTTCTTGTGCATTCTTGGGTAAGGTGTAAATCACACTTCTCTCATGCCTGTGCTACGGAAATGAATGAGAACTGCTGGAAAGAAGCAGTAGCTTCTGGAAGACAGATCTCAGTCCATAGACTATAGGTTTCAGAGTTGAGTAATGATGAGCCATCAACTCTTCCATTCATTTATCTTCCATCTATCCATCCATCGATCCTCCATCCATCCATCCATCCATCCATCCATCCATCCATTCATCTAATTATCTGGACTGACTTCTTTCCTTTTCTCCTTCTCTCCCTCTCTCCTTTCCTCTCTTTCCTACCTTCCAAGAAATATTTGTTTAGAATCTGTTATATACCAGGTTTCTCAGATCCTCAGACTTCTTCAAAGCATGAGAAGCTGCCCAGGAGAAAACTTAGTCCTTCATTGAGCCCCCATATAGTTCCTCTCTGCCTTGCACATCTCCCATATATGAAAGAACAGTTCTTAGTTGAGCCTACCCACTTTGGGAAGGTGACGTGTGCAGGAAGCGGGGAGGAGAATCCACATCTTACACTTATATTTTGAATCGCCAAGCCCATTTTATAAAGGGATACTGTATCATCTAAGATGCCTTGACAACAGAAAGGAGGATATTCTATTGCAGTGGTCTCTTTATGGTCTCCCTGCCTCCAGGCTCCCCACGCCCTAATCTATGCTGCTCACCATGATCAGAGCAATCATTCTGCAATGTCCCTGTCCTTATCTCTCTCCTGCCTGAAGACATCCATAAGCCAGAGTTCAAGCTTCTTAACATGACCCAAGAGGATTTCCATGATTTGACCCGAGGTGCCTCTTTAGCCCATGCCCTGCCGGCTGCTGTCATATATTGTACATGCCAACATTGCCAAACTGCTTCCAGTTTGCCAGACACTCCATGCCATCTTTTGACTCCATAGTTTTGAATATGCTAATCTTTCTACTTTTGGAAATTTCCCCCATTACTCCTTTCTCTGTACTTCCTTTGAAGTGTGTTTATTCTTCTATTGTTATGCTCATCACCTTGTAGTGTAATTTATTACCTCAGGCGTGTCTTTCTTACCGGACCATAAGCTGCTTGAGTGCAAAGACTGAGCTATTCAGCTTTGTGGCCCAGTCCTGGTCCAGTGCCTGGTACCTAGAAGACACTCAATATGTGTTTGTGGGATGAATGGACGGGTGGATGGATGATAGATGAGGGGAATCTTATAAGAGAAATAGGATAGCCTTGGGACAAGATGGTTAAAGTGTCTGTGTAACAGACCCCCCCAGAGAAGAGGACAAATGGCTTCTTCCTGAAAGTTTAGATCTTTAAGGGGAAGACTGAGCTGTGGCCTAGGCTAGGCAAGGTGTGTAAGTCAGGAATGGGGAACTTTGGGATGACATGATGGCTTCCTGTGGGACTCACTTCCTTTTTCCTCTAGATAAAAGGTCCTTGGAGAGAGAGCCAGCTGGAAGCACCTGTGCTGCAAGAGTGAGCGTGCGGGATGAAGGCTGCAGAGAGCGAGGTCCCTGATGCGCACTTCACTGTAGATAAACAGAACATCTCCCTCTGGCCCCGAGGCAAGCACCAGTCACTGCTCAGAACGGGCTCCGTGCTCTGTGCCCAAACCCGCTGTTTGCCGGTCCTTCAACAAACATTCTCTTCTTCTTTCAACAGAGCCTCCTCCCAAGATGGGTCCGTCTCTGGTTCTGAGGAAACTTCTCACAGTCCGTGCTGCAGTAATCTTCCTGCTGCTGGTCCTGGTCGCCTCCGTCACACTGCAGGCCATTCTCTGTAAGTCCTCAGGCTTAGCTGTCTGGGCCTGGTCCTTCTCCACAGCCAGTCAGCTCCCTCGACATCCGGACCCTCTCTTTCCTGCTCTCCAGTGGTGTCTCCCACCTGTGGCTTTTCATTTGTCTCTTTTCTCCTCCTTTCACGTGCAGTCCCAAGCTCCCTGTCCCCACAAGATGCGCTCCTGCTCTCTTCTTCCCAATTCTGGGGAGATTTTCCTGAGTGAGACCAGCACTTACCTGCTTGTGCACAAAGATATGCTCTTTTGTCCCCAAGAAATGTTCACCTATTTCTTCATCCCATGTCATTTTCTCCTCCATCTCTAAGCTCTGTGTCCCTTCGATTCAGAGTCTTTTGGGCAGCCCCCAACAGTCAGCAAAAGGTTTCCTGTCCCCACAAGCAATGGGGTCCCCACTATACCCTCAGCCCCAAATGGCTAGATGGAGAATGTGGCCAACGAGCCAACCCATGGCCGTGGTTCATCTGCTCGCCAGGACCCCTTTGCACTCTCTTCATCCTCCTGTTCTTGTGGAGCTCCTTCAAGGGAGGCTTCCTACTTCTTCACTGGTGTGTGACTTATCTTTCTTCCTCTTCTGGCTTTGGCAAGCCTCATGGCCTCTGCTGCTGGCAGAGCCTTCTTGCTCCCACTACGTCTCCAGAAAGCAGAGGGAGGGAACGTCTATCTTCTCCCTTTTAGGCCTTGGGATATTTTTGGTGTCAGACTTAGAGCCTCTGAGCAGAGTCTCCTCTGATTTGAGACTTTCTGGTTTACTTTTGGTCTCCTCTATGGCACCCGAGCCTGTCACTTGAGCAGAGTGTGACAGTGGGTGGGATGAGGGAAGGGGAAAAGTGGTTTCATAAATCTTCCTGTCTGCACTCTCTGGAGAAGTCACTTCCAGAATAGAAGACTGTATGGCTGGCCCCTCGCATGGTCACGGGGGCCTGTGGACAGATGTGGGAGGGAAACTGCTGCCCTGGCTGATGGCCGCTGCAGGGGTCTCTGAAAAGAGAGGGCTGGGAATCAAGTGACGGGGCCCAGAGGGATGTGGGGCAGGGACGAGGGGGTGGTTGAGGGCATCTTTTTGCCAAATATGCCCTGAACACTCAAAGAAAACTTAGGACTGGGTACTAATCCCCACTTCTGCTCTAACAGAGGGCCTGTGTTTTATCAATCTCTGCATTATCTGCAGCCACCAGAGTTCCTGGCACATGGTAGGTGCCTACCGCAGGTTTGTTGAGTGAATGCATTATGAGTGAATGGAAGGTAGGTGACAGCTCTTTGGGTTGGGTCCTTGAGAAGCTTGAGCTTGTCCCTCCCTTCCCTTCCCTTCCTTTGATCACCCTGACAACACCCTCCTCCTGCCCCTGGGGATCCCCTTAGCTGACCTCTTCACTTTCTCAAATCCAGATTCCTGGTTTATGGGCACAATATCAGATGTAAAGAGCAATGCCCAGTTGCTGAAAGGTCGTGTGGACAACATCAGCACCCTAAGTTCTGAAATTAAGAGGAATAGAGGTGGCGTGGCGGCGACTGGCGTTCAGGTCCAGATGGTGAATGCCAGCCTGGATCGTGTGCGTTCTCAGATGCGGAGGTTGGAAACTGATGTGAAGGAAGCCAATGCTCGGATCTAGACGTTAACAAAAAGTTGGGAGGAAGTCGATAATTTAAACGCCCAAATCCCAGAGTTAAAAAGAGACTTGGACAAAGCCAGCACTTTAAATGCAAAGGTCCGGGCACTCCAGAGCAGCTTGGAGAATGTCAGCAAGTTGCTCAAACAGCAAAGTAAGTGACTCAGAAAAGAAGTCACTTTGCAAGCTGACTAGCAGCCCATGGGACCTTGCCAACTTCAGGCCTGAGGCCACTGGTCTGGGGTGTGGAGAGAGGAGGAGGGCAGAAATGCCTGGAAAGTTAAGAAGAGAGGGCTCAGCACTGGCACTGGGGAGGATTTAGGGACTGTTCTGGAGAGAGGCGACCAGGGACCAGCTAGGGCTCCCATACCAAGGCACACAATATACAAGCATTAGGGAGGCCTCTGTTCTGGCCCAAACCTAGCCATTTTCTATTACGTTCCTTGCCTAGAGACCATAGGCTCAGCGACTTGTGATGGCCAATGGAGAATTGTTTCTCCTTCGTGAGAGAGACAGATTCTTGATCCATCTTCTCTCACTCTCCCCTCTCTGAGCCCAGGGTCTCTACTAATCTCAGTCAGACTTTCAGAACCTGAGAGAGTGTCCCCTAGCCCCTACCCAAGGACCCAAGGACCCCAGAGCCCAGCCCCATTCACTGTTCCTCTGGGATCCCACTCAAGTACTCCTTCCCAGCCAGCACCCAGAGGAGACAGGACACCGGTGGTCACCTTTCACACTTGTTCCCCAGATGACATCCTCCAGGTGGTTTCTCAAGGCTGGAAGTACTTCAAGGGGAACTTCTATTACTTTTCTCGTGTCCCAAAGACCTGGTACAGTGCCCAGCAGTTTTGTATATCCAGGAATTCACATCTGACCTCAGTGACCTCAGAGAGTGAACAGGTGAGTGCTGTTGCCCCCATGGGCTCTAAGAAGGGGCTGTATGAGTAGCTGTACCAGGCAGGAGGGGCAAGATTATACTGTGGTGACAAAAATCCCCAAATAGCAGTGACCTAATGATGAAAGATTATTTCTCATTTATACTACACCTTCTGCTCATGGTGGTTACTTGAAGATCCAGGTCAAAGGAGACTTTATCTCAACAGTTGTTTCCACGATTGCTGAGGCAGGAAAGGGAACATGACAAATTTGCATTGGCTCTTGAAGCTTCTGCCTGGAAACAACAGATGTAACTTCTGCTCACATTTCATTGGCCAAAGCAAATTACGCGATACTCCTAGCTTCCAAGAGGGCAGGGAGGTACAATCTTTCAAGTGCCGCAAAACCAGAAATATTTTTGAAATGCGTTAATGACACTATATAACCCAAGAAGCCTCCCACGTGGTGAGGCAGAATACGGAATAAACCCCTTCCATACAGGAGGTGGGCTAGCAGCACAGGAAGGAGCATGGACCCTGGGGTCAGTTTAGAGTCCCAGCCCTGCCTCCAACTGGCCCCAGAGCCCAGGGTAGATTATGCAACTTCCTTAGGCCTCAGCTTATTAATTGACAAAATGTTCACGATAATGGTACCTCCCTCCGAGAATAAATAAGTAAATGCATACCTGTGCATCTAAATGCATAGTGCCTTGCGTATATTAAGTGCTCACTAAATATAGCTATTATTAGGGGGGCTGTTCTCCTGGGGTCCCTGCTCTGGGGTTTAGCTGAGTGTTTCCTGTGCCTGAGCATCTGCTTCCTGAGGGGCAGAAAGGCCTGAGTCCTGAGTCTGTCAGCTGCAGGGCAAAGACAAATCAGAATTTGGATGATGGACTCTGGGCTCTGGGCAGGGACAGGAAGAGGTTTGAGAGAGGTCAGCGTGCATGGTGTGTCTTGGGTTCAAGGACTGTCACTGAGGACAGGGCAAGAGCACCCAGAGAGACACATGCACCCACTGTGAGTCATGGCAGCGTCTCTGCTCATTCGTCTTCCCCACAGGAGTTTCTCTACAAGGCAGCAGGTGGCCTTCTCCACTGGATTGGCCTGACCAAAGCAGGGAGTGAGGGGGACTGGCACTGGGTGGATGACACTCCATTCGACAAGGTCCAGAGTGCCAGGTAAGACCCCAGAGCCCTCCTTCCCAGCCTGGCTTCCCAGGCCAGGGCCAGGGCGTGAAGGGTTAGGTGACATTTCCCCCAACTACAGAGTTTGTGATTCTCCCCTGTCCTAGGGTGGCAGGAGCATTGAACCGAGATCTAGTTCACTTCTGCCACTAATTGGCTGTGGGACCAGGGATGAATCCATGGCCTCCCCGTGCCCTCTAAGGTTTGGCAGCATGGCCCTCCACCCTGCTTCAGCAGGGACCCTGTGCTCGGTCTGGGTCTTTGCACTGTGGTTTGCGTAGGACCGGGAGAGTGGTGGGCTGGTTCTCCCCTAACTTGGGGGGTGATTGTAGACTCACAGGTTGACAGGTCACCAATCCATCCCCTGCCTCTCAGGCTTGGGTGCAAAAACTCGTGATGCTATCACCTAGGACCAAAGTTGAGATTGAAGTGACTCATTTCTTCACTGCTCTCCAACTTTGTAAATGCATTTTTCTTGTTTTTTTCTCATGGTAGATTCTGGATTCCAGGTGAGCCCAACAATTATGGAAGCAATGAACACTGTGCCAATATAAAGCTGTTCTCGCTTCAGTCGTGGAATGATGCCTCCTGTGACATAACACTCCTTTTCATCTGTAAACGGCCCTACACCCCATCAGAAGCGTGACAGGACTGGCCCCCAAGCTCATGTTTTGAGCTCCAAAGCTAGTCAAACTCAAGGAAATGCTGCTGTTTCCTCCATACTCCAGGGTCACTTTGCACCTTAATTTTTCTTGCTTCGAAATTGTCCCAAAGGCATCCTGGAGTCTGTCTGCCTTGGCTGGGAATTCTCCAACCCCATAGAGATAGCTGGAATGGAAAGGAGATCTTGGTTAAAATGGGACGGGAGGGTAGAGAGGATTTAGAAGTTCAAACTGCCTCAGTAAGGTAGATCAAGACCCATAATCTGGGGCAACACCCTGGGGGTCGCTTCCTTTCAGAGAAGCCTCAGTTTCATCACGTGGAAGTTACTGCAGACCACCCAGGCAATTTTCCTGATACCGAGACTCAGGGCTTTTCCAGCTGATGCCCCAGAATTCCCCGCTGTCCGCTTAGGCTGCCGTGTGCTCAGCGGGAAGAGCTCTGCTCTTGGTGACCCTGTGCATGCCATGTCGCATCACCCTCTTTGTCACGTTGCTTGAGGTCTGAGCCTTTTCTTCCCTGGAATGGGCTCAGTTGGTTCAGATCAGGGGCCGACAAGAAACATGTCTCTTTTAGAGCTGGACCAGCAACCACGCTTCTTCTCCCCCAACGTCCCTCACTCAGTAAACTCCCGGCCCAGCTCTGTCTTCATCCTCTGCCCAGCCCTCTGCCTCACCTCCCCGCACCTCTTCTTTCTTCCGTATTTCCTCTATTCCCATGCCCTGTGCAGGCGAAGTGGCCCTCAGTACCTACAGAGTTCAAGCCTCATTAGAATAAAGCTCTGCCCTGGTGAAGGCCTGCCTCAGTGTACCTTTTTATTCCTGGGTGTAGGGGTGATTGTGTGGGAAAGGCCATCTGCTTTGCTAGCCATGCAGTTCTGGGACAGTCTCAGGAAACGGTTGAGGGGTCAAAAACAACAAGGAGTGGGGAAGTTCCAGCCCTGGAAATGCCGCAGACAGCGCGCAGTCCTTACCCCTGGTTTTTACTGAAATCAAGTAGAGCGAGCTCTGCAGTGTCACGACTTTCTTGGTGGTCTTTCCTCTCGGATGTTCAGTGGACCATCTTCTAGCCTCTGGCTTTACTCCAGAGGGGCAACGCCTCAGGTTTCCCACTCTTCACAGAGACCCTGTTCAGAAGCATTGGGTCCAAATCCCACCTCCGGCAGCCGAGGCAGGAACCCAGACCACAGCAGACAGAAGGGGAAGCAGGAAGGAACGCGATGAGCACAGGGGTGGGCTCAGCAGGGCGGCCTTCCCCTCCTTGGGGTCTTCGTTAGGGCCCTCCTTAGGGTCCTGGGGAGAGGATATTTTCCTTCAATGTCTGTGGCCAGCAGCATGGTGCTCTGGGTGCAAAGGGGTCGGGGCTTACAGCATTAGGAGAAAGCTTGAAGGACAAATGGGGATTTTAAAATGTGATGGATGAGGGATGGGTAGTCAGTGATTGCATCCACGCAGGATGCATTTGCAGGCCAGTTCCAGAGACTGTGGAGGTCTGAGGGGGTGAGTGTGTCAGGGAAGAGAAGATGGGCAGCCAGAACTGGGCTGCTGCAGGTATAAAAGAATTCTTCTACATCGCCCCTAAGGAATGTTTTGTTGTTCCTGCTCTTCACAGATTCAAATGAGCAATTACGGGAGGATTTTACTTCTTCCCCGTGTCAGCTATCTGGGCATAGCACAAGCTGATGTAGAAATTAAATACAAGTGATGGGCTCCAGAGCTGCCTCTAGGGAACTGCCCCTTTGTGTTTCTAGACATCGCGCTGCTCTCCATTTTGCTCTCATACTTGACGTATTAGTCACAATGTCTGGGCTGCCATGTTGAGTAGCATGGGACCCTGCTCCGCACTCCACCTTCCTCCCTGTGGTGAGCACTCGTTACTAAGGCAGCTGATTCACAGGCTCATATTGCAAGGCCTAAAAGTTCATGTGCTGCTGTGATGAGCCTTGCAGGGCCCCAAAAGCCTCATGTGAGTTCCCTTGCTCTCACCAGATATGCTGCCCCACCTGGAAAGTTCCCCTATTAACTGGACCACCTGCACTCAACCTAGTTTTCAACCTAGTGGGTTCCACCAACCCAGGAAACTATTCAAACAAGCCTGTCACATCCTCCTGCTGAAACCCGGAACACCTTGTCCTCTTGTTACTACAAAGCCTGCCTCCCACAGCCCTTGCTGGTTCACTCTGCTCCCAGGTGTAACCCCCGTGTGGCCCAAATGATGTGCAGTGTCCTCTTCTTTGCACTGTGAGTGTATGTGACTAATAAGTTAGTGTCAGTCTCATCTGTGTAGTGTCAGATGTCAAGTGTTCAGCCATATTGTACTATTTGGGGTGGGGAATTCCTTCCTTACTGCTATGAATTGAATGTGTCCCCTCAAAATTCATATGTTGAAACCCTAATCCCCAATGGGATTGTGTAGGAGGTGGTGACTTTAGGAGATAATTAGGTCATGAGAGTGGAGCCCTCATGATGGGATTCGTGCCCTTAAGAAGAGACACAAGAACTTGCTTCTTTCTCTCTGCTGTTCTCCAGGTGAGGGTACAATGAGAAGATGGTCGTCTGCAAACCAGGAAGAGAGTCCTTACAAGGAACCGAATCTACTGGCACCCTGGTCTTGGACTTCCTAGCCTCCAGAGCAGTGAAAAAGAAATTTCTCTTGTATAAGCCTCTTAGTCTATGGTATTTTTGTTATAGCAGCCTGAGTTGATGAAGACTCTCACCAGTGGGGTGAATAGAAGGTGATCAGAACAAGGCTGGTCAGAGATCTCTGGTTGGTTCTGGTGTGAAGGGATGGGCGGGACAATCTGACCACTTCTCTGGGGAAAGAATGTGAACCTGAAAATACCCAGGGGATGATGCGGTTAACAGAGGGAAGTCGTGCTGGAAGGCCCTGAGTTAGAGAAAGGCTGGAGGGGCCATCATGGGGCATCTGCAGAAACCAGGAATAAGCAGAAGCCAGGAGGCAGAGAAGGAAAGCACGTGAGGAGTGTATCTGGCAGAGAAGGAAGAGTGGCGCAGAGGGAAGAGTAGCTGAGATGCGGAGAGGAGGGCAGCAGAGTGAATGCCCAAGGGCTCTGGCTGCTGAGGTTCCTGGTGCCACTCAAGATCCAGTCAGGCCCTCCTGATCCTCCTGGGTTCTGTGCGTGTGGATCCCATGGCAAGACTTGCCTCCTGCCCCTACCTGTTGCTGTTATTCCAAAGTGACAGAGCCCGAGTCAGTGAGGATGTGTTTTTATCTGGAGTCTGTGACCCATCCTGTAACTAGCCAGCAGAGCATTGCCATGGCCTCCTGCCTTCATGAAGCTGGGACGGCTGTTGCTTTGCCTTGTCTTGTGACCCTGGCTCACTTACCCCCTCATGCAGGGCTCACCTCTCCAGTGAGGTCACTATATGGGTACCTGCCTTCTGCTGACAACGGGGCCTCACCCAAGAAGTCCCGGCCTTGACAGTGCTTCAGTCCCTATCTCAAGTGAGGGGAGGGCATCAGCAGTACTTGGCTCCTCAGGTCATGGACACTGTAATATTTCTAATAAAATTCCAGGAGTTTTTCCATTGTCAGATGGAAAGTTGGGAGCCAAAGACCAGTAAGAACTTAGTCTCACCTAACTTGTGTATTTATTTTATTACAGTAATTTTTTCTGATTCAGCAGGCTAACAATTCTTGACATGCTGTCTCTCAATGTTGCAATAAAGTACTATTGAAAAATCTGTACTTTTGTATTTGAATATAAAAGAAGAGGGACAAAAAATATTGGACTCATTCTTATGGATTGACTGATCCCAGCTCTTGTGAACAGGTACTTACTGTAATATTTTACTTCTGTGTTTTCATGCTTCATCTATCTATCTATCTATCTATCTATCTATCTTCTATCATCTATCTATCATCTATGTATCATCATCATCCATCTATCTTCTATCTATCATCTATCGATCGATCGATCTACCTGTCTATCTGTCATCTATCATCTTCATCTATCTATCATCCATCTTCCTTCGTTCTGTTTCTTCCTCTCTTCTCAATTTCTTTCTTTCTCTGTTTTTCTCAACATTTGTCATGCTTTTGTGGTCCTTCTTTCACACTGAGTAGCCTCTTGCTGTAGATAACTTACGGTTTCTGCCTCCCTCCCCCACTTCTCCAGTCAGCAGCAGAAGCAGTTTGTGCGGTCTTCCTTGCAGAAAGGTGCAAGTGTGTGATCCAGACCCCACTGATCAGATGCACCCAGGAGAAACCTTTGATTTGGTCCTGGTTTGGGGCTTAGACAGGGTTTAGTGTTGCTGGTTCTAGAGGTATCTCACTGTTGTCAGAGCATTCTTCCTGTCAGTGTAGACTCCAAAGCCAGACTTTCTGGTCTTCTGAGATGCTGTAAAATAACAACATCTTTTTTTAAAAACAAATTTTTATTTTAGAATAGTTTTAGCTTTACAAAAAAAATTGTGAAGGTAGTAACAAGAGCTCCTGTATACTCCTACCCATTTCCTGTCTTATTGACATCTTACATTAATGTGGTACATCTGTCACAATAAATGGACCAATATCAACACATGATAACTAAGTCTAAAGTCTATTCTTTATTCACATTTCCTTAGCTTTTCCCTTGTGTCCTTTCTCTGTTCTGGGGTTCCATTTAGGATTCCACATTACTTTTAGTCATCACGTTTCCTTAGGCTCCTCTTGGCCGTGACAGTTTCTCAGACTTTCCTTGTTTTTGATGACCTTGACAGTTTTGAGGAGTACTGGTCAGGTATTTTGTAGAGTAGCCTTTAAAATGGGCTTGTCTAATGTTTTTCATCAGACTGGGGTAATGCATTTTTGGAGGAAAACTTCAGAGGTAAAATCCATGCTCATCATGGGTACATACAGTCAACATGACTCATCCCTGTTGATGTTGACCTTGATGTCCAGACTGAGGTAATGTTTGTCCATTTTGTTCACTGTAAAGTGACTCTACCTCTACCTTTCCATATTGTACTCTTTGGGAGGAAGTCCATCTTAGTCCGTTTGGGCCACTATAACAAAATGCGACGGCTTGAGTAGCTATAAACAACAGAAATTTATTTCTCACAGTCTGGAGGCTGGAAGTCCAAGATCAGGGTGCCAGCATGGTGGAGTGAGGGCTCTCTTCCAGGTCACAGACCTCTAGTTGTGTCCTCACATGGCAGAAGAGGCAAGCAAGTTTTCTGGGGCCTCTTTCAAGGGCACTAATCTCATTCAGAGGACGCCACCCTCATGACCTAATCCCTTCCCAAAGGCCCCACCTCCTAATACCATCACATTAGGGGTTAGGATTTCAACATAGGAATTTTGAGGGGCACAAACATTCAGACCACAGCAGTCACTGTGTGCAGCCCACACTTAAGGAGTAGGGAGTTAAGCTCTACTTCCTTGAGAATGAAGTATCTACATAAATTATTTGGAGTTTTTGTGCATGGGAGATTTATCTATTTATTTATTTAAACATTTATTTATATGAATATGGATTTGTGGATTTTATATTTTGGGTTATAATCCAATACTATTTTACGTATTTTCTTGCTCAAATTTTTCCAGCTTTGGCCACTGGGAGCTCTTTCGGTTGACTCTTGTGTCATTGTGAGATACCTGCATTATTTCTTTCAAGCATCTCCTTACTTTCTGATGATACAAGATACTCCAAGCTCATTTTGTTTATTTCCTGCCTCCATCCTAGAATCAGCCATTTCTCCAAAGAGCCCTGGATTCTTTTTTTTGGAGAATGGTACTAGAAACCAAGATCTGGGTGCTGTGTGTCGTCACTGCTATTGGGGTGTCATTGGTTCTTTTTGGCTAAGAAGGTTAGTTCATGTATGTGTATACACCTAATTGTTTTTTGGAAAGACCATTATGCCTGCTATATGGTGACAGCCCTTGAGAGGGGGCAAGACGAGAGACGGGGAGAGCAGTGAGAAAACTAAATGAGTGAAAGCCAGGTGGGATGGTGGGCTGCACTGAGACCTGTGATGTGAGGGATTGTTGTTGCTGTTGTTGGGTTTGCTGTGGGATGTGAAGTTGGGACACCTTGTGCTGCTGGGTGCAGGAGCTCATGTCATGAATCTGCCTCTCTCCAGCCCTGTCTCTGGTTTGGCGTTAGTGCCAGGCAGACTCCCCGCAGTGGCGGTCTGGGTAGCTCCAAGCCCACAACCTCATGGCTCTACTACTTCAGAGGAAAGAACTCCCTTTTCCAAAAGCTCCAACAAAAAACCAGCATTGGGTCACACGCTCTTCTCTCTGAAGCAATAATGGAGGTCAGGGAGATGGGGTATGTTGATTGAGCCACAGCTCATTCTTGGGGCTGGGAATTGAGTATGGGTTCAGCCTCGCCCTTCCCAGTCGGACTGAGCGTGAGAGAAGGGTGGTTCTCAAGATAAATCCCAGGGGTGATGCTTGAAGAAGGGGGACTGCCGGCTCTCAGCTGCTCTGGGCCCCTGCTTACAGGCCGTGGGTCTCTCCTTTCCATCAAAGCTGTTGGATCTAGCCACTTCCTGGCAGACAGCTTACCACCTTGTGTTGTTAGGGGTTGATATGGATGACTGAAAAACTTCTGGGGTGTCTGAAGTGAGGGGTCTGCATCTCTAGCAGCATGGCACTGTATCCTTCAGTAGGGGCGGGAAGAACCACTGTGTGAGAGGTCCCAGCTGACGAGTGGCTCTGGTATTAATGTATAAAATGTCCATTTGATTTTTTTCTAGCCACAGAACATGGAACTCTCTTGGCAAGGATGCAGCAACCTCCTGGTGTTTCTTTCCTGTTGGCAGATGCTGTTCCTGTGGAGAAGTAAGAGCTGGGAGCCTGGGGTGGGGAGGGGCGTGGGGACAGGGAAGTGGGATGAGAGGAGAGGTGCTGCTGATCACGCCTCTGAGGCCACTGATATCGACCCTGATTTCAGTTTCCCCACGTTAAACCCAGCATATATGGGGTTAAAACCAAAACACTCATTCCCTGCTTACTCTCTGGCTTCCTGGCTCCAGAATCCACTATCCTCCATGGAGACAGACACCATCAAGGACAAGCACCTGGATTATCTCCTCCCTGCAAAGAGATACAGGCTGGTGGGGAAGCTGCTGACCAGCAAGGTCATGGGTTCCCTCCTCTCTGCAAGTAGTCTGAAGGCCAAAGACAGGCTGGTGGGAAAGCTCCGACCAGCAAGGCCATATGCTCCCTCTCCCCTACATAAAACCCCAAACAAAAACCCTTCCTTTTAGCTTTTTGGGGAGTTTGGGATTTCAGCGTTAGCTGCCCTCTCTCCTTGCTCAGTGCTGTGTGAAAATAAAATTCCTACTTTCTTCCACCACACCCAGTGTCAGAGATTGGCTTGCTATGCAACGGGTGAGCGAACTCACTGCAGGTTCGGTATCCCCACGATGCCTGGAGGACTATACCTTTCTCCTGCCCAGCCTCTGCCCTTCTAGCTGGGCAAGGGATCCACACAGTTCTGCTTTTGAGGCTCCCTCAACTTCTCAGGCCCTAGGAGAAATCAGCTCCTGAGTGGGCCTGGCCTGAGCCATTCCTGTGTGTGGGGAAATAGAAACCAAGGCAGGCCCTTTCTTTTCTGCTGCCACTCTGGGCCTCTCCCGGGCCTCTGGGGATGTACCGTTAGCAGCTCCTCTCCCACACGGAGGGGAAGGGGCTCCTCGGGTTTCAGGCAGAGCTGTTGACTGCTCCAGAAGTGGATGCCTTCACATTCCTCCAGTATCCTTCCTCTCACGTCCACTTTCAACACACAAGAGGTAAAAGGCCAATGGATGGTGGAGGGAGGGTGAGGGGCAGGTGCTGATGGGAAGAAGGAGAAGATGGGCCAGGACAGACTGGCGCCTGGGAGCCCCGAGGGGAGGGGCCCTGCTGGGGTGCTTCTGCAGAGTCAGCAGCGGATGGAGGCTGAGCTTCCAGGGTGGTCAGGACCTACTGGGGAGCATATAAGTCTGGGGTATCTAAACTTTGCTTGCCACCACTGCTGGCCCACAGCACGACTCTTTAGGTGGCAGGGAACAGCATTTGAGGTTGAAGGAAGAAGAGATGAATGGTGACAAGGTCTACTTCCACACAGACAACCAGAGTGTCTCCCTGCAGCCTGGAGGTGAGGAAACTGGGGCCTCAGCCCATCCTTATTCAGGGACTGGCCTGCTTGTCTCTCAGCCCTCTGCCATTTTTCCTAGCCCCTCCTCAGCAGGCCAGAGCTCATCACTGTCTCAGCCTGTAGAACAAACAAGCAGGGGCAGAAGGTGGGTCAGGCAAGGACGAGGAGCCTGGGGCACACAGCCGGTCCCCACCTGAAATCTCTTCAGACCCCTTTCCTTGGGGATGACCACCTGGCAAGAGAAAGAGGGTGAACTTTGAACCCAGAGGGAACTGGTTTTGAATCCCATCTCCACACGCTGGGCTGGCCCCATGAGGCCTCCAGGGCTCCAGGCGGGGGTTTCTCCACCTTTGAGTGGATTTTCCTGTACAGTCTTTATCCCTAGCCACAGCCCCCGCACTCCCAGGACCAGCCCTTCTTAGGACGCGCATGGGGGCTTTCTGACCCCAGCAGAGGCGACCTCCAGGACTGACCCATATCAGTTTGTGCTGGCAGCAGCAGTCTGAAAGGGCTGTGAGGCATGCTTTGGTCAGGATTCATGAGCAAGACTGGCCCTGGGACTCTGAGGTCAGGGTTTCTGCTCTCTCCTTCCTTCCCTCCCTCCCTTCCTCGCTCCTTCCTTTCTTCTTTCAGTCAAACCACCCTTTTGTTGCCCTCCTGCTCTGTGCCAGGTTCTGTGCTCTGGGCACCTCCTTCCGGTTCTGGGCTGTGATCTTAGCCTTTGTGTTGCTACCACATCCCTGATGAGCTCTGGTGACTGTTTCAAATTGCTTCATTCCCCTTCCCAATGATAAGCATGGCAGGTGTTCTCATCCGCATGAGACAGGCCAGGAGACTGAGCCTGAGCGGCTGATCCGGTCCGGCCCCCACAGCACAGTCTTCTCCTGGACACTGGCTTCTCCCTTGCAGGGGTGGACTCCATGGAAGTGGCTCCCACAAGGCCCAGGATGACAAGACTTATTCAGGCCACCCTGGCATGTATAGCTGTGACCATTGTCTTCTCTCTCGTGGTTCTCCTTGTTGTGGGTAAGTTCCTAGGTGACCCGAACCCCCAGCCTCTCTCTCCTTCTTCTTGCACAAAGGCCCCAAAGGGACTAGATGCACACCCTCTGCTCCCAGAAGGGTCAGTTCACCTCTGGGCCCAGGCCCAAACCACAGCTTTCCTGTGACCTGACCGAGGCCACTGTCCAAGTAGGAGCCTCTCAAGAGCTGAGGCCCGCAAGGGAAACTCTGAGGGGCCCTTGGTGCCACCTGCCTCCTTCTGGAACTGTGACTGGGTGTGGGGGAGCCTGTTCCCTCAGGCTCAGTGCTGAGGGATTGTGTTGACCCAGGAACTGGGCATCTCAGTGCTACAGAACCCAAGACCTGCACCAGAGGCATATGCCTCCTTCCAAGAGTTTCAAGCTACAGTTCCAGGAGACAGCACCATGGGGCAATTCCCTGTGGAAGCTGACAGTGAGTAGTCACACTGGGGGATGGCGGTGGCAGGAAGCTGGGGCATTCGGATGCCCAGACCTTAGCATGAGCTTTTCCCCAGGCACCTCTAGGCCCCTGAATGGGTTCCACTCTCCTCACAGAAAGGCGTAATCTTTTTTCTTTTTTTAAAAAGACAGTTTTATTGAGGTATAATTGACACATCATAAAGTACACATATTTAAAGCACAGAATCTGGTAAGTTTTGACCTATGTGTGTTCCTGTGAAACCATCATCACAATCAAGATAATGAATGATGTTCCTCCTCCCCCCGCCAAATCTTACCGCTGCCCTCCCTCCCTCTCCCCTCCTCCCGTCATCCCTAGGCAACCACTGTTCTACCTGCTGTCATTACTGATTACTTGGCTTTTTCTAGAGTTTGCTACAAAAGGGATCTTACAGTATATACTCTTTTTTGTCCTTTATCAGTCTTGTGATTTGCAAATATTTTCTCTCAGTCTGTGGCTTGCCTCTTCATTCTTTAACAAGATGCAAATTTTGATAAAGTCTAATTTATCAATTTTTTTTTAATTTTATGGATCATACTTTTGGTCTCATATCTGAGAAACATTTGCCTATGCCAAGACCACAAAGATGTTCTCCTGCTTCCTTCTGGAAATTTTATAGTTTTTGGTTTTACATTTAGGTCGATGGTTCATTTTGAGTTAATTTTTGTATAATGGTGAAAGGTATGGATTGAAATTCATTTTTTATTTTGCATATGGATATCCAATGGTTGTAGCATCATTTGTTAAAAGGATTATCCTTTCTCCATGAATTGCCTTTGTATCTTTGCTGAAAATCAATTGTCCACATATGTGTGGGTCTATTTCCGGATTCTTTATTGTATTCCATTGATCTGTCTATCTTTAAAAGGTGGAATATTTGAGTGGACTTCCCACACCTTCAAAGGCCACTGGGCTCCACCTGGCCTTACCTCAGCATAGTGGCTGAGGCCTGACAAACCTACCAATGCAGAGCAGGAGGCATAGGGTAGGAATCCTCCAGAAAGGGTCTCTGTCTATTTGGGTTCTTTTCCCTATTCCTGAGGAAAGGCTGGAATCAGGAGCTTGAGACCATGAATGTCTGAGATTAGGTCCTAACTCATGACGGGGGCAAAGGGTGCTAACAGGACCAGAGGCCGCTCCAGGTAAGGTTTTAATAATGCAGATTAAAGGTCTACAGAGTTTCCTTGAATGACCCCCTTTCACTCAGGTCTTCCATATCCTCAAACTGTTCTGTAGGGACCCTTGTAACATTGTATGTATGTCCCGTGTAAGATTGGGGGTGCCAGCCCTTTAAAAGACCATTTCAGCTTCAGGGTCCAGCATCGCCTGGAGGGCCTCCACGATAGGCCTGTGGATTGAACAGGATGTTTCCTCCATCTCCACCTGTTTTGTTTTGTTTCTGTTTTTTTTTCCCTATGGAATTTGTTTTCAGAAAGTTTCTGTTTGTGGTCTACACGGTTTTTGGGAAGTAACCATGGTGAATCAAGAGGCTTCATGCTCGGTGTTGTACAAATACAGCACAGGACTAAATGTGGGCTTTATTCATCCCGATTTTCCTTTTCATAATGACTCATTTAATGGTGAAATTAAACTTCAACAGCTCTAAACGATATAATCGGGTCCTTTCAAGTTCAGTTACGATGGCAAGATAATCCAAGCCTTACCACCATGACTTGTGGTGGTAGCTAGTCTTTAGTAGGTAAGTATTCCAATCCTTCTGCCGCTCAGCTCATGTGGAATGGCTAAGTAGGCCTTTATTTATTTTGTTTTTGGGCCGCGTTCTCAGGTGGCCCATCCCCAGGGTCTGGGTGGTTGCAGCGAGCAGCAGGCTGCTTGAAGAGCACTCAGGGCTGTGCTGTAGACATTTCCTTTGTAAGTTTCAAGAACACTCTGGTTGGCCCATATCATGAATGCTTCCCTATGTAACGGGCCTCTTTGGCTGCCTTCTCTATTTCCTCCCTCCAGATCCCCACCACTATGGCAGGGTGGCAGAGTTGCAAGAGACTTTCCAGATGTTTAAAGGCCACGTGGAGAATTCCAGCACTTGCAGTGTGGAGGTCCAGATGCTGATGTGCAGAGTGGACAATGTCAGTTCTCAGATCCAGATGCTCGGCGGTCATCTGGAAAATGCAAATGCTGACATCCAGATGGTAAAAGATGTTCTAAAGGAGGCCAGTTCCTTGAGTTTGCAGACCCAGATGTTCAGGAGTTCCTTGGAGGGGGCCAATGCTGAGATCCAGAAGCTAAAAGGAGCTATGGAAAAGGCAAATGCTTTAAACTCCCAGACCCAGAGTTTCTTGAAAAGCAGTTTGGAAAGCACCACTGCTGATCTCTACATGTTAAACAGAGACTTAGAAAACGCCAACACTGAAATTCAGGTGTTGAAGGCAGGGCTGGAAATGGCAAACACCCAGGCCCGCTTGGCAAATAGTAGCTTAAAGAATGCTAATGCTCAGATCCTTATTTTGAGAGGCAGTCTGGAGAGTGTCAATGATTTAAGGGCCCAGAATCAGGTTTTAAGAAGTAGTTTGGAAGGAGCCAATGCTGATATCCAGCAGCTAAAGGGAAGTCTGCAAAACACAAACACTTTAAACTCTCAGACGCAGACCTTTATACAAGGCAGTTTAGACAACACCAGTGCTGAGATCCAGTTATTAAGAGGTCATCTGGAGAAGGCTGGTGATGAGATTCACTTGTTAAAAGGAGGTTTGGAGACTGTCACTGTCCAGACCCGAGAGGCAAATCGTTGCCTGGAGCAGACAGATGCTCAGATCCAAGTATTCAAAACAGAGCTGGAGAAGGCCAATGCCTTAAATTCCCAGATTCAGGTGTTAAATGGTGGCTTGAAAAATGCCAGCAGAGAGATACAGACCCTAAAACAAGGAATGAAGAATGCTGTGGCCTTATATTCGAAGACCCAGACGTTAGAGAACAGTCTGCAGAAAGCCAATGCTGAGATCCAGAGGCTAAAAGACAATTTACCAGGTGCCAGAACGCTGACTAACAAAATCCAGGAGGTGCAGAGTCACCTGAACACCCTCAAAGCAGCCTTTGCTTCGCTGGAGCCACAACGTAAGTGGGAGGGCCGGGGGCGGGGGGAGGGGATGGGCTGGGGAGGGTGCAGTCTCTTGGCGGGTAGAGTCTCCTGTCCCTTTAGCCTCTTTTTTTACTTCAACATGCATCCCCCTGGGAAGGAGCGTGGGTGCTGGAGAGGGGCCGAATCCAGTCAAATGGGCTCCATGTGCCTAGGCAGTAGTGGAGGCAGCTTTAGGCAGCATAGTCCTTGCTCTCAAGTTGCTTGTCATCTGGCCAGAGTGACAAAGCAAACACTTGGGAAACAAACTATGTATTGTGAAGGTGTGTAACAAGGACAGTGTGTGCTCATGGGGCCAGACAGCCTTAATCTGACTTCCTGCTCTCACAAGTGGTGTGCTTTTGATCGAGTTACTCACCTTCTCTGAGCTCCAGTTTTCTCACCTACAGCGTGGGGACGATAATATTTGCTTCACAGTGAGGATCAAATGAGTTAACACATATATAGCATTGAACGAAGTACCCAGCATTCATGCATTCATCTGACAAAATTTTTTTGAGGCCCTGTTATGTGTCAGGGGCATAAAGATGAATAAGATGCGATGCCCACCCTTGAGGCTTAGAGGCTAGAAGAGCAGCCATGCGTGGAAGACATGGGAGAGCTGTTGAGAGGTTGTATATTAAGAGCAGGTCTAGGAACTGCGGGTGGGGAGGAGCAAAAATGAGGAAGAGAAAGGATCTTCCGGGGGCCAATGTCCTCTGGTGCAGAAAAGGATCTCCTGAGGAGGAAAGAAATCTCTTGGGGGAGAAAGGATCAAAAGATGCTCTGTTGAGAAGATGGCCCCTGAACTGAGTGCTGAAGGACCAGCAGGTGTTTGCCAAGCAAATAGGCTAAGAGAGGAGCAGGTTCACATGCTTGGAGACGTGAAACCATGAGGTTCAGGAAACTTCAGGCAGTTCTGTCCGACAGACTGCGGCCGAGAGGGCAGCTGATGAGGTGCAAGCTGAGAGGACAGCAGGCAGGGGCCAGGGCGATAGTTTTCAAACTGTTCGGAATATAACCACAGCATGAAATTCATTTTACATTGTGACCCAGGATAATTGTGTGTGTCACACACACAAAGTTTCAAAAAGTAAAACTTATCCCTGCATGAATGCACTCTGATATTTTACAATCTATTTTTTTTAAAAGAAAAAACCCTCAACACAACCCGCTAATGGGTTGATGATTGCCGTTTGAAAAACTCTAGGCTAGAAAGGTAGGCAGAACTGGAGAGACGCAATCTAGATGTGGAAGGTCTCTAAGCTTGGGTTTCATCCTTTAGGAAATGAGGATCTGTTGAAGGGCTTCAAGGGCACTGACTAGGCGGGTCATCCAACTGAGACAGGGAGCAAAGAAGAAGAGCAGCGACATTGGGACATGCTGAGTCTGAGGTGCTTTGGGGGTATTCAAGTGGACGTCATCTGCAGGCCTCTGGAGTGCAGGGGAGAGGCCCTGGCTGCAGGCATAGATGTGGGAGCCCTGGGTGTGTTGGTTCTGGTTGTGGCAATGGGAGTGCGGTGGCTTGCATGAGATAAAGTGCTTTGCAAGAAGAAGGTTGAGGGTGGAAACAGGAAGTCAACCATCGAGTGGCAAGAAGGGAAAGAGGTGTTTATGCAGGAGACTGGAGGAGGCAGTCTGAGAGGCAGGAGGAGGACTAGGAGATATGTCTGGAACCAGGAGCTGGGGAAACCAAGGAAGAAGACAATTTCAAGGGAGTGGCTAGTTCTGGCAAATGCTTACGAGAGGCCAGGTAAGATAAACTAAGCACCCACTCACTCTGGGCAACTGGAAAGTTAGTGGAATGAAGTTTCAGTGGAGAGCTGTATGCGGCCTGGAGGCCAGATCACAGTCAGAGGGATATGAATGAGAGATCAGGTGCTCAAGTCATTCAGCGACCTTGGCTGAGAAGAGAAGGAGAGATGAGGCTGAGGAGAGGGGGATGGCAAGGTAAAAGGACGATTAAAAAATGTGTATCATTGATATTTCCATTACAAAACCTACATATTCCTTATAGACAATGTGGAAATCTTGAAAAAGAGAAAGATAAGAAAATAATCACTTGTATTTCCATGAATGTTTCCATATTTCCATATGAACCCACTGCTAACATTCTGGCGAACTTCCTTGAGAGGGTTTTTCTAGATTAGGATAGGCTTGATCTGAGAGTGAGAACAATGAACCAGAGAGGGAGGAGGTTGAAGGAGAAAGAGAGACGGTGGGGGCAGAAAGCCCAGGGTGGGGGGAGACAGAGAGAGAGGAGAGAAGCAAATGCGAAGCCCACTGATTGGCCTTGAAGGGTTGGGACAGTACTTGAACCTCTGGGGCTGGGAAGGGAGGAGGTGTGGAAGCAGATGTTCATCAGATTATGAGATGTGAGATCACCAAACTGAGGAAGCTGATATTTAGGAGTGTCTCTAGGTAGAGTAGGAGGTTATGGATGACAGAGGATGCAGGGAGGTGGGGCGGGGCTGGAGCAGCTGCTGAAAGAGATGGGGCTGACAAATAAGGGGCTTGGCAGGCAGGACTGAGGACCCACTCTGCTGCTCTGCTCTGCACCCCACCTGTTGTCGGAAGCCGGGAACTCTTCCCATCTTAATGCGTCTCCTCTGCCCCCCTGCTGCTCTCCCGACTCCCTGCTCTGTCTTGCTCCTGCTTTAGTCCAGACCAGTGTTTCTCCACCTTCGAGGTGCGTCGGAATCAGCCAAGAAGCTTTAAAAATACTGATACCTGGGACCCACCTCCACAACTCTGACTTTTTCTTTTTTTTTTTCTTTTTTGATGCAGCTTGGGCATCAGAATTTTTTAAAAAGCTCCCTAGGTGATTCTGATGGGCAGTCAAGGCTGAGAACCATTAAACTTTTTCTTAAAGGGCCAAATAGTAGATATTTTGGGCTTCTGGCTGAAGAGTCTTTGTTGCAACATCTCTGCTATTGTAGCCATAAGGCAGCCAAAGACCGTATGTAAACTAAAGGACGTGCTTGTCTTCCAATAAAACTTTATTTACAAAGAGGCTGCTGGCAGGCTGTGGTTTGCCAATTCTCAGTTTAGACTACTGGTTCTCAGACCTTGGAGCGCATCAGAATCAACTGGAGTGTTTGTTAAATCACAGATTGTTAAAAAAGCGATTTCGGATTCAGCTGGTCTGGGGTGGGGTCGGAGAATTTGCATTTCTACCAAGTTCTCAGGTGATGCTGATTCTGATGCAGCTCTGGGACCACACTTTGAAAACCCCTGGTTTATACACTCACCATCCATTACTGAGAGATTAGAAATTGTGTTCTAATTGGTGTCTCCGTCCCAATTAGGATTGCCTTCTTCTTGTTCAGTCTCCACACTGTCACTGGGTTAACATTTTTACAGTGCAAATCGGAGCATATTACCTTCCTTCTTAAACGCTTCAGCGCTTCCCATTCCTCACGGGGGAAAAAAAAACCCCAAACACCTTCACAGGGGATGTACCATTTGGTGCTGGCGACACTGTCCAGGTTCCTCTCCCACCTCTATGTGCCGACCATACCAAGTACTTTAACAGATCGGGCGGGACCACACTGTTTCACGCCTTCATGCTTTTGCATCTACGGTTTCCCCTGCCTAGAATGCTCTCTTTGGCACTGACCACCAGGCAAACTGTTCCTTAGTCTTTTAAGACTCGGCTCAAATGACATCTTACCTAGGATGTCCCTCTTGAGCCCCAGCTCCAGCCCAGGTGAAATAAACCATACCCTCTTTCATGCCTCATTTAACATGCAGATGGTTTTCAATCAATGCATCTTCAACACCTTTTTTTTACATCTGTCTCATTTGCTAGACTGTAAGTTCCTTGAGGGCATAAATCACGTCTTCAGTGAGTCTGTTTTGGCACCATTTCAAACAGCTGTGGTATAGATGATGTTACAGAGCAGAGAATCATGGTGGAGGGGATGAAAGAGCTGAGGGAATCAGGGCTTGTGTGCACAGGATGAGCTATTAGAGTTAGAAATTGTGAGGTCAGGTTGACCAGGTCCCAGATATGGCCCTGGGTGTGGGCAGCTGAAGTGGATGGAGATGAAGTCAAGGAAACGAGTGATGCTATGGGATGGCTGTAAAATCTCCCAGGGAAATGGCAGGAATTGAGGCACAGAGGACTGGCAGGTGACAGCAATGAGTTGGGAAAGAGAGTAGGGGAGCCAGAGCAGGAGTCTGGAAAGAGTGTTGTCTGGGCAGCAAAACTGTCCAAGGATCCCTGGAGTGATGGAGCCGGGTATCCTGAGCTGCTGCTTCCTGGCATATTAGGTAGTGGGCTGAGGGTGCAACCTCTCAGGCCTTGCCCCTGGAGCACTGGGCGCCAAGCATTGCACGGGCTTGTGACCCTCAGTGGTCAGTCCCTGGAGAAGTCAGGAAAGCCAGTTCTCAGACATCCACAGCCAGCCCCTGGTTCTCTTTCCTCCCCTACCTTTGCTCCAGATCAACTTCTCCAGAAGATTCTGCAAGGCTGGAAGATCTACAGTGGGAGCTTGTATTACTTTTCTGACGTCAAGAAGTCTTGGCAGGAGGCTGAGAATTTCTGTGTGTCCCAGGGAGCCCACCTGGCCTCAGTGACATCGAAGGAGGAGCAGGTCAGAGCTGAGGACTGGGTGGTGCTGATGGGGTTGTTGTGGGATAAGGGACTTTGGTCCTTTGATCTTCTCCCTCTCAGAGAGGGCGTGGCAGAGACCTTCATGTCTCCTCTGTCAGTTAGGGAGCAAATATTTATTGAGTTCCAATGAGCATCTTCCACTGGGGGTAGAAGCACTGACAGCGAATCCCAAGGTCCTCAGTGAATGAGGGAGACACCCAGAGGCCCACAGATGTCAGCAGTGAGCAAGGGCAAAGGGAGGTGGCACCAGGTGACACCCTTAAAGTGTTGGGAGCATACTTTCCTCCCTATCCCCATATTTTCCCCTCAGCTTCCTGTCTAGTTGTCAATCTTGATTCTAATGTCAGCTCATCCAATGGTTGTGGAGGGACCATGAGCAGGAGATCCAGGCTTCTTGGGAAGGACAGACACACTCATAGGGGTTTGGGGACCGCCAACGGCAATATAGTCCCTTGGTAGCCCATCTGCCAAAGGTCCTTCTCAGAATTTATTAGTTATTGACAAAGGACCACAATAGGTTTGGTCCAGTTCAGCTTACAGACCTGCCCATCCCTTGTGGTTCTCCTGAGGCTGTTCTTGTATGTCTGTCAAAGAACATGGTATTTTGTAAAATACATCTTAGTAAACTGTGACCAGGTCTGTCTTTGTCCCAGTAAAGCCACACTTATCATCGAGTCAACAGGAGAGAAGCTGGACTTCCCTTGAGGGGACCTGGCTGCTGCCCTAGATCCTGGACACACCATGGAAGGCACAGGGAGGGGCCCAGGTCCTGTAGAGGAGACGACCTGGACTCCTCTTCCACACGGCCGGGAGAACCAGCTCCTCACACAGGGTCACACAATGCTGCCTTTTGTCCACAGAAATTTCTGACACAGACCACAAGTGATTCTTACTACTGGATTGGCCTCACTGACAGGGGCACAGAGGGCTCCTGGCGCTGGGTGGATGGGACACGATTCAATGATGCCCGGAGCAAAGAGTGAGTCCCAGGCGCTCTCTCAGGCAGGCCTGGCTAGAGACTCGTATATGTCTCTGTCCTGTGTGTGTATCCCTGTCCACTAAGAGTTAGTGTTGTATGTGTATGACGTGTGTGTGACGTATGTATAGTGCACGTGTGTGAGTGTATGTGTGATGTGTGTATATGATGTGTGTGTGGTGTGATGTGTGTATGATATGTACAATGCGTGTGATGTGTGTGTACACATGGACGAAGTTGTGATCCTTGCCTGGACCCCTCCACAGGGAGGCGTCAGAACAGGACAGGTCCTGGGGCTGGCAGGCAGCCTGTGAGTGGGTCTTCCTGTTTTTTGGGTTTTTCTTGCCTATCCTATACCCTATGTAGGCCTGGTCCCGAGGGGCCCTGTCCCCATCAGAAGGTATCTGGACGAGAATTCTGGTATGGAGGATTGCAGCCCCAGCACCCTTCCTGTCCCTCGATCCTCAGTAACCTCGGCAGACCCACCCTCAGGGCAGCCCTGGCCCCAGCTCTGTCCCCATCCTGGGGCCACCAGGGGATTAGGGGCCCCTGTCGCTTCAGCTCCTTAAGCCACAGTAGGCAGGAGGGACACCTCCTTCATCTTCAGAATAAAGCCCTTTTGTTTCCAGGTTTTGGGATACGAATCAGCCAGACAACTGGCGGCACAGTAACGGGCAAGTTGAAGACTGTGTCCACACTCAGCAGAAGTGGAATGACATGATCTGTGATGCCCTCTATCCCTGGATCTGTGAGAAGACCATCGCCCAGGGTGTGGCCTGAGGCAGGCCAGAGCTGAGAGGTCACCACCACTGCCAGCTCTGGACCCTCTCTACCATGATGCCTTCTGAGCCCATCATTGGCCTTTTGTGTTTCCTGCTCTGTCCTTTTACTTAACCCTTCAAACACGTTTACCTCACGTGACCCAGTAGGATTAATGGCTCTTCAAGGCAAGAGCCTTGCTGTGCCTCTCTATCCCCATCGGCAACCAGCACAGGCCTGTCAGACAGCAGGTCCTCAATAAATACTCGTTGGATGAACGAAAGCTTGTACTTGTGTCTGTGACAGCCAGCACACTCGCTTCCCCCTGGATTAGTCCTCCTTCCTTTACTGTCTTTTCTGTCCTGAAATAAACATGTCTTTGCTTAAAGACTTTACAGCTAGGAATGTTTAGTTAGTTCACTGAAAAACAGCCGAGGTTTGGGCCAGCTCCAGTGGCCTAGTGGTTAAGTTCGGTGCGCTCAGCTTTGGTGACCCAGGTTCGGTTGCTGGGCACAGACCTACACCCCTCGTCTCTCAGCGGCCGTCTCTGGCAGCAGATGTTAGCTCAGAGTGAATCATTCTCAGGAAAAAAACCAAACAGCAGAGGTTTAACACAAACTACAGGGACATCGTACATAGGAGGTACAGACTCCCAGGACGTCATAGCCATCCCAGGTGTTCCACGCATTTCCTTTGTTGCAGATGGGGCCAAAGCTGGATTTTTCCAAGCCTTTAAACCACTCCCCAGAACTTATTTTTCGCTGTGGCTGGCCTCACCTTATCGTCAGACTGTTAATTCTCAGAGCCACCTCTCTGGCTTCGGCCTCTTCTTGTGGCCCCAGTCACCCTTCAAAGTACTCAGCTTTCTGCCAGCTCAATTTAGAATGAGAATTTCTAGAGCAATTCTTTGCCCCACCTTGTAGCGTCCATTGCACGCATGCACAGGGAGCCCTATGCAGATCTCTGGAGCTCTTTCTCTGCATAACTCCCTCTCCTACATACTCCTCCTCAAATTCTATCACACTCCGTCTCCACAAATGCCCTTCTTTCTCTCTCTAGCTTAGTGAGACCGTCATGCCTTGTGTGGGACCCTTCTCCCTCCTGTGGTCTGGAAAGAGCCACCAGGAAGAAATCCGTGGGCTCCTCAAGTCTGCTTCCTTATGCAGGAACTTGGGTCACAGTTTTGCTCTGACTGTTGTCCAATGTCTGATAACAATTGTTTCAAGAGTTTTGCTTATAACAGAAGAGCTGGTCCAGCCAGTTACTCCATTATGACCAGAAATGAAAATCTTATATCTTTGACTTTAATCTGTATTCATATTTTCCTTTTGGCTTTCCTTTGGCCTTTTCTTTTATGGCTTTTCTTTTTTATCAATCTTGGAAACTCCTCCTCTATCTCCGGGTGAAATAACATTTTGCTATGTTTCTTCTAGTAATTTTATAGTTTTGTTTTTTAAATTTGCATTACTAGGCCATCTGGGATTTATTTTCGAGAATATCATGAGATAGGCATTTACTTTTTCTCAAATATCATTAAATCATAACCTACTCTTTTTCACTCATTTGAAAAGCCAACTTTCTCAAATACTAAATTCACAAGTTATTTCTGGACTCTTGATTGCATTCCAATGAGCTCTCTTTTCCTTTACAGGAACCACATTGTTTTAATTATAGTTTTGTAATATATTTTGTTATCCAGTAGGGCAAGTCCCCCTTTAAGTTTTTCAAAAACTTTGAGATCAGTGTTTTTGCACAGGCTTGTTGATTGGTGGATTTTACTGAAGGGCATAATGTTACTAGCTGGATTTTTCATTGAAGTATCCCTATTTTTTTTTTTTGAGGAAGATTAGCCCTGAGCTAACTGCTGTCAATCCTCCTCTTTTTGCTGAGGAAGACTGGCCCTAAGCTAACATCCGTGCTCATCTTCCTCTACTTTATATGTGGGATGTCTGCCACAGCACAGCGTGCCAAGTGGTGCCATGTCCACACCCAGGATCGGAACTGGCAAACCCTGGGGCCGCAGAAGCGGAACGTGCGCACTTAACCACTGTGCCACTGGGCCGGCCTCTAAGTATCCTTGTATTTTTAATCTCAGTTAATCCAATGGCTGAGGAGGACTTCTCAGGAATTCTCCAAACTTTTGCCTAGGAAATAAAAGCTCAGCTTCCAGCAGCCTCCAGGCCCTTGAGGGGAAGGGGGGCGAGTGTCTCACTGTTTGGTATAGAGATGGCCCCTGAGGCCCTCTGCTTTCACTTTGGCTGTGCAGACCTCTCTGGTTATAAACCGCCCTTTGGCAGTGTGGACAGCTATGGGGTGTTGCCTGGTTACAGGAGGTGGAAGAGGGGATGGGTGAGTTCTAAATGGTCTTCAAAAAACTTTCAACCAGTTCCCCTGTTTTCAGTCTGCCCTACACCCCTGCCCGGAGAGGTAACGGGTACTTCTGAGTTGCGAGCTCACCCAGGTTGTCCTGATCTTTGTCATTCCTCCTCTACTGCCAGTTAGAGTTCCATTTCTCAGTCCTGCTAAGTCAGTTACCACTCATCCACCCACTGCCAGCTTCCAAATTTTGTCAAAACTTCTTGTCTGCTGTTGCTTCTCCACCCATTCTTTTTGTCATTATGGGTTTTTCTTGTTTTCATTCCTTTACTGTCATTATAGTAGATTTTCGGAGGAAACAGACACAAATGCGTGCATTGTATCTCTCTCTTTTAACTGGAAATTCATTATATTCTCCAATAAGATATTATGACATTAAGGAAAGCTATCAACTTTGCATATTTATCATGTATTAACCACTTTATTGAATATATGCATAAGAACTCCAATTAGTTCTTATATATATATTTTTTAGTTAATTGCATTGGGTTTTCTGGTAAACAAAATTATTTGCAAGTAATAATAACTAATAGTTCTTTTCTGGAGTTTATAACATTCCTTTTTCTTTTGTTATCGTATTGGTAAGGACTTTAGAAAATGTTGACTAGTAGCAGTGATGGCTGGCATGCTTGACTTGTTCCTGACATCAACGTGAATATTTCTAGTTTTACAGTATATCACTTGTTATCGGTTTGCCGATAATGACCTTTTATAAAGTGAAGGAAATTTCCTTCAATTCTAATTCACTGGAGGTTATTTTCTAAATTAGGAATGGATACTGAATTTTATCAAATGGGTTTTCAGCATCTACCAAAATATTAATAAAAATCTTTATCCTTTTATCTGTTAGCACAATAAATTACATTAATAATTTCCTGATGATCAATTATCTTTGCATTTCTTGAATAGAAACCTATATCGTCATGGTATTCTTTTAATATGTTGCTGGATTTCATTTCCTGATAGTTTATTCCTTGACATTTTGCATCTATAGCAATATACATAGAGATGTGTTTATTGTTTTCTTTGTATGAATCTCTATTCTTTGTTTTAGAGTTTTCCTAGCTTATACAAAAAAAGTAGGAGCGAGTATTAGATAATATGTCCTGCTTTTTTGGAATTTACTGAGATTTTCTGTGGGGCCTATCATATGCTCACTTTTAATAAATGTTCCATACACATATTATGAGATTTGGCTTGTAACTTTCATTATTCAGATATTCCTATTTCCTCATTTATATTTTATCTACTCAACCCATCAGTTTCTCTAAGAGGATTCTTTAAATTCTCCCATACTTAACATTTATCTATGTTTATCATCTCATCACACTCTTGTGTTTCTAATAGCTTTTGATTTATGTATTTCAGTGATACATTGATGTCTAAGGATTCATAACCATTAAACCTACTTGAAGAATTTTACTTTTTATCAATATTCACTCAATCAAGGAATATTTATTGGGCCTCTACTATGTGTCAAGCGCTCTTCAAGGTGAACCAAACAGATAAAAATCCCAGCCCTCGCGAAGCCAGCATTCGAGGACACGCAGCCACTTCTCACAGCCACAGGAAGGAGTCCTGTCGAGCTCAAAACCTGGGGTGGTGACATTCAGGAGTAGCAAGCAGCTCTTCATGATCATCCAGCCAACCACGGCCTGTGATCTAAAGCTAACAGGACAAGGACAGGGAGAGAGGAAGGACTCTCCTGCTCACACTCCAGGGTCAATTCTCATGCCCGGGCTGTCTTTTCTCTCTGCCAGAGGAGGTTCTGAAAGCTGCAATTTCCCCAAGAGAGAGCCAAAACGATGAGGAATTAAGTTCTCCTCAGACTGAGTGGAGCCATCGGGGGAGACAGAGTGAAGTCCTCATTGTCCTGGGGGGAAGTGGTCAGCTTGTCACTGCGGAGTGCCTGCCCCATCCTGCCTCTGCTGTGGGACCCCTGTACTCTTGTGACCGTGGACTGCGCTGGTGGCAATAGCAGGCTGTGATAGCCAATTGCCACCACATGGGGAGTGCTGTTGGCACCCTAGTGCCCGCAGTCTTTTCTCCCAGAGCCGTGGTTTCCAGTCTTTCTGGGTCTGAGGACCCGATTGTGGTTTGGGGGAGAGCCAGATTCTAGCACAGGGAGAAGAAGGCATAGACTTTTTGGTTGTCATGAAATGACCTCCCAGGCCTGGTTTTCTAGGGACAGGGGAGAATTTCTTAGTCAGGGGAGTGAACACACTCTGGAGGAAGAGGTCACAGCATTTTGAGGATGATGAAAGTCACTAGTTTAGAGGAAAATGTACACGTGCCAATAGTCGGCAACTCTGAGTATCCTCTACCAACAAACATCCCAGCTGTCCATGCTCCAGAATTCTTACAACACTTGCTCCCATATACCCAGATTTGTGCCTGGGCCTTGGCCCAATCACCCGTGTATGCCTACGTCATGCCTGCTGGAAAGACCCTCTCCCTTTGCATTGCTCTCACTTATAAGGGCGAGTTATAAGTGGCTCTACCTCTATCTGCGGTTAGCAGTTCCTGCAGCTCAAAGCTAATCAACCCCAGGACCCCTACCACCGATGAAAGCCCTGGACCCCAGTGAGAGCCACAGAGGAGTGAGGAGGCCAGGGTTGCCCTTGGGACAGGTGAGTTAGGATAGAAGAGGGGCCTGCCACTGGGCCTCAAGAAAGCTTCCTCCTGCAGGACAAGGACCCATGCAGCAGGGAGTCCAAGCACAGCTGTCCCTCTTTTTCCCCTGCCCTCCTCAAAGCAGCCTGCACCCCGCTTCCTCTTGAACCTCCCCAAAGCCCAGGTTTTGCTGCAATTTTACCGTTCTAGGCTCTGACAAGCCTTTCCCACTGCCTCCTAGATGTACAGGTCCCAGGACCAGGATTTCAGGTCCTCTTCAAGGGGACCCCAACGGCCCTTTCATGACATGTCCCCTCAACCAACTCTGATCACAGCTTCTGCACTATTGCTCAAAACATCCCTCTGCCTGAGTCACTTAGGATTTGTCTGTACAATAGCAAGTTTCTGGACATTCTGTCTGGTTCGTAAACCATCATTGCTACGGTAGCCAACACTTACAATATGGTGGGAGTTACATGAAGTGGGAGAGATTGGTGCTTATAGACTCAGGCTCTGTGGCCAGACTATCTGGGTCCAATTTCAGCTTTGCTCCTTTCTAGCTGGGAAAGCTGGTTACTTGACTTTTGTGTCTCAATTCCCTCTTCTGAGTACATCTCTCTTGAGGCTGTTGTGTGGATTAAGAAAGTTAATGCATATGACAAGCTTAGAGTAGCACATGGCCCACGGATCCCACTGTACAAGTGTTAGATGTTATTGTTATGCCAATGGCCTGATTGACTCCTCGCTACAATTCCAAGGAAGCTTCTATCACAATGTTGGCTTTACAGGTGGCAAGATGAGGCCTAGAGAGTTTGAATGACTTGCCCAAATGTGTCACAGAAGCTCTTCCTCTCTGAGCCATGACTAACTCTTGGAGGCTGCTTAAGTCTCAGCTCCTCTATGAGGCCCCTTCAGCCCACAGGGCTCTAGGTCTGCATCAGCCTCTTCGCGAGGCTGCCAGGCATCTTTCTGCGTCTTGTCAGAGCTCGAAGCTGCTGGCTGCCGCTGAAGCACAGCCGCACGAACCAGAAGGACTTGAGCTGAGGCCCCTGTGAGGAAACGACCTCTCACCAGTTTTCTAGGAACAAAGCCTGTGGGTCTATTCCTCTTCTTTATTTTTGGAGGAGAAGCACTTCTGACCCACTGTTAACTCTGCTCTGGTGTGGCCAAGATATTAACCCCAGCTCATGCCCATGGGGGTGGAGGAGGAGGAGCCTGAAAGAAAGCGAAAGTATGGGCTATGGTGAGCAGGGCCTCAAGAGAGGACCAGGGCCTGTGTGTCAGGGGACCAGTCAGCCAGAAGCCTGGGAGTGGGCCCACGGACCTTGGGATGGAGGCCACTCAGATCTTGAGGAAAAAGAACTGCAGTGGAGGCAGCAAACCTGAGTTCTAGACTCAGCTCCGCCATTGACCAGCAACGTGACCTTGGCTAGTCACTCAACTTGTCTGACATTGATTTTCTCATCTGTACAATGGGAGTAAAGTGTAATTCTCAGGAATGTGGTGAGATAAAATAATACATACTATGTAATAAAAATAATATGAATTTATGTGAATATGAATAATAATCTGAAATTGCCAAATTGATTTGGATAGGAATTCTGGGCAATGTAGACTTGTCTCTTTATAGTTTTTGATCCCTTTCTAAAATTTCATTCTTTGCCTACTCTCATTAAAGCTGTTTTTTAGCAGCTCTTTCATGTCTCGACTGAGTTAAGGAGATTAAGGGAGCTGTGTCTGAGCCAGGATCTGGTCGGTGTGATGAGGGGCTGCCGAGGGCCCAGGCAGACATAGGAGGAGGTGATCCTCTAAGCTGATCCCAGGGTAACAAATGGGCAAAGATTGATGAGGTGAAACTAGTGGGCACGAGATGGAGCGAGGGGCAATTTCTCTGTGTCTTGCTCGGGATGGAAGATCCTATGGATTTGCTCCCTCAATGCCCATCCTCGCTCCCTTTTTCCAGGGTGTCTTTCTGCATTGCAGAAGCAGGAAGGGCAGAGCCCCATTTTTCAGAACCCCTTGTACCCAGGATTCCGAATGCCAATTAAGATGATTTCATTAGGAACAGTTGTGTAAGATTGTGAGCATGGATGTGAGGCACAGCTCGCCTCCCTGTCCTTTTGCCTACTTCCTGCAGGCAAGCCAGGGGGTTGGGACTTGACGTTTCCCTGCAGCAGTGGTCCAGAGCCCCTTCTCTAGCTTTGAGTGGGTGACTGGCAGCTGCAGGAGCAGTGGCTTCCTGCTTCCCAGTCTGCAGCTTTGGTGGTGTATTCTCAAACTCAGAGCTCCTCCGGCTCCTCCAGCCCTCCCAATGAATGTGTAAGCGCCTACATCCTTGAATTAAATCCCTAGAAAAGTTTCTGATCCTGCTCTGAACCTGAGGCTCAATCCCTGCCGGGCACCAGCGATGTCAGAAGCATCTAATGGGACAGCTCCATTTTCAGAAACGATACCCAGGAGCAACGATGGAGGAGCAATGATTTGGAAGGAAGCTAAGACCCTGAGTGACCATAAGGAGCAGAGATGCACCACTGACCTACATCTTTCACACTGTTAGAGGAGAGAGAGAAATAAACCGTTTTGTTCATTAGGCCATTGCATCATTGGGTGATGGCAAGGTATTGGCACTAAGTCACTATTAGGTGTAACGTCTTAGCTCAAATTAGCTCACATGATTGCCCTCCCTCAGAACAGATGGCTCAGTGTAGGAATTTAACTGACAAGAGGCCAGGAAGTTATAGTTGGAGTTGACGGAGGGGAGTATGAAGGAATAAAGTCTGGAGTTCTCACACTGGGTTCCAATGCACACCAGCTTATCCTCTCAAGGGTTTGGCAATAAAATAGAATAACGTCAATAATGTCCTTGGAAAAATAAAGTTCTCAAGGAAAGTTAAGTAAATGGGTAAACTATCTCCATTTTAAGCTTCGTTCCCATATATTTGGCTCTTGTTGCTTTCTATCTGCCTCCCAGCAGAAAATACCAAACGAACTTGGAGCAAACAAAATTATTTTCCTTCTTAAAAAAATATTTTTTTTAATTCTAGAAGTGACCTATGCTTATTGCGAAAAAATGCAAGCAATATAAAAGATGGGATGCATGGATCATATCTCCCCACTCCCAGGCCCCCTGCTCAGGGGAACCCCAGTTAAGCATTTGGTGTGTTCTTTTCTCTTCCCCTTGCCCTTCCCTTGGAAGCAGTGCTGTGGTGGAAGCTGAGGAGGGGATGGGTTTGAGGAGGTGGCTAGGAAATTGGTTATATATGAGAATTGTGCAAATAAGTCAATATACTGAGGATAACCAGAGTCAGGTTTCTGGCTGTTGGAGAAAGGAGTTATAAATAAGGAAAGGGGGAAACTAGAGAGAAACCTGAGGTGTTAGTTTGGAATTGGAGGTATTAGTGTGAACTCATGCTTTTTAAATATATCTATCCATCTCTATACACAGATAGATAGATACAGCTGTATGTGTATGTATGCTTGTGTACATCCCTACTATATTTCCTGTCTGCAAAGGGCTTAGAAGCAATGACATCTCAAAAGGAATGAACAATAAAGCATCCAATTTTGGTTTCTAAATCCCACCTTCCACTAAAAGGAGAATTGACTGATTCCAGGGCTGGGGCTAGGAAAATTCAAGATAAGCCTGGAACACGTTATGACTTTAGGCACAAGTAAGAGAGTGCTCAAAGAATGATGGGGTCACGTCCAAAGGGCAGAGAAGCCAGCTTGAAGGGGTTCCCACAGGCCAAATCTGGGAAATTTGAGCATTAAAAGAAATAATGATATGAATGAATTACATCTTATTGAATAAAACAGACATTCATGAGCTCATGCTGACATAAATACAAAAGGAATAAGTAAATGGGGAGAAGGGAAAGTTCTTCCCCACAGTAGGCTGTCAACCTTTTGGCCATATTCAGGGAGGTGGTTAATTCAGGCAGAAAGCAGCAATGCATGCTAAGGAATATCTGCTTACAAAATGTTTATCAATTAAAAGGAAAAATTAGTCAGTTTATGGTGAAGGAACCTGGACACCACCTTGACCAGGTGATCAAGGTGACGTGATCACTGGTGGGATAGGTCAACATCATTTATCTACTGATGTGATGCAGTTGAAAGGCCCAGCATCTTTTCTATGGGGTCCCTGCCCAGAGGGCATGACCTGGGTCTGGACATGAGGAAAGATTCCACAGATCCAGGTTGGACATCTTTCAGAAATGAAAGGATTCGACCCTTCGAAATTGTCAAGGTCATGAAGGCAGGACAAGACTGAGGAAACGCTTTAGAAAAAAACCAGTTCAAATAGTTCAGAAAAAGAATAAGGAAAGTGGAAATATTCGTGGAGAGAAAGAGGGTGATGGAGCAAATGTGAAAACAACTTGAGAATCTAGGAGAAGGAGATACAGGACCTCTTTGTTACTATTCTTGCAACTTGTTTTGCAACTTTTATTTATTTTGAAATGAATTTTTTAAAAGGTTTTGTGTATTCATCAAATTTTTCTGGTAAATGTGTATGTGCATATGTATATTTGCATGCATGGGTATACATATACCCAAAAGCTCAGGCCTCATTGCAGGCTCATTAAATCAGAATTTAGGGGATTTGTACCCAGGCATGTGGATTTTTTTTTAAAAAACTCCCCAGGTGATTCCAGTGTGTAGCCAAATTTGAGAGCCAACGCTACAATGCAGCGTGCACGACAATCACCTGTGGAGCTTGTTAACCGCAGATTCCTAGCCGGACCTGCAAGAGCCGGACCCGGTTTGTAACAAGCCGGGCAGGAGGATGGGCGCAGGTGGTCCAGGCCCCCGGCGGCCTCGCACCGCCCCAGGTGCCCCCGACGAAGGGCCCGGCCGCCCGCCGGCCTCCGCGCGCCGCCATGGACGCCTTGCCCGGCCTCCTGGGCGTCCCGCAGGCCGAGGTGCTGGAGGACGTGCTGCGGGAGCAGTTTGGGCCGCTGCCCCAGCTGGCCGCCATCTGCCGGCTCAAGCGGCTGCCCTCGGGCGGCTACTCGTCGACCGAGGACCTCCAGTTGGTGCTGGAGCGGCGGCGCGTGGCCAACGCCAAGGAGCGCGAGCGGGTGAGCTCCACGCCCCGCGCGGGTCCCCGGGCCACCCGGGACTGGGCAGACTTCCTCTCCTCTCCCCGATCCCCGCTGCCCACCCCCGAACACCTGCTCAGGACCAGGGGCACCCACTCACCGCCCACTCGTGGGGCCCCAGGAGACTTCGACCTCCCGCGGGCCGGCTCGTGTCCTAGCTTGGGAGAATGACCGTGGCCTTGTCACTCTTCGCCCTCGTCCAGCTGCTCGTTCGCGGCTGCTGGGGTGGCCGCCCCACCTGCTAAGCCCCCGGACTTGTGCGGGAACCGGGTCTGGGGGGCCGAGGAGGCCCCTGACAAGTTGGAAAACGTCTCCCTTGGGCAGGTGCTTTTTCAAGGCTTAGAGCGCAGGAGGCGCGCTTTGGTCTCACAACCTTGTGCGCTTGGGTGCACGGCCCCCTCAGCTCTTTGCCCTGCTTTCTGCCTCGAAGCACAGATGGGGTGAGGGGACCTAATGGAGGTTACTCTTTTCCTTACTTTAAACAAAGAAACACAGTGCCCCAGGCTGCCCCCAGACTCCCACTCAATCCCCCGTCAAGAGAAAGTGTTACAAAGTCAGGCGCGGGCGGTAAACCACCGACCGGAATGGTCCTCCGACCATGGGCCGAGCGGCATCTACTGGTAGCTTTTAGTATTTCTGACTAAACTGGGGCCCCAGACTTGTCAGGTCCGGTCGCCTTTCTGCCCTTTGCGGTCTGTGGGGTTGTTTGCAGCAGAGGAGATCCTAGAGAGGGAAGGGTGGGCGGTGGAGGACGGAGAGGGCGCACGGCGAGGCCTGGGACCTGAGGAAGTTCTGCTGGGGGCTGCTCCCACCCGCTGCGGGCCTGTTAGAGGTGTAGCTCTGGTGAAAGGACCAAGTAAGAATAGAAGACTTAGGGGAAGTCGGGAAAATTGCAAGAGTGGAGCAGCATGGTTTTACCAGGCACTATTTTCAGAAAGACCCAGCTGAAAATAACCCTGTGGTCTGATGTGATGACGTGGCCCTCAAACAAGATTCTGATCCAGTATTTTGCATTTTAAGTGGGCCTTCCCGCCAGAAAGGAATTGCTTTCTATGGGGAACTGGCCCTGGTGTTATCCACTATTTTGAAACTAATGACTTTTATTCTTTATAATGATAAAATTAATACACTTGGAAAATATAGAAATGACTAAATAGAGGATGGAAACTCCCATAACACATATATAACTAGCATGAACTATCATGTACGTATATATCCTCACAATGTTTTTTCCAGTAATGTGTGTGCATATATATAATTTTACAAAACTGTGATTATCTAGTGCATATCTTTGTATATTTTCACTTAACATTATCAAAAGCATTTCCTCATGTTCCTAAGCATTCTTTCAAAGAACAACTTTTGATTGCATAGTCTGACGTATAAATGGACCATAATTTATCCAGTCTCGTATTGTTGGGCATGTATGCTTTTTTTGCAGCTTTTTACTGGTACATAAATCTATGTGCATATCTGATAATTACTTTAGAATAAAATGCTAGAAGTGGAATTACTGGGATATGTACAATTTCATGACTTTTGATACAAATTGCCAATTGCTTTCTGGAAAAGTTTACTATTTTTTATCCCCTTTTACAAGATATAGGACTGTTCCTTTTTTCCATCCCCAGTGCTGGGTATGGTTACCAAAACAAAATGTTACCAGCTTGGTACATAAAAAATGGTATCTAGGGGCCGGCCCAGTGGCGCAGTGGTTAAACGTTCAAGTTCTGCTTCAGCGGCCCAGGGTTTGCCAGTTCGGATTCCGGGTGTGGGCATGGCACCACTTGGCAAGCCATGCTGTGGTAGGCGTCCCACATGTAAAGTGGAGGAGGATGGGCACGGGTGTTGGCTCAGGGCCAGCCTTCCTCAGCAAAAAGAGGAGGATTGGCAGCAGTTAGCCCAGGGCTAATCTTCCTCAAAAAAAAAAAATCTAATTTCTGTTTTAATTTGTAGTTCTTTGATGAGTAAAGCTGCATATTTTCATGTTTATTGGTCATTGTATTCTGCTGTGAATGGGCTATGTCAGTCGTCCACTTGGATGTGGGTGGGAGCGGGCTCTCGATATAAGTGAGTATATTGGCTTTGTGGTGGTGTGGGGGCCAGTTCTTCCAGGGCCTGTGTTCAGCAAGGGGGTGATCATCAGAGTTCCAGGCCTTCAGACCCTAGAGATTCAAAAAATAAAAATAAATAAATGAGGCGGCCCATTCTACGCTTCAAGTCTCACCAACATGCAGACTCTCTGGACTCTAACACTTCGTATCATCAACTCAGCTGGGAAAGAGGTTGAAGAGTTGATGGCACGGTGCTTGACTAGATAGGTCTTAGTACGTTTTATTTATTATCATCAGTACCACTTATTGAGGACTTTCTATGTGCCAGGTCAGGAAGAAGTGTTTTATGTGTAACTATGTCACTTAATCACCCCCAAAAAGCTACAAGGTGGGTATTTTCCACTTTGCAGGTAAACAAACCACAGCTTGGCAATATGAAGTATCCTACACACTCTTGTAAAGCTAAATGGTAGAGCTGGTTTTTAAATCCTGGTGTATTGACTCAGAGCTTTTAGCCCCTACCCCCGCTGCCTCTGCCTTGCACTGCAGTGGGTCTGCCCTTAGAGGAAGAGGAGGAGGTCATGTGGACATGGACACGCCTCCAGCCCATCCGCCCACAGAGCTGAGTTTACGCCACTCCCCTTTCTCTGCCAAGGAATACACTGTATCGTCAGGGGAGCCGTGACTCTTTGGCATGTGCCTGCTTAGATTTGCACAAGACAGCTGTGGAAATGAACCCTCACGACCCCCTCCTGTGGTTTGGGGGGATATCTGTACCAATTAGCTTCTCTGTGTGTCAATGTCCCTTTTTGTTTTCCAGATAAAAAATCTCAACCGTGGTTTTGCCAAATTGAAGGCACTGGTGCCATTTCTTCCCCAAAGTAGGAAGCCTAGCAAAGTTGATATTCTTAAAGGTGCAATTGAATACATCCAAGTTCTCAATGATGTTTTGGAAGGAGCCAAAGACTGTGAGGTAAAGAGTTAAGAAGTTATATCCACCGTTTATTGAGCCCTTTCTATGTGCCAGGCAATGTTATGTATACATACCAGTTAGTTTATAACACTCCTCTGAGCTGTTTATGATCCTTGTTTTACAGAGGAGGAAACCAAAATACAGGGAAAGGCCATGCAGTTAGGAAATGTCAGCACTGGGGTTTGAATCCAGGTCTGTGTGAGCTTTGGAGGCTAGTTCCTGACCATCTATATATTTAGCATCTGTCACTGTCCAGGGCACTCAGCTCCTAACTGCCGAATCTTTAATAGGACTGTGGCGGCTGGGGCACGAGAGGAGGCTTCCATAAACCCACTCTGTGGTGGTGGTTTCCCTTTAGCAGGACAGACAGCAGACAGGACACAGAAAGGAAGATGCATTTCTTTCCCCAAGGGGCCTCCCCTGGGAGCGGCCCTTCCTGAGGGACAGCACTGCTGGAGAGCTCAGCAATGGTCTGGTGATACCAGTCTCGAGGGGTTTTGAGACCATTCAGAAGAACATAAATGAACCTGCTTTGCAAACCGTAAGGCACCATAGTGTCACCACCGCTATCAGGGTCCTCAGCTCAGAAGTATCCATTAGGTAGTGGCAGGTGTGGACTAATATTATGGGCTTGTTCCACGGAGAGGCAAATCTTCAAGGCCTGAAAATGGATTAGTTATCAGAAGAGGTAAGATAGGAAGAGACAAAGGCCTTAGAAATGAGCACTAAGTGACTCCATTGACAGGAAGGAGGAGCCAACAGAGGGAAGGTGGCAGGAAGGTGGAGAAGCAAGATGGGGTCCTAAAGTCAGGGAGGGGACAATCTTGAGAATCCGAGGGTGGGAAGTAATGTGAGAAGCTACAGAGAGTCCAGGAAAGGCACCCAGGCCCAGCATCTGAGATGTGGAATAGGAGTGGCCTGGAAGTCAACTCAGAGGGGGCGGAGGGCGTGTTGTTGGTAAAGGTCTGGAGTCCGAGCCGAGGGAGGTGGCAGACTGCAAGTGCATTCAACCTGGAAATCTGAAGCTGGAAAGAAGGGTCAAAATAAAGGGAAGTAGAAAAGCCGTTAGAGCCAGCGAAGGTCTTTTCTAAGTTGCGGTGTGATCGTGTTTAAGGGGCAGAAGAGAAGGACAGATAGTAGAGAGAAGAGAAACTCATTCTAGAAACTTGGGGCAGAAATAGCCAGTATTTTTAGTTTTTTGCCTTGTCCACTAGTTCAACTTAGGTGCCTCCTGGGAGGCTTCATTCCACCATGATGGGAGTGGATTGTCCTGTTGACTAGACTGGACGGGTGGGTTGTGGCATGGGCATGGTGTTTGCACATGTGCTGGTGGCTGTCTTAGTTTTTCCTGGGATATTAATTGTGTAATAGAAGTGCTTTGTTCTGTGCTACATTCATTATAAAACATAGGATCTGTTCCATGCTATAATCTTCCTGTTGCGGTTGCCCATTGCACAGCACTTTAAGGTTATAGAAGAACAAAATACAGTCTATTGAGCAATGATTTTTCTCTCCATAATCACTTAAGCCCTGATCACTTAAGTGAAACTTCATCGGTTAAAACTTTGAAATACGTTGATTTAAAACTTCAAAATCTGACTGTCCTTCTGTTTGACAACTGAATATGATTTCTAGAAACAAGACCCAGATCATCAGAACTATAGCAACAATACTTCTGAACCACAGATATCCTTGGCTAGAGAGCTATCGAGAAACATCACCCAACATGCCGGCTGTGCTGTGGGCTTGAAGAATGAGGAGGAAGGGCCCTGGGCAGACGGTGGCCGTGGTGAGTCGGCATACGCTTGCCGCCAGCGTGTGGTGTCTACGACTGGAGTTACCTCCCCAACCAGGAGTCTGGTAAAGTGCTTCTTCTTAAATCACCATGTAGATGTTAAAAAAAACTCAAAGTGCATCCCTTGAGGTGTGTGGTGTTTTCTGTGCTAAAACATGATGGAAACAAGGTCATTTTGCAAAAGCGCCTAGGTGGCGAGGTGGAGTCTGCCAGTTTGGCAGATCTGTTACTAAAATGAACTGGTAAGCAGCTCAAGGGGAAGGCAGCTTCTCCAGAATCACCCAACACAGACCGAAGCTTATTTTTTTATGACCCTAATTAGTACATCGAAAGGTTTTCTGGGTTCTGAGGTCTCCAGAGAAAGAAAGAAGTAGTTTGCCATACATAAAGCTGCATGGTGATACCAAATACAAACACACTCGCTCACATACACACTTTTTTTTTTAATTGGCCTTGTTGGAAGGCAGCATTTTCTACGTGATTACAAAGGAGTTTATTGTGACAGCTCTTAGTCCTTTGCTAAATCAACAAAGCCGCTGGACACAGCAGCCTGCTTCTCCAAGTGTGGAAGATGTGCTTCTTGCCCTGCTGTGTCTCCGTGTTACACAAATGAGACCCCTTGCTCCATCCTACAACACAGTTACTGCTGAAATGAGAAAGGCTTCTGGAAATCTGGAACCAAGCGTATTGTAACAAGCAAGTGACGTAAGGGACTGTGTGGGCTGTGAAGTCACAAATGATGGTTGGTGGTGGGAGAATGTTTAGAACAGCAGTTGAGTGCAGGCTCTGGAGACAAAATGCAGAGGTTGAAACCTTGGTTTTACCCTCACTAGCTGTGTGACCGGTGAGCTGCTGAATCTTGCCAATCCTCAGTTTCCCCATCTGTAGAGTAAGAATGATAATTGTACCTGCCTTGTACGTAAGGTAACTGTGAAGTTCAGATGACCATGTCAGCTAAGTGTGTAGTGTGGTACCTGGCGTGTCAATGTTCGCTTGGACATACATTATTAAGTCTGCTTGACTCACTGTGAGCCATCAGTATTGATTGGTGAGCAATCAACAGTGAGCCGTAAGCATCCTAGCTCTGTTTGTAACAAGGGTTCTGGGTTTTCTCACTTTGCTCTCTCCAATGCTCCACTCTGGTTTGAGATCTTACAGGCTTCCTGCTGACTGGCTGGCCTTGGCTCCCATTTCTGATTTGATTACTGCTTTCTAAGGATTCCACTTGTGCACATGTTCAGTCTAGATTTTCAAATTCTGGCCACTTGAGAGATAAATCTTCCCTTGCTGGTTAACCCATAGGAGACACAATTCCTGTTGGTACTACATGAGCTGACAGGGAATGACAGAACAAGAGTGAAGATATGACCTCAACTGAACCTTGAAGCTAGTTATCTAAGTTAACAATAGTAATTCTTCTACAACTGTAAGTTTCAATATCTTCTAGATATTAAGGCAAGAATCTTACTTGCATTTAGTCCTCACCGATCCTTATCAGGTAGGCATCACCGTGTCATTCTCATGGTGAGCTACCTGGCTATTCCCTCCTGTCAGGCCTGTTGGACCTGGTGGCCAGCAGCAAGGATGTACGGGAGGTCCTTGTTTTCCAAGGATAATTGATCCCGGGGACAGGTCATTTATAGTAAATTGATTTAAAGTGGCTATTAACGTTTTCTTGTAGGAAATAGAAAAGTTCTGACCGGAAGTTTCTTTTAAAGAGAAAACAAGACACTTAAATTTTAGTCTATTAGCTAACCAAGTTTAAGTTATTAGTCCGAAGAGTGTGCTAATTCTTAGACTGAACAAAAAATTAATCATGTATTTGAGATTTTTATATATGCATGTAACTTCTGTCAAGTGTGACTTCCAAGGCCTGAATATAGAGAGCCATTTTTTGCAGAAGCATTTTAGGATTTCATGTTTTTGTCAAGGGTTTCTCATTCTTTGACATTCAAATTATTCATTTTTAAAATAAAAACATTTATTCTGAAACAATCGATTTATAGAAATGTTGCAAGTACAGTACAAAGAACTTTTTTCTTGACCCATCCGAGAGTAAGTCGCCAACCTGATGCCCATCACCCATTCCTTTACTAAAGTAATTACTTTAGTGTGCATTCCCTACCAATGGGGACATTCTCCACAGTGCAGCCATCAAAATCAGGAAACTAACATTGTGGCAGTACTGTCACGTAATCCTCGGGCTCCATTCAAGTTTCATCAACAGCCTCAATGTCCTTTCCAGCAAAAGGACCAGCTGAGAATCATGAGGTGCATTTAGATGTCATGTCACTTTAGCCTTCCGTTTGGAACAATTCCTTGGTCTTTCCATGATTTTTATGACCTTGACACATTTGAAGATTACAGGCCAATTGTTTTGTAGACTGTGTCTTGATTCAAGCATATCTATTTCCTCCTGACTAGATTCACATATGCATCTTTGGCAGGAATATCATGGAAGTGATGCGTTTTCTACTCATTGCACCCTGTTAGATGGGGGAGATTTTGATCTGTCCCATTATTAGGGATATTCACTTTGATCACTTGCTTAATGTGGTGACTGCCAGATCTCTCCACTTTAAAGTTAGCCTTTTTCTTTTGTAATGTGTATTTTGTGGGGAGGTGCTGTGTGGGGAGGATATCTAGATATCCCGTTACTTATCAAAAATTCCATAAAACTTTTTATTTGGAAATAATTATAGATTCACAGGGAGTTGCAAAGATAGTACAGAGAAGTTCTATGTACCCGTAACTTGGCTTCCCCACATGGCTGCATCTTATGGAGCTATAGTACAGTATCAAAACCAGAAAATTGATATTGGTGCTATGTGTGTGTAGGTCCATGTAATTTCATCAAATGTGTAGATTTGTGGAACCACCACTGCAATCAGGATACAGAACTGTTCCATCACCATAAAGTGCTCCCACATGCTACCCTTTTAGAGTCGTACTCACTCACTGCCCCCACTCCTCCACTCTCCCTAACCCCTGGCAACCATTAATCTGATCACTATCTCTCTAATTTATCATTTTGAGAATGTTATATGCTATATGGAATCATGCAGTACGTAATCTTTAGAGACTGGCTTTTTTTGCTTAGCATGATGCCCTTGAAATCATCCCAGTTGTATCAATAGTCAGTAATCTGTTCTTCCTTTTTTTTTTTCACTTGAGGAAGATTGTGTCTGAACTAACATCTGTGCCAATCTTCCTTTATTTTATGTGGGATGCCGCCACAGTGTGGCTTGATGAGTGGTGCTAGGTCTGTGCCCAGGATCCAAACCTGCGAACCCTGGGCCACCTCGAAGCAGAGTGCATGAACTTAACCACTATAACACCAGGCCAGCCCCTGTTCTTCTTTTTTATTGCTGAGTATTAGTCCATGGTATGGAAGTGCCACAGTTTAACCGTTCACTTATTGTAGAACATTTTGGTTGTTTCCATATTCATTTCATTTTTATATTATAGACACATGGTTTTATATTTAATTCAGTGGATTATTATATCATCATATAATATCATATAGTATTTCATGATTTGTTATTCAAATTGTCCTCATTGTGGCCAGTGACAGCCCTTTCGAGTCAAACCTTTCCATTCGACAAGTCACCATCATTCTTTGATCTCTTCCATTCCAGCAGGAGATGTTCCGAGCTGGCGCATCTTGTACACTCCCACCTCCAGCCCTGGAATGAGCCTTTCATCAAGGACAACCCGTGTGTAACTTGCCTCCCACCTCTGTGCCATCTCCTCCCTATGTGGCTCTTCTCCTCACCCCTTTTGGGCTTTAGCACCTGTATTCATTTGCGAGGGCTGCCATAAGGAAATACACAGGCTGAGTGGTTTAAACAGCAGAAATTTATTTCTCACAGTTCTGGAGGCTGGAAGTCTCAGATCGAGGTGTTGGCAAGCTCAGTTTCTTCTGAGGCCTCTCTCCTCGGCTTGCAGGTGGCCCTTCCTGTGTGTGTGCCCCTGGCGTCCGCGTGTGTGTCCAGATCTCCTCCTCTTATAGGACACCAGTCACACTGGATTGGTGCCCACGCTAACAGCCTCATTTTAACTCAATGACCCCTTTTAAGGCTCTGTCTCCAAATATAGTCACAATTGGAGGTGCAGAGAGCCAGTGCTTCAACATATGAATTCGAGGGGGAACACAACGCAGCCCATAACAACACTCACAACAAGCCACCCCTCCCCCCGCAAGAACCTCTCCCTCTCTCACATTCCACTCGGGCCACTCCCTCCCCCAGGCGGGGATGCCCCCTCACTCTGCTCAGCCTCTGGCTCACTGTGTCAGGTTGCCTGCACACGTGGGTTCCTGCCTCGCTTGGCTTGGGCTTCTCCTCCCTGTGCTGCGCCGGCCCTCTGCCTGGACACCCTCCTTACCCAGTTTGGGCTCTTACAACTCATGCCAGGCCGCCCTTCCACAGCCCTTCTCACTCTGATTAGGCTTTACTGCTCTGCACTGGGCCACCCCTCTGGGTGGCCACTCCTCACATCCACTTGGTCTCTGACATCCTGTGCCGGGCCACCTCCTTGTGTGGATGCTGACCTCACCCTGCTCAGGCTCCCATAGTTCACTCCAGGCCACCATGGCTCCCCCTACCTCACTGTGACCCAACTAACAGCCTTAGGACTGAATTGTTCAGGAAAGGGAGAGAGAAATCTTTTTTTCTTTGAAGTGACTATCTTTCTGGCTAGTTTTCTCTTTGTTACTAGATATAACTCTGAGATCCTTATTTGCATGTGGCTTGAGCATTTTGGACATCACTTTTACTAACTTTAAAAAAGCATCCATTTTACAATTAGTAACCAGTATGGATCAAGATAAAGGGCCAAGGAAACAAAGCTGAGGCTGGCCTTTATTTGCCAGATGATCCTCATAAGGCTCCAGCCCAGTTTACCTGAGGGGTTGACTACAGAGGGTTTCCGGATCCTGGCCAGGTACCCTAACTGGAGACCTGGTGACAGCTGGTGTGGTTCATTGGATGGAAATGCATATGTACGGAGGGGTTTAGGATTTGGGAGGCAGGCTGCCTCTTGCTTCTGTTTGCAGGAGTGGCCCCCTTCTTCCCACGCTTGGAGTGGATCTGAGGAGTGGCATCCTGGTGCTGGCAGAGATGGGCATTTTGGGGGGTTTGGGGATGGGGTCAGAACAGGCTGTGCCAGATCAACAACATTCCTGAGAGGCAAAATCCCAAATGAAGTTCATAAGAATCTGCTGATGGCAGGGATGGAGATTAACCTCTCCAGCCAGAGCAGGTTCACTTGGGGACTGAATCAGCAAGTTTGTGTGTGGATGGAGAGGGCCGTGAGCCACGTAAAGCCACAGCATCTGGCCTTGATAGCAATAGGGATTAACGTCAAGGTCCAGGCAAGGCTCCTTTCAAATTGGACTTTCAAGGTGTGAGATTTGCTGTTTTGGGACTGGGCATGGCTGGGTGGCAAGATGTTCACTAGCCCACGCTTGTTTATTCCTTCTATTTGTCACCTGTGGCTATAGCTTGGGCATGTCACATCGTGCAGGGCTCTAATTTGTTCAGTGTTGCCTGTGATCCCGTAGAGGCGGTGTCCCAGGACGAAGGCCACCCTTAGTGTTGGAGTGAGATGCCAATTGTCCTGGGGTCAGAGGGGCTCTGGAAAGAGCTACACAGATGAATGTAAGTGTCTGTTATGGGGCCTGGATGTGCCATCATCGTGTGCTTCTGAATTTTGGCCTGGGTTCTAATTTTGGGGAGTTTCTGAGAGAAGGAAGCCTATGCGGATGGTGGATTTCCAGTACCCCCTCTGCAGGTTGTGGTAATCTGTGTGTGAAATTGATCACGGGGGACATTTCTTCTAATAGCGTGTTAAGCTCTGAAATGAGATGCTCTGGCTAGTTGGGATGAATTTATTAGCACCCTGGGAAAGCCCTGGAGCATCTATCTTCTGTCTTCCATCTCACATTTCCCCAGATAGTGGCTCTATGTGATAGCAAAAATTCTACCACAATAGTGTGGTGTGGGTCTAAGCTTTTCCCAGGGAAGCACATTTGTCTGCCCAATGTTCACTGGTGGCCTAGGGGGCATATTCTGATGAGTTTAGTCCATGGAGTATTTTAAAAAATTGAACTTCCTTTTTGATGGGATGGGTGCTCTCTGGTTTGTCAGTCCCCACCACCCCTTATTGCATCACCAGTTTAGGCATCTAACTTTGCAGCCCCAGACCAAGGGCACTGGGGCTCAGAGGAAAGGCTCCTCTGGTGGTTGCATTTGGCTCTGGGATGTTATCGTGTCTTCTAAACTCTGGCGGTTTGGGGGTTTATGCTGTGATGATATGGATGCTGGTTGTTCTCTCTGGAACTTTGGAAAGGTGAGATCTGGGGCATGCAGAACAGGATCCATCTAACTTTGGAGTGATGCCACCTCTGATGGTGGATTCCCCAGGCTGCAGCTACTCAGGAAGAGATTCAACAGCACCAGAGGAAGAGTCTTAAGGCCCAATCTGATGAAGATAAGAAGAAAATGTCAGAAGGAAGACAAATTTCTATTTCTTTGTGAAAATAAGAGAGGGAGATTTCTTTTGTTGGAATTCTAATTTTTCTATGGGGACAAAAGATTGAATCAATCATGGAATTGAGTTTATTGTGTGTGAGTGAGTGTGTGTGCCTGTGAAGTTTGGTGTGTTTGACAAGATCCCTACCTGGTATGGGCTCCTAACCCTGTCACTGAGCTAAGGATGATTTGAGAAAGCCAGTAATTTCTTTTCCACTTCTCTGACATGTAATGGACCTGGTGGCCAAATTAATTGAAGTAAGACCTCATCTATTCTAGTGGACTTCTTGAGAGAATATTTATGAGTTTTACAAAAGGTCCATCTCATCGGTCCCACAGCTATACCGAGAAGAATGTCAAGAATTGGATGGAAGGGTCTCTGAAGGTGAAGGCAGGACTTCTCTGAGGTGCTGCTCGCCTCCCTTGAGACAGTCAGCTCTTTGGGTTAGAGAAAACCACCAAGTGCTCGGACCACATTAGCTTGTCCCTGAGGGAGGTCAGTGTGTCCTCCCACCCTCCACGCTCTCCCCTTATTCTAATCCCTGGGTTATCCACAACAGATCAGGGATGAAATGGACTCCAAAGACACAGTGTTAAAGGTAGCTCTTCTAGTGGGGGAGGGTAAAGGGATTTTAAATGCAACTTGATTATTTTTAGGAGCTCTTCCGGTCCTCTTTGGAGCACTCTCCTCCTTTTTGGAAGACTTTTCCCTCCAGGAATGTGTCCTTCTAGGAACTCTGGTGTGGAAGATGGGCCAGGGGCACCTGCCTCATTGGGGTATTCTGAGGTGAAAGGAATCCAGGAGCAGAGTCCCCCTGCATCTTGTGATTTGGACCAGGTCCCCAAGGGAAGAGACAGACCACATAGGGCTTGGTGGCCAAAGCCCTACTCATTATAAGGGACCTTCATTTGCTGGAAGGTCATCTGTATGGCTCTTCCTCGAGACAGTGAGGCTGTGGCCACAATGCTGGGTTCTGATCTATGGGTCCTGGCTGGACTTTCACACACTGATACAGGATTGACAATTATGAGCACAGTTTAGATGGGAAGAAATGTAACTTTGTACACTGTATTCCAGTTGTTCTGAGAACCCAGTAATACCCTTATGACTCAGATGGTGGGAGAATTCTTTATCTTGCCTCATTAAGGTCTATCTAGTAAATACTGAATCAGTTCAATGTTCAGCATCCCTATGGGGGCTCTTTGCCTCTTACACGATCTCCTCACCCAAGAGGATCTCCCCACCCGCCTTCTCCTCTAGGTGCAGTGGGGAGTGGATGCACTACGGGGGCTGGAATGGGAGCACTCATGTATGTTTCCCCACCTTTGACCCCAGGTAGTCCTCTGGCCCTGATCGTGAGCAATGTTGAGCTGACATCTGCTCCTGACCCCCATAGCCCCATTGTGCCTTCTCTTTTCTTTAGGCCAGGCTTGCTGGGCCTTCTCTGTTCAGAACCCAGAGCTCTTCTGGTCTCCCTGGCTTTCCCACTCCCAGGCAGGCTCAGAGGCTGCTCTCAGGCTCATATACCTGATGCTGTCCCTTAGCTATGTGGCCGCTAAATTCCTGTCAGGCTACATCCTAAGAAATGGATACAAGTCCTTGCTTTCCTCAGAGTCCACTTTACCTTTCCTGAGTCTTATTATCATATGTAACTCTTCCCCATCCCTAGGTCGAGGCCCAGGATGGCCTGGTACAGGGGCCCTTCTCAGGGATCAGGCAGCTTCTACACACTAGTTCCGTCCTTTCTGAATAACTACCTCCTGCTGTTTTAACATTCCTCTCTGGTTTGGGTTGTAGGAGGTCTTCTTCTCATCATTTCTTGCCTCCTCCCTGCTCTGTGACTACCTGATGAGCAGCCATCTAAGCTCTGGTCCATCGGAACCTACATGTTCATTACTCTCCCCTTCAACAGAGTCAGCTTCTTTCAAATGAGAGCCTTGCTTTTCCAGACTGTTGCTAAGCTGGGAACTGAGCTCTAAAGCTGAGTAAACAAGGAATTCTGGCCCGTATCTATCTAACCCTATCCCCACTACCAAGCCTTGGCTCAGTAGGTGGAGGGAAAAGTAAATTGGATAATGTGTCAAATTATCCAGCTACACAACCAACAACAGGAGTGTACCCACCTTACTGAAGGAGTTGAGCAGCAAGCTGGGTTTCTATTCCTCAGACCACCCTCTCTTGGACCTTCAACTCCTTGACTCAGATGAGACCAACAGGCACTTTTTTCATAACTGTGAGAATAAGACAACGTTGATCAAATTCAAGTTTTCATATTCTGATACTTAAATGTTACATTCCTGGAATTTTCCAGTTAACTCTTAAAAGCAAAGACAGCGATGTATAATACCTGAGACTATAGACTGATAGCATTAAATCATTCTTTAACCCTTCAGGTAAACACAGCAATATCTGAATTTGTTTCTTAGCTTTAAAATGTTCTAGACATATAAAAAGTTAAAAAAGTATAAATAAAACTTCTAAAGCTAAATTTGAACTCAAAAAAAGAAAGCTTGATCCGACGTATAGTGGAAAGACTTGATCAAGATCAGAAAAAATAGTGATACTTATTTTATGCTCTTCCTGGCAATTTATACATAGTAACCTATTTAATTTTCACAACCACCCTGTGATGTACAAACAACGATATCCATTTTACATGTCAGGTGTCGAGGCAAATAACCAATAACCATTCTATATATAGGCGAGAGAAGGTGAATTTTAATTGAGCCAGGCTGAGGACTATAACCTGGGAAGATAGCCTCCACAAAGGAAGACAGTGTTCCAGAGAAGCTTGATTTTCAGTACAGTTTTTTTTTTTTTTTTTTTTTTTGAGGACAATTAGCCCTGAGCTAACATCTGCTGTGAATCCTCCTCTTTTTGCAGAGGAAGACTGGCCCTTTGCTAACATCCGTGCCCATCCTCCTCCACTTTATATGTGGGACGCCTAGCACAGCATGGCTTGCCAAGCAGTGCCATGTCTGCACCCAGGATCCAAACCGGTGAACCCCGGGGTGACCAAGTGGAACGTGCGCACTTAACGGCTGAGCCACTGGGCCAGCCCCTCAGTACCGTTTTATCCCTTTTTTAGAACAAAGAACACACATCAAACACACCCAGGATGCATATTCATCAAAGTTTCAGAGAGATATTCAGTTGCAGATTAGCAGGTCAACATGACCCTGATGGTGGGAAGGGAACTTATCTCAGGAGTACTGGTCCCAGCGTTGTGGAGGCGAAGCATGCATCCTTGTCTTTAAAGAGTGCATTCTTTTACTTTGCAATAATTTTTAATGCATTCTTCACTTTAATGGTTAAAGCAGATGTGCAATGTATGTTTGATAGGCGTAAGTCCGACTTCTTTAGTTCAGGCCAAATCAGGTTCAAACCAGAATAGCTACCCCCCATATACCTCAATATGTGACAATTTCTTATCACATGAAACTGAGGAACAGAAGTTAAGTAACTTGCCCAATATCCAGGGAGTCAGTGAGGGGGTGGAGTTGAGGGATGTGGGTAATAGTGTTAAACCCTCTAACCGCCTTTCATTCTAACAAAACTCACCCTTGAAATGTAAAGAAGAGCGAACTAGGAAATAGGTAAATGTGTTTTTTTAAGCTAAATTAAAGTATTTGATTGTAGTATTTTATTATCCATGGTGATATATGTCTAGTTTCCAATATCTGAACTGCCTGATCATGATTTGAGTGACTTTATTTTTCAGTCATGGATTTGTTTTTTCTTCAGGTTGAGATTTCAGAAAATTGAGAAGACTCAAATGATCTTACCATCTTAGTAAAACCACTGACGGAAATGTACTAAAATGCTTCCAAAATTTTCTCCTATACCATTGAATTTGCAAATTATACAGTACAAAACATTGTGTGTTCTGTTTTTTCTTATTCTACCATTGGCATGTTTAGAGGTTACTATACGGTCTTTATAACAAGTTTTAATGGGCCATTAAATGGGACAGTGTTCTAATTGTGGGACATTTAAGATGTTGTCAGTTTTTCTCATAAACATGGCAAATAACCTGATATGTTTAGCTCTTTCTGTATTTTATTTTTCTAGGATAAATCCCCAGAAGAGAGACTCCTGAGACACAAGTAGGTACAATCTATGATTTGGTGCATAGTCCCAATTTATAATACCATTAGCTGTGTAAGAGCGCCAATTTCATCATATCCTTGACAAAATGAGATCTATTAAAATGATAGAATTTTAATAGTAAAAAATGGTGTCTTATTTACACATCTTTGATTACTAATGAAATGAATTTTTTTTACATATTTCTTTTGTGATCGGTCTGTTCTTATTCTTTAGCCATTTACAATGGACTCTTTTCTGTGTTTCAGGCTCCCTCAAGTGTGAAAAGTGAAAAGACCAGCCCAGGGCTACCTTCTTGAGACAAATAAATGCAGTCTTGAAAGTTTTGGAGTCTCTTTTTTAAAAAACTTGGTATTATCTCAATTTTTTTTTTAACAATTACCTTTCAAATGGTCCTGTCTCTCATAAATTTGCTTCCTCCTTAATTTCATGCTTTGAAGAAATAGGCTTCAGGGCCTTCAGCCTTCAGTCTGATTTCTTAACCTCATGAAGTTTCCATCCTCATCGTCTCAGGACCTATACCTAATGTCTTTCATTCCATCTATTTTCATCACTTGATGAATAAGTGCCTGTTACCCTTCCTGGGGAAATTAACCTTTAATAGGAATACAAACTTAGCCCCAAAGAGTATATGGAGTCGTAAGCATTGGTCAGTGGGAGTGAGAGTTTTCAAGGCTATCTAAATACCCAGCTAAGGCCACGTGGCACCTTTGTGCAAGTTTGACCTTGAGCACAGAGGCAGTCTTCATCTTTACAACAATTGCTCACAAAGACATAGCACTTAATACATGCTGGGTCTTTTCCCCATACTTTACGGATGTTTTGTTCTCATAACAGTCCTATGAGATAGGCATGATTATTCTTGATTTACAGATGGGGAAACTGAGGCACAGAAAGTGTATAGTCTGCTCGGGTTGCCATAACGTAAACTATAGACTGGGTAGCTTAGATGACAGATATTTATTTCTTGCAGTTCTGGAGGCTGGGAAGTCCAAGATCAAGGTCTGAAGGGTTTGGTTTCTGGTGAGGTTGCTTCTCCTGGCTTGCAGACAGCTGCCTTCTCTCTGTGGCCTCACATTGCGGGGAGAGAGTGCTAGAGCATGCATGAGCCAGTGAGAGAGCAAACTCTGGTCTCCATTCCTCTTATAAGGACTCCAATTCTATTGGATTAAGGTCCTACCCTAATGACCTCATTTAACCTTAAGGACCTTCTAGAAGCCCTATCTCCAAACACAGTCACTTTGGGAGTTAGGGCTTCAATATATGAATGGGGGGGGGGGGGACGCAAATCAGTCCATAGCATTCCGCCTCTGGCTCCCCAAAATTCATGCCCTTATCACCGCATGCAAAATACATTCACTTCATTCCAACATCCCCCACAGTCTTAACTCATTCCAGCCTCAACCCTAACGTCTGCAGTCCGCAGTCTCATCTAAATATCTCAGTCGTGTACGGGTGAGACTGGAGATATGATTCAGCCTGAGGCGAAATTCCTCTCCAGCTGTGAACCTGTGAAAACAGGCAAGTTATGTGCTTCCAAAATACAGTGGTGAACAGGCCTAGGATAGACATTTCCATTCCAAAAGGGAGAAACTGGAAAGAAGAAAAGGACGATGGGTTCGAAGCAAGTCCCAAACCTAGCAAGGCAATTTCATTATATCTTAAGGCTCCAGAATAATCCTCTTTGGCTCAGCGTCCCACTTCTAGGCCCACTGGGGTGGCAGTGTCACCCCATACAACACTCTGCAGTGGCCCTACCCTCTGAAACTAGGAGGAAACAGACTTGCCGCCTGGGCCTGTGGTCTGAGTGGCAGTCCCGATGATCTCTGAATCACTTTTGGGGTCATTCTTCTTTTTCCTTGAAGAATAGTGCACGTTGCAACTGAATAGCTCTATGGTCTCGTAGAATCCAAGAAGTCCAACAGCCTGCCTTCATTCTGTCCTGCGTTCTCTGTCCCCTTTAGTTCAATCTGGCAGTGTCTTTGCTGGTATAATCTCGTCTCTATTCCTGGCCTCTGCTGAGATGCTGATTAAGTCCATGGGTTGCACCCACGATCTCTTTATCAAATGGTTGTTCAGCTACACGCTTACTGCTCTCTTCAGAACAAGCTGTCTCACTGTTTGCAATATCGATAGGCTGAGAATTTTCCAAATCTCCAAGTTCTGGTTCCTTTTTGTTTAACAAGTCGTCTTTAATTGATCTCTCTCCTTTTGCATTTTACTGTAAGTGGTAAGGAGGACCCAAGTTGCACCTTCAACAGTTGGCTTAGAATTCTCCTCTGCTAAATATTCAATTTCGCCACTTGCAAGTTTTACCTTCTGTGAAACACTAGAACACAACTGAGCCAAGCTCTGCCAGTTTATAACAAGGATTGCCTTTCCCCTGGAGTCTTGGGCCTCTCCAACGACTGTGTGTGGTGCCTTGCTGCCCTGCGTGGTTCCTCTCATGTGGCTGGGATTAAAGGCGCAGGTTATCTCATTTTGATCAGTAATAATAAGACTGTAAGCACTTCTACCTGGTCTCCCCTTTTGTCTGCATGACAACGCTGGGTGGTAGCAGACGGCATTAGTTTTCTGGGGCTCCCATGACAGAGTACTGCAGACTGGTGGCTTGAAGAGCAGAAACTTATCTGAGATCAAGAGATGAAGGTGTCAGCGGGGTTGGTTTCTTCTGAGGCTCTCTCCTTCCTGTGTCTTCACCTGGTCTTCCTTCTGTGCTCGTCTGTGTCCACAGTTCCTCCTCTTATAAGGCCCTATTGGATTAGGGCCCACCCACATGACCTAATTTTTTCCTCTTAATTATCTCATGTACTTCATTAAGTATCTCTTGAAGACCCTATGTTCAAATACAGTCACATTCTGAGGTACTGGGGGGTTAGGACTTCAACATGGAAATTTAGGGGGCACATAATTCAACCCATATCAGAGAGTAAGCACTGTTACCCTCACTTTACAGCTGGGAAGTGAGACCTCAGGGTCAGAGTCTTTCCTGAGGCCACACAGTCACGGGGACCAAGGCTAGAGCCCCAGGCCCTGGACTCTCTTTCCACAGCAGGCTTCAGCCATGGGTTTGGCTGAACTTTTACTTGTTGAGAGAGTGATGTCTTCAGGAGATCTAGTCTTAGAATTTATCATTGGTCTCGCTTTGAAAGTGCTGTCTTTCTCCCCTCCTGTCTTAAACTTGATTCCCTTAAAAGTACGCCATGATTTGTAGTTTATTTGGAAGGCGAGCCCAGGAAACACCAATGGGGAGCAGGAAAGTAATATAGGGAAGAAAAGCCAGCCTCTACAAGATGCATGGCTGACAGGTTACTGCTGCGGGCAGCCAGGGCTCAGTCCTGCTGAGGCATTCTGGGAGACTATGTGCAACATGCCTCAGAGGTGTCCCCCCAACACGCCTGGCATGAGGGAGCCAGGCTGTTTATCCACTAACTCCTGATAGTCGTTGGTTGAGAGCTGATCTCCTAGGGTGCCGATTCCTCCAGCTCCTCTGGCATGCCCTGGGGAAAGTGGTTGATAAGATTGCCTGGACCTGGAGAGTGCTAAGGCACCGTATTAGTTATCTATTGCTGTGTATCAAATTACCACAACCTTAACAACCTAAAATAACATGTTTATTATCTCACAGTTTCTGTGGGTCAAGAGTTACACCTGGGCATGGCTTAGCTGGGTCCTCTGCTTCAATGTCTCTCTCAAGGCAGAAATCAAGGTGTCATTCTGGGCTGAGGTCTCAGCCGACGGCCTGGCTGGGGAAGGATCTGCTTCCAGGCTTACGTGGTTCTTAGCAGAATTCTTTTCCTCTAGGACTTTTGGACTGATGGGTTCAGTTTCTACCTGCCTGTTGGCCAAATGTAGCCCTCAGTTCTTTGCCACATAGATCTTCCCAACATGGCTGTTTGCTTAGTCAAAGCATGCAAGCCAAGAAGGCAATCAAGAGAATCAGCTAGCTAGATGAAGAATCTTATGTATCGTAATTCCAGAAGTGACATCCCATCCCCTTTGCTGTATTCTATTGGTTAGGAGCAAGTCATGGGTCCTGCCAGCACCTAAGGGAAGGTGGCTACACAAGGGCATGAGTAACAGGAGGTGGGGACACTGTGGATGTCTGTTACACTGCCATCTGATCTCTTTACAAGTTATTGCTGGCCAAAAACATTTTTGTCAAGAGACTTGGAGATTAGAAATAATTTTACTGCAGATAAGTCAGAAAATCTAATTTTAAACCCTCTGGCCATTGAGGGCTAGCCAAAGGTGATCTTTCTGGGTACAATGTGGAGTCTCCTATGCTTTCCTGTCCCTACTTAAGGGTCAGGCGTCTTGGGCTTTCTGCAGTGGGAACTCTGAATTCCAGTGATCGTCTCATGACAGCCTGTGGAGCTACCTAGTTATAGTTCCTTTTGTTGGATTTCAAAGTGAATTTGGAATTGAGTAAGTGAGAACTTCAGGAACTTCAACTATATTCCATATAAGCTATAATATGGAAATTAATATAATGAGGTCTTGTTTCCTTTCTGACATTGAACAATTCCTAAAGCCACAGGATGGCGCCACTCTTCCCGGCGTGCCTCATAGTCAGATGTTATATTTAGATGACATCTGGGAGAAGCTGGAGGGACATTTTTTTTTTTTAGAGTCTGTGATGGCTAGAAGAGCAGAATCGGTTTTTTGGGAAAAAGAGAATATATCAGTCTTATCAACTCTATCAGTCTTGTACTAGTTCTTTTTAAAGTCAATTTTTTGCCCCCTCTGAGAGGCCATGTACAGGCTAGTGGTTAGGGCTCACAAGCTCTGGAGCCATAACGCTTGAGTTTGAATCCTGGCTTGGCCACCCACTAGCTGAGGGACCTTGGGCAAGTGTCATAACCTCTCTGTGCCTCAGTCACTGCATCTGTAAAATGGGATAGTAATAGTATCACCTTCATAGAGTTCTTGTGAGGATTAAATGAATAAAAATACATGTAAAGCCCTCAGAACAGTGGCAGGAGCCAATAAGAATTTTCTATTATTAGTTTGAGAAAACTAAATAATACACCGGGAAGAGAAATTTTTGAGTGATCCTAGAGATGACCAAGTCCCGGGATTTATGAAACGTGCTATTTCTGGACTAAACAAAAATTCTTGATTCCCTTTTGGGGTTCTAGTTCAGAAAAGGGCCCACCATACCTGTGATTTCAGGGCTCTGGAGAAGGCGTTCCTGACTTCCTAGATGTTGACACTGGGCACCAACAGAGCATGGCCACCTGGAGTGTCTCAACCAACACAGCACTTCCTCGTTCTGGCCAGACGGACTTCTGGTCCTGGTGGCTGAGATGCTTGTGGTTCCAGCAGATTTGACAGGAGAATGGGGAGAGGCTTGAGGACTCAGGGATTCTGAAGATGAAATGGGAAGGAATGAGAAGCTCTGAGTGGGGAAGGAGGGTGTCGAGACTGGGGGATGGAGGGGTTGGAGGAGCTAGGGCAGAAGGACAAACTTTCCTCTGGTGTCTGAGATTGAATGCCCGCCAGCTGTTCTGCGGTTGCGGTGGTGGGCATTTTCTTTTTTTCCACACAGGAGTAGCCTGCATCAAGTGGCATTTCTTAAATGTTAGTGTGCAAAGGAATCCCTGGGCATGTGTGTTAAAAATACGGATCCTAGGCCACTTCCAGAGAGTCTGATTTCTGCAGCAGCACTGTGGTGGGTCTGGTGATTTCTATTGGGGCGTCTAAGGCCGGTGGTGCCCTAGAACCTAGAAGGAGCAGAGGGGCCATGATCTGGTTGGGGGTAGTGACCAGGGGCTTCTATGGAAGCTGTACTTGTCCTGCAATCAACATTTTAAGAAACAGAGTGAATGTTGATTTAAAGGAGCTTTGAGGAGCTGGTGGGGATTATGGGGCTGGAAAGTCTCAAGCTACCACTTGATATCCCTACTCTCTGAGGGCCGTGTATTGAGAAACACTGTCAGAAAGTAGAAGTGGGATGTTCTTTAGGTGAACCACAATTTTACAGAGTTAAGATAAGGCCCAGAAAGGTTAAGTGACTTCATCAGAGTCACACAGATAGTTAATGGCAGGTCTGAGACTGTAACTGAGCATTCTGCTTCTCCATTCAGTTCCCCGTTCACTAAACACCTGTTCCCGCTGGGGTGGGAGCCTGGGGAGGGGAGACGGTGAGAGCAGGAAGTAGTGAGAATTGGAGGGAGCTGGGCGCAGGGCCCCAGAGGGTGTGGCAACAACAAAAATTTTGCCCTATTGAAAATGGAGTCAGAATTAGGATAGGGAAAATTTTGGCTGGAATTCAAATGGTCAAACGATTGCTATTAAAATACTGATAGAGCGAATCTTTTAAAGGCAACATGTCCCTCCCAGACAAAAAATATTCCAAGTGTAGGACTTTTTTTTTTTTTTTTAATCCCAGGGAGGGTGCATCCCCTAATGGAGCTCACGTTTCAGATTTTCTTCCTAGTACCAGAATCCTCATATTGGCTTTTGGCTCTCGGGGGCAGTCGGTGGTGGTGGCGTGGCCGTGGGCCGAGGGCCTGGGCGGCGGGACTGCGGCAGCGCGGGCGGCGGGCAGCGCGGGCGGGGCACTGCAGCAGCGCGGCCCCCGGCGGCCGGCAGCGGCCCGCTCGAGGGGGCGCTGTGGGCACTGCCAAGCGTCCTTTTGTCAGCGCGCACCGCCGAGAGAGCTCTCATTTCCTCCCCGCCTCTTGCGGGAAATGGATTTAATTCTGACGGCAGGGCTGTAAGGCACGAGCGGGAACGAAAGCCTTTTGTCAAGGAGTCGCAGCCTCTGTTGTCTGGGATTACCACCGACGCGGAGAAGCTGCATTGCTGGTGGAATTCCAGGCAGCGCTGACAAGTGCGGTGCTGTTAGGATGGGTAGGAAACATTGCTCTGCAGATTAGCTGGGTGCATTTATTAAGCAGATCCAAAAAAAGAAAAAAACACCACCACAAAACAAAAAAACCCAACAGCCCACAGTGGAAGACCAGAGATGGATAAGATGCCGTGCAGGAGGTAAGCCCGTTTGGGGAATGGGCACTGTGGGCTTGCCTTGGTTTTTATTTTAACGGAATTTGAGACCCCTACAGCATCCTTCCACCGTGCGGGAGCTGTTTGGTCCAGATGGGTGAGCATCTGTTAGTGAGTGCGTCTGCGATGCAGCCCTCCCCCGCGGCTGAGGGTTTATGCCTAAAGGTTTCTGTTGATGGAGAAACCCTTGGAGGTTCTTAGGAAAGCGGTGCAGCCGAGCGCTGGCCTCTGCCCGGGGACAGTGGGACCCACTCGCCCGGAGCGCAACGCCTGACAGGTGGGGCTTTCTTCTCGGTCCGGGCGGGCGGGTGGTAAGGCTCGCCTCGCGGGGCCGCGCCTCCCTTCCCTTCGCGCTCGGCCGCCGCCCTCCGGGGAGCCGTGCGGGCGCGCTCGGCGGGGCTGGGCGCGTTCCTCGCGGCCTCGCCATGGCCGGGGGCGCCGCGCTCCGCCGCAGCTGCGGGGCGAGCAGGTGAGGCGTCGGCTGCCGCCCGCATTTGGAGCAGGGGAGCTGGCACGTGAGCGCGCCCCGGTGGGTTTGGATCTTTATGCAGCTCCACCAATTTGGAGGGAAAAAAGGCCACTGTCCCCGAGGAGGTCTGGCCACTCAGTTCATCTCTTAGCTTCCATCTTCCCTCCTCTCTCTCCTCCGTCTCCCCTCCCCTCCTTCGCTCGGGAGGAGGCCACCCTCTGGCCGGGAGGCGGCGGCCAGCGTCTGCTTGTTTTGAAATCGCCACCACAGCCTACCTGGTGTTGGGGGGCAGGGTGGGAGGGGCAGACTGCTTTAGGATGCTGATCAGGCGCTCGGGGCTAGCCTATTGTCTTGCCTTTTCTCCCCTTCCTTTTCTTCTCTAATCTCCACCCCCTTGCCAAAAAAAAAAAAAAAAAAAAACCCAAAACGAATGAGAGAAAGGGAAGGGAAAAAATGTCCCAGCCCACATGCTATCAAATTCTTTTAAAAATTGTCATTTATCTGACACATGATTATTTTCCATCTGTTTCTTTACACCCCCTCTTGACCCCTCTTGCAGTTGCCGTCTAAGATTCAACTGACTCAAACGAGCCTTATGGATAATAGAAATCAAATCTCAGTTTCCTAAATGGACGTTTTGTGCTTTCTGACTAACCCCAAAGGAGGCGTTGGTCTGGCATCCTGGCAGGAGCAGATGATCCGAGGTGGGGACTGCACTTCTTCCACATTTAGTGCGTGGGGCTAGGTGGGGTACATGAGATGTTTAATTGGCGCAGTGAGGGGGGTCCTCAATAATGGGATTTGAAAATGATGTTTCATTTTAAGGGAAAAATAGTGAAAGTTCTGTAAATGAGTAAGACCAGAGAAGATAACTGTGAAGTTTCATACTTGCAAGTCACTCCTCCCAGTAGCATATGAATAGTATCTGTTAGAGATTTTAAAAAGGGGTTTCGGCCATTTACTATTTTTACTTTATAATGTTCTGCCTTCATTCTAGAAAGTGATCAGATTTCTCAATGCCTAGGAACCAGGATGTCACCCAGACCCCCTTACTCACCTCTGCTCCCCATCCCCCCATCCCCAATAGGGCACAGTAAAAGCAAACTTTTCATTATTACTTTGATGTCAATACATTTTAGAGAACCACTAAAGATAAATGTTTCTTTGATCCACAATCCATAACATTTTTGTAGCAAGCCCTATGTTCTCTCTTGTCCGCCCGATTGCATAGCCCTGTTAGAAATGTACTTGTCACATACAAAACACACCACACTGCCTAAAACAACACACCGGGGGTGGTTTCTAGGCTAGGGTGGGATTTGCTTTAAATATTGGTCTGGTGCTAGAATTAGCAAATCTCAGTTATTCTTAAGGGTTTACAGGTGATCAAATGTGTTTGTTGGCAGAGAGTTTAGTGTCAAGATTTTAAATATATATAAAAAAGACTTTAATAAATGTATGTATCACCTACCTTGTTCCACAAGGGAACTAAGACAGTTTACGGGGATTCATAAAATATAGCAAGGTAGACTAACTTAGAAGTAAAGGAGAAAGAAAAAAGGAAACTAAGGGTAGAGACTAAAATGGTATTAAGAATGAGGCTATGGGGCTGGCCCGGTGGCACAGTGGTTAAGTGCAGACATCCCGCTTCAGCGGCCCGGGGTTCCCCGGTTCGGATCCCAGGTGCAGACATGGCAATTACTTGGCAAGCCATGCTGTGGTAGGTGTCCCACATATAAAGTGGAGGAAGATGGGCACGGATGTTGGCTCAGGGCCAGTCTTCCTCAGCAAAAAAAGGAGGATTGGCAGCAGATGTTAGCTCAGGGCTAATCTTCCTCAAAAAAAAGAATGAGGCTAATACACAAATACGAGCATAAGACCCTCTACACCTGCTATGAGGGGGAAACAATCCAGGTCTAAACTTTCTAGCAGCTCATGCAAAAAGGAGAATTGACCAACCCATGGCTCATATGTTTTATTTATTCGTTGACTCATTCACTCACTCGGTCACTCAACAACCGTTCAATGAGGACCCACTACGCGCCAGGCTCTGTGAGAGGCGGTGGGAACAAGGGGTGAAGCAGACAGATGTGGTCTCTGCCCTCACGGCACTTACGGACAAATGCAGGAAACTGGTATTCATCAAGAAAGCTCTCAAATGAATGTCTAATTACAAATGGTGATAAGAGCTGTGCAGGAAAAGCATGAAGCAGGAACGGTCACATGTCCGGAATGTGAAAACACGTAATAAGACTTCTTAAGAGAAGTACAACCATTCTTGATCTAAGAACAGAAAGGAACTTTCTTCAAATATGACGCAGTGTTTGGAAGGATGTCCTCAATCGTGTCCTTGTCAATCACAAGGGTGGATTTCATTCGGCTGTTTCGTATGCTGTCCCTCAGCGTGAGCTCATGATGTCACACTGTGGGTCTCTCAGACCCCTGGGCTTCTCGGGATATATGTATTTTGAGGCATCTGTGTCTTCTCTAAGATTATTGGTTTTATTTCAATGATAATCGTTAATAATGAGTAATAAAAATGTGTTCTGGATCATCTTGATGGCAACCCAAAAACCAGCGCTGGGGCCTGTGTTTGCCTCTGTATCCTGCCATGTGAGCAGGGGCAGCCCTGGTGGCTCCCCTCATAGCATGATGGGTAGGGAGGGGAGTTTAACAGAGGTGTGTGGAGAGAAAGGGCAGTCCACACAGGGCACAGCTTGCCAAACTCGAAAGAACAGCTCCTGGGGTGGCCACTGCTATATTGGCAGCGAATGAAACTCTCATGTCAATTCACCTTCTACAGACTAAGTTACAGCAATTTAGTAGCAGCAGGTGTTGTAGTAAAAATGCAATGAAAAAGTTACTGCTGCTGGTTTCAGCAATAATTGGATTAGATCTCCATTTAAGACTGGTTTTGCAACCCCCCAATAAATACCTTATGTCCAAAACAATGAGACAGGTAGTTTGCTGTAATGGTTAAGTGGGGCCAGACTGCCGAAAGTAGTAATTTTTCTACTTATTAGCTGTGAGACTTTGGACAAGTTACTCAACCTCTCTGTTCTTTAGTTTCTTCTTATGATAATATGTGAATAAACATGTGGTACTGAGTTCACAATGATACTGTGAGGATTAGAGGTATTACATGGGAAAGACTTGGAGCATATAGTAAGGTTCAACAAATGTTAGTGATTATTACTATTTTTATTAGTATAAAATGGCCCCTCATTTATGTACGCTTTCCAAGATGGTTTGATAGCTGAATTTTAGATTATGGTAACTTATTATCCTCAAGGAGCAAGTGCGTTTCTGAGGTTATTAACATTGTTTTGCACAACAAGCTTGATGCATTGTCTGCCTTAGTATTGTTGAAGTCGAAATTCCGATAATGATGCCACAGACTAACTGGACCTGAAGCTACGTCTTTCTATTGCTAAACCCAAAATGATGTTTCAGTTTCAGCCAAGCAATATCTGTTGCAGTGAATTAATTTTATTAATTTGACATTATAAAGCTTGATAGTTGTATTTATTTGCACATTCGTTTTGACATCTAAGTTATATGATAGCTATAAAGTATAGGTGTTTAGAACCAATCTTTATGAGAGTACATATTTAAGTTAGATTTTAATAAAAGTGACTTAGGTCAATGCCGGGTCCATGAGAAATTTTTTTCCTTCCAAAGGGATTTCTATATAGTTTAGCCATTTTGGACTGTGTACAAGGACACACCCAAGAGTCTTGGCTTGGAATTTTTGAATCTCTAGAAGACAGATTGCAGCCAGTATCTGACTCCATATACCTGGACTGCTATAGTTTTAGCCTGAAAGAATTTTAAGGCAGTAATACCAAAAACCGCCTCTGTCCTCAAGAACAACAGCAAAATGCCCCAGACACAAAGAACACCTGCGGAATGGAAAGCTTCCAGCAAAGGTTCATCCTGGCCTGTCTTCCCAGATGAGCTGCGTGTAGAAGGTTTGCCAATGTTGTTGAATGAGGTGAAAAGAAGGTCTATTCTCTCTGGAGGACAATGTTCAATTGTATGGATTAAAGCAAGTTTATGGATTATATTGTCCAAACCTAATTTTAAATTTTCTTTGTACCTAAGTGATCTGTCAAAGATTACAGGAAATATGTTAGTCTCCCACTGTAATCATATTTTTGATAGCTTTCCTTTTGATATATACATATCAGAGACATATGCATTTATATGTATACACACACATAGTACATGTCATACATGCACACAGTTATATTTGATGCTGTGTTACTTAGGGCCCTGGTTGCCCAGGACTGATGGGTTTCCTGGGATGGGACTTTTGGTACTAAAACCAGGGCAGTGCCAGGCAAAGGAAGACAGCTCCGTTTTAGTTTTAGAGGACAGGGAGAGGACAAACAATGGGCCCAGATTCTATAAGGATTTTCTAGAAGATATGGTACAGTGGTGCCAACCAACATCAGCCAGCCCCTGATTCAACAAGGGGCCCCCCTGGTAAAAGTCAGGGATGTTCTCCCAGCTGAATCCTAGAATAATCTTTGGGCTCATTGCACCAGGCCCCCATGGCTGTGGTGTGGTCGGGGAAGGGTGGGGTATATGACAAAGGGCTCTAGGAGCTCTGTCAGGACCTTCTACTTTGAGTGACCAGGCCCCCATGTGCTGAGGGAGCCCCCAGTAAACTGGGACTTTAACACAGCCAGCTTCAAATCAGGTCAGTTCTGATCACTCCAACGGTTATGGCTAAAAATAAACATACGTAAGTACATGATAAACAAATGCAACTTGTCCCAGCAGTAAATATTCCTAACGTATTTGATCTGACAGAGGACCTCACCCCACCAACAGCCCAGGCAGGACCTGATGGTCAGGGAGTTTAGGATGTGATTGCCTGAAAACAAATTTCAGTGCTCCATATGATATCCGGAATGGTCTTCCCTGGACCCAGCCTTCAGGTGGCTGGAAAGAACTTGCCAAGCCAAGTAGCAAATCCCTCTGGTTTTTATGAGCGGTAGCTCTAAGGGCCATTTGGCACCCTCCACCCCAGCCCCACACACATGTAGATGGTTGATTGGACCAGGCATGGACCTGTGAGGACTTGGAATCTTAGGGCTAGTGGCCATATTAGGCCCAACAGGGGAGGGGGTCAGGGTGAAGAGACCAAAAAAAGGAGAAAAAAGCAACGAACCAACCAAAAACAGACATGAAGGAAACCATGGGCTATCCCCCTACTCCCATCACCAATTTAGAGAAGAAGCCACTTGGCTTCCTTGAGATGGCCACAGTGATTCCAGTTCTAGTAGCTTCCATGAGGCCCAGGTAGACTTTGGTCCCTATGTTGATGAGGTTGCCCTCCATCCTGCCTGGGCTAGTTTGCTTAGGTTTCTGTTTCTACAACCACACTGCTCCTAGCTAGAACTCTTGATTATTCCACAGCCTCCCACTTCTCTTCCCTGCATCGAGCCCAGCCTTCCTCCATCCCTCCACAGAGATCTTCCCAAAGCAAAAATCAAATCTTGTCACTCCTCTACCCTCAGGATAAAGCCCAAAGCCCTACCTATCTCTGCTGGTTGACATCTTCTCCCTTCACTCTCTACCCCCTAGGTGGGCTGAACCACCATCTTCCTGGACGTGCCCCCTGCCACACATCCCCCACAGCTTCCACACCTTTCACAGGCTCTGTCCTCCACTTTAGATGCCCTTCCACCATTTTTTGTCTGGCAAGCTGGACCTTTGCGGAAGCCAACCAAATAGACAAACTTCTAGCAAGCCTAATGAAGATAAAAAAGAAAAAAATTTCACAATACTAGAAATGATGTATGAAACAAAGGGGAGAAGAAGAGATTTGAAATCATAAGAACACTACGCATTATTGTATCCTAACATATCCTAAAATCTTGATGAAATGGATCATTTTCACAGAAAATATGAACTACTATTTATTCTAGAAATCAAATGTCATGTTCCTGGATGGGAAAAATGGATGTTGCAAAGACGTCGATTCCTCACATATTCTGCTGCGTGGATGGCAGCCTTCCTGGTAACCAGAAGTGATGCAGATTTGTTCCTATTTTTACATTCCTTTGGTAATTTTCTGTGGAATTTTGAAAGGGGTAGTTAACCGCATATGCTCAATTGCAAATCATTTTATTGATGAGAAAGCCAATACATGTGTATTTGAATGTCATTTATAAATTGTTTTTCTCGAAGAACAAATAGAGTTATCACACTTTGAAATGCATGGAGACTTTATGAAGACAGAATTCATTTCACAACCGACGTGATCTTCCGCCCATCTTATTTTATTGAGTATGAATTTCATCATGCTCGCTTTCTTTACTCTGCATGGAGCCCATATAAGAATCTCTTGGCTTTTACTTTGGTGTAAATCTGTGGTGAAAAGACACTGGAAAAGTGAGGGTGGGTTCAGTTTTTTCCTCCTTTATTCGTGTCAGATGGCAGAGCATCCATACTGATCATCTTAGCATTCCCTTATTTAGAATTTATTCTCCTTCCCTCTTAGCACCACATTTCTCTTAGATCCTTCCAACACCCTCATTTGTGTCCTAAATTAGCTACATCTGTTACCATAGTTATGCACTATCCAGCTTAACCCATTCCAAGCTTGTTCCTACCATATTGTGCATGAGACTTCTTTTCTTTTATTTCATAAAATACACCAGTATTTTTCTTTCTTCTGCCCCCCAATTTTTATTGTTTTTAAGGCAATGCATGTGCATAGTTAATAAATCACATGGGACTGAAGATCTTCTAAGAAAAAGCAACAATCCCTGCCCACCCCCATCCCTTATCCACAGGCAAACCACTTTTAGCTGTGTTTTCCGTTTTGCTGTGGTAACCGCTGTATCTCAAAATAATATGCATACACTGCTATTTCTGAATTTAATCAACTTCAGTCATTGTCAAGTGACTTTCTGCCGTGATAATCAAGGATGTAGCTTATTTACACCATGCTTGCATCTTCTCACCACCTTTCTCCTGGTCATCCCTGCCACTCTAGACAATGCATTTATTAAAACCAGATTTCTTAGTCCATGGACTGTTGATTGGGTCACGTGACTCTCTGCTCTGTAAGATAAGGCTATTACCACCACCTCTCCTTGCCTGCTTCCTCCTTCCCTCTAGCTGTGCAATTACTTTTGCATTATCAATGTTGATGAAATATTCATCCTGTTCCATAGCCATGGTTGGTTTCTGTGATTTGTCTACAAGGTAATTCTAAAAGCTGAAAACTCTTACAGTGTTCATTATCTGACGGGGTTGATGTTGTTCACCACACAATAAGTAACATGCTAGGATTTCATATCCTTCTCAGGGGCTCCAAAGTCTCACCCCTTGGGTCACTAAGTGGAAAATGCTCCCAGGGTGAGGTGCAAATGGACTCTGTTGTCTGGGGGCACTAGTACCATCAGAGCTGCTCTAGTTTGCCCCTGCAAGATGTGTGGTTTCTCTGACGACCCATCGAGGGGTCCAAGTTGATAAATTCAGAAACAGCAGTGTATGCGTAGTATTTTCAGATACAGAGGTAATTACAGCTGAGTGTCTGGCTGTGGACCATTGTACGTGGGGACAGGAGGGGGAGCGGGCAGGGTCCACTGCTTCATATAGAGACCTGCAATTTGTGCCCGTGTTCAGTCTCTTTATTTCCTGCCCTCCGTAACACCTGCCATCCCAGAGCCTGGGACATCTCTAGGGCTCTGCCAGACCCATCTTCTGCCTCCTTGGCTCCAGCATTCTCTGACTGAAATCTAGGCTGAGGCATCTTTTGCTTTGAGGGTCATCAGGGTATGCTCTCTAATTTTGTATATTTTCAAATTTTTCCCTAATTAAAAAATGTCTACTGTTTTGTACTGTTTGCTGTTTTATTAAAATCTGAGCCTTTCATCTTAACCATGATGTTAAACATTAAGTCAACTTCAAACCCCAAATGAAAATAGCTAGAGTATATTGTTAAAGGACAAATCTGTTAAGTTGATTTATAATAACAGGACAAGTATCCACAGATTCTGCAACTGGGACACCCAGGAAGCAATACAGTACTTAATTAAGTTGACAATGTTATAAAGCAGATCTATAGCTTTAATTATGCAAAGGAGCCTTGTTTTTATTGCTGTGAATTGGGTTCATCAGGATTTTATGGCCAGCCAGGTGGATGCAGCCCTAGAAAGAAAAAGTCTGCTGGGAAATGAGGAGCAGGGCCAAGAAAGCGGGGCTTCTATTTGCAGAGCAAGTCCACATGCTGATCTGTGACTATCTTGGTGTCTCTCCTATTTGAGGTTCTCCATTACCTTTAATCTGCTGAAAGATTCTTTCAAACTTAGATTTTGAGAAAGAAGTGCTCCATTCCCGCTCTGTGATTCCCATGGTACATCATTATGCGGTTTAGCGATGTTTTCGCTGCTGCTCTTGTAAGGTGGTGCAGCTGAGGCTCTTGGACCAGACAGCAAGGGTGGGCTCTCCCTTTCAGGATGTCAGTCATTTTGATTCTGCCAATTGGAGGGCCCAGGTGGTTGTGGATTTAGAGTGAGGTCCTTTGTGCCCTGTTCAAGGAGGGGCTGAGATGGATGACTGCCCAGCTCCCAGATGGCAGCTTGAAATGAGCCCAGGAGTACCATGCAAGGGACTGCATCATATGCGGGTTCTTTCAAGGCTAGAATGCTGCTACTGTCGGATCTGAAACCAGTTCTTTAAAAATGATTTATTCGGATGCTGCTTATGTTGTTGGTATTATTTATTATTGTGCTCCCCCAGTATAAAACAAAAGAACGTTAAAAAAAAAACAGGCTTAGTTAACTTTAACTTTATTTTTCTTGTATAAAAACTATGTGGTGGCCACAGCTGGAGCCTGGGTCCTCTGCATGGAGACTCTGGTATGGATCTAGAAGGTCACTTTTTAATTTATGTAAAAGTGTTTTTTTAACTTTTAAGTCAAGTTTATTGAGATAATATACACACAGTAAAATTCACCTTTCTTAAATGTATAGTTCCATGAATTTTGAAAAATCTATGCAGTCACGTAATCACCACCGCAATCAAGATAGAAAAGAGTTCCTGCATGCCCCTTTCTAGTGGATCTCCTCCATCCGCCCACAGCCCCTGGCAACCACCCTTCTGTTTTTGGTTTTGCCTTTACCAGAATGTCATATAAATGGGTTCATACAGTTTGGCCTTTTGTGTCTGACTTTTTTTTTTTTTTTTTTTTTTTTGCTGAGGAAGATTCACCCTGAGCTAACATCTGTTGCCAATCTGCCTCTATTTTTTGTATGTGAGCTGCCATCACAGCATGGCCACTGATAGACGAGTGATGTAGGTCCATGCCTGGGAACTGAACCCGGGCTGCCAAAGCAGAGCGTGCTCAACTTGACCACCAGGCTGCTGGGGCTGGCCCTGTATCTGACTTTCACTTTGCATAATGTTTTGAGATTCATCCATGTTGTTACAAATATTAGTAGTTCATTTCTTTTGATTCTGGTAATATTCCTTTGGATGGCTTGTACCAGTTTGTTTAGCTATTCACCCATTAATGGCCATTTGGGTTTTTCCAGTTTTTGATGATTATGAATAAAGCCACTATATATATTGGCGTACAGGTTTTTGTGGATGCGAGATTTCAGTTCTCTTGGGTGAATACGGAGGAGTGGGACTGCAGTGTGGTGTGGTAACTGTATGCTGAATTTATGAGAAACTGCCAAACTGTTTCCAGAATGACAGGACCATTTTGGATTCCCACCGGCAATGTATGAGAGTTCTTGTTGCTCTGTACTTGATATTGCTAGTTTGTTTGTTTGTTTTTATTGTAGCCATATGATAGGTATGGGGTAGTATCTCATTGTGGTTTTAATTTGCATTTCCCTAATGCAATGACTCCGAGCATCTTTTCCTGTGCTTGGAAGCCACGGTATCTCTTCTTTGGTTGTTTCTTGTCCCTTACAGGTCAGTCGGACCCTAACATTCTAAGGCAAATGGGGGAAGGATGTTTCCTTTGTCTCAAAGGAGGAGCAGAAGCCTGAGTGGGAGCGGGCTGGGGGGATGTGGGGAGAGTTGCCTAAGACGAAGGTGATGGCAGGGGGGTGAAGTCAGGAGCTGGGGTATCTGATCCTTTCCTCCCGCACAGACTGCTTCTGGAGCTCTTCTCTGGAGGATTTCATGGTTGGTATTATGAGGGGCTGTTCCCTTGGAGAGGGAGGGAGGGAGGGAGGGAAGGAGGAAGACAGCTGTAATATTGATTCCATTTTTTATTTGCTTACTCCAAGTTTAGTTCAGTAAATATCTCTTTAAAAGAGGTAAGTTTGGCCAACATAACCCCTATTGTTAATTTCTGGGGGGAGAGGAAGGGAGGGTTACATAAAAGATGTTCAAGAAAATGTGTATTTGAATTTGTTTGACATAGGGGCTCAAAGAGATATTTGTACACCCGTGTTCCTAGCAGCATTATTCAGGATAGCTAAAACAGGGAAGCAACTCAAGTGGCTATCAATGGATGAAGGGATAAGGAAAATGTGGTATATACATACAATGGAATAATATTCAGCCTTAAAAAGGAAGGAAATTCTGACGTATACTACAACCTGAATGGACCTTGAGGACATACACTAAATGAAATAAGCTAGTCATGGAAAGACAAATACTGTATGATTTCACTTATGTGAGGTACTTAGAGGAGTCAAAATCATAGAGACAGAAAGCAGAATGGTGGTTGCCAGGGCCTGGGGTGGGGGGAATGGATGCTTATTGTTTAATGGGTATAGAGTTTTAGTTTTATAAGATGAAAAGAATTATGGAGATGGATGGTGGTGATGGTTGCACAACATTATGAATGTATTTAATGCCACTGAACTATACACTCAAAAACGGTTAAGATGGTAAATTTTATGTTACATGTATTTTACCACAATAAATTACTGTAATTTACCACAATTACATAATACACAATACGTGTATTTAATGTGATTGAGGTATACTAGCAACAATGAGTGATTTATCACAGTGGTCAGTAAGTTTGTATGGTTTGACTATGAATATCAGTCAGTCAGTTGACAAGTGTTTACTGAACACCCTTTGTGTGCAGCCACTGTTCCAGGTGCTAAGAGGCTGATGTGAACCAGGTGGTCACACTCTAGTACGGAGAGAAAGATGCTAAACATGTGAACAAACAAATGAATAGTGCCAGGCAATGATACTTGTTATGCAGAAGATAAATTCAGGTACAAGAGAGGGTGATTGGAGAAGCCTCTTTAAGCCAGAGTGGTCAGGGAAGGCCTCTCTGGGGAGGTGACATTGAGCCCACTCAGGTGGGTTAAGTGGGCCTGGGTTGGAGGATAAGGCAGTGGTGGCTGATTGCATGCGTTTCGTTATGCTATTTGAGACAATATCATTGGCTGAGAGGGAGTGAAGAAGGTGCGAGATTTGGGGAGAGACGATAAGGTGGAAAACGATCCCCTTGAAGAGTCTACACCGAGGAAGGGCAGGTTGCCTGGCAATGTTAAGAAATCATTTGAAAGGTGTGGAGGGAGTTTTGAAATTAGTCCAGTCCTCACAGTTGTGTGCAGGGGTCACTTGTTCAGATGCACGCCAGGAGCAAGTTCACGTAGTGTTTAACCAAAGGTGGGCGTCTTCGAGGTGAGAAGGACGGAGGACAGAGGGACAGAGGAGTTAGAAGTGTTTGTTACCCTGGTGGACCACCAGTTAATTTAGCCATATTGAAGAGGGATGTGAAGATGGAGTTTGGGGGTAGAGAGTGAAAAAGTGAGTAAGAGGTCTTGGAGATGTTGAATTGTTCGAGGGGGGATATCAGAGCAGGTGAGCTGGAAGGGCTGGGTCAAGGAGGAGGATGTGAAATCCAGAAGTTGGAAGTGGTGATCTTATTGGTTACAGCAATATCTATACGACCACAGCAGTGAGTGGCTGAGGCTGAGGTGGAAGGAGAGATGATTGGCATTAGAAGCCAAGGAAACGTGAGGTTGGGTGTTGGGCAGATCACTGCGTGGATGTGGATGTTGCTGTCGAAGTCATCAGGAGTGAATAAGGGTAATGATGGAGAGGAAGATGGGCAGCCAGGAGCTGAAGTCATCAGTGAAGGAGGGGAGTGACCCGGAGAGTGGTAGAGGATAGCTGAAGGGAGGGTGACAAGAAGTCTAGTTGGAGGGAGTGAAATCCCATGGCAATGGGGTTTTTGAGGCAGTGGAAAGAGATGGATGTGGCTGTAGGGCACAAGGTGGCTATCTACACTGCGTCCAGGCCCTGAGGATGTGGGATGTGTGCTGTGAGAGAACAGTGTGCTCAGGGGAGAGCCAGGCTTTAGATTTTTGATTTTGAGATCACAGAAATAGGGCTTATGTAGCTGCATTAGCGAATGCTGCAAAGAATTATGTGATTGTTCAATGAGATTGGTTTCCAAGCAGGAAGAAAGGTAACCAACGAGGCATTATTGACTTTGGGCTTGTTCAAAACTCAATTAAAGGCAATTAACAGTATCTGGTGTTGTTTACCAAAGTACTAGTCCCCTGAGGGATCTCCTAGCACTTCTTGGGAATTGTGAGTAGAGAAGAAAGAACTTCCTCTCCTGAGGCATCTTGTGTTTTCATGTCATTAATTCCTGCGTCATCCCCCAGCCATAAATCTAAGAGAGAGGATGAAGCCTTCTGTCCTTTCATATCACCCTCTTGCTGTGGCTCTGCCATGACTCCCTTGTCTAGCCTTGCTCTGCTGATGGTGACCTTTAACATAATAAACTGCTTACGAGAATAATGAGAATTGATGGGGAAGATGCACTTTCTCATAATTTATGGGTCATGCATCAGAACAGGACATTTTTGGAGGAATGAAGCACGTTATGGGAAAACGGGGTTTCTTAAATGCATGGCCAAAAATCTCAGGAAAGCACCCTGCACTACTGGCAATCCTGAGGCGTTTGCTTTTCCACTCTCCAAAATGACGAGTTCGCACTTCCTTTGTTGAAATCTCCTTCCCTCCCCACCCCTACCCACCTTGCTAGGCCCTAAAGCGCAAGAATAGTGATGAGCACCCCATGGCCTGCCCTGGGCCACCCAGTCTTTCTTACGTAGTCTCCTTAAGGGAGCTCTTCCAGGCCTTATCTTTAGATTCCATTTGTATGCTGAGGATCCAAAGTTTATATCTCCCAGGAGCTATAGCTTAGTGCTTCTCAAACTTTAACGCGCATGCCGATCACGTGGGGTTCTTGTTAAAATGCAGATTCTGACTCCATTGGTCTGGGGTGGAGCCTAAGATTCTGCGTTTCCAACAAGCTCCCAGGTGATGCTGATGCTGCTGGTCTTGATTTTTTGAGTAGTGTTGAGTGGTGAGGATGCAGACTCATCTACCCAAATGCCTCCTTGACATTTCCACCTGGATGTCTGACAGGCATCTCAGACCAAACCTGACATGACCCTATTAGAGTTCTTGATTTCTTTCCTCTAACCCACTTTTCTCTGCATTACATCATCCTCCTGGTTGCTCATGCCAAAAATCTTGGAAGTGTCCTTGGTTTCTCTCTTTCCTTCAGTTTCCCATCCAATCCATCAGCAAATTTTATTGGATCAGTCCTCTAAAACATATCCCAAATCTTTCCACTTGGCTCCATAATAATAGTAGTAGCTGACGTTTACTGAGTACTTCCTGTCAGGCTGTGTTAATGATGGCTATAGATTGAATGTTTGAATTCCCCCCAAATTCATATCTTGAAACTTAGGCCCCATTGTGATGGTATTTGGAGGTGGGGCCTTTGGGAGGTAATTAGGTCGTGAGAGTGGAGCCCTCAAGAATGAGACTGGTACCTTTACGAAAAAGACCTCAGAGAGCTCTCTTTCGTCTTCCGCCATATGAGGACACAGTGAGACGAGGGCCTTCTATGAGCCAGAAAGCAGGCTCTCACCAGACGCTGAATCTGCTGGTGCCTTGATCTTGGATTTCCAGCCTCCAGAACTTTAGGACCTAAATTTCTGTTGTTTATAAGCCACCCAGTCTATGGTATTTTGCTATAGCGGCCTGAGCTAAGATAATGATATGCATTTTTATTTATATGTATTTAAAGTCTTATTATCATGACAATCCTGTAAGGCAGATGGTATTATTAATCCCAATTTTTTGAGTAAGAAAAGTGGACACATAATAGGCAGTAAATAAATCTTTGTGAATTGAGTAAATGAACGATCTTTATAACTTATAACTTACAGCTAGGTAGCACTACAGAGACTTGCAGTTTATGTTTTTAAAAAATCCAGTTCATTCTTTTGGTTAATTTTCTCCTTGGCTGTAAATATAATAGTCAGTAGTGCTGTTAATATACTTAGAGAATTAGGGAGACAGTATCTTGTTTTAAGGTTTCTGTGTCCTTGCAAAGCACAAATTACTTGCAAATGTCCACAGGCAAATATCCAAAGGGTATGTGTGTTACGGAATTTGTAGTCTCATTGCCTTCCTCAAACCAGCTTTGACAAGGGCTTTATGCATTTAAAACATTAAAGCTATTTATGTCTGACAATTACAATATTGTGATGCACTTTATGAAGACATTATGTCTTGTGTGTCCTTGCAAAAAGCAGAGATCCTTTTATTTCTCATTACATCACTGCATATTTTGTAACTTGTAGGATATATTGAGAAAGTGACATTCATGCTTCAAGATGTATTCCTTTCCTAAGCTTCCTTTACATTCATCAATTTCAAGGGTTTTGCGCTGTGTGTTGGTCATTACACTCACAAACCGTGATGAGAAGTGGCTGGGGTTCAGGAAGAAGCAGGCTCCATGGTCAAGTAGATGGAAGCTAGTTCATATGAAGACAGGCGAGGAACTTGTGTTGGGTTAAGCGACTGCTTTGCTATGCTGTTTATTTTAAAGGAAATCTTTAGTAACCTTATTTATAAAATAAAGACATCTTTAGTAATAAGAATAATTCACTTAGTTTTATAAGCATGAGTTTCTCTTAAGGGTGGCAAAGAGAAACACACATCATTATTGTCCTAGTGATTTCTATCACAGCCTTCTCCTAAGAATCAGTCCTCTCCTTTAGAACTTTCAGTATGCCAAGGCAAACATTAAACCAACATAACACTGCATTCTTTTCTCTAGTTCAGGTCAAAGGAATATCCTAGAAGTAGGATTCTTATATATAAGTGAATTCTTATACATAAATGAACTCAGAGAAGTGCTAAGCATTAGCAAGGGTCTTCTTGGCTTTACATTTCTGAGTAACATGTGGCAGATGTTGCATATGTGGAACAGTCCCACTGGAATTCCAGCATGTCAAAGCGGAAGGCACCGTGGAGATCTTCCAGTCCAACCCCTGAGTTATGGAGCGCAGACAAATGAAGCAGAGAGAAAACAAGGCACTGAAGGCGAGGCTCGTAATTCCTGGCAAATCCGGGGGTCCTGGAAAGCTGCTCTTCAGGCCATTTGTTTCTAAATGTCAACTTCTCCCTTTTTTAATGTCAGAGTTTTCAAGATGCCATTTAGTTTCAAGGAAAAGAGACAGGAGGAATATGAGTTCCTTACAAGAATCTAAAAGATGGTGGAAGAGATGGGTGGGGCTGAGGTAGGCTCTCTAGATGGCCAGGCCTCCGTGTTGATCTTTAGTTCTCATCCCTGGACCCAGGAAAAAAATTACAACAATTTAAACTTTGTTACAATATTACAAAGTATATTAGTTTCTTTAGGGCTGCCTTAAAATGTGCTACAAACTGATGGCTTAAAACAACAGAAATTTATTCTCTCATAGTTCTGGAGGCCGGACATCTGAAATCTAGGTGTCAGCAGGGCCCTGCTCCCTCTGAAGGTTCTAGAGAAAAATCCTTCCTTGCCTCTTCCTACCTTGGGCAGTTTCTGGCAATTCTTGGCATTCCTTGTTTGCAGCTGCATCACTCCAATCTCTGCCTCCATTGTCACACGGCCCCCTCCTCTGTGTCTGTGTGTCCTCTGTGTTTCTGTATGTCCAAATCTCCCTCTCCTTATAAGGACCCCCACAACTGGATTCAGGGCCCACCCTAATCCACTGTGACTTCATCTTAACTTGATTATATCTGCAAAGACTCTATTTCTAAATAAGGCCATAGTCACAGGTTCCAGGTGGACATGAATTTTTGAGAGACACTATTCAATCCACTGTGCAAAGTTACAATGGTTTTATGTTTTAACTTTTGCTAGGAATTTATACTTGTATGTCCTAGAAAGGCATGTTGTTTCCTTGGTCCAGGAGAGAAAGAGAGAGAAGTGCACGTGGAGCACTGCTTCCCAAGTGTATCCAGTGGACACTATTCCCAAGAAACGTAACATGAAATAAAAGTTTCAATGGTCAAAAGAATTTGGGAGATACTGTACTCTACCCTCCTCTTGAAGCATCACTGGCTCCTAGGATATCAAAGGTTGGGAGTGGTCCTTTAACCAGGGCCTGTGTCTGTGTAACACTCTACATTGCTTAAGCATTGCCTCCAGCTTCATGAAGCAGAAACCCAACCACAGTAGCTTGGTCCAACAAGGGGTTTATTTCCCTCATCTAGAAAGTTCAGAGGTTGCAGTCTGGGGCTGGCACAGTGGCTCGTGACGGCACCAATGTGCCAGGCTCCTTCTGTCTCTGCTCTGCCATGCTTAGCAGGTGGTGTTCTTTCTCCTGACAGTTTGCAAACCAGCTACTCCATTTCCAATCTCCCAGCTCCCTTCTAGATAGGAAGAAGGAGGAGGAAGTGGTGATGGAGAAGGGATAGCATTTCTATCAGGAAATTAGACTTTCCCAGAAATTCCCAGCAGATTTATGCTTACGCATTGTTGACTAGGATGCTATGAAATGATTGCTCCTAGTCTCAGGGAAGACTGAGAAATGCAGTTTTTTTGTTGGATGCATCGTACCCTGCACAGAACTGAAGTTCTGTTAGGAAGGAAGGAGGGATGAATATTGCCTAGGCAGCTGGCAGTGACTGCCACGCACATAATTTCCCATGGCATTAGTGACCGCGAGATCGCCCTTGTTAAAATTTGTCCCCATTGTCCTTCACAAGAGAGTGCTTCCCATAGAATTCCAGGTTTTTAGCATCAGCCTCCAAATTTAATCCTGCCAAACATTTTAGCGCAGTACAACTCTCGAAGTTCAAGGGTGCCCATACTTATATGGCACCAGGATACACTGAGTGCCTTCTAAACGATTTAACGGCTTCTGTGTGTTTGCACTCCTAATTTCGTTTTCTTTAATGTGTTCTAGTGGAATTTGGAACTTCCCTCTTTACAATTCCAAATCCCTTAGATAGACAGCTGCCATATGTAAAGTAATACACTTGGAATGCATTGTGGAAGCATCGCCGTTTCTTCTGGCCAACATTCAAAGCAGAGAAAAGGCAAAGGCTTCTACCTTCTCAGAGGCAATGGATGCTGCCTTGTGGCTTAAGAAACCTCATTATGGCAGAGGTCTTCAATGATCCCCGCTGTGGTCACACATTCTAATCACCAGGGGAGCCAAAGCGCATGCCTCCATTCCCAGGGAGGACCTGTAATGAGGAGCCTCTTGTAGGAGAAGGGGCCAGAAAGGTCTCCTTGTCCTTTTGGTTCTCCCTCTTTTACTTTGTGTGGTCAGGGAGAGCACACAGGCCAAGGGAGAAGAGGCTGGTTAGTGCAGCATAACATAACAGAAGCTGCAATGTCAAAGAGAAAGAGACAGAGACAGACGGCAGATTCCAGAAAAGGTTTCCTTTTTTATCTCTGCTTGAATATGTGACATTTCTAATCTTACCTCTGGAGCAGGGGAGGAGGCGGAAAGGACCCCCATGATAAGGCAATCGGGTCCTCAAACCTGAGAAGAGGAATGTTCTTCGCAAGTGAGGGCCTGGAGGTCTTGGGGGAAAACAGTCATGGAGAGGATGTCATTCTCCATTCTCTGCTCTGAATACAAGCTCTTTCCCTCATTCTGGGTGGAGGTAACCAATCTGGGATGTCAAAACACCCATCAGCAAAACGTGTCAAGATTTTTAAAAAACCATTAAAATTTTACATCATAATAGATTTCTAAGACAGCACAGGTCACAATGGCCTCATATTCAAAGGGAGCAACTGAAAGGAGCAAATGCTCTTGTACCATTTTGGTAGTTGACCTAGTGTCCAAAAAAATTGAATTTCAAATTGTAACCCCCCCTGAGTCCAAAGGAAATGATTTGTTTATCACTGTGTAATGTTTCAGAAAGGTCAGCCTGAAAATTGTAAGTGGTTCCAAGCAACTGACCCATAAAAAGATACTGTCCCTGGAACGCAAAATGTATGTAGAAGGTATAAGGAAGAGGGTAATGTAGCAGAAGACAGAATGAGTTTCTCTTGCACTAGTGACTGTGCTGTGGCATGATGGGAAAGCATGTGGCATGATGGGAGAGGATGTGGCATGATGGGAGAGCATGTGGCATGATGGCGGAGCATATGGCATGGTGGGAGAGCTTGTGGCATGATGGGAGAGCTTGTGGCTTGATGGGGGAGCATGTGGCATGATGGGAGAGCTTGTGGCATGATGGGGGAGCACGTGGCATGATGGGAGAGCTTGTAGCATGATGGGAGAGCTTGTGGCGTGATGGGAGAGCATGCGGCATGATGGGAGAGCACAGTTTGTAAACTACCAGGTAAAGAATTGACCCCAGGTATTTTGACACCCAAGCCAGTGATTTACCTTTTTGCCCCAGTCTGGGAGGTGGCAGAGTCAGACTGGCTGAATTAGAATCCCAATTGTTTCCACTTACTAGCAGTGTGACCTTGGACACATTGCTTTTGCTTGGTTTCCTCATCTTGACGGTACCTACTTCATTAGGGTTATTATGAGGATTAAAGGAATGATTGCATGGGGTTAGTGCCTGGCCCCATGCCTGTTCCAGAAGTGTTAGCAGCTGCCAGCTCAATTACTATGAGTGCTTTTCATATTGGCATCCCCTTTAAGGCTCCAGAATGAGAAGGAAGCTGCGTAGTATGCTAGGTACTGAAATTGAAGAGAATCATCACACAGACTCACCATGATAAATAATTCCGCTACCCACTGCTGAGGGCCGTAAGGCGTGGAGGAGAGGCCTATTACTTCTGCCCGAGAGATCAGAGAAAACTTCACAAAGAGGTTGACATCTGAGCCGGGCCGTACAAAGCACAGAATACTCCTGCTTGATCTGATTCCTTCTTGGAAGAATCCTTTTAAGCCCAAAAGCTATTTTTTATTTATTGGGTACTGTTTTCTGAGTAATAATCACAGTTGCAGGCTCCCTAACTCATTATTATTTGAGTTCTGTCAAGGAGATATTTATTATTTACAACTTTCCCCTACTATTTACATAACCTGTAGGATTTAAAAATAGATTTGTTTCACAGTGAATTTAGGTTAAAATAGTCCTTGTTTCGGCCATAATCTACATGGTGAGATATTTATGTAATATGGACAGTTAATCTGTCTCTCTAACAATTGGCCACAGGGGCTGGACTCAATTTATCTCCTCTCTGCAGGGTCTTCTATTATCTTTGGATGTGCACCTCACGTATGTCCCTGAGTGTATGCAACTGATTAATCATAAAAATGATGACATTCCTTGGAGTAATTAGACATTATATAAAAAGCATCTGCTGTGCTTTCTCAAGAGGGAGGGGCAGGCAATCCTCCAGTCAGCACAGATAGCTGCTCTCCCTGGGGGGATGTCTTCTGAGGCGACAGTCTGCCTGGGGATGGGGATCTGGCCCCCAGCACATGGCATTTGTCTGTCTTGTGCTGGGATGTTAGAAATGCTGTGCTAACCTCAGAGATGTGGCCTGTGTTCAGGAGGAGAACAGCCCCCTTTACATCTAAGTACTATTTCCATACTCGTAAGGCCTCCTCCCCACGGCGTAAACTTGCTCCGTCTCTGGTTCTGTATTTTGTGGCACTGTCTGGAAAATGGGTGTGGAAATAAACAAAACAAAAGAAAACAAAACAATCCCTAAACCTATAGGAAGGGTAGGGTAGGGGCACTTTAATAGTTCACCTGGAATCTTAGGTTCCGTTCCGTTAACGAATCCAAAGCCTGAAAGAAGAGAACCAGAGGGCACATCCAGGTCACTACCAAGTCCTGTTTGATTTTTCATCTCCTAAACATGCCTAAACCCATGCACTTATCTCCGTCTCCCCCATGCCCTGAATCTAAGTCCTAACGCCCCCATCTGGACATCTGCAGTAGCTTCTGACTGGTTTCTCCACATCCACTTGTGCCCCATCCCCTGCTCTCTTGTTCACACCGGTGCCAATGTGAGCTTTCAATATGCAAATTGGGCCTTGCTATCCTCTTGTTTAAAACCCATTAGTACTTCCGTTATTGTTAGAAAAAAGGCTAAACCTCTCTCTGCTCCGGTCTCACAGCACTTGCTCTCTTGCCCACTCCGCTTCAGCCACACTGGACTTCTTTCTGCTCCTTAAACTCACCAAGTGCTTTCCAGCCTCAGGGCCTTGGAACTAGCTGTTCCCTCTGCCTGAACTGCCGTTTCACGGAGTCTCCCTTGGCTAGTTCCTTCTTGTCATTTAGAGCTCAACCTAAGTATCACCTCTTCAGAGGGCATTCTCTCTCTCTCTCTATGTATATTGAGAGAGATATATGTATTTACATACATAATATACATACATACATATACATCTATATTTGCATACACATATATAATTTTTTTCTGAACTGTTTGAGAATAAAGTATAGACGTAACGCTGCCCATTTACCCCTAAATACCTCAGTGTGTATTTCCTAAAAACACTCATTCTTTTATATAACCAAATACAGTTATCAAAACCAGGCAGTTGGGGCTGGGCCAGTGGTGCAGCGGTTAAGGGCTCATGTTCCGCTTCAGTGGCCCGGAGTTCACTGATTCGGATCCTGGGTGCGGACATGGCACCACTTGGCAAACGCCATGCTGTGGTAGGCATACCACGTATAAAGTAGAGGAAGATGGGCACGGATGTTAGCTCAGGGACAGCCTTCCTCAGCAAAAAGAGGAGGATTGGCAGCAGATGTTAGCTCAGGACTAATCTTCCTCAAAAAAAAAAAAAAAAACCCAAAAACCAGGCAGTTAACACTGGTACAATCCTATTATCTAATCAACTTTATTCATATTTTGCCAGTTATTCCACTAGTATTCTCCATAGCAAAATAAAACAATTTTTTTCTGGCCCAGTATTTCATCCAGGATCATGTCTCTTTGGATCCCTTCAGTCTGGAGGAACTGTTCCTCAGTTCTCCTTTATCTTTTGTAACCTTGACATTTTTTAAGGGTCCAGGCTAGTTATTTTGCTGTGCGTTCTTCAGTTTGGATTTGCCTGATGTGCTCTCATGATAGGGTCAGCTCATGCATTCTCAGCAGGAATACCAGAGAGCTGATGCCATGTTCTTCTCCCCGCGTCCTGTCAGGTGGCGCACATGGACTTGACTGGCTAAGGTGGTGACTGTCAGCCTTCTCTACTGTGAAGTTAGTATCAGTCTCTTGTAATCACTAGTATCTTGTGGAAGATACATTCTGAGACTGTGTAAACATTCTGTTTCCCATCCCAGTTTTGCCCAATAGTTTTAGCATCCAGTGATGTTTCTTGTTTGAGAAATAATTATTACCAGGTTGGTTGCCAAATGGTGAATACATCATTCTTTTTTTGTTTGTTTTTTCTTGAGAGTCTGTTTTTCTATTTTTTTATTGTGATAAAATATACATAACATACCATCTTACCCATTTTTAGATGTACAGTGTGGTGATTGCTCTATTTTAATTCTCTTCATAGCTCTCATCACTCTGGGTTTTAAAAATTATGTTATTAATTATCCATCTAGGATGTAAACCCCATGAAAACAGGATCCTTACCTGTCCTGTTCATGGCTATATCTCCTCTGGTGCCTGGAACACTATCTGACACATAGAAGGCTCTCAGTAAATATTTGATTGATGAATGAGTGAGTGAGTAAATGGCTGAATGGATGAGTATGACCCAGCACTGTTGGGCTCCCACATGTCACCCTCCCCCCTGCCCCGGATTCTCTAGCCTCCTTGGCTCTGCCCTGGCTACACTAGCCTTCCTTTGATTCCTCATGTTCTGGTCCACCACAGGGCCTTTGTACCTGCCAGTACCCCGACCTGGAATACTTTTTCCTTCCTGCTTCATTGCTGACTCTATTCTTCCCTACAATGTCAGCTCAAATGTCACTTCCTCAGGGAAGCTGTCTCTGACTTGCTTTACTAGGAGGCCAGATTCTCCAACTACAGGTATTCCTGGCCCAGTTGTGTCTCCTTCATAGCAGCTATCGTGGCTGCTGGGACAATAGTTTCTGATTACTGATCAATGCCTGTTTCCTGCACCAAACTGCAACTTCCATGCTTGCTGGGCTGTTGTGTGGTTTTGCTCTGCCTTCGCCCTTCTACATAGTGTTTGCTGAATGCTTTTTTCCTCAGTTGAATCACTGGCAACATGTAACAACAGTGTTCATTTCCTTCTGCAAGTGTTCAATTTACATAGTGTTGATTGAATGAGCACCTCAGCCAATTTAAATCTTTAGTGTTTTGTAGAAAATTCTTCTTGATGTGATTTTAACACTAAGAAGTGTTGAACAATGCTATTAAAATTTTCTTTAGCTTTGACTTCTGTTAGATATTTACTCAGGATTTTAAAATAGTCAAATGCATTTTGTTTGGAAAGCTAAGCCCAAATGCTTTCATTTTCAGTGCTGAATGATGTGTAAGCAGGTGATATTGTGGACCCTGCATTGCCAAATGAAGCTCTTGGGTTTATTAAAAATATCAACAAGATATACAAGGTAGGGTACTCTTGTTATGTTTCAGAGGTATTTAGCTAAGTTTCTTAACAGAAGAATAAACTCAGAATAATTTCTTGCTTCGTTTGAAATATTTATACCAACACCTTGCCTTGGAGAAGCCAATAAACTTACCAATGAAAAATGAATGTGCTGGATTTCCCTACCCAAAGTATTATAAGTAATTCTGAGAAGGAAGTATTTAAAACATCTTAATTTGCTTGACAAATTAAAACCTTGGTTTGAAGAGCATTGCCACCTTCTTAACAGCTTGTGCTTTTCTTCGCCATGCACAGGGGTGACTTTAAATAAGGTCCAGCCTCAGCTTCTGGGAAGCCTCTACTTCTGGGTTTTTAAAACTGGGTTAATTTAAGAATAAGCCTGACAAATCTTTGAGAATTTTACAAACTTATTTGAGATTTACCCACTTATTGAGAAGAAAAAATATTTTTTTCCTTCTATCACTGTTAAGTGTTTTGAAGCAGGTGTTCTCCCTTACAAATTCCCTGGGTGATTGTAATGTAAAGAGGCAGCAGAAAGAGAAGCGTAAGATGCTGCCTCTGTGAGAGTGAAACGCTGAACATTTCCTGTAGAGTGGAGGTGCCTTATGCTCACGTTTATCTCACGGTGACCCAACTCCTAGAGAAAGAGAGCAAAAATTCGACCAGATTATATTTTGCACATATCCTTTTATGAGTCACACATTATAATGCACATACTCTATACCTGCACTGCACGTTATGATGTAGGGCAATACATACAAAACCACACTGTCTTCTTCATGGCCATGGAGATGTTCAAGGATAATTTTGAGTATAGCCAATTTTGGCCTTACTGATGGACTTTGGAACCTAACCCATCATAAGATGTGACTTTGCAGTAACAATTTTGACCTACTTAACGAATTCATGAAATACAGTCTTGACATTTTGGGGGGACTGTGCTATCTGACAGCAGTACTGGTATTTTTGAAGCAGGCGTTTCATTTCACACATGTATAACAAGGTCCATAGTGTAAGATTTAATAACTTTTTTCCAGGGAGCATGTGTTTTTCCCTCTTGGGCAATGTTAAATATGCATTGTCAAACTCAAATATTATATAACTTTTAAAAAAGTAACATTAAGATGTTTGTTTTACAGTGAATGTGGCCAAGAACCTCATTTTTAGGTTCACTAGGTACATGTTCTATGGTGGGGACCCTAGAGCTGTTTTGTCAGATTTCTCTCTACAAAGCATATCAAGGACTTGAGTGGATTGTATTGACCTAAAAGGTGAGCCCATGGACAGATAATAGCGACTGTATTTTCTTGTCTGAGTTTTTGTGGCCTTCCTCTTGTTTCACTCACTGTTGTCCTGTAGCCAGCAAGAGTTGAAGGATCAGTAGGTACCAGCTGAGTCTGACTTGATGTTTCACCTTGAACTTGATGACTTTGGCCACAGGCATCATCATATTTTCTTTTAAAATTGCCTCTCTTCCACCAGCAGTCCATTTCTCTTTTTAAGGGTAATTATTTCACTTCACCTAAAAGAAACAATATGTAGAAATATTGAAAGTTAGATAAGACTCTGAGAACTTAGTTTTGCCATGTCAAGAGCTGGCCCCAGATGTCGCTGAGCTGCCTGTGGTGTTTCATGGGGCCCAGTGCTAGTATTCTCCGGTGATGTACTTGATGGTACATTTTCACGTGAGCAGAATGAACAGGCTTTACTCTCCAAAAAATTACCAGCTCAGAAATAGAACTTTCCTATCCAAGGACAGTGTCTTAGGCAGTTCTCAAATCTGCAGAAGGAAAAGAAGTCATAGAAAAGAAGAAATAGCACAAGGTACTGGTAGTCTCAGACATATTTAAATTAGAAATATTAAGGACATGGCTTTTTATAGTCTTTCAGATTGTTAGAACAGATGGAATCAAATGCTTGTAGAATGCCTGATGCGTTTCTTTAGAACCTCCAGGGTTCTCAGAACACAGTGTGAAAACTTCTAATCGAGACCAACATCCTCATTTTATTGCTGATTAGAGAGATGTCAAAATTGATTAATTGATTTGCCTGTGAGTCCACAGCTGGATGGGGTGTGTGGTGGAGGGGCTGGGATTGTGATCCTGGCTTCCTGACTCCAGGGTGGTTAGGACTGGTCTGAAGTGAGAGAGGAAGGGGGAGAGAGAAAGGAGAGAAAAGAGAGAGAGATCCAGGAAATGCCAGAGGAGAGCAATAAATAGTGATTGCCAAGTTAGACCTGCGAATGATGGTTACCAGTTAGACTGTTTTAATAGAATTTATTTTTTTAGAGCATTTTTTGGTTCACAGCAAAATTGAGCAGAAAGTACAGAGTTTTCCCATATACCCCCTGCCCCCACACATGCATAGCCTACCCCATTATCAATATCCCCTACCAGAGTGGTACAATTGACAAACCTACATTGACACATCATTATCACCTAAAGTCCATAGTTTGCATTAGGGCTCACTCTTACCAGCTAGATTTTAAGTAAGGGCTCAAGTCGGAGGAGGAGCTTGACTTAGCCCTGAAAGGAAAAGTAGGGCCTAGATCGTCACCACCCACGAAGGTTTAGCACTTAACTGTTGTACCGCATCTTGGGGGCATGTTGTTCTCCCCGTGGCCTGTGGCTCCCTCTCACCTCTCCAAGAACTAATGGCACTTTGTAGGCCAATCCTAGTGTAAGGCGACCCTCCTGATCCAAGGCAGTGTGATGCGAGATGAACCGGTCATGGAAATGGAGCTGTTCCTGTCCTCCCCAACAACTGTAAAGCCAGGGTTGCATTGTTCTCTGTGTGGAGAATTATGCTTGGGCTCATTAAGCATGGGGATTGTTGAAAATATGACTCTCCCTAGAAGTTGCTAGAATAATTGCTGATATCCAAGGCAAACAAGCAGCCATTTCCCAAACGTCTCACATCCTTCCCCAGCGCCATGGGCTGGGCTGGCTTTGCTTGCAGGTGGCCTCTTCCTGCCCTATTTCTTGCTTCCTCCAGCCCTCATAGATTTTTGTTTTCCGTATATATGCTGATATATTCCCAATCTCATTTCCAATTTTATTTATTTGCTGCTTCTCTCCTTTACTGCTTTGCGTAAATGTGTCTATTTATTTATAACCAGCTCTGGGATTAATTAATCAATTTTCTTCTACTAATTTTATTATTATTATTATTATTTTTAAAGATTGGCACTTGAGCTAACAACTGTTGCCAACCTTTTTTTTTTTTCTGCTTTTTTCTCCCCAGATCCCCCCAGGATATAGTTGTATATTTTAGTTGTGGGTCCTTCTAGTTGTGGCATGTGGGACACCACCTCAACATGGGCTGATAAGCAGTGCCATGTCTGTGCCCAGGATACAAACCGGCGAAACCCTGGGCCGCTGAAGCAGAGCATGCGAACTTAACCACTCGGCCACGGGGCTGGCCCAAATTTGTGTTATTTTAATTAATTTCTTTTCTCTTTCCTTAGATTTATTCTGTTTTTCTAACTTTTCAAGTTGAATGCTTAGATATTTTATCTTCATTCCTGTTAATAAAAGTAGTAAAGGCTATAAGTCTGTTTCTAAATGTGGCTCTGGCTGCAGCCCCTAATTATCAATATGTTGTGCCTTCCTTGTCATTTTCTAAATAACATGCAATTACAAGTTAGATTTCCTTTCTGAACAAACAATATTTAGGGGAGAGTTTTAAGATTTCTAGGTGGCAGGTTTTTGTTTTTAAAATTTATTACTTGGTTTTAATGTTTTGTGGTCATAGAATATGTCTTTGTCAATTTTAAGGATTTACTGAAAGTTCCTTTGTGTCCTAACTTGCAATAAATTTTTATAAACGTTCCGTTAATGTGTAATTCAAATATCTCTAAGACCTCCATTCTGTTTTTAATATGCAACTTACCTTTTCTTTCAATACGAATCAAAGTGTCACTCAAGCCCCTGTTCTACAAACCGTGGGAAGGCTCACGCCTTCCACAGATTCCCCAAGATTTTTCGGGTGGAAGGGCATGCATTTCTTGGTCCATCATACTCTGTGTTATTGGTGCTTCTGACCCTGACCTTCCTCATGCTATTAGTCACGCAGGCCAACTACACTGCGGTATCAAGCTGCCTCATGATCTCAGTGGCTGAGCACAGCAGAGATTCTCTCTTGCTTCTGCTGCATGTCTGTTGAGTTTTGGGGGGGACCTGTCCCATGTCTTCCTTACTCAGAGACTTAGGCTGATGGAGTTGCCACCATCTGAAAATTGCTGGTGGCTGCAGCAGGGGGAAGGGTTCTAAACTGCTTCTTTCCAGATGAACTCCTGTTCATATTTCATTGACCACAAAAAGACACATGGCAATGCCAAACTGGAAGAGAGTGGGAAATTATCATTCTTTCCTATACTCGAAAGTAGAGAGGAGGCAGATACTGGTGAACAATAGCGTCCATCATACTTGAGAGCTTGCCTCCCAGAGGAGCTGCCCTCTTTGTTAATACATTTGCCCTCACTAAACACTGTCCTTTCTCCTTTCTTCTCCCAAAGCACCACTAACACAAGGCTCTTCTACATGTCAGACTTTTAATCAAAGGATTAGGCATACAGAAGCTATTTATATGTAGGGCCGGAAACAACTTTTAAATTCAAAGTCAGACATCAATGATTCTCGAAATTTATTGGCCATTCTCCATTACGGAGAATTTCTCCCTGGCTGTTTCTTTCTATAGGCCTCTGTTCTTCGCTGTGTTCTTGTCCCAGGGCCCCTGCCTGTCGTTGCACCTCCCATCCTTCCCCACTCGCTGTTGGTGCACCACTTCTGATTTTCTTGTTACTTCCTCTGCAGGGCAACTTAGCCCTTTGTTTCACCATCTTCTTCCACATCAAGGCTGGGGAGGGTTGGCGAGTAAACGGAAAACACTTCTGACACCAAATGTGTGGGTTTTTTCCCACATTGACCAATTCTCCAACACCAGCTGGATGTCCTATAATTCAATTCAATTCTGACGCTGTCTACCTGAACTTAGTGTCAGATCCTACAAGTTAGGGCTCAGTCCCACAAGACTGCCCCCACTTCAGATACCAACTGCAAGTCTAACCCTCTGCATACTTCTGACTGACTGGCTATGAATCGGTGGCTCCCACAACCCGCTCCTTGGGTTCAATAATTTGCTAGAACAGCTCACAAAACTCAAGGAATCATTTACTTACATCCAGTGGTTTATTATAGAATAACAGACATGATACAGGATACAGATGACCAACCAGGTGAAGAGGTACATAGAGTGAGGTCCAGAAGGGTCTCAAGCGCAGGAGCTTCTGTCCCAGTGGAGTTGGGGGGTACCATCCTCCCAGCACATGGATGCATTCACCAACCTGCAAGCTCTCCAAACCTGATACTTTAGGGATTTTTATGGCGGCTTCCTTGCATAGGCATGATTGATTATTAACTCAATTTCCAGCATCTCCTCCACCTCCTGCAGAGAATGGGGAGGTGGAGCTGAAAATTCCAAGCTTCTAATCGTGGTTTGGTCTTCCTGGTGACCAGCCCCCACCGAGGAGCCATCTAGGAGCCCACCAACAGTCACCTCATTAGAACAAAAGATGTTCCTATAACCAAGGAAATTCCAAGGCATTTAAGAGCTCTGTGTAAGATGCTTCTATCGCCCTTATCACTTAGGAAATTACAAGTCTTTTAGGAGTTCTGTGTTAGGATCTAGAGGTGGAGACTGGGATATATATTTCTTATTATTTCACAGCAAGGGAGACAGGAACTCACTTTTCGCATTTTAAGGAGCCCATCAAAAACCAAACCAAAACAAAACCCCCACTCTCTCTCTCAGGATAAATAGTGCTTCTCCTAGAATGAAGAAATGCTTTGCTGGAGTGTTTGTTTTATCTGGCATTTTGTCCTGCTCTAGACACATGCAGTGAAATTGCTTTCTGTAATGTTAATGTATAACGTTAGTGTACATCTTGTCAAAATCTATTAGTTTTCCGAGTTTGTAATGTGCAAATGTGGACAGCGAGGGATACCTTTAAGGCTAATTAATCAACCTATTCAGGTTTTTTATTTCCTCCATCCTTATTTTAGCCTCTTTAATTTGTCATGGACTGAGAAGCATATTAATTTCATCTGTTATTATTGGGATCCTGTTATTTTCTCATCAATTCTCAATAGTTTTTGCTTTATATATTCCGTACAATACTATGCTATTTGATGCATAACAGTTCAATATATTTTCGTTATGGGAATTACACTTTTCAAAAATAAAAAGAATCTTTGTAGGGGCTGGCCCAGTGACATAGTTGTTAAGTTGGCAGCCCAGGGATCCCAGGTTCAGATCCAGGGTGCAGACCTATACACTGCCCATCAAGCCATGCTGTGGCGGTGTCCCACATATAAAATAGGGGAAGATTGACACAGGTGTTAGCTCAGGGACAATCTTTCTCAGCAAAAAAATTTAAAAAAAGACTTTGTGTCATCTAGAGGTTTTTATCTTGAATTTTATTGTCTTTGATATAAATATTACAACCCATAGTTTGTTTACATTTACTTTTTCCTGGTACATATTTGTCCAGCTAGTTATTTTTAATCAGATTGTATGACCTCATTATATATATATCTTTTTGTAAGTGGCCACAGGTGGATTTTTTTCTGACTCTCACACCCATCCTGTCACAGCCACTTCTTATTTGTTTCTTCAGATCTCTGCCTGCAACACAGCGTCGTAATCCATGTCGGTCCCTGGCCACGTTGCATGACTGACATTGCAATCCTGGTACAGATGTGTGTGAGAGATGCTCACAGGGGTGATATGTGTGTAAAATAGCTCTGACCACTCAAGGTGCAGCTTCCACATCATAGTGAGAAGTTTGCTAAATTTTCTGGAGGGTACAGACTCTGAGGCAGGACGGAGACAATGGGGAAGGAATAAGGCCTCACCTTCTGGCTGTGGAGCTTTCTCTCCTCCAAGCGACAAAGACAAGTGCCTGTATCAGTCACTGTTTGTGCCTGTCCTTTCACTGGTCTTGTGATGAGTATGTGTTCATCCATCGTTCTGACTCTATCTAGTCTAATTGTCAGTCTTCATTTCTGGAGTGCTTATGAGTTACGATCTGATTTTGTGTATAAGTTGATATTGGTTTACAGTGAAAAGTTGGGGGAGGGTGAGTTATGGATCACTAACCAGACACCATCCTAAACTGGAATTTCTTATAATATTTGTAATCATTTAAAAAACTCTGGTCATCCCTTATTGGATTTTTGTTTTCATTTATAAATAAGTCTCTCAAGTATTGTTTAATTAAAAAAAATAAACAAACTATAGAAACAATTGGAGGCCTTACAGTACACTGGACTTGGGAATCAGATGAACCCAGTTCCAGCATTCAACCCTGCCACTTGTTAGTTGTGTTTTCCTGAGCAATTTAAGCCCTCTGGGCCTTCGTTTTCTTTTCTGTAAAATGGGGAGAATAATTCCCACTCGAAAGAGTAGTAGTGAAGATCAGAGTTAATTTGTGGATTTTCGCCAGAATTTGCTCTCTTTGGGCCTCACATGGATGTGAGAAGCTGAATCACAATCAGAAGAATTCTTAGGGAGATAGAATCAGAACAGGGAAATCTGGATGAATTAAATGTTTCAAAACAGTGTCAAGCCTGAAGTATCCCTTTTATATCAGGGTGGGTCTCCCTCTCTCAGGAATTGTGCTTTCATGAGCATTCTGGGTGGACTAATGATTCTGCCTTCCTCCAAGCTGATATTATTTAAGTATCCATTCAGTCTTTCTTTCTTTTTTTAAAAAGCGAGAATAGAGAGAAATGGATTCTCTTCATGTCCAAAATAAAGAAAGCATTAACATGATTTTCTGAACTAGGCAGCTTCTTGAAAGGCATATGAAAGATTCTAGAAGCTATATAATCAGCTAAATAACTTATCTGTACATAGCGCTCTATCATGTCTTATTTGTTTTGGAAATTTCATCTGAATATGGTGACAGATGCCAGGGGACTGTCATGCTTATACCATGAAACCTGGAGGGGTATTTTGCAAAAATACTTAAAAATTGTAGGTCAGCACACTCAGGGAGCTGTCATAAGTTTTCTGTCTACTCAATGGGAACAGAACCAGTTTAAATGTCACCATAATGTGAGGAGTGGTGTACAGAAACTTGAGTTAACTGGTGCTGTTTCTATGAAAATCTGGCTAACTCGCACTGTATTTCTACATAAGCTTGAGTTAACTTGTGCTGATGGCATTGTAATGCTGCTTGATGATTAGGGCTCCAGGCGTCTGTCCGACTGGCCCACCCTTTAATCCAGCTCTAATCCACCTGCTGCCCCTGAGACAGTCTTGTTTATGCCTCCGTTTCTGTCCAACTCTCCTTCCTCCTGACATGGTCTTTCTTTAGGTGTTGGGACAAAAGTCCTTACCATCTATCTGACTGTCCTCAGCCTTTCTGCTCCCCTGGCGGTTGAAGAAGACTCTGGTTTTGTGTACACAGCTTCCTCCTTGCCATGTTGTATGCTCCTGAAGCGGGGAAGAGGGTGGCTGCCAATCACGCCTGCTCTTCTGGCTTCTGGGATGGAAAGTGGGGGACCAGAGACAGGCTTGGGAGGAGAGGTGGGCAGGTGGGGTCAAGGAAGGACAAATTGAATGAGGTTATAAATTTGCATAATAAAGCTGAGGCTGTCAAGCACAGAGTGAGAGGAAACGGGGAATAGGGAAGTAGGAACAAGGTGGAGCTGGCTGGGGCAGAGGAGGAGTTTCCAGGGGTGGGGAGGGTGGAGCCTGAGGAAAAGGCATGTGGCAGCTGTGTAGGTGAGCGCAACGAATCAGAGAGGAAAAGGGGGATCTAAAAAGCACTGCTGGAGACTCTCTGTTCTTCACAGTGTTTGAGAAATTCAAGCAAAGGACTTGGGATATTTTAAACTTCATGTTGCATGAACCGTGTCCCCAGCACTGTGACATCCCTCCAGGACTGACTCACATGTGTGATGGCCTTTCGTCGTGCCATTACACTGTCAGATTAAAGTCTAGTCCTACTGGCCAAGAAGTCATTTTCTCTTTCAGTTAATCATTATGTAGATCTCTGTCCCAAAGCATGGTGGATACTCTTAGGGTTTAATTCAGAGGTCACTCTTAATTCCCCCATGTCTCTGTTCAAGTGTCTCACTGTAGCTTCCCTGTGCTGACAAGAATCATCACCATCATCATTATTATTATTATTATTATTTTTTCCTGAGGAAGATTTGCCCTCACAGAGTTAACATCTGTGGCCAATCTTTCTCTATTTTGTATCTGTGGCCAGTCTTGCTCTATTTTGTATGAGGGATGCTGCCACAGCATGGCTGATGAGCAGTGTGTGGGTATATGCCCGTGATCTGTGCCTGTGATCTGAACCCGTGAACCTGAGCTGCTGAAATGCAGCAAGCAAACCTAACCACTATGCCACCGGGCTGGCCCCTGTTATTATTGTTAATAACAATAAAGCAATCACAATAATTGGGACAGTCAGGTAAAGCACCACTAGAAGTAAAAATCCAGCTAATACTCTTTGAAGTCTAGAGACAGAAATCTTCAAATTCTTTCTCGTAATCACTTCAAAATTCTGAACACTTTCTGTAGGTGATTTCACAGGGTCTAGAATAAGCATTCCTTCATTTGTGAAAGCTTGGCAGACCCTCGACAGTCCTAGGATGTGCTAGCTGTTCTCTCAGGGCTGTGGAGGACGGAGGGAGGAGGCAGAAATGGATCCCTCAGAGTCTTGGTTTAAAGGACAGATGAAACGTGTATCCAAGTAGGCACAAGGCCAGGCAGAGGGTGCTCACTCTGAAAGAGGTGCTGACACAACGTTGGCTCAGGTTATTCAGAGGATCAAGCACATGGGGTGTTTTGGGGGCAAGATTGTCCTCAGCAGGTGTCACCTCAGGGCCTCTCAAATTTATTCCCCATGCTTGGTTTTCACAGAGAAGATCCCTGAAGATGCCGGTTGTCCTCTCCCCTCTCCTGCCAGCAGCTGGTCCACTCTCTCCTTCCCTTTTTCCTTTCCATCTTGGACTACCCCTTCATGGTGGTAGCAATAACAAGGCTCTCCTCTCCCCTCCTCCGAGACCCGTGTCCTACCCTGAACTCTCCAAATGCCCCCACCCACCCAGGAGCATTGAACCCAGGCCCTTTACCCCAGAAGGCTTCCCTGGGCCCCCCTCCCTGCCTCAGGTAGAGCACCAGGTTTGAACCATCGGATGCCAGCGGGCTGAGTCTCCCGTGTGGAGGACTGTGGGGGTGGATGTTTTGGAGGGAAAAGTGTTGGGCCGGCTTGGTGGTCAACCTTACTTCCCTAAGCCATTCCTGGTAACACGGGTCACTCATTTGGCACTTGTCCCAGGCCCTTGTCAATTGTCCTCTCCCTTTCTGTGTGGATAAACTCATTTTTTTCTATGGATTTGTTGGTGTGGCCTGTGCACCCACCCGCTGGTTGATTTGGGCTGTCGATGGAGCCCCCACTCCACTGACCAATGCTAGCGATTTTGTGAAAGGGTCTTCAGTGTCCCCAGTGGGGAGGAGATGGCAGCCCTGTCAGGAGAAGTGGGCAGAAGGCACCGCTGAGACAAGGCCCAGGTTTTCTAATTCTAGAGCTAAGAACAGACTGGTTTCCTTGACAACAGAGATGCAGTCTGCTCCTCTGCTCCTGGGGATGGGCTTTGTGTGTCTGTGGAAAGCGCTGGGACTTGGGGACAAGAAAGGCGATCCTTTCTTTATCAGGGCAGCAACCCACTTCTGAGCACTTGCCAATTCTGTGTTATTAACAATATTAAAAACTTCCCAGGTGGCACATTGACATCAGTTATGTAATCTGCACGTTGGGAATCCAGATATAGAGCCTTCCCTTCCTTTCCACTGCGTTGCCTCTGATCCTTGATGCATCCTACCATACCTGCAACAACTTTTGATAACATGTTTTAAGATGTCAGTCAAATATGTACTCACCCCTAGCGCTCTTGAAGGCTAAAGGAAAAGCATTTCTTCCTTCTTCAGCTAGCAATGATTTGTGTGGCCAGGCTGCTGGGAGGAATTGAAAATTGGCGCTTGACAAGCTGATGTTGGCTCAAACCTGCACTTGTCAGATGGCATCCTGAGAAAAAGCTTTGGGATCCAAACCCTCATTCTTGATGCAAACCGGAAGTTTCACTCAGGCTGAAAGCTGGTCCATTTGCTTTGCCCACCAGGCCTGATTTCAAGGCAGCACGTCTTGGTAGCTGCGTGGTGTTTAATTCATGCACCGCCCCTCCCTTCCCATGCATTATTAAAGACTCCTTAAAAAGCAGCCGAGGGATCACAGGGGAGAAGACGTGCCAGCAGTGATTTCGGGTCTCCCACCACATCTGCTGCCAGAAAAACTCATGGAAAAGATTCTGCACAATTGTATAGCCTATGGCAGATCTAATAAAGATGGCCCTTAGACCCTGAGCTTATGAAAGCAGCTAATTTATTCAATCATGTCTTATTTTTGTGTGTCTATGTCAGTGCAGGGAATTCTTGAATGTGAGGCAATATAGATGGGAAATTGTGAGCGGGACTTAGGTGCCAAGAGTGACTGTGATGAGATGGGAATTAATTAGCAGGGGAAGGCGGATCCAGACAGACGGATGAACAGACGGAGCCAGAACCTGGTTCCTTTTCCATGGGATGTTTCAGCGACTCCTTCCTCTTGTGAAGTTTGCAGCACTGTGGCTCGAATTTAGCGCCTGCATGTCCCTCTCCCCCAGTAACCAGGGGACAGGCTGTGGCATTCTAAAGCCTTCCATAAGTTCCTTTGTTTCCTTCATCTTCCTAAAGGAAAGACACCGACTCCTCCAGACAAACAGCGGGGTCCCGGGCTCCGCTTAGAGGAGGCTTCCTGGGCTGAGTTCTTTGTTTAGAGGCTGCCTCCCTGCCCCTGGTGCCCTTGCCACTCTGACTCTAGATGGCGCAGGATCCTCCTCTCCGTCCCCACCACCCACATTCCTGTGGGCCATCTGACCATGGCTGGGAGCAGGTGAGCCCAGGGGCTGTTTCTCCCCTCAGCCCTTCACCCCCAGGGACCAAGCTGAGACACCATTGGAGCTGTGCAAAGCACAGACTCTCAGTGAAGGAGCACCTGAGAACTGGAAGGGACCTCAGAGGCTGCCTCGTCCTGCACTTTTTTTCATGGATGGTGAAACAGAAGCCCATAGGGGCTCAGTGACTTGCTCTAGATCACAGAGCGAGTTAGTTGGAGATCCAGGACCATTCCTCTGGTCTCTGGAGTCTGTCCAGTGCTCTTTCCCCACGACACAGCCCCAGGAATGAATGCCTGCTTAGTGCCCTGGGTTCTCGATGGTATGGCGTACGGTTCAAGTGTATCCAGGGATTGGGAAAGCTTTCTGTTTCATACATACATGATCTCGATTGGTCCAGACACACATTGCATTCTAATGTTTCTCATTCGGACAGAAATGTATTGAGGACTTACTGTGCACCTAGCATCGAGCAAGGTGCTTCTGCGTGGATCTGGATTTTTAGATGGGCTTTAGGGAGGAGTGTCACTGGCTACATCCACTGCTGTTTTGGATTGGTTACAAAATGGTTTTGCAAACTGTAAAGATCCATAGGCCTCATACTATATATTTTTGTACTGCTTCATGGTTTGGTTACAAAACGCTAACTTTGTCCTACCTTACTACAGAATCATGGCTAGGTTCTCACCTGCTGCCTGTGCCACTTACTCCTCTGAACCCAATGAGAGGGGAGGGGAAAGTTGAAACTACGGCCATGAACATCACCTTGGGGCATTGGGTCTAATAGAAGATCGGCAGTTTCACTTTGCCTGTGGTGCCCCAGAAATGAAGGATGCAAAATACCCCCAAAGAATTTCCTTCCGTGTCTTCTGGTGCAGAGCCTGCTGCCTGTTGAGCAACAGGTTTGGGTAAGGGAAACTTAAGGTTGGTTGGTGCAGCATCTCCCTCCTGCTGTGGGCGTCAGCAGGGAAGATGTGACATGTGGGCTGGCCATTTGGCAGATGCTGCCTAATGAAGGTGGTGACCCAGGGGAACGGCAGAAAGCCAGCAGAGTTCAGTATACATCTCTGTAGGGGTCTGCAGAGGGATCGTCCTTTTCCCCAGAGCCCGTCCATACCTCCAGCAAGAGGTTGTGCAGCCACGAATGGTCAGTGGGCCCTCAGAAATGATGCTCTTAGAAGGGCCTTGAGGGTCATCTCATTGCACTTTGGTCTGTACCATCTTCTTCATTTAGCCAATTCCCAGCAAGCACCTCCTCTCTTTCAGGCAGTATTCTAGGTGCCAGGGACACAGTGATGAGCAAAATCAGACAAGGCCCTTCCCTCTTAGAACTTCTGGTCTATTTCTTTGTTATTTTTACAATTTTGAGAAAGAAGGTTCTACACAATGAGCTTTTCCCCAATGGCACTCAGTCTTTCCTGTTATTTCTGTCCCCTGCCTCAGCGTCAGCCTTTTGCTCATGTCTCTTCCTCTCTCCTCAAAGAGGCAGCATCTTGAGGCTGTAGAGGGTGTGCATGGTGGGAGCCCGGCCAGGCAGGGGGTCCTAGGCAGAAGCTTGGCCAAGCAAACCTTCAGCCTGCATCCTCCCGGTGCGTCTCCCTAAGGGTTCCATGTTCTCTTCGGGTTCCCTGACCTATGAGCTCCTGATGTCTGAAACTCCAGGAGGAAAGCTGTCTCATTAGGTCACACCGATGTAGGGAAGATTAGCAAATATCTGATCAACTCTCCCAGGAGTGCTGGCCTTTAAAAACAGGAGACCTATTTAGCCAAATAAACCTCTCAATGATCGAACTTCAGGCACAGAGGAGCGGGCTGAGGATGTTTAGGCAGCCCGGTGAGATTTGGAGGCAGGGCGCCCCTAGCCCCCATTCTGCACCTGTGGCTTAGTTTGCCTTGCTGCAGGCTCACACATGTGGGGGTCATTTTGCTCTACTGACTGCTGTTTTCTTACAAGGGCCGTGTGTACACATATGTGTGTGCACGTATGTCCATGTCTTCTTGTTAGGTCACTGTTTAACTTAGACACATCTGTGTAGCTAATCTTGGCCCATCAGCCCTTTTGAAGAACATTAATGTTCAAGGTGCCCAAGAAGGTGCTATGCTCACATGTCCCCATTATGCAACCCCAGGGGGCTCAGGGGAGTCACACTCATCTTCTCCCACCACTCCATCTGCACGGGGTGCAAGAGACGAGATATTTCACGTATACTATCCCAGGGCTTCAATTTGGGAATGAAATAGAATTCATTTTCTTGATACTATCTTTCACCAGTTACAAATGGTAACAATTGCCCGTGGGATTCTCGAGAAATTATGAAGTGTTAATTAGCAGAAGCACTGTGTATTTAAAATATATGGCATATTTAAATAACTGTTAAATTAAACCTACTTTGCAGAGTTGAGAAACCATCTGGTCCAAAAATTTGAGGAGTTGAATTTTGCTGCATATATTAAGAGAAATATTTAAACGCTTCTGGAAACGGTAATTGTGGGTCACTTTTGTTTCCTTAGATGTGGAAACTGAGGCACGGAAGCAGGTGGTGACCTGGCTATGGTCACAGCCTGGGCCACTCTGATGTGCCTTCATCCCCATAGTAAAGGTTTAAATTGTTCCTCACATCCAGAGGGTGTGTTTGGAACAGGAAAGGGCTGTGGTTTCTATGACTGGGGCTGTTCTAGAGAAGTCACGTGTCTCAAACTTGTCGATCCCAATGACTCTCAACTCTTTTGCCTTAAAAGTGAAAAGCGAGCATTCCCTGCCATGTTCTGCAGAGATGAGGAGGACAGAGGCAGGAAACCCAGTCCAGTCCCTGACAACTAAGTGTCACTGTGTCCTTCTTTGGACAAATCACACTCTCTCGGCCTCCGTTTCCTCATAAGTTTAATGAAGGCGGAGGGGAAGATTGGGCTGTGTATCAGTTAGGGGCTAACAAGGGAAATATGAACTTCTTCAAGTATCTCAATAGAGGGAATTTAATGCAGGACATTTACACAGGGCTTGGGGAGGTAGCCCAAAGATTAGCCCCAGTCATAAGTCTTGAGTCTAGAAGTAGAAGGTGAGAAAGTGGAGTTGTCCCAGCCCAGGGGCCAGAGTCACTCTGCGGAAGCTGGAATATGGTGGGCTTCTCAGGCGGGAGCTGGGGCCATGGAGGAGGAGATGCCACTTGAGGCAGAGAGTGAGGGAGGAAATGCCCTGGCGTCTCTCCCCATCTTGGGTCAGTGCCTCCTATTGTGCCCAAACCAGCAGGAAGCCAACTGACATGGAGCCTGCAGGGGTCAGCAGGGAAAGCTGAGGAATGCTTAGGCAGCCCTGGACAGGCTGCCTTTGAAGTCCCCTATAACTCACATTCAATGAGGGCTAGAACTTCAATGGCCTTGTGGGTTTGCCAGTGGGGAAACCAGGCCAATAAGATCAGAGTGGTCTTTAATGAGACTCCCCTACTCCCACCATCAGAAATAAACATTCCCAAGGTGCACCTACTTTTTTCTGCACTGGACTTGCCTCTATAGGGGGAAGAGGAAACAAGTCTTCAGATAAGGTGTTTATGGGTGAGGGGAGGAGGGGAAGGCACAAGACGGGGGAGAGGGTGAGAAACAGGAGATGGGGGAGGGGTCACACCTGTGGGTGGAGAGCTGAACCCAAGGCAGAGGTCGAAGGGCCTCATCCATGACCAGGGATGGTTACTGTCTGTGCAAAAGGATGCTTCCCATCATAAAATAGTTCACAACAGGGCAGTGTCCATAGCAGGCTTTTCTGGAATGTTTAAGGTATTGTCACACAAAGCACTTTTTCATAGAGTGTCTTCAGTCAATACCTGTCAAACTGGATTGGTTGGATATCCGCCAACCTAATGTATTCTCCTCCGGAAGAAGGGGAAGTGGTGCTAGTCACACTCTGCCATCAGCTCAGGACAAACTGCTCATGCAGGCATTTCAGCCGCAGTGGAATTTGAGGTGCCCACAGACCCCCTTCTCTGGGCTTCAGGCTCTTTATCTGTAAAGTGAGGGGGCTGGGTGTGCTTTCAGGGACTTCCCAACTCTACCACACTGGGATCTGCTCCAGGCCCTGGCAGACAGGTGCAGGAAATGGCCCCTCAAGCCATGCCAGGAGGAGAGCACTCGAGGAGTAAAAGGGACACTTACATGGCCACATCCCACGAGTCCAGGCTGAGGTCACAGCTGTGGCCTGAAGGACGGACTTAAGTAACCTGAAGTCCTTCGTAATAACTTGAAGTCTTGCATTTCTTGACTGAAATGAGGAGTATGTAGACCATAGCAATGCTTCCTACAAATCCTCTTTTCTCTGCCACCTGCTGCCCTCACCTCACATTGGTGCTCTTCTCTCAACATAAGGCCTTAAAAAACCACCAACTTCCTTGAAGGTCCCATCTTCTTGGTCCCTCCCTGTCTCCCTTCCCTGTCAATCCTGCATTGTGAAGCCCAGAAGAACCAATAAGGTGAGGCAGGCTCTCCTTGGAGTTCTGGGAGGAGAGAGGCCTGTGAGAGGGGAAAAGCTAGGAACACTCAGACATTAATCACTTTTGTCCTGACTCATATACAGAGGTGAGTAATAGCAGGAAAAGATGCCAGTTTGGTGATAAATGAGGTACTGGAGCCGAGAAGAGGGAGAGAATTAGGCGTTAGAGAATGGAAAGAACTTGACCAGGAGAAGACGGGAGGTCTGGTCTGAACCAAGCCACAGAGGCAGGGACATGTGTGGAGCTGGCAGCTGGCATGGGATGGACAGGGTGGTTCTTTCTGCTTGTCTGGGGTGGGTGTTTCATATAGAGGAAGAGTAGGAGATGACGCCTTGGTGCTAGCTTGAGCTTGAAAGCTAAGATGACTTTATCCTATTGTCCAGAAAGAAATGGCCACTCCTCCTTCCCTGAGCCCATGGCAGACACTGGAAATTCGTCCTCACATCCTTTCTGACTGAATGCAGGGGAGGACTCAAGTTCTCCTAAGGCAGAGCCACCAATCCACTGGAGTTGGTACATGATATAAAGCCTGTGACCATCTTGACTACAGAAAACAAGCAGTCATGGATGGCTTTTATGAAGCATTTTAGAGATATAACCATGTGTGCAGAATGCATTGGAGGAGGGGCTCTGGAGAAAAAGATCGGTGGGAAAATGAATGTAGTGAGAATTCAGGCCAAGGGACATCTGTATCTTCTTCTGCCCATTCCTACATTGGACTTAGTGGATCAGCTTATTTTGGTTTTTAAACCTAGGCTCTTTTAGTGGGTAAAGCTACCTCACTCCCACCCTCATCCTGAGGCATATATGCCCGTGGCCTCTCTTCTCTTGTCAACTAACCTGAGCTTCTCAATACCCCCAGTCAAGTAAGAGCCCAGGCTTCACTAAAGGCTCATTCTGGTTTCCTTTTTGGACCAAATGTTCTTCACTCTATAAAAACATGTGAGCAAAAGTACTGGTATAAATGTCTCCATCAAGTTAACTGAAATTAAGAAATTGGGATTCTGTCTCAAAGTTTCCATTCTCCCAGGAATTGTTTTGGGCCCTTCATAAGCCAGGGATGAGAAAATATTTTTTCTTTCTTTCATCCAAAAGGATGAGACCACTGCTTGGTTGACCCTGTTAGAGAGTGATAAACTGGATTAACTGGAGCAGTCAGAACCCATTAGCCTTGCCCCAGGGAGCTGCTGTTCAGTTCAGAAGCATCGACAGAGCTCAGGAAGATGTACCACCAGAGGTCAATGACTCGCATCTACTCTTTATCCCACAGCTGAAAGCTGGGCTCCTCCACTGTCACAGTGGTCCAGTGTAGTGGCTGATTGGATCTATAACTTCTGTCCCTTTGTTCCAGGGATCTCCTTTGTTGTCATAGTGCTGCTGATGACAATATGCTCTTAAACCCTTGCTACTCAAGGTGTGGTCTGTGACCAGCAGCATTGGCAGCACCAGGGAGCTTTTGAGAAAAGCAGAATATCAGGCCTCACCCCAGACCTGCTGAATTAGAACCTGCAGGTTAGCCAGATCCTCAGGTGATTTGTATGCACATTAAGGTTGGAGAAACCTCGAGATAGTTCTGGAGTCCAGAAGGCAAAATCAAGGCGTCACCAGGGCTGCGCTCCCTCCAAGGCTCTAAGGGAGAGTCCTCGCCTACCTCTTCCAGCTTCTGTTGGCTCCTGGGGTTCCTTGACTTGTGGCTGCACCACTCTAGTCTCTGCATCTGTCTTCACATGGCCATCTCTTCTGTGTCTGTGTCTTATAAGGACACTTGTGATGGGATTTAGGGCCCAGCTGGATAATCTAGGATGAGTTATCTTGAGATTCTTAACTTAATTACATTGGTCAAGATCCATTTTCCAACTAAGGTCACACTCAGGTTCTGGGAGTTAGGACATGGACATATTTTTTGAGGGGCAACTGTTCAAGCCACTATAGAGCCCTTTGGAACATTCCCAGGCAGCTTGCTTCTGAGCTGCTTGCCAATGTTCACCCTCCTCAGCTGCTCCAGCAGCTTGGGATTTTGATCTACCCATACTGTTGAAAACTGCCAAATAATACAGCATTATTGAATGCCTCTTCTATGACAGACACTGTCCTGTGTATTTTACATGGATGAATCCGTTTGATTGCAACAACCCTTTCGGGTTGCTACCATAATTGAGGTGTGGGGTAGTTCAGTAACTCGCCTATGGTCTCACAGCCAGGAGAGCTGAACCTGGGATACATACAGGTAGTCTTCACCAGAACCTGTGCTCTTCACCATATGTAATAATGCTTCTGAAATTATGGTGGGTTGAAAAGGTGGAGGAGAGAGATGGCATCCAGGCCCTTTGTCACACTTCCCAGGGATGCTGGGCACAAAGAAGGGCGAGATGGAGCGCAGGCAGCTGTCCCGCCCCCACCCCACAGCGCATGGAGGTTGGGAGGTGGGGAGGCCCCTAGCTATTATTTATTCCACCCCAAATCCTTTTTCATTTAACGCTGTATAGGTACACTTTTCCATGAGACGGCTTGGCATGGCTGAACGTCTTGTGAGTGTTTATTATCGAAGGTCTTTAGATGGATATTTAGCATGGCTTCATCCACTTTCATTCCATATCATGCCTTGGCTAACACAGTCCATTTGTTTACTCACCACTATGTGAAACCTCATTTAATTTGCTTTAAATGCCCTTGTTTTGAGTGGTGACAAGTGGGATCTCCCCCTGCACTCACCCTCTTTATATCCTTCATGATTTTCTGCCCTGGTTTGCAATCCTTTGCCTCCTGTATTTTTCCCAGACTGACAATCTCACCCCTTTCTCTTGAGTTTCGAGCTTGACTGCTAAGAAGGGCCAGAAGCCCTTCCTAAGGCGCGAGCATGTCAGATGTGCCTATAATAAATGGCTGGGTCAAGGCGGTCAGGGAATTAGCTGGAAAAACCTGCAACCCAGTCCAGGCATTCTCATCAGTGATGCAAGCCGCATTGTTACCAGCACTGGAAGCTCTAGATTACCTGCTCAGATGGACAAGTGGAGCCCACCGTTTAACACTGTGTATCAGTCAAAAATCTACCTGTGTCTGTCGGACAGAAATTCAGCAGCCAACATAACCTGCCTAATTTTATTAAGCTCAACTTCACAGCTTCATTGACATTCCCTTGAGAATATTTTATGGTGCAGTCAGCCCAGCTGTATGCTTGCTGGCAAGATGGAATCCAGACTATGATTTTAAAAATTCAGTTGTTACAATGTCAATAGACCACATGAAGAATGATTTAATAGTAGCACCAAACATTTATTGAGCTCTTAGAGCCCATAGTAGTTATTAGGCTTTGTGCAAAGCCTGTGCCTGCATATATTATCTCAAATAATCCTCTGAGGAGGTACTGTTCCTCTCTCCATTGTACAGATGAAGAAACTGAGGTTCAGAGAAATTAAGTAACTTGCCCGAGGTCACACAGACAGAAAGATGCAGAGCTGGGAATTGATCCTGGGCCCTTAATGTTCTTCAGAGCCTGGATTCTTAGCCATGATGCTGTATGGTGGAGCCAGCTCCCTGGACTCTTAATGGAGTGAGATAGCTTTGGACTCCTACTGACTTGTTTACCACCCTCCAACCCCTGAAGTAGTTCTTAATTTTCTCTCTGCTTGCCTCTCTCTCTCTGCTTCAAACATTGGGGAAATGCAGAGCAGATCCGAATGGCAGATCTAGGAACGTTCTTGGAGGGAGGATATAGGGGATGGGAACCAGCACTGGTTGAGCACCTACCGTATGCTAGTCCCTCTGGAGAACACTTCCAGCCATGGCAGTTTTCATCGGTTCAGCAAATCAGAAATCCAGGTAGTGGATCCATCTCCATTTTCATTTCATCTTGTTGTCTTTTAAGCTTTGGCCTTCTCATCCCAGTCTGGTCTTGTCTTCTGACATTATCTCCTTTTCACAGAGGAGGAAGATGCCTCCTGAGCAGAACACGGATGTGCACTGAGTGAAACCTGTGTGGGAGCCTGGCACATCCATCTGCCTTGCTGTCGTAGATCTCAGGACACGGTACCTGGCAAAAGCAGGACTGAAGCCAACAAACCTTGTCTGCCAATAAACCCCGAGTCAGTGTGTCACAGGGCTCTCCTAAAGCTCCATGCCCATTTCTCCTGTCTCTTCCCTTGGCTTCCTGACCCAGTGGATGACCTGCTGCCCCCCCATGTGAAGGGTAGTCCCAAAGTTGGTGACACTAATTTCTAAGTTGGGTTCCTATACTTCATCATTTCTAAGGAACACATTTTTCCCTTCATGTCAATATCTCTGAAATTGGGATGTGTCCTCCAATTAATGATGACTTACAATTATAATTTGCAGTGGTTTTCCTTTATTAGTAATATTTAAAATAATGATGTGTCTGTCAATGATGTCTTAGATTTGAAGAAATACAGTAATGCCAATGTTGACTTTATTTTTACCCCTCACTATCAAATCAATTCCTGGGCTTGTATCTCTCTGCCATCAAAGGTCTTCCTTGTGCTCGCCTGTATGACTAGCCTCCCATGTCATTTGTTCAAGCAGGAGATGTCTTGGAAGCAAAGCTAACTGAGTCTCCAGTATCTGATAGCCCTCAAATTGTTACCATAATGTTTATGTTTTGTTCCATCCTTCCTAAATTTTATGGATAGTTTTATGGAATCTCATGAAGTTATGAGGTGGAGGGTCAGATTTTAAGATTTGTGGATTCACCTGAGTATTCACTTCTTCGAGTCTGGTGTTAATAGATCAATCACCCTGCCACCTAGAAATGAGTTTGATTGAACTTTATTAAGTTTTCTATAAACGGAGTACCAATTTTATAACCTGGGATGTGGGATGGAGCTGGTTTCCTTGATAATTGTCCTTTTATCTCTCTGATCTTAAGTGGACTGACTATTAAGGTAATTGCTATGGTCAGTTTAGTGCAGAAATTGCCTGGAGGTATTAAAAGTCACCATTCATTGTGTGTGCACCACATTTGATTTCCAGAAAACATGTGGTTTCCTGATCACCTTTTGTTAGAAGCTATTTTTTCTGTAGGTTGTATCTTAGGGGACTTGATTTCACCTTATTTGAGAACAAAGGAAAACAGAAGTGCCTTGAGAAAAGACACTTCAGAGAAAGATAAATGATCTGGAAATCTTAAAAGAAGGACTTACCTCTTATAATAATCTGCTATAGGAGCCAGAAGAAAAATGTCAGAAAACAATCAGGTATCCTTAATATAGTTCAGAAAGAGATGGCTTCTAAAAAAAGAAGAAGGTGGTTGTAGGAGAGAATAGACCAAGGAGAAAAGGTCTGAAGTGAAAATGAAGATAAGGTAAGGAAAGTATGCAAAAAATAAAGTGTTCAATATTAGAATTAAAATCCACATTAATTTTGCTGAGTTAAAATCAGTGAAGTTGGAAAGAACAATGACAAAGTGTCAGAATGCAAGGAAAGTGTCAATGATAAAACTAATGAGGGGAAAAATGAAAAAATTTAGAGAACAGAGATTAAACCTATGGATAATTGGTGATCCTGAAGGAGACAGTAGAATAAGTGAAATGGAAGCAATAAGCACAGAGTTAATAAAACTGCCCCAAGCTAAAGAAAAGGTGTGAATATGTTTTCAGGGTAGGGTACCTGCTGTAACAACCTCAGAATCTCCAATCGGATGCTCACTGGGCTGCCTTCAGTGGCAGCCGGACTCCTTTCATTTGGGGCCTGCATCATCCCCAAGGGTCCCAGAGTTTCCACTGGATCTTCTGCATCCAGCAGGGAGGCGAGGAAGGAGAAAGAGTCGGGGGAAGGCATCCTGCTCTTAATTGCCTCGGCTTCAGGTGACAGACATCACTTCTGCTTATATTCCATTGACTTACATTCCATATGGCCCTATCCAGATGGAGGGGCGCTGGGAAACTGGGTGCCCAGGAAGAAGAGGAAGTGGGTTTGGTGAGCACATGACATTGTCTCTGACACATGGATATGCAAACACACAAACGGGTACATAGAGAAGGTGAAATCGTTCTTAATATCTTCATAATAAAATCCAAACCATACAGGATCATTGGGAGGATCATGGAGGAGTGGAAATTCAAACGTGCCTCCTATTTTTTCCATCTTATTCCTGACACCCTATGACAGCCTGCACCTCACTTCTCAGGCTCTTGGGATGTCTCCACATGCATGTTCCAGAGGCCAGCAGAGTTCCTCATGTGAGCAGTTACGCCTTCTCACACTTTAACATATTTCCTGCAGTTCCCACCATTCCCTCTTCCTGAACCTACTCACCCTCCTCCTTCCCTTGCAACTCAGAAAGTCCCAAGTCTCATTGGACTTGTGAATTTTTACAGCTTCCTCAGTCTGGAGAGGGGAGAGATGGTGTCAGATCCCTCTCCAGTCCTAGATGCAAGCTGTTCTTATAATTTTATCTGATGCCCAATTAGTGAGAAAAAAAAAAAAACCAACAAAACCAATTTAAAAAAATCCAGCAAAATAACTTTGACCTTAATGTGCTAAAAGAGCATTTATTTCCACCTCTGTGGCCTAGGATATACTTTATTCTATTAGGCAGAGAAGGACACATCATCAGTAGCTGTTTCCTGGACTTCCCGGCTGGAGGTGGGGAGTGGGGAGAGGGTAGTCCTGCCACATGATTCAGTGGGTTCCATTCGCTTTCCTATTGAAGGACAGATGCTCTCAGATTAGGCCAAAAAGCAGAATCAACTGTTTTATGTTTGAACTTGACCAAGGTGAAACTTTTCAAAACATGGCTTCATTGGTTTTAGGTACAGTCTTGCCTGAAGGCAAAAGGTAGACAAGATGACCCCTTAAAAGTATCTGTGACTGAATTCAAGGACAGCCTGAGGTGTGGAACAGTGAATCAGGGCCCGTGTCAGTTCAATTAGACAGGCTTTTTGATGAGCTTTTATCCACATAGTATGCAAGTTTGGCTGACCTTTTCACTGAAGGGACTGAGTATTTGAAGCCTGAGCCCAGTCATCCTGCTAGGTTAGCTTTGTCTCTGCATCACCAGGCCTTCCTGAATCCCCCTTTCTTTCCCCTTCGTTGGAGGCATGAAGTCCACATGGTTTTGTGGGTGGTGGCAGAGGTATATGACAAGCAAGTTAAAGCTCAGCGCTGGAGCCTCGAGGTTGGGACTTGCCTGGAACCCCGTGGTTCATGAACTCTATCAGAGCACTGTCCCCCCCGAGTATTATAATGATCTCTCTCTGAGCCACCTCCTGCTCCCGCTCCATTGTGGGCCTTTTGAGAGCAGGGATTGTGAATTACATCCTTTGGTGTCCCCATGCCAGAAACAGGAACTTGAATTGTCCTTTAAGTTGCCGGCTGAATCCTTGGGGCTTCTTCCAGGAATATGGAGCCTTGGCCTTGGGCTTTGGCCATTTGCCGACCTCCTTCTCCACCTTCCCACCAGGCCGCTTACACCTGCTCACCTTCATTTGGAGGAGGGGAGGAAAGCATGGTGAAGTGAAAAGAGAGGACAGGCTCTGGACCCAGATGGGTTCAAACCCATGCCCTGCTCTTCAACAGCTCTGTGGCACTGATCAAGTGACCCCGTTTCCTAGAACCTCAATTTCCTCACCTGAAAACCAGGATGAGGGGCCCTTCACTGCAGCACCAACAAGAAGGGCCCAGTACAGCACCAGTAGCTATTTGGATTCAACAGCCCAAATTTTGTTGATTGAGTAATGTCTTCCTTCAAGGTCTAACTCAGGTCTAACTAAGATCTAACTCAGGACATAAATGTGGACCCAAGGTTTCTGGTCTCCTGTTCCAAAAACATTGAACACATTCATTCATTTTCAGTTTCTTGTAGTGTGTTGAACTTAGTTGATTAACATTTGCCGTCATTCACCACATAATAATGTTTTCATCCAGGGTGGACCTCATATACGACGGTGGTCCCATAAGATTATACTACATAGCCTAGGTGGGTGGTGTGCTATACCATCTTGGATTGTGTAAGTACATTCTTTGATGTTCACACGATGATGAACTTGCCTAACAAAACACTTCTCAGAATGTACCCCTGTCGTGAAGTGATGCATGACTGTATACACGGGAAACTGAAAGTAAATGTCAGATGTGGTCTGAAATGAATGTGTTCAATGCTTGTTGGAAATATATATATATGTCTATATATGCCTATATAACTATATAGTTTTATTTGTATTTGTATTTTTCACCTTATCATGACCGTAGGCCTCTAGCAGACAGGGACTAAATCGTATTTCTTTTGGGAATCTTCCCTCTCATGCCCAATTCCAGTTCTTTCTCACTCTGGGCACCAATAGATACTCAACCAATGTGTGCTTGTCCAGTGAGAGGAGATGGAACTGATTCTCAGTGGTGAGAAAGAATGCTGGGTCCCTTCATTCCACAGCAGTGCAATTCCTGGATAATAGAAGAATGGAAAAAAATGCCTACCAACGGTTAGGTTTGGGGCCCCTTGCTACAAGAGTGTTAAAGTTCACTGGCCTTCGCTAGGACGGTATGCCTCAGAGAAGCTCAGACACCAGCACTTCTCAGGCCTGCTGCAGTTGGGGGTTAAAGGATTCTTCCAGCCAAGGGGGTTTCCAGAGAAAGACAGAGGGAGACTTTACCATCCCTCTCCTTCCTTCCTCTCCCTTTCTTCTTTTAAACTATTTTCGTCCTAAATGGGCACAGCAGTGACTACCTAATGTAGAACTTGGGAAATTCAGAAGCGTGTGAAAAAGATGATGACAAGCTTCACCCATAATCCCACCATGCAGAGGCATGACCTTTCTCTATCTGAACAAACCAGGCAGGGTGTGGTCTAGTCCCTTATTCAACGGTCTCCATTTACTCTGCAAAGTAACAGCAGCAAGGCCACTACGACATCTCCTCCCTCCCTTTGGGAGGTCTTATTCTGCAATGGGTGAGTTTGAGTTCTGACTTCAAGTCAGAAGCTTGGAGCAAATGCTGTGCTGTGGGGCTGGGGGTCTGGGGCATTCAGAGACTGGCACAACCATGGGGGTGGCTGTGCCCATGGCAGTAGGGGGAGTAGCTGGGAAATGACAACTTGCAGCGTCTTTCCACTTTGGGCTCGGGGTGCTCACACTGTCTGTTCCTGCCTGGAGACCTCCCACTGAAGTGGAAGGAGACAGGCCCCCGCCTCGCCTCAGTGCACACGGAGCTTAAATAGATTTTAACAAAAAGTCAGACAACTTGGGCACCTGTTACTCCCCTTCTAGGCCTTCTGCTCCTTTTATAGCTACAAGGAACAACCCATAGAAATGCGATTTCATACTCCAGTGATTACATGTACCTGGACAGGGAAGAAAATGACCTGTGACAAGGAGCGTCTTTCATGATTTGCAGTCCCCAGCTGCTCTCCTGGGAGGGTGAATCCCAAGCAGAGTCTTTGCTGAGCAGGGGTCAAGAGTGTGAGGAGGCAAACTGGAGACGCCGCCGAGAGCAAGCTCTAGGGCTCCCCTGAGCAAAGAGTGGAGGGCTCTGGGTGGGGGTGGGGGAGCGGCTGCTGGAGGGAAGAGGTGAGAGAAACACATAAAGGGACAGGGCTGAACAAGGGGCCAAGGGGGCTGTGGCTTGTGGTGTGTGGTGTATATTATCTTCTCCTCTGTCTCCCCATAATCAATGTTACAGGTGGAGTTGGATTTGTTAGTTTGAGAGTTGCAATCAATTGCTGGAATTCTGCTTCAAAATAGGCAAGAAGAATGGCTGCCGGGGGCGGGGGGGGTGCCCAGGCATTTGGGTTATATAACAAAAGCACATTTTGTTTTAGAGGAGCCGATTTAGGCACTAGGAAACCTGCCGTGCAGCCTCCATGAATGCTTGGCATCTGACCCTGAAACGGGCTGCTCAGGGTTCTGTCTCCCCACACTGCACCCTGAGCTCCCCTAGGGCCTTACTCACATCTGGGACCCCTTGGCCTGGACGGTGCTGCTTTGTGGAACAGGCCTAACTTCCTGGGTTTTAGCCCAACTAACATTTCTTCAGCATCTACCCGGCACCAGGCCCTATGGCAACACAGGGAATAGAGAAATGCCGGACACAGGCCCTGCCTGCTAGAGCTCGTGGTAACAGATTGTTGTTGTCAGATTGTAGGTGAATGAAAGGTAAGTGAAGGTGATGCGAGAGCCAAAGGGACAGCGGTGTGGGGGGAAGGCTTCCAGGAGGAGAGGACAACCTGAGCTAAAGGGAGAAGGCTCCAGGCAGAGACCCGCATTGACAAAGGCGTGTGGAGGGAACCAGCCTGGTGACTTCCAGGTCCTGGAACAGCCCCCGGAGTAGCAATGATTAAGTAGGGAGGGCGAGGGCGGGGACTGAGAGGCCCATGAGGCTTTGCATGCCAGCTAAGAGCTGGGACCTCATTCTATAGGGTGATGATCCTCAAGAGGAAGGAGGCAGGTGGAGAGAGACAAGCATGGTCCCTCAGGTGGGGATGGGCGGGTTTGAATTCCCAACATGGAGCATGCATTCAGTTTGAAAAAGCAAATTCAGATTTAAAATTTTATATTTGATAACTATAAAAGGAATATCTGTCACTTTTGTAGTACAATCTAAAGCTCACTAAATTTTGACTAGAGGAGCAGGAATTAGAAAAAACGTGAGGGAACAGTGCCCCAGGTGACAGGAGCCAGGATTGGGTTTTTAGCAGGGCGGTGATGGGCATGGGCCAGATTTGCATTTTTAGAACAGCAAGTCTGGCTACTGACCGGAAGGTGGGTATGGGAGAGCAAGAACTGCATAGAGACCTCGAAAGGGCTGGAGGGTTGGCGGCATGATTCAGGCTGCGATGCTCTGGGGGGGGAGATATTTAGGACATAAAACCAGAGAACTTGGTGACACAGTGGGTGCACAGGGTGAGAAGAGGGAGTGAAGCTGCCTTCCAGGCCCCTTGGTGGGGTGGCTGGCTGGGTGGGGGGCAGGCAGGAGCAGCTGCCAAGGGAGGGAAGCTCTGGTGCAGGGTTGGCTGAAGCGATGGTCTGTTGGAACAGGTGGATTTTAAGGTGGCTGTGGGACATCAAGGTGGGTAAAGGCCTCTGAACGCCTGTCACTTGTCCAGGTTCACAGTCTAGTGGGCATCCAACTAGGGCTGGAATCCATGTCCTAACTCTTCCCGCCTCACAGCCCAGCTTGACTATACAGTGAGACAAGGAGCAGGTGGCCCCAAGGTGCCATGCCTCCCGAGAGGTGCTGGGGGCCCTGGGGGTTGATGCTGCTGTTCTCACTATCTGGGGTGCTTCTTGCCTCTCAGCTCTGCCTGAGGGGCGTGGGTGGCCAGGACCTGGGGTGAGCTAGGTTCTTGAAGCAGGTGCTGGGGAAACCGAAGGCTGAATGGGTGGTGATGCTGGTCTTGATACTGCAGCAGGCGCAGGCTCAGAGGGTTGTCAGGCCAGGGTCCCCCAAGGCCCACCCAGGGGGCAGGACCCTCCTGAGTGGCCCTTGCATCAAGCCTCTTTCTCATTAAGTCTTGCTGATCTGGTGCTTGCTCTGGCCCTGCTCAACCTGACTCTGCAGTCAGAGATTTGACAGTTTTGCTACCATAAGAGAATGTTTTACAAATAACGCGTTTGCCTACAATACCTCTCAGGGCTATTTTCATTTGAATCAGGGGATAACACCATAACCCAAGGAATGCAGCTCTAATAGTGGAATTTCAACACCGATGGAGATTGGGATGGGAATTATCTTGTTCAGTGTATACCTGTCTGGGGGACAGATGTCTGTCTTCTTAGATGAATGGTACATGTCACTTCTAGAGGCAAAGGATTAATTCTCTCAGTGGACAGAAGAAATAGCTCAGACTCTGAAAATCCAAATCTTGGTAGGTTGTGGCCATGGGACAACCTCACACCTTCGTGGCAGGGGCTGCTGGGGAAGGGGAGGAAGCTGGTACTTCAGGTAAGACAACTTACCTGGCTGCAGAATTGGTCCTTGTGGTTCAGTGACCACCTATCAAAAGAATAGCATCCAGAGGTGTGTCAGCAAACCCCACCCTGGCACCAGCCCACCCTGGAAGGGAGGCATTGGAACAGAAGGGAGCCCGTGTTGGTAGGCATTGGCCAGAAGCAGCATCAAGTGGCTTCTGTTCTAGTTAAAAAATAAGACCAGTGGAAGGAGGGCCCCAGCTGGCAGCTGGACATGCAGAACACAGAGAATAGCTTTTGGAAGCAACTGCCAGCTCCCTAACTAGAGGTGCGAGCATCAGGGCCTGGCTCAGGGGCCAGCTCGGCACTGAAATGCTGAGCCCTGGGTGCTCTGGCTAGGCCTCCCTGAGAGGGAAGCTGTGCCTCAGGGGGCATGCAGCTTCCTAGACTCCCTCAGGCACACCATACCTACCAAGACGGATTCTCCTTGCCCCGCACTGGTGACACAAGGCTTCCCAGATGCTCCCCTGTGGGATGTGGACACATTGGGTCAGGGATGGAGCTGAGCTGGCCAGTGAAGCAGGGCCGGTAGGGCCTGGACCCAGAGCTGTGGTGGGGGTGGGGTGGGGTCGGGGATGCTGCCAGCCCTGGATGAGACAAGCATCCTGTGTGTGAACAACAAAGCACCCACGTGAAAATGGGAAACTGTCGCTTGTCTTTTTCTCTTTTTTTGTAATATTGTGATGATTAACATTTTGAAGACTTTGATTCTTAGGATTTTTGGAGTAGTAACTCAACCTTGTTTGTAAGATATCAACAACTTTACATTTCTCCTTCAGTAGTACTTTATGACCTGTTACCCAGTTTTAGCTGGGGGCCTTTCTTCCCCTTGAACTCTGGGAGAAATTGTCTTGAATCCTCTAATTCATGGCCTGTGCAACTCCAAACCCCTCCTGCTTTCCTGGGCTGTGACATTCTTCAGGCTTCTTCTGCCTTTTGGGCTGCATCCAAAAATCACTTAGACCAGCATCTGTGAGTTTAGTGGCTGTTAGTGATTATTCTTTGGGGGGGAGGTCAGGAAGAGGTCATATTCCTCCCGGCCCAGCAGCCTATGACCCCTCTGGGCTCCTGTAGGAGTCCCACATTCCACTCCCTCCACGTGGCAGAGCAGCCTCCCTCCTTGGAGGCCTCACAGCCAACACTCAGCAAAGGGACTTTCCAATTCCTCTCTTTGGAAGGAATTTTGATCCTAATTGTAAAGATAAGAGAGCTTTCTTTACCTTTTTATAGACATAATTTGCTTTTAAAATAAAAATTTATTTCAAGTTCATTTTGAAGAATTTCCCAGCAGTCCTTAAAATAAATCAGCACCCAATGGTGCTGCAAAAACAGGGTGAGGAGTCACCATGGTACAGACAAGACTCTGATATTTGTTGTTTGTGTTTTCCAGTTTCCACCTGGATGTGTGAAATCCTGTGGATGTGGTCGGCGTCCCTGAGAGCAGAGCGGGGTGCACAGGCCGAGTGCTGAGAAGAGGCAGCCTGGGAAGAGGCTGGTCCAGCCTCCCGGTAATCAGTCGATAGTTTTGGGTGGTGATGGGGGGTGAGGCACCCTTTTTGGTTGGGTCCATCTCATCAGGATGAGCTTCCACACACTTGGGTCATCACCGTGAACTCCCCTAATCCTCCTGATTCCAGAGCCAACATGGAATCTAAAGGACCTTCAGGCTCCAGCTCTCCTTAGAGTCCAACTCTCCAGCAGCGGCAGAAGCCCCTCACAGCCTCCTGTAGTCCCCTGACTCCAAGGAGAGCTCACCACCTGACAAGGCAGCCTGTCCCGTCTTCCCATTACTGGGCAGCTCTGGCTGGTAGAAAGTTCTCTTTCACACCCTCAGCTAAAGTCTGCCTACCTAGTTCTGGCCCTTGAGGCTCTAAGGAATCAGCCCCATCCCTCTTCCATGTGGTTGCCCCACAGATATCTGGGGACAAGTGGAGTGGAGGAGGGCAGGATCTGGAGCTGGGGACAGTCCTGCTTGAAGCACTACCCCACTGTTATCTGTGTGATCTTGGGCAAGTTCGTCAACCTCTCTGTGATTCAGTTTCTTCGTCTGTAAAACTGGGACAGTAATGTCTGTCTCATGGACCGGTCCTGGGAATGAAAAGAAATCATGAATAGAAGTTGCCTGGTGCTGTTGCATCACCAATTCTCTGACACCGACTGGGTGTCCTCAATTCTGACACTGCCCCGAGTTAAAGGGCACACAAGTTAACTACCACAAGTCAAGGGGCAAGGTCGCCGACCAAACTTCCCTGACTTCAGATGCCGACTACAAGTGGGGTCCCCAGGTCACCCACACTTCTGACTCACTTGGCTATAAATTTGGGGGTTCCCACGCCCTTTAGTTTCTGTAATTCACTAGAACAACTCACGGAACACCCTGAAGGCACTGTAACTGTGATTACAGTTTTATTGTAAAGGATCCAATCAGGAAGAGACAAATGGAAGCAATGCATAGGGCGGGGGGTATGGGAGAGGGTGGGGGGATTGGTGCACAGCTTCTACACCCCTCCTTGTGGACCAGGCCCTGGCACCATCCCAGCACAGCAGTGTGCTCACCAACCAGGAAGCTGCCCCAAGACTCGGTATCCAGAGATTTTTAACAGGCGTCCTTGTTGGGGAGCCTGGCTTTATTTCTAGGCATAATTGTTTAAATCATCTGCCATTTGACTGAACTCAATCTCCAGCCCTTCCCCCTCCCGTCCTCCAGGGTTGGGGGTGGGGCTGAAGTTCCAACCCTCTGATCATGTGCTTGGTCTTTCTTGGTGGCCAGTCCCTCATTTGAAATATCTGAGAGCCATCATAAGTACCTTATTAGCGTAAACTCAGGTTTGGTGAAAGGGGCTCATTATGAATAACAAAAGACACTCCTAATGTCTTTTGGACATTTTAAGAATCCCAAGGGTTTCAAAGTTCTGTGCCAGGAACCGGGGACAAAGGCCAGATACATTCTTTATGGTATCACACCTGGCCCATGAATGCTGGCCTCTCTGATCTTCAGCATCCTGCTTACCCTCTTTTCTGTGATCTCCAGGTTGACATGTTCTCACTTTCTGGTCAGAGAAGTAGGTATTCTCGTCAGTCTTTTTCTGGATGTTCTTCCTTTTGTTAACGTTGCTCAAGATTGAATTAGGTTTTTGGACTAAAACATATAATTACAGTTATTTAGCGAGCACCTGTTTATGACTGAATCGTAAGCCTCTCATTACTCTAGTTCCTAATGCCACGGTGATTCTAGCCCCTAATGACGCACAATAAGAGCAAATTCGTAACAGCACCTGCTAGGCACCCAGGCTGTTTTACATACATCACATACATTGACTCATCTAATCCTCACAACCACCCAAGCCCTAGTTTTATATATGGGGAAACTGAGGCAGAGAGAGGTTAGGTAACTTGCCCAATATCTCACAGCTAATAAGTGGCACGGCTGAGATTCTGAACTCATCATTGTGTTCCAGAGTCCATGCTTTTAACCACGAAGCCACACTGCACAACTTTGATCACCTGTGTAACATTTTGGGAAGGGAAGGAAGGACCACAAACAGATGCCTCTGGTTCACAGAGCCATAGGGTTTGCTCAGGCCGCTGTTGTCATGGTGAGGGAGTCAGGGCTTCCATTTCCTACCCACCCCACTGGAGCACCTCGGGAGCAGCCCTCTGGGCTGGGCTCTAAGAAGTGCAGGCAGGCCTGGGGGTGTGGTGGTCCGGCCTCCTGTCCATCAGGCCCAGAACTTCTTTCCCCTGCTTCAGGGAGGGGAGAGCTAGGTCAGAGCCTTCACATACCTGTTCCTGGGAAATGCAGCCCCTCTGAGGGGGAGAGAGGCAAGCTTTTCCTGCCTGAAAGGAAAGGATTTAGGCCAGGAAGGCTCAGGACCAGGCTGCACCGGCTCACATGATCCTAGTCCCAGGGAAGCTGAGAGCTCAGGTGGTTTTGTCACTGGTTGGACCGGAGTCATAATGAACGCAGGGAGCTCCTCCCCATGCTCACATCCAGTGTGCAATCACTGGGGGCATTGCTTGCTGCTGTTTTAAAGATAACATCAAAGATATGGGGCTGTGAAAGTGCCAAAGAGAATTAAAAGGGGCGGAGCAGAGTGCGGCAGTGCCCCTGGAAGAATTTTGGTCTGTAGCACGTTCTGCCCCAGAGAATCTGGACGGCGACCACGTGTCTGCATGGCTCCAGTACATCCCCATTGTGTTTGACTTGCTACCCTTGTTTCTGCCCAGCTCCAGTTCCGAGGCTGTCTGGGAGCGTGATCGAGGTGAAAGATTCTTAACCCACAAGGCAACTGTCAGTAGGTCTTGTGTGTTCTTTGCAGATGGTTCGCTTTTGGCATTTGGCTTAAGAGAGACTCCTGAGGGAGAGGGGATGCAAGAAGAAGGCCTCTTGCTCCAGGAAACCTAGATCCTCAATCCTTCTGCCTTTTCTACATGAATCTGTCTCCCTCCTTATAGTGTCAGAGCTGGAAGGGGCCCTAGAGGTCATATGTTCACTCCCTCATTTAGAGATGGACAAAGTGAGACCCAAGGAGGGAAATTACTTGCCCAAGTCCATGCAGCTAGAGAATGATGAATTGAGGCAACATCACAGGCTCTGACTTCTAGTCCAGAGCTAATTCCACCAGAGACATCCCTGATGGACACAATCACTCTTTCTCCATTTAGATGAAGAATCTGGCTTAAGGGGCCAGTCTAGTGGCGCAGCGGTGAAGTGCGCACATGCCGCTTCGGTGGCACAGGGTTCGCCGGTTCGGATCCCAGGTGCGGACATGGCACCGCTTGGCAAGCCATGCCATGGCAGGCGTCCCACGTATAAAGTGGGGGAAGATGGGCACGGATGTTAGCTCAGGGCCAGTCTTCCTCAGCAAAAAGGGGAGGATTGGCAGCAGATGTTAGCTCAGGGCTAATCTTCCTAAAAAAAAAAAAAAGAGAATCTGGCTTAAATGTCACTAAGTACAAACTCAACAATTCCAGCAACCTGCCAAATCTGTTTCAAAATCTTTCTTTAGAGAATTTTTTTTTGGCTGCCACTCCCAGAAGGCTCCCTCCTCCATATCCCATCCCTTGCAGCCAAATATCTCATCTACACGGCTGACAGGCCTGCTGCTGGTTGGGGAGCTCTGCTGAGGGCATTCATATGGAGATGACTAATTAGTGAGAGAATAAAGATCAAAGGTCATGGTTTGGAAACCTTGCCAAAGCTGGTTGTGATGGCATTTGGAGCACTCTTGCTGTCCCAGGTCAAGTGTAAGGGGGCAGGTGGTGGTTGGAGTGGGAGGAGGGGTCCTGGACAGCCATGGGCAGTGGCACCTGGCACTAATGATAGAACATGAGGCTTTGTGCCATTTTTGGCAGGCTTGCTAGAAATGGCCGACACCTGGATTGGACGCCTTCCATCCCATGTTACAACCATTGACATCTACTCAGTGGTATTTCAGCCCTAGCTGTCCATTAGAACTATCCGGGGAGCTTTTAAAAATCCTGATGTCCAGGTCACACCCCAGACTAACAACATCAAAATCTCTGATTTCCTTGTTTTTTAAAGCTCCCCACATAATTCCAACGTGCACCCAAGGTTGAAAACCTGGCTCTAGGCCAAGGGTTCAGGCCGTCAGCCACCCCTTGAGGGACCCTGTCCATGTGCCTTCCCTGGAACTTGCTGTTTGCCCTGCCCCAAAGGAGAAGAATGCAAAAAGAAAGAAAAATCACCTGAGTGTTCTGGGCTGATGGGCGGACTCCCACTTCTCTTACCTAGTGCATGCTCCCCGCCCACCCCACTCAGAGGAACTGTAAGGTGGAGGGCAGAGTCCTGAGAGAAGGTGGAAGAGCAGCTCACCGACAAGGAGAATATGCTTTCCTGGCTGTCAGCAAAGCCCCTCTCGTAATGGGCTGTTGGCTGGAACGAAGGGGAAGGCTTGGGCTGACAGGATCGGCCGAGGGGAAGAGCAGATCAGGACCCAGGAGGCCAGGAGTGCTCTGAGAGAACAAGAGAGCACCCCACCTCCTGGTGCAGGTGGAGGGGCAGGTCAAGGATGAGAGCCAGGTGTCCTGACCCCATGGAACCCTCTCTTGTTGGTATCTCACTACTCTGTCCAAAAGCTAATTATTGTTCAATCGAGGCACTTGGCTTCTTTTGCTGGGAAGGGGATCAGCCAAGAGGGAGCAGTCTAAAGCTCGTAAGGCTGCCTGGATGTCGAAGGGGCATTACCCAGATGTGACGGCCTAGCAGTGCTGACACACAAAGGGAGACTGGTGTGGCCCAAGTCCCACAGCTGGTTGGCAGAGGCTGGAACTGCAGCCCACTTCAGAAGGGCTCCAATATACCAATAGAAGACCTTCCTTCTTTCATCATTCAGGCATTAAAAAAGTATGCTTGAATAGAAAAACTAGGGCTTTTCCCCAGCTCAGCTCTCCAAAGGCTGCCCCAGTCCTCACTCCAGGGACCAGGTCTAGATATGTGGGACTCTGGGCATCCTGGCAATGTGGTGCCCTTCAAACAGTGTTTATGCTTTTACTACCTCTGAGTATTCATTTTAGTGGGGTTTGGGAGAAACTAATTTTCCCTTAGTAAAAATTTCATACCTCTTTTAAGATTGGAGTAAGAATCTAATTCTGCATTGAGACACGTTTTACAGAAACATATTCACCAACAATTCTTTTCCAGAGGCCAGAGCAAAGTCCGAGTTGTGTGGAAAAGCACTGTGTAAAATGTTTCCCGCATTTTAGTAGTTCCTGTTGTCTTTTCAGTTTTCTTTTATGAATTTCCTACCACTCTTCTTCTTCTTCTTTTTTTTTTTTGGTGAGGAAGAGTGGCTCTGAGCTAACATCTGTTGCCAATCTTCCTCTTTTTGCTTGAGGAAGAGTGGCCCATAGCTAACATCTGTGCCCATCTTCCTCTATTTTGTATTTGGGACACCACCACAGCATGGCTTGATGAGTGCTGTAGGTCCGGGCCTAGGATCCCAACCATCCAACCCTGGGCCTCCGAATGGGAAGGGGTCGAACTTAACCACTAGGCCCCCGGGCGGGCCCCCACATTTTTTAGGAGGCTTATTAGGGGGTTTACATTTAAGATGAAATACTAATTCCTGATAGTTTTACACTATGTAGATATGTCAGAAATGCTCGCAAAGGTCTGCAGGTCATGCTTGCACGGGAGGAACTGTCCAATTCCACTGGAGTGTGGCAGTTTAGGGCTGGCCGGTTAAGTCAGGGAAGGGTGGTGGACCCCTGAGCCCGTGCCATATTTTCACTTAGTCGCATGATGCACTAGCGCCCCCTATAGATCGGCAGGTGCCGGCGCCCTGCCCTCCATCCTGCGGTTCCGCTTACACCCTCCTGGGAAGAGCCGCATCCCTCTGTGAATCCAGCCGAATCCAGCCGAATCCAGCCTCTCTGCTTTAGGAAACGTGTACCCCGACGGGGATCACCAACCTGTTCGCTCCCCCTCCTCCTTTCTCTGTAGGATTCCAGGCGTGGATTGCAAACCCACCAGGAAAATGAGTGAAGAGACTGTCCCCGAGGCTGCCTCCCCGCCGCCCCCGCAGGGGCAGCAGTACTTCGATCGCTTCTCTGAGGACGACCCTGAGTACATGCGCCTTCGCAACCGCGCAGCGGACCTGCGGCAGGACTTCAACCTGATGGAGCAGAAGAAGCGCGTCACCATGATCCTGCAGAGCCCCGTGAGTGGGGTCTGATCCTGGCGGGCGGGAGAGGCAGAAGGAGGCGCGGAGGGGAGGGGAGGGGGCGGCGCTGATTAATCGGGGTGAATCTGAAAGATAAATAAGTCCTCTGCCGTTTGCTCAGGGTCGTAGCTATTTTAAGCCGGCTGAGCAAGATGCGTCTGGCAACGTGGGTGTTTGATTCTCTCCCTGGTCACCGGTGGATGGCAAAACCTGGTTTATGTGAGGCAGTCGGGCTCGGTGGTGGGAGGAGGTGGGCCTGAGAGACAGGAGCCTCACCTCCAGTTTCCTGTGCTCCTTCCGAGCCTCAGTTTCCAGTCTTCCCTCTTCACCAAAAGTTGCAACAAGGAATAACTTGCTGTAAAACGGAGGCCAGCAGGGGGCGCCACGTGGGAGGTTTGAAGCTCCCCTTTCTGAACAGGGCAAGAACTCACCGTCAGGGCAAATAAGGCTTTGATATGTATGAGGTAGGGGTGAAAGCCTGGACGCCCCGGGAGGTGGGAGAGTGGAGGGTGCAGGGGTCACTGGGACAGGGGTCAGGGTCAGGAGGGGAAGACAGAATCACCCCACCAAGGCTCCAGACTTGAGGTCAGTTGGGGCCTGCCTGGTGTGGACGCAGAGCTTATCCTTGAGGCCCCGGTACGCTGAGAAGGACAGAGTGTGGCCTATGGACCAGTGAAGCAGGAGAGTGATACAGGCCCTTGCTAGGGCCAGGGGGTGCGGGGAGAGGAAGAACAGTGTGGAAGGAGGCAAGAGGGAGTCTGAGGGCAGTAGAGCTGGGGGGTCCTGGGAAACAGTGCATGATTCTAAGGGTTGGGAAGCCCAGGAGGGAGCTGGCGTCTCCAGGTGCTTGTCAGGATGGGCTTTGCCTCAGCTGCCATGGCTTTAGGGAGCCAGGGCATGTACATGGGTTGTGTGTGAGCCTGGCTGAGAGCACACAGTGAATGCCCAAGCCTCCTAGAGGAGCACTGAGGGGATGGGCCTGAGGTCTTGGTGTTGGGGAGCCTGGAGGAATATGGCAGGTGCTAAAAGCATCGAGATGATGGAAGACCCCGAGTGTGACTAGGAGGGATGGCAGGAGTGGTAAGAGAAGTGGCAGTGTTAGTGCTAACCCAAGTTTCAGGGCCTGAATGGGTGGGACTCTATTCTCAGGCAGGAGATGGGGACAAGAAGAGATCATACTTCTGTCCTTTTATAGATTTGCCAACACCTAAGTGGCTCCTGTTTCCTCCTGAGTGTTCCTTGCTGCCACCTGGTGGGTAGGCGTGCCTGATTTATGGCCTGATGGTCTGAAAAACCAAGCTTAGAGTAGTAGGATGTCAGAAGTGGAAATGACCAGAGAGGTCATCAGATCTTTCTGTATATGAGGAAACTGAGGCCCAGAAGAGCCATAGGCGTGGCTAATGGACAGGGAGGGTGGCACACTCTTGCATTCAGTTCTGCTGTTTACAGTGACTCCTAATTGCGAAAGTGAAGCCCTGCCATGTCTGATGGGGAGGAGGGGTCTTGGCCATCACTTAGACACAGGAAGGACCTGGAATCTGGATTACTGCCTTTAGGGCAAAGGGAACAGGATCCATTCCCAGTATTTCCTTGTTTCTCCCCACGCAGCAGTTTGATGTGGCTCCTGGGGTCCCAGTGGAATGACCAGTGCTCTCTGGGACCCAAGGATCCCAAGTGTGGCCCTGGTCTAGCTGACCCAGGGGCTAGGGGTGGACACTTGGAAGAGCTCATCAGTCGGCTGCTGAGGTTAAGGGGCCCTGGGTCTCTTGCATGAGATGCACTGGGGGGACCAGCGCCTCGGGCCTGCTTCAGTCTTTCAGGGAGGAGCTGGAAGGCCTCATCCAGGAGCAGATGAAGAAAGGGAACAATTCCTCCAACATCTGGGCCCTGCGGCAGATCGCGGACTTCATGGCCAGCACCTCCCACGCAGTCTTCCCAACATCTTCCATGAGTATGTGGGGAGCTGGGGAGCTGCCAGGAGCAGAGGTGGGGGAAGAGGGGTGGGGAAGAATGGAGGGAGCAGTGAGAAGCAGCTTGGTTGCCAGGCTACGGAGTGAGTGGTGCAGTTGCATTAGCAGACCTGGGGGAGTTGAGCAGCAGCCAGAGGTACCTGGCTCTGCTTCTGTGCGGCTGCAATTTAAAGACCCAGGGGAGAATTCTCTCTGATGCCCAGAAATAGGAGGGGTGGTGATGCTGCTGACTTAAGGGAGAACCTGTTTCTGGTTCTGCTGGGGGAAGGGGCAGGGTAACACAGTGTCACTGCTCTGAGAGGCGGGGCAGCCTATAAATGACCTCCCCACTCCCACCCCTCATCAGTGGATTGGCGTAGAGGGAAGAGTTTTGCAGCTCGAGGTCCCTCACCTGGCCTCTGCTTGAAAGCCCAGGAGTAGAGGGTGAGGATTCTGCTCGCTGTTACTCTAGCTATGAGTACAGAACCTAAGAAAAATCCTGGCGTCCCAGTAGCATCTGGCCCTGACTCAGGCTGCTCTTTCCTCAATCCCCAGAGCCACTCCCTTGGAGATGGAGTGGGGGGATGGGAGGAGGCCTTTGAAGCCAGTGTCTCCCTGCCCCACCAGACCGGCCATCCTGGCTTCATAGATGAGGGCCAAGAGCAGCCAGGGCGAGGCAGGAACCCATGCTCCTGGGCCCCGAGGCTTTGCCCACAGCCTTTAGGAAACAAACATCGAAAAATAATTCCCCTCAACAAGGTAAACACAGGATTATAGTTGGAAATTAGGAAATAAAAATCACTATACTGTATTCTTACAACCAAGAAATGACTATTATCAATATTTTGCAGTGTATCCTTTCAGCCTTTTTCTCTTACCAAACAGATTGTGCACACAAAAGTGGAATCACATGATACGTACGAATTTAATAGCCTTAACATATCTTGATTAATTTTTCACATAATAAAATAGGGTTCTATAATATAATTTTGGGGGGATGTATGGCTATTCTATGGCATGGCTGAATACGCCAAAGTTTCTTTAATCAATTTCCCATTTTTGGACTTTTAGGTTGTTTCCAACTTTTTGTTCTTGGGAATGACGATGCAGTAACTGTCCTTGTAAATCAATCTGTGATTGTGTCCATGACTGTTTTCTTAAGATAAATTACGAGAAGTAGACTCGCTGGATTGAAGTAGATGCATGTTTTAAAGACTTTAATGCATATGCCAAATTCCCCTGGACAAAGATGGAACCAGATTACATTTCCACCAGCGATGCAATGGAGTGCCTGTTTCCTCCACCCTGATCTGTAGTGTGTATTACCATTCCTTTCATCCTCCTGATTTGATAGGTGCTAAGTAGTACTTTATTTGTGTTTTCACAGGCATTTATGTGATTACTAATGAGGTTGGATATATTTTCACACACATATTGGCATGATTTTTTTTTTTTGTAGTAAATTGCCTGTCACATCCTTTGCCAATTCTCCTACTTGTGTGTTCTTTTCTTACAGATTTTCAAATGTTTATAAAGTAAGGCTATTTCCCTACTATCTGTCAAATATATTGCAGTTTTTTTCCAGTGTCGCCTTTGCCTTTTAATTTTGTCCAGGATGTTTTCGTGTTGTAGAATTCTTTAATTTCCGTGTAATTGAATCCATTGTTATTTTTCCTTGTGTGTTCTGCTTTTGATTGCATGCTTAGAAACACCATCCCGTGTTTTATCATCGGATAAAATACGCTTAGTTATTCATCTGCCAATTTTTCTCAACTATCTGTACTGTTTCTCACTATTTGTGTTGTTCTTTAAAATAAGTTCAGAAGTATTTTGTCAAGTCTCCCCATCTACCTCCAAAAATTCCTTTTAGGATTTTGATTGGAATGACATTAAATGAATAGATTAATGTGGTGCAGAATTTACAAATTTACAATTTTATATTAGAATGTTAGGTCCACCTAGAAAGGGTATTTGTATGTTTTGTTCCCTGCTATATCCTAGAATAGTGTCCTGGACTTAGAAAAGTGTCTGGCACATAGTAGGTGCTTAAAAAAGTTTTGCATGAATGAATTTTAAATCTTTTTAAAATTGATGTGTGTCTTCTATTTAAGTCTTCTTTAATGTCCATCAGAAAAGTGAGTATTTTCATATAGTCCCTACCAATTTCTTAGGTTTATCCTTGAAATTTTATATAACCTGTTATTTTAAATGATTCTTCATTCAACTTTCTGATTGTAGCTGCTGAAAATTGGTGGATATATATATTTATTTAAACTAGCCCCGTATTGAACTCTTAACTTCTAATATCCTCTCAGTTAATTGTTTTGGAGTTTTATATATGAAAATCACATAACCTGCAAATAATGGTCATTTAGCATCCTTTATTCCAATATTTACCCTTTGGTTTATTTTTCCAGTTTTCTCATTGCATCTGTTAGAACTCTTAGTACAATGTTTAATAATAGATAAGAGAGTAATTATCCTTGTCTTGTTTCTGACTTTAATGGAAAAATTTTTTTTTGAGGAAGATTAACTCTGAGCTAACATCCGCTGCCAATCCTCCTCTTTTCTTTCTTTCTTTTGTTTTGCTGAGGAAGATTGGTCCTGAGCTAACATCCGTGTCCATCTTCCTCTATTTTATATGTGGGATGCCCACCACAGCATGGCTTGATAAGTGGTACATAGGTCCACGCATGGGATCTGAACCAGCAAACCCTGGGCCATCTAAGTGCAGTGTGCAAACCTAACCACTGTGCCACTGGGCCAGCCCCTAATGGAATTTTTTTACCACAAGAGATAGTTATTCTTTATCATGTTGAGGACATATCTTTTTATTCTACTTCAGTATGGGTTTTCCTCAGAAATGGATGTTGAATTTTATAAAATGTACTTTGGGCACTTACTGATTTTCTTTCCTTGAACTATTGATATGATGAATTATATTAATAGATTTCTGAATATTGAACTCTTTTTTTCATTCCTGAAATAAATCATTCCTAGTTTTGATGCATTCTCTTAAAAATACTCGTATGGATTTGATTTGCCAGACTTTTATTAAGGAGTTTTGCATCCATATTTGCACATGAGGTTGGTCAGCAGTTCACTATTGGGGAAGCCCTTGGTACTGAGGCTTCAATTTCATAAGATGAATCAGGGTGCTTCCCACCCTTTCTTTGCCCTGATGGAGTTTAAATAAGATAGAAAGTCTCTGTTCCTTGAAGATTTATTATTCACTTGTAAAGTCATCCAATCTAGAACGTTCTTGATAACTATATTTTTTTTCTCAGTTTCATCTAGGGTTCTTTAAAAAATTATTTTGCTGTTTCTTAGTATATTTTGGTCATATATTTTATATAAAAAATCCATTTCATGGAGCTTTTGAAAATTATTAGAGTGATTTACAATATTGCTTTTATCATGTAAGTTTCTGCTGTGGGTGAGGTGACATCCCATTCTCATTCCTGGTGCTGTGTATTCCCACTTTCTCTTCATTGGCCAATCCAGGGGTTGGTTTATTCACAGATCTTCTCACATAAGCCAATTCTTGGATTTACACATTGGTTCCACTAATTTTCTTGTTTCCCAATTCATTGATTTTGTTTTTATATGCATTATTTTCCATAACTTTTCTTTGGTTTATTTTGTCCTTTATATTTTTCCTAGAATAGAATAAAATGGATTTGGTTTATTTTCATATTTAATTCAATAGTAAAGTCATTTAAGGCTATGGATTTCTTTCTCTGAGTATAAATTTGGTTTTACCCCATGAATTTTGACACAATACTTCGTTTTTTTTCCCCTTAAAGATTGGCCCTGAGCTAACAGCTGTTGCCAATTTCTTTCTTCTTCTTCTCCCGGAAGCCCCTCAGTACATAGTTGTATATGCTAATTGTAGGTCCTTCTGGTTCTGCTATGTGGGATGCCGCCTCAGCATGGCTTGATGAGTGGTGCTAGGTCCATGGCCAGGATCTGAACCGGTGAAATCCTGGGCTGCCAAAGCAGAGGGTGCAAACTTAACCAGTTGGTCACGGGGCCGGCCCCTGTAATATTTCTTTTATTGTTAATTTCTAGATAGTTTGTAGTTGCTGTTTTGATTTATTTTTATTCTAAGAGCTGTTTGAGAATGTGCTTTCTCATTTCCAAGCGGTTGAGTTTATATTCTCTCAAAGATTTGTTGATAATATCTAGTTTTATTGCATAATGTTTAGCAAATGTGGCCTATTTAATGTCTGTGTTGGGGGTTTATTGAGATTTTCTTTGTGGCTTAATAATATTTTTAAGTGATATCTGGGTATAGACTCTATCTCTAGGGCATAGTATTTAATCTATATCTTCATTTATTGTTTTTGATTTTGTAAAAAATGAGAGTTGTGTTGTCTCCCACTGTATTTGACTTCTTTTCCTTCTCTCTGTATTTCTAATTGCTTTTGCTTTGTGCGTCTTGATGAAATGTTATTCCAAGCATGAGTCTTCTTTATAACTATAGCTTCCTTATGGGTTATACCTTTAATCCACATAAAATGACCTACAAAATGGCCCTTTTTGTCCAGAAGAATGTGATTTTTCCTGACTTCTACTTTGATAACATTATGGCCTCTGTTTGTTTTTCTTTTTACGTTGGCCTGCCATACTTTTGATGATCCTTTTATTTTTACCTGTTTGTGTCACTTTATTTTAGAGTTTGTCTTTTGTAATTCTCCTATAGCATTGTCTTTTGACATCTGTTGCTGTAACAGAGAAATCTGAGACAGCCTATTTTTTGTTCCTTTGTAGATAACCAAATTTTTTTTAGATGCTTGTAGATTTCCCCCCTTATCCTCGTGTTTCAGAAATGCTGTCAGGAAGCACATTGTTGTAGGTTTTTTCTTTTTATGGAGTTTTCCCCTCTGGAATGTAGTAGGTCTTTACAGTTTATATACACAGGTCTTTTTTTCAGTTCAGAAATTGTCCTGTTATAGCAACACTGATGTCTATATGCTGGCTCTCTGGTCTTTGTCTCCCACACCTATCATAGTCTTTCTCATCATTTTCGTGTCTCCGGCCTTATACTCTTCCTTTTGAGAGAGAAACAGGGCTGACCAGCATTCCCACTGCCTCACCAATCAGCCTTTGTTAGGAAGACAGTTGGATGCCTGAAAATCCAATCCGTGCGCGTCCAGGGTGTCTGAGTCAGGGAGTGTGGAGAGGGGAAACGCAAGTGTCGTAAGTTCAAACCCAGATAGGTGGTTCTTTGTCCAATTCCATTTACCTTCAATTTTTTTTCCTCAATAATGTGTCCTTCAGTCTTAGCTTTCAGGAGGTTTGGTGAGTTTTCATCTTTTTCTGCATTTTCTTAAGTACTTTGAATAAACGGCTCAGTTAGATCTGAGTCATAAACCTGGTGCTCAGCCGTCCTAACTTTTGTGAGGCTGGTCCGGAGTAAGCATTCTTTCTGTTAAGACCCTGAGAGAAGGGGATTGGGATTCCTGTGGTGCCCTCCAGTCTCTTCTCCCACCTCTGGCCTGTGGGTGGGTAATCCTCTCAGCGAAGCTCCACAGGGTGGGAGGGGGGACTCTTTGATACAGGACACAGCAGACATGACGGAGTGAGTGTCTTCAAACCTATTCTGGCCATCAATAGGACTCCAAAGTTATTTGTAAGAGAAGGATTCAAAGAACTCTGGGTCTGAAGACCCTCTCAGCAGCAGCCCCTCCCCTCCCCCACTTTGCCCAGGGGCCTTCTGCTTTGATTTGCCTCCCTTCTTGCTTCCAGGGGTGAAGTAAAGAGGTAATTTCTTGTCTGGGCATGGCCTGGAGAGGAGGAAGGATCCCAGACTGGTCAATTTGCATTAGAAATCCTTGCCTTTGGAATTTCCTCGTTGCTCTTGCCAGTTCAGCCAGGCCTTTGAACCACTCTGTCCCTGTCAACCACATTTACTGGACGCGTGCCCTGGAGGTGTACCACCTCTGGGGGGCACAGACCCTTTCAGCATGTATTCATGATGTGGGGTGTTTGAGGCTTGCTCTGCTTGCTTTTTGTGGGCCCAACAGCACCCATACACCCTCACATTCTCAGACAATCTCATCTTTTCGACTAATGGCAAAGCTGATACAGGACATACCTCACATTGTGTAGCAATGAGATTTATAGAGATGGTGGAAGCTTCCAAAGACATTTTAATCCATTAAAGTTTTTAGGGGGATGCTGGGAGAGGCAGCATCAGGAGCCTCCCAGCCAGACATCGTTTTAAGCTGAAACCCTTCCTATTGATTCTTTTATTGGTTCCTAGACACTAACTAATCAGAGCTCTGGGGCTCAGACACCCTCTTCTGCCTTCCTGAAGCGTGCAGGCAGCAGTCATCATGGTTAATGGGACAATTCCTGGACCCTTTGGGTGCCCTGAGGACAAGACTGTCAAGCTCTCTAGGCACATTTCCAAATCTCTTTTGGGGGGATATCCCCCCTAAAATTCCCAGAAAGAATCATAGATAACCAAGGGACTGCATATCCAGAGGGGAACAGATGAGGCCCCCCTGAGGCCTCGAGCCCTTCAGCCAACCACAGCCACGGTGACTTCTGGAAGTTTGTGACTTGGCAGAAAAAATTGAGGAATGTACTTCCTGGCTTATTGGCTTTCTATTTGCCCTGTTTCCCAATCAGAGAATAAGTTGTGTTACAAGGCATAGTTAAACCAAATGATGATAGCAGGCCTAATGATCAGAAACTTCTTCATTAAAACCAGCTGATGAAGTGTACCCATATTTCCACTCAGCAAATTATTCTTGATTTTACTCAATGTCCGTCTTTAGGATTTATGGTAAACTTGGCGTTCTGAGAACTTGCATTCGGTGGCCTTGAGTCTTGCCACAATTTTTGGCCAAAAGTATGCTGTTCTTACCCGAATATGCACAGGACTTTTTGGGCACAGCTATGTGTTCTATGGGTTTTCTTCCCCTGGGTAAGGGTCAAAGAATGTTGAATTCCCGGCTGGCAGAAGTCTCTTGTGCAGTTGCAGTGCCAATGAGAATTTGGAGAGGACTAGGACAAGGAAGCTGGCAGATGGCAGCCCCTGACCCTGACAGCTGCCTTGTCCCTGCCCTGTCCCCCGCAGACTTCTCCATGATGACGCCCATCAATGACCTCCACACAGCCGACTCCTTGAACCTGGCCAAGGGGGAGCGGCTCATGCGGTGCAAGATCAGCAGCGTCTACCGACTCCTGGACCTCTATGGCTGGGCCCAGCTGAGCGACACCTACGTCACGGTGAGGACAGCATCTTGGAGTGGGGTGGAGTACTGTGTTTGTGGACCCCACAAAATTCAAAGGGGGAACTCCTGGCCCTTGGCATGGCCATGGTACTGCTGGTGGCCTTTGGCCAAAATGCAGGGAATGAGCCCTTCCAAGGTTTCCAACCACCATGGTCACCTGAAATAGATAACCTGCTCAGTGGACATTTCTCTGGATGAAGAGCTGGGTACTCTTGGATCCTACTTCCAGGGCTACCCTTGACCACTGGGAGATTCATCTTGTAGCTCCATTTCCCAGCTCCAAACAAAGGCCGAGTCGTCTTCATCTCTCATGGGTTGGGCAGTGGGGTGGAGATAAGTGTTTTTAGGAGGAAGATTTGGGTGTAGTGGATTCAGAGGAAGAGGGGACTCAAGCAGAGTCTCCTTGGAAATGACCCCTCTCCCTCCTTGCCACTGAGAACGTGTCTTTCCTCCAGCTGAGAGTCAGCAAGGAGCAGGACCACTTCCTGATTAGCCCTAAGGGAGTTTCTTGCAGTGAAGTCACAGCATCCAGTCTGGTGAGTATAGTCCAGCATCTCATTGCCCATTCCTTATTGAAATGACAGCACTTCCTCTGCTCCTACAGTGATAGGTCATCTCCAGATTAGTCACTGCCGTCCTGTACCTTGTGGAGATTGTGATCTGGTGGGGCAGAGAAGACACAATGACACAAAAACAAACTGAGTGCCCAGAGCATGATGTGGCCAAGAGACCAAACGCAATATGCAGGCAGCAAGCGCAGTAGGAGGGAGCGGAGAGGGAGGGGCCTGGAGTCCTGAGCCTGGGATTGGACCACAAAGGCTGGGAGTGGGAGGCCTTCCCGATTGGGGAATACATTAGAATGAAAGCCAATGCTTCATCTCAAGCAACGCAAGACTCGTCTAGTGCCCGTGTTATCCAGGGGTCTGGGACCACTTTCAGTTCTCCTCCTCCTTTTAGCTGTGGTAGGAAGAAACTTTCAGAAGCTGGTTTTGATCAGGAAAGATTTCTGTGTGGGAGGAGGAAAGCAGTAGAGGGGACTGTCTTAGGAGCAGTTTAGGTGAGTGGGCTGCGGCTGCTGTGCCATGTGCCTGGGAGAGGAGGACACCACCTCGGGGCCTCTGCCAGCCTTGAGACATGCTCACATGTTGAGTCCAGGGACTCAGTTAAAAGAGCAGGCTGACAGAGTCACAGAGTATCTGGGTGTGGCAGGACTTTGAGGACTGCCAAGGCCACTTTACAGGCAGGAGAGAACACTGGTCCCAGGGAGGGTAAATGACTCACACGGGGCCACCCAAGGAGGTCATGGCCAAGCCAGACTGGGACCACAGACACAGGGACGGCATAGGCTCTGTCTTTAAGGCATTCATGGTCGGGTGAGGGAGAGAGGCGAGGTAATCAGTGATTGAGCTCAGAGTGAAGAGTGTTCTGATAGAGACAAAGGAAGCTTGAGGAGCCTAGAGAAGGGGCAGTCAGGGTATTGAAGGAAGTGGAGGGGGCAAAGGAGGAGCTTCTAGGTGGAAACGGTGTGAAGGAGTGAGTCCTCAGGAGCGCACAGGATAAGCAGACTTAGACCAGGGCAGCAGGGAGAGGCTGGGCAGAGGCGACTGTGTCCTCAGCAGGAACACGGCGCATGCCAAGCCCAGCTGCAGGCCAGATCCCGGTGCACTGGGGAGGACAGGTGAGTGGCTGAGTCTGGCTCCTGTATTCAGTCTCTGGATGAGAGGCTGGGAGGGGGACAGGGACCAGATGATAAATGGCACTGAAGGCCTTGTTAGAGCCCTTTGGCTTCATTCTGCTGGACACGCAGAGCCTCAAGCATTGCAAGGCAGATGAGTGATGCAATGAGGTTTCCGTCGTAGAAACTGTACTCTGACAGCAGTGTGGGGCAGACTGACTTTGGGCTGGCTGGTTGGGGCTAAGACAGTAAGCCGGGAAGGAAGTTCTGGGCAGCAGGCTTAGTGGGCCTGGTGATCCGTTGGTCTGGGAGTGTGGGACTGAGTTTGAGGAGCTGGTGGGACGTTCTAGAGAGAAGTCAGTTGGCATTTGGTTATCCTAGGTTTGGAAGAGATCTAGCCTAGAGCTACAGGTTTGGGAGTCATGGGATGTTCGTGGGGTGGGTGTAGAGTTAGGGTTGTTGTGTTTGGTTGTGCAGCTTGTACACTGCAGAGGGAGCCCGGCTGGTGACGGAGAGAGGAGAGGGTAAAATCAGACCTGTGCTCTGCTCACTAAACATGTCCTGTCCCGGGACTTGTGTTTTGCATTTGCACAATGGCAGTGTCCACACACCAAGCCCCGTGCCCCTGGGGCTGTCCTCAAGAGCGGGTAGCTGTCTCCTCACATGTATAAAGGCACTGGATGGGATAGTGGCTGCCCTGTTAGGCTGTGATCGATTGAGTGACAACAGACCACACATCCGAGGCCGAGATAAGGAATCTTTGAGATCCGAGAGACCATCCCAGAGACAGAAGTCTGAGTAGGCCACACATCTGAGGAGGTGGGGGAGCTGGCTGAAGGGAAACCAGGGGTCAGCGTTGGACATTCTCAGGTTTAAGACCCGAGGCAGGAGAGTTGCAGCCACTTCTAGGGATCAGCCACCGTGAAGTCGTGTTCATTCTGTAAAATTCACTTAAAATAGACTTTTGTAAGAGGGGATTTGTCGAACATCTTACTGAAGCTTCTGCCTAAGCAAATGATATCAGTAGCATGTCCCTTCCCCACAGCAGTTTGTCTCCGTCCTTTGGTATCATCTTGTCTGCCTGGGCTTTCCGGGGTGGGGGAGGGGGGTGGTCTGTGGAACTGCCCCTTGTGCTGCATTCAGGATGTTGTGGTGCTGCAGTTTGAAGGGCCAAAGCTATTCTGATTTTTAGGAACTAAAATCCAGCTTGTTCATGCCCAGGAACATGTGTAGTCAATAAGTTGGCTAACTGCCAGCTGCAGGGAGCTGGCCCCGGGAGACCAGAGGGCTATTCAGTAAGAGGGTGTTAGGAGGGGCTTGTTTTGGGATTGGAGGAGGGTCCTAGGATGGAGGTGTCACCTTGGATGGTGCGCTGTCAGAAGGAAGTTCTATGAGGCAGGCAGGGAATGGAGCAAGGGGCTGAAGCTGCCGTTGGTGAAGCAGCACCCGTGTCTCCTGTTAGCCAGGAGAGGGGGTGCTGGGCATTTTGGGGCTTGCACAGTGTTGCTTTGTCTGTGCTTAGACATGATTAAGGAGTGGTTTATTTGTCTTGCTGTGTCACAGTCAAAAGTGACCTTCTCTGGTGATGACGTTCTGTGAGATTGCTTATGTTGAGCAGGGGACACCACGGCCTAACTGTATGCCAGGCCAGCCACAGCCGCCAGCAACTATGTGCATACACACACGCGTGCACACGCTCACCCACGAGTGGGTGATTTTTAGCCATGACACCTACTAGCCACCTGAAGTCAAAAGCAGATTATAGGAGCAGTGACTACTTTCCACTTGTCCTTTAGGACCTAGCCTCTGGATGATTGGTACATGTGTTCATTATACTATTCTCTTTACCTTTGTATATGATGAAAGAGAATTTTCAAAATAAAGAGTAAAAACAAAAGAAAAAGGCCCTGTTTAGGCGTTACTTCCCCTAGGAGGGCTTCTCTGATCCCTGTTTTATGGGATTGAAGACTCTTCCTATCCCATTCTAGAGAATTCTGTGAATGACTCTCTTCTAGCACCTTGCTACTCAGAGTGTGTTCTGTGGACCAGCAGCATAGGTATCACTTGGGAACTTGTTAGAAGTGCAGACTCCTAGGCCCCACCCCTGACCTGCTGAGTCAGAATCTGCCTTTTGACAGGCTCTCCAGGTGATTCTTAGGCAGAGTAAAGTTTGAGAAACTGCTCTAGCATTTTTCATGCTGAATTATAATGGCCTGTGTCCCCCGTTAGACTGGGCGCTGACTGAGGGCAGGAACCAGGTCTTTTCCCCCCACCGCCAAGCACAGACATAGCTCATGGTGTGGTGGAGTGAGTGAACGTGGGTGGGTAGGCGTGCACTGGTCCACCCGCGGGGAGAGGAGTGAGGGCCTCTGCCTGCCTTGCGGCCATAAGTCTCTTCTTCTTCCCTGGCCCAGATCAAGGTGAACATCCTAGGAGAGGTGGTGGAGAAGGGCAGCAGCTGCTTCCCGGTGGACACCACGGGCTTCTGTCTGCACTCGGCCATCTACGCAGCCAGACCTGACGTGCGCTGCATTATCCATCTGCACACGCCAGCCACAGCAGCGGTGAGTGCCAGCTCCTCAGCCAGCGTTTCACTCCCTGAGGCCGGCAGCAGGCCCATGGTACCGTTTCTCCGAGATTCTCCCCGAGGAAAGACATAAGCCCCCAAAGCTGGTAGCAATCTCATCATTTACAATAGTTCTGGAAAAATTTCCTGGAACTCAGGCCGAGGTAAGGAGAAAGAATGCCTAACGTGGGCACTCTCATCCTCTCCATTTTTCTAGCTACGGAAGTCTTGGTTTGGAGAGATAAGGTAAAGATGCGTAATGTCTACCCCGCTGCGTCCTCCGCCCTGCCACATACATGACTGCCACCGCTTAGTCAGGTGACGGTGCCTCCTGAGTTTCTACTCAGGTCAGTCCTGTTGGGCCCAGGGCTGGCACCCGCTCCCCACAGCCAGGCTCTGGTAAGGAGAGATCTTGATAGAAGATAAGATGGTGGGAACCTGGACTTGCTCACTTTTCGTAGCCCAGGGTGAGCTGAGAGGTGGTGACAAGAGCAAGGAAAACTGGGAGAGAGTAGGAGGAAGACTCTCCAGGAGCAGGTTGTCCCCCAAGCGTCTCTGGTAATTTTTCCGTGTGCCCCTGAGACGCTGCAACATCACTTGGAAAGACAGCAGACAGCCAGTTCTGGGTGTTTTCTCAACCTTCACCCCATCTTACTGACCCCCAGGCCACACACCCACTGGGGCAAAGCAGACTTGTCACTGGCCTGTGGCTCTCAGTGAAGCACGCCGGTTACCAGCGCTCAGACCTTCCAGAATTTGGACCAAGACCGAATGATGTATTCATGTCGAGTGTCCATCTCCGCAGAGCCCGGACTTAGGTGTGGGGCAAAATGAGTGAAGGAGGGCAAGAAGCTCTCCTCAACCTCTCCACACTCCTTGCTTTTAATAAAAGGCAGGGCACGGGGTATGGTGCTTACAACAGGTTTTAACCCCGTTCCCTGGCACTTGTAGTGCCCCGTTCCTGGTAAAATGGGGCTTCTCAATGGGCTCCCTGTCAGTGAGGAGTTGTGGCTGTTTCTGCACTGACCTCAAGGCTAAGGGTCTCCACCAGCCCACCCCAGGAGACCCTGGGCTCTGCTGCACTCCAGCCTGGTGCCCATTGCACCAGCCCTGCCTCTTCCCAGAGTCCTAGGACGAGAGCGAAGTGGGGAGCGGGCAGCAGCACTCGCTCTCTCGAGGACATTCTTTGCAGCAGCTTTCAAAGGTGATATACTGACATGGCTGCTGTGAAAACTGTGATGGAAAGACAGTGGAAGAGCAGAAAGGAAGCAAGACCCCAACCAGGCGGAGAGAGTCAAAGGGGAGAGCCTTTCTCATGTGCTGTTCCCTCCCCACACCAGTCCCCAGAGCAGAACTTAACTGTGCCACTCGGAGGAAAGGGCAAATGTGACACAGGGGCTGCAGCAGCTGCAGGTGCTAACCATTCTGTCATCTCACTAAAGGTGTCAGCCATGAAGTGGGGCCTCCTGCCTGTCTCCCACAACGCCCTGCTGGTGGGGGACATGGCCTATTATGACTTCAATGGCGAAATGGAGCAGGAAGCGGATCGGATCAACCTGCAGAAGTGCCTTGGACCCACCTGCAAGGTTTGGCTCAGCTGTTCTGGGAAGATGCTTCGGGGTGGGACTGCCAACATCATGAGTGACACAGGTTCACTGGACAATGTTTAGAGGTTGCACATAAATAAATGAAGTAAAATTCTCTCTGCCACACTACCCTGAGGTTTTGGTGCACACTCCAAATATATTCACATATATTTACAAAACTAGGATCATAAAATATATTCTCCTTTTTTCCCTTAGCAATATACAGTAAAGACCTTTGTATGTTATTAACTATTTTCTACGTTGCTATTTTAAGTTATGCCTCGTTGTATGAATGGCTGTGCCACCATTTACCTGAACATTCCACTATAGTTAGACATTGGAAGGTCCTCCCCCCCCCGACATTTTCTCTTGATGTAAACAACACTGTGATGAAAATCCTTTCATGTAAATCTTTGTGTATGCTCGAGATGATTTCCTTAGGATAAATATCTAGGGGTGCACATTTTAAAACTCTTACTTCATATTGCCAAGTTGCCCTTTCCTCCCCAACAACATCTAGTATATGAGAATGCTGTTTCCCTGCGATCTCTCCAAGCTTGAGTGTTATCACTTTTTTTTGCTAACCTGAAAGAAAAAGAATGCAATCTCATCATCATTTGGTTGAAGCCTAAAGTCTGTTTTATAACAGCATGTAATCACGGGTGGTGAGCTTAGTGTGGGAAGTTTCCGAGCCAAGCCTGGGTTGATGGATGCTTGCTCCTGTCCTCGAAAGGCAGTCACCGCCTGAGTCATTTCCCATCTGAGAGTCTGTGTCTCCCCATCTCTGACACAGAGGAGCAGTCCCTGCCACTGTCTCCTGACATTCTCTAAAGCCTCGTTAGCAGTGCCTGGAGAGGGATGCGATGCTCACATCTATGAAATGCTACGAGCGTTTGAGAGATGAGGCATTTGTTATCTGCAAAATCATTTGTGGGCCAGGGTCTCTTTCCACTTCTCTGGCACTTGAGAGGAAAAAACTCCAGCTGTTTTCAGCAAGAGAAGATGTGATGATTAGGCCACCAGGCCTCAGTCCAGGTATGCAAGGACACATCTGACACATGGATCTGTGTCCCAGCTCCCAGGTGGGCATCTTCTGGTTTCAGAGAGTTCTTGAGGATAAAACCAACCAAGAGGAGTTTCTGGCACCTGGGTCTTGGAGAGTTAGGCTCTTGGTATAAATTCATTTCTGTTTCTTTCCCTCCTTTCTACGTGCACCTGGCTGAGTCAGAAACATAGCACCAACAGGGAGAACAGCTGGGTTCCAGTTCTGATTCTGCCCCTAATTAGCTGGGAGACTTTCAATTCCTTTAGGCTTCTATTTTCTCCTCTGTAAAACCAGTGAGTTTGATTAGAAGGTCACGACAGCCTCTTTCATAGAACTGTAGGATCTCTGAACTGCCAGGGCCTCACGGAGTTCGTGCAGAAGAAACCTGGGGTCCAGAGAGGTGACGTGACTCCCTTGCTTCTGCAGAGCCATCCCTCAGAGAGCCCCCCTCTTTGGTTTTGACTCCCAAGGTGACTAAGTCACAGGGCAAGAGGTTGCTTGTGAGGCTGGACTCTCATATTGGACATCAAGTAATTTCATTCACTTTAACACAAACACTGGTTTTCCAGATTTCTAAGCTCTCCAAGGCCTGAAAATCCAGGCATTGCCCAAAGAAACTCACCAAGCTATTGAGTCTGATTTTAAAAAGCATCTTCTCTTCCTTAGGGTTAAAGACACATGTAGGGTAGCCTTGGGGTGTTTGTGTAGGGAAATGAGCAAGGAGTTTGGGGGGAGGACTCCGGGATTGGATATGGAAATTGATCTGAATAAAATGAAAAATCTCTCCCTCTTAGTTCAATTTTAAAAGGCTGACAGTTTAATTGGACATTTGCTCCTCTGCAGATCCTGGTGCTAAGAAACCATGGAGTGGTTGCTCTAGGGGACACCGTGGAGGAGGCGTTTTATAAGATCTTCCACCTGCAGGCCGCATGTGAGATACAGGTAAGCAAGGTCCTCTGGGGAGTGGCTCTGACAGGGGCCTGTGGGCAAAGGCCATGGCTCCATTGGCTGTGATTTAGGGAGTCCTGTGAGCCTAGCCGTCTAAAAGCCTTGTCCTATTTCTCTGCTTTGGCGCCACCTTATCATTCTAAAGTTTCACACTTAGAATCCGTTTTGTGGCTTTAAAAAATATATCACCTTTGTCTAACAACCAACACCTAACTCTTGGGGGTCAGTGCCCAGGACGGGGAGCTGCCTGGGTTCATCAATTGGACAGCAGGAGAACCCATAATAGGGCATATGAAAGTTCTTACCGTGCTCATGTATTGCCTGAGGTATGCCTGTTACATCTGGCTATGTCCAGGAGACACCACACAGGTAGGTCTTCTTGTCTCTTTCTCTTTGGAGGGGGTGGTTTGCAAAGACTGTGAACATGGTCAAGTCCAGAAAGAGGAGTGAAAAGCAGGCCAAGGTGGGTTGTCAGCATGGCAGGCTTGAACACCAGGGAAACCCCAAGGTGATGTCCAGGGTGCCCACCATGATGTTCTCCTAACTAAGGGATAGGGTGGTGGGGGGGAAGTGTCAGTGGTCATGGGACCCCTAGAGGAGCTGGTGGGGAAACTATAGGAAAACACAAAACCTATAGCTTTACCAGATAACAAGGTGGTGTTGGATATGCCAGGCACATGCTTCTTTTGCTCCTTTCAGCGTGGCAGGCGGTCAGAGGTGAGTAGGGGTCCCCAGCTCTGGGCTGTGTGCCCTCGGCTCTGGGACTTGCTCTCTGCGAGCCTCCGTTTCCTCAACTGCAGACGTGGGGCCTGCAGAGTACTTGCGAGGGCAGGGCCTTTCAGACAAGGAGAGGTGTTGCTGATGATATTTTTAGGACTCAATTGACAGAAGGGGAGGCTAGCGGCTCCAGGATGAGTCAGCTCTTAGAGGGACCCCTTTGGGTCCCGTCTGCCCTCTCCTGGCTGGTCTGGGCAGAGCAGCACCCCCAGCACGAAGGCCTGCCTTCCTCTTGGGCGAAGAATAGGATGATTCCAGAAGCATCGCTAGTGGAGGCTCTACAAGTGGGACCTTTCTCAACGGTTTTTAAGGAATATGTTGAGAGGACAGTTGCTAAGACAGTGATGAAGAGGTGTTAGAGGAAGTGGTGTGAGACTCCCCCCACCAAAAAAAATCAGCAGCGGTCAGAAGAGGAGAACGCGGAGAAGGTAGAAGAGGACCAAAGCGGTGCCTTTCTGATGTGGTGGCCTCCTTGCCCCCAACCAGTGGTGCTGGCCCTGAGCACTGACCCCTGACTGATGTTAGATCCTGGCAGAGCTGCTCATATGCCCACTTTCCCTTCCCGACGCCTGAGTTCTTAAGAGTTCCCCATCTTGCTTCTGAAGAAGAGGCCTCCGTGAAAAAATAGCTCTTATCTCTTTGCAAAGACAGCACAGCCCTAGGAATGAATGGAGAGAGATGCCCATGTCTGCCCCACACGGTGAAGTACAGCTCTCCCAAGCTCCAGACCCTCAGAGATGGCCGCTGTGCAATTTAACCAAAGGCGGGATGGTTGTCTAGCCACTGGGGAGACGAAAGGGCAGAGCTGCCAGCCACTGGCCCTGATGGCCCTCCAGCTGCTTCTCTTGGCCCTGCTTGCTGTCACTTTCTCTTCGGTGAGGGCTCTTCTGATGTGACCCTGTTAAATTGCATCAGGCAGTGGAGGCAGATAACCCGCAGGAAAGCTCCAGTGGCATTTTTTCAGCTGGTGGAGCAGGGAGGGTTCTAGAGGGAGAAATGAAGCTGGAAGCTGTGGAAGAAAAATAGGCAGGATTAGAGCAGAGGTGTGGGAGGTTTAAGGCGTGGAAGACCCCAGGTTCCTGCAGTCTGAAGAAGCTGTTGGGACTGCAGCCCTGGCTGGGTCATTTCTGGTCGAATGGCCAGCACCGAAGTTTGTTTCCATCACAGGCCTAGTTTTCTCCCTCGATGACCTTGGCAAACGAGCAAACATGGCTGTGGTCTTTCCAGTGTTTCAAGGCTAAGAGCCTATTCTCTTCTCCTGGGGACAGTGTTCTCTTTGCTCCCCATCAGTTTGGGGTTCCAGGAAACTGGGTCATCCCCAGCTGACAAGGCAGCTCCCTGCTCTGCTTAGCAGAGAGGAAGAAGCTCAGGCAGCTCTTCTCCATCTGGTACCCATCGCCCTGGAAACCGGTGGGGGACGAAGGAAGTGGGAGGGGGCAGCTCTGGCAAGGGTGAGGGCAGTTCTCTCCTTCGCCATGAAAGACCAGTCCCTTGGGGATATTGCTTCTCAGCCTTCCATGGTAAAACCTCAGAATTAATTTGTTGTCAACATGTACATGGCACTCCCTATGCACCAGGTGCCATTCTAAGTGCTCTACAAATATTTCCTTAAATAATCCTCATGAGGTAGATACTACTATTTTCATTTTATAGATGAGAAAACTGAGGCACAGAGAGGGTAAATAGCTGCCCAAAGTCACACAGTGAGTAAGTGGCAGAGCCAGGATTCAAACCCAGGCAGTCTGGTGTCCGAGTCCATGTCGTTAACACTACATTGCACTGCCTCTCAGGGCAATAAGGGTCATTGGGAAAGGTCAGCTGACAGGCTAGGACCTTTCCTCAGGGAGCTGGCACTTTGAATCAGGGATTCAGGGTCCCGGGGCCAGTTGAAGGTCCAGGATGAGCTCGGCAATTGATCTGCCATCTGGGATTCGCTACCTTTGCAAATATGTTCCCACACTGTCAGCCTCGGTGCTGGGTGTGAGGGGCTTCAGAATTAGGAAACATGGCAGCAGAGAGCAGAACTGGGACCAGAGAACGGACGTAATAAAAAGGTAGATTTCAACTCAGGGTAATCTACATCAGCTCGCTGTAACCCTCCTAACACCTGGACAGCAGTACAAAGGCTGCCTCCCCAAGCACGGGGCTGACCACCTTCTAGGGATGTTAGACAAGGACTCTTACTTCTGGTGGGAAGATGGATAAATGACCTCTAAGGTCCCTGTCTTTGCCAGGGCATGGAGTCATCCTTTTAAGATAAAAATGGAGCCGTCGATTGGATACATGTTTCAGATGAAGAGGGCATGGAAAATGAGTGTTTTTGCTTCCTTCTCCTCACGGGTGATGGTGGTCACCGTGGGAAGGTGGCTTGGCTGCCCTCCAGGAAGTCTCACAGGGGCCATTTGTTGCACGGTGAATTTAACACACCCTAGGATGTGTCCTGGACCCTCAGGGGCTCATAGACTTGTGTTTGTCAGCAAGCTAAAGTGCATCCTTTCATTTTCAGTAAAAAAAAAAAAAACTGTCACAAAAACTGGAACACTGAAAGTTTATATAATTGGAGCAATTCCCCACAACAAGCAGGCTTACAGGGATATCAGATATTAATCAGAATGCTGGCATATTGATGTGTAGCACAAAACCCCTGGCTCACGACCTAGAATGCATGGAAACCACCATCCCTCTCTGTAGCTGGACTTGCCCAGGAAGCCAAATGATAACCAACTGCATCTGAGTGGCAGATATGGGGAGTAAATAGAATGCACATTAGATGACCATGCAGTTAGAAAATAGGGAGATCAGTTAGATTAAGGAATGTTTTTCAGGATCATTCTAAAATTGCCTGCTGTGTACACACACCTCTTGCTGTAATACTCAAAGTTTGTTGTCTGCAACCTGTATCGTCCCCTCCCCGTGGAGCCTTGACAGTGGGACAAGCACTCTAAGTCATTGGTGACAGCTGCCCAACCCCTACATAGTGCCCACTGTGCGCCCTCAGATGTCATCTGTCTCCTCTCTGCATTCCTCGACTCACTGACCCTGTCGTGGACGATGCCTTCTTCCTTTAGAGCTGCCACACTCATATTTCATTGGTCTGGAAGCCAGGCTACTTCTTTCAAGTGACTTTTTTTTTAAATGGAAGATATTTCAAACACAGAAAAATTCAGAGAATAATATAATATACACCTGCCACCCACACTCAGATTTAACAAATATTAACAGTCTTTTTGCTTCAGATCTTTTCCTCTTAAAGAAATAAAATATTACAGGCAAACATTGAAGGCCCCTCTGGAGCCCTTTGCTATCTCATCCTCCCACCCTCCCCAGAAATATTCACGGTTCGAAGTTGGTCTGTATCCCAGGTAACCTTCCAGTCCTCTATACTGTTTTATTCTTAGGATTTAACACTTGCTTTTTCCTCCTTCTGTATGGTCTCTAAGAACTGACATTAAGAAAGAAACTACTGGAGCCGGCCCTGTGGCTGAGTGGCTAAGTTCACGCTCTCCGCTTCGGCGATTCACAAATACGGCTCAGTTTCCCAGACATTTCTGTTTCTAATCTTCTCTGATCCCCACTCTCTGTTACACACACGAGCATAGATCAGTGCACAGGTACGTGTGTGTACACACACACAGGGTTTCTCCAGTTCGGATCCTGGACGCAGACATGGCACTGCTCATCAGGCCACGCTCAGGCGGCGTCCCACATAGCACAACCAGAGGCACTCACAGCTAGGATATACAACTGTGTACTGGGGGGCTTTGGGGAGGAGAAGAAGAAAAAAGGAAAATTGGCAACAGTTGGTAGTTCAGGTGCCAATCTTTAAAAGAAAACAAAAAGAAAGAAACTACTACTGTCTCTTTCCCTGGATGCCCAACAAGTTTGGTGTGGCTTTTCCTCTGGGAGAAAAAGCCAAATACGGCTCAGTTTTCCAGACATCTCTGTTTCTAATCTTCTTTGATCCCCACTCGCTATTACACACACGAGCATAGGTCAGTGCACAGGTATGTGAGTGTACACACCCACACACACAAGCTGAGGCCTTTCTACTCTTTGCTGCAGGTGTCTGCTCTGTCCAGCGCCGGGGGAGTGGAGAATCTCATCCTCCTGGAGCAGGAGAAGCACCGACCCCATGAGGTGGGCTCTGTGCAATGGGCGGGGAGCACCTTCGGACCCATGCAGAAGAGCCGGCTCGGGGAGCATGAGTTTGAGGCCCTCATGAGGATGCTGGACAACCTGGTGAGTCTCCTGCCATTGCCCTTCCAGACCAAACCATTGAGGCTTAGCCCCCAGCGCCAGTCAGTACGGGGCGTTAAGTGGGCATGAGAACTGCCCACATCACAGTTAAGTTGTTAAAGCCTCGTTGATTGGCAACTTGACTTAGAATTTGTGGTCATTCTAATAGCAGTTGAGTTTTCTTAGGCAGTAGCCTTTGTCACCGCCTTTGAAGGGCTGCGGATGTCATCACTCGTGCAGGGTGCTCTTTGGAGAAGGGGTAAGAAGATGTTGGCAGAAGAAGTGTAGTCCAGTAAAAATCAGAACCACAGAGCCTTTCTTATATTGTGGCTCAGTTCACTCCTCTTTAGTAGTTAGTTCTGCCTTTCTTTCTAATCTCATGACTTTAATGCAGAAAACACATAATACCACTAATTTCCTTATTCCTGGGGAGCAGGAATAAGGAATAAGGAATATCCTACTATAATGATCCAATGAATCAATCATGTAAGGAGTTAACTGGTATGTGTCTAGGAATGGGCTGGTCCTTTAAAGGAAACAAAAGAATTTTAAGACATTCTTCCTTTTTCTAGGGGTTAACAATTTGGTTGATGTGAGACATAAATAGGAGACAATTCAAGAAAAAGAGGAAAACATGTGCAATAAGGAGCTAATTGGGAAGAGACTCTAACTTAGATTGCTCAGAGAAGTGAAAGATGAAACCTATCTGTAACATTTCTGTATCTGATTCATCTTCCCCCGCCTTACTGCTACAACCTTGGACCCTCTTTACTGTGTCTAGTTCTCTGAAATAATCAGTCGTTTTCTCCTTGCCTCCAGTTCTTCAAGATCATCTCCACTTTATTACTAGGCTGACCATGAGGGTCACTTTATAATGATGAGAGGTGCTATCCACAATGGAAATACAACTTCCATTAATGTTTGTGTGCTGAGTAATCTATGTGTAAATAAAGCACCAGGACCTGATGGTTTCTTGTGGGAATTCTTTCAAATCTTTAAGAAACCAGCAATTCTTAGGCTGTTTAAACTGTTTCAGAGCAGAATGAAAGGACAGCAAACCATAACAATTATGACACAATCAAACCAATCTTACTTTGAGTTGATAAGAAAAATGCTGCATGAAAACTGTAAAGAGGTCACTTTCCCAAAATTAGTCGATAAATTCAATGTGATTCTCTCAAAAGTGGGGGAAGGCCTAAGGACTTAGCAAAATATTCTTCCAGGTGAAATGCAGAATGGCTGGGAAAATCCTGTAACAAGAGAATTAATTAAGGATACTTATCCCACTGGCTTGGGGAAGCGTGATAAAGCCCTAGTGACTGAAGGGAGGAGCATTAGTGCAGAGTGGACAGGCAAGTCAATGTGACAGCTCAGAAGACTCGGAAATAGATCCCAAATATATGAGACTTTAACCCAGGACAAGCAGGCAGCTTATAAAGCAGTGGGAAAAGATAAACGATAGCCATTTGGGAAATAAAAGTAAGGTGGGTTGCTACCTCACTCCTTTCAACAAGATTCCTAATCTATCAAAAATTTAAACGTAAAAAGTAAACTCATGCAGGCATTAAAACACATAGATTAATATTTTTGATGCTCTTGTGTTGCAAAGACCTTGTCAAGCATGGCAGGAAAGTGTGAAATCATGATGACAAATATTGACAGATATGATTACATTTAAATTCTAAATGAGCATTTTTATAAACCATCCCCCCCCCCCCACCACAAACAAAGCTAAAAGACAAACGATGGGGGAAGTGTGTGCAGCATCTATGACAGTCAAAAGATTAATATCCTTCGTGTAAAAAGAGATATTACAAATCAATGTGCCAAAGAGAAACGTCACGATAGAAAATGAACCAAGAACACAAACAAGTTACAAAGGAAGAGATTCAAGTGGCCATTAAATGTAATTAAAAATATCCAGTTTTACTGGTGATCCAAAATAGAGCAATGTCTTCCCCAACACAAGAGCATCAAAAATATTAATTAAAATTAAAGGATTATACTTTTAACTCATCTGATTGCCGAAGATTTTTTTAAAACCTTAACAATATTCAGTGTGGGGGAAGGGAGATGAGAATTGGAAACTGAAGCATAATTGGCAGGAGTGTAAGTTGGCTCAACATATTGGGAAGATGAATATAGTAAATATATAAAAACTTATAAAAATGTGTACCATTTGACCCAGTAATTTTCATTCTAGGAATTTACGTCAAGGAGAAAAATCCCTTAATTGCCTAAAGAAAAATGTGTAAAGCTATTCATTTCAGGATTGTTTATAATATTTTGAAAATGACCAAGTGTCGATCAGTTTAGGTTATATAAACTAAAATATGTCCATTCATTGACATATTATGCAGAAGTTTAAAGGTTGCTGTGTGTTTATGGGTTTAATATTGTGAAAAAAATCTCTAACCACTTTAATAAAGCACTTATAAAGCTGCTTATGTAGCATTATTTACAAGATGTGAAAGCAACCTAAGTGTCCACTGATGAATGATGAGTGAATGGATAAAGAAAATGTGGTATCTATATACAATGGCATATTAGCCACAAAAAGAAGGAAATCTTGCCATTCGCACCAATGTGAGTGGACCTTGAGGGCATTACACTAAGTGAAATAAATCAGACAGAGAAAGACAAATACCATATGATGTCACTTACACGTGGAATCTAAAAACACAAAACAAAGAAAAAAATCCCCCAAACCTAAACTCAGATACAGAGAACAGATTGGTGTTTGGCAAGGGGGTGGGGGGTGGGAGAAATGGGTGAAGGGGGTCAAAAGGTACAAACTTCCAGTTATAAAATAAATGTCGGGGGATGTAACGTGCAACATAGTGACTATAGTTAATAATACTGTGCTGTATACTTGAAAGCTGCTAAGAGAAATCTTAAAAGTGCTTATCGCAAGAAAAAAAATTTTGTAGCTATGTGTGGTGATGGATGTTAACTAGATTCATTGTGGTAATCATTTTGCAATCTACACAAATATCAAATCATTTTATTGTACACCTGAAATTGATATAAAGGTATACATCAATTATATCTCAGTTTTTTAAAAAAGCTGTTTATGTAGTATGGTTCCATTTATTTACTGTTTTATATAATATATAATTACATATTACATATAATTATATGTTATATATATATTTACATACATATATGTATGCTTAGAAGATTACTGAAAAGGTTTTTAGTGTTTGTCTCTGGGGATGAGATTTTGCATAAAACCCACTTTTTTCCTTATGTATTCTATATTGCTTAATTTTTCTATATGGGTCAGTACTTTCTTTATAATCAAAAAAATATCTTAATGCCACTCTAATTTAAAAAACGCAGAAGACGAGCAGCGCCAAGAATTGCTTTGACAGCCGACGGGATTCCTGAGTGTTGATTCCCACTGAGCAGCAGTCACTTCTGCCTTTGTGGGACATGGTCTTGCTAAGGAGACAGGGATGTCCTCGAGTCAGATTTCGGGGATCCAAGAGGGAAGTAGTGAAGAAGCTTCCGCGTTGAGGAAGGGGGTGCTAACTGTTAAAGTCAGCTGGGAAGCTTTGAAAACTCCTGTAGCCCAGGCAGCACCACCGTCCACTGAAGTGGGCAACTCTGAACTCTGAGGTGGGCCCAGGCGTCAGCATTGTTAAAGCTCCCAGGTGATTCCAGTGTGCAGCCAGGGTTGAGAACCACTGGACCAGATGGGAAGTTGGAACCCTGTTTGGGAAGGAGCTCTGTCTGGTCCACAAGGTTCTAGGGTTGTCTTAGCCCTGATCCGAGGGATTGTTGGGGTGGAGGAAGGTGGGGGTTGGGGGACCAAGACAGGGAACATTTTGAAATAGGCCAGAAGGGCGGCAAGGCCCAGGTTATGTTACGGAGATTTAGGTTTAAACTGAATCCTACAGATGGAAGGGGCAACCTGCGTGTGTGGCTGTGCATGCAGGTGCAGGTTTTTCCCACAAGAAGTTCTATTTTTGTCCTTTTTAGGGTTACAGAACAGGCTACACGTACCGCTACCCCTTTGTTCAAGAGAAAACCAAACACAAAAGTGAGGTGGAGATTCCAGCCACGGTGACCGCCTTCGTGTTTGAGGAGGACGGTGCCCCGGTGCCCGCCCTGCGGCAGCACGCCCAGAAGCAGCAAAAGGAGAAGACCCGCTGGCTCAACACGCCCAACACCTACCTGCGGGTCAACGTGGCTGACGAGGTCCAGAGGAGCATGGGCACCCCCCGGCCCAAGACCACAGTAAGGAGGGCAGAGGGGAGGGAGGGTGCCCGGCTATATTCTTGGGTTAAGCACTTCACAAGGGGAACAGAACAAACCTCCCCTGGGCCTGCATTCATGCAGTTTCCCCTTACGGCTTCCTATTGGGTGTCTGGGATCAGCTGCTTATGCCAATGGAGCTTCTGATCGCCTGTTTCTTGCACCTCTGTGCTGAGTTTTGGGGTCCAGAGGGTGGCTGGACCAGGTCACTCCCACCAGCATGAAAGGCAGGAGCAATTGATTTCTGCTTCTTGCTCGCACATCCAGAGTGGCCGTCTGGGAAGTTCAAGGGATGGGCATCCTACATTGGAACTGCACGTCTGATGCAAACCCAGGAGGCGGATGGGATATTCGCTTCTGTTAAGTTGTCCTCTCCACCCGTCTCTCTCTCACACACAAACCCTGACTCTTATTTTTTCATTAACATTAAAGTAGCTGGCAGCCAAATAGACTAGCTCTTCTTAAAACAAAATAATGAAGCCCTGAAAATTCACATCAACGAGCCATCTAATACTGAAGCTCAAGTGGCTGCGTGTCTGTCAAAGCTGGTTACCAAGGTTCTGACCTCTACTCTGAAGTGCTCTTTATGGCTCTCGACCTGGGGCCTTCTCTGGCAGCTGGGTCACTTGTTGCCCTTCTCCGTTCTGGGAGACAGGCATCAAAGAGGCCTCAGAGGAAAGGACAGATGTGGAGAGGCTTGCTGACCTTCCATGTAGGCTGGTCAGCTCAGATCTCATGGGGTGGACCACTGGGGAGGACACATGGGCCTTATTCTTTTGCCTTGCCCGCCTGGCCTTGTGTGTGTTCAGTGGATGAAGGCTGATGAAGTGGAGAAATCCAGCAGTGGCATGCCCATCCGGATCGAAAACCCAAACCAATTTGTGCCTCTCTATACCGACCCCCAGGAAGTGCTGGACATGCGGAACAAGGTAAGGGGGTAGTTAATTCTCTCTGTCTCTCCTCCCTCAAGGGCCGGGGGGTGGGGTCTCCAGGATACACTTGACTTACCAACATCCCAGATGCGTCTTATGGGAAAGAAACTACCATTAATTGGCCATATTCCGGTTACTATACTTCCCGCCGTACTTCTGTAGTCCTGTATAACCCTCCTACATAGAGAGGTGCTGCCTTAGACAAGACTTGACCACAAGCAGAGTTTTTACAAATTTTATGCTATTTTTTGGGCCTATTTTCAAGATTTCAAAATTGTTTGCATTTATTTCTCTCTTTTTGCTTTACAGTTTACTCCCTGTGTTTATAATGTTACTTTAAAAGCTCAGGTTGTAGCCAACCACCTCCAATAGGTCAGAGATGCTCACAGAGCAGCGTTTCAGTGTGTGGTCCAAGGACCCTCTGAAGTGCTTGTTCAACATGCAGATTCCTGGGGTTACCGTCCATCCCTCCCCCCGAGAGATTCAGATTCAATAGGTGTGGGGTGGCCCCAGGAATCTGTATTTTAAACAAATTCCTCAGGGGCTTTTTAGGAATATTAAAATTTGAGAATCTCCCTTAAGGATCTGCTATGCCTCGTTTCACTCTTCACCTCTTTTAATTACCTTCTCAGAATTAATGAGAATCTGATGTTTTACATAAACTGCTCATTTACTCTGAAACAGACATGGAGACTGTCTCAGAGTGGATGTACCGTGTTAGGAGGAGAGGAGACAAGCTCCCCCACCATGGAGGACCTTTTTATACCCAGGTCACAGACCACACTGGACACCAGTATGCCCTGGGCATGCCCCCTCCCACACTCCATACTCTGACACTGAACAGCTAGCTCACTCTTCCACTCCCTTTCCACGCAGATTCGAGAACAAAATCGACAAGATGTGAAGTCAGCAGGGCCTCAGTCCCAGCTCCTGGCGAGCGTTATTGCTGAGAAGAGCCGAAGTCCGGTACAGCAGGAGCTGCCCCTGTCTGGAGGGGAAACATGTTTGCCTTCTGGGTCTTCAGTGCCCGGGACTGGGCAGCAGGACCCCTGAGTCCTCATGCCCACCTTCCCCTGTGATCTTGGGTGCTGGTGCTTTTGCTGCAAAACGGATGCTGTGAGGACCGGGCACAGTGTCTAATCATCCGCTCTGGGCGCTGGGCCGGGGAGCTGCAGCCCAGCCTGCCCAGGGGAGTGATGCCGACTTGCGTGCTTTTCCCCATGAAACTCCACTCTGCCCCCTATTAGTATCCTGCAAAGTGGGGATCACAGGAGTATGGCGGGCAGCTCCCAGCTGCTCCAGGCCTGCCCGTCCTGAGCATTTCTGGCCTCTGTGCATGGATATGGCATCATCAGGCCATAGCTTTGGGAAGATGCTCGTGTGCTCTCAGAGAGGAGGCATGTATATAAGGACTAGTGCTCCTACAGGATGGGAAGGGGCGGTTAGTTGCCCATGTAAACCCGAATAGAGTTAGAAAGTATGAAGTCGCTGTTTCCATGCTTTAGATAGAACAGTTTGTCTAGTGCTTAGCAAAAGGGGTGAAGATCAGAATTCTGGCTTATGTTGGAAATCATTGCTGCTCATTGCGAAGCAGCAATGGGCATGGCATCTTCCTTAGCAGTAAGAAGGGGAGAAATACAGGAGCCATTCCTGTCTTCAGAGCAAATTGAGGTGATGTAATGATTTCAGATCAGGCTGTAGCCCACAAGGTCGGTGCACATTGGCAGGGAAAATGTGAAGGTTATGTCATCACACCTACCTCCACCCCACCTCAACTTAGCCAAGATGAGGAACACCAAATGTGCCACAGGGTCAAGGGTAGAAATACCCCATGATACTGGAAGAGGTGAGAGTTCAATACAATGAGCAAAATTGTTAAAAACTCTTATCATTTATACCAATTTATATCATTTGGAGTCCTTTTTCTTGGGATCCTGGCCTTGGACTCTCTTTTGAACCCCATGATTCCTTAAGGTAGACCCAGTGCTGCCCCTCTTTTGGAAGGAGCCCATGGGCCCATCGTCAGAAGACCTGACGGGCCAGGGAAAGATGGCCTGGAGTGCATGGTGCGGGCCTGGGGTTCACTTTCTTTGGTTCCTCCTCAGCTTCAGAGCGCTGCATTCTCAAAGGACTGTGGAGTCTGAATTTTAGTCCCTGTCTTGAGCCAGGGGGGTCAGAGGATTCCTGAGGCTTACACAAGGCCCAGCTTGTGAGCTCCCCAGAGCCAGGAGCTCCACAGAGGTGGTAAAATACAGTGATTTTGCCAGAGTCCCCACAGGGACCTGCAGTACAGGCGGGTTGAAGAACTGAGGTTCAGGACCTTGGCTCCCTTGTAATCTATGACTGTGTGCAAAACAGGACTAACAGTCTGGACTGACAACATGAAGCCACTGTGTGTCTTGCATATGACTTACTGCTGTGTGCTGTGGCTTGTGCTGCTGTTGGGGGATGGGGAGGGGCATGGTGGGGATGGCTGGCATGGAGCTGGTTGAGCCAATGCTTTGCTTGCTGGGTTTTGGCTGACTGACTTTGGGCCGCTGACGGTATTTGCATAGTGATGGCTTGCAAATGTCCACAGGACGGATTGCAATAAAGGTGTGTCTTCCTTCTGCTTGGGAGCATCCTTTCATTTTATTTCTGGGGCAGAGGGTGGACCCCCTGCATTCATCCAGGCAGTTGCAAAGAATCTGGGTCTGGGGGTGAGGTAGTCACGGGGAGGAATGAACAACCCCTACCTGAGGCCTTGAGCTGTTTCCAAGGAGGGGCATGCCATGCTGTCCCTAGCAAGACCACTGGCAGCCACATGAGTCTGAAAGGAAGCTCGGGCCTGGGCCCCAACCACGGCGTTCAGGGAGCGACACACACTCTGTGGTTAACTTTCAGTCTACAGAGAGCCAACTGATGTCCAAGGGTGACGGGGATACCAAAGATGAGTCAGAGGAGACGGTGCCCAACCCCTTCAGCCAACTCACTGACCAGGAGCTGGAGGAGTACAGGAAAGAGGTGGAGAGGAAGAAACTAGAACTGGACGGTAAATAACCCAGGGGCACCAGTGCTTCAGGATCTCCAGGGTGGAGGGGAGGGCTCAGGGGCACCCAGAGAGGCTCAAAGCACCCAGCAACACTCACTCCTGGTCAGCAGCCCTGGGACCCATGTCTTCCCACCTGGCAGGGCCTTCCATCTACCCTCGGCTTGCTTTCGTTTTCAGTCTTCACTTGCTTCTCTCTCTCTCTTCTCTGTCATACCCGCAATTTGACCTTCCTGCCACACCACTAATAATATTCTTATCAGCATCATGCTATTAATCACAATAATGCCCCTTATTGCTCAGTGCCCAACAGTTACATGGTGCCGTCATGACCTCATCTAACCCTCTCACCTGGGTATAAAGGAGTTAATCCTTGTAGATTGCTTAGAATATTGTCTGTAAATATGGCTTAGGTCAGCAAACACCAGAAAAATGTTAGCTATAATAAAATAATAACTAAAATATAATAATATTATAATTAATCATCTGTCGGATCTGGTATAAACTTCATAGCCTGGCAATCAAAACTCTTCACCAGCTGACTCCTTTATGTCTCTTTCTTACTCCTTCTTTATTTTAGAATCTTCTTTCAAGGCCTTCTCTGTGTTGACTCCCAAATATTCATCCTCACAATGGCTTGTATGCCCTTGTTCATGCTGGGTCCCTTTTGAGCATGGTTTCCCTTCCCTGCTAGCCTGATCCAAAGTTATCCACACTTCAGGTTCTGTCTCAAACCCCCCTCCAGCTAGGAAGCCCTCTCTGTCCCTCCCCACCTGCTCCATTGAGCTATCCCTTCTTTTTGCTTCAAGAGCAGCTGAGCTCTGAGACACAGAATTCAGTTCTTGGTTTTGTCCACAGGCTAGGCTGTCATTCCCTCACGGCAGGGTCTTCTCCCATGACCCCCTCCCCTCCCAGAGCCAGCCATCCTCCTAGGCACACAGCAGGCATTAGGAGAACCCTTACTGGCTTGCTTGGCGTTCTCATGTGCCAATCGAAAAAGTAGATGGAAAAATATGGTGCTTTTTATCCCTAGGGATTGTTCGACTGAACATGTGAATTAGAGAAATTAAATAACAAATGAGCTACATGCAAACAGATCACGGGCAGGAATTCTCCTGCAGTCTTGCCGTCCACATCAGAGGTAACATATTCCATCCGTGGATGTGCTTTGATGGAGGAAACAGAACCTGACTCTGACTCTTCCCTTTTGCCTCCCCTACGATGTAGCAGAAATTAAAAACAGGTTAGTGGAGGCAGCTAATTCCAGCCAGGAGAAATGAAGACCAAGTAGAAGAAAGCAGTTTTCTTTAATGCCCGCTCTCTCTGAGCTCCATCTCTCTTCTGCTTGGCCTCTATCCTGAGGTGGTTTTTCTGTATTTTCAGGAGAGAAGGAAACAGCCACGGAGGAGCCTGGCTCCCCTGTCAAGTCTGCACCTGCTTCTCCAGCACAGAGTCCGGCGAAGTCAGAGACGAAGAGCCCTGTGGTCTCTCCCTCCAAGTCTTTAGACGGTGAGTTGAGCTGAGCAGCCTGGAGGGAGGGAGGCGCATCCACGGGCTGAGAAAGAGGTCTGCGTGGAAGGTGGGCAGGTGTGCACACTACAGGGACCCTGCTTTCAACAGGTGTTGCCCCCCTACCTGAAAAGCTTTCCCTCTGCTATTTCTGAAATAGGTGTCACCAAATTTAAGCTTGCTTCGTTCACAAGCTGTCACAATACACCTTACAGCTTAAGCCTGGTCTAAGCAATGATGATTAAGTTAATGATTCACCCACAGCTTTCACACTTATGATTCAGACTAGGTTGGCTGATGGACCTTTCTAGATGCCCCAGCCCAGTGCTCAGACTTGCATGTGCATGGGGATCACCTAGGGATCTTGTGAAAGTGAAGATTCTGATGCAGTAGATCTGGGGTGGGACCTGAGACTGCATTTCCAGCAAGCTCCCAGTTGAGGCTGCTGATGTCATTCTCAACCTTGACTGCACATTGGAATCACCAGGGAGCTTTAAAAATCCTGATGCCTGTCTGGGTCCCACCCTCAGCAGTTCTGAGTTCAATGGTGGGGAGTGGGAGTGGGGAGAAGTGCAGGCTGGAGTTTTAAGATCTTTCCAGATGAATCTGCCATGTAGTCAGGTTGAGAACCACATCATTAGAAAGATGCTAGTTTAGAAAATTGAGGTCTAGGACCAAATGAGCTGCCAACTAACAGTAACTCAACTGCTAGTTTTAGAAAATCAGACCATCTCAGTGCCTGAGTTTCCTTGTCTGTCAAATGGGGCTACTAATATTTTCCCCTTTTAAGGTTCTTATATGTATAAGGGAAGTTGTACATAAAAACATACTTTGAAAGAGTAAAAGCATGGTTTAAATGTAAGATCTGATTAGGCTTATGATTAATATGATTATGATTATATATATGGTAGATAGAAATACTGTTATAGTCCATACAACCTAGATCATAAAAGTGTCTTTAATGAGCTCCTGGATTCTCTCCAGGACATGAGCCTTCCTGCCCTGGGTCCCCCGGAGCCCTCACTAGGGAGGGCTATACCGCCATGCGGAGAGCGACAGCTTAGTAGCGTGTTAGAATCTTCTCCCTCCTGAGTAGAATGGCCACACATGTGGATGCTGCCGGACTCCCCCAAACCCTGAGCTCCCTCCATAGGTGAATTGCTGCCTGAGTGCAGGCCCAGTGATGCCAGAGGAAACCCATCTGCTTGAGGCCAGAGCCCCAAGTGGATGTCCCCTGTCAGTACGTGTTCATTGTGTCTCATCGTGGTATTGTCAACCTGTCTCCACAATGTCTTCCTTTCTCTTCCCATTTGTGCCTTCATCAAAGGCGTTTCCTCCGATTCTGAATACTTGTCTCTGTAGTAAGTATAGACAGGCTGTTTACTAACTCACACCAACACTTGCAATGGGGGAGGGAGGACTTTTTCAAAGGAAATATATTTCTCCCCAGTTTTTTCTTTTGCAACTCACAACCCTGCCTTTGGGAGGTTTCCTGGCTATAAAATTCATGACCAATTCCCATGTGCTCTGGATGGACTAGGCTTCCCTGTAGAATATACGCATAGGACACACTCATGCACAAACACACACCCATGCTCACTCGGGGCATGCCACCCAGAAGCAACAAGTCCCCACAGTGAATGGGCAGTGGGGCCAGCTCCTGGGCATTGCCTGTGGTGGAGTGCTTATGGCCCTCAGGAGCACACTACATCCCTGTGCCTAGTGCACGGGCTCCTCTGAGGAGCCCACGACCTCTTCTAGCCCTGTGGGCCAGAGCCTGAATGGCTTTGGGAACCAACTGCCTTATAGGGATGCAGAGAGCACCCAGTCTGACTGGTCTTCAGCATCCCTCAGCACATGAAGCTGCAGGCGGGAGAAGAGTGGGACAAGGGGTGACAATTCCATTTCAGCTCCCAAGAGCCCCTTGGAGTGACCTCTGCAGCTCAGCGGGACAGAGGGCAGGAGGAGGGGTGTATGATGGCTGGGGTAACTGCTTACCCACCACCTGACATCGTTCCCACTGCAGCAGGATTCCTGCTTCTCTGTGGTCCAGATCTGTGCTCCTGTGGAGGGGCACACCATGGTTGAGTTGTTAGAAGAGTGAAGGTCTTCCCTGAAGACTCTTCCTGTAATGCAGACAGAGCTGGGGAGCATGGGCCTCCTTGGAGCAGATCCCGCGTGATGAGGCACAAGTTGTGCCTTGGGTGCCTGGGGTGACCAGTGTGAAATGGAGCTGGGTGGCCTTGGCCAGGTTGTCCCATGGCTTACCCAGCTTCTCTGGGCATTCAGGGCTGAGCCTCTGAGCAGAATCTGCATTTTCACATTTCGATTTCGCTCACCCATTGGATCAGAGATGGCTTCTTTCATTGTTTGTCATCCTGCTCTCAAGTCCTCTTGTGCTGAGTCACTTCCTTGTCACTCCTCATCTGTCTCCCTGGCTCCTACCCCATCAACCTCTCTAAAGGAGAGTCTTTCAAATCCTCTTCCTTGACGTTTGGCCATCCCTGTCATTGCCTTCTCTTTAATTAGCTCCTGACTGTCCCTGCCCTTGCTGACTCCATCCCCCAGTGACCCTGCAGGAGCACTGGCTATGCCTGCAAAGAAATAGCCCTGCATTCAACATCAGACGATCAGCTTTGTCACTTACTAATGTAGCCATCTCAAATAAGTCACTTAAAACACTGCAGAATTGGGGAATAACATGAATCCTTGCCCTTCCTAACTCACAGCATTATTATCAGGATAAAATGAGCTAATGAATATAAAAGGAACTTCTAATGTGCTTACATAAATTAGTTGTCATCATGTGCTGTGTTCTCGGGATTGTGAGAGAGAATGCTCTGCTCGCTGTTTTAAGCCACTAAGTTTTGGGGTGGTTTGTTATACAGCAATAGATAATGATTAAATCATGGTGCATAATAAGACCTGGTTTTATGGAAATTAGCTCTTCTGTGGGTTGACTGGGCTCAGGTGGATGGTTCTTCTGCTCTACCGATGTCAGCTGTGGCTGCAGTGATCTTGGAGCTTGGCTAAACTGGAACTCCAAGATGGCACATTCACATGTCAGGTGCCTTGTCAGGGGCAGCTGGAAGGCAGGGCTCAGCTGAGACACTGGAATGTCTGGGTCTTCTCTCTCTTTGTCTTTCTGTCTTGTCTCTCTCTCTCCATGTGTTCGTAGGGCTTCTCCATGTGTGTTTCCATCAGGGAAGTCAGAGTTTATACATGGCGGCTCAGGGCTCCCCAAACTATAAAAGGAGAAGCTGCTAGGTCTTCTTAAGTCTTCCGCCTCATGCTGGCTCAGTGGCGATTCCTCTACATTCTGTTGGTTACTGTGAGCCACAGGACCAGCCCAGATTCAGTATGTTTGGGGAGACCACACCCAAGTATGGGCTGTTAAAAAGAAAAGATAAATGACACATGCAAGTGTGAAATGAATGTATTGGCACTAGGTTTAGAGGAAGGCAAGATCATTGTCAAATGTCAAAGGAGGCTTGAGCCAGACCTTGGGGAGATACATACTCAGACTAGCGGATAGGAGTAGAGTAGGCTGTCCAGGGATGGTGGCCAGGAAGCTGGGGGAGTGGTCGTTTCTGGAGGGGGACATTGGAGGACTGAGAGGCAAGTGGTTGGAGGCTGAGGGGTAGTGAGAAATCAAGTCTGAGAGGTACAGTGTCCAAACAAACTCTGCACCTCCCTACAGAAGCACCTCCTTCCTCCTCCAGCCTCTGCAAACCTTTCAGCCCTTTGTCTCCCAACCCACAGAGGTCTGGATGTGGACCTTGGCTGCCAAGTCCATTGTTGCTCCAAATCACCAACCCTCCTAATTCCCTCTCTCCCAGCTTCCTGGCCACCATCCTTGGACAGAGGCCCCCATTTTCTAGGCTTGCCCCACTCCACCCACCCCCACACCTCTTCCTTACTCCCAGAGCTCCAAGTGCCCCACCTGGGAGAGAAAGCCAGTGGTTCTTCTTAGAGGATGCTAAGAAGGTGAGTTCCCATCTGCCCCGAGCTCCTGGGGCCCTTCCCAGCCTGGTCTTCAAATAGCTGATGACCAGTTGAGAGCTCTGTGTGGTTCCAACCTTAACTCTCCTGGGCTATTCACAGAGGAGGGATCTGGAGCCCTCAGAACTGCTCCTTGATATTCTCCAGGAGACTAATAATTGTTTATTTCTGGAGCCCTGCCCCACCAGCCCTTCTCTGGGCCAATAGAACCCTCTAGTGTTCTGTCTCCCCTAGAGCTAAGGGAGTGGTGACCTCGATTTGGAACCTGGCTCCTCCAAGACCTATTGTATCTTCACTTGCTGCTACTCCCCCAAACAATTCCTAGTAGGGGAGCTCTCTCAGTCCATAGTGTGGGCACACCCCATGTGGCCCATCTTCTGGATGTGAGAAGAACTGTAAGTGCCGCTCTCCTAAACCAAGACATGGACCTAGGGCTGAGGCTGTAGGTGAGGCTGACAGCAGGGCGGGTGTGGGTGAAGCACATGGATGAAGGGTGCTGTTGGAGTAAGGATACTCGTCACCCCCAGGGCAGGAGATGGCACCTGGACAGAGGTGGGAGCCCCTCTTATCCACACTGGTGTTCATGGAGCTAGAAAGCAAGTACCAAAATCTTCCTAGAGGGTCAGCCTAGAGAAAGAAACACATCCTAGTGAGGGGCCATCCAGATGAGGGGCCTGCAGTGAGGGACTGAGGTGGCAGAACCATGGGGTGTACCCATGGGAGCCCTGGAGACTGAGAGTGAGGATGGGAGAACAGGTACAAAGATAAAGGCCAGGACTGGGGACTGCTATTTGTTTACATGGCTGGGTCCAGTTCAGCTCTGAAGGCTCAGGCTGGGACAGAGAAGAAAGAAGTTGGAGGTGTGGTGTTGGCTCGTAGGCTCGTTGGCTCGTAGGCTCGTTGGCTTAGACTAACACCAGTCACACGTTCTTTTGTTTGCTATGCCTTCAGCCATTCATGGAGTCCACAGACATTTTTTGGGTACCTCCTATGAGCTAATTACGTAGATAATGAGACATAGTCTTGCCCTAATTTATTCAGTTTTGAGAAGGAGATGGGCATAAAAAAGAAGCCTGGTGGTTTTACGGTTGCTCTGATGGCAGTTTATCTAGTGGGGACGGGAAGGAAGGAGCGACAGATTCCACCTAGAAGCAGGGATGGGACCAGGGAAGACTAAGGGAGAGGTGACACTTGAGCTGATTTATTGTATGAGGTGAAGCTGGGGGACACAGACAGGAGAGAGAAGGGCCTTCCACACGCACACAGGGAAAAGGCTGTGATGACAGGGAGGGGTCCAGGGACCAGAGGGTCATGCAGCCAAATAGCAGGGGAAGTGAGGAGAATGGACAGAGAGAAGGTTGTGTCTAGACTGGCTTGCTGCAGTACTGCCAGATGACAGCCATGGGAATGCACGGTGGGAGGGGGCTGAGGGCTGTAGGAGTCAAGGGCGCTGGAGAACCTGGTAGTTGGATGATGACAGGATGTGGGCCAGACCACAGGAATGGGAGCCAGAGGCCAAGGTCCGTGGTACTAAGAGAGAGACAGCCCTCAGTGGTCATCTGGGCGAGGACTTTGACTTGCCCAGCCAATTTCAGAAGTTACGAAATACCTCGTTACCCAGAGTTTACCCAGAGAGTTAAACTAGCCCGTTCTAGCTGACCCCAAATTTACCCCGCTCTGTCCCATCCTCCATGTAACCATACGTGTCCCCAGTCTTGACCCTGTCAAGAAGCCTAGCCTTTTCCTAAACCTTATTCTTCACCCACTCCTTCTGTATCATCAGTCTTGCTTTCCCCATTACTCACATTCCTGTGGAGCAGAGCATGTGGGGCTCCTCCATCTCACACTCGCACACCTCACACTCGCACACACTCCTCTGGGTTTCACGTAGTGAAAAGAACACTGAACTGGATGTCAGGAGACTGAGGTCTGCCCACCCTTTTGCTGTTTCCTCAGTTTTCGTGTCTGTAAAATGGGGAGGAGGTGAGCTGGATGATCTTTACGTTCCTTTGTGCTTTCTGAAGTCTGTGGTTGTACCATTTTCCCTCCTTCCAGCATTTCAAAGCTAGAGTCGAAGCACAGTGGGGTGAGAGTGAGAAGGGGGAAAAAGGGTCACAGAAGGGTTTGATTTCTGGGGTCTGAGCAGTTCTGGCCTTGAACATGGTGGCAATCTGGAAGGTGGAATAAAGACCTGAGGGGCCCAGTGGCTGCTAGAATGGGCCAACCAGGCATCTTCTCCTTTTGGTGAATCCTCGTATCTTGGAAACACAGCATCTGTGTCCCTCTGGGAGTTCCATCCTCCCTCTGCCTTCCCCCTCTCTGCTGATGGGGAAGATAGTCTCCATATTTCCAAAATTTCCTCATTGGGGTAAGAAATGAAATGGGTATGAAAAAACATCATTTCCGTATTTTTATTAATGAAACTGAACCAGTTACAATTCTTAGATGCCTCCACTGAGTTGTACATGATACCGCTCTCCCCCTTCCTGCAGCCTCTGTCCTCACCTGTATCTGTCCCTCTGTTCTGGGCCTAGAAAAGCTCTGAACTGGGCCCTAGCTGGGCCCCTGCCATGTTTGGACATCATTACCTATTTACGTTTGTAGACAAGAGCCCAGAGTTGCTGACCTGCCAAGGGCTCCTCCCCAGGGCAGGCCTTGTGGAAGGGGGTGTAGAGTTTGGATGAGGACCCTGCCTACCCCTGCCTCCTACAGTGTCAGCCTGCCCCTCCCATCGCTCTACATTTACTTTATAGAATTGCCTAGAAATGGCTCTGGTAACCCCAGTTGGAAGCTCTCACCTGAATAAAATCTTATGGGTCGTGTCTTTTGATCTTTTTCTAGAAGGTGCTGAGAAGACAGACACAAGCAAAGCCACCACAGAACCTGAAACAACGCAGCCAGAAGAGGTGGTGGTGAACGGGAGGGAGGATGAGCAGACCGCAGAGGAAATTCTCAGCAAAGGCTTGAGCCAGATGACCACCACTGCCGACACGGATGTCGATACCTCTAAGGACAAAACCGAATCGGTCACCAGTGGCCCCATGTCCCCAGAGGGCTCACCTTCCAAGTCTCCCTCAAAGAAGAAAAAGAAATTCCGAACCCCATCCTTCCTGAAAAAGAGCAAAAAGAAGGAGAAAGTGGAGTCCTGATTCGTAGCACCCTTGGGCTCCCATCTGCATCCTCTCTCTCCTCCCCTCCCTTCTCCCATCTGTGTCCCTGGAAGCACAGGGCCAAGGAGGGATAGAATAGGACCCTGGATCACACTCTGAGGGGGAACTTAGAGATCGCCCGACCAACTCCTCATTTTACAGTTGCCCCAAAGACATCAGGTGACTTTCCCAAGGCCACACAGCTCGTTAGTGGCAGAGCCTGCACTAGAATTCAGGTCTCCTGGCTCCCGGGCCAGTGCTCTTTCCACTACACAACACTGCCTAGCTGTGGGCTGCCTTTGTGAGGATGCTGCCTGCTGATCTGAGCCGGTGGCAAGGAGGCCAGAGTGGGCCGCAGGCTCTCACAGGCTCAGACTAAATCAGACAGGTCAAGGCTCCCCCTCAGCAAGGTCCTTTTCCTCACGGGAACCCAATCTCCTGCTGATGGAGCTGTCACTACGTTTAGAAATCTCTCTTCTCCTTTGCATAAGGTCCCTGTCCTGCTGCTCACAGTAACCAGACAAATTGACCCATCCCCTCCAACAGAAGTTAATCTTTGTTCCCAAGGGCTGATGGCTTAACTTGCACTTCCCCAACCACTACCCCTGAGCTTTCTTCATGGAACCTCCTGAATGATGGCTGGAAGACTTGTAAGAGTTGGCAGACAGAAGGGCAAGCTGAGTCAGCCATAGAATTAGGGATAGTTTAATTAATGTAAGAAGCCAGGAACTTGACCCACTGGAATTGTGCATCTCAGACGCTTCAAAACCAAACTTAGCTTAGAAAAAGTTGTTTCGTGCTCAGGGCAGAAACTTGGGGAAATTTAGATCCTCTGTTAGCTTTGGGTTGTCCAAGGAGGATCAGAACAGCACAGAATATGCTCTGCCTTTCTAGCTTTGCATGATGAGTGGAGCAATGCGGCTCTCCCTGGCTCACTCCTGTCCAGCAGTCAAGTGTTCCCTGACCTTTCTCACACCTGGAACCACTGGCTCACAGACTGGAACTGGCATCTTACCCTTGGCACCTTGACCTTGGCTCCTTTGGGTTCTGATTCAGTCACCATGGGTCCAGCAGAGGAGAATGAGATGAGCCCTTCAGGATTAATCCTCAGGATCAGCTATCAGAGAAATGCTTGGGTGTCCCTGGCCCTGTTCCTGTCCATCCTGGGTCCTGATATTAGCCACAGCTATTGTTTTAAATGCCAACACTGTCTTTGCAGATTCTTCCATGGGGCATTGATTAATGAGCATTGTTGGCTCCTAAAAACCCGACAATCCATTCACTTTAAAGCACAGTGTCTTCAAAGAATATTTTCCCTTCTTGTCCTAATTATTGTAAAAGTATTTTTGAAAGTTCCTAGTCGTAGTTTTCCATTTTTGAGCACTTACTATATATGCATATATATAGACACTGTGAAGGCTTTACAAGCACTATATCCTTTGACCCTCTCAACAATCCTGTGATGTGGGTAAGATTATTCCCAATTTCTGGGTATGCAGACTGAGCCCCCAAAAGATAATTGACTTGTTCCAGGTGACTTGGCTAGAAAGATCCAGAGTCTGGATTTGAACCCAGGTCAGTCCAAGTCTGGAGCCTTTGCTCGTAACAGCCAGGATGATCAGAAAACTTTAATTGTCAGGGTGATCGTCTTAGTCCAGGACCCATGTCTGTGACTGGCCTCCGCTATGTAATGTTAGCACTTGAAATGAAGGTAGGAAACTACCTGTGTTCTGCCCCAATCAGTGCACATTAAGTTCCTGGTTATCATGGACTGTGGCGAGGCCAGTGTGGACCTCTGACAAAAGAGAGGCAAGAGCCTTTTGGTTGGGACGGGAAATATGATCCATAGTTGGGCTATTTCTTGAGAAGGAAGGAAACTGACATATAACTAAGGAAAACCCCATACTGTGTGTCTATGATGCAGATTCCTGACCACTACCCCAGGCCCCCTCTGTCTGTTCTGCTTTCTGATAGACAACCCAACGGTTAGGGGCACTGATGCCCCAGAAAAGTCTGTGATATTGGAAATGCCTTTAAAAGCCAATCCTTTGATGCCTTCTTTTAAAAAATAGATTTCACATTCATTCATTCATCCCTTCACAATATTTGTAAAGCACTCACTAAGCGTCAGACATTGTGCTGACTTTAAAAGAAAACAGTTCTTGTGACTAGAATAATCAGCGGCGAGCAGCGTTAAGGGAAGGGTGGAGTGGACACAGCCACTGACGCAGCTTTTTGTGTTTGAGTGGTCGCGTTTAGGGATCATGTTGATTGACTCTGCATCAACAAATTCCCTGTATTCCCTTTACAACAGTGAGGCCTTGTTTAGGTAAAAATGCCTGAGCCTTGCTGGAGCATTGTCCTTGGAATTTATGCCACGAATCTGCGTCCTATTTACCCATTTGTTCATTCTTCGTGCATGCAAAAAACACGCATGAGCGTGGGTCATGGGCCAGGCTGGAGGGCAAGACATTCTAATATAGGAGGCATGTAGACGAGTTAGAAAATGGGCAAGTGTGCGGAGGCGGCATAGGGAAGCAATGATTTACTGTCTGTCAGGCCAGAGAAACCTTCCTGAAAGGAGTGATGGTTGAGTTAGGTATTTAAAACAAAGAGGAATTTTCCAGGAGAACAAAAGGGTTGGCAGGACATTTGTGAGGAGGGAAGAGCATGTGCAAAGGTGTGGAAGCGTGAGACTCCATGACACGTCTTCTGAGTAATTCAGTACCACCAGAGCATCAAGTGTAGAGGGCGGGTCTACTTCACTGGTGGGCAGGGCTGGATCATAAAGAAACTTGTAGAAGGTGTGGAGGAGCTAGACTGTATCATGTTCAGGATTTGGAGCCACTGAGGGCTTGTGATCAGGGTAGAGTCATGATCAGAAAAACGTCTTCATTGGCACAGTGGAGAACGGCCTGGAGAGGAGCGGGCAGAAGGCATGGGAGGTCTCCACGTTTCTGAAACGTCACTACTAAAACGTGCTTGGTGGCCTGCCTTCCACTACATTTTCCTTTAGAGCAAATAGCTTCCAGCACGGAATTCATCTCCACAAAATTCTTTGGATAAGGCATCTTAAGAGAGATTTTCAGCAATGACAGGGAACTGTTCGAACAGTTAACGCTTAGTGTAGGTTCCAGTTCTGTTTAGTCTTGGGGTAGAATTGCTGAGAGAATTGTTGAGTCGTTCTGCCAGTTTCTTTCCTTGTTCGTGTAGGACGTGGCCTGCTTAGCTCCGGGCTTGGAGGCCTGGAGGCCATGCACTGAAGGCTGTTGAAGCAGAAGAGCAGTCCAAACAAAATCCTAGGCTTTTAGAGTGAGAGGAGGGGCGTTTTCTTTGGCTCTGGATAAAAGTTGGCTGAAAACTTAGGCCAATATCTGTCTGGAGAAAAAAATATATATGGAGAGCTCAGAATTGGTAGGCAATAGGTTTGCGTCTAGGAAAGCCACTGTGTTTGGATATGCCGCAGAAAAGGGATGAGAACATTTGAACCAATGTGCTGTGCTGTGGTGGCTGAGCTGGGAAGTGGGAAGGTTTTGAGGCTGTTCCCATGGGAAGAATCTGTGCACCCGTGGCTGGCACCCAGCTCTGGTGTGGGAGCACCATCCACACATGTGACCTTTCCTCACACTTTGCAAAAAGCACTGCCAAGAGACAACCCCCTAGTCCAGATCTGGGCTCCATAAGCGCCTCCTAGCCTGCAGGTGACCCAGCAGGTGACCCAGATAACTGTCCTACGACAACCAGGTTATTTATGATGATAATAACTTCCCTCAACACTCCTGTAGCTAAAATTGGGTTCTCCCTCTGCAGACAGATAAGTGATTTTTAAAGGACTTGGGGGGATCTGGATGAGGAACCTGGTCCACTAAGAACCCCACTGGGAAGCCTTATACCTCTGATTTATGTACACTGAGCTTTGAATCCTGTTCCCTGTCTAGTATTGTGTCACCCACTCATGAATGTGGCGAGACAGAGAAGAGAAATGCTATAAAGCCACTCTGCTAGTTGCTGTGGATTTGAAAGGACCATTGGCCCAAGAGCCCAATTCACTTCTGAAAGTCTAAATGGCTAAAAAGAAGTTTGCATTTTTTCCATGCAGTTGTGCATAGGGCTAGATAGACACGCAGCTTACCATTGGCCTGTATGCCGTCTTTTGCAAAAGTGTGAAGTTTATGTTCTAGGCCCAGGCCAAGAGTATTCAGTTTTTGACTATTGAACAAATGAAAGGACATATAGCGCTTACTCATGTTACTCCTCTGGATCAGGAGAAACCCTTGAGTCGGTGGGCACAGTAGCAGTTGACTCTGAGCACAGAGGAAACAGGTCTTGTTACATCTTCTCACCACCGGAGCCCAGGCAAGCTCTCTAAGACAATACAATTCAGAGTCTGAGAAGAAATGAGGGAAGGGAGAAATACATGCCCTCCACTCCCATGGAAAGGACAGGGCATCCCAGAATTCAAAACCTGATAGGACATCATATCGCCACTGTCGCACATCTATTCCAAAAAGGATAATTTAATAAGAGAAGTCAGATACCTGAAGTGACTGATGAAATGTGCTTATTGGTTATTTCTCTGTGCATAGTTCTACTTGTGCCACAATATGAAAAAGCATACACAGGAGAGTGATTACTTCCAAACGCCCTAACTAATCTGTCCTCTTGGATGGGGCATACTTTTTGCCAGAAATAAGAGAGCGCACATAGAGCCCTGCCACCAAGGCACACCCAGCCCCCTTGAGCCTCTCACAGTGCGAAGCCACACTCCCCCAGGAATCAACGTGGCTATTTCAGATGGGGTGTCCTTTAGTGGAGAAAGCTCCTTTCATTGTTTTTATAGGCTGGCTTCTCTTTTTAGAAACAATTAGAAGGAATCTCCAGGTGAGGGTTTTCTTAAGAATACGGAAGTAATGGTTTGTTTGCATTGGTTTGTACTTAAGTGGCATTAGGTTTTGCCAAATTGATGTTTGGTGCCATTTGCCTTCAGGATGTCCCCAAAAGTTGAGTCATTGCTTTGAGAAATTGGTGCCTGCAGATGGAGGAGAAATGGTTCTGTTACTGACACAGGGGAGGGACTCAGGTATAGCTGGATCCAGAGCCTCAGTGTGGGAAAGTACCTGTAGCTTTCCCAGTGTAGTTGGGTCCTTGGCTCCTTGTCTTGCCCAGTGTTTCTCAAGCAGCAGGATGAGGTCAGCTGTGATGTGGCAAATCCCTTATCTCTCAGTTGTGTAAAGAAAATGTGAGGGTTTAGGCGGTGGTGCGAGAATAACAGTGGAAAAACCCTAAACTCTTCTACCCTCCAGCAAATCATCCTGTATAACTTTTAGAGACTCAAAGGCCAGATCTTCCCTTTTAAAGAGAATCGGAAAGAGGATGACAGTTGGACCGAGGACAGAGGGGCCATATTTAAATACAACAAAGCCCTTATAAATGGGAATATATTTCGGGGACCCCCACCCCCACGTTTCCACCTCACGCCTGTTGGGCCTGCTTTGTGGGTGATTGTTGCTCTCTGTGGTCTGCTTGTCGCTCTCCATGGTCTGCACCACCTTTAAATTCCTGCAATCTATGCTACAACTGCTGAGTCCAGTGTTCATCCTCTCCCGGGAAGAGGAGAGGTGGGCAGAAGAAATAATCCAGAGCCTGGGCTCGCTGGGCTGGGGGTGTGGGGATCTAGGTAGAAAGTGTGGTGTTCTCTAAAGCTGTGGATGGTCTCAGTGAAATGTCTGTGTCTGACAATCGTCTTCCTTTGTACATACACTGTCTGTGTTTAGCTTTTCCTAGTATCGTGAAGTTTCAAATAGGGGTTCCATGTAAATACTCTTTCTGCTACTGACATGCCAGCCCCCTGGATCATGCATCAACCCCACACGGTTTTGCCTTTCTCTATGCTAACACTTTTGAGCCACTGACGTGCAGATTGATGATTAGTTTCTTGGGCTTTTATTTTGCAATTTTATATATATATATACACATATATAATATATATATATTTATGAGTTGGTTTTGTATAGTTTTCTGTTTGAATCTCTGAGCACCAAAGCTGCCCTTTGATTTTCGAGAGAACTTTCCAAAGCCACTTCCTGGGCCCTCCCGCTGCTTTGGTGTTTGTGGTGCCGGGCGGTACCTCTGCCCGTGGATTTCTGTATGTACGTGCTGTGATCTCACCTGCAGATATTACCCTAGTAAATCTACCGTGCTTGGCCTCCCGGTGTGTGACCCATCTCTGTTGGCCACCCAGGTCTCCCAGCTCCCAGGGGAGCAGACGCCAGAAAGGCAGTCCACGTATGGAAACATCTGACCACATAAGAAACTTGTCTTTGAAACCATTCCTCACATGTGGAAAGCTGAACATATGAATAATTGAGTTCTGATTGGGGTGGGAGGTAATAAAAGGCTATAGTCCTCCAAGAAGAAAAACCCCACGTGGACTTGCAAACATCTCTGTGGAGGAAGATGCATTTAGATGGTTTGGGATCGGGGGTGGGGGGAGTTGCAAAAACGAACATGTGGATGGTCCCTTCAGGGAAGCAGCAGGGGCAGATTTTTCAGGCTGGAATGGAAAGGGGTGTCAGGCCAGAGTCAGAGCTGGGGAGAGCTAAGATGTCGCCCCAGAGTGTGGAAGGGGACTGGAGACACTAGGGGAGAGGAAGAAGAGGAAAGAGCCCGTTTTGCCCCCTCCCAGGTCCCCTTCACTCAGATAAGGAGCCCGGGATTTGTTGAACATCCGTGCACGTAGGTCAGGCATCTAAGTGTCTTACATATCACATCTGGCTTTATCTCCATAAAATTCAGAAGGCGGTCCTGTTTGTTATTACCCACTTTACAGATGAGAAAAACAGGCTCTGAAACAAGGAGATGCTCATGGGCCGCAGGTTAATATGTGGTGATGCCGAAATGCACACCCAGGTCTTCTGGGTAACCAAGCCTTGCTCTTTCCACCACTTCCCACTGCCTCAATGTCCTAAGCAAAGCTCCACGAAGCAGTTTCGATCATCGCTGTTAGACCCACTGCTTCCTGGTGGAACGGTTCCTCCAGTGCTGCCTCCTACATCCAGCTACCCTGAGCCCCCATGGGCTCCTGTGGACCTACCCACAAGGAGCCCAGGCCCTCCCCTGCCCCAAAGCCATCAGTTTCTCCTCTCCTGAAGTTACCAAGGAGACCGCTTGTAAGCAACGTGACTTCTCAGCTCTGTGATCTCCCAGCCATGTGCACTGATCAGGCCAGGGACCACAGTCAGTGTGCGGACACCACTTTATAAAGCTTGCTGCAGTTGAAGGTGGTGGCACAAACTCACCAGTTGAACTCTTGCTCCTCATCCTCCTAAATTTCCACTGCGAAGAATAAGGGGATACAAACATGGGAGCAGAGTGCCCTCTACCTGTGAGAATACTGAGTTTCTTCGCAGTGTATAGCGCAGGAGAGAAGAGTCTAGGGCCAACCAACCTGCAGTTCGCTGCAAGTGAGAGGGAGTCTGCCTGGAGAGGGAGGGGAGGGGCCGGCAGTGGGAGCCAGCTAGCTGACAGCAGTAAGGAAGGGCAGTGGAAGCCAGCTAGCTGACAGCAGTAAGGAAGGGCTGGGGACACTGGGGAATTGTGGCAGGGGCCAACCCTGGCTTCGAGAGCAGTGAGCAAAGTGCCAGGGTTCACAATGCCAGAACACTGTTTGCAAAGTCTAGGTAATGAGGGGGATGCCTCAGCACCAGGATCCTGGCAAGGGTCAGAGAAGGGTGTCATGACCCCAGCTAATGCCAACTGACTAATAAATATGAAAAAGGAAACTTTCAGCCAAGTTATTGTGGATTCCACTGCTGCCACACAGCTAGATCTCTAATCTGGCAAAATATAACCAGAAGGAATAGAAATCTTTCCTTTTCTCCTCCTTGGGTCTCTGAACAGGGAGGCCCACCTCTCTGATGGGAACCATTTTTAATTTGGTCGGAGATATTACTGTGTCAAGAATAAGCATGGAGAAAAATAAGGTGGTCAGAATTTAGTAGTTCAAAAGCAGGGGACCCATCTGAGAAATTAGAAGACATGCTCCTCAATGAAGCTGAGTTATGGCAAGAAGCAGGAGGAAGGTTAAGAAAATTTCTATTAATATTCCATTTATCAGAGAAGACTCAGAGAAGACCAGCCGGTCATGAAAAGGAAGTACTTTAAATCAAGAAAACATTTGTTAGTGATGAAAACCTATGCCATATTTTAAAATTGAAGCATAGGGGGTCGACGGCAGGTTGAATACTGTTGATCACGAATGAGGACATAAGGATATGTTTGCACATGTAAGGATCCCAAGTTCACCACTTGAAAAAAATCAGCCAATCATGTCTCCAGTTGACTGGGAAATCAATATAAGTAAATAACTCAAGAATGGGAAAGACATAGGATTAAAAAATGGTAGTGAGCAATCAAATCACATAAATTTATAGCTAAGTCTAATCTTTCATTGTTAATAAACTTTAAGCAATCGTTAAAAAAGCAGTTATTGGAATATATATACACATACACCTTGGGGCAGCAGAGAAGTAAAATAAACTAGTTTTATCATTATTGATGAAAGGGAGCTCATAGATTATTTTGGTTTTTAAATTGTTAGAGGAATACTGGTTCAATTACATATAAAGTTGTGAACTTAGTGATAATTTATAAGAGTTTATAGATAATTTTCATTAAAAGGCAATACAACTTCCAAATCATTAAAGAGAAAGATAACAGTGAAAAATGAATCAATAGGAATGCAGCCAAGATGGAAAAAAAGAGACCATATTTACCACCCTCCCTAAAATAACCAAAAACATGGATAAAATACATAAAACAATTATTTTTAAGATCCTTGAAAGTGATCATCCACCATGACACAGGAAAGCTGCTTTGTCTGCCACCTACTAAGACAGCTGTATGTCCTACTGCCAGTCCCAAATATGTCCAGTAGGAGGCGACATTTCCTTTCTCTGCTCCCGCTTTGCAGAATCAGTCCCAAGCAGTACTGGGTCCATTTTTTTGGCAGGGAGCCCCTAGCAGTGTTGTCATGGACCTTGATCTCTTTTTGTCACCAGCAGTGAGCTTTCTTATTCATCCAAGACCCAAGAACCTATCTGATTTCTGAGCAGCCCTTAACACTTGTCTAATATCCAGGACGGCTTCTGGAGTCCCCTTCTTTTGGGCAGTCTGCCCAATGGCCCCAGCTCATTGAGATCTGTTCCCCCAGCCGAGAGGCCGTGCACGATAGCGAGTAGGGTTCCAGAGCTCTGGAGCCACACTGCGTGGACTGAATCCCAGCCCTGGGCTCATGAGCTCTGTGCCCTTGGGTAAGTCACTTAACATCTTCAAGCTACGGTTTCCTAATGTGCAAAATGAAGAACTAATCAATAGGGAAAAAAATTAGAATCTGGGGTGACTAATTTTTGATGATTTAAGATATTTAATTTTGAATTGTACTGTGAGAGACACCATAAAATATCCACTTCTTCAGACCTGTAAAGGTCAGCTTCTACTATTCTTAAAACTAATGCATGCACATACACGCAAACACATGCACAGACACCCCCACATACCCCACATAACACACACAGTCATACTCACACACCCTTGGCATCATTCCAAATAAACTTAAAATTGATGATCTCAATTTCCATTTTGTCTGTTCAAGATATCCTGACTTCAGAGCAAGCCACAGGAGTCCCTCCTCTCTAGAGTGGGTCTTTGCTTGTACAATTTCAACAAGCAACAAGGGTTGCCCCAAACCGACATAACTGTTTTGCATCTTTGTGGGTATAGGGCCAGGGTATAATTGGAGGCTCACACACGAGATGCCTAAACACTGAAAAGTTTTAAATCAAGCTAAACAGTTTAAGCTAAATATGTTCCATCCTCCTATCTTTACAAATATACATTCATAATGAAGTGGAAGGCCAGGTTCAAATTTAGAGTTTTCAGACTCATTGGAGTTCCACAGAGGAAGATGGCAGAGCTGATGCCCAACCTCTAACCACTAGTCTGAGGCTTGTTACTCCTCTCTTTCCAATGCTGGGTCCTTCACCTGCCACAAGTGGCCTTGTGTGCACACCTGTGGACACCCAGACTTCATGTCCAGGCTCTGTCCATACCTCCCAAGCAAATAGCTGCCCTTTGGCCACTGTGAGTCCTTGGGAATGTGGACTCTGGGAAGAACCTGTGCAGACACTAGAAGTGGGCTCAGGTCTATTTGGGCTGGACATTCTGTGGTCCTGGATAGCCAGGCATGGTAAAGCACCAGGTGGGTGTGTCCCCTTGGCCCTGCTGACTCCACCCCCATGGAGGGTGTGGCCAGAGAGAGTGTCAGCTGACCTGTGCAATGCGGGATGAGGCCAGAGGTCCCTCTTGTTGGGGACTAAGAGCAGTGTGCTGCCTGAAGTCCTAAGCAGGGTGGGTAGCAACGGCTCCCTCTGTGAAGGTCCTGAGAAGGCTGCACGACACCCTCATTCCTGTTCGTCAACACACGAAAGCTCCCCGTGGGCTTGGGTGGGAAGTGTTTTGTTGTAACAAGGGCAAACAAACACTTGACAAGATCTGGGCTGAGACGGTTGGTTGACTTGCCAGGTTAACGAGGGCTGAGAGAAACAGAGCTGCCTTTGGCCTCCTTGCCCGGGATCTGCACCCGTGGGTTTCTGTCAGCGCTTCTGAAATGCCATGGGTCGTGGACCCACTCACGGCGCTAAACTTGCAGTGAACATCTCAGTTCTCCCCACTCACTCCTGGCTGCTGAAGCACGACAAACGTCGGCAGGAAACTGCGCTGGCCTGAGGTTAGTTCACCGTCCATCTGGCTCTCCCTGTTGTGGGGGCCAGAAAACTGACTTTATCAGATCCCCCAGGGGTGATCTGGCTCAGAATTATAGCTTGTTTTCCACGGATGCATTCGTGGGTGGTTACTTCCTGGTGACATGGAGGGAGGCACCCTCGTCTTATCCTTTAGCCATCTCTCAAACACTGAGGCTCCTTCTGGGAGAATACGGTAGGCCTCTCATCCCAGCCTCCGCATCACAGTGCTTGTTAGTGCCACTACTGGCAGCGGCAGTCGTTGACTTAGCTTCTAGCTCTGGGCCTGTAGCCTTATTGTATTGTCTGTAAATGTCACCCATGAACCACAGCCAAGCTTGGGGTACAGATGTGATCACATCTCTTATTTTCTTCCCATTGAGTGTTCGGTCTACATATGACCATGCTGACAGAAAGGCCATCAATCTCCTCTTGAGGCCTCCCCCAGCCTCCTCTAGAATTGTCCTAGCCCCCGGGGGGATTGGGCCTGAAGCCTGGCATTCAAACACTGGGAAGACAACTGGAGAGACATGAATCTACTTCTGCCATTGTGACTTTCGCTGAGGCTCACTGTGGCTGCGAAAATGGACTCCACATTGTTGGATGGATGCTTGACTACAGTGGTGCTCCACCACTGGCCCAACCCCCGCAGAGATCAAGGGCTTCCCGAGGCAGCCCCTTCTTCCCCGAAGTTTTATCCCAAGCTGGGGAAGCTGGGTCCAGTGGGGCATCCAGCCTCAACCCACACCAGCCCCTAGGGCCTTTGTTGAGCCTAGGACACCAGCCACACTCCCCTTAGGGGACATTTGTCCTTTCCAGTCAGCAGACCTAGGTCACAAGCACTTCAGTCCACACTAACGCGTTTTCCTCACTTCAAAACGCAGGGAGAAGTAACAAGGTCTTGGCTTCTTCACTTTCCAAGTGCTCCTGGATGTTGATGCAAATGGCCTCTGGCTCTCCCCCTAGTTCTGCAGGTCAAGGGGTGCACCTTCTGCTAGGTCACTGTGTCTGTGTTGTATTCTTTATTTTTTTTTCAAGATTGGCCCTGAGCTAACATCTGTTGCCAATCTTTTTTTTTTTCCTTCTTCTCCCCAAAGCCTGCCTAGTACATAGTTGTGTATTCTAGTTGTTGGTCCTTGTGGTTGTGCTGTGTGGGACGCCGCCTCAGCATGGCCTGATGAGCGGTGCCATGTCCATGCCCAGGATCCGAACTGACAAAACCCTGGGCCACTGAAGAGCAGTGCGTGAACTTAAGCACTCGGCCACGGGGCTGATGGCTGTGTTATATTCTTTTCCCAAGGCAAGGGGTGCACCCTGACCCACATGGTATGGCTAGAAGGATGATCAAAAAGTGAGTTTGCCCCAAATTACAAAACTCTGTCCCCCTGTGACTCACCTTCTGCACTTCTAGTCATTGAAGAATATGGCAGAATTACGCCATGCTCTTCTTCATCTGGGTCTGGCTGCTGTGTGTGGACAGACTGGAGAGGGGAAGAGTGATGGGGTGACAGGAAGGTGGCTGGTGCTGGAGTCTCGGTGAGAGGTGATGGTGCCCCAGGGTGGACAGAGTGGGATGTTCAGGAGCCTGAGAGGCAGCCGCTGTGACAGGTCGGGTGAGGAGCTGTAGCGTCAGGACTTTCTTCCGTTGCTGGTGACCAGAACCTAATGGAAACTAGCTGAAACAAAAAGGTGGTTTACTAGATGCCTCTGGAGGTGCTCAACAAACCACAGGAAGCAATGCAGGCGCGGAGGCAGGGGTCTCGGGGGCTGGAGCCAGTGCTTGAAGCCCCAGGACTCTCAACTTTGCCTGGACACATCATTTTCTTTGCTGCAGATGGGTTTTCTCCAGGACCCTCCACCTCATACCCCTTCAGCTCTCATACCCCGGGAGGCTAGGGAGTATCCTCCGTCAGATCCAGTTAGAAAAATCCTGGGGAAGGGCTCTGATTGTCCTGACAGAGGCCCCATGCCGATCCCAGGGCCACTTACTGGAGCTAGCGGGTGGCTCTGATTGACCCCGCGGGATCATTTGCCAATCCCTCAGGGCTCCCTCAGTAGGGAGCACTGAGATAGGCTAGAGAAGATAGGGAGTTTAGTTTCGACATGCTGTGTTTGAAGGGCCCTTGACATCCAAGTAGAGTGGTCAGATGTGTGACCCTAGAGCTCCAAGGAGAGGTCTGGCTGGAGATACCACCAAAGACCAAGGACCCTGCTTAGGGTACGGATGAGCCCAAGGAAATGGATGGAGGAAGAGGATTAAAAAAGAGCCTTGGGTGGGGTTTTGAGGAGCTCCAAGCCACAACAGAGAAGGATGATCTGGTCAAGGAGGCTGAAAAGGAGCGGCCAGAGCCATAGGAAGGAAACGATAGAGCGCGGCACCACGGAGACCAGGGAGAGAGCATGCCAGGAAAAACGGAGGCACCAACAGCGGCAGAGGCCGCTGCCAGGCAGGTAAGCAGAGGCTCAAACTGCCCACTGAATTTGGTGGCACAGAGGCCATTGGTGACCTTGACAAGATCTGCCTCAGAGGGACTATGGGGCAGAAGCCAGAATGGGATAGAGTGAGGAGGAAGGTTCAAGATAACGGAATGAAGCTAGGGATGGTGGACCCCACTGTGAAGAACATCGACTATGAAGGGGGAGAAAGAAGAACGGCGGCAGCTGGAGTCGTATGAGGGCTACGGCACATGGCTGTTTCTATTCAATTTGATTATCATTATATATAATAATATATATATTTTATTAAAGGTTATATATCATATGAAATAATATAGTATGTTATTATTTATTATATAATACATAATAATAGTATATATACTAGTATATTATGCCATATTTTATTTATTAGTATGTAGTATATACACATATGTATGTATTCATATACTTAATATATAATGCATAGCACATAACATAAATATTATGATTAAAATATTTTATAACAAGATTGTATAACAATTATAAGGTAATATTATTAATTGTATGTCTTAGTTCATGACACATTCTTATCTTAGGTGCATGTCAGAGATATTTTTATTAAAATTAATGTTATAAGAAACCGTTGTGGACCTATGACCCAATATAAGAACTAGACTATTGACGATAAGTGAGTCCCCCACTCCCCTCTCCTGCCCTCGGCCTCCCCCCACTGGAAGCAACCACCATCCTGAATCCCGCTTTATCCGTCCCTTCTGGTGTTTTCACACATGGAACATTTAAGAGCAGTTGAAACAAATGAACTGCAGGTACACCCAACGATGTGGATGAATCTTAGCAATGTATAGTAAGTGGAAAAAGGAAGCCCCGGAAGATAGCCTATAGCATGCTATCTTTTTAATTGAGTTACATATCTGTAGAATAAATGTGTTAAGAACAACCACAAATGGAGCCCAGGTGGGGAGGACAGATGGAGCGGGAGGCATCGCTGCAAAAAGGTGAGCAAGTTCCTTTGTGGTGACCTGCCATTCCCTTGGAAGCTGGAGGCAAGGCCATCTGTTGGGAGTCAAGGAAGAGACAGAGGGAAGGTTGGAGGTGTGTGGAGAGCAGAGAACGTCTGACACGATTGAGTGGGAAGTAGGAAGATGTGCTCACTGGGGAAATCCCGTAGCACTGCCTGGCAGGGGCGGCATCTCGCATGTGACCGGTGGGCATTGATTTGTAGTCCTATAAATCTGTCCTGGGGCGCCCTTGCTGCCACCTCTCAGCTGCTGTCTGCAGGCCCAGAACAGATGGAGGTGGATGAACTGTGGTGGGAGGTGGCCTGGCTGGAAATTGAAAAGGTGAAGCAGCGAGGTAGTTTTGTTTGTTGTCAAGAAAGCATGGACATGAATGACTGTGGCCTCAGAGCTGGAACACAGGGAGAGTGAAGGCCAAAGGGTCTGGTAAGGGAGGAAAGCGGAGGGGTCACTGGCTGAGGGCCCAGGGATGGTGAAGAGGGCCAGGTGGAGGTTGACGGCCAAGCAGCTGGATGGCTAGAGGCAGGCACTTGAAGGACAGAGGCTGGACCTGGGGTCATGACAAGCCCAAGTATGACCTTGGGGTAGGGTGGCTCATGCCAATGGATGAGGAGTTCCTAAAATGACAGCACTGGATTTTGGAGAAAGAAGTGACATTAAATTCCTGACAGTAAGAACCGAGCAGTGTGGACCCTGTGGTCCAGGCGCTCTTGATGGAGGGGGACATGAGGTCCGGCACTGACTCCAGCAGCGAAGGCAGGATGGCTGGCACCGCTGGGAAAGAATTCAGGTTTTCTGTGTTTTCACAAGAGAGAAGGGCAATGGTTTGAAGTTGGAAAGGGGGTACCAGGAGGACACCAACCCAGGCTCCTGACCCTGCTGAACGTGGGGCATGAGGGGGCAAAGCGTCAACTCCAGAGATGGCTGCCTGGGAAGCAGGGACCTCAGATGAGGTGCAGGGAGCACTTAGAGAAGGGGAGGAGAGGAGGAGCTTTCTGGCTGTAGATGGAAAGAGAAGCCCTAGGACACAGGAGCACAGAGCCACAGTGATGAGGCTAGTGGGGCTCATGGTGATATCCACAGGGCTGGCTGGACCTTTGTCCTAAGGGCTGAAGTAGGGGGACCACTGGCAGCATGAGCAGGACTCTGCTCTCAGCAGCCTAGGGTAGAGGTCTCTAGCTCTCAAGGACTCTGCAGCCACCATTGTTCCAAGAGAGGCTCTGGCTCCTCCGCCACCCAGGGTGCTGTCCCATGAGACTTTCCCCTCCCCACGCCCAACTCTCGGTGAGGGAGGCTGGACCTCTGGGCTGTTTCCCCATGGGGCAATGCAAGCTCCTCAGAACGTTCCCTCTAGCCCAGGGCCTAGCAAAATGCCTGGCCCATGCACAGGAGGGGCTCAGATATTTCTCAAACTAACCCAGAGCAGTAGCGTATGGGAGGTGGAAGAGGTCAGCAGACCTGCATTCACATACCAGCATCTCCCCTTATCAGCCCTCCCTCGTTGTACAGATGAGGAAACTGAGGCACAGAAGTGAAGCAGCTTGCCCAAGGCCACATTACTGCTCGGTGATGGAGATCAAGAAGGCGCCAAAAGTAAAGACTCCAGAAAATGCACTCTCTAGAGAAATGCACGTATACACAAAACCCTTCCTATATGCTCCCAGGTAGAGAGCACACCTGTATTTCAGTGTGCAGTGCTGCCGAATGCTGGCCTGTCTTGGGCTTGTCAGGTGATGAGACCGGCAGGTAAGGGGCTGGGAGGGGGCGCTGGAGCCTGTCTGCTTGGTTTCAGTCTCAGCTTGGCCACTTGCAGCTATGTGATTATTTAATGTCCTTGCCTGGAAAACGGAGATGAGAGTGGTACCCACCTCCTTGAGTTGTTGTGGACATTAGACAAGTCGATCTGCTCAAAGTTCTAGAACACAGCAGGACGCGTAGTGAGTATGCTCTAAGTGTTCACCGTTGTTGCTATTATCACCCAGTGAACTCCTAAGTGAGGGACAACAGCATCAACAACTTTTTAAAGAAGAATTTAAAAATCCCACAGAGCAGGTCTGACTTCGTCTATTCAAGTTTGCAATTAACCGTTACAGCAATCGCAAAACGACTTACTTTTGAGGAAATCTTGCTTCATGGCTTACATTCTCACTAACTACATGGAATATTCAACAGGCAGCCATTTCTTTTGCAGAAAGTTGGCCCAAAAAGGTTAAAAATAACACTCTCGGTCCCCAGTGAGTAGGTCACCCAGATTTGGGGAAGTGGCCACCCCTCCCAGGCTCGGTGCTCTGCCCCTCAGCCTCCAGGGGGCGCTCTCCCACACATGGATCTAGTCCCTTCTTTCACATCCTTGTTTCAGAACCTCCAAGGACTGACTGCCCGTTCCTCGTGGGACACACCACTTGTTTCACACGACTTACCGGGATATCTTTTGGATCTGGCCCTAAGTGCACCGCCAGCCTCACCTGCTGGACTCCCAGGCACCATGCTGCATCCCAGACATCCTGGGTTCCTATGTCCACCTCGCCTACTCTTCACCTTGTCCTCCAATACTCTAGGCAAGTGTGGGCTCCTATGGCTGCCAGATGAAGCAGGGGGCTCCCCATCCTCCACCCAGCTTAACTGCAGCATCCAGCACGGTGCCCAAAGAACCTGTGTGGAGAGAGGAAGAATCTAGAACAACAGATGCTCAGAGGCACTGCCTTCCCCAGGGCAGGGGGACATGACACTCCCTGGAGAGCTTTCTCCTGGCTGGTTACTCATGGTCACTCAGGGGAGACTCAGGGCCTTGGCGCTGTGGAGTCCTGATGTCACTAATTTAAAGTGCACCATCACTAATTACAACATCAACCACCTTTTCAATAGCAAAAGGAGAAAAGACGCTTCGCAGCTCACCCCCAATTATTTTCCACCATCAAATATTGTTTCTTAAGCCCTGGGAAGAGGTAGAAAGCAACACATGGAGTAATATTTTTCAGTTATCTTCTTCTCACGTTGACAATTGCTTTCCAAGAACTGATTAAGGCTTTCCTAGACTGAAAGATTCAGAAGCTGTGAGGGGGTTTTCAGAGGAGCAAAATAGCAGTTTAATCTAGGACATTCCATTGCTGTTCCTCCCACATCATCAAGCCACTGGAACTCTGACTAAATCTTGCACCAGTACCAGCAGCACGGAAGTTGGACCCAGAGATACAACAGCCCGCGGCCTGGGGTGGAAGGCAGGGCAGCCGCGCAGGCCGGAACTCTGGTCCCGAGACTCCCTCTTACTTCTGTGTAACGCGGCGCTTTCCCAAGCACTTCCACATCCTGTCTCGTTAGATTTTCTTATCAGCGTCTCAGCTCTGGCTTGGCAGTCAGCTGAGCTGCATTCACATACCGACGTCTCCACTTACTGGCAAAGTCAATCGTTCTCGCCAGGCCTTGAATTTCTCATCTGCAAAATGGGCTCCATGGTAGTACTGGCTTTCTGAGGCCCCATGTGGGCCTCCTGAGATAGGGTATGTGTGGCTCTCGCACAATTTCTGACATCAGTAAGTGTTTCACAAAGGTTTCTAATTATTATTATTATTATTTCTCCCATGTTTAATGTAGTGAAACCAAGACTTGGGTCAAGGAATTTGTGTAAGAACCACTACATTGACAGGGCTGAGGCTGGAACCCCATCTGCCAGCTCCAGTCCAGTGCTCCTTCCCAGTGGGCTGAGATGTCCTGCCATGGTGACAACCACATGGCTCCTCTTCCATCCAAATATAGGAAGGCTTAATTAATGCTTTCGAGAGTCTCCAGATGCTCAGATGAAAGGCAGCTCAGGCATATCATTACCCAGCATTTTTGTCTTATCGCTGCCTTTGAAGTTTGTTTTGGTGGAAGAACACGGTGGCTTCCCTAGGTCTGGTCCATGTGGACAACCCCCTGGACCCTGTGCTTGCCATCGCTCTTCCAGCCCCTGGGCCTCCCTTCCAGACCCTCCTCCATCTAGGAGATGGAGCTCCTGACATGAAAGCCCACTGTCCTCACGAGCTCTGAGCAGTGTTAGTGGTGGGCTAAGTGGAAGCCCTCCCATTCCCCCAAATCACCTTCTTCATACAAAAGGCTTTGTCCTCCTGAGTCCCTCTCAGTGCTTTCCTCTCTAATGTGCAAAGCCTCCTGGGAGGGGTGACACGGGTTAACACAAAGGTGTGGGCTATTGCTTTTAGAAAGACTGCAGCGACTTATGACAACTAAGGGGAGAAGGGGAGCCGGGAGGGGAAGTGGAGGCCTCAAGACAAACTTCTCCTCCCTCACAATTACGGGGAAGGCTGAATCATTAAAGAGATGAATCAGATTTATTCTCGTGGCTTTTAAAATAAACACCACAGGGCCAGCATGACCTGACAGCCTGTTCATATCCACAGAGGCCTGTGGTCTCAATTTAGAAAAGAAAAGACAGCACATTCCAGCCCAAAAGATTGTGTCATCCTAAAAGCAGGAGACCCTCAGTCCTTGCTTTTCCATAGCAAGAAAGAGACCTGTGACCGTGGCCTCCTGTTTCCACACCATTGTGGGCTTGGTTGGGTCATAGTGGCAACAGGAGAAAAACAGGCCATTGGATGCAGGCAAGAGAGACACAGGCCCCAGATGACAGGGCAAAGATGAATGTTATGGGAGTATGCCGTTGCCACCTGCTTCTTTCAACCTCCCAGCCACAGCCAGGAGCCCCAAGATGTGGGGGATGCTGAGATGTGGGAAGCAGAAGAGAAGAGCTGTCCTCTCGGCTGTGGGTGAGCGTTTCCATCCCCGAGTGCCAGCCTTCCTGTCTGAGCTCCTGAGTACACGGTGAAAACTCATCGAGTGTGACGGAGAGGTTCCGGGAAGGACACTTCCTCAAATGCCTCCCTCACTGCCTTTCACTGAGTTTGAAATTCTGTCTCTCATTTATCACTTGTCCCACTTATTTAGCTCGCAAAACAATCTTTGATTTTTTTTTAAAAGATTGACCCTGAGCTAACTTCTGTTGCCAATCTTTTATTTTTTCCTTCTTCTTCTCCCCCAACCCCCCCAGTATGCAGTTATATATTCTAGTTGTAGGTCCCTCTGGTTGTGCTATGTGAGATGCCACCTGCCTCAGCATGGCTTGATGAGTGGTGCCATGTCCGCGCCCAGGATTCAAACTGGCAAAACCCTGGGCCAGCAAAGCAGAGCGTGCGAACTTAACCACTCGGCCATGGGGCTGACCCCAGAATCTTTGATTTTTAAGAGCTTCTTTTAAACTGCAAACTCACCTTTAAGCAGTAGTATTAAAGTATTCTTATCGGCAAGTTGGAAGAGCTGTCTTTACGGGGTGAGGGCTGGGTAGAGCCAGGCTATCCAGCCTGGACAGAGGGGCCACCATGTGACCCAGTGGTAAACCGGCCAGGCCAGGATTAGAAAATCTGTTTTCCATGCTGTATGGGTTGAACTGTGTGCCCCCTCCAGGTATGTTCAAGTCCTAACCCCTGCTGCCTCAGAATATGATCTTATTTGGAAATAGGGTCATTGCAGAGGTAGTTAGTAAAGATAAAGTCACATTGGAGTAGGGTGGCCTTTTAATCCAACATAATTGGAGTCCTTATAAAAAGATGTGAAGATAAAAGGGGAGAATGCCACGTGAGGACACAAAGACACCCAGACTCAGAGAGAAGACAGCCATGTGAAGGCGGAGGCAGAGACTGGAGTTAGGCTGTCACTAGCTAAGGAACTCCTAGGGCCACCAGAAGCTGCAAGAGGTAAGGAAGGATCTTTCCCTAGAGCCTTTGGAGGGAGCATGGCCATGCCCACACCTTAATTTTGTACTTCTGGCCTCCAGAACTATGAGAGAATAAGTTTCTGCTGTTTAATGCCATCTCGTTTGTGGTACTTTGTTAGAGCAGCCCTGGGAGCCTCACACACACACCTACTTTGTATCTAACTCACCAAGCCATCTGAACAAATGTCCACTCCTATCAGGGATTCTGCAAAATGAAGTGGCTGGTCTAGATAAACTAGGATCCCTCCAGCTCTAACAACCGTAGGAGGACCGTTCTGAGGTTAGGAAGGCAACTCATTCGTTCAACTAATTATCTTTGAGTATATTCTGTGCCAGGCTCGGGATGGTGAGCAGGACACTACTCTTAGGGAGGGTATGTCTTTGTCTCTCAACAGGAAAATGAGCCTCCTAGAAAGAAGTGGACACAGGCTGAAGCCAGGAGGAGCCTGAGCCCCTCAAAGTCCCCCAGAGCAGGTCCCAAGGAGCTGGGAGACCATCAACGGACTGAGCGCTGCACTTCTGTCCAGGAAATGCACGGCAGGGGGAAACTAAAGATTTCCCAAGAGGTCAAAAGGAAATTAGCCATGATAAATTAAGATGGTTGATGTTTAGGAACATATTTAACTTGTGCTTAAGTGTTTTCTGCAAACGCTTATAGCTATAATTTTCTTGCCTTTGATCACTTTCTTAATTCTCCCAGACATTTCATATAGGGCATTGTTCTTCGAAATAGCAGCACAATTTAAGAAACATACACCTATAGAAAAATAAGAGGTGATTTTTGGAGTGTGTGGGGAAGCTGGAACTGTTATTTTCTAAGCCTTACCATCGGGCTAGGGCAGCCAGAAAAAGGTACCACAGCATACAGAGGCAGCCGCGAGACTTACAGCAAAGGTACTAGGAGAAATTAATCAGGTTTTGGAATTAATTTTTGTTTTAAGAGTTCATGTAGATTCAAATGTCAAATTGAACCAAAATATTTATAACAAAATATCATTCGCTATTCTACCTCTCCACATGTTCCCCTGCCCAGAGGATACCACTGTCACCTGCTGTTTTCCTGGATTTTCTCATCTCCACGTTTCTAAATAACAACGTACGCTGTTATCTTTTACTTGATCGGTTTTAGATGCTGTCTACTGACTTCCTATTATGGGGGATGAGGATCTAGTTCTCTTACGCCCCCAACTCCATGCCCCCGCTTCCTGCCCCCCCCCTCCCCACGAGGTTAGGTTACAGTTCTTAGGTCAATATTCCCTGTTGACACAGGATGCCTAGACAAATATCATTCACAGCCGAGCATTGTAGTACACTACGATTATCTTTGCTTTCTTAATTTTTGTTTTACCCATAGTAAACAGTTGCCTTGCTTTTTTATTTACTTAATTTTTTTGGTACCTTATCGCTAATTAACCCCACAGCTTCCAAAAGTCTCTCGGAACATTTTTCTGCAAGGCCAACAACATCGAGCAATCTCATTGTTACACTTTGTTGTTGTTGTTGCTGTTTGTTCCTCCATCCCTCATGAAGACCTGCTTTCTCTTGTCTGGGCTGGTTGCTCTCTAGACCTGCTGCATAGCTGTCTTCCTGGGACTGACTTCTCTTTGCTGTCATCCTTCAAATTATTTTTGCCTTTGTCTTTGGGTTGGATTGTCTGTTTCTTTGATGTCTTCGTCTTTTTAACTCAATACTTTGTTTGAATGGAATATGTGCTCCAGTAGTCTCATCGTGTTAAAAAGATGGTCCAGCGGTGGAGGGCGCAGTGATGGTCATCCTCATCACGCCTGCCCTTTGAGTGACACTGCTTCAATCTGGACAGTTGTCCTATACCTGGTTTATAGCTATCATTCTGGGCTCTCCCTTCACCATATTCCTAGTGATTCCTTTCATTTCTTTTCTGGGTTGAAATTAATTTTCTTTATCTCATGTCCTTCTCTCTCTTGCTTTACTTCCAATAGCTTCCTGAGAAAGGGTACATGGGAGGCAGAGTTTTTGAGACCTTGCAGTCCAAAGATGTCTTTACTGCGTCTGTCCTTACACTGCCTTGATTTTTGACTGATTATGGAATTCTAGGTTGGAAATAATTTTTCTAGGTTGGAAACATTTTTTCATAATTCGGGGGGCATTGCTCCACTGCCTTCTTGTTTCCAGTGTTGCTATTAAGAAGCCCAAAGCCATTTGAATTCCTTTTTATGTGATCTCGTTTTTCTCTCTGGAAGCTTGTAGGATCTTCTGTTTGTCCTCGGAGTTCTGAAACTTCACAATGATGCATCGTCACATGGATTTATTTTTAACCAATTTTCTGGGATCTCACTGGGCCCTTTGAATCCAGAAAGTCCTGTTCTTCAGTTCTGGGAAATTTTCTTGAACTATTGTTGATTATCTATTCTCCTCAGCCTTCTCTGTTCTTTTTTGAAATTGTTTTTTGGTCAGATTTTGGATCTGCTGTACTACCCTGTGATGGTCTTCTATTGTATCTCCTAATTTTCATTTCTTTGTCTTTTTGCTCCTTTTTCCGGGAAATTATTTCACATTTAGCCTTTTACTGAGTTTCTCATTTCTGACATCATATTTTAATTTTCAAGAGCTTTTTTTAAATTATTATTATTCAAAAAATTTTTAATAACACATTGTTCTTGCTTCATTGATGCAATCTCTCCTGTTTTCCAGGAGTATTAATGACAGCTTTTCAAAAAAAGTTTTCTTCTAACCTGCATTCATTCTGTTTCCTTTAGACTGCTTTTAACTATTTCTTTGTTTGGGCCTCTTTTTTTTTATGCTTTTTGGTGAGGAAGATTGGCCCTGAGCTAACATCTGTTGCCAATCTTCCTCTTTTTTTTTTCTCCCCAAAGCCCTGGTACATAGTTGTATATCCTAGTTGTAGGTCATTCTAGCTCTTCTATGTGGGATGCCACCACAGCATGGCTTGATGAGTGGTGCGCACCCAGGATCCAAACTGGTGAACACGGGGTGCCAAAGCAGGGTGTGTGAACTTGACCACTTGGCCAGGGAGCTGGCCCCTGTCTGGGCTTCTTTGTTCCACATTAGAGAGCTTTCTCAATGTCTGACCAGCCTTGGCTCTTGCTCTCGCTGAGATTGGGGTCTAAAATGCTGACTAGAAGTTCTGAGTGTGCAAAGGTCTTGACAAATTAGAACTGCAGCCTAGGAGTGATATGAAGAGCTGTGTGTCGGGTGCGAACCTCCAACTCAGGTCCTTTATTCGTAGGCTGATCAGATTGCCCAAGGAAGACTCTTTTCTCCCAACTGAAGGGAAATGTTCTAGATGCTCACATTTTGGGAGATGAATGGGGCTGGTGGTCTGGGGTCTCAGCATTCCGTTGTATGCGTCTAGTTAATATCCCTGTTTTCTGTGCAGTACTCAAGTCTTTGTTTTCCCTCTTTACAGAGAAACCTCCAGCCTTGTGCCAGGGCGGGAAAAGGACAGTCACTAGGAGCGCAGAGTAAAGAAGGAAGCTAATCCCATCTCAACAGCTCTCACCCTCTGTTTCTTATTTGAGCCTGCTTTTTACCCCCTTTTCTGGAGGTGCCCAGTGCTGCTCACTTCTGAGCCCTTTGAGGATTCTATGGAATAAATCAAGCGGGTTTTTCACTTTCTCAATGGATGACTTAAGAGTCAGCTTTACCAGGTTTGCTAATTCAGGTACCACTCACTCTTCTGATTTCCAGCTTCGAAAACTTGGTAGCTGTTGTCTCTTCTTATTCTCCCTGTCATTGTGAGTTTATGTTTTTGTTTTGTGTTAATTTTTTTTTGAGGAAGATTAGCCCTGAGCTAACATCCGCTGCCAATCCTCCTCTTTTTGCTGAGGAAGACTGGCCCTGAGCTAATGTCCATGCCTATCTTCCTCTACTTTATATGTGGGATGCCTGCCACAGCGTGGCTTGACAAGTGGTACATAAATCTGTACCCTGGATTCAAACAGGTGAACCCTGGGCCACTGAAGTGGAGCATGCCAACTTAACCACTGCACTACCAGGCCGGCCCTGTGTTAATTTTTTTTCAGTGAGGAGAAACATTAGATGTATATTGTATTCAATCAGGCATTTTAACCCAGAAGCTCTCAAAGCTAATTTTCTGAACTCAACGATAGCCAACATTTATTGATTATTTATTGTAGTCCAAGCAGTCATCTAACTACTTTGCATATATTAACTCAATTAATCTTCATACCAACCCTAAGAGATAAGTACTGTTATTATCAAATGGGGAAACTGAGGCACAGAAGGGTTATGTAAAGACTCCCAATAGGAAGCTGGGATTCCAAACCAGAATCATGCTACACATCTGTGCATTGCCTTGCCTAAGGAATGTTACTATTCTCCTCTCTTACTGTAAGACCCGGCTACCAAAAGACAAAGAGGGATCTGGATGGGATTCCCTTCAATAGCTCTTTTCTAGTTAAATCATATCTTCGTTCACTCTGCCTGTTGTGTATCAGGCACTGTGCACAATTCCCATTTAATCCTCACAGCATTCTTATGTAGTAAGTATTAATGGGCACATTATACAGATGAGAACACTGGGACACAGAGATGTTAAGTAACTTGCTGAAGTCTCTTGTAGTAACTGGAAGAGCCAAGATTCAAATTCAAGTCCATATGGCTTCAAAGTCAAGGAGGGCTCTGGGGTGTGCTCAGAATTTTGGAAGGTGTCTGTCAAAAATGAGAGACCTGAGCATAGGCCATCACTCCCTTTCCACGTGTCCAAATATTTAACAAAGTAACCATTCACGCTTCATTATTTTGGTTGTCTTCTTCAGGGACTCCAATTGTGTGCATGTTGGATCTCTTTTATCTGCATCTCATATTTCCAGTTTTCTCTCTAATCCTTTTTAACACTAATATTTTATTTAATATTGCTTGATTTTCTCATTTCAATCTTTTATGTCTCTCCTATTTGTTTTCCACAGTGCTTCTTTTCCTTCATTTCAATCATGGTTTCATCTATTTATGTCATTTCTTTCTTGAGTTCTGCCAGTTCACTTTTCATCTCCTCTTATTGTTTCATCCTTTTTTCCCCCAAGCTCTTGTATCTCTTCTTTGTCCTCTTACTTTCTGGAGATGATTGCCTTATTGCATGTTTTAAAACTTCATGGAGAAATATTTGGGTCAAAATTTTCATCAGCTCCATGATAACATTTTCTGATCCTCCATCTATTTGTTTTCCTGTTTCCTTCTTGCTCTTTTCTTCTAGCATTTTTGTATATATTCTATACTGCTTTGTTTTAAATTACTCCTCATGGAAGGAGGTGAATTTTTCCTGGACTAGCTATCTGAATGAGATTCATGTGTTGGTGGGGTCAGGGCCATATCCCAGACTCACTGGAAGTTGTGTACATCTGCTTATGTAGCTTTTCTCTCTCTCCAGCTAATAAAGAAAGGTAACTGTGCAATACTTTTTATTTGTTTGTTTTGATGTAAAGGCTGCTTTTTCCCTCGCTGCCAAAGAGACAGACCACTTTCTATAATTATGGTTGCCAATGTGACTTCTTGTTCTATCTTCTTTGCATATTGGAACGAAACTAGATTTGGGGAAGCTTCTCCTGACAGCTAGAGTACTCCTTAAACAAATTTAGAACAAAGAGATTTTGGTTCTGCCTGTCAAGGGGACTCTCATCTTTAAGAAGAGTGCTTTTGCTGGCTTTTCCAAGAGCTGTGGCCGTGGCACCTTCCCTCTGCGGCATCTTTTCTCTGTACAAACATCCCCTCAAATTCTTTTTTTTTTTTTTAAAGATTGGCACATGAGCTAACAACTGTTCTCAATCTTCTTTTTTTCTTCTTGCTTTTTCTCCCCAAACCCCCCCAGTATATAGTTGTATATTTTAGTTGTGTGTCCTTCTAGTTGTGGCATGTTGGACACTGCCTCAACATGGCCTAATGAGCGATGCCATGTCCGCGCCCAGGATCTGAACCAGTGAAACCCAGGGCTGCCGAAGCAGAGCGTGCAAACTTAACCACTCTGCCATGGGGCCAGCACCCCCCCTCCCAGACAAATTCTGTTTATGACAGGTCTTTCACTCATCATATGGACTGGTGTTTTAGCTGTCTCTAAGTTTCACTTAAAATGGAATTTGCATTTTTGTTTCTCATTCTCCTTGTTGCTTTTGAATAAATTCCAGGGAGAGAGATGGGGGAAAGTTAATTTTGAACAACCGTCTTCAAACCAGTCATCCACTCTAATTCCTTTTTTTAGGCCTGTTGCACAACTTCATGTTTACTGAACTCTGTTACGTCTGCCGTGTATATCTCATGACTTGCTCATTCTGATTTTTTCTTTTCCTTTTTACCCTTGTTGCTGCTGGTTTTTCCTCAATAATTGTGCACAGGAGGTAAACTTTCTATTAGTCTGAGTCCACAGAGGAGTAGATTCCAAAATGGGATTGAGTGTATTTGCATGAGGAAAAATAGGGACGGCGCTGAGTAAGGCCTGGAGAACTGTCAGACCATGGTGCAGGTTGGTCCCTGAGTGACGGAGAAAGGGAGAGGAGGTTGGATGGAAGTATTCTAGACTGCCGTTTAGTCAAAGGAAAGGTTTGGCAGAGACACTGGAGAGTCCCCTGTCTCCCAGAAACAGGTCTGCCTTAGTATCTCTGCTACATTCGTTCATTGGCTGATAAATGTGTCAATGGATTTGAGGCACAAGAGTGGGGCCCACATCAGTTATACTACCCATAATCAGAGATCCACAAGGTGCATTCTCATGGCAGCCACGCTTTCTTTGCTTTGCATTTCTGAAAACATTGTATTTCAGCCTGACATTTGATGGATAGTTTAGCAGTCTCAGAATTCTATATCCAAAATCATGTTCCCTTAGAACTTTGAAGGAATTGGATCCACTGTTATCTAGAATCCAGTTGTTGATGAGAAGTCTGATGTCAGTCTGACTTCTGGTTTTTAAAGAATGTTTCTTTGTCGGTCTGTCTGTCTCTCTCTGTCTCCCTCTCTTCCTCTTCCTCTCTCTGCCTCCCACCCCTCTCTCTCCTTCTCCCTTCTCCTTCCCATCCCCCTTCCCCTCTCCCTCTCTCTGCTTTAAGATAGACCGTATCCTCAGTATGTAGAAATTTGTCACAGGTGTTTGTGGCTGTCAATACTATGCGTACTTTTAAAATCTGAAAAATATGTTTCTTTTAAACCCTGGGAAAGTTTCTTATATTATTTGTTTGATCCACTGTCTCTGTTTTTTCTCTGAAACTTCTATTGGTGAGGTAATTGCCTTTCTGGATTGATACCTTCAGGCTTTTGATCTTTCCTTTCAGGTTTCCAGCTCTTTGCCTTATGCTTTGGGAAACTTCTTTGACTTTATCTTCCAACAATTTTATTAATTTTTTTCTAATCAATTTTCTGATTGTTCTTTTTTAATAGCATCCTGCCCTTGTTTTATACATGTGCATATAACATCTCGAAAACTCTGAGGATATTAATTAGAGGGTTGTTTGGTTTTACGTTTTCTTCTTTTCACCGAGTTACCTGTTTCTTTTGGAGTGATTTGTTCTGTTGGCATATCTTCGTCATTTCGTGCTCAGGTGTTTATCTTCTATCTGATGATTGTCAGTTCCTACTTAATGGTGGGGAATGGTGTTGATTTTCCTCCAGAGCTGCTATGGGTTTCCTTGCTTGTGGAGGGGTGTGGCTATTTTTCTCCTGAGGTCTCTCCTAGGAGTGGGTGTGCTGGCAGGAAGCTCTGCAGTGTTGGCAGGGCTCCGAGGCAGGCCCACTGCTCTTGGATTAGCATATCCTTAGCCAGACTTATGCTGGGGCTCCCCAAATGCACCAGTGGAGGGCTTTACTCACCAGTGCCGAGACCCAGTCTTGGAGTCCTATTTGGCCCCTAAAAGTAAGTTCAATATCTTTAGAGAAGAGGCCTATAGTTTTTGGCCTAAAGGAAAATTCTGAGCTTCCTACAATCTATCTCTTGGCAATAGAGCTGAAAAGGAGAAGTGAGAGGGGCCCACTTTGAATTAACCCTTTCATTTGGGGACCCTCCTTCCCACCGCTGCCCTCCATCATACCTGCCAACTGTGTCCATTTCCTGGAGCCTCTCTGGGGTTTCTGAGGCCATTGGCTTTACTGCTGTTTCCTCCTGCATATTCTGAGATGCTTTGTTTCATCATGTTTATTCATCAAGTATGTTACATTCTCTTTTCACCTACAAGGAATTTGTGAAACCTCCCCCCTACTAATGATCTCTTTCCCACTTTCTTCTATAATATGAGTTTTTTCCTTTACTATCGTTTTACTGGGGTCTCAGGTAGTACGGAAAAGAATTGTAGCTCAGTCTGCCAGTTTGAACTTTAAAATCCCCGTGCCGCTTTACCTGTTCTACAGTAAGAGAAGAATTAGAATGCTTCCTAATTCACCTTATGAATGATGCTCGAGCTCTCCAAAGGACACTGCTTCTCAAGTGAAGGCGGTTTTCCCTTGCCATCTTGCACCATTGAGCCTGGCAGGGCAGTAGGTGGCCCCCTTGCTCCTCATTGCTGGTATTAGACTGGCCTTTCTTTCCCATTAGTAACATGTCATCAGACTGTAGCACCCACCCGGGAAATCATCTACCACCAGGTAGTAGTTTTCCTCTGTTCCTTGAAGACTTTAGCTCCTGGCTCACCATCGCTCTAACACTACTCCTTTAATAATTCATGTCTTAATAGCCACACAGATGTTATTTCCAATATCCAGCATCTCAGTTCTTTGACCTTGTCTCTTTCAATGATCATGTTCTCCAACATACCTCATTACTCACTTGACCTTGTCGTTATCAATAACATCAGTTTCAAGCATCCACTCTTTGACCACAATCTAAATATCCAGTTTACTTCTTCTAACACTCAAACTCCAATCATTCTTATCTGATATTCCAGCCCACTGATCCTAGCACGCTTGCCTGCTCCTCGTGTTCTTATTTTGTGTCTTATCTAGCATAAATGCCATGATCCAATTCTATAATCCCTTCCTTCAAACTCCTTTACTCTCTCTTTCTTCATACTACTTACCTGGAAAAATCCCAAACCTGCTTAAATCCGCTTCTCTGCCTACTTCACCTAAACCGACACAAATGACTTAGGCTGGGTGTAAACATGAAACCATGCTGACTGCTTGCACTTTATAACTTTGATTTTTTTCGCATCTGTTGAAGTTAGTTTTATAGCCCAGAATATGGTATATCTCGATGAACAACATTCTGTCTCTCAAAAAGAATGTGTATTTTGCTGTTGTGGGTGGAGTGTCCTGTCGATGTCAGTTAGGTCAAGTTGGTTGGTTGTGTTGATCAGGTCTTCCAGACTGTTATTGATTTTCTGTTTATTTTTTTCTGTTGATCACTGAGAGCAAGTGTTGGAGTCTCCAACTGTAACTGTAGATTTGTCCATTTCTCCTTTGAATTCTATCAGTTTTCTTGTCATTTATTTTGAAATTCTGTTGTCAGGTGCGTGCACATTAAGGGTTGTTATGTCTTCATGGTGAATTGACCCTTTGTCATTATGTAATGTCTCTCTTTATTATCCCTAGTGATGTTCTTTACTCTGAAGTCTTTGGTATTAAAATAGCCACTTCGGCTTTCTTTTGATTGGTATTTGCATGGTGTATCTTTTTCCATCCTTTTACTTTTATCCCATCTATGTGTTTATATTAAAAGTGGGTTTCTTCAAACAAACACAGATATAGAGAATAGATAGGTGGTTATTGGAGGAGAAGGGAATAGGGGAGGGTGCAAGGGGTAAAAGGCACATGTGTATGGTGATGGGTGGAAACCAGACTCCTACTGATGCGCATGATGCAGTTAACACAGAAGTTGAAATATAATGATGCACATCTGGAATCTGTATAATGTTATGAAGCAGTGCTGCTCAAGAAAAGAAAAGTGAGTTTCTTGTAGACAGCATATGGTTGAGTCTTTCTTTACACAATCTGACAGTATCTGCCATTTAATAGGGGTGATTAGTCTACATACGTCTAATCTGGTTATTGGCACGGCTAGGTTTAACTCTACCAACTTGCCAGTTGTTTTCCATTTGTCCCATCTGTTCTCCATTCCTTTTTTCCTTCTTTTTCTGTCTGCTTTGGGATTGAGTATTTTTTATGATTTAATTTTATCTCCACTATTGGTTTATTAGTTATACCTCTTTTTAAAAATAGCTAATAATTGCCCTAGAGTTTATACTGCATGTCTTTATTTACTGCAGTCAGCCTCTAAATAATATTACCCCACGTCACAAATGGTGTGAGAACCTTACAGCAGCATACTTCCAGTTTCTTTCTCTGATCCTTTGTGCTATTTTTGTCTTACACTTTGCTCTTACATATTTTGTAAACCCCACAATACATTTTTTATTGTATTTGCTTTAGACTGGAGGCCAGCAAACTGTGACTCTTAGGTCAGTCACACATTTTTGTAAATAAAGTTTTATTGGAACACAGCCACACCCATTTGTTTACATGCTCTCTATGGCTACTTTCCTGCTACAGCTATGGAGTTGAGTACAATCACGCGACACATAATGATGTTTTTTGGTCAATGACGGACTCTATATACGACAGTAGTCCCATAAGATTAGTCCCATACAGCCTAGGTGTATAGTAGGCTGTACCATCTAGGTTTGTGTAAGTACAGTCTGTGATGTTCACACAATGACAAAATCGCCTAACGATGCATTTCTCAGAACGTATCCCCATTGTTAAGTCACGCATGACTGAAGCATCAGAGACCACACGGCCTACAAGCCTAAAATATTTACTATCTGTCCCTTTAACAAAATGTTGGCTGGCCCTTGCTTTAGAAAATTATCTTCTAGAGCAATTAAAAATAGTTAATTTTGCTTTATTTTGAGTATTTCTGGAGCTCTTCATTTCTTTTTGTGGATCTGAGTTTCTGTCTGGTATTATATTTCTTCTGCCTGAAGAACTTCCTCTAACATTTCTCCAGGTCTGTTGGCATTGAATTCTCTCAGCTGTTGTTTTTCTGAAAAAGTTTTTATTTTGCCCTCATTTTTGAAAGATATTTTCACTAAGGGTAGAATTCTGGATCAATAGCTTTTTCTTTCAGTATTTTAAAGGTGTTGCTTCACTGTCTTCTGCTTGTGTTGTTTCTGATGAGATTCTACTGAACTTCTTCCCTTTGTTCCTTTGAGTGTAATGTGACTTTCTACGCCCACCCCCCCCCCCCCCCCCATCTTCACCAACCCACCGGCTGCCTTCAAGATTCTCGCTTGAACACCGGTTTCCTGCAATTAGCCTATGATGTGTCCAGGGGATTTTGTTGTGGTTGGTTTGGTTGGTGTTTATCCCTCTTGGTTCTGCGAGTTTTTTGGATCTATGGTTTGATGAATTTCGTTATTTTTATGGGATTCTTGACCACTATCTCTTAAAATATTTCTTCCGCCCTGTTCTCTCACTCTTCTTCTCTTGTCCAGAAGACGGATCTGAGGACCCGTCCCCACACAGCCATCAGTTACCTTCTGTGTGCCTGCACTGTGGAGGAAGCCTTTCTCCCGGCTCCTGCCTGCCTGTCATCCTCCTCAGGAGCATCCAGGGGAAGGCTTGTGAGTGAGGGAGCGCAGACTGCCCTGTGTCTGGAGCACCCAACTGTTTTGGACCGATGCACTAGCCCACACGGGGCCATCAGCAGTTGGTTAAAACTTAAGCTTATTTCTCGTTCCCCACTTGCACCTGCTGGCCCTCTCTCCCATGCTCTACTCCAGGTGACACCGTGAGTGAGTTCCATCTCTCCTCACAAGGCTTTAACTCTCTTTGGAATTCTGGTAGTTAGCTGCCTTGTGATCTCAGTTCTCTGATGGGTTTGAGAAAAACTGATTGCGTAGCAGGTTAAGATGGGGTAATATTTATAGCTTTCTTCATCCCAAGCAGAAGTGGCATCTCCACTGGTTACACTTTGAATTCATGACTCCATACTCTTTCCTGCTGCTGGGCAATCCCACTCCATCTCTCTGGTGTAATCATTCTCTCATTCTCCTGGATGACTGCTTCAGTTTTCCCTCTCTCCTCCTGCAAACTCACTCTCAGCTGATGAATTTGCTTCCCATTTCACTGTAAAAGCAAAAGCAACCTTCCACCAACTCTCACTATGACACCTACCCATCTACCTGTGTCTACCCTCTGCCTTCCCTCCTGTTAGAGGATGAACAGCCAATGATCCTAGCAGAGAACCACACCCTTATTTGTCCGTCAGACAATTCCCATTGTCTCTCATCTACTCAAAGATGTCTCTCCAGCATTTCTCTTCTCCCTCTCTGGTCATCAACTTTCCCTCTCTGCCTCAAACAGCAAACTCTGCTCCCTTCTAAACTTGTCCAGGTATACAATATAACAGAACCCTATATTTATGTATTTTACTTTCACATCATGGTTATGTCGGACTTTATTGCCATTTGTAAAAATGGAGGCGGGCCTAATAAGCTTCCTTTGAACTTTTCTAATTCTTTCAAATTCTATTCCTGTAGACTCCTTCAACTTGGCATGCAAATCGCTGAAAATACTCGTGCTGCCAGCAGAGGGCGCCCTCATTGTGCCCATGCTCCGTCCAGGAAGTGCATAGTGGAGTCCAAAGGAGATTTGGTCTGGGAAACATTTGCACGGGGTTTCTGGTTATCATATTTCCCCAACAGGCACCTGTTTGACTGGCATTTCCTGGCTCACACCCATCTTAGCATATTTCTTTGTTGGTTGATTGGCTTGAAGGAAGGTTTCAGTAATTCGTTACTTCACATCATCAGGTAAGTTTAGATTTCCTTAGCTTGGAAACCAACCTAAGCAGAGCGATGAAAATAAACATGATCTTGAGTAACTCTACATGGATATTGCTGTTATACTAATAGGGTGTTAATTAGTAAAGAGCGCTTAGCTTTTTTACTGCCAACCTAAACAAGCTGGCTTTGTTTTTGGCTGTGGGCCCTACAACTGCATCTCAAAGTGATTTGCAAACGTTAATTAAATACTTTGGTGTGCATCCAAGTGGTAGGGATCATCAAGCCGTTTCCGAGATGTGGAAAACAGGTGCCCTAAGCCAATCTATGACCCACTGAAGGTTAGCACCAAGCCCGGGCTGGATTTAGAATTCTGCGAACGGTTCCAACTTTCTGCACCCATTTCCCCAGACCCCTCAAGCAAGTCCTGTGCTTTCAGCAGACAGGAACACCTCTTCCTTTGCCTGCGACTACAGCATCAGAATATTCCAGGATCGGGCTGATATCTTGGGCTCTGCCCGCTTGTCCCTACTGATACACTATTACCTGTCAGCTCCCCACCCTCTAATTTCCGTTTCAGAAAATGTGATCTTCAAGAGAGTGGTTCACTGCATTTGATGCAAAGACTTAGCCTGCACATTTCACAGTGACTACTGCGCTGTAAGCACGTTCCCCATAGTCATCTACTGTCCTCTCTGAAAAATGGGGCTTTGTCTTCTATCATGGTGGCACCCAGGCTCTGGACCACAGGACTTGGGGGGCTCGAACATGGGAGATGCTCATGCTCTGTAAGGAGTAAAGGGCCCCTTCCCAGAGTCTTCTTTTCTCAGAGAACAAAGAGCACAGGGGGGCCCAAAGAAAGGAGCCCCCCATGTATTCTATGATGGTGTGCCCAAGGCAAACTGTTTATTCTCTGCCCAGCCTGGGGGGAAGTGGCTCACAGGCAGACTGGGCAGTTTCACAGAAAAGGGGGTGGAACGAGCTCCCACGCCCAGAGGCTACCCCAGCTGTCAGGAGTGAGCCCTGCAGAGTATCAGGCTCAGCACTTCGTTCTGTCTACCCCGGACAAATGCTGTAGGTACAAACCTGGAAGCTGCAACCCGCCCTGGGCTTTAAGACCTGGCTTCCAGGTGTGATGTCAGGCTGATCTGTCCAGCTGTGACAGGTTAATCCCTCCACTCTGCTGAGTTAGGAGAATAATCCCCAAAGAGGTTTCATGCCGGATGAGTAGCACCAACCCAGGACTTGGCTAGCCATGTATAGCTCACACCTGGCTCCTCCCCCAAGGAAACTGCTCTGGATGAGGATCCCTCCACCTTTAGTTAACTAAGCGAGGGGGAGTTTCAGGAGGATCCTGACCCCGAGCTGGATCCTCAGCAAGGGCTGCCTGGCTGGGATAAGAGAGATCACCTGCAGGGAGCGCCGGGAGCCTGCTATTAGCTTCCCTCTCCTGCTTTCATTGCTTTCCTTCCTTTCCTCAGCAGAGCGGAACCACCCCCCCCCCGACCCCCCCACCCCCCCACCCCCCCACCCCCCCACCCCCCCCCCCCCGTAAGCAATTAACCCTTCGCAAGCTGAGTCACTGGACTTTCGATAATACAGGATTAGACCATTTAGCTGAAGCAACTCAAGTCTGTAAATATGCATGGGTTTCTGGAGCCTTTGGCAATGCCTTATATGGATTTCCTGAATCATCAGCAGAACACAGAGGTAGGTAAGAGATTTTTGGGGTCTTCCCATCCTCTAGATGCCTGAGCCTCACTAGAAACATGAGGTAGTTGGCACACACTGTCAGTGTCGATGCGGACAAGGGCTGGACTGAAGTTTGCAGTATGAATGATTGACTGGCACTCATTCGTGGTGGTCATCGGATACCAGTTCAATGGCCAGACACTTTCCTCCTGCACAAATTAGGAACAAGTTTTGGTGACATTGTGCCACTTAATTGGCCCTGATAACTATTTCTGGAGCCAAGAGTTCTATCAGTGTTGTACAGAGGGTTGGAATGTGTTCCATTCATTCTGCTAATGTGTGTTGGGCAAAAAGGAGGAAGAAGAGAAGAGAAAGAGAAGTAGGAAAGGAACAGAAGCTCCTAGAATTTGGTTAAATCAGAATGTTGAAATCCTGAGGTTGCCAGTCTCTTGAAGGCAAGAGATGGAGATAGCGACAGATCTAGGGGCAGTCCTAGGATATACCAAACAGTATGGAGAGTGTGTACTAATTGATAGTCAAACCTGCTGTATAGTACAATGTACAATACAGATCACCACTAAACGTTGGATTAAAAAATATTTTCAAATACATGTTGTCAAGAAAGTCAGGAAAGTTTCCAGAGGCCTCCAAAAAACAGGAGTGAGAATACAGAGAGGTGAGAAATAAAGTCAGTGGTGGCTCTAGGGGTTTACGACAATTCCCCATGACCTGGAACTTATTTGTATGGCCACACATAGGACTGGATGTTCCCAGGCCGGAACGTCTTGTTGGAGACCCAAATAAAGAAATGACTTCCAGTGGCTACCCCATCAGCTACGAGAAGAACCAGAGGAAAGTTTGATCCCACAGGAAAGATGACAGCAAGAACACATGTCTGTCAGCCTTGGCTGTAGGTAAAGAGAAAAGAATAAAAAAAGAAGGTCTCTCTCCTCTAGGAATTTATAAATAAAAGCTAGCCTGCATATAGTTTGGGGCCTGAAATTATACTATCCAAGTGGTTCAAAGATCTTCAAGCCTCTCTAATTAATGATATGCAGAAGTATTTAGGGGAAGGTATACTGATGCCTGCAACTTACTTCATAAGGCATCCAAAAAATAGATGGATCAATGGCTGGCTAGAGAGATGTGTAGATGCGCAGACATGCATAGACATAGATGCATAGTTGCATAGACATGCATAAAGCAAGTATAATAAAATGTTAATAGTAGAACCTAGTTGGTGGGTGTGTGACATCTTTATGATTTGTGGTTTTCTCATCCATGAATATGCTTTAATTCCCAATTTCTTTAGGCCTTCTTTAATGTCTTTCTATAAAGCTTAATAATCTTCTCCATTGATATCTTACATATCTTTTGTTGGATTTATTCCTAAGGACTTAATATTTTTAAGTGTTATTATAAATGTAGCATGAGGATTTTTCAAGATATCTAGTCTTCCACATTACCAGAAATTCGTATTTGAGGTTTTGAACTTTTTTCATACATTTGGCTGCAAACATGTTTTGTCTATATTTGAATTATGTCACTTTTAAAATCTATTTTCTAACGAATTATCCCTTTTATAATTGTAACTGGTATGTGCCAGACCTTCTCAGCCTGTGAGATGACATTTCTGTTAATGCTCAAAATGAAAATGGTCCTCCCCCCGTGATGCTTCACACAGGAAGCCCAGTGTTTGTTTGGTGTCTCCCTCCCTCAAGGACTTCCGAGGCTCAAGCAGGGGTGATTATATGTTCCACAGATCTCTCCTGCGTGCTGTGCCTCACTCCAGTCAGCTGATCCACAAGCATTCTTAGACAGGCCACTGCTCACTGACTGGTAATTTCCCCAAGACCGTTCCCACTCTCACCTGAACCACCTCTTCCCAGTGTGAGCATATAGCCACCCTTTAATTCCTGGGAGTAGTGGCTAAGCCAGGAACTAAAGATTCAGAGACTGTAGGGGGTGATGTAAGGGGAGACAACATAGTGAGTAGTGGGCAACTGCCACCAACTGTGGCCCCCGCCCAGAATCATGTGCCCGGCCTCTGTGTGGCAGGGGCAGCTTCTCTCCACCATAGTCCTACCCTTTAGCCTTCAAGTCCAAACCAACTCTCACAAGGACCAGAGAGAGGCACAGATTTTTGAATCTCTTCCCTCTGAGGTCTGCCTCCCTATTCCAATTTCCCATCCCAAGGTAAAACTCTTCCCAAGATGATTGACAGTGGGAAATTCCACTCCCTTTAGGAGGAAACCCCATCTCATACCAAAGGATGCAGCCTTGTGCAGTGGTCCCTAACAAGACAATCAAATCAGAACATAATGATCCAACGTGAGTGTATTGGGTTATTCAGTCTGAAATAATTCTGCATCAATAAGATGGATATTGTGGGAGATACTGAAGACTGGCTCATTCGACTCACTTACAAACACCTCCTCTCGCAGTCTGTCCCACTTCATATACCTTGCCCCTGGAGGAGTGACTCTGGGCACAAGCACATCTGAAGGGAAGAGAGTAAGAGCCCGAGGAGAAGCTTGTTCTGCCAGAGTCCAGAGCGTGGGTTGTAGCAATGTTGGCTGCACTTGGACCATTTGCAAGGGGAGGGCACTGAGTGCTGCGGCTGGTGAGCTGATCTCATCAGATGTACATAGTGTCCATCACTGCACTGGTGGCCACAGTGCCCAGGCCCAGGGCAGCCCACCAGGGCCACTGCTCAGCCATGGCCCGAAGGGGAGGGCCACAGAACCAGCGCTCAGAGAGAGAGCATCCCAACTCCCCTCTGGTCAGGGTGGGACTTCTCAGGGTCAGGCTGCATACACAGGTGGGGCGGGCGAATGGAGACAGGACACCTAATGGTAGCTTTCAGAGGTGATGTCAGAACCGAAAGCCTGACATAGCCCAAGAGATGCTGCATTTTCCAGAGGATGAGAAGGGGTGTTCATCATAACTGTCCCAGTGCCCAGCATCAGCTGATAACCCCAGAGCCCGGCACAATGCTTTCTAGGTATTATCGCCATTGCTCTCCACAGTCCTGTGAGGAAGGCACTGAATTACTTCTGGGATCAAAATGAGAAGGGCAGCAGGTGGCAGCCAGGCCTTGGCCCAGCTCTAACGCTGAAGCCTTTGCTCTTGATCCCTGTCCTGTTCACTTCACTTGTTCAGACAAAAAAAAAAAAAAAAATGCAAAACGAAGAAATGATATTTTTCAGTTATCATATTTGACAAAAATGTTTTAAATAACAGTGACTGTGAAAGGGGCAGCCTCACATAATCATGAGCCCAGGCCCTCTGGAAATCCTTGCATCCCACGCTTTGAGTCAGCAATTCTGTTTCTGTGATAAAAACATTCAGAGCCTCTGGAATTTATTGTAGGGAAACAACTGAAATGTAGGCAAAGGATAACTACTTTACTATGTAACAGCTTTTCAGTTAATTCTCTTGGATATTCTAGCCACAAATAGGAATATGATTTTTCTCTCCTCCTTTCCAATATCCATGCCTCGTGTCTGGTTCATGTTTACGGCATTGTTTCACAACTTCCAGCTCCAAGTTCAATGATTATCATTGTTATCTGCAATCTTGCCCACTTCTCCGCCAACCTGTCTACCGACTCCCCACCTAATTCCTCCAGAAGCGAGAAGTTGCTGATTTGATTGGTCAAAACCAAGGAAACTGGCTGGGCCTTGTGTATTAGCGAGCAGGGTCGCTGTCTCTTGAAGGGCAGGTGGCCATGCTCTGTCTCTTTCGCCTCATGCATCTTAGGCGGCACTGTGCTCTGCCCTCACTGAGGACTGGCCTGAGCATGCTGCTCACGGCTTTGACTTCCTTTGCATGGAACCCACCAGAAGGGGACAAGACCCCAAGTCTGAGACTCAGCCTTAGGCAGCACCTGAGCTGCATGCTCCAATCAAGCTTTGACTAGAAAGGTCTGCGCTGGAGGTCCTTAGGCTCTGAGCCAGCCATCAAATGACCCTTGAGTGTCCTGCTTTGCTCCTTGTTTGGACAGCTGTCAGGAGCCTCACAGTGGGAGAAGTGATTGGAGAGATGGGATTCAGGCTTCCCTAGGATCCTCTAGACAAGTACTATCAATTTCCGCTAACACCACCCTACTCTGCTCATTTAGGTTTGGCCGGCAGGCTTTCACTGTCATGTCACACGGCAGGATCAGAGCTGAGTCAGGGCCCCTTCTGGCTACAGCCATCCCTTCTCAGCTTTCTTCTTCTATGGCCACCATGTGGCAAGGAGCCTCCTACCCTCTCTCCATGGCCTCTTTTCATTGTCTTCTCTCACAGTCAGTCCTGGAGGTATCACCAAGGTATGGGCTCACAGCCTTAGGGTGGCGCCTGGCACTGGGAACAAACCAGATCTTTTTGTGTGTGTGAGGAAGATGGGCCATGAGCTAACATCTGTGCCAACTTTCCTCTATTTTATGTGGGATGTTGCCACAGCGTGGCTTGATGAGCGGTGCTAGGTCCACACCAGGGATCAGAACCTGCGAACCCTGGGCCGGGAAGTGGAGCAGGCAAACTTAAACCACTACACCACCAGCCAGCCCCAGGGCAAACTGGTTCTTTTTGCCCCCCCACCCTCCCTCCCTCCTTCCTCTATTCTATCGGGTGCAGGCAGGAATACACTAGCTTTCCCTCCCTCGCTTCATAGAGGAGGAGACAGCTCCAGATTAAGTCACAGAAAATCAACCAAACAACCAGTCACCCCAACTGTCCGATGGTTTGCAGGAGCTGAGGGTGGTGATGCCCCTCCGCCCACATGCCAGGCAGAGAGAGCGGGGAGAGGGGTCTGGGCGGAGTTCCTGCCAAACGAGTCCTGCTTATTCCATTCCCTAGCTGTCCCTAGGGGTGTGGCCACAGGGGTGCCCTGGGCAGTGTCCTGGGAGCATCTTCCAGGGTTTAGAGGTGGTTGTGGATGTCCATTCTGAGCGTCTCCCTCACCCAACCCCACCTCAAAGGAAGCAGAGGACAGAAAGCAAGGAGAAAAACTGATACTCAGGGGAGAAATCCTTAAAGGCTGTTTAGACAATTTCAAACAGCATGAATCATTATAAACTTGTCATTGATAGAAAAGGGTGTTGGGGAATCATAATGGCCCTGGTGCATGCAGGGTGGGGTGGACCGCAGCCCCTTGTCCCCTGCCCACCCAACAGGAAACGGCTTCAAAGAAGCCAAGGCAACACTTAAGACTTCCAAAAATGTGGGTAATTGATTACCAGGCAAATTAATGTTTTGGTAAATTTGGTCTGCTTTGGAAATCAGCTAAAGTTTGTAAAAATCTTAACAGAGAAATGCCTGATTTTAGCAGGAATATCGTGTAAGATTTTCTGTTGATTATTGCAGTGGCTGTTGGTTTTATATTTCTATTATTTTTACCATATTAAACAAGCACTCTTCTATATCTAGATTTTAAAGCACTTCAATCAGTATTTTGATTTTGAATAGTATTTATAGTTAAAGTTTAATTTCTCCAAATCTATTAAAGAAAATTACTCTGGCATAACCTTAGGGTTTTTTCCGCCTACTATTAGAACTTCGCAAGTGAGTCTTTTGGGAGAAGATTAGGTGTTTTGCAATTCACACACTACTTGCTTGCTGGGTAAATGACACGATCCAAGAGAAAATGCTTCTATTTCTGTTGTCTTTTGTATATTTGTTAGGGACAGGACATCCTAATAAAGACAACAACAATTCTGGATTTTTTGACTCAGATTTAAATCTTAATTAGCTCTAATTTTGCAAGAGCACATTTTTAACTTATTAATTTCTGATTACCTAGGAAAATCAGATAATACTCTTCATATCTGAAAGCTGTCTAATTAGTAGGTTATCGTTCTGACAAGTAACTAATTGAAATTCACCATGAAGGAAAATTAAAATTAATGGCAGTTTTTCCTGCCAGCAGATTTTAGCACAGAGTTCACAAATCCATTTTAATTGCTCATAGCAACAAAAGAAAAACCAAAATTGCCCAGTAGTTCTAGAAGGAAGAGTTTAACAATATTTGTTTGTCCCTTTTTCCTTTTTTCTTCTAATGTTCCCTATCTAGAAAACACTTTGGAATTCCTTTGTTCTCTATGATAGATTATATCTGTCTTCCCCAGCATACGTTTGTGTGCATCATCCTGTGTTGTGCTCTTGGTTATTATAACGGCTGCACCCCCTGCTCTTTCCTGTCATCCATTCCTAAATGCCACAAAATGCCCGCTGCTAGGAGGACCTCCCCTCCTTCCATGACAGCCCGACAGAAACCCCTGAGAATGCTGGAGTCTTCAAACCAGAATTAGATATTCTAGAGTAGCATTATGTGGGAGCAAAATAAGTGGGCACTCACCACGGAGCCACAAGGCCTGATAATCCACTGTGGCGTTTTATTTCTTTGGGATAAGTTTTGTTCTCTTCTCTCGGTCTTTTTAAGATGCATAGGCTTCTCTGTACAATATATTATGCTTTAAGGTTAGTATGACTCCCAGAGCCCAGCCTGGCATTATATGAATCTCATTGTTCCCTCGATGTTCTATTCTCTAAGGTTGGCAAGGACTCCAGGAACCCCTGTCCTCTCCAGACTTTATGATCGGGAAGTTCCTATCAATCTTGCCTGAAAGTCAGGCTGTCAGTACATACCTTAGCCCTACATGCCCAGCTACCCTTTCCTTGAGCAGCCACCATTCACCAGCAGACTCTCTCTTCCCTTTCTGTGTGCTCAGTTCTATTTACACTTGCCAATGGAATTCATAATCGCAATTAGTCTTGATAGTTGGAAAAGAATTTGTGATATTGGAGTTGGAAACAAAGGATCTTAGCCAAGAAGATAAACAAGCACTTAGAAACTACCTAACATATCTCATATCACAGACTATAAAACCTTTGACCAACTCACCTTATTTAATTTAACCTTTAAAACAAGCGTGCAAGGTGTTCAGTTTTTACAGAAGCATAAAATAACATTCTAAACCTGCCCAGGGTCACTTGGATGATTGGGAACAAGAGTCTGGGCTCTGAAGCACATGCTCTTTCTCTCACCAAGCTGGGAAAGGTTAGGCAGGTGGAAACAAAGCAAAAGTACTCAAGACAGGATAGAATCAAGCAGACTTCCTTGGAGTAAAAATTTTTAAAAATGGACATTTATAATGATGTGAATTATTGCAAGTAATAACAATAATTGTGAACAATAATGGAAAAGTCGTGATGTTCCAGGCACTGTGCTGAGTATGGAATTATTCTCTCATTACTGTGAGGCGGGTGCTGCTGTTTTTACAGATGACACTGAGGACTGGCAAGGTTAGAGGCCTCACTCAGTGTCTCTAATCTGGGTCTGTCTTCCAACCTGCAGAGTCTGGCTCTCCCCACCACCCTGCTGCTGGTGTGTAGCTGTATCAGAGACATTGCCTGGGAAGACCACGTGGGACCAGCTGTGTCTGAAACTCTGCTGATTCTCAGGTGGGATTATGTGGGGAGCAAAATTGTCAGGCCTGGGATTTAAAGGACTATTCACATCATGAGAGCTCTCTAGTTTTTCAAAGCTGCGTCTTTCTTCCAATCCCACGTCACCACTAAGCCCTCTTTCATGTCAAAGAATTAGGGTGAGAGTTTCTGAAAAACAAGATTTATTAAACCCAGGTGTATTTTCAGCTAAAAAACAAACAGGATTTCCATTTTGGGTAAGGGCAAAGTGATGTAATTCAGACCAACCCTCCCACTGAGAATGATGCAAAAAGTTGGGTAAGGCTTTAAATCCATGAGTTCACTAACGATACTTAAAACAAAACAAAGCTTCATTGTTCACTTTTGGAGTATGCTGGGACTCAACTCATTACTCTCAAAACTAGTAAATAGAAGGAAAGAATCAATCATTTCTCCTTCCTTTCCTTTACAAAGTAACCAAACAGTTGATACCAAGAAGTTTCTCTTTATAGAAATATTCCAGCTAATAAGAGAAGGCATGATAGAATTAGAATACCACCATTGTGTGAACCCAATGAATTAATGGGTCTGGCTAATAATTATGAATGACTGATAACATCACAAAAAGAGAGACAACCAGACATTATGTGTCTCCTGATGGAAAGGCATACTACCACCTATGCCATAAAAATTGAATACATGCAAAAGTAAAAAGAATATTATAATGTTCTCTAGTATGTACTCATCCACATGGACTTATCATCCAGCTTCAATTGTTATCAGTTCATGGCCAATCTTATTTCATCTTCAGGGCCAACCACTTCCTCCCCCACCAACTGGATTATTGCATTTAAATTTTTATATATATTGCTATATTGCTGTCCATGGAGGTTCTAGAAATTTCCACTCCCATCAGTGATGTGTGAAAATATCTGTTTCTCTTATACTCTTGATGGTATGTGATTAAATATTTTCATCCTTGCCAATATGATAGGTTAAAAATGATATTTCATTACAGTTTTAAACTACATTTCTTGTATCATAATTGAGATTGAACGTCTTTTCATGTGTTTGAGGATACTTTGTGTTTACTGTGAAATGTCTGGACAAAATATATTTTAAAAATAAACAAATCTGAGTGACATCAGTGGACTTGATAGACAAAAACTTTAAATCAGCAATTTAAATATGCTCAAAGAGCTAAAGGAAACCATGTACAAAGAATTAAAGAAAACCATGAGAATGGTATCTCACCAAATAGAGAACATCAATAAGTAGACAGAAAAAATAGAAATATTGGAATTGAAAACTACAATAAGTAAAACGAAAATTTCATTGGGGGAATTCAACAACACATTTGACCAGGTAGAAGAAAGAATTAGCAAACTTGAAGACAGGTCAATTGAGGTTATCCAGTCTGAGGAACAGAAAGAAAAAAGAATGAAGAAAAATGAACCAAGCCTTAGAGACCTGTGGGATAACATCAAGTATACCAACATCTGTGTAATGGGAGTCCCAGAATGAGAGGAGAGAAAGGGAAGGACAAAATATTTGAAGGAATAATGGCTGAAAACTTACAAAATTTAATAAAAAACATTAATCTACATATTTGAGAAGCTTTATGAACTCCAAGTATAATAAATTCAAAGAGATCCACGTCTAGGCGCATCATAATTGAACTGTCAAAAGCCAAACACAAAAAAATTTGAGGGTAAATCTCATGTTGTGTTCTTACCACAATGAAAAATTTAAAATATGATTAATTTAGAATTTCAAAAAAATTTTAAATGGAGAAATTAAAGTATTCCAAGATAAACAAGACCTGTGAGTTTGTCACTAGCATAGCTTCTCTACAAGAAATACTAAAGGGAGTTCTTCAGGTTGAAATGAAGGACACTAGATAGTAACTCAAATCAACATGAAGAAATAAATATCACCAGTAAAACTAACTACGTAAGTAAGTGTAAAAGATGGTAAAAGTGTATTTTTTGTTTGTAACTCTTTTTTTCTTATCTTACTTAAAAGACAGTTGCATAAAGCAACACTTCTAAATCTATATTGGTAGACACAAAATGTATAAAGATATAATTTGTAACAATAATAGTACAAAGGAGATGGAGAAATAGAGCTATATAAGAGCAAAGATTTTGTATGCTATTGAAATTAAATGGGTAGTAAGCTGAGCTAGATTGTTATAAATTAAGATGTTAATTGTAGTTCCCAAGCAGCCACTAAGAAAATAACACAAAAATACATAGTAAAAAAAAATGACAAGGAAATTTAAATGGTATGATAGAAAATATCTGACACAAAAGCAGTCAGTAACAGAGGAATAGAGCAACAAAAACAACGTATGATACATTAAAAAATGGTAAAATGATAGATATAAACTCTTCCTTATTGGTAGTTACATTAAATGCAAATAGATTAAACTCTTCAGTTAAAAAGACAGAGATCTAAATATTTGCTGTCTAAAAGATACTCATTTTAGATTCAAAGACACAAATAGCTTGAAAGTACAGGATGAAAAAAGGTATATCATGCAAACAGCAAACAAAAGAGAGCTGGAGTAGCTATACTAATATCAGACATTAGTATATTAGTATAGCTAGTTTAAGACAAAAACTGTTACTAGAGAAAAAGAAGGACATTTTATAGTGATAAGTGGGACAATCCATCAAGAAGAAATAACATACACACATATGAAACTAATGACAGAGTCTCAAAATACACGAAGCAAAAATCGGCAGAACTTAAGGGAGAAATAGACATTTCAGTAATAATACTTGGAGATTCAGTACCCCATTTTCAATAATGGTGTGACATTTGGTCTTTGTCCCCAGTTCTTGGCACAAAGCTAGTAAAACCCTTGGAATTTCCTGAGTGATAGGAGTGTCTTTTTTTATTCATAAGAAGCCTCATTTGAGAACACCCAAGTTTATGTTAATGAGGTAACTTAGGGTGGGATCCCTATATAGCCTCAGGATGGGGCTGGTTACCAGAAAAACCAAGTGATTATATGGTTGGAACTTTCAACCCCACTCACCACCTCAGGGAAGGGAGTGGGAGCTGAAGACTAAGATTCTCTAAGAATTCTTGAAGAAGACTTAATGAGTTTCCGAGCTGATGAATGCATCCACATGCCAGGAGAGTGTCACAACCCAGTTCCATGGAGAATGAAGCTCCTGTACTTGAGACCCTTCCAGACTTTGCGCTACGTACTTCTTCATCTGGCTGTTCATCTATCTGTATCCTTTATAATAAACTGATAAATGTAAGTAAATGTTTCTTTGAGTTCTATGAAGAACTGCTCTAGCAAATTAATTGAACTTGAGGAGGGGTCGTGAGAACCTCTCATTTATAGCCTATCAGAAGCACAGGTAATAACGTGGACTTGTGCTTGGCATCGAAGTGGGAGCAGTCTTATGGGACTGAGCCCTTAACCTGTGGAATCTGACACTATCTCCAGACAGATTGAGTTAAATTTGTGGGACATCCAATCAGTAGCCACCAAGAACTGGAGAATTGCTTAGTGGTGTTGGAAAACATTCCAGAAACAGGTAGAACAACTAGACAGGAGATCATCAAGCAAATAGAAAACTTGAAGAATACTATTAACTAAGTACACCTAACAGACATCTATAGAATGTACCACCTAACAACAGCAGAATACACGTTATTCTCAAATACCATGGAACACTCTCTAGGATGGACCATATGTCAGGCCATAAAACAAGGTTCAATAAATTTAAAAGGACTGGAATCATACAAGGTGTGTTCTCTGACCCCAGTGGAACTAAATTAGAAATCAATAAGAGAAGGAAACTTGGAAAATTCATAATACGTAGAAATTAAATAATGACCAATGGGTCAAGGGAGAAATCATAAGAGAAATTAGAATATTTTGAGATGAATGAAAATACAATATACCAAAACTTATAGGATGTTGTGAAAGCTCAGAAAGATGTTGAGATGTTGTGCTCAGAAAGATAGTTATAGCTGCAAATGCCTACACTAAAAAAGAGGAAAGACCTCGAATTGAAAACCTAACCTTGTAATTTAAGACACTAGGAAAAGGTCAAACCAAATCCAAAGCAAGCAAAAGGAAGGAAATAATAAAAATTAGAATGGAAATAAACAAAATAGAAAATAGAAGAATAATACAGAACATGAATTAAATCAAAAGTTGGTTCTTTGAAAAGATCAACAAAATTGACAAACCTTTAGCTAGACTGACCAAGTTAAAAGAGAGACAATTCGAACTACTAAAATCAAGAAAGAAAGAGGGGACATTATTACTGACCTTACAGAAAAAAAAGGATTATAAGAGAATATTATAAACAACTGTATGTCAACGAACTAGAAAACCTAGATGAACTGAACAAATTCCTACGAAGACACAAACTACCAAAAATTACTCAAGAATAAATAGAAAATCTGAATAGATCTATAACAAAAGAGAGATTGAACCAGCAGTCAAAAAACTTCCTGCAAAGAAAATCCCAGGGCCAGAGGGCTTCACTGGGGAATTCTACCAAATGTTTAAAGAAGAATTAACACCAATCCGTCACAATCTCTTCCAAAAAAATAGAATAAGAGAGAATACCTTCTAACTCATTCTATGAGGTCAGTACTATCCTGATATCAAAATCAGAGAAAGACATTCCAAGAAAAGAAAACTACAGACCAATATTCGTTATGAATATAGATGCAAAAATCTTCAACCAAACACTAGCAAACCAAATTCAGAAGCATATAAAAAGGATTTATTCCAGGAATGAAAGGTTGGTTCAACATACAAAAATCAATCAATGTAATACACCAGATGAATAGACTAAAGGGGGAAAAAACCCAAATGACCACCTCAATAGATGCAGACAAAGCATTTGACAAAATCCAACACCCTTCACAATAAAAATATTCAATAAACTAGGGGTGAAAGGGAACTTCCTCAACCTAATAAAGAGCATCTATAAAAATTCGCAGCTAACGATATACTTAAGGGGGAAAAACTGAAAGCTTTCCCACTAAGATCAAGAAAAGACAATGATGTCTGCTGTCACTATTTCTACTCAACACTTGTACTAGAAGCTCTGGCAGGGGCAATTAGATGAAAAAATAAATAAAATGCATCTGGATTGGAAAGGAGGAAGTAAAACTATCTCTATTTGAAGATGACATGATTGTGACTTTGAAAAGGAGGTACTGGAATGGTCCTTGGCCATCTTCTAGCCTCATTGGCTTCTGCTGAGGGGCAGCTTGTCCATGGGTCTTGACATCTTCTTGGTCCCCAGTTGCATCTGCTACTGAAGTCAAGCTACTGATTGTCAGATTCACACTAACTTTATCTTCCTTGTCCCAAACACAAGGCCTCGTTGGGTCTGCTGGCCCTCTTGCCCACCTCCCTGCACCACAGTGGGGGCACATGCCTCTGTGAAACTGTCCTCAGGCCCATCCACCAAGATGCCTCACTCAGCCATGAACACATCACTTCCCAGGTGCCATCTTGGAGGTAAGTCTTTCAACTTCCCAGGCTATACCTGGGGGTGCCAGGCCCCAGTTTTCCCAGAGAGAGAGAGACCTATCAAGGCAGGAGATGGAAAGAAGTTTCCTGAAGGCATGGGGATATGGAGCAGTGATTTACAATGGGTCAATATTCTAAGAGATTATTCCTATTATTGGAAAGTGTTGGGAAGGACATCATCCATGGTGGAAAGAATCAGGGAAGAATCAGAGCGGTGTGGAAGGGAGACATATGAAAACTTTCATTGGCAGAGAGGACTGGACTATGGCAGGGAGGAAACTGGCAGAGGAGCGTCAAGGCTGTGGATAGGCCCATGTAGTAGAGGCTTGACGAGGTACGGGGGCCATGGCCTCAGCCAGCAGCATGAAATCTTTGCTCAGGGTTACAAACAGATCGCAGGGACGGTCACTCTAGTGCCCCAAATAGATACACCTGGAGACCATGTGCCAAGGGAACCAGCACCCAGCCCCTGGGACTGGGGAAGGAGGTGCACTTGCTTTAGAGACTCCCTTTCTGAAAGAATAAGCAACGCTTCTGGAGAAAAACTTCCAACGTGTCACCCACTCATGGTTATTAATAGAAACTGGTTTTAGACCTCCCTCCTTCAACTGAAGCAGGAAGGGGAGTCCACTTCCAGAGCCAGCAGGGGCATTCCTGCGTGCCAGGGGGTTGTGAAGCTCAATTACAATCAGTTCTACTCAGCACAGACGTCTCCAGTACTCCCGAATTCTCAGCGCTGCGCCATCACCGTAGATTCAGCCAGGATGTCTCATAATTGTGAACCCTTCCATAAAAATCACTGACTAAATGTGCAAATCAGTGGATTTAGCCATTATTTCTTTTATTCAACATGTTTATAAGTTGGAAAAAGGCCTTGGTCAGACCAGACCTGACTTTTGACTCCGAAAAGACCGACACTTCCCTTCCCTGCTCTATAAAGGATGCAGTGACTGAGGCCTAGTCTCCCAGCTCTCTCCCGAGTCGGGGCCGGAACAAGCGTACAAATGGGTGCTACAGGCAGTGAGCACCGTAAGTTCAAAGACAATGAGCTGCACTGGGTCCAAAACCTATAAAAGTGAAAAATGTCCCTCCTACCCCCCTAAGCCATTGGGCAAATACACACTTGCCCTCTAAGGTCGTTCTGTCTTGAGCTGCAAATTTTTATGATGTCTAAATAGGCACTCTGAGCAGAAAGAAACACAAAGCACATTATTTTATGGATTTCTGTGGATATAATGGGAAGAGTATTAATAGGCTTCCGTGCCACGCAGCCTACATCCAAATCCCAGCCCCACTCCTGGTAATCTTAACCCGCTTGACTCCCCACTTTCCTCTTCTGTAAAAGGGGGATGCTCAGATTCTCAGGCATTGCAAAGATTAAGGAAGGTCCATTCAAGAATGTTTGCACAGCGAGTGTCCAATAAATGCCTGTTCTTGTTCCTTCTTTGTGGAAGGAATTGATGACACAAACCAATTTAGGACCAATAGAGGACTCTTTGCACTGCCTGGGGACAGATGGACCACCCTGGGCTGATTTGATTTGATCTCACTCCTGGTTTGATTTGGATGACCAGTCTCAAGACTTCATCTAAATAGAATTTACTTGCACAATGGAGCCTTCAGCTTGAAAAGAGACAATTTGTTTTCCTCACCCTCTGCCATCTCAGCCTTTCTCGGCAATCTCCTGAATAATGCATGAACTCCTCAGAAGGCTTATCTTCATTGCTCCTCCAGCTTCAGCCATACTCCGGCAGAAAGCGGGTCATACATCTTCTCTCCATAGAAACTGTCGTGTCCTGGAACACAGCCTGCCTTCTCTGGGTCTGGGCCTTTCAGCTCCCAGGCTGACGTCAGTCCTGCCCTCCCTGGGGCTCTGCACACACTGAATAGGGGTTCTGCAGTGAGTCCCCGCTATGGGGCTTTCAATGGGTCTCGTGTGGGGAGCAAGGCAGCGGATGCGTCCATGGCACCAGCCATCTCTGATGATGTGGCCCAAGAACGCTTGGGTCACCAAGCCAAGTGCTGAGTTGGCGGGAATTCCTACAATCACAGAGTCTGGGCCTCCACGTGGCATAAAGAGGAACATTGTCTTGGGAGCATAAGACATGATGAGATGAACTAAGCTGGTGGCAGGACTGCTTATTATTACCTGACCTCGGTTGATTCTGTGCCCAAGCAGTGAAATATAGGCAATTCACGGAATTCTTTTCTTTCTTTGTTTCACGATAATTACACAACACAAGCTAAACAAGCCTGACACCAGTGCTATTTGTAAATGGATGTCTTACAGACCAAATTTCACAGTAACATTTTTTCTGTGTTGAAAGAACATCACTAAAATGTCTTATTCACTTCTTTCTTTTGCCAATTGTTTATATCTGTCCTGGCCTGCATGTCATGAATCAAAATATAGCTGAGACTAACCTGTGATTTCAGTTGGAAAACCACTTTAGTCCTAGGAGTGTGGCTACCACTGCTGGTTTCACATGTCCAACCCGAGCTGATTCCTCAGACCCAACTGATGACTGTTTACCTCACCCATGGTCAGTACCTTCTCTCTTTCCAAGTCCTCAGCACTGTCTCCAAGCTCCCTATTCAGTCAACCCCCTTCTATTATGCCAGCAAAGGATCTACCACCCAAATTATCAAGATAATTGGGGTGGGTACCTGTAAACTACTTCCTTTTCCTCTTTCCCACCTACAAACTTATTCACATATCTCCCTCCTCCCCCCCACCCCTACCCCCCTACCCTACACATACACATCTTTGCCTCCATCTCTTCAGACTCAGAGGACCAGGTGTCTGGTCTTGGGCTCAAAGCCAACCCTTCCCTGACGGCAAGCAGAAGGAAAGAAAGAAACTTGAAAAAATTAATGAAACAAAGAGCTGCTTCTTTGAAAAGATCAATAACATTGACAAACTTCTAGCAAGACTGACAAAGAAAAAAGAGAGAGGACATAAATTACTGACATCAGGAGTGAAACAGGGATATCACCAGAGACCCTGCAGACAGCAAAAAATAAGGGAATACTACAAACAATTCTACACACACAAATTCGACATGTTAGATGAAATGGACTACTCCTCGAAAAGCACAAACTACCACAACTTACCAATACAAAATAAATTTGAGCAGTCCTATAACTATTAAGGAAATTGAATCTGTAATTTTTAAACTCCCAAGAAAGAAATCTCTAGGCCCAGATGATTTCACTGGAGAATTCTTACCAAACATTTAATAAGATTTAACACCGGTTCTGCACGATGTCTTCCAGAAAACAGAAGAGGAGGAAACATTTCCCAGTTCATTTTATGAAGCTAGTATTACGCTGATATCAAAATCAAAGATAATATACAAAAAGAAAAGTACAGACCAAGAGCCCTCATGAATAGAGATACAAAAATCCTTAACAAAATTAAATTAACAAATAGAATTCAGCAATCCATGCAAGGAATTATACACCATGACCAAGTGGAGGTTATTCCAGGAATGTAAGCAGGACTGGATTAATATTTGAAATCAGTCAATATAATCCACCACATTAACAGGCTGAAGAAGAAAAATCACATGATCGTATCAATTGATGCAGGAAACAATTTTGACAAAATTCAACACCAATTTTTGATAAAAATTCTCAGAAAAAATGAAATAGAGGAGAACACTCTCAACTTGGCAAAGAGTATCTACAAAAAACCTACAGCTAACGTTATACTTAATGTGGAAAGACGGCATGCTTTCCCCCTAAGATTGGGAACGGGGCAAGAATGTCTTCTCTACTCAGGTTTAATAAGTTCTTGAAGTTCTATCAGGTGGAATAGGGCAAAAACAAATAAATAAAATAAAATCATACAGATTGAAAGGGAGAAAATAAAACTGTCCCTGTTTGCAGATGACGTGATTGCCTACATGGAAAATCCAAAGGAATATTTAGAAAAACCCTCCTAGAACTAATAAATGAATTCAGTAATGTCTCATATAAACATATAAAAATTATGTTTCTATATACTAGCAATGAACACATGGATGTTGAAATTAAAAATACTATACCATTTATAACCACTAAAAAGAAAAGAAATACTTAGATGTAAATCGAACATGACATGTACGGGACTTCTATGCTGAATACAACACAACACTGATGAAAGAAATCAAAGAACACCTAAATAATAGGAGAGACGTAAAGTATTTATAGATTGGAAAATGCAACACAGTGAAGATGTCAATTCTCCCCAAATTGGTATATAGGTTTAATAGGATTCCTATCAAAATCTCAGCAGGATTTTTAAAGAGATAGACAAGATTATTCTAAAATTTATATGGACAGGCAAAGGAACTAGAATAGCTCAAACAATTTCGGAAAAGAAGAATAAAGTGGAGGAATCAGCCTACCCAATTTCAAGACTTATCTAGCTGCAGTAATCAAGACAGTATTGGTATGACGAAGGGACAGACACATAGATCAGTAGAATGGAACAGAGAACACAGAAATAGACCCTCACGAACTTGCTCAGCTCATTTTTGACAAAAGTGCAAAAGCAATTTAATGGAGGAAAGATAGCCTTTTCAACTAATGATGCTGGAACAATTGGAGATAATCAACAAAGAAAAAAAATGACCCTTTACCTAAGTCTCACATCTTTACACAAAAACTAACCCAAAACTGGGTCATGGACTTGTATGTAAAATGTAAAACTATAAAACTTTTAGGAAAAAAACACACAGGAGAAAAATCTTTGAGATCTAGACCCAGGCAAAGAGTTCTTAGGCTTGGCCCCAAAAGCACAATCCATAAAAGGAAAAATTGATAAATTTGACTTCATCAAAATAAAAACTGTTTGCTCTATGAAAGATCCTGTTAAGTGGATGAAAAGACAAAGGTCGGGGAAAATATATTCAAACTACATATCTGACAAAGAACTAGAAGCTAGAATATATCAAGAACTCTCAAAACTCAACAGTAAAATAGAAAACAAGCTAATTAGAAAATTAGATAAAAGACGTGGAGAAACATTTCGTTGAAGAGGATGTACAGATGGTAAATAAGCACATGAAAAGTTGTTCAACATTGTTAGCCATCAGGGAAATGCAAATTAAAGCCACTGTGAGATATCGCTACACACCTATCAGAATGGCTAAAATAAAAAATAGTGACACCATAAATGCAGGAGGGATGCAGAGAAACCGGACACACTGCTGACGGGAATGGAAAATGGTACAGCTGCTCTGGAAAAACATTTGGCAGTTTCTTTAAAAATTAAACGTGCAACTACCATACGATCCAGCAATTTCACTCCTGGGTATTTGTCCCAGAGAAATGATGACTTATGTTCACACAAAATCTTGTACATGAATATTTATAGCAGCTTTATTTGTAATAGCCAAGAACTGGAAACAACTCAGATATCCTTCAAGGGGTGAATGGTTAAACAAACTGTGGCACATCCTTACCACAGAATACTACTGCTAGGATCTGAATGTTTGTGTCCCCCAAATTCATATATTGAAATCCTAACCCCCAAAGGTGATGGTATTAGCAGGTGGCGCCTTTGGGAGGTGCTTTCCGTCACAGAAGTGGAGCCCTTATGAATGATATTAGTTCCTTACAAAAGAGTCTCCAGAGGGCTCCCCAGCCGCTTCCACCATGGGAGGACACAGGGACAAGGCACTGGCTATGAACCAGGAAGTGGGCCCTCATAAGAACAAGACCGTGCTGGCGCCTTGACCTTGGACTGCCAGTCTCCAGAACTGTGAGAAATGAATTTCTACTGTTTATGAGCTATGCAGTCTGTGGTATTCTGCTATAGCAGCCTGAATGGATGAAGATAACTACTCAACAATAAAAAGGAATTATTAATACAGCTAAGAGCACCAACCCGGATGAATCTCCAGAGAATTGTGCTGATAAAAAACAATCCCAAAAAGTTACATACTGTACGATTCCACTTATATAACAGTCTTGAAATAATGACACAATTATAGAAATAGAGAACAGATTAATGGGTGCCACTGCTAAAAAGGAGACTGGAGAGGTGTGGCTATGAAAGGGGAACGTGGAGGATCCTTGGTGATGCAAATGTTCTGTCTGTATCCATGACAATATCACGGTTGTGAAACTGTTCTATAGTTTGGCAAGATGTTACCATTGGAAAAACTGAGTAAAGGAACAGGGGATCTTTCTGCATTATTTCTTACAACTGCAGATAAATCTACATTTATCTCAAAAGAAAAAGTTTAATCAAAAAACAAGTACAGAAAAAACAACTCATCCCTCTGCCCCTTCGAGGGCACCTCAGGGAAGATGGTTTTGTTTTGTTGAAGAGAGAAGTAGATGTGATGAAACGCTAAGGGAAAATAATTACACAGAGCAGAGAGAAAAAGCAGCAGAGAGAAAGAAAGATAGAAAGGGATGGAGAGGGAGAGAAAAGGAGGAAAAACTGGAGAGATTTAGATTTAGAGCACTTACCATCAGAAATTGATGAGAAATCAGATTTGGGCATAAGAAAAATTGTTTAGAGGATCTCAGGACATTTTTGTATGACATGCTATGTAACCCTGTCTTCGGAGTCTAGAAGAAAACTTCAGTTATGATCTGCATTACTTATCAATCTGTTTTTTTTTTAAGGTGGGATTTATGTTTATTTGGGTGTGACACCATGGCAACGGTGTACAAAGCAGCCTGGAACATTCAGGTCCTATTTAGTGGTTTGTCTGGGTTTTGGACCTTTAGATAAATTACCTCCTTAGAACTGTGACAAGAATGAGCTTTCACGATGACCATCCAATTGCTCGTGGTGCAAGGGAACAGAGGTCGGCCCAACAGGAACTGTGCAATCCTTAGAAAGTCTCCTTCAAAAAGAGGGAAATGGGGGCTATTCTGAAATCAGAATAAGAACCATGGGGGCATGGAACTTCAGGGCCCAGATGTGTGAAATGGAGAACCACACTTATGTCAGCTAGGCTGAGTCTAAGAAAGTCTGTCAGGAGATGCAGGCTGGGAATTAGTATTAGCTCTGTATTGTATACAAATGCACAAGTTCTGCAGATACTAGGACCTTTCATGGATGAGGAGGTCAAGGACAGGCATGACCGGACATGTTCAGAACCCCCATCAGGCCGCTGGAGAGTAGAAGGTCATGGAGGGGCCAGCAATCAAACAGACCACCTGCTATACCACATAGGTCCAGTGTGTGGTTAGACACCCCTCCAAACTCTGCAGGGGGCGGGGACCCGGAGGCTGGAAGTAGAGGAGGTTGAGAGGGTATGTGAGGCCCAGGCTGAATAATTACCTGTGGATGCAAAGCCACAGAGACCAGCTCTCTGGCAGAAGGCCTGCCAGCCCTAGCAGAGCGGAGACGTGCTGGAATTCAGAGTTCTCTGCTGCATGTCAAGGGAAAGGGGGGTTGGGAACAGGGTGTGTGGTCAGGACCGAAGGACTTCTGTAGCAGTTCATTCAAGGGCACAGCGGAGTGCTGTTTGGAAAGGCAGGAAGAGCTGCCTCAGATAACTGAGGACTAATGAATGGTCAAGTTCATGAGCAAACTTAGATTTCCCCAGGAAGCCTGATTTCTTGCCGTTGGGGAATCTAATTCAGAAGGTGGAGGAGAAAGCAGCTCCCCTCAGGGAACCTGACAGAGCTAATCGTGGGTTGAGGAGTTAACCGTGGGGCTGGGGCCGGAAGCGGGATGCGGACCTGGGCCTCAGCGATGATGCACGTGTGACTCAGCCTGCTGAGGTCAGATCCTGACAAGACAGGTTTGGTGGGTGGTGATGAACCACTGCAGTGGTAGATTGCTTTACATAAGAAAACACAAGAAGGAACAAGATTTAGGGGGTGGTGGAAGAGGATGGGGAGCTTGAGCAGCTGCTGGGAGGAGAAAGAGATTCTCAGGAGACTCTGGGAAGTACCGCAGGGTCACATGTTGTGTAATGAACTCCCTCCTCCGTGTCCTCAATTAGCCACCAGCAAATGCAACCAAACTAGTTTATTGAGAAGCTCGCTGGAGTATGGACATGAAGCATCTCTACTTTTTTAAATAACTGCTCTCCAACTGTGTGCTCCGTCACACTCCCCCTTCCCACTGGGTAGCAGCTCCCCTATCCACAGCTCATCAAGACTCCAGAACTTTTTTTACACCTGTAGTTTTTGAAACAGTCTCAATCCAGTGCTGAACACTCCAGGGCAGGCTAAAGTTGTGGCCCCAGAAGCTAGGAGTTGGGGATGGGCTGGGGATGGGCCCACCTCCCCAGTCACTCCCGCTCTTGCCATTCTGAACCCAAACTCTGAGAGGAGACAGGGAAGAGGTCCCCCTTGGGGTCCCTCTGTGGGGACTCTTCTAGGTAACACTGACGGGCCCCTGGTGGCCTCTGAGGGTCAGACACCCAAATGCTGTCCTGTCTTGGGCCAGTAAGGCCTCCTCCACGCAAGTTCTCTGACTCAGGTTGTTCGCCTCTCAGAAGATGCCGCTCGGGTCCCCTCACCTACAAGATGGCTCAAGCCTAGCCACCTCCTCTGGTGTCTACTGAACTGTGGGAAACCCTCATATTTTTGCTGAGCCAAACAGCGGGGGTGCAGCTGTCCGGCAGGCACCCTTCTAGAAGCTCTGCCGTCTCTTTGCCACCACTTTCTCCAGAGTCCAGCAGGGTTAGAAGCTCTGTGGGTCCAAAGACTCAGCAAATCTCAGAGAGAGAGTCACCAGGCCCCACCTTGGTGGAGGAGGCTCCATGTTCTCCTGGGCCACCCGCCTTGAGTGTGAGGTGCTCCAGTCACCCCTCCAGCCTCAGCTGCCCTGGCCCCACCTTGTATTTCATTCAACAGCAAAGTGCTCCTATTTTCTGTGCACTGGAAATTTCCACATTTACAGGTCCTTGTGTCTTTCTTCCCCCTGGACACCTGGAAAACGCCCCTCTTTTGAAATCACGTCCGTCTTTAGTCCTCTCCCACTCAGACTGGGCTAAGCATCCCTGTTCTCTGCTCAACCCCACCTTGTGAACACACATGTTTCTAGCATGTGTCTCATGATATTAAAACAACACCTTTAAGTATTTAGCTTTCCACATCAGTCCGTACATCCCTTGAGGACAGAAACCGGCTTTTTGATTCCCATATGTCCCGCATATAACAGCTTCTGATTCATAGAAGACTGTCAGTAAGTGCTTGTTGATCAGACTACAGAGAAGAAAGAAGGGAAACCTCTCATCTTTCACAAGGAGGGGTGTGTGCCACAGACACTTCAGTTTGGGGAATGCCAGCCTCTGACGCCTTCCTAGGTTCAAGAGTGGGAGATGAGGCCAGTCTTTCTCGACTGAAGTTAAAAAAGCCACATACTGTCCTACAGCCCAGGTGGGTGGCCCAAGTTGAGCTAACAGGAAGCCCTGCCCAGGATTTAACCCGGAGGATGGGAAGTCAAGACGGGCAGGCCTGTGTCCTGGGGCTGTGATGGCAGCAGCAGGATGCTAAACAGGCTGGTCCTGGGTGTGACCTCGGCCGAGGTTCCTGGCCTCTTGCCCACTTCCCCAGCCTCGCCCTCCAGGCCCCTCACCAATTCTATAATCTACCAAATATGCTTCCACTGAAATCCTAAAAGTTAGCAGAGGGCTATTCTCATTTGCCAACAAGGGCCCTGACTAGTACACTTGTCAATAAATGCTAATTTCTGCTTGATCTTGAAAAAGATGTACATACACATACGTGTATCAAAAGGTAAATATATATTTAAGCTAAATATATGTGTAATCTATATATTCCTTTATGTATATTTAATTTAAAGATAATCAGTAGTAGAATAAAATGGGATGTAAAACTTACTAATTACTAAACAAAAAAAGAGCAAATGAAAGTTGATCAATATACCAAAAGATAGGAAAAGAAGAAGAGTAGAAACCTACGTTAGCATAAGAATAAAGAAGTTAGATCAATATTGTCAGTTATCATAATAAATATGATGGGGCTACACTGCCCATTTAAAACAGAAGGGCTCTCAGAACTCTAAAGGATAAACCCAGCACCCTTTCTGCACTGTAGACTCTTGGACTGGCTCTCCTGACTTCCATTCCATCCTCCTATCGGAGAGGTCATAAAACTAAAAATCACTTTTTTCAAAGGTCTTCAAAGGGACGGTGCTGGGTGTAAATTAGGTTGGGCCAATAAGATGCCTTTGAGGAAGCTGCACTACTTTGTAGGTGTAGGTTAGGTGGAGGCCACTTTCCTAGTGCCAGTTGACAGGAAACAAGTCTGAGCAGACAGGAGCATGGCAGTGGCTAGACCTGTGTTTCAGCTTGGAACGGTGAGAGGTGGTCGTGCTGGAAGCAGCATCAATAGCTTCCTGACCCCAGTGCAGTAACTTGGAATCAATAATCCAGCAGAGGCCCCCAACCTCCACTCCTCCAGACTCCCGTAATGCTTCAGTAAGCACCTATTCCCTGTGTGAAGTCCCTTCCCGCTTGAATCATGTAGGGTGGTTTCTACTTTCTCCACAGAAATCTGAGTAATGTATATTGTTTACAAAAGGAAGGCCTAAAATAGAGTGACCCATAAAGCTCTCCTTTAAAATGATGACAAAGATATAGTATATTAATGAAAACAAAACAAAGCAAAAACTAAAGTAGGGATGGCATTATTAATATCAAATGAAGAATTCAAGAGAAAAACATTATATAGGATATTATCTCAATATAAGATGCAAATCACAAAGATCTAAGGCTCCTGAATGTTTATGTTCTGCATAAAATAGCATCTAAATATTAAAAATAAAAATCTTAGAAATCAAGAAGATATGATTGATATGGCTGTAAGCTTAATGGGAACCTTTACCATTTCTTTGTTCTCTTTGATGAATCAAGTAGACACACAAATAAAGGAATTAGATAATATAATCAATAAGCTGTTCAACATTTATATTCCACAAATACCTAATTCATATCGCTTTAAAATAGCCATCAGACATTTATAAACGAAGATAATATTTTAGGTCATAAAAAAAAATTTCAATAAATTTTTAAGTGTAAACTCTCTTTGACCATAATCCAGCAAAACAAAGAATTAGTAAGAAAAATATTAAATAATGGGATCCAAATGCCAGGAAATTAAGCAATATTTTTCTAAATAACTCTTGAGTAAGAAAGGAAATAAAACATGTAATTAAATAGTGTTTTGAAAATAACAATAATAACAATACCGAGTTTCAAAACCTCTGGCATGTGACAGAGCTATACTCAGAAAAAAGATCATATTCCAAAACACCATTATTTTTAAAAAAGAATAATGAAAATAAATGAAGTATTCATCTCAAGAAGGAAAGGTTTTTCTGTTGTTTGTTTTTTGTTTGTCTGTTTATTGTGTAATTAGAGAGGGTGGCTTCATCTCTTTATTCACCTGACCCTATCCAATAGGCTTCATTGTCTACATATTCTTTCTTTTTTTTCAGCTTTTTTGAGGTATAATTGACAAATAAGAATTGTCTATGTTTAAGGTATACAACTTGATGTTCAGAGATATGTATGCATTGTGAAATGATCACCACAATCAAGCTACATAACATATCCATCACCTCATATAGTTACCATTTTCTTTTTCTTTGTGTGTGTGTGTGTTGTGGGAACACAAGTTCTACCCTCTTAGTGCATTTCAAGTATACAATACAGTATTGTTAACTACAGTCACCATGCCGTACTGTAGCTCTTCAGAATGTATTCAACTTGCATAACTGAAACGTTGTACCATTTGACCAATACCTCCCTATTTCCTCCTCCCCCGACCCCCATTCTGCTCTCTGCTTCTATGAGTTTGACTATTTTAGACTAAGAAGGAAAGTTTTTTATCATATAAAATAAATGTAAAGCTTTTAAAAGGTACTAGTATAATGAAAGCAGAAATTAATTCATTGAAAAACCGAAAAATATCATTAATAAAGTCCAATCTGGTTTCTGTTTCTCAAAAACAAAAACCAAAAATAAATTAGACAACACTCTAGACGTCTAGTAAAAAAAAAAGGAGAAAAAAAACTATGCTAGTCTATTTGAGGATCGTGATGAAATTAGACGATTTTCAAAGGAACATGTAAGTTACCAAAATGAACTCAACAGGAGGTAGAAAACCTGATTACACTACTAATCTTTAAAGAAATTTTAAAAGTTGTAGAAGAAAACTTCCAGGCACAGTGTTTGGATGGTCTGTTGGACACCTCTTGGGCACCATTCGGAATCTTCTGGGCCTCATCTCTTCCCTCAGTGTGGGATCCCAGTGGGGCCCTGCCTGCTCACCTGGACAAGAAGTAGTTAATGTGCTTTGGAGCAACTCTCCACCAAGGGTAGGGGGAGCCAGTGGGTAAATGTTTCCCCATTTCTTTCCCCAGGAACAAGGCCCTGAGCTGCACGTCTAGTTTCTCAGCTTGTCCGTTGGGATGGAGCACCCTGTAGCAGTTAGTCAACCTGGTAACACATCCTTGTTTTGACTCTCCCTCTTTCCCTGTTTCATTTCCCTATCCTTCCCTCACTCCTATCCCAACCACTAGATCTGTACTCCCAAATGAACAATCACGTGTGAGCCTTAGTCTCAGGCTCTGCTTTTCTTTTTTTCTAGCTGGCTCAGACTTTATTTTCAGTCTGAAAATCTTTGTTTTTACATTGAAGTATTTAATTCATTTATGTTTAGTGCAATTACTAATATATTTGGGTTTATATCAACATAATATTTGTCCTTTTTGTTCTTCAAGAATTTATTTTTTTTAGAGCAGTTTTAGGTTCCTATCAAAATTGAGAGGAAGGTACAGAGATTTCCCACATACCCCTGCCTCCACACATGCACAGCCTCCCGTATTATCAGCATCACTCACCACAGTGATATATTCATTACAACTGATGAATCTACATTGACACATCAGAATCACCCAAAGCCCATAGTCTACCTTAGGGTTCACACTTGGTGTCATACAGTCTATGGGTTGGACAAATGTGTAATGACACAGATCCATCATTAAACTATCATAGAGAGTATTTTCACTCCCCTAAAAATCTTTTGTTTTCTGCCTGTTCATCCCTCCCCCCCACCTTCCACCTCTGACAATTGCTGATCTTTTTACTGTCTCCATAGTGTTACCTTTTCCAGAATGTCATATAGTATGTAGCCTTTTCCTTTTGGCTTCTTCTGCTTAGTAATATGCACTTAAGTTTCCTCTATGTCTTTTCAAGGTTTGATAGCTCATTTCTTTTTGGCACTGAATAATAGTTCATTGGATGTATCACAGCTTATCCATTCACCTACCAAACAGCTTCTTGATTGCTTCCAAGTTTTAACAATTGTGAATAAAGCTGTTATAAACATCTGTGTGCAGGGTTTTGTGTGGATGTAAGTTTTCAACTCCTTTGGTTAAATACCAAGTGGTGTGGTTGCTGGATCATATGGTAAGATTATGTTTAGCTTTGTTAGAAACTGTCAAACTGTCATCCAAAGTGGCTGTACCTTTTTGCATTCCCACCAACAATATATGAGAATTCCTGTTGCTCCACATCCTTGTCAGTGGTCCAGATTTTGGCCATTCTAATAGATGTGTAGTGGTGTCCCATTGTTTTAATTTGCATTTCCCTGATAATATATGATGTGGAACATCTTTTCACATACTTATTTGACATCTGTGTATCTTCTTTGGTAGCGTGTCTGTAAAGGTGTTTGGCCCATTTTTTAATGGAGCTGTTTGTTTTCTTATTGTTGAGTGTTAAGAGTTCTTTGTATATTTTGGATAACAATCCCTTATCAGATATGTCTTTTGCAAATATTTTCTCCCAGTCTGTGACTTTTCCTCATATAGATTATGTACATATTTTGTTAGATTTATACCTAAGTATTTTATTTTTGGGGTGCTAAGGTAAGTGGTACTGTGTTTTAAATTTTGAATTCCACATATTCATTGCTTGTATATAGGAAAGTGATTGACTTTGGTATATTAACCTTATATCCTGCAGCCTTGGTATAATTGCTTATTTAGTTCCAGGAGGGTTTTTTTGGTCAATTCTTTTGGATCTTCTACATAGACGATCTTGTCATCTGCAAACAAAGACAATTTTATTTCCTCTTTTCCAATCTGTATACCTTCTATTTTCTTTTCTTTTGCTATTGCATTAGCAAGGACTTCCAGATGATGTTGAAAATGATCAATGAGAGGGTTCATTCTTGTCATCTATCTGATCTTAGTAGGAAAGCTTTGAGTTTCACACCATTAACTATGACATTAGCTGTAGGTTTTTTTGTAGACATGCTTTATCAAGTTGAAAACATTCCCCTCTATTCTTAGTTTACTGAGTTTTTATCATGAATGGATGTTAGATCTTGTCAAATGCTTTTTCTGCATCTATTAATATGATCATATGATTTTTTTTTAGTATGTTGATGTGATGGATTACATTACTTGATCTTTTTTTGTTCTGTGAGGAAGATTGGTGCTGAGCTAACATCTGCCACCAATTTTCCTCTTTTTCCTTGAGGAAGATTGCCACTGAGTTAACATCTGTTCCAATCTTCCTCCATTTTATGTGGGACACCACCACAGCATGGCTTGATGAGTGGTGCTGTGTCCATGTCTGGGATCTGAATCTGTGAACCCTGGGCCACTGAAGCAGAGCATGCAAACTTAACCACTATGCCACTAGGCCACCCCTACATTAGTTGACCTTGGAATGTTGAACCATACTTGCATACCTGGAATAAATCCCACTTGGTAATGGTGTATGTTTCTTGTATACATTGTTGGAATCAATTTGCTGATATTTTGTTGAGGATTTTTACATCTATGTTCATGAGAGATATTGCTCTATAGTTTTCTTTTCTTGTAACATCTTTTTCTGGTTTTAATATTCAGGTAATGGTGGCCTCATAGAATGAGTTAGGAAGTATTCCCTCTGCTTCTAACCTCTCAAAGACATTGTGGAGAATTGGTGTAATTTCCTCCTTAAATACTTGGTAGAATTAACCATTGAACCCATCTGGGCCTCATCCTTTCTGTCTTGGGAGGTTATTAATTACTGATTCAATTTCTTTAGTAGATATAGGCCTATTCAGATTGTCTATTTCTTCTTGTGTGAATTTTGACAGGTTGTATCTTTCAAGGAATTGGTCTGTTTCACTTAAGGTATCAAACATGTGGGCATAGAGTTGTTTACAGTATTCCTTTATTATCCTTTTAAATCCATGGGATCTGTAGTGATGTACTCTCTTTCATTTATGATATTAGTATTTTTTATCCTCTTAAATTATTTTTCTTAGTTAGCCAGGCTAGGGGCTTATTGATTTTACTGATCTTTCAAAAAAACAGTTTTTGGTTTTATTGATTTTCTCTATTGATTTCATGCTTTCAATTTCACTGATTTCTTCTCTAGTTCTGTTTATTTTCTTCTGCCTGCTTTGGGTTTAATTTGTTCTGCTTTTTCTAGTTTTCTAAAGTAGAAACTTAGATTATGGATTTTGGATCTTTCCTCTTTTCTAATATGCACATTTAATGATATAAATGTCCTTCTAAGCACTGCTTTCACTGTATCCTAAAAATTTTGATAAGCTGTGTTTTCATTTTCATTTAGTTCAAAATATTTTTAAATTTTTTCTTGAGATTTCTTTTTTGACCCATGTGTTATTTAGAAGCATGTTGTGTAATCTCCACATATTTTGGGATTTCCAGTTATCTTTCTGTCATTATTTCTAGTTTAATTCCATTGTGGTCTGAAAGCAGACATTATGTGATTTCTATTCTTTTAAATTTGTTGAGGTGTGTTAAGGCCCACAATGTGGTCTATCTTGGTGAATGTTCCCTGTGACCCTGAGGAGAACGTGTATTCTGCTATTGTTGGATGAAGTCATCTATAGAGGTCAATTATATTTGGTTGATTAATAGTGTTGTTGAGTTCAACTATGTCCTTACTGATTTTCTACCTGCTGGAACTGGTCATTTCTGATAGAGGGGTGTTGAAGTCTCCAACTACGATAATGGATTCATCTATTTCTCCTTGTACTTATAGGCTCTGCTTTTAGGGGAACCCAAGCTAAGATAGTTGGCACTGGGAGCGGTCCTAGAAAGTGGACCTTCAGGGTGAGTCTTTATAGATGGGTTTGCCACAGGCCATATGGCCATCAGGTCCTGATAGCTGGTGGTAAGTGGAGTGGTGATAACTCCTAACATGCATTGACATCACTATTACTAAGACTGTCACCTGTGGTTGACTGGGATGAGGCACAGGTGCCAGGTGATGTGTTGTGTTAGAAAGAGGGGTGGTGCCTGAACTATTGGAGGCAATTGTAATTATAAGGATTTTGAAGTTGTCTAGCTTTTGTTACCTGCATTGTAAGTCTTGAAAACAGAAAATGATGAAATCAGGACAGCCAACTCTCAACACACAAAGCATGCTGTGTCAGCTGGATTGCTTCTCTAGAAGTGTTTAGCGAGACTCCTCATTTCTAGCATCTATAGGTCATACCATGTCCAAAAGCAGGCCCAGAATCTAAATGTAAAGGTAGAAAAATAGAAAAGGAGACAACAGGTATCCAAAATAGGTGTCATATGTTAAATTCAGGGCCCTGATACAAAAAGAGTGAATCTGTGTGACATGGGATGGGAACATTTAGATGTATGACTCTAATAATTTTGAACCTCTAAATTCACCTGAATTGCCTGCACTAGGAGAAAGCCTGACTCCTCTTATCAGGGAGAGCAGTCTGCTCTTGCCTGACAGCCCTGCAAAGTCTTCACCTGAGACAGGTGCCTTGCAGTATAGACCCTTGTCACTCATAGTTATCTATGGGCCAACAACCATGATCGTGTCTCAGACCAACTTGGAGATAGAAATATGGTTCTTGGTCCAGTAGGAATTGCAGGACCTGAACGTTATAGTTACTGGCAGGAACCAGGGAGCACATCTGGGAGTGGACCTTGAAGATTTCAGACCTGGGGATGCAAAATATAAGGGTGGATAGGAGAACACATTGATGAGGGATGCTCACCAGTGACTTGGGATGTAATGTTCTGAAAGCACAGATCCAAACAATTTACTGGAGAGTTATTTCAAGGCTTAAAGAAAAAAATAATTAAGGAAAATATTTACAAAAACTTCTCCAGAGAATACAAAATTGTAAAAGGCTTTCTGATTTATAAAATAAAACTCAATTTATCAAATAAAATTAACATAGCCCTAAAGGCAAAAATGACAATAAAAATTAGAGAGAAATTTGTTTTATCAACACAAGGGGGAAATTCCTAAATAAAATATTAGCAAGTCTTTTTGAAGAATATATTTTTTAAATATACCACCCAATGTCCAGATAAAGCTTTATTCCAGACTCCAGGGGGACAATCAGAAAGACAATATGTTCACAGGGAATATCTTTCTCTATGTTGTGGAATTTTACCAAACTCCATCTTCAGACTCATCTGCTATCTTTTGGAATAAATTATTTTTCTGCTTTCTATGGAAGAATACTTGAACTAATAAGAGAGTGCTTATTTGTGATGTTCTAAAACATATATTAAAAAATCAAGGGTTTCACTATATATCAGCAATAACTAGTTCAAAATATCTAATGGAAAAAAGATTCCCAACTGCCATAGTAACAGAAATTATAAATTATCTAAGAATACACTTCATATGAAATAAGCAGCAGTTTGTCTAACTAGACAATACATTGTACAACTAAACAGGGTGTGTTACAATAAATAACATTAGTTGAGATAGTCTGGGAGCAAGAAAAGCTAAGACTTAGAGATTGATGAAAAAAATTAGAAAGTCCAGAACCAGAACAAAATATACATAACATTTTAATACCTGATAACAGTGACCCTTCAAATCAGTTAAATAAAGATTAAAATTTTCAATAATTGGTCAAATGGCATGCCATTTGGAAAAAAATGAAGTTCCTACTTCACACAATAAATAGACATCATCACTAGATAGATTAAAGATGTGAATGTAAAAAGCGAAATTATAAAAATCTTTAAGGAAAATAAAGAAATAGTTATACATACATTTTTTGGGGGTGGGGAAGTACTTTCTAAGAATGATAACAAAGACAGAAATCATAAAAGAACTAGATCATTAAATTTTGACAATACAAAAAAATGTGTATATCAAAAAATTCTTAAATAAAATCAACAGGCAAACAACAACTTGGGGGGCGGGAAATATTTGCAACTTGTAGAGGAAGCAAAGAGCTGATATCATAATATATGTAATGCTACTATAAATCAATAGGAAAAAGACAAATGGCCCAACAGAAAATGAACAAATAGGAGTGTGCAATTCACAGAGGAAGAAATACAAACAAATGATGCTGAAAAAAAGGTAAAGGTCAATAATGATCAGGAAAATGCAAATTCAAAAATATGACATGGCATTACATACCTACCAATTTGACAAATATTTAGTAATGATAATAATACCGAGAATAAAGAATACATGGGGAAGTGAGTACCCTCATACCTGGCTGGTTTGAGTATAACAGGCACAAACTGTTTGAAGGACAATTTGGAAACAAATATAAAAAACCTGAATTATGTTTAAATATTTTTGAACCAGAAATTCTATGTGCAGGGTTCATGTCCAGGGTATCTATTAAAAATATGCACTTTGACCTCAAAAAAAGGCTTTGACTTAAAACACTTCCTTGCCAATAGCAAAAACAATTTGAAGCAATCTAATCTACAACAATAGGGAATGGATTAAGTATTAATATACTTTATATATTAATACATAAATATACTTTGTATAATACAATCCTATTCAACCATTAAAAATAATGTTTTAGAAGCATCCTCAGTGACTTGGAAAGACTACAATATATTGTTACATTAAAAATTGGTTTACTAAACAACATGTACCACATTTTTATTTTTGTAAACCAGTGTTTAACAAGATACACGTCAATAGTGGTTATCACTGGCTTGTGGGATTCTCATTTAATTTATATGATCTTTCATTGCTTTCTGCCTTTTCTAAATTTCTTACAGGCAACATAGCACTTTTATAATTTTTTTAAAACCCATAAATGGTAAACCAAACATAAAAACACTACTCTAAGGTCACACCGCAGAAGTGGCTAAAGTTCTTTGTGTTGAGCTTGTGAGGTGCCCAACAGCAGTGGCAATAGGAAATAGAAAATGAAGTTATCATTTCTGCATTAATTACTATTATTACGGAGGCACAGTTGCAGTCTGTCGTTTGCCGAGTTCCTGTTGTTACCTATGTCTGAGTCTTCAGCGAGTCCTTGTGCTCCTCTGGCCTCCTCATCAGCAAATCTCTGAGCAGCACACAAACATCCCCTTCCGGGTGGATTAGGAATGTGGCAAAGACTGTCCCGGCTTCTGGATGAACAAACTGAGCCTCAGAGGGAAAAGGGGATTTCCCCATCCCCAAAGTTACAGTCCCTGCACGTCAGAGCTGGAAGTCATCTCAGGAGGCATCTATCTCCCAGCGCACTGAGGTCCCTGGCAGAGTACTGTGCTTGAACCCAGGGCCAGGGAGTGCACTCCTCCCAAAAAGCATTCTTTTCTCTTGTTGGGCCTTTGTGACAGTCAGAAGGCCCCTTGTAATATCAACGCAGAATCTGCATCCCTGGAATGGCCACTCACTGGGCTTGGTCAGAGAGGATGGAGCTTCTCCAGTTGTTCTGATGTGGCCCTGGGCTCCGCTGGGGTCGCCAGTAGTCGTCCATCCCACAAGAGAAACGGAAGCATCCCACAAGAGAAACAGAAGCAACAACTCTGCATCTATAATACCTCTCCACGATCTACCTTTCTTCTTTCTTTTTTCATTTAACAGCTTTATTGCGGTAAAATTCACATACTGTAAGCGTACAACTCAATGATTTTTAGTAAATTTACAAAGCTGTGCAACCATTACCACAATCTAATTTTAGAACACTCTCATCACCTCAAAAAGAAATCATGCCCATTTGCGTCACTCTCCCCCTCTCTCCCCTTCCTTCCCTAGGTTTCTGTTTCCTATGGGGCCTCAGCTAGGGTGTCTCTTGATCATCTTTGAGGTTAGCATTGCCTCCATACCTTTTTTTTTTTAACTGTTTACAACATTGTTCCCTGTTCATTCAGGCCCAGTTCTAAAGAATCCAGGCTCACCCAGGTTTAGAAACTGTACAGGGCTGAAGATCAAGGAGATAACACGCCCTGGCTTTGCCTGGGGGGGGCTACTGTGCTAGGTCAATCTCCACCCACACATTTTGCAAGCATCTTTTGAATAAGGTGGGCAACATGCTCCTGAATGAGCATTTAGTATGATTTAGTTCAGTTTACCAGGGATCATCAAAGCCTAGGAGAGGATGGGACCCATGATCCACCCTTGAACACTGCAGATAAATAAGTTTTTTAGAAAATAGAAGATTTTACGTCTTGCTCACCTCACCGTGGTCAGCAATGATGAAGCAAGAACAATGTCAGCCCCACATCGCACTGATTTGTAAGAAGTGCTGGGTGTCTTAGGCAGAAATCCTTCATGCAGTAATTGGAGGCCAACAAAAGCCTTCCCAAGTCCTTGTCCAGGGCATTTGGGGATGCAATGGAGGCAGGCAGAATTTTGTAAAGATGCAACAATTTTCCTGGGTCCTGAAATAGAGATGTGTGTCTTGGCCAATGCTTGCTTCTCCCCCACAGTCTTTCAGGGAGTGAGGCTTCTGTCCTGTTGCTGAATGCATACAGTGAACCAAGGAGGCGCGGAAGGAATGACTCCATCCTGAGGAGTTATTTTCATGTTAACTCTCTAACGAGGAAGAGAAGACTTGGACTGTGAAAATGCCTCTGTAGCATACTATACTGGCCATATGCTTGTAATTAATTCTGTCATGTCATGCCCCCCCTCCCCCGCAACTTTCATGTTAATATCATCAAGCTAATCCCTTAATCAACTACCCACTTCAACCCACTCCCCCAAGTGTCTTTTGGTTACAGTTTTTAATCCTCATTCCACAAATAAGCCTGCAGCCATTATGTTTAAACTAAACCAAGACGTTTAAGGTCTCTTACCCTCCTAATTTGTTGAAAGATTTTACCAAAACTACCATTACCCAACCTATTTCTCAGAAAATGCTTCACCCTCCTTAAGTCTGAAATTGCTATTTCCGGGGGTGTTGTGGAGGTGAGTGGTGAGGAAACCCTCCGAAAGCAGAAATAAAGCCCAGGAAAAGGTTTGAACTTCCTCTGGGGTTTACATCAGAATCTAAAGTTTCACCAGCCTCAAACCACCGTCTCTTCCTGTCTCTCTCTCTCTCATCTTGGCTGTTGGATGACATTTTTTTTTTTTTTTTACAAAAATAAAATAAAAGAAAGAGCCTTCTCAAAGACTTGAAAAGTAGGAAATGGTAGATCCAAAACCCTCAGAAAAACGTATAGCAGCAGCCTGAAGCTGACGTCTAAACCAAGTGTAAACCCTCGGACTCGGCACCCCTTCCCTTCCTCCACCGGCCCCTGCTCAGGTACACCCCTCGGAGCTTTCCCACTTTCCCAAAGAGATGAGAAAACCACTTCACACTCCTAACGTGAAACCACAGATTCTGATTTTTAAAAACCTCAGAAAAGTAGAAATAAAGACAATTCTACAATGTCCTGCTGTAGCTGCTTCATCGTGAACACTTATAAGAACGAAGATGGGGACTCTTTTTGGTTCCACTGTAAGGAGCCTGGAAATTGCCACTCCATCCTAACAACAAGTAAAGAGCTGAACAGACTGAAAAATCAGCAACTCTTCTCAGATCCATAGGAGAAGGGAGGGCGCAGGGCAAACCACTGCCCCCAAGATTGGAGAGACAGGCAGGTGATACAGGGGGTCTCAGCTTCCTGGAGCAGAGACTCACAAGTGGAAACCACCAGGGGAACTGGTGCCAGGATAGGAAAACCCGAACCATACTGGATGAATTGCTGGAGGCTCAGTGTGGACAACTCTGAGAGTTAAAAGCTCCAGGGGATCCAGTCACAATTTTGGAGATTTACCTCCAGGAGTAAATATTGGAGAAAAATCCCCTCATGCTTCCAGCAGGGGGAGGGTAAAAGGAACCCCTTTGAACTTAATAAGGCCCATTCTCAGGAGAAACTAGTTAACCAGAGCCTAATCTGGTGGGTGTTATCAGAGCCTAACTAACCTAGGGAGAGGGAAATACTCAACTCCAGTCCACTGTAGCCATCCTTTCCCACCTAAAGGGAGGGAAGAATTTTTTTAAATACTTGTAAAGTTCATAGTCCAGAGGCATAGGCTCACTAAAAGATTGAGACCTAATCATAGGATGTAGAATTCCTCTTCTCCCCCCATACCTCACCACTACATTATTAAATGCCTTTTTATAGCAGTTCCTTTTACCCGGTATGTCATGCCTGCCTATCCAGAAAAAATTACAAGGCACACCAAAAGGCAAAAAACACAATTTGAAGAAGCAGAGCAAGCTCAGAACCAGACATGGCAGGCATGTTGGAATTATCAGACCAAGAATTTAAAACAACTGTGATTAACATGCTAAGGGCTGTAATGGATAGAGTAGAAAGCATGCAAGAACACGAACAGATAGGGAATGTAAGCGGAAGGATGGAAATCCTAAGAACTGAAAGAAATGCTACAAATCAAAAACACTATAACAGAAATGAAGGATGCCTTTGGTGGAGTTACTAGGAGACCAGACACAGCTGAGAAAAGAATCTCTGCGCTTGAGGATATCTCAACAGAAGCTTCCGAAACTGAAAAGCAAAGAGAACAAAGACTGAAAAAACAGAACAGAATATCCAAGGACTGTGGGACAACTACAAAAGGTGTAACAGATACAATGGGAATGCCAGAGGGAGAAGAAAGAGAGAAAGAAAGAGAGGAAATATTTGAAAGAATAGTGACTGAGAATTTCTCTCAAATTAACATCAGGCACCAGATGGCAGATCCAGGAAGTTCAGAGAACACCAAGTAGGATAAATGCCAAAAAAAATTATACCTACGTGTATTATTTTCAAATTATAGAAAAGCAAAGGTAAAGAAAAACCTCCTGACAGAGGCCAGAAGAAAAAAAACACCATCCCTACAGAGGAACAAAGAATTACATCCAACTTCTCAGAAACCATGCAAGCAAGAAGAGAGTGGAGTGAAATATTCAGTGTTGAGAGGAAAACGCCACCAACCTAAATTTCTGCGTTCTGCAAAATTATCTTTCAAAAGTGAAGGAGAAGTGAACACTTCCTCAGACAAACAAAAATTGGGAGAATTTGTTGCCAGGAGATCTGCCTTGCCATAAATGTTAAAGGAAGTTCTTTAGAAAGAAGGGAAATAGTATAGGTCAGAAACTCAGATCTACATAAAGAAAGGAAGAGCGTCAAAGAAGGACTAAGTGAAGATAAGGATGGAGCACAAAAGGAGCTTGAGAAAGATGAGCAGGTCAGGCTGGCACCTATAATTTGCAAAAGACACATCGAGTGTGGGTCTGCATTCTAAGAGGAGTCAACTGATGGGAAACCAATTAATTGCAGAGTTCAACATTTGGAAAATGTGAATGATGAGGTGGAGGGGTGGAGAAGGAGAAAGGAAGAGAGAGAGGAAGGGTGGCCCTCTGCTTGATGAAAGCTGTTAGAAAAGCCCCTTAGGCGCCCTGTGTAACACCTTATTATAATTCATAGACTTGCCTCGTTCTGTACGTGACACCATAGCCCACTTAAAAAAATCAAAGCACAGGGCTGGCTCCATGGAGTAGTGGTTGAGTTCGCATGCTCCACTCCGGCAGCCTGGGTTCATGGGTTCAGATCCTGGGCATAGAGCTACACCACTCATCAGCCATGCTGTGGCAGCATCCCACATACAAAATAGAGGAAGACTGGCACAGATGTTAGCTTAGGGCAAATCTTCCTCAGGAAAAAACAAATCAAAGCACCTATGACATTCCAGGGTTTCCAATGTCAGGCTTATGGCTACTCTTTCCAAAAACATATCTAAAGATGCACATAAACTCAGGAAGTTTTTAAGAAGCTCTAGGTTTGTATTCTGATTTGGCGTTTTCAGATTCTCCTCTTTACCGAGAACTCTACACCCAGCATTGCTGAATCAGCTTTGATCACAGGAAGGGGAAATTATGAGTTTTATGCTTCCCGTTGGACTACTACACTTGGGTGATGTTTGGAAATAAAACTATCCTGCAGATTTTAAACATTTGCTTAAAGTTTGGGAGAAAACATGTTTTTATTATTCTATAGGTCGGTTAAGTGGGGGAATATATATTTTTACAAACATATTTAGAGTGAGCATATATATATGTTTAGAAATGTGTACTTTCTTTTCTTGGCACAGTGCAGAAATGGATAGCCGAAGAACTGCTTTCAAGCTACACAGCAGGATAAAGGTCAACTTTTTTTTTTTATTGAGTTATTGATAGGTTGCGATCTTGTGAAATTTCAGTTGTACATTAATGTTTGTCAGTCATGTTGTAGGTGCACCACTTCACCCTCTGTGCCCACCCCCCACCCCACCTTTCCCCTGGTATCCACTAAACTGTTCTTAGTCCATAATTTTAAATTCCTCATATGAGTGGAGTCATACACAGATTATCTTTCTCTCGCTGGCTTATTTCACTTAACTTAATTCTCTCAAGGTCCATCCATGTTATTGCAAATGGAATGATTTTGTTCTGTTTTGCAGCTGAGTAGTATTCCATTGTATATATGTACCACATCTTCTTTATCCATTCGTCTGTTGCTGGACACTTAGGTTGCTTCCACGTCTTGGCTATTGTAAACAGTGCTGCAATAAACATTGGGGTGCATAGGACTTTTGGGATTGCTGACTTCAGGCTCTTTGGATAAATATCCAGTAGTGGGATGGCTGGATCGTATGGTAGTTCTATTTTTAATTTTTTGAGGAATCTCCATACTGTTTTCCATAGTGGCTGCACCAGTTTGCATTCCCACCAGCAGTGTATGAGGGTTCCTTTTTCTCCGCAACCTCTCCAACATTTGTTGCTATTAGTTTTAGATATTTTTGTCATTCTAACGGGTGTAAGATGATATCTTAGTGTAGTTTTGATTTGCATTTCCCTGATGATCAGCGATGATGAGCATCTTTTCATGTGCCTATTGGCCATCAGTATATCTTCTTTGGAGAAATGTCTGTTCATGTCTCCAGCCCATTTTTTGATTGGGTTCTTTGATGTTTTGTTGTTGAGTTGCGAGAGTTCTTTATATATTATGGATATTAAGCCTTGTTCAGATATATGACTTGCAAATATTTTTTCCCAGTTAGTGGGTTGTTTTTTTATTTCAATCCTGTTTTCATTTGCTTTGAAGAAGCTCTTTAATCTGATGAAGTCCCATTTGTTTATTCTTTCTATTGTTTCCCTTCTCTGAGAAGGCATGGTGTCTGAAAAGATCCTTTTAATACTGATGTCAAAGAGTGTACTGCCTACGTTTTCTTCCAGAAGCCTTATGGTTTCAGGTCTCACCTTTAGGTCTTTGATCCATTTTGAGTTTATTTTGGTGAATGGTGAAAAAGAATGGTCAATTTTCATTCTTTTACATGTGGCTTTCCAGTTTTCCCAGCACCACTTGTTGAAAAGACTTTCTTTTCTCCATTGTATGCCCTCAGCTCCTTTGTCAAAGATAAGCTGTCCATAGATGTGTGGTTTTATTTCTGGGCTTTCAATTCTGTTCCATTGATCTGTGCACCTGCTTTTGTACCAGTACCATGCTGTTTTGATTACTGTAGCTTTGTAGTATGTTTTGAAGTCAGGGATTGTGATGCCTCCCGTTTTGTTCTTTTTTCTCAGGATTGCTTTAGAAATTCGGGGTCTTTTGTTGCCCCATATGAATTTTAGGATTCTTTGTTCTAATTCTGTAAAGAATGTCATTGGGATTCTGATTGGGATGGCGTTGAATCTGTAGATTGCTTTAGGTAGAACGGACATTTTAACTATGTTTATTCTTCCAATCCATGTACATGGAATGTCTTTCCATCTCCGTATGTCGTCATCCAATTCTCTCAGAAAGGCCTTGTAATTTTCATTATATAGGTCCTTCACTTCCTTGGTTAAATTTACCCCAAGGTATTTTATTCTTTTTGTTGCGATTGTGAATGGTATTGTATTCTTGAGTTCTTTTTCTATTGGTTCATTACTGGAGTATAGAAATGCTACTGATTTATGCAAATTGATTTTATACCCTGCAACTTTGCTGTAGTTGTTGATTACTTCTAACAGTTTTCCAATGGATTCTTTGGGGTTTTCTATATATAAGATCATGTCGTCTGCAAACAGCGAGAGTTTCACTTCTTCCCTCCCTATTTGGACTCCTTTTATTCCTTTTTCTTGCCTGATTGCTCTGGCCAGGACCTCCAGTACTATGTTAAATAAGAGTGGTGATAGAGGGCATCCTTGTCTCGTTCCTGTTTTCAGGGGGATGGCGTTCAGTTTTTACCCATTGAGTATGATGTTGGCTATGGGTTTGTCGTATATGGCAGATAAAGGTCAACTTTATGCAGTCGAATTAAGTGGCTTTAAGCAGCAGAATGGGAGTTGTTGGAAGAGACTTGATTATGGGACTCACCGGACTGGAGGGTTCCCCAGGCCCCATCGATGTCCTATCAGGGCATTTCTAAGCACCAACTCCCAAACTGAAAAGTGACTTCTGAATCTAAAGTGTCAACCACTTTTTTTCCTCTCTCTTAGCACCAGGTAGTCAGATTGACAGTTCAACGCAGAACTACCCTCAGTTAGAGATTCTAATACTCCATCCTTTCTGCTGTGGTGATCAAAGATGGATTTAGTTACTGTTGTTCAATTGCCCCTTTTCATGCTATCAGCAAGTGATCAACAGCATCCCAGAGAGCTTATAAAGAGTGCTACATTTATCTATTAATTCGTTTGTGGCATCGCCTAAATTATGGTGTCAGGCTGCCCCACATTGGCGTATCTGTTTTAGCAAACCCCAGGGCGACAGTATCTACAACCCCAGCAAGACTGTGGAGCCGATATGCAACAGTGCAGCACGGTGTGGACTCTGTGTGATGGTAGAGGCCAGATTATTGTTACAACCATCCCAACTGAACAAAGACAGCCAATTCCAAATGAGCTTGTAGGGTTTGTGGTAGCTTGCTATCAGCTGTTTGGGAAACACCTAAACTAGGGTGACAGCAAGGGTGTGATTGATTTGCTTAAAAGAGCTTTTTATTTCCCCCAGAATGCAAAAGTTGATACGGTTAAACAGTGTTGTGCAGATATATCTTGTCATGAGGCCATACAGAGAAGGAGATGACCACGATATCTTGGTTGGGTTACACAAACCCCACAAATGGAGCAATATTGGAGGAGATTAGAAGGAAGACTTCTTCCTCTACTCCAGTTAGCTCTGCATGGAGAGGAGGTTGACAAATTAGCTTTTCTAAAACATCAGCACACACCTAAAGACTGCTACTACCAGAAATGAAATAAAATGTTCAAAAGAGAGTAATCAGGATTTATTCAGAGACCACTTAGAACAGGACAGAACAAACTAAAGCTCTTACAGAACAGACAAATTCAATTCATGATCTACTAGAAATAAAACCAATAGACTACGCATATCAAGAATTTTGGTTGAAAGTGACAGGATATAAAGAAAAAATGAGAACAGCCAATGAATATATTTTAAAAATGATCAACTTCACTAGTACACAAAGAAACGCAAATTAAAAGTTGACAAAGGTGAAAACATTGTTTGCAGAGTGCTGGTAGGAATATGGAAAGTGATTATTCATAAGTTTCAGGTGGCAGCACAACCATCATGGCTGCCAAATTGTCATTTGGGTCACCCTTAATTACAAGCTACAGTTGTGTTCAGGGAACCCTAGTATTGCGCTTCATACCCAAACCAGGCTTTAGAAGCCAGAGATAGCAGGGCTGAGACTGGAGACACCCACAGGCATATCCATCACAACCACCACAGACTACTGAAGGGTCTGTGACCTTGACCTTGATCCTCATGGTTTTTCTAATAGGGAAAACGTCTGAGAAAGGCACAGAAATAATTTTAGAGTTGATGCATAATATTAAAATTTTTTAGTTTGTTTTTCTGATGAGTCTGGTGCTATAACATAGACCTATAGCATCTGTGGGTGACTTCCCAGAATGCATTGGTTTTGAGGATATTTTTTATCTTCAGCCGCATCACTTGGACTTAACTCACTGCTGTCCCGTTAGTTAAAAACTGGCTATTCATGTGTTTCTAGATCACATGTCAATGTGCTACAGAGCAATAGAGCAATTTCTGTGGATGTTGAGGTTAACACAATTGTGGTCTGAAGCATGGGTGGAACCCCAGATGGATGCGATCTGTTATTTACAGCTGTGCGATGGAAACTAAACCACCTAATCCTAAAACCTTTCATTATGGAGGTGATCATTTGTCTTTTCCTGCTTGTTTTCAGTATGAGTAGGACAAAATCCCAGCTAAAGAAGCAGATCCTCTTGTTTCATGGTTCAAAATTCATACCTCCAGCCTAGACTGGTATATTCAGCTGTCTACTTGACATCTTTGCTTAGATATCTACTCTTAAATGTAGCTTGTCCAAAACTGACTTTCCCCCAAAAACCTGTTCTAGTTCCTGAGCTACTAGAACAACGCCTGGCACATAATTATCCTTGTCTTCCCCATGTCAGTAAATGGCATTTCAAACCTCCCAGTTGCTCAGGCCAAAATTCGCTTTCTCTCACACATCCATCAGCTAATCCTGCCATCCCTATCATCAGTATTTTTCCAGGGGCCAGCCCCATGGCCAGGTAGTTAAGCTTTCACGCTCCACTTCAGCCACCCGGGGTTTCACAGGTTCAGGTCCTGGGCACGGACATGGCACCACTCATCAAGCCATGCTGAGGCAGCGTCCCACATAGCAAAACTAGAAGGACCTACAACTAGATATACAACTATGTACTGGGGGGCTTTGAGGAGAAGAAGAAAAAAAGAGGAAGATTGGCAACAGATGTTAGCTCAGGGCCAATCTTTAAAAATATATATCTATTTTTCCAAAATTTATCCTCTTCTTATCAACTCCACAGTACCACCCTGTTGCAAGTATCCGTCTTCTTCCACCTGCATTATTGCAAAAGCCTCTGCCTGATCTCCCTGTGTCTCCTTAGGCTCCCTACATTCTGTTTTCTTTTTTTTTAAGTATGCTTTTTTTTTTTTTGGTGAGGAAGATTGACCACTTGGCCACAGGCTAGGCCCTACATTTTGTTTTCAACACCACAACCAGAGTGATCCTTTTCAAGTATAAATCGGGTCATGTCACTCCTCTGCCTAAAACCTCCAATGGCTCCCATCAACTCACTCAGATAAAAGGCAAAGTCCCAGCGCACCCTCCACCACCAATTCCATCTCTACTCCTCCCGCTGCTTCCCTTTGCTCTCCTGCTGGTCCCCAGAGAGGGCGGGCATGCTCTTGCCTCAGGGCCTTTGCCCTCACTTTCCCTTAGCGGGGACCACTCTTCCCCACATATCTGCATGCCCTACTCCCTCACCTCCTTTAGATCTTTGCTCAAATGTCATCTCCTAGTGAACTCTTCCCTGACCACCATTTTAAAAATAGTTACTCACCTGCTCCATTCCCTCTCCCCTCCCTGGTTTTATTTTCCTCCATTGTACTTATCACCGGCATCTATTACGTATTTTATTTGTTTATCATCTATTTCCCCACTGGAACATAATATTCATGAGGGTAAGAATCTTTGTTTTTGTTGTTGTTCGCTGTTGTGTACTGAGCAACTAGAACAGTGCCTGGTACGTAATAAGTGCCTGACGTTGACAAATGAAGGAATGAGTGAATGAATGAACTTTGATATTTTTTGATAGTAGTACATCAAACTGAGTGTTATGGCTCTCTTTGAGTGCTGTTAGCACGTTTTCCAATAATCAGAGAGGACAGGACATTGTGCGAGGGGAGTCAACAAGCGGCTGAAAGTTTTTATTCTTTCATCTCATAAACATCAAGGTGTCCCCAATGAGAAGGCTTTCTGAGTGCATATGGAAGTGACTACAGTCATTCCACGTCAGGGCATAAACTCAACATGGCTGCGTATAATTGTGGATCACCAACAAACTGAAAGGAATATAACCCAATGTTCCGCTGTTACTTCCACTGCAGAAATGTTTATTCTGTGTGATAATACACTAAAGTCTGCGACCTGCCACAAAGACCCAACGGTTAAATACATCTCTTCTGAGAGTCATATTTAGACATGGTTTGTGCTATGAAACCTATTCTAAACATTTTTCAAAATACGTTCATTCTTCAGGTTTCTGCAGTCTGCTAAAGAATCAGACGCTGTAGATGAGCACGTTTATGGCTTTGAATATTGTGGCAAAGCTTATATGTAGGTTGCTCTCTCAGAGCCCATCTCCAGCCCCTTCTCTCTGGCCGTCTTCAGCTCTGGGGGCTGTAGCATGAATTCCAGATTCTCTAGCTGCTCATGCTGCCAGGGGTGCCCAAGGAACACAGTCTGGCTGGTGAGACATAGGAAGAAGTCCACTGGTTTCATCCATCCTACTCTCCTCCCCCATTTTCCTGCTTGGACTGAAAAGGATGCCTGGAGGTAGAGCAGGCATTTTAGCAACCATGAAATCAAAGAAAAAATGTGAAGCACAGCGAGCCAGAAATGCAGAAGGGTCCTAGAACACGAATGGGATTGTGGGGCGGCTACAGCAGCCTGGCCTGCCCACCTCCTGCTGCTTGTTATGTGAGAACATGAATATCTGCTTTGATTAAATGACTGTTGAGAGGGTTTTCTATTACTAACCACCCAAAAGCATTTCTAAGCTTTACAAATATATGTATGGGACAGGGGAGCTCCTCCTACATTTAGGGTGACCAGCTCATCTGGGTGAGCTCCTCCTACATTTAGGATGACCAGCTCATCTGGGTGTGCTTGGACCGCCTTGGTTTTAGCACTAAAAGTCCTGCATCCCTGGAACCTTCCGTCCCAGGCAAATTGGGACCATTGGTCACCCTATTTTTGTGCAGCACATACATTTAAGGAAGAATATGGGGGGTATTCAAGGGTGTAGGCTGTCTTTAACATGTATGTATTCATTCAATAGTTCACTTGTGCTAGGTTGAAAATTTGCCTTTATTACTCATAAGTCAAAGTGTCATGATAGACGCTGTTGCGGGAGACAACTATGACTTAGGAAAATAACCTTGACATCATATCACAATGCAGAGGATTGACGCACACACATCTAAGGCTTAAACATCCGCTGCGTTTGACCCTTTAAGACTGTTCCCAATAAAGTTGGTTATGGGGTTTCCTGGAAACAAGAGCCATTTTCTACATTCAAAGAGAACAGTCAAGGAGGGGCCAGACCAGTGGTGCAGCGGTTAAGTTCCCACGTTCTGCTTCCGTGGCCTGGGGTTCGTCGGCTTGGATCCCGGGTGTGGACCTACGCACCGCTTGGCAAGCCATGCTGCGGTAGGCGTCCCACGTATAAAGGAGAAGAAGATGGGTACCGATGTGAGTTCAGGGCCAGTCTGCCCTATCAAAAAGAGGAGGATTGGCAGCAGATATCAGCTCAGGGCTAATCTTCCTCAAACAAAAAATAATAAAATAAAATAAAAATTAAAAATTAAAAAAAAAAAGAACAGTCAAGGATCTGAATTATGTGAAACTGATGCTGGTTTAAAGTATTATAGCTCCGTGCAGATAATGAAGACTGTGAGAGAAGGAATCAACGTAACGGGCTTGATCCTCAGAGAAAGCTGTGTTACTAGCATAACGTCCTGAAAATATTGGTAGTTGTGTATCTAGTATACTTCATACTTAGAACAAGCTGGGCTTTTTTTTTTAAATCCTCTCTCCTGTATATAATGAAATTATTTTTAGTAATAATCATGAAATGAAACAAATGATATTAATAATGACAGAAGAAACAGTGAAAATTTTCTTTTATTGAACATTTTATGTATGATCACTTCAGTAAAAAAAATTTAAGATAGAATATCATTGGAGATGTTGGGTACCTTTTCATGTATCTGTTGACTATTTGCATGTCTTCTTTGGAAAATGTCTCTCCTCTGCCCAATTTTTAATCAGGTTATTTGATTTTTTGATATTGAGTTGTATGAGTTCCTTATATATTTTTATATTAACCCATTATCAGATATATGATTTGCAAATATTTTCTCCCATTCCAGATTGCCTTTTCATTTTGTTGATGGTTTCCTTTGCTAACCAGAAGTTTTTTAGTTTAATTTAGTCCCACTTGTTTATTTTTGCTTTTGTTGACTTTGCTTTTGATGTCAAATCCAAAAAATCATTGCGAAAATCAATGTCAAGAAGCTCACCTGCTATATTTTCTTCTAGGAGTTTTACAGTTTCAGGTCTGACATGCAAGTATTCAATTCACTTTGAGTCGATTTTCTGTGTATGGTGTAAGATAGAGGTCCAGTTTTATTCCTTTGCATGTGGCTGTCCAGTTTGCCCAACACTATTTATTGAAGAGACTCTTGTTTTCCCATCGTATATCCTTGGCTCCTTTGTTGAAAACCAATTTACCATACATGCATGTGTTTATTTCTGGGCTCTCTATTCTGTTCCATTGACCTACGTGTCTGTTTTTATTCCAATACCCTACTGTTTTGATTCCTATAGCTTTGTAATATAGTTTGAAATCAGGACATATGATGCCTCCAGTTTGTCCTTCTTTCTGAAGATTACTTTGCTAATCAAGGTCTTTGGTGGTTCCATATAAATTATAGGATTGTTTTTCTATTTCCATGAAAAATGCCTTTGGAATTTTTATAAGAATTGCATTGAATCTGTAGATTGCTTTGGGTAGTATGGACATTTTAATGATATTAATTCTTCCAATCCATGAGCACAGAATATCTTCCCATTTATTTGTGTCTTCTTCAATTTGTTTCATCAATGTTTTATAGTTTTCAGTGTATAGATATTTCACCTCCTTGATTAAATTTATTCTTAAGCATTTTATTCTTTTTTATGCTATTGTAAATTTTTTAAATTTCTCTTTCTGATAGTTTGTTGTTATAGTGTATAGAAACACAGGTTATTTTTATACATTTATTTTGTATCCTGCAACTTTACTGAATAGGTTTATTAGTTCTAGTTTTTTGCGGGGAGTCTTTAGGATTCTCTACATATAATATCAAGTAATCTACAAATAGAGACAGTTTTATGTCTTCCTTTCCAATTTGGATGCCTTTTATTCTTTTTCTTGCCTAATTGCTCTGGCTAGGACTTCCAATACTATGTTGAATAAAAGTGGTGGGAGCAGGCATCCTTGTCTTTTTCCTGATCTTAGAGGAAAAGCTTTGAGCTTTTCTCCATTGAGTCTGATGTTAGCTGTGGGCTTGTCAATATGGCCTTTATTATGTTGAGGTATGTTACCCTCATACCCACTTTGTTGAGAGTTTTTATCGTGAATAGATGTTGAATTTTGTGAAATAATTTTTCTAAATCTACTGAGAGGATCATATGATTTTTATTCTCTATTTTGTTAATGTGGTTGATTGATTTATGAATGTTGAACCATCCTTGCATCCTTGGAATAAATGTCACTTGTTCATGGTATATGATCCTTTTAATGTATTGTTGAGTCAGTTTGCTAATAGTTTGTCAAGGATTTTTGCATCTATGTTCAGCGAGGATGTTAGCCTGTCATTTTTCTTTTCTTGTAGGGTCCTTGTTTGGCTTTAGTATCAGGGTAATGCTGGCCTCATAAAATGACTTTGGAAGTGTTGCCTCCTCTTCAATTTTTTGGAAGAGTTTGAGAAGGATTAGTATTAATTCTTCTGTATATGTTTGGTAGAATTCACCATTTGTTTGACTTCCAGTGAAACCATCTGATCCTGTATTTTTCTTTGTTGGGAGGTTTTTGATTACTGATTCAGTCCCCTTACTAGTAATTGGTCTGTTCAGATTTTCTATTGCTTCATGATTCAGTCTTGGTAGGTTGTATGTTTCTAGAAATTTATCCATTTCTTCTAGGTTTTCCAACTTGTTGGCATATAATTGCTCATAATAGTCTGTATGATCTTTTGTATTTTTTGTGGTATCGACTGTAATGTCTTCTCTTTCATTTCTAATTTTATTTATTTGAGTCCTCTTTTTTCTTAGTAAGCCTCACTAAAGGTTTGTCTATTTCATTTATATTTTTCAAAAAGCCAGCCCTTCGTTTCATTGATCTTTTCTATTTAGTCTTTTTAGTCTCTATTTCATTCATTTCTACTCTTAGCTCTGCTATTTCCTTCCTTCTACTAATTTTTGGCTTAGTTTGATCTTTTTTTAGTTCCTTGAGGCGTAAAGTTAGGTAGTTTATTTGCGATCTTCCTCTTTTCTTAATGTAGGTATTTATCACTATGAACGTCCCTCTTAGAACTGATTTTGCTGCATCTCATAAGTTTTGGTAAGTTGTATTTCCATTTTCATTTGTCTCAAAATACTTTTTGATTTCACTTTTGATTTCTTCTTTGACCCATTGGTTTTTCAGTAGCACATTGTTTAATCTCCTTACATTTGTGAATTTTCCAGTTTTCTTCTTGTAATTGATTTCTAGTTTCATACCATTGTGGTCGGAAAAGATTTCAATCTTTTTAAATGTATTAAGATTTGTTTTGTGCCCTAACATATAATCTATCCTGGAGAATGTTCCATGTGCACTTGAGAAGAATGTGCAGTCTGCTGCTGTTATATAGAATGTTCTGTAAATGTCTGTTAAGACCATCTGGTCTAATGTGGTCCAAATGTGGCACCACAGCCAGGTGATCAAGGATGCTTTCCCTGCATGGCAGTCACAAATGCTGGGGCATCAGTTGTGTGTACAAGCTCCTTCCAGAGAGCTATTGGCAATTTGGAGTGAGCTTCATGGAGAGTGCAGAGATGGTATCCACAGGCTTTCCTGTTCTCAGAGAGGTTCACAGTCAGCCTAGATGTATGCTAAATCAGAAGCCTGACCCTCAGGCAGCAGCCTTTAAAGTATGCAAATAGGCTTCTTTCAGAGAAAGACTGGGAGACAGGCATTTCTGTCTGCCCCCTCTGTGCTGTGCCCTGGTGAGATAGCCACAGTGAGTCCTCATGAGCCCGTTAAGATCTGTTTCTTTATTTGCTATAGTCTTGTGGGTCTCATGGATGCAAGCCCCACTGGTTTTTAGAGATAGGTGTTTTAGGGGCCTGTCCTTCAGGTGGAAGTCTTGAAAGTTGTGGTACTAGATGCTGGATCCAAAGGGAGAAGCTGGGAATTATGAGCTCCCTCCTAAGTATATGTCACTGTGCCAAGGGTGAGGTTTATGGTGAGAGTGTGTCTCAGCCTTTCCTATTCATTTAGATGTGAGTATTTTCTCACTTGCCCAACGTGTGGGAGTCACTCGGCTAGTTTCTAGATTTCTTTCAGAGGTAATTGATCCATGTGTAGCTATAGATTGGGTATGTCCATGGGAAGAGGTAAGTTCAGGACCCTCCTATGTTGCTATCTTGGACTGGAATCCCCAGGAAAGAGCTCCTTGATATGTGTCTTGGCAATGGGTTTTTGTAAAAGACACCAAAAGAACAGGCAACCAAAGCAAAAATAAACATGTAGGACCACATGAAACTAAAAAGCCTCCATGTAGCAAAAGAAACCACCAACAAAATGAAAAGGCAAGGGCAAGCTACAGAATGGGAGAAAATACTTGCAACCATATACTGATAATGTTACTGAGTAAGGGCTTGCTGCTCGACATGCGTAGAAGCCATTACCATGGCACTGGCTTTAGAAAAAAGAAAAAAGCTTTATTCTGGGGTCAGCCAGCAAGGAGACAGGAGGCAAGGTTCTCAAATCTATTTCTCCTATCCAGGGTTTGGGGTAAAATTTAAGGGATTAGGGGGGGCAGGCTGGTATGCAGAAGTGCTGGCAGGACAGAGTTTGATTGGCAGGATTTTAAAAAAGACCATTTACGGTAAGGTATGAAAAGGGGCCTTACCACCAGATCTTCCTGGACAATGGATCCCTTACTCATGAAAAGTTTCCAGCTTTCGAGTTCTGGTTGTGTCCCAGTCCTTTGGTTCCATAGTGGGGAAGCTTTTGTGTTACTTCAGGTCAAAATTTTCTCCTCTATGCATGCTTCAGCTACATGACTTGCAGTTTTGGCTAGCTGCCCCTATAAGATCACTTTGACATTCTGTTATTGATATAAGGCCAGCCTGAACTGGTCCCTTGGTTACAATAAGGGGTTAATATCCAAAATATACAATGAACTCCTAAACTCAACAGTAAAAAATAATAATAATACCAATATAACCAGATTTTTAAAATGGACAAAAGAGGGCCAGCCCCGCGGCCGAATGCTTAAAATTCTGCACATTCTACTTTGGCTGCCTGGGTTCACAGGTTCAGAGCTCAGGTGCAGACCTACTCCACTCATCAGCCATCCTGTGGTAGCATCCCACATACAAAGTAGAGGAAGATTGGCACAGTTAGCTCAGGGCTAATCTTCCTCAAGCAAAAAAAAAAAGGAGGGGGCAAAAGATCTGAACAGGCATTTCTCCAAAGAAGATGTACAAATGGCCAACAGGTTTATAAAAAGGTTCTCAACATCACTAATCATCATAGAAATGCAAATCAAGACCATAATCAGATATCACCTCACCCCTGCTAGGATGGCTTTTATTTAAAAAAAAAAAATAAGTGTTGATGAAGATATGGAGAAAAGAGAACGCTTGTACACTGAAAGTAGAAGTGTAAATTGGTATAGCCACTATGGAAAACAGTATGGAGATCCCTCAAAAAATTAAAAATAGAACTACCATATGATCCAGCAATGTCACCTCTGAGTATTTATCCACAGTAATTGAAATCAGGATCTCAAAGAGATACCTGCATTCCTATGTTCATTGCAGCATTATTCATAATGGCCAAAACATGGCAATAACCTAAATGTCTATTGACAGATAAATAGGAAAGAAAATGTGGTTTACACACACTGCTATAGATCAAATGTTTGCATTCCCCCCCAAATTATATGTTGAAATTCTAACCCCCAACGTGATGGTATTAGAAGGTAGAGCCTTTTGGGATGTGATTTCCTTATGAAACAGGACTAAGAAAACTCCCTTTACCCTTCCTCCATGTGGGGACATAGTGAAAATACACCAACTGTGAACCAGGAAGGGGATCCTAACCAGACACTGGATCTGCCAGCACATTGATTGTGGACTTGCCAGCCTCCACAAAGTGAGAAATAAATCTCTGTTGTTTATAAGCTACCCAGTCTCTGACATTTTCTTATAGCAGCCTGATACATACAATGAAATATTATTCGGCCTTAAAAAAGAAGAAATTCCTGCCATTTGGGACAACATGGACGGATCTTGAGGACAGTAAGCTAAGTGAAATAAGCCAAATACAGAAAGACAAATACTGTATGATCTCACCTATATGTGGAATAGTCAAACTCATAGAAGCAGAGAATAGAATGGTAGTTTCCAGGGGCTGGGAGAGGAGGGAATGGGGAGGTGATGGTCAAAGGGTACAAAGCTTCAGTTATGCAAGATAAATAAGTTCTGGAGATTTACTATATGGTATTGTGCCTATAACTAACAATACTGTATTGCATAGTTAAAACTTGCTAAGAGAGTAGATCTTATGTTAAGTGTTCTTACCACATGCACACACATACACAAAATAATAATAATGGATGTGGGAGGGAACTTTGGGAGGTGATGGATATGTCTATGGCCTTGATGGTATGGTGTTCTCACAAGTGTATACTTACTTCCAAACTCAAGTTGTATACATTAAATGTGTACAGCTTTTACATGTCAATCATACCTCAATAAAATGGTTTTTAAAAAAATACTGTTGTTACTTAAAACAACAACAATCATTTTATTATCTCCCTTGGTTCCTGAGGGTCAGGAATGCAAGAAGGACTTGGCTCTATGCTTCTGGAGTCTCATACAATTGTAGTTGGATGATGGCTGGAGCTGGAATATCAGGGAACAAGAGCAGCTGGGAGCTGGCCATTCATTCATTCAGTTTTCTCTTCGTGTAGCCTTAGGCCTCTCTAGGTGATCTCTCCACATAGGCTAGTTTGGGCTTCCTCACAGTATGGCATCTCAGTGCAATTGGACTGCTTACATGGCAACTGGAGTCTAAAAGAGTGAGTATTCCAGTAATCCAGGTTGAAGCTGCATTGCCATTTATGACCTGCCTAGGAAGTCATGCAGCATACAAGCCCCTCTAGATTCAAAGAAAGGAAAATTAGACCTCGTGTATTGATGGGTCAGTGGCAGTCACATTGTAGAAGAGCATGTGGGATTTGGATGGAGATTGCAATCCAATGTGGTGAGACTTGACAGCTAAACAATATTATGTGTTTTGATCCATGAACATGGTATATTTCTCCATTTATTTTGGTCTTCACAATTTTTTTTGTCTTCAATATTTTTTAGTTTTCAGTGGAGAGATCTTGAACATCTTCTGTTATATTTATTTCAAAGTATTTGATGATTTTGATGCTGTTGTACCTAGTATTTTTACTTCATTTTAATTGTTTACTGCTAGTACATAGAAATTAACTGATTTTTATACTGACCTTGTATTCTGCACCCTGGCTAAAGTCACTTATTAATTCTAATTGTTTGTATATTCTTTTGAATTTTATACATATGCAATCACGTTTTCTACAAATAATCAAAATTTTACTTCTTCTTCCAAGTTTTATACTCCACCCAACCCTCCTACCAAGGCTTCAAGTACTACATTGAATAGAAATGGTGACAGTGGACATCCTTGCCTTGCTCTCAATCTCAGAGGAAAATCACTTATTATTTCACCATTAATTACAATATAACCATACATTTTCTGAGATAGTCTTTAACTGGATTAAAGAAGTTCCCTTCTATTCCTAGTTTGCTGAGAGTTTTATCACAAATCTATGTTCAATTTTATCAAATTATTTTTCTTCATCTATTGAAGTTTATTTTTTCTCTATTCTGCTAATACATGAATTGCATTGAGTTTTGCAATGTTCAACCGCACTTGGAATACATCCCATGTTAGTCATGATGTATCATCTTTTAAAAGATATTTTCTATGTTCTATTTGCTGAAATTTTATTTAGAAGTTTTAACCTATTTTTATGAGAAGATATTAACCTATAACTGGCATAATTATTAATAGTGCCCCCTTTCACTCTAAATAGGATAAATTAAATGATCACCCTAATAAATACTACATCTTCTTACATTTTATTGAAGTTATAACCTTCCTGAATTTTTCTTTGGTTCTACAATAGATTGTTTCAAAGGGTCTTCAGAATTATATTCCCTTTTGCTTGTTCTGTATGATTTTTAACATATGCCCAGTTTTGAGATGTGAACAGTAGGATTTTTTTTTATCATCTCCAAATAAGATGAAGTCTTTCTAGACTGGATGCTGGTCATCAGTGAGCGTGTGTTGCCCTTGGCCACACTGTCAGTTCCCTCTGTAATGAGCATTTCCTTTTCAGACCTGAAGCATGAGTTGATGTGCATGGTGTCCAGAACAATTCTGTTTCTGGCAGGTGTGCACGTAACATGGCCCCATTCCACTGAGGTAGCACATTTTCCCACCTAATTCTCTATTCTGACCCATGGAGTCACCTGCAAAGCTGCAATTGATAGTGTGTGCTGCTATTAGGGATCTTCCTGTCCCCACCTCTGCCTGTAGTGCTTAACTTGTAAATATTGCATCTCCCAGGATACAGTACAAAATTGCTGGTTCTCCTTCCTCCCACCCCAACCCCAAATACCATACACACTTCCTGACCAGTTGTTTCCTGGGAGGTGCTACCTCCAAATAGGTGTAGCATCCTCAAAAAGCAACACTTTCTTGGCATATGGGGATCCACCTCCTCTTCTACTTGGTACAGACCTTGAATCTCTGTATGAACTGGCTTCCAATTGACCTCTACTACATGAGACATAAGCTGGATAGATTTGTACCAATCCAATGTGTCCCACTTTATCATTAATGAAAATGCCTCCTAGAATCAGGTTAAGACATTGATGGGGTTGAAGTTTCTAGTGTTCTTTTGAATTCCTGTCTTTTTCTTTGTTCTCATGAATATCATAGGAAAGCTGGAAGAGGCTGCCTCATACACATTTAAAGCAAGAAGTCATTTCTTTATGGCTGCCTATTTTTATGTGAGTGTTTAGATATATCACTAGGGAGAGAGGCAAGGTGCCAGAAGTCTGTGAAATAGGACTGTTTTTTTTGAAGAAGAAGAAGATTAGCCCTGAGCTAACATCTGCCACCAATCCTCCTCTTTTTGCTGAGGAAGACTGGCCCTGAGCTAACATCTTGCCCATCTTCCTCTATTTTATATGTGGGAAGCCTGCAACAGCATGGCTTGACAAGCAGCTTGCATAGGTCCGCACTTGGGATCCAAACCAGCGAACCCTGTGCTGTCGAAGTGGAACATGCAAACTTAATCACTGTGACACCAGGCTGGCCTCAGGACTGTTTGTTTTTAGTAGGTCATGAATGGCATAAAGAAATAGAGTCCTTGGGACTGGCCCAGTTGTGTAGTGGTTAAGTTTGGCACACTCCGCTTTGATGGCCCATGTTCACAGGTTCGGATCCCGGGTGCAGACCTACACCACTCAGCAGCCATGCTGTGGCAGCAACCCACATACAAAATAGAGGAAGATTGGCACAGATGTTAGTTCAGGCCTAATCTTCCTCAGTAAAAAAAAAAAAAAGGGAGGAAGATTGGCAACAGATTTTAGCTCAGAGCTAATCTTCCTCAGCAAAACAAAAGTACAAAAGAAACAGCATGCAAACCTCAGAGAATTCTATTATCTTGTCACTTTAATGAGCTATTTACTCAGGACTTGATTTTCTCTGTCCACATCAGAGGTCACGGCATTAATTTCAGCACAAAGAGATTCCCTACCCTATCTCTCCTCTCCCGGTCTCTTGACAAGTCACGTTTTAACAGTTGGGCCACTGTCTTTCCATCAGCTGAAACCTCCCAGAACGCAGACCTCCACTCGATGTCCTCTGCAAAGTGAAAACTCTAGTCTTGGCTGCTTGTTTCTCAAATCTCCTTCCTGGGTTTACTCTTTCAAAAACATTTGATCAGGCAGTTAAAGCAGGAAAAATACAAGAGAAAGGGGTGGTCTGGTAGGACCCACCAGAGGCAGAGGGTGAGCCCGTGATTAAGGTACCTAATCCATAGGGGCTGAGGGCTACTCCTGGTAAAGGGCCTTTATTCTTACCTTTTAAAGAAAAGCTGTTTTCAAAAATTGTGATTTCAGACTTGCAAAGCTGACAGAAATTTCTCAAGAACATGTTGGCTAGTGGTAGTCTTATGACTTTGTTTTGGTAAAAGTTTCTGACAAGAGGGTTTGGGATTACTGGAAAATTTACGGAGTTTTTCCAAGATTAATTCACTCATTCATTGAATGAATATTGAGAATCAACTGCATTTTAGACGGTGCTGGGTTTACAACTTCTAACGGAGGAAGGCAGACATAAAACCAACAATTTTGGAAGTCCTTATGTAGCTATAATTGTGGTGTGGGTATAATAGTTATGAATTTAGATGAAAGAAAAGACCCTCTACTTTTCCTAGGTCTAATTAAATATTGCTTGAGAAGCCACTTGCCCAGGTTGATGAAGTTCACCCTCATGATCCCTGCTGTCCTTGAGCCCACGTCATCCAGGAGAATAGGGTAGGCCCCATCCCTCAGGCTGGATGGCTCCCGCTCGGCTGACCCTTACTCTGGCCCACCTTGCCCTGCAGGAGCAGCTGTTCTTCTGGAGGCTCCATTTTCTACATCCAAGCTTGATCATGAGACCCTCCACTGAAGGGCCTGAGGTTGTAGTGCCTAGACCCCACAGGCACCTTAGCAGTTGTCTACCAGAGGCCTTACCACTCCAGAGAAGATGCAGTCACATGGTGGGGCTCACAGAATCAGCAACCTTCCCCTCCAGCCCTGATCTCTCATGGTTCTGATGTCCACCTTGGCTCCCACTCTCACCCAGGAGGTCCCTGGCCTCCACATCCTTCTGGGGATCCTTCCACTTACCCCAGAATACTTGTCAGCCCAGGAGAACCTAGTGAGGAGTAGGGCGGGGTGGAAGGAGCTCCATATCTGTACTTTGGGGTCAGACAAAACACCCTGATTTGGGGACAAAGAAAATGCTACAAGAGGCCTTGAGAAGTCTACATGGTACTGTCCCAGTCCCTGGGTGGCCCTGGTCATGTCTGAGGAATCAGAAGAGGCTGCCTGGAGGAAGTGATGTTTAGGCTGATCTGTGAAGGGGAGTCAGGAGTTAACCAGGAAAGTCTCAGACTTGGTGGCATGGAAGGTTTTGTGTGTGTGTGTGTGTGTGTGTGTGTTTTCTGAGAATATAGTAAGAGTCGGAAGTTTATTACTAGAATTAGAAGGATGACATTTTAGTTGCGAGTATAGCTTGGTGAATAGGGCTACGTCAACTAAATCTCATGTTTAGATATTTCTTACCTTCTTGGGACTTTTGGAGACGTTCTTAAGGGAACAGGTGTTGGTTCTACTTCCCAGCTGAATTCTGTAAGAGCCAGGGAATTCGGAGATGTCGCCCAAATTTTAGGTTGTTTAGAATGATCGACAGAGGTAAATCATTAAACATGTTCCAGACTCGTCTTTGTTCTGACTTTGATTTCTTTCAAATCATTCACCACCACCATACATGCGAGAACACGTTTGGTGTCGGATTCCTGTGCGTGAAGCTCTGCACAGGTGGAGCCCCTCCCAAAAGGAAGGCATGCTCCTCATTCCTCATCCTCTTAGTCACTAGGTTCTCTATTTAGCTCCTTTGTAGCTTCTTTTGGCTGTAATGTTTTCAAACAGTTTTAAAAAATTGTTCCTCTCGCTCTCTTTTTTTTTTTTTACAAGTTTTGTAAAATAAGAAATGGGCGAAGCCAGCTTTCCTTTCGGAATCAAAATGCAGAACAGATGGAAAAAATGATAGTATTTAACCTTCCCAAGTTTGAGCCCCCACAAATAATGCAACCAAATTTTACATTTTCAACACCCCTTCTGCATACACTCCATTTTCTCTAACTTGGTTCCAAGTTTTGTCTTCATTCCCAATCATGCTAATTCCATTGTTAGTTAAAAAAAAAAAAAAAAAAAAAACCTTCTTGGTTATCGTCAGAAACTATTATTTCTCTTACCCATCCTCTACCCAGCAAACTGCAGAGAGGGTGACGTGGCCTGTGAGCAGTGCAGAGTCTGATGCAACTCACAAAGGCCACTCAATCCTTACATAAATCTAGTTGCTAACATTTCTATTATATTGTGACAAGGACTCCCGACTGTTATTTTCTGTGAGAGATGGGGAGATTCTTTTCTTTTTCATGCAGGTAGTACATAAAACAGCAGTCTCATCGGCTGAGCTGGCAGGGAGAATCCAAAGAGGCCAAAAGACCTCTGAGATCTGAATAATTAATATCACAACAGGCCGGGTCTTTAATTCCTCTTTGCAAAGGGTCCTGGTGGTGTTAATGACCAAAGAGAAGCAATGACTTTTGGCAGGTGTAATGGGAGGAACATGTTCCCGAGTCCACTCTGGGCCAGGCCCCGGATTGGGAGTTCAGAAGGCCAGAGTTCAGATTCTTGCTCTGACGCTTTCTAGCTGTGTGACCCTAGACAAATCACTTAGTTGTCTGTCCATCTCAGTCGATACATCTGTAAAATGGGGATACACGTTGGTAGCTTCACCACATACGGTTGATGTGAGGATCAAACCAGATAATTATTCAGAAGCTCTTTGTAAGTGGTACCATGGAAAGGAAATGTTTATCTAATTCAGTGTGATCCAACAGCAACACCGGAGAACCTGTCCCATGGAGGAGATCCCATCCAGGGGAATTCCAAGGTCTCGCTCAACTGGAGAAGCAGGTCGCCTGGCAGATTCCTGTCTGGCATCAGGAGGCCTGTGAGACTGGGCAGGCTAGACCTCTAGTGATCCTGAAGTCAAGGACAGGGCAAGAGACACCGTAGGAGGCGCCTTTGCTCTTAGATCTGGGGTGTGGTTTCAGGACTTAGGTAAAGGCTGGGTCATGGGCGGGAACTGGATTATGCTGAGCTGTTCACTGCTATATTTGTAAACCCGCGCCATCCAGTTTATACGAATGCTCACAAGAAAATATTTTAAAACCGGAGGTCCAGTTATCTGAGATTTTTTGTTTTTTATTCAGAAATAAATTGACAGGATAAAGTATCTTTCAGAACAGGACAGAAGTCAAAGGATTTTTGTTGTTGCTAGTTGAGAATGATATAACATACTGAAAGGAAAAAAATTAAGTGACTCACATCTGAACAAAGGCCAACTAAATTTAGATTTTTTTATTTAAAAAAGATACAATGGCAACATACTCTCTTAAAACTAAGGACAAAATATAAAACCTCATTCACTAAAATTAAGTAAAAAAGGGGCTGGCCCGGTGGTGCAGCAGTTACGTTTGCGTGCTCCGTTTGGGCAGCCTGGGGTTTGCCGGTTCAAATCCCAGACGTGGACCTATGAACCCCTTGGCACACCATGCTGTGGCAGGCATCCCACATATATAAAGTAGAGGAAGATGGGCACAGATGTCAGCTCAGGGCCAGTCTTCCTCAGCAAATAGAGCAGGATTGGCAGTGGATGTTAGCTCAGGGCTAATCTTCCTCAAAAAAAAAAAATTAAACAAAAAAATCATTTGAAGGCTTAGTTTTTCATATTGCTGGTAGACAGAGAGAGAAAGTTAGAGATGGGCAGAGAGTAAGGAAAAGAGGGAGGAAAAGTGGCCAGGAACGTAAGGCAAGGTGAGAGGCTCTGTGAGGCGGCAATGAGGGCAGGCTAAAAGAGGGAAAGAGGAGCAACAGAAAGTTCTAAAGTCAGCGTGCAGCCAGAGGAACCGCTCTTGTCACTCAAAGCACGGACCTCCAAATAAGTTCTTACTGACTTTGGCTTCTGATTATTTCTCAGAGCAGTCCCGTCTGCTCTAAAAATAACTCATCTACTTGTTTTAGGAATAAATGCTTGTTTCCACTGGAACGCTGAAATGTTTGTGATGAGTGATGGAAGGGCTTAAGTTTTAGGAATTTTCTTTGTGTCATCTTACTTCTATCTTAAAATCTGTTCGCTTACTTTTTTCCTATGTTCCTGCTGCTGGCCAATAAAAACTCAGTGGATAAAAAGAAGTGGGAATGTGCCGCCCCTTGGACGCCTATTCCACCGCTTGGTGTCAGATCCTCAGAGATTCAACTCTGAATAGCATCCCTGAAAGAGCTGACTGACGAATCCTTAGGATCTGGGATATGACAAGCAAATGTCACTTCAGACGTTTGCCTCCACTGATGTTAGTAACGGGTTAGATCTCACAGGGCAGAGGATGGAAACATGGATATAAGTTAGTGGTCTCACCTTCCCCCTTGCATACCGTTCATAGGCACACCACACCCTTGTTGGGGACATCTCTTATCACAGGTGGCTATTCTCAGTCTCACACTGCAAGAAGAGGACCTCAGACTCTCAGGGCAGGGTCAGGTGGGGAGTGCAAAGCCCTTCCCAAGGTTTCTATGTGCACCCACCTGGATAGTTACTGATATTACGGTAGTTACTCAAGAACAAGCCGGCATGGGACGGAAGACCTCTGCCCCTACAAGCTGTGCTTTGCCAGTCCTACACATGCACCTGTTCACCCCCATCTGCCCGAGTTAGGCAAACGCTGCAACTGCCTATTCCATACAAGGTGACATAGTTGCAAGTCACAGCAGTGACAGCCACCATGCATGGAGTGGGTTCCATGTGTCAGGCTCTGATTGTACCCTTAACACACACGGCCTCGTTTAATCTTCATTAATGACTCTATGTGCTGAGCGTGGCAATCATCTCCATTTTCCAGGTAAGAAAATTGACAATCAGGAAGGTTCAGAAAGTTGTCCTTGGGTTATTAGTGCCAGAGCTAGGATTTGAACTATGAAAGTCTATACAATTGCCACCATGCCACCATGGCCTTCAAGAGCCCACTCCTTACATTGACAATCCCCGATTTACGGTGGTTCAATTTACAACTTTTCTACTTTACAGTGATGCGAAAGCAATACACAGTCAGTGGAAAACGTACTTCAAATTCTGAATTTTGACCTTTTCCGGGCCAGCACTAGATCTCTCTCGTGATGCTGGGCAGCGGCAGCCGCGGCAGCTCCCAGGCAGCCGCGCGATCACGCGGGTGGACAACCCGCACACTCACCCCCACGCTGCACCCGTACATCTGTTCTTCACTTTCAGTACCGGCCTCAATAGATTAATGAGATATCCAACACTTTATTATAAAATAGGCTCTGTGTTAGATGGTTTTGCCCAACCGCAGGCTAATGCGAGTGTTCTGAGCACGTTCAAGGTAGGCGAGGCTAAGCGATGGTTTTTAGCAGGTTAGGTATAATTAGGTGCATTTGCAACTCATGATATTTTCAATCCACGAAGGGTTTATTGAGATGTAATCCCATCGTAAATCGAGGAAGAGCTGTAGTCTCAGGCACAGCTTTTCAACGTAGAACCACCTTGACTTTTATGATGTAAAGACTCCTTTGTGTAATAACACGTTTATCCCTCTGTAGGTCTAATTTCCTAAGAGACAGGGGTTTGAATGAGCATCTGAAAGGAAAAGAGTATTCCACTGTGTGGGAGGTTGGATGGAAGGGAGGGAGGGGGAGGCGGGGCCGTGAATATGTGGGTGCTTCCCGCCTCTGAGCTTATTGCAAAAGGTCAGAGGTCACTTGTTCTAGCTGACCAAGGTACTGGGAATGCCCCATTTCCTGGGAAATGAATGGACAATTCAGGGGCCTAGTCAGTGAGCGCTACTTCTTAGCCTTTAAGCCATAAATCTAAAAAAAATAATAAACAAAGGAAGCTCTTTTAATTCCCCTCAGCAATCTAGTCTGATTGAATTTTATTCAGGGAAGATGCCAAAAAATCTCCACTCACTACAATTTGTTTTTTTGTAAGAAACTGAAAAGAGGGAAAACTCAAATGTTTTTGCTGTCCCTCACTTGAACGTTTCTAATCCAAAGTAAACAGGGGACCTCTGTCCTTTGTGTTGGACGGTGGTAGACACAGGGCCCTTGTTTGAGGAGCGCAGTATCGGCCATCGCGGCCCCGGCGCACACTAAGGCCCCTGTGTCCGGGCAAATGAGATGGGCCCCGATTCCTGCCACGCTGGTGCAGCCGTGAAAACAGTTGATGTTGGAGTGTCGTCTCTCCCCCAACAAAAAAGGAGAAACTTTCTCCTCTCTCATTCTTGGCAACTCTGAACCCCACCCAACTGCCTTTCTTTCTGAAAGAAATCAGTTTGTTTCTTATTACAACAGTGAAATAAATTCATTGTGGAATATTTAAATCAGGAGAAGTAGAGAGAACAGACAAAGAATCACTCAATTTAACCACCTAGACATAAGTGTCAAACATTCTGGTACATCGTTAGCCTTGTTCTGTTTCTCTACGCATGTATATTAACGTATTTATGGGGGGACGGACGACATTTGGGTCATGGTGTACATTTCTTAGGGATGTATTATAAATAATCACCAAAAATAGTCAGTTGGATTAAAGAATTAAATGTAAAAGGTGGTGGAATCAATATAGATTAATATTTATTTCAGCTGTTAACCTGGGATCCAGGCATAAGCTTCAGAGAGTCTATGAATGCACAATTTGGCAATAAATATAGATATAGACGTAGCTATATGGGGGGGCATGGAAGGCTGTTCATAGTTTTCATCAGATTCTCCAAGGTACATGTGACCCCAAAAACCAATGATTTATATTAACTTGGCTCAGGGAAAAATACCTAATGTAGGAAACCGCCTACCACACAGCTGGTAGGAATGTTAATTGGTTAAACTTTTCTGTAGGGAAGTTTGGGTACACTCGTGTGTGTGTGCGTGTGTGTGATTTAAAATACCCATAAGAACATATGATGGAGTTAAAATAATGCAGAACAATGTAAACTGGGGGGAAGAGAGAAACAAACAAATTATTAAGACAGAATGTAAATCCTGGGTTGCCGGCGGGACCAAGAATATAACAGACTTGTGGTATGATAAACGTATTATTTCAAATTAGTGAGGAAAGAATGGATGAAGGTAATGCGTATCAAAAACCTTGAGATTCTTCACCACCAAATCACATTGTACAGAGAATGTTACAGAACAGTGGTTAGATGAGCATCCTTGTTTGGCTCCTGCCTCTAATGGGAACTCTTCTAATGTTCTCATACAAGGAATTTCATCCCTGCTGACTTGACATGGGTATTCCTTATGTCAATGCAGTAGCCTATTTCTAGTTAACTAAGAGCTTTTCCAACTATAAAGATAACCACGATTTATCTTTGATTTTAAAACATAAAAAAAATTGTCACTATGTGTGGGATGGAGGTTACCTACACTTATTGTGGCGATCATTCTGAAATAGATACAAATTTCTAATCGTTTGCTGTGTGCCTGAAATATCCATCAATTATATCTCAATTGTTTAAAAGTAGTTGTTTATGTTAATAAAATATCACCTGAATTATCAGAACTCTACTTGGTCATAGTATATTGTTTTTAATAACATTTTGGATTTGATTTGCTAGCATTTTATTTACCTTTTTGCATCGTGCTCTTCAGGCAGATTGGTTTTTAGTTTGTTTTTTTTTTCTTTTTTGTTTTTGCCACTTTTCTTAGTTTGGGATATCAGGGTTCCTTTCGTTTGAAAAACTGAATTGGGACACTTGCCATCCTCTTTTATATTCTGGAAGATTTTAAGCAGCAAGGATATTGGCTTCTTTGAGGGCTAAAAGATGTGTGCTTTCTAACTCTGTGGAACAGGCATCTTTCATGGAGCAATTATTTAACAATTTCTCCATTTCTTTATTAGTTTTTTCAAGTTACTACTTCTTCTTGAGTCAATGTGGCAATTACATTTTCCTAGAAAATTCATTCATTTTAATGAGTTTTTCAAATTCATTGAGTCATAGCTTCTGTTTTCTTATAATTAAAAAATCCTTTTGGCATATCTTCTCACCCACTTCTCCTTCCCAACATTGTAAATTTTTTATTTTCTCTTCACTCTTCATGATTACCCTTGCTGTGCCTTTATTATTCTTTTCAAAGATTCTCTTGCATTTATTCCCTGATTATTGCCTTTGCTAATTCATTAATTTTTGCTTTAATCGTGACCCCACATTTCTGCTTTCCTTAGATTCCTTTTTCCTTTTTTATTTCCATTTTGATTAAATTGTTACTTCATTTAGTTTTATTATTTCTTAACAACAAAAGAAAATTTGTGGCTACAAATTTTTCTTTGCACAGCTTTGGCAGAATCCCAAACATTTTGATTTTGTTCTCATCACTATTTTGTAGCAGAATTTTCATTTTCTCTTGGATTCAAGAGTAATTTAGGAAAAAAACTTTTTTATGTCTAAGTGATTGCATGTTTAAATTGTCCTTTTGTTGTTTAGTTCTAACCTAATTTATTATAGTTAACAACCAAAGCTTAAAAAGTTTTTTATTCTTGGAATTTACTAAGGTTTCATTTGAAAGACAGCATATGATCTAAGGATATTCGAAAGGAACGTATTTATATTTGTAGAATAGAAAATCTTGATTTGCATATATTAAATTAATTATATTAAATAAATTATTCAAATTCATCATACCTTTACTTAATGTTTATCCTTTTGAGGTGCCACAGACACTCAGGTTTCACAAAGTGTATCCATTATGTATTGCTGCATAACAAACCACCCCAAAATTTAGTGCTTTAAAACAAAGACATTATTTCTCACAATTCTGCGAGTTGGCTGGGTTCACTCTTACAGGCAAATTCAGCTGGTGGCTGGGATCAGGGCTGGCTTCAGCAGTGGTGAGCTATCTCTGCTCCATGAACCCTGTCATCTTCTACTAGACTAGATCGGGCTTCTGCCTATGATGTTAGAAACATTCTAAGAGCGTAAGCCCTAATGCACAAAGTTTTTTAAGTCTCTGCTTGTATCACCCTTTTTGCTGAAGTCCCATTGAACTAAGCAAGACACACAGCCAAACCCAGACTCAATGTGGGAGGGGACTACCCAAGGGCATGAGGTCAGGAAGTCTTCGTTGGGGGCCATTAATATGACAATCTACCACACAAAGGGATTATAATTTGTCCTCATAGCTCTCCTTATATTTGTAGTAGTTTTGACCAAAATAATCCTGTTTATAAATTAATTTTTTGCAACAAATTTTAGTTTTCTCGTAATTACATTACCTCCCCAGATTTCTTTTGGTTTGCATTTACAGGGCAATTGTTTTTGCTTCTTATGTCACTGTTACGTGCATTTCTTAAAAGCTTCTAGTTGGATTTTGTATTTTAAAAGGGGAGTCAAAACTATTCATGTTTAATGGGAACCCAGAAGCATTTGTTCTTACTTCTACCATCTGATCATATATACACTTTCTGGCTTTCACATTTCTTGGACTTTTCCTCATTCTTCTTGCTAACTCAGTCTCTCTCTCTCTCCCCCCTCCCTTTTTTCCTCTAAAAATTTGGATGTTATATGTTCTATTTTTATTCTTTTACTAGCTATCTTTAAATTTTTAAAATTAATTTATGTGTCTATCAAAGAAAAGAATTTTACAGTAGGTATGAATGCTCTTCAATGAAAGATGACAAAATAAGCACATTTTTGCTTTCCCTTCTCCTATGCCATCCTGTCCTCTCAGTTTCTACAACAATAATCTGGTCTTTAGATTTAGATTATTATGATAATTTAATCCCAATTCCTAATCCATTTATATGTGTTTTCTTTCAAGAATTATCTTCAATAGTTTTATTAAGGTTCCAACCATACCTTCAGCTTCACATATCAGACTACCTAAAAGTGGCTCAGACATTAAGGACATTTAATTACACCATATGGAAAGGAGGGTAAAGGGAGGCATATCCAGGGTTGGTTCAGCAGCTCTTAAAGTTCTATGCGGGCATCTCTCAGATTCTCTTGGCCTTCTCCTCATGGTCACAAGATGGATACCACACTCCAGATATTTCATCCTTAGACAATCATCTTAAAGGCAGGAAGAAAGGTCAGGCTACCTCACTGCCTGTCTTTATCAAGAAACAAATTCCTCCCCAAACCTAACAGGAGACTTTCTTTAACATTTCATTGGCCAGAACTTAGTCACACGCTCAGTCCTAAGCCAATCATCAACAACGGGCAAGGAATTTTCTTGCTTCATCCTTCGGGTCAGGGCATGTTGTCAATCACACAAAATTGGGATTCTCTTAGTAGGAAGGAAAGAAAAATGTTCATCCTATTGGCATCCAACAATGATGCCACAATATATTAAAAATCAGGAGTTAGGCTCAACATTAAGTTTTACTGCTTGTATCATTCACTGCCATTTCTTTTACATTATTGAGTTTATTTGCTTGGCTTGAATATTTTCTGTGGAGTCTTTATTTCATTTGGGGTGGTACATGAATGGTTTACTTTTTTACAGCTGCTTGTCCAAAATATCAGAATTTTGTGTAAGGAACAGAATTTTGCATCAAAATCACTTTCCCTCAAAATTCCACACATATTGCTTTGTTGTCTTTGGCATTTATGTGGCAAACATCAAGATGATATTTTTTCCGGGGCTGGCCCCGTGGCCGAGTGGTTAAGTTCGTGCGCTCCGCTGCAGGCGGCCCAGTGTTTCGTTGGTTCGAATCCTGGGCGCGGACATGGCACTGCTCGTCAGACCACGCTGAGGCAGCGTCCCACATGCCACAACTAGAAGAACCCACAACGAAGAATACACAACTATGTACCGGGGGGCTTTGGGGAGAAAAAGGAAAAAATAAAATCTTTAAAAAAAAAGACGATATTTTTTCCTTCAGAGGTAACCTGATTCTTCTGCTTGAGTGGCTTCACGAAGCAGCGAACACTTTTCCTGTCCATTGTTGAACCCCTCATGCCTAACCCAGTGCCTAGAACACAGGCTCGTCATAGATGTGTGGAATGAATGGATGACAGAAAACAACGAAGAGCCAGTTGTCGGTGGAGGATCCCAAAGGAGCAGTTCCGCCTTCATGTTGAAGACTTTCTTTGCCCTGCATGTTGTAACCACATAAAGCTAGCTGGGAGCCACGTGGCTGCCCTCATTGTTGCTCCTTGGCAATGTTCTCTCTGTGCCAGGCATCAAACATGAGCCCCTCAGTGGGATCCCTGCCCTGTGTGCGCCCCAATACCTGGACACTTCCTGGATGCTCCAAGAGGATGGAGATTTGCCCCTCCCGACTTTCCCATGATTAATGTTTGTCCGTAGCCTTGTCACAACCAACCTTGGGAGTGTTGCTGGGTTCTGGTGGGGGTCCCTCCTGAGAGAGGCCTTTCTATTCTGTGAGGTGAATTGAAGGCTGTCAAACCTTTCGCTCAAACTGGTCTCATCTGCATCAAGTCGTACAGAAATTCCTTGAAATGTCTGGTATGTGGGTGGAATCCTTTTTCAGTTTTGAAGAATGACAGATTTTCCCCTATCATTATTTTCCTTTGGCTGTGTCAATGGGAGTTTGGAAGAGAGACAGGATGGGAAGTTCAATGTGAGGATTTGAATGCCTGTCACAGAATAGAAGTCTGTCCTTGTACTTTTCCTAGTCTCTTTAGACAAAGTACCCTCCACCTTATAGCCCTATGTATGTATAGCCCTATGTATGTATGTATGTATAACTGCCCCCTTCTCATCACCAAGCCCTCCCGTTTGGAGATACAAGAACAGTTTCTCTTCTATCAGCTCCCTGCTCCCTTCCTGGGCTCCCTATTAAACATATTTTGGATATCCTGGCTTTGTTTTTCTCTGTCTCATATCTTATGTCTCATAATTTTTTTTCCTTTTCCTCTGAGCTTGGGGAGAATTTCTTTCATCTCCAAGTCTTAGAGACTCTGACCAGTCTTTGTAGCTGCTTAGATCACCAGTGGAACCATCAACCTTCAAACTTTTACTGGGCTTTACACCCACCCTGTGAACTCTCTCAGGAAGGAAGGAGTCAAGCTTAATACACAATATCAACATGCATTCCCAAGGCAGACCTGAGAGCTGGGGGATGGAAGATGTTAAGCAGACGGTCAGACCGTCTTTGGACAACACTGTCCGTGAAAATTACCCAGGTAGCTGAGGACAAAGAAAATGCCTCTATGGCTTCTTGCCCCACCCATTATGCTGGTGATGAAAACCATGAAAATGGATTCAGCATAAGGTTTCCTATTTTTCTTTGGCTAGAGATAAGGAATACACTAATAGCTGAGGCCTCAGCGGGGGCGGATCCTTGGACAATACCTTACTTTGGATTAAATTTCTTTTCCTAAATCCCTTAACACATTAAAATCTCCTCACTCTGCCTAAACACAGTTCTCCAGAGCCCTTTATAAAACCTCTCTCTCTTTCTCTCTCACACACAGATGACATCTGACCTTTGCCATCCTACTGTGCCAGGCACCCTTTACTATTTTCCCTCTGGGTCCCCGTCTGCCAGTGCCACTGAGGAAGGCCCTGCAGCCACCTGAAGTCAACTCTGGTCATTGCTCTCCAAGGCCTGCCTGCAGCAATTGAAACTCCTTCAATGCTGTGGCTCATGGCTGTGCTTCCTCCATAAGAGTGTCTGGGCCATTTAGTCACTAATATCTTGGGTAATTGCCGAGCTAAACAGTGAGCTCAGCTGGCCTGAATCATTCAGGGAAGACTCTGATGCTTGTGGCCCCACAATCCCTTCCACAAATGAATCAGGAAGGAGGGGGAGGCTGATTACAGTGAAGAAGGGGACTCTTTAAACATATGCTCTATAATGAGTACGTAGAAGAAAGGAAAGGGAAAACTGACAGAGGGATTTTACTAGCCTCTGAGTAGTACATACCTAGTTCTCTTGTTTGCACAGGGAGGAGAGGCTGTGATTCGCTTGTTACAGAAGCGATTATCTTTGAGTTCAAGGCCAGCTGAAGTAAGTGTGTGCAAAGGCAGCCCAGGCGTATTCCTAGAGGGGAGGCCACATATTCATCAGGCTCCACATCACACGGAAACAGGACCTTCAGTGGCCAAGTGAACTGGCTTCTGTGCCTGTAGCTGAAGGAATGCACCCACATCTCCACATGGCTTCCAGGGCCACAGCTGGAATTTCACTCAGATTGGAGAGCAATGTCTTGCATACTCCTAAAATGCAAAAACGTCACACCACCCTTTAGGAAAAATGATCCTTGCTCTAATTTGTATCTTTTTACTGTTTTTTTCCCCCCCTCATTCCTCTTACATCACAGGCTGAGAAACAAATTCATAGCCCTGGATTACCTGTGAAATGACCCCCCCATAGAAGGTGCATACGCACACATATGCATATGCATGGGCAAAGGAACTGATATGGAAATGATAAAATAAAGATGATGGTGGGAAATTGAGAGAAGGCAAAAGTATGTCGACAGAGTTTTTCTTTAAACAATAGCTATGTTCATTGATATCAAATACTATGCTAAGCATGCAAATAAGTTCTTGCATCTTGTCCATACATCAACCCAACGAGTACAGTATTATCCTTATTAAAAATGTGGAAACTGGGGCCGGCCCGGTGGCACAGTGGTTAAGTGCTCACGTTCTGCTTCAGCGGCCTGGGGTTCACTGGTTCAGATCCTGGGTGCAGACCTACACACTGCTTGTCAAGCCATGCTGTGGTAGGCGTCCCACAGATAAAGTAGAGGAGGATGGGCACGGATGTTAGCTCAGGGCCAGTCTTCCTCAGCAAAACAAGGAGGATTGGCAGCAGATGTTAGCTCAGGGCTCATCTTCCTCCAAAAAAAAAAAAATGTGGAAACTGAGGCAGCATAGCATGGAAGCCTTGGAACGAGCTCATTTGCTTTCAAAATCAGGCTCTGCCACTTGCTGGGGAAGTTACTAAATTCTGTTAGTCCATTTGTTTTCACATAAAAGGGGGAGGGACTCTACCTCAGGAGGCTGTTGTGAGGATTAAATGAGATATATAAGATGCTAAAGGCAGAGTGTTAACATTTTAGGAGATTCATTTCCTCCTAGTTCTATAAATAAATGTTCAAAAATTAGTTCAGTCCAGTCACAAAAAATTGTAGATTTCTTTAAAAAAAAAACCCAACCCCGATTATCTGACTTGAATGATTTGGAAGGTTTATAAAACCATAGATATAGGCTAGCTCTTGAAAATGTTGAGGGAGAATTAACGGTTTCCAAGCACTAGAGTGTACTTTGATTTGGGTATTCTTTAGTTTACAAGATATCAGATTAGCCTTGATTAGAAAGATTTCACAGTTCCGAAGGGGACAAACTCATTTGCTTGATTCTGCTGTTTCTTCCCTCCACCCACAACTCTGTGTGTAGGAGTGGGGCAAAGAGGGAACTGCTGAGCCTGACTCCCACCAGCTTGGATGGCCAGCCCTCAGCCACAGTGAACTCGGTATGTGTGTCCCAGCAGGAAACACAGTGACAGGTCCATTCTCCAGTCCTAGTTGGGGGTCCTGGAGAAGAGGAGAAGGACTTGGAGAGCTCCTGATTTCTTCTCTCAGGTAGCCAAGGCAGACTAGTCTAGGAAGGAGACAGAAAGCCGCCCGAACAGGTCAAGACCAGTCTGAAGGAGGCAGACACAGGTGCTGAAGGGAGCGAGGGACAATTTACTAAGAGAGTGTGTGTACCCTGTACATGCATGCATGTGGACACAGGAAAAGAGCTATCCCCCTCCCCCTTACCATGAAACTCTCACCGTGGATCATTAAGGGTTGAAAGACCAGCAAAGTATCCTCTGACAAATGTACTGAAATGAATGGTTTCTCAAGGTAACTTTACACTGTTTTCAAAATCCCTTTCTACTCTGATGTTTCCTGCTCAAATGTTGAGGCCAATGGTCTGGTGCTTCCTTTTTGAAAGTAGGCCCCTCAGCTCATATGAAACTAACTTAAAAGTCAACCCTGAGAGTCTGAGCCTTGGGCCAAGCAAACGGCAAGTGATTCCCTCACTGTCATCCCCCACCTTCCGGAAGAGAGTGGGTCTACCCTGAGCAGCTAGCCCGGAGGGGTCAGGAGAAGAGAGTTCGTCCCTGAGCTCGAGGCATCTGAAAACTACTACTGGTTACTGCCTCTCGGGGGCATACTGTCCCCTAAGTACAGCTCCCAGGGAACCTATGGTTCTTCCATTCTCTGGCCAGACCGTCTTCCTTCCACTTCCCCGACCTCCAGCACCAGGGCCCAGCTCAAGGCCACAAATCCTGAAAGGGCCAGCCAGGTGGCTCCAGCCCATACAACCCCCTCTCGCGGCGCACGCTACCCGGTTCTTGGCCTCCGCTTGTAGCAGGGTGGACGGGGTGGACTGGGCATAGTGGTGGCTAACCAGGCGCCCCACAGACAGGAGACTCATCTTCATTACCAGCCACAGTCAAGATGTTTGTACGAAGGCCCGCTGATCTTAACAATGTGCCCGCCTGGGAACGTGGGGTGGCTGTGCTCGGGCGGCTGGCGTCCCTAGAATCGAGCGTTCTTCGCTGGGATGGGGGCGCAGGTGGGAAACCCGGTTTAACAAATTCTTCGCTTGATTCTGGGGAGCATGTTCGTGGCTCCAAATCTTGGCAGGCGGCGGCCGAAACTCGCAGGTCCCGTTCCGGGCCGCGGCCCCAGTCCCTTGGTGGGGAGAGCCCTCTGCAGCGGCGGTCGGAGCAGGTGACGGGCCGTCCGGGCGGCTCCGCTCCCCTTCCTGGAGCCTAGAAGCAGCCGCTGCGCCCCGTCTGCTCGCCCTCCGTGGTCGGCGCCGACCTGGGAGCGGGGGCCCGTGGCCACACTGCGTTGCTCGTCTGCGGGAGGCGTCTGAAGTCGGCGCTTCCTGCCTTTTCCCCGGCCTGGGCTCCCCGCTCGCGCGGCGGGTACAGAGATTCCCGGGTCGCCCCGCCCCGCCCCGCCGCCCGCGCCCTGCTCGGTGCGCGCAGCGTCCCCGCCCCCAGCCCCAAACCCCCACCCCCAGTGCCCTTAGGGGGGCACCCCCATTGGGGCGGGAGGGTGGTCCGCCGTGCCCCGGTCCCCGAGTGGCGGAGAGGTGACGGTAACCGCCTTCCCATTTCCGCCCGGTCTGCAGCGCGGCAGGGTGAGTGCCAGCGCAGAGGGCTCGGTCCTCGCTCCGCCCGCCCGCGCCGGGGGCTGGCCTTGCCTCAGCCGGCGCCTTTTTCCCCCCGCACCGCGGCGCCGCTTCGCCACTCGGGCACCGCAGGTAGGGCAGGAGGCGGGAGCGCCTGCCGCCCGCCGCCCGTAAGATGGTCCCCTCGGCTGGACAGCTCGCCCTGTTCGCGCTGGGTACGTACGCCGCCTGCTGCACGCCGGCGCCCCCTGCCCTCCGCCGCACCCCGCTTTCCCTGTCCTTCATGTCTCGTCCCCGGGCTTTTCTGCGCCCGCCTAGGAGGCTGGAGGGAGGCTAATACTTTAGGGGTTGGAAGTTGGGAGGCGAGGGGCGTCACTGGGGCTTACTAGGGGTTTGGGGAACCCGCTCCAAAGAGGGGGACCGTCGAGCGCCCAGGCTTGCCCGGGAAGTGGCCGCCTGGGCCGTGCGTGAGAAAGCCCGCCGGGGAAGGGGAAGCGGTGTGTGAACTTTAATCCGCCGCGGCTGTGTGTGTCTGTTCGTACACTTGCCCACACCTACCTGTTCACCTGGCTGCCTCCAAGCCGGTCTTCACCGGCGTTGGTGACGTGTAGACTCTGGGGGTGACCGGCGACCCACCCTCCGGCAGGACCCTGCCTGCTTCCCTTTCCTACCCCCTGCCCACCCCTGCCCACTTCTGCCCACCAGCGATGGACAGAGGGTCACGGTCAGCAGCGGCACCCTCAATCTTCTAACTTGCAGAGCTCTTGAGCTTTGGGGTAGGTTTTGGGTTTTTGTGCGGATTAATTGTTCTTTTAATTAACTTCCCCGGGAGACGTGGTTGAAGTGTCAGCCGAGGGCAGGAGTGAAACCCTAGACGGAGCGTTGCCAATTTCCTTTGAGTTTGTTCTGGGGAGGGAACAAGGGATGGGGGAAGGGAGGAGCAGACGGGTCTGCGGAGCCCGTGAGCTGCTCGGCGGTGGCGTCCGCAGGCCGGCGTGTAAGTGGCGAGGGGCGCAGCGCCGCGCGCCCTGGCCGCCTCTTGCCCTTCGCGGTCGGGTCGCTCCAGTGTTGAGATAGCAAATTAACAGCCCAGGTGCCCTGGTTATTGCTGCCGCTCCCGTGAAAGGAATTGTTCTGCCGATATCCCCTGAGTTTAACCCTGAAAAGCAAGTTGCTCGCTACAGGGTCGTGTATTAGAGTGCGAGGAAAGCTATGGAGCCCCTCCCCCGAAAAGCTCAGAGCCGCAGCCTCACCCGGTTTTGCACAGGGTTTCACGAGGCGCACGGACCCGCCTGTAATCCTGCTGATGAAACGCTCGTAAAGAACCGCGGCCCGAAGGGAGGCATCCACGGAGGGAAACACCGAGCAGGGATGGAACCGGATGCGCCAACAGTACCCTATTGAAACTCACCAACAGGTGGCACGATTATGGGCCGCTTTCCCTCCCTCCCCTTTTGCAAGATTTGATTTTTTTTTTTGTATTGACGGTTCTGATTTCAGATTTTTTTAAAGCAATGAAACATTACCAATACAGTAGCAGCTTCCTGTGTGCGGTTCCCTGTTGTAATGTGTTTTGCAAACATTAGTCGTAGTAATAATGAATGCTAATACTGTTGGAGCGCTTACTCTGTGCCAGGCACTGTTCTAAGTGCTTGACGTGTATTAACTCACTTAATTTTCACACCAACCTGGTGAAGAAGGTATCATCCCCATTTTATAACGGAGGAAAGTGAAGCGCGCAGGGCCCACCGTTAGTAAGTAGTTGGGCCAGGATTATTAAAGTGCGGAAGGAATGTGGATATGAAAAGTCGCCTAACTGGGGTCACTCTAGTCCCATCTCCCAGGTTTGGGATTTTTCCTTGAGACTAGATTCTGTGAAATACCCTGCAACTTGCTGTTAAATTGGGTTTTCTGTTGGACTCCTAGGATCTCAAGGTGGCCTGAGGTTATTCAGTGAAAATTAAAGGCAGGAAATAATGAAGGTAAGCAAATTTGAGGAAGCATTGGAAAGTTGCTCCCCATCATAGCATACTTGCCCATGAAGACTGCATTCATTCATCGTGTAGTTTTTCTCTCACCTAAGAGTTCAGCTTGATCTTTGTTTCCTTCCTTAAGAAAAAGATGTATTGGGGCCGGCTGGTGGCGCAGCAGTTAAGTTCGCAGGCTGGGCTTTGGTGGCCCAGGGTTCGCTGCTTCGGATCCCGGGTGCGGACATGGCACTGCTTGGCAAGCCATGCTGTGGTAGGCGTCCCACATATAAAGTAGAGGAAGATGGGCATGGATGTTAGCTCAGGGCCAGTCTTCCTCAGCAAAAAGAGGGAGGATTGGCAGCAGTTAGCGCAGGGCTAATCTTCCTCAAAAAAAAAAAAAAAAAAGATGTACGAACTTCAAAAGATTGGTCAATATGTAAAAGCTGGCTCCTACAATTCCAAAGTGTGAGCAGTTGAAACAAGTAGAGGAAAAACAAGACTGGAGTAATTTACACCCTGAGGAGTCCTTTTCACTTATATATCTTTAAAAAAAAAAAAAAGCCATTAGTTCTGTGCCTTGACTAGAACTTCTGCCTCCCACCTCATTTTCCATAGATTACTAAATAGTACTTGTCAGTGCCACAGGCAGCTTTCATTTGCACATTTCCTCCAGAGCTGCTTTCCTCTTTGATTTTTCTTAAATTAGCTAAAGGCAGTTCCAGGCAAATCAGCCAGTGTTCCATTGCTAATCAAGATCTAGAAAACTGGGATGTCTCCCCTTCTTCCCCACGCTGGTGGGGACAGTCTGAGAAGGAACCAGCTGTTAGGAGTCTCAGTCAACACTCCTGATTGCTTGGAACCTGAACGTTGATTGATGTTTTGGCGGAGAGGATGTGTAGGCTGTTGCTTAAATGGCAACATTGGAAAAGTAATCCAGGTTCCTGTGGTGGCTGCCCTCCCATGTAAGGTTTCCATCACTGGCAGCGCAAACCTCACAGGGGCTTGGCACCTCCAGTCCCATATCCTCCTCTGTGTCCAGGGAGCAAGATGTGTAATCTTGGGCAAGTTACATAGCTTCTCTGTGTTTTTGTGGGGGGTTTTTTTTGTCTGTAAAATGGTGATATTAATAGGGTTGTTGAATATGTTTAATAAATGCAGAATGGTGCCAGGCACATAGTAAGAGCTTAATCGATCTTAGCGCCATCATCATCATCATCATTGTTCCTTTGAACCTCATAGAATTCCAGATATCATTCACTGCAGGTTATGTTGATTCCGTATCTGGAAGAGTTTCCCTTATCTCCCAGCTCCCACCCTTCCTAAGCCAGAAAAATACCATCCCACCTGAAAACCTACCTCATTATTTTGGTGAATATCCTTTGGCAGGTGACAAATTCAAGCGAGTTTAGGGGTTCTTTTGGACATCGTGAATTCTTTCATTTTGATGCAGAACATTTGTATTTCCTCCTTAAAGTTCATTGGTCAGTTGTTCATTAAAGTCAGCACTCAGTTCCAGTTTTCTCATTGTAAAGTGGGAATAATAAAACTGTACCCACCTCACAGTTTCTTATGAGAATCAAATGAGATGGTAAATATGGAAACTATTTAAAAACAGTAAAAGTAAAGGACTACACACAAAATGAAATTGATTTCATAGTACAGAAATGAGTTTTAAAATCCAGAAGTAAACATTGTTATGACAGCTCCCAGAAGTAGAATGGATGTAGATCTACCGAAGGACGTCTTAGGATGCGAAGTGTCATCAGGGGTGGGTAGAGATGAAACAGCTCAGCTTCCCTGTGGATTCAGGACTGAGGGACCAGTAGGGGGCATGAAGTAAGATGTTTTTTTTCTCCATTACATGTAAATAATGTCTTTCAGAGTAGACAGTGGAGGTTGGCCCAGGACACATGTTTTCCTTATTGGGCAGCCATAATTAGGGAAAATTCACTTAGAACAAGGGCTGTAAAGGTGAATATGGAAGCTTTAGAGTTACCAGTATTTGCTTTTCCAAAATTTGGTTTCCTCAGGATAAAGTAATCTTTCTGTAAATACTCAATGTACCCTGGAAAGGAGACCTTTCTTATAGGAGTAAATGATGCTTCATGTTGCTGTGGTAACACATGAAAAATAGCCGCCTTTTCCATTAGCCCTACTACCTCTAAGGACCTTTTGAAAGTGTGTTTGAACATGGTGCTATTCTTTGGGCTGCCCACTAAAAGGAAGCGGCAATGGGAAGTGGGGATTGGGTCAACCAAAGTGGGACTAGCCTGACACACTGAATTGGGCATCTTGTGCTTGGTTTCACACTCAAAACCTCTGTACTGTCTTCCACAGCGGTGCCCTTAAATCAGAACCACGTGGAAGGCTTGGTAAAGCAGATAGCAGGGCAGGAGGTGGGAGAGCACGTGTCTGAGGAGTTCCCAGGTGTGGCTTATGCCCCAAAGGGGTGGGACCCTTTGAGCACCACTGCTCTATAGTCAGTTGCTGTTAGGGAAACTTTGGGCTTAACCAATTGCATTTTATCCTAAGTCCGTTCTGACGTTTATAAATGCCACTGTGGTTTTATGGGCCATTATTAAAGGCCTGTCTTGCGGACCAGGGCTGAGTTAAAACTCTTGCTGAGATCTCTTAATTGTCCTAAGTGTTCTAGTACTTTATCCATGGAAAATGTAATGGTCCCATGTTGTGACACTTACGCTGACCAATGCTAATCATGTCATATTTTCTCTTTTTGGATCACCAAAATTTGACGTTGTTTGGCTGCCATTTCAAATAGTTTTAATCACTTCATTTTAAAGTATGAACTTAATTCTATGCTAAAGGCTAATATGCTTCAGATTGCATCTGGATAGAAGATTGGGGTACTTTCATGGTGACTATTGGTTTGGTTTTTGCTTTTTTTTTTTTTCTTGTGAAATCGCAAGTATAAAAATCTTTCATAGAATCAGGAAAGCTATAAATCCAGACTACCAGAACCAACTCTTAGGAGCTGTTCATTTCAAGTACAAGGCACATTCCCTTTAGACCAGCTCTGAAATCTGGGTAAATTCTTTCAAAGCATTATGAATCGTTGTATTGAACATGACTTAAATAGTTGTTACCTGGGCTTAGAAAATGTTGGAAATTTATTGAAATGGAATTTTATGTATTTACTAGTACATTTTTGTTTTTTCTTAAGTCAGAGGAAACAATTTTGTTTCATATGGAGTCTGTCCCCTGTCAAGTTAATTCTATGTTCACTACTTTTGCCTTTAATTTTTTCTTGTCCCGTTACTTTGAAAAGCTTCCGGTTTTCCCCCACCTTACAGTTTCTGCTTCTCAAGTGTCGTAGGTGGTTAGGGCTTCCTCAAGAAGGGATGTACATGTAACTTGTGTAACAAGCTCGTATAACTTGGTGGAACTCCAGACTGCTACTGCCTTGCCTTTTTTGGTTTTCATCTTTGACAGTGTTAACTTTTCTGGCTGGGAACCTCAGCAACCGAGTCCCGGCCCCTCCATGGCTTGCCTTGCATTAATGTTGGCTGGTGCTCACCCTCTCTTCCTTCCTAGTTTGAGGGCTCCCTGAGGGCAGAGACCTTTGGTTTTCGTCTCTGCCTTTGGCACCTCTGAGGACAGGCCAAGTCTCAGAGGAAACCAATAAGCCCTTGATGACCCCTTAGGGTGCCGAGCGCTGGATACTCCAAGTGTAGACTCAGTTGGCAAACACTTGGCCATGTGGTTAACATTAATCCTGAAAAATTCTGTAGTATGATAATAAAGGGTGCTTGCATGTAAATTCTTGCAACACCAATGCAACTAGTCTTCAGAATTCTTTTATTGTTGTTTTTAAAAAATAGTTTATGATTTAATGTTTTAATGATTGCAAAAACATTTTTCCTCTATAGCACTTGGAAAATTCAGGAAAGCATAAGAGAAAAAGTATTTTAATGACCTGTAATTCCACCACCCAAAGATAACCATGATTAACAATTTGTTGTAGAGTCTGATGGATGAATGTATAGGTAGATATTCTGTAAAAGCCTGTGTGAATTCCCATGAGCTTACCCTGTTTAACTTACTTCTTTTTGTAATGTAATTTTTCATAATAGAAATTTTTTATGTCATTTAACATTCATCTGTAACATCATTCTTAGTGGCTGGAAAATAATCCCTTGCATATATTTACTATAATTTAACTAATTTTGAAACCCTTTGGGCATATATGTTCTTCTTATTTCTCACTGTTATGAATAATCTGCACGTTGTTCTTGAGAATTTAAATTGATATGTTTTTGGAAGTCAGTGTGGCAATAGTTATCAATTTTAAGTGGCATAGGGGCTGGCCCGGTGGCCAAGTGGTTAAGTTCACGAGGCCCAGGGTTTTGCCAGTTTGGGTCTGGGTGCCGACATGGCACTGCTCATCAGGGCATGCTGAGGCAGCATCCCACGTGCCACAACTAGAAGCACCTACAACTGAAATACACAACTGTGTACTGGGGGGCTTTGGGGAGAAAAAGGAAAAATAAAATCTTTAAAAAAAAATTTAAGTGGCATAATTTGAGTCATCAATTCTACATAAATACTTGCCTAAATGTGCAAAGAAAAATATAAAAGATGGTGATTATTGACTTGTTTATAATAGTAACAAGTTGCTAGTACCACAACTGTTATAATTATTTAAAGAGATTCCTTAAATAACTTACTTTTATATATCGATACAATGATTTACTACGTATCTATTTAAAAGAATAAAGGTTTTCATGATATATTAAATTTTTGAACACAGGTTCTAGAACCATATGTATAGTCCAGTGCCCTGGTTTGAATTGGTCAATTTTTTATAGTAAGCATATATTAAATTTAAAATGTCTAAAGTCAAGGAAGATAAATGATACAACAGACATTCTTGTACACAGATGTTTGGCACATCTTTGATCACTCAGGATAAAGTCCTAGTAATTGGCCTTTTTTCCCACCAGCAGTGTGCGAATGCCGGTTCTCTTGAATCTTCCATGACACCTGAAGTTAGTTTTAACATTTGCTGAGTTGATTGGAGAAAAAGAACTCAGCTCAAATTTTGTATTTAGTATTTCTTAGGGTGAGTAAACTTGTTAACCATTTGTCATCTCGTTATTTGCATCTTAACCTTTTCAAATTTTTTTCTTATTGATCATCCTTTTCTTACAGCTTTATAACAACATCTTATATATAAAGAATATTAATACTTGACAAGTATGTCCCCCACTTATTGTTTGTCTTTTACTGTTTTATAAATGGTATTTTTGGTATACCGAAGGTTTTTATTTTTATGTAGCAGAAGCTATCAGTCTTTCTCCCTAAGCTTCCTACTTTTGCTTGTATATTTAGAAAAACTTTCCCTATCCTAAGATAAGGCAAATATTTACCCATTTTTTAATTCTAATTCTGTAGTGGTTCCATATATTGTATTGAACTATTCTATCTATAATTTATTCTGGCTTGTGATGTGAGGTATAATTCATATTTCATTTTTTTAAAACAGCCTACCAGTTAGTAGACTGAACTGCCATTTGTGGAATAATCTATCCTTCCCTTTGTGGTTTGAAATTCTATTTTTATCATATGCTAAATTCTTTTAAGTACTTGACTGTGGAATTTCAGTTTGGTCCTATTATTTTGTATTTTTGCCCTTATGGTGAACTTCTTCCTTCATGTATTCTACAAATATTTATTGAGCACCTATTCTGTGCTGTGACCCCTTCTAGATTATAGGGAATCCGCCAAGAATGAACCCAAGTGCTGTTCTCATGGAGCTTGTATTCCAGCGGGTGAGACCTTTCCCCTATTCTCTATTCTAATTGCTTATCGCTGGTTTTTTAAAAACTTAAAAATATATGTTAACTTTAGTAGTCTTTCAGTTGATTCTCTTAGGGTCACAGGTAGATTATCATGTAATCTTGAATAGCGATAACTTCACCTCCTTCAGTTTAATATTTTGATCTATTACTTTTTCTAATCTTATAGTGCTGGTTAGAACTTTAAGAACAGCCTTTTTTAAAGGCAGTAGATATCCTTGTGTTTTTCTTGACTTACGCATGATGTTTGTAGCATTTAACAGTTAAGTATGAGGCTTTTTGGTTATGTATATATATGTGAATATGTATTTAGATATGTATATATACATGTAAACTTTATCATGTTAATAAAATGTATTTCTCTTCATAACTTACTAAAAGATTTGGCATTTTGCTTTATTTTTTAAAGCAAGATAAATAACATGTGTTGTTTTTTGGCTTTTTTCCCAATGTTTTGAGGACATTTATTGACTCAGTTATGTTATAGCCATCCACAGATTCCTGGAATCAATCCTTATTGGGCTTGTGGTATGTTCTCTGTATATACTGCTAGATCTGACTCATCCTGAAGTGTTTGGGGTCTTGTTTTCTTTTTTTAGTTTTGATATCAGCATTATATCAGCTTTATAAAATAAATTTTAAAACATTCCATCTGTTTTTTCGCTCTGGAATAGTTGAAATATCATGAACCAACGGTTCTGTGAAGGCTTGAAAGAAATTGCTTCTGAGGCTTCTGGGCCTGCTCCCTTTTCAGTGGTCAGTTTAAGTTTTCTACTTCTTGAGTCATTTTTGGTGATTATTTATTTTCCTCACAATCTGTTCAATTCAGATTTCTAAATTTTTAGTATGGATTTGTAAATGATCTCCTTTTAATTAAAAATTTTTCTTTTACATCTGTGGCCTCAGTTAATGTGACTTTACCAAATATGAAACAAAGTAAGCACCCAGGCCCCCAAAATAGAATATATTTGTTTGTTTTTCTTGATAAGGATATTTTGAAAAAAAGAACCTTTTTTTTTTTTTAGTTAAATCAAATTTAAGTCAAAGCTTCACATTTGATAGTGTTCCCAGAAGCCAGGTAAATAACTAGTTTACCTGCATAACTGCATGTGCCAAAGTAACAAATATTACAGTAATATACAGTTACATATTATCATTATAATTATACAATGTTACAGTATCATAGTAACAAAGTAACAAATATTACTTTGTGATAGTAATGTTTCTGAGTTGGATGCTGCATGGCATTATCATTTCTAGCAGAAGCTGCTACAGTACCTTCCTGATGGTTCCTTACACTTTAAAAGTTTAAAAACCTCCAAATACACTATTTTGCCCATTAGATGCTACTGTAGTGTTTGAAGCAAGATGACCAATGCCTGAGTGGGAGATTTCTGTGGTTTGCTTGTTTGCTTTTTGGGTTTGTTTTTGTTTTTGTTTTTTTTTAAGATCAGTACTTCTAGGTAAAAATATTGGATTCTTACAAAGAGACCGTGTCTTCCTCTTGGATTCTTTAGTGCCTTTAAGTTTGAATGAGGTCAGCAAACAATTCTCCTGGGCACTTAGAAGACAGATGTACCTTTACTGCTCTTTCGTCATCTCTGGCCAGGTCTGAGGCACTCTCTATGTAATTACTGTACTTCCAAGAGGTGCAGGAGATTAACTGGCTAAATGGTACACGTAATGTGGTGACACAAAAGCAGCCAGAGCTGATAAATGGGAGGTTTGCAATTACACACTCTGCTCCCCTCCCTCTGCCAGGCCTTGGCAACCAACAGGGAAAACACAAACTCAAGATACTTTTCTTGATTGAAAGAAACAGCATAAGACCTGTAACTTTTACTGTGAGTGGCTCTGAGGAGTTGGCGTATGGACTACGAAGGGACATAACCTGTTCACCTTGTCGCTGAGCTCAGCTGGAAACTCTGGGCTTGAGCACTTCTCACCTTGGGACAGTTTCTGGGTTATTATTTTTGCACTGGAGGAGCACATCATCTGGCCGGTTTGCATGCTGTGCACACTCCCTGCCAGCAAATTTAAACAATGACAGCTGTTTTTTGCACATAGCAGACCTTGGGTGTTATAATTAGGGTTTCAGGGGATGAATCATAGGTCCCTGAACTGGAATGAAAGCAAGCCTGGGGCCTGAGCAATTTTTACAGAGGTGAGGTAAACTCGTAGATCACATAGATGGGGAATCCTTCTGGATCTGGGCTGTCCCTAAACCTCATCAGCTACTCCCTTGCCCCCCAAAGAAAATGCCCCAAACACACAGCTTTAGTGCTGGCCACAGTGTAGGCCACCCTGTGGTTGCGACCTCCTCATGTAGGGCATTCAGGATACGTTCCTTCTCTGCTGGCCTCGGTTAAATCCTGCTCCTTCTTTGTCTAAAATGAAATAGAAAGCAGAATCTACAAACAAAAGAATCTACAAAACACCCCCAAATTCAACTCACCAGAGACATCCTCTGGTAAGGTTTAATTACCAGGTGCCTTACCAGATCTCTTTCTGTGAATGGATACAGATATTTGTATATTCACTTTTTTTCCTTCGAAAATGGCATTTGGTATTTTAAAATCTGCTTTTCACTTACAGTATATAGGGGAAATATTTCCATGGCAAAAATACAAATATATCTATCAACCTATTCTTTTTTTTAATGACTAACACATTCCATTGTCCAACTCTATCATTGTTTACCCATCCTTTATTGATAAACATGTAGGTGGTTTTACTTTTAAATATTGAAACCTGAAATGAAAATTTTTGCAGCTAAATCATTACCAGCATCTCGTAATTATCTTCTATGGGTAAATCCCCAGAAATGGATTACTAGGTCAAAAGGTACGTGTTTTTTAACCTCTTAATGTGTTTTGACAGTCTGACCTCCAGGAAAGCTATACCGATTTATACTTCTGTGACCTATGTGTGAGTACCTGTTTATCAGCAAACTTGCCTTTGATGATTAGTATCATTTTCTAGACTTGGCTAATCATGTTGGCAAAATGGTATCTCCTTGTTTCAATTTGCATTTCTTTGGTTAAAACCAACCTTTGGTACAATTGACTGCTTTCTCATGTTTGCATATTTGAACCCACTTTCTTGAGGGTTACACATTTCTGTCCTTAGCTCATGTCTTGGGTAGGTGAGTTATTTTCTTATTGATTTGTAAGCAAATTTTAAAAGATATTAAATATTTTCATCATTTTGTCATTTTGCCTTTTAAATTTATATGTGTTGTGTTTGGGTTTACAGAAGTATGGTTTTGTTTTTGTTTTTAACTTTTCAAGACTTAAAATCTGTTCACTATTCCTTTATGATATCTGCTTTGTCTCGTGGTACGAAAGGGATTTGCTATGACTCTTTCATCTCTCCTTTCCCTTTGTACTTTTATTTTGTTACTTTTTGAAGTTCAATTTCATTTCTTCGGGAATGTATTTTGGTGTAAGATGTGAGATAAGACTCTAACTGGCCTTTTTGTCAAATACTGATCCAGTTACCCTAACACCATTTGTTGAATAATTTATTCTCTACTCACTGATTTCAAATCCCACTTTTGTAACTCGATCCCTTCTCAGGAGTACGTGGGTCTGTTTGTGGCGTTTCTGCTCTGTTCCGTTAATCTGAGGCTCACCCTGTAATGAACCATTCTTTTGGGTTGGGAACGTGTCATTGCCCGGGGAAGTCGGAGCAGAAAATCTTGATAACTAGGAAGGTAGACAGTGTATTATAGGGGGTATTGCTCACTTCTCCCTTTCCTGACAAGACTTCTACTTCCCTCCCAGCTAGGGCGTGTTGGAGGAAGAAATGCATGTGGTGGTGGAGGCAAGGCACACTTACTGTGTTAGTGGGGAGGAGTACTTACCGTGTTTCAGTCACTGGGGAGAAAGGATGACTTACTCATTCCTCAGCATGGCTGAAGACTGATGGACCTTGGGTCTCACTGTCTTGAAAGGCTTGTTGAACCTGCCTGTGTACTCCTATTCTTTCTGGAAATTTGTGCTTTGCAGGAATTGGGGGTCACGAGGCAGGCCTACAATTCTCCATGTGACATTCTCGTTAACTGAGGCGGTATATTTCCATGTCCTCTTCTCAAATGGGAGTACTGAGGAGTAGGCTGTGGCATACCTGGAGCCCGAGACCAAACCTGGTGACACCTCCCTGGAACTGGGAACAATTAAAGAATCAAAAAGGAACCCAGCTGGCAAATCATAACATTGTTTTCTATATTAAAACAAACTCAGATGTATTAGTGAATAGAATGCAAGATTGAAATATCAAAATTAATTTTTAGGATGTAAGACTTTGGGTGAATTGTTATTTTTTTCCTTCAGTTGTTTCAGATTGTGCCCCCAGACTCCAGAGGAATGGGTATGAGTTCCTTCTCTTTGCCATTTCAGGAATTTTGATGGAAAAGTTTGAGAAAGTGCTGTCCCATGTGAATGACTAATTTTCAGATGTTTAAAGTAGAACAAAACAGTAACTAAAATGAATAACTTCATTGTTCTTCTGCTTACTTTGGATTTACTTTTCTTTTTCTAAGTTTTCCTAAGGTGAAGACTTAGATTATTAATCTTAGATCTTTCTTCTTTTCTAATATATTCATTCAATGCTATAAATTTCCCTCTAAGCACTGCTTTATATTTTTTGACTTCTCTTGAGATTTCTTCTTTGACCCACGTGTTATTTAGGAGTGTGTTTATTTATGTTATTGATTTCTAGTTTAACTCCTTTGTGGTCTGAGAGCAGACATTGTATGATTTCTGTTCTTTTGTATGTGTCAAGGTGTGTTTCATAGCCCAGAATGTGGTCCATCTTAGTGAATGTTTATATGAACTTGGGAAGAATGTGTATTCTGCTGTTGTTGGATGAAGTCGTCTCTAGATGTCAATTGTATCCAGTTGGTTGATGGTGCAGTTGAGTTCAACTGTGTCCTTACTGATTTGCTGCCTGCCGGATCTATCCATTTCTGAGAGAGGGATGTTGAAGTCTCCAACTATGATAGTGGATTCGTCTATTTCTCCTTGTGGTTCTGTTAATTTTTGCCTCACGTATTTTGATGTTCTTTTGTTAGGTGCATTCACATTAAGCATTGTTATGTAACTTCATCATTCTTTAATGATTCAGAAGCTCTTTCAGGGTCTCTCAATGTCTGAAGACCATCACTAGTACACTCTCATCCCCAAGTGGTACCTGTAGTTGATGCAAAAATTTTATTACTATCTGTGAATGAGAAGTTCCAATGAGTAGAGTTTTCTGCCTGACTTAGTTAAGCAAAAAATCTGCTCTATTTTAACTTTCCTTATGGAGAGATAAAAACATAAAAGGCATCACTCTGAGTTCCTCTATTAGGATCAAGAGAGTGATCTTTGATTGAGGCCATCATTTCATATAAGCTCTTATTTTGAATCCTCTGTAGGTTGTCGAAGGTTTCAGTGAATGGACTGGTTATGCCCCAGTGAACTGCTTGAAAGTTAGAGATTTACACTTAGGAAAACAACATCAACTCACTGTGTAATGTGAGCTTATTTTCTTGTGATGTGCCTTTTCCCTCTGTTATGGAAGAGAGGGAAAAATAAACAAAACAGTCCTTTCAACTAATTGGATTTTTTGGATTTCAGATAAAAGGGAGGACATTTTTCTTTTAACTGTAATAACAGAAGCATTTGGAGTATCTCAGCTGTCATCCCATGGAGAATATATCCAAATGATCAAACGGTAGTTGTGATTTTTGTGAACTGAGACTAATGTAACATTTGGTTCTTAATTCACCCAAGGTAGCTACTTTATTCACTGAATGCTATATTTTAGAGCCAAGGGGATGAATAACAAAAATAAAATCTATCAGCTCAAAGTGTGGGATGCCATTTGTGTGTTTAGGTTATTTATTTTGTACATGGTTTGTTCACTTTGGCAAACATTTAACTGTGTATCAGATTCTCTGCTGGGTTTGGTGATATTAACGCAGAGGGCAGTGACCTAGCCCTTGCCCCCAACCCCTGAATTCCTTGTAGATTGTAGCAGAAGCAGACACAGTTTTTCACAATATGACGAGATACACAGTGGGCACCTTGGGCTCAAGAGGAGGGTTCTTGGTATGACACGGCAAGGCTCTCTGAAGAGATAATGGCCATCACTTAGAGCAGTGTCTGGTACATGCTAATTTCTTTAAGTGCCTTAGGTGTTGCACAGGCTCCTTTAACCCATCTAGCAATCCTATGAGATATGGTGGTTATCCCCATTTTACAGATGAGGAAACTGAGGCACAAAAATGTTAAGTCACTTGCCCAGGCTCCCACAGGCAGCAAGTGGCAGAACAAGGATTTGAACCCAGGACCCTTGCTTGCTGGGCTAGCCATCCTGCTATTCTGCTTCTCCTTGTCCGTTACGGAAGGCTGTGGATGCTGAGGTGTCGAGAGTCATGCGTGAGAGTGCCCTTTTGTAGCTAACATGAGGCCAAATGTAATCAGACTTTCAGACAGCCACTCTCCTAAATATTTACCAAGTTGAGAGCAGTTGCCTTGCAGGTAATTGTCATGCTGGCTAAAAAGAAAGAAATTTTGCTACTTCCCAAGGCCATGAAATATCATAAAGAAGCAAGTGTGGTAGAGTTCTTTTTTTCCTCCTTCAGTCAAAAATTCAGATGTTCAGAAGACAGATAATCACAAGATGTGCTACTTAATATATTCTGTTGTGACCAGGAAACCTCTAATAATAAATTTGTTATTGGAGGCCTGCTGGCATTTCTACCATGGTTTTAAAAAGGCGTTTGTTTTAAAAGGTGATCTCTTGCATTTATGCAGGGATCCTCTCCCCCAGTGGGGTGACATACTTGAACATCACAGTGCATGTGAACTGTAACCTCTAAGGCCCCTGCTAGGGTGCTGGCTTCACTTCCTCCTCACCCCATTTCTACACCTCCCCAATTGACATTTCCCCAAATAATAGCGGAAGATGGCAGAGTCTGTAACACTTTTGCTTCAACACTTTTCTTCACAGTCCAACTAAAGATAGAATCTGTATGAGCACATTTGCTAATAGCTGGCTGACTTTCAGACTCTTCACCCCCAACTCTGGCAATGACATGTACCCACAAAAACACATGCATTTCCGTTGACTTGGTGGGACAGCAGATCAGAGCAAAAACATCATCTACTGTTTCACTGTATATAGGAATTTCCCTCATTCAGCTGGCAGCATTTTTTGATGGTCTTTGCACCTCTGAATAGATGGTTTAATATCTGGATCCCCAGGTGTTAGAGCAGGGCCACAGTGTGGACAGTCTACAGATGTTTATTAAAGGTGATTTTTGTTCCTTCAGTGAAGGTAGTGGAGTCCTATGCATTGGCAATCAGTATATTACTAACACACAAAACAGCCAGTGGGATGGACCTCTTTTGCTATGAGTGAGCTTCTGAAAAAAATGTGGGTTTTAAAAATCTAGATCTTATTTCAAGGACCTTATTTGATAATCCTTTTCTAGAACAATCTCGCCTTAATTTGTTTATAAATCCAAACCATTCCCATCTCTGGTTTGCTTAAAGTAGATTCCTTCCCCTAGGGCACCCCCCCCCCCCCCCCCCCCCCCGCCAAAAAAAAGTTGCCTATTTGGTAATTGTGTAAAAACCCATCCTGCTGGCCCAGGGAAGAGGAAAAGTTGATAGTTTAGTTTCCTGGCTCCCTAAAACATCTCCTGAGATTTTAAACACACAGATAGTAGCCCCTTATAAAAATTCTGTAGTTCTTGGAGCAGAGGGCCTGCTTGTATCTTCACAGCTTTCTCCCCACTGCGCTATATACTCCTTGGTCTTCATTTGCGTCACCTATCTCTTAGTGACCCGCCATCTGGCATTTCTTCCTCTGATTGAGGCTCTTTAGCTGTAACATTCAACAGGAGGAAAACGAAAAAGAAAGGTTTACTTTTGGAAGAGAGCAGTCCTTTTGGGTCAAAATCTCTTCATCTTTTCAGCTTGCACCTCAGAACTCAAGGAACCCAACTGCATGGAGCTGGTGAGTGATAACACGGAAAAGACGGGGGAGATAAGCCTTGCTGTTTCCCAGCAGTAAAGAAAATAACTGAGCTTAGTCGTTCTTACATGTGCTTCACCTGCTCATCAGGGAACAACACTTCCCGGCTGTTTTCTGTGCTCCTGTGGGAGGAACAGCCTGAAGCAGGAGAGGGTTCTGCTCCAGGGGGTGACCGTTCACAGGCCAACAATAGAGTGGGGCTGTCGGAGAGGCAGCTCCTGCAAGGCCACCGTGCGGATGGACAGTTTATTTGAGCTTCCAGCCTTGAGAAGTGAACAGCAGGGGTAGGTGTGGGTATTTTTTTTACCCCCAAAGATAGGATATGATGTGTGTCTTCCCTTGAATATGCTTCACTAAACAAGGCAGGTACCGACTGTCCTTGTAAATGGGGGAGACGGTCAGGCTGCAAGGTGAGTCCCCCTCCGTGTGCAAGGTCTTCATCCCTGAGGGCACCAGAGGCTGGTCCGGCTCCACCTAGAATGCCCTCTGGGGGCCTTGATGTCGTCTGACCTCCACTGTGAGCAGAGAAAAAGTGGGAGAATGGCCTCACTGTTTGGCCTTGAAAAGAACGTTATTAACTGGTGAAAAAGCATTTTTAGGCTCCCAACAAGATAATGAGAAAGCATTAAAGAAATCCGGATTGTTCTAAATTACCTTACTCTTGGCTGTTCTTGGCTTTCTCCACTTTAGCCTCTTTCATAAATGGTTCAGTCATTGTTTTCACCTGGGCTGTTTACCACCTGATGAGCTATTTTCAGAGGCTTCCCAGGCAGAAATTTTCTGAAAATCTAGGGCTTTGTTTATAGAAAAATCTTTTGCTTTGAGGAGGTGGATAAATCAGTATGAATAGCTATTGACATTCTTAGGTATTGCCTTTCTTACACTTGGGGAAAAAAAGAATCCAGTTTCATTTTGAATTTATATCAGTGGATGTCTCTGGATGACCTTTTGTTCCCTTGACAGTAATTGTGTGTGTGTGTTTCATCTAGGGGTTTCATTTCCTACTTCATGGGCTTTTTCTTTCACCTTTCCTCTTGCCCCTATTCTCAACTTCTGCAGTGCCTTGCATAATACCTAACATTTAATGGTTGACCAGTATGTTTTTATTGATGACAGATAATTTGCTGCTAGAGTCTCTCTTCACTTCTCTCTCCTTTTCCTTCCCCTTCCCACCCCTTGTTCCCAAAACATCATTGACATAGCAGCAGATATTTTTTGAGCAGAAGTGGGAAATAGTTCCATCATCTAGGCCAACTGTGATCACTGAGAAGTGGCTGTTTAGAAGGATTTAGGGGGGCCGGCCCAGTGATGCAGTGGTTAAGTTCCCATATTCTGCTTTGTGGCCCAGGGTTCGCTGGTTCGGATCCCAGGTGCAGACGTGGTACTGCTTGTCAAGCCATGCTGTGGCAGGCGCCCCACATATAAAGTAGAGGAAGATGGGCACGAATGTTAGCTCAGGGCCAGTCTTCCTCAGCAGAAAGAGGAGCATTGGCAGCAGATGTTAGCTCAGGGCTAATCTTCCTCAAAAAAAAAAACAACACACAAAACCTAGAGGGGTTAGAGGCTGCATCTGAGTTCAGTGGGAAACAGTGCTGTAATCAATTAGTAATGTCTGCTGTGGGCTCAGTATGGAGGTGATGATACATGTGCAGTGTATTTGCATTCTGGCTTGAGATGGTGGGACCTTTTTCTTAAGGCTGAGAAAAACACATGTGTTTCCAAGGAATTAGTTGAAGATGTTCCCACTTTTTCTGCCTACATTTCATGCTTTTTTTTTTTAATACAGTACTTCAGTTTTTAGAAGGTGTTCCATAAACCTGAAACCATAGCCATGTGCTATGGAGTCCTGTTAGGCACGATTAGCATCCCAGCAAGGCAGGGAACCTGTGGAACTGGTATGTCCTGTCATCATTCAGGACTCTGGGGTATTTGCCTCCCTTTGAGGTAAGAAGCGGAAAACCACAGCTAATGCTGGATCCTGGAGCTCTGCGTTCATGTTAAGTCTGCCAATCTTGGAGGCTTGTTGAGTTTGTAGCAGGAGTGTTCTGGCTGCCCTTAGCTAGAAGGAACACTGACTTCTACCTTTCTTAGAGGGAAGGACTCCTTTCCCAAGAGGATATGTGGCACGTCGTTGTGTTCCAACCACAGCAGCCATCTCAGCATCGTTATACTCGCTTCAGGGTGGGTGACTGTTTCTGTTTAATTCTCTCCCGCAGGCACTGTGGGGAGATAGGAAGCAAAGTCGAGAGCTGGGCTGTGCCCACACGGGGCATAAGAGGTCACTGAGGAGGCAGGACATTTAGAGTAGAGAAACTCAGAGCAGAGAATAGTCTCTGGGTCTGTCTGTTTGTAGCTTGCACAGGCTCTGGTCACAGGTCAGCGTGGGGCCCGTTCACTTTGCTCCTTGCGGGCCCTCCCTTTCTGGGCCTGGGATGCTCTAGTGCAGCCCACGGGCCGTAGCGGAGGGACACATGAGCGGGATTAGATTCTGCGCGTGCGTCCAGAAAGCCTTGGGTACAGCCATCAGCATCTGGAGACTAATTTATCCTGGATGTTGATCGAGTGTCACACAGGTAAGTGTGGGGTGACCCTGGACTGAGATCCCTAGGACCGGCCTGGGAAAGACCAGGGGCAGAAACTTCATTCCAGTTTGTAGCCTTCTGGAGGATCTCGGGGAGAGTGGGCAGACTTTGGAAGGGAACTGTTCGTGAAACTGTTCAGAGAACCAAGATAAGGTTGACTGGTGTGGTTTGGCTCTTGTGGGCGTTGAGCCTACTAATGGGTTTCTCTAGGCCTGTGTTCTTGTCTGTTTATTCATTTGTTTTTAATTTTTTGAGGGAGACGGGGGTCTTCCATCTGAGGTGGTCAGGAAAGGTTTTTGAAGACATTGATGTTTGAACTGGCCTTGAAGGTCAAACATGGCCTAGGAAGGTGAAGAGAAAGCAGGGACTGGTAGAATAGAGATGGGGTGAAGAGAGGAGGTCCCTGACAGAATGAGGCCAGAATGCACCTCCCACGTTCAGTGAGTCTTGTCTGCTGTGTTTCTGTTGTATTCTGCATCCAGCCACTTTTAACGTCCTCCCCTGCTCCCCCTCTCCTCTTTCGCCTGGACTTCTGCAGTAGTCTCATCCCCACTGCTCCAATTTCCAGTCTTGCCTCCTTAAGGCCTCTTCTGTTCTCAGTGCCCTGAGCAATCCTAACACACACATCAGATGCTGTGGCTCCTGCTCAGAACCTTGTAGTGGCTCCAGCTTGGAATAAAACTCAGACTCTAGCATTCCCCGTGTGAGACACCTGCCCTGGCATCTCTCCAGCCTCGTCTCCCACCACTGTCCTGCTCCAGCCACATCAGCCTTCTTGCTCTTCCCCAAACAGGCTAAGTTCACTCCCACCTCAGGACCTTTACACTTGCTCTTCCTTCAGCTTTGGATGCTCTTCCCCCAGATCTTTGCAGGACTGGTTCCCTCATTATATTCAGGTCTCCGTTAGATGTCACCAGTTCAGAAAGGACATCCATAATGACTCTGTTTACTCACACACACGCCCCTCCCCCCATGATGAAGAAAATGCTCCAGTGTCTGCATTAGTTCTTGGAGAACTGTCATCACAGGAAAGTTCTAAGGTGTTTTCTGATTCCAGGATGAAAGAACCTAGATTCCGGAGTTATTAGCAAGTGCTCCTGCACAAATAGGAGTTCAGGTGTTAACTTCTTTGGTTCACACTCCATGGACACCTCTGTGGAACTGTCTGGCAGGTTTGGCTTGGAAAGGAACTGAATTCATTCAGCAAGTATTGTTGACAGCTGTCTATGTGTCAGGCACTGTTCTGGGCACTGAGCATACAGTGAACCAAAAAACACCATCTCCCTTGCCCCTACTTGGTCCCAAGGAGACAGAAAATAAATAAATAAACATACAATAAAATGTCAGGTTGTGACAGTGCTGGGGATGGGGGGTGAGCCGCTTGTGTTGTTACCTTGCTCGTAGGTCCTCACAGAAGGATGATGTTGGACGATTAAAACACCACCACTGCTCTCTTGTTCCTTTTCTACCTGAATGTAAGAAAGGACAGGAAGAGGAGGTGGAAAAGTTCTCCATAACTGTAGCTTCATTTTGTTATGATAAAAGCTGTGCCTGACACCCACTTGGGAGCCCACTCTTGGATATAACTGGAGGGTCAAGAAGTCGGATTAGGGGCTGGCCCCGTGGCCGAGTGGTTAAGTTCGCGTGCTCCACTGCAGGCGGCCCAGTGTTTCGTTGGTTCAAATCCTGGGCGCGGACATGGCACTGTTCATCAAACCACACTGAGGCAGCGTCCCACATGCCACAACTAGAAGGACCCACAACGAAGAATATACAACTATGTACCGGGGGGCTTTGGGGAGAAAAAGGAAAAAATAAAATCTTTAAAAAAAAAACAAAAAAGAAGTTGGATTAAACTATCCTTCTAGCAACTCTTGTATTCTGCTCCCTCAGTCTCAGAGCAGATGACTGGCTGCAACAGATTGAAAACTGTATTAATAACTTGTCCTCTGGGACAGCATGTCTAGGATACGTCATCTGTTTTACATTATAAACCACAGAAGCAAGGCCAGTTGCCCTGAAAGCAGGATACTGGATTTCCTTGGTTGTTTCAAAATCTGCTCAGACTCCTGACTGTGCCTATCGCTCTCTCTATTGGAAGACCCCTCGCCCATTGTTCCTCCCCTTACTCCCCTCTGGTCCCCTCCCTTGCCTTATCCAGGGCCTATTTCCACAAGGAACCTGGCTCTCTTCTGCTTCCTCTCATCGGATATATTCCCAGTTTGAGAGTAAGGCTCTGAGTACACTGTGGCCCAGCCCAGTCTGATCAGCCACTGACCAAAGCTGGTCGTTGCTTCTCCCTGGGAGCTGTTGTCAATAATCGTTCATTGAACACAGCCCTGTAACACATTTCACAACATACGAGAACTGATTGTGCTGCTTCCCTCCCTGAGTTTTCAGCTGGCTAGAATTCACAGCGATGGCTGGGAAAGCAAGCTTTGTCGTCTGCCTGTGCACCCAGCCAAGCTGAGGGGGCAGCGATGAGGCCAAAAGCCATGGGGCTCCATGGAAGGTTGAGCAGTGTCTCCTTTGCATTTCCAGAAAAGTCCAACCCAAGCTGTTTATGCCAGCTTGGCCTTCCTAGGAGAAGGACTTTTACTTAAACTTAGGGAAGCAGTCTGACTGGACAGTTTAGGATGTGGAGTAAAGTAATTCAGCTTCATGGTGTTGTATTTGTCATCAGCTGTTTTTTTTTTTTTCAGTTGACTGTATTTTTTTTTTAAGAGCAGTTTCAGGTTTATAGAGAAATTGGATGGAAAGTACAGAGAATTCCCATATACTTCCTTACCCCATCCCACACAATTTCCCGTATTAACATCTTGCTTTAGTGTGGTACATTTGCTATAATTGATGAGCCAATATTGGTACATTATTATTAACTAAAGTTAATGTTTTTTAACTAAAGTTAAATGTAACCTAAAGTCACTAGTTTACGTTAGGGTTTCTCCTTTGTGTTATGCATTCTATAAGTTTTGACAAATGTACAATAACATGCATTATCACACAGAATAGTTTTACTGCCCTAAAAACCCCCTGTGCCTCCCCTATTCATCCCTCCCACCCTCTCTTCTCCCAAACCCCTGGTCTTGTCACTGTCTCCGTAGTTTTACCTTTCCCAGAATGTCATATAGTTGGAATTACACAGTCACAGTGTGCGGCCTTTTCTGATTGGCTTCTTCCACTTGGTAATATGCACTTAAGTTTCCTCCACGTCTTTTTGTGACTTGATAACTCACTTTTTATTGCTGCACAATATTCTGTTGTCTGGATGTACCACAATTTATCCATTCACCTACTAAAGGACATCTTGGTTATTTTCAAGTTTGGGCAGTTATGAGCAAAGCTGCTGTAAACATTTGGGTGCAGGTTTTTCTGTGGACATAAGTTTTCAACCATTTGGGTAAATACCAAGGAGCTTGATCGCTGGACCGTATGGTAAGACTGTTTAGTTTTGCAGGAAACCACCACACTGCCCTCCAAAGTGGCTGGGCCATTGCATCAGCTGGTTTTGGTTCCTACATCACTTTCAGATTTAGACGAGTCTGATTTTTCTAGGCCGTGCTTCAGAAATACATTCAATATTAATGACCTAGGACCCTTTTCCTACTGCACTCCTATCTGGGACTTAAACCTACAGGGCTGCCACCCACATTCTCCTCTCTACAGTCCTCCTATTCGTGCTAGAATTAAACCATCCTAGCAGAAAAATTCGTCTTTTTTCTGCTCCTCCTTCCCTTTTGCTTCTTATTTCCACCATTTTCCCCTAAAAAGTCAAAGAGGCAAATAGAGAAAGGGGCAGGAGACGGGTTGGTGGGGAGATCCCACTCCTCTTGTCCCATAAAAGAGCTACCTGGTCTTCCTCAGGTTTGTGACTTCCTTTAAAATGCTTTTTAGTACCACTGAAAGGTACATGATGCTCTCGACCCCGCAACTGTGGGCACAGGTGTGCCTTCTTCCTTACTGGCTTGTCTCTAGTCAGCAAATGAGACTCTTGCCCCACGATAAAGTGCTCTTGGGGCACTCACTGAGCAGCTTTTCCACATGTGGCCAGAAGAACACGCGCTGGCCAGAGGGAAATGCGTCAGAGGTCCTAAAATTGGGCAGTGGACCAAGAGACAGTCAAATCCATCACCACCCTGTCAGTTCCCTCTCTCTCGGGCTCCTGGGAGTCTCTTTGGAGCCTCACGACTATAAAACACCAGAGCAGATTTATTTGTGGCTTGTCAGTCTTGTTAACTTTATAGGTAGGATTGTATTGTGCAACCCGAATGCTTCAGGTTAGTATGGAGAGTCAGACAGATGAACATGAGGATAGAGGGAATCACTGAGAGGGGAAGCAAGGATCCAGTTAATGAGGGCGGGCGCCTCTCCACAGTCCCACTGTGAGCTTCCCAGAGACCGTATGCAAGCCTCCAATGAGTGGCCGGGTCCGTTCATGTGACGGCCAGCTTGTTCCCTTTCCCCTGAGTTTTGGTGCCTCGGCCCGTGGGCACTTGGAGGCTAAATGACCTGTGGTTGAAGGGACTCTCCCTGTTGGGGTCTAGAATTTCTCAACAGGGTACCCTATTAGCATCTTATGCAGGACAAAGTCCTGTGCGTTGCAGTAATTTAGCATCCCTGCTCTCACCCTCTATACACCCACAGTGGCCCCGAGTCATTGTGACCATCAAAAACTACCTCCACAGGTTTCCAGATGACCCCTAGGAGCACCACCAAATGTGAACCCCTGGGCTAGGGGTGTCCTGGTCAGGGTCTCCCAGTGAAAGGAGGTCAGTCTGAGCATCTCCTGCCCACTCCTCATCCTGGCCCTTTTCAGCGGCTGGTATCTGCACTCATCACCCAGGCCTTTTCTCACCAGTCTCTCCTCTTCCTCCTCCTGCCACTCACTTCCAGTGCCCAAGGAAAAGAACGTAGACATTTTCCTAGCCTGCAGTGTGATGTGGGTTGAGAAATGTGGGGTTATGAGAACCTCGGGGTGTTTTCCCCTGAACTCTTGAATATCTGTAGTTCCAGGGATTTGTGTCCTGTGTTTGAACCCTGCTTCTCAATCAGTGACCCTTATCTAGTCAAATGAGTTCTCTTAAGGGGTGTTCTGGGGCCTGTCCCAGGAACACAGGACACAGTGGAAGACTGACAGTGGTGATCAGCCTTGTGCAATGCTGTTGCCTCTGTCCACCCTGCAGGCTGGTGCTGCATTGATCTGAAGTTCTGCCAGGTATTTATCTTGGATATTTATCTTGGCCCAAACTCCAAGCCTCGCAATTTGCTGTCTGCAGGCTGGTTCCAGGGGTATCCTGAGCAGAGCGGTGGGAAGGGACGAGTTTGTCATCACCAAGCTATTCACATGGAGGAAATGGGGCAGAGTTCAAGGATTGCTTATTTTTTACTTCCTCCCCACTCATAGCCTACTTTCAAGCCCCTCGCTGTGAGTGGCGTGTACCTGTGGCCTTGACAGAGCTGAGGGATGGGCCTGGTTTGTCAGCGCTGTCGAGAGGCTAACTCTGCTGGTCTGAGGTCCTCACGAGCAGAGCCACTTCTGACTTGGGACCCAAAGGAAGGCAATTCTGGGGCCACCACAAGGCCAGGGGAAACTGAGCTGGGGCCGGTGGGCCTCCACAGAACGGAGGGTGGCTTATAACATCCCAGTGGACTCCCCCAGAACTGGCATGATTCCTGGATTTCCTGGCAGCCAGGTCTCTGCTTAGCTGGATCACAGTGCTGAGGGGCTGGGCCCTGCAGCTAGAGCTGTCACGTCTGCCACTTTATCCCAGCCTTGTCTCTAGCCCACTCCCCTACCCCTTCTTGCCTCTGGGACTCTGGGAAAGTCGAGTGTAGCTCTTCTCACAGACACCTCGATGCCTCAAATCAGTGTCACTCAGCTGGAACGAGGTTTCGGAGCGCCTCAGCTGGGCGCAGCTTCTTGCGACTTCAGAGCTCAGCTCTGGTAGAGCCTGTTGGTGATTCAGCAGCTGGGGAACTCCAGCTGGCCGGGAGGGCTCGGTGATACTCGCCTTCCTGCTGTGCAATCCCTGGATAGGGGCCCTCAGCCAGCCAGCACAGGAGCAGGCCCCGTGGAAGAGGAAGTGTGACTAGTCCCCAGCCCCTGCTCCAGGTCTTTGATAAGACTTTAACTCTGCCCGAGAGGTAACTGCTTCCTCCTAACAAAAAAGGGTGTGTTGTAAATCTGTGTGGATGGGAGTGGGCACAGGGCCTTCCTCGCTCAGTGGAGATGCTCAGTGCATCCTGGTTAACTGATTGTTTGATATTTTGTGCCTGTGTACTATTTGCTATCTCATAGGAAGGGGTCCTCTCAGACCACCAGATCGGTGGGCAGCGTTGTTCTGTAAGGCTTTGAAGTGGGTGGGGAGGGTGGAGAGGAAGATATCCGTGTAGCAGTGTGAGGCATTGCATCATGCCTGCCAGTCGTCAGAAGCAAAGGTCTCTCATGTCACCTCCTTTTACAGCTGGGTTGCTTCCCTGATGCCTGTGCCTATGGTGTCAGTCCTGGGCATTTATGAAGACCTCAACTCTAAAGAACTCAGAGCATCTTGCAAATATTCTCATTTGCCCCTTGAAGTGGGGAAAGAAAGACAGTCATCAGTTGTCCTAAATCAGAGATGGTGGAAGTGAGGTCTGGGGTAGGATGGGGAGACCAGCCCATGGGGGTGACTGGAGTGGACTCTTCACCTGACCTGGGTGCTGATGGTTGTCAGGAAGTGAAAGGAGAGAGCATCGCCTACTAGAGTGGTCAGGGGGGCATTGTGGAGGACTGGGGGTCCAGCTGCCTCCTCCTGGGGGTTCCTGTTTTCTTGTAAAGATTTCTGAAAAAGCTGACAAAATGAGTTAAGGGTATAAAAATAAAATGTTTCAGGGGTCATCTCATTGGGTAACCAAACAGCCCCGGATCAAGCTGGCATGCTGGTCCAGCAGGCCTAGTCCAGGTTCAGGAGAAAGATGGCCCTTCCCCGCCTCTGCCGTGGTCTTCTCCATATTCTAGTGAGGCTAGTTAACATCATTATTGAATTGGAAGACGCATTTCAACTCCCCACTCGCCTGAATGACGGTGCAGCCAGATGTTTATAATGGAGTTCAGCGTGACGATTTCTAAGAACTGGAAGGGTTATTTCTCATAGGAAGAGTGCGTGCAGGCATAGTGAGAGAAGGGACTTCCAGGCCTTTGCAGTCTCTGTAGCACCTAGACTGGTGTCTCCCACATCGTGCGTGCTCCGTGTTCACTGAATGAATGCCAGGTTTCGAGTGTTCTTTGTCTCCAGTGAAGTCAGAGTAAGAGCCAGGACTTAGAGCTGTAGCCGTGGGAGCCTAGGATGGACGTGAGGAAGGAATTCCCGAGGATCGGCTGCTCCTCTCATTGCCCCCCTGCACACTCTCAGTTCTCACCCCTCTAGTGCTGTTTTCAAGCTGGTGACCTCTTAGAGAAATTCAGCTCAACATACTCAGCATGAACACCCTAACCAGATGCGAAGCATTGCGCCAGGTGTAAGGGTCCAGATGAGTAAGGCCTGGTTCCTGACCGCAGTAGAGGCGGGGGAGGGGGGGCAGACAAGACTTGAAAACTTCTTAACTACGAGGCAGAATCAAATATGGACTGCTCTGAGGAAGAAATGATTCTTTCTGGCATTTGAGCGAGGCTTTAAGAGGCTAATTTGATTCCCATGGGTAGAGAAAGGGGCGCACCGACTTGAGTGATCAGCATAATATTAATGGTCACTCTCAATAAGCGTAGCTGCCGTTTGTTGCATATTTACTAAGTGGCACTCAGTATACCACATGCTCCTCACATGTCCCCTCATTTCATCTTTACAGCAACCCTGAGCAAGAGATGGTTATCTTTATCTCTTTTTATAGTGAAGGAAACCAAGACTCAGACAACTAAGCAAAGGTCACACAGCTGCAATGACTTGACTCAGGACCCGAGTGGCATGAGCCCAAGGCACCGAGCTGAGTGGCTGAGTGAGGGCAGGTTGCATGCAGGGAAAGGGGGACAGTGCCGGGCAGCTGGAGTCAGAGTGCCTGATGGGAGTGGGTGGGAGGAGCTAGATGGAAATGGGGTTTGCGACCAGGTTCTGCCCCCCTAACTCTCTGCCCAGGACTTCAGACTGGGTTCTGTGAGCGGGGGGGGGGGGGGGGAAGCCCATGGAGAGTTTAGAGGAAAGGAGGGCTGTGGTCCAGCAAGTGCTTCAAGAAGCTCACCCTGGCAGCTGGAGCAAAGGTGAAAAAGCTGTTGGCAGGAAAACTAGTTAGGCAACTATTGTGATAGCCCAGGAGAGGTTTGAGGCCTGAAGGGAGGCACTGGCAGTAGGGATGCAGGGGATGGATAAGATGGACAGCGTGGAGGCGGGACTGTGGGAGGGCTTGGCTTGGATACAGGGTAAAGGAGAGGGAAGGGTGGGCAATGGCCGGTGGTTCTTCAGCCCCACCTACAGCTGGGGAGGAGGAGGTGGAACCAGTCAGGGGATGAGATAAGTTTATTTTTAAAAATATGTGGTTTGAGGTACAGGCCTCTGGAGAGTGGTCAGGGTTCCATGGTGCTTGGGGTGTGGAAGCAGAAGAAGCGCCTGTGGGAACGTGGCGGGTGTGTGGTGCCTTTGGCAGCCCTCACTCATCTGCCTTTGCTGTGCTATGGAAGATTCCATTCTTCTCTGACTTTTATACTCCATTTCTTTTCACTTAATCCTTGCAGTATTCATGGGAGGAGGTGTATCTCCATTTATGGATGAGGACAGTGAGGCTCAGCAAGGTTAGATAACATAGCCAAGGTCTCACAGGTAAGGAGAGGCAGAGCTCGGGTTTGAATCCAGGCCTGATAGCAAGGCTCGTTTGTGCTCTGCCATGATAGACCTTGAGTCAGAATTAGAGAATGGGAGAGAGTTGCAGTGTAGGCACCCATCTCTTCATTTCTTCCACCTCTCTGATCCTAAAGGTTCATTCTGAATGCTTTGGTTTTTCCCATCCACAGATATATTGAGGTGGATGTGAAGAACACCCATGAGCGTTCAGGTCACACTGGCTTGTTTTTCATGACGTCATAATCATGAGGTATTGCCTTAGCCTCATCAAGTTGGACTTTGCTGCTTATGGCCACCCCAGAGGTCATTAGGAAGGTCAGCTGAGGGTGCTGAGTTCAGTCACCCAAGTGCACTCCCTCATGGATGGTGAGCTTGGAGTGTATTATCAAGCCAGTAAAAGTGTCTTGAGAATGTAGAAATGAAAAGTGTCCATCTGGATTTAGGATCTCTCCCATCTTCTGATATTTGATGTAAGTGCCATGCTAAATTGAAAGACAAAGTTGTCATAAACCGAACACAGTCATTGAGACAAATACATGCAGCCTTCATTTTGCCTGATCCATGTTCAAGGCAGGGATCCACTTATAAAATATTGGAATGAGGCCAGTGTGCCTTGATGGCATACTGTGTGCCAGATGGTTAAGGAAGATGGACAGCCCTGTATCTTCACAGATGCTTGCAATTTAGAGACTGGGCAGATCTTCTGGCCCAACCCCATCATTTAAAGATGAAGGACCCAAGATCAAGAGAGGTGCAGTGACTTGCTAAAGGTGACACCTTTCATAGGTGACACTAGTCTCTGGGCTCCCCATTAGCCTGCACTCCCCATATCACAGGACATATCTTGCTTATATCCAGGAGAGAAGAGGAGGAGGCCTTTTCTTTCTTTTTTTTTTTTTTTGAAAGATTGGCCCTGAGCTAACATCTGTTGCCAATCTTTTTTTTCTTCTTCTTCCCAAAGCCCCCATTACATGGTTGTACATTCTAGTTGTAGGTCCTTCCAGCTCTGCTATGTGGGACACCACCTCAGCATGGCTCGATGAGTGGTGATAGATCCACAAGCCCAGGATCCAAACCAGGGAAACCCTGGGACACCAAAGCAGATTGTACAAACTTAACTACTCGGCCATGGGGCTGGCCCCAGGAGGTCTTTTCTAACATGTCTGTGTTCTTTGGCTGTACTTCACAGGGTAACCAGAAGCGAAGTGGGGCCAATGGGCCATGTAGCATGAGCTTGCAACATCTGACACTTAGAAGCTGGGTGACCTTGGGCAGGTTACTTAATCTCCTGTACCTCCACTTTCTTACCTCTAAAATGGGAGCATAGTAGTCCCTGCTTCCTAGGACTTGCTTGGAGTATTGAATGAGATGATGCTGGGCACATGGTACGTGTTCAAGCAAATGTTGTTGCTGTTATTATTAATAACACCATCAGCCACAATAATCTGTGACTGAGCAATGTGAAGAGGTAGCTCTGGGGACCAATCAGGCTCTAGTGGTCTTCCCTCCAGCACCCCACCCCTGGCATAGAAATGTCTTCCTGGCTAACTTGTCCCATGTCACAACTGTGTTTAGGCACAGGGTCGGGACCTCACTTGCGTGGGTTTGTAACTAAAAGCTGGCCCCTCCCTGCACAGTCGGTCTCTTTGCTCTGTGCCTCAGGACCTGCCACCTGAAACACAACACTAACCTTTTCAAATAATTTCTTGATAAGACTCTCTCCTTAGGTAGCAGAGTCCAACCTGGGTTTTGAAAGCAGTGTTCCAGATGCTGGGATGGTGGAAGAAAGAGCCCTCTGTCCCATGAGCCTGGCTGGCCATGGTGATTCATTCCCATGTCACATATTTCTAAACTCTCCTTGCCATCCTCAGAGTTTTCCTAATCCCGTCTGGCCAGTTCCTCCACAAATTTCCCTGCAGCTTTGCCTGACATCCTCTGAAGCGAGCGTCACTGAAGTCTCTGTAAGCAGGGACAAATGTGAACTTTCACCTCTTGGAGAGAAACCATGGCCTCTTGGAGGGCCGGCCTCACTGGGTGATGGGGGGTGCCGTGTGGCTGCTTTCTGCCATGGCATGTATGGATATTCCTGCAGGGGGCAGGTTCCTGGTGCCACCAGCTTCCCTCCTTGCCCCTACCTACAGTGTGGTCCCTTTTTCTTTCTTCCTAATCAGCTGTTACCCTGAAGCCAGCATCTTCACCTGGCTATCAAAACCTTTTGCTTTTAAAAATACGTACTGATAAAGTCATGCAATATTTCAATTTTTGCTATGTAGTCAAAATCCTGCCATGTTTGCAGATAAAATTTAAATCTCAGGATATAATTCATAAGGGAAGAGGCCTTAGAACCTGTACCCAGCAGGCCCTGGGTTCTGTGTGACCCATTTACAGATATTTTTGTGCCCACAAGGATGCCCATGGATGTCCCTTGTGCACCTCATGATTCTCACCCTCTAGGTACCACTCACCACTTCCTGAGCTCCTGGTTCTGTCCCTCATGACGCCCAGCCCCAAGCATGGTAGAAGAGTAAGGGGGGATCCTGGCTGCCCCCGGAGCAGCCACAGTCCCTGTCCCTCTCTCTGGCCTGACTCCTGCCCCTCCCACCTGCATTACTTTACCTATAGGACCTTGCTCACCACCTCCTCTAAATCCAGGACATCCTTCATCCGAAAGGTTCTGCTGCCCCCTCCCTCTCCCCTCCCCACATCTCTCTGACACCAGAACTTCACCTTTGCCCCTTCCCTCCGGGAGCCTGGTTTAGGGGGTCGAAAAATGGATGAGATGGGGAGCTCCTGATTTTTTAGGGGGAACAACTGATCCGAACAGCGGAGTGAGCAAATACTGGCTGTCACAGATGCCAGAGAGCACACGGTCAACTCTGCTGGGATGACCGGGGGGCCTGAGGATGCTTCTTCCAGGTCCAAACACTAGAGCTGAGTGTCCACAAAGAAGGCAGTCACCAGGCTGATGGGTGGGAGAGGATGGAGGGTGTCCATGTTGAAGGCACAGCCTGGGACCCAATCCCATGCGTGAACGAGGAGCTGCACTGAGGGGCTGGAGGTGGGGGGGTGCCCTGCTCTATGGCCCAGGGCAGATGGGTGCCTGGCACCTTGCAACAGCATTTCCCATTGGCACACCAGTGGACGGGGGGTCATGATGGCTCCCTTCTGTGAACTCATGAGATAGATAGGTAGTCTCTCTTCTGACATTCTTTCTGATGGAAACTTTCATCTGCCTGCCAAACAGCTGAATTATAAGCACTGCAACCCTCGTCCTTCCTGAGGGCAGGCTTGGGTTCCCACTCCATCGCGGGGGCAGGGGCTGGGGGCCGGGGTCAGCCGTTCATAAGGCTTTTCTTCCATTGTGTGTGGTTTTCCCCTCACCGCCACCCTTTTTCTTTTCTTTTTTCCTTTTGAAGTCCACAATCCAGGGATTCCCCTCTTTGGATCTATTTAAACAGAAACGGGATGCTGGCAGGAGCAGCCTAAAAGGGATTCCTGCCCCAGCAGGAGGCTGGCTGGGTGGCCCTGTGGCAGCTGAGGTCCAGCTTTGAAACTCAGGCGAGAGGAACCTATGGCTGCGGCCAGCACACCTCCGTCTGCACGGTGTCTTGTCTCCCTGGAGCCAGTGTGTGTGGCGGCTGTCCCTGCGGCTGTGCTGTCCCCACACAGGTGTTCCAGGGGAGGATTTCCTGTGTTTCCGATGAGGCTCAGAGCCTGCCAAGGCCACGTGTTTCTGGAAGGCATTCACACAGCCAGCTTTTCCAAGACAGCCATGGGCTGGCAGCCTGGGCACCTGGGCTCACACAGATCGGCCATCTGGGAGTCTGGACGTTCACCCCGTACCCCTCAGCAGACCTTGCTCAGAGTGGGGAGAGTTGGAGGCAGTGGGAAGGTCAGCGCCTCTGCTAGGCCTGCTGAGTCTGTTGTTCAGACTCGTTTGGGGGTTGTAACTGGTGAAGACACACCTACTGGTGTTTCACGACAGGCTGTGGGCAGAAGGACTGTTGCGTGGTGTGGTAGTTAAACCCTGTCTTGGTCATAGGATTTGGGCAGACTTGAGCCTGAATTTGGCTGCAAGAGATCGGGCAGGTTTCTTAACCTCTCTAAGTCTCGATTTCCTCGCCTGTAAAACCAGGTGTTTCCACAGGCTGGCCCAGAAGGCAGGGAGACTGGAAAGTGCCTGTATCATGGGTTCTCATGAGGACTAAATAACGTAAGACACGTAAAACCCTAGTGCTGGGCCCGGGACTGGTACATGCCCAATAAGTGGTATCCCACCTGCTGAGAAGTGAAAGAGGCCTGACCCCTGACCTTTTGGTCTGGAACCCTCTGGGGAGCTCACCACGTCTGAAGGGAAAGCAGACACCTCACCACTCACCCCAGGGCCTCAACTGAAGTTGTGCCTGAGTCAAGATTGCAGAGAGGAGCCCAGGGCCTTAAGACGTGTTTCCCATGGGAATGTGAAGATTAAGGAAGGAACTGTTCTTCTGGTCTTGCTCAAATTATGAATAAAAACCTAGTGTCTTTCATCTGCGGAATATGGTGGTTCTGCAAATTCTAATTGGTTCCCATAACACCTTTGTGGGTTTGGCAGTTGAAAGCTTACAGATGAGGAACACAGGGGACGAAGTAACTTGCCCCAAGGCTGGGAGAGCGGCCCCTCTGCACGCCCTGGAGAGTTGGTGATCAGCTCTGCTCTGTCCCGGCTGCAGTTGATCAGTATTTGTGTTCTTGTCTTAGTTTTGCTTAAGCAGAGGTCGACATGGAGCCCAGGAACTGTACGGACCATGCTTTCGCTGACTGACAGGATATGGGGCCGAGGAAGGAGGTGGGAAGATAATTCACTCATTCAGGGACAGTTTGTGACAAGCCAGTGGAGCTTCTTCTCCAGAGGCATTTGAAACATCCCTGAGTGGTTCTTCATGGGACCACAGGTTCCTGGCTGACTTTGGCCCAGAGTGGTTTGTGGCAGTGCCAGCAAAGTCAGATTGCGACGAGTCCTCAGCTCACACTGTGGAACCACTAAGACTTTTCCTGGCTTTGGCAGCAATGCCTCACTTAGCACTTGGTGTGTGGATTACAGACTCAGCCTTTTACATACGTCCAGGGGAACTCAAGAGCTGTGCTTCCAGGATTCATGACTGTTGGGCAGCAAGAAACAGTCACATGGGGAGGACATGTGTGATTTTATTAATTTTCTCTCCTCGGCCCTCAACTCCAGCCCAAATATCTGATTCAGGACTCTGTCGCAGCATTTGGGAAATCACGCCATGCCTCCTGTAAAAGGAAGCAGGTGGAAGTGTTGGTGATCTTTCTCATTCCAAAGGCCTAAGGGAAAGTCATGAACATGGTTGCTTTATCTGTTCCAAAATATGTTTCTCCCCTGAGAGTCAAGGGCTTCTGTGTCTACACCCTGAGTGAAAGGGAAGAGGAGCCCCTGACACTGACCTGCACAGCAGGGGTTTGCACTGGTCCTGGGTGACGGAGGGGTAACAGCATAGAGCTCTGCTTGTTTTCTGTGCTGACTCGATCCATCTGCCTTCTGGGCTAACCCATAGGTGGCCCAGCCTCTTTGCATGGTCACCATGGCATCTTTTTGCATTTCAGTTTTAGGAAGTCATTCTAATTTAGTTCATGCTGATTGCATAACTCCTAAGAGGTTCCTTCTTCGTTGGAATTTTGCTGCTGTTTCCAGAAACCTCCGGTACTGTGCTGTGAGGGCACATGAGGTCATCTGCTGGCAGGGGAGGCTTCAGGGGCCATGAGACCTGTGTAGTTGCACAGAGTCTTATGCTCAGATGGACACCAAGCTTGGGGTTTAATACCATGCAGTTGTGGTCTTGAAATTCTTAATAGTTTTATCTCTGAGTTTATATCTTATACGTGAAGTCCATTGGGCCAATGGACTGTGCACTGTGCCTTGGCTCTCGTGGTCCTGCCTACCACCACCTCCCTGCCTCTCCTGGGTGGGTTCTTTACCCCTGGAAGGGCCTGGATACAAGAACGGTTGGGAGTAGATGCATGCACCCCTTGGTATCTCAGGGTAGGGCACGGTGGCAGCTGTCCCATCCCCAACTGGCAGTTCCGTGGCATGTTCAGAGAGTGGCTAGACAGGGCGAGCCTCTCCCCAACCCCTGATCCCAGTACCTAGTGCATCCTGGCACAGAGGTGGTAATACCCTTGGGGGTCACCTGTCCACCTTGGGTCGGAGCAGCTGGTCCCTGGGATGAAAAAATACCTGACTGGATTTCCCTGCCCCTAGCTGGGTCATGGCATGTGGTCCAGCTCTCGGCTGGAGGGGAACTTGGCAGTTGGTGGGTCACGTGTGCACTTGCTCACTGCCCCTGGGGCCCCCATGCACCTGTAAGGAGCTGTGCTCACCTTGCAATTATCCTCATATCCAAAAAGGAGCAGGGACATAAATAGCAAATAACACCATGACATGCCCAACAATGTGAAGGTACTTAATGCCTCACAACTATACACTTAAAAATGGTTAAAATAGGAGGAGCCAGCCCTGATGGCCCAGTGGTTAAAGTTTGGCTCTCACCACCCCTTCAGAGGCCCAGGTTCAGTTCCTGGCGCGGAACCACACCACTTGTCTGTCAGTAGCCATGCTGTGGCAGCAGCTCACACAGAAGAACTAGAAGGACCTACAACTGGAAGATACAACTATGTACTGGGGCTTTGGGGAGGGGGGAAAAAAGAGGAAAATTGGCAACAGATGTTAGCTCAGGGCAAATCTTTCCCAGCAAAAATAAATAAAATTATGCTCTTAAAAAAAATGGTTAAAATAGTCAACTCTATGTTCTGTACATTTTACCACCAAAAAAAATGTTGTAAGGTGTTTAAAAAAACCAAGAAACACCATGACAGGTGGAGGGACAGACTGTAGAAAGAAGGATAAAGCTTTATGTTTTAGTAACTCTCATACGCTCAGTTTTCCTGCCTTTTGAACAAGGGGTCCAGCATTTTCATTTTGCACCGAGCCCCCAAATTGTGTAGCCAGGCCTGCCTGTTGGCCACTTTGTAAAACTACCCAGTCTTTACCTCTTGAGGTGCCCTTCCCTCGGATCCTGAAAGTCGTTTGCTGAGCAGACTCTTACCTTTTCTCTCTTCTTCCCCCTCACAGGTGTTTTGTCGGCTGTGTGCCAGGCCCTGGAGAACACCACGTCCGCCCTGAGTGGTGAGTGTCGCCCCCTCGGTGTGGGATGGCGTGTGGAGGATGGGAAGGGAGCAGACTCTGCCTAGTTTGGGGAGCCTGAGCTCAAAGCTTCCTCCCTAGGCACATGCCTGCTGAGCTCACGTGCTGCTGTCCCCTGAGCCACCTCTGCCCTTTGTCCCAGGGGCCAAGGTCACGCTCCTGGGAAGTCTTGATGACAAGCCAGGGGAAGGCTGTTCCCCACCCATGTAGGACTCACTGGCTCCTGTCTCTCTGTTCAGACTATCAGTGTGGGCAAGGCTGCTGGAAAGCAGAGCCCGCAGGACCCACAGTTGGAACTGTCCCCATTTTTTTAGCTCACGTAATAATCCGTCTAAAGAAGAACCCACATTCCTGAACCGTCTTATCTGCTTCTGCCTGGTGATCTTTGTTTCGTTATTTTCTGGTTTATCTTTTGACATTCGTAGTGATATTTTCATTTCATTTTAAAGATCCTAGATCAACAGATGGAAGTTTGGGAAAAGGTAGGAGGCAAACCCCCCATGGTCAGAGTCCTACAGAAGCATCCACTGTTACATTTGTGCATTGCTTTTAGCCTTTGTCCGTGTGCGCTAATATTTTTATACAATTAGTCATGGTGAGGAAACTGTTTTGATTCCTGCTTTTTAAACTCAAGGTTTGAGGTTTTGCATTTTTCCATGTTGCTGGAATGTCTCAAAATTTATCTTTTTAAAATGTCATGCTATTCCATTAAAATGGATGTGTGTAATTTAAGCATTCCCCATTGGATATTTCTGTTGCTTCCTGTTTAATTATGATGCTACGTCTTCATGCCTAGAAGCTTTTTCCTTCTTTTGGATCCTTTCATTAGGATATATCTCCAGGAGCAAGAATAAATATATTATGACCCTTGGTATGAATTGCCAAATCACTTTCTAAGTAAATTGAGGTGATTTTTAAGCCAGCGATGCATGAGTGTGCCAGTTTCACTCTTCCCTCATTGACATGGAATATGCTCCCATCTGTTACTGCAGTGGCCCCCTGCTCTGTCTCCCCAGTTATTTCAAGGAGGTCCTGGGAAGGGAGTGGATGTTTTCTATGTATTTATAAATTCTCTAATCAACCGCACAGTGTCCCTGGTACTTTGCTCTTTTCCTCTTGCAGACATTTCCCTCCAAACACCGGAGGTGATGCTGCTACTCCCACCGGGTACCCTTCTGCGGCCCCACAGTCTCCCCTTAGAGCTGTCATCCTTGATGTACTTGAACCCTTAAGGTGTCCAAGCCACTTGGTGGTCCATGATGACATAAAAGAAAGTGACTCTCTTCCTCTGTGTCGCGCTTTGTTGGGGCCGGGGAAAGAAGGGTGTGTCCATCCCAAAGCAGTGATTCTAGTGTCCAGGGTCTACCGGGGTTTCCACGAAGCAATTCTTTCACTTTTTAATTACCTCCCACATCACAGAGGGCTCAGATGTGAACATATGGGGAGGGGGATAGCTTAGTGACTCCCCCACGCTGTTCTCAGAATTGACCCCCTTCCTAAGAGCCATTTACCCCCAAGTGCATCCTCATCCCCTCCTGGTCCTCACTGTAGAACCTGTAGGCGAAGATCCAGGTTCTCTCCTGAGTTACTTGCAAGTGACAGGTTGCAATGATGGCAAATGCTGACACCACAGTTCTTGAGGAGGGGATGTTCTGGTTATTTGACTCCCTCCTCCCCGTCTCCATCCATTCATACAAGAATCGCCTAGGGGATGTGCTACCTGAGTGTATTCCCTCTGGGGCCTCATGTGGCTCCTCCTAGGCCCATAGGGGTTTCCCAGTCTCTCCTGAGCAGGCATGGGAAGACCTGCTACTTTGATCCACAAAATGACTGTCCTTGCTGCAGTAGTGACCAACCTCTGTTCCATGTCTCCTTGCTGCACTTGCTTCTGGGAGAATGTCTCTGAGAGCAACAAGTGCCTAGGTTTGCTCTCCCTCATTATGATGCATGCTCAGAAAACAGTAGTTGAGCCCTGCTATGGTGCACATTACCCTGTAACTGGCTGAGTGCCACTCTGTGGCCCAATATAGTGAGTGACAGCAGGGACAATGCCACAACTTCTAGTGTCCAGGGGGCCTTGAGGGTCCAGGTTTGGTTGGTGGTCTGTGGAGAAGGGAGGTGGGCTGCCTGTCTGGCCTCTGTATTGTTCTTGGTTTAATGGGTTACTGAACTATGAGACGTATGCCCCAGAGAGGTGAATGGAATAGCTCTTTCCACATTTACTTACTCTCTGCCCTGCCCTATTGGACCCAGACATGAGTCTGGAGAGGGCTAGGCTAGGAGACAAGTCCAGATGGTGATGACCATGTCATAGCCACCCCTCCAAAGACCAGGGCTTTGCAACTGAATCAGACTTGTTTAAGTTTCTCTTCCTATAGGGTGACCTTCCTGTCTCCTAGAAGATTCCTCAGACCCTGGTAGGCCTTGACCACCCCCATCCTACCCCCAATCTTTCCTCCCTAGACATGGCTGAAATCCTGTGGTGGGTGCAGCTCAAACTGGGGACCACCCTCACCAGCCACACTCACTACCCCAGCATTGGAGCATGCATGTATTTAACTCTTGGGTAATATAAGTAAAACTATTTGCTGATATTTACTATAGGAATCTTCATACACAGCAGAAGAAAAGTAACAGTGAAATCAGTTCCCACATACCATCACCTATCTTTGACAATTAGCATCACTCTGCAATTTTTCTTTGATCTAATTCTCCCACCTTTTTGATTTTTCCCTTTGCTGGGATATTTTAAAGCAAAGCCTGTCTCACTTGTGCATATTACTTATGTCTAACAGATAGGGACTTTTAAAAACAAAACCGTAGTTTCATTACACTAACAAAAGCTACAGTATTTCTTTTTTTGTTAGACCCTTAAATATGGAGGGTAGACAATGCTGCATTCAATTTTATAGCACTTCAATTTATTTGCATTTCCTTTAATGCTCTTATATTTTGCTTTCTACTTATATTTCCTTTCAGGTGAACACTGTTTTTGTAAAATGTGCTCATTTATATAATGAGTGACTGACTTTTACATCGGAGTCCCTCCTAACCCCTTAAGCTCTGGATGTTGGTGGGCTCGTTTACTAAATCCCAGAACTATCCATTTAGATGTGACGATGGGTCATTTTAGAACAGAAGCTACAGGGCTTTACCCATGATGTAAATATGCAGAGCTCTTCACTCTGAGAGTCTACATAAGAAGGTTTGATTCACTCCTGAAGGATGGTTCTGGAACAAAGGACTGCAAGCATGCTCAGGATTAAGCACTAACATTTTTATGGAGCATCACGGAGAGAAAATTGCAAACTCCGTGTGCCAATCAAGGGTGGTATGTGAGCTTGAAGGATCATGGGCTGATCCCATCTGGCTTTCTTGTGCCTTTTGAAAAAAGTTCCATGTTCTTATTACTTGACAGTTCTCCTTGGGCTTTCTTGTTGAGATTTCATTGGTTTCTTCTAATCTTCCTCTTTCTTAGATCCCCAAATGTAGAGAGTAGATGATGCCATAGGCATAGGAAAGTGGCATTATTGTCATCAGTAAATACCTCTCAGACATCCACTTGGGTCCAGCTGGTCTCAGTTTTGCCAAGTCCCTGGGCAAGTTATTCCTCTGGTTCCTGTTTGGATCTTAGTTTCCTCATCTGTTGGACTTGAATCAGGAATAGCCTGTGAGATTTTTCACATGACCACTCTGATGGATTGGTAGAGACTACTTGGAAAGCTTTATTGAGAAGGATTATGAGGCTGCCTTCAGGCTGTTGGGAAATACAGCAGTGATCAATTGATGGCTGCCATGGACCCAAGGTAGGGAAGTGGTAGTGTGACTGCCATATATTTAATTCTCTTGGAACCAGATACTATGTTACATTTAGGTTCTAACATTCTAGTTGCTGGGATTATACAAAGAAGCTGTCCTCTGTCCTTGTCCTCAAAGAGCCCACCACACAGGTGAAAAGACAGCATGAGAATCCATAATGAGAGCCTTGTAGTGTCATAAGGCAACCTCAGCTGCCTGCTTAGTGTGTGATTTAGAAAATAATTGCTATGGGAGTGACATCAATAGTTTGGGGATTAGGACAAAAAAATTTTATCTGGTTGGTTGTCAATTTGTAAAGCATGCAGAGAAACATTAGCTGGTGGCGGGGTGAGGTTGGCAGCACTGACAGCTTAGAACATCTGTCACACCCTCCCAAGGAAGGAGTTATGACCTATCTTCAAAGGCACCTTGTAATGCCCCTTAAAAGAGACAGAATGCACCCAGTTAAGTTGTTAGGTGGCTCCTTGCTTAACCCTCCAAAATGTTGCACTGTTCCCAGGCCACCCATCTGGTTCTCATATTTTCATGAGACTCCCTCTAATGACGGAGGGTGTGGTGACTGCCTCGCTCAGGCACCTGGCAGCCAGGCTGCAGACTTCCCTCAGCTGTCTGCCTTGCACGATCTGGGTACTCAGCGTGGCTCTTTAAACCTCTGAACTTCTGCTCCTTCCTTTCGCCTGTGTCCAATGACAACCACCTGGCATGAAGCAGTATTTGATTTAGTGTCTGGGACACTTTTCAGAGGCGGTGATGAAAGAACATGGAAAATTCAGAGTGGTGTTATTCATGGGAAGGTCACCACAACCAGTGTGCTTGGGGACATGGTGGTCAGATTTTGGTGGGGACATTTTGAGGGTGAGTTTGGGCTGGGAGTGCACAGAGGAGGGCGAATCAGATGATAGGGAAAAGACTTTGAAGACGGTACTTGTTTGGAAAACAGGTAGAACGTGGGTCAGCCAGCAAGCAAGGGATCTGTTTATTGCTCATCTCACCTAACAAAAGCTTTTCAGAACTGCAAACTGCTTCCCCGTTCCATTGTCTGGAGTTTTCTCACGTGGAGCTGAAGTCATTCTAAAATTAGAAGGCTCACGTGTTCTACCCAGGTACATGGTTCACTGTTCCAAATATGTGTCTATAGCACAAGAGACTTGGCATGTCTTAGTTTGGGCATAAAAGCTCATACACCTGTCTTTGCTTGCTTTGGAGAATGCTTAGAGGAAAGCGGAGCCTCAGGAGAGAATGAGGGATTCTTTCCTTTCCTCTCTAGGATTGATTCTGGTCGTTCAGTTCCTGATTTCACCTACTTTTTGCAAAGGAAACTATGCTGGATCAGGAGGAAGGTTGCTCGAGGTGGTTGACAGACCATAGGGCGTGGATCAAGGGTCATAATTCTGACTACAGTAGCTGTGTGACTTTAGTAGATCTCTTAAATCTCCCTGAACATCAGCTCTGCCACCAATAAAATTAAGGAGTAGGATTAAGGCAGTATCTTTTCAGGGAGTCACAAAATCACTTTAGTGGTCACAACCAACAGTATTTTTTTAAATGAGATTAAGTAACTTAGAGAATTTCAGAGTTCATTATATGAAGGAAGGACAGATAATGTCTCACAATACTCTTGTTTTAGTTATTACTTGTTTCATATGTTAGCATTCTGCATCATTTTACTTGTATAAGCTGCACCCATATTGCATCCTCTGTAATTTCCAGATTTGCTTTCTTCAGTGTAAGAACTTAGACACTAGCAGAGTAAATGCCGTAAATTTTTCTAGACCTGTACATTGCCCCTCACCCACCCTAGTGTTTTATAGTTGTTCACTCCTAATTTGACAGTTCTTTTCATCCTCTCACCTTTATCAAGTCTTTTCAAAACATTCAACTTAGAATAGAAACAACAGCTCTTTCCTTATGCATAGACATTTCATTAGTGTACATAATAAGTAATTAAATTACATAAATACAGTAATGAGTATAACTGACATAAACAGGTTTGGGAACAAACACAAATGTCCTCTTGGTAAATATACCCCTTAACTGGTAAAAACAGAAATGGGCTGGTAAACTAGAGTGGCCACCCAACTGAGCCTTGCGTGCTGAGGCCATTGGTCTAGATGTTTCTGCAAAGGAATGGAGAGGATAGCGTTGGGCAATTCAGGGGTGTGGTCGGGCTCAGTTAAGAGAGCATCTACCATCTTTGAAGAAGGAGGGTAAGTGATACAACTCATGGGGGTTTTTAAAAATCCAAGCCTGTAGAAGCCTTCCTGTTCTCCCACTTTTTAGTTTCCAATGTTTATTTTGCACGCATTTGTTAAGTACTACCTTACACCAGGCATTGTGCTAGGCCCTGGAGATACACATGAGAATTAAACATGAGCCCTGCCATCTGAGAGCACAGGGTCAGGCAGACAATGTTGGTGATTTCTACACCTCAAAGTAACTCTAAACAGACAAAACTGTGATCTACCGAGATGGAATTCTTTGAAGAAAACGTTTGTTTCTACTACATTCAGACTTCCCATTTTTAATCATAGTGTTTAACTGTATACTTTTTATTCTCTTTGTTTAATTGTGTCTTGCTAAGTGTGGCCCTTGGTGCTGGGCTGGTTTTCCATCTGGTTGGTCACTCTCCTGGGCTGCGGTTATCTGGGAAGTTGGCAAAGAGGGCGCCTCTGCCAGCCACCTTGGGTTGCAAGAACAGAACTCGACGACCACACATCAGCCTCAGTAAAAGGGTGTTGATTTTAAGGAATCAGCCCTCTGAGAATCCATGGGAATGCTAAGCAGCCTGGCCCCAGGGAGTGCGGGAGCCAGGGTGACTGAGGCAGTTGGTGGCCATTTACTCTGTGCCTACCACGAAGGTAGTTCTCATGTAACTCCTTCCGTCTCTGTGCTTCTTAGCTCAGAGCTTCAAGAGAGAGAATCAGACTGTTTGTCTTCCCTGGTCAGGGGGTCACCCAGCAGCTGTGGCAGGGTTGGCGAGGGAGGCTGCAGGTAAGAAGGTACCAGAGAGCAGCGTAGCCTGTGCGCGGCGGAGTCCCTGGTTAGACCTGGAGGAGTGCAGATCAGCATTCCAAGTCACGGCTGATTTTTTGAATCGTTCATTCGATCAACAGATATTTCTTGAGCACTTACTATGTGCCAGGCCCTGATCACAATAGACAAAGGCTCTTTTCTCAAGGACCTTATTCTTCCCTAGGAAAGGTTGACATAATGCCATATTTTAAGTTAATCAGATCGGCCTGCTTTTGAGAATGTCCATGCTGAATGCTAGTGTGTGTGAAGTGAGACAGCTACATATATTGTAACGAATGCAGATGTTGGTTTTCTGGGAAATAACTTAGTATTAACGGGGATCTTAACTCCTTAGTATGAGTAAGCAAGAATCTTACAGTTGTCTGTGTCCTGTGACCCAGCAATTTCACTTTTAGGCATCTAATTTTACAAAAATAATCAGAGATGTTAGATTATTATCCATTATAGTGAAACAGAGCCAATTTAAATATCAGCAAGAGAGAAATGGAACAGGTAGACAGATGGGCTGCATTAATAGTCCTTTAAAATCATGTTGATGAAGACTATTTAATGATATCGGAAAATGCACATGATGTATAAATAGAAAAAGTAGTATAAAAAATTGAATGATATATCTCAATTTTACAAATTATACACACAGATACAAAAATAAAGGGCAAGCATCATATAGTATTAACGTTAATTAATTATCTCTGGCTAATGGGAATATAGATGATTTTAATTTCTTTCCTGCGTTCTTGTTTTTCCACCATGTCTGCAGTGAGTGTGTTTTAATACTATAATCAGAAATAAAAGAGGCTACCTTTTTAAAAAGAAAGGAAAGGCGGTGCTGCTGTCCTGCCAGCATGGGTTGAGTGCCAGTTGTCTCGGTCTTGCTGTCCAGTGACTGCAGCTGTCGCTGAGGCTCAGGCACTGCCGCTGTTACTGGAGTGTGGGGACCTGCCACACTGGCCTGCATGAGAGCTGCCCTCGTCCCTGCAGCTTGGTGCCTGCACCTCGCTCCCCTGCACAGCAGGCCCTCCAGGGACCTTGCTTTCTGGAGAGGTTGGCCCCAAGAGAACAATTGCCACTTCACTTCAGAGTTCTGGGGATGTTCATCCAGACTCTTCTTCAGTGATCATTTGGCTCCTACATCTTGATCCACTTTGCAGAAATTTTAAGTACGTGATACCTCTAGGTTTCAACAGAGAGCTTGTGTCTTTCTGGGCCCCCAGCTCTAGGTTCAGTCTCTAGAATGAGAAGACTCTGGAACTAGACAGGCTGAGTTCAAATTCCACCTCTGCCACTTACTAGCTGAGACCTTAGCAAATCACTTAACCTCTCTGTGCCTCATCTTCCTTACGTATAAAATGAGAATAATAATACTACCTCCTCATAGGGTCATTGTGAGGATTAAGAGGTTGTATGTAAAGCATCTGGAGCTGTGCTCACACGGGAGAAACTCTAAGTGTGAGCTGCTGCTGCTGCTCTTACTATGTTGTTGAGGATGCATATATCGTGAAGCAAGACCTGTATCTTTATGCTGGTTTTATCTCCCAGAGTTAAGTCCTAAGGCAGTGTTTTTCACACTTGAGTGTAGTTAAGAGTCATCCTACTGAGTGTGTTAAAATGCAGATTCCTGGGCCCCTGTCAGAATGTGACCCAGAAATCTGCACTTTTGGTCCTCAGCTGCGTTTTGCTGAGGCCCGACGGGAAGAAGCTGAGTGCTACCCGTCCTTATAGGCTGAGGTGCATTCTCCTGAAGGCAGTAGCACTTCCCCGTCCCTGGAGCTCTTGCTCATCCTCAGCTGGACAGTACTGGTTTCCGGGAGTCTGTGAGCTGTTTGTGTTCCAGGACTGACTTTCTCGCATTCACCCAGGAGCTTGGGAAGGAGAATAAAAAGCCTTGGAACTTGAGCCATCACCTTGCAGCCTTGCTGTGATGAAATGATGAACACGGTGGCTTTTGGGTAAAGCGTCAGCTTTGTATTCTGAGAGCCGGAGCCCAGACCTCCAGCTCCTGAGTTTGGGGAACAGCCTGGAGTGTCTGGGTATTTGCTAATGAAGGACCTGTAGCTATTTTAATCCAGCCAGGCTCAGGTGTCCTCCTGAGCAGGCTCAGCAACCATTTGATTTACAGATTCATTATGTATCTCTCTTAGTTTCCTACCTTGAAAGTTATAGCCCTACTCCCTTATCAGAATGTGTAATGGAAGATGATTTCACATATCTGGCCATTTTTTCACCAGGTTGCATTGGCTAAAAATATTTCTTAAATACCAAAACATGCTAGCACTAAACAAGGGGGAAACAGATAAGATGAAACAGACTGGAGGGCCTCAAAAAAATCCCACTTGCACGCTGGTGCCGTGTAGCCTCGGGTTCAGAAGGAGAATGCTTTTCTTCCTAGTTGTCTCGTAGCAGCCTGACTAGGAATCTCTTTCTCTGGGTCTTTTTTCAGTCTGACTTTTAGGGGCTTGGGATAAATGAGCGTGTCTCCTGCCTTATGCAGGGCTAAGAAGGCATTTTTGAGATCTTGAAACTGGGAGGTGTTAGGTCTTGCAGTGCAGCCTGTCACAAATGAATCTCCTGATGCCCTGAGGCATGATGCATGGAAATATAATCAGGAATCATGTAACAGTCTCTGGGAGCCCCTATAAAGTCCTGTGTCTAGCTGGCTTTCCACCTGATAACCTGTTAAATAAACACAGCCCACCACAGAGAAAGGCTCCAGAAACCTCGATACATACCTGACCGAATGATACCAGATTGTAGTTGTCACTGGAGGCAGTTGCCCAAGGATGTAACCCTAAGTCAGTACTTCCCATCCTTTTTCAGAATAAAGACTCAATTTGAACATGAAAAGTGTGTGATAGTTGCTGTGCCTTTAGTATTAAATTACAGTAAATTAGTTAATATGCAAAAGCTGCTATGAGAACTCAGTAACACTTTAAAATAAATTTGTATTTTATTGATCTCAGTAGAATTCGCACAGTAATAATATGAGCTAACAATTCTAGAACTCACACTGTATGCTGGCTACTGTTCTGTATCTCCTCACTCAATTCCTGCAAGTCTAAGAAGAAGGTGCTATTATTAGCCCCATTTTACAGTTGACAAACTGAGGCACAGAGAAGTTGAGTAATTTGCCCAAGATCGCATAGTTAGAAAGTGACAGAGCTGGGGTTTGAACCCAGGTAACTGCAGAGTTCTAAACGCTTCACCACTAAATACACTCAGAGACACACATATATCTCATTCAGACCACAGATATTGTTTGAGGGGAGATTTACAAACACTTTGCGTTAACTCTGTGATTCTCTTTTTTTCCCCTTCCCAAGACAGATTGGGTACTACTTTCTGGGTTTTTAAATCCTCCATTCCACTGAAAGTTAGATATACATCTTCAAGCAAAGGATGGGTGTGTATGTGTGTGTGCATGTATAAGCACGTGCGTGTGTGAGCATTCGTGTGTGTGCATGTATGTGTGTATGTCAGCTTTTATTTAGTTTTATGTTCTCCTTAACACAAAACTATGGAATCTTCCTTTACACATTTATTCCTCTATTCCGCAAAGACTGACTCAGTTCCTATGATGTGATGAATACCAGGGGAACAACCAAAACATCACTCCTGCCCTTGAAAATCTCACCATCTCGGGGCAGAACTGTCTAGCTAATAATCACACTCTTGTGTGGCATGTGTGCTGTCAGGTGGCTGCACAAGGTGCCATGGGAGGGGGAGAGAGAACCCAAACTTGTTCTTTGGGATGCATCAGGGAAGGCTTCTCAAAGGAAGTGACTTTTGAACTGAGTTTGGAGGCTGAGATGGAGGTAGGCAGGCAGACTTTGGGGAAGGTCATGAAGCACAGGGGGTTAAACCTATAGGACTCCAAGATCACAAAGTCCGTGTGGATGAAAACGTGGTCTTTCCACTCTTTCACTTTATTACATGCGGTGTCCCCGTTTGCTAGCTGCCTCGGGGGTATATCCAGTGGGGGTGGTTTCTAGGTTAGAAATTCTCACGTTATTCTTAGAGCATATGCTTTACTTGATTTCAGCTTCTCATTAGCAGGTGAGGGAATTAGGCTTTTTTCATCTATTTAAGTTTGGCTTGATGGAAAGGTGCCTAAAAATAAAAATCATTAGAATCTGATAGCAACAATGACTAGAGTCTAGAGCCAGATGGCCTGGGTTCAAATCTTAACTATGCCTCTTGGGGACTGTGACCTTGGGCAAGCTTCTTAACTACTCTGTGCCTCAGTTTCTCCATCTGTAAAGTGGAGATAACAGCAGAGCCAATCTCATACGGTCATTGTGAGGATTAAATGAGATGACGTATGTAAAGCGCTTGAACAGTGCCAGGTCATGGTAAGTTCTCTGTAAGTATTTGTTATATCAATAATCTTTTCATCTAGATTTGCAAAGATAGGGCATGAGAAAGCAATAACACATGTGTGAGCAATGGTATTGGAAACACCCAGGTGGCCTGAGCCAGTTGGTGGCAGGGATGTGATTAGAGTTTCAAGTCATAAGGGGCCATGGTGGGGGAAGACACATAACTTGTCTTTCAAGGACGTGCCCTTGAAACTCAAAGAAAGGGTCAGAGGAAGCCCCACTCTGCCTGTTGAGAAGTGGTGTTGTGGAACCTGCTACTAGATGGTGCCAAAAATTAAGCTTCATTTTAATATTATGGTACCCAAAGCAGAGGAAACCCAGTCTGCCCCTTCAGTGACAGTTACAGGAGATGTGATGTGTGCTCTATTCTGAGCAATGAGATTCAGGAGGAACATGGAGAAACCAGAGAGAACCACCATATGGAAAGGCTCAAGGCCAGAGAAACCGAGGCACCAGGGGCAGAAGAGGAAGATGAAGGAAAGTCTCAGCTCCCTGTGCCAGATGCCCGGCACGTGTCACAGGAGCACAGAGGCGAGAGCAGCACAGTCACTTGCTCCAGGACTTCATATCCTTGCTCACTACAAGGAGCCCTTCGACACTGTTGTTTAAAATAAAGTACGAGCGGGTTGCTCTCACTCCTGTGAAGGGTTCAGGGAGAGGTTGATGCTGTGGGGGCTATTTATAGCGATTTACATGAGAAAAGTTCACTCCTAATGTCTCTTTTATTCTAATGGTTTGACCCTCTAAGCGTGAGTACAGGTTCGAAGTATATACCAATGGGGAAATAATTAGGTAGTTAAACTGAGAGTGTACTAATTGAAGAGCTAGAGCTATTGGGATTAAATCGCTCTTAGGATTAACCATCCAGTGACAAAATGGAAGAAAATCATATCTTTTCAGAAAAAGAAAAAAGGGAAAGTTCTCTGGTACCCTTGAGAAAGAGGATATTATGCTGAAGGGATCTTTGGCCCAATTTAAGATGACTTTCTTTTTATTCTTATGATTGAATGTGAGGGCTTGCTGCAGGGGGCTGTGCTGGGCATCAGAGATGGACAAGGAACAACCTGTGCCCTCAGGGCCCTTTAAGTGGTGGGGGTGAGGACTAGAACTATAAACCATTACTTGACTTAAATGACTGCTCACCAGAGTTATAAATAAATCAGTGCCAGGAAGGGCCAGGTGCAGACTGTCCTCTGCCTGAGGGGACTGAAGAAGGTGCCCTAGAAAAGCGAATTTCTAATCTGTGTTCCACCACCATGGAAGGCCTTCCCAGCTTGGGAATCAGCGTCAGCAATGACAGGAGGCTTGAAAATGTGTGTTTGGAGCATCCTGAGTCAGTATCCAGGACCTCTCATCTGTGAACCATGGAAAAGGATACAGCCTCCAGACCAATTCTCAACAAGTTAAATTTAATATTTGTTGAGGATCCTGCAATACGGTGAAAAGTCTAGGCCCCCTGCTACCAGTGTTCACCTTGGTGTGTCTTGTGCCAATTATGGCCACAGTTGGCTTCTCTAGGAGGACGAAGGGCCTCTCTGATTTGGATACAGTGGAGGAGGCTCAGCCAGCCTGTTTTTACTCTGCTTGAGGGAAGAGCTCTGCTGAGCTGGCTTTGCTCCCTACTGGTCACATTTCAAGTTAAAATTACTGACCTTGGTAAAGAGTGTTGGTACTGCAGAAAGCTGTCCAAATAGCTACTCTTGTAAAGTGTCGTACTGGCTAATTAAGCCAAAGGAATTCTCCAAAGGTACATTTTGGCCATTAAAACTACAGGTTGACTGATTTTTTTAAACTTGACTTAAGTAGCATAACTTTGTGAGTAAATATAATCCCCCGAACCAGGATCTTGTTTGGGGAGAAAGCTTTGACAATGTCAGTACTTTTAAGTATCAGTGTATTTTTATTGGTGTTCGAAGACTTATATAATTGAAAGTCTGGCACATGGAGGATGCTCAGTTCATGTTAAGTGAGTGAGTGCCCAATGCTCAGGCCACTTGCATATGTGTCTTCCTCGAAAGGACTCTGTCTTTGGAAGCCTCTGGCAGCTGTCTAGAACTGCACTGTCCAATACACCAACTAAATCTGTCTATGGAGCACTAGATGTGTGGCTAGTCCAAAATGAGATGTGTTAAAAATATACAGTATACACCAGATTTTGAAGACTTAGTATATAAAACAGAAGAATGATCGATATCTTAATAAATATTTATATTGGTCATTCATTGAAATGACACTATTTTGACTGTATTGGGTTAAATAAAATATATTATTCAAATCAATTTCACCTTTTTTCCCCCTAAAGGCGACTCCTAGCCAATGTAAAATCACCTGTGTGGCTCACACTTACTTCTGCTGGACAGCACGGCGCTAGAACCTCGCAGCACACCTGTTGCCACGCCCATCACTTCCCTCCCTCCTGGGTCTCTCCCTAAATCCCAGCCTCTTGGGTCATCTCTCCTCAGTCTCATCCCAATGGTGTGCTCCAGCGCAACTGTCTAGTGCTTTCTTGTGCCTTTGTACCTGTGACAGTGTTCCGCTTAGGGAATGTTGACTTCTCCTCGAAGATCCAGGTCACATGTCTCCTTCTTCAGAAAGCTTCTCTGACCATCTTTGAGAAAAATTAATTTGCCCCTCTTATAATCCATCCCCTTGTCTTTGAAATATTTGTTTTGTCCCCCCTGCTGTCTCTTCTCTCACGGTAAGCTCCTTGAGGACGAGGGGACTGTGTCCTGGTCACCTCTATGTAAGATGCCCTTAGCTCACTGCCTGACACAATAGATGCACAGTAAAGGGGGATGAATTAATGAACCTAACTCTCTGTAGCTCACCAATTTCTATATCGAGAAAAGAAACACAGAAAGTTAACATAGTATTGGGCTTGCATCTAAAGTGGAGGCCATAGGCTGCTAGCATAAGAATCACCTAGAATGCTTGTAAAAATTGATTCCCAGGCTTCACTCCAGACTAACAGATTCATTCAGATGTTAGCTTATGCTACAGGAACAAAATTTCATTGCCTTAATAGCAAAAGTTTAATTCTCACTCAGTCCACAGTGGGCCGTTGAGTGACTCCCCAGGGAAGCTGATGGTTCAGGTTATACGCCATGTCAGCAAGTGGGATGTAAGGTCCAGTGCTGGCAGTGGAACACTCCCGCCCAGAAATGTCTCAGTTTTCAGTGCTCATATTTGGTTGCCTGACACAACTCATATTACCATCCCAAACTTCAAGAGTGGGGGAAGACCAAGCATCCTGTGGGCCTAGAAGTACACATATTGATACACAAGCCAAATGCACATCTCTCAGGTGGGGCCTGAGAATATACATTTTTAACTTCCTTGGTGATCCATGTTCATACTAAAGTTTGAGGACCGTTGGGTAGGACAGGAATTCTCAACCTTGGCTGTACATTAGAATTACCTGGGGAGTTTTAAAAACTGATGCCCTGGGGCCAGCCCCGTGGCCGAGTGGTTAAGTTCTCCTGCTCTGCTTCGGTGACCCAGTGTTTCGCTGGTTCAGATCCTGGGCGCGGACACAGCACCACTCATTAGGCCATGTTCAAGCAGCATCCCACAGGACACAACTAGAAGGACCCACAACTAAAAATATATATAACTATGTACTGGGGGTATTTGGGGGGGAAAAGCCGGAAAGAAACAAAAAGATTGGCAACAATTGTTAGCTCAGGTGCCAATCTATAAACAAACAAAAAACACTGATGCCCTGCCCCGCGAGGTCCTAATTCACAGGGGCCGGGATGAGGTCCAGTCATCAGTATGCATCTCCCCAGGGGATTCTGGTGCACGACCAGGGTAGAAAACCACAAGTGTAGGGAAAAGAGCAAGGGCCTTGAATCCTGACTGATACTGCCTGAGCCTTGGTTTGTGTATCTGTCAATGCCAGTGAAGATCAAACGAATGTGAAGGTATTTGTCAGCTGCGGCATTGAACAAATATTGGCTGTTATTATACACCAGTGGGGTGGCCTTTTGTATAAACTGGATTTGTGCGCTCCCCTTTGTATGCATGCCATTTATCTTCCTCTCCCACACAGAACCAGGGAGGAAGGAGAGCACCCTCCACACCTTTGCACCTGCCTCCTTTATAGTCAGTAAAGGGGTGGTCCCTTCTCCCTCACCTCTGCTTATCTTGGTGATGAAAGGGAGAAAAAAAGAGGACAAAAACCCCTTCCCTGGGGCCGGCCCGGTGGCGCAGCAGTTAAGCTTGCCAGTTTCGCTTTGGTGGCCCAGGGTTCGCTGGTTCGGATCCCGGGTGCGGACACGGCACTTCTTGGTAAACCATGCTGTGGTAGGCGTCCCACATATAAAGTAGAGGAAGATGGGCACGGATGTTAGCTCAGGGCCAGTCTTCCTCAGCAAAAAGAGGAGGATTGGCGGCAGTTAGCTCAGGGCTAATCTTCCTCAAAAAAAAAAAAACCACCTTCCCTGCCTCTATTGTCCTCTCCCTAGCCTCTTCCAGCACCCTTAGCCTAGGGCTGTGATTCTGCCATCGCCTTTCCCAGGTCCTGTTCCACTCACCCTCCCTTCCACCTGAGACCTGAGCCTTATACTTCTAATCCCCTACAGCCCTATCTCCAACCTCTTCCCGTAGCCCATTTCCCTCTGACACTCCAGTCCCATGCCAGGACAGACAGTGAGCCCCCGGCCCTGGGAGAGGTCCCTTCCTGCTTTCTGACAGGTTGAGCAGCGTAGGGAGTCCATATTCTCAGCAAATGTGTACCCAAGGCATTTTCCCATAGTGGTGTTGGCAATGGCAGATTCCACAGCACTCTGTTTAAGAGGAAAGTATATGACAGGTAAGACCGGCTCCTGTGAGCTGGTCCAGCACTCTCGCTCGCTCTTTGGAATATTTTATTTCAAGAGCTTTGATTTGCAAGCAAGCTCTTGAAATATAACCATTCTGTAAGCTAGAAATTGCCTCAGAAGTCAGTTTTTTTTGGTTATAAAAATACCACATCAACTTTCTTCCATTGACAGAGCTGTGAGTTAATGCTGAAATAAGCTGTTTTTAATTATTTTTCCTCTCGTATCTAACAATTTTTAAGGCAGAACAATGCAAGAGTACCTCGCAGGAAAGAAATGCAGTACAGTTTATGAAAATACAGATTTGTGTGTTTGATATAAAAGAGTCAAAAGAATCCCTTAGCCTGGACATCTGTGATATAGATCTTTCTGAATGATTCTTACTGGGAATGCTGATACAGCCGAGGTCCTTGGCAGTGGACGTTCTAAGTCAAGCATCAGATTATAGGCCCCCTAATCTTTCCAAAAGCTGTTGGCCACTTTCTTCCTTCCTACCCATCAGCCTGAGCCTTCTCTCCACTATTGGTTCTGAATAGAAGTTGGAAGGGCTAGAATGCAATGCATCCAAAGGAAAAGATGCTCAAGGAGCTCAGTTCCTCATCAGCAGGGACCACAGGTGCAGCTTTTCCTTGTCTCCAGTGCCTCCCACTTAGTAGGTGCAACAGGTGTTTTCATTGCTGTGCGTACCATGTTAGGGCTAGTATAGACATTGGAGATTCATTGAATTAAACATAAATGCTTAGCAATCTTAAAATGAGCCTCCTTAGGTAAGATCTCTGTGATGTACTTTCTTGCAAAGGAGAGAGTGGCATGTATTTGAGTTTCTGGATTAAACTGCAACCCAACGCGCTATCTCCACTATGATGCTATGTCAGCATCAGTTGCAAGAACAACAGCAGCAATTGCAACGTGTTCTCAGAGTAAGACCAAGCCTGCTCTTGCCCTTCGGGGCCCCCTCGCATGCAGCCCCCGCCTCCCTCTCCAGCGCAGCTCACCTCTGTCCTCCTCCTCTCTGCTCCATCTCTCTGGCCTCCTTTCATTTTCTCAGATGTGTTGGACCTTCTCTGTCTCAAGGCTTTTGTATTTGCTCTTCCTCCTGCCCGGGATTCTCTTTGCCCGGTTTTCCCGTGACTGGCTCATTTGTGTCCTTTGGGTCTCAGATCTGCTTCCCCTTCTCAGAGTGGTCTTCCTTGAATGGTGACCTCCCATAGCAGGGCTCCTTCACACCTCGGTTCATTTCCTGCATAGCACTCGCTGCTGTCTGTAATGACTTCATGTGTTTGTTTACTTATCATTTGCCTGCCTTCCCCCCAGCAGACCTAAGTTCCTGGAGGGCAGGGGTCTTGTCTGTCCAGTTCTTTCATGCATCTCCAGTGCCCAGCACAGCATTTGGCACATAGAAGACACTTGGTATGTGAGGGAAGGAAGAAAGGGAGGGAGGGAGACAGGAAGGAGTAAACCAATACTAAGTACCATACCCAGTGCTTTATATCACCGTTGCATCTTTATAACATTCACTGTTGATGCATGGGGAAACTGAGGTCCAGAGGGTTTCAGGGACTTGCCCAAGGTCAGAATCAGTAACAAAGAGCTGAGACTTGGTCTCAGTCTACCTGCCTGCACAAGTTCCTGCCAGAGTCAGGTCTGAGGTTATAGTTCAGTCTTCAGTTTGTGCCTTATCTGCACCTTCACAGATTTATTAGTAGGACATATTTTGTTTATTCCTGTGGCTCAAAACTTTTTGTCTGTGACCTTTTGTCCGGATCATTTCCCACTACTTTGTGCAAAAGGACTTGGTGGTAACAAAGAAGTGCTCCAGGAGAAGGATATTTTGGAGGGAGTTGTAGACATCTTGAGCATGAGGATTATAGATGATTCTTATTTGAGAAGTAATGCACATCTCAAAGTCTAGTTTTTGGAAAACAAAACAATAAAAATAACTATAGCAGCCCTTGGAAAGTGGGCCAGGCTCCAGACGACATTGGTAATGCTCCAGTAACAACACTTTTCCCCCAGTGGCAGGAGCTTCGGAGGTTAATACGTGTGGGTGCAGCGGCAGCTTTGCAGTGTCGCTGAGATCTCTGCGGCAGCCACACTTCTGAGACTAGAAGACTGACAAAGGATGCTCAGCAAATTGGTTCGAAAAGAGATAAATTACTGTTTTACAAAGTATATAATTATATACCTGGAAACACACACATTAACCACCAGAATGCCTATTAGAAATATTATGAGTATCCAGTAGAGTGCAGAGTATCCAGTAAGAAAAGAAACAATCAGTGGGTTTCCTATAAACTATAAATAACCGAATATACTGGGGAAGATCACCTTCAAAATAGTTATAAAACAGACTATAAACTATGTAGGAATAAACTTTAAAAGATGTATTAAGAATCTATTTGAAGAATACTGTAAAACTTTCCTTTTGAGGTAATTTATTTGGCTGAACAAAGAGACCTGCACCTCAATAGCAAAGCACAATGTTACAAAATTGTGAGTTCTTCCCATTATTTAGAAAATTAAGGCAGTTCTAGTTAGTCTTTCCACAAGATCAGAATGGGTCAAGGCACAAGAGAATGTTGATTTAAAAGGTTGAGGGATTAAAATATTGCTAAATAATACAAAGCTGCACTAATTAAAACATTGTGACATTGGCACAAGAATAGATACATTGTGGAAAGCTCCAGAAGAGAGCCAATTACAAGTAACAGGTTGACGTGATAAAAAGTAGCATTTCACATCTCTAGGGAAAGAGATGATGTCACAAATGTTTCTGGGGATGTATGCTAACCATTCAAAAAGAAAGATATGAAAACTTAATGACATCCTAAAATAAGTTCTAGCTGATTGGATCATTTTTCAAATGGAAGCATAAAATTTCTTGAAGAAAATATAGATAACTGTTTATATAACTTACAAAAAGGAATAATTGTAACATTCAAGAAAAAACCGGAAAGGAAAACAGACACATAAAATTTATAATTTTCTGAACGTTACAAAAATACACTGTAAAGAAAATCCGCAGGGAATATTTGCCAATATTTGAATCCTAAAGAGGATTCATGTCTTTAATAAAGTACTCTTAGAAACCAATAACAAAAATTTTCACACACCAGTAAGAGAACTTGCAAATTATTTGAATAGCTATGTCAAGATAACAACTAACTGTGGTCAATAAAAATAGAATAAGCCTTGCTGGTCATCAAAGAAATGCAAATTGATGCAAGATATCATTTTCATTGATCAAATTAGTGAAGATAAAAATAAGTGTTGTTGTACAAAGTAGATAAGGTTGGAGCTTTGTATCATTGGGTGTGTAAGTTGTTACAACTTTTATGAGAGCCATTTGGTAATATTCATCATAAGGTTTTAAAATACTCTGCTTACTCATTGACCCAGAAATACCACTTCTAAGAATTTATCCTAAGGAAATAAGCTTGGGTCAAGTCTTGATTTGTGTCAAGACTTAGCTATGATGATGTTCATTGCAGAAAGATATTTATCAGGAAAACTCCAAGCATTGAGATGGTGAGAGGTGCTGGGGAAGGTTTAGAATTGCTTTGGAACGGATGGACAGGGGCTGTGTCCATATTACTGGACACATGGAACATTTAGCACTCAGGTCACTGGCTGAGGGTCAAAGGAATTGTACATATAAATGGCAGTGATGCATTTGATGGTCTATCCTTTGGGGGTTGTTTTGTTTGTTTTCCATTTTGACGGAAGCTCTTCAAGTTTGTATCTTTCACATTACTGTGAATTGAAGGCCAAATTTACGGTTTTGCTCTTGAACATCTGCTTAGGTTTGGGTAGTACTAGTGGACATAATCATTTGCTTGAATTTCTAATTTGTGTTGGTCCTCAGATTATACTTGTACAAACAAAAAGTGGAGGTTTTTCTCTTCCTACTGCTCTACCCAGTTTTGCATTTTAGAAGGATCATCCAACTTGCAAATATTTTTCTGCAGACACAAACAGATGACTGGACAAACAGAAAAGAATGCTTTTTCTTTGATGTGGTAAGCTGAATAGTGGTCTCTCTAAAATGTCCACATCCTGAGCCCTGAACTTATAAATATGTTACCTTACATGGCAGAAGGGACTTTGCAGGTTGATTAAATTAAGAACCTTGAAATGAGATTATCCTGGATTATCTGGGTAGACCAATGTAATCAAAAGGACCCTAATGAGGCAGGAGGGTCAGAGTGGGAGATGAGGGTAGCAGAGACGGAGTGATGCTGCCGGAGCCAAAGACTAGTCCTGGCAAACTCTAGAAGCTGGAAAAAGCAAGAATCCTTTCTCCCTCTAGAGTCTGTGGAAGGAACCAGTCCTGATGACACCTTGATTTTAGCCCCATTAGACTCATTTCAGACTTCTGACCTCCAGAACTATAAAATGATTAATCTGTGTTGTTTTAAGTCACTAAGTTTGTGGTAATTTGTTATAGCAGCAGTAGAAACCCAATACATTTGGAAAAGGAGGAAAAATCAAACTTATACTTGAGCCATGGTGATACATCAGTTAATCCTGAGTGAGAAGTTCAGAGACCTGGATTCTGGACACAACCTTGGGAAGTCACCTCTCTAGATGTTTATCTTCATTGTTAAGGTTGTCTTCTTGCTCTAAAGTTCTGTTCTTCCTTAAGCATTTGTTTACCATCATTAGATACGTCATTGTTATGACATTGATAAGTATGGGTGAGGCTGGTGAGTAGATTTTAGTTTATTTGTTTTGGAAGCTGGCTATGCTATTGTTAGCATTTTCCTTTTCGGGGTGTATGCCTGAGTGTGTGCTATGTTCTCATATGGAGGATCTGGAATATGGCAGTGAGGCCCGTGGAGGCAAGAGAAGACATACGTAGAGGTTAGAAGCCATTAGAACTACAACAAATGGATGGCAAAGTGCACCTGAGATTGGGCATGCAAGCCTCACAGAGTCTCCCATGTGATCTGAGATCTTTCTAGAAGGATTTTTCTAGAAGATCCCTCCTACTCAGACCCCTAGTCCAAATTGCTGCAAAATTTTGCACATACAGAATGAGAGGTTTGAGGTTAAAATGTCACATCAAGGCACTGCAGTGGAACAGCCCAAGGGTCCACAGCCACTTGTGTAGCAGACCCCCAGGACCTGCCCAGAAGGGAGAGTGGGCTTTATCCAGTCTTCTCTCCTCATGTGCTGTCTGCTCTCTGGCCTTCAGAAGGCACACAGTAAATGTTGCTGAAGAAAAAAACTGTTGGAAACATTAACAGTGAGAGTTATCACTTGATACCACATGTATGCATGTGGAATAACTTGGTACGTGGGCATTTGGGCGTTTTATCGCATGCATTCTTTCCTCTACGATAAGCACAGAACCATAATCAATATCCATTACTGTTTGAATATATTAAAGATAAATATATACATGTAGTTTTCAAATTGTGTTTGTGCCTATAAGGAATCAGTGCTACATTTAAAAATGAGAATGAATTAATCTTATCACCACTGAGAACAAACTACTGTAGAATTTAGCATTCACACCAAAAGCACAGCTGTTTTTATCGGGGAATGACATGAAAGACACCTTTGTTTCTCGGAGCACATTTGAAGCACAATTGGTGATTGAGAAACATGCGAGGGGGTCATAGTTATAACTTGTTATCCTAACGTTTGGAAAGGTTGTGAAATGGAACTGGGGTTTTGTAGTTAAACCTGGGAATATGGAAAGCCCCTACTTTACGCAGATTCAGTTCCATCATCAAAAGGGATATCAAGGTGAACAAAATAGCCTATTACAGTGAAAAGGAAAAAACAAAATCCCAGACTTGGTTAGCCAGACAGTCTTGGATCCCTGCCATGGCTCTGATGCCAACCAACAGAACAACCTTGGGCAAGTCACTTAACCTCTTGAGTCTGTTTCCTTGCCTTTTACATGGGGAAAATAACACATGCCTGCTTGTCTGGTAGTGGTAAGAAATAGGGGTGGTGGCTGACACATGCAGCCACTCCTCCATACCTGCCTCCAAAGGACGTACAATCCTATTGAGAAGATGCCAGGACCATGCTCCACTGTCCATGATCCAAGACAGAGCTCATTCATTCCTGCTCTAGAATCCTCTCCCCTCGGCCCCACCTTGGCCAGGTGTTGAGAAGGAAGTGCCGCATGCGGGTACCTGTCCAGGCCATGGTAGGCTGTGGAAGGCTCCAGTCAGCATGAGATGAGCTCTGTTGCTCTTCTTCTCCTTCTGCACCACTTTTTGTGTTGAGTCCCAAGGTTTTGTCTACAGTCTCATTTCCTTTCCTTTGTCCTTCTTGACGCCTTCATTTTTCTCTCCCAAGTACTACCATAAGTTGGAGTGTGGGTTCTAATTCACCCAGGTATAAGGTCCTATGAAGGTATGGGATGACTTGCTCGTGGTTTTTCTCTTCCACAGCAAGTTTTCTCTTCTGTAGTAAGATTTCCCACACAGGTAAAAAGCTCAGTTAATATTTGGTGAAAAAAATTGTAGAATCGAAGCTCTCACCTACAAGATGCTGGAGATATACCTTTGTGCAGCTCATGTCCTGGACTTTGTGCTCACCTTATCCATGCCATGTGGACTGGTGCCCTGGGAGTGCCCAAGGGATGAGGGTAGGAAACTGACAGAGCCATGGTGTCATGGTGTCTTCTACATGGCAGGAAGCTGTATGTGAGCCTTTTCTCAAGGGGTCAGAGAAGAGCAAAGAGGAGCCTTTCACTCATCAGAGTAGAACTCTTCCAGGAAGGAAAATGGTACCAACAGTCATGTGCTCAAGACCTTGTTATGCCAGTGTCTCCAGACTGGCTGGGGACAGGGTGAGACAGAGACTTTTCACAGTGTCCACTTGTGTTCCTTTTGAATTTTCAAGAAGATAAAGGGAATGAATGCTTTTAAAAACCACATTTCATACAGGCCAGTTCACAAGGAGACTCATGGAAGCACAAGCAGGCTTTGGTGGAGCCACCTAGAATAGAGCAGGTCTCCTTTGCACATGCATGGTAGAGTGACTTCTGCATCATGTCAAGCTGGAAAGTTTGGTTTGGGTCTTGGAGGGTCATTGGTCCCCTGTATGCTACTGTACTGAAAGCCACTGGTCCTGGCCAACCTCCTGACACCTCATTGGTGGCTGCCTCAATGTGGGTTTGTCCTGGAGGGCTCCATTCCAATGCCATTCCTGACACTGCATACCTGGAGCCTGAATCCTGAGACAGACACCATCCAGCAACTCAGGTTCTTATCCTCAGCTCCATTTGCAGACAACTTGCCTAGTTTCTGGTGGGGCCGTGGGAGCTAACAGTATCTTCTTTAGAAGTTAAATTAAAGGTGGGTGGGTGGGTATGCGAACTCCATGCTGCCCCTGGGCTTGGAATACTGAATACTGACCGTTTTTTCCTCTGTCAGTTCCCACTGAATATGGTCATGTAAAACCTGATATGATTGGGGAAACCTGAGCCAGGAATCACTTATATTTTCCTCAATCTGTTTTATGAATGGCTTGAATTGAAAGGAAAGGCACTAAATGGTACACAGACATGTCTACACTTTGCTGTAGGCCTGCTCCAGAACCAGATAAACGTGTCAAGTGCGGGAAGCACCGTAAGCTAGACTTGGCTTTGGGGCTGACATCCTGCCTAGGTGGCTGGAACGTTAGGGAGATGCCTTTTCATAGCTCACCTATGAGTTTAAAGCAAAATAAGGCAGGAAGTCAGAGAGAGACCAATTCATACCCTCTTGATTATTTACTCAACATGATGCTGAAAGACATTTGTGTTTTTTGGAAGTTCTATCCCCTGGCAGTGAAATAAAACCTCCTTTCTGGGCTAGAAAGATTGATGTCCAACTACATTAAAGGAGTGTGTGAGTAAAAGGAAACTCTGTATTCTGCAAGTGAACACAAGAACTTCCACTGTGCTTATGTAACCGTGGTGCAAAGAGCATTATCAGACCCGAAGTTTGCAATGCAAAAATAAAATTGTTCTAAGAAGACTGAAACACAGAAATATTACCACTTACCATGGTTTCAAAACTGTTAGATGAGGAGGGTTGTTGTTTATTAGTCGTAAGATTAGAAAGAAGATAGGAGAATGAAAGGGTTATCTTTGAACTGCACTGAAGGGTGATTCAACCTTGTTTTTGTGTTTCTCCTCTGAAGTACACCAATTATTGACGCCCTATGGGAAAGGCACGTCAAATCAGGGCTTATATGTTCAGTTTCTTCTCAATGAATTTTGCTTGTTTGCAAAGCTTTCTATGGTTCCATTTATAGTCCAGGAAGTAATTTCTTAATTTTTTTCTTTTAATCTATTTTAATTAATTCTTAATTCTTTTAGTCTACACTAGACCAGTGTTCTCAAACTCCGCTGCATATTAGAATCACCTGGGGAGTCTTAAAAAAAATCCCGTCGTCCCAGCTGCACCCCAGAACACTTAAATTGTAATCTCTGGGGGTGGACTCAGGCATGGTACTTTTCCAAGGTGATTCTGACTGCGGCCAAGATTGAGAAGCACAGTACCAGAGCAGCACCTGTCAAACAAGATGTGTACATAGCCCTCCGGGGAAGTGTGTGTGGGGGTGGAGGGGGGTTCTGGTTAAAATGCAGGTTCTTTATCAGCAGCTCTGGGATGGGGCCTGATGTCCTCCATTTCTAACAAGCTCCTGGGCAGTGCCAACGCTGCTGGTCTGTAGACCACACTTTGAGTAGCAGGATCCTAGACTGGAGAAGAGAATTTAGAGCTAGACGCTCGATTGTAGACATAGGGATTATAAAATGCCATGCAGGTTCTCACTTATCCCTCCCTTGTAAACATACAGCAAAGCCACCAGAGTCCATTGTCTTCCTTTTCCTGTAAAGTTTTTTCTCTTTTATTATTTGCAAACCCTAAAGGAAAAGCCCCTCTTTCTCAGACATTGCCTGATGGTTTTCTTGACCTTGAGAAAATCAGTCATCCCCAAGTTGGAGACTGGGGTCCTTCATCCTTGAGTGGGTGGCCGGGTGCCGCAGTCTAAAGGGTGGCGACCTGTGTTCTCTGCTCTGGCGGCTCACCCGGTTGTGGGAACATTCCCCAGGCAGCTCAGGGAACCCTGGTCTCATGCTTCGTCTGGTAGGGAAGAGAGATTTTAGTAAACACTGCGTGGGAAGAGGAATGAAATGGGCAGAGAATAAGGTTAAGGAATGGGTGTGTGAAACGCCAGGTTGAGCGAGGCCAGGGTGCCTGGGAGCAGCATTCCAACACCCACCTCTCTAACAGCTGGTGGGAGAAGGCGCTCACCTGCCCAGGGAGGCAAGTGGTGCAGAGTACATGTGCCCAGGAGGGCTGACAGGGCCCTGGCCACACTGGCATAGCTCTGGGTGCACAGCCTGTCTGTACCTCACTCTGGGGCCTGGATGTAGAATGAACCAGCAGCTCCTGCCAGTGCCTCCCATTCTGGGCACTCCAGGACAGGTCTCCGTGCCCCGTCCTGTCTTCTAGGCCAGGAAAGATCGTCTTACTCTGTGCCCTTCATGCCCTCTCAACTCCTAGAAAGGTCTGAGTCAAGGCCAAGACTCCTAAGTTAATTTACCTTGATTCTTTGACCATCCTTTGGACCAAGGCCGTTTTACGACTGGGTTGGACTTTCTCAACAAGGCCCTCTCTGTAGAATGGGTGGATTCTGTAGAACTGCTACCCAAGACTGACCTATGAAACAGACGTATGTTAAGTGGCTCAAACTCCATTTTCCTGTGTTGCTGCTCTCTAGTCAAGAATATGGTGGTTCCTGCTGTCCAACTGCATCAGATCTGATCTGCCCCCTCGTCCCCCTCCACCGCCACCCATGCCTCTGGACCTTTCCACACACACTCAGCATTGGGGAACTGACTCTACGTTTGCTGTGCCTTTCAGGATCCCATGTTCAAGCTCACCTTCTCCAAGAAGCTTTCTCAGATTAAATTAGCTGCATTTAAACAATCATCCCTTTATTCTTTGCTCATTCAGCACCTAAGCATACCATTCATAATAGACATTATGTTTTAATTTCTATGAGATTCCATCCTCCTCAAAGGGCTCTCCCATCCACCATCTCGCTTTTGATAGAATCCTAATTTTAATATGAAAGGAACTTTGGCAATATGGGGGCAACTCATTTTACAGAGGAGTAAACTGAGACCCAGGCAAGGGAGCAGTTTGGCCAAAGTCATCAAGTGTGGGTATCCTTGCCACCGCTAGGACCCAGGCTGCCAACTCAGTGTTTGGTGTTGCCATCCTTCCAGCCCTGGAACATCCCTGCAGCCTCCAGTGCACACTCTTGCAGCAGGCCAGCGTGGCAGGAGGCCTTTGCATATCCTATCAGGGATGGTTAACACTAAGCCGAGGGCGTTACAGAGAAATAATAAATCCAGCAATGATTGTCATGTGAAGGAGTTCCATGGAACTTTACTGCAGGATACACAAAGGAGATCTGAATAAATGAAAAAGCATAGCATGTTTGTGACTAGGAAAACTTTAATATTTAAATGGGCCAGTTACCTCTAAATTAATTTATAATGTCATCTCCAAAAGATTTGGATATGGGGGAGACAACTTGTAAATGATTCTAAAGTTCATCTGGAAAAAAATAAAGATGAGAATATCTGTTTTTTAAAAAATGAGGGAGAATGACAAATTTGTACTACCAGATATTAAACCATATTACAAGGTTACAGTAAATAAAATGGTTTGGTACTGGTCTAGAAATAGACGGAACCTCAATGGAACTAAATAGAAAGACCACAAAATAAGTATTTAGTGTATGATAAAGATAACATTTCAAATCAATAGGGAAATGATGAACTATTCAATAAATGGTGTTGGGAAAATTGGCTGGCTATTTGGAAAATAATAAAGAACACACTAAACACTAAGATAAATTATAGATGGTTTAGAATTAAATGTAAACAATAAAATAGAAGGAAATGTATGTAAATATTTATATAATCTTAAGGAAGAGAAGGCCTCTAATCATAATGCTGAGGTGACTTTTGCATAAACAAAATGAAGACACAAATAACAAATTATTTACTATATATATATATATAAAACATGATACAGAGATCATTATTTTAGAGTTCTTACAAATAAACAGGAAAGAACATATCAGTAGAAAAATGGGCAAAAGTTATAAATAGCTAATTAACCAAAGTTGAAATACAAATGCTAGTAATCATAGGAAAAAACATTTGACATAAGTAATCAAGAAAATGCAAATTAATGAGATTCCCATATACCTCCATGAATTGGCAAAGAGGAAAATGAAAGATAATATCCAGTGTTGGGAAGGATAAAAGAAACATTTATCTCCTCCTTAGGGGAGTGTAAATTGTTACAAATGTCCTGGAATGCAGTTTGACAATCTGTCTTAGAAGTCTCAGAAATGAGCATTCGTTTGTCACACTAATTCTGCTCCCAGGAAAATAATCATAAATGTTCATGAACAGACATCTATGTAGAAGGATGTTCAGTTCTATATTATTCACAAGAGTGAGATTGGGAAGCTGTCACAATGTCCAACAAGAGGAGACTGGTTAACGAAATCTGTCAGTGGAAAACTTCAACCGTTGAAGATTGCCTTGTACTGTAGTTCTTACTGAGTTGGGGAAATGTTCCTGATTGTATCACTTTATTTCCTGATGGGGAGTGAGTCGGGGCACAGAATAAAGACAAAGGTTACACTCCAAAGTGCTAACAGGTTATCTAGGAGTGATGGGCTTACAAGTGACTTAGGTTTATCTTTCTTTGTGGTTTTCTGTTCTCCCAAGTTTATGCCTGGAACATGTGTTGCTTTTGCAATTTCAAAGTTATTAAAACAAGAAAAAAAGAGAGAGAAGGTGCAGTTGTAAGAACCTGGGTGGGATTTACTCAGATGTCTTTGAGAGACTGCTTAGGAGCTTGTGACTGGGGTCTGGCAACACTGAGAGAACACCCTAGAGGGACCCAAACAAGGACCAAAGGAGGTGAAATGTCCTGCCCTTGTTTCCTGGGTCCTTCTTCCCATAAGGACTGGGGTGGAATAGATCTGAATGTTCATTGTTTCACCATGTTGGTCTAGAGAGGGCATTTTTGCTATGTTGTCTGGAGGAAAATATAGACTTTCTTCATTTTTAGGAAGTATCCCATAGATAGGTACATGCAGAAAAGATCCACTCCAATGGGAGTAGAAAGCAATGACTTCCTGACTTGGGAAGCTAGGAAAAATATATTCCATACACATGAATTAAGAGACTTACTATGTGAGCTTTTGCCTTTCACCTCCATCACCTTGACACCTGGGAGAGTAGAAGATCCTAAGAGTTCTCAGTTCCAGGAGGAGGCAATATGGTCATGAATTGTGACTTCCTCATGAAAGGACAGTGTTGAACCTGATGCAGCTAATTAGTAGGTATCTGGTTTTTCTTTCCATCCATCTGAGACATGATGGAGAATGGTCAACACAGACAGCCACCTAAGTGGAGTTGTTGCTTATATAAACATCATATATAACTATGACCATGGCCTATAAAGATTCCAGCAAGAGATGGACTGTAGCATGTAAAGACAGGAAAGTAAGTTTATGTTTGGCAAAAGAGCCACCCAGCTGATCAGTATGTCCTTAAAAGGAAATATGGGGGAAAGAAAGATAAAGATTCAAATAAAACTGTAAAGCTAGATACTATAGAGAGGGTGGCAGGTATAGTTTGAAAACTAAGAAGCACTCAGCCCTTTGAATTGATTCTCAGTTACAATATTGAATTTACTTTTAAATTTCATAAAACAATAAAGGAGGCTATAAAGTTATGTTTATCAATTTAGGAAGGGAGAGCTTGAGTTAAGAAAGAACAGTAATGATGCAGAACATAGCGTTACTATAAACAATGCTTAAAACCTCAGGTAGCTATAGATTTAGAGCTCACTTTAGGGGCAGTAAATGGACTAAAAATTTCAAATTTAATGCCCTGTGGCCTTATTAGGGAAATGTTTCTGAGAAGCTGAAATAAATGGATGAGTCCAGTGAATTGACTGGGTGATTCCAAGAGGCTGTGTGTTTCGAGACTTGGTGGGAAGGAACGTAATTGGAATAAGTCATTGGAAGAATATGCCTTGTTCTGGAGTACATCAGCTAGAGTTCTTTGGTTGCAGCAATCAATTCTGGCTAACTGGAACAAAAGCAACCTTGTTGGAAGGCTGTTGGAAGCCCACAAAACCAACGAGAAAGCTGGAGAATTGTACTTGGAAGTGAACAGTAACCGAGGTGGCTCCAGGGAGCCATGAATTGGAATCACAGAACCCATCTCAGAACAGGAACTGTGCTCAACATGCCGCAGTTGTAAGGCATGAACTCCACCTGTATTATCTCTTTGTCTTCTCAAGATTCAAATTCTAGGGGGAGAGGATATAAGGGAGGGTAGGGCATGTGATTGTGGCCATAAACCAGTGTAAACCCACAGTGGAAAAGGTAACTCCACAAAAGAAAATCTCGGTGCTGTTAGGAAGTGGAGAAATGTTTGCCTGGCAGCCCCAAGTTGTTGAGCACAAGCTCAACAGAGACATGGATGTTCGATTCAAGATATAACAGGAGGGAATATCAAAAGTGATATCATCATGGATCAAGTCTATGGATAGGTGGTTTATCCAAGTAATTAATACTGTTTGGGTCCTGATTACAAAGTAGTCATAAGGACAGAATGTGGTTTGACAGCAAACTCCAGATTGGTACGTTTTCTGGAAATCTCAGCATGGCACAAATTGGACACCTGAAAAATTCTTTACATACCTGTTGGTAGTGCGATTACTCAGAAGGGTGAGAAGACAACAGGGACACCTGCTTCTTTGAATGGAGTCTTGACCAGAAAGGATAACAGGTTGGTATCTGTATGTGTCATTTTAGTTTGTAACAGTGAAAGAAGGAAACATTAGGCATAGTTCAACTTCAGGAAAGCCAAGTCTACAAAAATTCAGAGAAAAACCGGATGTGATCCCCTGTGTAGGATTCGAAAAAGGAATATGGTGTGGGGAGGTTGGGAGGTTCATAATGGTTCCAAGCTTATAGTCAGAGAGTGCATGGGAAAGACAAGGAAAGCACATTTAAAGAAGCCCCAAGTTCATCTGCAGGGGGAGTTCTCTGGTGTACCGTTGAATAAGTTGTGCAGAAATCAAAGAAAGACATGTCCCAAGAGGTATGACAAAGAACAGTACGGAATGGCACTCTGTTGAGTGAACAACCAGGTTGATGCCTCCTGGGTGGCATGTGTTATGCTGGGTTCTGGCAGGTGTTTACGAGAATGTCAGGAAAACTGAAGGACAGAAGAAACTGAGGATTGCCCACGTGGCTACTGGCCACACACAAAAAGGGATTTTTAAAGTTATATTTGGGAACAGACAGGTAAGAAAGGAAGGAATAAGTCCATTCTTTGGTGCAGATAGAATAAGGTTAGTGCAGAACCAGGAAAAGACTACCACTGAGTATAATCTTGTTTTCATGTTTTCTGTCAAGGAGAAGGGTCTTCAAACTAGACAAGATAAAACAAACACAGTAAATAAGAAACAGAAGGGCAAATGAGGATCCTCGTAAAAGACCACTTAATGCCATAAATGAATTTATTTTCAAAGGTGCAGATGAATTATACCTTAGTATACTGAGGAAACTTGCCCTAAAAATTGTTCCATCCCTGTCGGTAATTTTTAAGAAATAGTAGTAAATGTGAAAACTGCTCAGAGGGTAGAAAAAGACTAACATGATTCTGACTTTAAATAAGTAAAAACACCTGAAGATTCTTTAGACTGTAGATGATAATACTTGGTGATACTCCAAGAAAACTCTAGACCAAATTATTTCAGGAGGTAGAAAATGAATACTTGGGTGCCTGAATGAATCCACCAAAAATGAGTCACAGCAGACTAACTTTATTTCTTTTTTAGTGTTATAGGACTGATGAGGGAAATACTGCCAGGGTAATGCTTTCGAGATAATACAATTTGATTTCAACAAGGCACATGACTAAATCAAAGTATTCAGTAGGACAGAGTGGAGAAATGTGGGTTGAAAGGGTAGCTGGTCAGTAAGATGGAATAATGACAGTAACCTCCTTAAATGAATAGATCCCCAGGCATACCCTACATGGGTTCATCTGTGAGCTTTTGGGAAGGACAGGAAGTTTTTAACGAGAGCATCCCCAGAAAATGTTTGCTGATGTGTTCATGTTGACCTGGGAGAGGACCTATAGGGTATGCCAACAGGATTTGTCTTCCTTTCCTGTTGAGAATTTTATGAGCAAATTGAAAAAAGACATATAAGGCAAATTTATCAAATTTAGAGGTGACACAAAGCCCAGAATGATAGCTTAAGTGTTGGATGATAGAATAAAAACTCAAAGGGGGGGAAAAAAGTATTGAGCTAGAACGATGGATCAAAGCCAAGCAACCAGATTAAATTGAACAGTGATACACTTAACAGTATTTAGGTTAAGAAGATTGAATTAATTAGGAAGGATATGAGGCCAAGTTTGACAGCAGTTTGTGTGGAGAAAAGCTAGAGGCTGTAGCTGACCACAAACTTATATAATGAAATAGCATGCCAGGACTGCTAGCAAAATTGACAGAGATTTAAGTTATGTTAGTGTAGAAATCAGGTCATGGGAGATGGACTTCATCTTGTACTCTGTTCCCATAGCCCAGAGCTTTAAAGTATGGGCTCTGGGGTTACACTGCCTGTTTTTGGATTTCCCTTCTGTGTTTTCCTAGTTCTATGCTTTTGGGCAAGGCCCTAAACCTCTCTAAACTATATTCCTCAGCTGTGAAATGGGTAGAATAATAGAACTATGTCACAGGGCTTTTATAAGAATTAACTTAGGTAGGACATGTAAAACTCTTAGCACAGAACCCAACATCTAAAGCATTTCGTAAATGTTCTTGTTATAGTTGTTATTGTGGTTGTCGTTACTCTGTAGTGGACTATTTTAAGAAAGACGCTAAAAAAATGACAGAATCTGTTGTGAGGTAAAAAGTTTACAGACTTTCTCACTTAAAGAGTATTTATAGGAACTTGGAGTGTATATTAGTTATTTATTGCCGTGTGACAAATTACCCCAAAATTTAGCAGCTTAAATCAATAAATGTTTATTTCACATAGGTTCTGAGAGCCAGGATTCAGAAGCAGCTTAGCTGAGAGGTTCTGGTTCAGGGTATCCTGTAGAGGTTGCCGTCAAGATGTCAACTGGGGCTGCACTGGCATCTGAAGGCTTGACTGGCGGCCAGATAACTTTTGGCTGGAGGCCTCAGTTTCTTGCCACATGGGCCTCTCCATTGAGTGTCCTGTTGACCTGGCAACTAGCTTCCCCCAGGAAGAGAGAAGGAGAGCAGGACAGAAGTTATAGTCCTTCTATGACCTAGCCTCTGCTGTCACATACCAGGCATATTCTGTCGCTCACAAAACCAACCCTTTAGACAGTGTGGAAGGGGACTTCACAAGGCCATGGCTACCGGGATATCAGCAGGTGGGGAACACTGGGAGCCATCTTGGAGGCTGGCTGCTACAGAGAGTTTATCACCACGAAGACTCAGAGATTTGATAGCGGACTGCAGATATACAGAAAGACTGTTGACTAGAAGAGGGAAACTGACTCTGTGTGGCTTCTAAGGACAGAATTCAAACCAATAGGCAGAGAGGTCTCAGGGAGGCATGTGCCAGCTTGGTTTAAGGAAGAACCTCCTTGCGAGAGGTTGCCCCAAATAGAATGAGCTGCCTTAGAGGGTAACGAGCCCCTGAGTACTAGAAGGGTCATGCACAGTCAGGGTGCTCCCTCTCAGGGACACCATATGGAAAGGCTCTGGGCTGGCTAGAAAGCTAGACTTGAGCACCTCCAACTCTGTGATATTTGGTTTCTAGGTTAGGGAAAAATTTTGTGAAATGGGGCCCTTTAGGGTTTCATTTCTATTATTTTACTTTTGATGGAAAAGAAGTGTTTCATCAAAATATAAGATCTTTGTTTCTGAACCAGTATGGCTTAGAGAAACTATTAAGAGGTAAAATGACCCTGGTGTTTCTGAAATCCCCTAACATTTCTTCTTTTAAGAGCAAAGTTCTGACATGGTTGGTTTATGCTTAGCCTGTGGGGTTTAAACCAAGAATTCCCAACTGTTTATGAGGCAAAGCCTTTAGATCATGGAAGGAGCCGGAACACTGGCACTGAGTTTTCTCTTTGGGAATCCCAGCAGACCTTTGAGAGAGGGATGAGGATGCAGCTCTGGGGGATATTGGCCAAGTAAGGCTCAGACATCCACTGGGGGAAACCAGGCTATTCTTTGAGCAGGCAAATGTACTTGCTGACACTTTGCTGGGGATTCCCATAGGGAGAACTGAGAATGCACTTATATTGGAAATAGCCTTCTGGAGAAACTTTCTAAATGGTGGTGAGGCACTGTGACATTGGTCACCCTGCATGTGTATAATGTGGAAAATGTCTGTGGGAAAATGAAGGGAGGCTTGAGCATACCACTTTTACTCCTGCTTTCTCCCATCTGCCCTTGGATGCTCATTAAAATGAGTGATCAGTGGAATATGAAACTATTTCTAAACTTATATCGGTACAGTTACACACCACATAACGACGTTTTGGTCAATGGACCGTACATATGATGGTGATCCCATAAGATTAATAGCATATAGCCTAGGTGTGTAGTAGGCTGTACCATCTAAGTGTGTGTAGGTACACTCTATGATGTTCACACAGTAACAAAATCACCTAACGATGCATTTCTCAGATCGTTTCTCTGTCATTGAGCAATATGACTGTACAAGAAACTCGGAAGAATTTCTGCCAGTGAATATGAGGATGGGACCCATCCTGCCCCAGTGAAGCCACCATCTCTCCAGAAGATGAAGGGATTGTCATTAGTAGAATTACACCAACAGCCCAACCTTGGAAGGCCAGGATATGGGGGTGATGGTGGGCCATGAGGCAATGGGCTGAGGAGGTCCATCTGGATCCTATCAACACCTCAGGAAAGGACACCAGTCAGGGCCACAGTGAGTGATGAACTTGGCCAGCTCTTATCCTGGCTTGGCATGGGTGCCTGGCAAATGAGGGAAGAAAAAAAACAACCTTCTGGCCCAAAGATAAAACCCTCTGCTGTACTTGTTCTGTCTCCTGCTTCTACCAAACAAATTCCTCAGATATTTAAAGCCAGTATATTTAAACTTTCCCTTTTCTATCTTTATCTGGGCCCAAAATATTGGACAGAGCCACACAGTCTCTGATGGAACCTACTTTAACTCCCCATCATACTCTACAAACTAGATCTTTGTCTGTAAAGATGATGATGCAAGAAATTACTGGCCACATGAAAAGATTCATTATACAAGAAGAATGTTCTTGAGGAATTTCAATGACTGTCTCTACTTCTAAGAAATGAGAGAGGATGGGTAATCTCTAATTTGTGTTTTCTAGACTGAAGCTGACATTGCATCTATGAAACCACAGCAGGGAACTATAAGTAAAACACAGCTGCAAGGAGACGAAAAAATATGGCAACCAATTGTGAATTCACAATGGACCAATGAGCAACAGACTGGATATTACAGTAAATCAAATCAGTGGAATTAACAACAACAAAAAAAGAATATCTGGGAAATATCTCCCAAAACTCAAAAGGATACAAAGATAAAATCAATGAGGGAAAAAAATGATGAGAATAAAGAAGTCTGGGAAACAGAACTAAATGATCCAATATTGAGATAACAATAATTCCAAAAGAAAAAAATAAAGCAAACTAAGGTCGGCATAATCATCAAAGAAATAATTAAAGAGAGCTTTCTTAAGCTGAAAAAGACTTGTCTTTAAGACTGAAGGCATTAGCTTTCCTTGTAACTTGACAAGTTTTCATGACAAACAAAAGTCTCATGAGCATCCAGGTGAAAATCAAAACAGATTACTAAAGGAATATGGTAAAGCCGCCTTCAGCCTTCTCATCCACTACAAGCCAGAAGTCAGTGACAGGAGAACTAGGGGTCTGCAGATTGTGACCCAAGTTGTCATTCATATGCAAAGCCGTGAACGTGGATGAGAGCACAGAAAGATATTCTCAGACACATAATACTTCATTATTTAGGCACACCCCACACGTGTCCTTCCTGGGAAAAATGTTCCAAGATCCTCTTCAGCTAGATAACAGCCGTATCAAGATAAAAAGTCCCCAAGTGGAGAAGAGGTGGTATAGGAAACCCAGTGATAATGTGTGTCCAAGTAACTGCTGTCAATTTAGTTATACTAATACAGGTGTCAAAATTAATTATTTTTATATGTAACTTCTATTTTAATGAGGATATGAAATCAGATTATAGTAACTGGTAACTTGAAACAAGAGGAAGGAGGAAGTAAGAGTGTGCTCAATTTCATATTTAATGGAACATCTGATTTCATTCTTAAAATGGATAATTAGAGAAAATAAGTTAAATTTTTTAAAAATTTAAAGATTACCATCAATAGATTAAAAAGAGAGTACATATATTCTAAATTAGTACAAAGGAAAAGAGATCAAAAAAGCACAGTCCCTTAGGCAAAGGACAAAAAAATGAAAACTACTAGAAATGATAAGCATTTGCAAAATGTTCTAGAGTAAAAGTTGTTTTATATGGAATGCAGTAGTAATACTAAAAGATGGATAAAAAGCCCCAATGATAATGAGATATTATCAAGATATTCTGGGTCGGGTGGTCATGTGTGTAGTTGTTTTTTCCACTGGTATTAAGATTTTACAGCTGGTGAGACTCAAGATATGGCCATTTCGAGAAATTGTAGGGTCCTCACCTTCTGCTTCAGGAAGACTAGAGTTATAGTAGTCACGATGCTATCCAGCCTTGGTGATTTCCCAGTAACTTCACATCAGCTGTGTCATTTCCGTCAAAACTGCTGGGCCCGGCTTGCTGTCGATTGTGGCAGCGCTTTGTATTTTGTTCTCAGACTTAGACTTGAAGCAGCCTTTGCTCCATAATATACGTTGCTCAGTTACAAATGCTGATCTCATAAGCAATTAGAGCAAGGACTGGTCACTCCTGGCCCCTAAAAGCCTATTAGCATCCCTGCAGAGGTTTGTGGAGTTGACTCGGCCCCTCTGGGCCGGAAAATGGACAGAGCATACCTTAAGCTGTGGAGCAAGGGTTTCAAAGTGGAGGCTTCCAATCAGGGCCAGATCAGCTTCAGATTCTAAGTGTAAGACATGTTGGTGTTTGGGGGAGGTTCCCAGAAGGGACGATGGGAGAATGGGAGAAAAGCAAATTATTTATTATGAGGATTTCTCCCTCATCAGAAGGTCTAATCAACCTCTAAAAGCTGTTCAGACTTCAGGCTTGCATTAGAATAACACTCCTGCTGTAGCAGATAAACCCCAAATGCTATTGATTTCTTGCTCATGTCAAAGTCTGTGCAGGTGATACTGGCCTTGCAGTCTTTTTTCCAAGTGGTTATTCAAGGATCCAGGCTCTTTCCGTCTTGTGGCTCCTCCCTCCTCCATGCCCTTGGAAGAGTTCTCTGCATTTAGCCAGCAGCTAGGGAAAGAAAAAGGGAGATGTCAGTGGGGAGGTTTTTATGGACCAAACCTGGGAGTGGTGCATATCCCTTCTGCTCACATCCATTGGCCATAACCTGGTCACAGGGTCACACTTACCTGCAAGGCAGGCTGGGAAGTGTAGTCTGTATGCCCAGGAGGGAAAGGAACGGGGGTTTAAAGGAACCTTCTTCTCATTCCCTGCCTACTTCGTAGAGTGGTTTCCCTGCTGTCCTCTTTAAATTAAAAAAGAAAATGACATGAGTGTAGTGATTGGAAATGGAGTGGATCACAGAGGCCTGTTCTTTCTGGGTTGTGTTGTTATTTATAGTGGGAGGGAGTGAGGTTTCTGTGCCTAGAGGCTACGCCTGAGGTCAGCTCTACTGAACATCTTCCATCTGAGCATCCCGTCATCTCTAAATATTTGTGTCTCGCTCCTCCTTATCCACTTTTAATGATAAAACACATGATAGTAGCATGATTTTTCTTATGCAGATTCAAATCTAGGTTCCTAAAGGCCAGTCTTCTATAAAACTATAGTTCTATCTGTGAATAAAACAATAAAAAATAAAAGTTGTTTAAACTATACTTATGTTTATAATAGTACTGGGTTTTAATTTTAGATCATGTGTCTTTTTAAACTCTAAAATGTTCATTTGATAAAATTTGGAAAATTATGAAAGAGAAAATGATCACCCATAACCCCACCATTCTCTTAACATCTCAACGTCTTTCCTCAGGAATATAATCTTGATTGAAGGGCTTTCATCTAAGGGCAACCAAAAATCATCAATATAAAACTCAGATGGGAAAAGAAGGGTTACGTTTTTAGGATGGGACAAAGTTCCAGCCGCCAATTCATATCAATGTTTTTAAGACTGTTGGGCTTTGCCTTAAATTTGCCTCTGGATACCTCTTTTTCCTCATTTAAAATGAGGAGTATCCTTCATCCACCCAAAATGCATCCGCAGACTATAAATGAAAAAGTTCTGAGGGTGTAGAATGTTCTAGAAAACAATCGTCCCAGTAGTGCTTACATGTACTGAGTGTGGAGTGTTTGAAGAATTATGGTTCAAAGACTCAACAAGAGGAAGCATTTTTTCCTAAGGGTAAATTGAGGGTTTCCTGCCACCCACTTTACCTAACAATTTTGATATTAATAAAGAGGAGAACAGAGACACATACAGACTGCAAAGCCAGGTAGCCCTGGGCTCCAACGGGGCTGTTCCTCCAACAAAGCCGAAACAGAATTCCCCATCCAGCAGGACTGGGCTCTCATTCCCAGAGCCGTTCCTGTTCTGGCGCAAAGCTGGCTGATGAAAGCCAAACATAGATATCCTTATTTACTTTGTAAATGGAAATTTGAAGTGAAGTATTTTCAAAATGCTGGTTGACACCCAAGAGGATCTAATTAAAATAAGGGGCTTTCTGGTTTAAAGATATGAAAGAAAGAAGTGAGCTGTCTCTTTGAAATCAAATTATTAAATAGTAAAAGAGAGAGGGGAGGTTTGGCTTTCAGTCTTCAAAGCAAAATCATGACCTACAATTTTCTTAATTGGGTTTTTCTTAAAATTACTAAGGCCGAGGTAGGGATAGAAGGATTGACCGGGGGCCTGGAGAAGGGATTTCTGAGAAGGCAGAGGATCTCAGTGGGGAGGGAATGACCTGTTTCTGGTGCGTTTCCTTTCTATTTCCATCTTATTTTAATCTAGAATGGATCTAGAATGCAGTTTGGGGGCTACTTGGGGCTTGTCGCACATGCTTCTCCCTTCCTCATGCCTTTTTGGGGAAGAGGTAGTGCTGCCTGGGAACTGGGTACAGGTAAGAGGCCACAGTGAAATCTGTGTGCGCAGGCTCTGGTTTTAGCCCACATGTCACATGATTTCACTGAGATTTTATTTTAGATCCTAAAGCCTCTTTGCTAATTAAAGCCATTTTGCCTGGGGAGTTTTAGCTTATTTAATTTTAAAATAGCCCTGAGAATTTCATGGTAATTCCTAATTTGTTTACTCTTCAAATGAAAAAGTTGTCTTAGCCGTGGAAAGTGCCCATAAGGATTTCTTAACCCTCAACTCATTCTCTCACACACACCCGCGCTCTCTCTCTCTCCCTCCCTCCGTCCCTCCCTCTGTCTCTGTCTCCCTCTCCCTCTCTTTCTCCCCCCCACACACACACCCTCACCCTCACAAGTAACAATGTGGTATATTAGAAAGAGCGAGAGTTTTAGAGGTAACCAACCATGAGTTCTGGCTTGGGCTCTGCCATTTACTAATTTAGCAACACTGAATAATCTTAACCTCCCTCCGCTTCACTTTCCTCATCTATGAGACTGGGATAGTAGTGGCTGCCTCACAGGATTTTTGTGAGGAGTAAATGGAATTCTCTGTATAAAATGCTGGGCATAGTGCATGCAGTTAGTAGACAATTTATTAATAGTAGGTACTATTAATAACAGCAGTCATCATCATCATCATCATAGACCACCCTCAGGAAATCCACAGTGGGATCAAAAACTCTAAGCCCAGGTGCTTTGGATGGGATATGAACCTAGCAAAGTATTTCTGTGTTCGTGTTAATTGATTCTCTTCTCCCTGCTGGAATAGAAAAGGGTACCAAAAGTGATGCAAATTCTGCCTTTGCCTTCGAAATAAGCACAAGCAGGATGAACCCCATTGGGGTCAAATACCACCAGTGACTTTCTCTTGAATGTGTATCTGTTTTCCTCTCTCTCTCCCTCCCTCCCTCCCTCCCTCCCTCTCTCTCTCTCTCTCTCACACACACACACATCCACACATCCACACCCACATGTGCTGTGTAATTAGTAACCCATATCTTTGTAGAAAAGTGAAAAATACATTGTCTGCTTCTTTAAGTTTTGTTCCATCACATCTGATGCCCCTTGGGTTTTTACCCAAAAAGAGTAATGACCAGAAGGAGTGAAATGAACTGAGATCTTCCCTTAGGTTCCCCCAGCATCTTGTTTAAAGCTTCAAAAGCAATTCGAGAGTCCATTTCAGCCCTGCTCTGAGCCAGAAGTTCCCGGTCTCTCGGATGTGAGCACCCTGTAGCCAGAGGTGGGGCCTCTGGGGGGACGTTCTTTGTGGGGCAGCTCAGTACCATCCTGTGAACCGGCCCCCACCCTACCTCCAGCTCCTCCTCAATTAACCATCGGCCGTGGATGTATAGAAATCTCTTTTGCATCTATTTATACTTTTCAGCCACTGCTCCTTGTGGAAATAATAAGTTCCATATGTATAGTTCCCCATTCCTCCCCCAAATAAAGTAATACTTCCTCTTGTTTTTCCTAAAAGTGCCCCCTTTCTGATACTAGAAACTGCTCAACAAGTGAAGTGTTCCCTTCCTCACTGCCACATGATTGACACATTTTGGTTATGTGCCCTCACAGCATATGCCCTTCTGGACTTGAATAGTGTCCTAATTTTCTACAGCTCTTTATTCTCTTAAAATCAGAGAGAACTGAGATAAAATTCCAATTCTAGTACTTTCTGGCTACATGTCCATTGGCAAGGCTATCGAAGCTTTAGTTTCATTTTCTTATTTGAAAAATAGAGATTAGTAATGCTTACCCCACAGAGTGGTTTGAGGTTTATTAAGATTGTACAGCATCCGTGCCCTTAAGTGGGGATAGGGGATAGGTGGGGTCTAAAGCGAGTTTAAGATCTGGGAAAGGTGGAGGTCGAAAAGGGTCACAATTAGCCCGTGTTGGAAAAGACTGCTGAAGACTTAGTAAATCTGTGTTCAGGGATCGTGTTAAGGAAAAATATGTATCTTTTAAGTATAAGAGTTACTCTTAGGAAATTGAGAATCTTGGGGTGGCGGATGGTGGTGATAAAAATTGCTCTACCCTCCCGCTCACCTCAAGTAGAACGGCAGGAGGAATCAAAGCACCCAAAGCACCGCTTAAACTCACTTTCTTCTTTTATTGCTTAACTAAAATGAACGCCCTCCTCTCTTAAGTGACGGTACTGTGAAGCTAAATTCAGCTTTCAAATTGTTTTATATCTGTTATTTTTTAAGTATTCAGTGTTCTTGGGTTTAATAGTGAATGAGATGCATGATTATACTTACCACACATAACGACCCCAAAACTGCAAAATCAAGTTCCCCTCGTTGGTCAGTAGCCCTTGAGAATAAGATGAATTTCCTACTCCTGATATAAATGTAACTGGGATCACTTTTCTATACTCTACTGACTTCCACTGCTTGTTTGAAAACTTCCCCCTTCCACCCACTCACACAGCCTCAGGAAATGCCCTCGGCGAGTATCTTCCTTGATGGGGCATTCCTCTGTGTGGTAAATGTCAGTAGCATTGCCACACATGATACTGACAATGCTCTTCCTCTCTGGGATCATTTAGAAAACTTCTAGGAACTCTTATTCTCGCTCACCAAATGCCCAGGGGACCAGGGCCCCTGCTCAGCAGTCTCTCTCTGGAGAGGTACCCGTGTACTGTGTTATCATTTTCTCTAAGCCCTGCCTCAGCATTTCCACCTCCCCTGGGTGTGAGCCTCTGGACCAGCCTTTCCTTCACATGCTGGCTAATTTTTCAGATTCATGCATTGCCCCATGTGAGCGTGGAGTTCCATCCCTGTAAAATGGGCCCACTGGTGGCCTGAAGTGAGCCTCGACCATCCCAGAACTGAGCCCAGAAGTGCTGTGACTCTAGCCTGGCCCCACCTGAGAGTGTCAGAGTGCAGACCTCAGATGTATACTCTCCCCTGGCTTCACCGGGGGCTGCTTGCTGACTCCCATCTTCCTTAAATTAATCTCCTGCCTTTTCTCCTAGACATTCCGGAAGCATTAGTTGGCTTTGCCATTGTAGTGTCTGGAGAGAAAATATTTAGTCCCAGGTCAAAAGCTTTGGCTGAAAGTTCCTACTAAAAAGCTAGGCCTCGTTATTAAATGGTCAGAAAGTTAGCCATGGTATTTGTGGAAGTAATGAAATGGCTATAAATGATGTAAGCTTTGCAACAGGCAAACGTGTTTGCAACGTCTGACATCTGGAGAAGAAAGTGAGGAGTCACGGCCTCAGCCAGCTCCCACCGACCAGCCCAGCGGAAAATCCAATTAGGGCTGCTTTTAAAGGCGGGAGTTTGTACTTGGTGGTGTGGACGCCGCTCCCTGGGGAGCAGGGCTGTCGGAAGGAGCTGTCCAGGTGACTGCCTCCCGGGCCCTTCTGAACTGGAGGGACCCCTCCTGTGAATTGAATCTGTGGTTTCCGTGCCCCTTGATTGCTATTCCAGACCCTCTTCCTGTGAGTGGAGCTGGGCTCCAGGCCCTATTAGTGGGTCTGTGGTCTCTGGGCAAAGCTTTCACAGCTTCCCCGGAGAACAGCGGTGTCTGCAAGATGTGCGTTTGGTTAACATGTTGAAGAGGCCTCTCATAAATTTCACAGCAGCGGGAACTGAGCGGCTTTGAAACTCCAGCTGCGCATGGGCTCGAGATGAAGTCTGTTCTGAAAACTGGGACAGTTGATTTTCCAATCAGCCTGGGTGCCTGCAGGAGGAGTGCAGGGTCCACAGCCCTGGGGAGCCAGGCAGCCCTCTCCTCTCCCCCCATGGACCTCCCGAGGGCCTGCTTTGGAGTGTCCTTGTCAGCCTTCACTGTCTTCCTTTTCTAAGTGGGTTTCTTTTTCCATTTTAATTCTCTAGGCCTTTCCTTCCTTCATTTGATAGTTCTTGAGTTTTCAGAAAGAAGAGAAAGAATAAAGAGGGGGAGAAGGAGAGACAGTGGAGAATAGTAGAAAAAGAATAGGGAGAAAGAGAGAGAGAAAAGTGGGGAGGGAAAGAGAGACTGAGATAGAGGCTGGAAAACTCATTCTCTGGGAAGATGCTGGGAATTTGGGGGTTCCTTGTAAAGCTCATTTTTGTAGAATAACTAGAAGCAGTTTTACCCCCCAACGAGAAGCTGGTGCTGTCAGCTACTGGGCAAACCCTCCACCTGTGGCGACCACCTGCCCTGCTGGATTCATGAGATGACGTAAGGATAGCACTTGGCACATGGCATGCACTCCGAAAGGAGTAACCCCTCTTCTCCCCTCCCCAACCTGCCCCAGAGTCTCTTTCCTCTTGACCCTTGGTTAAGCTTCTGGGATCAATAGGAACATGAGTAGGAATGGTCCTGTCTGTCTGGACTGACCATACTGTGGTATTGGGGATTTTCTTTGCTGATTCCAGTGGTTTCTGAGGCAAACACCTTAAGAAACCCCAAAACAAGAACAGTTACTGCCCCTCTCATTGTGGCATGCTTTGGACTTTGCACAGGGCTTTTAGGTGCTTTAGCCCACAAGGCTGCACGGGTCCTCTAGGGGCAAACGACCCAATGCCTCCCTTCATTCTATGCCTGGCTCACCCTGAGGTTGCACAGGCAGAGCAGAGGGCCAGAATGTGCCTCACCCTTGCGACTGTTGTTGGTCCCCTTCTCCCTGTCCATTTCTCAAGTGCAAACCACATTCCCCATCACTTACCTTACACACATTGACCTTCTTAGGGTTAGGGGCCAGGACTGTACCCTGTGCAGAGTCTTGAACTAAATGATGGCTTTTAAGATGGGTTATTATGTCAGGGGGGAAAACACATGAACAGAATAGAAACAATCAGCTTACATAAGCCTGTGTGTGTGATGTGCAGTGTGTAGTTAAGTAGTTCTAAGTGGTGGATTAAAGATGGGTTTTATTCTCTAAGATGTTTTTTTGTACATTGGCATTTTCAAAAGGTTTCTATAGTGCTGTATCATCTTTTGTCATTAGGAAAAAGGTTTTTAAAAATAAACTGTCCTCTGGCGATCATGATCATTGACTCACACTGAGCTCCCTTGGTCCCCTGAGTGCCTTGGGTTGAGTCACACAGGTGGGATTGTGGAGGGCCAGGAGCCCGAGTGCTCAGCGTCAGGCTCCCGGTTCTCACCCTGGTCTCTGACTCTGACTGCAGAGAGCAAAGCCAGCGCTCATTACTGCTGTCATGTGACCATAGCATTGAGTTTCCTCATTGCCTGGGCTCTTTGGTTTTTACTGAGCCATGGGAAGTGAAGGACAGAGACATTTAACATGGGTGGTGCTTCCGCATTGTCTTTGGGAGGTCAGAGGGTGCTGTCCACCATAACACATGAAGTGCCCATCGAAAGCACCGCAGGAGGAGAGAAGTTGCTCCCTGACCACAGACTCGGGCAAAGCTGAACCTGTCCTGCGTGTGCAGAAAGGGTGCGTTTCTATCCAATGAACTGTGTGCATCTTTGCTTGGACAGCTAGGAGGCACAGAGCTAGCTTTGCCACTAAGCTTCACAGGTGCATGTGACTCTGATGCGTGTCTGCCTATGTTAACCGCATACCTGACTTCTTTGCTTCTTTTGACCTCTACCCTTACTTGTCTTTGTCCTTATCTCCTTCCCTTTCTCACTGCCTGTCTCTGTCTCTCTCTTTCTCCCTCTCTCTCCCCTCCTTCCCCTTCTCTGCCTGCCTCTCTCCATCTCTCTATCTCTGTCTCTCCCTCTGTGTGTCTCTCTGTCTCCCTCCCTCCTTCTTTCCCTTCCTGTCTATGTGTGTGTGTCTCCTCTGTCTCCCTCCCCCTTCCTCTCTTTCTCTCTCACACACACACACATGCACCCCTTTCTCATTTGCATCCCCCTTTTATGGTACTTATTTTTATAAAGCCTCCTCACGTCATTTATCAGAAGTGGCAAAATATCCATAAATACAGGTCACATGAGACCATGGCTTCGAGTCTGTGCCTCACCCCTCATTTTGGAGAATAGTGTTCCCAAAAGACAGATCCAGAGTCTTTCTTTGAGTCTTTTTCTATTGACCGGACACTTCGCCTCAGAGAACCTCAGCAGATTTCAGGCCTCGGTGTCACAGGAGCTGGAAGAGCTAGAAGGATCGGCTCCAAAAGGATCCCTTCAGGGCCCCGTCATTCCACGTTTCTGAGAGGCCTTTTGTCTCTCACCTTTGTTTCCTGTCCTCAGACCTCAGTGTGCATCAGAATCACCTGCAGGCAAACGGTGCTGTACGTCAATTCTACCCCACTAAACCTGACTTTTAAAAAATCACCTGGAGAGCTTGTCACACAGATTCCTGGGCCCCACCCCAAAGATCCTAATTCACTGGGTCTGTGGTGGGGCCCATGACCTCGGCTTTCCAGCAAGCTCCCAGGGCTGTGAAGCTGCTGGTCCATAGACCATACTTTGAGGAGCCTGGCTCCGTGCCCTGATGAGGGACTCCCTCCAGCCCCTAGTGGTTGTCTAAATGGCCTTTTGTGGAGCTTATCAAAAGCCTTTTTCAATGTCTAAATCAAATTAGATCCACTAGTCTCCGCCCCTTCATCTCTCCATATTCACTCCTTGACTACTTTAGTGAGCACGGAGAAGCCGGTTATGTGAACCGCGGCAGACCCTTGCAGTCTCAACTTAACTCCCCAGTGTCCACTGTCGGTGAGTGACCAAGCCATTCACCAACCAGTCACGTCTGGGACTCGCAGGTAACTGCAATCAGCCAAGACACTTGGACGCCACGTCCTGGAGGCTGCTGCTGGACAGGGACGTGCTGCAGCCAGGAGCAAGGCTGCCTGGCAGCCCTGAGTCAACATCTGCTGCTGGCTTTGGGTGTCTCTGCTCATCCTCACCTGTGAAAATAACTATAATTAGGGGCTGAAGGGGACACCTGGACTTTCAGTCCACACACTACCCTGAATTTATGGAGGGAAGGGGAGATTATGTACCATAGTGGTGGTATCACATGTGAGGATTTGTTAGCGTCTTGGGATGGTCAGGGATGGTGATAGAAGAGCTAACAGCTGAGCGGTTTGTTCCAGACAATTTGTTGAGTACAGTACTTAACAAGCTTTGCCTCAGAGCCAGCCGTGGAGCAAGTGGACTCGCCATCTTATGCAGAAGGAGGAAGGCTAGGACATCTCAAGGCTTCATCCAGGTGGCAGAGGCAGGATTCAAACCCGAGTCTCTGCATCCAGAGCCTGTGCTCGTAACCATCAACCGCTCTCTCGCCTTCCACAGCAAGGATTCTGTTGTATTTTTAGCCTCTGCTTTTTCCACTGGAATTATGAGATTTCCAAAATTAGGATACTTTTAGAAGCAATTCATGAATAGAGAGCAGGCAGGGTGAGTTTAATATTTAGTGGTGGTCTAAAACTCCATAATATGAAATAGTCTGCCTTTTCTCAAAGAGCAAGAGCTCCAAGAACATATTTTTTCCCAAAAAAATAAGTGGGAAAAACCCACTCCCCAAACACCCAAAACACAACATAAGAGGACCTTTTGAAAGCAGCGATGGAAACTGTATACATCATGCCATCTTGGGAAAGGCTCAAGTGTCATTTGGACGAAACAACATGATTGGAATCTAATAAAATAAATCCAGCTGGTGCCTTTTGTGCTGGTCAGGTGGTGTGTTCCTCCTGCAGTGCTCCTGCCTGCCTATTTTTATTCCTGTGTGAGAGCCAAGGAAGGAAAACCCTGAGGTGCTTGGTGACACCTGAGCTCTTGAGAGTTAGAGTGTGAGGAGGACGCATCCCTGCCCCGGACTCTGCTGCCTTCCCCTCCCTGTCATGGCTTTCCCAGTATGGCCTGTGCTGCTCCCAGATGGACTTCTGTGCCCTAAGTCATCTTCCTGGCATGATCACGCCTCAGCCCACCACCCCAGAGAAACCCTGCTACCATTTTCATGTATATCCTTCCCAGACTTCTTCACTTCTACATTTCTGTTTAAGCAATACAGGAGAGGAAAAAAATTCCTCTACCCTCTAGGCCCTTCTGGCTGGGGTATGAATTAAATTGACATAAGACAGAATAACAGGAGAAAATCAAACAAAGCTTTATGACATGATTACACGGGAGAAACCCAGGAAAACTGGGCAACTAACTCTCTAAAATGGCTGAGGTCACCTTAAATATCATCTTCAGTGAAAGACAAAGGAGGATGTTGGGGTGGGGGGAGTCAGTTACGGTAGATTACTGAAAAAGCACAGTAAACCAGGTAAGGTTATTGTGCAGATTTAAGTCCTTGCCTTCTGCATTGATAAGAGTTTCTAGAGATAAGGTCATCCCCCTCTTCCTGGTACAGAGAGGGAGATATCTTTACAAATGGAGATTTCCCTTACAAATGTAAATGCCTCTTACAAAGGGTAACTTCTACTTGATTTTCAGAGCTTCTTCCATGTCTGCAGTTCTTTAAAAGTAACCAGCCTAAAATAATCCTCGTGCCAAAAAGACACATTTTGAGGTGGCCAATTCTGATCCCCCACAGTAGAATCGTGCTTTACAGACCATATTGGAAACGCACCTGTTTCACTTACAGCAATAACATGGCATTGAACATCTTCTTGCAGCATTAGCTGTCCTTCCTCAGCATCAGTTTAATGGTTATACACTCATGTGTCACTTAATGACGGGGATACATTCTGACAAACATGTCATTAGGCGATTTTGTCACTGTGTGAACATCACAGAGTATATTGAAGGGGAACAAAATTTGCCACCCAAAAATCTCTCTTTAACATGAGGATTATTTTAGACTGATTATTTTTAAGAAGCAAAAGACTCAGAAAGCTTTCCCTGTTACCTCCCCCTTAACCGCCTAAAATAATTCAGATAGAAAAACCTGTCAGAGGAAGCGAGCTTTCACCTTAGCGTAACACAAAGTAGGTAGTAGACAGGGAGGAACTTAGAAAAGCCTGTTTGTTGAGCTCCCCTCTGTGTTCTTCTGTTTCTGTGTGGCCAAACACTTATTTTCCAACCATTTTCTCCTTTTCACCTACCTGTGAATTGCCTTCTTCCCTTCGAAGTCCCTGACTCTCCCTACCCCTAACATCTTCTTTCGTCTTTAGCTGAGGATGGTATTGAAGGTGAGGGCTTCAGCCGTTTTGGCAAGTTATTCAGTTTTCTGGACTTCTCCCATGTATACACGTTATTAAACTTTTGTTTGTTTTTCTCCTGTTAATCTGTCTCGGGTCAATTTGTTTCTTAGACCAGCCAAAAGAACCTGGGAAATGGAGGAAAATTCACAAACCCAGATGGTATATAGTCTACTACACACCTAGGCTATGTGGTACTAATCTTATGGGATCACTATCATATATGCAGTCTGCTCTTGCCTGAAATGTTACGTGGCACATGCCTGTATAGTACTCTTTTGTACCTTTCTTCTGGCTTCTTATCTTTAAAACAGATTTTTATGAAGGCTGTCTTAAAAATGCAATCACTGTCACTTTGCAAAAGTAAAATTAGGTCACTCGGGTAATAGGCTTTAAATAGTAAAACTGCTCTGGTATCTCTGAATTACAGTGAATCTTTTGGAGAGGTTGTTTTGTTTCCTACAAAGGTAAGAAAAGAAATAAAGCCCTGTTGGGAACCACACAATGCAGGAGTCTCTGGTTCTGGATTTAGAAAGCGAGTGAAAGCTGAGGAGGGGATGCCGGTGGGAAATCCCAGCCATCAGGGCTCAAACCTCCTTGACTGGTGGGGTAGGGGCCAGGGAGCATGTCGCGTGATTCCAAATTTGGATCTGAGCCAAATGTCTTTTCTCTCCCAAGCAGACCCACCTGTGGCCGCAGCTGTGGTGTCCCATTTTAATGACTGCCCGGATTCCCACAGTCAGTTCTGCTTCCATGGAACCTGCAGGTTTTTGGTGCAGGAGGACAAGCCAGCATGTGTGTAAGTGTCCCCTGGTGTCCCGGAATTCTGGGGCTGGGGGGTGGCCTAGCAACCAATTAAAAGAACATTTATCTCCACAAGGCGAGCCAGAGGCCCCTGAGACCCCACCCCTGGAGCTAGACTTGTTGGAGGATCAGAACAGCAGGCTGAGGAACACCTCCAAACCCAGCTGGTTAAAAATCCAAGCTCCTGAGCCCCATCCCAGAGCCGAGAAGGCAGAACCCCTGGGGATTGGAGCCTGGGGATCTGCATTTTTAACAAGTACCTCATGTGACTCCTGGGTTCAGCAAAGTCTGAAAATTTCTGGATTCAAGTTTAATTTATTACTTAGAATTTCTGGAGGGCAAGGAACTGGGTTGGATCCCTTTGAGTATGAGGTCTCTGCCCTCCAGCATCTTGACAGTACAGTTAATAAAATAAGTGGGAAGTGCACGCAAAGGGTTAGTGTGCATAAGTGGTAACAGAATAAAGAGCAACTTGGAAATGAAGATGCATGCTGGGACATGGTGGTTTCCACACCAGGCTGAGCATGAGCCCCTGGGGCTGCTTCTTAAAGTATAGCTGAGCCCCAACCCACCCCACTGAATCAGCATCTCCAGGAATGGGACACGGGAGTCACATTAGTTAACAGCCACCGGTGGTTGCCATGGTCAGCCAGACAGGGAAGAAAGGTACTGGAGGAAAGCTTCCTGGAGCAGGTGTTAGGGTTTAGTGGGGAGAGCAGAATGGTTACTCCAGGCCTGGGGTGTCAGGGGACCTGCTGTCACAAGTCAGTATGGCTACAGCAGGAAGGAGACAAGAATGGAGACAAATTGGAGACGAGAGCCTGTGGGAAGTGAGCCTTTATTCTCCAGGCAGTAGGAGCCATGTCAGTTTTGGAAAGGGATGTTTTAAGAAAATTAATCTGTCCCTAGTAGAATACTATTAGGTGGCTCTCTATATACAACCTTGGCACTATTGACGTGGAGGGCTGGATAATCCTTTGTTGTGGGGCCGTCCTGTGCATTGAAGGATGTTAGCAGCATCCTTGGCCTCTACCTACTAGGTGCCAGTCGTACCACCACCCCAAAGAGTTGTGACAATGAAAAATGTCTCTAGACATTGCCAAGTGTCCCCCGTGGGGGGGGCAAAATCACCCTCTGCCCCCATTAAGAACCGTGCATCTATATGAAGTTGCCATTTTTATAGTTCAAAAATGGTTGAAAGCAATTTCATATGGTCCAACCTAATAGCACCAGTCAATAATACTAAATGTTCATAAAGGCTAGCATTTTTTGAGCTTTTGTTTCATGCCAGGCACTGTTCCAAGCACGCCCCATGTGACTCATGTCACCCTCATAATGACCCTGTGAGATAGGTATGGAGAGGCTGTGCCCAGGTCACGTGGCAGAGCTTACATTCAAACCCAGGTGTCTGGCTCCTGAAGCTGAGTTCTTAACCATGATGCTTAAGGGTGTCATATGCATCAGCCCGAGAGAGATCGGGGACCAGGAGAGCCTGTCACAGTAAGCAGTGCTGGGTGGGGCTTTCTTCTTCATGAGGTGCAGCTGCGTGAGACTGGGCAGGGCCCTCAGGGTGCCCTGAGCCTCACCTGGAGAGGCACACACATCTGCAGAGCGAACAGCCCTCCCCATCCCTAAATACGAAGCACAGTGATGATGATAGTCACAGTCATTATTCATGATTATCATTCTTACTAAAACACACCAAGGGCTCCCCGGGGGGCTGATGGGCTTGTTTCTGTTAGTAACCAGGTCATTGCGGAAAAACACCAGCCCTGAAGGAAGTGCTGCCTCTCCCTTCCTGGTATCTGGACACTCCCAGGGCAGCAGGCAGAAGGCATTCTCCCCTCCAGCAGTGCCCAGTGCTGGGGCCTCAGGTGGCGCCCCCTGTGCGCGTTGGGAGATCTCTTTGGAGAGAGAGGGCAAGTCTTTGCCGAGTTCTGATCAAAAGTGTGTCAGAAGCTCAGTTTTTCCTCCTCAGGTGCCTTCCCCACCAGATCGGGTGCTGGTGTAAACTTTGTGAGAGCTGGCAGCCTCGAGCCTGGGTCAGCAGATGACCCAAAGCAATCACCTTATCTGTGGCCGGACCCCCGTCAGCTGGGGGAAGCCTTCTGAAGGTGAGGGGTGGGCGGCTGCTCGCCTGTTCTCCCCAGTGTGGGTCCCAAGCCCTGCTCCTGGCTCAGGGAGATAATTATCCATCACATTTACACACCATTTTGTTTTGGTAATCAGGATGACTGGCTGTCTCATCCCCTATTTACATAAATATTACTATTAATAATAACAGTAAGCTCTCTATAAAAGTTGTGGCTATGTGCCAGGCACAGCTCCCAGCGCTCCACATACAGCGGCCCATGGAGTCCTCACAGCTCCCCTCTTGCTCTTATTGTATAAATGAGGAAACTGAGGCTCAGAGAAGTTAAGCAACTTGCCCAGAGTCCCAGAGCTAGTAAATGCAGAGCTGGGCTTCAATCCAATCAATTCCAACCCCAAAACCCATGCTCTCAGCTACTGCCCCGGAGGGCACTCCGCCTCAGCCTGGAAAAGCTCACTTCAAATCACTACGCTCTTTTGTTTCCAGGAAAAGTGTTGGCATCTTCTCCCTGCAGGTAAATCTTCCTCCAGAGAAAGGTCAGGGTCGTTCCCAAGCTCAGTGCCCTGACCACAGACTCTGAAACACTTCTTCCTGTGAGCTGAGTACAGGGCCTGCAGAAACAGCCAAGACACCCTGACAGTTTGGAAATCTGACCATCTGTGGGGATGCAAGGCCCTGCAGGAAATTACCACCTCTTTACCTCAGTTTCCCCACTGGATCTTAGCAGCCCAGGGGCAGTTTTCAGCCCACAGAAGTGTTTTATTTCATGGTAGATGATGATCCACGTTGTTCTTTGGTGGTTTTAACTATCTGTCAGCATTTTGGAAGTCCGGTTTCTCATCTCTAGGCAGACGCCCAACTACTCTTGAACAGGGCTTGCCCCCCGCAGTTCTCCGGTTTCCACCTATCCCCACTGCTCCCGAACACTGAAGCGAATGCTGGTCCCCATCATCCTGCTGCCTCCTTGGTTCTGCACACACTTGCCCACTTTGCTCACGTCTGCCACTGCATGAGCCTTTAAGCTTAGTGAGGACAGGGCTATGCCTTATACCTTTTGTATTTACAGCACCTAGAAGAATGTCTTGATTAATTCCCTCTACACCAGAAACTATGAGTCCCTGCAGAGAAAGCAGAACATTCTGTCCCCATTCTTAAGAACCGCCCAGCTTTGGGGAGCTGACACACACATTCTGGCCAATAAAACTGTCACACCTTAAAGTAAGACCATGTCTGTCATGGCCTTGTAAAGAAAACCCACAGTGACCCGAGATTACAGTCTCAAAAGGGGGAGCTATTTCTAAAGTACTATCATTCTTATGGTTTGCTTTCCATAAGAAGAATAGTCTAGGTTTCCAGAGAACATAAAATGACATCTCACTAAAATATGAAGTCAAGAAAAAAGTTAAATAACTAGTCAGAGATAGCCAAAGATAGCAGAAACTATCCTTAAACGTGTGCCTCAGATGAACCCTAGATTGATTTTTTTTTAAAGATTTATTTTTCCTTTTTCTCTCCAAAGCCCCCCGGTACATAGTTGTGTATTTTTAGTTGTGGGTCCTTCTAGTTGTGGCATGTGGGATGCCGCCTCAGCATGGCTTGATAGGTGCCATGTCCGCACCCGGAATCCGAACCAGCGAAACCCTGGGCCGCCAAAGCAGAGCGCACGAACTTAACCACTCAGCCATGGGGCCGGCCCCCTAGATTGATTTTTATGTCTCCCTTAAATAAATCCCCGGTACCCAACTGCATCAGAAAACAAATGGGAAAAGAATTTCCCGACAGTAAAACATAGAAATGCAAGGTTAGGACTCACGCCATTTTTGCCCTGAGGCAGATTCCACAAACTGTTGGTCTGCTGCCTGCAGAAGCCTTCAAACAAAGGAAAACAGTTGAAGAAAGCCACCCAGGTGACAAGTTTTAAAGGCTCCAGTGCTGGCAGCCATTGGCAACTGGTTTGAAGTTTCTCACCTGTGCAAAATGCTCCTTCGTGACTGAACTCTCTGACTTCACTTTCCCACAGCAAAGTGTGAAAATAAATGGCTGTCAGCCAAGGAACACATGCCACATGGCCCTGGCCACAGTGCACTCCAGTGAGATCTGAGCAGAGTCAAACACCCAGGAAGATGTGACCACCGTTAGTGCATGAGCAGGCTGCCCATGTAACCAAGAGCACACCTCCCAAGAGATCAGGGTTGGGAGTGGTTTTCTTATTGGTGCTGGAGCCACTTTATGTAGATCTTCTATCATCGCAACAGCCAGAAGGTGGCGGGGTGCAGGGCTTAAGAAGTCATGACGTCACTCCATCCACATGTCCAGAGGATGTGCATGTCCTCATTCTCTACCCCCACCAGAAGCTGATACTGAGGGTCACACACCAGCAGGATAACGCAGAGTCAAAGGCGTGGATTTGGAGGTCAGACCTGAGTCGCTCATACAAGTAGCTTAGCCCCATTGAGCCTCATTTTGTGCATACAACGGAGATATCAGTACTTCATAGGATTGTAACGAGAATCTAGTGACCGTAATGTAGGTAGAGCTGTTGCTGTTCAAGATGAGAGTCCTAGACACGCAGGGCTGTTTAAATGAATTCATTTAATTAATTACAATTTAGTTTCTAGTCACACTAGCCATATTTCAATACCTCTACGAAGCTAGTGGTTACTGTATTAGTTAGCACAGACATAGGCTATTTCCATCATCACAGAGAGTTCTGTTAGACAGCACTAGAGAACATTCGAGCCCAGTTCCCGTAAGAGCATCTGCCATCAGCACAATCACCATGGTGATCAGCCCATCGTTATCACCACCCACCGTAGCTGAAGGATATAGTGAGGTCCTGCTGAAAGGAGCAGATGACGGTCTGGTGGGCCACAGACCCTGGGGCTGTCCCATGAGGCCCTTGGGTCAGGGCTGCAAAGGAAGCCCTTAATCCTCCCAGCCCACCCCTCCCCAGCCCCTGGAGCAGAGAAGTTATAGGACGTGGGAAATCCACTTCTTAAGAGGCCAACAATGGGGAAACCCAGTACAAGTATCCTTGGGCTCAGAGTCCCCACCCCCACCCCAACCCTGGGACATTTCTCCATGTTAAAGGCAAGTTAGTGTCAACGTAATTCTAAAACCATGGTCCTTGGCCCTTGGTCAACTTGGTCCTTGGCCCCCATATTAAAGACTTAGGATCTATGCCAAAAGACTTGGCTAAAAATCAGAGCACTAGCCTCCTGCCAGAGAGTACATCATTGTTTATGAAGACATCTCTCAAGAGCCTCAATAATGCTCACTTCCTTTTATTTACCTTTTTTAGCACTTATACAGCCCTTCCCTTTGTGTCAGCCACTGTTTATTGCACTTCACAGGATGTTAACTCATTTAGCGCTCTTCAGGACTCTGAGGTCAGTTTTATTACCATCACATTTTAAAGATGCAGAATCGATGGCACAGAGAGGTTAAGTAACTTGCACAGGCAGTAAGTGGGGAATGAGAGTTGAACCCATGACACTTTGGCTCCAAGTCTGTGCCACGTTATGCCCACTTTTGGGACTCTGTCCTGAGGAAGTAACCTCAAATGCAAACAAAGATGTGTACGCAAAGAGAATCACCTGGCATTATTCATGATGTCAAAAAGTGGATACATCCTAAATGGGAAAGGGTTTGGTGAAGGAAACTGCGTACATAATTTACTGTACAACCATTTTAAATGATTTTTGCACAGTTCTAATGACAGTAAAATAGTGAAGAGATGTTAAATAAGAAATCGATACAAAATTGTAAAAAATATCTCTGAACTATGTAAAAAACTACATAGAAATAGTGCGGAAGGAAACGTCAGTTGGACTGCTGTGGGGGGTGGGGTGAGGGGCGTGCAATGATGTGAGCTTTCTTTTCTTTTTCTTTCTGCTTTATTCTAACTTATGTACTTTCCAATTTGCTTAGAAACATTCCTTTTTCAGTTGGGGAAAACTTTCCTTCCAAAAAAGAATTTTAAGGGCCGGCCCAGTGGCACAGAGGTTAAGTTGACACATTCTGCTTCGACGGCCCGGGGTTCCCTCGTTCAGATCCCAGGTGCGGACCTATGTACCGCTTGTCAAGCCATGCTGGGGCAGGCGTCCCACATAAAATAGAGGAAGATGGGCACAGATGTTAGCTCAGGGCCAGTCTTCCTCAGCAAGAAAGAGGAGGATTGGCAGCAGACTTTAGCTCAGGCCTAATCTTCCTCAAAAAAAAAAAATTTTAAGAGCCGGCTCTACATGCATTCTCGTATTCCTTTAAAACTTTGAAAAGGGCACTGTGAGCCAGGAGCAGGAAGAATTTGGGGGAAAACTGAAGATCTTGAAGCCCTGGGCAGAGGAGAAAGTAAGGCACACACAGATCATTTAATTCTCCTTAAAATGGAGAGGCCTACAACCACAAAGTTTGCTCCTAAGAAATGCGCGAAAGTGACCTGCAGACTTACTCGGTAACAAAAATGAAGGCCTCGGGGACCCCTGGCTGGAGCATGGGCCTGTCTCCAGCCACAGTGGCTCCTTTTGCAGCTCAGGCAGCCTCCTTAACTCTCCTGTGCACTTTCTCTCTTGTGCACTTCTTTCTTTTTTGGGGGAAGCAACCTGAATGTGCTTCCAGAATCTCATTTTCAGCATTCTGAAGACAAAACAGCATTCCAGAACCTTGTGTTTGGCACATGGCAGTCAGCGTGTCACAAAACCCACTCAAGGCAGATGAAATTGAATGGTAAAATGATACAAGAAATGTTCGGTCTTACACACTTCCCATTCCCCTTTGTGATAAAAGAATGCCAATTTTGTTCACATTCCTTTCTTAAATAGGGGTGCAAGGTCTTTCATTTCTCCTGCACCTGATATGGGGGGAAGTGCATTTTACAGCCACCACACTGGGGAGATGCACAGAGAGAGAGAGGGGGAGAGGGGGAGAGCGGGGGAGGGGGAGGGAGGGAGAGGGAGGGAAAGAGAGAGGAAAAGGGGAAGTGGAGGTGGCGCTTGGTTCTGTGGACTTAAATGCTAGCTCTGCCTCAGTGCTTCTCAGGCCTGGCTGCACATTAGAATCACCTGGGTGCCCAGACCAATTGGACGAGCATTTCCACAAGGGGGGTGACCTTGGCTCTGGCATTTTCCAAAGCTTCCCAGATGCCTCTAATGTGCAGCCAGGTGGGACACAGTGCCTACCTGAGGCAAAGGAGAGGACAGCCGCTGAGTCAAGCTGCGACCAGATGAGGTGACTCTTGCCCTCCTTGTGTGACTTGTACCTAAAATAATCAGCATAATTAAGTCTAATATTAGTAGAAGATTGGGAAGTTAAAAAAAAAAAAGTATGTTACTAAATCTTTTCTTCGCGCCCCCCCTCCCTCCCGGCTCAGAAAAAGCAAGTAGAAAGCATCCCCATTATTACAAACGATTGGGGAGGAGAAAGGACCTTCCTCCACCTCAAAGCCAGAAAGTCTAAATTGTGGTTCCCAATTTTGGCTGCCCAGTGGAATCAGCTGGGAGCTTTAAAAATACTAATGCCCAGGCCTTACCCCCAGAGATCCTGATTTAGTTGGTCCAGGGTGTGGCCTGGACATCAGGATCTTTTCAAGCTCCCCAGGCAATTCCAATGGGCAGCCAGAGTCCTCTCACTAGTAAAACCTTCCTGGTGGCTCTTTGCTCTGGCTTCATCAGGATTGCCTTTGGCCTTTTCTTTAAAACACCCAGACCCTATTTTCAGAGTGATTTTGATCTGGGAGCTCCTGGGGGAAAATCAAGCATCTGGACCACAGGCTCTTTGGCCTCCCAGCTGCAGCTGGCTGCCTGGGGCTAAGATTCACTATCCTTGAGCTCACCTGGGCCATGACCTAGAGTCTCATGCATTAGGCAGCAATCCAGGTGCCGCCTCTGCCTCAGTGGGGAAGTCTTCATTCAGAAACACATTTGGCTCCCTAACTCAATGAGACCGAGATTTGAGTATCTGCAGCTGTGACACTAAGGTGACAGAGACATTCTAGATGGCATGAAGACCTTCCTAGTGGGCTAGGACCTCTGCCAGGGGTGGTTTTGAGGCAGGGCTGGTTGTGAAGGGCCCAGCACAAATAAATGAGGAATGTTCCTCTGGTAGGAAGAACATGGAAAGTCAGTAAAATGTGACCCAGCCCAGGGGGTTATCTTTCTTAGTTAAGGGGGCACTGTTTGGGGGCATCTTTGCAACTTGCCACACCCACAGCAAGGAGACCTCTTTATGGGGCAGTCAGCAGCCCATCTTTCTCTTTGCTATGAGGTTTGCGCATTTGTCAATAAATCGCTATCCCAGAGTCTCTTTCCAACCAATTTGCATCCCCCTAGAGAGGTAGTCTTCATGGTTGGGATGCTGGTTCTAAGCTCCAGAAGCGCCTGTTTCCTCATCCATAAAACTAGGTAAATAGCAGCCCTGACCTCACATGGAGTTGTGATTGTTGGGATTAAAGAGATTAACTCATGTCGTAATTAGCACCGGGCCGGCCACTCTCTTATTTCAGTGGGATTTCTTGGAGGCCTCCGGATTGACTTGTTAATTCTTAAGGTTTGAAGGACCAAGTGGTTGTCGAGGTATTAGAATCCTTCTCTCCCAGGGCCTGCAGGTTAGAGTAGGAACATGTTAAGCTGTGTGAAATTGCCTCGTGGGGTGCTCACCCTCTGTAGCCTGGACCTTTCACAAGTGGCTGTGCAGATCCTCGTCGCACTACCCTTCCTAGGAGGAGGCGGCACTAACTCCTGACTACAGAGAAGTCCCATTGGCTTAGCTACAACTCCTGGTTAGAAAAATACAATCCACCCCAAGGCCCGGGCTCCCCAGCTCCCCTCTGTTCAGTGGTTCACCAGAGTTCTTGTAGAGCTAGGTCTTGCCCACGGGAGCCTGGAGGCTGGCCGAAAGTGAGGCTGGCAGAAAGGCAGTCAGAGAGGCGGGCATGCTCCTAAGGGCTTCCAGAGGAGAAGGAGAGGCTAGATCCATGGGAAGAGCTATGGAAAATGGATGGATGGGCGACTGGGCGAATGAAGAAGTCTGTAAATCATGTCTTTTTGAGAATGTGCTCTTCGAGATAGAGTCTGAGGAGGAGAGTCAGGAATAATATTCCAGGCAGAGAAGGTAGCAAGAGTTGAGGTGGGTAAGTGGCAGGTAGTCACTCATTCATTAGGCAGGTGTGTCCTGAGTGCCAGGCACTAGTTTATTTGACACCCAGCTATGGCAGGGCGGGGTAGGGGAAGAGGGCACAGCTTGGGTTGGCTGGAACCTAGGCAACGGGAGATCAAGTGGAGGGGGTAGATTAGGGCCCTACAAAGAGGGGGGTGTCAGATACCAAATAGAGGAAGCTCACAACCCAGGTGGGAGCCATCTGGGTACAGAGTGAATAGTCCAGGATGGGCTGGACAAGGGACCCTTTGCAGGGTTTTCTTTAGACACTGACAGCTTAGATTTATGCATCACCTAAGCCTGCTGCTTATTACCTCTCAGCCTCTAGTCCTGCCCACAGTCAGCCTGCCCCAGTGGGAAGGGGCCAGGGCCTTTGTTTTATGCACAACCTACAGAGTGAGCTGTTTCTTGACTTTTACCTTCACATAATTTTGTTTGAACATGACCAAACCAAAACTAAAAACAAAACCTGCCCCCATCCCTAGCCCCTGTCTTCTCCCTCCCAGCCTAAGTCTGTGAGAGTCAGTGTTATTCAGAGTTCTGTGATGCAGATCTTTTTTTCAAGAACAGTCTTCTTGCCAGAAAGTCCCCATCTTTCGCTTTGTTCCTCCCCCATCCAGGGCCTGCCCTCTTCTCCTTGGGTCTGTAGAGAACCTATTGGGCATTTCCCATCCTAGTTGGCCCTCCTTGTTGACCCTCCAGCCTTGTTGAACCTAAATCCTCAAATCTTTTACCCTTTCAAAATTGGAGGCTAAACCAAAGCCAGATTTAATCAAGAGCTTAATCTGTGACATTCTTACCCCAATCCCTGTTCCGTATGCAGGAGAAGCAGCCCTGGTGAATGAGGGAGAACCCAGCCTCTGAGGCAGCAGGCCTGGGTACGAATTTCTCTCTCTTCCCTGGCAGGGTCGGCACAGGCAAATGGCTTGACTTTCTGTGCAAGGATTAAGTGAGAAAAAATATGTCAAATGTAAAAGAACCCTTAACAGAAAAGTAAGTGCCTGAATTCAAACTAAAACATACCTTTAAATAAGGTACATAACAACGGGGCTTTGGGTAAAGAGCACCAGTGAAAGCCTTTTCCAGTAAGCCGTGTTAAAGACAGAAGCTTGTGAGCTGTGGTCTCCCAGGCCGTGGCTTTAAGCAGCAATTTTTGCAGCACCTCCTATTTGCCGTAAATCTTAAACCTGTACAGTACCTGTTCTTTTAACATTAAAATGATTCGATTTTTGTTAACATTAAGCATACCCGATGCTTCAGGAAAATTTACTGTGTTTATCGTCTGGCTCCAAGTACGGTCCCAGCATCTGGGGTCTGGCAGCCTAGGAGCAAAGGTTTAGGGGAATCACAAATGTAATGCCCCTGAGACTGGCCCTGGCACAGTAGCAGGCACACCAGGACCCCTAATCTCCTTTCAATTTTAGGCCTTTTAATCTAAAAGTGAAGGTGACAACTGGCTACTGCATCAAAAGGTAGACTCTTTAAAAAACAAACAACTTTATCATCGTCATGTCTGGGAGGAAAAACAAAACAGAATCTTTCAATCCAGTGTGAGAGGTTTGGTGCAAGGCTGCTCCTTAGGGAAGTGCCCCGTGGGAAGGAAGCTTCCCCACGTGAGGGCAGTGGTGGTCAAACATTTTCATTACAATAAGAAAGTCACCCCAGATGAAGGGACCTGTGTGTAAGCTAAGTGGCTTCTGTTGAGAAGAATCATATGCTTGGAGGGAAAAAACACACCTGCATCAGAAAGTGACCATCACTTCCTTGTGGCTGGTACATGTCCTAAGGAATCATCACGGGAGAGCCACTTGTACCCCCTACACAATCCAGGTGGGGGGAATTTGGCATAGGCAAGAGCTAGGTGGAAGCAGCAGCAGCTTTCAGCACAGAAGAGGCTGTGACTGAAATGATGGATGCCTAAGAGCCTCTGAATAGTAACAATACTGCTAATATCACATTGTGTTGTTACCGCCCTTCACAGCCTACACGCACGCCTCGTGATCATGACCTCTCTCATGCCATTAGCTAATCCTCTAGTGGAGGGAGGCCAGGTGTGCTTGGAAATGAGCACCAGGGTTCCTGGGAGATGAGTGGCTTCTCAGGTCCTACAGCTACCAGATAGTGACCCTGGCCCCTACTTCAGTACGTGCCCCACATACTGGGCCACCCGGTAAATGCTCACAGAACTAATTAAACTTGACAAAGAAGATAAAAAAGCAAACCACTGCCTGTGTCTCCCTCTGGTTTAGTGTGTTTCTTTCTCTCATCATCGGAAATTCTGAATACACACATTTAGTTTAAAAATAACCTGGATTTTTATGATCTGCCGGAATGAACTTCGTGTCACAAACACGTTTGCTGCCTTCTTTATTCCCCAGGATTTGGCATAGTAATAATAATGATGAAGTGCTTCAGCAGCAACCTCCATCCTCAGATGATAAAGCCGATTAGTTACCCCTGGTTCTCTAAGCAAGCGGTGCATGTGCCAGGAAGTAGGAGCGATTTTGCTGACATCTTTGCCTCCAATAGCAAAGGCTGGAGGGGCCCCTTTGGACTTTTCTGAGGGCTTCAAGTCCCTCCACGCAGTCTTCCCTGGGGCCTGGGAGAATGAGACCTTCTTCCTGGAGAGCGTGCTGACATCCCTGTCTTCCCCAGCTGCCATTCTGGATATGTTGGTGCACGCTGTGAGCACGCAGACCTCCTGGCCGTGGTGGCCGCCAGTCAGAAGAAGCAGGCCATCACCGCCTTGGTGGTGGTCTCTGTCGTGGCCCTGGCTGTCCTCATCATCGCATGTGTGCTGATACAGTGAGTATCTGCTGCCTCTAAGATTGGGTCCCTGGCCCACCTGCCCTCGCAGGGACATCTACAGCATGCCCAGAGAAGAGGGCCACCTCAGCACAGTTTATCACTGTGATGTCTGATTGGTGTCAGCAAAGCCAAGAGGGACTTTGGTGACACCAAGCTGGGTGAAGGTCACGCACCCTGAGAGGGTCCCCAACAGTGGGTCGATTGTCTGCAGAGGCCAGTATAGAACCAAAGGCGTGCTCTCTTTCTCTCCAGTGTTGTGTTTGGAGCCCTCAGAGTTGTGCTGGGCACCTGCACGTGCTCCAGAGAGAACTAGAAACAGCTCCCGGCCTGCTTTGGGCAATAGCAGAAGAGCTTCCTCTCTGCAGAAGGCGCTTTGCAAATCCTAAAGCCACGTGGAAGGCCACTGTTGTTATTATGCTAGGCTGACGACAGCCCTTCCACTTTCTCCACCTCTCTGCACTCCTCATCCTCCAAAATGGAGGTTCCAGGAAGCCCTCCTGAGCCCTAGACTGATAGAGACCCTTCTCAGGTGTTTCTCACACCCTGCTTGCTTGCCCGTATCCCCTGACTGGACTGTTCTGCAAAGGGAGCCCCCGAGGGCTGTGTTCCCAGCATCCAGCCAGATTTATTACCTGGAAATATCTGGAGACATCTAAGTCACAGAGCAAGCCATCAGAGAATTTATACCTAACAATATGCACGAGGAATTCACAGAATAGCCAAAGGCTGCTGGTCAGCTCGGTGTAGATTAACTCAGGGCGGAGACCGAGTGGATGGGCCATTGCAATGGGCTGGAGGAGGCAGCTGCGTGTTAATGCAGGAAGGCAGACTTCAGCCTTCTGAGGTTGCCTAGGATTTGGACAGGTAAATAAGAGTCCCTGTCCTGTTTGTTTATTGGTTTGTTGCTGTTAAGGCATCTAAAGCACATGCTTCTGGTTCTGGTTGTTGACAGTAACCACAGCCTGCTCACATCCTTCTGGACCAAGCCAGCATTAGGTGGTGAGGGAGCTGGCCTTCCCTTCCTCCCCACACGGTCTCCATTCCACTCCCTCGGGTCTTGGAAAACACATTTGCAGGTAGTAAACAAGCAGCCCTGGTTCAGGCGGGGGCACAGCTCAGGCTCTGCCACTCATGAGGCCCCTCCCCGAGGGAGCAGGAGAAACCTAATGGACCTCTGGCTTCAGTTCTCACGGCTGGCTAGCTATGTGTGCTCCCTACTCCTGTTTCTGTGACCAGGAGGGTCGCAGAGCTTAGGAACAAGACTGGCTGCCTATGTGGACCTCCCCAGAAGGGCTTAAAAGCTAATTTTGCCAGATTGTCTGGAGACAGGAACAATCCAGAATGCCTGGACAGCCTCTCTCATTCCCAGGGAGGCAGCCAGTCCCACATCTCCTCTACCCTTCCCCAGCCCGTCCTTGCCAGAGACCAAGTTCAGAATCCCTGAGCCAGAGACTAACCCCTCACCTCCACCCATGCCTGGGAATGGGGCACTCCTGAGTTGCAGAGTTGGTTGGGACCAGCTCATCCCAAGCCAGAGGGAGTTAGAGGCCTTGATCTCACTGCCCTGGGACACTCCTGGCTGGGAAGTGATGAGGGTCAGCCCACCTGGCTAACTAACCACACGAGAGCAGTCTCTGATGGGTCTGGAATCAAGGCCTCTAGGTCCTAGGACGCTGCAACTCATGAGGGACTGGGGCCCAGACAGACTGCTCTGGTCATCTGTGACAGAAGCAGGTTGAGCAGGAATGTCAGGGCCCCTTCTCAGCTCTGCTGCCCCAAGATTCAGGGGCCCCAGTAACCTTTCCATGGCAGTGCTGAGAGAAGGGGGCTGGGGTGGGGATCATGAAATGCCACCAGGCACCAAGAGGGACGCACAGCAGCAGACTTGTTTCCTCATCTGTTTTCGGGCTCATGTGAGCCAGGAGACCCCTCCCGGCCCCAGTTGGCGGTTGCGTAGACTGTATATACGTCAAGGTTAGACTGAGCAGAAACAAAGTCCTCCGTGGTTTCCCAAGGGAGACAGTCATCAGTATCTCCGGGCAATTAATGTCTTACTCAGTGCTTTCTTCTCTGCCCTTCTTTTGGGTTCTCCGGTTCTTTTTTCATTCCTACTCTGCAAACTGTTCATTCCTGCCCACAGACAGGAGCAGGAGCATTCATAACCTTGCTGCTTCAGGACTCCGACTAACACAGGTTCCCCGAGAGGTTGCATTTGCCACAACTAGAGAATGCTAGTCCCCAGAGAAGGATTCAAAGCCGTCGGGATCCATGACTCCTTCTCTCGTTCTTTCCACGGGTCCCTTCAGCCCATCCATGTTCCCGGCTTTGCTGCTGGCAATACCCGATGGATGACACCCCTTCCATGCTCTCAGAGCCCTGCCTGCCTCAAGGGGCTGCTTTGTCCCAGTCCTAACAGCAGTTCTGAGGCTGTTACTACCTTTATGGAGTTCTCCAACTGCTCTTTACTGGAGAAAGCAGCTGGGAGGGTGGCCACTCCCCTCTGACAGCCATGGAAGCTGGAGCCAGGATGCCCTGTGAGCCCAGAGCAGAGCTGCACAAGTGGAACTGGTGCTTTTGGGTGGCCAAGAGGCGCTTTTGTTGTTGGCCAGCACCTGCCCCAAAGGCCACTGCCCTGCAAAGCCCTCAGCCCCCTGTCGCTCTGAAGGCCCCCATGAGAAGGCTGGTTTGGAGCCCAGAGCTGCCCAGCTGGGCACTCCTGCCAGGCTCCTGCCCAGACTGTGTTCTCTGTGTCTCTACAGCTGCTGCCAGGTCCGAAAACACTGTGAGTGGTGCCGGGCCCTCATCTGCCGGCACGAGAAGCCCAGTGCCCTCCTGAAGGGAAGGACTGCTTGCTGCCACTCCGAAACAGGTAAGGGGCTGCTTTCAGAAGGAGCCTTCTCTCCACTGGGAGACACTATTGGGTGGAGAAAACAACCACCTTCTCCAGGTCAGGGCAGAGATTCTTGGAGGATGAAGCAGGAAGAAAAGGAAGAGGGTATTTATCCTACCAAGTCAGGTTTAGTTTATTCTAAGGTGTTTCTTACTCAAAAGGGAGCTCTTTGATCAGTAATGATGACTGTGTGACCTTTGACAAGTTACTTAACCTCCCTGAGCTTCAGTTTTCTTATTAAAAAGATGATGTGCAAATTGAATGAGTACTGATATAAAGTACCTAGTATAGTGTATCACAAACTGTAGACATGCAACAGATGTTCATTCTCTTTCCCTTGAGAAAGACACTTCCCCTCCCTCATTGGTGAAATGAGGGATTTGGCCTATAGAAGGTCTCTAGGACTCATTAAACTCTTACATCCCCTGATGTTCATTAAGATTACCATTGTTTCATGAATATTTTCACCAACATCCGCAAAAAAAATTGGACATCTGTACATGGGAGCAAACCTGTATCTTAGGAGCCCTGGTCTGAGCATCATTGGCTCAGGGCTCATGGAGTCAAATAGCTCCTTTATCCAGACTAGCTCTACAGTCTCACATCAAAAAGTTTCTCTGGAATGTTATTTTGACCAATAGAGCCTATCATAAATTTAAAGTTCCTTTCCAGGAAGTAGTGGGTCAGGAGACAATCACCACAGGCTATCCCACCTGGGGGTGTCCTTCTCTGGTAAACAGTTGGCATTCCAGAAGCTCAAGGTTGCATGAAGAGGGTAGGAAGAAAGATGACTGGGAAGCTGGAATGCTGACGTATTCATTAAACCTGATGGTAACCTGACCTGGAGGGAACTGAAGGCCCAGGAGTGCTGCTTGTGTGTTCGTCATTTCTAGAACCATAGTAATTGTGCATGAGCAGTTCGTTTGATTTTGGAGGATGCTGATCCATTAATCCTCATAATGGCCTTAAGAGGAAGATGATTTGTGAGTGATGTGGGTAAACTAACTGCCAAAGGCCTGCTCGGGTCCCACATGAGTCCATGGGGAAGCTAGGGTAAGAACCAGGGCTTCTGAAGGCCCCACTCACATCTCTCTTCCACGACCTCAGGGGTACCATGCACTGAGCTAATGAAGGTAAATATTTTTATTTTATCTTTTAGCATCAATAGAAAAATTATTTAAACCTTTTAAAAGAATTTATAACAGATTTTGAACCATTTGTCTGCACCGCAGCAGAGTCATTTAGGGTAGAGGAATTTTCTTGTTCTTGTTACTTCTTCTTTACCCACATTTGAGAGGACATTAGCTTTGAGCCTGGGATGGGTCTGGCCTTCCAGAGACGGCCACTGAGGCTGAAGCCCCTCTCCATGAGATGACACGTACCTCCCCACCTCCAGAGGGAACAGGGCTAGAAGATGTCCAGGCCGAGCTGTGCTCAGGAACTCCTGGGTATTGGGTCCATGCTGCCTCATGGTACCAGCCACAGAGGATGCCCCCTGGGTACTGGGTCCATGCTGCTTCACGGTGCCAGCCACAGAGGATGCCCCATGGGTACTGGGTCCGTGCTGCTTCACCATGACAGCCACAGAGGATGCCCTCAGGGCCCACCCATTGGAAAGCAATGAATCCATTCTTGGATGGCCTGAGGAGAAGCCATTCTGTTGCCACAGCCCTGGACCAGCCCCTGAGCTGCCCACTAAGCCTCCCCTTATGGGAGAACTGTCCACAGGCTGGATTGAATCCCCTCCAATTGAATTAAGACCCTCACAACAGGGTACATGCCGCATTCTCTTCTGCCACAACTCATTCCACTTTCGGTCAGCCTTTCCTTTGGCGCCGCAAGCACACTTTCAGAAGCTGCTGCCCCTGGGGTTGAACCAGCAGAATTTGGACTCTGGCCTGACTGCCCAAGAGAAACCGGGTGACTTTGGCTGATGCATCTCCCAGTTTCTGTCCCAGGCCTGTTTTCCCAGCACGGCTGGGGTCTGGCCTGTAGACTTAACCTGTTTTTCCTCCTTCCAGTGGTCTGAGGAGCCCACAGGAGGAGTTGGGCCCAGTGGCCCTCGGCAGCCTGATGGAGAGAGGACTGCTTCAGGACGGCACAACGAGCGATGCCTGGGACGTGCCGCATGACTTCCTCCCAGCACCTGTGCAGCCTGTTTGTCTTTTGTGGGCCTTCCTTCAAAACTTTGTCAAGAACTCTGTCTGCTTGGGGTTATTCGGTGTGACCTGGAGAAGAAATCAGTGGACCATGATTTAAAGACTGGTCAAAAAAGAACTGCCAAGGTGTGGACTTCCTGTTTACCTAGATAAGGTGTGTGCCTCGTTGGCGTCTGAGTCCAGGCATGTGTAGTTGTCTTCTGCCAGTCAACACTGCTGGGCTGTGTTTCTTTTTAATAGGCCCATCTCCCCACAGCAGTATGCGCATGCGTCCTGCCCAGCACCGGAGATTCCTATAGTTACGTTTTTTTCTCATTGGCTTATTGGGGAAGGAGATAGAGAAAGATTACATCAAGACGCCAAGTGTAAGAGGAGCCGTGTCTGTCCTCTGTCCACGAGACCCTCAACCAGCCCGACGTCTTCCACAGACACATGATGTCAAGGACCTTCCTAAGCCGTCACCACGCTCGGAGATCATTTCTTATTTATTAGATGATGATGGTTTTATTTTTAATCTCGTAAGTCAATGTAAAAAGCATAAAACCCTTTCATACTTCTGCATTAACGATGTATGCCTCGCTGGCTGAAAAGTTACACGGATTAGAAATACCTGCCCTCTTTGGAACAGCTAAGGCTTGGGAAGAGCCACCCAGGGAGGTGCAGAGATGGAAGCAGAGGATGAATTGCTGATGGGAGCAAAAATCGGGGTTCAGAGGTCATGCCATTTAAGACATAAAGCAGATAAAAGCCCCTGGATACATTCCGATAGAAGAGTTAGCAAATCCGGCAGCGGATTTGTCACCTCTGTCGGGGGAGAGAGGACAAGAGTGCCTGTGTGTGCGTCTACATGGGATCAGCACAATCTTACTAGACTGCTCTGTGATTAAACTATTAACTTCCTAGAGAGCCCTCCAAGAGGATGTTTAGAAATAGAGCATTCCAGAGAGCCACGGCATTTGGGGCCACATCCATGAAAGGGGGACCAGCCGTTTCTTTTCCATGGTGTTGCTTGGTTGATTTGTTTATTTCCAAAAGGAGAAACTTAACTTTCCTATTTATTTTCAAGCATTAGGAGAAATATTCCAGTGATTTTTTTTTTCTTTTCCACTCAGGATGCTGGTTTTATTAACAAACACTCTAACAAGCCAACTCCACCTTGTGGGTCTCACTTTATCCTCAGAGAGAGGGAGCAATTGTTCTCCTGGGCATCTGGATCCGTTCTGACCCATTGGGCCAGCCTCTGGGAAGCACTGGTTGCCTCCAGCTGAACAGTGGGGAGCTCATCCCTAGGAATTTTCATTAAACTTTGGAAACAGAATAACAGTGAAATACTATATAAACCTCTTATGTGAGGGACCTCCATTCACTAACGTTTGAAAAATGAAAGCTCTCTACCTGTTAATTCTTCAGTGCATCTAGCTCCTCACGTTGTGAAAGGGACCTTTAAAATATGTCAAGTTGGCTTGAAATTTCTATCAGGTAATTTTGGCCTCCCCTAACCCTTCTTTCCCAGTCTATTTCAATGAATTTTCTCTTTATTTCTTACAGCTGAGACAATGATATGGCCTGAGTCTTCACTCTGGCACCTTTATTGAATGAGGCTCACCCCAAGCACCAAAAGCAGAAATGGTATCTGTTCTCCAGCTCCCGGGTTTTAGTTATAAAAGAAGATAGGTTTAAGTGTGCATTCCTTGGGCCAGACCTACAGCAGCAGCAAAGTGGGCTGAGGCTTGACTGCAGCATTTTGCTCAGAGACCAATGCAGTTGACGTTGGTGTATAGACACCCATTTACACTCACTTTTTTCATCAGACTCTCCTGAGAGTCTGAGATTCTGGTTTAGAGAGACTGTTGAAAGTGGAGTGGCCTCACTTGTTTTTAACTTGAGATCACATCTTTACGTTAGGACAATCTTTCCTCAGTCTTCTAGAGGCTATTTGAGGCCTGACTGCCTTTAAAGAGGATGAACTGATGTGAAAATATTTCGTGGGGCTTTCTCCACCCAGTGGATGGCAGGATCGGTGTCCAGTCTGGGCATCCGAGAGCCCATGCAGAGGTGTGAGAAGAGGAGGATGGAAGCAGAGGGAACCTTCTTGGTTCCCTGTGGGGACTTCAGATTTATTGTCTGTGAGTGCTCTGGTCCTCAGGTCCTCAAGTTACAGTTGCCGGTGCCCCCTTCCTTGTGCCTGTACAACCATGTAGTGACTGCTCTCGAATGCGTGCCTCCCTAAAGGGCCTCTCGAGTCAGTCCTCTGTAAACCAGCAGGTCTGAAAAGAGTCGGAAGCAGAGGCTGGGGTCAAGGCAGGCTTGGGTGGACCTTTGTCCATGTCCCAGGATATGACAGCCTTGCTTCTTTGGTGATTTCTCTTTTAGAAATCAAGTGGCCAACAAGCCTTGGATTCCTGTGCCATTTCATGGCATTGGTACTTCCTGGGTTAGCTGTAAAAATGTCCCCTTTTCAGGTTAAAGATGCATCTTCTCATGCATCTCTGCAGGTTCCCTGTGTTTCCTTGCTTTGTTAGAAAGCTAAGTGTTCATTACAATGGGGGAATCATTCACGAGACCTGACCTGGTGAGCAGTCGCACACCTGGGAGTGGAGAACTCAGCTGTTTCCAGTCTGTCTCAGAGACGTGAAAAGCTCCCATTTTAAAAAAATTAATAAATTTAAAAAGCGAGGGAGGGGGTGCTTCCAGATCTTTTATGGAGCCTGGATTCTCCCACTGCTCTATAGGCTGTGACTTCCTGAAGCATACCGGGAGGAGACATTTTCTTCTGGATGGAAAGATATATAGCCACCAATCCTGATCTGGAAGACATGTCTAGACACACAGGGAGCCAAGGAAGATGTGAGCTTGCCATTGTGTTCCAGCAGAGGAGGTGGGCAGAGTGTCCCCAGACTCTATTTTCCTACAGAAGGAGAAGGAAGTGGTCCTAGAGCTCCTTGGGAGACTGTTCTCTGCAGGTGGAGAAAAGCATCTGGCATCTTCACCCAGGGTTGCCAGGGCCAGGTTGTCTCAGTGCACGTGGGCCACTGGTTGCTTTTCCAGGCAATTTTGGCAGGAATGGATCAACGAGGCTCCAACACTACTCAGGAGATCCCAACCCCTTTGTAGGGTATGGGCTCTGATTTCTCCCAACCTGCTCAGCCAAGGAGGAGAGCACGATTCAAAAGCCCAGGAACAAAGGGGCATCACAGAAACACACAAACACATACATTTGTTCTTATGTTCTAATGTAAGACCTGTTCTCTCTACTCATTGATTTTATCAGGCTTTCTGAAAGATCTAGTGGTAAACACAACACAGAGAATGCTGAAAAGCAGCCCCTCTTCCAAGTGTAATAACTTACTGAAGTGTTCAACTTTTCATTATCTTTATTATAACAAACCTGATGCTTTTTTTTTAGAACTTGTTACTCTGACTTCTGTATATGTTGCACTGAAAAGGTTAATATTTAATGTTTTAATTTATTTTGTGTGGTAAGTTAATTTTGATTTCTGTAATGTGTTAATGTGATTAGCAGTTCTTTTCCTTAATATCTGAATTATACTTATTTAAAGAGTAGTGAGCAATATAAAATGCAGTTGCATTTTTCAGTAATGTGCATTGTTGTTCAGTTGTACTGTACCTTGTTTGGAAGGATGAAGGAATGAACTCTTTTTTGTTTTTTCCTAAATCAAGACTGGAGCTTTTCTTTCATGATTGGGATATTGCTGAAGCAAATTACGATTTTTCTCTGCAAATGTGAATGATGAGAAAAACTTAGATGCTCTTTTTCAAAATGTGGGAATCCTAAAATTAACCACAGTTTATCCCTGTCTACTTGAAGAAACCAAATTCTCTGAAGTTCTTCTCAGTATATAAGTATTTCATCTACTATTTGTCCAACAATATGCTAACTAATGTGAAGGAAAATATAAAATACACAATCCCTGCCCCAAAGGAATTGGATCTGGCTGGGAAGGCTGACATGCAGAAAATAATTCTGAACTAGTTCTAGACAAAATACAAATAAACCGTGCAATTGGAAGGTAGAGATCATGTGTTAATAGCTGTGGTTCTCAAAGTGTGCAGCATCAACATCACCTGGGAACCTAGGAATGCAAATTATCAGGCCCCACCCCAGACCTATTAAACTCTAGAGGTGCCCCATGCCCTCTCCAGCTTCCAGGTGATTCTAATACATGCTGAAGTTTGAGAACCACTGTGCTCTAGGACTCAGCGAAGAGCCAGTTAGCGCGGGGCTACACTTTTTAGGAAAAGCTCTATAGAGGCTTTGCAGAAGAAGTGCAACTTAACACAACTTACTCTTAGTGTTCAAAGTTAACAGCCATCAGAAAGTACAGTCTTGAATAAAGGCCTGCATTTATTTGGATCTTCTCTGCTCAGCCCAGTTGAAGGGAAAAACAGGCCTGTCTGTCTCCTGCCACACCCCCACCCACACCCCACTCACTCACCCACCCCCGTTTCCCACTGCCCCGTTTCTACTGTAAGGAATTGTTCTAAAACTGTCAACCCTGTTCTCCCAAGCCTCGCTGCACTTCTCACCTGTGTGTGGACCTCACATGTTTGACAGACATGAGGAGCTCATAGAGAAGCAGCGGAGAGTGAAACAGTTGCTGAATGGCATGAGATCTTGGTCCCCAAGTTCAGCTTTTTGTAGCGGTGTTTGAGCGTATGGAGCCTGTTGTCCAGGCCCCAGAGGACTTGGGATCAGCCTAACTTGCAGGAAGATGGAAACCCAGGCAACAGCTTGTCCAAAATCCGTGGACTGGCGTTTGTCCCTCAATAGACCTTTACCCACTCCTTAGGAGAGGGAGGGAGAGACCTGCTACCCATACATGGTGTTCCCCCTTGTGACCCTACTCAGTCTTCAGGGACATGCCCAGGCCTTGTTTCTAACCCGTGGCATGCTCTGCTCGTCCTGCTCCTCCTCCTCCTCCCCAGTTTCCAAGCCCTCTTCCTGCCAAGATAGCCTGCCTGCCAGACCGGTGTCCGATGGCTGGCCCTGGTCCTAGTCAGGTGTGCTGGACTGTCCGGGGCCTTGGGGGTGGGCCCATCCCAGGAAAAGCACAGAGCTTCTCTCATTTACCCAGGTGACCTGCAGGTGCTAACTTGAATCCATGTTCTGGACTGTTTTGGCCTGGTCTTTTTGGATGCTCTTAGCCCAAACTTCAGACCCCTGTTTTGCCTGGTTTCTGTGTGCCCTGACTCCTGCCTGGCCCAGTTTTGCGGTGCTTGAGTGTGAATTAGCCTTGCCTCCACTCAGCTCAGAGCTCCTCGCCCAGGACCCGCCTAGAATTCTGGCACCAGCACTCTCCCCTGTCTCCTGAAACTCCCTCCTCCACATTTGCTCTTTGCAGGACTTGCTACTTCCAGCAGGCCCTGAGGTTTCTGCCATGGCCTTTCACCTCCAGAAATAGGGAGCGATGTGCCCATGGTCATACAGGCTGGGTCTAGCAATGCTTGTTCCACCAGGCTAGCATCTCTCACCCCAGATCAATTGAATTATAGAATCCTTGGGGGTGTTTTTTGAAAATCTCTCCCAGTGACTCTAATTCAGTCCCTAAGGCCCTCTGGGATACACCAAGCCCCAGGGAGCAGATGGCATAGGAGAGGTTTGATGCCTTGAGCTGAGAATACCCACCCTGGTACCCACGCAGGGCATCCCAGCCTGTTCCATGCTTAAGTATCCTTCACATCCAGCAGATGTTAGCCCCTGGGGAAACTTGGAGATGTGGGCCTCCTTGCCAGTGGGATCGTGTGACGCAGAGAAGCGAGAAAAACATCTCTGGGAACAGGGAGTGTAAGGAGTACCACACAGCTTGCGCCTGAGGTCATACACACGTGGGCAACGGCTTTTCAGGAGCCAAATTTTGCAACTGGGAATAAAAATATGGCGACATTTATGCTGAAACGGAGACGAAAGAGACAGGGAAGAAGGCGTCCTTCCAGGCGCGTCGGCTCCGGCGGAAGCTTCAAGCCCTGCTGTGCGGCTGCGCAGGCGCCCTAGGCTGAGAGCAAGCCTGCTGCCATGAAGTCTCCAGGCAAGGTCAAGTTCTGCGGGGGAGCCCGTCTCGGAGGTCAGACGGAGGGAGTCCAGAGCTGTGCAAGGGACAACTCCGCTACCTGGGGCGGGCTGTCCTGCACATCCCAGAGAGGGACTCCTCCGTCTGGAAATGTGACGTCCCAGAGGACTGTGCCGAGGAGCCGGCAACACTTAAACCCGATCCCACCAGAACAGAACGAGGAGCCACGCCCCTCCCCTGCAGCGTGACTCTCCCACCTGCCTTTGTAAAAGAGCCCCCCCAACCAGAACACAGGGGGTCTGTGCCCCTGTGGTGGTAGAAGGCCTGGAAGTGAAGACGGAGCTATTTCATCCCCACTCCCTCCCTGCTTGTCTCCACCGTAGTTATGCACCCAAGGCTCGCTCCCTTCCTCCCCAGCTCCGGCTCTCACCACACTTCACTGACGCCGCTTCCTCCCCTTGACCCTGCTGCCCTGGGGTGGTAATGGCTTCCCGCAGTTACCAGTTTAACTCTGCCAATCCCCCCACCACACACTTGCTCTTTAATTTCTGGAAATGCTTAACCAGAGACTAAAAATCCAAATGCCTCCAGGAGTGAAAGTGGTCATCTGAATTAGTGCAAGGGCTGGATGGAAGCGTCAATGCCCATGAAAATGTCTGAATCTGGGTGGGGGGGTGGACATTGCTATGAACTGCAGGGCGAAGACGCTTCTCAGTTCTAGCCGGTGGTGGAATCCAATACGGTGGCCAGATTTCCCATTTTTTCAAGAGGAGCAGGAAATCTGGATTTTTTCATAGAATATCTCCATTTCTAAATGTGGCTAAAATGTATAAACCATTCTGTGGCCCACGGAAGTCTGTCTGCCAGTCACCGTCCGTTTGCAGCCTCCACTCTCAAGCTGTCTGCTTGTCTCGGGTTCTGCCAGGCCGCTTCACGCCTCTCTGCTTTCACGGTCCTCTTTGCTGGGAATGGCTTTTTTCTGCTGCTTTGCCTGACAAACTTCTGTCCTTTCAAGAACAGGCTCACGCCTCACTTTCTCTCTGAAGCCTTCCAGGAGCCCCCAGGCAGAGCCTTCCCCATGCACCCAACAGCACTTTATGCAGGCTTCTTTAAAGGCACACATCTCATTGTGTCGCCACTGTCTGTTGACAACTCCTCCATCAGTTGTCCTGTGCCCGGGGGTCATCTTGCGCCCCAGGTCATGAGCTCCTCAAGGTCAAGAACCTCTGTCCTGTGTGTCATTGTAGCCCAAGCATTTAGCCCGATGCCTGAGGAATAGAGTGTAATGCAATAATATTTTGTTGACAAAATCAGATATGTTGGGTTTGGTTGGACCAAGGTATGTCTCTGGAGGCAGGGGACAAATGTCACATGGGATCGCTGGGTCCTGAGGGGCTGCGTTATTGGGACTCGGTGTTGGCTGCTGCAGTTGGACACCTCACAGGTCAAGTAGGTCTTTGTGACGCTCCCTGGTTTCCTATCTACTGTGAGGAGCTTTGCTTCTAGGCAAAAGCACATTACGCATTCTGACCAGTGCCTTACCAAGAAAGTTGTCACAGCCTAGGTGAATTTGACAGGAATGTTTATTCCTCTTTTTTTCCCCAGCTTTATTGAGATGTAATTGACATATAACATTGTGTAACTTTGAGGTATACAATGAGATGATTCGATATACATGTCTGTTCCAAAATGATTACAATACGGTTAGTTAAAATCTCCATCCCCTCACATTTTTGTGTGTAGTGAGAACAGTTAAGAACTAATCCCTTAGCAACTTTCAAGTATATAATACAATGTTGTTAACTAGAGCCACCATGCTGTACGTTAGATGCCCAGAACTTATTCATCTCATAACTGGAAGTTTGTCCCCTTTGACCAACATCTCCCCATTCCCCCACCACCCAGCTCCTGGCAACCACCACTCTACTCTGTTTCTCTGAGTTCAGCTTTTTCAGATTCCACACACAGGTGATATCATGCAGGGTTTGTCTCTGTCTGACTTATTTCACTTAGAATAATGCCCTGAGGGCCCATCCATGTTGTCACCAATGGCAGGATTTCCTTCTTTCTCATGGCTGAGTAGTATTCCATTGTATATATATGTATGCCACATCTTTATCCATTCATTTGAAAACGGACGCTTAGATTGCTACCATATCTTGCCTATTGTGAATAATGCAGCAATGCATAGGGAAGCGCAGATAATATCTCCTCTAGAACCTGATCTCGTTTGCTTTGGATATATACCCAGAAGCAGGATTGCTGGACCATATGTTAGTTCCGTTTTTACTGTTTTGAGGAACTGTTTCCATACTGTTTTCTGTAGTGGCTGCACCAATTTACATTCCCACCAACAGTGCACAAGGGTTTCCTTTACTCCACATCCTCACCAACTCCTGTTGTCTTTTGTCTTTTTTTTTTTTTTATAGATTGGCACCTGGGCTAACAACTGTTGCCAATCTTTTTCTTTTTTTCTTTTTTCTGCTTTATCTCCCCAAACCCACCCTGTACACAGTTGTATATCCTAGTTGCAGTTCCTTCCAGTTGTGGGATGTGGGACGCCGCCTCAACGTAGCCTGACGAGTGGTGCCATGTCCGCGCCCAGGCTCCGAACCCTGGGCCGCCGCAGCGCGCGAACTTAACCACTCGGCCACCGAGCCAGCCCCTGTCTTTTTGATAATAGCTGTTCTAACAGGTGTGAAGTGATACCTCGTTGTTGCTTTGATTTGCATTTCCCTGATGATTAGTGATGTTGAGCACCTTTTCAGGTACCCATTGGCCATTTGTATGTCTTCTTTGAAAGATATCTAATCAAGTCCTCTGCCCATTTTTAAATCAGGTTGGTTATTTTTTTGCTATTGAGTTGTGTGAGTTCCTTATACATTTTGGATATTAACCCCTTATCAGATGGATGGTTTTCAAATATTTTCTACAATTCCATAAGTTGTCTTTTCATTTTGTTGATTGTTTCTTTTGCTGTGCAAAACCTTTTAGTTTGATGTAGTACCACTTATTTATTTTTATTTTTGTTGCTTGTGCTTTTGGTGTCATAGCTACAAAATCATTGCCAAGACCAGTGTCAAGGAGCTTCTTTCCTATTTTCTTCCAGGAGTTTTCCAGTTTCAGATCTATGTTTATTTAAGCCTTTAATCCCTTTCAAGTTAATTTCTGTGAGTGTTATGAGTCCAGTTTTGTTCTTCTGCATGTGGTTACCCGGTTTTCCCAACACCGGTTGTTGACAAGACTATCATTCCTCCAGTGAATATTCTTGGCTCCCTTGTCAAATGTTAGTTGACCGTATATATGAGGGTTTATTTCTGGGCTCTCGATTCTGTTACCTTGCTCTATGTGTCTATTTTTATGTGGCAGGAAAGGTAACCCCTTTACTATTCTACCTTCTAGGTTAGTCCCTTACATTGGAGAATGTTCACTGTTTTCAGAGCTCAATGTATTTGCTTATTGATAGTCCACACCCCAGTAACCTTCCTTCAGGAAACCACTTTGCCCAGAACCGTGTGAGCAGCTTCTGACTGGAGATGAGAAGGCTACACATGGAGATGGATGAGAGGAAAAAGACAGGAGGGGCTTTCTCCTAAGCCTTAGTCTACATGATTTCTTTCTTGAGGTTGGTTCCTATGACTTCTAATATGTTCTCTCAGGAGGCCTCAGATCAAAAAGGATAATGATGTGAATTTCAATTGAAATAAAACATTTTTTAGTGTTGGAAATAGGCAATGCAGCAAGTACAGGAGCAATCTAGCAACTGACTTTGTAGCAAAATTATGTCCTTCCTCCATAATGCCGAACTTTAAAATTGGTCTCCTTTAAAATGTGAACTCCCCCAAAAGCGAGGTCTGAGATGAGAACTTGAAGACAGATCGTTTGTTTTGGAGGTGGTCCCAGGAAGTAGGAGTGAGGGCCCAAGAAGAGTGAGACAAAGAATGAGGAAAAGCCAGTGATAGGTGTCTTATTGAGCTGGTACCATTGTGTGAAATTGGGGCTCAATCCTACTGGGCACCCACTGAGGAACTATGTAGAATGTCACCTCCAAACTGAGCCTCTGGAGATCAGAAGGCTTGGGCATTTATCCATTGACTCCCATCGCCCACTGGTTGGGAGTTGCTGTAGGGTATTTAATTTCCACCCACCACCAACCCCCAATACACACACATACACACACACAAGCTGATCCTAGTGGCCTGCATGTGACACTGACAATGAGTAGTGGAATGATCTTCCAAAGCTGCAGCTGAAATTAGATGGTTTGAGGGCGTATGATGTGACAACAAAGCATCTACTACAGTTGTGAAATATTTTTAAGAAATTATAAGGGTCAACTTTTTCATGAAATTTGGATTTTTTTTTCCTTGTAACCAGAAGTTCTCTTGCAGATGGAGATAGTCTGTGCACCTCAGTTTCCTCCACCGTAAAATGGGGGTACGCTCAGAAGTGGTTGTGGAGATTAAATATGCAAACCTTGTAAAGCTTAGAACAGTGCCTGGCACACAGTGTGGGCTGTCATTTTCACCTCCTTCATCCTCTGCATTCTAATGGACTGCTGTCTTCAACTGGATCGGAAATACATTCCAAACACACTGTCACCTTCTTCTATTCACTTAAGGATCTGTAGACACAAATACCTCTCAATTGAGTATGTTTGGTAGATCTATACAGGGTTTCATTATGGTCACATCTAAGGCTCACCCCTTCAATATATGTTTAGGTACACACCAGGTTATTTCCATTCTGGGAAAGAAAGTACAGATGACATGACTCTAGTAAAGGCATATCGAAAACCCAATTGCAATGCTATGGTCTTTGAGTTGTGCTTGGAGAGGTCATAAACACTCTCAAAATCAGTCTGTGACTGGGGTGACTAGAGTGAGTATTTGAAACATTGACATCAGACGAAGGGTGTGTATCAGACATTGGAGGCAACTTTTTCTCACAAAGCCATGTACTTTGAAACAGAGCAAACCTTAAAGTTGATGCAAAAAATGTACAATTAGCATTTTTTAAAGACAATATACTAAAACGAGAAATTAATCATATGAATTTAACAAGCTACAACAATAACAAAAATAACAATATTTTTATTAAGAAAAGACTCATAAATAATTTTGGTCAGCAGACAGATAAATATAACTAAAAACCAACTACAATATAACAAAAAAAGGTTGCATATCAGGGGCCGGCCCCGTGGCCCAGTACTTAAGTTTGCACACTCCGCTTCGGCGGCGCAGGGTTTCCCTGGTTTGGATCCTGGGCGCGGACATGGCACCGCTCATCAGGCCATGCTGAGGTGGCGTCCCACATGCCACAACCAGAGGCACTCACAACTAGAATATACAACTATGTACGGGGGGGTTGGGGGGGGGCGGACTTTAGTGAGAAGAAGAAGAAGAAAAAGATTGCATATCAAAATTTATAGGCAGTAGCCAGTTGATACTCAGAAGTAAAGTCATCTTTATTATTTAATTAAATTAACCAAGGAACAAACAAAATAACTAAATGTTCAACTCAGTAATTTACAAAAGAACCAACATAATGCCTAAAGAAAGTAAAAGAAAGAAAATACTAAAAGCAGAAATAAATCAAAAATGGGAAAAGATTGAATTCAACAAATAAATTCAAGAGTGCTTTCTTTGAAAAACCTCAGGCAAATCCAAACAAGAAAAAAAAGAGGTAAAAAAACACCCAAAACTCCAAGTTAGAAATGATAAAGCGCTGAAATACAGATAGTGAATGCTTTTTTTATTTTCAAAGACTGCTAATCATTTATGCTAATGACTTTTAAACCTCAATGCAATGACCAATTTCTTGCTAAAAATATGTCACCAAAAGTGACCCTACAACAAGCAGAAAATTTAAATAGGCAGTTCCCTTTATCTAGGGAAAATTCTGAGAAATGTATCCAATATGATCCCCCTTTGCTTAGAAGACTTCAGGCCAAATTAGTTCACTGGTAGTTTTTCTTTCCTTTCCTCCTCCTTCCCTCCCCTCACTTCCCCATCCCTCAGACTTCATATAAAAGTTATATCCCTGGGGCCTGCCGAGTGATGTAGCAAAGTTCACACACTCTGCTTTGGCAACCTGGGGTTCATGGGTTCGTATCCCAGGCACAGACCTAGCAATGCTTATCAAGCCATGCTGAGGAGGCATCCCACATATAAAATAGAGGAAGATGGGCACAAGTGTTAGCTCAGGGCCAATCTTCCTCAGCAAAAAGAGGAGGATTGGCAGCGGATATTAGCTCAGGGCCAATCTTCCTCAAAAAAAAAGTTATATCCCATCACAAGAAAAAGAAAAAAACTAAAGACCCATATCTCATGAACAGATGCAAAAATCCTCTACAAAATACTAGCAGACTGAATCCAGTAACATGTAAAAAGAATTATAACCATGGCCTAGTGAGATTTTTCCCAGGAAGGCAAGGTTGTTTTAGCATCTGTAAATAAATTAATGTAATACATCATGTCAATAGAATAAAAAACAAAAACCACATGATCTTCTCAATAGATGCAGAAAAATGCATTTGACAAAATCCAACACACTTTCATTATAAAAAACATTAAACCAACTAAGAATGCAAGAACTCTTTCTCAACCTGATGAAGAGCATCCACAAACAACCCACATTTAACATTTCAGTTAATGGTGAAAGAGTGGGTGCTTTCTCCTGTTAGATCAGAAACAAAACAAATGCTCACCACTTCTATTCAACAGCGTACTGGAGGGTCTCACCAGGGCAGTTAAGCAAGAAAAAGAAATAAAAGGCAACCAGATAGGAAAGGATCTCTATTTGAAGATTATGCAATCTTGTATATAGAAAATCCTAAGGAATCCACTAAAAAATATATTAGAACTAATAAATGAGTTCAGCAAGGTTGCAGGATACAAGATTAATACTTAAAAAAAATAATTGTATCTCTATACATTTGCAATGAACAATCCAAAAATGAAATTAAGAAAACAATTCCATTCACAACAGCATCAAAAAGAATAAAATACTTAACAGGGCCAGCCCGGTGGCGTAGTGGTTAAATTCGTGCGGTCCGTGCCAGCAGCCCAGGGTTTGTGGGTTGGGATACCAGGTGCGGACCTAGCACCGCTCATCAGGCCATGCTGTGGCAGCATCCCACATAAAATAGAGGAATATTGGCACAGATGTTAGCTCAGGGCCAATCTTCCTCAAAAAAAAAAAAAATTGGCAAAGGATTTAAATAGACATCTCTCCAAAGATATAGAAATGACCAACATGCATATGAAAAGATGCGCAACATCATTAATCATCAGAGAAATGCAATCCAAACCACAAGAAGATACTACTTCATGTCACTAGAATGGTTAGAATGAAAAAGTCAGATAATAACAAGTGTTGACAAGGATATGGAGGAATTGCAACCCTCATACATTGCTGGTGGGAATGTAAAATGATGCATCCACTTTGAAACAGATTAAGCAGGCAAGCGCTTAATCATAGGGTTACAACATGACTCAGAAATTCTGCTCCTAGGCATAAACACAAGAGAAATGAAAATACATGTGCACACAAAAACTTGTACATGAATGTTCATAGCAGTATTACTTATAATAGCTAAAGAGTAGGAAAAAAATGTCCATCAACTGACGAATGAATTTTTTAAATGTGATTTATCCATACCTTGGGATATTATTTGGCAAAAAAAAAAAAAAAGGAATGAAGTACTGGTATGTTCTATGACATGAATTAATCTTGAAAACTTTATATCAAGTCAAAGGAGCCAGTCACAATAGACTACATATCGTATGATTCTATTTACACAAAATATCTAATATCTAAAATAGGCAAATCCACAGATTAGCTGTTGTCAGGGGTGAGGGAGAGGAGAGGAGAGGGTCTGCTGATGGGTACAGGGTTTCTTTTGGGGCGTTAAAAATGTTCTAAAATTAAGTAAAGTGATGGTTGCATACCTTTGTGGGTATTCTAAAAACTGGTGAATTGTTTACTTAAAAACAATGAATTTTATGATATATCAAATACATCTTAATAAAGCTATTACTAAAACAAAGAAGATAATTAAAAATTCCATTATGTAGAAAAGGAAAAATAATCAGTCGATGAAAAAAATCATTGAACTAAAGAAATGGTCTGAAATTTCAATTGTTTTTGTCTCAACACAAATATACACTTGCTGGTAATGCTGTTGCTCACTTCGATGAAACTAGGGTTCAAAACATTCATGACAAGTTAGGTGGTAACAATTCGATGATTTGTGAGTTTTTTTCTCGTAACTGATGAGAATACAGATTTAGATAATATCATATACCTAAATATACTTATTCATGGAATCCAATAAGTGGTATTGGGTTTGGTGTTTTGGTGGGGTTTTTTTTTAACATGAGCAAAGAATTTTGGGGCATGGGCCCATGTCAGACATTGGGGAATAAATTATTTTGCATTGAGAACATTCTTGAAAAGTTTCGTAATGTAGACAGGTCAAAATTAGTCAGCATAACTACAAACAGTGCATCTGTAATGTTGATGTTAACATAGGACTTCCATGGTGGCACCATTCAGCAAAGAAACAGAATTTAAATTCATTGTGTCATTCCCCAGGAATCTCTTTGTTGCTAAAACATTAAAAAGAGAACACATGATGAATGTAATAATTAACTCTGTATACTAGATTCCCCCCCATCCCCAGCTTGACCCAGACATTTCAATGCACAATGGATTGGCTGTGCAAAATGGCAGGCCACTGTACTACACAGAGGTTATGTGGCTAACCAGTGTCTTGATGCAAATACATTTTTTTTAAACTGTGAGGGAGAAAATTGCATTGTTCATGTCATCTGAGGAAAAGTCTCCACCTCAGCTCACCAATTAAAATTGGAGAAATTCTTGGTATTTTTATTTGTCAAGGCAATACCTCCAAAATGACTTTGAAGGACATTGACAAGTTGTTCCTCAAACATATGATTTGATTTTTTCATGCTAGATAAATTGTGTCTTTGGGAAACTTATTTGACAAGAAATAACCTGGCTCACTTTCCTACGCAAAAGTCAGTTTTCTAGTCATGAAAGTGGTGATCTGAAGTTCATTCTCAAATTGAGGAGGTAAAGATTGAATTCCATAAACGAGTCTCTGTCATTAGAGTTATGAAAATGAATTAACATTACTCAGTCGTCTTTCTCGATTAATTTTGCCAGTGTGGATAAAGAACTACAAAGAGTTTTTCAAATCTGGCGAAAACTAAACAAGAAGACCCTGGTGTACCAGAATTCTCCAAGTGCTGCTGTGATGGTTACTCTATTTAAAACAAAAAAACAAAAAAACATTGTGCAAACACTCTATCTGTTTAGGAATATCATACTTTTAAACAGATAGTTTTCATTTTGAAACTAAGTTGTGCCACCAGGAAAGGATTCAAGACTGAATTCTGCCTTCACATCATTAAAAGGAAAATGAGACCTACTTTTGAATTCTTGGTACGGGGGAATTAAAACCGAAATTCATGTTCTACAAAGAGGAATAAAATGGGAAATATTATTAATAATATTATTAATAATATGGGAAAACAAAAACATATAATTTAAAATTTTTCTTCTATTTAACTCTGTATTTCAAACATAATTGCCAATATCATGCATATTTCTATCACACCAGATGCTTCTCTTCATAGTTCAATAAAAACAAAGCTTGATAATACTTAAGGCTGGTTGTTTGTTCTACCAGTCTTGTTTCACTCAATTGTTTTCTTTTCCTCATTCCTGTGGGCATTTCAATCTCTTTTTTTCTATGCTTGTGTAGACATATACAAACATTTACACACATGCATAGATTTTTTTCACAAATAATGGATTGTACTATAAAGGTTACTATTCAAGTTGCTGCTTTTCATATAATAATACATCACAAACATCCCTCAAGATCAATAGACATCAGTCTAAATCATTCTTTCTAATAGTTATATAACATTTTATTATATGGATACACTACATTTTATTTAGCCACATGGCTATTTCTAGACATTCCATTTCTTCTCAGTTCTTTGCTTCCAAAAGCAATGTTATACATAAATTCTACATAAATCTCTATGTACTGGAATTTCATTTATTTAGGGTGGAGTCACACATAGGAATGGCTGGTCAAAAGGTATGTATGTGTCTGATTATAGGCATATTTGACTACCAGTAATAGAAACTCTACTAACAGAGGCTTAAACAAATAAGGATCTGTTTTTCTCACGTAACAAGGATCTGTAGGTGAGTAATAGCAGGTATTGGTTGAGGATCCCAAGCTCTTATATGTCTTTCTGCTCTGCTATCCTTAGCGTGTTGGCATTTTTTTCTCATGCTTGCCTCCTCCTGGTTACAAGATGACTGCCTCAACTCCAGGCATCAAGCAAGTTCACATTCAAGGTAAAGGGGAAAAGGCAGCAACATCCACATTTGTACCTTAAATCAGCAGAGCAAAGCCCTTCTCAAAGATCCTTCAGCAGTCTTTCCCTTACGTTTTGTTGACCAGAACTGAGTTATATGACCACTGCTAGTTGCAAGGGAGACTGGGAAATTGAATAGCTGAAAAACAACAGGATTGTCATGATGGCTTAAATCAATTACAATTTATCACTTTGCTTCCATAAACAAAATTAGGATTCTATTGGCAAGGAAGGTAAAAGCTGTGCTTATTGGATAGGCAATTAACAGTGTCTACCGTAGTGTACATTTCATTTTAATACATATTGCCAGCACAGTTTCCAAATAAATTGTAATAATTCACACTTCTCTCATAGGCAGAGTGCCCTCTTTCTGCATCCTTATCAGCCCTATATATAATAAACCTTTCTCATTTTCACTGATCTGTCATGTGAAAAAATATATCAATGATATTTTAATGTGCATTTTTCTGACAATTAATAAGATTGAGCCTCTTGTCACATGATAATTGGCCATTTAGATTCCTTCCTCTGAATTATTATTCGAATTCTTTATTCATTTTTAGTTGGCTTTTCTTTTCCTTAGAACTTGCAGAATCTTTTTCTGTGATATTAACTATTTTTCTGTCATTTGTATTACAAATAAGTATTTGTTGTCTTGTTATTTTATTTATGGTGTCTTTTGCCATGTTAAAAAATGCTAAGTATGTAATCAATTTTGTCTATTTTTTTCTTAATTGGATCTTGGGAAAGACTTCCTTTTTTCCTTCAGTGAATTGGAGTCATTCCAGAGCTCAGAAAGCTACTCATTTCAGTACCAAAGCAAATACGACTAGGTGTCCAAACAATAGAGAGAGAGAACTATAGCTCAGTCTCATTTATAAATGGATATTTTAAAATTCTAAATAAAATTTTAGATTTTTTAACTTGAAGTACATTTTACGAAAAAATATCACAACCATTGGGCATATCCCAGCACTGCAAGGATGAGGGACAGCTAAAACACATTAGAATACATCAAATGAGAAAAACCTTCCATTTGAGTCAATTTTCCTAAAGCATTTGATAAAATCCTATCTCCATCTCCAGCACAAAATATAAAATCAGTAGGAACATAGGCTACTTTTCCAACATTATTATCTCTTTCAAACCAGTAGCCACCATCACTCTTAACAGTGAAACACTAAATTATTCATTTTTAAATCATGAACTTTTCACCATTGTCATGATTACTTAGCATTATTTGGAAAGATCTGACCAATACAATAGATATGAAACAGAAATTAGAAATATAAACATAAACAAAGAGGAAATACTATGGTGATTTAATTTTACACTTAGAGAACGCTAGCAAAGCAACTGAAAACTCTATCACAATTAAAGACTTCAGTTTATTGAGTAAATGTAATAAAAACTTTTCAAAAATTGGCATCATTTCAGCTCTCAGGTTGTGTCGTTTACTCAGGAAGCTCTCCTTCACCCCTCCTGGCCAACAAGTCTTGTTTTGTTGGTTTGTAAAGTGCTCTCATGTTGTCTTACTCCATTCCTTCGGGGCTCTTATCCCAGACTGTGGCTATACATCCATTAGTGTGACTGTCTGATTCACGTTGGTCTCCCCCACAACGCAATAAGATCCATGAGTGCGAGATGTGCCTGTCTTTGCACACCATCAGCATCCCAGAGCCTAGCACAGAACCTAGCACAGAATAGGTATTCAGTAAAGATTTGCTCAGTGAGATCCTATGGGGAACTCATCCCGACAAGAGAAAGAGACAAAATATCTGGAAGTGAACTTACTGAGAAATACGCAAAGTGTGTATGAAGAAACTATTACATTTTAGTCAAAGATGTTTTCTAAATGAAGAGACACATCATGTTCCTGATTTGAAAAAAATTAATATTGTGAAGTTTTCATTTCTTCCAAATGTATAATAGACGTGATGCAATTCTAATCAAAATCCCAATGGGAATTTTTAATAAGAAAACTTAACTAAATTTTATATGGTAAAACCGGCAAAGAAAATATAGAAAAGTAAGAGTAAGGATAGAAGCAAGCTTATAATAGACCTTAGGACTTATTATAAAACTGTGATAAATAAAACAATATACGCATAAGAATAGCAGAAGCAAGGCAGTGGGTTAGAGATATATGTATATATACCTGTATATACACACACATGTGTGCGTATGATATATACATATATTACTTTAATAATGGTAAAGAGGAATAAAATAAGGAAGAACTATAAATTGGTAAAGAAGTATAAAAACCTATTGAGACACAAAGGATTGTTCAATAAAAGGAGTTTAAAAACTGGCTATGATTTAGAAAAGAAAATCACTTTAGAACCTCACTTTATCTACCAAAAACCATAGTAAATTAGACGGATTAAAAAGTAAGATATAAAAAATTCAAATCATGGGGAAAAAATAAGAAAATAAAAGTGAGCATTTACCAAACCTTGTGGAAGGGGAGACTTTCCTAACTTGGAAGTGACTGAAAATATCACAGAGGAAAAGATGACTTTACTACATACAAAAATGTAATCTTCTATATGTAAAAATGAAAAGACAAAGAACAGAAACATAATTGCTGCAGATTTGACAGAAGGATAATATCTTTCTTATATAAGGAACGCCTATAAATTGACTGAAATGTGTGAAGACTGGAGGAGACAAATGGACAGAGACTGTGACAACTCAATTAATCAAAGAAATTACTAATAAACAAACATACAAGGCAAGTCCAACCCTACTGATAATCAAAGAAATACATGCGAAAACTAAGTCCTGTTTGTCCCCTACAAAATTAGCAAAGGTTAAAAATAAGACTAGAGGCCAGTGCTGGTGAGGGTGTGATGAGAACGGCCTTTCTCCTACATCCACAGCCGGACTACAAATGGGGAAATCAATTGATTATCTATATCAAGAGAGTTAAATATGGGTTTTTTTAATCTCATAATTCCATACAGTCAAAAGCTAATTCCCAAAAAGTTAAAAAAGCTTTTCTTCAGAAAGTTATTCAACACATTGCTATTTTTAAACCGAGTAAAAATCAAAAATACCTTCATTGTCCAAAATTGTGTGTCTAAGTAAATTGTGTCTTATCACTCAATGGATTATAATACAAACATTTAAACTAATGTTTATAAAGACTGTTTAGTGACATTAAAAATATTTATGGCTTAATGTAAGGAAAAAGGTAAAGTGCAAAATTGCATGCACAGTATGACAATTATGACAAAACAAGTAAATTCTGTAATTTAAATAAAAGCACAGACCAAACAATAGTGATGCCTAGACTCTACTCTTGATGAGAAGTTATAAATAATTTTCACTATCATTTTCTATATTTTATTAAGATTTATAATGTAAAAATAAACACAAAAATATAACTGATATTTGAAGGATTGTGTTTAACAATTGGTCCAATATAGTTTTTAATTTTACAGTTAATTCCTATGAACATGTTTTCATGGTCAAGAACACAGGCTTCTGATTAAGTCCTGGCTCCACCACTGTGGACTCTGGGCAGGTTACTTAACTTCTCTAGGCCTCAGTTTCCTCATTAAAAGGAGGATATTAATTGTACCTAACCCGGGGAGGCTTTGTGAGGCTTAAACAGTTAATGCATAAAAGTTCTTAGCCCAAAGATTGGCACAAAGCAAATTCTTCAATAAATAGCTATTGTATTAGTTATTACTAGCAATACAAACAATCTGCATTGCATGTCTGTTTGTCTTGTTGGTTTCACCCTCATTGATCTCTGGGAATCGTGTTACATACACCCAAAGCAAGATCTCACTCAACACAGGTGTGTTGTGAACCATCTTTGAAGCCGGTTCCCACTATCATGTCACGTGTCTGTTAAGGGAACACAGTAGAGATGAGGGGAGCCAAGTGTTCGCAGGGGAGCTGGGCCAGCCAGGTTTCATCATGCCAGCTGCCTGGGAAATGCATTCAGACCTGTGCCCAGCGACTCAGCAGTCATTGCACAAGGCACAGGGAACACGCCCTCGGGGAGAACCACGTAGTCACAAAGCAGGTATAGTGTGTCTGCCAGGGCCCCCCACCCCTAAACCAGAGGGCAGTGAGAGGTGACAGACACAAAGATGCGAGTCAGAGGCCATGTGACAACTTCGTTCCTAAGGGACTCCTCCAGCCCCCCTCACTCACACCCCTTCCAGCGGGCCCCTGGGGCACCTGCCCTGGAGGGGACAGCTAGAGGACCTCGCAGCACTGACTGACTAACCATCAGAAATTGCTGCTCAGTGAACACTTTGAGTCACCCTTTCAGGACTGGATATGGGTTTGCCTGGATCCTTTCTTCCACTCCTACCCCTGCTGCCTGAGAGTAACATTAGCAGGAGGCAAGTAGAGAAGCTTCCTACCCACTCCCAGAGCCCCTAAGGAGCCCAGGAGCATGTGTGGCTTACGCGTACTAGAAAGGGCTCAGGACTGACTTAGTTAAACTTTCTCAAAGGAATCACACTCGGGGCACAACTTAAGCTTGATTTAGTTCCACTTAAAGATCTGCAGTGGCTGGCTTGGCCTTGGTCCTCTCCCTAGATTTCTCTCTCTGCTGATTTTTATCCTTTCCTATCACCCCCACCCCACTCCCAAGTGTGGGAGGCAGGCATTCCACCGCTGTAGCATGACAGTGACATTTCAGCCTAAGATACATGGAGCGAACAGAACAACCAGCCAAGATTCAGGAAGGAGTTTTCTTCTGACAGAATTAGAATGTTGAAGGTTCCATGAGACACAGGCCTAGCCCTGGACTTAGATATCACCAATCATAAGTAAGTTTGCAAAGAGCTTCTAATGATAGGGAGAAACACTCAGTCTAAAGTCAGGAAAGAAGACTGTAAGAGAAAAAAAAAAAACTATAAGGGAAAAGATTTAAAATTTGCTTTTTCTGAATAGCAGGATTGTGATTTTTCATTTTCTTCTGCATGCTTTTTGGCATTTTCTATAGCGTGCTTTTTAACCTCATTTTCATGTTTCTCAGCTAGACCTGAATTTAGCATGTGTCCCTCAACGTGCCAAGCTCCTGTCACCGTCTCCCTGCATGTTCACCCACCCACCCTGTGCTCCTAACCCCAAATGCCTCTGTCCCCAGGTTCTGCTTCCAGATGTGCATCCTTATAGTGCACACGGTCAGCAAACAAAGGGATGTATCAGAAAAAAATTTTTTTGAATAAGATTTCAGGCTTCTCTTGAGAAATCAGCAGACTTACCATACTGCTCCAGGATTCCCGTGAGGCAACGTCACTTGGTGCTGTCTATAACCGTCCGCTTTAGACAGGTACTCTTTCCACCACCACATTCCCCATGCGGCTTATTGTCTCCCCAACCTGGAGGCTGAGTGTTAGGTGGTTTATTTTTCAAAAGAACACTATTTTTCTTTTTTCATTCCCATAGAACAATGAAAGGTAAACCAAGAGGTCCATCTGCACCAAGAAAAATTAAAGAGAGCCCCTTTCTTCACGAAGTAAAGAATATTCCCACATGTTTAATAAGCTCACACAGGCCTGTTTCATTCATTTATATCACTTGCCTAACCTCTGACTTAGACAACGTGCCTTTCTTTCCAGCCTGGATTCTCATGATTTCTGGATGTGCTGGGCACTCTCTGGCATAAGAGGAGAGTAGAAGAGAGGCTCTCTGGCCGTGTTCTAGCTCCTGATCCCCCACTTCTCCATCAGGCCAGGCTGCGGATTTGGTATTCAGTAATACACTCTGCAGTCTGCAGGCTTGACCTTGGGGAAATGAGAGAAACAAATGATGCCTACTGTGACCCCAGGACTGCAAGCCAGGAAACAGTTATCCCCCCTCACTGGGCTGCATCCCACCTGCATAATACTTTGGACTGCAAGTAACTGAAGACCCAACTCAAAGTGACCTAAATGGTAAGTTTGCTATGGGAGTCTGGGGGTGGGCCATTTCCAGAGTTGGCTAATTCACAGGCTTGATGACACCATAAGGGACCCGAAGGCTTTCCACCTTTCTGCTCTGCCATCCTCAGCATGTTGGCAACATCTCCCCTCACATGTTGGCTGCTGCAACTTCAGGGATCACAGGCGTGCCTGACAGCATCTGTGAAGAAGGGGGCTTTTCTTCCCATACATCCCTTTCCATAAGGAAAGAAAATCTTTACCAGAAGCCTTCCCCCCAGCCTCCCAGCAGACTTCCCCTCAGGTCCTGTTGGCCTAAGCTAATCGCAGGAAGAGGAATTACCATGGTTTGTTGGAACCAATCAGGATTCCCCGTCTGTGGCTGCAGTCAGAAGCAGTTTCCCCAAGCACAGGAGAAGGTGAGCAGACAGCCCCAGTGCAGCAAGAAAGCCTGGGGGATGACTGCTGGATGGATGACTCATACTCCCCGCATTATCTCCCAACACCTCAAGTTCATCTGCCCCTGGAACCCCACCCCAGAAAGCCCCCCAACTCCTTTGAACCAAGAGGGCTAATTACCCGGATGTCTTCTTTGTGATTAATAACTCACAGTCTTGTGGCATTTCTTGAATGTGTTTGACAAGTCAGTTCTCACAGAATGGCAGATGAATGAATGAATGAATAGTTATATTATTAAGTGGACTGAGGGGGTGTGACTGGAGGAAGCCAGTGCCTTCATTCAGGAAAGGGAGAACGGACTTAGACAAAAACAGGGATTATAAGGATGAAAAAATGGATCACATTTTAGAGAGAGTTGGTAAGATCTAGTCACTGGTGGAATGCAGGGTGGCGAGGTGTCGGAGGCGTTGATGCTGCCTCCGTTTTCTAGGTTGAACTCTGTAATTCTATTCATAGGAGAGAGAAGTCAGGGGCTTCCGGGGCCTTGACAGTACCTTCCTCTTACTGCATTGCTGTCTAGTGCTTTGGGTACACGAGGATACTTTCTGGAGAACAGGAAAAAAAAGCCCAGTAATGAGATTGGAGTCAAGATTGTTGCAATGGGGCAGAGACAGAAAGCGCATGCGAGGAGGGCCGATATCTGGGTTATATCCGATCACCGGAAACTCCCCGAATGCAAAACACTTGCTCAGGTCCCGAGGAGGGAGGGGACTTCTCAGCTGCTGGGCTGGGCTGCTGTCATTAACTCTGGTGCCAGAGTTGACGTCTAGGCAGAGGACATAGCTCCCTAAATGAGCCCCGCAAAGCACTGAGGTCACATGCTGCTGGGAAGGAGTGAGGGAGAGCTCCAAACACTGCAGCAGAAAGTGGGATGGAAAGAGCCCCAAACCTTTAACTAAATGAAATCAGATTGACCTGACCACTGTATTTTACGTTTCTCTAGCATAAAAAAAGGAACGCAGAGGTACTTGGAAGATCATGCTCCAGGATTTGAAATGTAGGAAGAATAACACCAAAATTATCTCCAAATGAGTTAAAATGTCTCTAAGAATGGAAACGTAGACTAGAACTGGCACTTATGGTCAGAAAGACCTTCCTTACACTGAATAAAACCCACCTTCAGGAATTCAGGTTGATCCACACTCCCAGCAGAAAGACGGCACATCAGCCACCCTTCTCGAAAGACTCACCATCCAGAAATGAAAGGCTTTCCCCTTCCCACTGCCCCTTCAGTCTTCTGTTCTCTGGCCTAAACAATCTTTATTCATTTTGCTTTTCTAAACTCACTTCTTTAATTTGCTCACTTCTGAAGCTTGTTAGCTGTTTCTCTTCTGTGGCACCCCCAAATTGTTCCAACAAGGAGTCGGGAGCCCAGCCATGCTGAATGCAGTGAGGAAATTGCCACACGTTTTCCTGCCATTCTGGATTCCTTTTCTCTGAAAAGCAGCCAAAGGATATAAGCAGACATATCACAGAAGAAGAAATATAGTTGGCCAATAACATATGCCCAACTTCACTAATAAAGGTATGCAAATCAAAATAACAACATAGCATTTTTCACCTAGCAGATAAGCAACGATAAAAATGGCTCTTAACATTCAGTGTTTTAATGAGGGATTTTTCAAATTCTGTTGGCAGGAATATAATTTGGAATAAACTTTACGGGGGAAGGGAATAATTTGACAGTTGTATATAATTTTTAAGACATAATCACTATCGTGTCTATTCCACTTTTGTGAATTTACCCTTCAGAAATGTTAGCACAAATGTGCAAAGATATATGAAAAGAGCTGTAGTAATGTGTGTAGTCAGAAAAAACTGGAAGCAATCTAAACAATCCAGTAATAAAGACTGGTTAAATAAATAATGGTACAGACATACAATGGAATTCTTTGCAGCCATTAACAAGAATGATGTAGATTGTAATCTACAGAGTTGGTTGATGTCTGGGATATTTTGTTAAATGAAAACAAACAAATTTCCAAATTATGAGTAAAGTGTGGGTCCATTTTTAATGATCTGGGTGTGTATGCACGCAGAGCGGTAGAGACACACGTATGTGTACACATAGAAAAAACTCGATGAAAGAGTGGTTCTGAAGGTGAGGCCCCAGGACCAGTAGCATCAGCTTCACTAGGGAATTTATTAGAAATACAAGTTCTCGGGCCCCACCCCAGACCAGCTGAATCCGAATGTCTAGGGGTGAGGCCCAGCAATCTGGTTTACAATCCCTCCAGGTGATTCTGATGCACGTTAAAATTTGAAAATCACTGTTCTAGAAAGAACAGGTATCTGAAGGTGAAGAGAGAAGACACGTAGCTTACGGGGAAATTTCTGCTTGTTTATCCATTTCTGCACTGTCGGAAAAAACTTTAATTATATTAATGAGCAATGCTTCTCAAAGTCACGTACACATCTTATTAGGTTGTGGTCACTTTTCAGTTGAATTGACTTCGGTGCTCTGCTTGAGGAAAAGTAAACATTCAGACGTGTGAAGTCAAAACATAGGGAGATACTTACGTTACTGAACCGTTTCTGACATCCCCAAAGTAAAGGAAAATGAACGCATGCAGCAGGAATTGAACTTGGCTCTGCTGTGTGAGCTGAGGAAAGGGAACTCAGACTCTCAGTCTTGGTTGCCTCATCTGTAACTGAGGATGACAACAGCTACCTTGTCCGCTCGCAGGCCACAGGAACAGATGACATACGCAAGGCATGTTACTGATGGTCATATTTTGGTGCCAAGGTTTCTCAGCACATCAAAGTGCCCTCGACAACTTAATCAACTCACTCCACTTTTCAGAAATCTCATCAATACATAAAATTGTCCCAGAATGATCCTCCCATTACAAGCGACTCTGCCAGAGAGCCATGTGTCAAGGCCCAGATTGCTTTCCCTACTGAAACCTGTGAAACTTTGATGAGCCAGTGAACAAGTGCAAATGATTTCTTTGCACCCACTCCCAAGCCCTCCCGCCCATCCGCTCAAGCCTGCTTTGTGTAGTGTGTCTCTTTTATGGTCTGTGAAAGGCCTTCTTCTTGTCTCTCTCACCTCCCTGTCCTCAGACAACAAAGCAGGCTTTTCTGTTTGCACAAAGTGCTTGTTGCTTTCTGGATCCATGAGAAAACGTGGAGCAGAAGAACAATAATGTGCTACTTCTTTCTGCTCCAATAAAAGGGAGTTATGAAACAGAAGCCTGGGGCCAGAGCAGGCTCGCTGTCGTGTGTTTTGACAAAGAAATCATTTCTGTAAGCAGTCCCCGGGCAGATGGCGGTAAATGAGTCTGTGCGGCACAGATCGTGTGATCTGGAGGCTCCCTCACTGTCGATGGGACCCCGGTCTCTGCACCCAGCTAAGTGCCAGAGTAGCAGGCAGGACCCTGGTCTTCCATTCAGAAGGTCTGACCACCGGCACCCACCACCCGGGAAGAGGGGTGCAGAGGGCTGCTGCTGGGGGATTGGAGGCCCCCGGGGCTGGCCGCAGCTCCCAGCCTTGTCTGCCAGCCTTTCAAGGGTCTCCATCTGGCTACACGGAAGCTGTTGAGACAAATATAGGTGGATTCTCAGTTTTCCCCACTGCGATACTGATTTGATAAGTCTAGGGAGGAGTCCAAGAATTGGCCTTTTTTCTTTTTTTCTTTTTAACCTCTCTGGATGATTCTGATGAGCAGACAAATTTAGAAATCTGTTTTAGCGCCATCTAAAATGTTTCCTCACCTGTGAAACCCTGACTCCCCCAGGCAGCCCTGGTCTCGCCACCCGCCGGGGCCTTCTCCCCATTCTTCACACGGACCCTCGAAGGGAGCCCATACTGATATGAAACCAACTACTCCCTTTACACATCTCTCTCATCCCCCAAAGGTGAGTAGGGGTCGGGTCAGCTGGGAATAACTCCAAGCTTTGCCACTTACCAGCCCATGTCCCTGAGAAGCTGACTTAAGCATTTGAGCCTCAATTTCCTCAGCTGAAAAATGAATTACTGCATAAAGTAGCTGGATTGAAAAGGACGAGGGGATGGGAAAGCAGTGGCAGTGTAAAGCATCAACAAAGCCTCTCATTGTTATTCACAGGCCGTGGTTCACAGCTCTCTTCCCATTGGTGGTCCTCAAACTAACTCCTGGCCTTTTAGAGATGCTGCAATGACCAGCATCCTTAGTTCGTATCTGACCATTCCTTTGTGTATATGGAGGGGAGAGGGGCAACGAGACCCAGCAGGCAGGACCTTGGGTGTGGATGTACCCCAGGAACTCTGCTTTGAGCAGTGTCTCTACCCCCCACAAGAGTTCCTTTAGGGAAACTGTTCCTATGCTGAAATAAAACCAGGCTGGGGTGGGTGTAGGGGAGCACCGTGTGTGGAAGGATTGATCTTCTGTGTGCCAGGAACTATAGCTGTCGTTGGGGACATGAGGAAATAATGATAAAAGGCAAGACAGGTTCACCTAATTTCCAAAAGGAAAATATCTCCCTTTTACCAGGGCTTGCTTCCTCTCAATCCATCACTGACCTTTGCCATAAAATGTTCCCCAGAAAACTGGGACTCCTCAAGGTGGCTCTAAAAGCCTCTTCAACAGTATTAAAATGTAACCCTTGTGTCCGATGTGTGTGCCATTCCCACCTCCCAACTTCCTCCCCATAACACCACTATGGAGCCTGAAATTCTAGAACATGACAAAGGGCATAATTCAAGTCTGCAAACCACTGACCGAGTCCCTGCTCCAACCTTCCTCTTCTCTCCTCTCCCCCTCTCCTTTCCATTTTTCTTCCCTCCACTCTGATCCCCACACCTCTCCCCTTCTTTCCCCGAAACAGCACTGTACTGAGGGCAGGTGTCCTTAGATTGTAGTCCTGGCTTTGTAATCAACCAGTGATGTGACCTCAGGTCAGTTATTTAAGGATTCTGGACCTCACTGTCCCCATCTGTAAAATGAAGACATCAGAATAGACATTGTCTGTCATTTCCTCTAACCTCTAATCAATCTCTTCTCCAGTATGGACATCCATAGTACCCTTTGGTCTTAAAGTCTGAGTGTGACTTGACCATGCCTACCTACCTTCTCAGGACAGACAGGGGAGATCATGCCAAGGTATCTGCATCTTCCTTGTAGGTGAAAATGCGGTGGTGGGGGGAGAAATAGCTTGAAAAAATTTCAAGGTCAGAACCCTCAACGTTGGAGTGAGCTGAGAGTGAAGTTTTCTGAAATTTCTAACTATAATTGTGAATTTTTCGACTCCTTTCCATTCCATCAGTATTTGCTTTATGTACTTTGACACTCTTTTATTAGGTGCATATGTGTTTAGAATTGGTATGTCTTCTTAAAGAATTGGCCTCTTTATTATTATGTAATATGCCTCTTTATAATTGGTAGTAGTCCTTGTTCTGAAGTCTCCTTTGTCTGATACTAACAAAGCCACTCTACTTTTTTAAAATTACTGCTTAAATGGTATATCTCTTTCCATTTTTTACTTTTAAGCTATTTATGTCTTTATATTTAAAGTAATTTTTTGTGGACAATATGGTCAGTCCTACTTTTCTTTCCACTCTGACAATCTTTGCCTTTTATTTGGACTGTTTAGACTTTTGCATTAAGATAATTATAAATATGGTTGGATTTAAATCTACTACCTGATCATTTGTCCCATCTGTTCTTTGTTCTTTTTTTTCTCTTTTCCTGCCTTCTTTTGGATTAATAGGTATTTTTTTATAATTCAATTTTATCTTACTACTAGTTTAATAGTTATACCCCTTTGTTTTACTTTTTAGTGATTACTTTACAGTTTACAACCTATAATCTACCATCAAATATTTTTAAGCCAATTCACATATGGTAGTATAACCTTACAACAGTATACTTCCATTCCTCCTGCCCATCCTTTGTGCTATTTTTGTCTAATATTTTACTTCTAAAATGTTATAAACCCTCAAGCAGGGTTCCTTCCCCTCCCATAGCAGAAGATGTCTTTTACTCCACCTCCAGCCCAGTGGTAGTAGCTCTTTGCCTAAACCAGGGGATGGGACAGTTTCATTCCTCCCCGCACCCCCTGCCCCAGAAGCATGGAGCTTTTGCTTCATATGAAAGAAGAATCTGGGAAGCAAGTGGGGTTCCATGTCTGTGCAACAGGGAGGGGAGGGCTTTCTCAGGTCTCCTACACCACTCCAAGTTTTCTCTATGAGCACAGGGTGGAAGCTTAAACAAAAGAGCTGGCAAGTAAGTTTGGGCTCCCCTGGGATCTGGGGTTTCCAGGAATTCTAAAATGTCGTACTAGAGCCACACTTGGCTCTTAAGAATTCATTAAAATTTCAGCTGTTTTCTTCTTACCTGTTCTTTTGACAGCTCCTTCTTTCCTCCATACTCTACCAAAGGTGAAACGGTGCATCTGTCCTGTCTCTCCTCAGAAGAACTTCTCACTCCTTGGAATTCAGTTAACCTGATTGATTTGAGACCTCAGTTCTCTATTGGGCTCAAAAACATTTAATGACCTTTTTTGAATCTTTATCCAACTGTTTCTCATTACTAATGTGTGCACAACAAGCTCTTGTGGCTTTTTATCTTCTAAAAAGAAGTGGAATTTTTGTGATATTTCTTCATTGAAATAGAATTTAGGAATTACCATAAGCTGAAACATGTGAGACACAGCTCTACTTCCATCCAAAAGTATAGAATACCTCTCATACTGAGTAATCTAATACTTTCTTCTAACACTTCTTGCTTCAAATCTTAAGCAATGTTTTTCTAAGCATCATTCAAGAATTTTCAACATCCTTATTCTGACAGATGTATGTGTCTTAGTTTTTTGCCATATTGTTTACTGTGCATTTCAGCCAAGAAGTCAGGAAGTGTTTCTTCAATAGCGTATGACTTTTTGTCTCTTGCTATTACGTAAGAAACCTCAAAAGAAACTCTAAACATGTATTATTAAGTTTAATAAAATTTCTTAACAAACAGGACTGATTTTTCATGACTTTAAACATTGCTGAAAAACTGTAGAGACCTTCCTTTATGTTCTGGGTGCTTCGTGTTTAAATACGTTGTTAAATGTGATGGTTTTATATAACCATTAGCTATTATCTCAAAGCATGCTATAAATTTAGAGGGAGGGTCATCTTAAAGTTTGTACGTGTAAATCTGTATTTCAAATAGTCTTCTTTACCAACTTTACCCTTTTTTACCAATTTCTCATCAGATCTGACTGGCTTGCCATTGTTTTTGCTTTGTAACACAGCTGGCTGGTACAGCTCATTCTGAGAGTAGAAGTGTTCCCCTACTATTTTTTTTTTCCTGTTTGCTTATATTTAAATTTTAATATTATTCTTCAACTTCTCACTTCTTTTTAAGCCACTCATCCACTTTGTGAGGGTTATTTTAAAATCCATAAATCTATTCATATTGATTTCAATTTTTCTCAATATGCTACAAATGAACAAGCAAAAGTCTGAGGATGTCACTGTCAGCCTTCTTTGTGGTTGTAATCCCCATTCTACCCTCAAGACACCTCAGGTACAAGCATGAAGATGCTTTTTGTTAGTGCCGTGGAATCAATTCCAACTTCTAGTGACCCTGTGTACAGCAGAGTGTCTGCTGCTATTCACAGAGTTTTCACAGCCAATCTTTTTGGCAGTAAGTGGCCAAGTCTTTCTTCCTGGTCTGTCTTAGTCTAGAAGCTCCACTGAAACCTGTCCGCCATGGGTGACCCTGCTGGGATTTGAAATTCTGGTGGCATAGCTTTCAGCAAAGGTGATGGTTTCCATTAAATATGAGTATACTTAAGTTCTTATTTCTTGGATTAGAAAATAAATACAGGAGAGTGACATCAGCATTATGGTGGAGTGAGTTGTTCCCTTTGTCTCTCCCCACTAAGTTACAATTAAACAGACATTCATTAAACAACAGAGAATTCCCTACACAGCACAACAGGATGCCTGAGGGATGCACGCAGCCATACATCTGAAGATGGGTGGACTGGATCCCCTGGAAGTAGTGGAACTAGGGGAATGGAACCCCCACTCCCTAGTGGCAGTGATCCAGGTCACAAGTCCTCCAACAGTGACTGTAAGACGAGGTGGGGCAGCCCGGCCTGGATCAAACACTTTTGGAGTGGTAGCCTTGCCCACTTGAGCACACATCATGCTGTGGCATCCCTACCCATGGGAATGCTCCCCACCAAGCAGCAGCTCAGCCTCTGTGAAGGAGCCCCACCCACCAAGCACAGCAGCTCAGCCAGTCCCCCACCAACCATAGCAGCCCTGCACACTAGAGAGTGACCTGCCAGTGGAGCACAGAGGCCTACCTGCATATGCATGCATGACCCACCAAGCAGCTGCAGCCAGGCCAGGCAAACACAGAGCAGCCGTACCAACACAACTTCCAGCAGATGGGGTGGCATCAGAAAACACACATCCTGCCCCTAGCAGTAGCAGGTGGAATCTGCAACCTGATACAACCACAAATGCACCAGCAAAGGATCAATTCATCAAACACCATGAAGAACTACAGTAACACTTCAGAGCATAAGGAAAATGACAAGTCTCCAGAAATAAATCCTGAAGTCACAGAAATTTACAATCTCAATGACAAAGAATTCAAAATAGTTGTCATAAGGAAACTCAACGAGTTACAAGAAAACTCAGAAAGACAGTTCAATGAGCTCAGGAATGAAATTAATGAGCAGAAGGAACACTTCACCAAAAAGATTGAAACTCTAAAAAAAAATCCAAACAGAAATTCTAGAGATAAAGAACACAATTAATGAGATTAAAAAATAATCTAGAATCCATAAAAAGTAGAGCTGATATTATGGAGGACTAGATTAGTGAATTAGAGGATAAAAATGCTTCAGGTGGTGGAGGAGAGAAAACTAAGATTTTTTTAAATGAAGAAATTCTTCAAGAAATTTCTGACACAATTAGGAAAAGCAACATAAGGATTATAGGTATTTCAGAGGGAGAAAGGAGTGGAGAGCTTGTTCAAGGAAATAGCTGAGAATTTCCCAAACCTGAGCAAAGAACAGGACTTACAACTACATGAAGCCAACAGAACTCCTCATTACATCAATGCAAAAAGACCTTCTCCAAGGCATATAATATTAAAAGTGGCAAAAATCATTGACAAAGAAAAAATATTAAGGGCATCAAGGCAGAAGAAAATAAGCTCCAAAAGAACCCTTATCAGGCTTTCAGCAGACTTCTCAGCAGAAACCTTACAGGCTAGGAGATAATGGAATGATATATTCAAAATACTGAAAGATAAAAATTTTCACCCAAGAATACTCTGTCTAGCAAAATTATCCTTCAGATGTGATGGAGAAATAAAAACTTTCTCAGATAAACAAAGCTGAGGGAGTTCATCACCACGAGGCCAGCCTTACAGGCAATGTTGAAAGGAGCCTTCCCATCTGAAACTAAAAAGCAAAGGACTACAAAACCTTGAGCAAGGAGATAAATAGACAGATAGAATCAGGAAATTTCAGCACTATATCAGAATAGGTTAGTAAACATTTAATTATAACATAAAAATTAAAGGGAAGGAAAGCATCAAAAATAACTATAAACACTTCAATTTAGTCACAAACTCACAACACAAAAAAGAATAATTTGTAACAACAATAACCCAGAAGGGGAAGAGAAAAGGGATGGAACTTGCTTAGACTAATGGAGATAAGAAACTATCAGAAAATGGACTATCTCATCTATGAGATCTTTTAAAGAAACCTCATGGTAAGCACAAAACAAAAATCAGAGCAGAACCACATAAATCATAAATAAAGAGAAAACTGAGAAAACCATCACAGAAAACCACTAAACTGAAATGGCAGTCAGAAATACAAGAAATACAATGTACTTCTTCTATATAAGAAATATAGAACAACAAGAAAACAAGTGATAAAGTGGCAATATTAAGCCCTCATATATCAATAATCACTTTAAATGTAAATGGATTGACTTCTCCAATCAAAAGACACAGAGTGGCTGGATGTATTAAAAATAAGACCCAATAATGTGCTGCCTCCAGGAAACACATCTCAGCTCTAATGATAGGCATAGACTCAGAGTGAATGGACAAAAGACAATACCCCAAGCAAATGGTAAGCAAAAGAAAGCAGGTGTTGCCATACTTACATCAGACAAAGCAGACTTCAAGATAAAAAAGACAATGAGAGACAAGGAGGGGCAGTGTATAATGGTAAAAGGGACATTTCACAAAGAGGAAATAACACTTATGAATGTGTATGCACCTAACACAGGAGCACCAAAGTATATAAAGCAACTATTAACAGACCTAAAGGAGAAATTGACAGGAACACAATAATAGTAGAGGACCTAAACACCCCACTTAAATCAGTGGATAGATCATCCAGACAGAAAGTCAACAGGGAAACAGTGGCCTTAAATGAAATACTAGACCAGATGGACTTCAAAGATATATATATAACATTCCAGCCAAAAATAGCAGAATACACATTCTTCTCAAGTGAACATGGAACATTATCAAAGATAGACCATACGTCTTTGATATGGGAAACAAGGCAAGCAGCAATAAATTTAAGGAGATTAAATTGGTATCAAGCATCTTTTCCAACCTTAATGCTATGAAACTGGAAATCACCTACAAGAAAAAAGCTGGGAAGGTCACAAATATGTGGAGACTAAACAACATGCTACTGAACAACCACTGGATCAATGAAGAAATCAAAGGAGAAGTCAAAAAATACCTGTAGGAAAATGAAAATGAAAACATGACATACCAGCTTTTATGGGATGCAACAAAAGCAGTCCTAAGAGGGAAATTTATAGCAATACAGGCCCACCTCATCAAACAAGAAAAATCTCAAATAAGTAGTCTTAAACTATACCTAACAGAACTAGAAAAAAAAGAACAAACAAAGCCCAAAGTCAGCAGAAGAAAGGAAGTAATAAAAACTAGAGGAGAAATAAATGAAATAAACTAAAAAAACAGTAGGAAGGATCAATGAAACTAAAACCTGGTTCTTTGAGAAGGTAAACAAAATTGACAAACCCTTAGCCAGACTTACTAAGAAAAAAGAGAGAAAGCTCAAATAAATAAAATTAAAAATGAAAGAGGATAAATTACAATGGATGCCACAGAAATATAAAGGATTACAAGAGAATACTATGAAGAACCATATGCCAACAAATTGGATAACCTAGAAGAAATGGATAAATTCTTAGACTCATACAACCTTGCAAAACTGAACCAAGAAGAAATAGAGAATCTGAATAGACCAATCACAAGTAAAGAGATTGAAACAGTAATCAAAAACTTCCCAAAAAACAAAAGTCCGGGAGGCCAGGCCCATGGCCAAGTGGTTAAGTTTGCACGCTCCACTTCAGCAACCCAGGGTTTCGCTGGTTCAGATCCTGGGCATGGACCTAGCACCTCTCATCGGGCCATGCGGAGGCAGCATCCCACATAGTAGAACTAGAAGGACCTACAACTTGAATATACAACCATGTACTGGGGCACTTTGGGGAGAAGAAGGAAAAAAAAAAGATTGACAACAGATGTTAGTGTGGGTGCCAATCTTTTTAAAAAAAAAAAAGTCCAGGACCAGATGGCTTCTCTGGAGAATTCTACCAAACTTTCAAAGAAGAATTAATATCTATCCTTCTCAAATTATTCCAAAAAATTGAAGAAGACAGAATACTTCTTAAGTCATTCCATGAGGCCAACATTACCCTGATATACCAAAACCAGACAAGGACAACACAAAGAAGGAAAATTACAGGCCAATAGTGCTGGTGAACACAGATGCAAAAATGCTCAGCAAAATATTGGCAAATAGAATACAGCAATACATTAAAAGGATTATACACCATGATCAAGTGAAATTTATACTAGGGACACAGGAAGGGTTAAACATCCACATATCAATCAATTTGATACACCATGTTAACAAAACGAAGAATAAAAATCACATGATCATCTCAATAGATGCAGAGAAAGCATTTGACAGGATCCAGCATCCATTTATGATAAAATTCTCAATAAAATGGGTATAGAAAGAAAATACCTCAACATAATAAAGGCCATATATGATAAACCCACAGGCAACATCATTATTAATGGTGAAAAACTGAAAGCCATCAACCCGAGAACAGAAACAAGACAAGGTGTTACCACCCAAGAGGGGGTCATCTGCTCACCACAAGACATGCCAATAGTCAGGAGGCAATGTGGTAGGAGAGAAAGGACTTTCTTACAGCTTGCTAGCAAGAGGGAAGATGGCCGACTCATGTCCAAAAGAATCATCTCCCAGAACAAAGACCACAGGCCAGTTATATGTGGGGCCAGTCTCCAGGGAGGTGGCTGGTCTCTGGGCGGGGCAGACATCCAGTCCCAGTTCCTGATAGTCCTTTGTTTTACTGGATATCCATCAGAGAATGGAGCAAAGCCCTATACCCTGATCTTTCAGTTGTCGCTGATGATGGCTATCAGCACAGGCTCTCTGCCTGGGGGTCATCACATTCCTAAGGAACTCAAAAGAAAAAAGTTATCATCTTAAAGCAAGCTGGGAGGGGCCACAAAATCTACAGAGCATGCCTGGGCTAGTTAGTTAGAGGTCATTTAACGCTACAATATGGTTTCTTTTCTACAATATGGCTTCCCTTATGTCAACCTTGTGTTGAGTCGGTATCAGAGGGTGCCCACTCTCACCACTCCTATTCAATGTAGTACTGGAGGTTTTGGCCAGAGCAATTAGGCAAGAAAAAGAAATAAAAGGTATCCAAATTTGTAATGGAAGAAGTATAACTCTCACTGTTTGCAGACAACATGATTCTATATATAGAAAACCTTAAAGAATACACCAGAAAACTATTAGAACTAATCAATAACTACAGCAAAGTTTCAGGGTACAAAGTCAACTTACAAAAATCAGCTGCATTTCTATACACTAATAATGAACTAGTAGAAAGAGAAGTCAAGAATACAATCCCATTTAAAATTGCAACAAAAAGAATAAGATATCTAGGAATAAACTTAACCAAGGAGGTGAAAGACCTATACACTGAAAACTATAAGATATTATTGAAAGAAACCAAAGATGACATAAATAAATGGAAAAATATTCCATGCTCCTGGATTGAAAGAATAAACATAGCTGAAATGCCCATTTACCTAAAGCAGTCTACAGATTCAATGCAATCCCAATCAGAAACCCAACGACAATCTTCATCGAAATTGAACAAAGAATCTTAAAATTTAGGTGGAACAATGAAAGACCCTGAACAGCCAAAGCAATCCTGAGAGAAAGAACAAAGCTGGAGGCATCACAACCCCTGACTTCAAAATATACTACAAAGTTATAATAATAAAAAGAGCATGATACTAGCACAAAAACAGACACATAGATCAATGGAAAAGATTGAAAGCCCAGAAATAAAACCACACATCTATGGACAGCTAATCTTTGACAAGGGAGCCAAGAACATACAATGGAGAAAGGAAAGTCTCTTCAAAAAATGGCATTTGGGAAAACTGGACAACCACATCCAAAAGAATGAAAGAAGGGCAGTATCTTACATGATACACAAAAATTAACTCAAAATGGATTAAAGACTTGAATCTAAGACCTGAAACCATAAAACTCCTAGAAGAAAATATAGACAGTACACTCTTTTTGACATGCGTCTTAGTAGCAGCTTTTCAAATACAAGGTCAACACAAGCAAGGGAAACGAAAGAAATACTAAACAAATGATTCCTCTTTTGAGGAGCATTTTCCCATTATGTATTCATAATAATGTTAATTTCAATGAATGAATGATGTTCAAAAAATAAACAAATAAACAAGTGGGACTACATCAGACTGAAAATCTTCTGCAAGGTTTAAGGAAACTATGAACAAAAGACAACCCACAAACAAGGAGAAAATATTTGCAAATCATATCCAACAAGGGGTTACTTTCCAAAATATATAAAGAACTTATACAACCAACAACAGAAAACATACAACCCCATCAAAAAATGGGCAGAGGATATGAACAGACATTTTTCCAAAGAAGATGTACAGATGGCCAACAGGCACATGAAAAGATATTCAACATCACTAATTATTATGGAAACACAAATCAAAACTACAATGAGATATCACCTTACACCAGTCAGAATATTTATAATTAACAAGACAAAAAAATAACAAATGTTGGGGCTGGCTCGTTTGCACAGCGGTTAAGTTCACAAGTTCCTCTTCGGCGGCCTGGGGTTTGCTGGTTCAGATCCTGGGTGCAGACCTATGCACCACTTGTCAAGCCATGCTGTGGCAGGCATCCCACATATAATGTAGAGGAAGATGGGCACAGATGTTAGCTCAGGGCCAGTCTTCCTCAGCAAAAAAAGAGGAGGATTGGTGGCAGATGTTAGATCAGGGCTAATCTTCCAAAAAAAAAAGTAAAATCAAATAATAAATGTCAGAGAGGCTGTAGAGAAAAGGGAACCCTCATACACTGCTGGTGGGAATGCAAACTGGTGCAGCCACTGTGGAAAACAGTAAGGAGATTTCTCAAAAAATTAAAAATAGAAATACCATATGACCCAGCTATCCCACTACTGGGTATTTATCCAAAGAATGTGAAATCAACAATTCAAAGAGACTTATACACTCCTGTGTTCACTGCAGCATTATTCACAATAGCCAAGACACGGAAGCAACCCAAGTGCCCTTCTACAGATGAATGGATAAAGAAGATGTAGTGTATATATACAATGGAATAGTACTCAGCCATTAAAAAAAAGACAAAATCGTCCCATTTGCAACAACAAAGATGGACCATGAGGGTATTATGTTAAGTGAAATATAAGCCAGACAGAAAAAGACAAACACTGCATGATTCCACTCATATGTGCAAGATAAACAAATACATGGACAAAGAGAACAATTAGTGGTTACCAGAGGGGAAGGGGATGGGTGGCGGGGCAAAAGGGGTAAAGGGGCACATATGTATGGTGATGGATGAAAACTGGACTATTGGTTGTGAGCACAAAGCAGTCTATACAGAAAGTGATATATAATAATGCACACCTGAAATTACACAATGTTATAAACCAGTATGACCTCAATAAAATAATTTTTTTAAGAAAAGAAAACAAATACAAATAGAAGTCCTATGATGTTCTTTAATGGGTCATCCTTGAGGATCTCACACCCCACATTGGAGAGGATTAGTGTAAATAAAATGCAGAGTGGGTACCTCACACAGAGTGGGTGCTGAATTAGTGCAAATTCTCTTCCCCGGGCGGAACATGTTTGGAAAAAGACACTCGAGATGCCATCCGGTCCTCAGCTCCCTGGTGAATCTTGGAGATTTAGCTCTACAGGCAGGGGACTCAGGGAAGAACAAGGAAGGAGCCCAAGTGAGGGCGGCACTTAAGCACTTTTGAGCCTGGACAAGTCTTTTGTGAGACCAGAGCCTGAGGGCAAGGGATGAGAGTTACTGAGTCACCCCCCATTGGAGTCCTTATCAAGGCCATAGCATGGGGATGGCCACCAACAGAAAAGGCTCAGGTGTTCTCCAAAGCAGACTCTCCAGAGAAGGAATGAAGACTGACGAGAGAGCCCAGGTCTTCACCCAAACCATCTAACCCGCTGAACAGCCCCCGTTAGCTGACAGGAGCCATGTAGGTCCCTACGGATGGGAGCCTCCATCACATTCCCAGCAACGTACAAAGTCCCTGACTCAAAAATGCGGCAGTCCTCTTGTCTGAGAGCACTCTTAAAGAAGACGAGAGGGAGACTCTGCAGCCAAAGCCACCAGCCTGGGGAGCCTGCCTCCCCGGCTGTGACCGTGAATATTGCTCGTCTTGCCTGCTGCTTCTAGAATCTGGACGAAGCCTTTAGACCTCCTCCTCCTCCATCCTCCTCCCCACGGCATGGATGGAAACCAACCATGGCTCCTCCAAGGGGCAGCCTGACAAGGAGTCTCTGTACCCACACAGGAACAGCTCTGTGTGTCCAGGTCCTGGCCCGTGGCCTTTGATAAAGCCACCCAGGGAAAACCTCTTCTGGGTAACAGGCATGGCTAGCAGAGGGTCTACCGGCCCCCAGCCAGTAAGTCGCTGTGGTGGTAAGTCACTGCCTCCTCCCTCCAACCACCTCAGAAGCACAACTTAAATAACAGCTTTCATGTTAGGCTCTGAAGTGAGCCAAGGTTTGGGAAGCTCCTGGCTTTTAAGATGTGGCTTTCCTCCTGTGTTGAATGGTCTCCTTTGACTGCCTTAAACCAAGCTATCAATCAACAAAAATTTATTGAGCACTTACATTTCATTTCACTTCCACAAACATTTTTTTCCAACATGTTCGCTTGTACCCAGCTACAAGCAAAGCTTCAAATAAGAGAGACAAGGTAGAAAATAGAGGCAGGGACTCCGGATCTGGAGGAGATGTAGCTTAACTTCTGTGGTAAAGGTGACAAAACAGAGACCCAAAAAGTTAACTAAAGCGTCAAGGGCTTCCAGCTAATCCCAGTTAATCAGCAACATTAGAAGCCGAATTGTAGAGTCAGAGTGGGGAGGGACCTCATAGTGTGTTTTATCCAGCTGGACTTTGACTTAAGTTTGCTGATTCTTGGATCCTTGCCCCAGAAATGCTGATTCAGGAGGTCTTGGTAAGGCCCAGAGGTCTGCATTTCTAACAGCCTCTCCCCAGCGCCACTCCCACACACACAGCTGATTCTGGGCAGACGACACTCTTCGAGAAACATTGGTCTCGTCCAAATTTCCAGTAAATGCCAAAATTCCAGGAAACCGTGCTGCCTCTGAGCTGAAGCAAACTCAGAGATAAGACAATACATGCTTCCTGAGAGGCCAGCCTATTCCACTGCTGGATGGCTCTTACCTTTAGAAAGTTCTTCCTTATATAACAGTGCTTCAGGGAAGCGCCTTCAGGTCCTGGGAAGATGTGCTCAGGTGACCCTAGCTGATGGGGGTGTAGTGTAAGGCCACATGCCAAAGGGGAGGCAGGACTTCCAAGACAGGACTCTGGCCTGGACTGCAGGGGTCTCTCATGGGGAACTGAAACGTGGGTGTATTGTCATTCAAGGTTTTTTTTGTTTTTTGGGGGGTTTTTTTGCTTTTGGGTTTTTTTTGAGGACGATTAGCCCTGAGCTAACCACCGCCAATCCTCCTCTTTTTGCCGAGGAAGACTGGCCCGGAGCTAACATCCATGCCCATCTTCCTCTACTTTATACATGGGACGCCTACCACAGCATGGCTTTTGCTAAGCAGAGCCATGTCCGCACCTGGGATCCTGGCCGGCAAACCCTGGGCCGCGGAGAAGCGGAACGTGCCAACTTCACCGCTGCACCACCGGGCCGGCCCCTATCATTCAAGTTTTATAAGCACTCCTAGGGACCCAGCGTGTTGTCTACCCTCAAAAGCGGGCATTTGTTCTTCCCAAGAGAGAAAATATGATTGGGTCAACATGTCATCACCAATTCAGAGGCCCCTATATGGTCAGCCTTTTGCCGGGCTACCTGTGGCTGCTATGGAGGTGCTCTTCGCAGACGTCCTTGCTGCAAGGATGTAGTTCACTGATAGCTTCCAGCTGCTGCGCCTGTAATCTGCCGCTGCATTCATGAGTTAACACTCTCTCCAGGCTACTCCCAGCCAATGAATGAGCACAGCAAGGGTAGCAGAGCCGGACAAAGGACTTCTCCAACAGGCAACCTTGTCTGAAGACTCCCTGTCCATCAGGCTGGGATTTCCTCAGAGATGCACTGCAGTCTTTGGCTCTTCCTACCTGATCACTTTTTCTTCGTCTCCTTTCACTCCTGTCAGAGCCACTTCATGATCTGAAGGATCCTCCCACCTACTCCTGCCTCCTCTCCCCTTTGTCCTTCACAAGCATTTCCCCCAATGCATCCATTGCGCTTCTAATTCCATCTTAGCACCTGCTTTCTGAAGGGTCCAACTAACACACCACCTCGTGCTCAATGGCTTCTTTTGTGTCCATCTTCTATATCCATGCTCGCCTCTGGCTTGAGCACCAACCTTGGTCTCATCAAGTGGCTTGGGTCACACAACCTCAGGCATAACTGCTTTGTGAAGAAATTAAATCTTGAGGCCCTCCTCTGAAAAAGGCTGTAGACATGACAGGGGCTCAGAGCTTCATGGATGATCCAGTAAGGCCAGAATTAGCCTCCTTAAACTTCCCCCTGCTAGAACTGGTTGTGTCCCCCAGAGCACGGTCCCCATATCGGGATGTGCACACTCGAGGGGGACCACAAGATACCGCCCAGAGTGTAGGAAAAAAATACTTGAACTATTTATTTTCTATCTTAAAAACAAGAAGGAAATTCAACGTTGCTAACGATTAATACACATATAATTTGTAATAAATATGCATTTACTGGAAGGGTGCTGAAAATATTTTACTGATTTGGATGAACAATTTTTAAAGTTTGGAGAGTAGAGCTTTAGAGAAGTAATAAACGAAACTAACCCCTCTTTCATATGATATTTCATAACGTTTAAAGACAGTAGTCTGTCCCTCCTAAGTCATCTTTTCTTCAGGAGAAGCACCCTCAGGTGTTTCAGTCAGGCCTGGCTACAAGACCCTTCACCAGCCCTGGGTATGTTTGTTAGTTGTCATGAGCTGGTGTTTGGCTAAGCCCAGGGCCACTCTCCTCCATCACAAGTTCCTAAAGAAACTATGCAGAGAAACATGCCAGGAAAAATCATTCTCTTTAATTCAAGTATTCATTCAAAATATGTCTGTTGAGTACCTACTATGTACAGTCACTCTTTTAGCACTGGAGATACAATGATTAAGAAGACAGAAAATGTCCCTGCTCTCATGAGTTTACATTCCATTAGAGGAAATAGGCAAAAAGCAATATATTATAATATAATGTTACGTACAATGTCAGTGCTATGAAAAAAACTAAAGCAGAACAGGGAATAGAGAGCCATGGGGACGGGTGGCTGTCTTAGATAGGACGGCCAGGGAAGATTTCACTGATAACTAAATTCTTAAGATCTGAATGAAATGCGGGACTAAGATATGAGACCATAGGGAGCAAGTGTATTCCGGATAGAAAAAACAGCCCATGCAAAGACCCTGAGGAAGGAACTAGCTTGGGTTTGAAGAGAGCATTGAGGCCAGTTGGTTAGAGGGCAGAGAGGGGAAGAAGATGAGGTCAGAGAGACTGGTGGATTGGATGAGGTAAGGCCAGTGAAATGAGGTAAGGAGTTTGGATTTTATTCCAAGTGTGATGGGAAGCCACTGGAGAGTTTTGAGCAGAGGGATATTGCATGTTTTAAAGTGGGATTTACACTTTAAAAGATAATTCTTAGTTAATATGTGGAAAATTGTCCACAGAGGAACAAGAATGGAAGAAAAGAGACAAGTATAGAGGCTATTACAATTGTCTGACCAAGAACTGTGGAATCTTGGACCAAGATGGTATTGGTGGAAGTGGTGAGAAGTAGTCAGGTTGGGGATAAATATTTTAAAGTCAGAGTCAGCAGAATTTGCCAATGGTTTGGATGTGTGGTATGAGGAAAAGAGAGGAATCCAGGATGGTTAATTGGTCTGAGCCAGTGAATAGTAGAATAGTGACTAGTGAATAGTAGAGCCATTTCCTGAGATGGAGATGACTAAGGAAGGAAGAGATTGAGGGAACAGTTTTAGATGTGTTAAGTTTGAGATGTCTTTAGCTGTTGAGTAGATAATTGTATATATGAGTCTGCTATTCAGGAGAGAGGTCAGGCTAGAAATATAAATTGGGGAGTCATCAATACAAAGATGGTATTTAATACCACGGCAATAGTGAAGTCACCCTGGGAGTAAATAGATAAACAGGCCAAGAACTGACTCCCAAGATCTCCAAGATTTAGAGGTCTGGAAGATGGTGAACCAGCAAAGCAGTCTGAGAAGGAGCTTCCAGCAAGGAAGGAGGAAAGCCAGGAGGGGGTGCTGCCTAGTGCAGAAGCTGTTTCAAGGAGGAAAGAATGATTAACTATGTCCAAAGATGCCAAGAAGTTAGTCAAATATGGATTGAAAAAATTAAATTTAGGATTTGGCAAGATGGAAGTCACCAGTGACCTTGAGAAGAATCCTTTCAGTGGAGTAGTGGGGATAAGATTCTGATTAGAGTTGGGTAGGGTGAAAATGGGAGGTGAGAAAGTAGAGACAGTATGAACAACTCTTGGAGATGCTGCATCAAAGTGAAGAGGGGGCAACAGCAAGAGGAGATTTGAAGACTATGGAAGGTTTTTTTTAATTTGAGAGATATTCTGGTATGTCTATTTGCTGATAAGGATAATCCTGTAGAGAGGGAACATTTTAATGATGGAGGAGAGAGAAGGAACAATTACAGTAGGCCAGGGGAGATGGATCCAGAGTGTGAGTGAAGTTGGCCTTAGAAAGGAGGAGGGTATAATTCCTCGACTGTGCCAGAAGCAACAGCTTCTGAATACTTGGGGACAGATGCAGGTAGACTGGATTTGATGATGGGAAGATGAGACATTGTTCCCGTTCATCAGTGAAACAGAGATGAGGTTGCCAGTGAGAATAAGAAGGGGGAGGGAATGTTGTAATTTATGGAGAACAGTGAGATGTGTAAAAGTCCTCTTGAAGATCAGGCAAAGGCATTGAAAAGAACACTGTGGCAGGATGTCTGGGCAGCAAGCACTAAGATCTCAAGATTCATGGTCATTCATGTAAAGCAGGAACATTCAGCATGGCTGTGGGATTTCCCTTTGGCCATATCTGCTGCTTGAGAGTGGAGCAGGTGGAGAGATGAGTTTACGGGGTTGGGCTTTTGCCTGGAGAACACTAGGGAGTGAGTGAAAGACAAAGGAGTTGTGTTTGAAAGAGAATAACTATAATGATGGACCTTGGCATATATGTTGGATAAGGAAGTACATGAGACTATGAGGAGGGACGTTGGCAGTGCAAAATCAGGTCAACAGATGGGAAGTTTCTTTGGATTTGAAGAATCATTGGAATTAGAGTAATCAGGTAAAAGATCTGAAAAGATAGGTGGCAGTGGTAGCCAGAGAGTAGGATGCTGAAGTTTGCATTTTAGGAGATGGTCCAGTTATTGATGATGAGGACGTTTCAGTTAGGGCCATGGAAAAAGATGGCTGACATGGGGCAGCAAGAAAGATTACGTGGTCAAGGGACTGAGAGGCCAAGGGTGAGATGAGTCATCTATGTAGTTGTTGAAGCCAGAAAGAATATTGATGGTAGCAGTACTGAGGAGAAAGACAGTGAGCCAGCTGCTAAAATCCTGAGGGAAGGCCTGAAGGTGTGTGGGAGACTTTAAGAAGGAGGACTGGCCTGTGAGTAGAGTCTGACGGCGCATGCTTCACAGAAACTGGGGGTTTTTGAGGAAGGTGGAGGGAGAAACTGCCTGCAAGTGGCAAGGAAGATGACTACCTGGCCTCTGGGCCCTGGGTATCAGCCTTGAGAAAGGTGCAAAACGAATACTGTCCTCGGGAGATGGCCAGGTTTTCATTAGGCAAGGTCAAGTTCCACTCAAGCAGAGGTTGAAGACCCAGGCAGATTTTCTGGTGACAGACCAAGAGTTCCAGAAGACACAACAGGAGGACTCGGGGCAGAGAGAGGTGGGAGATTTGTCAGATTGGGAATATACAGAGCCGCCTTGTGGAGGTAGGCTTTCTGGATGGTGCTACCCTGGGAGTCTTGGTCTTCTGGTGGGGCCTGCCATAAACAGGATTGCAGGCTGATGGGATTAGTCCTGATATCTTTGAGGGCAGGTGAGCCTCTCTCCTGGGACTGGTCTCTCACAGGCTTTGTACTAGTTAAGCAGGATGTTAGTAGGGAATGGCGATCTTCCCACTCACCAGGAACATACAGCTCTGTCGGCCTCCCTCAAATCACCGTCTCCAATAACACTTTTGCCCCAAGCTCCAGTTGGTCTCCTGGTGAACTGGACTGGACTGTGTGCAGCTATGAGCCTAAGTCCTACTTTTAAAACCAAATCGAGCTGCCTTCTGGGCCCTTTTCTCTCAGTCCCTTCCAGAGCGAAAGAGAGGGAAAGAGAGGGCTGTCTCCCAAGGTCAAAGTAAAATTGATCCACCTCAGGCTTTCTTTCCCAGCTTCCCAGAGCATCTTATCACGCAGACCCCACAGGAGAACAAACATCATCCAAAGAGTGGCCAAGGCCCACCCTAGAAGTAAGGCCCTGTAAGTGTCCTTGCCCTTGTGCCCTGTCCTGGAGGAAACGCCTGAGGTTGGGGAAGGATTCTTGAGCATGCCCTAAAGGGCCAGAGCATTCCTGTTTACTTGCACACTTAAAACCCAGGCCCCTGGAAAGAAATACAGTATCCAGGGCAGAGGACAGTGGGTTACATCATGGCTGCCCTGCTGCTGACAGTTCAGCCCAAGATTACGAGCTGTCAGTATCCAGCTGCCAAACTGGAGTAAGCAGGAAATATCCCCTTCTTCGTTTTTTCTAACTTGGTTTCTGATTCCATTGCCCCCGTCCCAAAGGATGACAGAAAATTTAACTTGGTTGTCTTTGCTGCGTTCTTCCCCCAGGGTTATGTCAGACTTTCAAGATTTTATGCAGCCAGTGCCAGGGTGTCACTGGGGTAGCAGTGGAGGGACCCATTGGTCATCAGCCATCTGTCCCCACAGCTTTCCCCTGAGAGGCTCACTGTCCCCTGCTCCCATGGGCCTTTGGATCCAGAGACTCCCTGCTGGGACTGTGCCACAAACAGGGCAAGGGACCCTTTTTCTGAGGTCACCTAAAGGCGCTTGTGCCTGGAGTCCCCACAAAGCCATTCTCTGGGTCTGGACATTTCCTGGTTAAACTAACAGGAAGCAAGGGCCTCAGCTGCTCTCTCGCTCTTCTGGCCCCTGGCAGTCTGGAAAAATCTCTAGCTTGCGGGAGGGTACCAATCGCCCCTGTCCTGAATTCCCCTTCCCCCTTCGAGCTCCTCAGCCTCAGTTCTCCTAAAGGATTGGGCTTTCTGAAAACAACTCGCCTAAACGTAGGGAAGGGAAAGGGGAATACACAGGGTGAAAAAAATTAATATCTGAAAATACTATCCAGGGCTGTCCATCATAGCTCCCATTGAAATTGATGTCATCAAAATCCCTGGGATCTTTTTCAAGTGTACTGCTACTAAGACTTGTCGAAATGATGCGGGGTCAGTGAGCCGAGGAGTCAAAAGAAAGATTTCTTGGACTCTCAAGATCTGGCAGTAGTGCTCTTTTTATTTAGAGAATAGTGTGGAATAGCATGGGGACAGGACCCATGGGCAGTAAGAGCTGCTGCTGCTGCTGCATGGGGACAGGACCCATGGGCAGTCAGAGCTCCTGCTGCTGCCCTGAGTTGAGGGTTAGGGCTAATTTTATAAGGCATGGGTACGTGACTTATTTTTACTGGTAAAAGAAAAGATGATATAAAAAGTCATTAAATGATTTCAGTGCAGATGGAATCTGGTTATTGTGCGGTCATATAACTTTAGATACGAATCTGGTCATATAGATCGGCATGTAGGTGAGGATGCCCTGGGCTTCTCTCCCTGGGGCAGCCCTAATTCATACCATAATAGTCATATAGTTTGGCATGTAGGCCAGGTCACCTTGGGCTTCTCTAGCTGGGGCAGCCTTAATCCACATCAAAAATACTGACTTTTCTTTTAATGAAGCACATGGCTTAACATTTTACCCTATTAAATTGCATCCTGTTAGTTTCAGAAAATTACTATCAGGGTAGATTTTAAGCTTGATTCTGTGACCCCACATAGTCTATTCTATCACCGCTATTCTAAGATGCAGCATTTTTCAAAATTTAATGTTGTGGGAATCAAGATGCATCTTGCTATCAATGCCAAAAGAAACGTAGCCACCAGGCAGAGAAAGAAATTTAAATACTGTTGTTATTAGCCATGCATGTGGGAAATTATCCATGCATAGAAGTATTTGTTCGTGTGACTCTTATTTTTGTTGAATATTTACATTTTTAGTGCCATTCACTCTTTTAACTTAAATCTGTATCCCTATTTACCAGTTAAAATACCTTTGAAAAAAGATTATGTTATGATGAAACACTGTAGCAGAAAGCTGTATTACACAGAACTTTTCTTGTCACATCCGAAGCAGCTCAGTCAAATAGTCCCTCAGAACAGACTCTAGAATTTTCAAAGCTAGAAGAGATTGGAGTGACCGATTCAATGCCTTTTGTAAAGAATTACCCACAAGGTACCTAACATTATTTGTCAAAATCTCCCAGCTGCCTTTCAAAAGACGTTTTTAATTTCCAATAATACTAACTCAACCAAACTGAGAGTTTAATTTTTAAATTAGGCGATTTAACTAATAGGCAGGTGTTCTTTGTCACCCCTCACAGTTATCTTCTTAGTCCTCGTGGTCAAAGATTTCCAATTATGAACAACAACCCCACCACCACCCTGAGGGTACCTTCTGTTTGGCTTTAAACAATTCTGGTGGTCCCCATCCCTCCACAGAGATTGCTTTCAGAGGGGCTAGTGACCCTGTTCTTTTTTTTTTTTTTTTCTGCTTTATCTCCCCAAATCCCCCCTGGTACATAGTTGTGTATCTTAGTTGCAGGTCCTTCTAGTTGTAGCATATGGGATGCCACCTCAACGTGGCCTGACGAGAGGTGCCATGTCCACGCCCAGGAGCCAAACCCTGGGCAGCTGCAGCGGAGCGCGCAAACTTAACCACTCAGCCATGGGGCCGGCCCCCAGACCCTGTTCTTGCAATGAGAAAGGAAAGGCTTTTTTCCCTAGTGTTTCTAGGAAGATTCCTCTTTCCTAAGAAAAAAAACTGAGAGACATCTCTCCATCTAACTGGACTTGTGCTGTGTCTGGACGCAATGCCAGAACTGCTCCATCCACCTGTCGGCAGCCTGAAGGGGAAGCCAGTGCAGTCAGGATGGCAGAGAAGAAAGACAGACACAAGCTGGGACTTTGATGACACTACTGAGTAGCTGAATCAACAAGCCCTGGAGCCTGTTTGCCCTTAGAACTTCCAAATATGTAAGATAATGAATTTCCCGATTGCTCAAGCTGGGGAGTTGGGGAGAGGCCTTACTGCGGTTGCTGTCAATGGGTGAAAGTGATTCAGAAAAATCATTAAATTCTGAATGTAACATAATGTTTTGTTTTACTTTTCAAAAATTTGTCATCAAATTAATGATGTGGCTCATACTTGATGATATCTTAGAATCAAGGAAATACATCATACTAGAAGTGCTTCTCAGAATGAGAAGATGCATTTTTGGAAAGATGTCAATTCCTGCAAAATAATTTGTAAGTTCATTTTGAATCAGTTAAAACACAGATGGAATTTTCTTGAAACTTGACATCATGATTTAGAAGTTCAGCTGGAAAATAACAGAGATAAAATAGCAAAGAAATATTTGAAAATGAGATTCATATAGTACTTGCCCTATCAGATATTAAAACAGACTACAAAACCAAAAGATCAAAAACAACATGGTATGCCAGAGAAATAGACCAACAAAACGGCAGAATGGAATAGAAAGTCCAGAAACAGACCAAAGTACGTATAAAAATTTCATATGTGATGGCAAATCATCTCAAGTAAATGGTACGAGGTGCCTGGATAAACCATTGTGGGGTGGGGGAAGAGCTGTACCCTTATACCACGTATCGACATCAATTACAAATAAAGATTTAAATGTATAAAATGAACTTGTGAAATAAAAATTAGATGCACATTTAGGTAATCTTGATGAAGAGAAAATCGTTTTACTAACATGATACCAAAGGCAGAAACCATAAAGGAAAAAAAGATGGATAAATTTGACTACACTGACATTTAAAATATTTAAAATCTCTTCACAGAGGAAAAAACACTACATAACTAAAGTTGAAACTTACATAACAAACTGGGAAATATATTTTCGATATATATGGCAGTCAATATATAAAATGTTTACACCAATCAATAAGAAAAAAATAAAAAGGAAGCAAAGAAAATGAACATGTACCTGACAAAAGAAAAACACGCAAATGGCCAATAAATGACAAACATTCAGCCTCATATATAAGGAAGGAGGGGCCAGCTGGTGGCAAAGTGGTTAAGTTCACATATTACGCTTCGGCGGCCCGGGGTTTGCCGGTTCGGATCCCAGGTGCGGATGCGGCACCGCTTGGCAAGCCAGGCTGTGGTAGGCATCCCACATATAAAGTAGAAGAAGATGGGCACGGATGTTAGCTCAGGGCCAGTCTTCCTCAGCAAAAAGAGAAGGATTGGTGGCAGATGTTAGCTCGGGACTAATCTTCCTCAAAAATAAAATAAAATAAAATAATGAAGGAGATGCATTATAGAGCCATGACCAGAACTGATATGCAGCGGGTGTTGCTGGAAAAGCCATACTCTCTATTCAAGAAGTGTAATGCCTCCAGGCTGGCTAATAAAGAGCTGCTGCCCAGGACCCCTGTGTTCCCACCCCACCGGCTGCCCCAGCGCCCAGCTTCAGCTCCTCAGGATCCAGCAACTAAAGAGTGGACGTGTGACCAGCAGAGGACCTCCAGTACCCTGCACCCCGTAACGGCTGACATCTGTTCCCTGAGGGTCGCACCTCTCGTTATGACATGGTGCATAACTGAATTTGTAAATATGTGATTATAGTAATAACAACAGCAACAATGATACCCAACGTTGGCTATGGTGTGGGGAAGTGAGTATTCCCCTACTCTAAGGGAGAAAATTTAATTTGGCACAACTTTCTTGGAGGGCAACTTGGCACCATAAGAAAAGCCATAAAATAGGTATTTCCTTTGACTCAGCAATTTCACTTCTAGGAACTTATCCTGAGGAAACAGTATCGGATGTGCACAAAAATAGACCTGCAAAGTGAAGATCAACCTCTCCAATAATGGAAGAAATGTGTATTAATATGACAAGGAGAAACTAATTTTCCACCATCAAATTGATGATTTCAGGCAGAAGGCCATGCAAAGTGTGAGGGCGGAGTGGACAAGGAATTCTCCGGAACTGCTGGGAGAGATGTGAATGGACACAACTTTCCTGAAGAGCATCAGACGTTGTTTTCAAACACACATCCAGCTATTCCACTTCTAGGAAGTTATCCTGAGGAAGTAGTCGTGAATGTGGGAGAAATTTTAGCTGTAAGGTTGTTCACCAAAATATTTATAATAAATGAAAGCTGGAAATTACATATATATATCTATCAAAAGGGAATTGGTTGCATAAATTATAACACATCAATATTAATGCATTCTGTGGAGTCAATAAAAATTATGAGATAAGAATATTTAATAACACAGACAAAATGTCCCAGTTGTTTTATTACATGAAAAAGAAGATTAGAAAATAGCAGGTACTGTACAATTCTACTTTCACAAAATAAATATTTATTTACACACACGTACACAGATTTTTTAAATGAGATCATCCATGCAAAGCACTTAGAATAGTAACTGGCATGTGGTAAGAATTCAATACGTTTAATAAATGGTAGGCATCATTTTTTAATCCTCACACCCACCCTAGAAGGGAGATACTATTAACACCCCCATTTTACAGTTGTGGAAACAGAGGCACAAGGAGATGCAGCAACTTGCTCAAGGTCACACAGTTCATAAGCAGTGGAGAGTTTATACATGTGATGCACCAAGAAAAATGACTGGAACATATTAAGCACTCCGTTACTTTATAAATACTGTTGGAATCCTATAAAAAAAATTACAGATGTAACCAGGTAAAACTTTTTCATGGGAATTTATTAAAAAAAAATTTTCTTAAAAAAAAAGAACATCCCTACACTTGACTATGGAGCTACTAATAACTCCTTTGTTTATTGCTGAGCCCTATATCCTATCTCTAAACTCTCCTCAGTGCCAAGGTGACCTTTATTTTTCACAGCCTTCAAGGCAGAACCTCATAAGAAACATCTCTGAGGCCCGAAGCCAGATCCTGGCCGACTCCAGTGGACGGGGCATCTTCTCCTCCTGGACCTGGCGCCTGGCCCAGAGCCCAGGGCTGCTTTCTAAGGACACATTACTTTTCCCACTGGATCCAAGCTAAGTGGAAACCCACCCACCCACCCTCTGGTGTCTCTTTACACTCACTGGCATCTTCTCTGGAGCATTCTGTGGGGACAGGATCAGGAGTTTCTTAGCCAGCAAAAGTCCCCTTCATGTTTAAAAAGCAACTGTGGATGGTCTAAATAGAAAGGCAATTAGAAACACTCGAACAAAATAAACCAAATTAGAATATTTACAGGAGAAAATGTTGAACGCTACTAGTGTTTAATTTTTATAGCGGAAGTCTTACAAGTTGAAGATGGGGGAGACACTTGGAAACCTTGGATTTCTCACACTGATGCTAAGTTTCTTCAGGCAAGACCTTTTTGAAGATCAAAACCCTAAAAGCTTCCAATAGGATGTTCAGATGAAAAGCCAGGGCACACACAAGACACCTCACCACCTTCTCACTCCGTGTAGCGAAAGCACAGGGGGCCCTAGCACATTGTCCATCGCCCAGGGCTTTCCCTGTGCTCAGAAAGAAATTACACAGAATTACGCACCTCAGTAGCTATATGTGCATTTATAGAAATCAACAAATAATATATACGTATAACTTAGTCCCTGTTTTTCAAGCCATTCCAGCTTGAGATCACAATATTAGAGATGAATTACCCCTACTTAGACAATCAGTTAACCTCCTTAGGTTCCCTTCTGGTCCAAGGCAACCCTTTTCCTCCTATAGAGCTCTCGGTGGTCACTTACTTCCCAGTGATCCTCACTGTCCCTGAGGGGGTGTCACTCCTGTTCTTTTGAGTTCCTTGGTATCAGTCATCCTGGCTGAAGAGGACTGTTGGCACATTTCAATGATTCCCAAGTGCATGAGGGCCTGCACCCCAACCTCTGGAAGTAATCACAGGGCCAAAATCCAGGGAAACACCCTCCTGTCCTCCAGGTCAAACTCTGGACAACCTTGGGCTCTAGTCTATGGCTGCTCTGACCGGAACCCTCTTAGACTCACTTGCTCTTCCTGTTTCAGGGCTTTATTCCCTGGGGCCTTTGACTCTCCCATTAGGCGAGGTTCATCGGGCCTTCACGGTAGACTAGCTCTGCCAATCTTGAAATTATATACACTTTCAAATTCTCTGAGCATATTCAGCTTATGTCCTAACTTAGGGACCCTTCCTATTCAGCACATTCTTTTAAACTGTGTTCATTGCTTTTGGACCAGAAATTGGTTTTCAGAGCCTCCTGCACATGGTCTACTCTCCAACTTAGCTGAGCCCCCGCATCACTCCCTCCTGAGACTAGTTAGGTCTTCCAGATCAGCTTGATTTATTTACCATTCTTACCTATAGAAATTCACTCTCCATCTATATTGCTTGCTTCTTTTTTCCAGTATTATAATCCAGGTGACATGGACACCTTTCTTCTCACCAGCACCCGATTTTTGGTGATGTTAGCTTCACTGCAGCAATGCTTTAAGTTATAGGAAAAGGGTTTGGATTCATTGTGTTTAAAGGGATGCTAATGAAAGGAACATTTCTGTTTCTCCCCATTCAAGACACACAGCTTTTTCACTCCGGCATCATTGGCTTGCTTTGGGTATAATCTGTCTGCATTTCTGCTCTCTGCTCCCTGTAGGAAGCAGGGTCAGATTCCACACCTGCCTCCCAGGAGCCCACTAGTACAGCTCCCTGCCTTCTGCACCACCCTCACCCACCCCCTGCTCCAGCCCCACCCTCACTCCTAGCAGCCCACCACCACACAGCTTCCTCCACTTGGCAGTTTTCTCTCTCATCTCTGGGTTTCTAGTAACTGATGTTTGCTTATTGAGCTGAAATGAACTTCAAATCCTTGTTTAACATGACCTGTCAATAAAACATTTAGCTTGAAGTGCTTCTTCTAAGAATTCATGCACGGGCAGCATCAGCCTGTTGATTTGCTTTCTGACCTCTTAACTGCTCAAATCTGTGGCAACAGCTCAAAGGCAGAAGATTCCAGTTACCAAGCACCAGAGCTTTCCCTGGATTTGACTCCAGGCTGAGCCCCCTTGAGCCACGCAGATCTGCATCCCTTTCTCTGAAGAGGATCCCATAGGCACGTTCTCAAGGAAGTTATGAAGAACCCGTCCAAGTTCCTTTGGGAACAAACCAACGGAAGTGGAGGCGCTGTCATTATTTTACACAGCACAGGCCCAGCCTGGCAGAGATTTCAACTGAAGGGCATTCCTACTTCATGTTGATACCAGTTCAACACAAGGTTGGCATAAGGGAAGCCATATTATAGAAAAGAAACCATATTGTAACTTTGAATGACCTCTGATTAACTAGCCCAGACATGCTCTGAAGATTTTATGCCCCCTCCCAGCTGCGATAAGATGATAACTTTGATCTTTTGAGTTCCTTAGGAATGTGATGACCCCTGGGCAGAGAGCCTGTGCTGATAGCCATCATCAATGGCAACTGAAAGATCAGGGTATAGGGCGCTGCTCCGGTCTCTAATGCATACCCAGTAAAACGAAAGACTATCAGGAACTAAAGACCAGATGGATGCCCCCACCCAGAGACCAGTCCCCTGTATAACTAGCCCGTAGTCTTTGTTCTGTAAGATGGTTCTTTCGGACATTAGTCGGCCATCTTCCCTCTTGCTAGCAAGCTGTAATAAAAAACCCTTTCTCTCCTACCACCTTGCCTCTTGACTATTGGCATGTCTTGCGGTGACCAGATGACCCACCTTGGGCAGTAACAATGTCTCTTTGCCTTCACATCCTGGAATTCCTATAGGCCCAAGAGAGATGGTGAACAATCAGGCTGGAGCACAAACCAGTTCATATCCAATCCCACGTATTCTTACAATGTAATGTAATGTTGACACTCCTCCATCAAGAAGTGGAGTCTGTATGCCCTCCCCTTGAACTTGGGCAGAACTTTCTAACTCCTGAGCAATAAAATCAGGGGGATGTGATGCTGCCTAACTTCCGAGACTGGGTCATAAAAGTTAATATGGTTACCATCTAGCTCTTTCTCTCCAGACATGTGCCCTGGGAGCCCTAAGTGGACCTGTAAGAAGTCCAGCTACCCTGAAGCTCCATACTGGAGAGTCCACATACAGAGACCATACACAGACAAAGAGAGCTCAGAGGAGCCCTCAGATCTTTGAATCTTCCCAGCATCAACCACCAGACCTGTGAGTGGGTGATGTTTCAAATGATTCTAGCCCCAGGGTTCAAGTTGCCTCACAGAGATAAGTCTTCCCCGCTGTGCCCTGTCTGAATTCCTGACCCAGAATCTGTGAACAAATTAATGGTTGTTTTATATCACTCAGTTGTGGAGCAATTTGTTAAGCAGCCACAGTAACTGGAAGGGGGAGAGGAGGATGTTATTTGCATCTCAAACTATAAAGCAGAAGCCACTGTTACAAATGCGACTTTGCAAATATCTGATTAATTGATTATGTGTTGATTTTATTAGTCCTTCTCTCAGAGTTATGGGATTCTCAGAAGATCACCAGCAAAGGCTTGGTTACCAGCTTGGGTGAGACAGAGTCAGTTCACGGGCTATCAGCTCTTCAGCTGAAATGGACTTTGGGCCACCCAATTATTGTTATACATCACTGAGACGTCAAGTAAAATACACTGGAGATGGCTACCCTGCTAGAGATGCCAGAAGAAGACAATCCGTTTACAAAGGGACTTCTTTGTAAAAAGTCTCTTCGCTAAATAACAACTGAATGTATGCATTTAAAATTGTTCCCTTAATCAATCAACTAGGAACCCACTATGTGCCGTATTGGATGCTGTGGAGGATGTATCTTTCCAGACCTCTGTACGAGTTTCAATGTTTTCACTGTAAGAAACAGAAAATCCAATTAAAAATGACTTTAAACAGTACAGAAATTTAGCTTCCATAACAAGAAGTCCAGAGGAGAGTAGCTCCAGAGCTAGTTCATTCAGTGGTTCAACAATGTCGTCAAGGATCCAGGTTGCTTCCACATTCCTGCCTATCATCCTTGGTGTGTCCTGCCCAGACTAACTCCCCTCCTGGTCCCAATATACTTGCCACAGTTCCATGCATCAACATGCAGGTGTCAACAGGCATACAGAAAACATCTGGAAGAAGAAAGGGGACCATTTCTCCCCTATCTACTTCTTAACTTAGACTATTCATGATTTACCCATGGAGCTGACCATGGGGCCCAGCCCTGACTGAAGACGTGGAAGGCAAACAGCAGGAAGTAGGACATAGGCATCATCAAACAGTATCTGCTCCAAACTCTAAATCTGGTTAGGGACGATAGGACTAACTGAATGAGACAACTAGACTCTCTCACAGTACTTCAAAAGTTTCCTCCTTCTCTTGCTGCTTCCTCCTTCCTCATTCTGAGGATGCCATAAGGAATAGTCTGTACATAGTTCCTTGGAGAAAATTCGTGACTCAAAGAGCTAAAAACCTAGGGCTTATCTTTTCTAACAATCACCTGCCGTGTACACTTGAGCACCTTTTGTTCAGGACAAAGTGCACAGATAAATAAAGTAGCATTCCTATCTTGATTGACACTCCTTGTGGTGAGAGCTGCTTTGCTGACTGTTGCCAACAGAGAAATGGACAGGCTTGGGGAAGAGAGGCGTTCGTCTTTTACCAAGCTGTGAAGACTGGCTGTTACTCGTCTGTTGGAGCAGGGGGCTGGCAGACCAAATCCAGCCCACCCATTTTTGTGTATGGTGAACAACCTAAGAATGGTTTTTACATTTTTAAATGGCTGAAAAAAATCCAAAGAAGACTACTTCATGACGTGAAAATTGTATGAAATTCAAATTTCAGTGTCCATAAATGACGTTTTTTGGAACACAGCTGTGCTCGTTCATTTACATATTGTCTACAGCTGCTTTCCTACAACACAGCAAAGTCAAGCAGCTCTGACACAGACCAAACGGCCCGTGAAACCAAACATTTACTATCTGGCCCTTTGTAGTAAAAGTATGCTGACCCCGTCGTGGAGTAAAAGTCTTCTTGGGGCCCCAAGGCCTTGGATCCTCGGCCCCTCTGCAGACAAGGCTCCTCCTTCCATCTGAGTGAGAAAAGAATGTTCTGTCTAATCCATCCGGAGCAGGGTTCTCAGACTGGCTGCCCATTAGAATCACCTGAGGAGCTTTTAAAAAAATACCAATCTTGGTCCCCACCCAGACCAATTAAAGTAAAATCTCTGGGGCTGGGCCCAGGCAGCTGTGGCTTTCAAAAGCTCCCAGGTGATTGCAAAGTGCAATCAAGTTTGAGAACCACTGCTAGAGGCTTGTTTGCCAAAGTCAGGCCTAGTTTCTGGAGCTTTTTCTAAGCAAACACCATCACTCCCCCTCGGGCAGGTGTTTTGGGAACAGCACATGAGCACCATGCTAGGGTTGAGCAGGACAAGAAGACATGGAGAAGCAAGCCGTATTTAACCCCTACCATTCATTTTTACAGGTGCACAACCAAATGACCTCACCTGTGTACAGGTGAGCGCCTGAGGTTTCCCAAGCTGGGGAGTCATTGCCGCCAGAGCTCTCCCATATCTCATGCCAACTCTCGGTAGAGAAAACACAGTGTCTCACCCTAACTGCCACCCCCTGCTTTATTTTCCTTCACCTAAGAAGGGAGCAAACAAGAGCCTGGTCTCTGCCTTCCCCGGCGACAATGTAGATACATGTCTCTCTCCTTGGCATCCAAGACCCCACTTCTCCTTGGCACGTAGTTGGAGAAGATGAGCCTCATATACCTTCTTTCTTTCATTCACTCACTAAACACATATTTACTGAGCACCAATCACTTACCAGCACTAAGCATTTTAAGAACACAATGATGAATAAGAGCCCCAAAGGAGCTCACAGATGAGGGAAGAGACAGCCAAATTAACCCACTGCTCTTCAGTGCTGAAGGGCTGCCCCAAGGGAGATCTGCAGGAGGCCTCCAGGACTCTGGGCAGGGAAATGACCATCTCTCAAAGGGGAAGATGTGCCTGGACTGGTCTTGGAGAAGTTTTTCTTAGCTGAAGGAAGGCATTTTGTGCTGAAGATAGAGCATTTACAAAGATATGGTGGCTGGAAAGAGAATAAGATGGAGGTAAGTGGAGCGGGGGTACAGGGCTGACGAGGGTGAGCAGGAGTAGAGGCCTGACAAGAAAGCTGGAGCCACTTGGAAATGGAGGGCCACCAGGACCAGAGGAGCCATTGGAGTTTTCCAGGAGAGAGGTGAGTTTCAGAAGGAAGCACTTGTTGGATGTGATGCTGGATTCTGGAAGGCACAGGAAAAATGAGCATGCCTATTGCTCAGGGTGAGATGTGATACTCCCAAACTACTGCTGTGGCAGTAGGTACAGAGAGGAGGAGCCACATTCAATACTTCTTGAATTATTTAAGAAATAATTCAGAAATGCAGCCAGTAGGACTTAGAGGTCAATGCAATGGGTTGAGCCTCTGCCACACCCACCTAACCCCCTCTCCAGCCTCCCAAGGTTCCCACCTCTCTTATCTTCCTATGTAGCTCTGCTCCCATCCCCAGCCAGGGCCAGCAAGAGAGAACACCAGGAAAAGAAATAATGGATGCTGTCACAGGGATTTTTGTTTTGTTTTGTTTCTCTCTGTTCTTTTTTAACACCTGTTACTGTGTTAATCCCCCTAAAAGTTCCCCTGGCTGCTCTTCCAAAAGGATTTTCTGAAATGGTCCCATGTGCTTCCCCTTAGGCCATGATCACATTACTAAAGCTCAGTGGTCCATTGAGAGGCAGTGTTGTCCACTGGTAGTACCTGTGAGCTCTGGTGTCAGACAGCTCTAAATTTGAATCCTTGCCCTACCACTTACCAGCTGCAAAACCTGGATAAGTTATATAATTTCTCTGAGTCAGTCTCCTCCTCTGTCAAGTACATATGATAACAGTACCCACCTTGTGAGGGTGTAAGAGGATTAAATGAGATATTAAGTTCAACCATTCAACACAGAACCTAGCATATAAAACAGATTGATCCATCTGAGTTGGTATTATCATGATCTACATTAGAAGCCCCAATGTATATTCACTTATTCCCTCATTCAAATGAATCTTAATGAATATTTATTGAGGGCCTTCCCTGTACCAGCCATAGTTCTGGATATTGGAAACAAACAAGTGAGCAAGAAAGCAAAGATCCCTGCCCACTGGGAGCATCTGTATTTAGGGGGAAAAAGTTAACTATAAACAAGCAAACAAAAGCAATAAACCAGATAAGCACAGGTTGAGAAAGGTGAAAAGAGGTAAACAAGAAGACAACAGTAATACAATGAGCCGAAGTCGGAGACCCAGAGGAGATAATGGATGGAATGAAATGTTCAAGAAAGATCAATGTAGCAGCAGCATGAGGGGTGGTACAAGACGGGGGTGGCTTGATATGCAGGGGCCGGATTGTATCAGGCCTTGTAGACCCTACTGGATCCTGGATTTTATTCTGCATCAATGGGAAGCCGTTAAAAGACTTCAGGCAGTGGAATGACATGATGATTTACTTTTTTCAAAATACTTTCTGATGATTGTAAAAAGATTGAAGGAAAGTAAGAGTGGAATTGGAAAATCCTGTTCGAAATCCATAGCAGGTATCCATGTGAGAGATGATGGCTAGACAAGGATGATACGATGGAGATGGTGCTCAGTGCCATATCTGAACTGTGCCACGGAGGTAATGCTGTTCCAGCGATCTATTGGTGCGTAACCGACCCCTCCAAAACTCAGTAGTTTCAAATGGCATTTATTTTGCTTACAAATCTACAACTTGGGCAGAGTTCAGCAGAGACAATTCTCTGCTCCACTCCGTGACAGCTGGGATGTTGCAAAGGCTGGAGGCTGAAATAATCTGAAGGTGCATTCATTCACATGTCTGGCAGTTGCCAGCTGGGCCTTTGGCTGGGGCTGTGACCTAAATGTGCAGCTAAACATGGCCTCTTCTTGTGGCAGCTTGGCTTCCTCACAACATGGTGGCTGGGTTCCGAGGTTGAGTGTCCAAAAAGAACCAGGCAAAAAGATCTATCAACTTTTATGACTCAGCCTTGGCAATCCCATAGTCTCACTTCCTCACTTCCACTCTAGTCACAGACCCACCCAGACTCAAGGGGATGAGCAGAGACCCCAACTTTCAATGGAGGAGCGTCAAGTTCACACTGTCATAAGAGTTTACCATATGAGGTGGGATATATTGGTGAGGGCTTTGGAAAATAGAATGTTATAATGACTTTCATTTTTCTTCTTCTTTCACCTTGTAGCGGGATGGTGCCCAGTGAATTAAAACTTTAATTTATCTAATATGTTCTTAACCTGAAACCTGATCATTGAAAAGTTATTAAAATCTTTCTTTTTTATAATGATGGAAATAACAAGAAATCTTTGAGCAGATTTTCATTTTGGGGAAGAGTCACTTGAGTGGCCCCTTTCAGTTTACGTAGATAGAAAGCACACATGGTTCTGGAGAGACCATTGTATCTACTTGTCTGTCTGATTACTTTTATTTTTGGTTGGCAAAGTCCTGGGCTCAGTTCTATAAGCAGATAGAATTAGGCTGCCCCTCCCTCACATCCACTGATAAAAGGAATTTAAAAGTTATTGGAGAATAAGTGGACAAATTTGCCAAATAAACAAGGAGGTTTCTAGAAGGAAGAGGATCAATACCTTGACCTTTTCCCTCTAACATTCAACATTATTACAACAGTTTAATTGATAGCAGGGGCCCAACTGCTAAGAAAGGCTAACATGGTCACCTATCTGTAAGGGAGAGGTGTGTGTGCACCCTTTACCTGGGCTCAAGAAGAGAGCCTAGTCATCCTAGGGGAAGACTAGTTCTGAGAATAACACAGGCTGATGTTAGCATCCTTCCCCAGCCAACCTGGCGCTGAGGGCATGCGCTGGGCAGCTGGCTTTGTCTAACGTGGGTATTTATGATCTGGTCTGCTTTGCCACTAAAGAGCAGGAATACCGGGAGGCCTGGCCTGCTTAGGCAGCGAATACTCACAGCTGAGAATAATCCTGAGTGAGGGGACACTTTTCCCTCACACAACTCGGGAGACCACGGCCACACTAGCGTTGTCAGTGACAAATGATCCCCGCTGATTTGACTCATCAGCTCTGTCGTAAATGAAAAGTGAATGTACATTTGAACATTCTAGGGCTTTCTACTCCATTCTACTGATTTGCTGGGTTTTCCACCAGTAATACCCTGCTTCATTTTTGTCACTTTATAAAATTTAATTTGTGTTTCCCACTTCAGTAAACAAAAATTTGAAGAATTTCTCCTCTATTCTTTTTTTCTTTGGAGGGGGCTATCTGTGGTGCACAGCGTTGGTTTATAACTCATTTTTATCATTGGTTCAAGGATGGCCCTCTTTTATTTATTAAATTATATAATGAACGCCCTAAATGTACCATCCAACCCCAAGATCTAAAGCATCACCAATAACTTACATATTGATCATAACCAATAACTTACATGAGCATTGCCAGTAACTTAGGTGTTCTTTCTTATCCCAACTCCCTGCCTCCCCAACCCTACTCCCAAAGGTGAGCACCAGCCTCAATTTGTTTATCATCTCTTTGTTTACATCTATATAATTTATCATACAACTAGTTAAGCAAAAACAATATGTTGTCTAAGTTTTGCTTACTTTTCACCTTTAGAAAAAGGTATCAGGTTTTATATAAATTCTTCTAGGACTTCCTTTTTTCGCTTGACATTATTGTACTAATATTTATCCATGGTGATACATGTAGTCCATCTGTTTCCACTGCTGTGTGACATTCCGTCATGTGAACACAACCCGATGTATCTGTCCGTTTTCCTCTTGATGGTTGTCTAGGAGTTGTTTTCAGTTTTTTGCTATTGCACGTTCTGCTGCTGTGAACATTCTTGTCCGTCCTGGTGACCAGGTATAAGAGTTTCTCTCAGATACAGGTCTGGGAGCAGAATTGATAGGACATGCAAATATTCCGCTTTAAAAGAGAATACCAAATAATTGTTTTCCCAATACTTAGTGTTGTCAGACTTCCTAATTTTTGCCCATTTGTAGATATACAAATCCACAGTGGAGTGGCTTTACGCTTCCCGGAATGCTGGGGAGGTTGAGCATCTTTTCATGTACTTATTAGTTACGCATATTTCCTCTTCTGTGAAGTAGCTGTTCATGTCTTCAGATATTGTGCCTCTGTGTTCCTTTTTTTCTAAATAAACTTTTTTTAAAGATTGGCACCTAAGCTAATATCTGTTGCCAATCTTCTTTTTTTTTTCTTCTTCGTCTTCTCCCCAAAGTCCCCCCAGTACATAGTTGTATATTCTAGTTGTAGGTCCTTCTGGTTGTGCTATGTGGGATGCCACCTCAACATGGCTTGATGAGCAGTGCCATGTCCATGCCTGGGATCTGAACCGGTGAAACTCTGGGCCGCCGAAGCAGAGCACGCCATCCTAACCACTCACGGGGCCGGCCCCTCTAAGTAAACTTTATTTCTTAGAATAGTTATAGTTTTAATTTTATAGAAAAATTGCAAAGACAGAACAAAGGGATCCCCTATATTCTCCACCCAGTTTCCCCTATAATTAACATCTCACATTAGTATGGTTCATTTGTTACAGTTAAAGAACTAATATCAATATATTATTATTAACCAAAAGTCCATTTCTTATTTAAATGGCCTTAGTTTTTGCCAAAGGTCCTTTGTGTGTTCCAGGCCCCTATCCACAATACCACATTGCATTTCTTTGTCATGGCTCCTTAGGTTTCTCTTGACTGTGACAGTTTCTCAGACTTTCCTTGTTTTTGGTGATCTTGACAGTTTTGGGGAGTACTAGATACTCTACAGAATGTGCCTCAAGTGGGGTTTATCTGATATTTTTTCATAATTAGACTGGGGTTATGTGGTTTGGGGAGGAAGATCACAGAGGTAAATTGCCATTCTCATCACATCGTATCAAGGGTACATACCATCAACACGACTTACCACTGTTGATGTTGAACTTGATCATCTGGCTGAGGTGGTGTTTATCAGGTTTCTCCACCGTCAAGTTACTCTTTTTCCCCCTTTTCTTACCACACTCTTTGGATGAAAGTCACTATGCACAGCCCACACTTAATGAGTAGGGAATGTGGTAGACTGAATAAGGGCCCCAAATATATCCACCTCTCAATTCCCAGAACTTGTAACTGTTACCTTATATGCCAAAAGAGACTTTGTAGTTGTGATTAAATTAAGGATCTTGACATGGGGAGATGATCTTGCATTATCCAAATGGGCCCTAATTGCAATCACAAGTGTCCTTATAAAAGGGAGGCAACAGGAGATTGACACTGAAGAGAAGAAAGAGATTGGAGTGATAAGACCAGCAGCTACCAGAAGCTGGAAGAGGCAAGGAATGGATTCTCCCCTAGAGCCTCCGGAGGAAGCTGACAAATGGAAATGGCAGCAACAGGAAATATTGGAGTATATGAGGAAGCCATGTGGTTTAAACCTAATTCGGCCTGACTTTGTTTTTCCAAAAGGGCCTGACATGGCCATTGAGCACGCATTGTATGTCCACTTTAAACATTTACTATGGCAAGAACAAATGGCCTTAAGATAAATGTGCAACTTCCCCCTACATTGGCATTTCCTTAGGGATAAGCATCTTTCCTCAGGCTAGGAACTGATTGCTGCGCTCACCTTTGACTACCCAGCTCACATGTGACCACCCAGCTCAAGACAACAGACCTGCCACCCTGCTGTGTCCACCGAGACAGCAGACCTATCTGCTGTGTCCATCAATCACTGTGCCAACAGAGCAGTCTCGCAACTATGGTAAAAGGGTCATTTCAATCATATGTGAAACATCCTCTTTGGAGGTGTATAACCACTCTGTACACCCTACTTCTTCAGTGCCCTTTCTTCCTTTGGGAAGAAAGGTCCCGGGCCATGGTCCTCACATTTTAGCTCAGAATAAACTCACCCAAATTTTCATTTATAGATTGGTTATGGATTATTTTCATCAACAAAGCACAGCATCTTGATTTCGGTTCAGTGATACTGATTTTAGACTTCTGGCCTCCACAACTCTAAGAGAATAGACTTCTGTTGTTTTAATGTACCCACTTTGTGATTACAGCAGCCACAGAAAACTAATACAGAGAGTTATGGTCTACCTTCTTGAGGGTGGAGAATCCACATAAATTATTTGGAATTCTTCTGCTCGGGAGATTTGTCTCTTTGCCCCCATTTATTTATTTATTCAACCATGTATTTATGTCAGTATGCACTCATAGATATTTACTTTATACTTTGGGTCATAATCCAATACTACTTTATTTATTTTGTTGCTCCACATTCTTTTTAAAGATGAAATGTCTTTCTCGGCTCAGGCAACCCCCCACATCTCCAGGTGCCTCTGGCAGGGCACATGAGAAGGTTCTAGGAACTAGACGGGGATCTGGAAGGTGAGTTTGTCCAACCTTGTGACTGTGGCCTGAGGCCTGGGTATGCAAACTTTGAAACAGATACAGAGTAATAAACTTGCCATTAAAGTAATAGTGCAAAGGACAATGTTACACGTAAATACAAAATAGATTTTGCATACAAATGAATAAATGGATAGGTTATATCTGTCAAATATCTGTCAATTCTTTTCAGTAATATGGGTTATCAAGAAATTTTCTAGTTAAGAAGAAAAAGTTAAGCCAGGCCTTGGTTGATGTCATGACGGATTTCAGTCACCCAGGACTAAGCAGGCACAGCAGCCATGATGTATTTTCTTCACAAACACCTCAAAGGAAAGCCACTCCACACTCTTATTTAGTTCTCACTCAAAGAATTTTATGTTCCTTACAGAAAAGGTTTTCCTTGTTTCCAGAAGTGTCTTCTGCTTTAATTTCAATTTTCAGCCTACAAGAGAAAGAGAGAGAGAATGTGTGTGTTCAAAAAGTTTTTCAATTCCCAAATTGGGTTGTGGCAAGGAAGGTTGCAAAGGCAGTGGTCCCCGAGGGAAGGGTGAGAGGAGAAGGGCCTGGTCTAAGTACTAGGTCCACAGGCCTTTAATCTCCTTCAAGTGCCATTAGCCTGCTGTGAACAGCTTGTCGAGACAAGAACATATTTCTCAAGAAAGGAGGAGATCAAAACCCAGTCTCCAGGGGTTAAGAAAGCAGCCCTTGGCACAGGGCAGACTTGAGTTTTCGTGTTGGCTGTACCTCTTACCAGCTGTGTGACCTTGGGCCAGTTACCTCCCCAGGTCTCAGTTTTATCATCTGTGAAATGGGAACCATCTCTGTGTCACGGGTTGTGTGAGGATCAGGGGGAATCAGGTGCTTACACAGAACATGACAGAGCTAGGACCACTACAACCACCACTCTTATTCTTGTCCTTATGGTTTTGTTGTTATTTGTTATTGTTATTTAGTAAAATCATAATAATAGCACAGGCTCTGGAGTCAGAGAAAGTTGGTTTCAAATCCCAACTCCATCACTATAACCCTGGGGCAAGTTATTTAACTTCTCTGTGCCTCAATTTCCCCATTTGTAAAGTGGGGGATATCTCATAGGATTGTTATGAAAATTAAATTACATCAGATGCTGCATGTCAGGCACTTAGCATAGTGCTCAGCACAATGAGTGAACTCAATAATGTGAACTATATTATCATGTTAGTATTACGTATTCCACATCATACCCATCAACATGCATCTGTCCCACGTTGGCCACAGCTCCTGAGGGCCTGCAAGCTCAGCCCCACGTCCCGAGCTGACCTTAACCAGATGTGGCAGTAGATTAGGCACTCAATCCCCACTCTCCTACCTCTTCCTCTGGCACACAGGTGAGCTCCCAAATTGTTCTCACTGCCTTAAATAATTATAGCCCCAAACTGCAATCTACAGTCTTCTCTCTAAGTCAGAACAGGAGCCCTCAGGCCAACAACCCACCTTCTGCCTTGGGTTTCTGAACACACCCTTGAGGAGGCTACAGCTGAGCCCCAACACACCTTGATGCCCCGATTACTCACCCAGCATGCACTAGCCAGCCCCCCCAGGAGCCTGGCACATTCTACATTCACTCTCACCTGCTGGATAGAGCCCTGCTTCCGTCCCACACACCAGAACCAGGCCCTAGAACTAGGGCCCCTCTCAGAACCCCCCACCGCCTCGCCTCAGCCACCCCCATGGATACCAGCATGACCCCATGGATACTGGCACAGGCTGGCTAATACTGAAGGTCACCGTGCCCTCTAAGATTCTGACATCCCAAATACCAGCCACCTCTCAATCCGTCTAGCCCTAGCCCACCCCTCTGGCTGACCCCTGCTCCACTGATAGCCCGCTTGCTTCACAGCTGAGGCACTGGAGGCTAGCCGTTACCTCATTTTACCCCCATAACAACTCTTGATCATCCCATTTCACAGATAAGGAAACTGAACCCCAGGGATATTTGAAGATTTGCTCAATGTCACATGAGTAATAACTTCCAGAGAACTTGGGCTCCCCTGACCTCTAGTTCAGGGCCTGCTCAGCTTCCTGTGTGTCACAGAGCCAAAGCTCAGGAGAGCCAGCTCCCTAATTTTCACTTTGAATGCAAATTCAACTTTAAAGTTTTGGCAGGTATCACTTTTCCTGACTCCCAGGCATTTGGCATTGGTTGGTGTATGTTTCCAGAGATATTTTTCTGCATGTAGGAAAAAAAGAGGGAACATATTTCTTTTTGACTAAGTAACATGTAATCCCAAGGACTCTACACATTTTTTAAGCCTTCAAATAGCACAGAGACCTGAGCAAGTGGGAGAGACAGGAAAATATGAGTTGGGTGGAACTGTGGATTTTTTTGCAAAGGGGCCCTTTCAGATATGAGTGCTATTAACATGAACCCAGGAAGAGGTAAAAAGGACTTTCCAAGTCTCTCCAATGCTTGGTGGCACTCTGTATTTCAGAGGACCTGGGGGCATCTGTGTGTCACAAGTCAGAAGATTTGCCCTGGAGTCCTGTGTATGCATAGGGAGGCGCAATGGAATCAGCCCTGGTGGCCTTGAAAGCCACATTTGACATTATCAGGAGGCTTTGCTGTGGCAAATGCTGGAGGAAAAGAAGATGTCCCCACAGCCTTCATCACCTTTGGAAATGACCTTATTAATTTAATTGTTTACATGTAGGTACTTCCATGTATGTTCCATGGGGTCGAGAACTTTGACTGTTCACTGTTGGATTCCTGGGTCTTACAACAGTGTCTGGCATATGGCAGGTGATCAGCAAACATTCTTTGAGGGCATATACTATAGTTTCTAACTCGGACCTTCTGTGTTAGCCACCAGTAAGACAAAGGCTACTGTGCTCTCATTGGTCACGGGGTGGGGAAAGCCAGGAAGCCAGCCTCAGTCAGCTGCCCAGTGGTCAGACGTTATTGCCAGGTGTGGTCAGCACAGGGGAGGTCAGGAGCATCTACCCGACTCATAGCTCTACCCAGTGTTTTTGATATTTGTCTGCTTTTAATAACAAGTATTACAATGAATTTCTTTGCCAAATTGTCCATCTCATTAAATCTACCAAATATTTTCCCTATCCAAATCTTAGATGTAAGTAATTATTACTACTGGCCATCACTTACTGATTGACCGTGATGTGCCATGCATATATTGTCTCATCAAGTTCTTAAAGCACCTTTTAGATTTGTACTATTATCCCTATTTTACTAGGAAAGAAACTGAGTCTTGGAGAAGCTGAGAAACGTGGCATAGGGCACACAGCTGTTAAGCAAGGGACACAGACGTGAATCAAGCGAATCCAAAGCACCTGCTGTTAACCACCATGCTATCCTGCCTCTCACAAGCTCACAAAATAAGTGAAGTGCCTTTTTTTCTCTTATGTCAAAATTCCACAAGGAAAGACATTCAGTCCAAATTCCCCTGTCAGGCCTGGATTGTTCAGTGATTGGTTGGTAAGCAGCAAAATTAACTTTCTGAGTTGACTGGGTCACTGAGGTCATCTCTTCCTGGTGTGCCATCAGAGTCATATCAGAACAACTGAAGTGGTGACCAGCCATGGCAACCCTTAACTGCCCAAGAAAAATGCAGATGGAAGCAGCATAATGAAAGGAAATTGTGTTTTCCAACAATTTGTGGTCTTTCCTCTATGGGTGTGCCCTGCCCTTCTCTCACCTGTCTTGGGAAAAGATGGGCATAAGTGAATTAATTTACAGGAGTGTTCCATAGCTCTGGGTGCAAGGTGCCATTTCCAAGGCACTGGGACAATCATCTTAATCATCTTAATGAAACCCTCATTAGGTCATGTGTCCCTTCCCCCACCTAAGAAAGGCCAAGGCCCACTAGAATTCTTCCTGATAATATTTTAAGTAACAAAGGTACCACGGTTCCTGGCATCCTCCAAGGAAGTGGTTCTCCTGTCAGGGTGAAAAAGACAATCTGTTCTCTACTGTTAGATGGTTTTCTATATAGCCTGACAGGGGTCATTACCTCATCCAGCAACCCTTTCTTCCCTTGAGCCCTCAGAGTTCACCAGGTCAACCATCACATTTATTCCCAAGATAATGTCATCCATGTTCCACTGGAGGGGACTGAGCCCTGGGACTCCATCTAAAGGGGGTCATGGTCCTGACTAATTCAGGGAAGGATGGAGCTCGACAAGTGTCAGTTTTCTAGAGAAGCGTTTTGCAGGCATCCCAAATTCCACCCTCTCAGAAAAGCCACCCGACACCATCTTCTAGTGGCCACCTCAAGGAAGGCCATGCAACAGCCCTCAGCTTTCCATCAGGGCTGACAGTCCAAAATCAATCTCTCATCTGCTCCATTGGCAGTGCACTCCATTTTAGGTTCCAAGAAAGTGGTACTTTAGCTGAGGGGGGTCAAGCGGAAAGGAAAAGCTACATAATTGCAGCTGCGCTGAGTCATGACATGAGGGTCTGGAAACTGAAAAAGGCATAGGATGAAGAGAGGGGAGAGGTGTTTGGAAACCATCACACACAGTCCAAATTAAACAGGCTGTTTTCTCAAGTCCACTTTCCATCTCTGCCCCCTCTTTCTACTAATTCTTACCTCTTCTAAGAGCTCTCTCCCTTGACCCAATGTCTCACTTCTATCAGAGTCTAGGGAATTCATCCTGATCCTCAAGGGCCTGAAATGCCCACATCAACGTAGCATCACCTGTCCCATTTTAAAATGTCTAGAACTGATCAAGGCCCACATCTTCTCTTTGAAGTCTTTCCTGAAAATTGTAGCCGTCTCTGATTTCTCTCTTTCCTCACCAGTCTTGGAACTTACTGACTGGATCATCCATTTGAGCACTTGAGCCTCTATTCAGGCCAACAGAGACTACAGCTCTTTCATCTTAACTCTCAGATTGTTTCATGTAAGTACTTTATCTTCCCAGGAAAACTGTAAGCTCCCTGGAGTCTAGGACTGGGTCATGTGGTTCTTTTGTTTGTGACACTGTGTACCCTCATTGGTCTGAAAACATAGAAAGCATTTAAATTTATGAATCTGCATTGAGCTAAACAGAATTAAAGGAAGGCATATGGCAAAACATGAAGCCACTGGGCACTCATCAGGAAAATGGCTAGTGGCCTCCAATTTCATGTGAGTAATGCCTAAGATGAGCCCAAGGTATGCGCCAGAACGACACATGGGCCAGTACCTGTTACAGCAGGTAAGCTGACAAAGTGCTCTAAGGCTGACTTGAATGGCCTGCACATGGAGAGGGGGGAAAAGGAAGAAGATCCCTACTTCATCTGGACTAAAACTCAACACCTAACCATTGGCCAAACCAGGCTGACAAAATGGCAAAGCTTCCCTAGCATAGGTGCCAGATTCACAGGACTTGCTGCTCAATAGTCCATTTTTGCACGATTTTACACCTCCATGATCATCCAATTTTCAAGGAATATCTGATTTCCCCTCAACCACTGCCTACGTTAAAACAAAAAGTAATTCATCCACTTGCCTAGTCAAACAAAGTCAGTCAGAGATAGCCCTGGGAAATTAACTGACAGCTCTAGAATTTCAGCTCTACTCCCCGGAATTGGAACTATGCTTCTTGTTCCCTCACTAGCATGTTTGAACTTTAAAAGAACCTTTTTGGATGGCCTCCCTTACAGACATTAGCCAGAAAGAATTTTCTGGCCACTTAATGAATGGGAGAAACCAGCACTGAGAAAAGACAGAGCTTACCAGAATGTTCAGTGGGAGGTTAATGGAGGGGTCTCTGGAGTGTCTGTCAGAGCTGGGAGCTTCTTCAAAGAATATCTGCTCAATCACTGGTTTCACAGACCAGGAGGCTGAGGCCCCAGGAGATGGCATGACCTCCCCACGGTCGCACAGCTTGATAACAGTGTCCTGGTCAGTCTCCTAACTTCTAGTCCCAGGTTCTCCCAGTACATCAAAAGAAAAGAACGCAAAGAATAAAAATGTGAGGTACAAACTCTGCGGTAAAGCTTGATAGATGAGAAGGACAATGTCCTTTGAGAGCTAAGAACTGCAAAAGAACACTTCCAAAGAACGCCTAGAGTTGTTGAGAAGTTCATAGTCGCAAGAAGAATACAGAGGCCCAAGCCCAGTGTATGAGTCTGCTGGGGCTGCTGTTAACAAACACCAAAGACTAGGTGGCTGAAACAACAGGAATTTATTCCTCACAGTGCTTTTTTTTTTTAATTTCTCCTTTTTCTCCCCAAAGCCCCCCGGTACATAGTTGTGTATTTTTAGTTGTGGGTCCTTCTAGTTGTGGCATGTGGGATGCTGCCTCAGCATGGTTTGATGAGTGGTGCCATGTCCACACCCAGGATTTGAACCGGCGAAACCCTGGGCCGCCGAAGCGGAGCGCACGAACTTAACCACTCGGCCACAGGGCCAGCCCCTATTTCTCACAGTTCTGAAGGCTAGGAGTCTAAGACTGAGATGCCAGCAAGGTTGATTTCTTCTGAGGCCTCTCTCTCTTCTCCCTGTGTCTTCACACGGTCTTCCCTCTGTGTGCATCTGCGTCTTAATCTCCTCTTCTTGTAAGGACACCAGTCATATTAAATTAGGACCCACCCTAATGACCTCATTTAAACTTTACCTCTTTAAAGATCCTATCTCCAAATACAGTCACATTTTGGGGCGTTAGGGGTTAGGGCTTCAACATGTGAATTTGGGGGCGGGGGGAGGGGCACAATTCAGCCCATAATACCCCGTAACATTTTCTTCTGAATATACTAACGGGGAGATGTCCAAATGCTCCTCCTTCTACAAAGCGAATTTGGGCTAGTCTGGTGGGACACTGGCCTAGAAGCTACAGTGGGGTTGGGATCCCTCAGTCTGTCAACCAGAGCAGGACCGCAGGACGCCCTGAAGAATCACATGGCAACCTTTCAGGAGCTACTGCTCTGAATCATTCCATGCACACTTGTCAGATTCACCTCACCAACCTCCCTGGATCTCCACATGCAAGCACAGAATAAACAGAAGACTTTCTGAAAGAAATGCGGTTCTGCCTTCAGTCCATTCATGTGGGACAGAATTCCTGGGTTAAAGAGTGAAAGGCAAATATGAATGAGATGAAGGTTCCTGTGGCCCTGGCCTGGGCCCAGATGAGCAGCACCCTCAGGCCCTGAGGTTAGTCAGGCTGCTGCCAACCCAGCCAGCCTACACTGAGCGGGCGAGCCAGGGGTGGGGCAGCACCTCCTTCCTCTGGCTTCACACTTCTTCACATTCTCCCACATCTGCAGCAGCTTCCTGCAGACAGATCTGTTGGTGCCTGCCTAGGTTTGGAAAAGCACCAAAGCCAAGATCAAAACAGCATCCAAACTGGTAGAAAATGCTGTTTTAAGTCTTAAAAATAGCCAGTCTTCTGATTTTCTAAGAAACTGGGCATAAAGATAACACCAATTTTATCACTCTGAGCAAAATATATGTTGATTCAAAAGAAAAGCAGGTGGTGGGAGCTGTGTTATGAATTATGCCCCCTATTTGGGCCACTGGGACAACAGAGTTCAAAGTAACATCAAAAATGCTTCTCTAACCTTGCCTGGGCTCACCTGACCTTTTGCAAATGAGCTTTATCTACCTGCAAATGTGCAGGTCTCCACGAATAGGTGACGCTTTGGTTATTTGCTGTGCCTAAGATCAAACAGCCCCTTGCCCCATGTTTGCCAAAAACACTAGATAATATCGGACACAAAGCCAAACGCCAAAGCCCACACACACCTTTCGTATTCACACCCCCTTGCAGTTACAGTGCTTTCCTTACAGTGTGTGGGCCAGGCCACCCCACGAGTCACCCTCATGTTAGTTAAGGCGCCTGCCCACCTCAGAGCCCGATGGCTCCTTTGCTTGCCATTGATGAGTCAGCATTAGCCAATCCCCAGGGCTTTTTATGGGCCTGGCACCAAGTGCTGCCTTCATGGAAAACATGACACATTCAGGCAATAGCAAATGGCTCCCCATGCCTGGCACTTCAGACGTATTTTGCCTTGTAGAAGGTGACATTTTTCTCTCAATGTCCAACTACACATGGACTCCAAAGAGGGCTGGTTCACCAGATGTGTTCTACATAGGAATTAAAAAATTAGAAAATCCAAAGTCTATGTGTGGAAAACAAAGCATTCCTGAAATATACAGAGAGAAAATGCTGGGCTCTTATTTGTGAGTACTAAGTAGACACACAGTGAAAAGTGAGTGAATGAATGATCCTGGCTAGTTTCTCTCCCACTGGTCCCCATCCTCAGCGGGAAGGAGGAATGCCCATGGGGGCTTCACCCCCTTGCAGATGGGTTCCCAGGGGCCACTCCACAGGCTGCCCAGGTGAATGCAGGAGTGAACGCCCTATTCCTTGAACGTGAGGGGTTTTTGCTAGAATGTCAATGATAATAATTAATATCCACACTGGTTTAATAAAAAGGCAAGCTTTTTCCCCCATATAATCAAAATGAAACTTGACACCAGAATAAAGGGAATCGAAAGAGCCCTAGGATATAAATGCAATTAGACACCCCCTGACACTGGTGGCTTTCACAGCAGCAGAACACTAATTGTTCTTCAGAATGAGAACGAGGTAGATAAGCACTCATTTCTGGCAATGTTACAGTTCATTTTTCATTCATTAAGGAGAGGCTGCCCACCAGCCAAACTCTAACGTTATTATCCTAATCACAGAAAAGGTCCAGCCCTAACACAAAATAGCCTTAAGGAACGAGCAGGGTGGAAGGAATCAACCCAACCTGCTAGGGTAACAATTGAAGAAGAGATCCAGGTATGGGAGAGGTTTAATGCAACCTCCACAGCCTGGATGAGGATGGGAAGTCCCAGCTCTGTACAGGAACTGGCGGGCGGCAGGGGAGGAGAACAGTCTACCAGGACCCTACTTCCTGCTGGAGCCCGCGCCAGCCCAAGCCCCCAGAGCATGCAGAGGAGGTAGACAGCACAGCCCTGCCCTGCCCTTGTGGAAATAGGAGTCCTTCTGGGAAGAGGAAACTAATGCCTACAGAACTATCAGAAAACAATCCAGACAGCATGTGAGAAGTGCTGGGTAGAGGCTCCAACCAAACACGCCAGAAATGCAGAAAAGGGAGGGATGGGGTGGGCTAGGTTAGCCAGAGAAGGTTCAAGAAGGAGGAGGACTTAGGCTGGGTGCTTAAGGGGACAGATGAGGACTTCTTGCAGCATGGAAGAGCATCTAGAATGGAGGGAAGGGAAAAAAGGGGAGAATGAGATTTGTTTACAAAATGGAGTCACATTGAAAGAGTTGGTGGGAGTTTTCTATGCCATAGTTTATTAATTCTGGAGACCCCATAAGGGCCTAGTTCTCTCTGTCTCCCTCTCTTTCTCTCTCTCTTCCCTGTTGACATTTTCCAGTTATGAAACCAGAGGGCATCATTCTGTAATCAGCACTCTCAGGAGCGTAGAGGCAGACATTTGAGATGGCTCAGAGTCATTTAAAAATTATCATTAGCAAATAAGGGTGACTCCACAACCCTCATAGGCAGGTAGATCGGGTAGGAGAAGGTCATGATTCATTCTTCCTCACACCAGAAACCAGGCTCCCTGGCGGGATAGGACACGGGCCCTGACTTCTCCAGAGCAATTGACCAAGGACTTTCTGGCAAGTTTGATGAGCTTGCTCAGCTTGCCCTCTCCTGAAGGCTACTAGGACTCACTGTAAAAGGCACAGCTCAGGAAGGAAGTGGCTCATCAGATCTGGGGAATTTGAGAATGAGACATCAAACCCACAATTCACTTCACCCTTCACCCACCTTCTCTAGAACTTCTTGCCCTAAGTGTCTCATAGGTTCAAAATGTAGGTCCCGGAAGTTTGGCCACATGGATGATTCTTATGACTCACCTGCTTGTTGCACAGACAAGGACATAAATCCTAAGAAGTTGAGTGATCTACCCAAGGTCACAGAGCTAATGCCTATCAGAGGGAGCCCAGGCTTCCTGGCTCTGAATCAAACCTCCCTCAACTACACCTGGCTATATTAATAAGAACAGGAGTCAGCAAACTATTTCTGTAAAGGGCCAGAAAATAAACAGTTTAGGCTTTTGCAGGCCATACATTCTCTGCTGCAAGTACTCAGCTCTGCCTTTATAGGTTGAACGAAGTCACAGACAATATGCGAATGAACAGGAGTGGCTGTGTTCCAATAAAACTTTATAATAGCAGGAGGCTGTCTGAATTTGGCCCACATCTGTAGTTTGCCAACCTCTAAACGAGAGCATTGATCATTTTATTGATCTCTTTCAATGTTCCAGAGGCTGTACCCAGCACTTTGCAGGCATTCTCTCATCTAATTCCCAACAATCCTATGAGGTTAATTCAGTCCCACGGTTCTGCAGATGTGAAAATTGAGGCTCAGAATGATAGACAACTGACCCAAAGTCTGGAAACTACAACGGGCAGAGCTGAAATTCTATCTTAGTCTTAATAACTTCAACTCCAGAGTCTTAACTAGTCAACAACAGACCATAGTACCTCCCAGATGCATTAAAACCTTTGGTTTGGGATGGTTAGTGAAACTCCTTTGAAGACTGCCCCTGTCTAGGGCATACTGAGAGGGTGATCAACCATTCTAGTTTGTCTAGACTGAGGGGTTTCTTGGGGTGCAGAACTTTCCATGCTAAAACCAGGATAGTCTCAGACATTTCGATGGTACCTTTGGGGGCTGTTCAACCAAACAAAGTAGACATCTGTGGCTACTTAAGACAGGATTTGAGCTGAGGCCCCTTGCCCTGAGTAGCGCAGAGTTCCAGAGAATGAAGTCATGTGACAGATAGGCTCGGGGAGGAGAGTTGCTGGGAAGAGGAGGACAAGGATGAGTAATTTCTCTCAAGAGGCCAAGGGGACGTCATATTTCCTGGTTGGTCCAGTCATTCTTTCTCTCTGTTTTTCCTTTCTTAGGCTTACTCAGTCCTCCAGGGTCCTCTGAGAATTCCTGCTGGGGGGGTCTACATTCTCCTATTTGCACACTAGCCAAAGAGGGAAGGAGAATTCACTGGGAAATTGGTCATGGTGGAGGGCCAGCTGGGGCTTGGGCTTATGCCCAAACACACCTGGGCCCCCTGCCTAGTTTTCAAGATGTCCCAATCCAGTATGCTTCCTCTGAGAATCTTTTCCCCCTTTCCCTCTCCCAATTCCTCCTCTCCTATGGTCCCATACCACTCACCTACATCACTCTCATAGACCGTGTTGTTCTCATGAGCATGTAATGATCAGTTTGGCTTGTCTATCTCCCTCTAGACCTTGAGCTCAGAGCTGGCCACTCCTGTTCAGCACCATGTCCCTGGTGCCTAGAAAATAACAGGTCAAAAAGAAGTCTTCAGTCAGTGTCCATTGAAAAAGAAATGTGTTAGTCCAAGAGGAGAAGAAGAACGCTCCCATTAGACTTTTAGGACACGGTGAATTCTCTCTCTGTGTCTCTTCTCTCTCTCTCTACATATATATATATAAATGACATATATATATATATGACATATGTATATAAATATATATATGAAAAATAAATACATTCATGATCTCCCAGTAAGATGCTGAGCACATAGTGGGAACACTTTTGGATTTTTCTCCAGAGGTTGTTCCAGTACATTTTGGTCTTTTTAGACTTCTAAGACATCATTCCTCAAGACAATTGGGTAAGAAAACTAAATAAAGGGGCCAGCCCCATAGCCAAGTGGTTAAGTTTGCACACTCTGCTTTAGCGGCCCAGGATTTCCCCGGTTCAAATCCTGAGTGTGGACTTAGCACCGCTCATCAAGCCATGCTGAGGTGGCGTCCCACGTGCCACAACTGGAAGGACCCACAACTAAAATATACAACTGTGTACTTGGGGGCTTTGGGAAGAAGAAGGAAAAATAAAAATAATAAAATCTTTATAAAAAAAAAGAAAGAAAACTAAATAAAAAGCCTCCAGATTGGAAAAGGAGAAGTAAAACTACCTCTGTTCACAGATGACGATTTCGTGTAGAGAAAATTCTAAGAAATCCACTAAAAAACTATTAGAACTAATAAACAAGTTCAGCAAGATACAAGATCAATACATGAAAATCAATTGTATTTCTACACTCTTGCAACGAATAATCTGAAAATTAAATTAAGGAAACAACTCTATTCACAACAGCATCAAAAAGATTAAAATGTTATGAATAAATTTAACAAAAGAAGTGTGAAAATTTACTCTGAAAACTACAAAATGGTATTTAAAGACATTAAAGAACATCTAAATAAATGGAAAACATCCCATGTTCATGGATCTGTAGACTTCACATTGATAAGATGGCAAAGCTCCCCAAACTGATCTATTCATTCAACAAAAAAACCTATCAGAATCTGACTTCTTTATAGAAATTGACCAGATAATTGTAAAATTCATGTAGTGTTTCAAGGGACCAGAATAGCCAAACAATCCTGAAAAAAGAACAAAATAGGAGGACTCACACTTCCCAATTTCCAAAGTTTCTACAAAACAACAGTAATCAAGATAGTATGATACGGGCACAAGGATAAACATATAGATCAATGGAATAAAATTAAGAGTCCAGAAGTAAACACTTACATATATGTCAACTGATTTTTGACAAGGGTGCCAAGACCATTTCATGGGAAAAGAACATTTCAACAAACGGTGCTGAAAAGCCACATGCAAAGGAATGAAATGAGACCTTTATCCTACATCATACACAAAAATCAACTCAATAGATCATTAAAGGAATGCAAATCAAAATCACAATGAGATACCACTTAATACCCACAAGGATGGCTATAACAACAACAAAAACAAAGGAAAATAACAAGTATTGGTGAAGATGTGGAGAAACTGGAATTCTCACAGATTGCCAGTGAGAATGTAAAATGATGCAGCAAATGTAGAAAACAGTCTGGTGGTTTCTCAAAAAGATAGATATAGAATTACCATACGATTCAGCAATTCCACTCTTGGATATATAATCGAGAACCAAAAACATGTATCCTCACAGAAGCTTGTACATGGATGTTTATAGCAGCATCATTCATAATAGCCGAAAGATAGAAACAACCCAAATGTCTATAAATGGTGAATGGATTAATAAAAAATAGCATTTACATACAACGGAATATTATTCAGCCATAAAAAGAAATGAAATGCTGATACTTGCTATGACATGGATGAACCTTGAAAACATTATGCTAGGGGCCAGCCCAGTGGCACAGCGGTTAAGTTCGCACGTTCCGCTTCAGCCGCCTGGGGTTCACCAGTTCGGATCCCGGGTGCAGACATGGCACAACTTGGCACACCGTGCTGTGGCAGGCGTCCCACGTATAAAGTAGAGGAAGATGGGCATAGATGTTAGCTAAGGGCCGGTCTTCCTCAGCGAAAAGAGGAGGATTGGCAGCAGTTAGCTCAGGGCTAATCTTCCTCAAAAAAAAAAATTATGCTAACTGAAAGAAGCCAATCATAAAAGACCACATATTACATGATTCCACTCATCTGAAAGTCCAGAATAGGGAAATCTATAGAGGCAGAAAATACATTAGTGGTTGTTTAGGGCTGGGGAGGGGAGAGGAGGTGATTGCTAAAAGGTACAGGTTTTATCTTTTTCTTCTGAAGAAGATTCTCCCTGCACTAACACCCGCTGCCAATCTTCCTCTTTTTGTATGTGAGCCACCACAGCATGGCCACTGACAGACAAGTGGTATAGGTCCGTGACTGGGCACTGAACGCAGGCTGCCAAAGCAGAGCATGCCAAACTTAACCACTAGGCCACCAGGGCTGTCCGTTTAGGTTTCTTTTTTTTGTTTTGCTTTGGTTTTTTTCCTTTTTCTCCCCAAAGCCCCCCAGTACATAGTTGTGTATTCTTCGTTTGGGGTCCTTCTAGTTGTGGCATGTGGGATGCTGCCTCAACGTGGTTTGATGAGCAGTGCCATGACCGCGCCCAGGATTCAAACCAACAAAACACTGGGCCGCCTGCAGCAGAGCGCAGGAACTTAACCGCTCGGCCATGGGGCCAGCCCCTTAAGTTTCTTTTTGAGGTGATAAAACTAACTGTGGTGCTGCTTGCCCAACTCTATGTGTGTACTGAAAACCAGTGAATTGTACACTTTAAACAGGTAAATTGTGTGCTATGTGAATTACATCACAGTAAAGCCGTTTAAAAAAAAAATTGAGGGGCCACCCATGGCTGAGTGGTTAAGTTCGTGCGCTCTGCTTCGGTGGCCCGGGGTTTCACTGGTTCAGATCCTGGGCACAGACATGGCACCGCTCATCAGGCCACGTTGAGGCAGCGTCCCACATGCCACAACTAGAAGGATCCACAACTAAGATATACAACTATGTACCGGGGGGATTGGGGAGAAAAAGCAGAAAAAAAAAAATGAAACACTCCATTCTTCCCCTACACTTCTGCCCACCCACACAAAGCCACGCTGTCTCCAGACCTACACCTGGAGCTTTATAAAATTGGGTCAGTTCAGTCCCTGACCTTGGGAAAGTGGTCCTTATTTGAGATTTCTGGGCCCTTGTGACAGTTTGAGGTAATTGGCCATTTACGCACGAGGGCAAAGCAGTACCCGGGTAATTACTGAAGCCGCAGTCCTCAATCAGGGGAGTTTGGAGTCAGGAAAAGCACACCAACCGATCCAACAGCCAGCTTTCCGTGAAAGGAGGCCTCAGCCTCTGATTACTCTCAAGTGCATTCCCAGCACACTCCGCCCTTCTCTCGCTCTTCCTCTCCCATTTAGGCAAATTCCCTGCCCTCCCCTCCCTCCACCCGACAAACTCTTGACTGAGGAAAAGCGAGTGCGTTCCCTCCATCCCCTTTCCAACCAAACTCAACGAACTCAACGGCCTCCAGCTCCCAGCTCACATATAAAGGCCAACTGAACTCTCTGATCTGAGTTCAAAGCTTTGTGTTGTGTTTGCTAACAAGCTGGGGGGATTTGCCTTTTCCTCCAGCTCAGATTACCTGGTTTCCAAGTGGGCCAACTCTGGGAGAAACCCTTCCAATCAATGCCTTCAGTTGAGGTCTAAATGTCTATGTCTCTTACTCCAGAGGACTAAGAAACAGACCAGAGGAAAAACATGTTGCAACACAATTATTGCATTATTTCTTTATAACCAAGGTCTCCAGGGTGAGGGTGGGTGGGAGATGAAGGTTTTTGTATTTAATGAATAAATGCTTTGTAGTCCTGTTTGGCTACTCTTCGAAGGACTCCGAACACACTGCAAATGTTTTCTTGGTCCTCCATATGCTGCCCCCTCCTCAAGGAGGGAGTTGGAGAAGTAAATCCCATTTCACAGATCCAGAAATGAAGGCAGCAAGTAACTTGATCACTTTCCTGATCCCCAAACCAGTTTTCAGGCTACAACTTTTACCATCAAATTTATTTCCCATGTTTCTTCCAATGTTCCTGCTAGACTCCCACTACTTACGTCTCCAGGCCAAACCCTATGTCCATCCAACCCCCTTCTTCCGCCACGTGACAATTCAAACCCAGTCCACGCAGATCCTTGCTTTTCTGGAACACACAAAATCAAGTTTGTTTCTTGGTTTAGTTTTTTTTTTAATGTTTCTGAAATATGAATCCATCTTGTAATTTGTTTACTTTTATAGTGGTGTTTCTTTTTCTCTTCTGTAAAGCTGTAACTATATTTCATCCATTCTAAAACACCATCAATGGTAAGGCACACCATTACTGTATATACCACTAAGAAAGCAAAAACAATGGCAATTAAACTATGACAATCTTTTTCTGCTCCTAACTTTTTTTTTTTTTTTTTTTTGGAGGAAGATTAGCCCTCAGCTAACTACTGCCAGTCCTCCTCTTTTTGCTGAGGAAGCCTGGCTCTGAGCTAACATCCGTGCCCATCTTCCTCTAGTTTATACGTGGGACGCCTACCACAGCATGGCTGCCAAGCAGTGCCATGTCCGCACCCGGGATCCGAACCAGCGAACCCCGGGCCGCCGAGAAGCGGAACGTGCGAACTTAACCGCTTTGCCACCGGGCCGGCCCCTGCTCCTAACTTTTTATTTAAACTTATTTAAAGAGTATTTTTTGAAGACTAATTTAGACATGGGTTTTGATCTTACATCACTCAGGCTTACATCAAAAGAAAAATTAAGTGAACTAAGTTAGTCAAGATTTTCCTAAACCTTCTTCGCACTCAGAGTCCGGCCCTTCTGAATCACTTTTCAGCTCAGAGTCATCGATGTCTGTGTTGTTACATACATATTCTCTTCTGTGGCCTCAAGAGTGTTGGTGACACAACACTTCTTAAAAGAAAACTCCATTATTTTCCAATCCACTGTCACTCATTTTGTAAGGTTTAAAACTGACCTTCCAGAAGTCAACGGGTTTTCAGACAATAACCAAAGATTTGTATTCCTTCTTTAAATGATTTGCTGACTGACCAGTCAAAGGTTAGAAGCTGTCCAGTCACACCACCAGGAATGACTTTAAGTGTACGTGTGTGCGCCCGCACCGTGATCACTGCATCATGATTACCACCTGCTCAACAGCCATTCTAAGGTGTCATCTTTTGTAAGATAACCCCCCAGTTTCAGAATTGATAAAATATTTTTTAAAAATCTTAGAATCAATGGAATGTGATGTTAAATCTATAGAGATTTAGAATCAAATATCCTACCTGTATGGTCTTGCTAAAAGAAATGTTAAGAGTAGAGATATACAAATAACTATGTGTCCTGTGTGGACCTTTACCTAAGGCAGTTAGGGAAGTTGTGGACATCAGAGCTTCAGGAAAGACTTAGAAACCATCCAGGATTTCCTCACTCTACAGATGAGGACATTTAGGCTCTGGGAGTTTCAGTGACTTGCTGCGTCTTTCTCAGACGGGAAGAAAGCCAGTCCTGTGACATACCCGTTCATGTAGGCACACTACACACACAATCCTGACAGCTAAGTAAAATCACATTACGTCTTTCGAGGAAAAATTGTAAAAGACTTTCAAACAGCCGAAAAAGATTACAGGGTTATAAGTGCCTTTCACTGTCTTTTAGTAAGTTGCAGAAACTGATAAAAATGCAAATTCCCTTGAATAAATGGATTGTATCCAGTGGAATGCAATTGATTATTGCCCTCTGGATAATCCAGTTTAGCACATATTTGTAAATTCATTTCAGCATTCCTTATCGTCTATATATGTGTAGTTCTTTAAATTTCTCTTTGAATCAATTACAGCCTCTTACTGGTTCCCTCATTCATTAATGATTTAAATAAAATCTTTGACGTGTGCTAATTTTATATTTGTATGAGAGTCATAATTTTACCTTTGAAAAATTATCCATTAACTATCTGTAAGATAGAATGTCAGCAAGCCATTAAAAATTATGCTTACAAGGGCTGGCCCAGTGGCATAGTGGTTAAGTTTGCGTGCTCCAATTTGGCGGCCCAGGGTTCGCAGGTTCAGATCCTGGGCATGGACCTAGGACCACTCTTCAAGCCACGCTGTAGCAGCATTCCACATAAAATAAAGGAAGATGGGCACAGATGTTAGCTCAGCGACAATCTTCCTCACAAAAGAAAAAAACTATATGCTTACAGAGTTCTTTGCTTGAATGACAAAAAAACTGCTTAAGAAATAATGTCAGGTGAAGAAAACAAGACAAATATTGAAGTATACAGTGTGATTCAACTGCGTCAAAAAGATAAGGAAAATCAAATGGAAAGACTTAAGGCAAAATATGAATAGAGATTGCCAATATTTAGTACTTAGGTACTAAGGGTACAAGGGGAGTTTTTTGTTCTTGCTTCTTCATATCATTTTGCACTTGACAATTTTTACAGTGAACACAAATTGCTTTTATAATCACACACACACACACAAATCTTTGAAGAGGGAAAAATAAAATATATTCTATGCTCAAAGCAACACCTAAGACACTGAGAAACAGGTGGAGCCGGGATTAAGAAACAAACAGCACCTGCCAGACAATAAACGACCAAATGCCTCCACAGGGAAGAGGGAACTGGCAGTTTGCCAGAACACTGAAGCGCCTCTTGCATTTCATGGATATTTTATTTTTCCTTTTTACAATGGAAATACGCATGGCTCAGTGTTTGCTCCTAAGAAAACAACTTCTAGACTAATCAGTGTAGAATAAATAAAGATTTAAATTTAAATTATATATATAGCCTGGAAAAACACCTACCCAGCCTTTAATCTCCACCAAGATGCTCATTAGGCAGTTTAGTGAATGCTTATTACCTGTCCCTATCAGAGATAGTATCAGGGCCTTTTTTTAGTCGGGAAACCTACCAGAACCACATTCCAGAACCTTCTAGAATTACACAAACCAGAACATTCCAAAACATTGTGCTTAACAGATGTCAGTCACTGGTACAAAAAGACACGTGTCACTTAAAGATGAAATTTAACACTCAAATAAGGGAATGAAGTGAGTTTGTTTATACCCATTTTTACATCTTCCTTTATAATAAAAGTATATATGTATGTTTGTCAGATGCTTTCTTAGGTCAAAGCTCAGCTCCCTCCTGCTTCCCCACTTCCCCTGGGTGTGATGTGAGGCCGGTCCTCTCACAGCCGTCAACACAACATAGAGAGGAGAGAAGACAGCGGCAACGGCAACGGCGACCCTATGGAGTTAACTCACCATTCGCCCCAAGCCCTTCTGCCTCCAGGCAGGGAGAGGAGGGTCAGCAATGGAATCAATTGTGATCCATTTGTGGACAATTAGAGTGACCCCTTCCTTCCTCTTGCCTGAGTAAAAACTAATTCCCAGAGAGACAGCGAGGACTCCAGGTGGGGAGTGCAGTAACGAGGCTTGGGGAGGAAGAGGTTTGGGAGAATTGGCAGTGCTAATCGAGGCCCCAGGCTGCTGAGAGAAGGGGCTCATACCGACCATTTCTCATTTGGAGTTACACTTATGATATTTGTGTTTATTATTTGCACCACCTGCTACAGACTAAATTGCGTCCCTCAGATTCATATACTGAAGCCCTAGCCCCTCACATAACTGTATTTGGAGACGGGGCCTTGAGGAGGTAACTAAGGTTAAATGAGGTCATAAGGGTAGAGCCCTGACCCTATAGGATTAGTGTCCTTAGAAGAAGAGACACCAGAGAGCTCCCTTTCTCTCTCCTGGTGTGCTCAGAGGAAAGGCCTCGTGAGGACAAAGCAGATGCCTACAAGCCACGAAGAGACCTCTCACCAGAAACCAGCCCTACCTGACCTTGATCTTGGACTTCACAGCTTCCAGAACTGTGAGAAAATAAATCTCTATTGTTTAAGTCACAGAGCCTGTGGTGTTTTATTATGGCAGCCAGAGCAAACCAAGACACCACCTCTTATGTTCTTAAACAACCTGCAACTTTTTCCCAAAAACTGCACACCTATCCTTATTTCATTTAAAAACATTCATATGCGTCCTTTAGAGAGAAGAATTTTGAATTATTTGACTTTATAAAATTAAATAAACTAAGGCACTTTATTAAGCACTTATCACATGCCAAATATAGTATGCTAAGTTCTGGAGATAGATAAATAAGACACAGCCTCCGGGACCAGCCCGATGGCGCAGCAGTTAAGTTCACACTTTCTGCTTCGGCGGCCCAGGATTTGCCGGTTCGGATCTCAGGTGCAGACCTACTCACCGCTTGTCAAGCTGTGATGGGGCAGGTGTCCCACATAAAATAGAGGAAGATAGGCACAGAGGTTAGCTCAGGGACAGTGTTCCTCAGCAAAAAAAAAAAAGAGGAGGATTGGCAGCAGATGTTAGCTCAGGGCTAATCTTCCTCAAAAAAAAAAAAAAAAAAGACAGCCTGTGACTCAGAGAGGCTACAGTCCAGTGAGAAATCTGCACATGCACAGAATTATATCACAGGATCATAAATGCCATCACTGAGATGCATTGGAGGGGCTAGGTAGTACAGAGGAAGAAGCACATGACTTTGCATGGAAAAGCCTTTCTGGAGTTGCAGACAATTAAGTTGAATGAAGACGAATGGTTCTTCCACTCAGAGAAAAGGAAAATGACTTTCTAGGACAAGGATATAGCTCGAGCACTGGCACAGAAGAAAAAGACGGACATTGTGGGCCCTGCAGCTCAGTATGGCTAAAGTGTAAGAGGCAAATGACCAGATGACCAGAGGCGTGGCTGAAAAGGTAGGCAGGAGCCAGATCACCCAGTCACGGTCAGTGTGAAGGCCAGCAGAGACAGCACAGCCGGCCCGCTAACGCCCTGTATCCCACTGCTAACTACCTGGCCAGGAACAGTCACAGGAGGGCACTGTGCAGCCACTATGGCAGGGATCATTTTGATTTATTAACGTTTAAACTTTTATAATTTATCAGCATTTCCAGTGTGATGGTTAATCTGATGTGTCAAATGGATTGGCCGCGGAGTGACCAGATTAAGCATTATTTCTAGGTGTGTCCATGAGGGGGTTTCTGGGTGAGTTTAGCAACTGAATCGGTGGGCCCAGTAAAATTGATTGCACTCCCCAAGGTGGGTGTGCATCATCCAGTCCATGGAGGGCCTGGATAGAGCAAAAGGCAGAGGAAGGAGGCATTTACTCCTTCTTTCCTGCCTCATTATGTGAGCTGGACATTTCATGCCATCTCCTCCGGCCCTCAGACTGGGATTTATGCCATGGGCTCCCCTGGTCCACAGGCCTTCAGACTTGCACCAAATTACACCACTGGCTTTCCTGGGTCTCCAGCTTGCAAGATCATGGGACTTCTCAGTCTCCATAATTGCATGAGCCAATTCCTTATAATTAATAAATAAGTATATATATACTGGTTCTTTTTCTCTGGAGAACCCCGACAAATATATGCAGGCAGCATCACAAATTGGTCTGTATATGCTGTAAAAATGTTTTTTGACCCTGAGGACTCTGGACTGAGGTTCTCACAGGGTCAGCAATCTCTTAGTGTCCAGTCCATTGCCCCCACTCTTCTGCTCTGGGGCTGTGCCCCTGGCCTGGGCTCCCAAGCACTGCTGGGGAGACTCACACAATCATTTAGACTGGGGCCAATAAAAACTCAGGGGCTCCAGCCCAGCTGTGCCCTTGACACCATCTTGCATCTCAGCAGGGTTTTTTCAATCATCCCCACTTCCCTCCAGCCCTGTCTCACACTGCCTCTGTCTCCCACCGACATCCCCATTCCCAAGGCAGAGAGATTTGAGGCTGACAGGCCTAGGCTTCTTTGTCCACTCTTCTCCATTTCCCACTGCCTTTCCCTCTCTTCACTCCCAAGGACCCTTCTAGATGTCAAGTCCTTCTGACCCCGAGCAGACATTGATGCGTCAGTCATCTCCACTCCCGGCCCTCACTGGTGGCTTCACCCATTCACCCTTCACTCCACAGCAAGGGGAAACCCAGGCTGTTGGCACTGTAGCTGCCCCTGCTGAAGGGATGGATTCAAATTATTCTTGCTGTTAGTGCGAGATTGCCTGAGTAGGTACCCCAGGAGGATCCAGGACAGGCCTTGAACTGGAGCTGGGAGGACCAATCTTCCCAAACAGGGGCTAAAACACCTGAGCTAGGTCATGGGCTGACCCAGCCAAAGTCTAGGAAGCAGGAGCTCAGCAAACTGAGCGTCAATTTAGAAAAGTTTGGGAATTCAATGCCCGATGATTCTGTTCCTAGAAAGGTCAGGGCAGCCCTGTGAGCCTCCACTGGCAGGTTTGGGAGATGTGGAACCCAGGAGCAGAGGAGAGGGCAGTCAGTGGCCGTCGAAGATTTAGAAAACCTTTCTGCTGCTTACACACGCATTCCATCTGTGCCCCTGCACATGCTCAGGACCACCCGCACTAAACCCACACCCTTCTCACCCACCCAGTGTCTTCCATTCAGCCCGTCTCAAGAAACCAGCTGTGTCCAGAAGCACATTCCCTGGAATTTTTAAATCTAGTTTGCATTTCAAGAGAAAGTTAAATTGCATTCCGTGATTTATGTTTACCTCTTCCATTGGCTGCTGCCAAACTGCTGGAGCCCTCTCCACAATAAGCCTCTTTTCTTTGAAACGGGAAGTGCCATTTGGCCCAGGCTAAAAGGAGTGGTCCTTCTGGGTCCCTAGAGGAGCACCACCCAGGATTGGCCCCGGTGCCCCGCTCTGCCCACTCTGGGATCAGGCATTCTCCAAGGAGGAAGCGGAGGATGGGGCTGGGGAGTAGCCATTAACTTAAAGCTTCTCTGTAGCTAGAACCCGCAGAACTGGATGGTGTTTGCTGGGGAAAGACCAGTGTCCTAGTCTCTATCACTGTTAGTCTAAAGTAGATTAAACGATCTCTGCAAGGCAGACAATGAGAACTGTTGGCCCACCGCAACTACAGTTGGTGTGAGAAGAGTAAGTCTCGAGGGGGAGGGGCCGGAGGTACAGCTCTCTCCTTTCCTTGGTGACATTGGGAATTCACAGGACCATATCAGTCAGCCCCAGTCACGGCCCAGTTACCAGACTAGAGCCCTGATTGGAGAAAGCTCTGCCCATCTGCCCAGTCTCTGTTCTAGGTGGAGTGAGGGCAGGCCAAGGGCATTCTGTGAAACCCAAGGTTTGCCTTTGGCTCTCACGTCCTCAATCCTACTCTCCCTTCCTCTAACTCCACCAGACCTGAATTCCCTGATCAAGGACGAGAAGCTCAGACATCCCCTAGCAATGATGGGCTTTCCAGTGGGAAGAAGAGACAGCACTGAGGGGCAGAAGGGCCCCTCTTCCTTCCTTCCAGGCCTCCCATGATGAGAGCTGCCTATGGCTAAGGGGACACACCTGGTCTTTGGAGCCCGAAGTGCTCCGAGTTCTAAGCTTGGCCAGAGAGCAGCTTTGCATGGAAAGGGCCACTCAAGGCTGGATTGCTGAGGTTAAGCCTGCCACCCTGGGGACAGGCAGGCAGGAAGCGCCACAGGGCTTGGAGAGAACATCAGTCCTCTCACTCTGGCCTTCTCCTTCTCACCCCAGGCGCAGAGCTGAGGCAGGGAATTTGGGTGTCAAGCAGGCAGTCTGAGACCACTATTGGGTCCAAGCCCATAGGGATTAAACAGGCATTAGGTCTCCAGCCCAAAGACTCCATTTTCTGACCACAGGGCCCATACACACCTGCTTGGATCTCTGTGATAAACTACACTAAAGGCCTCTTTGCAATGTGATGTTACCTCTCCTCCCATCAAGAGGTGGAGTCTATGTCTTCACCCTCCTGAATCTGGGCAGTTCTTGTGACAAGGTTTGATCAAGAGAATGTGGAAGAAGTGATGCTACATGAGTTCCAGAGCCTGGGCCTTAAGACGCCTTACAGCTTCCACCTTCACTCTCACAGACGGATGCCCTCCAGTCAGTCTAGTTTACTGCTCGATGAGAGGCTACATGGAGAACCAAGGCAGCCCAGCCAACAGCCAGATGGGTGAATGAGACCCTTCCAGATGGTCCAGCTGCCCTCTGACTATTCACAGAATTAGTGATCTCTGGCAAGATCACAGAAGAACTGCCTGGCAACTCACAAAATCATCAGAAATAATAAACTATTATTAAGATAGTCTTGGTAGTTGATGCTGCTGCAATAAATAATCTAAACGATTACCTTTGCTGTCACCTGAAGCCAAGATGCTAGGCTCAAGTGCCCATCCCTGGGCTTCTATCTTGCCCCAGTGTGCCCTACCCCTCAGGCGTGGCCTGTTCTTCCCATTCGGGTAACCCTGCCGTGGTTTGGCAGACCCCTCCCCAGGGCCTGAAGCCAGACCAATTAACCCATCCCATGACAAGCCCACTACCATTCATTAATCTCCAGGAAGGGCAAGACCACCTATCCCAGACTCCCTGCCTGCTTTCTACCCTGGGGAAACCAAGCTGGTGGCCAACTTCTGCCTGAACCACATTGGAGCGCACCACTCACTTCAGTCAAGGAGCCTCACCTGCTGCCCACACTTATACGTCAGCCTCACGGATTGGCCTCCAGTATCTGCCCCATGCCAGTAGGCCCTTCTCAGGCCACATCCCCAGCTTCTTTCAGTGCCATTCCTGCCTGTCTAGATGGCTTTTGGCTGCAGCCTGAAGATAAAATGATTTTAATGTAATTGTAGATTGTCTGTCTCCCAAGCTGTGAGTTTTCCAAGGGCAAGAACCAGGTTTTATTCATCTTTGAATCTCCAAGTCCTTCTTAGTGGCTAGGGGAGTGAATGTACGAATATTGGAAGGAAGGAAAGAAGGAAGGAAGGAAGGCAAGATTGCTTCAGTAAGGCAATGACTTTCCATTACCTTCACCCCTATCCACTTCTCTCAGTAATTTTAAGTTATAATAGACTAAGGGTTTAGGCTTCCTTCTATCCAGTCCTGGTTTCACAATGCTCTGGGTCATACATGCAAAGTTGGGTGCAAAGTAACTTGGATAAAGTAAAAAATATTTGTATTATTCTCCCAGGGGGGCCCAAGGTGACATTGGGTGTGGAGCGGGACTGAGATAGGGAAGTTCAGAGAGAGACCCTAAAGCTGTGACTGCCCACCACTGTCAGTTGGCTCCTGGGAATCAGTATGACAGGAAAAGATCAGTGAAGTTGGCTTTGTTTCATCAAATAGGCTGTTTCATCGAACAGGCTGCTCAGTCGAAAGAGACTATTTCCCAGAAAATAGTCTGATTACATTTTCGGTGACCCTTCTAAGGCATGTTCAAGCAGCCTAGTTTGCCTTCTCTCTTAGAGAAGATATTGTATATGGAAATAGTTTTGTCAGATTGTAATGCTCTATAAACGTTAGCTAATTATTTTTCTTTTACATTGTAGGCAAGACTAGAGTCCAGGCACAGTATTATACTAGTATAAAACTACTAAAATAGTAGTTTTAAATAACTGTCTGTGAAGTCACACAGACCTTGAGTTCAAATCCAGGCTCCGCCTTCATTAGTCACGTAACCCTAAGCTACTTAGTTTCTATGAGCTTTCATTTCTTCCTCTGTAAAATGAACTCACAGGCGGTAGTGAGCATTGAAGAAAAAGTTAGAGCACCTGGCCCAGACTAACTGCTCGAAAACACCAGCTACTGGTAATAGTGAAAACATAAATCTTAGCTATTGCAAATCATAGTTTATTACCTACAAGGAAGTTAAACTGTCTTGAGGAGGATAAGATGTCTAATCCTTTCTCCTGGACAAGCCGGGGACTGCGATGCTGAACGAAGCTGTACCTTTGGTTCCCCTCAAGAAACCCACTGCCAGGCAGTCTCTCTGGGAGATTTAGCAAACCAAAGGCACTGGGCAGAGAGGGGCAGACTGCGAGTCGGAGGCGTACGGGAGGTGTACGGGACACCATGGGAACCAGACAGACTCAAAAGACTCCCAGGGGAAAGCGGGAGAAGGAGATTAAGGAAATTCGAGAATCCTAAAGGAAGGCTGCGGCTTTGTTTTATTGGGTGCTAGGGGCCTCATGTTACCTGTCCAGGAATCCATAAAGGCACCACCAAGACCCAGCTCTCTTCCCCATCTTTCTCCAACCCAGTGTTGTCCTGGTAAATGTTTAACACCTTGGGTGAAGTGGCCTATTTGCATATAAATGTTACTGATGTGAAGGATATGTAACACAATTTATAAATAATAACAAAATACATAACACTCTTTATTGTAAATTCCATATAGCCAATTAATCAATAAACCAATGGAGGCTTTCACTGATTTCTGCCAAACTCTTGTATGAATAGCCAACATAAGGTTACAATTGCCAAGTGAGTATAGTTCTGGTGTGAGCATTGGTTGATATTTCATTTACAGTAACAAGTGACTTGCTCATTATAATACTAGAGGAATATTTCCTCATTTTTATGCCATTCACAATGTAACAGCTACAGATATGGTAAACTTGTAAGTTTAATCCTCATTATTAATATTTTCCACATCACTTTAAGCCTAGATAGTTAGCAAAAAGAAAAATCAAGCCCTAATCTGTAGCCTTTGCTAATTTCTGTGATATAAATACTATGGCCAGTTTTCAAGTTACCAACATAAAGTCACTACATGACGGGTCAGAAAATTTTTCAGTAGTATGCCATTATACAGTATCTCTACCATACAGATAGAGAAGACATAAATAACCTTAAAAACATAGATGGTTGTAAAAACATAGTAAAATAATCAAGAAATGATGATTTTTAGCACTTATTATCTTTATGTAATATAATTTATTTAATTGTAAATTTACATAAATTAATTTTTAATAATGGCTATGTTTAACAACCAGTTCACAAAATTCCTGAAAATTTAGCCATTGGCTCTTGCACGTCAGTGTGAGCCAGCTCTAACATGCTGCTGTCCCAGCCCTTCCTTCTCCACCAAGACCCCACCCCCACCCCCACCTGAGCCTTATGGTGCTTTTCCCAGCTGGGTCTCGCAGGAGGGCCTAACACGGCCTGGCAACTTTTTGAAGAGAGACGAGTGTCCCTCCACATCACCTCTCTGGCCACTATCAGAGGCCAGATCAACGGTTCTCAATCCCAGCTGCACATTAAAATCCCCTGGGAGTATCTTTTCAAATCCCCAGGCCCAGGCCGCGTCCAAGACCAAGTGAATCAAAATCTCTGGAAGCAGCACCCTGGTGTCAGTATTTTTCAAACCTCCCAGACGATTTCAATATGCAGCCAAATTTGAGAACCACTGGGGTAGATGCTACTCAGAATGAGGGTCCCAGACCAGTAGGTCTGTTGTCGTGTGGGAGCTTGTTAGAAATGCAGAATCTTGGGCCCCATTCCAAAACAAGATGTCCAAAAGATTGGAATGCGCATTAGAGTACTGACCTAGAGCACTGCCCACTGCCCCCACCTCGCTTCACCTACCTAAGTCATCCTCATCCTCTCACTCTTACTTTCTCAATGAAGCCTTCCCTAACCGCCCCATTCTGCCTTAGTCGAGTCCCAGGGTGCTTTCATGGTACCCCGTACTTTTTCACGGCTTTTATCACCACTGAGCTTTAATCATCATGTATTGGTCTTTTGGATGTCTGAATCTCCTGGTAGAAGGTGAGTTCCATTAAGACAGGAAGCAGTTCTGCCTTGTCCAGCACCAAGAAAAGTGCCTGACACATACTAAGTCTTTAGTAAATATTTGTTAAATCTTGAAGCGACTTCTGGGTGGCCTGGAGCTGTCCCAAGTACTGCCCACTGCAGGGATGTCTAAGACACTGGAGGAGGTAACAAGGATGAAAGCTTACTTGCTGTGAATAGAGGTGTTCTGAGAGAGTATGAGTAGCCACTTGATAGCCCCCGAAGATTAAGAATCTCAATGATAGACAAGTTGGTGCCAGAGCCTGAAGGACACAGGAGCTGTAAGGGATAGAATGTGCCACCTGGGTGAGGGCAGCTACCACCAGGAGGATAGAATTGGGTAAAGGAGGAAAGAGATGAAATCTAGAAGGGTGAGGCTGAAGGGTGTTCAGAGATCAAAACAGGATGCGGCACAGACAGGTACTAGTAGATGTTAGACATGCTGGATATTCCTTCTTGGTAGATCTATCGATCTCAGAATTTTGTTCTCAGACACACACATCCTCTTGTATTGATAGAGTCGGGCGTCCTCGACTCTCTCAGAATAGAAAGCTCTGGTCTTAGCAAAACCTCAGTCCAACTGCAGAAACGTGCTGCCCTGAGACAGGGAAGACACTGTTTTATAGTGGAGAACTGGAACGGGGCATGCTGCCGATCACAAGCTCGGGCTGAGGATTGAGCTCCCCAGCCTATGGTCCCTAACTCCTCAGATGTCAGCAAAGTGGTGGTTGCAGGGAGTGAACGAAAGGGGTCTCCCGGGTCTCCGGTAAGAGCAGGCTCTCAGTGGTGGCCCTGAGAAGGTGATAATGGGGCTCCAATGAACTTCTCTTCTCCAATGAGGATTCTTAGTTTGGAAAAAGTGAGGAGTTTGAAGCTCTGTCCACCATACCAAGCAGGGCTTCCCAACACTATGTCCACTGATCAGTTCATTCCACTCAAATGTCTAAGCAAGAGGCTGGAATCCCACAGCACAGTGGCCACAAACCTCATCTCCCCCTCCCAACCATCCCCAGCTTAAAGAGTCACTCATTATTCACTCATTTATTCAGCAAATATTTTCTCAGTGTCTACTATGTGCTCAGGCACTGTGCTAAATTCTGGAGATATAGTGATGAAGTAAAGAATAGACCCCATTGTCCCAGAACTCCAAGTCTAGTGGAGACGGTTTTTAGACGTTACTGAGAAGAGCCATCAGTCACAGGGCCCAAGGCTCATGAGGCTCCAGCTGTCTTCTTTCAAATAAAGTTTCTTAGGTTTTTCCCTTTATAAATGCATTGTATATTTATCTCATTTAAAAATACAGAAAAATAGAGGAGAGAAAGAATTACCCGTTGTCAAACAAGCAGATAGCCACATTTATGTATATACACATATAGACACACACACATTGGTTTGTTTTTATTTATATAGCTGTGATCATACTATATGTACCAAGATAGTCTATTTTTACACTTACCATTATAATCTAATATGCGTTTCCCTTGTTATTTTACATTTTTATGAACATCACTTTTATGACACTCAATGTGCCATAGAACAAACATATTTAATTTAGCCATCCTTTGAGTACAGGAAATTTTGTCCATTTCCATTTATCAATATTATATATAGTAATTATGGAATATCTTTGTGCATAAAATTTAGCTTAGATTTTTTAGAATTTGTGTTTTGGGGTCAAAGGAGGAGGAAGGGAAAAGGGAAAATTTGGGGGGAGGTCAGTTATTGTTACCCACGCTTACATACTTTAGAAGACAGAACAGTTCCTCAGATTTGAGAAGATCACACCTTTATAGCAGGCACATTCCATTGCCTGACCCACCCCTGGAGTTTCTGGGGGAAATGCCACACCCCCAGAGACTGGAAGGGGCAGGTCTGGCCTCTGCCTCAGGCAGACAAGTTGATTGGCTCAGGTTTGAACACATGACCCAAAATCAGCCAGCCATTGGCTGGCTAGAAACCAATCATATTTTTATCCCCTCAAAAGTTGAACTAGGAGACCCAGAGATCATAGACAATAGATGGTAGGTACTTATGGAGAAAAGACATTAAATCAAAGTTAAGATGGCCAGCCTAGGCCACTCACAAGTTATTCGAAGAGAAGCTGCTGGTCAGGATGAAAAGGCAGAAAAGAGGGAGATGTGCCTAGGAAAGCAGAGAGGAAGAAAGAGAGAGTGGCCTTTGTTTCTGCCAGCATTAAAGTTCCCACCACAGATCAGCTCTGTTTCCTGCCCTGTGTTCTGGGAGATATCCCCCGCTTCCCCACACACACCCCCAAATAAATCCCGTTTATCACTCGATCTAGCTTGATAGGTCTCTATTCTTTTCAACCAAAAGATGATTGATTAAACAGACAATATCAGTACTTCTCACAGTCAGCGAATAACAGAACTGAAAAGAGTCATTGTACAATAAACAAACCCCTCCTCTACTCAGCAGCAGCCATGGGGACTATGGGATGACCCCATCCCCAGCTCTAGGAAGGGTCTGCAAGCCAGTCAAGGGAATCCCACTCACCTCCCCACAGTGGTGGGTTCTCCTGTTTCCTAACAGTGATAGGTTCAGGAATAGGCACTGGATTCAAGATGGTCCAGCTGGAGCAAATAGTCCTCATCTACGTGCTTACGTTTGTTTTAACAATGACGACAAGAAGGAGGAGAAGTAAGAGGAGAAGAAAACTCCTTTCAATATTATGAAAGTAGCATGTGTTTCCTGAGGAAAGTTTAAATCCAGGAAAAAATGAAGAAATAAATGAAAGGAGCCCCACTGGTATTCAGGGAAATGCCAAAGAAAACCAATGCGACATCACTTTTCATTCATCAGACTGGCAATTTTTTTCCTTATGATCAAGCGTTGACAAAGTGGTGGGAAATGCTTTAATACTGCAATGGGAATGTCAATTAATACAGCCCCTATGGGAGGGCAAGTTGCTGTATCTATTGAAATTTAAAATCTGAGGCCCCAGTGTGCTTCTATATCAGCCTTGAGGTGACCCTCGTATCTGTGCGCAAGGAGTTGTGTTCAAGGATGTTGACTGAAGCATCGTTGGCAATAGTGAAAAATTAGAAACAAGCTCAGTGTCCATGAAAGAGGGTAAATCACTATAATAAAGCCATACTATGGACTAGCATGCTGTGATTAAAAGACTGAATCAGATCAGCGTGTCATAACACACAGTGAAATGTGTTGCTGAGTGAAAAATACAAGTTGTGGAAAGAAATGTACAGTCTGATGTATTTGAAGGTTTTTAAAAAGCCACTCACACAAAACAATCTGATTCTCATCTGTGTGTTTTGTGTACGTGTGAGAATGCATAGAAAAAGCCCCAAAAGAAGTGAGGACCAAAGGGGACTTTGTTTACTCTTATCATAAAAATAGTAATTTTGCTCAAGAAGAATGCAATGACATATTGTGTGATTTCACATTAATAAAATTAAGGTTTTAAAAATATAGATGCATATACATATACCCAAAAGTAAATTTGGAAAATACATAGTGAACAAAGAAGTAAACAAAATAATCTCCAGTCCCACCTCAACTGCTGATCCTCTGGAGCCCTTTTGGAAAGGGTCCGGGGTCTGCTCAGGGTTGCTCAAAGCATGCCCATCAGGCCATCAGCTGTCCCTCTGCCCACAAGGGAGTCTGGCACCATTCAATGGAGGAGACTTCCTAACCCAAACAGCACCCTAGACGGCAAAGGTCATGGTGCCCACCCACCATTTGTGATTCAAAATACATAACAGTAAACAAAGTTCTGAATTTTCTCGTGACTACTTAAAGCCTTTTTTTTTTTTTCCGCTGAGGAAGATTTACCCCCAAGCTAACATCCCGTGACTACTTCAATGCTTTTTTTTTAACAGTGAATATCAAAATCTTTCCAAGCCAATGTTCCCCCCTGCTTTCTTTGTTTAGGTATATGTTTTGCTTTGCTATGTTCTGTTGGAGGTTTTTGTGTCCCAACTTCTTGGTGTCCTAAACCTACACACCATCTGCCTGTTGACCAAGCCTGCGTGGCTCCTCTACCCACCTCCAAGAAGGCTGAGTGTGCAAAGACACACCCAGGTTGCCTGCTCCCACCCTGCCCCGCATCCATCCCCCCGTTTCAGTCTTGCCATTGTGTCCCAGGCAAGCAGCAGAACAATGAATTCTTAGCAGATGATGGTGTCGCCCTGTCTCCACGTTCTGAACCAACCCCAGTTATGCCTGGCATCCGGGAGTCAGCATTTCGTGGGCTTCTGTGACATTTGAGAGCTCACATCCCACTTCTTCCAGCATTTGGAAAGGAGAAGGAAGGACAGAGGGCTGCTCTTGTCACCACCAATGAGCTCATCCTTCTCAGACAGGCAATAAGAAAGCTAAATTTCACCCGATGAATCAGGAAGCCTGAACTCATGAAAAATCACACATTCCCCAGCTGCCTGACCCACCCAGCTGACCTTTCCATAAAAAGGAAAACTAGACTCAAGCCTCCTCGCTAGAATGAGATAACTAATTAAACAAAGACAGACATTTTTTAGTGAAACAAACCCTTTGCACCATACACCTCAATCCTTCGATTTCTGTATACCTTCCAACGTTACTTCTTTTTTTCAGGCCTCTTGTGGCTGAAGTCACATTTTTCGGGAGCCCTTCCCAACTTAAATGCTTGGGTCAGCGTAACCATGAGCAAGTCAGTTAACCACCCTGAGTTTCAGTTTCTCAATCTGCAAACTGGGAACACGAACTCCTATCTTTTTGCATTGTTGAAAGGGTTCTCTTTGTGCTCCTAGGGCAAAATGCCCCCGAGCGTTACTCACTAACTCAAAATAGTGGCTGCCCAACTAACTGCTAGATAAACGGTGCCATGGGATTCGGTTTGGCCTCTCCTCCATAGTCACTCCAGATTGAGGCCATCAAGTTGTCATCTCCAGTCACAGAGGACAGAGGCCTGGCTCCCCTACCACCGGCTCCTCAGACTGGAGAAGTCTTGGTGTTGTTAGCCATCTGGTCTTCTTTCAAACTCAACTGACCATAACAAGCCTGCTGGTCAGCTTTCTTCCAGATCCTTTGATTACGGGTCAGTCTGCCCCTGTTCTCTTTCTAAATTATTGCTTTACATTTGTCTTCAAGCATATCTCTGACTTTCTTTTTCACTTTCCTTGGTGGGAATTTTGAAGACTTTGGCGTCAGCATCTACAGGAACTTCTTTCTCCCTAGCCACCAGCCTTGGCCCTGCCCCCTCTGCAAGGTGTCTGATTCCTCTTTCTACGCTCCAGTCTTTTGTGAGTCTGCCACGAAGCTGATTCACTGATTCAGGGTCTGAGTTTGGGCCAGGCTTAGCGTCTGCACGTCTGAGTGCAAGGGCCTCTTTGCCGCTTTGTCATAAATGGTCTCTGTGGTTGTAAAGCATGGCATTGGGACACGTTAGTTCTAAATTATCCTTTAGTCTTTCTATGGACTGGTGGTCATTATTCTAGATCTTTTCTTTGATGGTACTAAGATCACTAAAGTTTAATGATTTTAGAGTAGTTATGAGTCACAGGAAATGAAAAGAAAGTTCTCAGGTTCTTCCTCTGCAATTGATTACGTTGATTCAAAACTTTGGGAAGGAAAGGCAAAATTACGAAGATAACAAAAAGATCAGTGGTTGCCAGAGGTAGAGGTGGGAGGAGAGATGAATAGCCAGAGCATAGAGAATTTTTAGGGCAGTGAAAATTCTCCATAAGATGTTATAATGATGGATACATGTCTTTATACATTTGTCCAAACCCACAGAATGGACAACACCAAGAGTGAACCCTAAGGTAAACTGTGGACTTCAGATGATTACTCTGTGTCAATATAGGCTCATCCTTGGTAAAAAAAAAAAAAAAAAAAAAAGACAGAAGAGAGAAAAGTACCACTCTAGTGAGTGATGTTGATAATGGGGGAGGCTATGCAGGAGTGGGAGCAGAGGGTAAATGGAAAACCTCTACATTCCTCTCAATGTTATTGTAAACTGAAAACTGCTATAAAAAAATTGTCTTAAAAAAATACTCCCAGAAGAGATGTCTGTTGTCCTTCTTGCTTAACTAAAGAGCTTTCAGGAGGCTGCTTAGATGTAGAAGTTCCAAACTTCTAGAAGCCTAGCCCCAGAGGCATTCTGCTTCGCTCTGCAAAGGTCTTCTTCTTGCTTCTGTTTATCCTCCTTTAACTCTTCTTTGTTTCCATATACCCCTTTTTCTTTATTTGGCTCAACACAATTGTGGAAGCTAGCAAGTCCAAAATCTGCAGGGCAGGCCAGCAGCCTGGAAGTTCCAGCAGAAGTTGATGTTGGAATCTTGAGTCTGAAGGCAGTCTGAGGACAGAATTCCTTCCTCTCCTGGAGACCTCAGGCTCTTCTCTTAAGGTCTTCAACTGATTCGATGAGGCCCACCCACATTATGGAGAGTAATCTGCTTTACTCAAAGTCTACTGGTCTAAATGTTAACCATGTCTGAAAAATACCTTCACAGCAACATCTAGACTGCTTTTTGACCAGACAACTTGGTACCATAGTCCAGCCAAGTTGACACATAAAATTAACCATCACACTTTCCACACTTTTAGGTCTTCTTTTATGCTCTCCATAAAGGTTTTACATATCTGCTTGTTACTTATTCCTGGACTTACAGTTTTCGTTTCTGCTGGAAATAGCATAAATATTTTTTGAACTTTGTATGGAAGTATAATTCATATGATAAAGGACACAAATCAAAAATGCACAACTTGATGAATTTTCACAAACTTAATACATACGGAAAATCCAGAATCTTATCAGCATCCCAGAAGCCCCCTCGTTCCCCTCTTCCAGGAGCGATCCTCCTCCTCCCCAAGAGCAACCACTGTCCTGGTTTCTATCATAGTTTTAATTGGTTTGGGACTTTACTTGAATCATAGAAAGCATGCTTTCTTGTAACTGATTTCTTTATCCTAACACTATGTTTGTGGCAGTCTTTCATGTCACTGCATGTGGTTGTAGTCAGTTCAGCCTCACTGCTGTTCTGAATTCCATTTTGCGGCTGTATCAGCGTGTGGGGTTGGCTCACCCCTTCTACTGTTGCTAGGCATTTGGGTTGTTGACAGTTTGGAGCTAATACAAATGCTGTTACTCTGACTATCCTTGTACATATCTGTTGGTGAATATAAGGACATATGAAATTACATTTTCAATTGCAGATTCTAAATGCTATTTAAGATGTTTAGGAACACTACTGAGTTTTCTAAGTTGATCTTGTGTCTACTTGTCTGAAGATTCTCCTGGGGCATATTTGTACAGGCATACCGTGTTTTATTGCACTTTGCAGATATTGCAATTTTTACAGATTGAAGGTTTGTAGCAACCCTGCATCAAGCAAGCCTATCAGTGCCATTTTCCCAACAACATTTGCTTATTTTATGTCTCTGTTGCATTTTGATAATTTTCACAATATTTCAGACTTTTTCATTATTATTATATTTGTTGTGGTGATCTGTGATCAGTGATCTTTGACATTACTATTGTAATTGTTCGGGGGTGCCGCAAACCACGCCCATATAAGATGATGAACTTAATTGATAAATGTTGTGCCTGTTCTGACTGGCTGTTCTTCCGTCTCTCTCCCTTTCCTCAGGCCTCCCTAGTCCCTAAGATACAGCGGTATTGAAACTAGGCCATTTAGTAACCCCACAATGGCCTCTAAGTGTCCAAGTGAAAGGAAGAGTCACACGTCTCTCACTTTACCTCGAAAGCTGGAAATAGTTACCTTAATGAGGAAGGCATGCTGAAAGCCAAGAGAGGCCAAAAGCTAGGCCTCTTGTGCCAAACAGTCAGTCAAGTTGTGAATGCAAAGGAAAAGTTCTTGAAGGAAATTAAAAGTGCAACTCCAGTGAACACACGAATGATAAGAACATGAAACAGCCTTATTGCTGATATGGAGAAAGTTTTAGGCGTCTTGCTAGAAGATCAACCCGGCCACAACATTTCCGTAAGCCGGAGCCTATTCCAGAGCAAGGCCCTAGCTCTCTTCAATTCTATGAAGGCTGAGAGAGGTGAGGAAGCTACAGAAGAGAAGTCTGAAGGTAGCTGAGGTTGGTTCATGAGGTTTAAGGAAAGAAGGCATCTCCATAACATAAAAGTGAAGGTGAAGCAGCAAGTGCTGATAGAGAAGCTGCAGCAAGTTCTCCAGAAGATCCAGCTAAGATAGCTAATGAAAGGGCTACAATGAACAACAGATTTTCAATATAGATGAAACAGCCTTATGTTAGAAGAAGATGCCACCCAGGACTTTCACAGCTAGAGAGGAGAAGTCAATGCCTGGCTTCAAAGCTCCAAAGGACAGTCTGACTCTTGCTAGGACTAATGCAGCTGGTGAATGAAGTCATTGCTCATTTTACCATTCCAAAATCCTAGAGCCCTTAAGAATTATGCTAAATCTACTCTGCCTGTGCTCTATAAATGGAACAACAAAGCCTGGATGACAGCCCATCTGTTTATAACATGGTTTACTAAATATTTTAAGCCCACTGTGAAGACCTACTGTTCAGAAAAAAAGATTCCTTTCAAAATATTACTGCTCATTGACAGTGACCTGGTCACCCAAGAGCTCTGATAGAGATGGACAATGAAATTAGTGTTGTTTTCATGCCTGCTAACACAACATCCACTCTGCGGCCCATGGATCAAGAAGTAATTCTGGTTTTCACATCTTATTATTTAAGAAATGCATTTCATAAGGCTACAGCTGCCACATATAGTGATTCCTCTGATGGATGTGGGCAAAGTAAATTGAAAACTTTCTGGAAAGGATTCACCATTCTCAATGCCATTAAGAACATCTGCGATTCAGGGGAAGAGGTCAAAATATCAACATTAACAGGAGTTTGGAAAAACTTAATTCCAGCTCTTCAAGGGGTTGACTTCGAGGGGTTCAAGACTTCAGTGGAGGAAGTAACTGCAAATGTGGTGGAAATAGCAAGAGAGCTAGAATTAGAAGTGGAGCCTGAAGATGTGACTGAATTGCTGCAATCTCATGATAAAACTTTAATGGATGAGGAATTGCTTCTTATGGATGAGCAAAGAAAGTGATTTGTTGAGATGGAATCTACTCCTGGTGGAGATACTATGAAGATTGTTGCTACGACATCAAAGGACTTAGAATATTACGTTACCCTAGTTCATAAAGTAGGGACCGAGTTTGAAAGGATTGACTCCATCTTTGAAAGAAAGTCTACTGTGGGTGAAACGCTGTCAGACAGCCTCGCACGCTACAGAGAGACCATTCCTGAAAGGAAGTCAATCAAGGCAGCAAACTTCATCATTGTCTTATTTTAAGAAATTTCCTGGGGTCTGCCGGTGGTGCAGCGGTAAAGTTCATACGTTCCGCTTTGCTGGCCCGGGGTTCGCCAGTTCAGATCCCGGGTGCGGACATGGCACCGCTTGGCAAGCCATGCTGTGGAAGGCGTCCCACATATAAAGTAGAGGAAGATGGGTACGGATGTTAGCTCAGGGCCAGTCTTCCTCAGCAAAAAGAGGAGCATTGGTGGCAGATGTAAGCTCAGGGCTAATCTTCCTCAAAAAAATAAATAAATAATTTTTTTAAAAAAAAAAAGGAAATTTGCACCACTCTACGCCAACCTTCCACAATCACCACGCTGATCAGTGACCAGCCATCAATACTGAGGCCATACCCTCCACCAGCAAAAAGACCATGACTTGCTGAAGGATCAGATGATGCTTAGCAATTTTTAGCAATAAAGTATTTTTTAATTAATTAAGGTATGTACATTGTTTTTTCAGATATAACGCTACTGCACACTTAACAGACTACAGTATAGTGTAAACATAACTTTTATATGCACTGGGGAACCAAAAAATTCATGTGACTCTCTTTATTACAGTATTTGCTTTATTGTGATGGTCTGGAACCAAACCTACAATTTCTGCGAAGTATGCCTATATAGAGTCATAACACAATGGATAGTATTTCCAGGCCTCCTCTGTGGGCAAATGATGCCTATCCAGGGCACCAGAGAGGTAAAAGTGCCACAGCCCCAGAGAGGATTACCTCTGGTCATGGAAAAACCCTTTAAGGTCCTTTGTTCCTCTGGGCTGGCAGCTGCCTTTGACTCAAGGCAGTCTCTTGAGGATTGAGTTCTAGTCAGACAGAGATATCAATTCCCACACCTATGTCCCAACCACACACTCTTCCTCTTCTGAATTCAGCCTCTGTGCTAAACTGAATAATAGTTCCCCAAAGATATGCACATCCTAACCCCCAGAATCTGTGAGTACATTACCTTGGATGGTAACAAAGATTTTGCAGGTGATTAAATTAAGGATCTTGAGACAGAGAGATTATTCTGGATTCTCTGGGTGGGCCCTACAGAATCACAGGAGGGTCAGAGTCATAGAAGGACATGGGACTATGGAAGCAGAAGTCAGAGAGAGAGATTTGAAGATGCTATGCTGCTGGCTTTGAGATAAAGGAAGGGACCATGAGCTAAGAATGCAGGTCCCAGGCCTTGTCCTATTCTGATTCTTGTTCCAAAGGGGCTTGGGTCCTAGGAAAACCTATTCATCACCTTTCACTCCAGAGCATATCTCTGGGCTTCTTGAGGAAGACCTTCCATGACAGGTTTTAGGGCCTCTGGGGGGTGTATGACGGGGCTGTGTAATTGCTGACAAAACCTTATTCTTCAGCCGTCTTATCCCCAGGGCCCCCAGGGAAGGGCCTCAAGGAAGGAATTCTTAGAGAACCCAGCAACACTTGAGGGGCCCTCCAGAACTACTAAAGCTGGGCAAGACTTTTGTAAAACTAGGACTGGGGCACAAAGGACTCAAAGGAAGAATCTGAACAAAAAGAGAGGGCAAACCTAGCAGGGAGCGTAATTAAGGAGAATGGGATAAAGACATCAGTTACGATGATGTGGACGGAATTAAGGGAAAGCAACAATCCTGTGCTACACCCCTCGACCAACAATCGTGGGGAGCTGTTACTGTCTCTAGACCTGGAGGGAGACACAGGGGCATGTTACTGGAACCCGAGAGACCCACAGCTAGTGCAGAGAACTGGGCAACAGGAGCGTGTTCTTCAGTAAAGAGAGGCAACCATTGCCAACCCATGGCCCAGCCAGTCCCATTAGACATTTAGCACCCTGGTTCCTAAAGCAGACGCCCATTGACTGCAGTAAGCAAAGCAGAAATCGCCAAGTGGCCCTCTACTTCGTGCCCCGTCCCTTGGCCCTAGGGTTGGTTGGGTGCCTCCTACAGCCAGGGGAATCTGCAGGCTTATGTTCATTAGCCCACAGAGCTGTTTCAGCTGTTTGTCCAGAACAAGGCAAGGAAGAGCCAGATAGGGTGTGACCTTGCTGTTCCTGGATCAGATGAGAGAGGCCACCAAAATCTCCCCCTACCACACACACACACACACACACACACACGTGCATACATATTAATAACTATAAAGCACTCTATAATTGTTAGTTATTTTATTGTCAAGGATGTTGTTGGCAGGGTAAATTGGTCTTCCAAATACAGAGAGAAGACTTTGAATTTCCTGAAAGCAATCTGGAGTGTAAGGAGTGAAGAAAACTCCTTTCTAGAGGGAAATCAAGGAAAGAGGAGATTGTAAGATGGTTTAAGACTAAGGTCCATTGTGAATAAAGAGACCAACAAGAAATCACCAGTGGGGGAGTGTCAAAGGGATTTTGAGAATAATCTTCAATTTGAAGTTGCTTGTGTCACTGTGATATAAACTCCTCTGGCTCCTGCCCCAGGTGCTCACTAAAGTCCGCTACACACACAAATTGCCTTGTTTGCTGGGAGCGTGGATTGTGTGGAAATCAAGGAAGAGACGGCCTTGCACACAGGGAACAGGGCAGAGAGGGGGAGACGAGCCTTAAAGTGAAGCAGGAGTTAGAGTCAGTGGAGACCATAAGCCTCTCTTCCTCTGTCCCCTCAACCCCACTCTAGCCTATAGCCCCCAAACATCCACGACATTTTAGGGAGACCTCTGGATTTCTCAGATATGAAACAGATGGCTCAAAGGAATTTTATCTACCTCTTAAAGAACTAGGTTACCCTGGCTGACACTTGGGCACCACTTCAATAGACTCGAAACAGCCTGAGGCAAGGTTCTTGCATTCATTTTGTTCTGCTATTCAATTATTAGTCATTCACTCAGGCATGCAGACAATCAATAAATCACATCTGTGGAGGATTGGCCACATTAGAAGGCACTGAGCAATAAGAGCTGGGGCTACAACCGTGAACAGTGAATAAGTCACCTGTCCCAATGCTCAAGGGACTCCTGACTAATGAGAGATCCAGGTAAGGTGAGCACAGTGGGCTCCGGACTGTGATCAGGGCAAGCACAGGAGGACAAGGAGACTTAGGACCCAAGCATCTGGGTGGTGGTTTAGCCTCTAGGCAGCACAGATGGCACACCGGAAAGAAGTGGAAAGAAGCCCCTGCTTTGGACGTGACATGACTGTGGCTGGCATCACCTGGGTCCTCAAAGGCCTCCTTTCAGCTCAGCTCCAAGGCACGTCCTGGACACTTCCAGTCCCCTTTCCTCCCAGTAACAAGTCCTCTCCTCACAGCCGCAGGCACTCTGGGCGCTGGTTCTCTTCCCAGCCCTCCCCACCCCAGCTCAAGCAGTGGAGTAAGACACCATCTCCCCAGCACACTTTTTGTATTATTCCCCAGAGACAAAGTACCCAGGGATCTGGTTTTAAGAATGATACTGCTAAATACTGTAGGATAATAGGGAATCTAAAAAATGATAAAATGGGTCTGTGTTACAAATATTCCAAAATCTTACCACGTTCTCACAGTCCTGATATTGAGTCAGGAGTTCCTGACATTTTCTGAGACAGTAAATGAAATAATGATGATGCTGGTAGTAATAGCAGCTATTGGGTGTCTAGGATTTCCAGGTACTTTGCATTCCACAAGTGCACAGGTTCAGTAGAATTATCCCCTCCTGGCAGATGAGGAAAGAGCCTCAGTACTAAGCGCCTCGTCTAAGGGTGCAAAGCTAGTCAGAGGCAGGCTCAGAGGCCATGCTGTCTGCCCTGCACCGCCCTGCCTCAGAGGACTTCGCCCTCCACATTTGTTCCTGAAGGCAGACCTCACTCTGTCCTCTCCCTCCCTTTGACTAGACTGTGGACAAAGGCCCTAAGGACCCTTTCCTCCATACCGGCCCCTCTGCCCGGACTCCAAACAGAACCACGTTTCCTCGGCCTGGTCTCAAGTATGCAGTTTGCCTCACCAAGGGTCCCTGGGCTCCATGATACCTTTCTCTGAGCTCCAGGACTGACGTGGAATAAGCACGCCCCTTCTTTCCTCCCAACCATATTCTGTTCATGCTGAGACGAAGCAAGGACCTCACCAGGGAAGACGTTAGAGGCTACAGATAGGGACGCTTTCTATTTCACCTATTGTTAGAAGGAAAAAGAACCTTCTGTGAAAACGCTTAACACAGAGTAGGTCCTAAATATGTCTGAGTTGAACCTAAACAAGCTGTTCATTCATCTCTAATGAACTGGTAAATTCTTCACATGCCATTTACCCTCTCCTCGCTGCTCACCCTAGAAACAGAGACCTTTGAACTAGCTCAGCCAACCACTGCTTCTCCCTAAACCTTGACTCCTTCCCTGTTTTATTGGTTCCCCTCTCTCTCAGAAGGAACGGCCACCTAACTCCCCCAAGGCTCACCCCTCTTTCTGGACCTTGGACCCCACGCCTCTCTGGGCCAGGCTGTATGGGCAGTTCCTCTTTAGTTTGGTTTCTCTTCTGCTGTCTCCTTTCCCTGCCTATGCACATGCTTAGTCTGGCCCAATTAAAAACAAAACAAACCTCTTGACTCTATTCCCCTCTGAAGTGTCCACCCTTTTCCCCTCCCTCCTGTCACTACTGAACTCCTATAATGCTCTGCCCACCTGGCTTCCTGCAAATGTCACCATAAAAGTCATCAGCGACCTCCATGTTGCCAAATCCAATGGTCTCTTTTTAGTCTTGATTTTCCTGCCACACTTGACCCTCAGGGCCACTCCCTCTTCCCGGAAACCCTGTCCCAGCCCATGCCTCCATTCTCATCAGGTTCTCCTTTTATAGCTCTGACCATCTCTCACCTCTTAGTGTCCTTTGCCACCTCCTCTTCTTCTCTTTGAATCTTGGAAGTGCCCTGTTTTCTCTCCTTGGCCCTTTTCCCCTCTCACTTTATATACTCTCCTTAGACAAGCTCATCCACTAATACAGGGATAATGTTCTTCCAAATCATTTCTAGTCCCTGAGCACTGGAGGCATAGAGCCAGCCATGCTTTATTGGGAATTGTGGGTTCCAATGAGGGCACTAGGGGTGGCACTATCCCACCCAAAGCTTGGATTTCTGCCTGGTGACCCACAGGCACTTTATGCTTAGCTGTCAAAGCAGATCCATGTCCAAGACCTGCTAGGCACAGGGGGAAATGCACACAGACTAAAGCCCTGCAAGGCAGTCACTAGCCCTCCTCCTCCTTCGTTGGGCTCCTTTCCCCTAGGATATCCACAGGGCCACACACACCCATCACTGCCATCTCATATTCTATGCAACAGAAAGAATGATCAATTCAAAAAGCATGAGCTGCTCCACCTTTGCCAACACCCAAATTCCTTTTTCTCTCTTCCCAACACCCCACACATCACTCCACCGCATCCCTCAAAGTGAAATGGATCCAACGTCACATGACAACACTGCCCTCTAGGGGAGTTTTTTCCAAATTGCAATGGTGCCTCTAAGTGGGTGTGGCAGGTTGCATTTTCCAAAGATGGCCGCATTAGTATCTCCCATCCCACCCGCTCTTCTTACAATGTGACATTGACACTCTGCCCATCAAGAAGTGGAACTTATGTTCCCTCCTCTTCAGTTGGGGTCGGCTTGCGGTTACGGAGGAAACAATGCTATGTGACTCCCAAGGCTGGGCCACCTTCTGCCTAGTTCTCACCTTTGGAGCTCTGAGCCACTTATAGTCAATTCAACTACCCTCAGGCTGCCACGCTGTGAGGAAACCCAGACGGGCCCATGCAGAGACTCCATGGAGACACTACATGAAGAGAGACGGCTGACTCAGCCCCAAACTATGCCAGCCTCAGCCACTAACTGACTGCAATCACTCAGAGACATGTCAGAAGAACCCTGCTAAGTCCTTCCCAAATTCCTGCCCCACAGAAAACAAGGTAGATAATCAAATGATTGGTGCTGATTTAAGCCACTAAGTTTGGGAGTAATTTGTTATGCAGTAGTAGGTAACTAGAAGACTGGGTCATGAATTCAGTCTAGTGTAACATGACCAGTATCTTTTTAAAAATACGTAGAGTCGGGGGGGCGGCCTGGTGGCCAAGTGGTTAAGTTCATGCTCTCCACTTCGGAGGCCCAGGGCTTCGCCGGTTGAGATCTTGGGCGCAGACATGGCCATGCCTAATGAGACCGCTCATTAGGCCATGCTGAGGTGGCGTCCCACATACCACAACTAGAAGGACCCACAACTAAAAAATATATATACAACTGTATACTGGGGGGGGATTTGGGGAGAAAACGCAGAAAAAACAGAAGAAGATTGGCAACAGTTGTTAGCTCAGGTGCCAATCTTTAAAAAAATAAGTAGAATGGAAAATGTGATAAAAAAAGGTATAAGTATTGTTGAGAAACTTTTTTCAATAAATGTATGTGTTTGTATATGTTATAATGGATCAAAGAGTAAAATGTATTTGTTCCTGTGAGCCATATGAAATTTTTAAAGTTTTGAGACGTAGACAATTATTGCAATCCCAGAAGTTAAAGAAACCGCAACACGCTGAGGCCGATACAATCACAGTTAGTGAAGGAGGCTGGGAATTCTAGTACCTTGTGAGCACGTCACAGGTGGGCCCATTTAGCTCCATCATCTAGAGTAGAGAGAGGAGCAGAAATGCCTTCTGCTTGTGAGCGCAAGAAAGAAGGAAAGGGGTGTTCTAGATGATTCTTGTATATTTTCACTATAACACTTGGTACCTTGATTCTCTAAGTAAATACTCTGTTGCAATAATGAAATTTCTGAGATAGTTCAGTGGCGTGTTTCTCCATGAAACTCCTGCATCAGAATCACCTGGGGGCTTGTAAAAATGCAGATCCCTGGGCCTCCCTTTCAACCTACACTATGAGAGGCATGGGGCCCAAGACTCCGCTTGTCCACCCAGCTCCGCAGAGAGTCACTGGCGTATTAAAGTTTGACATCTACCGAGTCACAGGGAGGACTGCAGGCGTATTTGAAGTTCAAATTCCCCTCGAAAATTAAGGTTAACTCTATTTTGCAAAGGCCTTTAAGCTGGTCAGAATACTGAGAGGCCTCACTGCGCCATGGATGTAACTAGAAATAGCTCTGATTGTCAAGAAACCTCATCTAGGACTCCTTCAAAGCAAGGGCCATGCCTGGAATGCCTCCATTTTTCAAAAAAGAGATTGTATTTCTGAGAAGTAGCGTATGTCTGTATGTATGTCTGTGTCTCTGTGTGCCCCTTTGTGTGTGTCTGTGTTCTGTAATATATAACATAGAACACACTCAGACACACCCAGATATATTACATTTTTATAACAAATATTATATTATTTTCTGTATATTATGATGTTTTGACATCTTAAAAAGCCTTTCTGGGGGCCGGCCCCGTGGCCGACTGGTTACGTTCGCACGCTCTGCTTCGACATCCCAGGGTGTCACGAGTTCGAATCCTGGGCGTGGACATGGCACTGCTCATCAGGCCATGCTGAGGTGGCATCCCACATGCCACAACTAGAAGGACCCACAACTAAAAAAATACAACTATGTACCAGGGGGCTTTGGGGAGAAAAAGGAAAAGTAAAATCTTTAAAAAAAAAAAAAAACCTTTCTGGCTGAGGAGAGACTGCCCCTCCCTGGGCTAACCAATTCTTAGAGATAGTAAAGGGCCCAGCCAGGAGCATACGTTGATATGCAAACTAGGCAATCCAGAGCCAGGCCATATCTCCTCTATTTGGCCCAGAAGCAATATGCCTGTACCTTAATCATCCCAGGACCAAATACCAAAAAAATTGTCCCCTCCCTGAGTCAGAGCAGATATAGGGGTCGCTAGGCCTCCCCTCTGGACTACTGGCCCTCACCAGTTTTCTGGCCTGCCCAGCAGCTAGGGATCACCCTTGTAGTTTAGAGCCCACTGAAATTATTCACACGAGCCAGTCCTAAACTGTTCACCCTGCCCTGCCTTGCTTGACCCATGGAAACCCCAAAAAAGGCCATGGGCTAAAACACTCCCCTCACTCCTGCCTCCTGACTGCCTTGGTGTCTTTTCCATGTGACCCTGCGTGGTGTGCCATGCCTCCTATGTCTAGGACCTGTGAGTACAATAAACTGTGTTTCCCGGAGCCTCTCCTCTGTCTCCTCTTGTGGCTGCACCTGACTGACCTTCTCATGGAAGAATACAAAACAGTGTCTGTGTCTCTGTGCCTGTCTATGTCTGAATGTGTCTGCACATGTGTCTGTGTGTGTGTGTCTCTACGTCTGAGTGTGTCTGTGTGTATCTGTATCTGTGTCTAGGTGTGTGTGTGGCCATGGAAGGAATCCTGGGAAGGTCCCTTCAATAAGGTGTTTCTTGATAAGCTCCAGGAGCAATCCCTGTGTATTTAGTTACTTTAGGGCCCCTCGTACCTGAATGTTTTTCTCTCACACACACTATGCACCCAGGTGCACACACACTTTGCTTTGATTGGCAGATCCCTAAGTTCCTAGTGGAGGGGGCCTCCTCTCTTTTTTTATTCTTTCATTCCCAGTATTTGAACTGGCCTAGAAGAAAATTTAGAGATCCTACAATCCAGTCCTTTCTTAAGAAATTCGATGATAAAATTCTTTTAGAATCACCATCCATTGACAGAATGTGAGTAGGGTCACTTGCATTCAACTAAGCAGCCAAGATAGTCTCCCAGGGGAGTTAAATTCTGCACAAAATGATCCGTAGTTTATTCATATGTTTATTCATAGTTTAGTCATATGTCACTCAAAATGGAGTGAAAATATTAGATAAATTAAATCATTTTTATTGCATGAAGAGCAAAAAGCACAAACTATGACAAAAGTGTGCAATAATTACAGGACAAGAGGCCTAACACACACAGTGATCGTCAAGCAGAGAACGGGCCTCGCCCCCGCTGTTGTTGGCAATCACTGCCAACCACACAGCGCCCCCTCCACCTCGTGTGCCTGGGCTGGGCCACCGCCCCCGAAAGGGAGCTTATTATGTAATAATAACCATGTATATGTGTGTTTCTATCTTATTATATGTTTTTAAATACATTTAAGAAAAAACATTCTCTGCACTATTTTGAGAGTTTGGTTTTGGTTGGTTTTAGGACTTTTAGGATCACCTCACAGAAGAGAAACTTAGAAACATTGATTTAACCTCATTTTCCGTGGAATACTGAGTTCAAGAAGAGGATATGACCTGCCTAAGACGGTAGGTTCTCCTTTGTTTCAGACTCTCAGGAGGAAAAAAGATTTGGAGAAGATTCACAGGCATGCTAAGTCCCTCCTGGTCCCTGATCCTGAGAGGACTCTGGGACCCAAGAGGGACTGGTGGGCTGCTGGGAGTCATGGGGAGACTCAGAAGGACTGGCGCTATTGCTGGAATTTTCAAGACCTTAGCTATTTAAAACAGAGATGTGGTCCTTGCGCCTTATTTAGAGATTTTTATTATTAATATGCTTAACCGTCTAGAAAGTTTATAAATAACTTGCAATCTAATTGGGTGGGTCTAATTTGTCTGTGTCCCTAGTCCCAGCAAGACTCAAGGAGTGGGCATACTCCCACTCGCTGTGACAGTGCTGACAAAAGCCACAATGAAGTCAGATCCATTCAGCTCCACTGTGCACATTGGCATTATTATACAGACCCCGTGGGATAAACAGCTGGCACCAAGTTTCCCTGATTCGCCTTGAGCTCACACCAGGAAGCTGTGAAAAGCTGCCACCTGGTTATAACCGTTCGTGCAGTGACCCCTGCTGCCAGGACCTGGAGACGCACGTGAAAAGCATGGTACCAACCTTGGGAGGGGCTCCAGCCCCTCTGTTCTCCCTGTACCCAAAGATCTTGCACCAGGCCCTCACTCACCCACAACAAAGCCCGTGGATTGGAGTCGGTTGTTTATGCAGATTCCAGTTTGGGATTAGGAGGCGACACTGCAGAGAAGCCTAGGAAGCAAGGGATGTCTAGAGAGGCATGGAGGTGGGCGCAGGCACTGAAAGGGAGCCCCCTGGCTGATGGAGTGGTCTCAGACAGAGCAATGTAGAACAGTTATGTTCAAACTGGAGGAATGTGTAGACTTCTTTTGAGTAAAGTTCCAGGCCTGAGACTATTTTTCCAGACTTGTCCACTAGCCCATCCGAGCTCATAGTTAGAGAAAATACTTCAATTAATGAGTTTTTTAAAAATCACTTTCAGGGCCAGCCTGGTGGCCTGGTGGTTAAGTTCATGCACTCCACTTTGGCAGCCCGGAGTTCACAGGTTTGGATCCCAGGCGCAGACCTACACACTGCTCATCAAGCCATGCTGTGGCAGCATCCCACATGCAAAACAGGGGAAGACTGGCACAGATGTTAGCTCAGTGACAGTCTTCCTCAAGCCAAAAGAGGAAGATTGGCAAGACGTGTTAGCTCAGGGCCAATCTTCCTCACCACTTTGGGCATCACCTAGAGCTGATGTGAAGGTAAACACGATGCAAACATGGGCCCTGAAATCACATGGGAGAATCTAGTCACAATTTGGTCATCTGGATAGTCTAAAACATGCTTGTATTTTTTGTATATACTATCAACAAAATTAAAATACAATATTAAAAAGTTGTATAGGGGCTGGCCCCATGGCCGAGTGGTTAAGTTCACATGCTCTGCTTCGGCCGTCCAGGGTTTCACCAGCTCGAATCCGGGGCACAACATGGCACGGCTCATCAAGCCATGCTGAGGCAGCATCCCACATGCCGCAACTAGAAGGACCCACAACTAAAAATACATAACTATGTACCGGGGGTCTTTGGGAGAAAAAGGAAAAATAAAATCTTAAAAAAAAAAAAAGCTATATAGCATACACAAACTCTGAGAATACTCTGAGGCTCCCAGTGGCTCATGAACCCGAGTTGGAGGAACATTGGGTGGACGAAGTGAGTTTGGACCTGGACAGATGGTTGTGATCCAGAAAATGAGGGTAGTTGTGCAAATCTTGAAGAGCAGTTTGACTCTGGTGAAAAAAAAAAGGTCCCCCCAGCCCAAGTAAGGGCAGTTTTGGATTGATAAACAATGTAGGGGTCGCTGGGCCTCCCCTCTGGAAGACTGGGCCTCGTGAAGTTTACCAGACTGTCCAGCCTGCTCCATCAGCCCTGAGGGGTGGGCAAGAGCTAAGGCAAAGGGCGCTCAAAGGCCCACCCGCCTGCACATATTGGAAAAAGAGGAGGGGCTGTGGGGTGGAAAGCAGCTGCCCCTTCTTGAATGGACCCAGGAGGACCATGGTCAAGGCTGAGCTGGACCTAAACAATGGAGGAATAGGACGGGGTCACTGAGGTCAGGGACACAAGCTGAAGCAAGACCCCAAAAAGTCACCCTCCGAGTCACAGCAGGGAGGCAAAAGAACGTTGGGCCCCCAGCAATAATCAGACTAGCCTACCCACTGGTACAGCAACTGCTGGTTGGGCAAAGACTAGCCAATGCAGTGTAACCAGAGAGTTCCTACTTCCCAGTGCCTACTTCCTTAACACTCTACATTTAAATGTAGACTACAGAAAACGGAAAGATTCCGTAATCTTACATAATGTAGAATCCACAATCAGCCAAGAAAAGTACAAGGAAAAAAAGTATAAAGCCCATTCTATTTATTTTTTTCCTTTCTTTGGTCTTTTTTTTATTTAGATATAATTGACATATAACATTATATTAGTTCCAGGTGTACAACATAATGATTCGATATTTGTATACATTGCGAAACAATCACCACAGTCAGTCTAGTCAACATTCATCACCATACATTCTTACAAAAATTTATTTTCTTGTGATGAAAACTTTTAAGGTCTCTTAGCAACTTTCAAATATACAATACAGTATATCAAAAATACAATACAGTATTATTAGCTATAATCACCATGCTGTACATGACATCCCCATGAGGCCGTTCTCATTTGTGAACAGCCTTTTTTTTTCTAATTCTAAATAAAACATGAGCAATTGAACCTAGCAGTATTTAAAAGAATTGTATAATCACAACCCAGTATGATTTAAATGAAGAAAGTAAAGACAGTTCTACATTATAAATACTATCAATATAATTTATTACATTACTAGATTAAGAAAGAAAAGGCCTGGGGGCTGGCCCAGTGGCTGAGTGTTTAAGTTTGCACGCTCTGCTTCAGCGGCCCAGGGCTTCGCCAGTTCGAATCCTGGGCGCGGACATGGCACTGCTCACCAAGCCATGCTGAGGCAGCATCCCACATGCCACAACTAGAAGGACCCACAACTAAAAATACAGAACTATGTACCAGGGGGCTTTGGGAGAAAAAGGAAAAATAAAATCTTTTAAAAAAAATTAAAAATTAAAAAAAGAAAGAAACAAAAGGCCTGTGATCATCTTAAATGCAGAAAAAGAATTTGATAAAATCCAGTGCATGTCCTTGGGAAGGAGAGGAGGAACTTTTAGCAAACTAGAAAAAACAGAAAATTTCCTTAACTTGGTAAAGTTTATTTACCTTTAACCAAAGGAAACATTGTCCTTGACCTGAACACTAGAAGCATTCCCACTAAAGGCAGAGAGAAGACAAGGATGCCCTCTATCATGAACAACATTGCGTGGGGGTCCTGACCAGGGCATTAAGACAAAAAAATGCACATGAAAAGAAACAGTCATTATTTTCATTATTTGCAGACAACCACCAATCAAGACTATCTAAGGACAGCAGCTGGCAAATAAAACTAAAAAGAGACTTCACCGAGGCAACCTGACACAAAATCAAGAAGTGAGAACCTGCAGACTACGTATGTGCCAATAACAGATGCTCCCCTGACCCTCCAGAACAAACGCCCTCCCGACACCACCTGGATTTCAGCCCAGTGAGACCCATGTCAGACTTCTGGCCTCCAAACTGCAAGATAATACATTTGTGCTATTTTAAGCCACTGAGTTCGTGGTAATTTGTCAGAGCCGCAATAGAAAGCTAATATAGAAAAGATTCAATATCATAAAAATATTAATTATCCCTAAATTAATATCCATAAATTCAATGTAACCCCAATCAAAATCACAGTTTTTTATGCAACTTGGTAAACTGATCATGAAACTCCAAACTGGAAGAGAAAATTTGAGGCAATAGCCAAGACATTTTTTAAAAAGAGCAACAATGTGGACAGACTCTTCCTATTAGCTATCAAATCATTCTCTCAGGCCATGTTGCTATGGCAACAGTGGCATCAGTACGTGAATAGGCAAATAGAACAATAGAACTAAATAAAAGCCTAAAACAGACTAAGGTAAAAATGGAAATTTAATACATGACAAAGGAGTATTTCCAAATGGTAGGAGAATGACGACCAACTGAGTAAATGGTGTTGGGCTTCTGGAAAATAGCAAAGCTCCACCCCTACCTCACATTATACTCTCTAAGATAAACAATTTTTTTTAAATTATAAAACTATTAGAAGAAAATATGTCAGAATGTGATTATGCCCTTCAGGTACGGAAGACCTTCTCAAGCAAAACACAAAATATAGAAGTCATTAAGGGAGAAAAGAATAAGCATAACCACTTAAAAAGAAAATATTCCAGGCCCAGCCCTGTGGCCAGGTGGTTAAGTCTGCACACTCTGCTTTGGGGGCCCCGGAGTTCACCAGTTTGGATCCTGGGCATGGACCTACCCACCACTCACCAAGCTGTGCTTTGGCTGCGTCCCACGTAGAAGAACCAGAATGACCTACAACTATGTACTAGGGCTTCGAGCGGGGGAAAAAAAGAGGAAGATTGGCAACAGATGTTAGCTCAGAGCCAATCTTCCTCACCAAAAAAGCATACATTAAAAAATATATATCTTGAATAAAGTCAAAAGGAAAAAAAAGGGTTTTTTTAAAAAATGAGGAAGATCTATATCCTATCTAGTATAGGAAGATATCCAAGTAAAAAAAAACACAACAGTGAAACACTGCACACAGTCTGATCACACTTGGATAAATGAAAAAACCACAAAACTCCATATTTTTATGGAAATATATGTATATAAATGTATCAAAAAAGGTCTGGAGCATAACACACACCAGGCTGGGAACAGTGGATACCTCCGGGAAGACAGGTGGGCCTGGGTGAGGGCTAAGCGGATATTACATCCTTGCTCTGAATTTGAAGTTTTTAAAAATATGTATATTTATGTGTTATTTGCATAATAAAAGATAAATTTTTAAAATTATTTAATGGCCACTTCAGTCAAATCCTTTAAGTTTGTAGTGGTATCTAGTGACTTGTTCAAGTAAAGAGAATGGGAAAAAGGTAGGTCAACTAAAGTCTTAGGTCAAGCTTTGGCAAGATTCCTTTAGATTCAAAAAGCTAGACCTTAGCATCTCCTTTCCCAGACCAAGGTTCTCAGAAAACTGAATTAGTTATCAGATTGCCTATGAAATGTGGAATCCAAACAACATGATTTGGATAATCTTGAGGGACATGTTCCCAGGCTCTGGGAAAGCTCGGTTAACTATCCCCGCCCCACAGTAAAACTCCCCTCTCTAAGCAAGAGTATTAAGTCTGCTTAATATGTTCTCTTCCCTGGATTGTGATAAATAAACTAACAAATTCTTACTATCTCAGCTCCTCTTCTAGACACACTTTCCAATTAACTCTTCCCTTAACATATTCTTTTTTGCCACTTTCAAACATTTTTTGGAATGAGGAGGGCCTGACTAAATAGTTAAATGAACTGGTTCTCAACGGAGTCATGCTACCTTACCATCCTCAGGGGCACTTCAAAAATTTGCAGGTTGGGGCCGGCCCGGTGGCTGAGTGGTTAAGTTTGCGCGCTACACTTCGGTGGCCCAGGATTTTGCCGGTTGGGATCCTGGGCGCAGACGTGGCACCACTCATCAGGCCACAATAAGGCGGTGTCTCACATAGCACAACCAGAGGCACTCACGACTAGAATCTACAACTATATACTGAGGGGCTTTGGGGAGAAGAATTAAAAAAAAAGAAGATTGGCAACAGTTGTTAGCTCAGGTGACAATCTTTGAAAAAAAATTTGCAGGTATGTTTTGTCATTGTCATGGTAGTGTTGTCATCCTCCTTGTTGCTATTTTGATTATTACAATGATTAGGGGCACTACTGGCATTTAATGGGTAGGCCAGGGGTCTTAGACATCTCACAAAATGCAGAACAATGCCCCACAATGACGAATTGTGTTATGTCCTGAGTGAGGTTTGAGTGTTAAACTTGGCATTTATGTAAATGAAAAAACCTGTATTCAAATATTTGAGCCTAGAACCTAATCCTTCTATATATATAAATATAAGGTAACTTGGGCCTGTTGGAATATAATTTTGAATGTTCCAAAAATAAAACTACCGAATAAATCAAAGGAAGCTTGTACTTTGTGTTTTCCAGAACTTTATTCATTTGTCCGCCATTTTGGAAAGTGTCATTGCCCATGGCGACTCCTCTCCTTGTATTTGAGTTTCCATCTGCATTTGTAGCTGTTGCATTCGTGTGGTTCTATGCATGGATGGAAGCACCAATTTCATCACATGTTCTAGTTAGTCATGCCTGAGCACTTGAATACATGCTGGGAGATACATCCTGACATATATAGTGAGATAATGAAAAACAGTCATGGTGGCAGCCAGATCATGATGTTCTTAAATCCACACAGGCAAGTCTCAGACAAGGCCATAATGTTACCGAATTTGGAACAAAACAGAGACAAGTCCACTCTGCCACCACAAAATGACTGAATATCCCCCTTTTCTGACTAACAGGAGTGATTACTACTTCCTTACCAATGACAGCTCTAGCTCAGCTTTAATCCTTACTAGAGCCTCACCAGAATCCCCCTAGATAAAAACTAAGATGGCCTATCACCAAATTCCACCTACTTCCTGGCAATATCCAATCCAGAAGCATCCCTTCCTTTCTTAATCCCTCTTTGGGATCATTCCCCACAATCCCAAATCCTATAAAGAGCCCCTCCCACCTCACTCGCAGTACGGATCATCTGGGATGTGCTGTCCGTCAATGCAGCAAGGTAAATAACCTAACGATTTTCGCTGCAGGTACATTCTGGTGGTCTTCGTTCAGTGAGCTTCCACAATACTATTTTATTATAAATTTTTTCATTTTATTTTACATGATAGGACATGATATTGATTTTTAAAATTGTGTGTATACATATAAATTATATTATTCATGAATTCGTTTCAATAAGGTAAAGGGGCATTATAAAATATTTGTCTTAAAGAGGGGCATCAAGTCTGGCAGGATTGAGAACAACCCGATGAAAGAATTCTTTATTCACCAGATTGCAACACAGATGTTTGGATCACGGCATTCTTCAGCCTCCCCTGACCTGAGCAGGCTCTCCAGCCTCCTCTAGTTGGGCTGTCTGGGGCACTTCCCCAGCTCCTTGTGGCTGACTGCTTGGGGACCCCTCAGCTTGTGCAGTAAGGCCAGCCAGAGTAGAAAGGAGGAGCTGCAGAGATGGTGCTCCAAAAGCCTGGGCACACACGACCCCAGAAGCTGTGGCTGGACCAGATGAGAGCTTCAAACCATCAATGGCCTCGTGAGGAAAGACCAAACTCTTCACACGAAGGACTGTTGGGAGACTGACATACAATGTGCAAAAGTGCAAGAAGGTGGGATCAAAGAAGAGCAGGTGAGGTTCTAGGCCAGCCATGGTCGAGGAAGCATTGCCAGAACAGGGAAAGGATCACACTGAGGCACGTGGGCAGAGAAAATCCTCCCACGCCCATCAGAAAGGTGGGTGCACACCTGGAGGCACTCCTCTCCAAGTGCTTTTTTGCCCCATGAAAATTCAGGACGAGGAGAAGAGGAGGCCAAATGTGTCCCCACCGCGTATTCTCTGAGGTGAAGAAAAGAGAGGAGTAATGAGTGTGACTCCCTACCACACTCTGTCTCCCAAAGTGCAAAGCAAATGACAGGGGCCACATGTAGGTACCTTGACATGGGGGGACACTGGGAGCAAAGGGAACTCTGAATATAAAGCATTAGCCCAGAATCTGACACATAGTGTGTCCTCATCTTTCCCCCATCACTCCACTTTTTTTTAATTGTTTTTGCGTTTGTTTGTTTTGCTTGAGGAAGAATGTCTCTAAACTAACATCTGTGCCAATCTTCCTTCATTTTGTATGTGGGACGCCACAACAGCATGGCTTGATGAGCAGTGCATAGGTTCACAACTGGGATTTGAACCCAGGAACCCCAGGTCACTGAAGCAGAGCGCATGAGCTTAACCACTATGCCACCAGACCAGCCCCTCAGTCCACATTTTTCTTCCTCCCTCTGGGAGGGAAGGCTATCAAGCCCAAATATTACCAGCCCCCATCCCTTGCACCCTCCACCCTGCCGTCCTCCTCCTGATGCTGATGTGGATGGCACCATTCAAGCACCTTCCTCTGAGGTGGGGCTTTGTCTTCCGTTAACAGGCAGCTCTCTTGAGGGAAGAAGTAATCCATGAAGCTGATGGTGTCAAACTAGGAAGAAGGCAAAGAGAAAGGGCCCCGTCTGGGTGTGGGACCTGAGCTAGCAGGGAGCAGGGAGGGGTCAGTGACCTTCAACCTCTCAGGCTGTGACCTGACCTGCTCGTGGTACAAGCCTCCACCTGGGGCAGAAGCTCAGACACGGGGCACAGCTGTCAGCCCAGGGAGCTTCTCTGTGCAGGACTCTCTTCTCACAATGTTTGCACGGATACATGCAGTGTGTGGGCCTTAAAAACATTTTGGCAAAATACTGAGAAGTAGAAAGACAAACACAGTTTCACCTATTTCTATCTTCAAAATAATTTCGCAAACATGTCTGTGTATCTCAAACTCTTGTGAAATTTGCAAGTCTGTGAGAGGTTTCTTAACTAACATAGTTATAGCAATTCCGTCAAATACGCTTGCGGGTCGTAAAAGTCACACGGTGACGGCAGGCCCCTACGGCACTACTGCGCTTAGAAGAAACTCAAAGCTCCTTCACACGTCCAGCGGGCCTGGCTTGGTATGACCCTGCCTGACTCCCTGTCGCATCCCTCGACTCTGCTGCCTCTCTCCACCTCACTTGGACTCTATCTTTTCAGTCCTGGAAGGTACTTTCTACCTCGGTCTCCTCAGACGTGCCATTCTGCTTCCTGGCGCCCACTTGGCCTGGTTCACATCCACTCACTTTCCAGATCTTGGTTCTGAGGCCTCTCCTCCCCTCCTCCAACCCTGCCTTAGTTAAACCCCACTGTTATTCTCTCTCCTAGCCCTTCTGTCTTTCCTGAATGACACGTCTCCCAATCGTTTTTTTCCCCAAAGATTTTATTTTTCCTTTTTCTCCCCAAAGCTCCCCCAGTACATAGGTGTATATATATTTTTTTAGTTGTGGGTCCCTCTAGTTGTGGCACGCAGGACGCTGCCTCAGCATGGCCTGATGAGCAGTGGCATGTCCATGCCCAGGATTTGAACCGGTGAAACCCTGGGCTGCCGAAGCAGAGCGCACAAACTTAACCACTTAGCCCCGGGGCCAGCCCCACATCTCCCAATCTTTAATGATACCCTTTTTTATTTGCTTGATGCTCATGTCCCCCACTGGACAGACATGAGCAGGGGCCACGTCTGTTTTGCTCACCTCTGTTAATCCCCTCCTTGGTGTTCTTTTGTTGAACATCTTCCTGTTCTATCTGCCCCATCCTAACTTGCTCCTGGGCCCATCAGCTTCTAACCTCATGGTCCAAGTCCAATTTACAGCCTCCCTTTGCATCTCCCACACAGTGTCTGCAGCCGTGACCTCCATTTCCCTCCTCTAACAGGAGGCAGCCTCCTGCTGCTTCTCTGCTTCAGCTGTGAGGTGAACATCCTCTCTGCTCCCACCCACCCTGACTCCAAAACAGCTACCTCTGCCTGGCCCTGGAAGTGCCTGAAGAGTCTGTCTTGCTCCTAGAACCAGGCATGTCCAGTGACATCAAGCTTAAGCCATAAGGTTCCAGAGGAGCCTCTGGGCTGCCTGGAGGAGCAGGCAGGAACCCCACGCTGGTGCCTGGATGTTAGTGTGCAGAGGAGAGAGGGCCCCCTCTGAGCCTCACAAATGGAGTGCTGGAGCCTCCTGCAACACTGATTCCTTCTTGAGATGCTCTCTAGTTGCCTAGCTCACCGCTCAGACCTCCTTAGGCGCTGACAAATCTTCACGGGCAGAGGTCCACTATCTTGGGTGAGGCCAAGTACAATCGATTCTCATTATTCACATATTTATGCGCTATAAATTTGCCATCAACACTGAATTAGCAAACAGTGAACTGCTGCTCCTAGGAGAAATCCAGAGTTAGGCTCCTGCGAGCCTCTGGTCACATTTCTGTCAACTTATCAACACACGACCTTTGGTGAATAAATGAACTATTTATTGACTACTGAATATGTGCCAGTCCCAATCACATGCTTATTTCATTTATTCCTCAGAACAACCAAAAAAGGCACCATTTTTGGAGAAATGAAACAAGTAACCCAAGGTCTTTGAACATGCTCTTTGAGAGAGCGTCTCATCTGATAAGATGCTCAGTAAATGTCACTTACCAGATGCTTAGTAAATGTCATTTCTCTCCCTGGTATGTCAACGGTCTCTGAGGAACAAAGAATACAATGCAGGACCTGCCTCCATTGAGAGGCTTAAACTCTGGTCACAAATCTCTCATTAAGAGGAAAACCACTCCAATGTCTATCCTTCATCTTTTCAGTCTCCACTGATGTGCTCAAAAGAATCAAAGCAAAAAAGTCAGCCAAAAACATCCCTGATAATAAAATAACTGACAATTGTAGGGCACTTTATAGTTCTTAACATATTTCTGTGTGTGCGCACGATATACAGGAAGAGGTTAACAGCAGGTCCTCATGATGAGCCACCGTAAGCAAGTTACCAGGATGCTCTTCTATCAGAGGTACCTCGCATAGTCTGGCAACCCCATCAGAACAGAAGTCAAAGCTCCAGTGTGCCCCGTCTGGCCTCCACACTCCAGCTCACCTGCTTTCCCAAACTTACAGGCAGAGGAAAGATAATTCTGTTAAATCTTAGAGTGATTTACGTGGGCAAGACAGCAGGAGAAGTGAGTAGGAGGGGGTTTTCTTCAAGTTGAAGGAGCCGAGAAGGACAAAAACAAATCCCACTGTAGCAATCAGATTGTCTGTACCAAATAGAGTGACTCAGGCAGGTGCTCGGCAAGCAGGCACTGAGCTGGGATGGCCCACGCCCTCGAGAATCAGAAGAGCATTCTGTGATCCAAGCTGGAAGGAATGCATCCCATCAGGAAGCCAGGTGAGGCAAGCCTGTTATTAAGGCAATCCGGGCAGAGTTATGACTACAGATGGACCAACCTGTCAGGAAGAAAACCGAAATCCACAGCACCGGCTGCCTGCCATGTGGCCAAGATTTCCTTTCCCATGCTGTTTTTTTGTCCAACTAGTATATCTGGGCAGTGACATGGCCTTAAGGCTTTGTGGTAAAAGCACCTGATAGTAAAAATAATAACAATTTTAAAATGTCATTGAGTGAGCCGCATGCAGTATTACAGTCCTCACCCTCTTGCTCGTTAATTATGATGGGATGTTCTAACTTGAGAGAATTTTCTTCTTCTTCTTTTTTTTTTTTTTTTTGGTGAGGAAGATTGGCCCTGAGCTAACATCTGTTGCCAATCTTCCTCCACTTTGTATGTGGGGTGTTGCCACAGCATGGCTTGATGAGCGGTGCATAGGTCCACACCTGGGATCTGAACCTGTGAAACCTGGGCCACTGAAGCAGAGTGTGCAAACTTAACCACTACACCACTGGGCTGGCCCCAAGAGAATCTTTTTATAACAAAGGGAGACATATTTATTGGAGAAAACTTAGAAACTCCATGTAAATATTCAGAAGAAAATTATAATCATACATAATCCCTTCACCCATACATAACAAATCCTAACATTTTATTGTGCAACTCTCCAAACTTTCTTCTATGCATATATACATGTTTGTTTCTTATAAAAAAAATAGAATCATGATGCACAGAGTCTTTTGTTACTTGCTTTCTTCACTCAGTCAAATATGCATCTTTCCATGTCAATGCAAAAATTCTCCTACAGCATCATTCTTTATGTCTGCAGGGTACTCCATTGTATGGTACTGGTAATCTCATTAGTTATTTAATCAACTTCCTATTGTTATACATTTAGTTGCTTTCAAATATGAAATATTATAAATGCTATACTAAACATCCTTATTCACGTATCTTCCCAAACTTGTCTGATTATATCCTTCAGTTCCTCCTTGAATAGGAATGGTTGGATCAAGGAGTTTTCTAGTATTTATGGGTTTTGATATATATTGCTAAATGGCCTTGCCCTTCAGGTAAGTTGTACTATTTACATCTCTACCTCCATTGTATAAATGTTCCCTTTTCCTCTCATCCTCACCTGCAATTGTTTTTATCCTGCTATCTAACAAGTTGAACAGTGATGTAAAGAAGAGTGATTTGTTTTATTTTTGGTTTCTTGAATATTTAGTGAGGCTGAGTATCATTTCACATGTATATTAACTTCCTAGGTCTACTGTAACGAGGTACGACCCACTGGGTGGCTTAAACAGCAGAAATGTATGGTTTCACAGTTCTGGGGGCTGGAAGCCGGAAATTAAGGTGTTGGTAGGGTCACGGGCCACACTCCCTCTGAAGGTTGTAGTGAAGGGCCTGTTCCAGGCCTCTCTCCCAGCTCCTGGTAGCCTCAAGCGTTCCTTGGTTTGGAGATGGCTGTCTTCTCCTCGGATCTCTTCGCACGTTCCTTCCTCTGTGCATGTCTGTCTCTGCGTCCAAATTTCCCCTTTTTATAAGGATACTGGTCCTATTGGATTAGGACCCACCCTAATGACCTCATCTTAACTTAATTATTTCTGTAAAGACCCTATTTCCAAATAAGGTCAAATTCCCAGGCTCAGAGGATTAGGACTTCAACTTATCTTTTTAGGGAGACACAACTCCATCCAGAACAACGTCTTTACTAGGCTTTTGTACTTTTTCCTTTGGTGAATTGCTCACTTTTCTATTGAGTTGTTCGTCTTTTTCTTCGGTGGGTAGGAGCACTTTATTAGTAATCCTTTATCTGTCACATACGTTATAAAGGTTTTCCCAGTTTGTGGGAAACAAGAGTTTTTCAATTGTTTATGCATTCATCTTTTTCTATTCCTTATTTTGATGTCATATTTAGAACCATTCTACCTCAAGATTACAAAAATAGTTTGCCTGTGTTTCTTCTAATACTTTTTGGGTTTATTTTGAAAATTTAAATCTGGAGCTTATTTTGACATGGGACCCGGGTCACTTTTTTCCCAAATGGCTGGCCAGTTGCTCTCCTACATTTATGGACTCACTCCTCTTTTTCCCCAGTGACTTGAAGCCATCATTATCTTTTATTAAATTCGTACATATACTTGGATCTGTTTCTGGGCTCTTTATTCTGTTCCATTTTCCTGTCTGTCTTTAATAATACATTTATTGTTATAACTTAAGTTATAACACTATAGCTTTATATAACTATATTTATTTATAATTTTATTTATATAAAATTATAAAGTTATTATAGCTTTATAATACATTTTAATATTTGAGGTAAATATTCTTTATACTATTCAAGGAGAACTTTCTATCTTTAATTTGTTAGGTAATCTTACCAAAAAATATTTTTATCAAATGCCTTTGTGATATATCCCTAGATAGTGATAGCATTTTTCTCATTTGTTCATTTATTCAGCAAATATCCTTTGAACACCTGCTATGTACCAGGTCCTGAACTATGTGCAGGATACAAGGACGAGCAAAACGGAATGGTCCCTGCCCTCGTGAAGCTTATCAGAGTCTACTCGAGGACACAGATATTAAGCAAATAACCACAAAACGAATGTAGCAGTACAACCACAGCAGGTGCTAGGAAGCAAAGAGTTACAGTACTCAGTGTGTGGCCCATGGACCAGCAGCAAAGGCTTTACCTGGGAGCTTGTCAGAAACAAAGACTCTCCAGCCCCTCCAGACCTCCCGAATCAGGGTCTGCCTGTTAAGAGAATCTCCTAGTGCTTCATACGCACAGTGCAGTTTGAGAGACACAGGAGTTGGGAGGATTTGACTGATTCGAGTTGTAAAGAAAGGTTCCTAGAGGAAGCAACGAGCAAACTTAGCTCTGAAAGGAGAGGAGGCATTAACCAAGTCAAAAAGAGAGGGAAGAGAGTTGCAAGTAGAGGGAACAGCATGTGCAGAGCCCCTGTGATGGATGGAAGTGCAGTGCATCTGAAGAACGAAACAGGGCAATGAGACTGGACCACAGAGCTCCAGGGAGAGCCCTGAGGGGGAAGACCCTGTAGAAAGAGGGGAGGCCGGACATACAGGGCCTTGTGTACTAAGGAGATATGTCTTTTTTTTTTTTCCTGAGGAAGATTAGCCCGGAGCTAAAAGCTGCTACCAATCCTCCTCTTTTCTTTTTTTTTTTTTCTTTTTTTGCTGAGGAAGACTCTGGCTCTGAGCGAACATCCATGCCCATCTTCCTCTACTTTATATGTGGGACGCCTGCCACAGCATGGCTTACCAAGTGGTGCCATGTCCACACCCAGGGTCCGAACCGGCGAACCCCAGGCCACCAAAGCAGAATGGGCAAACTTAACCGCTGCGGCCACCAGGCCAGCCCCAACGAGATATGTCTTTACATTAAAAGTAATCAGAAGCCATGGTTGCGTTTTAAGCATGAGCACAACTTGATTATATGCTGCCTTTGGCCTGTAGATGTGATGAAATGAATAATATACACTAATAGGCTTCTTCCTATTGAACCATATCAGCATTCCTGGAATAAACCTTACCTGAACACAGCATTTATTCTTTAAATATACTCCTGGATTTTATTTAGAACTATTCCACTTAGTATTTTTGCATCCACATTCATTCATTAAATTAGTCTATAGTTTTTTTTGTTTGCTTGTTTGGGGGATGTTTTGTTCTCTTTTTGTCTCAGAATCATGCTAGTTTTGTAAAATAGCATAAAATTCTCTGCTATCCAACAGTTTATCTATCCTGGGAATTCTTTTCTTTGAAGACTTGAAAGAACTCACCTATGCAAGAAGCTTCTTGAACATATATTGATAATTTATATTATCCTAAAAAAGAATTTCATCAAGGTTTTAAAACATGTTAGCATAGCATTATGCATAATATTCTCCTAATAACTTTTGTTCTCCATGATATCTATGTTAAAATTTCTTTTTTGATTACTCATTTTATCTGTTTATCTTTATTGGCCTAGCTGTGGTGTCTATATTATTATTGTTTTGCTTTTAATAATAATGTGTTGAATTTATGGTAGTGCCTATGTTTTTTAACTCTATCCAGCAACCCTCTCTCCCCTTTTCTGGTGAGAGACCCTTCAGCCTTGACCACAGGGCCTCCCTATAGAAGCCCTTTCCTTATAGGGGCTCCTTATGGATGCATGTCCCCAGGTTTACACAGGGCTCGTGTGTGAAGTTGAGTAAATCACGGTGCCTCAGCCACCTCATGACAGCCACTGGGCCAGGGTTTCCATGGCACCCAACCAGCTAATCAAAGTTCTTTCCCAGAGTTTTTCTTACAAGAGCTGCCAATCAGCCTCCTTTTCCTCCCTGGTTACAAGCTGGAAGGATGTAACCCTCACGTTGCCTAAATCCATGTTCTCCTCCATGTTGTGGATAGAACAGAGCCAACATACACAGAGATGCAGAAACGAGAAACAGAAAGTGCGTGGACAGCTCTAGGGTCCTTAGATTCCAGGTGAAGCCCGCTCAGTCTCTGCTCTTTCTTTGATTTGATGACATAAACCAATAAATTCCCTTGTTGACTTAAGCTAATCAGAGCTGGGTTTATCACAGATGGGACTTAACATTTCCTCAAAGGTCTGAAAGAATTTCAGTGTCTTTTTATCTTGGATTCGCTTTCTCTGCTATTAATATTGCAATCCCTGATTTGTTTGTTTGCCTTCGCCAGGCTGCCTTTTCTTTCTTTTTTTCGTTTCTTTTTTTTTTTTAAGATTTTATTTTTCCTTTTTCTCCCCAAAGCCCCCCGGTACATAGTTGTGCATTTTTAGTTGTGGGTCCTTCTAGTTGTGACATGTGGGATGCTGCCTCAGCGTGGCTTAATGAGTGGTGCCATGTCCGCGCTCAGGATCTGAACTGGCGAAATCTGGGCGGCCAAAGCAGAGACCCTGAACTTAACCACTAGGCCACAGGGCTGGCGCACAGGCTGCCTTTTTATCTGTAGCTTTGCTGAGTTGCTCTGTTTTCAGGGAGTCTCTCGACAAGGGCTGCTCTTTGCTGCACATGCACCACCAGAAGGGCCTCACACCAGAAGTGCTCCCGGTGAAAGGTGAATGTGGACTTCCAGGAACTTGGTTAGTTTGTGTCCTGCCCTCAGTGTCCAGCTAAACTCACTCTGCCTCACCACATGACTGCACCATGTAGAAGCTCCTCTGGCCATCTATCTTCTCTGGCATTTTCATTACCATACCACTCAGGGTTTCCAGGCCCTGACTCAGCTTCTTTCTGCTCCTTTTTCCCAAACTTTTTCACAGTGCCCACCAGAACTCATTCTGTGTATAGCAAATCTTCCCATATTGTCAACTTCTTTACTAAATATTTCCTTCATCTTGCCTTAACTGAAATCTAGGTTTTCCCCAGGAAGTCTCCTCTTCTACAATACTTTTCTTTTGAGGAAGATTAGCCCTGAGCTAACTCCTGCCAATCCTCCTCTTTTTGCTGAGGAAGACTGGCCCTGAGCTCACATCCGTGCCCATCTTCCCCTACTTTATATGTGGGACACCTACCACAGCATGGCTTGCCAAGCGGTGCCATGTCCGCACCCAAGATTCGAACCGGTGGACCCCAGGCCACTGAAGCAGAACGTGCGCACTTAACCGCTGAGCCACCAGGCCAGCCCCTACAATATTTTTAGATTCTACACACCCCCATTCCATTCCTAAGCATTTTTTCCTTGTTTCTTCACTTTGCTGCTTTCCTTTTTATTCATGCACTCATCAGGCAGCTTCATTTTTATTTCTGTCTATGATCCCATTATCTTCATCTTTTTTTCCATTTCCTGGAAACCACATTTTCTTGACTTTTATCTAAAGAATAATGCAGATGTTATCTGAAACCTTCTTTTGTTTCCTGCCATAAATCTTTTTCAAAGGTGTTTTTTCCTCTACTTATTCTGTGTCATAGTCTTTCTTACAGGGCACAGAATTTTTTATAGATCTCTCGGGGTTTTCTTCCCCTCAGTTTACTCATTCCTAAAACGTAACAGCTTTATCCAAGAAATAAACTGGGTGGGCGAGTTCTTTTTAGCTTCCCTTACTCTCCATTTCTAGGCAAGATCTCTTGCATCTCAGATGGAAGAATGCAGTGCCTGTTCAGTGATCAAGGTGTCCAAGGCCATGGGGAACCATGAGAGACGAACTCTTTCATTGCAAGCGTCTTCTACACTTTTAGTGAGGTTGCTGTACAATGTGACACCTGGTTGCTCTTCAATCCTGCTTAACATCCATAACAAATCTTGCAACTTCCATTGTGGCAGCAGCCACAGCCAGATCATAGAGAGACAGCCCACCAGGTCTTCCTTACCCACTCCTCTCACACCCAGCCTGATTTCACCATGCTGATACCCTTGTACCCATGAAGAACTTTGCTGACACTAAACTGCCCCCTCCTCAAAAACCGCTAACGGCTTGCTGCCGTGTTACACCCTCCTGAGTCTCAATACCCCACTATCACCACTGCCCTTGAACCCCACTGATCCTCAGGGACCACAGGAACTCCTGTCAAGAAGCATGAAGGCATGACGGTTAAGGGTGTGGCCCCCAGAGCCAGATAGCCTGGGTGTGAATTCTGGCTTTGATACTCCCCACCTTGCACAAGTTACTTCACTTCCCTGTTTCCTCATCTGTAAAATGGGAATAATAATACCTACCCCATAATATTAGAATGAGGATTAAATGAGTAGCTATCTAAATGAATAGATATTCTAGGACTAGAATAATGGCTAGCACACAGTCAACTAGATATTTGTAAATAAATTAATTAAAATCTCACCACCACCAGACCTACTTCCTCTCTTTTCCAGATTGATCATGGGGTCCATTTATTTTCTTTATTTATTTTCCTTTTAATTTTTTTTATATGAAATATTTCAGGCACACAGGAAAGTACACACAGACACTGATACAGCAAACACTGATGTACCTATCATACGGACTAATTTTTAAAACATTTGTATAGCAGAAAGAAAAGAAAAATGTTATTCTAAGAGTTTGCAGCAGAATTCCTCCTGAGGAGAAATGGTTCTATTATTTAACTGAGGTATACAAGTGAAGCTCCCAGGAGTCGGGCTCAACAGCCAGAGAAAAACAACCATGGAGGGCTGGGGGATGAGATAGACAGGAGGAGACAGTAGGAGTGGGAGAAAGAGGAGCCAAAACTCAGGGCAGGTAGGATGTTCAACTTCTCCACTGAGGGCATGAGAGGCTGAAGATTTAGAACCACACTATCCCATGTTCAAGGTAAAGTTGTTTGCTGTGCTGTGATGCTGTGTTACTTCTCCTGTGGCCTCAAACTTTTGGTCAACAATTGCCACCCACACAAGCTCCACTGTGTCCATGGTACTGAGAGAGAGTGTAGGAATCAGAGTGGATTCTAGTGTAGCATGACAGGGTTCAGAAATGGCAGAGGAGGGGCTGGCCCGGTGGCACAGCAAAGTTGATATGTTCTGCTTTGGCGGCCCAGGGTTCACCAGTTCAGATCCTGGGTGCGGACCTACACACTACTTGTCAAGCCATGCTGTAGCAGGCGTCCAACATATAAAGTAAAGGAAGGCAGGCATGGATGTCAGCTCAGGGCCAGTCTTCCTCAGCAAAAAGAGGAGGATTGGCAGCAGATGTTAGCTCAGGGCTAATCTTCCTCAAAAAGAAAAGAAAAGAAATGGCAGAGGAGATGTGGCAGGGGGAGAGAACTATAGAGTCCTTCATCAGAAAATGAAATGTTTCCTCCTAAATCTTGCCTAGAGAATCTGATCATCTTAGCTCAGGCGACAGAGTCTGGTAACTGCCAGTTGGAATGCATTTATTACGCTCTAAATTCTTCATACACTAACTGAGCCTCCTTATCCACAATAAGCCACCCAGGAAGCCAGCCTGCTATAAGTCAGACTTGCGGGAAGCCAGATGGGTGTCTCTAGGGACAATCCAGGAAGCGAAACAGTAACTTCAGTAACAATCAGCCCCAAATGGCCAGGACTTGTTCAATAACTGACAGCTTCCCTAATTTTTGTCCCCATTTCATACTCAGGGCCAACCAGAGAAAGCCAAATATGTTCCTCTAACCAATCCCATAGGATGCCCCATTTCTAGTGAGCCGGCCTGCAGCTTCCCCAGGCCAACAGCCTCCAGTCAGGACATACCTGAAGCCTTCCCTCTTTCCTCTATAAAGCTTTCCCACTCCTCTGCCTGCCTTTGAGTCTCTACCAAAACACAAGAGATGGGGCTGATGGCCTTGCTATATCAAGTTCAGAATAAATAGCCTTTGCTTTCCTCATTCAGTTGGTCTTCATTTATTCCCCAGGGATGACCACTCCACATGATGTCTACATCCCCAGGTTACAGGGGGCCTAAGGTGCCATCAGGATACGGTAGCTCCAGTGGAGTAATGATGAGGGACAAAAAGGTATCGGAAATCTGGTGCTGAAATACACTCAAGGCTCATGTACATACGACCTGCCTGTACTTCGGGCAACTCTTTGGATACCCATGACTAGTTCCTTCCTTTTTCCTTACTCACCACATACCTAACATACACAGCCATCCTTTTGTGGTTGTCCAGGTGTAATATCTTATCTCTTTCATGCCTGCCGTCACATATATTTTAGCTTTATCATCCCTGTGTACAAATGATGGAGAAACCCAGCCTTGGCCACATCCTGTGCCTCACTCCTATGAGGGATGCACAGTTCTGCTCTGGGTAGCTTGAGGTCCTCTCAGGCTAGCACAGGTGAGCCAAGGGCATTTGCTTTCCATATCTTGCCCCTCCATTAAGAATGTGCTCATCTATCCCCCAGCTAAGCAACTCTCCATGCTTCTAACAGGGAGGAGAGAAAGTCACACTGATTATCTTTCTCATTATTACCAAAATTACCTCAAGTCAGGAGAAGAAATACATCCCACTTTGTCTGGTGTTCAGCTGGAGCCACCCCGGAAGTCTGCTAAGAGTTTGGGTGGAACCTGATGGTCCTGCCTCCTGACCTTGAATTCTTGACCAGGAGCCACAGGCTACAGCTGGAACTGCAAAGTCCAGTGGGGCTGCTGGTAGGGTGGCAGCCCCTCCCTCACTCCCTGCCTTCAGCACCTCTCCCCCACTTCAGCACTGACCTCCCAAATGGCAACTCCCCCTCCCAGCCCACGGCTCTCCCCTACACCCGACTAAGTTATATTGATTTAATGACACAAATAAGTATACAGATCTTGTTTTTAAAAGTTGAAGGCAAACATTTTCATTTCTCTAGGATTAAATGACTCACAGTGCTCCTGGGTCAGATGAGGAATGAGCTGCTTGTGCTTGCCCTGTCAGATCTGAGATGTCTAGACTTCATGTGAGGTGCCACTGACATTCTAATACCACCAGGAGAAACCACTTCGAGCTACTTGCATCACTCTTCTTGGTGAACTCAGATGTATTTTTAATGTTTGCGCTGCATGGTGTTTACAGCAGATAAAGTATTCAGTGTTTACAGTGAATGAAATCAGTCTTTGGTAACTCCGTGGATTGCTTCTTAGAACTTCTCCCCTAATCCCTGGTCTTCTCATGAGCCAATGTCCTCATTTTGTCCTCTAACTGCCCACTATTTTCATGGCTTATCCTCTCCATACCCACCACCTCCACCAGTCTTGAAAAATCTCAGACTGGATCGCTCCTCCACTCTTACTCTTCAAAATTTGGCAGCCAGATATGCTTTCCAATTGGCAAGAGACTCTGAGTCTCTTTGGCAAAGGGTGTCATAGAGAGTAAAGTTGGTGAAAGCCACAGAGACGGTCTGATCTGATCCTTCTCATTTTACAGATAAAGAAACTGAGTCCTAGAGAAGAGAGGCCTAAGGCCAGCACAAACAGTAAGACTTCAACCGAAGTTCCCCAAATGAGCCTTCACTGCAATGAGAAACAGAGCCCTCTGGCTTAGGAACACATGCGACAGGCCTCAGGTCTCCTCCTCCAGGCTGAAGTGAACATTACCCCACAAGAGGCCTTCCTAACCAGGGCTCCTCAGCACTTCTGCACCCAAAACCTGGCCCACGGCAGGCTGCACAGATTATTATTATTATCACTGTCATTGTTGCTTTCACTATGACAACCACATTAATAAGAATGGGAAAGAGGGAAATATAGGATTCCCAACAACAATAATTATTATTTACCTCACACCTCAAAGACATTAACTCATGGCCTGCCACCACACCCCTGAGAGTTAATAGTACTGTCCACGACTAGTAGAAGGGAGAAGGAAGGAAGCAAAAGGGAGGAGCGGCTCTGTCCGTGAATTAGCTGAAAGACAGATTGTCAGAGGTAGGCTAAGAACACAGACGAGTTTGATGCTCAGCCCAAGATGAAATCTGTAGACCTGTTTTCAATAGAACCTAAATCTGTGACCTGCACAATACTTCAGCACAGGACTTTCCAAACTCTTTTGATCATTTCCCAAAGTAAAAAGTATGATTTCACATTTATACTTATGCATATATATTATATAAAACAGAAACAAAAGCTTTCACAAAACAGTCCTTAACCCTTACTTCGTACCATGCATTCTGATATCTTCTCTCTCATTCTAGTCTATTCTATTTTGTTCTTTAAAGTGCTGGTTGCAATACCCTAAATGTATTTCACTACTCGTTAATGAGTTGTCACCCACGGTTTGAAAAATATATATTCAGAGGGAAGATGAAAGAGCAGTCCTAAAGGAGAAGGGCTGGATGACATTATTCTCCAAGAAAGCAGGAAGAAATGAAGTTATGGATAGAAGTAGAATAAAATGTGTAGAGAATCAAATTTGTGAGATTAAGATACTGTATAACAGCAACAGTATACATACAGAATTTTTGCCCAAAATGTTTAACCTGAATCTAATCATGCTGACACAATCAGACAAGTCCTGATTGTGGAACATCCCACAAGACAACAAGCCCGGCAGTCTTCAAAAATCTCATTGTCATAAAAGACAAGAAAAGGTGAGAGATTATTCTAGATTAAGGACTACCAAAGGGACATGACATACATGCAGTATGTGGTCCTTAATTGGATTCTGGCTGGAGAAAGAAAATAATAAAACAACTCAGCCACAAAGTACATTACGACGACAATGAGGCAAATTTGAATGTGATCTCATATTAGATGATGCCATGGGGTCATGTTAAGTATCTTGGGTGTGATAACGGTATTGTGTCATGCAAGATGAGGCGTTCGTTCTTGGAGGTGCCTACTGAAGTATTTAGGGAAGAAGAGTCATATTGTCTCAAACTTACCTTAAATGGTCAGAAAAGAGAATATACGTATAGAAAGAGTAAGTAAATGTAGACGAATGTTAACAATTAGTGACTGTAAGAGAATGCTACATAAGTAGGTGGTTATTGTCCTATTCTTTCCATTTATCTGTAAGTTTGAAATTTTTCAAAATAAAAGGGGGAAATGGAAAAAAACATAGATTTTAATAAAGTAATTTACTGCATTTAAACTCTAATGTTGCAAAGGACGTTCAAATGGTGTTTTGTAAACATTTTTTAAAAGATATAATAGGGCTGAATCCGCTCACTTATGCCCCACTCCCACACCACATCCCCTTGACGCCATTAACAAAATAGGACAATTCAAATCAATAAGAATTTACCAGGTACACCTGACCAGCACCCTGCAAGGCCAAGGTGCTGTGAGAAATGCTTAAGTTGACAAAAGCCATTTATACAATTTTAGACTACTGAGGCCAGTAGCAGCAGGGTAGAATGGGTGTGTTTGGGAGTCTATCAGATTTCATCTGAGTCCCATTTCCACTGTGTTTTAGCTATGTGACCTTAGACAATTTATTTGACCTCTAAAACCATTTCCTGGACAGTGTGGAATTTAACCCGAGCCCAGTGATCCCAGAAAACAGTGAAGACTAAAAAATCCCCCCACCCCTTGTGTTCCAGAACAGCTTACTGCAAGGAGCCACGCTTCCCCATAAGACTGTTAGGAGATTCACAGACACCTTCCTTATTTACTTACGACAAGGCCAGACACAGAGACTCCAAATCCCCACCCTTTGCCTTGGAAATGATTAGCTGAACTTCTTGTCCCTATTGATCAATGGGAACAAGATGCTTGTTAAAGAAACTTTTCATTAAGCTTTTCTCCTTTCTCCAGACCTCTGAACTCTGGCCCCCTCTCAGCCTGAGCCAGCACGCAGCCCCCTGAGAGGGTCCCTCCCAGAAAGTAGGCTGGCCTCAGGGTAAAATGGTCTCTGATCTACTAGCTGGTCTCGCCATCCTTTCATCCCACCTCCCACACCTGGTTCTTTCTAGCTTTGTTTACCGCTCTATAAAATGAAAATTCTGTTTCCCTAACTCTCCGGGGGTTTGCAGATCTTTTGGTCACAGTGAGCTCCCTATTACAGTAGTCCCCTTCCCCTGTAAAGTAGTCCCCCTCCCACTATTGCAATAATCATTTTGAATTAAAGTTTCTCCTTACTAAGTCTGGATTTGTTTTTTTATTTGACACTCCTCTGTTGTGAGGATAACAGTAACATGCACAACGCTCTGGAGAGGGTTAGAGGTAGTATCCTTAATGCGCCTAGTATGTCTGGCACACAAACGGAAGCTGCTGTTATTAGCATTGAAGGCAACATCCTGGATGAGAAAGATGAGGCCCCACTCAGCCCCAAGCTTGGGTCCAGCTCCAGGGCCTGTCCTTCTTACCATTATGGCTTCAGGTGAGCAGGGCCCAGAGGATGGGGGAAGGGGTGTTCAGACCATGTCATTTCAGAGGTTTATGGAAAATACTGGGCTGAGAGTCAGAAAAATCTATTTCTTCTTTCTTTTTTGACACTCACCTACTGTGTGACCATATGAAACTCCTTTGTCTTTTCAGGACCCAGTTTCATAAGACGGTTGGTTTAGATCAAGAGTTTTCAGACTGTTCCCCATAGCGTCCTAGGGCTCCACAGAGAGGCCTTCAGGGTTCCAAAAGATATCTGAGAATTCTAATTTTTAAAATATTTTAGGGGCCGGCCCAGTGGTGCAGCAATTAAATGCACAGGTTCCACTTCGGCGGCCCGGGGTCCGCCGGTTCAGATCCTAGGTGTGGACATGGCACTGCTTGGCACACCATGCTGTGGCAGGCGTCCCACATATAAAGCAGAGGAAGATGGGCACAGATGTGAGCTCAGAGCCAGTCTTCCTCAGCAAAAAGAGGAGGATTGACAGCAGACGTTAGCTCAGGGATGATCTTCCTCAAAAAAAATATATATATATATTTAAAATACTTGTTCAGCTATCCTTTGAAAAACACCCACTCAAATATATCATACGCCCTGTTTTAGCCCACAGGACAGCACTAGGGCATTGTCTTGTGTCACCAGGTTAACTTAGTTTAGCCCAGGCTCAATCATGTTCAATGATTTGATTCATACTAATAATTCTTCGTATTGAAAAGAGATTTTCCTCTGAGAACCCAAAAGTACTCTGTCCTGCTTATTTCCCTGAAACCAGCTAATGACTATAAATTTGCCTCTCCTTTGTTTTGTTTTGTTTTTCAAGGTTAGGAAACTGAGGCCCAGAGATAGGAAAGGTCTCAGATAGAGGCATCTAGCTGGGGGTCCACAGGATTGGGAACCACTTTCAGCCAGGTCCCAACCATATTATCCCCACCCCCTCCCGGTCCCTTCTCCTTCTGTGATTCTAGTTAAAGTTATTTCTCCATAAAGGGCTTAATTTTGCTCCATCTTTTCCAAAAGCCCTTCACCAAGTTACCCAAGGCCATCGCCAGCACAGGGAGGAGGTCAGAGGCCACACCACCCACAAGGCAAACTTGGAAGGGGAGGAAATTTACAGAAAGGCAAGATACAGCCTTCCATTCATTAATTTCTTCAGTAAACATTCCCTGATTACTTGTGGTCTTGTACTGTAATTGGTGTTAAGGAAGATGCAAAGAACAGTACAGCATTTTTAAAAGGCTCAATTCTAGTGAGCGGGGCTGGGGAGGGTGACAAAAAAGAAAACAAATAATTACTTTACTGAAGAGTCTCAAGAGCCAGATTAACCGTGTTTTGTCTGGGCCCATGGTATTTGAAAAAAAAAAATTGAGAATGTTGTTCTTCAGTCTATCACACTTCCCATCACTCTGCAGATATAGGTACTGACACCAGACCAGCTTCACTCATTGGTACTGCCTCCAGGACCCAAAAAGCAGGTGAGTTGGAGATCCCTGCTTTCCAACGGGATAAAAAGGATATTGTGATGGAAGAAGATGGCAGAAAACCCAAAGTACTAGAGGAGCATACAGGAGGAGGCACCAGCTGGGCAGCATCTGAGCCAAGTTTTAAGTAGAAGCCCACAGGGCAGAGAAGAGAGGTGGAGAAGGGCATCCCAGACAGAGGGCACAGCACGTGCAGTGGACCAGGGGCCTGGAAAGAGACGATGACACATTTAGGAGACTATAAGTGGTTGGGCACAGCTGGCACATGGTAAGGAGGGGAGAGATGATATTGGAAGGGTAGGTTACAGGCAGATCCTGACAGACCTGCTGGTCCATCCTAGGAGTTAGGACTTTCCTCTGTATGCCGGGGGGCACTTTGAGCAGACACTGGACAAGGGAGAACTATAAATAATTCCACACTGATATTGTAGAAAGCTCACCAAAGTGTGGAGGGCAGACTGCCGCAGGGAGGACTGGGTAAGGGACTTTTATTACAACAGCCTTGGAAGGATGAGGGGTGCTGAACCAAGACAGTGGCTAACGTCATTCAAGCCACACAGCTGGTGCTGGTGCCCTGCAACAGAGAACTAGAGCTCACAATTTCTTAGTCACTGTGAATGCCCACACAGCTAGGTGGTGGTTGTCGTTTTTTAATAGATTCTTCATCTAAGGAACACACGCATAGCTGGTATAAATCTCAATCCACAAACTCAGATCTACAAGCAATGCAACTTTGTTCTTCTAAGACCAAAGAATCTCTAATGTGAGCGCCTGTCTGCCGGGTGGCAGAGATGCAATCTCAGTCAATGTGGGGGCCCATCCCAGAGCTGCATCTAAATAAGAAGATGTCTGCTGGAAGGGGGAGTTGTATCATCTGTCCACACTCGTATCTGCAAGGGAACAAGGCCTCCATCTTCAGCTCACACTAAGTGCTGCGGAGTCATCCCTCTTCCCAGACACAAGATCTGTCCAGGCCAGCTCTGTCTCTCCGTTCCTTCTGGGCTCTGTGCTTCTCTCCACTGCTCAGAGATCATTAGGTATCTCCCATCTGCGCCACGGGAAAGAGAAACTCCCAGGCTGTCTCAGGCCCTGTCTGGTTCCATGCCACTCTGGGGCAGCTCCTACTCACACTGAGCTCTGGGAAACCTGTGGGGCTGCCCAAGACCCTCTCCACCTAGACCCACCATGAGGCCATCAGCTCTCTGGAGTCGGGTCACCTCCCTGGGGCTCTATGAAGTTAGACATGCCCCCTTTGCTCTTGGATTGCTCAACCATCAGGGGGTTCTGCCAGCCCCCACCACAAGACTCATTCAAATCTTTAAACTGTATTATAATTTCAGTCGTCTACTTAAAATTGATCGCTAGCCACAGGCTATGTTTCCCCTTATTTGTACATAGTGACAGGGAAATATTCATAATTGTAAAAGGAAGATACCAAAGTATATATATTTTATTACCACAATTTTTTTTAAAAAATCCACATGGGAAAAAGGACTGGAAAGAAATAAATCAAGATCATGTGGATGAGGGTGTGGCCCCTGGGGATAGCAGAGCAACTAGAACTAGACTGGAGTTATGGAGTTGCCCTATGAGCCCTAGACTGCTTACCTTCAAATGACATATGAGAAATAAATGTTTATCCTGTTTAAACCAAAAAAATAAAAATAAAAATGCCAATAGTGATATTTAAAATAGTGGAATAGTATTCTGGATTTTAAGTTTTTTATTTATCTATTTATTATTGCTTTTCTCTAGTTTCCAAATATTTAAAGTTAATTACTTTTATAGTGAAATAAATAAATGCGTCAGGGCCAGCCCAGTGGCGCAGCGGTTAAGTGTACACGTTCTGCTTCAGCGGCCCAGGGTTTGCTGGTTCGGATCCCGGGTGCAGACAGGGCACCAATTGGCACACCATGCTGTGGTAGGTGTCCCGCGTATAAAGTACAAGAAGACGGGCATGGATGTTAGTTCAGGGCCAGTCTTCCTCAGCAAAAAGAGGAGGATTGGCAGCAGCTAGCTCAGGGCTAATCTTCCTCAAAAAAAAAAAAAGGCTTGATTTATTAGAGAACCTTTTACTGAGGGGTTAATATGTATCAGACACTAAGCAAAGAATTGAAGAAGAACAATGAAAAAGACAGACATGTCCCTGTCCTCATAGAGGTTTTAACCTAGAAAGGAAAATAAACATGAGAGAAGTAACAAGCAGTAGAGATGAGCACTGTCACAGACAAGTGCAGGATGCTAAGCAAATACATGACAGAGGATCATTTGGGATGGGGAGTGTGGCAGTCAGAAAAGTCTTTTTTGAGGCCATAAAGGAAGTTTCAACAAATTTCAAAAGACTGCAAATATGCAGAGTATGTTCGCTGACCATAATGCAGTCATGTCTGCAATTAATAACAATAAATTACCTAGAAAATACCCACATGTTTGGAAATTTAGAGATACATTTCTAAATAACCCATGGATCAAAAAAGATTTCATAATAGAAATTAGGAAATGTTTGAACAAAAATACTACATATCAAAATTTGTGGGGGGCCGGCCCCATGGCCAAGTGGTTAAGTTTGGAACATTCCCCTTCAGGAGCCCAGGTTCGCTTCCTGGGCATGGACATACACCACTCGTTGGTGGCCATGCTATGGCAGCGACCCACATACAAAATAGAGAAAATTGGCACAGATGTTAGCTAAGGGCGAATCTTCCTCAGCAAAAACAAAAAACTTGTGAGAGTAGCTAAAGCAGTATAACAGGGACGTTTAAAGCCTTAAAATGCATACATTTGGAAGAAGAAAGGTTGAATAAAAATAAATACATATAATTTTTTAACACCTCAAGAACACCTTCATGACCTTGGAGTTGAGAAAGATTTTTTAAACAAGACACAAAAGAAACTGACTATAAAGGAAAAAAATTGTAAATAGGACTACATGTAGATTAAGGACTTCTTTCATCAATAGATACTATTTTACAAGTGAAAAGGCAAGTCACCAAGTAGGAGAAAATATTTGTAACATCTATGACTGACAAAGAGCTCATTACAGGAGTATACAAATCTATTCTACAAACCACTAAGTAAAAGATGAGTCACTAGGAAGACGAGCAAAAGATTTAAACAGGGTTAACTGCAGTAGCCCAAGCCAATAATAAAATATGAATAATGATGGTGGCTCTGTCTAGCATGATAACAATAGGCTAGAGAGATGTGAATAAATTCAAGAGATATTTACATGCTAGGATATTTATAATCATGAAACATTTGCTTTATTTTATATTTAATAATATAAATATATATAAAACAACCATTCAACCAAAACTTCAAATGTATTTTAATAAAATTTTTTGTGACTTCCAAAAAGTTGAATTCCTCATTCTGCAGAAGATGGTGTTCTTTGCCTGAGAGTTTTCTTTTCCCCCAGCACACTTCCTAATCTACCAAGGAATAGGATGACTAGAAAGTGATAATGTAAGAATTGCTTTTTAAATGATCCGTTGATCCATAAAGGTTCACCCGGAGCTCTTCAACCAAGGTTGGCCATAGCTGGGTTTCTCGCTATCACTCATTGCTAACCTGAGGTTTAGACAAGGCGGCAGCAATGAGCGAACTTCACTTCCTCCTACCATCCCAGGCCTCCGGGACCTCCTCTATCCCCACCCAGGTCTGAATATAAGTAAACAGGACAGAGTGCTGGTCTACCTAGAGCCATCGCTGGTCTCTGGCAGAGTGGCTGGGAGTATTTTGGCCACTGCTGAGCCACCACCAGGGTCTGAGTGTACAGCAGGGCCAGCAGGAGAGGTGGGGGAGGAGTCCAGACTGTGGAACTGACCATCCAGGACCCTGAAAGAGCTCAGACTTGTTTCCAGTGAGTCAGCCAAGGCTGGGGCCAGACAAGATCTCAGATCCTGAAACCTCATTTCCTACTCGCAAAGCACCAGGATAATAACACAAACAGGTATCTGAGCTTCCTGGGTGAGATCAAAGGGCTTCGACCATGACTCCCATTCTAAAGCTAACGCAGTGAGGCACGATTTTTCATCAACACTGTAAGAACCATTCATTTCATATACACAGACTAGCAAGGCTGCATTACTTAAGGACTTTTCAATTCATTTTAGCGTGATTACCTGGGCTCCTACAAGTTAAGACTTGGAAAAATTCAGCCTGACATTTTAGGAGTAAGGGGGAAAAGTGAGGAGCTTCAAATTGTGCTATAAAGAAGAAAGAAAGAACTCTCCATGGAATATGGAGACACAACTATAAACACTGTCGCTCATGACAGAGATTTCCTCCTCCTATAGTCTGGAGTCAGCTTCTCGGGGTTGGAAGTCGAGCTCCATCAAGTCTAGCTTGTAAATGTGCAACCTTTGACAAGTGGCTTCACCTCCCTAGGCCTCTGTTTTCTGCCCTGAGCCGGAGAAAAGTAGATAATAAAGTACTTACCTCATAGGATTGTTGTGGGAATTAAATGAGATAATCCATATAAAGCACTTAAAACTGTGCCTGGCACATTGTAATAACAGCTGGCCTTACCCTGACTCCAGGGCTGCCGGGGGCGCCACTAGTCCAGCTTGAAATGGAAAGGATGTCTGGGACCCTGAACAGTGGTTTTCCGGGAGTTACCAACTCGTGCGCTAGAGAGAACCTGGTGCTTGAAGAACTCTGCTTTCTTTTAAAGGACTTTGGGTTGAGTCAAGCGTCCCACTACCCTCAAAACAGAGTTCTCCCGCCATCTAGTGTCCAATGGCAGCAAATGCCTAAATTCCAGTGTCAGGGCCCCTTTCAACTCACCAGTCTCCTTTTCTATTCGAGGTTCCAAGTCAGCAGAACCACTTGGGTTCCCCAAAGCTCCAAGCTCTGTCACACTCTACTTTGCTCATGGCGGCTCCCCGACCTGGCGTGGCATTCTCTTCACTCTCTTGTGTGCCAGGCAAACACCTGTTCATCATCTCCTCCAAGAAAGCACCTGGACCACTCTCTTCCTTCTTGCCACCTGGGGTCACTTCCATAGCTCTTCCAGCATCGCCTGTGTCTGCCCCCTCCACCTTCGCTGATGCTCCCTATGGACCCCCGTCCATATCACAGTACTCCATGTCTAGCAGGCACCCAATACATGTTTAATAAATAAATGCATAAATTAGTAAAGCTGGGCATGGGGGTGGGGCATTCCAGATAGAACTGTTCCAGAAGCACAGAAACAGCTCGCTGTTGCTCTCAGGTAAATGCTTCATTGTCGATTGAATACCTATAGCCCCTGCATTGCCTTTGAGGCTAATAATTTTCTATTAGAAATAAATGCATATGGGGGCCAGCCCAGTGGTGCAGCCATTAAGTGTGCACGTTCTGCTTTGGCGGCCAGGGGTTCGCTGGTTCGGATCCCGGGTGTGGACACGGCACCGCTTGGCAAGCCATGCTGTGGCAGGTGTCCCACGTATAAAGTAGAGAAAGATGGGCAGAGATGTTAGCTCAGGGCCGGTCTTCCTCAGCAAAAAGAGGAGGATTGGCAGCAGATGTTAGCTCAGGGCTAACCTTCCTCAAAAAAAAAAAAGAAAGAAATGCACAAATATACATCTACCAACAATCCAACAATTCCACTTCTAGATATTTACCCAAGAGAAATGGAAATCTATGTCTACAAAGACTTGCTCAAGGATGTTCAGTCACCACTTTATTCAGAATTGCTAGTAACTGAAAAAGACCCAAATGTCCATCAACAGGGTGTCGATGAAAATAATCCATAACCACTCTATAAATGAAAATTAGGGAGAGTTTATTCTGAGCTAAAATCTGAGGACCATGGCCTGGGGCCTTTCTTCCCGAAGGTAGAAAGGGCACCAAAGAAGTGAGGTACACAGAGTGGTTATATACCCCCAAAGAGGATGCTTTACATATGATTGAAATGTCCCTCCCACAATTGCCCTGTCAGCACAGCACTTGATGGACACAGCAGGTGGTGAGTCTGCTATCTCAGTGGACCTAGCAGGAGGCAAGTCTGTTGTCTCCAGCTGGGCGGTCACAGGTGAGCGCAGCAATCAGTTCCTAGTCTAAGGAAAGATGCTTAATCCTTAAGGAAATGCCAACGTTGGGAGGGGGAGGGAAGTTGCACCTTTATCTCAAGGGCCTTTGTTCTTGCCATAGGGAAGGTCAGAAGCAGATATACAACGCATGTTCAACGGCCATGGTCAGGCCCCTTTGGAAAAACGAGGTCAGGCCGAATTAGGTTTACACCAAATGGCTTCCTCATCTATTCCAATATATCCTATTGCTTGCCATTTCTATTTGTCAAGGGGAATGGAAAAACAAATTGTGGTATAAGGAACCAAGGACACAACTCAATCTCGAAAGCATTATGCTAGGTGAAGCAGCCAGAATGATTATGTACACGTTCTAGAAAGGGGAAATGTAATCTGTAGTGACAAAGCAGATCAGTGGTTGCCTGGGGTCAGAGGTGGGGGAATGGGGGAAGAAAGGGCGGAGATTGGGAAAAGGCAAGATTTGTTAAAATTCCTCAACTATACACCTAAGATCTGGGCATATTCATCTTTATGTTAATTACATTAAAATTTTTTTTAAAGAATTTGAAGGAAAAGAGGGAAAGAGGGACGGAGGGAGGGAGAGGAGGGAGAAAGGCAGTCGTAGTGCTCTCACGGCCGGTTGCCGGGGGAGGTTGACCAACCCTCCGCTGCCCGAGGCGGCTCCGGTGGGGCGCGCACCGCGGCCGCAGGGGTCCGGTTGGGAGCGGGAGCCGGCGGGAGTCCGCGGGAGGGAGGGAGGCCGCGCGGCTGCAGTTGCTCCTCTCGAACGCCAGGCGGCGGCGTGGCCCGGGAAGGGCGGGCCGCGGTGACCTGGGAAGCGGCGGCGAGGGGGCGGGCCGGTGCTCTGGAGTCCATGTGGGCGCCGGCGCGGCGGGGCGCAGTGCGGGGTCGCCATGGCGGAGCTGCAGCAGCTCCGCGTGCAGGAGGCGGTGGACTCCATGGTGAAGAGTCTGGAGAGAGAGAACATCCGGAAGATGCAGGTAGTGGAGCGCGCAGGCCGATGCGAGGGGAGCCCCGGCGGCCCGGGACTCCCGGCCCCTTCCCGCAGCCGCCGCGCGAGGCCCCGGGCCGCTGTCCCCCTCCCCGCAGACCCGGGTCAGGGCGGCCCTGGGGTCGCCGCGGCGTCCTCGGAAGCACGCCTTGCCCACAGACAGAACTTCGGGAGCTGCGACTGAGTGGATGAAATCTGTGCGCAAGGCCGTTTTCCACCCAGGCCGATCCGGGGAAGAGGGCGTCCCCAGACCAGGGTTAGAAAGCCCCTGGTGTGAGGCGTTCGGCCTCCCCTACTTGCCCCTCTTGCGCGGCCCCTTCTGCAGGTGAGCATCCCGAGGCCCAGAAAGAGCACGGCCAAGGTGAAAGACCGGAAAGACGAAGGCGCTCGGCCTCCCAATGGCCAGGTCATGCCCGGTTCTGTTGCACCGAACTCCACTCCACACAGCGCTGGTTCATATGCTGCTCTGCTCTGATCCCCTAAGTGTTTTGTTGGACCTGCCTACCTAGCCAGATTGTGGGTTTCCCTTGTAGTGCTCCTTGAGTCGATTAATGGATCGGTTGTCCCCTGGTGGAATGTAGATTACTAGGTTGCTGACCTCTGAACCCTGTGGTTTTCAGAACTTCGCTTTGTTTGACCACTGCCACCTTCCCCATCCACCCAGCCTTTGATGCAACAAGTGCCAGTGAGCCAGCAGCAAGAAGGCCATGAAACACTCTGCTAGGCACCGAGGATAACTTTCCCTTCGTGGTTTTAAGTTCTGATGTCTATTCTAAGGAGAGGTGCATAGATAGATGCTCCTAGCCTCCCTTGCCCTCCGCGGTCATCTCTGTCACCAGAGGCTTTCCTGCCTAACCTCTCTCTGCCTTCCTTCTACAGGGCCTCATGTTCCGGTGCAGCGCCAGCTGCTGTGAGGACAGCCAGGCGTCCATGCAGCAGGTACACCAGTGCATTGAGCGCTGCCACGCGCCTCTGGCTCAAGCCCAGGCCCTGGTGACCAGCGAGTTGGAGAAGTTCCAGGTGAGGAATATCCCAAAGAGAGGGCTCTAGTCCTTGATGTGGCTCTTTTGCGGGAGATGACAAGCATTTGTTCAAAACTCTTGGTTTTAGCGTCTTGGTTCTTTTAACATTTGTGACCGTCCTGTGGCCAACCAATCTTCACAAGGGTTTGACATTTTGGAAAAAGTGCCAGAGATTGAGTGCTGTATTTCCCATAGAAACAAAGATGTAAAAGGGAGTCACCAAGGGAGTTCGTGACCAAGAACTTAGGCTTTTTTTCCCCACAGACATCAAATATATGTATACTGTATAGTATAAAGTTTCTGAAGCATAATAATTCATTCTTACAACAGCCGAATCCCCAGGAAAGTGGAATAGGATCATCTTTAAAAGGTGCAGATTAGAGCAAGATCCTACCATCATTTGTGGACTTACACACCCACACAAGTGTCTACCCAAGAATGTCCCTACTTGCTACATCCAAGTGACACTTGCAGCTCCCATGTCACTAAAGAGCAGTCATTTGTGTGAAGCCTTATCGTTGACTCACTGATGCCTGCCTCGCAAGCCCCTCCGAGGTCGCTAAGAGCCCCCTGTATCCCTCTCTGGAGCAAAAGGTAGCCACAACTTCATTTTACTCCCTTCCTCTGAATATGCTTTTCTGGAGCATGGGGAAAGCAGGGCCCACTTCTGAAGCAGTTTGTCATAGCCTGGGATTCTGTTCACATGGAAACATTATGTCTAATGTGATACATTTTTACATTCTGCTATAGAAAATTCTTCAAAATTACTGACACTATAAAGGAATAACTTCTCCAAGGTCACGGAACTCCGATGAGTTCCTTTATGTTTCTTCTGACACCTGACTTTATAGATAGAGTCTTGGAAAAATTGATTCATGAATTTCTGTATAACTTGCTCCTTCCATTCCCTTTTCTGTCCTCTCCAGTCAGGCTTACCTTCCACTGTGCCAGAACTGCTCTTACTACTCCCCTCCGTGGGTCTAAATCCAGTGGCCATTTCTCTTTCCTCATCTTCCTCAGCCTCTCTGCATCATTGGCACAGTGGATCACTCTCCAGCTCCCTGAAACACTTTATTCAGTTGGCTACCAAGACACCTCACTCTGGTTTCCACCTCCCTCCATGGCCCTCTTTCTTGGCCTCCTTTGCTGGTGTTTCCCCTCTCTAGCCTCTGAGCGTTGGAGGGCCCAGAGCTGTCCCTGGACCTTTTCTCTTTTCCGTCTAGTTTTCTGTTCTCATAACTATAAATATCATCTATATGCTGACAATGCCTACATTTGTATCTCTAGACCAACTTCACTCCTGATGTCCAGATTCATATAACCAACTGTTTCCTCAACATCTCCACTTATTTATTTTGTTTGTCTCTCTCTCTCGTCTCTGGAATGTAAGTTCTACAAGGGCAAGAACTTTATCTGTTTCACTCATCACTGTATTCCCCAGCGCTAGAAGAGTACCTGGCACATAGTAGATGCTCAATAAATGTTGGTTAATTGAGTGTTTTTCTGTAGCAAGGACAGACATTAAAGACTCGAGATGTTTGTAAGCTTTTCTGTAATTGAGTAACAGTAGCCTCTAGTTACTTCTCACTTCTGGAAAGGGCTTCTTTACGATTTATTCTGTCATTCACCTGCTTTCTAGTAATGCTTTGTCTGGGACCTCCAGGTACCACCCTCCGTTTCAGTATAATCTTTGTTGATTGCACTATAGTGTCCCTTTAATTGATCAAGATAATATATGTCAAGCCAAAATATGTAGCAGAGCGCCTGGCGCATGGTAAGTACTCGGGAAATGGAGGCCAACCTCTCAGCCTTCTCTACCCTCTTCCTTCTTGCCACAGGACCGTCTGGCCCGGTGCACCATGCATTGCAATGACAAAGCCAAAGATTCAATAGATGCCGGAAGTAAAGAGCTTCAAGTGAAGCGGCAGCTGGAGAGTTGTGTGACCAAATGTGTGGATGACCACATGCACCTCATCCCAACCATGACCAAGAAGATGAAGGAGTCTCTCTCATCCATTGGGAAATAGAAGTCTTTGCCATTGGCCAGTGGGGCTAAGGACAGGAATCTATTTAAAAAGAGGAATGGGAATTTTGGTCTTTTAAGCAAAGTTTATGAATGAAGAAATTAAGGATGGCAGCGAGTTTAAGGCATATGTCACTTTCCTCTGGACATTGGTTTCTTTATGTTTCACTCCTAGAAAGTGAAATGGAAAAAACTGGTGCTAAAATATGAGTCAGAGATAGCACAGGAGAGTTTCTGAGAGCCTGTTTCATGTGGCGAGTGCTTATCCTGGCTGTAGGGATCTCCCTTGTACCCAACCAGAGCCCTCCGAGGTACCAGATTCTTCTTAGTACACAGGTTCCAGCAGGCTGGCAGTTTCCTCTCACCTGCCTATGATCTGGTGGAGTGGGAAGACAGGTGTTCTCCGTTTGTTGACAACTTTCTGTTGACTGCAAGGATCACCACACCATTTTCCATAAACTAATTTAGAAGGCAGAAAAAGGTTTCTGGGTCTTTGTTTTGCTTGGTTTTGTTTTATATACAAGGGCATGAAGTTGATTTAAGATGTGGAGTTGGGAGAGGTAGTTTGCATAGGAACTTGGAAAAGTTTCTTGTGAATATCCCTTTCTGGCCATCAAGATGTGGATGTGTGTTTCTTAAAATTCTCACACATTCCATCCTTCACCCTGGAGAGAGGCCGTGTCATACTGGGGATGGGAAACAGACCTTCCCTCTCACGGACTGCCGCGTCGGGCCCGGAGGCTGTCTGCAGCAGTGACAGGACAATCTTGCAGGAACACTCTCCCTTGATGGGAAAGAGGGGTTCAACTGTGCTATATACAGGTATCTAGGAATGAAGAGTGAAAGAGGAACTGCTGGCTGCTTAATTAAGAGAGTTCTGAAGTACTGAATTTGGGAAAACCTGCTTTTCATAGAACAGAATGGAATGAAAGCCTAAACCCAGTGCTGCTTACTTAGCCCCTGAAGTAAGAGAGCCCTATCGAGACAATCCTTTTAGCAACAGGAAGGTCAAGGAAGAAAAAGTAAGCAACTCATGGGTGAGCTGTGACTCCTTTAGAGCAAAAGAGGGGCGGCCCCCCAATACCAAATAGCACTTCTGCCTGGGGCTTTTGCAACATGCAGTGTTCCTGCCCCAAATCTGGCACCTTATCATTTGATAAGGACTTTGTTGTCTTTTTACCTGCTTATCACTTGAGATGATAATATAGCCTGTCTGTTTGCTGTTTCAAGGCTGTGATATATTTTCCTAGTGGTTGGGTTTTTAAAAATAAATAAGGTTTAATTTTTCCTCCACTATTGTGTGTGTTTCATCATATCTGGGTTGTGAATATATAACTTGAGAAAGTTATATATTCTCTTTCTCATGTTTCTCTTTGTAATGTATGAAATAAGCTTCTTAAGAGGTTCAGAAGAGTGAAAATTAGTTATGGTTTGGGTGCAGGACTTGTTCATTGTAAGTGGGAAAAACTTTGAGGGCAGGCTAGGGCCGTATGAGTTGAAGTCCATAATGTAAAAAGATAGAACCTGTCTATAAGGCTAAAAGAAATTAAATATCCACATCAAGGCTGACCCAGTGGCACAGTGGTGAACTTCATGTGTTCGACTTCAGTGGCCCGGGGTTCCCTAGTTCAGATCCCAGGCACAAACCTTCACACTGCTTATCAAGCCACGCTGTGGTAGGTATCCCACATATAAAATAGAAGAAGATGGGCATAGATGTTAGCTCAGGGCCAATTTTCTTCAGCAAAAAGGGGAGGATTGGCAGCAGATGTTAGCTCAGGGCTAATCTTCCTCAATAAAATAAAATAAATAGCCATGTCAGGTCTCTAGCTTCAAATAAACACTAACAGCAAGAGTTGGAAAAGATACACAATTATGATCCCTCTAGAGAAAATGCAATGTCTAAGATTTTGAGTGACAAGAGAATACAAAATATATGATGAGTTTAACTAAGTCTTTACTATGATTGATATTTAAATAAAGTCATTCCTGAACGTTAGGAATGAGTTGAATTTTGGAGAACAATCCCCTACTTAAAATGACCAAGGCTTTTCTGTTTTGGCCTACATCTTCTATAATCTTTATTGCATTTAATTCATACATTCTCCTATTTTGGGTAACTTAACTGGGAACAAGGCAGAGACCACCTCTACACTCTACACTCTACACTCTTGACTTGAAAATCAGTGCCTCATATTAGAGATCGTTTGTGCGCTGCACTTCACGTTTTATATATAGGGGCAAAGTACATTATGTGGGCTTCTGGAGGCAGTGTTAAAGAATTGGAGGACGTCAGCCAGGAATACACTTCCGGGGTCTTGATTCAAAGTCCTGGAAACTGAAGCCTTGTCACCCTACTCTTCCGGCGTAGAGGTCAATAATTGAAATGTTACTGGAACCCTAGGCTTAGCATGACAGTATGCTGTGGGAATGCATGCCAAAGAGATATTAGGGGCCCACACCTCCAGAGTTTATTTTCATTTAGTATCTCTGAAGAAGACAAACGATGCGAAACGCAAAGGTAACGAAGTGACTAGTGTCGCTCAGAAGCTAGAAACCGGACGTTATCTCAGTCTAACAGAAGAGGAAACCCAACGGAGTAGGACGTCTCGAAGCCCCACCCCTCCATCCTGGCCAATCGCTGGCCTCTCAGCCGGAAGCTCAAGACGGACGGACACTCTCGGGCGTCCCCTAAGTATCGCGAGGTGAAATGTGAACGCTGCAGACAATCGATTGGTTCACGGGCTCAGCGACGTCAGACGCAAAACGCCGGGCCTGCCGCGGGAGCGTAAGGGAAGCCGTGAATTGCGTTTGGAGGCATCTTTGAGCTCGGTGAGAAGACATCATGAGCAAAGCTCACCCTCCTGAGTTGAAAAAGTAAGTATGCGTGAGGGCCGCGCTCAAGTGGCAGCTTCTTTGCGTGCCTCGAGCTCTGTAGGTCCCCCGCCATGTCCCGTCAGTGCGCCTGGCATGCATGCTCGTCCGAGGCCGCCGAGATCCGGCTGGGTCCCGCGCTTCGGGGCCTGAAGCCCGCGCACACGTCCCGTTCGTCTTGGTCAGCGTGGTTACCAGGGACAGCGAAGCGCCTCCGTTCCGCCGACCTGCCTCCCTGAACCGAGCTGCGGACCCACGTCTCCCCCGCCGTCTCCCTCGTTATCTGAAGATCTCGAATGCACCCCTTTGAGGAACATCTTGAGTAGCATCTTGTTCTCGATAAGGTGGCTGGAGAGTAAGTGTAGGAGGAACTAAGGAGGTGGATGGAATGCTGGTGTTCGATAGTATATGAGGAATCCAAAGCCGCGTTGATCTTAGAATGTGTTTGTAGCTGTTTCTTTGAATTTTAACTTAGACATTCCTTTTTCTAGCTTTCTTGTACTTAAGTCAAACTTGAATGTCATGTGATACCTTGCTCTGTGAACAGAGCTGTGGGAGAACCTTCATTTTTCCAATCAGAGGATAAAGTTTCCCCTGCACCCAGTAAAATCAAGTCAAAGTAGAATATTTCTACTTTAGATAGGGCCCGATTAAACGCTTTGACTTCCTCAAACACTCTTAAGATGTCCCATGTCTCCTAAGTACTTCTCTATCTTGTTTATACCATGTAATGCTGGAATTCTGCATGCACTAGTTGGATAGCACAAAGGATGCAAAATTGCTCCAGGAATCAGTTTGTAAGGCAACCATCTGGTCTGCCTTGTGTATGGTTTATTTATCATTAGCTCCAGAAAGAAGTCAGACTTAAGGACAAGTTAGCATTTCATAATTTTGCGTTTAATTATGCACCTTTGTATCAAAGCCATCTTTTCTGCAAAAACGTGTATCTTAGTTGGATCTCTTAAAGACTTAATTATTAAATCATAAGCTAGCGTTAAGAAAAATAAATTACTGTCGTGAAAATGCTTATCTGAAAGGTGTTTTATTGGTGAGCTGGTAAAATCTCGTAAGTATCCTCTGGATTCATCAGGAGCTGGTGAAATGGTAATTATTTTTTAACAAAAGGACCATTCTCTACTTATAGTCTTAGATTTCCTTTTTGATTCTTAACAGATATTATTTAAGAATTTCAGAGAATCAAAGTAGTTTTAATACTTTTCTCATTTCTAGATTTCATGAATTGTGAAGTTCTGTCAGATCTGCCTCCCAAAATTTTTTCTAAGTTTACTTTCTCACACATACCATCTTCCTTTACACTTTTATACCCGCCTCCTGGTTTAGCATAACTCGGTGGTTCTTAACTGGGTTGGGGTAAGGAGTCAGGTTCTATCAGTGTCTAGTGGGTAAAGACCAGGGGTGCTGCTAAGCATCCTACAATGCACTGGACATCCTCGACGACAAAGAATTATCTGGCCGCAAATTTCAGTATGCCAAGGTTGAGATATCCTGGCTGTACTGAATTCTCCCACCCACCTCTTAAAAATCACTGCCACGGTAGTCTTTTGAATGCCTGATTTTGCTTTAATCGTTTATCGCTGTCTGGGTAATAAAGTCCAGACTTCTTGACCCAGTATTCAGGCTCCTCTATCTGAAATTCAAGCACCAGGTAATACACACACTTCTTAAGTGTGCTGTTCTCCAGCTAAACTGAACCATTGTGTTTGCTCAAATTTTCTCACCTGCTGTGTGACTTTGGACAGTTTACTTAACCTTTCTAAGCCTCAGTTCCCCATCTATAAAATGGTGGTAATAATAGTACGTAACTTACAAAGTTGTTGTAAGGGTTAGATATGCTCATGTGTGTGATATTTGCTATGTTTTATGTAGTACATCCTATTCAAATAGATTTTATACATCACACTATGTATTTTTATCTGTAAATCTATCTTCTCACGCTTTGTGTCAGGCCCCATGTCATATTTATCTTTGAATTCTCCCATATCTTATACGTTAATATTGAATGAAATTTCCTGTTTTCTAGCCTATAACTAGAAGAGGTAAAATTCTTGATAGTCTCAGACTATCCTGCTGAGATGGGATTTTCTTAATTCAAATTGTTTAAAGTTTCAAAGTATGCATTTATTTTGCTAAAATATACTTGTGTTGAAGAATATCCTGAACACTTAAGATTGATGCTTAATATCAAGTGAAATAACACTACTTACTGTCTCAAATATAAATTAAAATGCCTATTGAATTGATATGGTTTGATTACCTTCTCGTTTCTTCACAGCTTTGTTTGGTTTTGGAAGTAACCAAATCTTTGTTTTTCTGTTAGGGCTATAAAATCCAGTTGTTGAAAATTAGGTCAATATTGAACAAGAAAGTTTTTGTAAATCACATCAGTATAAAGACTCAATTTAATGTACATGAATGTATTCTAAATCTCTTCCCCTTTGTTTATTATCTTGCCCCTTCCCCAAATACAGTGCTTTGTGTAAGTGCTAATTGAGGTGGTCCCATTACTCTCTTATCCTTCATAGCAGTATAAAGTTTTTACTCTTTTAAATTTCATTATTCCTGTTGTGTAAATTTTACCAAATTATCTTGGCTATATCTACTTTGTGCTTATTTATGCTTAAATTTTTAAAATGAGTTAAATAATCTTTACCCCTTGCTTTTTTAGATTTATGGACAAGAAGTTATCATGTAAGTTGAGTTTCTTTGTTTTCTGTTGTTCAGTTGCTTTTTACATGTGTCTTGGCAGTATATAACACTTGGAGCAACTTTATAAAAATTCAAAGCACACAACCTCTAACTCATATCCATTAATTAAGCAAGTTTATCACAGTCTTAACTAGACAATTTTATTTGCCTAATTTCTGATGTTTAATACATTTTACAGTACTTCAGACGTTTTATTGTTTCGTATAAGCCCTCCCTCACTTTGACAGAATTAACAGGATTTTCCTATTTTGTAATATTTGAAAACTTATTAACCTTTTTTCCTTTAAGCAAAGGACTTAGACAGGGACTAAAAATCTGAAAAAGAGGAGGATTGGCAGTAGTTAGCTCAGGGCTAATCTTTCTTTTAAAAAAAAAAAAAAAGACTGACTTTAGAGGCAAGCCACCTTCAGTTCGAGTCCCAACTTTACCACATAGTAGCTTTATAACCTTGAACCAGTTACTGAAAAGCTCTATACTTCAGTTCCCTTGTAAAGAGTTGCACAATTCTACTTTATAGGGTTCTTATAAGTTTAAATGGGGAAGTAAATGTAAAATGTTTAGCCCAGCGCTTGGCGTATAGTAAGGATAGTGGATTATACATCTCAAATGCCTGGGTTTTATCCCACCTAATTTTTAATGAATTGTTGACAGTTAAGGGTCAGTTTTATTAAAAGTTCTTTTTCCCTTTTTATAGTGAAATTAAATGGTGGCAGACATGTCCAAGGAATATTGCGGGGATTTGATCCCTTTATGAATCTTGTGATAGACGAATGTGTGGAGATGGCAACTAGTGGGCAACAGAACAATATTGGAATGGTGGTAAGTAAAGATGTAAGGTTTTTCTCAGAGATTTCATTTTTCTTTCAGAATAAACATTAACTTCTCTTCTATCAAACTCTTGGATTAAATTGAAGTTAGGCACATTACAGCAAGATTAGACTTTCCAGCTCCCTTTTAGTTTAACATATGGTAGTCATTTAACTGTGATAATGTCCCAGTTACCTGTAGGTTAGATCTGAATCCTATACAGAACCCCATGGGGTCCTTGGGCTTGAAATACCTGTTGGAAATCATTTTGGAGCTTTATTCTATGTTAGAGGCCCATAGTTAGTCCTTCATTAGAGCAGTAATAGTACTCAATCTTAGTTGCATCTTAGAATCAAATTAGTCTGGGATGTTCCCCAGGTGATTCTAATGTACGGCAAAGATTAACCACTGATCTAGAGCGTTTATAATCACCTGAGGAGTTTTACCAAAACAAACAAACAAACTCTGCCTAGATTCCACCCGAGAGCACTTGAAACTGTATCTCTCATGGTACCATCTTTTTTTGGTTAAAAGACCTTGGGTAATTTTTAATGTGTGGTGAGGATTAAGAGCTATTTATCAAACTTTAGCATGCTTGTGAATTCCCAGAAGATCTTGTTAAAATGCAGATCCTAATTCAGTAGGTGTGAGGTGGAACCTGAAATTTTACATTTCTAACAAATGCAGTCCACAGATTACACTTTTTTATTTTAATTGTGTATATAATCAACCTATATTTTCTGGTTTATCACATCCGAATTTAAAAGTAGTCAAGGTAAAAATTGCCAGAGACAATCATGATAACAGCCATTCACATGGAAGAAAATGGGGGGAGGGGGGAATGGAAAGACTGAGTTCTTAATTAGAGGAGCAGACATTTCTGCATTCATGAGGCCACAATGGTGTGACTGCTGAAGAAGAGTTTTTGCTGTTTCTCAGCAAGACCCAGGCTGTGAATCCCTGTCTTTGTCCAGCACAGGGCAATACACCCAGTAAGTGGTGAGTCCAAGTTTCTTGGGAAGGGTGAATCAGAAAGGACAACTTAGTTTTAGCAAATCTTTAAGCATGAAGACCTCTAAGAGGTGGCAAGAACTCCTAAGTGTTAGCCTTGATTTTTTGCCTCACTATTATTTTTTTATGTTTGAACAGTAAAGGGGTGTAAATTATTTTTAATCACTGTTTCCAAGGTTTATGTTGCTTATTTCAAATGTATTTCCATTCCTCCATTTTGAAAAGCAAATCAGTGGTAAAGGTTGGAAGAACAGCTTAGAGTCTCTAGATAGGAGACTACCCCTTGCCTCCAAGTTTCACGTAAGTCGACCTTCCTCTCAGGTACATTCTCCTTGAGCTTCTGTTGAAAATGAATAAAACTATGTGCAAATCATTAGCTGCCAGTTTCTTATAAAAACAGTTTTTAAATACCCCAAGATTTTCCTCTAGCCCTTCCTTTTACGGATTAGGAAACCCTCATTCTAATAGAGAGTCAATTCAGTTTTTATTTCATACCTCAGCAGATTTGCTAAAAAAGGATTCAAAAAGGACTTGACATCTAAAAGTTGATTCTACCTTGGGAAGATAACTTTTTAGAGAATCTTTGACACTTCTTGGAGTTTTATCAGAGAAGGAATTAAGCCTAGATCAAGGATCTTTCTCTCAGTTTTCCCCCTGAATTTTGATGGGCTTAATTTTCTTTACACAGAATTCGGTTAAAAACAGCACCATCCCAAGTCATTCAAATAATGAGCACCTACTCCCTCTGTTTAGGCGGTCCGCTGTTCCCCCTCTGGTGCTTCTCGTGTAACCAAAAGAAGTTTGTATTAGTAGGCACTAATTTTTACAGCCAAGTTAACGCTTTGAAAATGAGGTAATGGTAATATATCAGTGGTCTTTAATATAAAGATATTCTAAAGAAAATGCAAGAACAGCTTTTCTGAGGTTGAACAAAGGGAAACACTGGTTATGGTTTCGTTTTTTCACAAGTTGTTTGGCAAAGGAGACTGTTACATTGGCTTCATTATTCCCTTGTCCAAGTCAGTAATCTGTTGAGGCCATTGGAATTTCATAATGCCATTGTACTAAAAATAGCATTAAGAATGTGTCTGTTCTGAGGGGGAGGTAATTTGTTTTGAGGGTCTGTCAGCTGGATAGTTAATGATGTCTTGACTAGCCTCTTCTGAGACATCCCCAGGTTGTCGGTGGCCTCACCTCTGTCTTATTTCCTTAAGATTCCACTCTACCCCAAGGTTCCCTTAAGAATGTACTAAAAAGGGGCCAGCCCTGTGGCCGGGTGGTTAAGTTCGCATGCTCTGCTTCGGAGGCCCAAGGTTTTCCGGTTTGGATCCTGGGCACAGACATGGCACCACTCATCAAGTTGTGTTAAGGTGGCATCCCACATGCCACAACTAGAAGGACCCACAACGAAAAATATACAATTACGTACTGGGGGGCTTTGGGGAGAAAAAGGAAAAATCTTTAAAAAAGAAGAATGTAATAAAAATTCTGTATTTTATGATGCTTCGTAGTTCAGTTCTTAATAGCTTTTTGCTTCTATAGCTCCACTGTAGGTTTGTAGTCTTCATTAGACAGCTGTGCCCTTTCGAGAGGCTGAAAGCCTGAGCGGCACTTTGCAAAAACTAGTATTGAAGCACGAAAGAGAGCCGTCTGGAATTCGGGACCTGATGGTTCCAGTTTGATTTGGAGAATTGAGCCTGGAATACAATGGGAAAAAAGGAAGAGCACCACAAGGCAGATGTGTTCACTGACTAGCCCTACTTCCTGTATATATGTGAGAAGGCAAAGAAGTGTGTAATAGCACTTTAGAAAATGTTGGTGAAAGTGGCGTAGTTTTGTTTTTTAATGAATCCCCTAAAAAAATCCCTCAGATCTGAAAATTTTAGTTTATCTGAAGTAACTTCTCTCCACCACCCTTGAGTTCTAGGGAAAGTATCAGAAATGGACAAATTTAGGAGGGAGCTAGGAAAGGAAGCTAGCTGTTTTTCATGCTTTAATCAGTGATATATGATGTTCATCATCTGTTGCAAATAAACCAGAAATTTAAAACTGAGAACTAGGCAAGCATGTTGTCTAGCTTTCTTCATTTCTATCCCTCACTTAAGAGTAAGAGTCTGTAGGCTGCTTCAGTCCCCACTGTCATTGTCAGGGCATTGTTCTCTTTTAATACTGCTCTTTAACTCTTTGCCACCTTCTCTCCATACTCATTGCTGTTGGTTTCTGCCAGGCTCCAAGACACTCTCCCATCTGTCATGTTCCTTTCCAGTCTGAGCTGCAGAAATCACATGCGAGTTCGTTTGTTTATTTAACAGATACTTATTGAGCCTTTTCTGTGCCTGCCACTACTTTAGGTACTGGACTATTGCACCAAAGTCCCTACCCTCTAGAAATGACATGTGAGTGAGGAAGACAGTAAATAACAGTGTATGTAATATATAAAGCAAGCAGAATGAGGGGAGAGAAGAACAAGTTATAGCTATTTTTACTCCAGCTGCCTACAAGCATAGCTCCACTTTGAATCTTATCCAGAATGCCTCCCTTTCTAATAAATTATGTTTCCTCTCATCCCCCTCCTGTCCTTTGACCTATCCAGCTCTGCTTGACCTCATCTGTGATTGCATTATGATCTGCAGTCCACCAGAAGCACCTTATTTTCAGTCCCCTTGCCTTCCAGTTTGACTTATTTTTCTCCCCTTCTTGAATTCAGTCACCAGCCATTTCACCTATGCTCTCGTGAGTATCCTTGCTGATCTTCATTTATGGAATGGCTACTGTGTCGGGCACTGTGCTCATAGGGCCTTTTCTTTAAAATTTCTCTTCCTGACTCTTAAGGTCTCTCCCATTCTCTATATTTATATATGCAGTTGCCAGAACAGTGGTTATTCCCCCAACTGTGAAACTTTCATTAGCTTATTGTGTCATGAAAATGTCCTCCAAACACTGGAAGATTGGTGTTTGGGGCCTTCTGAGATGCATACTATCTTTGTTTCTCACTTCCCTTCATAAGCTTTTACTGCATTCAAAGTAGATTCTTTCGTTATCCTCTTATGCTTTTTCATCTCAGTTCTGTCTAGAATTTCTTCCCGTCCAAATTCTACGGAATTTTCAAGACCCAGCTAAAATGCCATCTTCATAAAGCCTGCTTTTTGCAACTTCCATCCTGGTTTGTTCCCTCAATGATCTTACACCCTGAACTGACATACGTATTCTGCTGTACCTATTCCTGTTAATTCATGGATCCCTTAGGGGCACAGATGGGCAATGTTACTTGAGTCCTACAGTTTAGAAAGTGAAATGAGTCATTGGAGACTTGGCATCTCAAAAGGGTACTTAGCCTTTGATATAGAAGATGCATATCTCACTTACAAAGGGCTTAGTGGCTTCATGATTGAAAGACTTGAGTTATTTGGGGTCCTTGTGGCTTGAAAAAAGTCACAAACTGACATTTAAAACTGGAAAAACATTAATGATTTGGTGAAAATTCTTTTAATCATCGATAGGTCTGTTAAGTGAATTTTTTCAAATTTACTTCTCTTTTTCTTAGGTAATACGAGGAAATAGTATCATCATGTTAGAAGCCTTGGAACGAGTATAAACGAAGGCTGTGTTCCCCAGAGAAATCAGCTCCTTCCACATGTCCCTGCTCCACAGCACCTGTTTTACTCCAACATAAAAATTGGGTCATGTACATTTTCGTATTGAACTTTTTTGTTAAATAAACTTTTGTAATAGGCAAAAATGCTTTCTCAGATGTTCTGAGCATAGAAAATAGAATATTAGCCCTTATTCTAATTTTTTCTAACATGAACTTATTCCTGCGAGTCTGATTAAATGTGAAACATGGCAAGGATGCCTTTTTTCCATCTTTTAACAATAAACAGAGATAAAACACCTGGAAACCTGAGTGGGTTTCTCCTGAAAGAGTAACTGCAATTTTCATAACTTTGATGTACTCTGTTCTTAGTACATCTACATTCCAAGTATAGTACAAGACAAGTAAAACACAGGAAGTAATGATATAGTTGTTTATTTTGAACGTTAAGTGGGAAAAAATTTTTGAATACCACAGTAGAAATAGAGTTCCAGAGAAAAACATTCCAGTGTATTGTGATTCTTTGTGGAGTACAGAAGGTAGTGATAATGCTGCCTGTAACATACTCATCTTGCTCATAAATTTTATGGTGCACAAACTCAGATGAGAGATATTTTACAGATGGTTGTATCATAACCCTAACCTTAAGAAACTTACAGGGGCTGGCCCAGTGGTGCAGCAGTTAAGCCCAGGGTCCACCAGTTCAGATCCTGGGTGCGGACCTACACACCATTTGTCAAGCCATGCTGTGGCAGGCGTCCCACGTATAAAGTAGAGGAAGATGGGCACAGATCTTAGCTCAGAGCTAATCTTTCTCAAAAAAAAAAAGAAATTTACCAAGCAAATACTTAGGCCTGTTCTTTTTGTGATCTGGTTTTTGTGATTATAGGTAAAAAGCGTACAAATCATCAATCACTTTAATAAAACTGTAGAAAATGGGGTATACTGCACGTGGGTATGTGAGGTACTTGTATAAAACAGAACACACTGGATGACTTATAGGCATCTCTAAAATGGTATTTCCTATTTATAGAAAATATGGCAAAAGAACAGTTAGAGGGATAAAACCAACTTAATCACAATAAGCAGAGTTGATATGACTTCCTATATATTTTTATTCTTCCATTCTTCACCATCTCTAAAGAAATCTTCGCTGATGTTTACAGGCTTGCATTTTGTGCAGCCACACACAGCTGAATTATAAGACTGGTTCTCTAATTGTGGTTCCTAGCCCTGGAGCATCACCTGGGAACTTAATAGAAATGCACATTTTTGTATACCACTCCAAACCTATTGAAACAAATTCTGAGGGTGAGGCCCAGCCAGCCCTTGGTGATTGTGATGCATACCCAAGCTGGAGAACCACTGGAGTAGAGCTAGCTTTGTTAGCCCCTGCATAATTTTTACCAGTGTCTTCTACAAAAAGATGAGTAGAGTGGTCTCCTGGACCAGGTAACAGGCTCTGATAGTATTTTTCTTCCAACAAAAAATTACCCTTTAATACTGTAATTGCAAACAATCTAATATGCTAGATATATTGATAATCTGTTTTGCTCTTTGAGGAAGCAATTTCAGATACCCTGTTGGAAAACTTAATCAGTGTAGTTTTGATGTAACAGCAACATTTTAAATTGATATTCTTATAAGTAAAATATATATCCCATTGCAAAACAGTCTACAAGTGATAGAAAATAAATTATTTCATTAGTATTTACCAATCTTTAACATACACATAACACAGTATGACATTCTCTGTATTGTCTTCATTAAAACCACAAAAGGAAAAAAACTTGAATGCGTCTTAGGCTTGTTAAGAATAAAATTAGAAAAAAGCTCACGCTTTGACAAACAAAATTTAATCCCTGCCTTTACATCAACTCTATCTTGGCAGTTTTATCAGCATGTTAATATTCACAATTGTAGTAGAGAAGAAATCATTTTAACTAAGAATCAATGTTCTCTTAGACCATTTTGCTAAAGTAGTTACTGCCATAATCTGGTAAAGGACTTTTTTTTTTTTTAACAGGATACGTTAACTTGGTTGCAGTTACTTTTAGAATTCACAAGTATAAGAACAGTCATTCATGATCGTTGCACAGTGGATGTAGAACTGGTTCTCAAGTTTGGCTGCATATTAGAATCATTCAGGAAGCTTTAAAGTCCTATAGGTGATTCCAACTTGCAGCCAAATTTGAGAACTATGACCTTAAAAGATTTCAGCAGTGAATTTCTCACCCAAAATGCTACAGTAGCTTTAGAAGCATTCAGGAGTTTGGGCATATGCTGGATTTGATCAAGCGTAGTGTCATTCTGAATATCCTACTCTATTGTCAAGTGCTCTGGAGTAAACAAAGTTGCCTCTGCTATTAGACTGTCGATGCTTCTTACTATGAAGATTACTACTTGAGTTCTCATTGAGAGAAATCATTCTTTGCAAAATGGATCTGCTTTAATAACGGATTGGGTTTCTTGGGACTTTAAAGGCACTGAAAACCCTTTGAACACATCTTAAACCCCCACATCAGCAATTCTCAACATTAGGAACTTTAAAAAGCTACAATGCTGAGGTCCTCTCCTCCATCCAATAAATCAGAATCTTTGTGAGGATCTACCAGTATTTGTGAAAGCTTCATAAGTGAGGATTTGATGATAGAATGCCAATTCTTTAAATCAATAGCCTGGCTTTTCATTTTACTTGAGATTTTTTATGACATCTTAAGGTTATACCACTAAAACTTTGAAATGTCACCCCTAATAAAACTGAAACAGAATCCAAAGAACATTCTGAAAGTCAAGGCTTCAGGCATGGCAGATTTACTTTGAAAAGGTATCAATTACTAAAGCCAGGCATGACACACCAGCTTCCATAATAGTTTTCACTATCTGAAGATCACATCCAGCCATGAACTGCAAATGAACTAGTCCCCAACTAAAAGATAACGTCTTTAAATTCTTCCTCAAGTGCTCAGCTTAAAATCCTCTAAAGTCTTGTTTAAAATCCAGGGCCCCACCCCCAGATCCACTGATTAACCAGAGAAGCAAGAGAATCTCTTACGATTAACAAACTCCACATGATTCTTAAGATCAGACAAGCTTGGAAACAATCTTGATGGATATTAAAAGAAGAGTTAAGAAATTTGGGAGATGGCATAAATGCATTATACTTTCACACTTAATTAGAACTTTGTATTTTCTCTTGATTCTCTGGGATGACTTCAGTTAAACAATGATAATGGCAAAACATCTGCTTCAAAATCATCTCAGATTGTATTCTTTTTTGCCAATAATATTCCATTCGGAACCAAGGCGGGGGTGGGGGGAGTGACAATGTTATTTCATAGTTCAGTTTTCAGTTTCTCGTATAAGTCCTCTTGGTCAATCATGTGTGCGTGCTCGTTCCAGCGGTGATAGGCAAGGAGAGCGGCATTGTGGGCTGCAATGGCACTCATCTCCATGGCACTTGCTGCAAACTCTATGCCATTGAGGTAATACAGTCGATCGTGGAGGACGATGGGGGGGCATTTCTCCGGAGGCTTATAGTGAGGATATGCCAGCCACGGCTGCTTCACAGCATAATCGTAGGACAAAAAGAGCTTTAAAATTTGTTCTTTAGTAAGAATTTCTTGGGAAAAGATCTTCCAAACATATGTCCCACCTTTTGATGGTTGAGGATTATTTTCTCTTACTGAGGACACAATCCCAATGCTGTTAATGAACAAATCTGAACTATCAGTGGTTAAGATTGTACTGAGATCAAACTCATCTAAGTGTCTAGAGGTAAAAATTGTTGAATTCAATTGCCCCTTAATTAAAGTTGTCACTATATGTTGGTAATATTGATGGAATTCCTCAATTGGAGGATCAAAGTTGAGAAAAGTTATATTGGACATTTTTCGATTCAAGGGAGTAGCCACCAAGACGATGTCATAGAAGTCTGAACGGGTCTCAGATCCAGTTTGGTAGACCACTTCATACATCTTTGTGGGATTTCCTAGAGGAAATAAGGAAGCATACATTTCTTTAGTGTTTCTAATATACTATATTTTATACCTTCTAAAAATAATTTTATACCTTCTTAACAGTTTATAATTCTATGGAATTAAAGAAGTTTTATTCCTTTGGGACAGATAACTGTCCCAAATTGAAGCAATTTCCTACTGGGAAAGGAAATCACACCTTGTCAACAAGTATAAAATATGGAATTTTTACTTTCGAGGATGAGATTATTTTTCAAATCCAAAGTGTCACACCACTGTACTTGAGCACATCTGGGAATATTTCTACAGGGCACGACATATACAATTTAAAATTCCATCATTTGGAACTGAGTGAGAGATGGCAGAAGAGAGGTTTCTCTGCCTGAGCAATTATTTCCTACAGGGGAAATTAGGAACAATAAAATAGAAGTTCAAACTCACCCGTCTGCTTGGTTCTTGTTTTCTCCTCTATGTACATTACTGAGCCATGTATAAGGTTGCCTTTGGAAGCCTCAAGGAGCCGTGAGCAAACAAGTTTATTACCACCTTCTACTGCCCAAAGGCCAGAATCAGCACAGGACATTGACACTGCCCCTGTTGGCAGGAGGGAAAAATGTGTTTTAATTCTGACTCTCTAAGAGGCCCTCTACCCACACTCCCTTTCCATTTAGGTGAGTTCTGCTCCAAATGTCTCCAGATATTGCCAAATGGCCGCTGGGGGCACAATCTCCCCTAAGCGAGAACCATTCAACTAACAACAGCTAAGGACCCTCTCCCTGTAAAAATGCACATCTACATATCCGCAATTTTGCAAACAATGTCTGAGGTGGCACAGAGAAAGGGAGTCTTCTCCAACTCAAGGCCTAAAGTCAGGAGCCACCATAGCATCAGGTAAGCCCCTCTGTGAACTAGTGTCTATACCTGTTCCCAGCCTTGGCTTACCCACAAAACCATTGATGTTCATGCTTTGGCCAAAATTGACCCTCATGACAGGAGCAACCATTTCATTGAGGAATTTCTCAGAGAAGCCTGCTTTCTGCAAGGTTTCAAGAAGTGTTCGGTTAAGCATTCCAAGGAATTCGTCCCCTCCTAGAGAATGTAGTAACTTCTCAACACTACTGAAGGCATAGTCATGAGATTGGTAGCGGTAGATCCTTTTGAAAGAAGAGAAATGACCATTAAAAATCAAACAAGATAGGGGCAAGGGGATGCATAAAGAAGGGAAATAGCATCATAAGACTCAAACTGACTTTTATGTTACTTTCTGACGAGTTCCTGCCTATCGCATGTCACCGTCTGCCCCTGGAACCCTGGAAGCCCTAGGCCCTCCCTCTCCCTCCACCTCCTCTGGAAGTCCACTGTCCTTTGTATACACTCTTCTGCATTAATATGGTCACTGGGAGCACCTTTAAAGAAGTGGGTATGTCTTGTTCTCATTATGTTTTTATCTTCCAGCAGCACTTAAACATGTTTAAAATTAAACTTTATCGTTCCACCAGGCTTGATCCTCTCCATCCATCCCCCCATCCCAACCAAAAATAACAGGTCATTCCTAATATCCTACTCATCCTCAGTTCATTTAGTTTCAAATTTCAACATTATCACTTCTCTTTTCTGCTTTACCCACACAAGAAGGAAACCTTATCAGTCTTTCTAACATCTCTCTTGTTACTTCATTCTCATTTCCCTGATCTTAAGTCAGGATTTATATTCAAACCACTAAAATGAATAACTGATCTACCTGCTTCCAGTTTCTTTTCTTTGAAACATATATGAATCTCCCAGAAGCCCTAAAAAACCTCTTATTTTGTCATTCATCCACTTACTCCAAAAACATCTTGCTTAGTGATGCTTACTAAAGTCCTGACATTTAAAAAAAAGAGAGAGAGAGACATGGATTTTAGAGGCAAACTCATCAAGTCTAACTCTTTTGCTCTAATTGCAGATAAAAAAACAAAGGAAAAGTAAAAGAACTTGTCTAAAAGTCACATACAAGCAGAAGGCTCAAGCACCACTTGCCCCCTCTGCCCTCAACCACACACACACTCATACCCTCGCGAGTACACCTGACCCATTCACTGGTCTCTGAAGATGCTCTGCATAATGCTCCCCAACACTGCACTAGCTCTTCCCTCCAACTGGGAGACACTTCCCGTTCCTAACCACAGAACGGTGACAGCTCCTCCAGAGCCTGAAGCCCACCTCCTCTGCAAAGTCTTGCCCAACTTCCCAGTCCACAGTGACGTTGTCACCTCCAACAGTCCCATACAACTTAGCACCCATACCACTCATTCAGCACTTGATAGTACTTTGTATTATTTAATTTTTAGAAAATATCACTTGACATTTCTCTGCACTTTATGGACTTAAAAGAACATCCACACATGGGGCTAGTCCAGTGGCACAGTGGTCAAGTGTGCATGTTCCTCTTCGGTGGCCCTGGGTTTGCTGGTTTGGATCCCGGATGCAGACATGGCACCGCTTGGCACGCCATGCTGTGGCAGGCGTCCCACATATAAAGTAGAGGAAGACAGGCATGGATGTTAGCTCAGGGCCAGTCTCCCTTAGCAAAAAGAGGAGGATTAGCAGCAGTTAGCTCAGGGCTAATCTTCCTCAAAGGAGGAAAAAAAAAATCCACATAAATTAGTAATGCAGTAATTCGATGCATAATTTTTCAGGTCACAAGTGATACAAAAATGAGAAAGACATGGTTCCCTTCCTGGAGCTTACAGTTAGGGACAAGTAATAAGGCACATGCAGAAATAAGCAGATGAAACAAAAGAAGAAATAAAAGTGCCAAAGAAAGATCCTGATCAGTGATCATGAGAGGAGAGTTTTTACATCAACTTTCTTGTCTCAAAATAAGCTGTAATTTTTTAAAGAGCAGAGGACAATGTCATATCTATTTTGATATTACCTACTGTCTAACAGCACAGTATTGGTGGTCTAATGGTCAAGATGTGGTGCTCTCACTTCCGTGGCCCGGTTCATTTCCTGGTCTGGGAACCACACCACCCATCTGTCAGTCGTCATACTGTGATGGCTGCAAGTTGCTGTGAGGCTGAAAGCTATGCCAATAGTATTTCAAATACCAGCAGGGTCACCCAGAGTGGAAGGATTTCAGCAGAGCTTCCAGACTAAGACAGACTAGGAAGAAGGACATGACCACCTACTTCCAAAAAAACTGGCGATGAGAACCCTAGGAACAGCAGTGGAGCACTAGCTGATACAGCGCTGGAAGGTGAGAGGATGGAGCAAAAAGACCAGACAGGGTTCCGCTCTGCTGCACACACAGTCGCTAGGAGTCAGAACTGACTCAACGGCAGTGTCAACAACAAAACAGCATAGTGTACAAAATGTTGAATAAATTTTTGTTGCAAAAATTGGTATCAATGCCAAAACTGGGAAACTAAAATAATTCCTTCTAACCACATCATTTGGCTTCCAGCCCCTAAGAAGTTGGAAAAAGGGTAAAATCAGTGAGTTTTTTAGAAAAATTATTATAGTGAATATTCAATAAAATGAAGAGCAATTTTTGGCTAATGGTCAGCATGACAAAATAGTAGCCAATTAAAAAACTTATATATGATAATACAAAAATATTGCTCCTTGCCTCCTCTTGCCCTGAGCCCCAACCCCACTCAAGCAAGCCTCCTAAGTAAAGGCCTCCTATAGGGTGGCATGAGATAATACACACCATATAAACACTGAGCATTGTAACTGTTTCATGGTACTAGTTGCATTAGAATACATATCTACTAAAAAGTTAACATGTGAGTTAACTAGTAGTTTCTGCTAATCAGATTGCTTATACAGCCTTTTTCCTTTTTAAACTACATTTGTATAACCCTTAACACTTATTTATTCATTCATTCAACAACTATTTATGGAGCATCAACCTTGACTCAGGCACTGTTGTAGGGGCTAAGGATAAAGAGATCAACACAAAGAGAAAAAAAATCCCTGCCCTAACGGAGCTTGAGTTCTAGTTGGGGAAACAGCTAATAAAAAAATACATCAATGCAACTAAATTGTACAGCAGGTTAGAGAAGGATAAGTATTAAGGAGAAAAATAAATCAGAAAGGAAGACTGGGAATGCTTGGAGTCGGCAAGGTTGCAACGCTAAGTAAGATGGTCCAAAAAAATAAGTAGGGGCCAGCCCTGTGGCTGAGTGGTCAAGTTCACACACTCCGCTTAGGCAGCCCAGGGCTTAGCCGGTTCGAATCCTGGGTGCAGACACGGCACCGCTCGTCAAGCCATGCCGAGGCAGCATCCCACATGCCACAACCAGAAGGACCCACAGCTAAAAATACACAACTATATACTGGGGTGGGGGGCTTTGGGAGAAAAAGGAAAAAATAAATAAAAAATTAAAAACTGAGTAGAGTGGTCAACCAAGCCACACTGAGAAGGTGACATCTGAGCAAAGACCTGAGAAGGAGGTGAGGATGCAAGCGATGCAGTAGCTGGGGGGGAAATATTCCAGGTAGAGGTAAGAGCAGTGCAAAAGCTTTATGACAGACGCATGCCTGGTGCATTCACCAACAGTGAGGCCAGTGCAGCTAAAGCAGAGAGACCCAGGAGAACAGGAGGAGGCACCGGCAGAAAAAAACAAGGAAGGCTAGTGGGTGAGGGGTGAAGCACCTCTAGAATGGGGGAGTCAGAACTCAGAAAATCTGCTCCCACATAACAGCAACGAGAACACTGGCAAAAACTGTCAACATCAATGTTTTCAGAACTCTAGAAAGAAACCAAAGACTTGCCAAAATCCCAGGAGTATTTATTCAAGAAAAACGTCTGACTCTCAGTAAGAACGAGCTCTGTGGCATTTTAACTTACCCTATTCCCATTCCCCTCTTGCCGGCTCCAAGGTAGCCTTGAAAATCAGCAGCCTTGCAACGACAGTCACTGTGAAACCAGCAAGCTGGCAGCCACAGGAGGGAATAAGACAGGTCTGGAGCTCCCCAAAACCCCCATCCCCAGAGAAGTCCCACCATTCGACCTATCTGGCAGCTCAGTGAAAAGCTCCATCATCAGGGTTTGTCTTTATTTGACCTGATTTGGAGCTCACTCTGTACAAACAGCCCATCCTGAGGGCATTTGTCAAAAACATCAGTGGCAATTTAACATCACAGCTGCCTGAAGCTGAGATACCAACTGGGGCTAACAAGAGGCTGACCAAAAGGCTTTTTTTTTTCTTCTTCTCCCCAAAGCCCCCCAGTACATAGTTGTATGTTCTAGTTGTGAGTGCTTCTGGTTGTGGCATGTGGGACGCCGCCTCAGCATGGCCCGATGAGCAGTGCTAGGTCTACACCCAGGATCTGAACCAGTGAAACCCTGGGCCTCTGGAGCTCAGTGCATGAACTTAACCACTTGGCCAGGGGCCACCCCCTGACCAAAAGACTTCAAAAAGAAATACTGGGGAATGAAAAACACCAACACATTCTGGAGATCTAGAAGGCCATGCCCACATACAAAGCTGTCCCATGCCCAGGACAGACCTGAGAAGGCCTGAATCTGCCACGTCTGGCCAACCTTGAGGCTTTGAGCAGGCAGGAAGTAAAGGCTAATGGAGAGCTGTAAGCCACCTGCCAGAACACTGAAAACACACCCCAGCACACACACTTCACAGCCATAACTGACAAATACAGACTGAACAGAATCAGTCCCAGAAAGTCACTAAACAGACAAACAACAACAATAATAAACCCTGAGTTGGGGAGAAATCTGATTTCCCAATTTGCCATGTATTATTATTTTAAATGTCCAGTTGCAACAAAAATTATGAGCTACTCAGAGAAACAAGAAAGTATAGCCCACACACAGGGAGGAAAAAAAAGGAGTCAACAGAAACTGTCTCTGAGGAAACCAAGACCCTGGGCTTGCTAGACAAAGACTTTAAATCAGCTATTATAAATACTTTAATAGAACTAAAGGAAGCTCTGTCTGAAGGACTAAAGCAAGTATGAGAACAATGTCCCACCAAATATAGAATATCAATAAAGAGACAGAAATTATAAAAAAGAAAAAATTCTGGAGTTGGAAAGTACATCTGAAATAAAAAATTCCTTAGAGAGGCTCAACAGCAGATCTGAAACAGCAGAGGAATCAGTGAACTTAAAGATAAGATCAACTGAGGGACCAGCCTGGTGGCACAGCGGTTAAGTGCACACGTTGCACTTCAGCGGCCTGGGGTTCACCGGTTCAGATTCTGGGTACGGACATGGCACCGAATGGCAAGCCATGCTGTGGCAGGCATCCCATATACAAAGCAGAGGAAGATGGGCATGGATGTTAGCTCAGGGCCAGTCTTCCTCAGCAAAAAGAGGAGGATTGGCAGCAGTTTGCTCAGGGTTAATCTTCCTTTAAAAAAAGAAAAAAAAAAGGTAAGATAGGAGATTATACAGTCTGAGGAACAGAAAGAAAAACAGCTAAGAAAATGAGCAGAGCATGAGAACCCTGTAGGACAACACAAAGTACACCAACACACACAAAATGGGGATCCCAGAAGAAGAGAAAAAGGGACAAAAAAAATTGAAGAAATAATAGCCCAAAACGTCCCAAATTTGATGGAAAACATTAATCTGCACATCCATGAAACTCAACAAATCCAAGCAGGATAAACTCAAAGAGATCCATACCGAAACACAGAATAGTCAAACTGTGGAAAGACAAAGACAGAATGTTGAAAGCACCAAGAGAAAAGCAACTCATCCAACACAACGGATCCTCACTAAGATTAACGGCTGACTTCTCACCAGAAACCATGAAGGCCAGAAGGCAGTGGCATGACACATTCAAAATGCTGAAACACTGACAACCAAGACTTCCATATTCAGCAAAACTATCCTTCAAAAATGAAGAGAAATTAAGATAATCCCAAGTAAACAAAAACAGATAATTCAACACTAGCAGACTTGCCCTATAAGAAATACTAAAGGGAGTCCTTCAGGCTGAGATAACACTAGACAGAAACTCAAATCCACACGAAGAAATAAAGAGTAGAAAATATCTCTTTAAAACAAAAAAGGACAGCAACTAGAAATGAATAAGTACTGGAGGTCTAACGCACAGTATAGTGACTACAGCCAACAATACTGTCTTCTATACTCCAAAGTTGCTAAGAGTAGATCTGAAATGTTCTCACCATATAAGGGAAATGATAAGTATGTGACACGACAGAGATGTTAACTAGCTGTGGTGGTAATCATACTGCAACATACAAATGTATCAAATCAGCACGCTGTAGATCTTAAACTTACACAATGTTACATGTCAATTATATCTCAATCTTTTTTAAAAAGGCACAATACGCTAACAATGCATAATATGAAAAGGAAATTAAGAAAACAATCTCATTACAATAGCATCAAAAAGAATAAACCTTTAGGAGTAAGCTTCACCAAGGAGACAAAGACTCGTGCACTGAAAACTACAAAACATTGCTGAAAGAAATTAAAGACATCCCATGTTCATGGACTGGAAAACTTGATATTGATAAATTGTCCTTATTACCTAAAGTGACCTACAATTGCACTGTTTCTATGTAATCCCTATGAAAATCCCAATGGCGTTTTTTGCAGAAATAGAAAAAAAAATCCTAAACTTTATATAGAATCTCAAAAGACCCCCAAAGAACAAAAGCAATCTGAAGAAAGAAAAACAAAGCTAAAGGTCTCACATTTCCTGACTTCAAAGTATACTGCAAAGCTACAGTAAACAAAACAGTATGGTACCAGCATAAAGACAGACATATACATCAATGGAGCAAAATAGAGAATCCAGAAACAAAGTCTCACATATATGGTCAAATGATCTTCAACAAAGGTGTCAAGTCTACACAATGAGTAAAAGATAGTTTCTTCAACAAACGGGATATCTACCTGCAAAAGAATGAAACTGGACCCTTAAATGTTATACAAAAATTAACTCAAAATGAATCAAAGACATAAACATAAGACCTGAAACTATAAAACTCCTAGAACAAAACATAGGGGAAAAGCTTCATGACCCTGGATTTCACAATGATTACCTGGCTATGACACCAAAAGCACAGGCAACAAAAGCAAAAATAGATAAATGGAACTATATCAAACTTAAAAAACTTCTGTGCAGCAAAGGAAATAATGAACAGCATGAAAAGGCAATGTACAGAATGGGAGAAAATGTTTGCAAACCATATATCTGATAAGGGTTTAATATCCAGAATATAAAAAGAACTCCTATAACTCAACAACAAAAAGTCCAATTAAGAAATGGGCAAAGTTGGGCCAGTCTGGTGGCACAGTGGTTAAGTTTGCGCACTCCACTTCAGCGGCCCAGGGTTCACAGGTTCAGATTGTGGGTGTGGACCTATATACCACTCATAAAGCCATGATGTGGTGGTGTCCCACATACAAAATAGAGGGAGACTGGCACAGATGTCAGCTCAGTGACAATCTTCCTCAAGCAAAAAGAGGAAGATTAGCAACAGATGTTAGCTCAAGACCAATCTTCCTCACCAAAAAAAAAAGTGGGGGGGGGGGGGGTTGCAAAGAACTTGAATAGACGCATCTCCAAAGAAGATACACAAATGGCCAACAAGTATATGAAAAGATGCACAACATCACTAATAATTAGGGAAACGCAAATCAAAAGCACACAGAGATTATCACTTCACGCCTGTTAGGATATCCATTATCTAACAAAAAATAGCAAGTGTTGGCAAGGGTGTGGAGAAACCCCTGTCCATTGTTGGTGGGAAAATAAAATGGTACAGCCACTATAGAAAATGGTATGGAGGTTCCTCAAACAATTAAAAGTAGAATTACCATATGATTCAGCAATCTCACTTCTGGATATGTATCCAAAAGGAATTGAAAACAGGATCAAAGAGATGTTTAAACACCCATGTTCACTGCAGCATTATGCACAATAGCTAAGAGGTGGAAGCAACCTAAATGTCCACCAACAGATGAATGGATAATACAAAAAGGCAGTAATGGAAGAACAGAGAAACAAACAACGTATGACATACAGAAAGCAAATAGCAAAATGAGAGACATAAAACTTACCTTAACAGTAACTATATTAAACACAAATGGACTAACAGTCCAACGATCGGCAGAGTTGATAAAAACACACGATCCAACTATATGATGTCTACAAGAAATACACATTAGATTCAAAGACACAAATAGGCTGAAAGTAAAAAGATGGAAAAAGATACACCACACAGAGAGTAACAGAGAGACCTGGAGTAGCTATACCAATATCAGAGAATATAGACTTTATGACAAAAATTGTTACTAGAGACAAAGGAGGACATTTTATAAGATAAAAGGGTTAGGCCATTAGGAACACATATCAATTATAAACATATATGTACCTAACAACCGAGCTCCAAAATACATGAAGCAAAACTGACAAAATTGAAGGGGAAAACAGACAATTCAACAATCACAGTTGGAGACACTAACATCCCACTCTCAATAATGAGTAGAACAAGTAGGCAGAAGCTAACAGTGTATTAGTTCACTAGAGCTGCCACAACAAAGTATCACAGACCAGGTGGCTTAAACCACAGAAATGTATTTCTCACAGTTCTGGAGGCTGGAGATCTAAGATCACAGCATTGGCAGGTGTGGTTTCTCCTGAGGCCTCTCTCCCCAGCTTGCAGATGGCCACCTTCTCACTGTGTCCTCACGCGGTCCTTCCTCTGTGCATGCACCTCCCTGTGCCTCTTCTGTGTGTTCTAATCTCTTCTGATAAGGACACCAGTCAGATTGGATATGGCCCACTCTAATGGCCTCATTTTAACTTAATCACCTCATTAAAAGTCCCATCTCCAAATACAGTCATATTCTGAGGTGCACAGGGTTAGAGCTTCAACATATGAATGGCCGGGGTCGGGAGGGAGGACAATTCTGCCCATAAGAAACAGGAAATATAAAAATAAGGGATGAGATTATCCATGTCCTTTGTCAGGTCTTCCAAACCATGGGATAATTTTGGCCGTTTCTCTGCAGGATATAGAAAGCCACTGAAAGTTTCTGAGCAGAGAAGTAATGTGATGACTTTTAGATTTTAAAAAGACCACTTCGGCTGCTATGCTGCAAACAGATTGTGGCAGCACAAGGGCAAAAGCAGGGAGATGAGTTGGAAGGTGTATTAGTTTCCTACTGCTGCTGTAACAAATTACCACAAATTTACTGGCTTAAAACACCACAAATTTATTATCTTATGGTTCTGCAGGTGAGAAATACAAAGGCAATCTCACAGGGCTAAACTCAAAGTGTTGGCAAGGCTAGTTCCTTCTGGAAGCTCTGAGGAAAGAATCCATTTTCTTACCTTTTTCAGTTTCTATAAACCACCTGCATTCCTTGGCTTATGGCCCCTTTCAAGCATCACCCCAACCTCTTGCTTCCACCATCACATCTCCCACTAATTCTGATCCTCCTGCCTCCCTCTGATAAAGACGTTTGTGGATTACATTGGGCCCATCTAAATAATCAAGAAGGATCTTGCAATTTCAAGACCCTTAATTTGATCATATCTGCAAAGTCCCTTTTACCATGTAAGGCGACACATTCAGAGGTTCCAGGAATTAGGATGTAGACATCTTGAAGGGGGAAAGAGACTATTCCAGTAAGCCAGATGAACAATAATAGTGGCTTGGATCAAAGTGGCAGGAGTGGTGGCGGTGAGAAGTGGTGGAATTCTGGATATATGTTAAAGACTGACAGGATTCCAGACAGACTGGATTTGGGAAATGAGAGAAAGAAACAAAAAATGGCAAAATGTTTGTTAGCCGTTAACTAGAAGGAAAAAAGGGTGTTTATAAAGCCTTTCACTGTCAGTCCTATCAGTCTCAGACCAAGAAGTGTTAAGGATCTAACAGGTCCCCAGAAACGCACTAAGTGCTAGAGACAAGAATGAGCTGTACCCTAGCCTAGACACCAAGATATCTCAACAGGAAGCAACAGTGGACCAAAGGATTCAATTCAACAAACATTTGAGGGAATTATCTACTACATTATAATTACTGCGCATACTACACAACAACACAAGTGTATGTGTGCTGTGCACCATCTAATTCCTAACGGACGTTGGAAAAGAGAGATCAATGGTGACTAAGAGTATTAGGGGAAGGTTTTGTTGAAAGACTGAGATTAGAGATTGGACTTTGGAGTAAGAATGGCATCGAACCAGAAGAACTGCATAAATAATTGCTCAGAACTGGACATTAACCTGGCAAGTGTGGATATCACGGGCTACAGAATTTCCACCCAAGTACATCCAACAGCGAGAAGAATGAATGCATACTCCCAGGAGTGTGGGGTGTTGCCTACAAGTTTGAACCCTCTTTCAAGTGTCATGGTTTACTACCATCATATGGGCCTTTGCTCACACCGTGCACTCTTTGAAATGGAAGCAGAGAAATGACAAGATACCTCCCCAAAGCTGGTCAGCAAATCTCCCAAGAGTTTCTGCAGAAGATGACACAAGCCACTTTCAAGGGGACTTAGCTGGATCTGTCATATATATCCAAAAAAGAGAAAAAACTTTTCAAGCAAGAACTTTAGGTTTTATACCATTCAAAGAAAGAAAAACTCAAGAGTATTCTCCAATTGCACATTTAACGTAGTTGTTCTCAACTCTGGCTGTAAGTTAAGATTCACTTGAGGTGCTTTTAAAAATATCAATGCCCAGACCCCTACTCCAGAACAACGAGATCAAAAATCTCTAGAGGTAGAATATAGCATTCTTATTTTAAAAAGATCCCAAGTGATTCTAATGTGCACCCAGGGTTGAGAACTACTGCTTTACTGAAAAGCAAGGGAATTCGTTGTTCCAGATTCTTCTTTGGCAACCTCTGTAGCTCCCAATCCTGGTTGCAACATTCCTGAGTAACTCCAACATGGAATACTACCAATATTTAACCGCTGGCAAAGAATTAAACAGCAAGTAGACTGCCTACACCACTGGGACTGAGTTAAGATTCCCTGCTGAGGCGGGGGGGGGGGGGGGGGGCGGTTCCCGAAAAGCAGGCAGATGCCTTGAGTGGGAACACACAGCTATTTCATAGTCCAGCAGAATTTCACTACTTCAACAACTGGCACATGCTGGCTCAATACCAGCCTTGTCTCCAATTATCTCATAGCGCATGATAAAATTGTCAAAATAAGATTTGTATGTTGATTTATTGAAAGAAACAGAAATGTACGATGCATGGCCCTTTAAACAACATAAAGGTCAGTGCTATATAATCAAATATCAAACGCAGACGGGGGGGCAGTAATTTCATAAAGCTTGGGAATTGTTTTCTAAAATCAAAAATAGGATAATCTATGTATCCTCTCACTGGGTCTTTTTCACAGTTCCGTAACACCCTGAATTCACTTCAAAGTGATTTCTTTATTTGTCAAAGGGCAACTTTCTACATGTCAAGCAAGCCACGGGTAAGAAGTGTGTTACAGGCAGAGCTGCATCCGATGCCATCTGAACTTGATTTTCCTGCTGAGCATGTAGCAACGTGCCCCCTACCTTCTTTAAAGAGTGACTGGCTGTCTCTCTTTAAAAAATCCTGCATTTTTTTTTAGTTATTGGTTTATTGCTTGTCTCTCTATTAGCATGTATCTTCTTTGAGGGCAGGGAAATGTTCTAGGTTCTACACCCTCAGGACCTGGAGTAGTGCCTGGCACTCAATATTTGGTGAATGAATAAATGAATGAATGCCTACTTTAAAACAGTCTGCACTGTAGCTGAACTGAATGTACCCACTGAAAAGATGTTCAAGGATTTGACCTAAGAATGATGTTTAGAAAGAAACAAATCTCTAACTAATATAAGTTACAGAAACTAGAGTGTATTCATTGTACTCCACTCCTATATTTGTTCTGGGCAATACTCAGTCATATGACATGTAATTTTACCTTTTTAACAAGTACTTTATTATGTTGGAACAGTCATAGTAATAAACTATTATTAGCACTTACAAGTTGAATTTCTCCAGCATCTAAAATTGTAAACCAGCATAAAAATTAGCACATGCCAAGAGCCTTAAAAAAAGCAAAAGGTTGCATCTTTCAAAGTTTGACTGGTTATTAAATGTTATTTTTCCTTATTGCAAAGCAATGAGCATTCATACACATAGAAAATTTTGAAAATATAGAAAAGCATAAAGAAGAAAAAAAAGCCACCTGTATTCCCACTACCCAGGACAGTGCTGGAGTTTAGTACCTTAATTTAAATTCTTGGGGCACAGAACTGATACTCCACCTCAGGCTGCTGGCCCACTGGAACATCACGTCACCATTAAAGCTCATTTAAGTTTTCTGATCCCTTTTACAAGCTCTTATACACATTCCCTCATTAATCCACACAACACCAGCACAGTGCCGAGATGAAGAGTGGGGACTCTGGAGCCAGCCTGCCTGGGGAGGAACTCAGCCCCACCACTTACTAAGTGGGTGTGCCTGCACACTTGCAACCTCTATGCCTCCACCTTCTACACCTGCATAAAGCTAAACCAGTACCCACCTGAGAGAGCTGTCCTGAGATTTCAAGGAGTTAATATTTGGAGAGAATTTAACAAAGCCCAGGAACACTAAACAAGCATTTGCAATACACATTTTCAGAAGCAAAAATAAAGTACCCTTTCAATTTCCAAGTGGATAACCGGCTTGTGTATTTTATAAAAAACATTTTGCCTAACAATCTTACCAACAAACAGGCCTTGCAGTCAGGCAGAGAACTGTTCCAAGAAACGGTAATTCCTAAAGAACATCTAACTAAAAGGTCTTAGGTTAAACGGAAGAGAAAAAAATTACCTCATAAACTTGTCTAATGCATCCTCTACCCACATGTGCATTCGGAGGGACTGAAACCCATACTGCCAAATTAGTTTAATCATGTTAATTATAAACCAGCTGCTCTCCTCAAACACCAGTCTCTCTCCGTTATACACCCCCATTAGGCCACCATAGCTCTGCACAGTAGAGAGACCTGCAAAAACAGAGAGAGGGGAGCTAGGTCAGTGGTTTCCATGCTGATCAAAGGAAAAAAGGTAATCGGAAGCTATCAGGCACACTCTGAAGTGAGTGAATCCCGGGCTTCCCACAGTTCCCAGGAGACATATTAAAGGAGCTCTATCTTTAGAACAGTGTGTGACACACTATACACTCACTACACTGTCCAAAAGCAGAGTCTCCAAAAGTTAGATCAGATCATGCAGAGATATCAAAATTAGAATGGCTACTGTTAGTCTAAAAAGGCTAAAAAGTCAAAGGAAAAAAAGAGTACCAACTGAATTCAACTTAAAAACAGAAATGCCAGTCATGAATCTTCGCAGCATAAATCGCTCCTGTTATATATTTGCCCTCATGGAGGAAAGAGAGACCCAAGAAGCTTCCACAGGAGAGGTGGAATGCAGCTAAGAAAAAGAAGCTATCCCCATTCCTATGCCAATCCTATTCTTCATAACAGGGTATTTCAGATAACTGGAAGGAGGCCAAAGTTACACAAATATTCCCGAAAGAAAGGACTTGCAGAGGCCTGCCAGCCTTCCCCCACAACCTGTCCCAGCTTCTCTGCAGGTAGGGAAGCAGTCAGATGCACCAGGTTCTAGGCATATGTCTACACGCATAGCTATGTGAGTGACTTTAAGCCAAACATGTCAAGCCTTTGTGCCTCATTTCCCCAGCTGCAAAATAAGCACACGAGGTTTCTGCTAACTCAAGGCATTCTTTGATTCTTCAACATGAACCCCAGGTTTAAGAGCAACCACTTCCACCCCCGCCCTATGGCTGTAATTCCAGATAACTGAAGATACAGATAAGTAGAGTCCCATTACAGGAGAGTGGCTCCTAACTAAGGCAGTACTAACTGCTAGCAGGAAAAGTGGGGAAAAGAGTTTTTCCAATTTCTCTGTAAAGGACAGAAAAGTTTCAGTTCCCTATCTTGAGAAAAATATCCATGGATGGTTACACAGAAATCTGCTTAGCTCTAAAGCCAAATTACCTACCCAGGTCCTTGACAAAACGCTTCATGTGCAGATTTAAAGGATGGATGACAGAACCTCCTGCCTCATATTCTTGCCCCCGCACAGTCAAGGTGGCCAGACGGCCTCCCACCTCTCCTCTTTCAAACAGATCAATCTTCACACCTTTCCCAAATTTCTGCCGCAGGTAATAGGCTGCTGAAGTGCCACCAATTCCAGCTCCAATAATTGCTATAGGGGAAAAAAAAAAGAACAATTTCTTTCCCTCTTACCAGCTATGTGGGTTTTGTTTTGTTTTTGTCAACAATTTGGGGAAGCTTGGGGAGAGGGAGGCAAGTGACAATTGCAGTGAAGACGGAACTCTGAATCTCTCAGACCCTGCCCCAGATAAAACCGGTAGATTAACTTACAAACTGACATTAGATTTTTTTCTTGCCAGATGCCCAAAGATCACACATTTCTTCGTCGATGCACCAACAGGCCCGCTCACCCTTCTTTGTGCCCAATGCATGGGAACAGAGAAGGTGGGCCTTCCCAGCACGCATTTTAAATAAGGGGCCGCCATTTTTGCTTAGATTTGTTTTGTCTCATTAATGTAGGTAGGTTAATGAACCCAAAGAACACAGTTTATGGGGAATAAAAAAGAAAGCAAAACAAAACAAACAGGGACCAAAAAAACCAGGAAGACTGAAACTGGAAAAAGAGTGCATTCTTTCGGCTGTGTCGTAGTCCTAGGCAGAGAAATTGTGTGCAAGCCAGGGGCCTCTGAGAGCAGGCCACCTCAGCAAAGCAGACGGGGGCAGGGGGCTCCAGCTATCAAGGGAAGCAGTCGGGCTCAGCTTGTCTGCACTGCTCAGCGTGCTGTGCCCGCGTGCGCCTGTCATCTGCAGAGCACAGGCGGCCCGTCTCTCCAGAACGAACCAGAGGACTGGCCTCCCAAAGGTGCGGCAAGGCAAGGCGGCGAGAGGGACCTCAGAGACACGGGCTGCAGGGACGCTTGGCGGCCGCCCACTCGCCCTGGACCCCCCTGCACGGCCCACTCTTCAAGCGGGCCGATCTCCACGCCCGGGAAGGCACGGTGCTCGGGCACCGAAAACGACCCCGAGGCGCGAACCGGGAAGCGCGCGGCCCACGCGGCCTGGCGGGCGTCGCGGCTGCGGAGTCCGTGCACCACGCAGCCGGCCGGCCGGCGCGGGGCGCGCTCCCGCACCCCCGTCCGCGCCGCCCCGCTCTCGCCTACCGATCTTATCCGGCGGGGCCCGTCGCTCGGCGCTCCCGGGGCACCCCCAGCTGCACAGCAGCAGCCCCAGCCCCAGAAGCGACGAGACAAGCTCCCTGGCGGTAAGCCCCATAGCTCATGCAGCGCAGCAGTCAGTCCCCGGCACCCGACAGTCGGCCAGCCGCTGCGCGTCTGCGCGCTCCGCCCGCCCCGCCCCCGGCCGGCCGCGCCCCTCCGCCCCGCCCGCGCAGGCGGCTGGCGCCCCAAGTCTGCCCAGCCCTCGGGGAGCCATTGTCCCCTCGGTTCTCCAGGCCCGCCTGGTCCCTCTGGGGCCCTCGCTGCTTCAGGAAGACACCAAAGGCACCGGCGGAGGCTCACCCCAGCTCTCCTTCTTCCTCCCTATGTATTCGAGTGAACCACGTTATTTCTTCACTAGTGCCCTCTTCTGTCTCTTCAGTGCCTCCCTCTCAAAGAAGGCACACTGCTCATCACTGTCAGAAACAGACCGGTGGAGCGACACATACTTATTGAGTGATCACTATGTTCTGGGGACTGTTGGGCACAGATGAATGGGTAAACGCTGCTAGGTGAAAGGAAGAATGAGGGAAACTGGGGATGGGGTGGTCCAATGTGAAGGGAGTGGAAAAGTAGTGACAGACATGACTAAAAGTAGAGTACCCATAGCATACGATGGAACATTATGCAAGCATTAAAAAGAATATAGGATCTATAACTATTGTCCTAGTATTGTTAGGTGAGACAAGCTGGTGGCTGAGTGAAGGGTATTATTTGATCCCATTTCTGTAATTAAAATACTCCACCTCACCCCCCCCCCCACCTCAACAAAAGAAAAGAAAAATCGGTGTAAGACCATGAAGAACAGTAAGGATGGAAGGAAAATAAGTTAGATAGAAATAAAGGTGGAACGTGGAGAAAGGGAATAGAAATTCAGTGCAATAAATATTCCAAATATTTATTGAGTTCCTTCTGAGTGTCAGGCAGTGTTCTAGGTGCTTGAAAAAGATCAGTGGACAAAACAGATTTTTAAAAATATTTATTCGAATGAAGCTGATATTCTAGTGGAGAGTGACAGATGATAATTAGAAAAAATAAGTAAATGATGTAATATATAGAGTAGGGTGAGAGGACTGGGGAATGGAGTGCAACTTCAAATAGGATGGTCGGGGTAGGCCTCATTGAGCAAGAAAGCATTTGAGCAAAAGCTGGCAGGGAGTGAGAGAGTGGGCTGGGTAAATATCAGGAGAAAGAGCTTTCTAGGAAAGGAAGATGCCTAGCATGTTTGAGGAACAGCAAGGAGGCCACTGGAGCAGAGTAAGAAAGGGGGAGTGGAGGTGTTAATGGAACAAGATGCAAGTCGTACAAGAAATAAACACTTCTACTTAAGAAGATAAAAATATGAGCATTAGGTGCCCTTCTCCACTACATCTAGAAATTTCAAAGAAAGAGCTAAACTATGTGTACCTTTTACTTTCCTTTTTCCAAACTACATTATGTCCACAACACCGCAGTGCATTAAGCCTACCAAGCTGTCAATAAGTATTTCTTGCTTGATTAGAACTGACCATGTTAGTGACCTTGACACGTGTCATATTTGGAAACTTTCATTTCTGCTACTGAAATGTTGGGAAAGAATTTACTGACAGGACACTCAGTGAAGAGACAGTGTAAAAGACTTGCAAAGTGGGAAGTGGGCTGAAGGCTTTCTCGTTCTGCACCTTTGCCCTTTCGAAATAATACTGCCACTGAAACTCAAGAAGGTTTTTTAAAAATCATGGAGGGCAAATGTTACCACATGTATGAAGGGTCATAATAAGGTAATATAACAAACATTTATTCAAAGAAGTGTTATTCAAAAGAGCAGTCTCTCTAGGAGGCTAAACACTACGATACTCTCCTCGATCAAACTCTAGCCAGGCTCCTCTTCTCAACTAGGCCTCAACCTTGGTCTATAGAGACTTGAAAAAAAACACTAACACAGTTTCTGACAGCTCAAGCTGCACCCTTGGAATGACCCTAGCTCCCTTTAAAGTGCCTGCCTGAGAAAACTCAAGGCTGCCAAAAAAGTTTACTGTTTGTTCCCACCAATGCCAAAACAGGAAGATAGAGCCCCTTCTCCCAGCCCCTGTGGCAGGGTAGGAGCCTAAGTGACAAGCACCAGTTACCCGCCCTTCTTAATTTCTGTAATCTTTCACTTCCCTGACTATATAAATATATAGATAGATTATTTAATTCAGAAATCCCATGTTTGAGAATCTATTCTACAGAAAGAAAAGAATCACTTATAAGAATATATATACCAGGATGCTTATTGCAACGTTATTTGTAGTAGGAGAAAAGAAACCAGGAGTAACCTGAATGTCCCTCAATATCATTTATGGTCATTTATTCAATTTACCATTGAATAAATTGTGACACGTTCATTCTATGGATTACTTTGCCATTATTAAAAAACAATTAACTAGATCTGTATTAGTTGAACTAGAGAATATCTATGATGTAAATTTTCTTTTTAAAGATTGTCACCTGAGTTAACATCAGTTGCTAATCTTCTTTTTTTTCTTTCTTTTCCCCAAAGCCCCCCAGTACATAGTTGTATATTCTAGTTTTAGGCCCTTCTGGTTGTACTATGTGGGATGCTGCCTCAGCATGGCCTGATGAGCAGTGCCATGTCTGCGCCTAGGATCCAAATCAGCCAAACCCTGGGCCCCTGAAGTGGAGAGCACGAACTGAACTGCTGGCCACTGGTGTGGCCTCTCTACGTACGATGTAAACTTAAGTGAGAAAAGAATGCTGCGTGAGAGAAGAACAAAGCTGGAGGCATCATGCCCTCTGATTTCAAAATTATAGCTATATTACAAAGCTATAATAATCAAAACAGTATGGTATTGGCATAAAAAGACACATGGTTCAATGAAACAGAATAGAGAACCCAGAAATAAGCCCCCACGTATATGGTCAAGTAATTTATGACAAAGGAGGCTGGAATACACAATGGGGAAAGGACAATCTCTTCAATAGTGTTGGGAAAACTGGACAGCCACATGCAAAAGAATGAAACTAGACCTCTACCTGACACAAAAATCAACTCAAAAGGGATTAAAGACTTGAATGTAAGACTTGAAACCATAAAACTCCTAAAAGAAAACATAGGCCATAAGCTCCTTAACATGGGTCTTGGCAACAATTTTTTGGACCTGACTCCAAAGGCAAGGGCAACAAAAGCAAAAATAAACAAATGGGACTACATCAAACTAAAAAGCTTCTGCATGGTGAAGGAAGCCATCAATAAAACAAAAAGGCAACCTAGTGAATGAGAGAAGATATTTGCGAATCATATAGCCGATAAGGAGTTAATACCCCAAATATATAAAGAATTCATACAGGGGTCGGCCTGTGGCGCAGCAGTTAAGTATGCACATTCCGCTTCTCGGCAGCCTGGGGTTTGCTGGTTTGGATCCCAGGTGCGGACATGGCACCGCTTGGCAGGCCATGCTGTGGTAGGCATCCCACATATAAAGCAGAGGAAGATGGGCATGGATGTTAGCTCAGGGCCAGTCTTCCTCAGCAAAAAGAGGAGGATTGGCAGTAGTTAGCTCAGAGCTAATCTTCCTAAAAAAAAAATTAATTTATTAAAAATCGAACTTCCATATGATCCAGAAATTCCACTTCTGGGTATTTATTCAAAAAAACTCTAATTCGAAAAGATATAAACATTTCTATGTTCATTGCAGCATTATTTGCAATAGCCAAGATATGGAAATAACCTAAGTGTCCATCAATGGATGAATGGGTAAAGAAGATGTATAGATATAATGGAATACTACTCAGCCATAAAAAAGAATGAAATTCTGCCATTTGCAACAACATGGATACACCTTGAGGGTATTATGCTAAGTAAAATAAATCAGACAGAGAAAGACAAATATTATATGATTTCACTTATATGTGGAATCTAAAAAACAAAACAAATGAACAAACAAAACAAAACTCATGGATACAAAGAATAAATTGGTTGCCAGAGGGATGCGGGTGAAATGAGTGAAGGGGATCAAGAGGTACAAACTTCCAGTTATAAAATAAATAAGTCATAAGGATGTAATGGACAGCATGGTCACTATAGTCAATAATAATGTATCACATATTTGAGAGTTGCTGAGAGAACAGATCTTGAAAATTCTCACAAGAAAAAAAATTTTTGTAACTTTGTATAGTGATGTGTGGTAGCTAGACTTATTGTGGTGATTATTTTGCAATGTATACACATATTAAATGGTTGTATATTTGAAAGTAATATAATACGTTAATTATACTTCAATAAAAAAGGGAAAGTTGCAGAGTAAGATCCATGGCATAAGCACATTTCTTTAAATAACAAAAAATCCCAAGTACTTATATACGTGTGTATCTGTATGTATGTAAAGTAAGATGTGGGAGCTTACAAACTAATCCATTAACATTACCTCAAGAGGGGAAGAATGAGGGAAGTATTAATCTTTTCCTTATTTATCTATATTGTTTTACTTGTGACAGTGAGCATGTATTACTTTTGTAACTTTAAATATATAATATATAAATAAATAATATAATAAATAAAAATAAAATTTTGATAAAGTTCTTAGAGCTTAAAAAATACTTGTACTATATCCATACAATGGAATTTTATTTGGCAAAAAAAAGGGAATGAACCATTGATACATGCTACAACATGGATGAACCATAAAAGTATAATACTAAGTGAAAACAAGCTAATCACAAAGGATCACATATTTTATGATTCCATTTTCTATAAATTGTCCAGAATAGGCAAATCTATAGAGACAGAAGATTAGTGGGCTGGGGAGTGGGGTGGGGTGGGGAATAGGGAATGACTGCCAATGGGTGTTTCCTTTTTAGGGTGATGAAAATGTTCTAAAATTGATTATAGTGATGGTTGCACATTTCTGTGAATACAATAAAAACCACTGAACTGTACACTTTAAATGGATGAATTGTACGTTATGTGAGTTATATCTGAAAAAACTGTTAAAAAATACTAACCACTGTTAACATTTCTCGTATTCGTCCTGAAAAGACTATTTGATATCTTTGAATAATTTCCGAAGAATGTGTCATAGATTCTAAAGACAATTCCAAAAATGGAAATCCAAAAGTATCCTAGTCTAAAGGAATGACTTCGAAGAGGACGTCACATTTTTGAATGTGTACATTCTTCTATGTTTAAACAAAATGCGTAATGAGTACGCTGAACCACATTTCAGAGCCCTCATCTCTCTGCTTCCCACGAAGAGGACTGAAATTTACATATCTTCTAACTCATTTGGTTTTAGGATTCTTGTGATCGAGTTGCATTAAATATCTCAAGTATTTTCCAATGTACATTGAATATACCAATAAAATGCAATTATTAAAGAAAAATTCGGCAAAGATCTGGAAATATCTTCTTGACTCTCAAAAATTTGATTAACACCAAGACAAATTCTTAATGAAACTATTTTTTTAAACTAAAAAAATTCGAGTTTTTTTGTACAGAAAAAGTAGAAACAATCATTCAACTGTATTGGGATCAGAGAAAATAAATCCTTTCTTATATCAATGAAAAACAGCAAAGTATAGACTCTCAATAAACTTTTGTTTGTATAAGGATAAACAAATCATCCTTATATGGGAACTAACGTTTGCTTGTGTTCAGTCTTAGGATATTTCAGCGAGCCTAACTTCCGTCAGCGCCGCTGGTGTAGTGGTATCATGCAAGATTCCCATTCTTGCGACCCGGGTTCGATTCCCGGGCGGCGCATGCAGTTTTGCCACCTTCAGAACAAGGAAACTTGAAGAGTTCTAAAAACTTAGAATTTTTAATTTCCATACAGACTTCTATTTCATTATAATTCACAGTTAAAACACTCGAATTTGGAACTGGAAGACAGAAAAGTTTCCGCAAGGCCTGAAATAGTTAATCCTTACGCCTGCGCAGTCTGAGACACTCCAGCGTCGGGTGGAAGAGCGGCTGCGCAACAAGTGAACCTATGGGTTGAGGTGTAGCCTGGCGGCCGGGAGGTTGAAAGTGCAGGATTATTCCGCGCCTGCGCGGCCCGGGTCAGTTCGCTGGCTGCTCCTGGGCTCCCGGCTCGCCGCCATCTTGTATTGGGGCTTCATTGTTCGCGCTGGGCCTGCCGCTTTGGTGTAACTGCCGCCGAAAAAGGAGGCGGAGTAACCTCCGGTCAGCCGAGGAACCCCGCTATCCCGCAGCCATAGCGGCTCAAAAGATTTGGGAGGTAATAAAAGACTAGGGAGCTGGACCCGGAGGCGCGGCCGCGACAGCAGCAGCCATGGAGGACGAGACGCCCAAGACTCTGTGAGTCTGGGGTAGCGCTGGGGGTGGGGGGCGGGATGGTGGTGGTCCCGGAGGGAGGCCTCGGCCCTGCGCCGCTCCCCAGCCTATTGTTCTCCGAGGACGCCGCGGGGTCGTGGTTCCTCTCCTGGGCGCGCCCTAGGATGCTGGGGACGGAGAGCCGGGCAGTGAGAGGACGCGGCGCAGGGAGAGGGCTTCGACCCCCGCCGCCTTCTTCACCTGCGCGACCCCGCCGCGTGGCCTTTGGCCTCGCCACGGGCCCTCTGCGGCCTCAGGCCTGGACAGAGGACTTTTTCATTCAAACCTCTTTTTTAGAAGTCGGCGAACCTTCTTTTTTTTGTCCCTTGCTTTCCTTCTCTCTTTTCGCGCCCCTCCGTTTTGATGAACCTCTTTTGATCTGTTCAGCCGCATCACTTTCATTTCGCCTTGATTTCCTCCTGAAACCTTTCGTTGTCTTCTCGTTGATAGACCTTTTTCTCTTGAGGCTGCTTGTACTCCTTTTCAGTGAGGTAAAACTTGAATTCTCCCAGCTGCCAACTGGAAGGAAGCCAGATGTTTTTCTCTAACCTCTCTGGTTTTCCTTCTGTAGCTCCCCCACCCCGATCCCGACCCCTGACCAAAAAGCCTAAAAACCGGACACGCTAAGGATTTTGAAACTGCTTTTTAGAAATGGAAATCTCACCCGGAGGTATATATCAACTGAGAGGAAGTGGATTTAATACGTTTTTATTGTTGTGTGCTACTTTTGATTGACATGTTGCTGAACCAGCGGGCAGTTTGCATGAAACCAGAATTGATAAATATCTTAACATATTTAGTCACCTCGGAGAATTTTTGGTGTTAAATGATCTCAGTTTGGGATGTTTTCTTTGTCGTGTAGCTTCCACCATAGCATTTTCCTTTGTTTTTCGAAGTATTATCGGATGAGGTGCTCCTGCCTTTGTTGCTTTTCTCGGGAAAAAAAGAAAAAGCCCGATGAGTTTTTGACATAGCTTTTTTGGTTTTATGCTTAGAATACTGGCAGTTTGAGAACTCTCTGCGTTAAAAATACCATTTTAGGTTTCTTTTTGCAGCTCTCTAGCTATTAACGGTTGTTGTCATGAAGTACGGTGTAATCAGTTCTTTTTTCCATCACCAAAAAAGTTTCCATCTTGTAATCTATATGAGAAATATAGTTACACTTGTTTTCTTGATAGATTAGTAAACTTTTTTGCTAGTTTACCTGATAGTCTGTTAATCTTAAGTATCTTTTTAATAGGATGCAGCAATTAGTGCATGACCATGTTTTTTGAAAGATTCCATCTGTAGATGAATACTCCCTAAACTATTAGCCTCATAGAGTTTATGGAAGCCTTTTTCCCCCTTGCCTCTTAGGTAGAAGTATGATAGCCAGCAGCATATTGGATTAAACACTGCTCATCTTTTATAATGTCTTTAAATTTAAGATGATTTATTTTGAAATTTTTAATTTCAGAAATGGCCAGAAATATCTGGGAATGTAACCTTTTTTAGTACATTGATTTGGGAATATCAAATAACGAAGACAGCTTCAGCTTTCTCAGGCCAGTCTGCAAAAGCAGGTGGTTAAACAGTACTAGCTTGGGGACAGGGGACCAACCATTGCAGGAGAAAGAAGGAAGGAAGTTTTATTCAACAGGTGCTTACTTTAATGCTTGTGATAATGTGAGTTCTGTGGTAAGTGCTTTCCAAGCTGCTTTAATCCTCATCGGAACTCTGCGGTGAATGGGCCCGTGTTTAACATGAGGAAAAGCTAAGCTTAGACTTTAAGTAACTCATGCAAGGTCATATACCTTTTTGTTCATCATCCTGCAACTCTACTGTCCTCAACTCTGAACTCTTCCGCTTAGGACTGATTTTCCCTTGCATCCTTTACTAGAACACCCAATCCAAAAACCTCTTCCCCAAAGTAGTCGATGCTCTAACACTTCCTATTCTCTCCTCCCTTGCTTCTACCGCCCTCAACCAAAACTCCCATTCTTCCAGTCAGACCGGTCTTGATTAAATATGAGTAGATACCAATCCTTAAGTTTTCCCAGCAATATTTTTACTTTTAATATAAATCGTTTGTTTTAATGACCCTGAAACTCAGGGTCTTTTAATATGTTCTTAGCACAGTGTCTGGCCCATGGCAAGTGTTGAATAAATTTGTGTTAAAAACTGGTACAATTCCTAGCAATGAATTAAGATTTTACTCATTCTTGAGGGTAAAATATAGTCTGAATCTAAGTATCACCTGTGTACTTAAATGGCTTCAGAGGAAATGCCTTCATTTGCCACAAATGAGTGTTCAGCATCGCCTTGTTAAGTTAGAGATTGCCAGTATTCAATTTCTTGTCAGCAGTACTTTGGCAATATATTGTGAGAAGTGGTTTGATTCTGGATGTGTTTTGAAAACAGAGCAACAGGAATCACCAATGGATTGTATGTGGGATGTGAGAATGAAGTTAACAATAAGGTTTATTTACAAATGTGTAACATCAGTCATCTAAAATGTTAGTTTGTTGCAAAGTATAAGTAAAAATGAGAACAGTCTTGAGACCATGGATGTCTTAGGATGTCTTCTGGCATAGTATTAGATACATTTGTTCAGGCTGGTTTATGTATATGGTGTGATCTCCAAGTGAAGGAGGTGCTAGCTAGTATAGTAAGAGGGTTTCAGCTATCATGCAACAAACTATCCTTTGTAAAGAGTAGACAGTTGTTAAATAATGGTAGGGTTGTGATGCTGGTGTATAGTATAAGTAAGTATTTGTTGTTCTACATACTTAAATAAGTAAAAGACATACACCTTTTCCCCATGAACTGGAGTAACTCTGGCAAAATAGGATAATTAGGACCAAATAGATACACAGCTTCCACTTTCACTGGATATTGGACTCCACTGCTGTTTACCACCAAATGGATTCTCTTTAATCTCTGCTTCTTGAAGCCCTATCTTTGTCTTCTATGTTCAGAACTGGTATCTCTAATTGACCTAGCCTAGATCACATGCAAGGGAGACTACAAAACCATATCTAGCCTTTTCAGCTTCTTTAGAGGAGTCAGGCTCTGCCACAGGATGAGGATTTCTCTCAAAATAGGAAGGAGGGGGTCAGCCCCATGGCCGAGTAGTTAAGTTCACGTGGTCCACTTCACTGGCCCAGGGTTTCACCGGTTTGGATCCTGGGCGCGGACCTGACACCACTCATCAGGCCGTGTTGAGGTGGCATCCCACATAGCACAACCAGAAGGACCTACAACTACAATAAACACCTATGTACTGGGGGGCTTTAGGGAGAAGAAGAAGAAGAAGAAAATAGGAAGGAAGATGTTTGGCAGCCAAAAATAAATAATTCACTACACAGGTGTAACTTAAATCCATACTATTAGTAGGAAATCCTTGGGCTTCAGTAGCAATAATATATTACAAAGTATTGAACAACTAAAGAAACATAAAAATGAGAATGAACTTTTTAAAGTACTAGCATTCTACAAACTATAAGAAACTTATTTTTCCATTGAAAGTATCTTGATTATAAAAAGGGACTGCAGAATTCAGATTTGGGCTTTCTGTCTCAAACTAGTATTTATTTAGCAAGTAGACTTGGAAAGTAATAGCATCTTAAGTTGTTTGGAAAATTTGAGGTATTAGTGATTTACTTACTGGTAAAAAGCAAAGACTAATTTAATGGGTTATTTTTATTTACACAAGGAAGACAAGTTTCTTGTCATTTGATTTCTTTGATATGAATGTTATATATGTTACTTGTAGTTTATTGTATTCCTGTCAGAGGTTGAGAACAAGTTGTTCATGTGATTTTCTCTGAAGAGCATTTCTCTAAACACCTGTGCATAGAGTTAATTGGTAGAGGCTCCTGGAGCTTATAGTATATACAACAGGCCACGTTAAATAAACAAATATAAAGACAATACAAACCCTGGTGCTTTTTAAAGTAGCTTATTTTTTTTATTACCTATCTTCAAATGAGGTATATCACTCAGAAAATATTTCTCAGAAAGTCTTAGATGATTTTGCAAAGAGTAATTAATAGAACTCAGGTTCCCTAAATAGTGTCCACTTGCCACTAGATTATCTAGCTTTAGGAAAGTGGATGTTAGAATTAACTTTCAGAAGAGCCATTTTATTCATTTAGACATATGCAATCCTGAGAATTTTTTTTTTTTTAAAGATTTTGTTTTTTTCCTTTTTCTCCCCAAAGCCCCCCGGTACATAGTTGTATATTCTTAGTTGTGGGTCCTTCTAGTTGTGGCATGTGGGACGCTGCCTCAGCGTGGTTTGATGAGCAGTGCCATGTCCGCACCCAGGATTCCAACCGATGAAGCACTGGGCCGACTGCAGCGGAGTGCGCGAACTTAACCACTCAGCCACAGGGCCAGCCCCCCAATCCTGAGAATTTCTTATAGGCACAAGAGTCAGACAAGAATCGATATAGAAGAGTTGCAGAGATGGTACAGAGTTCTCACGTAACCTTCACCCAGATTCCCTTAATGTCAACATCTTACATAACTATGGTATGGTTATCAAAACTACAAGCTTTCTGGGGCTGGCCTGGTGTTGTATTGGTTAAATTCATGTGCTACGCTTCGGCGCCCAGGGTTCACAGGTTTGGATCCTGGGCGCAGACCTAGCTAGTGCCACACTGTGGCAGCATCCCTCATAAAATAGAGGAAGATTGGCACAGATGTTAGCAACAGTCTTCTTCACAAAAAAAAAGTTAAAAAACCCTACAAGCTTTATTCCAGTTTCCCCAGTTTTTCCACTGATGTCCTTTTTATATTCCAGGATGCAGTCAAAGATAAGACATTGCATTTAGTCGTCCTCTCTCTTTACTCTCCTTTAATATGTGAGATGTCTTTTGTGCCCATGGCACTTTTTAAGGGTGCTGTTTCTCCATGGTACAATCTGTTTCTCCCACTATACAGTGACTCTGTGCTTTTTTTCTCTACATACTCTAGTAATTAGAATTAAGTCACAAAGACTAGCCCACACTCAAGAAGAGGGAATGAAGCTCCACTTCGCAGAAGGGGGTATCAAAGAAATTGTGGACATATTTTATTTGGACATATTTTAAAACAACCAGTTCATTGGTTAAAACCAATAATATCTTAGAGGAGATATTTTGAAGCTCTACATATATCCTATTTCTCCTTAGAGTTTCATCAACCATAAAAGATCCATGGGTGGATCTTGCCAATAGCAGTCATTACTGTGGTGTTTTGATGGTGATTTCCCTCATTCCTTCTACATTTATAAATTAGAGTTCTTCAAGAAAAAAGCTGTTTTCTCCCTGATCGGGATCCAGTGAAAGAATGTTCATTGTATTTGGTTGTCAGTGTCAAAATTTTAAGTTCCTTTTAATCAAAAACAGTCCTCCTTTTTTTTTAGGATAATTTTTTTGAAGAAATCAAACAAGTTGTCTTATACAGTGTCCCATTTGTGGATTTGTGTAATTGTTTTTATATGCCCAGTATTGTACACTTAGATCTAAATTTAAGCTTGACTAGATTCAAGTTAAAGCTTTTTGATTTGAATACTTCATAGGTGATATTGTATAATTCATATTGTACACAGTGTCTTGTTGTCCATCTGAAAAATGGTTTAAAGTTTGATCACTGGGTCAAAGTGGTAAATGACCAAAGCTCTTACTTTTTTAAGGTAGGGTTTTCCCTTTGGCCACTGTTAAGTAATCTTTGTGATAACTTTGTTACCCTGCAGGTATCCATTTTCACACCAAACTTTCATCTAATGTTTCTGCATCTGTTAATGATTCTTGCCTGAATCAGTTATTTCATTAGGGCTTACACATTATTAATTTAATGTGTTAATGCTGTCTATGTTTATTGACTAGCATTTCTCTGTAAAGAAGAGCTTTTCCCTCATCAGCCAGAGCTATTAGATTACACTGTAATGGAGTTTTCAGAATAAAGATTTGGTGTAATGATAACCTCCAGTACTGGAAAAATTGCTGTTGGATAGCTGTTGCTGTTGCTTTTTTGAGTATCATTATTCTACCTGATCTTTAAATGTTATTCATTGTTCCTTGAAACTCAGCACTTCTCCCTTTGCCATTTTAACCTATTCCACTGCCTTTGTGGTAAGCGCTCAATATGTTTATTGAACAGGTAAGTGGAAGGAAGGAATTAACACTTTCCGTCATGTATAGATGTTTATTTTTCTGGAGAGAGAGTCCATACCTTTCATCATTGTTCTCTGAAGGATTCTTGGCAGAAGAATAAGAAACTGTGGTTGTTGGGAGACTGCATTCTCTGATTTCAGAAGTGATAACTTCTATCACTGACCTGTCTAGAGGCAATCTAATTTCAAAAGTCCCATTTTGAAAATTTATTTATTTAAACCTTTTAAATAAAGATCATCCCAGTCGTGTGATCATGGAATACACTGTTTACAGTAATTAAGTGTGTTGGTTACTAATTCATGTTATCTGTGGAAGGTCTGTCCTGGAATCTTTCTCCTCACTCTCCACTTCCACTGATCAGTGATACTCATTGAAAGGTTTCCCATCCCTTTGTGAGTATGCATAACACCTGAGAAGTGATTTACCCATGATTTCTCAAAAATATGTTTATTGTGTAAACCAAAGTATACCTATATTGGACTCTGTTAGGGGAATCATGAATTAAAAATGGAGGAAAATTTACTCATTAATACTGTAAAAGTAGAAGTAATTGCAAAGCTTCTCAGGATTTATTGTATAAAATGTTCTGTGTGTCCCGTGATTCATTTGAGAGATTTTTAAGCATATCTTCCTAGGGTAAACCTAGAAACTTAGAAACAAACAGGTTTAATTTGCAAACCTTGACTAACACACACACACGCTTCCCCTCTACTAACAGTGTCTAATATATTTGCAGGTAACATACCTTGCATCTGTTTTGAAAGAGGTTTTGAAGTTTTGGCAAATTTTTATAAGCTATTCCCAAATAATGTAGTTTAAGGCAAATATCTACCTATTCCCAAAGTTTATTTTTCAGTAAGCAACTTAGAAACTGATGCAAAAGAAGCAAATTTAAGATGGTAAATTGTGTTTCTTTGTGTTTCAGGTATGTCGGTAACCTTTCCAGAGATGTGACAGAAGCTCTAATTCTCCAGCTCTTTAGCCAGATTGGACCTTGTAAAAACTGCAAAATGATTATGGATGTAAGGGTATTTTACTTAGTTAACTTTCTTCTTTTTTTTAAATACATTATTCAAATCTATTACTTCCAGGAACTCTTAGTTTATGCAGTGTAACGTTGGGATTTTAGTGAATTTGTAATAATTTGGCCACTGAGTTTAATTTGTTTTACTAAATAAAGGAAGAAGAGAATAGAACTAATGATTTCTAGAGCAGGTGAGAACTATGGGTAGGCTCTTGTTTTAAGTGCCTTGAGGCATCAGAATTGTTTATTTTATATGTGGTGTCAGTTGATTAGCTAATCTAGAAATTCAGTTATTACAATTAAATTGGGAAATTGGGTCAAAAAATAATAGACATTTGATACTGTGAAATTGTTTGTTTTTAACTTTATTTTTAAAGGTCATTATTTCAAGTTTTTCTTGCATCGCAGCAATTCCCATCCATCAGACCTTTATATTTAGAAAAAACATTGAATTCATTCATCTAATTGGTGTTAATCCTGAATTATAACATATATAAAAAGACAAAGTTTTTTTGATGGGAAAGAGTGCTGAAGAGAAATCTTTTATCCTATGGTCTCTTCTTCCTGTAAACTTTTGGTTTTCTTTTCCCCAGGAAAGAAAATCAGATATGTGTCTCTGTATTTGCTACTTTCTTTTCTATTGTATGCCAATTTAACTCTTTTTGCTGTGTATTTTAAAAATTGTTTAGTCAATTGATTTTGGTTTGTTCTTAGATTTTAAAATGTCAGACCTTTCTCTGAATGATACAGGGTCATCTACTTATAATATAGATGGATTCAACAGATGTTTTTGTCCTTTACACTCTTCTTAAGTGTTTTCTTATCACATTTAATATCTGTATGCCTTTGGATAAAGAAGAAAAGATCCATGTACCCATAGAGAAAGATAAGAGGGAGAGACAGGAAAATGATGGAGAATTTAAAACCAGTCTTTCCTTGATCTGGGTCTTCTTCCTTATCCCAGTAATAGCATTTATGCAATGCTTGCTACCTATTATTATTCTAATTCTGATGCATTATCACAAATGCTCAATAGAAACGTTATAAAGCAGATGTTATTCCCATTTAATATATGCAGAAATGAGGCAGAGCAAGGATGTAAACCCAGATTGATCTATCTGAATATGAATCCTGTCCATTGGTTTGAACGCTGCTATTCTGTCCCTGTCTGTGTCATTCTGGATATTTGCCTGGTAAAGATCACTAGGCAAAATGTTAAGGGCTGCCTGACCTACAGAAAAGGCTGACTAGGTGCAGGCCCGGTGGCCTAGTGGTTAAGTTCACGCACTCCACTTTGGCGGCCCGGGGTTTGCAGGTTCGGATCTCGGGCGCAGATCTATATACTGCTCATCAGGCCATGCAGCATCCTGGATACAAAATGGAGGAAGATTGGCACAGATGTTAGCTCAGAGACAATCCTCAAGCAAGAGGTGCAGGATTGGCAGTGAATGTTACCTTAGGGCCAATCTTCCTCACAAAAAGAAAAAAGAAAAGGCTAACTAGGTTAGCCTCTGCCACTTTGTATAAGTTTTGAATTGATGTCCCTATTTATGAATTTTATGCTCCTTGGAGTATAAAGGCTGATAGTGTGTACGCTTAGATTCTTTTTATCTAAAAAGTACAGTTTTTTTCTGGGTACAAATTAAGTAAAATGAACGTTCTTTTTCATTTGATTGCTCTTCTCTTAAGTGTAAGCTACCTTTCCTAGCCACCTTCTGATGCCTGTCAACATTGATCTTTGTAGGAGAATTTGCATTTTGTGCTGTTAGTTTGAATTATACAATTTTTAAAACATTTTTTTAATCCCTAATGTTTTTAAAATAAAATAATGGATAATCTCAATATCATCAATTTTGTGGTTGCCTCCTTGCTCTAAAATTCTTTTTTTTCCCTTAAAGATTGGCACCTGAGCTAACATGTGTTGCCATTCTTTCTTTCCTCCTCCTCCTCCCTCCTCCTCCCTCCTCTTTCTTCTTCTTCTTCTTTCTTCTGCTGCTTCTTCTTCTTCTTCTTTTCCTTCTCCTCCTCCTCCTCCCCAAAGCACCCCCAGTAGATACTTGTATATTCTAGTTGTGCTATGTGGGACGCCGCCTCAGCATTGCCTGATGAGTGGTGCTAGGTCCACGCCCAGGATCCAAACCGGCAAAACCCTGGGCTAGGTCCACGCCCAGGATCCAAACCGGCAAAACCCTGGGCTGCCGAAGCAGAGCACATGAACTTCACCACTCAGCCATGGGGCTGACCCTTAAAATTCTTAAAAATCATTGCCAGTGACTTTTTTAAACTGTTAATTGTGCTTGAAGCAAGATGGTATATTTCTTTATTCTAGTATCATTCTAGTCTTTTGAATTAGTTTCTTATTTTAACAATTCTGCTGAGGAGATTATGGAAGGAATTTCAAAATGGACTGTAAAGTCATTTGGTATTTTGCACTTGATAGGTGTAAAATATTGAGTTTTTTTTCTGCTTCTTTAATTTACATGAAACATATAGCTTCATTTATCATCATACCTCAGTTACTTGGAATACTAACAGAAAAGAAGAGAGAATTTTATTTTTGAGGTCATAATAGTTTATAACATTGTGAAATTTCTGTTGTACATTATTTTTTGTCAGTTGACGTATCTACATGCCCCTTCACTCCTTGTGCCCACAGCCCAGCCCCTTCCCCTCTGATAACCCCTAAACTGTTCTCTTTGTCCGTGTGTTAGTTTATCTTCCACATATGAGTGAAATCATATGGTGTTTGTCTTTCTCTGTCTGGCTTATTTTGCTTAACATAATACCCTCAAGGTCCATCCATGTTGTTGCTAATGGGATAATTTAGTCTTTTTTATGGCTGAGTAGTATTCCATTGTGCATATATACCACATCTTCTTTATCCAATCATCAGTCAGTGGGCACTTGAGTTGCTTCCATTTCTTGGCTATAGTGAATAATGCTGCAGTGAACATAGGGGTGCGTGTGTCTCTTTGAATTGTTGATTTCAGGTTCTTTGGATAAATACCCAGTAGTGGGATAGCTGGGTTGTATGGTATTTTGATTTTTAACTCTTTGAGAAATCTCCATACTATTTTCCATAGTGGCTGCACCAGTTTGCATTCCACCAGCAGTGTATGAGGGTTCCCTTTTCTCCATGTCCTCTCAAACGTTTGTTATTTTTTTGTCTTGGTGATTTATAGTCATTCTCATGGATATAAGGTGATATCTTAGTGTGGTTTTATTTGCATTTCCCTGATGGTTAGTGATGTTGAGCATCTTTTTGTGTGCCTATTGGCCATCTGTATATCTTCTTTGGAGAAATGTCTGTTCATATTCTTTGCCCATTTTTTGATCAGGTTGTTTGGTTTTTTGTTGTTGAGTTGTGTGAGTTCTTTATATATTTTGGAGGTTAACCTCTTTCGGATATATGATTTGCGGATATTTTCTCCCAGTTGGTGGGTTGTCTTTTCATTTTATTCCTGGTTTCCTTTGCCTTGCAGAAGCTCTTTAGTCTGATGAAGTCCCACTTGGTTATTTTTTCTTTTGTTTCCCTGTCCAAGTAGACATGGTATTCTAAAAGAACCTTCTAAGACCAATGTCAAAGAGTGTACTGCCTGTATTTTTTTCTAGAAGTTTTATGGTTTCAGGTCTTACCTTCAAGTCTGATCCATTTTGAGTTTATTTTTGTGAATGGCATAAGAGAATGGTCTACTCTCATTCTTTTACATGTGACTGTCCAGTTTTCCCAGTACCCATTTGTTGAAGAGACTTTCCTTTCTCCATTGTATGTTCTCAGCTCCTTTGTCGAAGATTAGCTGTTTGTAGATGTGTGGTTTTATTTCTGGGCTTTCAATTCTGTTCTATTGATATGTGTGCCTGTTTTTGTATGAGTCTAAGAATTTATTTCTTCCCTATTGTCCAATTTGTTGGCATATAGTTTTTCATAGTATTCTCTTGTAATCCTTTGTATTTCTGCGGTATCCATTGTAATTTCTAGAGGAGAGAATTTTTAAAAGACTGCTAAGCAGACAAAAATTTAATGTCAGAAAATCCACATTCTAAAACTTATTCTAAAACTTTACTTTACCAAAGAACCTCTTCAGATTTCAAAGCCTATTTACTTATGTTTTAGAAACAGTTTTAAGAAGGTTGGCTGGCATTTTCTGCTGCTCAGCTAGTTAGAAGCAGCAAGGATATATGCACGTTTATAGCAATAAAAAGTAACATGTAACATGGAAGGGACAGAAAAATTATTAAAAGCCAACACCAAGACTTGAGAACATAGGAGTATAGCCAGACTTAACCTCTGTAGCTTAAAGAAATGATTATATTATATGGTGATGGGGAGAACACACAGACACACACACACACACATATATATATATAATATAGCTATATATTCATCCATTCATAATTAGGACACTTAGTCATTAGTAAAAGATTAAATTATATATACTAGTATACTATGACTTGTTGAAGAAGACATCTTTCTATGTAAATAGTTCATTTTTGAGTGTTCACTTCCTTAGCTAAAGATTTACTTGTGGAATGGACCCTTCATTCTCCATGGCCTGATAACTGAGGTGTATAAAACTTTCCATAATTTTAAGTTAATGGGAATATAAAACTTAAAATTGGCTTTTGTGTTCCTCCTTCAACAGACAGCTGGAAATGATCCATATTGTTTTGTGGAGTTTTATGAGCATCGTCATGCAGCTGCAGCACTAGCTGCTATGAATGGGCGGAAGATAATGGGTAAGGTAAGCTGTCATAATTAAAGGTGACTTGCACTGGAAAATTTTAAGTTGCATATAGCTTGTTTCCTTTTTAGAAGCATTTTATTCACTTTACAGCAAAAGATCACATGTAATGTTAAAAAGATGAGATAAAGCTTTTAGAGGGTGTGTTTATATTAGTATCCTTCATGGTGACTTGCACCTGATAAATACTAAAATATTTGTTGAATTACTCAAGCCCGGATGAAACATCTAGGACGACTGGATACTAATGGGGAAGAATAAAAGGAAAAAAATTTATTGGTACTTTAGATAAGAAAGGTTAGTTGAATGTTAACAGAGAAGTATGTTAAATTAGCGTTTGTCAGCATTATTTGGGTCAGTGTAGGTTAAAAGATAAGTATTGAAACTTTGACCAGAACTGGTATCCCCTTGAGTGTTTCATCTCAAACACACAGGGGCCAGCCCTGTGGCCGAGTGGTTAAGTTCATGTGCTCTGCTTCGGTGGCCCAGGGTTTCGCTGGTTCAGATCCTAGGCGTGGACGTGACACCGCTCATCAAGCCACACTGAGGCGGTGTCCCACATGCCACAACTAGAAGGACCCACAACTAAAAATATGCAACTATGTACCGGGGGGCTTTGGGGAGAAGAAGGAAAAATTTAAAAAAAAAAAAAGTCTTTGAACAAACACCTTCCTATGTATTCATAGATGCAAATGTTGTAATATCTTATTTTGAGCTCTTTATTTTATGGAGTATAAATGTAGAAAAATTTTTTTAGGAAGTCAAAGTGAATTGGGCAACAACCCCCAGCAGTCAAAAGAAAGATACAAGCAGTAAGTATATTTTATACTCTTTGAACGTTTGTTTTTATTGTACACAGTAGTTTTATTGTAAAGCATATAAACATCATACATGTTTGCAGTAATGTTTTGATCGTTATCCTAAGATATGATTGAATGTGTTTGTGTTAATAAATTTAAGAACAAATCTAATCTTTGTCATCAGGTAGTACCGTTGTCAGCACACAGCGTTCACAAGGTAATTGTATCTTCTTAAACATAAAATGAAATCTCTTGAAAGGGTATTCACTAACCACCTGAATTTTTTTTTGTTTGATATTGGGGGGAGTGGGGAGGGAGGAGGTCGTATTTCTATTGTATCTCTGGCAATATTTTCCCCCTTTTCTCAGTGTTGACCAAGTGTGGCTCGTCCACTACTTTGGTGCTATCTCAAGTTCTCTGACCCCCTTGGTAGCAGTTGATGCCTTAGAAATACTTTCACCAACTAAAGGGCAAGATACCCTGCTTCCTTGAGGTCACAATCTGTGCTTCATACCCAGATCTTCTGATTGCTTGAGTTGCTCCTGAAACTGTTTCCCAAATGGCAACCCAGTGTGTTGCTTGAGGCCTGCCAAGTGGGGGTAACTTTTCTTTCCAAATATACTTTGTCAAAATTGATATATATGTCCATTTTATAAAGTGTTGATCCAAGTATTTTGTATTTTTAAAGTGTTTCTTTTTTGAGCATTGTCTTTTTTTAAAAACTTCACATATGGGATCATTATTTCTCTCCAATGCTTTTTTAGTGGCTCTGATATAAAGTGAAGGGATTACTGTTTTCATTCTGTTGCCTTCAGTCTTAGTTCACTTGCACATGGATTCACATAAACTGAATGGTGTAATGTCTGGGCAACCAAAACTGTTGGCTTTTGAGAAAACTGTCAAATACTTTAACATCAAACTGTTGCAATGCAAGGTATTTCTTTGATTGTTCTTCACAAAATATGGTTAAACCAAATATATCATGTAGCTAGCTTCAGTAAATTGTCTTAACTGAGGCGAGTCTAGTCTTCATAACTCACAATACCACTATTTTATTTTAATGTGTAAAGCATTAATATAGTGGTAAACTGAATAAATGTAATAATTACTATGAGAATGGTAATTAAGTCATTAATTTTTTTGCAGAACTTATTATATATTATTAGTTTATTTTCTTAGAACAGTATAATAAATGGCTGTAAGTAGAAATATAACTGTCAGTTTCCAGTTAGGCATATCACAGTCTTTAGGAGAAGCTTACCTGTATTGTCACCTTGATTCATTATGTTTAAAATTGATAGGATTTGTTATAGATATAGGATAGTGTTTTACTTATACTTTACTATAATCTGTAAGTTATTTTAAGAATACTTTATTGAATAGATTTTAGTATTTTTTAAATTCTAAAATTTTATTTTTCTTTTCACTTCCCCTTCCTTCCCTTTATAAGATCATTTCCATGTCTTTGTTGGTGATCTCAGTCCAGAAATTACAACTGAAGATATAAAAGCTGCTTTTGCACCATTTGGAAGAATATCGTAAGTAACAGAAGATAAATTTAAAGTGCTTTTAATTAGAAACCGTCTTATGTAGAAGTAATTTGAAAGTCTATTGTGAATTTTGGACATTACTTTTAACACTTGAATATAATGTATTACATTGTTTAGAGACTATTCAAGCAGTTAACAGCCAAAGATGGTTTTCCCATTGATAAAATAAATCTTTGGTCTTCAATTATCTTAAAATCCATTTTTAATTAGCATTAGCTTTTAAGAGACAAATTTGCTTTATTGTACATACTGCTTTTTATGTAAGTGTCTTGATAGCTTGCTGATAATCTTTAGTACAAAACTTGTGCTGTGTCTAAGGAATTTAGACCCTTTGGGCACTTCTATGATACCATGCATTTTGTGTTAATATATTTTAACAAAAAGAAACTTTAACGATTCAACCTAAAAAGCAGTTATTAAGTGTTAATTCCCAAGTATCTGCCCTTTGGTTGTTGTTACAGTTAACAATAATAATAATAATGATACCTTTTAGTATTTTGTAAAGCACTGTCCTGCTTGCATATGTTATTAATCATACACTTTAGGCCCTTTGTAAATAGCTCACTCAAGGTAGTATTCGTCATAAAAGAACTTTAATATTTTTAAAAGCATACTGTAATAAATAGTAAGTTGATTATAGTACTTTCTTAGAAGTAATTGTTGAATTTAGAAAACAGAAATTTTTTAGGGTTTCTGGTTGCTTTATTATTGTTTCAGCTAGAAGAGTAGTAAAAGGAAACACTAGCTTTGGTTTGGTTTGATGAACAGACCAACAGCAGAGATGAGAAGGTGAGGAGACTTGGAAAGTAAATGCTAGTAGTATTGGTGACGAATTTTGGGAGTTTTCATTTGAAGAGTTGTAGTTCATTGGTAGGGGGATAAAAATGTATAGTGACGAAGGAATGGTCATAAGTAAGGGGTCAACTTTAAAGGCAGTTACAAGATAAGGGTTTATAAATGAATTCTTCTGTTAGGTGACGTTTTTCATCATCTGTAATAACTGATTAGGAAAAATAAGTAAGTTCTAATTTCTTGATTGTTCCTTTCAATCTGTCTTAGGGTTTTAATGATGGTTAGGTTGCTTTCAAATATCTAGACTTGGAGGTCTTAACCTTTGACCTCTTAAAGGCTCTGTAAGTCTCTGTACGCAAAATTTTGTATTTGTTTTCATTTTGGTGTGGAGTATCTTTGTTAAGTTGTATCTTATTTTCAGAGTAGTGATAGGATCATAAAAGGATTAAGGAAAGATTAAAGAACCCTGATCTAGATCTTTGCTGCTGCTTCTTTAGAGAATCTTTTCAGAAATAAGTAAGAACTAAGTATATTTCAAGGCTAACATTTCGTGAAACTTTAAGAAGAAAATAATTTTCTGAAATTTTAACAGATTAGCTGTTTTATTAAATGCTTTGATTTTGATTCAAGTAGTTTTTCTGAAAGCATGGGAATTTTAGTTTGGGATTAGATAAAGAGTGTTTAACAATGAGGGTAAGTTAAATGACGTTCAAATTTTAGCAATTTCATGACTTTTTAATAATAGGTCAATAATTTATTTTTGTTAAATACGTTGGTAGCATAATTAGTCTGTAGATTTTCTTATGGTCAACCATGATTATTGATTTTTTTTGTTTTTTTTGGTAAGGCCTTTCTTTAAATTTTATAATTTTCAGTTGAGATAATGTATAATGTGTCAACTTTAGGCTACTCAAGGAGTTTGTTTTCCTAAGTTTAAAAGAACCATTTTCAGTTGGTAGCATCATTTCCTGATTTTTTTGTTAAAAGAGATAAGTTGGTAACTATATGTTAAAAGGTTCTCATGATAGATATTCTCTGTAGAGATCCTACGACAGTGCTTGATTTATAGAAAGTATGCAGTAAATGGTGGCCTATTGAAATATTTAGTATTAAAAAAAGTACTTTCTTTCCCCACTTTATACAGTTTAAACTCTTCCTGTTCCTTGAGTTTAGGGTAGTCTAACATATTTTGGTATAGAAGTGAATCAGCTACCAAATTAAATGCATGTGTACCATACAGAAATTTAATAAGTATTTTTACATATTGAGAAGTGACCTGCATTTGTTTTCCCTCTTTAGCACCACTTCTTTGTCATTTTGATCCTAAACACTTAATAAATCACTCCTAAATTGATCAAAATATGCTTATGTATTCTTTAATATAAAATTATATTGCATGGCTTTCTGACTTGGGTTTTTGTTGTAAAAGTGCCTGTTTTGTTCATGTGTCCTGAGAGAACAAGCATTGTGACATACCTGGCTAACTTAAAAGCAGATTGCCTGTGAAGCACAATTTGAGTCCAATTTTTTGAGGTATGGAGTTTTAGCTATCATGGCTGGGTTTTTTTGACTCAATCTCAAATAATAGGGCTCTGGTTATTTTGCAGAGTATCTCTGAAGAATGGACAGAATTGCCCTGGCTAACTACAAGCTACGGTTCACAGTGGATAAATGTTGGCGTGCTTTTTTACTTTCTGACTTTTAAAAATTTTGCTTTTATATCTTGTAGTTTCCAATCAATCTTATATGATTGCTATTTTAAAATTCAGTATAAAATCTTTTCTTATATAGTTTAAAACTAAAATGTGTGTCTAGTATTTTTCTTCAATGATTTAGCATTTCTGAAAATGTCAAGTTCTCGAAATTTACCCATAGTCCAAAAGGGGGGTCTGAATTGATCTGAGAAAATGGAATAATTTAATTAATTCAGGGAATATGCAACTTTTTTATTCTTTTAGTTTCCAGTTTTCTATTTATTTTTTTAATGATTAGGGTAGTATATGGTATCAAATAGCAAATTATAAATTGCATGGTTAGAGAAAGCCATTCACCTAATGTGCCTGTGAACCCTATAAGAGGTTAAGTAATTCACGTGAACAGCTGCTTTCACCATGCTTAATATTTAAAAGTTTAAAAACTTTTTGAAGTGGGAGGCAATTTCTGTACAATGTATACATATATGTTTAAGAAGTTATTGATTTGCATGTTTATAAAATTAAGCCTTATTTGCTAATACATGATAAATTTTGTAGAATAAAAGGTGAATTTGCATTAAAGGTTCATTTTAATGAAGATGAAACATGAAAATGAGTTGTGTATGAAATTCTTTCTGGTATCCAGAGGAGAGTTTACAAACCTAAACTTATGATTGTTTCTAATTTCAGAGATGCCCGAGTGGTAAAAGACATGGCAACAGGAAAGTCTAAGGGATATGGCTTTGTCTCCTTTTTCAACAAATGGGTGAGCTCAATAAAAAGTGCATGTGCAATGCTCTGAGAGTAAAGCACTAAGATACTCATTTTGTTTTAAGTATTAATCTTTTATCTACCATTCATTTCACTGGTAATTAACAACCTCACTAGAGGATATCTTCTTTCTCCTGGTTGGTCATTTATTCAGCATTTATTTATCACCTCATGCATGCAAAATACGGACAAAATCTTTTCAGAAAATAGAAAGGAGAAATTGTTTAATTATTTAAAAAGGTAGATATTGAAAATCTCATGTATTTAATTCATTATCTCCCCGTTTTATATTCCCATGATAATTTAAAAATAGCTAATGCAATGTTCCAATGGGTGGGGTTTTTTAAATCTGTATATTAATGTATTTGAAAATATTTCATCATTTCTTTCATTTAACAAACATTTACTGAACACCAATTTGCATGGGCTTGAAATTTCTAGTTTTTGCAGAGAAGAGGAAGGGTAGTGCAGTTGATCAAATGAGAGGTGATAATAGCATATATAAAGAAGGAAAAGGCTCGTATTTAGTGTGACAGCTGGATAAAATCTTTGACATGTCCTCCATACTGTAATATGGTAATACTGTACCATTGTTTAAATACAAAAAATAATGAGGACGCTCTGTAAGTACTGATTGTGGAAGGATTTCCATGGCATATTGTTAGATGAAAAAGCTCATTTGTGTAAGAAAGAAGGGAGCGTATATTTATGTGACGTGTGTATTTGTGTTCTTTTCCCTCTTTAGAGATAAACAAGAAACTTGTTGCAGGGTCTCCTGCAATTAAGGGTAGGCAATGAGACAGGCAGATGGGGGGCAGGACAGGAAGCTTCTTGCTGTGTTGTACTGTTTGAAGTTTGAACCTTGTAAATATATTACAAATTCAAATAAATAATAAACTTTTTTAGTGTAATAACTCAATGTTCAAAACAGTTAAATGCATAGATATCACACTTCCAAAAATATAGGGGTGGGCTGGCCCCGTGGCCGAGTGGTTAAGTTCGAATGCTCCACTGCAGGCGGCCCAGGGTTTCGTCGGTTTGAATCCTGGGCGTGGACATGGCACTGCTCATCGAGCCATGCTGAGGCAGCGTCCCACATGCCACAACTAGAAGGACCCACAACTAAGAATATATAACTATGTACTGGGGGGCTTTGGGGAGAAAAAGGAAAAAAATAAAATCTTCAAAAATATAGGGGTGAATAGTGGGAGAATTTATATACACTAATCTTGGAGTATACACTAAGATTTCATTAACCTTGGATTTTATTGTATTGCCTCTATGTTATGACTTTGCCAATGATAAGTGCAGAAACACTATACTTGTCTGTGTAAGAGTGCATTAGAATGAGCCATTAAAAGTTTTTGATAATATGAAATGTATTTTAGAAAGGCTTTTCTTTAGTAATTGGAGTATTTGAAATAGATATTATATCATTTCTTGACGACTTTAGGTCAAATTTATGAGCATCACTTCTTATGCCAGTTCCTTCTAGGTTTTTTTAAAGGTGCATTTGTTTGCAATTATGCCAAATAATACCAAAACTTTTTTTTTTCTAGTTCCTTTGTCTGCTTACATTAGAACTAATGTCTGGTTATTCTTCACTATGAGCTCTTACTATCCAGATACCTGCTATAACAGCTTGCAACCATTTTGCCCAAAATTTACTTTCCAAATCAAAAATCTGCCCCAAAAATCTGTGAAATCTGTTCACATGGCTTTCAAGTTCTGGCAAGACAACCAGAACATATTGCAATTGTATCTCACCTGTTCTCACAGTAACATCGTATCTTGCAATCGGATTGTTTAAATGTGTTAAACAGTATAGCTATCATTCCTCTCGGCAAGTGAAGACGTCTTCTAGGAAATAGAAAAACTGGTGAAGAAAGTGGACAAGCCTAAGAGGTCAGGAAAAACACATAAATTAGAAGAAAAGTTGGAAATGGTAAAACATATTGAGAGGTGAAAAGATAAAAGTTCTCTCATGTATGTGTCCCATCTACCAGTTGTAAGCTTTTATTTTTTTTTTTTCTGTGAGATGAGAAAATAAAGACTAAAAGTAGAGGCTGGCCCCGTGGCCGAGTGGTTAAGTTTGAGCGCTCCGCTTCGGCAGCCCAGAGTTTCACCAGTTTGAATCCTGGGCGCGGACATGGCACCGCTCATCAAGCCACGCTGAGGCGGCATCCCACATGCCACAACTAGAAGGACCCACAACTGAAAATATATACAACTATGTACCAGGGCGCTTTGGGGAGAAAAAGGAAAAAAAATTAAAAAAAAAAAAAACTATAAAAGTAGAGTTGATTCTGAAAGCTTTACTGTTTATCACAACATAATATTTCGGAAAAGTAGAAAAGTATTTCATACAGTGGGTTGATAGCCACAATTTACTGTGAGTTCATTAGAGGATTGATATATAGGATTTTAGTGTTTTGTGCTATTTGGGGAAATAGGTTTGGGGCTTTGGGTGGGCCATGAACTCATTTTTTCCATTTAAGATTGTTGAGTATAGGTCCCCGCTGTATAAAAATCGCCATTTAACGCATATTTAGTATGAAATAGAGTCATATAGCAAAGGATGTCTGTATGTGGCCTCTGGAGTCAGCCAGATGGATTTGAATCCTGACAACCATAAGATAGGTATAACTTTGAGTAAGTGATTTAATATATTCTTTCTGAATTTACATTTCCGCTTCTATAAAATTTGTGATACATGATTGGCAGGCACTCTCTGGTGTTATCAAGTGCCACAGCCTTGATTGCAACCACCCCCAACTCCTTTGCCTCTTTTCCCGTGTTGTGCATGCTAGGCAAGCCCCAGTGCTGGTTGAACAAAGCTTTTGTGCCTACTGAAATAACTGAATGTTGCTAGAGAAAAACTGACTCACCTGGTCTTGCTTCTAATTTAATGGTCACACAGTTAGATGAGTACATGGTACTATCTTTGCAAACCTTTGTTTCTCTAGTAAGTTTGATTTCCTGCTCTTTGATAACTATTTCATGCCCCCCTCCTGTCTCCTCAAATATTTCTCACTGTTTTCTCCATCATCACCCCACACTGTCAACCTTATGCTTCACTGAGAAAACAGAAGCTATCATACAGGAATTCTCTCGGCTTTCAACCACCAAACTTACATAAAAGTCATCCACCTTCCCCTTCTTCCGCCTGTGACAGTTGAGGAAAGGTCCTTCCTGAAAAAGGCCAAATCACTTATGAGTGAGATCCCACCTCTCTCGCCTTTTCAAGGACTTTGATCCTGTGCCTATTCCTTTTTTCCTACAGCAGCTTTATTGAGATATAATTCACATATCATAAAACCCACTAATTTAAAGTGTACAGTTCAGTGGTTTTTAGAATATTCACAAAATTATGCAACTATCATCACAATTTGGGAATATTTTCACCTTCCCCCAAAAAAACTTACATACTCATTAGCAGTCACTATCCTTTTCCTTCTACACCCTCTCCCCCCAGCCCTGAGCAACTGTTGTCTACTTTCTGTCTATATAGAGGTACCTGTTATGAACATTTTCTGTAAATGGAATTGTATAATATGTGCCGTGCTTGTTCTTGTCCTGTGGCATCAGTCTTTCCTTCTTCACTGGATCATTCCCGTCAACCAAAAAACATGTTCTAGTATCTCTTAACTAAAACCACACTTGACCCCATATCCCTTGACCTGTATCCCCATTTCTTTGGTATCATTCAAAATCAAACTTCTCGGAAGAGTTGTTTGCATATGCTTCCACTTCTTCATCTCCCATTCACTATCCCCCCCCACACACACACGCACAACACACCCTATAAAAATTTTTTCCCTCTTTTGTGAGCAAGTAGTTGTATTCGTTTCTTAGGGCTGCTGTATCAAAGTACCATAAGCTGAATGACTTAAAGGAACAAAAATTCTCTCAAAGTTCTGGAGGCTAGAAGTCCAAAGTCAAGGTGTCATCATGGCTGTGCTCCCTCCAAAGGCTCTGTGGAAGAATCCTTCCTGCCTTCTTCTTAGCTTTTGGTGGTTGCCTGCAATCCTTGGCATCCTTGGCTTGTGGCTGCATCATTCCAGTCTTTGCCTTCATCTTCACATGGCCTTCTTCCCTCTGTGTGTTCACATCCGTCAGCTTCTCCCCTTCTTAGAAGGACATCAGTCATAGTTTTAGGGCCCACCCTAATCCAGTATGACCTCATCTTAACTAATAGATCTGCGAAGACCCTCTTTCCAAATAAGGTAACATTCACAGTTGGGGGGGGTGAATAGTTAGGACTTAATATCAATTTAAGGACACAGTTCAATCACAACAGTAGTTAAACATTTCATGGAGTTCAAACTGGTTTGTGTGGTAAACAGTGTTTGTTTCTTTTTAAGAATATGCGTTTGCTTTTTATGTGTCTCAGGAACGGCTTTTAGCCTTGAATTTGCCTGTTCTTTTGTGCTAGGTTGAGCCCACATTTGACACATGCAAACCAAAGCTGCACACCATTTACTGTTCAGGCCGCTCCAGGCTGGCTTTTATTCTCCCTTTCTACCAACACTACTTTTTTCAAGTTCACCTCTTGATTTCTGATTCCTTGGCTCCATGACAGTACATTTTTGTGCATTTCTTCCTTCATCACTGGCTACTCCTTCTTAGTCACCTTAGCTAGTGGCTTTTCCTTTACCCAGTATTTAGATTTTGCTGTTTTTCAGGCTCTGTCCCAGGATGCTTTCTTTTCTCCCTGTAGTCTTTCTTCATGAGTCTGAATTTTATATCCAGTTCAGGTTACTTTTCTGTGCTCCACACTTACTAACAATGATCATAATTTAAATGCTTTACAGTCATCTCAGACTTCAAGTGTCTTACATGGAGCTCTTTGTTTCTTCCTCAGACCTGTTCCCTTCCTTCCTCCCAGGCTTCTCATTTCAATAAATGCTAGCACTACCCTTCCTGCCGCCCAAGCAGGAACCTAGGTGTTATCTTTGATTCCTCCCCTTTTACTTAACTGTGCACCCCCCCACCCTTCTGTTGATCTTCTTTTAGATTACTGCTACTGCCCTAGTCCTGGCCACCAGCATGTTTTTAAATCTGGATATTGCATTAGTCTCAAAGTGTCTTTTTCTTTTTACTACCCATCTCTAAACTATTGTAGCACTAAGAATGGCCTTAAAACATAGATTAGATTATGACAAGCTCTTACTTAAAACCTGTCAGTTTTTTTCCTCTGGCATCCTTCCCTCTTGCTTGGCAGATTCCACTGAAAGTAGTTGTCTGTCACAGGCTTTCAGATGCAAATCAAACTCCTGCCTTCACATACTTTGCACTGCCTTTACCTCTACTAGGGCTTTCTTCCTCAGTGTGTGTTTGTTTTTGGCTTCTCCCTGGTGGTGATAAGCACTATTTCTAACTCAACAGTTAAGGATTTTCTTCTTTATGCTTTTTAGTGAGGAAGATTGGCCCTGAGCTAACATCTATTGCCAATCTTCCTCTTTTTTTTCCTCCCTAAATCCGCAGTGCATAGTTGTATATCCGAGTTGTAGGTTCTTCAAGTTCTTCTATGTGGGATGCCGCCTCAGCATGGCTTGAGGAGTGGTGCTAGGTCTGTGCCCAGGATCCAAACCGTCAAACCCCAGGCTACCGAAGCGGAGTGTGAGAACTTAACCACTACGCCACTGGGCCAGCCCCTCTTCCTCAGTGTTTTGACTTGGCTTGTTCCTCTTCCTCTCGATTTCAGCTAACATGTCATTTCAGAGAGACCTTCCCTAATCAGGCTGTCTAAAATAGATCCCCATGCCCATATTCTTTATCTCAGTCTTTTGCTTCTGTCATGACACTTACCACAATTTGTAATTACTTTATTTGTCCGCCTAAAAGAATGTAAGCTCCATCGCAGCAGAGACCACGTCTGCTTCATTCAGCAGCATATCCCTAGTACTTAACCTGCTGCCTAGAACATGATAGCTGTTCAATGTTTACTTGATGGGTGAATGAGAAACCAAATACTGCCTATAATAAGCTTGTTGGATTGTCTAAGGTGAGATTTCCTCCATAATAGTCTGAGTTGTTGCATGAACTTTATAATTGCCACCTCCTAAGGGCTTTTGGGCTCTGGACTTTTTCAGGTGATTAACATTCCCAAAGTCTGCTATCCAAATAAAAGAAAGATAATTTAAAAGCACTCTTGCATTTTAGGAAAACTATTATACTGTGTATGTCATAAAGCATTTTCATTCAAAAAACATTTGTGAAATGCAACCATGAGTTTTCTCTACTGCTAACAGTTGTTTAACATCAACTAATAGTGGCTTCTTTGTCATTTCTAATGTTGTACGGAACAGGATGCCGAAAACGCCATTCAGCAGATGGGTGGCCAGTGGCTTGGTGGAAGACAAATCAGAACTAACTGGGCAACCCGAAAGCCTCCAGCTCCAAAGAGTACATATGAGTGTAGGTGTATTGGAGAAGAAAAGGAAATGTGGAATTTTGGAGGAAAATACGCTAGATTTTAAATGTTAGAGCTGTTCCCCGGAGACTTATTGCAGAAATAGATGAGAAGCAAATCAAGACTACTGTTCAAAAATGTACTTAGTTTTCATTTTTGTAATTATAAATAGTAACTGATGATATCTCTAATGTCAAGTCTCCTGTTAAATAGAAAATACTGAGTAATTTTTTAGACGTTCTTGGGGGAGGTTTAATTCTCAAATGTAATATATATAACAAGGTAAATATTACCATTGCAGTAGTGTAGTTAATGCTGCTTTTCTCTTTCTGAACATTTTATGTAATGAATTAAAAATATAAAACTTACCTTCCCCAGCAAACACCAAACAGCTATCATATGATGAGGTCGTAAATCAGTCTAGTCCAAGCAACTGTACTGTGTACTGTGGAGGTGTCACTTCCGGCCTAACAGGTATGGGAGCTTTATTTGTGTGGCATCTTGAGATGAATTTTTGACCTGAGAAAAGCTTGATATTTGTGAGATTTTAATATAACTTAGTGTGGTTTGTTTTTGTTTTCTGTCTAACAGAACAACTAATGCGTCAGACTTTTTCGCCATTTGGACAAATAATGGAAATTCGAGTCTTTCCAGATAAAGGATATTCATTTGTTCGGTATGAGTGGGTTTTTTTGAAAAAAAACTTTTCCCCCAAAGTCATTTTTGAACATTTAACTTAGTGGTTTTCTTAACAATGTACCTTGGTTATAAAGAAATAGAAATTTTCTCCAGTATTTAGCCTATTTGCCACTGTTTTTTAATAGCTCCCTGCTTCCAACACAAGGCCAATAAAACACGTTCTATTAAAAGAAGTTTCTGCCAAACTACAAGATCTTTGAGAAACAAATAGCAATGAAAATATGCCATTTTCTTGATTCTTTTATTTGAACTGCCTGTTTTAACTTAGGCTCAGCTTGATTTTTAAAAATAGGTTTTATTCATAAGTATTTTAAATAATTTATATGGGTGATTCTTAATATTGTTTTCAATAGGTTCAATTCCCATGAAAGTGCAGCACATGCAATTGTCTCTGTTAATGGAACTACCATTGAAGGTCATGTTGTGAAATGCTATTGGGGCAAAGAAACTCTTGATATGATAAATCCCGTGCAACAGGTGAGAGACTTTTCAGAGTAATTTCTGGGCTAATAATAAGGTTATTTTAAAATGAAATTGTTGATAATCCTTGTTAATAAGTTTCTAGCTTAAATGAGAGTATAAGGGCTCTTCCTACATGTATTATAGTTCCAGAGTGCTGGTTCATGGATTACAGTGGTGACATGATGAATGTGACTGCCTCAGTTGACTCATGCTCACAAAGTGGATTTTAAAATGCTCCGACAAACCTAACAGGGTATTAAATTTTTTCTTAATACTTGGTAGCTTTATTCACATACTATTTGGAGAACTCACAAGCATGCTTGACTCAATTGAAACAAAAATAAAGCTATAAGTGTATAGAGAGCCTTGGCATTTTCTTCCAGATTTTGCTGTTTTTGTTTTTCCAGGCAGCTTTAGTGGTTCAAACTTGATCCCACAAAGATGTCTATGAGGAAATTGTAAATGGAGCACCAAGATAGGAGTAAGAAAATCCTAAGCTACAGTTATTTGATGCTTAACGACAGAGATACATTTTGAGAAATGGAGACAATTTCATTGTTGTGGGAACATAATAGAGTGTACTTACACAAACCTAGATAGTATAGCCTGCTAAACACCTGCACTATATGGTACTAATATTATGGGACCACCATTGTACGTGCGGTCCATCGTTGACCAGAATGTCGACATACAGTCGTGACTCTATATATGTTTCTTAAGTAAACTGAATATAGGGATAAGTAATCTCTGTATCTTCCCTATCTAAAGGAAACAGTCATGTAGATAGTTTACAAAACACTTAAACGTTATACTGAGTTTAATATGTATTACTGGGGCATTACCTCCTGCCTACCTTACAAAGAGTATGCCATTCAGGGCATCACACAGACTTACAGCAATATAACCTCACTTTTTTTTTTTTAGCAGTCACTTTCTAAACTCTTGTTTATCTTTCATTTTAATTGTAATGATGGCCCTGTGTGTTATGGCTCTGTATTTGTCATATATTAGGACTGTATATGTACATTTAACTTCAAATAATAGTAAATGATCTGTTATAATTTTACTTAATAGCAGAATCAAATTGGATATCCACAAGCTTATGGCCAGTGGGGCCAGTGGTATGGAAATGCACAACAAATTGGCCAGTATATGCCTAATGGTTGGCAAGTACCTGCATATGGAATGTATGGCCAGGCGTGGAACCAACAGGGATTTAAGTAAGCACATTTGCTCTTTTCCTTTGTTATTACCCTTTGAAAATGTCAAGAACTTGGGAGGAGATTTTAAGTAGTCCGTAGGTAATGTGGCTGTCTTGTTTAAAGCATTTATAGTTTTAAGTATATCTCTTTAAAGATTTGCCTAGAAATATGTTGCCCTGAGATATAACCAGCATTAGAAGAACTTTGGTAATGCTTGGTAATGAATTAACTAATATTTAAGTAAGAAAATAAGAGCTTAATCATTGTTAAGCTTTTTACTTGATAATGGTCACCTAGCCATTCTTGGATACAGTTATTTCACTGCTAGTTGTTTTATTCATTACACTTTTTTCTGCGCAAAAGAGTTTGTTCATACATTGTTATATGGAAGCTTCTTTATATACCCTAAATTAATGCAGTTTTACTTAAATTTCTAAAAATAAGCTGGAAATTAAAATACTTTGCAGTTTTTATTAAAAAGAATCTTGTATTTGTAATGTTGAAAAAAATTTATGAGCTTACATGTGCTGATGATTGTTTTGATTTCTTCTTTGAGTAATATAAATGCTAGTCCTTATCATACCAAATGATCCAGTTTCTTTCAGGTAGTGGGTTGTTCAACATGTGTCCAACCCAAATGGACAGTTTTCTTTCTGAGATGAGAGAGAAGTTTTTTTTCTGAGTCAAAGGGGATAAATGTTTACAGGTTAAGGGTATTTCCTTAGCTATAATTAAACTAACAAAATTAAACTGCCCAAACTAAACCTCATGAGGATACTAATTTTTAAGAGAAAAGACTTTTGCCTTTGCTTTCCCTGGCATAACAATTATTCTTACATTTGAGCTTAAGAAAAAGTATATCTCCCATATATATGTGTTATTTGTTCTTCGCATTACGTTTTATTTTAATCAGTGAATTTCCCCTGCCCTCTGCTTCTTTGACATTCTCTACCAGTCAGACACAGTCTTCTGCACCATGGATGGGACCAAATTACGGAGTGCAGCCACCTCCAGGACAAAATGGCAGCATGTTGCCTAATCAGCCTGCAGGGTATCGAGTGGCAGGGTATGAAACCCAGTGAAAAAGGACTCCAGAATCTAAAGCCAGTGGCTTGAGGCTACAGGGAGTGTAGTAAAGCCGTTGTTTACTTAAAGATTTATCAAATCAGTCAGTGCAAATGTCAGATACAATGTATTTATTTAAAAGATTCATTTTTTAATCATGAAATTACTTATCATCCACGTTGTTTTAAAAAGAAACAAGATGCTGGATGTCTGCCAATTTTTGCCTTCATTACCTTTTTTGATAAAGTTTCTCAGATCCTTGTTTCAAATACAAATGCAGGGATTGCTGCCACTTTTTTTAAATTAAGAGGCAGAAAATTGCACAATGTTGAACTTTTTTCCACTAAGGTAGTGTGCAGTTCTAGTTTGCATTCCTGATATGATTTAAAACATGTAATATAAAGATGTAAAAAAAAAAAAAACCAACAACCAAAACTGTGCAGAGTCTAGAAGTTCTTTGTAATCTTCAGCTTGTGCACAATTCTGTTTTAGGTTTTTTTTAAAAAAGGCATTGTTTGAACTGTCCCATCTTCACTGTTTTCCCTTTGGGGTTTTTAAATATAAATTATTAGTTTACATCATTTTTGTATCTACATTTTTTTCACAAATTTGTCTTGCCTTATTAAAGTTGTGTAAAATAAATGAAAAAAATGATGTTCACGTAGATTGAAAACTTTTCTCAGATGGATTGATAATTGCATTCATCTTGTGTTTTATATGAGAAGGTGCCTCAAGAATTCCCTGTTGGATTTGTTTAAAAGGATTTTTATCTTCTGTGATAAACTTTGCTGTGTACCAGGAAATATAAAAACAAAAACTTGTTACTAAAGAAAATCTCTGAAATGTGATAAGTTCTTTTGAACCTGTGTTAATTTCATGTGTCAGCTTCTACATTTACATGTATTATTTCATTATGTAAAATGTCTTAGCAATTTAATATTTTGCACAGTTAGCAAACTTTGTATGTCATTTTCTTCTTAAAGGCATCATGCAGAGTTGACAGGAGATTTATAAAGTTTTAAGTTGTTTGCATGTGAATATCAAATACACACTTTGGTAGTCTTTGAATACAAAGTCATCTGCTCTTGTTTTTCAAGAATTTTAAGACACAAAGTTGTATGTAAAGAATATATTAATTTGCCATTTTCTAGTTATATTTACTCAAAAAGAGTAAATCAACTTAATGTACAAATGATAGCTGTGAAACTGTAGAATATCCTTATGTCAGGCTTGGGGTTCGTTGTGAACTCCAAAATTAGCCTGAAGGACCAGCCGGGCAAAGCATTTTTTAAATGTTCAGAGGCCAAAAGATAAACAAAAAAAACCCTTAAAATCCTACCTCCTTAAACAGCCTTCAAAGAGGAGAATCCTCAGTGCAATTGTTATTTTGATTCTTTTGGTACCTGTTTTCCTGGAGTTCCCAATTTTATTATTTTGGGGTGGCTCCGAGCATTAAGAGGTTTAATCTTTGATGGCATTGTTCTAGTTTTGAAATTTCTAGTACATTTCAGAGTCTCTTAGAAGAATTGTGGGAGATTTTGTTTTGTTTTCAGTGAAAGTCATAAACTCCGTTCTTCCTTGACTCACAAAGGGGAATGGTCCCCAGTATACATATTCGGCTGGTTGGTTGTTTTTAAGACCTTCAGAGAGCTCCTAGCATTTTATTTAGAAACAGAAAAGGCCTGTGAAATCTTTAAGTTTCCTGGCCTGTACCTTCTAGGTAGGAGCAAATGACTCTAAGCTGGTCTCTAAGCCAATACTCTTGTAAACCAGAGCCCAGGAAAGACAGCTCATAAGTGTATAATTCTCTGGAGCTCAATTCTATGCAGTTGTACTGATGTTTCATTAAGTCACTGTGTATTTTTAAGTGTTGATAGATTAAAAGTTGCTTTATGGAAAATGAGTAAATTTTTTAAATACTTGGAAATTTTATTTCCTTGTTAACTTCTACAGATCAGGGCATGCAACCTAAAGCAGCTTAAATGAAATACTCAAAAGAGAAAATATCAGGAAGCTATTTTTAGATTCTTCTGGATTATGTTTCTATTTTACGACCCTCATTATTTTTCTCTTATTCAAAAAGATTTTATTTCCTATACATCTGTGGACTGCAGGGTAAATTATTTGGGCATAAATAATTTAAGCAAAAATGCAGTTTTTCTTTCATCTAGACTCTCAAATAATAATAACAGTAACACTTTTTATTAGCCAGTATATTTTCTTATTGTACAAATCTTAAAATGTACATTGACTACTTTTTTGAGAAGAAAGTGGTATATTACCCAGATGAAAAGGTTACTACTGAACAAATTCACATTTCAGGAACATTGCTAACTTTGGTTTAAATCTCACTCTTAGTGTTAAAACAAATCATATAAAGATTTTTCAGTCTAAAAATCATGCTGGTATTAGCATCAAGTATGAAATTAAAGTTTAAAAACGGTTTCATTCTCTTCAATATGCATTCAGATTTTACTTTAAAAATATCTGGTACTGTAAAGAACCTGAAGTGATTCACACTTAATGGGTCATTAATCCAGTATTCTTTGCCCTGACTGTTTCGATATTAAAGTTCATTTATGTTTTCTATAACCTGTGGGATCTTCTTGCAGTTATTATTGTGTGTGAGAGATTTTCTTTTCTTTTTGACCTAGCCATATTGTTATGTTCACCCAGATATTTGTTAGATTTTTAAAAGAGAAATCTCATTTGAGAAACCATGGTTTGCACTTGGTTACTGTTTAATAGCACAAATAATTGGCATTCTGCAGATTTAACTCATTTTGAAACCAGGATCTCATTTTCCTTGTTGATATGCTCTCCCTGTTGAAAATAAGATTCACATCCTAGTGTTCTGTTCTTGTGTTTTGTCCCTGGGCTTGCTCATCTTCCTTTTTGTGTGTTAGAGTTGTGTTGCATTTGAGAAGGCAGTTGATAAGGACTAGATTGATTATACAAAGAGAGTTAGGGTGCCCTTGAGGTTACAGTTGAGTTGGAAAAATAAAATGTGTTTATAGGAAATAAAAAGCAAATCCTTTCAATGAAAGAGTGATGATTTATAAAAACAAATCATTTTTGTAGGGGATCATTACATTTTTTCCAGTCACTACATGTTGACTGCTGTGTTTAGAACTTGAAGAACATACCTCCAAAAACAACAAATTTTAAGAGCTTTAATAAAATATATGTGAATATGTCTCAATTAAATAGCATTTACACTATGGTCTCTAAAGTTGGAGGCTGAAATTACTTTGATAGTAATTCAACTAAAAAAGGAAAAAATAGATGTATGACTCAGGGTTACTAGGCTAGGTTGAGATGCTGTACAGAAAATAGCGATTAAGCACAATTTTACATACTGGATAAATGAGATCTCTAGCTCCTTATCCTTGTTCAGTTCTAGGATACCAAGAGCCACACTTAGAGACACCAGGCAGGATGTGGAGGATCCTTCTGTGGAAAACTAAAGTCTTGAGAGGAAAGACCAATGCTGACATTTGAGGGTCCCCACCAAAAAGCCACCTGGCAACCAATCCCCCTACAGTGGAGTGTGCCAGTCAGTAAGCCCTGCCCCCATACTCCAATCCTCCAGACAGGTTTGTAGTGCTTCCCTTTTAAATAAAGATGGCCAAAGACCAGCAGAAATTGAGGAAAACTTTGTGAAAGGTAGATCCAAACAAAAAGCAACTCTCAAGAATTAGAAAAATTCCAAGAACTATAATATCCTCAGATAAAAGAAGATACTTGTATTTAAGAAACTAGAACAGGATACGACTAAAATGTCGTAACAAGAAATTAAAATATGAGTATAATGAGAATATTAAAAGAAGGAAATGTTCTAGAACAGAATCAAAAGTGAAGGGGAAGAAATACCTATCAATTCTGGAGGTTTAATATATAATCAACAGTAATTCCAGGAAGAGAAGTGAGAAAATAGGGGAGGATAGAATTTATTAGAAAATAAAATTTCCCTGATGAAATGATGAGTCTTAAGATTGACAAAAGGGGCTGGCCCCGTGGCCGAGTGGTTAAGTTCGCGCGCTCCGCTGCAGGCGGCCCAGTGTTTCATTGGTTCGAATCCTGGGCGCGGACAGGGCACTGCTCATCAAACCATGCTGAGGCAGCGTCCCACATACCACAACTAGAAGGACCCACAACTAAGAATATACAACTATGTACCGGGGGGCTTTGGGGAGAAAAAGGAAAAAATACAATCTTTAAAAAAAAAAAAGATTGACAAAAGGTTGCTAGTGGGGCTGGCCCCATGGTGGAGTGGTTGGGTTCGCGTGCTCCACTTCGGGGCCCCAGAGTTTTACCAGTTCAGATCCTGGGCGTGGACCTGGCACTGCTCATCAAGCCATGCTCAGGTAATGTCCCACATAGCAGAACCAGAAGGACCTACAACTAGAATATACAGCTATGTACTGGAGGGCTTTGGGGAGAAGAAGAAAGAGAGAGAGAAAAAAAAGATTGGCAACAGATGTTAGTTCAGGTGCCAATCTTTAAAAAAACATGTTACGTAAAAAAGAATAAGAAAAAAAGGCTGTTAGTGAATTAGCACAATAAATATAAAAGACCCATACGAAGACATACCACCATGACATTTTAGGACACTAGACATAAGAATATTCTGAAATTTACCAGATAGCAAAAGGATTGAGAATAATACTCAGTAGCAACATTGGAAACCAGGGGTCGATGGAATACTGTCCTCAGAAGTTTGAATTGTATATCCAACTGTACTGTCATGTATGGCAGCAGAATAAAGGCATTTTTAGATATGCAAGTTCTCAAAAGATTTTCTTCCTTTCACTGGTTCTCAGCTCCTGGATATACTCCATCAAAACGAGAGTAAATCAAGAAAAAAATATGATGTAGTGTCTAGAAACGGGATCCAAAACAGGAGTGAGATAAAGGGAAGTCCCAGGATAAGAGCTGTGAAGTGACCGGGCAGCCAGGCAGACTGATGGTCGGAGGGCTAGACCTGATTATCTGACAGGTTGGACCATGCAGATAATTGTGTGAGGAGACATTTTACAGAGCTGTAGAGGATGTGAGAAGACTTAAATGCTGGAAGAAAATCAGGCAAATGAAAAGGGGCAATTGTCAGGAGAAGCATTGCATGAGGAAGAAAAAGTTCCTTCTTGAGAAGTGCATGCACTAAAATAATATTAGAGAAGTTTTCCTGAATTATATTCATAAATATTTGTGCTATGTCCATTTCGGTTTTCTTTGGCAACTCCAGTTGTATGTGGGATCTTCTCTGCCTATCATCTGTTTCTATGATTTGTTCTTAATTCCTTTTATTTTTATTTTTTTTACTTTTCTCATTTCTGAACTCTCTCCATTATCATACTTCCCTGTGGTATCCAGACTTGCTTGTGATCCTTTTAATTTAGTCTTCATTTCTGAGATGGTTTTGTCTTTTTCTGTTTCCTAAGTTCTACCAGTTTCACTTCAGGGACATCTCTTCCCTGAATTCTTGTATTTCTCAGCTGCATTAGATTTTAAAAATTCTTGTTGGAATCTTGGTTTATTATTTTCAGTTGCTTTGTGGAAACATTTTTCTTGGGAGTTTTCTCCAGGGAAACTCTAGGTAAGTTTTGCTACTCCTATTTTTAGAGTGTTATTGTACAAATGCCATGCTTATTCCTTTCTGTTTGTTTATATTTGAAACAGTTGGATTTTGCTAGACCAAGTACCAGCAGGAGGATGGAGGGGAGGGACTCTCTCCAGGTTTCTCATCTCTCTGGCTACAGTGAATACTCTACTTAGAAGTATAGCATGAGTTCTCTCTCTTGGAATGTAACTTTGTTCAGAAGGGATTCTGTGCCAGCTCTGAGCTCCCTTGGTTCTTTACTCTGTTCATTAAGGGATCTTGTCCCTGTCTTTTGAGAAGATCCTCGGGGCCGGCCTGGTGGCACAGCGGTTAAGTATATTCTGCTTCTTGGCGGCCTGAGATTCGCCAGTTTGGATCCCGGGTGTGGACATGGCACCACTTGGCACGCCATGCTGTGGCAGGCGTCCCACATATAAAGTAGAGGAAGATGGGCACGGATGTTAGCTCAGGGCCAGGCTTGCTCAGCAAAAAAAAAGAGGAGGACTGGCAGTAGTTAGCTCAGGGCTAATCTTCCTCAAAAAAAAAAAGAAGAAGATCCTCTAACTTGCTTTCTGAAAGATGTCACCTCTGGACCTCCTAGTCACTTCTCACACCTTCCTTCCCTGCCTCCCCCAGTGCTCACACAGTTGTTCAGGCCTTCTCACAGCAGGCTCCACTCAGGGTTTGGCTGTGTTCTCAGAGTGAATATTGAATTGAATATTTGATGGTGATTTCTGCGATCTGCCACCACCATCCCCTCCTCACCCTCTGTTCTTCCCCAACTGCACTCTGTTGGCCTCCCCTCCAGTACCACCCTTCCACTCAATGTGGAATTTGTAAGTTTTCTGTGCCTCCCTAGTTTCACTCAAGATACTGTTTGTGGAGGTGAGTGGTCATATATTTTCTTTGTTGCTCTCTAGTGGTTTCCAGAAGGAGAAGTGAAAAGATCCAGAACCAGGCTGCAAATGCTTTTACCAGAGTCAAAAGCCCAAGGAATCTTTTAAACATGTAAATCTGATCATGACACTCCCGTGCGTGAAAGGCTTTGTTTGCTTCAAATTGCATTTAGGATGTAATCGAAAATCTTTAATATGGCCTGCAGTGCCTTCTAAAGTGTAATCTTTACTTATGCAACTTCACAGGAGGCCACCCCACTCTCCCAGAAGCCCTTCCACTCCACACTCATCTTTCAGTTTCTTGAGGAAGTAAACACTTTATATCAGTGAGGATCCACTCAGGAGACAGACCAACACAAAAATTTGAAAAGGGAAATTTTAACATGAATAGTTGTTAAATAAGGTGGTTCACTACCAAAAGGGGTAAAACAAGGACTCAAAGGGATCCAGAAGTGGCAGGTGCAAAAAAAATAAAGCATCTACTACTTAGGGAGAGAGTGGACAATGAAGGAACTAAGGGTTTAGGAGAGCCCTGCCTGAGACTCTGACCTCTCCAAAGAGGGCTTGATTACCACAGGAACACTGCCTGCTGAAGACACGTGACAGAGGGCCAGAAGTGGTCCCTAGAAGCCACCTACCATTGCCAGAGAGCATGGGCAGGCTGGAGATGGTCTATAGAAATGGTCCACCATGTGGGGGCAGACAGCTGGAGTTGCCAGATTTAGCAAATAAGAACCCCAAATATTGCATGGAACATACATAGACTAAAAATTACTTGTTTAACTGAAATTCAAATTTAACTGGGTATCCTGTATTTTATCCATCAGTCCTAGAGACAGTTGCAGGCTGGTGTTATGAAAGCTGCCATGGTCTCAGCTGCAGGTGGGGAGAGTGGCTTGAGGTGTAGCTGGAGCAGGTCCCAAGGACTGCTGAGGGGAGTGCCACTGGGTCTTCTGTACAGTGATCCACTGGCTCCTGCACTGAATAAAAAGAAGAGAGGGGCCTGCCTGGTGGCAGAGTGGTTAAGTTTGCCTGCTCCACTTTGGGCAGCCTGGGGTTCACAGGTTCAGATCCTGGGCGCAGACCTAGCACCACTCATCAAGCCACACTGTGGCGGCGTCCCATATAAAGTAGAGGAAGATTGGCACAGATGTTAGTTCAGGGCCAGTCTTCCTCTTAAAAAAAAGAGAAGAGAACCAGAACCCATAAGGGAAGTGCCTTCCCACCACTATGCATTGTTCCCCCAGTGCCCTCTATTGACAAAGTCTAACACTGAAGCAACTGGCAAAGGAGAAATGTTTCACAAAGCAAGGTGGATTGGGGACAGAGACTCCACTCCCATCGCAGGGCCTTGTCACGTGAATGCCTTTTGCCTGATCTTTTTCTTCAAGTTTCCACTTAAATGTCACTTCCTCCAAAAGGCCCTCCTTTCTTACCCAACAATCTAAATCAGTAGCCTCTCAAACCATCTTATACTTTTCCTTTATAGCATTTGTCACAATTTTTAATTATGTATTTGTGTGATTATATCTTTAAAACCTGTTCCCCACTAAACTAGAAGCTGGTGACTGTTTTCTTCAATGCTGTATATATCCAGTACATGGGAAATGAGGTGCTCAATAAATGTTTGTTCAATGAATGAATGAATGAATGTTTGTCTCAAACAATCTGGCTTTTGCTCAGATGGCTTTCTGCCATGTGCTGATAGTACAGCCAGCTAGAGTGCTGGGTGTGTAGGGTGATAAGAGCTAAAACTGAAGTATCAAATCATGGCCAATTCTTTATGCCATGCCAAGTACCTTGAACTTTTTTATCCTAAACATTCTAGAGAGCCGTTGATCTAATTTGTGTTTACCCAGGCTGTCTTCCAGGTTCCTGGCTTGAGCAGCTAAATGGGTGGTGAGAAAAGTTAGAGGAGCAGTCTGTGAGGGTGAGCAAGGATAGACATTCGTTAGGGGGCAGGAATTGAAAGCTGATGAGTTCCATCTTTCAAAATGTGGAGCTTATGGGGCCGGCCCAGTGGCGCAGTGGTTAGGTGCACACATTCCGCTTTGGCAGCCTGGGGTTTGTCAGTTCGGATCCCGGGTGTGGACGTGGTCCCGCTTGGCAAGCCATGCTGTGGCAGGGGTCACACATAAAGTAGAGGAAGGTGGGCATGGATTTAGTTCAGGGCCAGTCTTCCTCAGCAAAAAGAGGAGGATTGGCTGCAGATGTTAGCTCAGAGCTAATCTTCCAAAAAAAAAAAGACTACAAAATGTGGAGGTTGGCCATGTGTGACATTCAGGTAGAAATACCCAGTAGTTAATGATAAGGAACTTAGAAGGGAGATCCAGGCTGAACAGAGAGATGGAAGTCTTCTGCATTTCTAGTTCAACCCATGGGGTGGAAATCACCCAGGGAGAGGCAGAGAAGTGTGCAAAGGAGAATGCAAAAGAGCTGCCTGACCAGTGGGAGGAATTACCGAGGCTCCATGATGAAATCAAAGAGGAAAAAATACACGGAAATAGAAGTAGTGAAGGGTGTCAAATACTGCAGAGAGGAAAAATACAAGAAATGGAAAAAAAGTCCACTAAATTTAGCAATAAGGACATAATTGGTGGCTTTAAAGTGAGCATTTTCAGTGCAGTGGTGGGAGCAAAATGTGGATTACAGTGAGTGAAGGAGTGGGAGGTGAGGACAGTTAGCTAGTGCAGACTGCCTTGTCGGGTCATTTGGCTGTAGAGAGAAGGAAGAAGAAAGGAGATGGGTTTAAAGAAGCAATAATTCTTTAAAATCTCAATACAGTAAACTATGAATAAACCACAAAAGGAAACGACCACCATGAAAACAACCCCAGCCTTCAACCATTCAGAAATACAAAACAAAAGACATTCATCTCCTTTTTATATAAAAAGTAAATTGGGAGTACAGTCGAAGAATGAGTTTTTGTGCATGTGTATACTGTTTCTCACATATGTAGAAATTGAAGGATGGGTTAAAGAAATGTGAATTGTAAAAATTGTATTCTGTGTTGTTATATTGCCCTCTTAAAAGGCGATACCATTTTACACTCCAACCAGTAATATCAGAAAGCACTCATTTCCCCCTGCTTTTACTAATGCTGATTGTTGCTAAGCTTTTATTTTTGCCAAACTGATATGTGTAAAATGATCTCTTTAATTGTATTTTCCTGATTGCAAGTAAAGTTAATCACTTTTTCCTATGATAATTGGGTGTTTGCATTTCTTTCTTGTGACATGTCTGTTCATACTCTTTGTCCATTTCTTGATTAGATTGATTATTTTTATCAATCAGAAGGAATCTCCTGTGTAGGGTTTTTTGTTTTTTGTGTTTTTTTTGGTGAGGAAGATTGTCCCTGAGCTAACATCTGTGCCAATCTTCCTGTATTTTGTATGTGGGACGCCACCACAGCAGGGCTTGATGAGCAGTGTGTAGGTTGTACTAAGGATCCAAATCCACAAACCCCAGGCTGCTGAAGTGGAGCGCACAAACTCAACCACTATATCACCAGGCCAGCCCCAGGAATCCCTTATGTAGTTTGGATACCCACAAATCCTCTCTGGAAGAACGTATCCTCCACCCAGGCCCCTCAGGATTACCTCAAATTAAAGTCATCAACTGGAGCTCACAATAAAAAACTATCAGGGACCAGCCACATGGCCTAGTGGTTGAATTCAGCATGCTCTGCTTCAGCGGCCCAGGTTTGGTTCCCGGTCGCAGACCTCCACCACTCATTGGTGGCCATGCTGAGGCGGCATCCCACATAGCACAACCAGAGGCACAACTAGAATACACAACTATGTACTGGGGGACTCTGGGGAGAAGAAGAAAGGGGAAAAAAAGGGAAGCTTGGCAACAGTTGTTAGCTCAGGTGCCAGTCTTTACCAAAAAAAATACAATAGCTAAAAGAAAAAATTCAATGAACTGGCTAAACAACCAAATTAGATACAGCTGATGGAATCTGTAAATTGGAACACTACAAAGGATAGAAAATGAAGACAGCATGGAGAATAGAATAAGTCTAAAATATACTTAAACTGGAGTTCCATAAAGAGAAAACAATGTGAGATGGGCAATATTCAACGAGATAATGCTTCAGAGAGAATGGACTATCACTAAAAAAAACAGTAGAGCATGTAACTTCCAAAATGAGAAGAGGCAATAAAAAAAGAAGTCCAAACGAATGCAAAAAAAGGAACGCAGAGAAAGCCAGATATAAACAAATCACAAAATGAGACAGTAGAAATAATTCCAAATAGATTGGTAAGCACAATATATCAAATATCCATAGCTGATATTTAAGCTAATAAATTTTAAAAGATTGGATTTTCAAAATCTAGATAGATGTGCTACTCTTAAGTAACATCTAAAACAAAAGTACACAGAAAAATACATACCAGGAAACCATAAACAACGCTGATGTGGCCAAATTAATGGCAAACAAAATACGCACCTTTTCTCAAGTACACATGGAATACTGAAGACAATAATTGGTTTGAAAAGATCATAGGGGCTGGAAGGGTGAGGGAAGTTGAAAGATAATTACTGCCAATTGTCAAAAATCAAAGAACTGTGAGTATTTGTTCTACTGTGCAAATAGCACACAAATTCTTTTTGATTGAAAATGCCTTTACGTATCAGGAGCTATTCTTTGTATATTAACAGATGGATAAAGCAGAGTTTCCATCAGACAAAGAAAAAAAAAGTAGCTTATCATGTTTTCTGGCCATAAAAAAGGTTAGAAATCAGTAACAAAAATTTGTAGAAATTCCAAAATATGTGTGTGAATAACTTATGGGTCAAAGAAGTGCCATAGTGGAAATTTTTAAATATTTAAAGAAAATAATACATATCAAAACTTGTGGAATGCAGGTAAAATGGCACCTTGAAAATAATGTGTAACCTTAAATGCTTATATTAGAAAAGAAGAGCTAAAAATTAATGAGCTCCGTGTCCTGCGTAAGAAGTTAGAAGAGGGGCTGGCCCGGTGGCCAAGGGGTTAAGTTTGCGCGCTCCACTTTGGCAGCCCAGGGTTTCACGGGTTCAGATCCTGGGTGCGGACATGGCACCACTCATCAGGCCATGCTGAGGGGGCATCATGCATGCCACAACTAGAGGGACCCACAACTAGAATATACAACTATGAACTTGGGGGAATTGGGGAGAAAAAGCAAAAAAGAAAAGGAAGATTGGCAACAGTTGTTAGCTCAGGTGCCAATCTTTAAAAAAAAAAGGAACAATAAGGAAACAATAAAGATAGCAGGAAAAATTAATATAATTGAAAGCAAAGATATAGTAAACCAGCTCAAACAAGCCAAAAAGTTTGTTCTTTTGAAAAGATTAATAAACTACCTAACATCGTGGTGAAATTTTTTTTGCGGGGGGTGGAGATTAGCCCTGAGCTAACATCTGCTGCTAATCCTCCTCTTTTTGCTGAGGAAGACTGGCCGTGAGCTAACATCTGTGCCCATCTTCCTCTACTTTATATGTGGGATGCCCACCACAGCATGGTGTGCCAAGCGGTACCATGTCCGCACCCGGGATCCGAACCGGCAAACCCTGGGCCGCCAAAGTGGAACATGCGCACTTAACCGCTGCATCACCGGGCCGGCCCCCATCGTGGTGAAATTGATGAAGAAAAAAGAGAACAACAAAAAAAAAGAATAAAAGAGGGACTTTTACTATAAGATACAGTCAAGATTTTAAAAAATAATGAGGAAACTTAAATGCATATTACTAAGTGAAAGCAGTCAATCTGAAAAGGCTACATACTGTGTGATTCCAAGTATATGACATTCTGGAAAAGGCAAAACTGTGGAGACAGTAAAAGGATCAGTGGTTGCCAGGAGTTAGGAGTGAGAGAGGGATGAACAGGCAGAGCACAGAGGATTTTTAGGGGAGTGAAACTATTCTCTATGATACCATAATAGTGGATACGTGTTACTACACATTTGTCAAAACCCATAGAATGTACAACACCAAGAGTGAGCTCTAGTGTAAACTATGGACTTTGAGTGATAATGATGGGTCACTGTAGGTTCATCAATTGTAACAAATGTCCCATGCAGTGCAGGATGTCAACAGTGGGAAAGGTGGTATCGAGGGATAGGGAGTATGGGGGCACTGTCTGTACGTTCTGCTCAATTTTTATGTAAACCTAAAACTGTTCTAAAAAGCAAAGTTTATGAATTAAAAAAAAAGATAATTCCAAGAAGAAATAGGAGACCTCAATAGTCTAATAACCATGAAAGAACTCAAAGCAGTAGTTAAAAATCTGGATAGCAAAAAAACAAAACCACCACCACTTCCCCAAAAGCAGGCACAAATAGCTTTAGAGGTGAACTCTACCAAACACTCTACAATGAATGAAGGATTTAATCAATAAAACAATACAAACTCTTCCTGAGAATAGGAGAGAATAATCTCAAACTTATTTTATAAGGACTGAAATTCTTGAAACCAAAACAGACAAGTAGGAGAAAGGAAAAATCATAAGCCCAGCTTCACTAAGGAATAACTTGATGGCATCTGTTGGGAGTCCAAAAAAATGAGTGAAAGTGACCTGAGATATTTCTGGGCAGAAACTCTAAAGAGCCAGCATGTCTTTGCCATGGTTGCCAGCAGTGTTCCAGATGGGGGGTATTCTGCCAGCCTGGGTGCTGGAGCTGGAGGAAGATGATAATGCAGGACGAAGGCCCCAGCTGATCGAAGGTTGTTGACCCTAAACATTGAGGCATGTTGTTTCAAGCCACATAGATTTGAGGGTTGTTTGTCACTGTTAGAGTCCAGCCTATCTTGATTGATACAGCTGCATGGAATACTTTACAGTCAGACCAGAATGAGGTACAACTACATATACTGACTTAGAACCATGATATATTATATTAAGTAAAAAAAGCAAGTTGCAGAAAAAATGTAGCATTTATCTTTGAAAGTAACAGAGGGGGGCCAGTCCCGTGGCCGAGGGGTTAAAGTTCCATGCCCTTTGCTTCAGCGGCCTGTGAGAATTCAGTACGATGGCAGAGGAAAAGATATTAACATACTGAAAATTAACATACCCTATTTATTTGTGTTTTTGGATTCCCATGTTTTATTATTGATTTCTAACTTAATTTATGATCAGAAAACATGATATGCTATTTTTTTGGTTTGTCTCATAGAAATTCTGGTTGTTAGGAGGCTTAAATGACATTAACACAAAAAACATTTAGCACAGAGCAGGCAACATTGTTAAGTGCTGGTTAAGGTGATAAGCAGTCACTATTGTTCTTTCTCAGATCCTGGTTTGCCACATAATTGGAACTTTTACAGTATCACTTCTCTAACATTTTCCTTTCCTTGTATAATAATTATACTATTACAATATATCATGATGCCAGGGAGGCTCACTGTGAATTAATAGCTTGACGCAGGCATCACAACAAAAATCTACCTCAAGGCTGAAATCATGATGCTCAGAGAACAGAGAAAGGCGGCTTACTGTGTCCAACCATAACTTGAGAGTATTATGCAATTCTGAGAAATCTATTCATGAAGAGAGGGCTCAGAAAGGACTTCTGTGATGGCAACACTTCTTCAAAGGCCCTTCTTTGAAGAAGGAATGAAAAAACCCTGAGTGTTTGGAAGAAAGAAACCTCTTTTAGAATGGGGTGGCTTGATGGCTGCCTTCCTGACTGGACCACATAATGTCTCAACTTAAAATCCAGATCTCTTAGGATGCATTTGGGTGATTCCACTGAAAAAAAGTTAAACCCTCTGTCTTTACAACAGGGTCTCTCAACTTTGGCACTTCTGACATTTTGGGCCAGATAATTCTTTGTTGTGAGGGCCGTCCTGTGCACTGTAGGATCTTTAACACCCGCGGGGTGTACTTGCCAGACGCCAGCAGCAGCCCTCCCAGTTGAGAACAACTGCTTTAGATAATCACTCGGCAGCAATACAATCATAAACACAACCAGGCATTGAAACCCTGCAGTACTGTTAGGTGATCATCCAGATGACCCAGGATATACTGACGATCATTTTAAAAACCTACAGTCAAAATGGAAAGACAAAATTAGAAAATCTCCTGGAACAAAGTGTGCCCTTCTCTCCCTTCCTCCAGTTTAAGAAACGATATTACACACCTCAATCTTGGAAAGGATCATTTCTCTTATTAATAGTTGAGAAGACTCAGGCAATCTGCCCACAGCGCCACCTTAAGTAAGTAGCAGGACCAGGGCCAAAGGTACAGGAAATCTCTTGCCCGAGTTTTCCACTACACACAAGCCTCACCCTTAACACAGTGGACTCTGGAGCTTTCTTCAATCGTGATCAAAGAGCATTTCAGTTTATTCTGTGTGATTCTGTCAGGACAGGGGAAAAAAATCCGTTTTCTTCCCTTCTTGTGTTCTTATGGCTGGACTATAATAAAACTGACACAAGACCAGCTTAACAGGAGAAAAAAATCCAGTTTAATACGTTTGTATTAGAGACCATTAAAAACGATGCTCGGAGAGTGAACAAAGCAGCAGTATATATATATCTTTTACGCAAAGAGACAATAAATTTGTGAGGAATGACAGGACAAAGAAACAGATTTGAGGGACATAAATAGTGAGGAATTTAAGCAGAGTTTCGACTTGAGGTAGTCAATTAGCAAGGTTTGTTTCTGCGGGCTTCTGGCCCTGAGTCCCCTGGCTCTGGGGATCAGGACGCAGGGAGAGCGCCTTTCACGCGGGAGATTTATTTCCTGCTTTCGGGGGAACAGAGACAAGCAACTTGAATTCAAAATAATCAATATGCTATTGTGGGATATTTTGGGGTTGCCTGCCCTGGGCCCCAACAACTCCAAGGACCAGAACTAGGTAGGACACACAGGAAGCCGATTTCAACTAAGGGAAAACGTTCAAGTAACATGTCAGAGTGTAGTGAAGGGAGAAAAAGATAACTTGATATAATCCCACAAGTTACAGAAACAGCAAATACTGCGGTGGACAAGACCTCCCTTGACAAAACAATAAATCGCAGCCGACATCTGCTACGAACTAGAAAATCTCAGGCGATTTTTGCATCAGTTACCAATGGAACTCTCAGAAACACGACTCTCCCAGGCGTGAAGCAGTCGTGACCAGCCCTAGAGCTGTGTCGGTGCCTTGCGTACCAGCCAGAAGCACGCCAGCACCAGAGAAGAACCCGAGCGTTCCACCCACCAGGTAGGCGCAGATTCCCCCACCAGATTCCGCAGCAACTCTCAAAGGCCTCCCGGAAGAAGGAACTACAACTCCCAGCAGACAACACGAGCTGAGCGGGGCGGGCCCTTGCCGCGCGTGGGCGGCCCCGACCAATAGCGGCTGTTGTTACAGCGAACAGTTTGGCCGCGTTTGTAAAAGGCCGCGGCAGGCGAAGAGAGAGGAGGTGAGGGCGGTCGTCAGCGTGGGGCCCTGGGGCCGCGGGGGGGCGCAAGGCAGGTAAGCGGGCCGTGTTGACAGAGGGTGGAGACGGCGGTAGGATAAGGGCGGAGAGTTGAGGATCCCAACGGAGAGCGTGTCCAAGCAGCAGGGTGCCGGCCAGGTGATGCTTCTGCCTGGGCCTACTTAGGACCGGAAGTGAGTGGGCGCGCGGGGAGGATGCCGGGAAGCAGGTCCTCGGTGGTGCGTCCAGGGGCGGGGCGGATCCCGGAAGCGGGGCGGGCGGGGTGCGTCCCGCAGGCCCGGTACCCGGACGCGTGGCTGCAGGGCCCTGGCGGCCATTCTCTGCTTCTCAGAGACAGCGCGAGGCTGATGGCAGCACCCTGGGCCAGGACTCGGGAGGCCTGGCTTCTGGAGTTTTCCCTTCCCCTCCCTGTGGTTTGACAAGGAATCCAGTAGATTCCAAACTCGCGTTAGATACCCAGTGACTGTGAGATATTCATCAGATCACTGCTTCCTCTGAGCCAGTTTCTTCATCTCTAAGATGGGTAAAATAGTAGCTACTTCACAGGATCGTGGTGAGCAATACATGAGTAAATGCACGGGAAGGGCTTAATATGGAGTGTACTCAATAAACGTTAGCAAGTTTTATGTCTTACTCATGGTGATCATTCGTTCTCCACTTCCTGTGCTTCCCAAGTATTAAACAGCATCCACCACACTGTGTATATAGCTCTACAGGCAAATAGTACCTGGATGGAAACCCAGCAGTTCCAGGGAGGGTTCGTCGGTTAACTCTTCCAGTACCAGTCTCTTTACACGCTCTTGCTGAGGAGGCTTTGTGAACTCGCCGACAAGGGGAGTACTTTTGATGGGCAGGAGTTAGATAGAGGTTCTTTACAGGTTGTGTTACTTGTTTGTATATGCTTTGAATATGGAGTCTGTAATTAGTGATACTAGTACTAGATACACGTTTAAAATTCAAATAATACAAAACAGTGAAACGGAAGTGTCCCTCCCACTTTCTATTTCCCAAGTCCCAAGTCACTTCTGAGGCAATAGAAATATTCTATGTTTGTGTGTGTGTGTATATATCTCCCCTGTCTTGTCTTTTTTAAACCAAGACTATCATATTATACATGAAATACTACACCTTTTTTCCACAGTCTATCTTGATATTTGTTCCTTATCAGTACATATGGGTCTGTCTGGTTCTTTTTAATGGCTTTATAGTGGCATATTGTATGGTTACACCATGATTTATTTAGTCAGCTCTTAGACCGTTTCCATTCTTGTACAATTATGGACTACCTTGCGTCGAGTACTCCTGTACATACTTTGTGTACATGTGAGAGTATAACTCATGCAACCTCAAAAGTGGAATTGCCAAGTCAAAGTGTCTTTTACATTTATTTCATTTACATTCCTTCAGAGAGCATGTTGCAGCTTATAGTCCTACCAACAATGTAGAGTGCCTATTTTTCCACCTTCTCATGAACATGATGATAACATTTATGTTTTTATCACTTTGCCAAAGTATTGTCTTGTTTTCATTTGCCTCTTGCTTGTTGTGAGGATGTTTCGCACTTCTAAAGTCATTTTTCTTTTTTCTTTTTCGCAAGCTGTCCTTTCATGTCCTTTGCCCATTTTTCTAGTGAGTTTGTTTCTTTTTATTATTTTTGTGTAAAAATTCATTTTAGGAAATTAGCCCTTTGGCATTTACATTCCAAATATTTTTTCTCTATTTTTAATAACAGCTTTATTGAAATATAATTCGCGTAACATAAAATCCACTTCTAAATTGTTGCAATTCAGTGATTTTAGTATATTCGTAGAATTGTACAAGTTTTCATCACCCCGAATAGAAACCTCACACTCCTTAGCTGTGACTCCTTGGTCCCTGGTAACCACTAATCTACTTTCTGTGTCTGTGCATTAGCCTATTCTGGATATTTCACTTAGATGGAATCGTACATGGGGCCAACCCAGTGGCACAGCGGTTAAGTTCACGTGTTCCCGCTTCAGCAGCCTAGGGTTCGCCTGTTTGGATCCCGGGTGCAGACATGGCACCACTTAGCAAAAAGCCATGCTGTGGCAGGCGTCCCACATATAAAGTACAGGAAGATGGGCATAGATGTTAGCTCAGGGCCAGTCTTCCTCAGCAAAAAGAGGAGGATTGGCAGTGGTTAGCTCAGGGTTGATCTTCCTCAAAAAATAAATAAATAAATAAAAATAAATGGAATCATACAATGTGTGACCTTTTTGTGTCTGGCTTCTTTCACTTAACATGATATTTCAAGGTTTATTTTTCCATGTTGTAGCATGTATCAAAACTTCATTCCCTTTTGTAGCCAAATAATATTCCATTGTATAGATATACTACCTTTTGTTTATCCATTCATCAGTTGAACAACTGATGATAAATCAAATGGATTGATTCTACTTTCTGGCTATTATGAATTACACTACTATGAACATTCATGTACAAACTTTTATATGTTTTCTATTCTCTTGATAGTCATATGGTAACTTTTTTTTTTAAGATTTTTATTTATTTTTTTCCTTTTTCTCCCTAAAACCCCCCAGCACATAGTTGTATATTCTTCGTTGTTGGTCTTTCTAGCTGTGGCATGTGGGACGCCGCCGCAGTGTGGTCCGATGAGCAGTGCCATGTCCGCGCCCAGGATTTGAACCAATGAAACACTGGGCCGCCTGCAGCGGAGCACGCGAACCTAACCACTCGGCCACAGGGCCAGCCCCACATGTGGTAACTCTTTTTAACATTTTGAGGAGCTGTCAATTTTCCAAAATGGCTGCAACATTTTACAGTACCATCAATGATGTATCAGGGTTCCAGTCTTTCTACATCCATGCCAACACTTGTTATCATCTGTCTTTTTTAGTCATCTTAGTGACTGTGAAGTAGCACCTTGGTGTTTTATTTTAATATTACTTTTATTTATTTGTTTTTATTTTATTTTTTTTGAGGAAGACCAGCCATGAGCTAACATCCACTGCCAATCCTCCTCTTTTTGCTGAGGAAGATTGGCTCTGAGCTAACACCCGTGCCCATCTTTCTCTATTTTATATATGAGACACCTGCCACAGCATGGTTTGATAAGCAGTACATGGGTCTGCCTAGGATCCAAACTGGTGAACCCTGGGCCTCTGAAGCAGAGCACACAAACTTAACCACTCTGCCACTGGGCCAGCCCCCCTTGGTGTGATTTTGATTTGCATTTCCTTAATGACATGATGTTGAACATCTTTTCATGTGCTTATTAGCTATTTATATACCTTCTTTGAAGAAATATCTATTCAGATCCTTTGCTCACTTTTTAATTGGGTTATTTGTCTTTTTATTGTTGAGTTGTAAGTGTTCTTTCTATATTCTGGATACAAGTCCCTTATCCTAAGTATGATTTGCAACTATTTTCTTCCATTCTGTCGGTTATCTTTTCACTTTCTTTTTTTTTTTTAAGTGTAGAATTCTTTTTCCCCCTCTGTGGTGAGGAAGACTGGCCCTGAGCTAACATCTGTTGCCAATTTTCCTCTTTTTCTCTCTCCCTAAAGCCCCTGTGCATAGTTGTATATCATAGTTGTAAGTCATTCTAGTTCTTCTGTGTGGGATGCCACCACAGCATGGCTTGCTGAGAGGTGTGTAGGTCCACACCCAGGATCTGAACTGATGAACCCCGCACTGCTGAAGCAGAGCACAAGAACTTAACCGCTTGGCCTCAGGGCTTGCCCCCATCTTTTCACTTTCTTGATGGTGACCTTAGAAGCACAGATGTCTTAATTTTGATGAAACCCAATTTGTCTATTTTTATCTTTTGTCACTTATGCTTTTAGTATAATATCGAAGAAACCATTGCCTAATCCAAGGTCACAAAGATTTACTCCTATGTTTTCTTCTAAGAGTTTTATGGTTTTAGCTCTTACATGTATGTCTATGATCCATTTTGAGTTAATTTTTGTATACAGTAGGAGGTAGAGGTCCAGCTTCACTCTTTTGCAAGTGGATGTCCAGTTGTCCCCGCATGATTTGTTGAAAAGACTGTTCTTTCCCCATTGAATGATCTTGGCATCCTTGTCAAAAATCAGCTGACTGTAAATGTGACAGTTTGTTTCTGAACTCTCTATTTTTTCCATTGATCTGTATGTCTGTCCTTATTCCAGTACCACATTGTCCTTTTCCCCTGCCCAGCTTTATTGAGATATAATTGACCTATAACATTGTGTAAGTTTAAGGTGTACAACATGTGGATTTGATACATTTATATATTGCAAAATGATTACCACCCTAGCATTAGCTAACAAGCCATCACGTCACATAATTACCATTTCTTTTTTGTGGTGAGAACATTTAAGATTTACTCTCTTAACAACTTTCAAGTATATCATACAGTATTATTAACTATAATCACCATGCTGTAAATTAGATCTCCAGAACTTAATCTTATAACTGGAAGTTTGTAGCCTCTCGCCAACATCTCCCCATTTCTCTCACCTCCCGACCCCTACCAACCACCATTCTATTCTCTGTGTCTATGAGTTCCACTTTTTTAGATTCCACATACAAGTGGTATCACACAGTATTTGTCCTTCTCTGTCCACATTGTCTTAATTACTGTAGCTTTATAGTAAGTTTTGAAATCAGGAACTGTGAGTCCTTCTACTTTGTTCTTCTTTCTCAAGATTGTTCTAGCTTTTCCAGGTCCTTTACATTTCCATATGAATTTTAGGATCATCTTGTCAATTTCTGCAAAAAGTTATCTAGAAATTTTTTTTTATTTAAAGATTAGCATCTGAGCTAACAACTGTTGCCAATCTATCTTCTTTTTTTTTTTCCTGCTCTTTCTCCCCAAATTCCCCCCGTACGTAGTTGAATATTTTACTTGTGGATCCTTCTGGTTGTGGCATGCGGGACACTGCCTCAGCATGGCCTAATGACATCTGTTGCCAATCTTCCTCTTTTTTCTTTTCCTCCCAAAGCCCCCGTGCATGGTTGTATATCCTAGCTGTAAGTCCTTCTAGTTCTTCCATGTGTACCACCGTCACAGCATGGCTGCTCACAGACAGATGGTGGTGTTCCGCAACCTGAAAACAACCCCCGGGGTGCCAGAGTGGTGAGAACGCTGAACTTTAACCAGTAGGCCATCAGGGCTGGCTTGGTAACTCACTGTGGTTTTAACTTACATTTCCCTAGTGAATAATGATGTTAAGCAACATTTCATATGCCTATTTAGACATCTGCTTATCTCTTTGGGGAAACAGTTATTCAAATATTTTGCCCATTTTAAAATTAAGACCAATTATGCTTGATTAAAATGAAAATGAACACTTCCTGCATAGAGAAAAGCACCATAAACTAAGTCCAAAGACTTAGAGAATAAACTGAGCGACAAAAGTTGTGTAAGACTTGTACACTGAAAGCTACAAAACGTCATTGAAAGAAATTAAAGATCTAAAGATAGGAAGATAGTCCATGTTCATGGACTAGAAGATTTAATATTGCTACGATGGCACTACTCCCCAAGTTGATCTACAGATACAGTGCAATCTCTATCAAAATTCTAGATATGGGCCCGGCCCCGGGGCCCAGTGGTTAGGTTCACGTGCTCCACTTTGGTGGCCCAGGGTTTCGCCAGTTCGGATTCTGGGCACGGACATGGCACCGCTCCTCAAGCCATGCTGAGGCGGCATCCCATGTGCCACAACGAGAAGGACTCACGACTAAAAATATACAACTATGTACTGGGGGTGCTTTGGGGAGAAAAAGGAAAAATTAAATCTTTAAAAAAAAAAAACGAACAAAACAAAAAAAAAAGCAAACAAACAAAAAAACCACAGTGAGATACCACTCACACCCACTGTAATCAAAAGGCTGTAATCAAGAAGACTGTAATACATGTTGGCCAGGAAGTGAAGAAACAGGAACCCTTTTATGTTGCTGGTGTGAATGTAAAATGGTACGGCCACTTTGGACAACGGTTTTGACATTTTCTTTAAAAATTAAACATAAACTTACCATATGACCTAGCAATTCGACTTCTAGGTATCTGCCCAGGAGAAATGAAGACATTTGTCTACACAAAAATTTGCCGTGTCAGTGTTCTCAGCAGCACTGTTTGTAATAGCCAAAGATTGTAAACAATTCAGTGTCTGTCAGATGGGTGAATGGATAAACAAAATGATGCTCGGCGGTGTACAGGGATGAAGTACTGATACGTGCTGCAGTGTGGTGAACTTTGAAAACATCACGTTGAGTGAAAGAAGCCAGACATAAAAGGCCACTTATTGTATGAGTCCACCTGTATAAAATGTCCAGGAAAGATAAATCTATGGAGACAGAAAGCAGATTAGTGATTGCCTCGGGGTGGGAATGGTGACGAGCTGCAAACAGCAAGAGAGATCTTTTGGGGATGATTGGCAGTGTTCTAAAACTGGATTGTAGGGATGGATACCCAGCTCTATAGACTTCATAAATGTCGTTGAATCATACACTTAAAATGAGTGAATTCTATGGTTTGTGATGTATATCTTAATAAAGCTGTTTTTTTTTAAAAAAAATTATATACCCAGGAAAAATTTAATCAATATTTTGTGGATTCTGGGTTTTGTGTTATTTAGGCCATCTTCACTCTGATATCCTCTAAAATTAAATGTTTTAAAATTCCCTTCATTTATTTATTTATTTATTATTATTTTTTGTGTGTGTGTGAAGAAGATTGGCCCTGAGCTAACGTCTGTTGCCAATCTTCCCTTTTTGCTTGGGAAAGATTGTGGCTGAGCTAACTTCTGTGCCAGTCTTCCTGTATCTAGGATGCTGCCACAGCCTGGCTTGATGAGCAGTATGTAGGTTCGTGCCCGGGATCCAAAACTGTGAATCCCAGGCCACCGAAGCAGAGCGCGCAAACATAACCGCTATGCCACTGGACCAGCCCCCCAAATAAATTAAGAAAACTAGAAGCAATGTTCAGAATCTATTCTACTGAAATGATTACACCTATGCATTAAGATAAATATTGAGGATGTTCCTTGCAGCATTGTCTAGAACTAAGAACACACTGGTAGAGGTAGTTACACTATGGTATATTCACACTACAGATTATCGTACAACCATTTAAAAAGGTGTTTAGAGCCATTTGTGCTGACATGGAAAGAAATCTATGATAAAATGTTCAGTGACAAAAGCAAACTTCAGAGCAATGTGTCTGATTCCGTTTTTCTAAAAACAAAAACCTACTTCTGTGCATATATTTGTTTATTTATAAACGTAAAGAAAATAACCTGCTGGATATATGCCAGCCTGTTAACTGTAGTTACTTTTGAGGAGTGGGGATCTGGTGTGCCGGGTGGCAGGGGTGGGATATGGGGATGGTGGTGGTGGTAGGAATGGGACTGAAAGGGGTCTTTAGCTTTTTAGTCTGCTTTTGCATTATAATTTTGTAAGGTGACTGTATTATTTTTTAAAAATTAAACTATAAAATGTATGTGGTAAAAAGTTTCCCTCCCACACTTGTCCTCTGTTTGCCGATAAGGTAACTACACTTATTAGATTACTCTTTTGGAGATTTTTAAAAAATATTTGTATTTCAGGGCCTACCCGGTGTGTAATGGTTAAGTTCGCATGCTCTGCTTCAGCAGCCCAGGGTTTGCAGGTTCAGATCCCGGGCACGGACCTACATAGTGCTTGTCAAGCCATGCTGTGGTGGTGTCCCACATGCAGACTAGAGGAAGACTGTTAGCTCAGGGACAATTTTCCTCAAGCAAAAAAAAAGAGGAAGATTGGTAACAGATGTTAGCTCAGGGCCAGTTTTCCTCACCAAAAAAATAAACAAATAAACGTGGTGGGTGAGACAATTGTGCACATCTAAAAAAAAATTTGTATTTCAATTACAAAGTAATATAAATATATATATATATATATATATATATATAGTTTTCCCCTTCTTTTTATACACAGTTGACAACATATTATACATGCTGTTTTACACCTCGCTTTTCCACTTAATATTTCTTAAAGATCTTAAAGACCAATACATAAAGAACTTCCTCAATCTTTTTTAAAATAGCTGTAAAAGTATTTTTTTAAGTATTCCGTTATAAGGATATGCCATAACTAAATTTAACCAGTTACTTTTTGATGGACATTAGGTTGTTTCTCATGTTTTGCTGTGACTAAAATGCTTCAGTGAATAGCCTTATATGTACCTCATTTTACATGTGGGAGTATGTATGTAAGATAAATTCTTATTAGTGGAATTTCTGGGTCTAAAGGAATATGCAGAGAAAACATCAGACAAGCCCAGATTGAGGGACATTCTATAAAATACCTGACCAAAATTGTCAAGATTCTGAAAAACAGGGAAAGACAAACTCACAGATCTGAGAAGACTAAGGAGACGAGGAATAAATGCAGCGTGGCATCTTGGATTGGGACCCGGAAAGGGGATGGAATCTGGAGTTTAGTTAGTAATGACCTACCAAGGTTGGTTTCTTAGTTTTGACAGCTGTCCCCCAGTAGTATATGATGTTAACACTGGGGGAAACTGGGTGAGAGGTATCTGGGAACTCTCTATTCTATCTTTGCAACTTTTCTGAAAATCTAAAATTATTCTAAAATAAAAAATGTATTCTTAAAGAAGGGCACTAGTGGAAAAACTGGTGAAATCCAAATAAAGTCTGTAGTAGAGTTCATAGTATTGTACCAATATTAAAACCTTAGTTTTGACAAATGTCCCATGGTTACTTGAGATGTTAACGTTTGGGGAAGCTGGGTGAAGGGCATGCAGGAACTCTGTACTATCTGTGTACCTTTTCTGTAAATCTCAATTCCAAAATTAAAAGTTTTTTTAAGAAGGAAATATGCCTTTGTAATTTTGAAAGATAGTAACAAGTTGCCCGCTACAGAACATAATTAAAAAAGTAAAAGCAAACCTAAGAGGAAAGAGTGGCATGCCCGTGAGGATGCTGACCTCCGGCGCTGTAGGGCTTCACCACAACTGGCAAAGCAATTCCTCGCTTATGGAGCAGAAGTTCTTCTTTTTTCCCACTTTAATGATAAGTTAAATCAGCATCATCAACATAATTTTTTTAATTGATTAATTTTTTGCTAAGCTCTTTCATATATAATTGTGTGCGTGTCTGTGTGTGTGTGTATATATATTTTTTCCATTATGCAAATGATAAAAAACCTGAGCTCGGAAGTTAAAAGACTCGGTCACGGAAATAATTGATGGTAAAGGGCGAAAACTAATTTTGCCATCTTTTGACTTTGGAACAACATGGTCTTCTAAGAACACGTTTGGCTGAATGGGAATGCCTACCAGAGAAGCTCACTGAGCTGGGAGGAAAATGTGTAAACAGGCTAATGCCTCTAGATCAGTGGTTTTTAATTGGAGTGATTTTGCCCCCAGAGGACATTGAGCAATAGCTGGAGACATTTTTGTTTTTTCACAACTTGGGGAGGAGGGATGGACTGCTACTGGCATCTAATAGGTAGAGACCAGGGATGCTGCATCCTGCAATGCATGGGACAGCCCCCAGAACAAAGAATGATTCAGCCCCCAGTGTCAGTAGTGCCAAGGTGGAGAAAGCCTGCTGTAGATCATACGTCACAAAGCTTTATTCACTTAGTGAATATTACAGTTGGGGATTAGTTCACAGCACCACTGAAAAGATGGGCATTCCTGGGCTATTCTTATCTGTACTTTCCAGTTTTTTAATCAATGGACTATAGAAAATGTGAAGGGAAAATATTTTGTTGAGACCATCCTTGGGGTCGGAGGGAAAAGCAGTGCTCACAGCCTGTTTCAAAATCACAAGCAGATTCCCTTAAAAAAAAAAAAAAGCATTAAAATGAGCTTTAGTTAATAATATACATGCTGAACTGATGCCTGCAACTTACTTTGAAATGCACCAAAATACAAGAGGGATTGGGGGCCAGCCAGGTGGCGTAGTGCTTAAGTTTGCACTTTCCAATTTGGTGGCCCAGGGTTCACCGGTTGGGATCCTGGGTGTGGACCGCTTGTCAAGCCATGCTGTGGCAGGCATCCCGCATATAAAGTAGAGGAAGATGGGCATGGATGTTAGCTCAGGGCAAGTCTTCCTCAGCAAAAAGAGGAGGATTGGCAGCAGATATTAGCTCAGGGCTAATCTTCCTCAAAAAAATAAATAAATAAGAGGGATTGGGCCACTCCAGTGGCTTAGCAGTTAAGTGTGCGTGCTCCAGTTCGGCAGCCTGGGGTTCGCTGGTTCAGATCCCTGGCATGGACCTATTCACTGCTTATCAAGCCATGCTGTGGTAGGCATCCCACATGTAAAATAGAGGAATATGGGCACAGATGAATGGAGAAAGGGATCGATAAATAGGTATGTAATAAAGCAAATATAGTAAAATGTTAATTATAGAATCTAGTGGGTGGGTATATGGAAGTTCACTGTATAACTGTATTTTTTTATATGTTTGAAAATTTTCATAATATTGAGGGGAAAAGCAAAAGCAGAGATTCACACTCTTTTTGGCAGATACTGTGGGTTAGTGGAAACCACATTGCTGATTTTGTTGGGGGACCTCAGGCAAGTTAGTTAACTTTTTAATTTTTATCTGAAGAGCAGTTGTTGTCTGGCTCAGATGAGATGCTAATATTGTGAGGTTCAAATGAAATAATGGGAATGCACTTTGAAAAGCATAAAGCGCTCTAACAGTGTAATGCATGACTAGGAGGAAGGCTGAGGGTTTGACCAATTACATACCCTGGCTCTAGGGGTTCCTGACAACTCCCTGTGTGATGACGTTAGCACTGTTTTACCTTCTTGCAACTGGAAGGACAAAACACTTAACTACTTGCATAAAAATTTCTGTCAAATATTGCTCAAATATTTGTGAGAGACTTAGATTCCTATTGTATCTGATTTCTAAGAGGAAAGCGTTATCCTGTCTTTGTATGACTTTAACATGTTTTCTTGTTTTACTTAGAGACTGCCAAGACCTCCACTGGGAGCACTGGGAATCTTCTTTGACTGTGGGACACTGGGCAGGAGCTTTGCCACTGGCTGGCCAAGAAGAGGGAGGCAGAATGTCTGCATCGTTTCACCATAGAGTTCAGACTTCAGAAGACATTGGGTTAAGCAGTATCATTTACCCTGCAAGTGATTATGTCTTCGCCTGTGCTCTATGATCCTCACAAACTAACGAAACACCTCTTAGGTCTTATGAATTCAGGTTACACTGTTTTCCAGATGCGCTGGCAGCTGATGCAGGTAGGATTGGACTGGGTTTTGTGGGGAGTGGTGGAAGGGGGAGAACTCATCTTTCCCATTTTCAGTCCTCGCTCAAGTTAAACATCTGTGCATAGAAAGGTTAGGTAACTAATCTAGGTTGTTGTATAGAACAGGACTGAACCTAGAAAAATGCTTTGGTTGTTACATTAGGACTTTTAAAAATATGTAGAGATATGAAAGGCAAAGTTTTCTCCCACTTTTTTTTTGAGGGTTTAAATTGATGTTCTGTTTGAGGGTGCAATTGAAAATGGCAGGTAGCTTTTGTACATTTCACTTTCTGTACTAAATATCGTAAGTGATTTTAACTTTGTGTGTGTGTGTGAATGTATGCTTGTCCTGATGGGCATATTGACTTTTCTAGGGCCTGTGAAAAATGGAACCAAACTCTCTGAGGACTAAAGTCCCAGCTTTCTTATCTGATTTGGGGAAGGCCACACTGAGGGGTATCAGAAAGTGTCCCCGATGCGGCACCTACAATGGAACCCGGGGCCTGAGCTGTAAGAACAAGACATGTGGAACCATATTCCGCTATGGTGCGCGGAAGCAGCCCAGTATTGAAGCTGTCAAGATCATCACAGGCTCCGATCTGCAGGTCTACTCAGTGCGGCAAAGAGACCGGGGCCCGGACTACCGCTGCTTTGTGGAACTAGGTGTCTCAGAGACGACAATCCAGACGGTGGATGGGACGATCATCACTCAGCTGAGTTCTGGACGGTGTTATGTCCCCTCGTGCCTGAAAGCTGCCACCCAGGGTGTTGTGGAAAACCAGTGCCAGCACATCAAGCTGGCAGTGAACTGCCAGGCAGAAGCCACCCCTCTGACCCTAAAGAGCTCGGTCCTGAACGCAATGCAGGCCTCCCCAGAAACCAAGCAGACCATCTGGCAGTTGGCCACAGAACCCACGGGTCCCCTGGTACAGAGGATTACTAAAAACATTTTGGTGGTGAAATGCAAGGCAAGCCAGAAGCATAGTTTGGGGTATTTGCATACATCCTTTGCGCAGAAGATCAGTGCCAAAAGCTCGCCCGAGCGCCGTTTCTTCTGCTCATGCCAGACTCTGAAATCACACAAGTCGAATGCCTCCAAGGAGGAGGCAGCCCAGAGATGCATTCATTTCTTCGCTTGCATCTGTGCCTTTGCCAGCGACGAGACATTGGCGCAGGAGTTCTCAGACTTCCTAAATTTTGATTCCAGCGGTAGGTGGTGTGGTTGACACACTTAGTCTGTTTTTCTAAAATGGCAATGAAAGAGTTCCACTGATGGCATTTGGAGATTGTCCTAGCAGCCCTCAGAAGCAGTTGCTAGATAATTCAAGTGAAAAGCATTCCTTCTTTTAATCCCAGTCAGCACACTTGGATAAAAGTTGGTTGGTTGGTTGGTTGAAATTAACGATCAAGAAACTCGGGTATTTTCATTGAGATGATGAATCTAGCAAAGTTAGCTTTGCTTTGATTTTTTTTACTCTTCCATGGATGCCCCGTGTTAATAAAAACAAAGAACCAAAAAATCCCTTTTATTTTGGCTTGCTTGCTGGTTTCTTTTTCTTTTTATTCTTTTTTTTTTTTCTTCAGGAAAATTAGCCCTGAGCTAACATCTGTGCCCATCTTCCTCTACTTTGTATGTGGGACGCCTGCCACAGCAGGGCCTGACAAGCGGTGCATAGGTCCACACCCAGGATCTGAACTGGCGAACCCTGGCCACCAAAGTAGAATGTGCAAACTTAACCGCTGCGCCACTGGGGTGGCCCCCTCTTTTTTTTTTTTTTAAAGATTGGCACCTGAGCTAACATCTGTTGCCAATCTTCTTTTTTTTTTTTTCCTTCTTCTCCCCAAAGCCCCCCAGTACATGGTTGTGTATTCTAGTCGTAGGTCCTTCTGGTTGTGCTATGTGGGATGCTGCCTCAGCATGGCCTGATGAGCAGCACTGGGTCCACGACCAGGATCCGAACCAGCAAAACCCCGGGCCCAAGCAGAGCATGTGAATTTAACCACTCAGCCACAGGGCCGCCCCACTTGCTTGTTTCTTATCTTTGAAGATGGGGGAAACCAGTACCTTGCTCAAAAGACCTTTAAAAGTTTCTAGATCAAGACTTTTGTTGTTAACATACTTTTATCTTGTAAATGCTTTTATTTTCATTTCTTACTTGTCTTTAGTTGGCAGCAGCTCCCGACTTTTTAGCTTTACATTTCTCTGTAGAGCCTTCCATCAAGTTAATGGTCTATCAACAAAAACATGTTTTAGGGAGTTCTTTAAAGGAACTTATTTTAACTCAGGCAGTCGCTCCATAATTTGTTTTGGGGATTTGGATTTTTATAAATTAATTTTTCTCTAGGTAGGGGCCCATACTTACTCCTGGATAGTGTTAATAATTCAGAACTCTGTTATATTTTAGGTCTTAAAGAGATGATTGTGCCCCAGTTAAGTTGCCACTCAGAATCAACAGTATCAGCTTGTGAGTCAACGGCCTCAAAGCCAAAGAAGAGGAAAAAGGATGAGGGATCTGGTGAGATGCTGTTTGGTTTCTTGGTTTGCTTATTTGTTTGGTGGTGTTATCTTGAGACATTATTTTACTGTGTATTATGTGTTTCACTGAATCTCAGCCATTACATGAAAGACTTTTTATGGGTTTTTTCCTGAAAAAAGTTTTACCCTCCATTGATGATTCTTTGTCAGGTCAAGCTAAGCATTGGTTCTGCTGGCCAAGAATAAGATCCAAGCAGGCTCCACTTTTATTCTTGTGTGTGTTTGTTTATCCCCTAAACACTCAGAGTAGTCTTAGACCTTAATCTATCTTAGGACAGTGTTATGAAGTTTTCATCCATAGTGTGTTTTAAAAAAGACTTGTGACAATGGTTAATTATTGTTATTTGCACTAATTTAGGAATATACTTGCATTTTCAGCATGTGGCACCATATATATATTTTTTTTTCGTTTTCAAATCACATAGTACTAGCGTCAGTTAAAGACTCATATAAATCAATATGAAATGCTGAAGTGCCCTGGTAGATGTGTCAACAGACCTAGACTCTACACAAAAGGGAAATATTATCTGGTCCACACGTGTGGGACAAACTCCAGACTCACTCGTGAACAGAGGACTGCAAACATTTTAGAAATGCAAAATTAAAACAAGGCACTTTTTGCTACCAAATTAGCAAATATTTTTTAAATGACGCAACCATAGGCAGAGGTGAATCAGGGCTCTTCAGCATGGCTAGTGTCGTGTAAGTTGCTATAACCATTTGTAAAAGTAATTTGCAGTATCTGTTAAGAGCCTTAAAAATGTTCCTACCCATAGGGAGTATTGCTGGAGGGGGTCAGGTGGTCATGACAGGCGTTTTGGTGCTGGGAAGTTGGAGAAAGATAGAGAAACAAAGTGACATGGTAATTTCTGTGTTTTTGAGAGGTAATTCTGGCAGCAATGTAGAGCAGAAATTGTTGTTAAATTTTACTTATTGGTCTTTCCTACAAAAACTTGAAATTCAAGAAAAATTTTCTTTTTGTGAGGAAGATTGGCCCTGAGCTAATATCTGTTGCCAGTCTTCCTCTTTTTGCTTGAGGAAGATTGTTGCTGAGCTAACATCTGTGCCAGTCTTCCTCTATTTTATGTGGGATACCTCCACAGCATGGCTTGACCAGCAGTGCTAGCTTCAAGCCCAGGATCCGAACTGGCAAACCCCAGGCCACCAAAGTGGTGCACATGAACTTAACCACTATACCACCAGGCCAGCCCCAGTAGTTCCACTTCTAAATAATCTTTTTTAAGAAAATAATCCTTGGTATAGGAAAAGCATTTTGTTCAGAGATGCTCATTTTATGGTTATTTATAATACTGAAAAATTACAAACAACTAAAGGGCCAACCACTTAGGATACTTAAATGAAGCATGATAAAGCCACTTGGTAGACTATCCAGCAGCCATTACAAATGATTATAAAGAATTTGGGGACAGGCCAGCCTGGTGGCGCAGCAGTTAACTTCACATGCTCTGCTTCAGTGGCCCGGGGTTCACCAGTTCAGATCCCAGGCACAGACTTACCCACCTTATCAAACCATGCTGTGGCAGGCATCCCACATATAAAGTAGAGGAAAATGGGCACAGATGTTAGCTCAGGGCCAATCGTCCTCAGCAGAAAGAGGAAGATTGGGGGCAGATATTAGCCCAGGGCTAATCTTCCTCAAATAGAAAAAAGAATTTGGGGAAGTGTTTCAATCACTCGTGTAGCCAGATAAAGTCAGAATGGCCAGTTGAACTTGAAGTTCAGATAAACAATGAGTAATTTTTTAGTATAAGTAGCTCCCATGCAATATTTGGAATGTACTTATACTAAAAATTTATTCATTTATTTGAAATTTGAAAAACAAGTTTTTGGCTAAATCTAGCAATCCTGGGGCCAGTCCCAGTTGCCTAGTGGTTAAGTTCGGCATGCTCTGCTTCAGCAACCTGGGTTTGGTTCCCAGGTGCAGACCTACACCACTCGTCTGTCAGTGGCCATGCTGTGGCAGCAGCTCACTTACAAAAAGAGGAAGATTGGCAACAGATGTTAGCTCAGGGCGAATCTTCCTCAGCAAGAAAAAAAAAAATCTAGCAATCCTGGTATATAGAATCACAGTTACTTAAAATCATAAAACCAGCAAAACTGTTCACACAAAAGAAAATGAAAGATAGTTCACCAAAAAATTAATAGTGATTGTCTGAGAGGAGGGAGCAGTGGAGGTGAATTTTTTTCTTCCTTTCACTTCTGGTTCCCCCACACAATTTCCTACAAACAGTGTAAGAAACTGAAAATGTTATATATAATGGCTAATGCTAATTCCTACTAGAAACTAAAGCTAACTTAGAAATTAGCAAAGACTTTTCATACGTTTTAGACTCTTCAGAAATTAAAATCAAATCGAGTTGTATTCTGCAGAAATGTTGTTAAACCCTATAATGATTTGTGGTTTAGGTGCACAGACGAACAGTTCACTGTTGCCGCAAGATGCAGTGAGCAGTAATCTAAGGAAAAGCGGCTTGAAAAAGCCTGTGGTTGCTTCTTCGTTAAAAAGGCAGGGTAAGTCTCCCCTCCCCAGAATGCGCTGAAGAGAGGGAAGAGCATCCAAAAGAAGCCCAAAGCAACGTGAGCAAACGACATGCTGCATGTTGTCCCCCAAGGAGTGCTGACGCTCCAGACACTGAGGCTGAGGTCTGTCACACGACTTAGTGTGTAACGTGGTCTCAAACCATGCTCAGCTCTAAATCGTGCCTTCTAAATAACGAATGTAGCAAAAGTGATGGACGTGTTTGGCCGCGGCTATCTTTGTAGGATATTTTCCTCTTGTTGCTTCTTACCCACATGCAGTTGAGGTGGAGATTCAAAGTTGAAGAAGAAACAGATTTTACAATCATGCAAGGGTAAATATTTGTTGAGAAAGACAAATATAACCTGTTCTCCAGAGTTAGTGAGGCTTGAAAATATACCTAAAAGCAACTGCATGGCTGTCATTCTAAATTTACCAGACAGAATGACTTAATTTGAACACAACTTCAATATTTATGTGTGTCACTTTTCTGCTCAGAATGATTAAGCTTATACTTTTGGAGATCGGCATTTTCTTAACTCTCCTTATACATTGTAAAAAAATAGTTCCGTTTTGGTCGTATTTATAGAATACTTGCTGTGATATGGGTAGGTGACTAAACACTAGATGTTTTTATACTGCTCTCATACTCTGGTTTTGAAGATAAGACAAATACATAAATAGCAAACAATACAAGACCAAATCTTAATTAACTGATTAAGAACTTATACATTCCAGGAATAAATACTTTTGGAGGGTCAGGAAGTAAACAGATCAACTATATCAGGCAGAAGATTTTTAACAAATTTGTATCACTTCCTTTGGCGTCAAGAAAAAGGGAAATAGCTTTTAATCCAAATTATCACTATATGAATTTACCTATGAGAATTTTAATTTCAAATGAATAGTACTTATAGCTTCATTATCTCTACAAAAGGGAACATTCTTCAGGCATGTGAAGGCGTTTCAGGAGAAGGAAGGGAGTAGAATGGTAGGTCTGTGGGCATACAGACATATTCATTAGGAGTAGGGCCAATTCATAGATTCCTAAAACAGCCATACAAGGCCCTTCTTCAGTTTGCAGGTTAGTGTTGACAGATGGCAAACTTTCTGTGGTTTGTAATCTTGAACCTAATAGTGTCTTGGAGCTTTTCATTTCTTTTTTCCTAGATGGATTCTTAAAAAAAAATCCTAGAATCTTCCATTTCACTTAATGCATCTAATTTCTTTGAATTTCAGTTTCTTCTTTTTTTTTCTTTACATGCTCCTCAACTTTTGAAACTTCAATTAACTGTTTATTCTGTAAGGAAAGATAAAAGTTCCTGAAGAGTTGTGTTTTTTGTTTTTCTTAGCCTGTGGTCAGCTGTTGGATGAGACACAAGTGACTTTATCCTTCCAAGACTGGCTGGCCAGCGTCACAGAACGCATCCACCAGACCATGCACTATCAGTTTGATGGTGAGTCTTGCTCATCCCACTGGGCTGTTGCTGAAAGGAGGAGAAATTAAACTAATTGTGTTCTAGTTCTACTCTGTTGTGATAGGAAAAGTAATTGGGCTTCAGTCCAGAGTGCATTGGGCCACAAGACAGTAGAAGTCTAAATGAAAGAAAGAACAATCACATAATTAAAATGCAGGACCAGCAAAATGAATTTAGAGAGGGAAGAGAAAAAAATGCAGCAAATAGGTATTCAGTGAAGGTAGATAGCCTTGATCTTGGTATACATGCACGTGTGTGTATGCATGCATGCATGTGTGTGTGTGGAGGGGGAGGGAGATACCAAAACCTTAGAAGATCATTCAAACCCTCAAACTTAAAATCGAAGCAAGGGGGATAAAGGTTTAGAGAAAATCTAAAAGTGTGAGACTAAGATAGTTATATGAAATTACGTAGACATACTAAGGAAGAGTGGAGGACACAGGCTGGATTTGGGTTGACTGTGATAGCCTCATGGAACCTCAGCAATTTCAGAGGTGGACCATTCAGCTAGTTCTTCCCATTTCATTAAAAGCATCCTTGATAGATGGTAAGGCAGCTCATAACATTGTTGGAAGTGATAGCTCTGAGAAAGGTCTTCCTCATGCTAAGTGGAAATATTTGCTTATAATACTTCCTGTTGGTTCTCGGTCTGTGCTCTAGCCACGTGGACTAGGTCTGTTCCTGTTTCCAAATAACAGTCCCTGCCACTGGGTACCCACCTATTGCCCTGCCTGATAGGTCTTCTCTGTTCCAAGTGATACATCTCGTGTTTTCAAAGCCTCCTTATGGCACGTTTACAGACCTCATATCATTTTGACGTTCTTTGCTGAATGTATTGCAGCTTATGAATATCATTTTGAAAATAAAGCACCACAAACTAATAGGAGCATGACAGCAGACACTCAGTAAAAGATGAGTTTTGGGGGCCGGCCCTGTGGCGGAGTGGTTAAGATCATGCGCTCCACTTTGGTGGCCCAGGGTTCACTGGTTCGGATCCTTGGTGTGGACCTACACTCCACTCATCAAGCCATGCTGTGGCGGCATCCCACGTAGAAGAAGTAGAATGACTTATAACTAGGATGTACAACTATGTAATGGGGCTTTGGGGAGAAAGAAAAAAAGAGGAAAAGGAAAATGAGTTTTGAAGGATTAGAACAGTTATAGCCTCATGATGAGGAAAGTGACAAGAATGGAGGTCTTGAAATACATGATTAGTTTTATTTGTATTAATTCAGAATAAATAAAACTTTACAAGTTAGTTTTTAGAAAATCAAATAAGCTAAGGAGGGTTAAAGAGAGTGTCTATGTTTTTCTTTTAAAATTTTATTTATTTATTGTTTGAAATAATATAATAAATACCTAGCAACCCACGTCCCAGAACAGAAAATAGAACATTGACAGTAGTGTAAGCTACACTCTGTGGTCCTCCTCCTTCCCGCTTCCCTACCACCCCCCTCACATCTCCAGTACCAGTACCTTTGTCCAAGTCACCATCAGCTCCAGACTGTGAGTCTGTCTTTTATGAGGGCTTTTCAAGATTAGCTTCAAAACTAAAGACAGCTAAGGCAAAACTGAGAATAAAAATGTTTACTTTGAGAAAAAAAAAGATTAATTTGTAAACCTAAGTTCTAGCCTCACATCAGCTGAGTTGTGGTGAGCTAGCACTTTTTTTTTTTTTTAAAGCTTCAGTGCATGGTTGTGTATCCTGGTTGTTAGTTTAGTTGTCTATGTGAGCCACTGCCACAGTATGACAACTGACAGATGGGTGGGGTGGTTCCACGACCGGGAAATGAACCTGGGCCACAGTGGTGAGCCCCGAATCTTAACCACTAGACCACCAGGGCTGGCTCAAGTTAGCACTTCTTTAGAGCTGTACTGACCTGTGTGTAGCCCATAATCTAACTGCAAGGTGAAAGATTTAAAAAGTCTTTGTGTGGTGATGTCTCTAAACTGCCCAGATACTAATATGTTAGTGGCTCAAAAGCAGTGACCGTTTTGTCATTGACATTCTGCATTCAGTAAACTAGGCAAAATTAGTTGAAAGAATGTAAAGTCTATGGAATTCTAGAAAACCTTTCACTTTTATTTTTCCTGGCTTGACTTTTGTTTCAAAAAGGCATCTAAAGTGTCTTTAAGAGCCATTCGTTTTTGTTTTTTTTTTTTTAAGATTTTATTTTCCTTTTTCTCCCAAAGCCCCCCTGATACATAATTGTGTATTTTTAGTTGTGGGTCCTTCTAGTTGTGGCACGTGGGATGCCGCCTCAGCATGGCTTGATGAGCAGTGCCATGTCTGCGCCCAGGATTTGAACCGGTGAAACCCTGGGCCGTCAAAGCAGAGCACATGAACTTAACCACTCGGCCACGGGGCCAGCCCCAAGAGCCATTCTTTAAGTTGTATCCAGGCAGGTAGAGGTTACATGTTTACCCATATGGTTTTGGATGTTTTCCCTCTGCTGGGGCCAGCCCCTCAGGCAAAGTTTTTAAGGAAAACTCTGAACTCTTTCAACCCCTCCCCCCAACAGTCTTTCTGTTGAATTCATGCCTTGTAAGTTTCTTTTAAGAGGTTTGTTATGTATTTTCAAACATTTTACCTGCCTTAAGATCACATTCAGGGACTAGCCCCATGGCCGAGTGGTTAAGTTTGCGCGCTCCGCTTCAGTGGCTCAGGGTTTCCCTGGTTCGGATCCTTGGCATGGACAGGACACTGTTCTTCAGGCTACATCCCACATAGCACAACCAGAAGGACCTACAACCAGAATATACAACTATGTACTGGGGGGCTTTGGGGAGGAGAAGAAGAAGAAGAAAAAGAGAAGATTGGCACCTGTTGCCAATATTAAAAAAAAAGATCATATTCAGACAGAAAGACTGATGCTCATTGGATAAACAGTGTCCTGACTTTGTGGTCTCTGGCCTTCGTGGTCCTGGCCATCGGAGTGAGAGCATGCGGTGACTTTGCTTAGACTTGCAGGCAGATAGCAAGTGAGACAGATGGTGAGCGGCAGTGAATCCAGTTTACTCTCAGCTCAGACTCATTGTTCTCATCTCACTTCATATGCCCTTTAAAGGGAAAAGTCTTCTGTGGTGGTGTTTACAAAATTGGGGGTTTGAAACTTATCCTTGGTGAATGACAAAGGTCTGCTGAATTTTTTATGATTGCAAGGGTTCAAGAATAGGGCTGGTGATGGTGCTTGACTTACAAAGGTCAATCGGAGCCTTCTTTTTGCCTCTGCATCAGGAAATCTCAGTGGCATTTCTAGTTCCTGCTGCCCCTCAACTCATTTCTGCCCCCTCTCCCTACACACCAGGAAGCCCACTGACTTTCTTTAAATGAGTTTCTTCTTCTTTCCTGTAGGCAAACCGGAGCCCCTGGTGTTCCACATCCCTCAGACCTTTTTTGATGCCCTGCAGCAGAGAATATCTATAGGAAGTGCAAAGAAACGGCTTCCCAACTCCACCACAGGTATGGGATTTTTCCTCAGGAATAGCAATAGATGTCTTGACCGTAGAGAATTATGTTTGGAAAAATCGTGTGGAATTTTCAGGATTAGGACTTGTAGTTAACGCTGAGAGCATGAAGCTTTAGCCAGTCACCTCTTGGAATACTGATCACACTCTTCCCAGGCCCCATGCTTATCCAGTCCAAGGTGCTGGAAAGATCCAGACAGCGCACGCGTGGTGAAGAACAGCAATGAGGTGCAATGAAGGTGCCCACCGAGAAGTCTGGTATTTTCTAGATCTGAACCAATTTCAACAAAAGCGTTGCGGGCTCCAATTGTTATTTGGGCCAGCTTCTTGCAAGCATAGTCCAATACGTATCAAAAACTAAACCTTGTTTTTCATGATTCCCAGTTTTTGGTGAAGGAAGATTTTATTTGTAGAGTAATTCTTAGGCTTGGAACACTTTATAATGGCATTATTCTGGTACTTATTTCTTGGTTTTAGATAACGTCTTTCTATTAGAGATCTCAAGATACTCATTAAGTAATATAAGGAAGGAAGGGAGAGAAAAGAAGAGGAAAAGCTTGCTCAGGGCACATAGCCCCAGAGTCACCACGGCTAGAAATCAGTGCTGGTTCTTCGGTGGATTGTTATTTGATGATATAATAGTGACTGTTGAGATTTCATTCTAGTTTTGAATAGTGCAAGCTGTGAATCACTGTGTTGAGGGCCATGAAAATCTTTGTCTTCGCAGCTTCTCTCTCTGACTTTAGAGGCAGCGTTGATTCTTTCTTCCAATTAAAACTTTAGGCCCTAACACATTAGTTTCAACCCATCCCTTAGCTATTTTTGCAGGCCCTTCGGTGGAACCCCTTTATAATCCTGCAGGCAGGACAAAGGATTGGCAACCACATTAGCAGACTGAAACTCTACATAATTACTTTAAGGACTATCATTTGACCTCTGATATATCTAAGGTCAAAGAGGTTGTAAGAAGCTGTTTTAAAATGGAGTCCTGTGCACGTAGCTTTACCAACAAAGAAACAAGTTTCTAAGGTAGCGAAAACAAGCCTCATCTCAAAGAAGCCTCGGAGACTTTATACATGTCTTTTGATTTGTCACAGTTCTGCCAAAACCTGTTATATATTTGCCTCTAGAATTCCTTTTTAAAAATGCTGAGATTCTATAAAGAAGGAATAGTACTGCACTGAACTCTCTAGAAACTGGATAACAAATACAGTGAAGGAGAATGTTATTTTTTGGTCGTCTAATTTTGTCCCCTTTTTACATTGAAGCTTTTGTTCGAAAAGACGCCTTGCCTCTGGGAACCTTTTCCAAGTATACCTGGCATATCACTAATATCCTGCAAGTTAAACAAATCTTAGATACCCCAGAGGTAAGAGTTTATTCTACAATAGTGGGAGGGCAGAGAGGGAAGAGAGAGAAGCAAGTGTGGGAAGTATGTTTGCACAGTTCCTTAAGTTACAGACATCAAAGATTTTTCATACTAAGAGATTATTCAGAAATTTTCATGGCTTTATAGTCTTTATAGTTCTGACTCTGATTTTTTTTTTTTTTTTGAGGATGATTGGCTTGAGCTAACATCTGCTGCCAAGCCTCCTCTCTTTTTGCTGAGGAAGACTGCCCCTGAGCTAATATCCATGCCCATCTTCCTCTTCTTTATATGTGGGATGCCTACCACAGCATGGCTTACCAAGCGGTGCCATGTCCGCGCCTGGGATCCAAACCAGCAAACCCCAGGCCACCAAAGCAGAATGTGCACACTTAACCACTGAGTCACCGGGCTGGCCCCTCTGACTCTGATTTTAATGGATATTCCCTGTAGCTTGAAAAAGTCTCTTAAAGGGCCGACCCGGTGGCATAGTGATTAAGTTCGTGAGATCTGCTTCAGCGGCCTAGAGTTCACAGGTTCGGATCTTGGGCGCAGACCTAGCACTGCTCGTCAAGCCACGCTGTGCCAGCATCCTAGATAAAATAGAGGAAGATTGGCATACACGGTAGCTCAGTGACAATCTTCCTCACACACACACACAAAAAGTATCTTAAATTGGAGTATCCTTTTTCTTTGCTTTTGGAATCAGAAAACAGGGATGATTTTTCTTGTAAATTAAATAATGATCCCTTACTATCTGTGGTGAGCCCTAGATTAACTGGCAGGCAGCTAGGAAGTATATAAATAGTTTGAGATGCTCTCCTATTGGTGAAGTGAGTGAGCCCAACACACTTAAATGCTCCTCCCCACACTGCAATTTAGTTCTCATTAGAGAAATGACCCTTCATTAGTTTGTTTTGAGAACGCTTAGCCCTGAGCTAACTACTGCCAATACTCCTCTTTTTGCTGAGGAAGACTGGCCTGAGCTCACATCGGTGCCCATCTTCCTCTACTTTACATGTGGGATGCCTACCACAGCATGGCTTGACAAGCGGTGTCATGTCCGCACCTGGGATCTGAACCGGCGAACCCTGGGCCGCTGAAGCGGAATGTGTGCACTTAACCACTGTGCCACAGGGCCGGCCCCTTGTTTTCTTTTTCACAAGGGAAATATTAGACATTCTTAAACACTTTTTTCCAGCAGATCCTGAAAACTTGAGGATTTTCCCTTCCTACCATAATGGAATATTGTAGAAAATTCAGCATAATGTGCTTTGATACATTAAGATGAGCTTAATTGTAAGGCATTATGTTCAGAAAAATAATGAATTGTTTGATGGCTGTAGAACTTACATGTGCACCTAGAGGAGGCCTGTGTAGCACTAAAGATCCTTGAGGAACTTCTTTAAATGCAGGGTGTCGGGGAGGCGGTGTCTAGCCTGGAATGGGCGGTGTTGGGGAGGCACTGAACAACCCAGAGCAAAGGCAAGTGAGGGAAGGAGCTAGGAATCACTGAGCTTCTGTCTGTCGGGTGTTATCTACCTATATCACCTCCCTCAGCCTCACAGCCATGTGTTGGTGTTGACTGTATTTTGCAGATGAGAAACAGGCTCTGAGAAGCTCACCCTGCTCTTTAGTGGCAAAGACAAAATTCAGTTCAAGTTCTGTCTGGCTCAGTCCCAAGGATGGTGTGAAGCCCACGGGATGTGAGGTCAGCTCTAGGTGCTGTCAACAGAGTTTTTAGAAGGGTGCTGCTAGCAGAGCAGTAGGGGAAGGAATAAAACAGATTTTAAAGCAGGTCTGTGCCAGTAGCTCTCATGTAACCCTGAGGATGTTAGCAGTTCAGTTCAGTGTGGTTTGGCTGGACTTCGAATTAAAGTTACAGAGAAAAAAAGGCAGGCCAGGAATGATGTATGGGAGAAGAGGCAGATCTGTTGACACAATTTACTTGAAAATACAAGGGAAAGTGTTAATTAACGTGAATGCACTTAAGAAAGAATGAATAAATAAAAGCTCTATTGTCTACACAGAATTTGAAATGTATTACAATGTACATCTGGAAAAAAAAAAAAGATCTGTTGTCATCCAAATGTTTGTCTGCTTTGACAGCTTTTCCTTTCTCACCTTTCTTGGTATCATCTCCATGTCCAGATGCCCTTGGAAATCACCCGGAGTTTTATCCAGAACCGGGATGGGACTTATGAGCTGTTTAAATGCCCTAAAGTGGAAGTAGAGAGCATAGCAGAAACCTATGGTCGTGTAGAAAAGCAACCAGTGCTGCGACCCTTGGAACTGAAAACTTTTCTCAAAGTTGGTAAGTGCATCGGTGGTTTCAATAGCACATCTTCCTCTGAGGGTCAACTGTGTGTATGACTCTGTCCTAGACTTTGGGTCTTGACCTTGAACAGAGAAGACATATTCATTCATCTTGTGAAGACAGTCATGGGATAAAGTGTTTTGTTTCATTTGAGCCCCTACTTTTAAAATAAAATTACAGAAGTAATACACATTCATTATACAGAAATCATAGATTTCATTATAGAGCATAAAGGAGAAAAATAAAAACCGTCTGTAGTCCCACCCACCATAGATGACATCACCATCACAATTTTAGTGTATACCCTTTCAGACTCTTTTCCATGCATCAAGAAGTTTCCAAAACATGGGATCATACCTCAGCTGCTTTTTTCACTTTTTTTTTCTTTTTGCTGAGGAAGATTAGCCCTGAGCTAACATCTGTTGCCAGTCTTCCTCTTTTTTTGCTTGAGGAAGATTAGCCCTGAGCTAACATCTGTGCCAGTCTTCCTCCACTTTATATGTGGGTCACCACCACAGCATGGCTGATGAGTGGTGTAGGTCTGCACCTGGGATCCAAACCTGAGAACCTGGGCTGCTGAAGCGGAGCACGCCAAACTTTAACAACTATGCCATGGGGCTGACCCCTGCTTTTTTCATTTAAAAATATATCATGAACAGCTTTCTACGTCTGTCTTCAGCATTGTCTTTTGACTTTTTTTTGTTGTAATAAAACATACATAATATAAAATTTACCATTTGAACCATTTTTAAGTGTACAGTTCTCTGGCATTAAGTACATTCACAGTGTTGTACAACTGTCACCTCCATCTGTCTCCAGAATTTTTTCATCTTCCTCAGCTGAAACTGTACCCATCAAACACTCACTCCCCACTCCTGCCTCCCCCCAGCCCCTGGCAACCACCCTTCTACTTCCTGTCTCCATGAATTTGACTGCCCTAGGGACTTCATGTAAGTGGAATCACACAGTATTTGTCCTCTTGTGTCTGGCTTATTTCATTTAGCGTAATGTCTTCAAGGTTTATCCATGTTGTAGCAGGTGTCAGAATTTCTTTCCTTTCTAAGGCTGAATAATATCCCATTATATGCATGTCCTACGTTCTGTTGATCCATCATCTGTTGATGGGCACTTGGGTTGCCTCTGCCTTTTGGCTCTTGTGAATACATTTTTTAACAGCTGCATAAAATCCATTCATTAAGGTAACTCACTCTAATCGACCCTCAATTTAAGTTATTTCAAACTTTTTGCTGTTATAAACAATGCTTCCTTTTAGAGTTAACTTCCTATTAGATAAGCCTTTTATATCCCTAATTATTTCCTAAATTATTTAGGATATTTTTGGGGATAAATTCTTAAAATCAAAATTGGAGGGTCAAAGGTTATGTACATTTTTAGGGCTTTTGATTGTTTTCGTCACAATGCTCTCCAGAAAGATTGTAATATTTGTACAGTTTACTCCAGCCAAAAAAAGAGTGCCTCTTTTTTTAATCTTTGTGGATTTGATAGGCAAAAAATGTTATCTCACTCTTTTAATTTGCATTACCCTCAATATTAATGAGACTAAACTTTTCATATTAGTGATTTGTATTTGATGAATTGCTTTTGCTTTGTCTATTTTTAACTGGGGTATTTGTATAATAATCTAATAATAATAACAACTATAACAAGTAGCACTTAACAAGCACTTACTCTGTGCCAGCTATTATTTTAAGTACTTTACATACATTAATTCCTTGAATGCTCATCAACCCACTGAGAGGTAGATTCTGTGATCCCCGTTTACAGACGCATAAACTGAGGTGAGGACAGGTGCAGTCACCTGCCCGGAGTTACACAGCTAGTAAGGGCGGAGCTGATCCTCAGCCCCAGGCAGTCTTGGATGCCGGAGCCTGCACTCCTAGCCATCTGGCGCTCACCCGTCTTTCCACTGACTAGACTCCAACCTCTTCCAGGGCAGTGGACGATGTCATCCTTGTTCATCACTGCTCCCCAAGATAGCACAGTACCTGGTCCATGATAGGCACTCAGTGAGGACTTGTTGAATGAAGAATGAATGAATGCCAGTCATCATTTTAATTACCTTAGCTTTGTGATCTGCCTAGTGGTCCCCTTCATGTCTCTAATTGTGTACTTATTCTTCTAGGAGAAATTTAGAATTTGTAATTATTTTGTCAAATTTTTGTGAATATATTCCTACATATATTTTTTGCTGCTCTTGTGAATAAGACCTTTATCATGTTTCTCGCTTGTTATTGCTGATGTATGGGAAGCTCCTGATTATTGGTATACCTATCAAATTGGCCTTCCTAATGAGCTCCTAGTAGTGATAAGAGTTGTTTTTCTCTGGTTTCTGGGAAATCAGTTATGTCACCTGAAAAACAGTGATAATTTTGTTTCCTATCAAATGTTTATATCTCATCACTTTTTCTTTTTATATTAGCTATGATTTCAAGAGCGACAATGAATAATAGTAAAGCTAACAGCTACAATTATTTTAGACTATAGTAAAGACTCCTCCAGGACCAGTTTCCAACTTCGTCTTGAAGAAGAGACAGTGATAAGTATCCTGTGAAAAAAACATTCCATGGTCAGATAAATTTGAGAAATGCTACATATCATATTTGATTCTAAGACCCTTGATTGTAAGATGCTCAGTAAATTTAGTAAGAACTTTTTTGATAAGAAAAGAAACTTTGGGGGCCAGCCTGGTGGCACAGCAGAGCTTTAGTGGCCCAGGTTCGCCAGTTCGGATCCCAGGTGTGGACATATGCACCATTTGGCAAGCCATGCTGTGGCAGGCATCCCACAGAAAATAGAGGAAGACGGGCACAGATATTAGCTCAGGGCCAGGCTTCCTCAGCAAAAAGAGGAGGGTTGGCAGCAGATGTTAGCTCAGGGCTAATATTCCTCAAAAAAAAGAGAAAGAAAAGAAACTTTGCTGTATGAAAACTGCCTTGGTTGTAAGATACACTCAGATCTCAGAAAATGTTGCAGTTGAGTAGGAAGGCAGTAGGGAGTAGTGTCTTAGAATATAATTTATCTCTCTTAGAAATTCATGCCATACGTTTGCCTATTAAAAAGATCCTGAAATAAAAACACCTTTCTCTAAAAAAAAAAAAGTTTTTAAAAAACTTTATCTAACCTAAGGTTTCCCAAATTTATTTGACCAGTGAACACTTTTCAGGGGAATACCATTAGCATTTCATAGGATATTTTTCTGGAAAAAAGTTGTTCTGTGTTTCACTATTAAATAATGAACTATTGGTTATTATTTTCAGATAAATTTTTTTTATTATTATAAGAACATATCATATACTTTTTTTTTCCTGAGGAAGATTCACCCTGAGCTAACATCCGTTGCCAATCTTCCTCTTTTTGCTTGAGGAAGATTAGCCCTTAGCTGACATCTGTGCCAGTCTTCCTCTATTTTGTATGTGGGTTGTCACCCCAGCATGGCTGACGAGTGGTGTAGGTCCACGCCCGGGAACCAAACGTGGGCTGCTGAAGCAGAGTGTGCCGAACTTAACTTCTAGGCCATGGGCTGGCCCCCAACATATCATATTCTTAGTTTATTATGTACTTTTATTTGAAACTAGAATTGAAAATTTTTTTTTTTGAGGAAGATTAGCCCTGAGCTAACATCTGCCGCCAATCCTCCTCTTTTTTGCTGAGGAAGCCCAGCCCTGAGGTAACATCCATGCCCATCTTCCTCTACTTTATACATGGGACGCCTACCACAGTATGGCTTACCAAGTGGTGCCATGTCCACACCCGGGATCCAAACCGGCAAACCCTGGGCCACTGAAGCGGAACGTGTGCACTTAACCGCTGCGCCACCAGGCTGGCCCCTAGTATTGAAATTTTTGAAATGCCTTTTTGCCATCTAGTGAGGTTTGTCTTTTCACGTAAGTTCAGTGAATTTTATTAATAAATTGCTAAATTGAAGTAATCTTGCATTTCTGGAATAAATCCTACTTGGTCTTTTTTCTGTTAATATATATGTAGATTCTATTTGCTAATATTTCATTTAGGATGTTTTAGTATCTGTTCATAAGTGGTAACTGCCTACAGGTTCCTTTTTGGAGGCTATCTTTTTTGGGTTTTGGTAATGGTTATATAGAAAATGATTTTAGAAAGCTTTGGATCAAATTAAATAGCTTAGGAAATATCCCTTTCTTTTTTTTGTTTTGGTGAGGAAGATTGTCCCTGAGCTAACATCTGTACCAGTCCTCCTCCATTTTATATGTGGGATGCCACCACAGCATGGCTGATGAGTGATGCAGGTCAGCACCCGGGCTCTGAGTCTGCAAACCCAGGCCACCGAAGTAGAGCACACCGAACTTAAGCACTACGCCATGGGGCTGGCCCCAGAAATAGCCATTTCTTGGATGTTTACAAGAATTTAATCTCTAAAAACTTGTTCATTTTCCTCTGATTTACATTTGTATTCATGGTTTCTATCTTTTCTTGAGTCAGTTTTTGTCATTCATATTTTTTCCAAAATTCATGTTTTCATCCAAAATTTAAATTGTGTACATTTTAGTAATTTTTGGTTACAGATGGTAATCACATAACTTTTTATCAGATCAGCCCTGAGCTAACATCTGCTGCCAATTCCCCTCCTTTTTGCTGAGGAAGACTGGCCCTGAGCTAACACCCGTGCCCATCTTCCTCTATTTTATATGTGGGACGCCTGCCACAGCATGGCTTGATGAGCGGTGCCATGTCCACACCCGAGATCTGAACCGGCGAACCCTGGGCCCAAAGCGGAACGTGCAAACTTAACCACTGGGCTACTGGGGCGGCCCCTCACATAACTTTTAAAATCTGTTCTAAGTCTGTAGTTATACACTGCACCAGAATTTTATCTATTTTGTGGTCTTTTTTAAAGAACTGGCTCTTGTATATATTTATCACTTGTTCTAAGTGTCTTTGTTTTTTTCCAAAGATTGGCACCTGAGCTAACATCTGTTGCCAATCCTCATTTTTTCTTCTTCTCCTTCTGGTTGTGCTATGTGGGATGCCACCTCAGCATGGCTTGATGAGCGGTGCCATGTCTGCACCCAGGATCCAAACTGACGAAACCCTGGGCTGCCAAAGCAGAGTGCATGAACTTAATCACTTGGCCATGGGGCTGGCCCCTAAGTTTCTGTTTTAAACTATTTTCTGCTTTTGCCTGTAATAATTTCTTCTAACTCTTTTAAAAAATTTTTCTGGGGCCAGCCCAGTGTCATAGTGGTTAAGTTCACGCACTCTGCTTTGGCAGCCCTGGGTTCACAGGTTTGGATCCTGGGCACAGACCTACACACTGCTCATCAGCAGCCATGCTGTGTTGGCATCCCACATATAAAATAGAGGAAGATTGGCACAGATGTTAGCTCAGGGACAGTCTTTCTCAAGCAAAAAGAGGACTGGCAACAGATGTTAGCTCAGGGCCAGTCTTCTTCACAGAAAGAAAGATTTAACTGATTAAAAAAATTTTTTTTCTAACATTTTCTTGGAATTATTTTATTTTTATAGCCTTTAAAATGGAATTGTCAGTTAATTTTTTAAATTCATATTTGACAATAACATTTAGGGTTCTTACTATTGCTAATATCTAAATAGTCTATAATTATAGTTTAGTTTCTCTATGTCCCCAATACTTAGTATTTAAAATTTCCAGTTGGTTGAGGCTTTTTTTTTTTTTTTTGAGGAAGATTAGCTCTGAGCTAACTACTGCCAATCCTCCTTTTTGCTGAGGAAGACTGGCCCTGAGCTAACATCTGTGCCCATCTTCCTCTACTTTATACGTGGGACGCCTACCACAGCATGGCTTTTGCCAAGTGGTGCCATGTCCGCACCCAGGATCCGAACTGGTGAACCCTGGGCCACCAAGAAGTGGAACATGCACACTTAACTGCTGCACCACTGGGCCAGCCCCTGGTTGAGGCTTTTGATTTTTATATTCTTTGGTATCAATTTCTAGTTTTATTATTTTGAGGTCAGAAGATGTGCTTTTTGAATTTCTATTTTCTTAGGTATTTAAAAATACTTTCTCACTAATGGAACATATGATATGAATTTGTACTAGCAAAGACGTTATTTATCCAACATAGTCTTATATAGCTTTAAAATGAACCATATTATTTTATTTAAGTCCTCATTGTCTTCATTTTTTATCTCTTTGACCTGCAAAGAGAGTCGTGATAGAATTTCCTACTACAATTATGTTTCTCTGAATGTCTTCTTATGTTTTGAAAAGTCTTTTAAGTATTGTAATGCAATGTTTTTGGTACATCAGAGTTATTGACAGATGTCAGTTTAAGTTATATTGTCTTAGTCCATTCAGGCTGCTATAATAGAATACCATAAACTGGGTGGCTTATAAGCAACAGAAATTTATTTCTAGCAGTTCTGGAGGCTGGGAAATTCAAGATCAAGGCGCTGGCAGATTCCATGTCTGGTGAGGGCCTGCTTCCTGGCTCATAGAGGGCAGTGGGCAGTCTTTTCACTGTGTCCTCACATGACAGAAAGGGCGAGGGAGGTCTCTGAGTTCTCTCATCTCATTCATCAGGGCTCTGCCCTCATGACCTAATCATCTCCCAAAGGCCCCACCTCCAAATACCATCACATTGGGGATTCGGTTCTCTTTCTTTCTTTTTTTTTTGAGGAAGATTAGCCCTGAGCTAACTGCTGCCAATCCTCCTCTTTTTGCTGAGGAAGACTGGCCCTGAGCTAACATCCGTGCCCATCTTCCTCCACTTTATATGTGGGACGCCTACCACAGCATGGCGTGCCAAGCAGCGCCATGTCCACACCTGGGATCTGAACCTGCGAACCCCGAGCTGCCGAAGTGGAACACACATACTTAACCGCTGCACCACCGGGCCGGCCCTGGGATTTGGTTTTCAATTTATGAATTTTGGGAGGATACAAACATTCAGTCCATAGCAATACTTTATCAATGTAAAAATCACTTTTGCCCTAGATTCTTTGACTAATATCACAACAGTGACATCAGCTTTCTTTTGTTTTTCATTTTTCTGATATGTTTGCCATCCTTGTACTTGTAACTTTTTTGTGACACTTTGTTTTAGTTGACTCTGTTATCAACATTATATAGTTGGTTTTGATTTTTCTCCAATTTTAGGTTTTTTCCCTTTATTTTTATTTATTTTATTTATTTTATTTTTTTAAGGATTGGCACCTGGGCTAACAACTGTTGCCAATCTTCTTTTTTTTTTTTCTGCTTTATCTCCCCAACCCCTGCCCGCCCCGAACACAGTTGTATATCTTAGTTGCAGGTCCTTCTAGTTGTGGGATGTGGGACGCCGCCTCAGTGTGGCCTGACGAGCAGTGCCATGTCTGCGCCCAGGATCTGAACCCTGGGTCGCCGCAGCGGAGTGTGCGAACTTAACCATTCAGCCACGGAGCTGGCCCCCCCTTTATTTTTATTATAATTGATATAGTTGGTCTTCTGTCTTCTTGTTTTGTTCTCTGTTTTTTGTTAAATGAACTGTTTTCTGTGCTTTATTTTCTCCATAGTTTTGAATACCATATTTACCATATTCTCTCTCTCTCTTTTTTTTTTTTGGCAAGGAAGATTGGCCCTGAACTAGCATCTGTTGCCAATCTTCCTCTTTTTGCTTGAGGAAGGTTGTCCGGGCAAAACCCTAGGCTAACATCTGTTCCAGTCTTCCTCTATTTTGTACGTGGGATGCTACCACAGCATGGCTTGATGAATGGTGTGTAGGTCTGTGCCCAGGATCTGAACCTGCGAGCCCTGGGCCACCAAAGTGGAACACACAAACTTAACCACTATGCCACCAGGCCATCCCTGAATACCATATTCTTATTTTTAATTCTGTTAGTGTTTATATTTTTTCAAAAGCATGCTTTCACCTGAGTTTTTCCCATTTAAATCTTTGATCCTCTGGGATTTATTTATTTTTTTTTTTCAGTTTTTTTTTTATTGAGTTATTGATAGGTTACAATCTTGTGAAATTTCAATTGTACATTAATGTTTGTCAGTCATGTTGTAGGTGCACCACTTCACCCTTTGTGCCCACCCCCCACCCCACCTTTCCCCTGGTATCCACTAAACTGTTCTTGGTCCATAGTTTTAAATTCCTCATATGAGTGGAGTCATACACAGATTATCTTTCTCTTGCTGGCTTATTTCACTTAACATAATTCTCTCAAGGTCCATCCATGTTATTGCAAATGGAATGATTTTGTTCTGTTTTGCAGCTGAGTAGTGTTCCATTGTATATATGTACCACATCTTCTTTATCCATTCGTCTGTTGATGGGCACTTAGGTTGCTTCCACGTCTTGGCTATTGTAAACAGTGCTGCAATAAACATTGGGGTGCACAGGACTTTTGGGATTGCTGACTTCAGGCTCTTTGGATAAACACCCAGTAGTGGGATGGCTGGATCGTATGGTAGTTCTATTTTTAGTTTTTTGAGGAATCTCCATACTGTTTTCCATAGTGGCTGCACCAGTTTGCATTCCCACCAGCAGTGTATGAGGGTTCCTTTTTCTCCGCAACCTCTCCAACATTTGTTGCTATTAGTTTTAGATATTTTTGTCATTCTAACGGGTGTAAGGTGATATCTTAGTGTAGTTTTGATTTGCATTTCCCTCATGATCAGTGATGATGAGCATCTTTTCATGTGCCTATTGGCCATCAGTATATCTTCTTTGGAGAAATGTCTGTTCATGTCTCCAGCCCATTTTTTGATTGGGTTGTTTGATGTTTTGTGATTGAGTTGCGAGAGTTCTTTATATATTAAGGATATTAAGCCTTTGTCAGATATATGATTTGCAAATATTTTTTCCCAGTTAGTGGGTTGTTTTTTTGTTTCAATCCTGTTTTCATTTGCCTTGAAGAAGCTCTTTAATCTGATGAAGTCCCATTTGTTTATTCTTTCTATTGTTTCCCTTCTCTGAGAAGGCATGGTGTCCGAAAAGATCCTTTTAATACTGATGTCAAAGAGTGTACTGCCTACGTTTTCTTCCAGAAGCCTTATGGTTTCAGGTCTCACCTTTAGGTCTTTAATCCATTTTGAGTTTATTTTGGTAAATGGTGAAAAAGAATGGTCAATTTTCATTCTTTTACATGTGGCTTTCCAGTTTTCCCAGCACCATTTGTTGAAAAGACTTTCTTTTCTCCATTGTATGCCCTCAGCTCCTTTGTCAAAGATAAGCTGTCCATAGATGTGTGGTTTTATTTCTGGGCTTTCAATTATGTTCCATTGATCTGTGCACCTGTTTTTGTACCAGTACCATGCTGTTTTGATTACTGTAGCTTTGTAGTATGTTTTGAAGTCAGGGATTGTGATGCCTCCCGTTTTGTTCTTTTTTCTCAGGATTGCTTTAGCAATTCGGGGTCTTTTGTTGCCCCATATGAATGTTAGGATTCTTTGTTCTAATTCTGTAAAGAATGTCATTGGGATTCTGATTGGGATGGCGTTGAATCAGTAGATTGCTTTAGGTAATCCTCTGGGATTTATTTTGATGTAAGGTATGAGGTAAGACTCTGCCACCTTTTATCTTCTTCCAGATAGTTATCTGGTTGATGCACACCATTTATCATAAGAAACACTTCCTTGTATTTCTTCTACTAATTATAAATGCCACCTTTACCCTAGGCGAAATTCCTGTTCTATTTGTGTCCATTTTGGATCTTTCTGTTTTGTTCTTTTAATCTGTCTAGACATATGCCAGTACCACACTTGTAGAACCATGTAGATTTTAATTCTATTTCTTCCTGGTTTCCTTGAAACTTGACCTTTTCTTGCTAGTCTCCCTTTTAATCTCATCCAGCTGTCTTTTCCTCTCAGTCCAGGCTCTCCTTATGATTCTTTTGGCCCAGTTTTCATAAAGGCTGGGTCTTATTTTGACAATGCCAGACAATGGCCTGAAATTTTCTTTTGGATAGATACAGCAGTAATCGCTTTTCCCTTTGCTTGATTCTTTTTGTTGTTTCTCCCTTTTTTTCTCTCTCAAATAGTTTTTTTGTTAATTTCTTTTTCTTTTCCTGTTTTATTCCTGAACAGAGTAAGATCTGTCCTGACTCAAGTTTTGGAATTGTCCTAATCAATGTTCCTTTTTTTTTTTTTTTTTTTTTGTCTTCAGGCAACACTTCCCCAGATCAAAAGGAGCCAACACCTTTCATCATCGAGTGGATCCCAGATATCCTTCCCCAATCCAAGATTGGCGAGCTGCGGATCAAGTTTGAGTACGGTCACCACCGGAACGGGCATGTGGCAGAGTACCAAGACCAGCGGCCACCCCTGGACCAGCCCTTAGAACTGGCCCCTCTGACCACCATCACTTTCCCTTGAGGCAAAACGAAAGAGTCTTTTGCTGCTAAATTTGCACATCCCCACCCCTTGACAACTTTAAAATACTAATTAGGCACTTAGATGGCCCTGTTCCTTAGTGAACTGCTCTTAGCTAAGATGCAGTTTCTCAACGCATTCAAGTGGACTCTGTGAAGAAGAAAAACCCTTCCTGTGCATAGCCTTTCGGTGCTGCTGTGTATAGCCTTCATTATACATTGGGTAGTATTTCTGGCTAGAGTTTTTAAAGGAACAAAAAGAAAACCAGCTCACTTTCCTTCTTAAAGGACTCACCTTTAAAGTTCAAGTTTTTTCTAACTCTCTGAGAAGTTAGCAACACTCCGCCTTACACCAACAGTGTTGGAAAGTTAATGATACTCCGGTTAGGGCAGAATGTTGGGACCATCCTGGCAGACTTCCAGTCATGCCCCTTTATTCTGTTCCCAAATATAGCACAGTGTCACTAGTTTTTCCAAATTCTATCTCCTGTTGGCCTGATGATTTTTCTTGGGAGATTTAGGTGATAGTGAAATAGGAAAAAGAGGTCCCGGTGTCAAGGGAAGACTGACATTTCAAACTAATGCTTGTAGTTGCTTGTTCACTTGATATTTATTTCCTTTTTTATTCTCCAAAAAGTTTAACAGCTGGTAAAATTCAATTCCTCTTTCTGAGTTCATTGATCACAGAATGGAGATACTGAAAGACACAGAAGTGGAAGCCTGTCCTCAAGAAGAAAAGGAGGGATGAACGTTTCCTGTATGCCTGCTGTGTGCCAGGCACTTTCATTTGCATTTTCACTTAATCATTTTTCTCATTTAGTCCTCGTTATTCTTTGAGTTTAGGCATTACCCCTTCTTTTATAAAGTTAAAGAAACAGCCTCTTTGAGGTTAAGTATCTTGCTGGAAACAGCATTAAAAATGTTTCATTTTACTCCCAAGTGCATGTTCTTTCCACTTTATCCCACTTTATCATGTTGCTTTGACATAAATTCCTTATAATTCATCGTCCTTGGGAAGACAAGAAAAATCCATATGAAGTAGGCTCTTGGTTTTCTTTCGTTTGCAAGTAACAAAAACCCAACTCTAACCAGCTGAGGCAAAAATAGGAACGAATGACTGGTTCATGGACAACCATCCTGGGGTGGAGCTAGGGTGTGGCCAGGCCTCACGACTCCCGGAGCCAGCATCCATCTGCCCCAACTGTGCCTCTGCAGGGGCTTCACTCACTCTGAGCACAGAGCAGCTCCTTCTAGTTGGAATTCTGGCTCCTGAGGTGCCTGCAAGTGTGGCTTCCACTTCCACTCTAGAGCAGGATTCAGTCCTCTGCTCTGTGCCTGATCCAAAGAGCAAAAACCTCCAAGCAAGGCTCTGATTGGCCTAATTTGCAGGGGAGAGGGGTGTGAGCTTTTTTGCTAACAGGAGCCGTGCCCCTACAAGAGGGGCATGGGAAGGCAAATTAAGTGTTGTCTATCCTGTATGATTGAGGGGCTAGGTGCTGTGGAGAGCTCCTCAGTGCTTCAGACAGTGGGGGAAACCTTCGAGGAGAATCCAGAGGAGTCCACGGAGAACTTAGAGCTTGCATTGGGCTTTAAAGGAGAGGAAGGGTTTGCATAGTACAGAGAAGAGGAGAAATTAAAACTAAGTGAAGCAGAGAGCCTGCCTGAAAAGCAAGAACACCCAAGGAAACACAGTGGTTGGCCCATTCTGAGAAATCCTTCATCCTGAGTACTTTGAGGACATCACTCACAGCATTTTGACCAAGACAAACCTGTGAATGACAGGCAAATGCCTGGGTCTAGCAGCACTTGACTAGAACCACTGGGGCTATAAAACACAGGGTTGGGGCAAATGATCTGCCCAGAGGCCCCCACTCGAGTGCTTCACCCAGGACCACCCCAGCCCATCAGAATCCGGAATGGAGTTCAGAGTTACTTCGACCCTTTTTTCTAATTTGACACCCTCTTTACCAGGTCAAGCATGGGCCTAGGAGTACTAGTAGAATGGCTGTACCTGCTCCCAGCGTCCAGACACCCCTGGCCACCAGCATTGACCTCATCTCAGACTCACTCCACACAATCAGAGTGGTCCTAGATACTCTCACCAGGACAGTGCTCTTCAAACCCTGCACCCATCTGCCTCCCCATACACGCTGCCATCCGTACTACCCATTGCACACCTCCTCTGTTAGTCACTGAAAGCGCTCTAAGGGCTGCCTGGCTGCTGCCTTTCCAGGCTGCAACCACCATTTGTATTCTGGAGTGAACAGTTCAAAACCCTCCATGTCCACACAGCTTCCTGCCAATGCAGAGACAGAGTCCTCAGACTGAGCGTATTAATGGATAGAGGGGGAATGCCACCTTAAGTCCTTCTCCAGGCAACACGGCTTGGCCCCTAACATCCCAGGCATCATGAGAACGATTTTGCTACTCCTCCACACACACCACTTTGTTTCTAACTTATCATGTCCCTGCCTCTACCAGAACTGCTATCATCCCCTCAGCTTGCTAGTATTTAGAGGAGTGACAGGTCCCTTGGAGACCTCCAGAAAATCGGACTCCAAGAAGCCCCCACCTAAGTGAAGGTCTGTAGGCCTGCCACCTGGCTCTCTCAGGGTACCAGATGCCTCAGCCCTGTGGCCCTATGGGCCCAGCGATTCCCAGTCATGTAAGTCCACCCCTTCTTTCACTGATTCCTGTTATAGCCAGTCTACCAATAACCTGCGCTTCCCTCCAGCCCACATGTGCATACACGTGCACACACATCACACACACTCCAGCCCCCAGCCCTGATCACCTACAGAGTGCAGCCTGGGTAGTCATCCAAGAGAAACTGTTCTGTTTCTCCCATGTCAGAAAGAGCCCAGACCTTGCCCTCCACTAAAAGAACCCAGGGAAACCCCACTCTATCTGCTGAAGGTGAGAGAAGGGGTAGGGGCTGCCCTCCTGCAGCCCTTTGAACGAATTGAACCCTCTCACGCGTGAGTCACAGACAACACAGAAAAATCAGCTAGAGAACAGCCCTTCTGTCTGATTTTTTGTGTGAATTCTCCCAAGATGGATCTGCTTACCCCCTCAACCTATTTCCCTCTTTTTTCTTTTTTATCTCCCGGAGTCTGATTTCCTGATTTTCTTCCTTTGCATCTTGTGATATTTTCTGACACTCCCTATTTGATTTTCTTTTTTAAACCTCCTTACAGATTTGCTCCTAGTCTGCCTGCCCTCCCACCATCCAGCTCTGCAAGCTCCCTGTACATCTTTGCACCATCTCACCTGGCTCACCATGGGAGCAGGATGACTTGAATGTGCATAGGAATCACCCAGGGATCTAGTTCTAGGGTGGGGTCCAAGATTCTGCATTTCTATCAAGCTGAAGGCCAAAAGTGCTGGACTGCAGAGATGCTGCTGGACTGCAGACCGCACTTTGAGAAGCAAGACTTGATGCCTGAACTAGTACTGCGATTCCCACCTTCCACTGCCACTAACGGGAGACGGCAGTGCTGGACGCCGGTGACACTCAGCAACTAGCAGCCCTTGCACGTAGCTAGGGCACTAGCCAGCATGCAGCTAGGTGTACGGCAGCCTGTCAGTGCCAGGTGCTTTAGGGCGCTCTCCCACAAAGAGCGCCAAGAGAGGGAGGCACCAGCCTTGCTCCCCAGAACTAGTCCCCATTCGATAGTTAGAACTAGCAAACAGGTCAGTAATCAAATGCACTTCCTGCGGTTTTCCCTTCTCCCCAGCCCCGCTTTTTCATTGTCCTCCCCACGCCTGCCATTTTAAGGTTCCTATTTTAAGCCCTGGGTTCAAACCTCAACTCTTGCCACCCGCTGACTAATAGTGCGACCTTGGGCACGTTACTTAACCCTCTGCGCCCGTTTCCTCCTCTGGATGATGTGCATCGTAGAGAAGACTATGTGTGCAGCGCTCGTTAAATACTAGCCATTCCCCTCTCGCCCATTGTTTGCACTGCTCCGTTCCTCTTCTACCCTGTTTTCCTAACTTAGTCTCGAGGCTCGCTCCCGTAGTGCTTTGTCCCTCCTTAAGAATTTCCGTATATACTTAACACCGCTGTTAAAGCAAGATCACAATTTTGTTTACTGTAAAAGAAAGGCTAGAAGTAAACAGGAAAGGGAGCGGAGCTGGTATTCATTCGGAGCTGGTATTCATTTTCTTCATATCTTTTTCTCCCCAAGTCTTCCAATAAACAATTTACTTACTTTAATAAATTCGAAAAAAGGCAAGGTTATAACCTTAAAGGAAGGGGCATAAAAATGAAGCTTTCACACCCTACTGTAAGGAAGAGAAAGAGAAAGAAGCCGGGGCGCGGCGGGCGGGGGCCGGTCACGCGGTGCCCCCTCCTCCTCTGCGAGATGACGTCATCACGCTCTCCTCCCGCCCGCGCCGCCGGTTCCGGCCGGTTTGGCGGCTCTTTCTTCCACCAGGCGGCGCCGCAGGACGTTCTGTTGCCGTCGCCTCCTGCGCAGCCGCACTGCCCGCCCCCCACCCGCGACACGTCACCACCTTCGCGTCTTTTCTGGAGAGCGCGGGAAGGCGAGGGCTGGAGGGTGGTGACGTCACCGGGGTTCCCCGCGTGGCCCGCGGGGGCGGGGTCGGGTACGTGGCGCGGCGGCGGGGGGAGCAAGGGGACGGCGGGGGAGGGGTGCGGCGCCCAGCGCAGGCCCGCCGGGGCTGACCGGGCCGCGCCCGCCTCGTGACCCACTGCAGGGCGAGCCTCGGCCAGAGCGCCGGCTGGCTGAGCCTGTGGAAGGTGCTGACGAAGCGGGCTCGGGCGGGCGGGGCGCCGGGGCCCTGCGCGAGGCTCTCCCGAGGTTGTTGGGTGGCCAGGCCGCCGCCAGGCGTGCCCCCCGTGTCCCGAGGGCCTTCACACCCGCTTTTAGACCGGGCACCGACTTCCTGGCGCCCTGGGCGGCCGCGCCCTCGTGCGGGCTGGCCCGAGCCTGGACTCCGGCCCCCGGGTCCCCCGGGGCAGCGGCCTGGGCTAGGAGCACGTGGGGCTGGCCGCAGCCGCGCCCCCGCCCAGGGCCCTCCCCGCCTGCCCAGGGCGGGCCACCCCTCCCCCGGTTGCTATGGGCCGCCGGGTGGGAGAAGAAAGAGCCGCGGCTCTGGAAGGAGACCTGGGTTCCAATCCAGGCCTGCCACAGTTGCGTTGAGCAATTTGAGTCATTCAGTATCTCAGAGTGTCGGATTTTCCTGTAAAATACAGATAGTACCATCCACTTCACAGACTTACTAGTCTAGCACATGGTAGGTGGTAAGTCAAAATATAAAATTTCCTTTTCGCACCAGGTGCTTTAGAGCCAGTTTGCAAGGGCTTTAATCCTTCCGCCGTCCTTAGGACAAAAAGGCGTTGTGTGTTCTCTGTACTGGTTTTTAACGGACAGAAACTTCCCTTATCTTAGCGTGAGCTCCCTCGCCTGCCCAGCGGCTTTGGAAGAAAAGGTGGCAGAGGGCTCATCTGTGATCTGATGAGTTGAACCTGAGGCCTGATCAGAATCTAGGGAGGAGTGGTTACTGGAATTTTCTCTGGGCCCCAGAACGTGTGAAACTACTTACCTGAGAGACCACAGAATTCCTTGCTGGGAGCCCTGTCTAGGGCACACTCTGCCTTCGGGCACCCTTCGGTTGTTTTTCTCCTCTTTCTGCCCCTTCCAGAATCTTTCACTCATATTACGTTGCTTTGGCCAAGTCATCTTTCCTGTGATGGCCTCAGCCCTGGAGACAAGCCAGCCTCCAGGAGTTTATATGAGGCTGGTCTGACAGAGTGCGAGACTAGCTCCTGGAAGGAAGAAAACTAATGTGTCCTGAAGTGCTTGTTTAGCATGGGTCAGGGACTGTATTAGGCTTTTCAAACAAGCTGTCATTTCATTTGATTCCCACAACTGGTCCTGTGAGCTAGGTGGAATTATTCCTTTATATAGAGGAGGACACTGATTCAGCAGGTTCGGTAACAAGCCTCACATCTTGCAGCAAGGATATGGTAGGGCCAGTGCTCTTGGAGGCCATGTTAAGGTTCGGTAACAGGGTGCTGGCAAGAAAGAGGCACTACCTAGTCAGCCCTCCTCTAGGGTATGAGATGCTCAGGACCATCCTAGAGGGTACGAGAGAAGGCAAATTACACTGTGGGCTTCCCCCTCCGTATCCCCACTCCCCTGGCCACACCGGCCTTTTGTATCAAGGCAAAACCAGGTTAGGTGATGGATCAAGGGCAGCAGGGCTTGAGAACCCCAAAAGGGGCAACCTCCCCCTCACATTACCTTGGTCATGGATGGGTTAATGGAAAGACTCCTGTGTATCAGACTTGGGCCTTTTTTTAGAACCATCTGGCAGAAGCCACCTCTCCTTGCACCTGCTGCTCTACTCTAGAAACCATTGCTCATTTCCCAGTCAGCAGTGCAGAAGGCAGAAATGTGATGGCTGTAATTTGGATTTGATGTACCTCAGGGACGGTTGTGTTCTCTGTATTATGTCGTGAGAAGGGCAGCTCGTACTCGCAGCTGAGTTGTATGTGGAGTTGCAGGAGACAAGAAAGGCAACAAGGGCAGAAGTCCCCTCTCCATTTTCACTTTTTTAAAGTCTTGAACTTTAGCTAGAGCCTGCAATAGAGAAATTCCCAGGATAAGGCAAACTAATAAGGGCCCAGGTATTTTGGAGTAGCTCCTCCAACCCCAGGGCTTTGTAGGTGAATACTCCTTGGTTTTGAACAAGGCAGATAGCTTCTGTGTTTCAGATCAAGAGAGCAGATAAGCCTAGTTGACCAAGGGCCATTTTAAGTGAGGAGTGAGGTTTTTCTTCCTCTTTCTCTGCCAAAGCAGTCCTTCCTGCTCTGAATCATACTAACATACTTGAAACCTACAAGGCCCGGACCCGCAGGTACTTACAGTCTAATTCGAGAAAGGTCTTTTGTTTTGTCGATACAGCCTGTGTACCTAAGTGACAGGAAATAAGTTTGCCTTCAGACCAGTAAAATTCACATGTAATGGATGACTAGCCTTCCATGAACATAAACCTAGAAATTACCTGTAAATTTGTTGCCTAAAAGTTTGAGGACACCCCAAATACTGGTCAAACGGCTGGGAGCAATCTCAGGATGGAAGGGCTGGAAAGTGGTTGTAATTTAGATTAAGTCTAATGGATTGTGTTATAAAGCAGTTTGGAGAACTGAGCAGAAGGGTTTGGGCCATCCTCGGAAGTACAGAAGTCAGCTGTGGCACTGCCTAAGAAAGGCAGGTCTTGACTGAAGGGACTTCAGCTCCATGATTTCCGTGTAGCAGGGAAGAGGGGCTGTGCCATAAAGGAGAGACATGACTTTAGATTGGTCACTTTTGTTCTAAGTCGATATTCACCAAGCAATCTTTAGCTCACGAGGAAAAAATCAGCCAGTCAGGTCAATTCAAGCATTTCAGTCCACTAGAATGTCCACTATTTTTTGGTGTGAATCAGTACCTTGGCATTTGGTTTATATGCTCCTCAGCCTGTGTGTGAACTTGGTTAATAGGTGTTTGAGAGATGGGGCCCATCACAGTGGGCCAGCCTGAAAGTGTAAGGCCCAGATCTGGGTCCTTGTTTAAATTCAGCAAGATAAGCACTGCCTAGTGGGGACCTATGGGAAAGGGGGTAGGAGGAAGGGGAGTGGGGGCAGGAAGCCAGCTTTGCCAAAATACTACCCTTGTCTTATTGTTGACCTTCCTGTTGCAATCACGTTCAGGAAAATGACATTATTGGCACAAGGCAAAAAGTGCTAAATTTTAGATGAGTGATACAGGCATTGAGTGCTGTGGATTCAGAGGAAGGTGAGATTACTGTGGGAGGTTAAAGGATGGTACCACAGAGGAGATGGGTAGGACTTGCCAAATGGATATGATTTCAGTAGGTGGAGGTGTCGGATGGGGAGGAAATACCCACTGCCACTTCAGTGAAGTTCCCTTCTAGAGCTGTTGTAAAATATATGGTGATCTGATCTTTTAGCTGTTAAGCCAAAGAAAAACACTGTTGTGGCATGAGAGGGAGTGAGAGGCCCCAGAGGAAAGGAAGGAAAAATCAACTGTTCATGCAACAATTTGTTTATTCAATATTTATTGAGCATCTACTATGTGCCAGGCACTGAGCTGGGTCCTGGGGGTACAGAAATGAACAAAACAGGCTGGCCCAGTGGCACAGCAGTTAAGTGCACACGTTCTGCTTCGGCGGCCTCGGGCTTGCCAGTTCGGATCCCAGGTGTGGACATGGCACCACTTGGCACGCCATGCTGTGGTAGGCGTTCCACATATAAAGGAGAGGAAGATGGCCATGGATGTTAGCTCAGGGACAGTCTTCCTCAGCAAAAAAGAGGAGGATTGGCAGCAGATGTTAGCTCAGGGCTAATCTTCCTCAAAAAAAAAAAAAGAAAAAAGAAGTGAACAAAACAAACAAAAGCTCTACCTTCAAGAAGTTTATATTTTAGTGAGGAGGGAGAAACAAAGACTATGAAAGGAAGGAAGGACAAAAAGAGAGAGGAGCAGGGAGAGAAAGAAGGAGGCAGGAAGGAAGGACTATATAGTATGTCCGATGTGCTCTGAAGAAAATTAAAATGAGGGGTGGGGAGGTGGGAGGATATGCTAAGGTGTTTTCCCTCCAAATTTTAAGTGGATTATGTGCAAGTTAATATGAAGGTAAAAGTACACACGGTTTTTGATCATTTTCTGTGAGTTGGGAGGACTGACCAGTTGTGACTCCGGACTCACTGCCTGGGGAAAAATAAGCCAAAGATCTCTGAATGGAGCATTTTCTTCTGAAAGCCAGAAAAGCCACGTGCAATGATAGAGGAAAACGAAACTGTGTCCTACACTATGGTTCTAGGAAAATAAGTGTTGACCTGGTGAGATATGATAGAGCTAAGCGGAGAAGAGGAAAGAGCTAAAGAAGCACCTTCTCAGCTCCTTTTCCTGTGCGTGGGGTGGGGACTGGCGACTGGGGAGGGGGAGGAAGTCAGGCGTGAGGTGGGGGGCTGTGGAATCTGTGGAGTCCACACGTGTTTCCTCAGGAGGTTCCCTGTTCACAGATGCAGGCATGAGGCTGGAGATAGTGAACTTGAGAGAGGAACCTTGACCTGCCCACCTTGAGATCCACAGCACTATTTTCTGAATCAAGAGTTTCAGAACTATAAAATGTGTCATACACCTTTTTGGTGCCAGAAAGGAAATTGGGACACAAATATATTGGCATTCTGAAGACATTTGATGGCTTATGAGCATAATAGGACAGAATAGTAGAAGGACATAGAAGTATATGGTTAATGTGGGAAAGATCAAATGTGGGACAGTGCGAGTACTAGGGTTAATAAGATAGTACCCATTGGAACAAGGCTGAGAGATGTATAACAGGTCCTCAAAGGTCTGTGCTATCCTGTGAGATCTCTGGGTTAGTGGTGACCTATATTCTCTTTGAAGTTGGGGAAATGGGTGTGGAGCTATACGATAGAAAAGGAGTAGGGCTGGTTGGTGAACTTGGCTCAGTAACTTATCTCGTGGCTTTACCTGCCCCTTCCCCCTCTTCTTCTGTTAATGATAAGATTAGAGAAATTAAAAGCACTTCCTAATAGAAAGGGGCAGTGGGGGAGGTGGGGAGGCTTGTGTTCTTGGATGTCTCTTCTGCTAACTCTGTCCATGGGCAAGAGTCTCTGTCTCTTGGAGTTCTAGCTTCATCTTCAGCACAAGAAGGACTTGAATTGATCTCTGTTGGTCCTTCAGGCTCAGACATTTCTTAAAAAGATGGGGGCCTCTTCACCTATGATCCAACCTGTTCATGTGGAAGGAGGTTGGTCACTTAAAGGTAGTTAGGCGTCACCCTTTTCTAAATGGTGTCTTCACTTTTTGCTTCCTCTGCACAGGAGAAACAATGGGAATAAGCACAAGAGAAGTTCTGTAGGGATCTGAGAAGTGGCATCTTGCCCAGACACAGTAATGGGCAGTAGAGACCACCAGCTTTATAGTCTGAGTCTGTGGTTTTGAAGAATCTGCAGATTGACCAATACTTTCTGCATGTGATCAGCAGTGCCCATGAGAAGTCAAAAAAGTGTCCATACTCTTTGACCTAAAAATGGCAGCCACCTTTCTCCCATATCATGTGCTAACCCTATGTCCACCCACTTCTCTTTACTCCAACTCACACTGCCTTAGTTCAGCCCATCTTCATCTCTCACCTGGATCACCGAAGGTGCCTACCTGGCCTTCCTACCTCCATTCTCGCTCACTTCAAGTCTCCCCGCAATATGCCTGTCTCCTATGCAAACGTGGTCCTCTTACTGCTCTGCCTAAAACGCTTCAGTGGCTCCTCATTGTCTTCAGATGTTTATTGGCAACTAACATGTATCCATCACTATCTGAGCCCCATGGGGAACAAAACAAACATAAGACACAGCCCCTGCCTTAGCATGACAACTAGAGCCTTGGTGACCTGTTCTAATTTCCCCATCCATCCTCATCTCTTCCATCCCACCCTCTCTCACCCTTTATTCTCCATCCACACTAAATCACGCGAAGCTCTGACCACGCTACGTTTTCTGTCTCCTCTCTATCTTTGCACATGTTGCTTCCACCACCTGAACATTCTTTCCTTCCCCCACTTTCCCTGGCTAAGTCCTTCGTCCTCTCCAGGTGTTTAACTCAGGCATCACAGTCTCTGGTTACTCTTCCCTAATTCCCTCTGTGCTACCATACTTGGAACAAGACAGGACGTACAGCAAGACAGGACGTACAGCAACAAGAGCAGTTGCGCTCTGTGTAAACATCCATCATAATGCCTTACTGTAACTGTTGGTTTTCTTGGCTCTCTGCCATTAGACTGTGAACTTCTTAAAGACAGGGAACTGAGTCTTATTCACCTTTGCATTCCCAGCACCTCTCGTAGTGCTTGAAACCTCAGAGGTGCTCTGTAAATGTTTATTGTATGAGTGAATGAATAAATTAAAGAATGGATGAGTCCTCTGTCTGATCCTGAGCTTGGCATGACAAGCTTGGAGAACAGGGCCCTGGCCTACACCCTCCTTTTAATAAATCGTCTTTCATCTTGTGGTTCCCCTAAGGAGACAGCTTATATTGTTCAGTGTATAGCCTTATGCTGTTTTGCTGAACTGAACTGCCTACACTATTCAATGCCAGATGGCAAAGCCCGTGGGCATTGGGGAACTCACAGGCGATCATCAGAATCCCAAGCAAAATGGGGCTTCCATTTTATGCGGTAAAGCTTGTACATCCTTATGACAAATTTGATCCAAGGCTGTTTGTTTGAGACAGGGTCCTGTCTGCTCAGAATTTGTGCATGGAACCTTCCCTGTGCCCCCATGTGCCCGTATTCCTCTTCACCTGGAAGTCATTAATGAGAATGGGCAATTTTCATAACTGCTTTTGAGCTCTCCTTTGCAAGCTGACAGATTTCTGAGATTCCCAAGGACATGATCTGGCAGTTTCCCATCTGTCAGTTATCTTATATTTTTCAGTGACAGAACTGTATTTTAAGCCAGGATGTCCTGACAGGAAACCTGAGTAACATAACACTCCTTCTTCCTGCTGGTGTGCTGTGTGTGGATCTGTGGAAGCCACAACCGTGCAGTAGCTTCTTGCTGCTTCCTACAGTCTGTGTGCTCATTATCCTCAGCCGGGCTGGGGTTTTCCTCTGCGAATAAGCCAGTACAGAATGAATTTTGCGGTATCATTCCTGGTGATGCCGTACGGGTGTAATAGGGAAGGGCACGCAGTCTCCGTGGGGCCTTCTGCTCTGGGTTCCCAGCAAATTTAACAACACGCAATGGCAGTGTTCTGGCCCAGCATTCTCAGGGGAGGTGTATGGTCTGGTTCTAGACACCTGAATTCCTGCCAAGCTCATCGGTGCTGAGAATGACTTGCTTTTACATTCACGTTTGATTTGAGCAAAACCTTTCATTGGACACAGCTGGCATACATTTCAAATTTCCTGCACATTAGCCAAGGAATTCTAGCTAATGAAAGCTGAAAGCTATGACACTGTTATGACTAAATTAACACCCTGAAAGGTTAGTGAACCTGATGTGGATTACCTTACCTGGAGTTTGAACTCTGGGTATGATCTTTGGAATGTAAAAGCTGTTTCCCCAAACCTTAAAAAAGGAGAGGAGGGACAAAGCCATTCCTGTAAATCATATTTCTGACATACAGCTAGCCATGAAAATGTCTGTGACTCAGTGATATAGTTGATACCTTGCAAATGCATTTAAAGAACAAAACGAATGAGTCCAGACACATTTACGAGATGAAGATGTCCTAACAGCATTGTTAGATATTAGGGGCAGGAGCTGGGTCTCAGGTTTGTTTCTGTCCCCAGCACCGGGCCTCAGACAGCCATGGATACATATTAGGTGTCGATTAACAGTCACTGAATTACTCAATGGAAATTTACTGGGGCTCTCTGCACTGCTAGACTCCACACACAAATAGACCTGCCCCCTGGGATTCTTAGCAAGAGCAGATATTTTATGAAAGCTGTCATTTCGAGGTGATTAGATGGACAAAGTGAAACCAAGGCATTGTGTTTTAAAACCCAAATACATTTACTCTGTTAAATTATATAACTAGGATGTTCTACTTTGGGTGGGTAGTTAGACAAAATGACCTCTAACCTGAGGTCTGTAAGTTTAGGAAAATACAGATTTTTTTTTAGACACTGTGATGAACCCAGCAGGCAAGCTGGCAGGAAGTCAGACTGCGGTTCTTGCCTGAGAGAATGACACAGGCCAAAGAAAGAGAAGGAAAACAACAAGGCAGCCAGAGCTAGTACGGCGTTTTGTAAAGTTTTACAGAGCTTTCCAGGTTTTTCTGGAAAAAGGAAGAAAAGAAAGAGAGTAAAGGGCAGGAAGAGGATTGGTTAACAGCTGGCTTCAGAAATGCTGACGAGTGGATTTGCCCATTGGTTTTGTTTTTCTAAGTCAGGGATAAGGAAAGAGGGTATGCTTGGCCTGGCACTGCTTTGCTGGCAGGGCAGTGGTCGTGTCCCCCCGCCCAGCCCAGCGGTCCGGAGGCCTGCTGCCCTTCGTGTCTCCTTGAAAAGAGGGACGGAGACTGCTCTCCAAGGATGTCAACGGCCTGTGGAAGAGCTGAAAGGACAGGAATTTTATTTTATTTTTTGCTTTAAAAATGTTTATAGTATTTACTTTTTTGAATAGATAATTCACAAATTCACAAATTCATAATTTACCTGGTTCAAAACTCAAAAAGTATATAATGAAAAGTCTCTCTCCTGTTCCTGTGCCCCATCTGCCCAGTTCCCCTGCTCCAAATAGATACCCCGTTATTAGGTCTTTGTTTATCCTACTAACGTTTTTATGCATATACAAGCTAAAGCAAATATATACTCTTCTTTACTTCATTTTAACGTAGTGCCATGCTGTACACACCTTCCGCACCTCGTTTTTGTCCTCTCTCCCCAACCTTAACACTCTATCTTAGAGACGTTTTCTTCTCAGTATAGATGGAGCATTCTCATGTTTATTTTTAAGGTTGCAGAGTTCTGACAGGGTAAGGATGTCCTGTAATTTAACTGGTTCCTGCCAGGGACAGTTAGGTCGTTTCCAATCTTTTGGTGTTACAAATGAGGGCATAGAGTTTAAAGACACGTGTGCCTCAGATGCCAGTCCTGATGCTTACTGGATGCTTGGCTTTAGGGCTTCATTGGCTCATTTGTAGAATGGAGATTATTTTATATTTATATTACCTGTCTTATAATATTGCTGTGAAAGATTAAATAATATAAAAAAACTTGAGAGATAGTAGGTGCTCAGTGAAAACAGTATACCTTGCAACTGATCATATTAGAATATATTCTTGAAAAATAGGATACTTTGCTCCCGCTGAAATAGAGCAATTATATAAATTTAAATGCATTTTATTGTTTTTTCAGAACAAATACATGATTATTGTTTTCCAGATAATCAAAAAGAAGAAAATATAAATTGCCTATAACCTTGCTACCCGGAAAAATTACTGCTAACTTTTGATATATGTTATTCTAGTTAATTTCTCTAACCAAATGTGCATATAACATAAAATTCTAAATGGAATGGTACAATATATGCTGTTTTGTAACGTGCCTTCTTCAGTTAACATTGCGTCCAATCATCTCTCTGTTATAAAATATTTTTCTCATTGTTTTAGATGACTTCATAGTATTTCATCTTATGGATATGCAATAATTTATTAATAAATCTGTATGAGTAGACATTTTTATATGTAAATATTTAATCTCCCTGGAATTAATTTTGATACATGATATGAGGTAAGTAATCTAAATTAATATTTTTGCCAATGGTTCGTTAGCAACGTGCCCAACATCCTTTATGGAATAAGCCGTCCTTACCTCACCAATTTAAAATGCTATCTCAATCATATTCTAAATCCTTATATACATATACAGTCATGTATCACTTAACAATGGAGATATGTTCTGAGAAATGCATCATTAGGCTATTTTGTCGTTGTGCGAACATCATAGAGCGTACTTACACAGACCTGGATGGTATAGCCCACTACACATCTAGGCTCTATGGTACTAATCTTATGGGACCACCATCGTAATGCAGTCCACTGTTGACCAAAATGTCATTATGCAGTGCGTAACTGTACAAAGATTTGATTTTAGACTTTATTCTATGGATTAGCTTCTCTATTCTTACAATCACAATTTCATTAAAGTCCATTAAATATCTAGTGGTACAAGTCCTTCTTCATTACAGTTCTTTTGTTCAAGAATGTCTTGGCCATTCTTATGTTTATATCCTTTTAGAATTTTAGAATAATTTTGCCAAATTCTAGAAAAAAGGCTATTGGAATGGAAAGTTGAATTTTATTTAATTTATCCATCTCTTTGGGGGTGTATTAGTTTCCTGTGGCTGCTGTAACAGATTACCACAAACTTGTGGCTTAAAACAACAGAAATTTATTCTTTCACAATTCTGGAGACCGGAAGTCTGAAACCAGTGTCACTGGGCCCCAGTCAAGGTGTCAGCGGCGCTACCCTCCATCTGAAGGCTCTGGGGGAGAATCCATTCATTGCCTCTTTCAGTTTCTGGTGGCTGCTGGCATTCCTTGACTTGTGGCTGCATCGCTCCAGTCTCTGTGGTCACATTATCCTCTTTTCTTCTGTGTGTGTCAGATCTGCCTCTGCCTCTCTTTTGTAAGACACCTGTGATGGCAGTTAGGGCCCATTTAGATAATCCAGGATAATCCCCTCCTCTCAAAATCCTTCACTTAATCACATCTGCAAGGACTCTTTTTTCCAAATAAGGTAACATTTTCAGGTTCCAGAGATTAGGATGTGGATATTGTTTGGGGGGGCATTTTCTAGCCTACTACAGGGAAAAAGTGACATCTTACAATTGTGATATTGTGATTTATAATAAGAAATATATATTTAGTCTTCATTCGGTTTTCGGAACAGCGCTCCTAAAACCCTTGTAATTTCCTAAGTGATAAGAGTGATAAAGGTGTTTTGATATTCGTAACAACCCCTTTCGAACACTTCTGAGTTTCTGTTATTGAGATGACTTTTGGAGAGCAGCTGAGGATGGAGGCTGGTTCCCAGGAGAACCCACCAGGTGACTGGAGGGTTGGAACTTTCAGTCCCGCCCTCTGTGGGAGTTGGAAGTTGAATCAATTGCCAATAGCCCACGATTTAATCAATCATGCTTATGTAATAAAGCTCAAAAAACCCCAAAAGACAGCATTTGGAGAGCTTGGTTGGTGAACCAAAATGCATCCACGAGCCAGGAGGGTGGCATACCCTAAACCCCACAAGGACAGAAGCTCCTGTGTTCCAGACTCTTCTGGACCTCACCCTATGTATCTCTTCCTCTGGCTGTTCATTCCTATCCTTTAATATCTTTTATAATAAACCAGTAATCTAGTAAGTAAACTGTGTCCCTGAGTTCGGTGAGCTGCTCTAGCAAATTAATCAAACCTGAGAAGGGGGTCATGGGAACCTCCTGTTTATAACCAGTTGGTCAGAAGCACAGAGAACGACCTAGACTTGGAACTGGGGTCTGAAGTGGGGGCAGTCTCGTGGAATTTAGCCCTTAATCTGTGGGATCTGATGCTATCTCCAGGTAGATAGTGTCAGAATTGAGTTAAATTGTAGGACACCCCGACAGTGTCCACTGAGAATTGGAGAATTGCTTGGTGGTGTTGGAAAACACACACACACACATACATTGGAATAACATTTAGTTTTTCCATGCAAATCAGAATGTTTCTCTAGTTATTCTTTTAGCTCTTTTAGGTAAAGTCAGTAGTTTTCTTCACATAACCTCTGCATGTTTCTAATATAAGGGTTCTTTTTTTTACCATTATATTTTCTAACTGTATATTATTGGCATATAGAACAACTTTTTGTGTATATTTATTTTGTAATTATTTTGTAATTGTGATATACATAATTATGAATTTGCCTATTGGTGCTAGTGGTGTTTCAGAAAATTTTCTTGTGTTTTTAGATAAAGTAGCATATCATCTGCAAATATTGATGCTTTTGTCTTTCACATATCTAGAGCTCTTATTTCTTTTTCTTACTTCAGTGGCTAGAATTTCTAGAACAATGTTTTAAAATAGTAAGCATTCTTTCCTTGTTCTGGATTTGAATTTAAAGGAATAACTCTAGAATTAGTCCATTAAGTATAATCAGGCTATTGGTTTGCAAAATTTACAAGATTCTATGAATTTTTAACCACTTTAAAAAAACAGGTCTTCTATCAATTGCATTTACTTCTAGATTTAAAATTAGTTAGATCAGTGCTGAAAACCAACAACAACTGATTCATTCTTTCCTGCTCTGTCTTGCCCTCTCTACTGAATTGTTACTTTTAGGGCTTAGACCCAAGTAAGAGAGGCCCCTACTTCGGAAGCTAAACTTTAGAGGTTCCCACATATCACAAACACATAAAATAATTAATTATTTAAAGAACTCATGGAAATCTTTGGCGCTCAGGACCTGGTAGTCAGTGCCAACCTAGTTACTCATAGCTCTAAACGTCTACTCTTAGGACTTACTATATTCAGGCCCATAGAAACACTGTTCTCTCTCTCTTAACCTGTGCCCTCAAAACAAAAGGGGACTGCATCCAAATGTTGTGAAGGTTGTGTGTTGTGTGCTTCTATGTTGAAAGACTGCTTTGGGATTCAGGGAGGATAATGAGGAACATATGGCCCCATCCTCCAACTTCAATGCCAGTGATGTAGCATCTTCCAGTCCCTCTGTCTTTCTCTATCTGACCTTCCTGCCTCCCTGTCATAAGGACCCTTGCAATTAAACTGGGCCCACACAGATAATCTCCCCATATCGAGATTCTTAATCACACCTGCAAAGTCTCTTTTGCCATAAAAAGTAACATATTCACCCGTTCTGCGGATTAGGATATGGATTAGGATATGGCCGTCTCTGGGGGGCTATTTTCAGCGTACTACAGCAGAGATAAACAGATTCTTGCAAAATCAAGTATTGTTTCTCACTAGTGCAGAACATGGATTTTCTTTCTTCTCTTTGTGTTCTGGTTCATGGTTACAGAGTTACTCACGAATTAGCAAATATTCACAGCATTGCACATGACCGCTGAGGAAATGGCCTTTTTCAACGTTAATAGATTCATAGTCTTCCTTTTTTTTTTTTTTTTACAGATTGGCACCTGAGCTAACAACTGTTGCCAATCTTTTTTCTTTTCCCCTGCTTTTTCTCCCCAAATCCCCCCAGTATACAGTTGTATATTTTAGTTGTGGGTCCTTTTACTTGTGGCATGTGGGACGCCACCTCAACATGGCCTGATGAGCGGTGCCACGTCCGAGCCCAGGATCCGAACTGGTGAAAACCTGGGACACCCAAGCGGAACGTGCAAACTTAACCACTCGGCCTCGGGGTCGGCCCGACTCATGTTATTCTTAAATTTACATATATGTCTACGTAATATGCATGATTCTTTGTAAATAAATACGTATTAAAGGGCAGAATTATAAATAGTTCTGGTTTTATAGAAATATATCGGACTGGCCCATGGCCGAGTGGTTAAGTTTGTGCGCTCCACTTCGGTGGCGGCCCAGGGTTTCGCCGGTTTGGATCCTGGGCGTGGACATGGCACGGCTCATCAGGCCATGCTGAGGCGGCATTCCACATGCCACAACTAGAAGGACCCACAGCTAAAGTGTACAACTATGTACCAGGGGGATTTGGGGAGAAAAAGGAAAAATAAAATCTTTAAAATATATATATATTAAAAAAAGAAATATAATGCAAGTTACAAATATAATTTTAAATTTTCTGTATAGACACATTTTAAAAAGTAAAAGATGGGCACAGCGTTTAAGTTTGCACATTCCGCTTCAGTGGCCCGGGGTTCGCCATTTTGGATCCCAGGTGCAGACATGGTACTGCTTGGCAAGCCATGCTGTGGTAGGCGTCCCACATATAAAAAAGTAGAGGAAGATGGGCACAGATGTTAGCTCAGGGCCAGCCTTCCTCAGCAAAAAGAGGAGGATTGGCAGCAGTTAGCTCAGGGCTAATCTTCCTAAAAATAAAATAAAATAAAAGAAATAAAAGAAATAGGTGAAATTAATTTTAATAATATATTTTATTTAATTCAATGTACCCAAAATATTTGTATTTCAATATGTAATGAATATAAAAATTATTAATGAGATATTTTACCTTTTTTTGGTAGTCTCTTCAAAATCCATGTGTATTTTACACATATAGCACATCATTAGAGGTTTTGCCAAAATGAAGACAAGAAAAATAATTTTATGGAATATATGATAATTTAAGAATTACGTTTGTCTTCTTTACTCATTACGTTACCAGTCTATCAACAGTACACCCCGACGTATGTAAAAGTAATTAAATTCAGTCAACTTTGGTGTTTTGCAGACTGTCAGTCCTATAAAAACCATAGTTTCGTTCGTATATTGCAGTTTTGTTATTATGAAGGTACACGGCATGTGGTGTATGAGCCTCCATTTGTACTCCTTCCCTAAGCCCCACCAATGTTAGGAGCGGGCCTGAGTACTTTCTCTTCACGGTGTGACCAGGTGCAGTTGGAGGGGAGGCTCTTTAGGCAACATAGAAGTCCTCTATGCCAGCACTTACCACTGCGCTTTACTATTCCTGAACATCTTCCCACGGCCCCTCTATGATTCTCCTCAACCTTTTCTCTTTCAATGAAATAAATATTATTGACCAAATAAGTTAATGTGGGTTATTTCTGCGATCTATAAGGACTTTCACATATATATATCTATTTCATGTACAGTAACCCCATAAGGTAGGCAATAGCAGATAAGGAAACAGGGTGAGAGAGTTTAGTGATGTGACCAAAGTTTAACAGTTGGTAACCAGGGCTTCTCATTCTAAGTCCTTGTTCTTTCTACTTCATTTTGTTGCTACTCTATAGAAAGCTCGGTTCTAGGCTCTGAAAGATGCAGCCATGGGAATTCAACTCTCCTTGCCCTCAAATTTATAATTCACTAGGAGAGGTAAGACAAAACAAGATGTGTGGGTCTCAGAGAGGTGGTTCTTTAGAGAAGAAAAAAATTCCAGCTATTTGGGAGAAGAGAAAGGCTTCATGGAATAGGAAAGATTGGGGTTGGGCTTTGATTTGGACCAGGAGAAATGGGAGTTGGGGAAGCATATTAGGCAGAGCAAACAGCATGAGCGAAGGAGAAAACAGTGGTTCAGTTTGGCTGAAGCTCAGGCCTGTGTTCAGGAAAAATAGAAAATGTGGGAAAGGACAGGACTGTTTTGATGAGGCCTTGGATGTCAGGTTTGGGATTCTGCATTTTCTTCTGGTGACAGTGGTGAACCCTGAAGACTTTTCAGGCAAGAAAAAGGCATGCTGGGAGCTCTGCGTTAGAAAGAGGGAAAGTCGGAAGCATGGAGACCAGATAGGAAGCATTCTATCTGGATAGCATTCCAGGAGAGACTCAGCCTGCGTGGCGGTGGGAATGGACATGAAGAGACATCTGTGGGACAGAGCATGGCAGCAGAATCTACAGAAGTTGACCATTGATTGGACATGGAAGGGCAGAGGCATAGGTAAGCAGTCAAATCAAACTTTTTATCCTGGATACGTGGGAAAAGAGTGTTTCTGTTGACATGAGCATTGACGTCAGGAGGATAAGATGTTTAGGAGGAGGAGTGAGGCAGGATGGGGTGGGGGTGATGGGAAATTGGAGAACTGGTGTTTTGGACCTTATGAATTGAGTTACTACTGGGACATCCAGATGGAGACAACTGGTCAGTTTTTGGAAAATCAGGAGGTCAGGAGAGAGTTTTAGCCTGGGGGTACGATTTAATGGACTTTTGCACTGTGGTGGTATTGGAGTTATGGGAACGAAGACATGCAGGAGAAAAGAGGAGGACCGAAGGAAAAGGCCTCCGGACGTGTCATCTTTGAGAACTGAGAGGAAGAAGAGGAGGAAGTGAGGGTGGTGGAGGAGTAGCCGGGGAAAGGGGAGATCCCTTGTGAGTAAGGAGCCTGAAGGTGAGAACAGGCGTCTTAACCTTGTCTCCCCAACATCCATCACTATGCCTGGCATACAACAGGTGCTCAATGAATGTTTGCTGATTGAATGACTAAATCAATGAATGAACTAGAAGAGAGATAATATATCCAATAAAAAAAGAAAAAGAGATTTTCAGAAGAAAGTGGTTAATAATATAAATGCTGCAAACAGGAAAAGGGCAGCGTTGACAAATAAGAGGCCTTCAGCTTTCTCACTCTTCTTTTTCACAAAACTCAAGTGGTCACAGGAACATGGTCCAGGTGGGGCAGAGGGTGACTACACCCACGAAACAGGAGCGAACTCTCCCAGGGAAGAGGTGGGCCCTGAAGACACTGGGGCAGCTGCTGTTGGAGAGGACACCAAGTGGCTAGCCACGTGCCTTCCCAGCCCATGCCAGCCCTCCTCTTTTGGCTCGTGTAGTTTCCAGTGTTTGGGTGCCCTTCCCTCTGAGTCAGAAAAGAATCATTTCTCATCTTTTGTCTGACTACAGTGAGGGACCTGTGTTGGTTTCTTTTACTGCGGGACTTCCAGTGAGTGGAGGAGGCAGGGAACACCCATGTGTAGGATGGCCTTACATGGAGCGGGGCAGCTTGGTCTCTGAACTTGAACTGAAGGCATCCTCAGCACTGGCTTCGTGTACATAAGTATCCTTTTCTGAACGTACAGAAGCTGTGGGTTTCCCTCCAAGTCAGGGGCCTGGAAGTGCCCCTCAAGAGAGGCATTTAGTAACGCAATAAAACAGGGTTTGAAGGAAGGGAGGGGTAAAGGATGACACCCCACTGCTGGTCCCTAACTAACCACATCCTTACTCCCATTTGGGCCCCTGAACAGTCTAGGCACTTTCTAGATGTGTGTGCAGAGAGACAGGATAGGGTCACCTCCGTAAGACTGGCCGGCCACCCATAGAGATCGACTCACCTCACCACAGTGTCAATTCACCTCAGAGCTTAGTCTGGCCCTCAGTCTTGCCTGGCTCAAGACGTGATTTATGAACACACACAGTAGATCAGCTCTCTGGGGGCTGACTCATTAACCCAGCTCTCAGACACTGATGTACGTGCAGGGATAATATTTTGATCTCCTAACCAATGTTTTTTTTCTGTTTCCTGTTAACCTGTAACCTTCCCTCCCTTTGAGATGGTTGCAGTATGAGGCATCTTTTGCCTCAAGGCACCACTGCAGAGCAGGATGCAGAGAACAGATCTAAGGACAGAACAGTCTGACTTAGTCTCGTCCCCCACCACTAGACCAAGTTTTCCCAGAATGCAAAAGGCAAGCTGTGTCAGGGAGGGGCCCTGGGCACCTGTGAGGATCTGCCTTTGCCCAAGAGTCCCCACGCCTGCGAGCACAAAAAGAAATAGCAAATAAAACACCATGACACGCTGAAAGAGAGAAGGCAGAAGAAAGGAAAAGGCATTTTCCACACATTTTCATTTCACACTGGGCCCGGCAAATCATGTAGCTGACCCTGTTGGCAGATAAAGCATTCCTGAAGGAGTTTGCCAAAGTCTAAGGATATTCTGGGGGTATTGTGGCTTAAGTAAGAATGACAGTTAGCCCTGCCCAAATTTGGAACAACCTTGGGGCTATTTCAAGCCATGTGAGATGTCAACACTAGTGGTGGTAAAGGACTCTTAGCAAAGCGAATGTGAGGTGATTGCACATGTGATAAAGAAGAAAACCAAACTTGCTGGAAGGTATTTGCTGGCTGTTCAGCTTCATTTGGAAGAAAAAAAAGGTGGGTAGAAAAGGCAGTCTGGCTAGTTCCCCCTTGAAGCAAGAACTCAGCTTGTTTATCCTGATTATCTGGGATCAGATCTGACAATCAGAACTTCAGAAAATCTTGGATTGAAGAGAGGGCCGATCTCCTTTTATTTACGTCAACATCAGGTGCCACCAAATTCTGGTTGTTGCCAATTTATTACTCAACAATAGTATCATGTGTTTATTTTTATCAGATTCCTAAGAGAATTGAACTTACTTCAAATGAATCTTCCTTTTCTAAAAAATCACTTTTTGTTTGTCTCTTTTTAAAAAATTTCCCATCCATATTCCTCATTTTATTTATTTGTAAGCACTTCCTACATATCAAAAGCAACATCTGGTTTGTCCTACGTGTTCCAAGTAGGTTTTCCCAGTTTGTCCATTGTCTTTTAACTTTGTCCCTTCGGAATGTCTCCAGGCCATATCACCTGATGGAAATGAATGAGGTCACACTAACAGTAACACTGAAATCTCATTAATTTAAATTAAAAATCACCTAATTTACCACTAAAAGTCACCAACATTTACTAGCACGGACTAAGTGCTTCATGTGCCATTAATCCTCACAATTACCCTACAGTGAGGATATTATTGTTAGTTCCATTTTATAGATGAAGGAAGAGATAAGAGAGGTTAAGTAATTTACCCAATCACGTAGCCTAGGAAAGGATGGAATATGGGTCTTTATCCCAGACCTCTCCGACTCCCAGGTCCCAGGTCCCAACCCTGCACTGTCCCGTAAAGTAGCCACATGTCAATGTTGGGCACCTGAAATGTGGCCAGCTTGATCAAGTCCAAGAATGAAAGAAAGAATGGGAGACATCTCATTATTAATTTTTAAATTGATTACCTGTTGAAATAATATTTTTAACACATTGGGCAAAGTGAAATATTTTACTGTTTCTTTTTATTTTTTTAATGTGGCTATTATAAAACTTCAAATATGAACCACATGATATTTCTACAGACAGGATGGCTCTAACCACTTTCCTACACTGCCATCCTTCACTTGGGTGAAGACAGTCTTCACGGTCCCTTGAGTCTTTTCCAGTTACATCATATTGTTTGTTGGCTTCTTTTAAATTTGCTGTTAAACTAAAAGCTCCAGTGTTTTGTGGGGGTTTTTTTACATGAATTAAAATCATCCCAGGACCTCACTTTCTTCAACATTCAGTTTCCTCCACTCTTTCTCATACATGATTTCTCATAGGACCACGATTTGTCATCTTTGTCATCTGCATCTGAATATTCTCCAGTGTGTACGGCTTTGTCCCCCTAAACCCCCCACAGTGGGAACAGGGCCATTGCAGATACCTCCTGCCCCCAACTCATAGAGACGGCAAGTAGAACAGTGGTTGCCAGGGGTTGGAGAAGTTATTGTTCAAGGGGCACATAGTTTCAGTTTGAGACGTCTGAAAAGTTCTGAAGATGGATAGTGGGGACGGGTGCACAACCACGTGAATGTACCGAACGCCACTGAACTGTACACTTAAATTTGGTTAAAATGATACATTTTATGTACATTTTACCACAATAATCTATTTTTTAAAAGAATGAAGTTTTCATACATATTACAACATGGATGGACCCTGAAAACATCATGCAAAGCAAAATAAGCCTGACACAAAAGGATAAATACTGCATGATTCCACTCACATGAGATATCTAGAATGGGCAAATTCCTAGAGACAGAAAGTAAGAGGTTACCAGGAGCTGAGGGGTGGGAGGAGGTTACGAAAAAAGAAGCGGAGAAGGGCAGGAGCAAACGGTTGCCTGGAGAGACGCGGGAGTGGGCGGCCGCGTGCGCGCGGCAGCAGGGAGAGGGGGCCCCAGGGCCCGGAGGTGGGAGGTGGGAGGTGAGCCGTGCGGCCGCGCTCCTCGCCCGGCGCAGGCGTCTTTGTCTGGGCGGGTGGCGAGAGCAGCCCGGCAGGCAGCCAGGCGCGGGGCGGCTCGGGCAGGGGGGGCTTCGGCTGCGGGGCGGAAGGCGACCCGGCAGTTGGGCCGGGGCAGGGGACCCAGGGCGGGCGGGCAGCGGGGCCGAGGACTGGCCCGCAGCGGCCCCCGGGCCACGCATCCTTCCCGCCCGCCGCGGCCCCGCGCGCCCGGCTCCTGCCCTTTCGCGAGCGTGGAGGCCCCGCGCGCCTCCCCGTCTCCGCAGCCTCCTCTAACAAAGGGCTCGGAGACGCCCCACAGGGCGCGTGAGGCGCAGCGCTGACGCCCACGGTGGGGAATAACCCGTAGCGGCGTGGTCCCGGGACGTCCCCCGGCCTGGTGCTCCTCCGCCTGCGCCCGGGATCGTCTTCGCCTCGGGCCCTTTATCGCCGAGCCCAGGGCCGTGGGTGGTGTTTGGTTATTGTTTTGCACTTGCTCATTTTACTCTGTAAGTATGAAGGATTCCCCCCCCCTTCCTCATCTCCCACTATCCCAGTTTTAACTAGCATAAGTATATGGCTTCCGTAATTTTCCACATGCCCACGTAAAATCTCTCTCTCTCTCTCTCTCTCTCTCTCTCTCACACACACACACACACACACACACACACACACACACACACACACGGCGCTTCCTTTTGTTTTCCAAAATGGCATCATGTAACGTGCGCCACTGTGCATCTTGCTTTTGTAGCACATCGTGGAAACCCCAAATCCCAGCTGGGATTCAATCTGTGAATGGATGCATATTAACCCATGGCATGAAGGCATCTCAGTTCATTTAATAATTCTGCCGTTCATGCCCCTTCCTTTGTTTCCTCTGTTTCATCACCATAAACGGTGCTGTCATGAATATACTGCCCCCAAAGCCGGAACAACTCCCGTTTTCACCAGGAAGGTCTGAGAACCCGTTCTCCCCAGGCCCACGAGCATTTTGCCGCTGCGACGGGCGTAAACGTCGCTACACCGACCGCAGCTTTCCGCTGAGACGGACTCATCGGCAAGGCGCTCTCCATTTTGCTCGCTTCCTCCTCCCCATCGCCAGCCGGCTGCTACAGAAGGCCTTTTCTCCTCCCTTGCAAGACTAACTTCCTCCAGGCCTCAGAGCTCTCTCCTCCCACTCCCGGGCCTTGTTTCACCGAACCCCTCCCCCACACGTTTTCAATTTCATCTTCCAAAGGTGCTCAAATCTCACCATCCTAACGAAAAAACAACCTGCTCCTCCTTTCTGTTAATTGTCCTATTTCTTTCCTTCCATTTACTACACAACTTGAAAAACTAGTTAGTTTGCTGTTAGATATTAGATGCTCATCGCTCACAATCCAAAGGTATAATATAAAAGGGAGAGACAGCAGACCCTTGTCTGCTAACCACCCCTTGCCCTCTCCCTAGGCTACGACTGGTACCGCTTTCTTGCATATTTTTCCGGAAGAATTACAGCCATGGATGTATTTCACAGACAGTAGCCATAAGGTGCAGACGGTCTGCAATGCCGCATAACTTCTTGGAAATCCACTGGCTTTCTCTGGCTGTTCACCAGCTTATCCCCCATTCTCCCTTTGCTCTTTTCACTGCTGAGGCTGCTTTTTCTAAGGGGCTGAAAAGTAGTGTCTAGTCCCTTCCTCTAGGCTGCCTCCCAAATCGGATCAGGTGCTGGGCCCTGACAGTGCAACCTTTGCAATATTTCTCTCTCCACTCCCTCTTCTTTGTTCCTCTGACTCCTCCTTCTTCTGGCCTCCTGTGTCACCTTGCCAGGCCACTGCAGTAGCCTCCTGGCTGTCCCCTCACAAGATGTGGTGTTGATCCCTCATCCTGCCACTGCCCGTTGATCCACTACTCCATGGCGAATACTATTCTATACAACCAGAATATACAACTATGTACTGGGGGGCTTTGGGGAGAAGAAGAAGAAAAGAAAAGAAAAAAGATTGGCAACAGATGTTAACTCAGATGCCAATCTTTAAAAAAAAAACTATTCTAAGGAAATGGCCCCTTAGTTTCAGGAGATTGAGAAAGTTTATTGCGTGGAGGGGGCGCTGGCCTGGGTGACCAGAGGCCAGGATAGAATCTGGACCCTGCCCTTTCCTTGCCTGGTACTGCCCTCAGCAAATTGCTCCACATCTCTGGTTTCCTCACCAGATGATCTCCCAGGCCTGGCTCCAGCCTCTGTGAGGCTACAATTACAGGTCCACTCCTCCCCGTCTCCCGCTCCCTGTGCTGGCCCTTTCCCCGGTCAGCCCCACCTTCCTTTCCCTCTCACTGTGCCTCTGGAAAGCCCTCCTTCTTATCCTGAATATCGGGATCCTACTCATCCTTGAAGACCTGACTTGTAGTTGTCATTTTTCTCAAAAAGCCTCTTCATTGTCTCTCAGTGAGGTGAACCGCTTTGTCCTTGCAAGGCTGCTGTCCATAGCACTTTATGTGTATCTCACTAACAGCACTGACCACTTGGCCTTGTGGCATCGTTCCATAGCTGTCCTTTGACTGCCGTCCACCTCACCCCATGGCCCCTAGCATCATACTTTGTACATGATAAAGGATCTGATTTTGGGAATCCCACGTCCCAGCCCTGACACTAAGTAACTGTGTTCCCTTGAACATGTCACCTGGTGTTTCTGGGCCTCAATTTCCCCAAATGGAAAATGGGAATAATAACCTATTCAATAGGGTTGTTGCACTGATTAGATGACATATGAGACAGTGCTTTGTGAACTGTAAAGCTATCTACAGATGTACATAATGATAGTAAAGATAAATATTACTCAGATGCCGGCAAGAGTGATTGCCTTTCCAACGCAGAATAGAAAAAAGGAAGTTGGGGAAAACTGGAAAATGAGTTTTTCCTCTTAGTTGCAGTCTCAAAATTTGGGGACTGTGTTCTAATTATTCCTTTTAGGTCAATTACCAGGTGGTATTAAATATAATAGTAAAAGCTAGAAATAATTTAAATTTTGAACAATGGAGGAATGATTAAGGAATGGTTAATGGGAATAATATGTGGTCATCAAAATTATATTTTTGAAGAATATTTAATGACATGGAAACTAGTTATAATATAAAAGTTAAAAAAGCAGGATACTAAATAGCGTGTGTGGAGAGGAGGTGTAGGAGGGAAGAGGTTTTTCCCACCACTCTTCGTAGGTTTATATTAGGCCTGCAAATGGCACACCCGGTGCCAGAGAACTTGGGACACATTCCTGGGCCTGAGTCTTACAGAAATAGGTCACTTCCTGCCTCCCCAGAGTCAGGGATTCAGGACAGATGAACCAGGGGCCTGGTGCCTCGGAGGAGGCCTTGGCCTGTCCCAGATCCAGCCTGCCTCTGTGTCCCCATGGCCTGACGTTCCAGGGTCGTCTCTCCATCGCTTCGTCCAGCGGGACTGTGGACTTCAGACAAATAGAACCCCTCAGGGCCTGCTCTGACAGTTTCCAGAGTGAGTTTACAGGAAAGCCCTCCTCCAGCCAAAAAACAGGCTCCAAGTACAAACACTGCAGAACTAAACTCCAAAGAGAGGGGCCAGTGGCCTCAGGAATGGGCAAAAATGAGCCATCGTAGGTGGTTGGGGGAGCTCAGGGGACTCCAGAGAGAAGGTAGCATTTGTGCTGGCCATGGAAGGATGGTAGGAATTCGGCAATTAGAGACATGATCGTTAACATAAAGCCGTATGGTTATTATTTTACCCCCCAATTCATATCCCAGGGTGGTGGAGGGGAGACGTTTTATTTAAAATATCCTTTACTCCCTTATGAAAACTTTTATTGTAGGAAATGTGGAAAACAAAGATAAGAAAAAGAGTGAAAGTCTCCTATGACCTATACCACCTAGAGCAGTGGTTGTCAACCCTGGCTGCACATTAGAATCTCCTGGGGAGCTTCTAAGAAACGTCATGAACCATCTGCAGAGACTCTGACTCACTTGGGATGGGGTGGGGTCTCAATGAACGCACACACGCACACACACAAACTCATGTCTCACTCCATCCGTTAGCAAACCCTGCCAGTCTACCTTCAAAGTGTATCCAGGATCTGAACACTTCTTACCACCTCTGCTATCACCCTGGCCCAAGCCACTGCCTTCTGCTTGGATTATTGATGTGGCCTCCTAACCAGTCTGCAGCCCCCACACCTGTCTCCTAAGTCTACTCTCTACGTTGCAGTCTCCTGAGTGATCTTTTAAAAGCATAAGTCATGTCACGTCCCTTCTCTACTTAAAATTCCCCTGTAGCCCCCCATCTCACTCAGAGTAAAAGGCAAATCCGCAGAATGGCTACAATGTCCTACATGACCTGACCTTGTCTTCTCTCACTCTCCCCTTTGCTCACTACACTACATCCATGCTGCGTCTTTGCTGTTCCTCAAATACAGCAAGCATGCTGCTGCCTCAGGGACTTTGTACTTGCTGTTCCCTCTGCCTAGACTCCTTTGGTAGTTCTCACCTTTCCTTCAGGTCTCTGACAAATGTCAACCCGTCAGAGGGTCTTCCCTGACCACGCTAAATAAACCTGCAAAGTCCCCCCATCTCTCACACTCCCTAGACCCTCCTATTTGCTTTACTTTTCTCCAAGACACTCTTCACCTTTACACTATGATATGATTTTTGTTGTTGTTTTTTTTTGTTTTTTTTAAAGATTTTATTTTTTTCCTTTTTCTCCCCAAAGCCCCCCGGTACATAGTTGTATATTCTTCGTTGTGGGTCCTTCTAGTTGTGGCATGTGGGACGCCACCTCAGCGTGGTTTGATGAGCAGTGCCATGTCCGCACCCAGGATTCGAACCAACGAAACACTGGGCCACCTGCAGCGCACGAACTTTACCACTCGGCCACGGGGCCAGCCCCCGATATGTTTTTTGTTAATCCTGGGCCCCAGACTTAATGTCTCACAAAGTCTTTCACGCAAACATCTTCTCTGCTTCCGTTTCAAACCTCTCTCTCCGTTGATGTTCAACAGTCCCATTGTCTGCCTTTCCCCACCCCCAAGTGCATGTTTCCCAAACTCCTCCCTCCTCCTGCCTTCACCTGTCAGCTCAGCATAGTGAACAGCCAGAGGAGTCACCAGGCTTCCAGCCCCACAAAAGGCCCAAACACTAGGTCCAGGCCAGGCTTTGCTAGGGAACTCTGCTACGCATGTGCTTATTTATTTACTTATTGAACTTTTTACACAAAGGAGATCATAACATTCCTATTGTTGGACAATTACGGTGTTTTCCAAGTTTTTAGCATTGTAGGCAACCTTGAACACACCCATGATTGTTTCCTTGAGATAAATTATTTGGAGAGGAATTATTGAGCCAAAGGGTACATGATTTTTAAAGCTTTTGGTGTGTATTGCCAATTTTTCCTCCAGTTTATCTAATTATAGTCCCACCAGCTGTATGTGATGCCTTTGATAGTCTTACATCCTTTACAAAACTGGGTATTTAAGGAACATTGGGGGCCAGCATTGTGGCCTAGTGGTTAAGCTTGGCACACTCTGCTTCAGTGCCCTGGGTTTGCAGGTTTGGATCCTGGGTGCACCTACACGACTCATCGGCAGCCATGCCATGGCAGTGACCTACATACAAAATAGAGGAAGATTGGTACAGGTATTAGCTCAGGGACAATCTTCCTCAGCAAAACAAAAACAAAAACATTGGGAGGTGCAAACATCATATTTTGTTTTAATTGACATTATGGTGAAGTTGGGCATTTTTTTTTTAATGATTTGCTTCTGCCCTTTTTTCTTCACTTGGGATATTAGCCTTTTTCTTTTCTTGATTTATAATCATTTTTATATTAAGAACATTTATTCTTTGAAATGTGTCTTCAAGTATTTTTTTTCAGTTTGTTTTTTACCTTTCAAGTCTGTTACACTTTTTCTTTTTTTGAGGAAGATTAACCCTGAGCTAATATCTGCCACCAATCCTCCTCTTTTTGCTGAGGAAGACTGGCCATGAGCTAACATCCGTGCCCATCTTCCTCTACTGTATATGTGGGACGCTTACCACAGCATGGCTTGCCAAGCGATGCCATGTCCGCATCCAGGATCCAAACCAGCGAACCTTGGGCCACCAAAGTGGAATGTGTGAACTTAACCACTGTGCCACTGGACTGTCCCCAAGTGTTAGGCCTTTTTTTTTTAAGATTGGCACCTGAACTAACAACCGTTGCCAATATTTTTTTTTCTGTTTTTTCTCCCCAAAGCCCCCTGGTACATAGTTGTGTATTTTTTAGTTGTGGGTCCTTCCAGTTGTGGCATGTGGGACGCCACCTCATCATGGTCTGATGAGCGGTGCCACGTCCACGCCCAGGATCTGAACCGGTGACACCCTGGGCCGCCGAAGTGGAAAGCACATGGACTTAACCACTTGGCCACAGGGCCAGCCCTACACTTTTAACATAGAAAATTTAGGAATATTTATGAAGTCAAGTTTCTAAATCTTTTTCTTTGCAGCTTTTGGTTTTAGTTTCATGCTTCTAGGCGGCAAGTTTTAAATAGCCTCCATAATATTCCCCGACAGCTGAGACCTAGTATTAAGGGGAGAGGATTATAAACCTGGAAATTCCAGCTCTCGGTCCACCTAGCTAGTGGCTTTAAAATTTTTTTGCTGTGAGTTGTTGTAAAAAATACATTTGCCTTTGCAAACCAGTACCCACAGAAATATTTATTTGAAAATGTTTCATGAAACGTTACTTACCCTAACTACATGTAGTATAGTCTGATATTTCTTATGTGACTAATTCTATTCTATCCTATTTCATTTAAAAAAAAAAAAAAAAAAGGTCAGTCTTGACCTAGTAAATTGACTTAACCCATCAATGGAGCCTTGACCCAGAGTTTGAAAAACACAGATCAGAACCGTGAAGAGGCCGATTTTCTCTCTCCCCAAATCATATGCATTTCCAAGCCACTTTCACTCATGTCCCACCCCGGGGGGTGAGGGAGAGACCAGACCATCGTCAATCCGTAGAGAACACTGAAGACCTTTGTATAATTGCTGGGGTTGAACTGAGCTTTGATTGACATCTAACAGCAAAAGCCAAAACTCAGGTGTTGGATTTCAATCCTAAGGTTTAGAATAAAGTTCTTTCTAATTCCTTGGTCCTGAAACGCTCACCCTAACTATACTCACTTTAATGTTGTCCTAGAAAACTCCTCTTGTCTACTGCGTAATCCGGGATTTGGCAACAAATGGCCAACAGGATCTGCTCCAGCTCAGCTGTTCTTGCAATTAGAGCCCAAGAAAAGGGTGACACTATTTTCTTGGGCAGAGAAACTAATCCGATGCATTCTTTAAACGTCCATTTAGACTGGCATGGAGAAGCCAGCCCCTCCATGTAAAGGTGGAGCATATTAGGTAACATACTCTGAAAGAAGCCTGATGACGTAAAGGGAACGAAGAACTGATGAGTCCATTAGAACGTCCTCAGGAGATGCGTCAGCCAAGGGTCAGCAGACCTAAAGTCAAGTCCTCATTCTGGCTGAGATTTCCCAATGTTTTGTTCTAGGCGAAGTCAAAACTCCTCTGTGCCTCGTTTTTCTCATCCATAAATAGCTATAATAATTGCAGCTTTCTCAATTATAGAGAAATGCAACCGAAACAGCAGTAAGTCACTGCGCAATGGCACTTTCTGCTGTTGTTGATTTGTGTACAGGCCTTCCTGATTTTGAAAGCCTGGCTGAACCACTTGGCCATTTAATTTGGTTAGTGATTTGTTCCTATAGCTGAACTCGAGTTAGAGCTAATGGGTCTAATAGCCGTGAATGAGTTTAGAATTTAGGCCAGGCACCTCTGGTTATTGCTGTTAGGACTGGCTGGGCATGGGCAGGTTTCTATGCAAAGAGCCCAAGTACAAGCTAAATTGAGTCAAACGCATGGCATCCATTCTTATTTTCTTTTTTAGAGAGCCTGTAGGGCTTCCTGCATCTTGAGCACAGCCTGCTTCCCAGGCAATTCTGAGCTTTCTAGAATGTGTGCCTTCATTTCTCCCTCTGACCCGCTAAACCCCCAAGGGTCCCTTTGGAAGACAAGCTCCAGAGTAGACACCTAGGTGCAATTAAGATGAGTTGTAACACTTTCAGAAGTCTACTTTGAGGTAAAAATTGCAATATGCTTCGCTTCTTCCCTCCCCCAGAAAATTTCCTGTGGGGGACACCCCTGGGAGTCTGCCTGGCCCACAGGGATTCTCCCTCTCTGAGAAGAGCTCACACCCAGGATAAGCCCCAGTGGTCATGTTTGGGGTCCAGGACTCCATTTCCCTGGGCAGAGTTGACTGATAGGGCCGCAGACACCTAACCCAGCCAGGAGAACCAGATTCTCTCTGCTGGGAATTTGAAACCGGAACATAACAGTCTCTGAGCCTGGCAAGCTTGGGGCCGCGTCACATGAACCACGGCATTCTAGAGAGAAGGTTTGCCCAGCTGCCCGTCTGGCCTTGTTAGCTCTTCTTTCAGTTCTCTGAGCCCCCACGGCCTCCTTCCAATAGAGTCCATTTGGATCATGTAGTCAAAGTTGCTTTGGGAGGAGTCAGAAAAAAACAAAACTAAGTCAAACCAAACAAGAAAACCATTATAGATGTGATAGCATTTATATATGCGTTAGAGGCATAGTGAAGTGGAAAGAGCAGGGACTTTTTTTTAACTCTTTCCACACCCAGTGTCATTTTGAATCTTGGTTCTTTAACTGGCCAGCTGTATAAATTTAGGCAAGTTACCCTTTTTCTGAGTCTTAATTTCCTTTGACTTAAATGGAGATTATCTACCTCAGAAAATTGGTTCTCTGATTAGTCAAGTGACATTTATTGTGGTCACTCGGAGGCTATTTTTACTTATTTCCTAGTCCTGTGCTGAGTGACAGACAGCTTCAGCTTCTGTGATTATTAGTGATATTAGGGTACTTTAAGTATCGCTACATTTGAACGTTTGACTACACCAGGAATACTCTCTTTTTCCATCTTCTTTAAGAATAAAGGGTTTTTTTCTGGGCCTGGCCCCGTGGCCCAGTGGTTAAGTTTGCACGCTCCACGTCGGTGGCCCAGGGTTTCACCGGTTCGGATCCTGGGCGCAGACATGGCACCGCTCATCAGGCCATGCTGAGGCTGCGTCCCACATGCCACAACTAGAAGGACCCTCAACTAAAAGATATAGAACTATGTACCGGGGGGGGCTTTGGGAGAAAAAGGAAAAATAAAATATTTAAAAAAAAAAAAAGAATAAAGGGTTTTAATACTTTTCCTACTCGAAAGGGTTTTTATTTGTTTGATCACCTCAAAATCTCACTGGACAGAAGGGCTAGGGGTATGCTGTTAGCAACTGCACATTCATAATGGTCCTTTTTAAAAAAATTGTGAAATATACATAAAATTTATTATCTTAACCATTTTTAAGTGTACAGTTCAGTGACATTCAGTACATTCACATTGCTGTGCAGCCATAGGATGGTCTGTTTTAATGTGATTTAAAATATTTAATTGCAGGGGCTGGCCCTGTGGCTGAGTGGTTAAGTTCAGGCGCTCCACTTTGGTGGCCCAGGGTTTCACGGGTTTCGATCCTCGGCGCGGACATGGCACCGCTCATCAGGCCAAGCTGTGGCAGCGTCCAGCATGCCACAACTAGAAGGACCCACAACTAAAAATACACAACTATGTACCCGGGGGATTTGGGGAGAAAAAGGAAAAATAAAATATTTAATTGCATTATAATTTAATTTTTATTCTTTACTAAAACTTTTACTAAAAATTTTTATGCTTTACTAAAAATGAACAAAAACCTTTTAAACTCTATGTCAGACCACTTGTCTCTGTTTTTCTGGATTGGAAATTGCAGCAATTGTTAGTATGAACTGGGTCAACTTCTAAGCAGTTTTGAGCTCTGTTCCAGGGAACAGTGCTCAGAAGTCAGTGCTGGAAGGGAATTTAGGAATTGTCCAGGCCAAGGGCCTTAATTCACGTAGTTGCCCATTTAGTTGGTCCTTCAGGCTTCAAACCTTTACTGAGCCTGTGTCTGAGGACCTGGGATGGTGCTGGAGGACAGACACAGCTGGAGTGGCCATGTCACTGTTCTTCCTGGTGGAGCTCATCCATGTCTAGAAGTGGACGTGTCACAGAGGGCCGTAGGGCCATGGGTTCAGCGGGCTGGAGAGCAGGAAAAAGGTGCAGATCTACAGGAGATGAGATAAAAATGTAGCCTCGGACCAGATTTTGAAGGGCCTCAAATGACACAGAGAAGAGTTTAGATTTTATTTTTTTCCTACAGGTAACGGAGGCCGTGAGGTGAAAGTGGAGCTGGAGTCCAATCTTAAACTAGGGAGCAACACAATCAGATGTGCATTTCAGAGCAAGCGCTGACGGCAATGCAGACAGATGGTGGGCTTAAAGGGTGCAAAATGGGACTGGGGGCTCAGTGAGGGGCCATTGCACTTAGTAGCTTGGAAACTAAGAATGTCTTTTTAAAATCACACAATGAGGGAGCCAAGTCCATGGCCTAGCCTCAGGTTTTTCCTAAGTGACTACAACATGAAGGATTTTTCAAAGCTTTGCATATCAGAATTTGCTGATATTTCCATTCAGAGAAGACTCCCTTCCACCCGGTCCATGTCCTTCCTCTCATTCCATTGCCAGTTTCCCCACAGCCTTGCTGGAGGAAACTCCCTCCTCTGAGAATAGAGTAGGAACAAAACTTGCTAGAAAAATGTGAAGCATTCCTAACTATGCCACCTCCACAGCGCAGCAGGCTTTGCAATGCTATCTTTGTGCCTTCAGATAAAGAGATCAAAGTTTCTCCAAGATCTGATTCCCCAGGCTGATTTACCTGAGGAGGGGTGGGGGTGGGGATGCAGATGGAAATTTCTGTTTCAAAGGTGAAGTCTCCATCATGGCCCGCAGCACTGGATCTGTACTAGCAAGGGAACCAGCCCTGTTCTCTGGCTGTGGGATCAGATACAAAACCTAGGGCAGAGTGTGACCTCAATTTAGAATCCTGGAATGTCTATGCTGGAAGGGGCCTTCGGCCTATCTAGGCCAACCCGCCCATTTTACAGATAGGGAAATTGACATGCCTGAAGGGGCAGACCAGACCTGGAGACAAGTGCTCTTGGCTTTTTGTTTTAATTGAAATATATTTGACATATAACATTGTGTAAATTTAAGGTGTACAACATGTTAATTTGATTCATTTTATATATTGAAATGTGATTGCCACTGTAGCAATAATTAGCACCTCGGTCACGATACATAATTATTCTCTCTTTTTAGTGGTTGAAATCATTAAGTTCTAGTCTCTTAATAAGTTTGATACTTATAATACAATATTGTTGTCTCTATTCACTCTACTGTGCTATTTACTACTCACTGGAAGTGCTCTTGGCTTTATGTCCAGTGTACTTTCTACAACCTCCTGCTGCTTTCATCTATTAGCGTGTATGGGGGTATAGGTTTATAAATAAATAAAAGTTGAGAGATGAAAAAAACTGAACAGAATGTGCCCTAAAGTAACTATATTTTAAAAATGCACCAGTTCAGAAAGAGCCCAAGTCAAAATGCTGAGCCTTTAAGAAGCTGTATGGCCCTGTGCCCTTCCTTCCTTGTAGTGAGCTCCCTTCACTCCAGCAACCCCTTGTCTGAGTTTGGGACATCGGCACAGCTTCAGTGGGTTATGGTCAGGTGGGCAGAATGGACTGGGAGAGCAAATGAGGGAGCCTGGGCTTGGGGGATCTGGTCTGCATATGGACCAGTTAACTTTTTCCTTCAGTGATTCTCGTGCGTGGCTGCACATTAGAATCACCTGGGCAGGGGCCGACCCCGTGGCCGAGTGGTTAAGTTTCTGCGCTCGGTTCAGCGGCCCAGGGTTTCGCTGGTTTGGATCCCGGGCGCAGACCTAGTAGCACTCATCAGGCCGTGCTGAGGCAGCATCCCACACAGCAGAACTAGAAGGACCTACAACTAGAATATACAACTATGCACTGGGGGGCTTTGGGGAGAAGAAGAAAAAAAGAGAAAGATTGGCAACAGATGTTAGCTCAGGTGCCAATCTTTAAAAAAAAAGAATCACCTGAAAAAATCACCTGAAAAAATTCCAAAGCCCAGGCCCCAAACCAGACTAATTCCATCAAAATCTCTGGGGGTAGACCCTGGCATCAGGATTTCTCAAAGCTTCTCAGGTGATTACACTGGGCAGCCAAGGTGGAAAACCACTGCTCTTTCCCAAGATCACTTCCTGAACTTCTTACTCTGACCAGCATGTCAAAAAACTTTGGCAATCCTTGTAAAAGAAATTGGGAAAGAAGGGCTGGCTCAGTGGTCTAGTGGTTAAGTTTACTCACTCTGCTTCCATGGTGTGGGGTTCCCAGGTTCAGATCCTGGCTGTGAATCTACACACCACTCACCAAACCATACTGAGGAAGCATCCCTCGTACAAAATAGGGGAAGACTGGCACAGATGTTAGCTCAGCAACAATCTTCCTCAAGCTAAAAAAGGAAGATTGGCAACAGATGTTAGCTCAGGGCCAATCTTCCTCACCAAAAAAAAAAAAAAAAGGAAAAAGAAATTGGGAAAGAGAATGCAGGGGTGTTTCAATCATGTTAAAAAACATTTAAAGTGTCTGTGTTCCTGAGGGTGGGTTTTTAACTTGGGTGTTCTCTGTCATGTGACAGCTCCTTTATTGTGTCAGGGCATGTGTCTGTGATGCACCCTAACTAGACCTCAAGGTCTTTGCCACCAGGAAGGCAGTCTGGCCAATTGGTTAATAATGGGGGTTCTGGAAACAGACTCACTTTCTTACCTAGGGCAAGTTACTAACTCAGTGCAAAGTGCCTGGCAAGTAGTCAACCTTGTAAAAACTGGAGCTATTATTATTATTATTATTAATATACAGCTTTGTACCTTCATGCTTCCTTGGGCAAAGTAGGTGTCCAATAAAAATTCATTGGTTAACGGGCATAGGGCAGCACTGTCCAACAGAAATATCATGGAAGCCATAGATGCAATTTCAAATTTTCTAGTAGCTATATTTTAAAAAGTAAAATGACAAGTGAAATTAATTTTAATAACACAGGTTACTTAACTCAGTATATCCAAATATTATCATTTCAACATGTAGTCACTATAAAAAAGTATTAATAAATTACTAATGAGCTATTTTATGCTTTTTTCCCCCATACTAAGACTTTGAAACCTGGTGTATATTTTACATCTTAATTCAGACCGGCCACATTTCATGTGCTCAGCGGCCACATGTGGCAAGTGGCTACATGTTGGACAGCAAAGGTTTGTTTCCTTCCCCAAACCTGCACATTGTTTCAATTGAGTGTGATCCGTTAGGCTGGTCGTGTCTCCCAACCCCTCCTCACAGGGGCATCCACGCTCTGTCCAGGACTTCTGTTGTTCCAACCTGAGCCGCTTTTGAAAAAGGCCATGGTTTTTAGACTAATTTGGTAAATGCCAATCCTTGTGCAAACATCCTCACGCCTTTGCAAGACCCATCGGCCTCATCCTTGCTTCAGCTTGCCTGTTTGCACTGGGAAATTTGTGGCCCTAAGAGGAAAGTTACATTTTCTGTCTTAATTTTTACAAAAATATTTGGTTGGCCCAAAAGGCAGCCTGCCCAGGGGCAGGGTGGGAAGTTCACAGGAGCCTCTGTACCTGCGACTCTTCCCACCCAGGCCCGCCCTGCTGGGGTGGCAGCCCAGCGCCCGCCCTCGCCGCCAAGCAGCATGAGTCATCACGGTCACTGGTTAAACCTTCGCTGCAGCCTCAGAGCCGCTTTTGTTTTTCAGTTGAATAGGCAGCCCGAAACACACACACACACACACACACACACACACACACGCAGTGAACTAGGGCTTGGTTCTTAAGCAGGAAAGTATACTGTTTGCCATAATTACTACCATGTTCCTGAACCTGGCTCTCCAGTGCCATTCCAGGGGTAGCTGGGTCTCTCTGTTGGGGAAGCTCTCTGTGGTTTAAATTAAGGCAAGAGGTTGGAGAGGAATTCAGATCCTGACCGAAGGGCAGAACAAGGCAGGAATTCATCCACCTCTGACATCCTCCGGTGTCCACGGTCCCCACAGGAACCCACTGCTTCAGCCAGGACAGCCAGGCCGCTCCTTGCCTTCCCACCTAGCATGTGGAGATTCAGTCTCCACAGACACAAATTTACTTTTGGACCTCAGAAACTCTCGACCATGGTTGCACATTAGAATCACCAGGGCAGCTTTTAAAATTTCTGATGCCCAGGCCAAAAACCAGACCACTTAAATCAGACTCTCTTGAGGCCTTTACTCTGTGACCAGGTGGATTTTTGATTTCCAGTTTCGACCAGAACCTTAAGCTCTGCCCAGAGCCCTTGTCGGCAGGCCCCAGCGCAGTGATTGCACACCTCCACTGCTCCCTGGGGCTCCCACTCTCCGTCCTTGGCCAGTCTGTTTGAGAAAGGACAGAGGTGGGAAATTATTTTCTCCCAAGGCACCAATCCTCACCCATCTTACATCCTCCCCTCCCACTTCAGAGAAAGCAGAGATGGAGGCTAACAAGCACTCACCGTGGGGGCCCATCCCTCCCACACCCTCTGGGCTTTGCTGGGTTCTATTTTCTTCTGTCTCCTTCTCAAACTTTTAGTCTGTTTCACTGTCTTTTTCCTTTCTGCTTATGAACATCCTCATGTCACTACCACCTGAAAAATCTTAATCTCCTCCTCAGTTGTCTTCCCTTCAACTTAGTACCTTATCTCTTTGCTTCTCTTCCCTACTAAGTTTCTTCAAGCAGCAGTCCTTATGGCAGTCTGCGCTGTCTCACCTCTGCTCAACCCACTGCAGGTGACTCCAGCCCCATCACAGTGCTAACACTCTTGACGCTCACTAAAGTCACAGCGACCTCCTAGATTCTAAATCTTTGGCCTGTTTTCCATCATCCCCCTCTTTACTCTTTGGCTGTGTTGATTACTTCCTCTCTCTTGAAATCCATCTTTGTTCTCCTGTGACTCCTCTCTTTACTGATTTCCACTCATCTCTTTGAGGGTTTCCTCTTCCTCTACTCAGCCTTGAGATTGGTCTTCCCCAGTTCTATCCTTGGCCTTCTCTCCATGTGAATTTATCTATCCCAAGGCTTCAACTACTACCTATATGATGCTTACTCCCAAATCTTTGACTCTAGCCCAGATTTCTTGTGTGTCTAGCTGTCTACTGGACATCTCCACACTAAAATACCTTTGAGCATGTCCAAAATGGAACCCATTATATTCTTCCCATCAAATTTGCTCTTTCTCTAGTCATCATACTTAACAGCAAAATACTGGAAGTATAACCATAAAAGTTAGGAACACAAAAAGGTGCCCGCTGCCATCACTATTATTTAGAATTGTTCTGAAAGAACAATAGAAATCTGAATAGAAAGATCCATGCAATTCAATAAGTCTTAGAAGAAAAACAAATGAGAACAATACATGTTGGAAAGAAGGAAATTATCAATATTTGCAGGTGCAGAAAATTCCAGAGAATCACTTGAAAAACTAAGCTAATCAAACAATTTAGCAAGGTTGCCTGTTATAAATTAATGACACACTAAGACAATAGCATTGCTTTGTGCCATTATTCCTTCGCTCATTTAAAAACTTTTATTGATATGTGGTCTCTGTTCTCATGAAGCTTACATTCTAGGAATAAGTTAGAGATTATATTGAAAAAAAAAGATCCCACTTATAATAGCCACCACAAATATAAAATATCCAGGAATAAACTTAACCAGTAATGTATGTGAAGGACCTATCAGAATAAAACCATTCAGAGAAATAAAAGGAATCTTTAAAAGTGGAAAGAAATACTATGTACCTAGATTAGAAAGTCTAACATGAATTTTAAATTTTAATCAATTTATTTTGGAGGTACTTTGAGACAATAAATTTAGTCAGAAGTTTAAATGAGAGGAAATGGTCAAAAAAGCATTGAAAGGGTATAAGGCTTGTGCTACCAGTTACTATCACTTAGTACCTACACAAAACAACCGAACAGGATAGAGCTGGCACAGGAAAAGAGAGGCATATTGATAAAACAGAAAGGAAAGTCTAAAATAAAAAAGAATGCATTATCTAATAAAGTCCTTTCTCATCAATGGGGAAAAGGATGGATTAGTCTAGGGAATGACAAAAATTTTCATCTTGGTGCCAAATCTTACAGGTGGGAGGTAGCTGCCTAAAGTTCTCGAAGGGCTGTGAGGCCTACCTAGTCTAGGGTTAGCCAGCAATTCTGCATTTGATTAAAATGTCTTCCTGGGGCCCATGAGGGGAAGCCTACACTCAGGCCACATATTTGCCATTCCTGGATTATTCAATAAATATCATTGGGACAACGAGCCAGCAATTTAGGGAAAAAACTATTAGCTTTTCCCATCATATATACCAAAACAGATTTCAGATGGATTAGATGTAAATGTAGAAAATGAAAACATAAAATGTTGGAAGAAAAAGGAGGAAATTTTTTTTTTAATAATTGTTGTGGTAAGGGAAGGACTTCCCAAGCGTGACACTAAAGACAGAAACCATAAAGTTAAAGATTGACAGATTTAGCTACTCAATCATTAGAAACTTCTACAGAGCAGAAGTTAAAAGGAAACTGACAAATTAAGGGAAAAAAGCAGTATATATGATGAAGGATTAATTTTATACTCTATAAGGAGCACCTAAATAAATAAGAAAAATATGAACACCTCAATAGAAAAAGGTGAAAAAGGTGTTAATGGGTAATTTGCCAAAGGAGAAATGCAAAAAATGAGAAATATATAAATCTGTTTACTCATCAGTAATCTAAGGAATAAAAATTAACACAATGCCATGCTATTCTTTTCACTTGCCAGACTGGCAAAGAAAAGTCTCTAGTGTGGTTAAGAATGTGGGAGACAATATTGAGAAAATCCCAGCTAATGGCGCCTAGTTACCTTGGACACAGAATCCACTTTGTAAGGGTTTCTGATTACCTTTTGCAGAGAGCAGTCAAGCTATAGAAGGTAGCATTTACTGGAGAGATCTGCAAAAAGTTGCGAAAGGAGAAGACCTCTGTAGCTAAGCTATAATTCTGTAAATTTGTGGTTAGCTAGAATATCCTGTCAGACTGTTAAGTTCTAGTTTCTTTTTCTTATTTTAAAATGTCTCTTCCTAAGAAATGGGTCATGAGTGCTGGCTATTGTCCCCTAATAAAGCTTTAACTTCTTGGATACCCAAATCCCTTGCTAAAATTTTCAATATAAACTGGCCCCACCTCAGGGTTCAAGGAGACAGCCCCCTGCTGGGCACCACAGTGTTGGCATGAGGCCAGGAGGCCCACCCGGATGGATCATCTCCTCCCCTGTGAGGAACAGGAGACCCACAAGTCTCCAGCCTCCTGAGCAGGTGAGACCCACCTCATCCAACACACAAACAATAAAGCCCACCTTCGTCACTTAGTTCTGGGAGAGCAGGAGTCTTCTCCCCAAGGACATTTGTTTGGGAAGTGTCCTGGAGGATGACGTCAAAGGTGATCTCTGCTCTGGCTCAAATGTGATTTCATTTTCATTGTGTAATACTCAAATGATCAATAGAATAAAAATGGGAAGATTTTATTAATACTATAAAAGCAGTAATCAGGTACCTCCTGATGCCATCCTAAGCCCAACAGCCACATTCACACACTGCCAGTGGGAAATTACATTAGAGGACAATTTATTTGACTTCAGGTAGGGCAAGAAGAAAGGATGAAACCATTAAAAATACTGATAGGTTTGCCTATATAAAAATAATAATAATAAAAAGAAAACTCTTGCACAAGAAAAATATTTTCAACTCTATAAGGCAAAGGGCTAATATCCTGAATATGAAGAGTGCTCTTACAATCATTAAGATAAATGATGCCCATCCCAGGAAGAAAATATGCAAAAGATATGTAGAGAAGGCAATTTATAAAAGGAAAATTTAAATTACAAAAATTCATGGAAAAAGTTTCAACATTATTAGAAATGACAGGATGCAAATGAAAATCACAAAGAGAGCACACTTTTTGCTTAACAAATTAGCAAATGCTAAAAAAAAAAAAAATGATGGAGGTGCAGGGCAAAGGGCACAGTGGTAAGACTATACTTGGGTAAAAATTTTTTCTATAGAGCAGCATTTCTCAAAGAGTGGTCAGGGACCCCTAGGGCTCCTTGAGACCCTTTCAGGGGTCTGAGAGATCAAACTATTTTCATGATAGTTTTAAGATGTTATTTGCCCTTTTTATTCTCATTCTCTCATGAGTGTAGAGTATGGTTTTTTGGATGCTAGATGATGTGTGATATCACAGCAGATTGATACAGAAATAGATATAAGACTCCAGCATATTCTATTAAGTCAGACATTAAAGAGATTTGCAAAAATGTAAAACTGCTACTTTTCTCACTAAGTATTTTTGTTTCGGAAAATAGTTATTTTTAATAAAAAATATGTCACATGTTAACATTTAAAGAGTTCTTTATAGTTATTTTAAAGTGAATTAATATATAAATGTTTAAAATTTTTCTGTCTTTAATTTCTAAGACAGTTAATACGGATAGGAATAACCCACACCAACAAAAGCCCTTTAGGAACTTCAATAATTTTTAAGAGTGGAAAGGGGTCCCAAGACCACAAACTTTGAGAACTGCTACTCTAGAGCAAAGTGATCATATGCATGTAAAGCCTTGAAAATAGAGCGACCCTTTAAACCAGGTTTTCCTCTGAATAATTTGTCCTAAGAAAATAATCAGAGATGTATCTCAAGATATTTTTATAAGTATATTTACTACTGTATTAGTTAAGAGAGCAAAATGTAAAAACAACTTAAATGTCTGTAAATAGGAGATTGGTTAAATAAATTACATCAATGTAATATAGTACATATAGCTAATAAAAAATACTGCCACAGGGGCCAGCCCGGTGGTGCAGCAGTTAAGTGCTCACGTCCGCTTCGGCGGCCTGGGGTTCGCTGGTTCGGATCTCGGGTGTGGACATGGTACCGCTTGGCACGCCATGCTGTGGTAGGCATCCCACATATAAAGTAGAGGAAGATGAGCAGCGATGTTAGCTCAGGGCCAGTCTTCCTCAGCAAAAAGAGGAGGACTGGCAGCAGATGTTAGCTCAGGGCTAATCTTCCTCAAAAAAAAAAATACTGTTACAAAATAGCATTTATTGTAGTGAAAATGTTTACAATTTATTAAGTTAAAAATAGGATATAATGAAAGAAGAGTTTTTTCAACAAATGGTGCTGGATCAAATCAATATCCATATGCAAAAGAATGAATTTGGACCCCTACTCGGACCATGTAGAAAAATTAAATCAAAATGGATCAAAGACCTAAATCCAAATCATGAAGATTTACACTTTTTTTTTTTAAAGAGTTTTATAATGTAAGAGGTAGAACTATAAAACGCTTAGGAGAAAACATAAGTATAAATCTTGATGACCTTGGATTAAGCAATGGTTTCTTAGATATGACACTAAAAGCACAACAATCAAAGAAAAACAAAGATAAACTGGACTTCATCAAAATTAAAAACTTTTGTCCTTCAAAGGATACTATCAAGAAAGTCAGAGAAAACTCACAGAACGGGAGAAAATATTTGCAGTCATCTATCAGACAAGATTCTAGTATACAGAATATATAAAGAACACTTACAACTCAAAAATAAAAAGACAAATAACCCAATTTTTAAAATGGGCAAAGTATTTGAATAGACATTTCTCCAAGAAGACTTTCAAATGACTGATAAGCACAAGGAAAGATACTCAATGAAGGAAATGCAAATCATTAGCGAAATGCAAATCATTAGCGAAATGCAAATCAAAAGCATAATGAAGTACACCTTATGCCCGCTAGGATGACTACCAAAAAAAAAAAAACAAGGAAACTAACAAGCATTAGCAAGAAGGTAGAAAAATTGAAACTCTCATATACTGCTGGTGGGAATGTAAGATGGTGCAGCCGCTGTGGGAAACAATTTGGCAGCTCCTCAAGAAGTTAAACACAGAGTTACCATATGACCCAGCAATTTCACTCCTAGGTGTATACCCAAGAGAATTGAAAACATATGTCCACACAAAACTTGTACAGAAATGTTCACAACAGCATTACTCATAATAGCCAAAAAGTGGAAACAACCCAAATGTCTGTCAACTGATGAATGGATAAACAAAATGTGGTATAGTCATACAATGGAACCTATTCAGCCATAAAAAGGAATGAAGTTCTGTTACATGCTACAACATGGATGGACCTTGAAAACGTTATGCTACGTGAAAGAAGCCAGTCACAAAAGGTCATAGATTGTATAATTCTACTTACATGAAATGTCCAGAACAAGCAAATCCATTCAGTCAGAAAGTAGATTACTGGCTGCCCGGGCCCGAGGTAGACGGAGCAGGTGAGGAACGGGAGTGACTGGTAACGGGTGTGGGTTTCTTTTTGAGGTGATGAAAACATCTGGCATAAGATAGTGGCGATGATCACAACATTGTGAATATGCTAAAAACCACTGAACTGTACACTTTGGTGAATTTTATGGTTATGAATGATATCTCAGTTTAATAAAAAGAAAAATAGCATACAAATTAGTGTGGAGGGTATGGTCCCATTTTAAAAATAGTGTAAAAGGATATACTACTTTACTAGTAGAAATAATAGTAAATAATAGTAAATACTAATAATAGTAAAATAGTATACTACTTTAAAAGAGCAGTATATAGGGGCCGGCCCAGTGACACGGTGGTTAAGTGCGCACGTTTCGCTTCAGCAGCCCGGGGTTCGCCAATTTGGATCCCGGGTGTGGACATGGCACCAATGGGCAAGCCATACTGTGGTAGCCGTCCCACATATAAAGTAGAGGAAGGTGGGCACGGATGTTAGCTCAGGGCCAGTCTTCCTCAGCAAAAAGAGGAGGATTGGCAGCAGTTAGCTCGGCTAATCTTCCTAAAAAAAAATTTAAAAGAAAAGAGAGAGTAGTATATAAAACAAGGAGTAGAAGATACTAGTAGCAATATGCATTTTCATACATATTACATACTAATATATGTTCTATAAAAATATGTATCACTGTCGTAATTGAAACATTGGGCAATAAAAGTTATTAAAGACAGGGGTTGGCCCCGTGGCCGAGGGGTTAAGTTCGCGCGCTCCGCTGCAGGCGGGCCAGTGTTTTGTTGGTTCGAATCCATGGCACTGCTCATCAAACCAGCTGAGGCAGTGTCCCACATGCCACAACTAGAAGGACCCACAACGAAGAATATACAACTATGTACTGGGGGGCTTTGGGGAGAAAAAAGGAAAAAATAAAATCTAAAAAAAAAAGTTATTAAAGACAAAATAAAGCAATGTGCATACTATCCGTTCATTTAGACTCTCCCAGGGGCAGTTTTTCTGGCCTTGTGAGACAATGCAGAATAGTGGTTACAAAGCAGCTTGGGAGCCACGTCACCTGTGTTCAAATACTGGCTCTGCCACTGGCTAGCTCTGTAACCTTGGACAAGTGACCTCACTGCTTTGTGCCTCAGTTTTCTCACCTGTAAAATGACATCAAAATAATATCTACCTCATAGGGCCCAGTGGAGTCAATGAGTTAATTCACTTAAAGTGCTTGGAACAGTGCTTTGCACATGGTAAGCATTTGACAAACATTAGCCCATCCTGGAGATGTTGCTTGCAGCGGCTCAGGTTCCAGGCTGCGGAATGACCACATCTGACCTCAGGAAGGTCCTGTCAGGAGCCGGTGGGGGAGGGTTCTCTTAAGGGCCCTCTGAGCAAGCCCAGAAAATGCTTTTTGAAGTTGGTAAACTAACAGATGGAGGCACAGGTTTTAATCCACATGGAGGCAGGTTTAAGAAAGTGCGTCTGTCTTCTCAGTGTGGTTGAACTGCTCAGGGAATAACTGATCTGGTGCCTTCCACCCCGCGAGTGACTAACTGGGTGATGTGTTTGCTGTCACTGAAGTACAGCTGCCTCAGCTCCTTACCAAGGTGCACTCAGCCTGGTGGCAAACGTCTGGAGTCCTCATCCACCACTGGGAGCAGAGGGAGGCAAGCCCTCTCCCTACTTGAGTGGACTCGGGTCCAGCGGGCACTCAGGGGAGCCAGTGCCCTCTCACAGAGCCCTTGCTGCTAGGGCATGAGAGCAGGAGAAGGAGGGGAAGGGGGCTTGGGTCCTCTTAGGGGCTAACTCCGCCTCTGTGTCGCCTTCTCTGGCATGCCGCTCTTTGCCTTCCCCTGTACTGTCCTCTCTTCCTCCCCGTGAAGTCTGAAGGTGACAGCACCTTCAGGGATGTTCAGAGCAAATCTCTCACGTGGTTCCTTCCTTTCTGCTTCCTCCTCCATCAAGCCCTCATGAATACTTACCCCAAATGCCAAGCTGGGGCTTGGTGCTGCCAGTTTTTTGTTAACTTCCGTTTTTCTCTCTTAGAGTATTTACGGAAGTCCTGTGTGTCAGAATTCAGCCCTGTGGCAGAAGGCAGAAGCAGGGATGCGTGCCCACAAAGGCAGCATTAATTCCCAAGGCAGCCCGAGAATTGTGGATATTATCTTGTCCAGTCTTCTCAGATGGAGGACTAAGACAAAAGGGGGAGGAGCTTGTCCAAGAGCACCCAGGGAGTTGATGCCAGAGCCAGGACTCGAACTCAGGTCTCCTGATCCTCAGCAGGTTGTAATACTCCTTGCAGAATGTTGATGCTCATGAGCAGAAGCCCCAGTTAGGAGCCTCAGAACCCCATGCAGGTAACGAGGAAGAAAGCCAGAGTCAGAATTAGGAGGAAATAATTTTTTCCCAAAGGCAAGGATGCCCAAATGGAATGACTCTGGGCAACTGCGAGTCATTCTACGTGGGAGGCTGAAGGCAGAGACAAGAGACTGGCAGGCCTTGCACTGGTGAGGCTGGTGGGAACAGATCCTTAAGGGTCTACAAGCTATGCTGAGAAGTTTGGATTTTCTTTTGTAGACCATGGGTGGAGGTGGGACTTGATGGCCTTTAAGCAAGGGAATGATATGGTCAGATTGGAATTTTAGGAAGGCCCCTCAGGTGGCCAGGCCAGGCAAGGTAGCTAGAGAACTTGGCAGTGGAAGGCTTCTCCGGTGGTGATGGCCTATTTATATGTCTGGCTGGGTGCTGGTCCCATTGGCAGGAGGTGACAGGCCCAGCAATGCTGGACGGTATGTGGTTCACTACTTGGGATAGCCAAGAGTAGCAGGGGTTGAGGTGGGTTCAACTCATAAACCTCAAGCTCTTGGCAAACACTGCTTCCTTTCCAGGTGACAGAGGGTAAGTAGTGGCTCCAGGGGTGACCCAAGAGTGGTGATTCATTGCCCAAACTGCTGGCTGGGGTGGGGCACGTGGTAGTGGTGTACGTGTGTGCATGTTGAGTGCAGCAAGGGAGGGGACTGCGGACTTAGGGGAGACCAGCCTTCTAAACATGTGGGACAACTCCTGCGGCTATGACACAACAGGTGCTTGTCAACCTGTTCAGTCTCCTCCCAACTGTGGCACTGGCTGTGGCCTAACAGCTGGTGGTAGGAATGGGGCTGTGACAAGAAACACAGCAACTGCAGAGGGGGCTCATCGATTTCCAGTCCTCAATTCAGAAGAGGACAGGACATGCTCAAGCTGCCCCCAAGAGAAAGAGGAGGAGTCCAGAAATGCAAGTCCCCATAGGAAAGGGAACAAAGTGAATTAAATTCTAATAGTCAAACCGGCTTTGGGGCTGGCCTGGTGGTGCAGTGGTTAAGTTTGCACATTCTGCTTTGGAGGCCCGGGATTTGCTGGTTCGGATCCTGGGTGCAGACCTACACACTAATTATCAAGTCATGCTGTGACAGGCGTCCCACATGTAAAATAGAGGAAGATGGGCACGGATGTTAGCTCTGGGCCAACCTTCCTCAGCAAAAAACAGAAGAGGATTGGCAGCAGATGTTAGCTCAGGGCTAATCTTCCTCAAGAAAAAAAAACACAACAACGGGCTTTGCACTTGATATTCACTGTTCCAGGACCCCCTTCTATCCACAGTGCTTTCTTACCTGTAGCTTTTATTTTCAGCTTTCTATCAGCTCCTTATTATCTGCCTTTAGTGAAGTTCCTTTCAAAAACAAAAAACCAAAAAAACCTTTGCCCCAATTCTCCCCCTTCAAATTATTGTTCCATTTCTTTCCCACTTTGCACTACCAAGCATTTGAGCAATCTACACTCCTGTCTCCCCTTTCACCTCCCAGTCCTTCCTCTCCTGCCGTCACCTGGCTTCCCCCCATCACTCCCCTGAAACCCTGCTCCCCAAGGATACCCATGACGCTGAAATTGTCTTCCCCAGTATCCCCTTGAAGTGGTCTCTAAAATGACTGGGGGTGGGGGGTGGTATGTGGCCCGTGGCCAAGTGGTTAAGTTCGAGCCCTCTGCTTTGGTGGCCCAGGGTTTCGCTGGTTCGCATCCTGGGCATGGACCTAGCACTGCTCATCAAGCCATGCTGAGGTGGCGTCCCACATGCCACAACTAGAAGGACCCACAGCTAAAATATACAGCTATGTACCGGGGGGCCTTGGGGAGAAGAAGGCTCCCTGGTACATAGCTGTATATATTTTTTCAGTTGTGGATCCTTCCAGTTGATGAGCAGTGCCACGTCAGCATCCAGGATCCTAACCAACAAAACCCCGGGCTGCCGAAGCAGAGCTTGAGAACTCCACCACTCGGCCACGGGGCCGGCCCCAAAATAAAATCTTTAAAAAAAAAGAAAAAAAAAGAAAATGATGGGGGGAAGGGGTAAAAAAAAAAACTATTAGAAATTAAATTTCAGTTTTTTAAATCTAATTGTTAACATTTAAGGTTTTTTGTTTACAAATATATATAATATTTAGAATTATGCTTATATATAGTTTATAAATAAGCATGACTAGTATACATATATGCAATTTATAAATAAATAAATATGTAATAAGAGTATATGCCAAAGACTTTTTACTTTGAGAAAATGCTTGGAGGCCACTGGTTTTCAGGATGAAGCTCGAACCCTTCATTACGGCATTCAAGGCTGTTTATAATTTAGCCTCAAATGATTCTGTGGTTTCCTCCACCTCCCCCTCCCTCCCTTTACCATGCACAGGCTCTAAGTACAATGAGCGACTACACCTCTTTCAGTCGTACCAAAACATCGTTTTAGTTCAAACTGTTTTGCGCATAGTAGGTCTTCAGCCAAATCTGTTAAACCTCTCTGTAGCATTATTGTCACTCCATCAGCCTTGAAACTTTCCTCTTCGATTCCTCTCTAAGGCACTATCCCCGGTTTTTCTCCTGCTGCTTGGCCTATACCTTCTTCATTGGCTGCTTCTTCCATATTCACTCTACAAATACTTTACTGAGCCCCTGCTGTACGTCAGGTATGGTGACAGGCACTGGAGTTACAGTGGTGAACAGTTAGACTAGGTCCCTTACCAAAGCTCAGTCTCTAGCCCTTTCCTCCTGTTCACCTGTCTCCCTGTTGCTCAGACTTCCTTGAGAGTTTGTCTCCTGCTTCTAGCTACTGGCTGTATATTTCTACCTGCACAAACTCCCATCACCATGTCTGAATTCATTGCTCCAAGTCCTTATGTCTCTCTCTCTGGTCTCCACACCCGGTTTCAATCTCTTTTGCATTGGTCCCTTTCTATATGGATTCCTATTGATACCATTTCCCAACCTATATTAGAATCTGCTTCTTACTTGAGGTCTTCTTTTTTTTTTTTTGGTGAGGAAGATGGTTGCTGAGCTATCTGTGTCAACCTTCCTCTGTTTTGTAAATGGGATGCCACCACAGCATGGCTTAATGAGCAGCGTGTAGGTCTGTGCCTGGGATCCGAACCAGTGAACCCTGGGTCATGTGAACCACTACGCTACTGGGCCGGTTCCTTTGAGGTAGTTTTCTAATTGCTGTTCCTGCCTTTAGTCTCTCCAAGTTGCCATTTATCCTGTGCCTTGCTGCCTAAATCATTATTTTACAAATAATTGCCAACTTTGCCTTTTAAGGGGAGGGGAGGGGAAGAGGAGGGGGTTGAGAAAAATTGGAGGCCTACTTTTCATAGGGCATGGGAACCACCTCGCCCAGCGAGTTTCAGGGACTCCTCACAAACCATGTGGATTGGTGTTTGAGGGTCCAACCTAATTATCCACTCTTGCCCTACTCTGCCAGCCTGACTTGTGCTCATTTCCAAAAGACAGTGAACCCATTTCTGGGTCTTGACTAGGGCCTCCTGTATCTGTCCTGGCGCCAGTCCAACTGTCTTCTCTCAGCTTATCATTTAATACACATTGCTTTGTTCCCTACCTTTCAATGTCTGTCTTCTCTGCCCGAAGATATTGTGGGCAGAAGCGGGCCTTTGGCTGTTTGCAATCTAAAGCATACTGAAGCGTACTGCGTTGTAAGCACTTGTTCTGCTTTACATGTATGCTTTCATTTGTCTTCAAGCCCAGGAGACGTGCACTTTTAACACCTCCATTTTCACAGAGTTTAAATAATTTGCCCAAGCCCAGAAGTGGTAGAATTCAAATTTGAACTCAGGTTTAATTCCAGAATTTGGGCTCGTTTCAGTGACTGCCTGCCTGATCCCACAGTGGGTGTAAAGCGCATGGTAGACCCCAACCTTACCTCCAGGGACGCTGGGAACCAGGTCTGTACCTCAGAAAAAAGCAGATGCCCTGTAGAAAGGAAGCCTCAACACGTAATCGATCACGGAGAAAATTCTCCTACAGAAATTTCTCTGCTCTTAGTGATCTCCTACAGTACCTGGGGTTTGAACTACACACTTCAGCACCCAATCATCTATTGTCTTGTTTTTTCTAGTGTGTCTGCCTAAATGCAGAGAATTTCCCTCCTCTCATCAAGTCCAGCCTAGCCTCGCTAGCTGATGTGGACAAGAGACTGTTAGGCCTTCACAGCAGGATCTTCCTAATCCACTGGTGAAGACAATCAGTGGCACTCAAATCTAAGAACTTTTTGGAGTGTTTAACAATGCAGTCTTCCGATTATATTCGGGGTGGGACGCAGGAATTTGTATTTTTAACACCGAGGTCATTGCTAAGCCATAGTCAATAGATCAGTCTACATTCCTGCCTGTGAGGACCGCCCCATATAGGCAGGATTATTTCCTGGTATAATGATTTCTCTAAACATTGCACACAGCTGAAGAATTAGAAGCTGGGCCTCCTTTGTTTCTGGATACACCACTTGGCAGGTGTAATAACATCCTCTGACAGGCTGCTTGCCACAGGTGCATGCTTAACACGTGCACCCCGCTGGTACCATCCCCCACCCAGTCCTGCTGCCCAACCAAAGACCCCCCATCCCTACCACCACCCTGCAGCAGTTGCCCTCTTCCAAGCCCTCAAACCCACCCTTACCCCTTTCCCTTCCCCCACCATCAGCCCCTCCCTTCACCCCCAGCCCAGCCCTTTCCTCCCCCCTTGTCTCTGGGTCCCCCCAGGCTCCTCCCACCTCAGAACAATTTTTTTGTTCCTGGCTAAGAGTTTCCCATGTGAGATTGGGGGTTGGGGGGATAGTCAGACGGGAGGACACATGGCCATTCCTCAGAGCTCCCACCGAATGGGCATACTTCTTCCACCCGAGAAAACCCTTATGTTTTCTACCAGAGAAACGGGCAGAGGCCTCTCTCTGGAACTTGGCTGGAGGGATGTCACCTCTGTGGGAGAGGCCCCGTCTGCAAGCAACCCAGAGCAGGCCCAGCCTACCGGGTTCCTTTGTTGGGACAGAGGGAATGGAATCTCACCAGTAAGGTGAAAAGGGCTGGAGAGAATACCAAGGACGCATCCACCCTTCTCCGTACGGATGCCTAACACTAAAAGGGGAAGGAAAAAAAAGCACCAACAAAGAGTTTAAGATAGTAGTTCCCAGCTTTTTCAAATATGAAGCATTGTTTAACCAATCCATTTTTTAATTTTTTAAATTCCTGACATTACAGAACTAAACTGAAATTTATTAACATTCCACTCTTACATTTCTTATCGACAAACAGAAATAAAATTCATGAGCCAAAAAACCCAAAACAAAACTAAAAACAGGGAAAAGCTTATAAAACTAAATATGGATCCCAGCATTAACAGCTGAACAGAGAATGTGATTTTTTAAATTCTTAGCGGATGATAAAGTTGTGTAGAAACTGAACACTTACAAATTATTTAAAACCTGGAATCACTGACCAGAAATTACACAGTTGGATCATGGGAAAACAGCAGAAAGGCGTTATGAGTGAACCTACACTGTTCTAGCTGCACCCCATGCCCTTCTCAGAAGAAAGCCTGGCATTGATTAGATATTGGGCCAGACTAATACTGGCAGCAGAGCCAGTGATAGTAACCTGCCTACCAGAAGAGCCTTCCACTGGATTGGCAATTTTGATCTGGGCCCCGGACATCTGGCGGATCTCATTAATGTTGGCGCCTTGGCGCCCGATTATGCAGCCAATTAAGTTATTTGGAATGGTGAGTTCATGGGTGGTTTGAGTAGATGCATCCAAACTTGCCCAATAGCCTTTCACCTCTGGAGAGCTGGAGTCAATTCCGGCGAATCCGGTCCCGCCGTGCATCATGGCAAAGTGAGACTGTTGTCTTGCCACCTGGTTCAGCTTGGCCAGATCGAGCGGAGAAATGGTGTGTTGTCCTTGAATCGAGTAGGCATCTAGAGGTGGTCCCTCCAGGTCATGGGTGGCGTGGGGGTAGCCCGCAGCGTCGCTGCACCGATCTTGGCCGCCCGCGCAGATGACTGGAGAGCTGGCCGGCATGGGCTGGTACGGAATGGTCATGACTCTCCCTTGCGGAGACTGGGAGAGCGTCTCCAGCATGACCAGGCAGATCTGCTTGACACACTCGGTGACAGACTGCGGCACGCCAGCAATGGTGATGGCCCGCTCGGTGGAGTTGGGCAGCATATCCCCCGCCACCTGGACCTGGGCCCCCGTACTCTCGCGGATCTCTTTGATCTTACACCCGCCTTTCCCAATCAGGGAGCCGCACTGGGTGGCCGGCACCACGAGCCTCAGGGTGACCGGGGGCCTGCTGGCCGCCGTGCTGTTGGTCATGGAGCTGTTGATATCTTCTTCCAGCTTGTCGATGATCATAGCGAAGGCCTTAAAGATGGCATTGGTGGGGCCGGTCAGAGTGATGATTCTCTCCGGGCAATTCCCCTCCGAGATGTTGATCCGCGCGCCACTCTCCTCGCGGATCCTCTTAACCGACTCCCCTTTCTTCCCAATGATGCTTCCTACTTCCTTTCCGTGCATAAGCAGCCGAATGGTGAGAGTCACATTTAGTCCACTTTCAGTCACACCGGCATCCATGGCGAGCGGCGGGCGGCGTTCGGGGGAGTTGGGCTCGTTACGTGGTCAAGTCTTTGGTGGCTGGCGGGGGGGAGGGGAGATGTAGGCCCAAAACTGCCGGCGCGAGGCGAGCGAGGGCCGCGGGAGCGAGCGGGCGCGGGCGGGAGGCCGCGGCGTCGTCGCAGGGGCGGGCGGCGGCGGCGGAGGGGGCGAGCGGGGCCGGGAGCGGCGGGCGGGCGGGTGGGCGAGGGCGCGGCGGTGGCGACTCCGGCGGCAGCCTCGGCGGTCTGGGCGGGGCGGGAAGCCCGCTTTCAACCCCGCGTACCCTCTGACCCCGGAAGTGCTTGCTGCGCAGGACCCCTTGAAAAAAATGAGGACCCGTCTTTTTTAGGTCACAAGATTGCGCCAACTCCCACACGGTAGTTTTTAAAAAACCCTTTTAACAGCCTAGAGTTGAAAATAAAGCCCCGATGGACAAAAGCTGTGAGCCCGGCAACGTTTTAAAAGGAACCTGTATTTTATTAACCCTAGCGACCCCGGCAAGTGTTTGGAAACGTTAGTGTTCTGAATTGCGGCGACACATTATTCTCCATCTCTATAGAAGGGATTTCGACAGGGAGCGACGCGGGCAGCCCCGGCGGTAACTGCAGGCGGCAGCTGGGACGCCGCGGTTTTAAAACGTGCGCGTGAGGCGGCCAGAGCGCAGGCGCGAGGGTGTGGGGAGGCGGGCGGGGCAGCCGCGGACTTCCGGGGGGGAAGGGCGGCGAGGCGAGGCCTGCGGGGCGGGCGCGCGCGCTGACGGGCACGTGGGGCCCTTTCGTCCCCGGCGTCCGGGCGCCCCGCACCAACCCCCACCCCTGCCCAGACCCCGCGGTGGCGTCCGGTGAAGAGAAAGACCGAAACCCAGCCCCCCGCCGGGGTCCGAGTCGGGGCTCTGTTCATGGTTTCTGGGAAGTGCTAGAAACACGGCCCTAAAAAGAATGGCGTCCATTTACATAATGCTTTGTTTGCATTTTCCAAGTTTCTTTCGCTTAAACCCGCAGAAACCCCACCTCCTGCCCTAGTGTCGTTTTAGTCCTGGCAGCCGCGTCAGACATTTAAGACAATGGTGTGCTTCTTGGGGCCGAATTTATTCAGGGGGTGCCGACCCGTGCGTTGGGGCGTCCCTGCAGTCCAGGCCCCGCTGCCGCCTTTCGGCCCTTGCCCCTCGGTGCAGCCGCCGCGCCCTGCGCGCTCCGGGGGCGGCCCCCGCGGGCCGCCATCTTGGAAGGCCTTTCCTGCGGGTGTCGCTGCCTCACGTTCCTCTCGTCAAAGAAAGGGCGCTCTGGACGCTGCCGTACCCGTTCCTTTCTGCCCCTTCCCCTCTCCTCCACCTAAGCCAGGCAGAAAAGGCCGTGTGCGCCCCGTACTGCAGGGTCCCGCAGGGATAGCGGCTAACGTGGCGGCCCCTCCGCCCCCTCCCTTCCCCACGGCGGTGGCCGCCATTTTTCCTGAACACAAAATGGCGACACGTGGCCTGGATTCGTCGCCAACGAGAAATTGGGGTCGGCCCGAAAGCTCTAGAAGGCGACCCCCACCCCGTGCCCGTGGGCCGGGGCCTTTCCGTGCGCGGCGAGTGCGCCGACCGCTTTGGGATAAAGCCCCGCAGGCTGGTCCAGACCTCGGTGGGCGAATTTTAATGCATTTCCTCCATTAATTGAAACGGGAATGCGGATAACCGTAAAGTGTAGGAAGAATACTGAGTCTCGCGCGTTTTAAATTTAATGATGGATAATAGGGGGCAGTAGCAGTGGGTGATTTGGGCCCCCAGTACTGAAGCACTTCGGAATCACTGCTTTAAGGAATGAGATGGCAAATTTCTGCTTTCCTAGACTTCTGGCATAGGCTGTTGTGCTGGAGAGACCAAGAAATTGTCTTATAAAATTTATTAAAAAAAAAACAATTCCCATGAAGCGACGTAAGATACCTATGACTTTTTTCACGGACCAGCTGGTCGGTGAACTTAAGTTTATCACAATTGGTGATCACTTGGTCTAGAAGGAATATCTCTTGTGTATTTACCAGCATCAGATCCTGTGCTAGCCATTTTGCCGAATACTATTTAAATTTTACAGTGATGCTCTGAGGTAGGTGTCGTTATCTCTCTCTCTTTTCTTTTTTTAACAGACGAATTCACTTAGGCCCAGAGAGATGAAGTGACTAATTCAAGGTCACACAGTGTCCAGGATGGAATCCAGACCTTCCGATATCCTTATTGGTGAGCGCGTTTCCAAATTTTTCTGTAAGTCAGGGTTTTAGAATTTAAATGCTATTTGGAAGTTTTGGCGAGCTTGTCATTTAAAGATGGATTACCCCGGTAATCTTTTGGTGCTCAGTCACCCCGTTTTTGTCCGTATCTGTTTGGGGATTCCCAGTTTTCCCTGGTGTGAGCTATACCTGTAAGGGGCTCCACTGCTATTTTTTATGAGGTGTCTGGGTGAGGACAGGGAGAGGGAAGTGACTCATCGATGCCCAAAGGCTGGAGTATCTGTCAGTCCCGCCTTGTCTGTGGCGCGGTGGAGTCCACCTGGCTCTGCGGAAGCGAACAGTAGCCCTGTGTGACTCACTCGCTTCCTTCAGGGACCTATCCGCATGGCTTCCGCCTTCCCCACCCCAAAGCCCCGACCAGGTAACAATAAATAATTTTACTGTGGCGCCAAGCCTCATTTCTCTGCAAACATTGACAGAGCATGACAGAGTGTTAGATAAATCGTAGTCTGTGGACTCTTCAGTTCAAGGTAACAACTTGTGGGCCAAGCAACAGATAGGAACCTAAACAGCGCTTGACTTGTGTCAGGGTTAGAGATGGAGGGAAGGGCTTTTTGCTTCCTTTAACTGACATTAATATGGTATATCACACTTTCCAGAGTGCTTTCACGTTACCTTGTATAATCCTACAAACGATTTCAGTAGGTAGGTCCATAACAGCAGCAATGACAGTAATAGCACTAAGTGCTTACTATATGCCAGGCACTGTTTGAAGCTTTATTCTATGCATTAATTCAGTGCCTCTCAGGTTTTGAAAAGCAAACCATCATAAGAGATCAATTTTAAATAATAGCTGAGACATACATACACACACGTTTATAACAGATATGAGAGTTTTGCAAAACATTTCTTATCCTTACTACATGCAATGTATTCTGGTAATTTCAATTCTCTCCTTCACATAAAAAAGGTCATATCAAAGCTAAAGTGATGAAAAACTCGTTAGGTTGTGACCAACATGATTAATGTTCGCATTTAATCCTCATAAAATCTCCTGAGATAGGGGTGATGTCATTTCCATTTTATAGAGGTACAGAGAGGTAAAGGACTTTGTGCAAGATCACACAGCTGTTGAGTGGTAGAGCGAGGATTTGAATCTAGGCAGTCTGAGTCCAGAGCCTGTATACCTAACCACTAAGCTACACGTGATCTCTTTAGAGGGCTTTGTCTTGTAGGGTGACAGAGTTGATTAGGAAATGAAAAATAGTCAAAAACTCAGGACACAGCAAAAGGACTAAATTACATATAATCAAGAATTATCCTGGGCCGGCCCCATGGCCGAGTGGTTAAGTTCCTGCACTCCATTTTGGTGGCCCAGGGTTTCGCCCGTTTGGATCCTGGGTGCTGGGTGTGGACATGGCACCGCTCATCAGGCCATGCTGAGGCAGTGTCCCACATGCCACAACTAGAGGGACCCACAACTAAAAAGATACAACTATGTACTGGGGGGATTTGGGGAGAAAGAGCTGGGGGGAAAAAAAAGATTGGCAACAGTTGTTAGTTCAGGTGTCAATCTTTACAAAAAAAATAAAAAAGAAAAAAAGAAAAGAATTATCCTGATTCCAAGCATTGTGGTCCTCTAGTTCTGCCACCTATTTATTTTCCCTAAAGAAAGACTTATCTATTGGGTCTTTCTTCCTAACACTGCCTATTTTAAGCCTTTTCTGCCTGAAATATTGCCATCATTTTTCCTTATCTGAGTACTTCCAGGGCTCTGCTCCCAGTCCCGGTGCTCAGCCTCCTCCCTTAGGTAGCTCACATTTAGCTGTTGATTAAATTGTAATGTGTCTTGGTGTTGATTATGTATTGTACAGGCCACAGGTGCCCTGACTGACCCTGAGATCTGGCAGAGAGGGTGCTCGACTTGGGCGTCTGTGACTCTGGCCCCTAGTTCCATCTCTGCCACTGACTAGCTTTGAGACTTCTACAACCCACTTCATTTATGTGGGCCTCAGTTTTCCTGTCTGTAAACCTAGAGATTAAATGATCTCTAAGGCTGCTTCTAATTCTGTCCAGGGAGTAATGAAACTTGGTGATCTTGGTTATTTATCCCTGAGGGGGAGGGTTATATAAATATTTTACTCACTTATAGTAAGCTTTCCACTCCCTTCCTCAGGCCTGCACTATCTTCTGGATACCGAGTGAATGCCACACCGCCCGTTTTACAGATGAAGCCACTGAGATATGGAGCAACTGACCAAATAGTCTCCGCCCTCCCCCTGGAGCCCCACGCATGACTCTTCTCCTCCCACTCAGTGACTGCAAGTTGGCGAAAGGGGTAAATGAGGCTGGGAAGGTGAGTCAGGCTTAGACTTTGGAAACTGAACCACAGGACTTAACTCCATTCAGAGGAAGGGTTTTCGCTCCTCTTACCTCACATTGGCATATTATAGAAAACTTTTCAAAGTGATTTCACATTATTTATTTAAGCATCACAGACAAGTTTGCCAAAAGGTATTATTATGCCCATTTTATGGAAGAGTCCTCTTTAGATCACAGTAGTGAAGTGACTTGCCCAAGGTTACACAGCTCATTAGGACCTGAGCTGGGCCTCTTGATTCCCAGCTGTGGATTGTTCCTTTCCTTGGCTTCTGATGCTTGTGACACTGACTGACACATGGAATAACTTTATCTTAAACTCAAAAAGCTTCCATCCAGTTTGTATTTTTCTGTCCCAGAACTTCTGTTCCACTTATGTTAGGTTCCTGACTCTCTTGGTTTAAGAGAATCTCTTCCCTCTTGTTCTCTAATGTTAACGTTTATGGGTTTGAGAAGTAGTGGGAACGATTCCTCAATGAGATTCTAACTTCCCTGGGGGCAAGGACCACATTTTTTTGCTAACCTACCTGGCCCAGCCAGCATATTCCAGCTTTTTAAATTTGCCTTATCAATGTGGCAGCAATTTTTCCAAAACATGTGGTTTCCTTTTCTCTTCTGCCCTTCAGATAGAGCTTCCGTTTCTCTTTTTATTTAAAATTATAGTAGGGGTTGGCCCAGTGGTACAGCAGTTAAGTGCACACATTCTGCTTCAGCTGTCCAAGGTTTGCCAGTTCGGATCCTGGGTGTGGACCTACACACTGCTTGTCAAGCTATGCTGTGGCAGGCATCCCACATATAAAGTAGAGGAAGATGGGCACAGATGTTAGCTCAGGGCCAGTCTTCCTCAGTGAAAAGAGGAAGATTGGCAGCAGATGTTAGCTCAGGGCTGATCTTCCTCAAAAAAGGAGAAAGATTTTAGTAAATTGAGAGGGCCTTTTTCGTGTTGCTTTGCAGGATACTACAGAGTGCAGCCTAGAAGCATGGCTTACCCACTTTGTGTGGAGTACATTTGACCTCTTGTGCTTGTGACCCTGTACTGCTGTTATGGGGTCACTGCTTGGTTTCCTTAGAAACTTAAGAAATATGTTGCTGTGCCTTTCAGAAGTGACTGGCAGATACAGCAACATCCTTGGCCTGAATTCTCCCAGTTGGGCAAAGTGATTCCCCTGGATTCCCCAGGGTCACTCTGACTGAAATGAGGCATGGAGAAGGGAGTGCAGAGAAAAGTTAAAGGGAAAATGAGAACAGAATGCAGATGCAAAGTACAGAAAACTGAGGAAGCAAAAAACGGTAAGAAAAGGAAAGAGAGAAAAGCATAGTGGGGTGAGAAGAGGAGAATACAGGATCAGTGGAAGGAAGGTGAAGGGACTAGTCCAGAGGTCCGTTGGCCCTCTCTGTGGTGTCAGAAGCATAGGCTGCTGTCTTGCGCCGAGGATGAGCAGCTGATAGGATAACTTCTCCTGAGCTGGTCTTGAGCAGCACATCTGTCTTTTTGTCCCCTATTTCCAATATCAGGTAGGAGAAATTTCTTTGTTTCTACAATCAGCTGGGGATGTGATTAGATGCCAATAATTTTAATATTAGCCTCAGTTCAACTGGTTTATCAAGGAAAATGTGCTACAAAAATTACATAAGGAATACTAGGTCAAAAGTCATCTTATTCATTTACTCAGCAAATATTTTTTGTTTGCTTTATATGTCCCAGACACTAAGGATAGAAAAATGAATGAGATCCTGTCCTTGCCCTCAAGATGTTTATGATCTCGAAACGGAGACAGACAAATAAACAGATTCACAGTGCAGTGTGTTAAAGTGTAAGGATATGAGTAAGCAGAGGGTGCTGTGAGCTCAGAGGAGGGCCCTTGGTTCAGTTATGGAGAGAATTCGGGAAGGCTGCCTAGAGACGCTGACATTCAGGCTGAGTCCCAAGTCAGCAAATTGCAAAGTGGAGGGCAGGGAATGGTATTCCAGGCAGAAGGAGCAAAGGCCCAAAGGCAGAGAGCACAGTCCATTCGAAAGTTGTAGCCATTTCAGGAAGGTGTGAAGGATGTTGGCATGATACAGTTTTTGGTGATTATTCTTCTACTGCTTCAGAAGTGTAGATCATTGAGACTGGACTGTGCTTGCTAGAGCACAGAAAGTTAAAATCCTTATTTTGTAGCAGAATTCTCTTTTAAGATGAAGATAACAGAAATTTCACTTCCTGTCTAGAGATTCTAAGGACAAAATGTAAAGAAAGCACAACCTTTGAATTAGCAAATAATTGTTAACCCTCTCTGTAGTAAAAGAAAGAAGGTGTAATGCACAGAAATCCCTTTCTCATCCAACTTTTGGATTTGATTGTGTCCTGCTTTGTTTTTCAAGGGGTGTGTGTGGAAATTAGTCTTTGTTTAGCTGGTTAGGATGTTTGAGTTAGGGAGGAGGGAAAGGAGTTCAAGAATAATTGCTGCTTTATGGCAGAACAAAAGAAATATATTTAAATAGCTCATTTCTCTGATTCTACCTACTGAGCACAAGCAAGACTTAGGGACTTTGTTTCAGAGAGACAGTTATTTCAACCAGACAAAGCATCTGTTCAGTGTTATTCACCCTGTAAAATCTGGTGTGTCCGCATTAAAAGCATTGATTTTTGTTTTTTGAGACACAGATATAGTTACATTAAACAGAAACCGTATGTGTATTCATTGGACAATACTGGGATTTTATCTGGATTAAAGGAAAAGAAATGATGTGTGTGGAGTAGGGAAGAACATGCTTAGAAAAGAGCACGTAGATTCAGTGGTCATTTCTCAGTCGTCTTTGTGACCTCTCAGCATTTGACTCTCCCTCCTTGCATGCTAGTTTCACTTGGCTCCCAGGATGTCGCTCCCTTGGTTCTCCTCCCACCTCAATGGCCCCTCCTTCTCAAAACCCTCCCCCGCTTTTTTTTTTTGGCTAATTTCTCGGTATCTCCTCTGCCTCCAAGATGAAGTACTCAGATCACTCCTTGGATCCCTTCTTTATCTACACTCAATTCCTAGGTGCTCTCTCTCAAGACTTTAAACACCATTTATACCCTCACAGTTCTCAAGTGTGAATTACTAGCTTGAGTGTCTTCCCCTGAACTCAAGACTTGTATGTCCAAATTCCTCTGGATACCTCTACTTGGGTATCTCATGGCTTCTTGAACTTAACGTATTAAAAAAATCAGCTCTGGAACTTTTCTTCTCAAATCTGCATCTCCAGCGATTCCTCCTCATCTCAGTTTCAGTTGTATTGAATGTATGGAGGACTCTCCCTTCACTCTGTTCTGTTTGTTTGTTTTTCGTTTTTTTTTTTTTTTTGAGGAAGTTTAGCCCTGAGCTAACATTTGCTGCCAATCCTCCTCTTTTTGCTGAGGAAGACTGGCTCTGAGCTAACATCTGCGCCCATCTTCCTCTACTTTTGTTTATATGTGGGACACTTGCCGCAGCATGGCTTGACAAGCGGTGCATAGGTCCACACCCGGAATCCACACTGGCGAACCCCAGGCCTCTGAGGCGGAATGTGCAAACTTAACCACTGTGCCACCAGGCCCTGACTCTGTTCTTTTTCTTACTCCACCAGCAGGTCCTGTGAGCTCTACCTTAAAATATATTCAGGATTTGAACTCTTCTCACCACCTCCCCTGCTACTATTGTAGTAGCCTAAATGGTCTTCCTTCTTTTGCTCTTGGTCCCCTGAGTCTAATCTTAACAGTGACCAGAGTAATCCTGTTAAGCGTATTTCAAAGCATGCCACACCTTTACTGAAAACTGTCCACTGGGTCCCACCCAGATTAAAAACCTAGTCCTTACAGTGGTCTACAGGGCCGCATAGGATCTTCTGCACCACCTTCTCTCAGCTACTCTGACCTCATCTTCTACCACTTTCCCTTTGTACTCTAGCCACACTGGTCTCCTTGCAGTTGCTGCAACATGCCAAGCCTTGGGATATTTGTAGTTGTTTTCTCTGCCTGGAACACTTCTTCCAGATATCAGTATGGCCTCCTCCCTTACCTCCTTCAGGTTTCTGCTCAGCTGTCACCTAATCTGTGAAGCATTCCTTGACCTTCCTATGGAAAGTAAAAGCCGTCTCCTGCCCTCGGTATTCCCTGTTCCCCTTCCCTGTCTTATTTTTCTCCACAGAACTTAGCACTGTTTGAAATACTACTTATTCATTCATTCATTATTCAGGTATTTATTTAGTGCTGCCTACTACAGGTCAGCACTGTTCTAGGGACTCTCTCTGCTATAGTTTGTTTATTATTTGTCACCCGCCACTAGAATGTAAATTTCATGATGGCTAGGACTCTGTTGTGCTCATTGCTATGTCCTCACCTCCTAGAACAGTGACTAGCACATGGGAATTGAATGAATAAGTTCACTTGATTTTTAAACAAAAATATATTGAATATATAGAGGATTGTTTACCTGATAATAAAGGAAAGATCTGTATGAATAAGACGTTGTTTATACCCTCAGGTTGCTCAGTCTAAAAAATGTTTATTTTGACCTAGACCGTGCTGTGCTCTCTAGCACAGTGATACATAGTTTTTGGAATTGAGGAGGTAAGGACTGGTGTGCAAAGGATGGATATCTTCAGAGACGAAGTCTTGCTTTGTTGGGCTTATCAATAATTTCTACTCTCTCTGGGAGGGAAGGATTGATGAAAGCTCACTGCATTACTGACTTTTTGGGTTACAGTTTCTGTTTGGTCTTGCCTCATTTAGAGCAAGAGTTTCTTAAAAATGCCATTGTCAGTCTTGGTTCTTCTTAGGTACCTTCTAGGAACCTTCTATCATAGCCACTTCCTTTCAGGGTAAGTTAAAGGAGTTAGCTATCTTTACCTTCTTCCTTATATGAAAGTTCTTTTCCAGAAACCCTGACCTCCACTTACTAGCTGTTTGATCTTGAACCTCTCTGAACCTCAGTTTCAGTACCTGCCAAAAGGAGATAAAGATAAATGACAGCAATCTGACTTCTTGTGAGGACTAAATGACTAAATAATATACTGGTTTTGAGAACAGGAGAGTGGAAGTGGGAAGGAGGTAGAGGACAGATAATTCTGTTTTTAGTAAATACTTTATATCTCTGCTTTATTTTGAAAAAATTTTTTTAGTAAGCATGTTTCTTTTCTGATGAGAGTAATGAAGATTTTATGTTTAAAAGCAAAGATTTTAATATATTGTTTTTATAGACTAGCAGGTTTATAGAAAATATTTCCTTGTCTCTCCACCCAGATACTTAACCCTGTATTACATGAGGGAAGTGAAATAATAGAACCCCACCCCCGCTGCCCAGTGAGCTGGTGTGTAGGTAGGAAAACAGCCATCCTCCAGGCGATACTGGAACTCAGGAGGTGGTAGTATTTGAGAGAAACTCAAAGGGATCAATGATGGTGATAATAACAACAGCAATAATAGTAATGGCTAACCTTGATGAATGAGGGACTATGGTAAGCACTTTCTGTGGATTGTCTTATTTTAACAACATAACAGCCATATAAGCCTGGAGTTGTGAGAAGTAGAGCAGTGTAGGAGTAAGGAGCATAGACTCTGGGGTCGAATCTCCTGCACTGACATCTCAGCTTTGCCATAGCTAGCCATGTGGCCTTGAATAAGAAAACTGTACCTCATTTTCCTCATCTGTAAAATGAGGGTAGTAATAGTACCTGCCTCATAAGGTTGTTGTGATAATTAAATGATATAAACTGTGTAAAGTGCTTAGCATAGGGCTTGGCACATAGAACGTACTCACCAAATGTCAGCTGTTATCATAATTAAAATAGTTTTTATCCTCATTTAACAGATGGGGAAACAAAGGCGTAGAGAGAGGTCAGGTAATTTGCCAAAGTGACACAGCAAATAAATGATGGAACAGGAGCTTGCACCCAGGCAGGCACACTCCAGAGCTCTTTTTCTTAACCATTACACTATACCACTTTCATGGCTTGAGGGGAAGAGACTGGACAAGAACTGCATTTTGTCAAAACTGAGATGAGCATAGATGTAAAGATCATGCTTGTGTTCAGACTTACCTAACCTTTATCTGTGACCTTTTTTTGGTGAGGAAGATTGGCCCTGAGCTAACATCTGTTGCCAATCTTCCTCTTTTTGCTTGAGGAATATTGTCCCTGAGCTAACATCTATGCCAGTAGCCCTCTATTTTGTATGTGAGATGGTGCCACAGCATGGCTTGGTGAGTGGTGTGTAGGTCTGTGCCCAGGATCTGAACTCCTGAACCCTAGGCCACCGAGGTGGAGTGTACAAACTTGATCACTACACCACTGGGCTGATCCCTTTATCTATGATCTTAAGCATCTTATCACCATAGCATATACTTGGTTATTCCCTGAGTTGTTTCTTCCCTAGATCCAAAGAAATAAATGAGTGATGGGTTAATTATGGTCTTCTCCTGCTGATTGATTGGATGTTCCCTGGCCAGGGCGAGAAAATGGAGCTAAATAAACACCTATGTCCTTCCCAGTGCTCTTTGGACCAGAAGTAGGAGCTTGTCTGGTCTCTCTTGTTATTGTGATTGGCTCTCTGCTTAATACAACTGGTAATGATGAGCAGCAGAGCAGTGTACATGCAAGCACTTTCTATGTGCCATGCATTTTACATGGATTATCTCATCTAATCCTTAAAATAGCCCTATAAGGTAGTTGCTCTTATCCCTGTTTTATAGAAACAAAGAGAGGTTAGGAAACTTGCTTAAAGTCGCACAGTAAGTGGTAGAACTGGGATTTGAATAAGCAGTCTGGCTCCAGAGTCTATGCTCTTAACCTCTACACTCTACTGCTTCTATTCCTCTCTTACCTGTCTGTGTAGACAGTATGGGCAGGTGGCTTAGTAGGGCCAGTCCTATTTTTCCCATCGGAAAAATGGGAAGATTTTGACTATTGGGCTAGGAATAAGGAGGCGTGTGATCTTGTCTTGACCCCGTCACCAATTTGCTGCATCCAGGACTTCACTTTTCTCAGCTTTATTGTCCTCATTCATTAAACAAAGGGGTCGCTCTAAATGGTCCCTTCTAACTCTCATGTTGTATGATTGATGATATGAAGTGAGGAGAGTAGCACCTGCTCATGTCCTTGATTTTGGAGCAGTGGTATTTGTGAGGTTTTAGGGAGCCTGCTTTGTGCAAGGGAAGATGCTAGATTTCAGGGCAGAGAAGCAGCCTCCTTCCTGAAGAAGGTAGATCTGGATTCTTTTTTGAGGTTGGTTGCCAAGGGAACCTCGCATTTGGCCAGCAATGACCAGGAATGCTTTGGTTGAGGGTTGGGTAGAGATAACTGAAACAAGCAGCACATTTCAGGTTTCACTGTCCCCCCCGCACCCCGACCACCTAGCTACCTTTCCTTTCCAAGATGCTAGTTTTATGTACTATGTTAAGCACTGTTTTAAGTACTTTACAAGGTATGGTATTTAATATTCCTAGTAATCTTATGAGATAGGTACTATTATTGTTCTAAATTTACAGATAATGAAAATGAGGCAAATAGTGTTAAATAATTTGTCCACATTTACTCAAGTGGAAAGTGGTATCAAACTCACTAAGTTGTACTGCCTGCTTGGAGCTTAAAAATAAGAAGCAGGGAGAGGACTCTTTAGTTATCTGTTAGTGGCTTTTGTTTGTTTCTTTGCTTGTTTTGTTTAGAATGATAGACTCTTGGAAAGGGCCTTTGAGGTAATACAATCAATCTCCTTGTCTCTAGTCTGCCATCCGGTTACAGGAATGCTTTCTGTCATCTGCCTGACAGATGATCGTCCAAGTTCGTTTTGAATACTTCCATTGCTGGGGAGCTCATCTCTTCTCCAGGAATCTCATTATGTTGTTGAATAGCTCTCATTGGTAGAAAATTATTTCTTGTTTTGAATTACAATCTGATTGAGGTGACTTCTCATCAGTTTTAGGCCTATCTCCTGGAACCATACAGGATAAATATAATCCATCTTCCACATTCCAATCTTATGAGCATTTGAAGACACTCTTCCTGTTTATAAGGCACATTTACAGTTTTCTCTTAGCATATAAGCTTGTTTTCAATTCAGGTTAGTCTGGCCAAATGCAGTCTCTATTTCTCAATACTTTGCAAGTGTAGCCTTGTAACAAATCTATGCTTCTCTTGTGATTAGTTAGGTACAAAGTATGGGATCTTCCCACATCCTTGGAGAATGAATGGATAGTGAGCTGAATCTATAAAGTTGTATATGAGTCTGGAAGGTTTGCAGTGTCCTACTCTTATAATATCAAGGATGTCAGGCTGCTGCCCTGTACACGCTGTCAGAGCTCACAAAATGGCTGGAAGTTTATCCGGGTACTTGATGAAACTGTATTTACTTCATCAGGCCACTAGGTGCTGAACAACTTGCAAACCCAGACTGCCAGGGACGGTTGTGTTCAGGACAGTTTCTGTTTGTACCCGGAAAGGCGATATCTGGTACCACCTTGTTAAAAGGTTTCTTCATAGAGAAGGAAAACATGTCTTGTGTACATTTTGTGTTTCCAAGCTTTGTTCCAATTTTAAATATTAAGTTGACTAGGATACTTGAGTGATTTTCTTAGAAAAAGGGCGTAGATGGTACTTTCAAGGTCCTTATAAGTCCAAATATACATACTTTTTTTACTTTCATTTATGAATGATGTCTTGGCTGCGTGTAAGATTCCTAAATAGTAGTCCTAGTCTCTACAGAGTCTGTGACAGCTTTCTACTGTCTTTAGTTTTTAGCGATAGCGATGAGAAGTCCAATGCCAATAGGATTCTTTTTTCTTTGTAAGTGATGACCTATTCTCTCTTTCTGGAAGTTTGTAAATTTTTTCTTCATTCTTAGCATTTCATAAGGATATGCTTAGCTCTGTGTCTTTTTAAAATATCTCTTCTTGCCACTTGATGAGCCTTTTAGACTTAAAAGCTTACGTCTTTCTCTCCTTCAGGGAAGTTTTTTTTTTTTTTGAGGAAGATTAGCTCTGAGCTAATATCTGCTGCCACTCCTCCTCTTTTTCCTGAGGAAGACTGGCCCTGAGCTAACATCCGTGCCCATCTTCCTCTACTTTATATGTGGGACGCCTGCCCCAGCGTGGCTTGCCAAGTGGTGCCATGTCCGCATCCAGGATCTGAACCAGCAAACCCCAGGCTGCCAAAGCGGAATGTGTGCACTTAACTAATGCACCACTGGGCCGGCCCCAGGGAAGTTTTATTGCTTTCCTTCTATATGTTTCTAACCTCTTTACAGATGAGGAAACTGAGCCCAGAAAGGTTGTGACTTTCCCAGGGTCACTCAGCTGGTTAAAAATGAACCTCAAGGGGCCAGCCCTGTGGCCGAGTGGTTAAGTTCGTGCGCTCTGCTGCAGGCAGCCCAGTGTTTCGTCAGTTCGAATCCTGGGCGCAGACATGGCACTGCTCATCAAGCCACGCTCAGGCGGCATCCCACATGCCACAACTAGAAGGACCCACAACTAAGAATATACAACTAGGTACCAGGGGGCTTTGGGGAGAAAAAGGAAAAAAAAAAATCTTAAAAAAAAAAAAATGAACCTCAAGCAAATAACCTCACTCCTTTGATGAGCTCGACTTTCACTGTATGGAATATTGTTCTAGAAAGAGGGCCGTCATGAACAACTTGGAAATTTTTTTAGTGAGACAGTAATTTTGCCAAGGGTTTGTAGGGAGATGAAGAAGGAAGAAGAGGTGATAAAATTCATTACAATTAAAAGCTGGCCCATTTGAAGGGCTGCAAAGTTCACAAGTCCCTTGTTATCCCAGTTATTGGAGCTACCCCAAAGCTCTAAAATTTCATAGAGCTAGGAAGTTGATTGAACATTTGAAGAGTTAGGTATTTAGGTATCAGGAGTTAGGTAAGCATGGTCATGCCCTGTTGTAAATATTGGCCAACGTGTAAATGATATCTGAAGGCTTGGTGACAGACATCATAAACTCTGTCTTATCAGCGGTCTGGTTTCTTTTTTGAGCTCCAGCCTGGGACCCTTTTCTGCTGGGAACCACTTATTCCTGGCTCTGCTGATCTTTGGATTTCCCCAGCCCTTCAGTCTCTTTCAGTTTTGAAATGAAACCTACCCCAGAGGGTGAGGTCAGGTACCGAGAGGACTTGGACAGCTCACACCAGCTTGTTTTCTTTCCGGAGCCGTCTGGTATGTGACCGAGTGAGGCGTGAGGCTCAGCACATTGTGATGTAGACTAATTGATGGTGAATCAGCTGTTGGGTAAGGCCTAGGCAGTGTCACTGCTTTGGGTAACCAGGAAAACATGTGGAACAAATATGTTGTCTTTCATCCTCAGAAAGTTGAAAGTTAAGAGCACGGTCACCAGAGGCCTGCCCTGATCTCTCTGCCTTTGATTTACTGAGGAAGGAAAGGCTTTATTTCAGGCTCTTTTCTCCTCATTTGAGGAACCTCCCTTCTTTTCAGGAAGAAGCCAAGTCCCTTGTCTCTTTCTGCTGCTCCAAACTCTAAACTTTTTACTGTGCCTCCAGGAATTGCTGCTTTGATGTGAAGTGACTCATCTAGGTATCCTTAGATACCACCCCCCACCCCCCCCCCGCCCTGCCCCCAACCCCATCACAGAATGCAGCTTCCTCTCTTCCCTTTGCTGTAAACCTGGTTTCCTCCATATTACAGCACTTCACTTGGAATCTTTATTAGTGGAACTGCCTCTTTCTTCAACTCACCCCATACTACTTCCCCCTGATTTTGCCCGACTGTCTCTCCGCCCCATCCCCCCACACTGCAGAGCTGCTTCCAGACCTTCAGATACCTTTCTGCCTTTGAGACTTCTGATGGCCAGCAAGGTCACCTGATCCCTGTCCTTGAAACTGGCATCGATACTCCTTCTCCCACGTTTGTTTAGGACTTTGGTGTGTCTCACCTCCCCTCCTGGGGCTCTGGTCCAGGCTAGGGAATTGGTGGCCAGGCTTGGCCTGGGGCCAAGGATTCAGGCTGGAGCATGGAATTAGGGGGCTTGGTGTTAACATCCCAGATGTGGGTAGATGGGAAGCTGAAAGATCTGAATATCAAGGCCACTGAGGGGCGGAAGGGACAGAGAAAATGTAGTCTTTGCGGTAAAGGGTGTCCTTTGTATTAAGCTGCTTCTGCCCGTTTTTTTCCTTAAATGAAGAATTACTTTTTTAGAACAGTTTTAGGTTCACAGCAAAATTGAGGAGAGATTTCCATTATTTTTTGGAAAATTGGTCTTTAATTTTACAGAGAAAATAGTAATATAACCAAAAAATGAGAACATTGTGGATAATGTTTTGACTACTTCTGCTCCCCCTCTCCCATTTTAATTATTTCTGTGTTCCCCAGGGGTAACCTGTTAGTGGTTTGGAATGTACCTTCCAGAATTTTTTCTGTATGTTTGCATACATATGTATGAACCTAGAAAAAATTTAAAGTGTTATTTTCGTGTTTTATTTATTTATTTACACGAAGAGGGGGTGTCACATTTTATATATCATTCTGATATTTTTTCTTTGAGTCAGTAATATGCCTTGACAATATGCCATGTTGGTACATAAAGGTACTTCTCCTTCTTTTTGGTTACTGTATAATATTTTGTAGCATAGACATACTGTATTTTATTTACCTCTTTTCCTGTTGAGGGACATTAGGGTATTTCCAGTTTTTTGTTGTTATAAGTGATTCTTATTTTGTTTTAAATGTCAGCATTCTGTTCCTAGGCCTTTTTTTATTTTCCTCATACTATCCCTAGGTGATCTCAACCTCTCTGACAGCTTCAGTCACCATCTACACCTGGATGATGCCCAAATCTCTCTCCAGACCAGAATATCCAATACTCACGTGGACAACTCCACTGGGATGTTTTGCAGACTTGGCAAAATGCAGCCTCCTGGGCTTCCTCACTGTTCCTCATCCATGTCCTGTCATGTGGTAAACAGCACCGCCACCCATGCAGTTGCTAGACCCAAAGCCTAGTCGTCGTAATCCTCCCTTCTCTCCCACAGCCCACACCAGCCAGTTGCCAGGACTGTCCTCCCCAGTGCTTCTTGAATCCAGTCGCTTTCTTTCCTCCTTCATTGCTACTGCTCTGTACCTTAGTTTCCTAATTTATAAAATATTTGTGAGAATTAAATGTTAATATATGTAAAATGCTTAGAACGATGGATCCGTACCTAGTAAGTGCTATGTGAGTGTTAGCTCTTGTTGTTATCTTCTTCATCTTAGTCTACATAATCTGCTCTCATGTCTGCTTCCAGTCTTGATTTCATCCTCCTGCACCTCCATTCCATTCTCCACACTGAAGCTAGAGTGATGTTTATAAAATGGAACAATGATCGTGATCTAACTCCGCTGCTTAAAAAATCTTTAGTGATCTTTCTGTTGGGCTTTTGCGCATAGTGTTACCCCCACCTAAGATGCTTTTTTCCTTCATCTTTGGCTGGTTCCTTTTTATTGAGATACCTGCTTTTATGTCATCCCTTCCCCTGACCACCTAATGAGTCTAAAGTAGCCGCCCATGTATTTTCTATCACATGACCTAATTTAATTGTTTGCATAGCACTTATCAATATGTGATATTTTTCTGGTTTATTCACATATTTGTTTATAGCCTCCTCCAATTAGAATTAAATTCTCTGAGAACAGGGAAATTGCACATTTTATTCGCTTTTTCATAGTGAATAGGACAATGCCTGGCACATTGTAGGCACTCAGTGAATACTTGTTAAGTGAATGATAGAACAGCTTCATATGTCGTATGAGGCCCTTTTTGATCTCTTCAGCATCATCTGCCTCAGTACACTCTCTCCCTTGGCCTCCCTACCCCCCATCTCATCTTGTCTCTTCAGATGTGCTTTCTTGCTGCGGGACCTTTGTGTATACTATTCCTTCTGCCTAGAACACTCTTCCTCAAATGCCTTGTCATTGCCTGGCTATCTCCTATTCATCCTTCAAGTTTCAGTTTAAGGGTAACTTCACCTGACTAGCTTTCTTAATCTTACAGCTCTGCATGCGTTGCCTTTAATTATCATGCATATTGTAATTATTTGTCTGTCTCCTTCACTAGACTATAAATTCTGTCAAGCGAAGGCCTGTGTCTTGTTCACCATGTATTCTTAATCCTAGCTGCTGTGGGCTGGAAGGATCCCTTGACATGGAGTGGTGATAGGAGGAATGGAGTATCAGGGTTATCACCTCAAGGCCAGGAAGATGTGCTTTAGGATGTCAGGGTGAGGTCTAGACATTTGGGCCTGGCTCATTGTCATTCTCCTTATTCCAACATCTTTGGTGATTCCACTGTTTGCCTAGATGAACCATCTAATATGTCTGTCTCTCTCCAAGACATATTCGTAAAATCAGGGTAAGCCTGGCAGGAGACTTGCCCTTGAAGGGGGCATGAGTGCTGAGGATAAAAGTTGAGGATCTGAGTAGGCAGATTATTTACTCTGAGTTGCTCTTGGCAGAATAACTGAGAGTGGAGTGGAATCCTAAGCAAGGAAGGAAGCAAAAGGCCTTAGGGATAAGGTGAGGCAAAGATGAAACAGGAAGCTGAATCATTAGCTCAGAAACCTAGAGAATCAGGATAGTGGGTGGAGTGTAAGAAGGAACAGGGTAAGCAGTTCAGGATTAGGGCCGTAAATAATCTTGGGGATTACTTAAATCATGTTTTACTATTCTTGCCTCTTTAGTATTGAACCAGCTTTTGGATTATAAGAAGGATCAAGTAGTTGACATGCAAAGGTTTGAGCTAGATTGCATATTACTTTGTTTGTATTTTGTGTGCTATTTACTTAAGTCAAATCTCCAGAAAATCCTACCTTACCTTTTTCCTCCACATCAGTTTCTGCTCTCAAGAGCCCACCTTTCTTCCTTTTAAATATACTAGGTTCAACTAGCTCATCTTTTTTTTTTTTTCAGGAAGATTAGCCCTGAGCTAACATCTGCTGCCAACCCTCCTCTTTTTGCTGAGGAAGACTGGCCCTGAGCTAACATCCGTGCTCATCTTCCTCTACTTTGTATGTGGGACGCCTGCCACAGCATGGCTTGCCAAGCGGTACCATGTCTGCACTGGGGATCCAAACCAGTGAACCCCGGGCCGCCAAAGTGGAACGTGCACACTTAACCACTGCGCCACCAGGCCGGCCCCCAACTAGCTCATCTTTGAAAAAAGTTTCGTATACAGAGGCCTGCAGCAGCGTTGGTGCTCCCTTCAGGTAGGCTGAGGATACTCCCTTCATGTAGGTGAGCCCTCCTTCTGGCTACCTCCTCCCACCAAACCAGGTATAGGAGCTGGCCTCAGCAGCCTTAGGAGTTCAGGACTCTCTGCCCAACCTGAATCTGTGGAATTTCTTTCTGAATTTTGGGGAGGGACATGGGAGTGTAGAATATCTGTTGAGACTCTATTGATGAGGCATAGTAAGGAGTAGTGGACGACTGACTGGGCGTGCATGGATGGTGGGATCTGAAGATGTGTAGGCAGTGGGCTTCAGAATTTCTAACCTGGGGACCAGCCCCATGGCTGAGCGGTTCAGTTTGCACGCTCTGCTTTGGCAGCCCATGGTTTCACTGGTTTGGATCCTGGGCGTGGACATGGCACCACTCATCAGGCCATGCTGAGGTGGTGTCCTACATAGCACAACTAGAAGCACTCACAACTAGAGTATACAACTATATACTGGGGGGCTTTGGAGAGAAGGAAAAAAAAAAAGATTGGCAACAGTTGTTAGCTCAGGTGTCAGTCTTTGAAAAAAAAAAATTTCTAACCTGGAACGGTCTTTGAATTTATGGCAGCATTAGGGGACTGGGATGTGCCAAGTAGAGGATCTTGGTGAGTAGTGATGATCACTAGCCCTTGGAGGTGTTCTATATGTTTTCTACGTAACCTGGAGCTCTTCTGCAGACTTCCTGGTTGCTGGCATCATAGTGGTGGCTGAAGGGGAATCATGGGGATAGAAACAGTTCTTATTGAGGAGGAGTGTGTTCTCTTTTGAAGGTTGGATGGAGTGATTGTGTGCATGTACTGGGCGGTCTGAGGCTGGGTCACCTGGTCTGTATGAGGTGAGGCATCTGCACTCCCCTCCTAGCGCTCCTCTGGGAAAACCAACCTGAGAGAGCTGGAGATCATGGCCATTGTTAGTGATTTCCCCAAGGGTGCTCCCTGTCTTTGACTCCTCTGCTTTCTAAGCCTCCTGCTTTAATGTCCTGCCTTCTATTTTCTGCTTTGGGGCCTTCAAATTTCATAATCTGTTTTCACTCCTCTTTCTTTCCCAGGAAAGATTCATCCTGAACTAACATCTGTTGCCAATCTTCCTCTTTTTTTTTTTTCTTCCCCAAACCCCCAGTGCATGGTTGTATATCCTAGTTGTAAGTCCTTCTAGTTCTATGTGAGCCACCACCACAGCATGGCTACTGACAGATGAGTTGTGTTCACTCATCACAGATGAGTGGTTCAGGGAACCGAACCTAGAGCACACCAAACTTTAACCACTAGGCCATCAGGGATGGCCTCATTACTCCTCTTTCTTAATGACTCCTTCATGACAGGTCACTACCATTGGGATTTATAGGGGGCTTTGACTTTGGACTTAGAAAATAGGCTAGAACATAGACCTTGAAGGCTGCCAGTTGCACTTCAGATTTGTCTCTGGGGTGCCTCTCTTTCCTGTGTACATTCACCCTGTCCTAGTGTGGGCTGTCTTCATTTGGTCTCCAAGCTGTCCTCACTCCTCCTTGCGGCCATCCTCTACACAGTTTCCACTATCTTCTATAAAATAACCCAACCTTGTCTCTCCTTTTCAAATCCTCAGTTGTATTCATGTTACCTGTACAATCAAGTCCAAATGTCTCAGGTTGGAATAAACAGTCTTGCACAATTTGGCCCAAATTGTGGCCCACAAAGCCCAGCAACATCTGGTCCCGGCCTGTTTCTCAAGACTCATCCCAAACCCCTCTTCTCCTTGTCTCTGCAAGCACCCTCACCTGCTCACAGTTCCATGACCTCTTCTTGGGCTCCCTGGCTTCAGGGCCTTTGCAGTGCTATACTCTCTGCTTAGAACACTCTTTACCTGCTTTTCACCACATTAACTGTCCTTTGCCTTTAAGTGTCAGTTAAGCATTCTCTCCTCTTAGAGGTCTTTTATGGCCACTCTATACAAAGCAACTCCATGTTACTCTCTATCTTAGCACCCCATTTGCTTCCATTAGACCACCTATCACTGTTTATTGGTTTGACCACTTATTGCTGTTTACTCGTTAGCCTTTCTCTCCCTAGATTTTATTTTTATTTTTTTAGTTAAAGATTGCCCCTGAGCTAACATTTGTTGCCAATATTTTTCTGTTCTTCTCCCCAAAGCCCCCCAGTACATAATTGTATATTCTGTTTGTAGATCCTTCTAGTTCTGCTATGTGGGATGCTGCCTCAGCATGGCTTGATGAGCGGTGCTAAGTCCGTGCCCTGGGTCTGAACCGGTGAAACCCTGGGCCACTGAAGTGGGGCATGCGAATGTAACGATTTGGCCATGGGGCTGGCCCCTCTCCCTAGATTTTAAGCTCCTTGAGGGCAGGGACCTTCTTGCTCATGGTTGTATCTTCATTGCCTAGTGCATAGAGGCACTCAATAAGTACTTGTTAACTAAAATTGCCTTTCACCTTTTTGTCGCTATCTGTGTTGGTGCTTTGTGGCTCTGCACATCTCTTACCCTTTGCATGTGTTGTTGCCTCTGCCAGAACACCCTTTCTCTTATCAACTGGTCAAGATTCCTTCTTGTCCTTTATCACTTCTCTAAGCAATTCTTTGACTTCCCCAGGCAGTGCTAGTTCAACAGAGACAGCACTTTGGTCCTCTCAAATGGACTTTTCGCCTTGTGTGGTGATTTCACCTGTGTAAGAGATGGTATTGCCCTTGGTTTACAGATGACAAGCCAGAGGCTCTGAGAGATGGATTAACTTAGAAATGGCAGAACTGATATTAGAATCCCGCTGTGTCTGTAGAACCCTCACTCATTTAACTTCACTGAGCTCTCTCTCAAAGAAACCAAATAGCAGACCCAGAGACACTGAAATGAAAGAGGTGCTCTTTTTAAAAAATTACTTAGGTAATAAAAGTAAGTGTGTGTATGTGTGTGTGTGTATGAGTGTATATATATATATGAATTTCCTCAGAGTTAAACATGGTAAAACGTATACTATGGACCAGCCATTTATAAGGATGAGGGAGTAAAGGGTGACCATAATGTTCAGAGAATGATGTGTATTTCATGTGTTTCCTTGATCATCTCTTTGGTGACTCCTTGTGATGACGACAAAGTCAACATGCAACCTAGTAGAAATGAGCTGAGGTGAAACACTATAAAATTCAAACCAAAGCAGATGTCAGTCATTTGTAGTTGCTTGAAGGATATGTAAAGAGTGAAATCCGAACATTCTTGTTGAGGGAAAAAATAGACAAAATTGCTGTGAAAAGTCTTTAATACATTTTGCTTAAAAAATATGTCTTATTATACATTGATAAGGGACTAGTTGAGTAAATTATGGTGGATATTAGCATGTTATGTAGCTATTAAAAAGAATAAGATGGGTAGACACGCACACACTCTTACACAGTCATATGGAACAATCTCCAAGATGTATCATTAAGAGAAAACTAAAGCAAGGTGCAGAATGGTGTTTGTGGCATGCTAGTATCAGTATTTGTGTGAAAAAAGGGGAGGACTCTATATACTTGTTATACTCAGACTACTTCTGGAAGTTTTTATATTTTTAAATATCTTCTGGTATTGCTGAAATTTTTTTTCAGGCCATGTGTACATTGCCTTTTAAAAAAAATTGTGGTAGCAAACATAAAATTTACCATCTTAACCATTTTTGTGTGTATAGTTCAGTAGTGTTAAGTATATTCACACTGTTGTGCAACAAATCACCAGAACTTTTTCATCTTGCAAACCTGAAACTCTTGTACCTATTAAACAGCAACTCCTCAGTTTCCTCTCCTCCTGGCCCCTGGTAAGCCACCCTTCTGCTTTCTGTTTCTGTGAATTTGACTACTTTAAATACCTCATATAAGTGGAATCATGCAGTATTTATCTTCTTGTGACTAGCTTATTTCTCTTTGCCAAATGTCCTTGAGGTTCATCTATGTGGTATCATGTGGCAGGATTTCCTTCCTTTTTAAGGCTGGATAATATTCCATTTTATGTATATACCACATTTTGTTTATCCTTCTGTCAATGCGTTGGCTTTTATACATTTTTTTTGAGTACTTTGCTTCACCCTGTAAGCGTGATCCTGAAAAGTTGAATGTAAACGTTGTGTGTGTGGCAGCAGGGTTGGGGGTTGTGGGTTCAATTTTATCTCCCTAAACTTTACAGCTAAGAGGAAGAGACTTTTTGTCTAATGAATGATCCCCAACTTTATGTCTTGGATTTTTGTATTTGAGATTTTTCTTGAAGTGAAACATGTCTCTACTAAGAATGGAACAAAAAAAGAAGAGATTGTGTTTGAAATTGAAGATGCCTGTGTTCATCAGGATACCCCACCATTTGTCTTATTTCACCCACCCTCTGTTTGTCTTACTGACATCTTTGTTCTTCCTGTTCCATGCACTAGAAATCTTAGAGCATCCCCTCCCCCTTTTTTTGAGGAAGATTAGTCCTGAGCTAACATCTGCTGTTGGTCCTCCTCTTTTTGCTGAGGAAGACTGGCCCTGAGGGTAATGTCTGTGCCCATCTTCCTCTATTTTAAATGGGGATGCCTGCCACATCATGGCTGGACAAGCAGTGTGTAGGTCTGCACCCGGGATCCGAGCCAGTGAACCTGGGGCTGCCAAAGCGAAACGTGTGAACTTAACCACTGTGCCACTGGGCCAGCCCCTAGAGCCCCCTTTTTTATAACATGTTTCTTGTGTGCTGATTTTGTCTTGCTAAATGGAGTAAATTCTTGAAGGCAGGAAACATGTGTTATGATTACATCCTATAGTGATGAGCATGATAGAAGTTGCTTGGTAACTACATATTCAAGGAAGACAAGAGAGAGGCAGAGAGAGAGAAAGAGGCTCCTCTCCCGAAGAGATGATTGCTTTTGGGTTTTCTCTGACTCATCTTGTACTCTTCCCTAGTGAAGAATTTCTTCTACTTGCAGACTAAGTGTATTGGAGGATTTGTGTGTGTGTGTGTGTGTGTGTGAGGGATGTTCCCTTCTGAAAGCCAAGGAAAGATATCAGAAGCTGGATTGGGGCCTGATAGTGGATAGTGAGACTTCTATGTTGCAGCCCTGAGTAGAATCTCAGATTTCTCCCCTCTTCCTAATTTTAAGCCTGGGTATTCAGCTGTCAGCAGGGAAGCTAGACCTATATGTGCCTTAGGCGGCTTCTTTTTTTTTTTAAACAACTTTTATTTTATTTTTATTTTTTGAGGAAGATGAGCCCAGAGCTAACATCTGCCACCAGTCCTCCTCTGTTTGCTGAGGAAGACTGGCCCTGAGCTAACATCCATGCCCATCTTCTTCTACTTTATATGTGGGACGCCAGCCACAGTATGGTTTGACAAGCAGTGTGTAGGTCTGCACCCTGGATCCAAACCAGCAAGCCCCAGGCTGTTGAAGCAGAACATGCGAACTTAACCACTGTGCCGGCCCCAATGCTTCTTAACTTAGTAGCACTTGGTAGGAATGTTTGATAAAAATAATTTGTCATTTTTGGTGATATTATATGAAAGCACTTAATAGAGGGCCTGGCATATAGTAGGTGTCCAAGAGGTGACAGAGAGTATGTGAGAAATATTTTGAAACAGTCAGGTCTTTCCCTAGGTCCCCTACCTCTACTCATGTGCCTCTACTCCTACCCTCAGGCTAAAGAAGTAGGGACTAGCAACATAGATTCCACCTTTGGGTTGCCAATTCCTTGTTTGTGGCTTTATGCTCAGGCAAGAAATGTAATCTGCTCCCACATATCTGAGAGCAGATACATCTGGACCCTGTCCACCAGGTTACTCAAAACCTCAGCCCAGACTGAAAATGTTCCAATCAAACTAACGTGTCAGATCACCTTGGGCAGCTTTCTTGGTAGGGACCTAGTCTTGAGAATCTTAGTGGGGAAGTCTCTGACTCTGTAGGGTAGTTGTGGCAAGGTGGTGGGTGCAGGGTTGGGCGTGAGTAACTTAGCCAGAATAGGTTGTTGGGTCCAGCTGTGGAGGAGGGGATAACATAGGGGGAAAAAGGGCTCAGCTCTGTGTCATTTTTTCTTATAGGAAGATGGAGACCCCTGTGTACCGGGGCAGAGCTCTGGTCTCCTGTGGCTTGTGACCTCCCTGTGAATGAGTTTCTTGCTCCTGGCTGCCCTGCAAGGCATTGGGGTTTAGTAGGAGGTGAAATAGGGGATCTGAATCAGATACCTTGCTTCAAGTCTTACAGATCTGCAGGGAAGAAGTGTGCTTCTCAGGATCTGTTCCCCATGTGCTGAAATAAGAGGAATCCCATCCAGATCCCTGGGGGTTTCCCTCCATCCTTCTGTGCCCCCTCAGCTTACCTCCATCGTAAGCTTTTATCCCTTTCACCCTGTCACTGTCCTGGCTTCTGGGAAGAGGCGGGAGAAAGGTGAGGGAGGATGAGGAGAGTTAAAGAACTTGTGGGGCTATGTGGATTTGCTGTCCTTAAATCCTTTCTGGAACAAAGTGTAGGTGTGGGGAGGAGGATAAGTGAGTGGGTGGGAGAACAAACAAAAGCCGCCTGTGCTGCTTCTCTGGCACTCAGCCCGGACCCTGGCTTGGCATTATCAATCTCTTTCTGTGTTGTTCTCTGTCCCATTTAAAGCATAAACATGGTGTACAACATGATTTAATATATGTATATATCGTTAAATGATTACCACAATACAGGTAACACATCCATTACCTCACATAGTTACTATTGTTTTTGTGTGTGGTAAGAATTTTTTTTCATTTGATTGTGTGTTATAGATATCTTTTCATGTCAATAAATGCGGAATAAATGGACAAATTATATTTAAATGTATGGATATACCATAATGCATTTTATTCTCTAATATTTAATGTTTATTTCATCTCTTATTAGTGGGGCCTTCCCTGACCCCCTTACTCAAAATTGTAACAAACCCCCTTCCTTTCCTATCTACTTTCTCTCATTTTTCTCTGTAGCATTTAGCACCACTTGATATACTACATATTTTTCTTATTTGTTTATTGCTGAACAATTTGTTTATTGCTCCATTAGAATGTAAGCTCCATGGGGACAGGGATTTTTTTTTCTTTTTTATCCAATGCTATACCTGGTGCTTAGAGCAGTTCCTTGTACACAGTTGGTGCTCAACAAATATTTGTTGAATGAATGAATTTGTTGGACTTTTCGTGTCTCTATTGCATATTTTATTTGCAATATTTTATTTTTTAAGATTTTATTTTTCCTTCTTCTCCCCGAAGTCCCCCAGTACATAGTTGTATATTTTAGTTGTTGGTCCTTCCAGTTGTGGCATGTGGGATGCCACTTCAGCATGGCCTGATGAGCGATGCCATGTCCGTGTCTGGGAGCTGAACTGGTGAAACCCTGGACCACTGAAGCAGAGCACACGAACTTAACCACTCAGCCACGGGGCTGGCCCCTATTTGCAATATTTTTGATATTATGTACATTCTGTAATAAATAACCCTGGTATATACATCTTTGCACACTTGTCTACTTATCTCCTTAGGATAAATACCTAGAAATGAAATGGCTGAGTTAAAGGATATGCACATTTTTAAAATGTTAATTCATGGAGCTAGATTACCCTTAAGAATGTTAACTTCTACCAACAGCATGTGAGATTGCCTATTGTTCCACACTGTCAGTAACACTGGGTTGTCTGCTTTTCATCTTCCCCATCTGACAGGTGAAACATGATCTTGTCACTGTAATGTGGTAATTGATAATGTGATTCTGGAGCCAGCCTGCTGGGGCCTGAATTCTGATTTAGCCACTTACTAACTGTGTGGCCTTGGGTAAGTCGTTTAACTTCTGTGTCCCTCAGTTCCATCCTTGGTAAAGTAGGGATAATGGTTGCACCTATTTCATGAGGAATAAATTATAGTCATGTGCCACATAATGATGTTTTGGTCAATGACAGACCATGTATATAACAGTGGTCCCATAAGATTATTACCATATAGCTTAGGTGTTAGTAGCCTATATCATCTAGGGTTGTGTAAGTGTACTCTATGATGTTCACACAACAATGAAATCGCCTAGCTTTGCATTTCTCAGAATATATCCCCGTCATTAAGTGATGCATGATTGTAGTTAATCCAAGTAAATGCTTCGAATAGTAACTGAGACAGGGCGCACCATAAGTATGATTTAATTTACATTTCTTTGGATATTTTCGTTCTTTTTTTTTTTTTTTGAGGAAGATTAGCCCTGAGCTAACTGCTGCCAATCCTCCTCTTTTTGCTGAGGAAGGCTGGCCCTGAACTAGCATCCATGCCCATCTTCCTCTACTTTATGTGTGGGACACCTACCACAGCATGGCGTACCAAGAGGTGCCATGTCCCCACCTGGGATCCGAACTGGCAAGCCTTGGGCTGCCGAAGTAGAACACGCGCACTTAACTGCTGCGCCACCCGGCCAGCCTCTCTTTGGATATTTTGAAATGTATTTTGCATATTTATTTTATTATTACTATTTTTTTGGTGAGGAAGATTGTCCCTGAGCTAACATCTGTTGACTGTCTTCCTCTTTTTTTGCTTGAGAAAGATTGTCGGATGCCACACAGCATGGCTTGATGAGTGCTGTGCAGGTCTGTGCCCGGGATCCGAACTGGCCAACCCCAGGCCACCCAAGTGGAGTGTGTGAACTTAACTGCTGTGCCACTGAGCTGGCCCCTGGACATTTATATTTTTTCTTTGAATCACTTATTCATATCCTATGCACATTTTCCCAGTAATATTTTCTTAATGATTTATGAGAGCTAAAGTGTTGACTATTATATATGGTTTAGAATTGTTCCCAGTTTGTTGTCTTTCAACTTTGTTTATGCAATTTCTTTCCTCTCTGAAAGCTTTATATTTTTAGGTAGTCAAAATAATCTTTTCCCTTATAGTTTTTTCTGCTACTAGGCCAATGTTTAGAAAAGGCATGCTTTCTTACCTCAAAATTATAAAAATAGGGGCTGGCCCTGTGGCTGAGTGGTTAAGTTCGCACGTTCCGCTTCAGCGGCCCAGGGTTTTGTCGGTTTGGATCCTGGGCGTGGACATGGCACCGCCCATCAAGCCATGCTGAGGTGGCATCCCACATAGCACAACTAGAAGGACCTACAACTAAAAATATACAACTATGTACCGGGGGGCTTTGGGGAGAAAAAGTAAAAGTAAAAAAATCTTCAAAAAAAATTAGAAAAATAATTCTCTTTGAGTACTTTGTGTTTGTGTGTGTTTTTAAATCTTTAAATTTAAGTCTTGAATCCATCTGGAATTTATTTGGATATGAAGACAGCAGTTGAGATCTGGCTCTATTTCTTTTCTGTTGGAAAGTTTCCTGAACCCATTTATTGAAGAAGCAGCAGCAAGAGCCTTTAATCTGTTCTCCCCTCCCCTAATTTGAAAGTAGATTGTCCTAGAGATGGCACATCTCCACTTCAGAGAATGGAGTTGATGTTTGGACTCAGTCAGTAGTTGTTCAGTTGCTAAGCTGTGGGATGCATGTGCTGTGTAAAGCAGTGCGGGATCAGAACTCCCAGCTTGACTCTGAGTGACAAGACTTCTGTGCTCACTGGTGCAGCTTCTCTGCTGGCTGTGGAGGCTTCTCTTAAGTGGATCCTAATTTGGGGACTTCTTTGAACGGGCCATTGTTAGTTTGGGATAAGTTCTGTGTTCTTGAAAAACCAAATGAAGTGGCTGTAGCAGGTATTTCCTCACTCCAGCCTGGGAGTTTGATAGAGAGTATTGAATGGTAATAAACCCATTGTGTCCTAGCTCTGCCCTCATCAGCTCTTTTTGGAACTCTAGTGCCATCCAGTTTCTTATCTCTGAGTCATGATGGAGGGAGGATCATTCTTGTTTAGTGATGAAGGGTAGCCAGCTTTTACATGATGTCTGTTATGTGTCAGGAACTGTTCTAAGCACCTTACATATCTGATCTTTATGAGGTCGGTGCTCTGTACTGGGTTGAATAGTGTCCCAGCAAAAATTCGTGTCTACCCAGAAGCTATGAGTGTGATCTTGTTTGGAAATAGGGTCTTTGTAGATGTAATCACGTTAAGATGAAGTGGTACTGGATTAGGGGGTGAGCCTACGCATGGATTGGAGTTATGCTGCCACAAAGCAAGGAATGGCAGGGATTCCTGGCAATCGCTAGAAGCTGGAAAAAGAAAGGAAGAATTCTTCCCTAGAGCCTTCAGAGGGAGCCTGGCTCTGCTGACACCTAGATTTTGTAGTTCTATCCCCCAGAACTGTGAGAGAATAAATTTCTGTTGTTTAAAGCCACTTAGTTTGTAGTATTTGTTACGGCAGCCCTAGGAAACCAATACATGCTTTTATTATCATCTCCATTTTCAGGTAAGGAAACTGAGGCCCAGAGTGGTCAGATACTTGGCGATCTCTCCAGGCCACTGCTCTGCTGGCTGGACACTTACTCTGAAGCTCCTACTGTTGCTTTTGTCAGCTCCACCTCCACTGTGGCCGTCAGCTTCTGGTAATGCTGGGACTGAGCTGCTGGAACGGCTCCTCTCTCTGGCACAGCAGGCCATAGCCTTTCCTTGTCCTTGCCCCTTCACACCCTAAAGCAAAAACTCCTCAGAAGGCGTGCACTATAGCTTGATCATTTCAGCAGCTCTCTTCCCAGCCTCATCCCTCTAGGTGAGATCAGGCTTTTATTTTTCATTTCTGTGCAATGTTAGAGAAGTGTGGGTGACAATTAGGGGGAGGGTCACCCAGCTGCTTCTGGCCGTTGTTTTTATGCTTCCCATTTCTGGCCTGCTATCCTTCCTAGAATTCCTGTCAGTAGACAACTCAAGTTTTGTTTTTCTTTGGAGCTTTCAGGATCTGACAGCTCAAAGGGCACGTATCACAGTCCATGGCTGTGAACAGAGAAGGGACAGCTTCATGGCAGCACTGGTTGTGAGGGCCCTGGTCACCTGTTCTTGATAAGTCAGCTCACCACAGTGGTACGCTTTCCTGCTGAAGGGAGTAGGTGCATAAGGACATTGTCTGACTCAGCTCATCTCCGTGAACAGCTCCTTGTCTGCCCAGGGTCTCTTCTGGCATCCCTCTGCATCCCGTTACTGGCTGTGGAATCTTGCCTGTTTCCCAATAGAGACCTTTTGCTTTGGGTCCTGGTCTTATTCTTACCTTCTCTCTCTAGGCTGTGAACTCCAGGAACTCAGGAACCATATCTGTTTTGTTTGCTGCTGAATCCCAGGACTCAGCAAAGATCTGACACTTGACTAGCCCCTCAAGAAATGTTTACTGAATGAAGAAATGAATACTGACCTTGAAGCTTTGGAATCCTGGTTTTCCTTGCTTCTTGCTGAAGCCAAGGACCAGATTAAGAACTTTAGAGTCCTAAGCAATAGAAAGATTATGATGTCTCTCATACTTTCAGCCCTCAGTGTATATTTCAAAAACAATATTAAACACAAAATAAGTGTAGGGAAATTTAGCAAAGTATAAGAAAAATCCAGCAAAATTCTGATTTTTGCCATGGTGACTACTTGGATAAATATAAAATAATTTAAAACATTTGTTATTGTTGTCTCTGCTTTGCCAGTTCCCTAAGTATGTGCTGTTGGATAATCCTGCCTGGACCAGCCCCTCACCTCACCTCTACTCCATCTGCTGAAGCTGCCAGCCAGGCCCCTTCACACCCTAGGGGTGTCTGGGTCCTGAGATTCCAACCTTGGCTAGTACCCTGGGCTCTGAGGGGTGCTGCCAGGAAGTCAAGTAGAACATGTACACTGCTGAAGAGTACCTCCATATGAGAATTCCCATGTGGAATTAGGATTTATAGTCAGCATAGCACGTTGTGGCAAGTGATTACGCTTAGGCTGTTTTTAGTCATAATAATCTACTTCCATGATCCTGTATGTGGAAGGCCCAGAAATTTCCCTGTGGTCTTCCTTCCTGTATCACTGAGAGAGAAGTCAAGACACAGGCCTACTCTGCCTCCTGTGTTAATCTGGGCCTTGTTGAGACCATTCAGAGAAGTAAGGTGTGATTCTGGAAGTGGAGCCCAGGCCTTCTATAGGCTGTTTCAACACTATGACCATAATCAAATCCTGTTGCTGCTTAATTCCAAAGAGTTTAAAATAGTGTTGGAAACCTCCTAGGGGAAAAAAGTGCCACTGTAATTTCTTGGCTAAGGAAGTAGTGTGTGCTGGCCAGAGCAGAAGGGGTAGCCAAGGCTCCTAAGTTCTATTCTGGACCTGTTGATTTGAGGTGTGACATGCAGCAATCTGAGATGATGTCCTGTAGCTCTGGTGGTTTCTGATGGTCTCTTCAGCACAGAGAGTGATATGGGCTGTGCTGCAGGGAAAGAGACTGACACACTGGCCCCTTGTCCTCTAGGAGAACCTTCCTCTCATTTGAATTTCCAGGCTCCTCTTTTAAATGCAGAAACACCCCCCACAGAGTTAATACGGGCACCCAGCAATATCATCCACATTTTACTTGAATTAATTGCAAATTGGTTTCTTTTTAGCAGTGTGATTAGATCGTTCTTCTAAGGGATGGGGACTTCGATAGAGTTCAGGAAAGGAAGGGATCGTTTGTGTGGAGTACACACTTTGGCTTTGGACAGCCAGAAAGTAACATGAGGACACCAGGTGTGCAGTAAGCTAGATAGAGAAGAACAAACTCACATTCTTGGAGAGCGAGGCATGTATTAGATGCTTTTCTCATATTTTCTTATTTAATTATCATAATGCAAACCAAAAAAATAGCATCTTTGTTTTTGCACATGGGCAAGCTGAAAGTTGAAGAAATTATGTAACTTGCCTAAGGTCAGACAGCGCTGAGCCAGGACTTATTTCTCCTCAGGTCTGTCCAGTTCCATGCTGTTTTCACAGAGCTCTTCTGTCTCTGATGAGATTTAGGAAAAGAGGATGGGGAAAGAACAGATGAGGAGATGCCATCTTCTCTACCTCACAGTTTTGCTTGTTGAGTTGCGTTTAGTCAGAGCATCCTGTTTATAGAATACTAGGTTCTATATATAGAGATGCTGCAGCAGCACATGTGGGAAAGATACCAATTGGCTGTAGGGGAGGATTAAAAAAGGCTTTGTTCTTTGCCTCTAGGTCTTCATAGCAATGTAACCCACAAGTGTCAGAACACCACTGGTGACTCTGGAGTACTGCTTAAGAGACCCTGCCCTACCATCCAATTAAAATCTGTTGATGTGTCCCAAGGAGTAAGCTGTGGTGGGGGTGGAGGTGAGGGTGTGGTGTGCCATGCCCTTACTGTATGTACTGGAGGTGGTGGCCCCTGTTATGTGACTCTTACAGTGAATATTACTGAATAAAGAAGAGGTGTCTCTCTCTTGCCTTTCCAAGGGAGACCAGATGGCAGTGGGTGCTGGCCGAGATTCAGGGGAGCCTGGTGTATGGGTTGGCAGGGGAGACAGCTTGAGGATGTCAGAGGATGGAGTAAGAAGAGACTGGACGGTCTGTCAAGTGGTGTAATTTCCCAAGAATGTGTCCTGCCCCTCAAAGACTTCCCTTAGCTGTTTTCTATTGCTTGGTATTCTACAAGTGAAATTTCTTTCCCTTGATTTAAGTCTGTGGTACCCTATTAAAAATGAAGAGACTCCAGGAAGGAGTTTAATTGTGAAGAGTCTTGGTCATGTATGTGGAAGTGTGAATGAGTTTATGAGATTGATTTCTGAGAACTAGAGTAAAGCAGGGGCAGAGAGGAGAGGGCACTGTGCTCCCAGGTTGGAGGGACAGGAAGGAGGCACCACTGATTTTGAGATAAAGGCCCTGAAAAGAGAAGTTAGGTCCCTAAATAAATGCTTTGTTTCCTTCACAGTTTTGTCTGAGTAAACACAAGCAGCTGAGGGTGGTGGGGATGGAGGCTCTTGACCCCAAGAGGGGGTGCTGTAAAAAGATTTCCCACCAGCATGCTGGGTATACAGGCACAGCGTTGTCTGGAGAGCAGCTGACAGGCATAATGTAACAAGGAGTATAGGATCTTTGGGTTTGTGGTTTGCTGTGATGTCCTCAGACAAGACTGTCACAGATGTTAGGAAGTGGAAGGCAGCTTCCCAGAAATGATGTAGAATGGTGGTGCAAAAGAGGCCTCCAGTGACAACATGGGCAGGGCACTTCCTCCGTGGCCACTGGTCACTGACACCTTCTGGTCTTGATTTCCCAATGAGCTGTGCTGAGATAGGGCTTTAGCGGAAAGCAAAGTAAGCCATGTCAAAAGCAATGACAAAGCACTTGGGGTGTCCATACAAAGGTGCAGTTCCTCCTTGTCCACCAACTTTGTAGAGCCAAAATAGCTAATCCAGAGGCTGCCAGCATAGTGCCTGTGATGCAGATCTACAACTTTTTTGGCCTGAATTTTTCCAGAGAGAGAGAGCCTTCCTAGTTGACTCTTCATCATCTTTCGTTTGCCAGTGCTGTCACACTGCCTTTGTGATCTGAATTCTCACATCTTTTTCTCCCCCAAGGAGTCTTTGACAGAGGCAACTCAAATCTCAGTGCCTTTCCCAGCTCCTCACAGTTGGGTTCCTGAATGCCCTTCACCCTCAGGCTTCAACTTACACTCTGTTCATTTTCCTACCCTAAATCCAGAGCATTTTCTTTGGGATCAGACTTTTGGCTTCTTTCAGGACTCTGGGCTTCTTATTCATTTCTTCTGGCACATTCCCTTAGTGGGCTATCCTAAGAATGGTCTCTACCCCTCACTTCTTAGAGTTTGACAGGGTCTGGACCTCTTTCCCTGCTGGAATCAGCATGATTCTGTGGAGGATTCTGGATGTACCACATCCCTTCGTCTCTCCCCAACCACCATTTCCCCATACACAAAATGTAGTGATGTAGCTGGATCTGCTGATCATCAGGATTTTGGAGCCAGGGGCCCCAGTAGGGAAGGGCTCTTGGGCATGCGTACCGTGCCCTGAGTGACAACTCTGTCCACCAATCTGCCTCCCCTCCATCTCACCTTTATTTTGGCTGTTTGTTAAGGGGATCAATCTCTGTCCAGTTGCTCTGCCTGGACCCCTATCCCTGTCCAGGACTGCAGCCCTGTTGTCGACCCCTTACCAGGGGCTGTGGCCTTTGCTTTCCAGCCTCTCTCAGGCTGGGTCCCTTCTCCAATACTAGAACTTTTTCTTGCAACTAGTATCAATAGGTAGAGTTCTGCACGTGCTCACATCTCCCAGTGTTGACCGCCCTGCACTCTGCCTAATACTCTTTGGGCTAATTGGATATCATGCTGGTCTGTCCAGCTGTACTTCTGGAACAAGGCTCTTAGCTTAGTTGGGCCTGTGTCCTGAATTTCATGTTAGCTCTCCAACTGCCTCTGCCTCAAAAAGAGCTTTCGATATGCATTTATAAAGCTCCAAAATGGAAATAGAAATATAACAGATTCCAAGCTTATTTAACTGGAGGACCATTTTTTTCCTTGAAAGAATATTTATTAAAATTTCACAGAAAATGGTGTTTGGTGAAACACAGTTTTGGAAAGTATGAGGCTGTATCCCAAAGGAATGGACAGCATATGGAGATTTCCGGGTGAAGATAATGTGACAATCAGTGAAAAAAATTCTTTTGGGGTAGGAAATCTCTCCTGGTGCTCTTCATTCAACAAATAGCCACCGAACTCCTACTATTTACCAGTCTCTCTGCTGGAATCACACCACATGTTTGACGACTTACTGTGTGTCTGCATAAGGCCAGCTCTGATCTGGAGTGGTGCTCTAAAGTGGAGGAGGTTCTACATTCTTTCTCCTATATTTCAGTCCTCTTCCCCTTTCCTCCAGTTGAAACAGGAAATGGTGCATGAAGTGATGCCATCATGGCCACAGACATCATCAGCTTCTGGATCTAAGGAAGGAGGGCTTCTCTGAGGCTTCTTTCCCCAGGTTTGATCTCTTCCAGGATTTCTCTAGTGCTCCTGAGCACCCCTTCCCTCCCACTCTGAGACTGTTCATCTCAGCAACAGTCTCAAGTCTCACTGCTAGTTCAGGATTTTAACTTTACATATGGAGGTCAGTGTCAAGTCAGATGGAGCTCGTTTTTATGGAATGGGTGTGATATAAATTTTCTACTTGCCCTGTGAAATCCTTCTTTGTTTATAGTTCATGGACAGTCCAGACTATAATTTTTTTCAACCCTTCAGTGAAGATAAACCTGTGTTCCGTGATCAGGGTGATCTTGCAGGTGGAGAGCCATTTAAATCTGGCAAGGTGCTTGACTAAGTGCCATGAGCTCCAGCTGGCATAGCTGGTAACCAAAGAGGAAGCCAGTCACTTCTTCTGTATGCCGTTCCCACGACTGCCAGGAAAAGACCACTTGAAGCAGATAGAAATCTCTGACTGAGACTCCTGATTAAGAAATACTAGGGCCCTTTGAGACCCTGATGTATGTGTCTTTACTGTCATGAGTGAGATCTTTGGTTGGCTGATCTGAACTCAGATAGTTGGCTGAGCTAATTCTAAGACAGACTAGATGGAAAGGCTCAGCTTTGACCCTGCCCTTTAGTTCTGGTGTTCTTTGAACATCCAACAAGTGGCATCCTCCACCCACAAGCCCCAACCTAGTGGCCTTGGCCTATGGCACTTGTCCATTTCTGCCCCTTCTTCTGAAAGACCTTAGTTTTAACTGTGAAGGTCAGGGACTAAGCTCACTTACAGGAAGGTGGAAAGAGGGCTTGAAATGGACATTTAGAAATCTTAAATAGGGGTCAGCCCTGTGCCTGAGTGGTTAAGTTCACATGCCCTGCTTTGGCAGCCCAGGGTTTCACGGGTTCGGATCCTGAGTGCGGACATGGATGGCACCATTCATCAAGCCATGCTGAGGAGGTGTCCCACATAGCATAACTAGAAGGACCCACAACTTAAAATACATAACTATGTACCGGGGGACTTTGGGGAGAAAAAGGGAAAGTAAAAAAGTCTAAAAAAAAAAAAGAAAAATAGAGCCAGTTTGTTATTTGGTCAGTCTAGTATCAATTGGTTTATAACTACAGAAGGCTTGTTTTCCCTGACTAGTCTTTCCCTAACAGGCTCCCTTACGTGAAGGCATTTCCAAAGATTCTGTCCTTGGCCCCCTTCTCTCTTCCCTCTATATACTCTCCTTGAGTGGTGTCATCTGTGCTTACAGTTTTAGCTTCTACTGATATACCAAAAACTCTCAAAATCTCTGTCTCGAACCTAAATCTCTTTTCTGAGTTCCTGAGTCAGGATGGCCAAACACTATTGACATTATAACCTGGATGGCTCTTAGGCATTTTTTTTTAAAGAGAAATTTTACTTCTTTTTTTTTAAGGTATGTTTTTTGGTGAGGAAGATTGGCCCTGAGCTAACATCTCTTGCCAATCTTCCCCCTTTTTCCCCCACCCCAGAGTCCCCCAGTGCATAGTTGTATATCCTAGTTATAGGTCTTTCTGGTTCTTCTATGTGGGTGGGACACTGCCTCAGCATGGCTTGATGAGCGGTGCTAGGTCTGCGCCCAGGATCTGAACTGGTGAACCCTGGGCTGCCGAAGCAGAGCACATGAACTTAACCACTCGGCCACAGGGCCAGCCCTGCTCTTAGGCATTTTAAACTCAACATGTCCTAAGCCAAATTATATTTTTCATCAACCCAACCTCCTCCTCCTATTCCCCTGTTCCTTCCTGTTCCTATTCCTCCTCCTTTGCGCCTTGACTTAGGAGCATCGCCATCCAGAGTCATTTGTAAACTTGCTTCTGCATCACTATCTTCCACTATTCCCCCACCAGGAATTTAGTAGGCTCTGAGTGTAATGTAGGATGTTTAGGATGTGGGGGTGGGTGGTTTCTTCTCTTTCTTTCTTTCTTTCTTTCTTTCTTTCTTTCTTTCTTTCTCTCTCTCTCTCTTTTTCTCTCTTTCTTCTCTCTTTCTCTCTCTCTCCCCCCCGTCCCTCTCCCTCCCTCCCTCCCTCTCTCCCCCTCCCTCCCTCCCTTCCTCCCTTCCTTCCTTCCTTCCTTCCTTCCTTCCTTCCTTCCTTCCTTCCGGTTGTGGTTCTTGTCTGTAAGGCATCTATAGTTGAATTCAATAGAGAAGTTAGAAGATAGAAAAAAATAACAGTTAAAGGTTAAACTGACATTCAGATTCTAAGTAAAGTGGAAGTTCTGGAAAGGAAGCATCTCAGGGCTAAAACCTTGGGAGAAAGCTTCATGAAAGAGGTGAGAATTGATCGAGGACACCCTAGGTAGGGCAAGTAGCAGAAGACCCCTTGGGGGGCATACGGAGTGGAGAAGGGATGGGGCATATGATCCTTAGCCACTGGCTGCTTCTGTAAGTCACCACTGAACCTCATTCAGTTTGGTTCCTTTTAAAAGGTTCTCAGGATTGACCATCCTAGTGTAACCTACTAGCTGGAAGTATCCTTTCCCTTAAAATTTTGGCTCAAAGTGTCAGTTTACGACTTGTAGAAAGAAAGTCTGATTCCTTTACTCAGATTTCTTCAAATTCCTGGAAGATCATGTATTTATGGTCACTCTAATTGTGAGCTCTTGCTTCCACTGTATTAGTTCAGGTTATAGATGATCTTACTGTCTCAAGCATGCTGTCCCTGTTTCCATCCACATTGGCCCAGATGTAGAACTCAGATATCTCCCAGCTAAAGCTTTTATGTATGCAGCAGACTTTATAAAAGGTTTGGTATAATGGAGAGTATTGTACATTGCAGCAAAGCAAGCAACTTGAATTCTAATACTGGCTATCCCTGTGCCTTAAAGTACTTTTGCCCACCTCTCCATTAGGGATTCGTCACTATTCATATCACCCATGAATATGGCCTTGGTCTCTTATTATCTTATCTTTCTTTCCTCTGCAAACCTTCCTGACTCTGTAGCCACTAAGCACTCCAGATACTTCTTACTCTATTATGCAAAGCCAGTGAACTCTAACTCTCCCTCCCAAATTTACCTCTGTATGTCCAAAGCCCACCAAAGGGCTCGGCTGTGTAAAAAGCTCATCCACTTCTTTAACCACACAAAGAATTTGTAGAAGCTCTGATGTGTTCCTTTACATGACCTTCCCTCTTTTGAAAGCATCTCTTGTTTTAACTAGCATTTACTTCTCTTACCCCAGGAGTGGTTTACTTTGAAGCATCTGTGAAGGGAAGGTAAGAGGATATTCCAGGCAAGGGCAACAATGTGAATATAGGCAGCAACCTACATAAAACCTATTGTGGGCAATGAGAAAACTAGTCCAACTGGAAAGAAGAAGAATTCTTGGGGAGCAGAGCTCAGAATAGATTAGAAAGTCCAGAAACAGAGGTAAGTTTCAATGGGAAAGGATATTGTTTAGGACAAATGTTTAGCCATTAAAAAAAATCTCTGTCACCTTCTACCAAAATAAATTTTAGATGGATTAAAGATTTCTACATAAAAGCTAAAGTAATAAATGCACTAGAAAATAGATTTTTTTAGTATGACACCAAAGGCAGAAACTATAAAGGAAAAAGTGTGGTGAATTAGCTATAAAAAAAAAATCACAACAGTCTGCATAAATAAAAGATAGATGACAAACAGGTTAAAGAGGATTTTCAGCGTATCTCTAATGTGCACAAGGCTCTTACAAATCTCTAGGAAAAAAAGCAAAAACATCAAGAGAAAATGGGCCAAAGTCATAGAAGAATAAATATAAATGACTAATAAAGCATATAGAAAAAGGCTGTTTCACTTACAATCCAGAAAACACAAAGAGAAATGAGATATCATTTTTCAATTGTTAGATTGACAAATATTAAAAAGAAGGAAATATTTATTGCTGATGAGGGCTTGAGGAAACAGGAATTCATACTCTTGCTGGGAATATAAATATGATCTCTCTGACATTCGGTTTGACAAAATGTAGCAAATTTAAAGTGCTTACACTCTTAAACTAGCAATTCAACTTCTAGGTATTTATCCCAAGGGCAAGTGTGCAGAGATATATGTATGAGGATATTTATTACTACAGAGCTTATAAAACAATCACCATGGCCATCAATAGGAGATTGGTCAAATATGGTGTGTCCATACAATGATAAATAAAGTAGATTTATAATTATTGACACAGAAAGATGGCCACAATATATACATGAAGAAATGTGTAGCATATGAACCTGTTTCACTTGAAATAAATAAATATAGCCATAACTATGTGTAAATATTTAAAAACCATATAACAAATTGTTAATAGAAATTATCTTTTATGATTCAGAAAAAAAAAGCCACTTAAAAACATAGGAAATGGAAGGGCTGGCCCAGTGGTGCAGTGGTTAAGTTCGCACGTTCCGCTTTGGTGGCCCACGGTTTGCTGGTTTGGATCCCGGGTGCAGACATGGCCCCACTTGGCAAGCCATGCTGTGTCAGGCGTCCCACATATAAGGTGGAGGAAGATGGGCACGGATGTTAGCTCAGGGCCAGTCTTCCTCTGCAAAAAGAGGAGAATTGGCAGCAGATGTTAGCTCAGGGCTAATCTTCCTCAAAAAAAAAAAAAAAGGGAAATGGATTCCGACTTGAGGGTGGTGGGGGCTGACAGTTATTTTACCCTGGTGGACTAGGTAGTGAATAGTGTTGATAAAAGCAGTGATCAGGGAAGGTTTTATGGTGTGAATGTGTGAAATGAATGAAGTGAAAAATGAGGTTAGAGAAACCAGTTAGGATAATAAAGCATCAACTGGGGTAGGTAGCAGGATTAGAACGGAAAGGACCAATCTGAGAGACATTTCATGGAAGAAACCACTGATCTGATAGTCTGTCAGTCAGGAAGAGGATAAAGAATCAAAAATAAAAGGGCCTGTCTAGTGGCGCAGCAGTTAAGTGCGCATGTTCCGCTTCCCAGTGGTTCACCAGTTTGGATCCCGGGTGCGGACATGGCAGACAAGCCATGCTGTGGCAGGCATCCCACATATAAAGTAGAGGAAGATGGGCACGGATGTTAGCTCAGGGCCAGTCTTCCTCAGCAAAAAGAGGAGGATTGACAGCAGATGTTAGCTCAGGGCTAATCTTCCTTAAAAAAAAAAAAGAAGAAAGAATAACAAGTCACTGATAATGCCAAGGTGTCTATTTACTCTGTGCAGCTTGAAAATTACTCATCATGACTGGAAAGGAGAACCAGTCTTCTAGAAGGGTGAGACAAATTTGTGGAGTTGAATTTGAAGGGCCAGAGGTGCATCCAAAAGGAAATGTTCTGTAGGCTGGGGATTCATTTAGAGGAAAAGGTACTTCTAGAATAGACTCAGTCACCGGAGTCACTCTCTAGATTTGACCCCCTCGACATGTACTTGGGGGAGGGGTGGTCATATTTTGGTTCTTTTTCCTGTTGGCAGTCTTTTTTTTTTTTTTTTAAGATTGGCACCTGAGCTAACATCTGTGCCAATCTTTTCTTCTTCTTCTTCTTCTCCTTCTCCTCCTCCCTTCTTCTCCCTTCTCCTTCCCCTCCTCCCCCTCCTCCTTCCCCTCCTCCTCCCCCTGCTCCTCCTCCCTCCTCCTCCCCCTGCTCCTCCTCCCCCCCCAAAGCCCCCCAGTACATAGTTGTATATTCTAGGTGTAGGTCCTACTGGTTGTGCTTTGTTGGCAGTCTTGACAGACCCTGGAGAGGAGCGTGTGGCAGTGGTCTCAGTTGGAACCTGAGAGTAGAGCTTGAGGAGGGGTAGGAGTGGGCAATAGTCACCAGAGTAAAACAACAGCCACAACATTATTTAAAAATCACTCTACGGGGTTCGCCCGGTGGCGCAGCAGTTAAGTGCGCACATTCCGCTTCAGCAGCCCAGGGTTCGCCGGTTCAGATCCCGGGTGCAGACATGGCACCGCGTGGCAAGCCATGCTGTGGCAGGCGTCCCACATATACAGTTGAGGAAGATGGGCATGGATGTTAGCTCAGGGCCAGTCTTCCTCAGCAAAAAGAGGAGGACTGGCAGCAGATGTTAGCTCAGGGCTAATCTTCCCTGAAAAAAAAAATCACTCTATCATGTACAAAGGCCATTATATACAGTGACTTAGCTAACACAATCCTATATGCTTTGCATTATTATTTTTTTCCTTTTGGGTGAAGTTCAATTTCTCGTTTTACTGAATCTCAATTAGAGGGTTAGAATTAGGACTCAAACTAAGGTATTCAGGTCTCAAATTTCATTTCTCATTTCTCCACTCTCTGTCTCTTGGAGATGAATTTTCCAAAGAGAGAGAGACTAGAGCAAAAGCTGCAACCTGGAGCTCGGGGTACCCACAGTTAAGAGGTGGGAGGAGGAGGGCCAGAGAAGACACTAAGTCACTCACAGTCACTGCCCTGTCCCCTGGCCTTTGTAGGCCCTGACAGTCCTCTAAACCAGAGAATGTTGGATGTTCCGTTGAAACATCCAAGTTGGGAGGAAGTCCTAATTTGTTCATAAATCCCTGGAGGTGTTTTGGAAGTAGGGTTCACCAGTTTGGTTACAGCAGAGTTAGTGTGGTGGCTTAGTGGTTTATTGAATTCTGGCTTCATTCTGTTGAAGGCAACACAGTTAAAGCATATTGACTTACGCCCATGAGGGAAGGGCTTGTCTGTATTAATTACATGAAAAAATTTTTTGTGTGTGAAATTGTTAGGCTTGTCTGGATTAATCACGTGAAAACATATTTTTTTGTGAAGTCATTAGGTTTGTTTAGTTTTGGAGTCACGTGGTAACTCACTTGTGTAGGCACCAGGTGGTAGAGATCGTAAGAGGATCTACTTTAATGAGCAGAAATCAAGTCTTTTAAGTCACTTCAGTTTTCCAACTGACAGTCATGTTCATGGGATTAAATTATATAGCTAACCCGTTCTGATAGCATAAACACAAAAAGCAGTTATCTCCTAAACAAACACACGGACTTCTGTGGTTACTATTAGTGGTTACCACGGGGAACGGAGGTGGGGGTGGGCACAAAGGGCAAAGGGGCATACCTGTGTGGTGACTGACAAATAATAATGTACAACTGTAATTTCATGATGTTGCAAACTATAATGACCTCAACTAAAAAAAATAAAAATTAAAAAAAACACAGTTATATCCTGTCAGAAGTTCTGAATCAACAGGGTCCACTTTAAAGAGGTTTTCCTGCAACTATTGGGCTGGTGTCCACAGAGAATCCCACAGGCATCCCTGCAGCCCGGTGCTGGGAGCATAGTGGGCAGTCGAGAAACAGTGGTTGAATGAATGAGTGAGCGAGCGAGTGAAGGACAGAAGGAATCTCTCCCTGAGGCGTCTTGAGCTATCTTCCCACAGCCTCCTGCTACAGCTTGGCTGGGTGGTTTTAGGACAAGCCTTATCATTTGGGATTTTGTAATGGGGAGGGTGGAAATGGAGGCACCATGGGAAGTTGCTGTTCTGTGAGTTGGTGACTCCACAGAAGGGATGTATCCAAAACCAGTAAGCTGGTGCCACTTGAGTCCAGGTCATATGAGCTCTCCTCCTAAAAAGATCAGGCTGCTGAGAAGGTCTCTGGAGCAAGTGATGAGGCCCACGGAGTTAGGAGATTTCCTGTTGGCAACCTTGGTGTTACCCAAAGAGGGCAGCTACTTTCTAAGTCCTCTGAAGGAGGCTCTCCGCCACCCTTCCTTCTCACTGCTTGGATTCTAAGTGGGGCCCTCGCTGGCTTCTGCTTATCCTGCCTGGCCCTGCCCTCTGACTGTGAGCCATTGGCGATTTTTAGCCCTCCTGGAAATTGCACCCTTTATGAGGGTAAAGCAAACTGTGAAGTTCTGGTTCTGGCTCCAGAGGGATTGGGGCCAATCACCTGGCCCTGCCCTGTGTTTCTTGGCATGCATTCCTGGCCACCTTTTTACCCTTAGCACAGTCCTCCAAGCCTGTAATTCTGCCTGGGTAAGGATTAAGTACTGGCTTCTTCAGAGGGACTGTCAGGGCAAGAATATCATGTTTTGGAAGACGCTCCTGACACCAATCTCCATGTCTTGCCTTAGGAGAATTATTGGTCTTATATAGATGATCTAACAGTTATATTGGGAGTGGTTGGGGGACTTGGAGATTCTTCATATCACAAAAGGACTTACTGCTAGGTTTCTTTAAGCATTGAACCTGCTTTTCAAAATAAAATTTGATTTCACGCTGTAAGTAATGTACAATTATTTGCAACAGAAAAAAACTTTTGAGGTTTTCTAGGCAAACTTCCTTGTTTCACAAGTGAGCAAACTTCAGGAGGTCCAGCAAGGGCAAAGCCGTGCCTGTGCTGGGGAGCTGACACTCAGGTTATGTGAAAGGAATTGAAGCAGAGAGGAGCAGACACTGTGTGAGAGGAAGTCTCAGTTGCTCCTGGAGGAGCATTTTTCTGGTTGTTTTCCAAGTGAGGGAGGGGAAGAACGCATTTCTTCCCCAGGAATGCCCTGCTCATATCCCTCGGATTGGGTAATTCCTGCCTCACTGACTTTTAATGTAGTCCTTCCAGACTGAACCCAAAACAACATGGTAATACCTCAGTATTTGAGACTTAGAGGCACGTTTAAATAAGTAAAACTCTAAATTACAGGATGTGAATGCAACTTTAAATTCAATGTGTAAAAAAAGCCAAATATTAAGTTAGCAAAATGTTAGTGGAAGTTCTTCAGGGGGCCTTATTGAATTAGTTGATTAGATTGATTTTTAATTAGAATTATCCAATCTATAATAGGTATTTATAAAATTCATTCATTCATTTATCAAATATTTATTAACTACAGAGAGTTCTATGGTAACTTGAGATATAGACTAAAACTGTGGGAACTCAGGAGAGGTGGTTTGTAGCTTTTGGACCTAGAGAATCAGGGAAGTTTTGTGAAAACAAGTTTCTTTGTTTTAAAGCATGCTTTAAACAGTCTTGCTGGGGCTGGCCCCATGGCCTAGTGATTCAGTTCTGCATGCTTTGCTTTGGTGGCCCAGGTTTGGTTCCTGGGCACAGAGCCACACCATTCATCAACGGCCATGCTGTGGTGGTGACTCACATACAAAATAGAGGAAGACTGGCACAGATGTTAGCTCAGGGCGAATCTTCCTCAGCAAAAAAAAAAAAAAAAAAAACTTAAACAGTTTTGCATATACTCTAGTCAAAGGTAGTGTTGATACAAAGGAAAATATGTTCTCATTCACATTATTAAAACTGAATTAGTATCAACACAATACATTTCCTTTCACTGTGCTTCTTTACTGATCTCTAAAGCAGTTTCCAAAGAGCAGACCTTTGGTAACCAGGAGCAGTCCACTCTGTTTGCTAGACAGTACCTCTGCAGCTAGGGAATGGGGGCAAGGTTGTGGACACAGTCAGGGAGACCACTTCTTCAAGGAGCTTGTCTGTGAAGTGAGGAGAGTTAGTGAAGGGAGGGGACCCAGCATCTAAGGTGAGTTCTTTATTTTTTGAGACCCAAGCATGTCCCTGCGCTGTGGGGAAAGGGCTAGTAGAGAGGGAAAAGTTGAAGATAGAAAAGAGAAAGAAAAATTGTTGAGCAAGGCCCCTGGGGAGAAGGGGCTACTGCATCCTGAGCACAGGTGGAGAGTTGAAACTTGAACTGAACAAATGACAAGGCTACCACTGAGGTTAGCTTCACCACCACGACTACCACCCTTTATTGTTTTCCTACCTTTTGTTAGCACTCGTTTGAGCTCTTTTAAGTTTCATTTGCTAGGGATGAGAGATGTTATGGGGCAGAGGAATTTGGTAAGATTTTGGGGAGACAGAATGTTGGAGTTTCCTCCTGTTGGGCTTTGTTTTCTCTGGGCAGAAGAAGTTGAAGTCATCTGCTGGGAGCAGGGGACATAGTGGGTATGGTGGCATGGTTTTTAAAAGCTCTTGTGCCAATGGCAGTGATCTGAGGACGTGGAGGAGGACAGTTGAGCTGTGCTTAAGACCCAGATAATGTTGGAGATGCTGACTTTCTAGAGGAGCAGCCCTCGTGACTTAATGGTTGCTTTAGAAGTGCTCAGCAACTTGGGGGTTAAGGCAGAGGACTTTTGTACTCAAATAGGAGCTCTGGTTTGTGGGGCAAATGGAAGACTTGGAGTAAAGGGGGTCTAGGATATGGTAGCAGAGTAGTTGTCATCTAGTTGGCTAGAGAAAGAGGCATGATAGGCAGCAAAATGATGGGGGCTGGGGTGTGAAGAGACTGGAAATCTCAGTGTAGTTGAAATACAGAAGCCGAAAAGTAAAGACAAGAAGAGGTAGAAATTTAGGAGTTCATGACGAGGCAAAGGGTCTGACTTGGAGTAGAAAAGCAGACTCTGATCGAGGACCAAAGTCCTTGATGACCACGAGGTTAGTAGCTGACGGCAGTGAGGAGGAGTGTAGCCGTGGACTCGGCAAAGGAAGGGTTTTTGTAAGGTTGTGGGAATAATAGCTTGAAGAACCATCAAGACAGTTCGTCTGTTTCTCCTCTTGGTACCGCTGGGTACTGAAGAATGATTTTTTGGCAGAATCTTCATGGCCCAGAAACCAAGTTCCTCAAGGAGTGTCAGGTTTCAGCTGGGGGAAAGAGGCCAGAACCATCTTTTAGGCCTGCTTTCTGCACTGCCTGCCTAAATACAGTGGAGTTTTAATAGTTGGGGGACGGGAGAAGTTCTGGCCAAGTGAGACATCCCCACAAAGTACGGGGCCTTTAGGCAGATTTTGCGGGAACCGGGACTAAGTATTCTTGCAGGCAAAATCCCATTTGGCCACAGGGTTTTTTGAACTGTTCAGGATCAGATTGGGCCAGTGCTAATCTTCTGTGAGAGGCTCAAGGGAAGTGTTGTAAAGGTCTTGCTTAAAACTCTAGGAGGCAATGGACTCTTGAGCCTTTCTGTTCCTGTGGGGTCTGGAATTTATTTTTCCTTCCATGGTGACAGTAAATAATGCCCTAAAAAGCCCACATAGTTTGAAAGAATCTGGAAGTACTCAGATTATTGTTTATAAAGATGTTTTTGGATTTTCAGTGGTTCAGGTTTCCTTTGACATTGTTAATACATGATTCTAAACAAAAATTAAGAAAGAAGCCCTGAGGGCTGCCTGGTGGTGCAGCGGTTAAGTGTGCACGTTCTGCTTTGGCGGCCTGGGGTTCGTTGGTTCGGATCCCGGGTACAGACATGGCACTGCTTGGCAAGCCGTCCTGTGGTAGGCGTCCCAAATGTAAAGTGGAGGAAGATGGGCACAGATGTTGGCTCGGGGCCAGTCTTCCTCAGCAAACCTCAAAAAAAAAAAAAAGTGCCGAAATAGCTGAAAATAAACAAACAAAATCTCACAATTCTTTTTGCCCCTTCTTAACCTGATCCATTTACACCACCACTGTAGCTATAAAACCAGATGGGAACTGCTCAGAAAATCATTGCCTAATAGCCATTTCACCACAGAAACCTAAGCAAGGTTGTGTGGCCCCCAGCAGAAGAAGCTAGGTGGGTCAGGGCTCGGGGTGTGCTGCTCCCATGGCGGTACTTTCTAAATTGTTTGTAATTGGTTTTACCATGTAAAAATGAGAAACTTCTGTCTGGCAAAAGTCATCATAAATAAAGGTAGAAGACAATCAACAGGCTGGGAGAAAATTTTTGCAATATATGTAATAGACAATGGATTAATATCTATAATTTATAAAAGATTCCTATTAATCAATAAGAAAAAGACAACAAATCCAATAGAAAATGGGCAAAGAATACAAACAGGCAAGTCATAGCAGGGCAAACTGGAATTTCATCTGAAGAAGTGGTTATCCTTGAGTACAGGGATGTACTGGACAAGAATGTTCATTGCATTAGTAAATATCCATGAGTAGGGGACTGTAAAGTAGTGTGGTTGTGAAAACGCTGAAGTAGGTTCTGTATCAGTGAGAAAAGCAAGTGCAGAGCAATGGGAATAGAATGTTCCCATTTATTTTTTAAAAAACATTCCTATTTATTTGATTTGGAATGTATTCATTCTGTTTTAAATTTTATTAGAGGATTCCTTTAGGTTAAAAAATATTTAAGGGTGTATTTTTCTAGTCATGACTTTAATGAATGAAATGCCAACTTTTGTCTTCCCCTTATGTAAGATGAAAGGTGTATTCCCATCCTCACCTTCTTCCTCTTTATTTGTTTAACCTGGTATTGTAAATCTTAGCCTCCAAGAAGAATTTAGGGACCTCTCCCTATTCCTTCTTCCGTGGGAACCAGAAGGATTCCTAAGAGATTCTATGGGCTGGCCATGCTGCCTGCTGCTCCTCTTTTTGGTGTGATGAACAAAGGAATTCAAAGCTCAGAATTCTTTCCTAGGATTTGCTCTTTTTTGGTATTCACAGCCTTACAGATCCTGTCTCCTGCCTCTGAAGCATTGAGAGAGGCTGGGGCCTCCTCTCTTTGGGACACCCTGCTTGCTCCTTCCCCTTAGAAAGGGAAGGGAATTATCTGAGTGGCCCAGGAAGGCATGGCTTAGAGCTAGCCTAGGTCTTGGGAGGAAACCTGCTCCTTGTGGTTGCCCTTGCATCACCTTTGGAGAAGCCTATTAGCCAGTTTTTATCTTGGTCTCGGGCCCACACCAACCTAGGTGAAAGGAGTCCTTGAAGCTGACACCTTGGTTTTGCCTATTTCACTGGAGTTTGAGGCTCCGGAGCTCCAGCCTGGAAACAACAGGAATTCCATCACAAGGTGGCACAGGGATGTAAACTCTTTTGTCCTTCAAAAACAGGCAACACTTCTGGGACAGAAGCATTGCTTTCCTTCGTCACATTCTCAGTGTCAGTAGACCCCAGTAGGGGTATGGGAGAATTGTTTTGGACTTGTAACATAGGCTTTTCTTTGAGCTGGAGACTTTACATAGAATTGTAGAAACTTATTTAAAACCAGTACTGACTGCAGCCAGTTCTGCTTCTAAAGATGAGTGGCATAACTCTTATTTGTAGGGGAAAAAATGGTTCCATTTTCTTCTCCACTGCAGAACGGTGATGAGAGAGTGAAAATTCAAAACTTCTTTTTGTTCCTCAGCACTGGTCAGGGGTGGAACCTGGAGTGGATGGTTTGTAGTGCGGCTGACTCCAGCTATGGGTCATTGGATGTCAGAGGAAGGAGGATGGAGAGCTAAGTTGCTCTGAATAATATAAGGGGAATTTAGTTTCCTGAGGGAAGGGGAGACCCCTTCCCAAATGTGGGAAGTGTCTGGAGAAGGTGAAGAAGACAAGCAGCATGGTAGTATAAAACCCCTCTGTCTCTTCATAACTTCAGGAAAGCCTGATGAATACACAATATTTTGAGTGAGTTTGTATAGGTGTATTTGTTCTTTTGGTAAAGCATGGAGAAAGAGAGCTGAGTCCCACATCTGGACAGCTCAGAGCAGAGGGAAAAGACCAGCCTCAGGAGGTGAGATGTGAGTGAGATCAAAAGTCCAGCAGGAGCTGGAGTTAGAGCCCGAAGGGATTACTAAGAGCATTAGCTGCTGGAAGTTTGCAGAAATTGGGGGAAGGTCATTGGACTTCCCATAGGATTTGGGATAGGGGGATCCAAGAAGCTTTTAAAAACACGTCCAAGGATAAGGTGGTTGCAGCTAACATCTGATTGCTGTAGTGCTGTGTATCTCATAGAATGTTTAACAGTGTTCCCCGCTCCCCCCTGCCAAGATCCTTCTTATGGAGGTCTATTTGTTGGATGCCCCAGGAACTATCCTGATATTCCTCTTCCTGCCCCATGGACTCCATTTTTTCAGTTCAGACTCCAAAAGGGAAGTAAAACTTTCCAAGAAAGGGCTTGTCATTCTCTTCCCTTCCTATTAGGAATCCACAGATCCTGAGGATGCTGGTCAAAGAGCTAGAGAGCTGCAGCCGCCCCAGCCTCACCAGCACTGAGTAGGGCACATCATTTGGGAGTGAAGGGACATGGGTAAAGTCTTCCGCAGACTCTTGGGACTTGAAGACTGCTCTGAGCAAGTATGTAAGCAAATATTAAGACGAGTGAGTGCCCTAAAGCAAGAACCCAAGGTCTCTGAGCAGCAGGAGTGGGATCATGGCAAATCCAGCCGGTGCCACACTGAACAAGCACTCTTGCTCATTCCTTAGGGAAGAAGAACAGGTTGATGGAAGAACCTGTTGTATAGTCTTAGCCTCCATTGTAGTTCCAAAGTTTGAGGACAGCAGAGATGGGTGGGCTTTGCCTGCCCAGTACGCATTCTCTCTTCTTAGGTAAGAGCACCTTGATTTTCCTTTGGGGCTACCTCCTTCCCCATTCTCAGTCTGGGCTCTGATGGGGTCAGGTCTATCTCTGGGTTCTGGATAGGGGACATATAACCATGCCTATCAGAGAACAGCGGTTGGCATGGGCATGGTGTTAAATCCAGGCCAATCAGGACTTCCTGACTTTTGTTGGAACTATTAAGAAGTGAATTCTCATTTCTTTTCCAACTGGGTCACCAAGCCTGTAGAATGTTTGTAACCCTGAGGCGGCTGGTGGCTATCTTGCCGCCCCACGGGAGTGCTGAAGTCAACACAGATGAAAGCTGAGCTGGGAGGTGGAAAGAGATGGAGACTAGATGACATCTTTTCAGCACCTAGACCTAACTATTCCTTAAGCTAGTCTAACTCTGGACATTTCATTTACAGAGGCCCAGGCTTTCCTTTTTTTTTCTTATGAAAATTTAATTTGGATTTTTGTCATCTGCAGGTAGTAGTCTTAATTCATGTTATGAATTGTATATAGTTCTCATTAAAAAGTATGGTTTGACCTTTCTCACCAGATCCTTTTGTCTTAAAGTGTCTTGAACTGTAAGTTTGCTATATGAATCAAGTGAGACCATATATGTAAAGAACCTAATTTTATCTTCTGTACATAGAAAAAAACAGTAAATATTAACTGTAGGAAGCAAGGAAGAAGGGAGGGAGGGGGAGGGGAGGAAGATGAGGTGCTGAATTATAAGAACCCTGAAGTCTTTAGGGTAATCCTCTAGGAACCTTCAGACCTTATCAAGTCCCCTTGTTCTAAATGCCCCTAGCGCCCTATCCTTTTCCCTTGTCACCCTTCACCATGGTTTGTAATGACGTTTTTATGTAATATTTGATTAATGTCTGCCTTCCTCGCTGACCTGGCAGTTCCACCAGGGCAGTGATTGTGCTTACTGTTATACCCCCAGCAACAGCCCAGCGTGTGGCATTCAGCAAACATCTGTTGAATGAATTGTCATGTATAGTTACTCAAATTGGACTGACCCACCTTGATTATTGGGGTTAGGGTTGTGGCAGAATTGGCAAAATCAGGGAAAGTTGTCCTTGTCCCCTCTGCATCTCCTATGCTATTCATACCCTAAAGCACATACAGAGAATTTTGTCTCAATGAGATAGGTAATTTCGATTTGGTTGTGAAACCCTTTACCAAAGCTCTATTTCTTATATTTTTATTGGACCATTTTATTGAAGAATTCACTATTGTGGTGATTGGCCTAATATGTGGAAAGCCTTGCAGAGGAGTGGGTCAGGTCTCTGTGATTAACAAGCAGTCTTCCTTGCTCCTGTGTCTTTATAAAATTATTTAACTGGAATAGTCCATGCTCACTCAGGCTCACTCAGGAAGTGTTGGATCCTGTAGGAACGCCTGGGAAGTCGATGAGGGAAAGGTCCTGGATTCTGGAGACTTCACTCCCTTGCAGGAAACAAAAGCTGTAGAAGGTGGCCCCGGGGTAACCTGAAGCTGACTCCTTCAGCCCTCACTTCTGGGCCCAGTGGGAGCTCCAGGAGTACCACCTTGTCCCCTGCTTTGCCACACAAAGCGTTCTCCTCCCAGCTGAGGCTGCGATTCATCCCTTCCCCCAGCCTGCTTTCCCTGAGGTGGGGAGAGTGTTTCCCAGGGCCCATGTGACTTCCACTGGCAAGTGACGATTACAGATGGTTTACTAGTCAGTAAAACTGCCAAAGGCTTTTGTGCTGTAATAATCCTTTTCCTGTTTAAAACTCTGGGGATTTTCTACTGTTGCCAGTAGTTTTTCAAGTCAGCAATTACGGTGTGGATTATGTAATGGCTGGGTATTAAAAATAGAAAAGACCAGAGTTTGCATCTATTTTAACCAAATCAAAAGAGAGCAAAGGGAGGGGAAAGGAGGAGAGGGAGAGACTAGAGGAGGAGGGAAAAAGAGATTACGTGACAAGAAGCAGTGAGATGGCGTCATGTGACTGGACAATCCAGCCCACAGTTTACTCTGCCCTTCTCCTGCCGTTCTTGGTCCAAGGGGCTGCACTCCCTCCTCGGCCTCCTCCAGGGAGGAGACCCTGCAGAGAATTCCGGGGTCAAAAAACCCTCATGGATATTCCTCAGCTCAGCCTTGGGGTGTTTGCCTGCCTCTGACAAGCAAAATGACTAAGGAGGGAGGGGACTGAATTTGAAGTCCTCCCTCCACCCCCAAATCCAGGACTCCTGTGTCTTGATTTCCAAGGTCTTGGTGCTCAGTTTGTTTCTCTTGTCGCAGTGGTAGAGTCAAGGGGTAGTTTATGGGGGAGTCTTTAGCATCCCAAATTTCTGTCAGTATCTTCCCAAAGCCACCCCAAATAAATAGCGTATTTGAAAACTGTGTGCTCACTAGGAAAACACTGCTTTACTATAGTTACTCCCAACCCTTCCACTGTCTGTCCCCACTCCACTCCTCTTCTCACTGGATTGCCACCTCTAAGCCCCTCATGTAGGAATTCCAGGGCTACCACTGGTTTGTTCTTGTGTGACTTCTTACTAATCTCCACCCCCATCCCACCCCAAGTTAAGAAATCTTTGTGTTTTTCTAGAGACTTGTTGAATAACTTTAAGGACCCTCTCTCTCTCTTTTTTTTTTTGCTGAGGAAGATTCGCCCTGAGCTAACATCAGTTGCCAGTCCTCATTGTTTTTTCTTTTTCATGTGAGCCACGGCCACAGCATGGCCACTAACAGATGAGTGGTGTACGTCCATGCCCAGGATCCAAACCCAGGCAGCCAAAGCAGAGCATGCCAAACTTAACCACGAGGCCACCGGGGCTGGCCCAAGGACCCTCTTAATGGTGAAATTTTAGGTACAAGGTAGGTCTGGGGCAGGGGGGGTATTTTTGGAAGGAGCGCCTGACAGATGACATCAAAATATACCAGGCTTCCTGCTATGTCACCTCCAAGGCACGCTCCCATCCTGGATGCAGAGGCACCCCAGAGGGAGGTTTTGAGTTAGTCACTTATAGCCCTTGAGCCTACCTAGAACTCTTGCTGAAAACTCCCTACTTTGTAGATCTTGGGTGGCAGACAAGAGTGGTGGGTTCTTTGAAGAAGCAGCTCACTGTTTCCAAAGAATGAACCCAAATATTGGTTTGGTGGCGTTAGGAAGAGAGGCCTGAAAGTCTAGCCATTTCATTAGATAGGAGGGAGGATCTGGGGACCTTCCTTAGGGCCTTTCAAATCATAATGCCATACTGGACTGGGAAGTACCTGTGACATGGCACCTCTTTCTTACTCTTGTCGGTTTTTAGTTCTCTGATGCTGGATTCCTATACATGTTCTTACCAGAGGCTGACTTTGGTAAGGACTGCTACACATCTGCTATGGTCCAGATTTCAATTTTTTTAACCTACTATGTCCATTAATGCACTTGAATGTGCCTGGTCAAGTGTCCTGGCCTCAGGTGTGGTCAGTGTCGTTGCAGCATCAGTTTTCTGTTATCTGGACAGGATGCCCACTCCAGACCAAGTAGTCAGCAGAGGCTGGAGGTCACAGTGAGGTCACAGCCCTCCATATCCCATCCCATCTCTAAGGCTTTGAGCAAGATAAGGAGTCCACTGAAGCAGCTGCCTTAGGACCTGCTAGGGACTAGAGTCAATCCAGGACTAAATCATTAGCAAGGCCCACAAAGGAACCCTCTCTGCCTAAGCTCAACTGTCTGTTGCGGCCCACTTCTCACTCCTGCCTCCATGGATGAGACCATAAGGAGACATCATGACTTGACTACAGCAATGCTGGGTACACTGGTCATCCCATCCTTTCCCTGAAGGAAATCACTCTTTCTATCATTAAAATATTTAATGGATTTCCACCCCTCAGCGCTTGCACATGCGTGCACGCATGCACGTGCACACACACACACACATACATGCGTGCATGCACACGTTATGGGGTTGTGCTTCTAGTGTCTGTTGCTTGGGATAATACTGATCACAAGCTGGTATGGACAGAGTAACACATTTAAGTAGATTTAATTTTTACGCTTGATCTTAGCCAAAAGGCTGATAAGCGATAGATTTAATTTTTATTTATCCAACTACATTGACAAATTTGAGGCACAGTATTGCTTATATATGTGGGACATTCATTTGGGCCACAGACAGGGCAAGGTTTAAATGATAGATCTCTTGTAGTAACTCCAGTACCAGAGCTCAGAGCTAACCAGCTGTCTCCCTTTACTGCACATACCACCACACCCCTTAGGCCCCTTCTCTGTCCCATTCTGACATCAGACTCAGAAATGAGTTTGGGGAATGGGCCAAGACAGGCTGAGGGTTAGTCGTTAGAACTCCACCTGTTTGCTGTGACTCCTCTGGCCAGAAGTACTAAGCAGTGGGAGTGGGGAGAGGGCGGGATGTGGGATGAGGTGGCTGATATGACTCCAGCCACACCTGGAGCTACTCTTTGTTTTCCAATAGAAAATGAGGGAGAGGAAGCAGAGAGAGAAAGAAGAGAAGGAGGAAAGGGAAGTAGAAAGGGGGTAAAGGAGAAGGGGATTGTAGGCTGAACCTTGAGGCTGGGCAGAGCCAGATTGATTGGGGTGTCTCTGTGCCCACCTGGGACCAACGGTGGGCCAGGCAGAATCTCATGTTTGAGGTGCTGAGTCTTGGGGAAGCAAGCAGGAGATGTCTCGGTAGCCTGGTACAGCCTTGGGGTAATCTCACCCCAGGCCAACCAGGGTTGCTACACAAGGGGCAGTGCCAGCCCTCCTCTTACTCTCAGCACCCTCTTTCCTTCCAACCAGACAGGCAGGCCTGGGCTCCAAGGACCCATCTCTTTTGTCACAAGGCAACGGAGGAACGAACTCACCACCACTTACTGCCCTGTGGGGTTTGTATTTTAAGAGAAGACCCCAAAATATTACTTCTACTACTACTATAAGTATTACTAAAACTATTAGTTCCCTCTTCCTCTAGTCAATTTTCGTACTTTTAAATTTTTCTCAAAAAAAGTTTAAAAAGTCAAAAACTTAAATCATTAGCATAAAATTTTCATAGTCTTCTGTTTTCATATCTCTACTGTGTTTTATTTATCTTCCTTTTTTCTTTCCCAATATTGCTTATTTAATGCTTTGTGCCCTTTTTCATGATTAGTTTTGTTAGAGGTCTATTTTCCTTTTCTTTTTTTTTTCAGTAAGGAAGATTGTTGCTGAGCTAACATCTGTCCCAATCATCCTCTGTTTTTTGTATGTGGGTTGCTGCCACAGCATGGCTTGGTGAGCTGTGTGTAGGTCCATGCCCAGGATCCAAACCCACAAACCCTGGGCTGCCGAAGCAGAGTGCACCAACTCAACCACTACGCCACCACTAGGCCTGCCCCCTGTTTTCTTTTTCTAAGAACCAGCTTTTGTGTTATCTCTATTGTTTCTTTGTCTTCTATTTCATTAACTTTTACTTTTTAGTCATTTTTAGACTAGTTTTGTAATTGAAAAGTAATACAAAGGGTCACTTTTTCCTACAAACTATTATAAAAAGACCAGTTACCCAAAGGAATGTGGCTTATATTTATTTGCACATAAAATAATGCATCTTTACTGGTTGACCTCTGGGCTGGCTTGAGTGGGGAAGAGAGGCCTCTTAGAGGAGTGCCCAGTGGAGGGAACCCTGGATTGCAACCCCAAGGTCACAGCCCCCAGCCTGTCTTTTATTTACTGGTGTTAGGCAAGGCACAGACCTCATGAGTAATACAAAATGGCCCCATCTGCCTTACTTCATCGGCTATTTTATCCAATTAGATGCTGAATCTGAAGGTGGTAAGACACCTGAACTGCTGCTCGGAGCTCTGTCCCCATCTTTCTTCTCCTGCAGGTGGCAGGAGGCAGGGGTTGTGGGTGAACCAGCCTAGCGGGGCAGGGCTGCTTAGCCAGCCCTGGCCCTTAAAGGAACATTATTTGAAGGGAAGGAAAGGGTCTTAGTCTCTCTTTAGCTCACTATGCCTGCTGTCTTATTTCTTCTTCAGCTTTTATGTTTTAAGTTTTGCTTTTAGGTTTTATAATTCTGTATTCTGTGGAGAAGCCAGTGGAGGGGGTAGGTGTGCTGGAAACAAGCCCTGAGAACTGGGAGACTGAAATGGGTGGTCTGTATCAGTGGTTCTCAGATGTCTTGGACTTGGGACCCTTTTATGCTCTTGAAAATTATTGGATGGGGCCGGCCCCATGGCTGAGTGGTTAAGTTCACATGCTCCGCTTTGGCGACCCAGGGTTTCACCGGTTCAGATCCTGGGCGCAGACATGGAACCACTCTTTAGGCCATGTTGAGACAGTGTCCCCCATGCCACAACTAGAAGGACCCACAACTAAAAGTAGACAATTATCTACTGGTGGGGGATTTGGGGAGAAAAAGCAAAAAAAAGGATTGCCAAATTGTTAGCTCAGGTGCCAATCTTTAAAAAAAAATTATTGGACTCCTGGGCTGACCCAGTGTTGCAGCAGTTAAGTGCACACATTCCGCTTCGGCAGCCCGGGGTTTGCCCGTTCGGTTCCCGGGTGCACACATGGCACCGGTTGGCCAGCCATGCTGTGATAGGCATCCCACATATAACACAGAGGAAGATGGGCATGGATGTTAGCTCAGGGCCAGTCTTTCTCAGCAAAAAGAGGAAGATTGGCAGTAGTTAGCTCAGGGCTAATCTTCCTCAAAAAAAAAAAAATTATTGGACTTCAAAGACTTTTATTTATGTGGGCTGTAGCCATAGATATTTACCATAGTACAAATATGGAAATAAATATTAGAAACTGAGGCTTTAAAGTATTAATTAGTTAAAAATAATTGTAATAAGTTCTTTACATATTAACGTACTTTTTATAAAATATATGTATTCAAAATAAAAAAATTTAGAGAGAAGAGTTGTATTGTTTTACAGTTTTGCAAATCTCTTTGATGACTAGCTTAGTAGAAGACAGCTGGATTCTCATGTCTGCTTCTGTGTTTAGTCTTGTGATATGTTCTTTGGAGTAGATGCATAAAATCTAGCTTCATACAGATTTGTAGTTAGAAAAAGAAGCATTTTAATAGCCTTTTCAGATAATCGTGGATATCTTCTTTGATGTCACCAAAATTGAACAAATGGCAGTTTCTGAAAGATTAGTTGCAATGTGGAATCTGAAAACATATCAGTGAACTTCTCATACTCAGCTACATTAAATTCCATTGGTCTGTCTGGCACTTTGAATGGGTCTTTTTCTCATGCCTGATTTTGTAACATCATGGGCTGGTCATTTGGAAAATAACGACTCAGTGGTTTATGCAGGTCTTCCCAGTGTAGACACATTTCAGTCCACAATATCACATTTGTTAATATTACCACTGATTTCATCAGCAAATACTCAGGTATCGGGAAGCTGTCAAGCTCACAGTGTGGATACAAATTTTCTAAAACTCTGATTTTCACTTTACGGTTCAAATTTTATAATTGGCAAGAAATACTGTCAGTTATTTTCCTCAATGTGACACACTCACTTCATTCATTTGTGAGAAAATGTCTGCCAAGTACTCAAGTCTAAATAATCATAGCTTGTCAATTGTTCTTTCTAAAAAAATGATGTTCCATGAAAAAAGCAGGTAGTTCAGTTCTCAACGCAAACCATCGCATAAATGCGTCCAGTACGGCAGTATGCAGCAGAAGCTCTACGCACAGATGGTTAACGAGATGTGTACTCAAGGGTTGTGTTTATTAATAAAATTAACTATTAGTGCTCTATTGTGGACATTCTTCTGTGAAGCTGGCCTTTTTGTTAAATCATAAGTGCATGGGAGTAAAGAATGTGACTTTGTTGATTTGTGTTAAGGCCCAGCAATTTTACCCACTATAACTTTTGCGTTATCAGTACAAATGTCAACAAAGTGAATACTGCAAAAAAGTCTCGGTATTAGTATAAAAATGTTCTTTGTCTCTCGGACCACCCTGGAAAGGTCTCAGGGACCCCCAGGAGTCCTGGGATCATACTTTGAGAACCACTGATTCATGTGATGTAGGCAGTAGTAGCTCATGATGTCAAATACCTCAGTCAAGGGCTGGCCCGGTGGTGCAGCAGTTAAGTTTGCATGTTGTGCTTTGGCGGCCCGGGGTTTGCGTCCCAGCTGCAGACATGGCACCGGTTGGCACGCCATGCTGTAGTAGGCGTCCTACATATAAAATAGAGGAAGATGGGTGTGCATATTAGCTCAGGGCCAGTCTTCCTCAACAAAAAAACCCCCACAGAAAACAAAACCTCAGTCAACCTCCCTGGGCCTCATTTTCTCAACTGTAAGGGGGTCCTGGGCAGGCTCTCAGTTTCTTCACAATATTGAACCCTGTTGCTAGCCCTTGAAGCCATTTCTCCCCTAGCGATTGTGACACTGCTCTCTTTTCTTCCCCCCACCTCTGATGCCTCCTTTTCCCTTTGTAGCTCCTCGTTAGCCCCTCCACCTATAAGAGGTGGGCGTCCTCCTTGTTGTTTCACCACCTCCTTCACTCCTCAGGTGATCTTATCCCCTCCTTTGTCTTTAACCATCACTTGCAGGCTGACAGCTCCCAAATCTTTATCTTCAGTCCAGATGTCTGGCCTGGGCTCCAGTTCTGTGATTCCAGCTGCCCCTGGGACCTCTCCACCTGAATGCCCTACAGGCATGTCAAAGTCAACATGTCTAAACTGACTTCATCATCTTCCCCCACACATTACCTCCTTTTCCAGAACATCCATCATCCACCTAACTGCTTAAGCCAGAAGCCCAGGAGCCCTCCTCCCCTTATCTGGTCCCCTTACTTCCCTCATCTAATCACCCAGGCCTATCAGTTCTGTCTCCTAAACGTTTTCCTAATTTCTCCCTGACCTCCAGCTCCACTACCGCTGCCTCAGGTCAGGCCCCCATCACTTCCTACCCAAACTATCGCAAGAGCCTTCTCCCTGGTCCCCTGCCCTCACTTTCCAACCTATACAGCTCAGGCTGGAAACCACAAGAGTTATCTTCTCATGTTTTTTTTTTCCATTAAATAAACACATATTGAGTACTCATCACACCAAGCACTGTGCAGGGTACTGGGAATACAACATAGAACACAACAGACATCGTCCCTGGCCTTTAGCACCGACAGTGTATGAGAGGAAAGGGAAAAATACAAGGCACAGTTAATCAAGACACAGTGCAATGGAGAGAAAGGGCGGCATGCTGGGGAACCCCTGATAGCTTTAGCTGAGGGCCAGCTGAGTCTGAGGGGTGGTCAGGGACTACTTCCTGGAGGAAGCCACACTCTGAGAGTGCACCTTGGATGGGAGTTAGCCAGAAGTGGTGGGAGTGTGGTGGTGAAAAGGTTTCCTGGTAATTTGATCATCTTATTTCCCTGCTTAGAGCCCTCTTCTGAGCTTCACCACTGCCTGCAGGATAAAGTCCAAATTCCTTACCAAGGAACACAACTTTTGTGGCCTCATCCACCACTCCCCTGTATTCAACCCAGGCGGCTTTCAGTTTCCCCCAACCTGGGCTCGTGCCTTCACAGCTCTAGGCCTTTGCCCTTGGTTCCTCGTGCTCTCCACCCTCCCCACTCTCAGTGAATTACCAACATCAGCTGTCAGGAGACCTTTTCTGACCCCTCCCACGTAGACTTTGTGGCTCCCTCTCCTGTGCTCCCTGCCTGTGAACACACCTGGACTCCTGTGCACTCATCCCATGGTTAGCGCTTATCCACGTGTGTCTCTGACTCTTGCTCCTACCTGCTAGTGCAAAATCCCAGGTGCTGCCTAGTTCCCACACCCTCACTCCACGAGCATTTTAGGTGTCCCCGGGGTGGGTGTCTCCTGTGTGTTGGTGGATAAGGTTAGACAGTTACCCCCTCCTCTCCACCCCAGCTATCTTTTCCCCTCCTCCAGCTCTGCAACCTCCCCTTACTCCTGCCACACCCATGGAGGTATCACTTCTCCTGGACATTGCCACACCCATCAGGCACCTACACCTGCTGGGAGCCTGACACTCCTGTTGGCATGAGGTCAGCCAGCTGCACTGTAGGAGCAGGGCTCTGGGGCTGCTGATGTGCTTATTGCCTTAGGGAGCCGTGAGGTTTGGCGCCACAGATAGATCTAATTCACAACTACCACTCTAGCTCAGGATTACCGTCCTCTTTCCACTGAGCAAAGCTTTGTCTCTGGGTCAGCTCACTGTGCCTGTTTCCTTCTTTCCTTAGAAACAGTTCTTTTCCAACAGGCCGCTCAGCCCCTCATGCAAATACACTTCCCAAGGTCCTGCCCAGCAGCAGGCCAGACAGGTGTGACCTGCATCTCCCACCATCTCCAGCCTGGAGGCAAAAGATGTGTGGGTATTTATTTATTTAAAATCATAGATTATACAAGCAATACTGAATACAGCTTCATCATTAAAAAATCCAAGCAGTTTAGAAACACATGGAGTAGAAAGGTAAAGCCCCCTTTCTACCTCTCCCCCTATGCTTAAGCTTACGCTACTAGTAGGCACTGTTAATTATTTGGGGGAAATGTTCAGACTTTTTGCTGTGTATTTACACATATGTATGGCTGGCATAATATTTGAGAAATTAATCTCTTTTTACCACCTGGATTTTTCCCTTTTCCACTCTCACATTCATGAAGCTCATTTCTCCCCGAGTCAGCTCCCCAGATTAGAAAATGGAATCAACCTTCAGGTGTCTCTGGCTTTTGTGTGCCAAGAGCTTATGCACTTAGGGAAACTTCAGGATTTGTGGAACAGCTCAACACAGCAAAGATCCTTGCACACAGCCTGAATGCCTTGGCTGGAAACAAGGTGGAAGAAGGATTTCCCCTGGAGTAGAAAGACCTCCACTCCAACTCTTTGCAGCCCTCCCCCCCCAAAACTGGCCAGGGGCTGGAGAGACGAGGGAGAAAGATCTGTGGTCTCTGGAGTCCCACCCTGCCTGCTGGCAGCTCGTCTTACTCCTGGGCAGGCAGGAGTAAGATCCCAGAGAGTGGTGGCCACATGGTGGGGCCAAGCTGTGAGGACACAGGCAACCTGGCCCAACATTTCTGGCTGCCCCCTGGCACAGAGCAGCAGAGGCTACTAGACCTGACCTTGGCCAACTTCACAGCCACCTCCTCTGTCCCATGCTTGCAGTTCTCAGTGTTCTGGAGAACTCAGATACACCTAGAATTAAGTTTCCTGTTGCCAGGATGGAAGCATACCATAAACATTGAGTTGAGCTATAGAAAATAAAGTTTGGTCTCCTGAATTTGTGAATTAAGATTTATTCCTGTGGCTTGTACTGTTCATTGTCTGCCACTTTTGAAAAAAATTTCACAATGTATCTTCAAGATGTTTCCACAGCAGTATGTATAGATTTATCGTATTCTTTTTAAAAATAACATTATTTAAAAAAAATGCTCATAGTAGGAAATTCTGACAGTACCAAAGGAGAAAGCAGAAGTTCTCTAGTCCTCCATTCCCATACCCTAGGTGTAACTGTTGCTAACAGCTTCTTGAGGGTTTTTCTAGAAATTTTCTAAGCAGATAAAGACATGTATATATTTCTATATAGCTCTTTTTATATACAAATATTATCAAACTACATATACTTATCTGCACCTCATTTGATTCTTTAACAATTTGACCTTATCATTGAATAAATTCTATTTAAGTAGATATAGTTTGACTTCATTTCTTTCAGTGATACCTGGTATTCCATAGAATGAATGTGCTACATATATTTAACCAGTTGATTGGCATAAGATTCCAGATTTTTAGCTATTATCAGTTAAGGGCACAATGAACATAATAATAGCTGGCGTTTGTTGACCACAGACATCATTCCTGGCATATAGTAAGTCGCATAACCTTTGTAACAGCCCAGTGAGATAGGCCCTGTTATTGTCCCTGCTTCCCAGGTGAAGGAACTAAGTCACAAAGAGGTCAATAACTTTCCCAGGGTCACATAGTTGAGAGGTGGTAGGTCTGGGATTTGAACCAGGCAGCTGGGTCCCAAGCCTGCACTCTGGATGAGTACAGCACAACACCTGCAGGGATGCCGTGTACCTGTGCTAACATAGCCGTAGAGTACATTTGTAGCAGTGCTGCTGCTGAGTCGGAAGAAGTGCTGATAGACTTTAATAGTGTGAAGTAGTCAGGAGGTTACTTTACTAAAACAGCACAAGTGCAGAGCCCACTTGTTTCCTAAAAATAGAGGGGCTGCAGATCCTGTGCCCAGAGGCCTCATTGTAAGGGCGTTTTCTCTGCCGTGGCCAGGGCTTCGGCTCTGAATCCTATTTGGCCTTCTCTCCTCTGGGCTGGACTGGGCTCCCAGGAGTCTTGGTAAACCCTGCTCATTCCCTCTTACTAAGGCCACAGCCACAGGCTGCCAGAGAAGTCAGCCCCTGGGCTCCTTTTGTTTCTGTACCCTCTTTGTCTCTCAGGGGAGAGGGTGCCTCCCAACTAGATGGCTGCCTAGGCCCCAGTTTCCTATTCCATCTGCAAGAAGAGAAATTGGCAGCCACCTAGAGAGAGAATTGGCCACTCTTTGATTCCCTGCCTGCAGCTCCTACGTCTAACCACAAGGGGCCCCAATGTGGGATCTCCAGGCCTGCACAGAGGTGGGAGGTCAGAGAGTGTGGCATGGCTTCTCCACGGCAGTAGCTTTTGTAGGACTATATCAGCAGTTCTCAAATGGGGGCAATTTTGTACCCACCCCCACCAGCAGGGGACATTTAGCAATATTTGGAGATATTTTTGGTTGTCACAACTTGGTGGAGGGTGGGGGCTGCTACTGGCATCTAATGGTAGAGAGAGGCCAGGAATGCTGCTAAATATCCCACAGTGCACAGGATAGCTGCTCACAACAAAGAGTTGTCAAGCTCAAAATGTCAATGGTGTTGAAGTTGAGAAACCCTGGGCTACAGAAGGGCAGACAGTGCCCAGCACGTGACTGTCACTGTGACTCCCTTTGCTCTCGTTAGCAGTGACAAACACTGATGTCTTGCTCACCTATAGCTCGCTGCTATTTTAAGTGCTTTATATCCATTAACTCGTTTAACCCTCACAACAAGTCTATGAGGCAGCCCTACTGTTATCATCCCATTTTACAGATGAGGAGCTGAGGCATGGAGATGTGAAGTGCCTAGCCCAAGGTTCTCATGGTGGCAGTCTAGGCTTGGCCTCCCTATAGCTTCTCACACGTGCTCATGCAAGTGCTCCTGGACTTGTCTGCTCTCTCTGATCCTTCTAGAACCTTGGCAGCACCAGGGATTGTTTATTTCTGTACAAGGAGGAAAAAAAGTTGACTGATCTTCTCTCCCTGATTCTGACTCCTCCATTTCTGATGGCTTTTGTATTTTCTTCTCCAGAGGGTTTAATTGAAGTGAGTGCTAATTGCAGAGACTATGGACAACCATGAAAATTTACTTGTTGAATTTGCATGAAAAAATCCTCTGTTACTCCTACAGTGTTCTCTTAGAGCTCTTTCAGTCTCTGGGCCTACAGGCTAGGCTGCTTGGGTAGTAGCTTTGCTTAGACATGAGAGCAAACTTTATCATCCAGGAGCACAGGAGGAGCTGGTGAGTCAGGCTTGGGACACCAGGGACACGGGACTATTTTGACGAGGCCCATAGTTTGGACGAAGTGGGTGCTTTTCCAAAGGAGGCCTCCAAAAGCCAAGATGGGAAGTTGTAATGAGGTGAGGGGGGTGGAAGAAGTGGGAAGGGATTACTGGATCAAAGCCAATGTCGCACCAGAGGAAATACTTATTGGCTCATTAATGATAGGATGCCATGCGATTGGCTTTGCCTCTGGGTGTGGGGGCAGAACCTATGCTTGAAACAAACAGCCCCATCACCCAACAATAATTAGCAGCAACAATAGGCATCTTCACAGGACCAGATTGACAGGTGGCCCACAACACACAGCCTCCAGCCTGGCCTGGAACTGGGCTTGGACGCCTCACTTGTAGAGCCAGCCATGCTTGGGCAGCTGGCAGGGGCAGGGGCACGGGCACGGAAGTGACACATTCTTTCTTGGGTCATTTGCTGAGAACTTGCTGTATACTAGGCACTGAGAGGAACACAAAAGAAATGGAAGACACAGATCTTACCCATAATCTAGAGAATTGAGGAGACAAGATTAAGTCTGAAAAGTTAAATCACAGCACAGGAAATATCATATATGTCACGTATAAGGGATGGGGATGCTCAGAGCCAAATGGGTGTTCTGGACAGGGATTCCTCACCAGGTGGATGGTAGGAGGCGAGGTCTGCATCACACTGCCATGTTTCTTGTAAAAGAAGTAGGAAACACAAAGAAGAAAATAACAAATCATACTAATTACACTTCCAGAGATATATATTGTTACTATTTTGGTTACATCTTTTAAGATTTTTTTCTGTGCGTATTTGTGGATATATACAAACATACACATTTCACTACATAAATTGGTTTGTATTGTACATACTGTTCTGTGAATTGCTTTTTGTAGTTAGTTGCGAACAGTTTTCCTTGTCAATAAATAAACTTCTTGTGAGTCTCTCATATTTCACTGTGTACCTACCATGGTTTAACTAATCTCTTGTTATTGCCCGTTTAGGTTACTAACAGTTGTGGCCTATGTATAATACTAACTCTGTGCACCTCCTTATTTATTCTTATTTTTTTAAAAGATTTTAGGGGCTGGCCCGGTGGTTCAGTGGTTAAGTGCGCACATTCTGCTTCTTGGCGGCCCGTGGTTCACCGGTTCGGACGTGGCAGGTATGGACATGGTACTGCTTGGCACACCATGCTGTGGTAGGCGTCCCACATATAAAGAAGAGGAAGATGGGCATGGATGTTAGCTCAGGGCCAGTCTTCCTCAGCAAAAAGAGGAGGATTGGCAGCAGATGTTAGCTCAGGGCTAATCTTCCTCAAAAAAAAACAATAATAAAATAAAATAAAGATTTTATTTTTTTCCTTTTTCTCCCCAAAGCCTCTAGGTACATAGTTGTATATTCTTATTTTGTGGGTCCTTCTAGTTGTGGCATGTGGGATGCTGCCTCAGCATGGCTTGATGAGCAGTGCCATGTCTGTGCCCAGGATTCGAACCGGTGAAACCCTGGGCCACCGCAGCGGAGTGCGCAAACTTAACCGCTCGGCCAAGGGGCCCGCCCCACACCTCCTTATTTTTATCCTTAGGGTATAGTCTTTAAGTGGAATCACTAGATGGAAGAATATGTACACTTTCAAGGATTTATTTTTTACAATATGAATTTGCATTTTTCTTTATTACTCAAGAAATGGAACTTCTTTCATATATTTTAATAGCTTTACATGTTTCCTCTTACTCTTTTTTTTTTTTTTAGGGAGATTAGCCCTGAGCTAACATCTGCCACCAATCCTCTTTTTGCTGAGTAAGATTGGCCCTGAGCTAACATCTGTGCCCATCTTCCTCTATTTTATATGTGGGATGCCTGCCACAGCATGGCTTGATAAGCAGCGTGTACATCCATGCCCGGGATCCGAACCAGTGAACCCCAGGCTGCTGAAGCGGAGTGCACAAACTTAACTGCTATGCCACCCGGCCAGCCCCTCAAGGATGTTGGTACAAATTGCCCAATTGTCTTCCAGAAAAGATGTATCAACTTAGACTCTCACCACCAGTCCTGTGAGAGTATCTCTTTCACTACATCCTTCCCAACACAAGGTATTACTATTTTTTTTAAATTGCAAATTTGATAAACAAAAATAGTATTTCATCATTGCTGCCTTATTTTGCTTTTCTTTTTATTATTATTTTATTTATTTGACTGGTTTTTTTTACAGGCCAATTGGTCATTGGTAATTCTCTTTTGGCAAATTATTTGATTATGTGCTTTGTTGAGTTTTCTGTTGGTATATTCTTTTCTTTTTTTCATCTCATTTGTGTAGTATTTTATTATTATTATTTAGTGTGGTTTATTCTTTTTATCTTATTGATCTATAAGAGTACTTGATATATATTTAGCCTATTAACTCTTTGTCTTTCTTATATTACAAATTTTTTATCCTAGATTGTCATTGGCCATTCAGTTTTGTTCACTATTTAAGCATTTACAAATCTAAAATGTCCATGCAATCAAGGTAGTCTATATAGGCTTTCCAAACCACTGGGCTGGAGGTAGCTGTGACTGGTACAGGGGCGGCAGGTCGAGGTCTTCAGTCAGGGCCAGCCTGGGAGGATAGAGCTGGTTAGATTCAAGGCAGAGTGGAGAGGCGGCCAAGATGTGGTAACCTTGGGTGGGGGAGCACGGAAGGAGGGGGAGGAGTCTGCAGTGACTCACAGGGTGCTGACCTGAAAGACAGAGCCAGCAGGTGGAGGATGAGCCAGAATCAGGAATACAGGAAGGGGAGGGGATGGGGTCAGGGGCAGAGATTGTTGTAATTCCCCTTGGGGTTGTTGATGGAGGCTCCTGGTGTAGAGTTCTCATTGGTATTTGGATCTCGAGGCCTGGCCTGGTTTCTCTTTTTGTGTCAGGCTCAGAAAGGCTTTTTCTGCTGCAGAATTATATGTTTACGTAAATTCTCTTTTAATACTTTAATGGGGCTTTTTGGGGTTTTTTTACATTTAAATCTTAAGCTGGGTGGAATTTGTTGTGTTTTGGTGAATTGTGAGAGTTGAGGATTTAACTTCTTTTTCCTGAAGTCACTAATGATTAAAATATGTATTCTTGCCCTCATGATCTGAAATACTACCTATATCTTACAATGCATTTCCACGTATACGTGGGTCTGCTCTAGGACTCCCTGGTCTGTTCCAGTGAATTGTCTGTTCCTATACCAGCACCATCTGTTTTGGTCACATTTTCCTTAAATATATCTTAATAAGTGCTAAGGTAAGGTGTACTTCATCACACTTTTTTCCTCAGAATTTTCTTTGTTCTTTTAGGATGAGCTTTGAAGTCATTGTGCCAAGTCCTGCTTGTTCCTTTGGACTACACAGTGGGAGCTGGAAACATGGGTGACCCCCGTAGGGGCTTTTGTATTCATAAGCACCAGGCTTACGAACGAATACAAACACAGCAAGTCCCAGGAGCTGGTTTTGGTGGGGCTGGACTTCTCCATGCAGAATCACATGGCCTCTTTAGGAAGAAGCCCCTCGCCGCCATTGACCTCCACTTGGGGCATCCTCCTGTCTCCAGTCCAAAGACAATCCTGTGGACCTCAGAGCTCTTGTGTCTCTGCTGCTGCAGCACCCATCCATATGTGCCCCACTGTGGCCGAGCCAGCCTGTACTGGGGTGTTCCTGTCCATCTTGCAGGGGACCCTGCCTCCAGCCAGTGTCCTCTCCAAGCCTGTCTCCTCTAAGGATTTCCTGTGGGTTAGCTCTGGGGATCTTTTCTTAATCTATTCCTACGTGTGTTATTACAGAAAGAATTATTCATAATTGCCAGCATTGTGATGGCTTCTTCCTAGTTTCTTTTGAGCCTGCATGTTTTTCCCTACTTGACATTTTCTAGGTTCTCTCCTACTTAAGTGACTTCTTCAGGATCTTTTCTATTGAGGAGTAATGAACGAACAGTAAAGTCACAAATCCTAAGCATACATTGCAGTGAATTTTTACATATGTGTACACTATGTAACCACCCCCCCAATCAAGGTGTTTCTTTTAGAGTTGAGAAGTTCTTGGTGGGAGGTTGAGTGGAGAAGGAAATCATGAGTGTGTCCCCGAGCTACCGTCTTTTTCTAGAACTCTCTTTAAAGGGTGTTAAGGAGGGAGCTGAACGTCAAGTCTATACAGTGGTGTGGAGAGCAGAATGCTTAGGCGTGGCAGGTCATGTTCTGGTCCTCCCCCTTACTAGCCGTGGGACTTCTGTGCCTCAGTTTCAACCACTGTAAAATGGGAGTAGATGATAGCTCTTACCTCACAAGGTTATCATGAAGATTACACGAGGCAGTACATGTAAGTGCACAAAAAATGTTAATTGTTATTTTTGTTGTTATTAATAATGAGGAGGAGGCACTGGTTCTTAATGAAGGATATGTATCAGAATCACCTGGGGCACTTTCGCAAAATACACATGCTCAACCTGGCCAGATCTACTGAGTCAGAATCTAGATTTTAAATGCCTCCCCAGGTTCATTCTGTTGCTCATCCGTGGTTGAGAACCACTGGGCTGGAGGTGGTCATGACTGGAAGCAGGAAGGCCAACAGGTAGCCCCTGCGATAGTGAGAGCCGGAGAGGATCAGAGCTGAGCAGATTTGAGGCAGAGTGGAGAGGTAGCCAAGATGTGGCGACCTTGGGTGGAGGAGCGAGGAAGGAGGGGGAGGAGTCTGGGGTGACTCACAGGCTGCTGACTGGACAATGGAGTGAGCAGGTGGAGGATGAGCCAGAAGTGGGAATACAGGAAGGGGGCGTGGGGTGGGGCAGTGGGCCAGAGATTGTTATAATTCCCCTTGGGATTGTTGAGTGGAGACTCCTGGTGGGAATAGCAAGTTAGTATTTGGATCTCTAGGCCTGGGCTTCTGGTGTTTTTCAGGGAGTCATCGATGTCAAGGAGATAGATAAAGCCATGGACCTGGTCACAGTGCAAACATAGAGGGCAGAAGAGGGCTACATTCACTAGTATCCACCTCTGGGAAGGCCTGCGTCCACTTCCTGTTTCCTCCCTAGCAATAGAGAAGCGCTTGTTTCTCGTGTAATAACCCCTTTGCTGAGGACGTTGGGGAATAAGCTCAGTCTTCTCACTTGAAGATGACCAATGACTATGGGTCACTTCCTTTCCTTACAGGTCTCAAAATTTTCCGCATCCTCTGATGGAGGAGCTTAATCCTTATTCATCAGTATCTTCAGACAGCACATCTGGTTGGGGCAATGTCTTATCTTCCAACACCCCCTGATCCCCCATGCTCTCACACATACTCAGCCTCTGGTGGATGGCTTCTTAGACTCTGGCTTTCTTCAGGCCCTTGATATCAACGAGTTGCTCTTTGGCAAGAATTTAAGCCCTTCGAGTACCTCTCCCAGAGGCGTTTGCATTTAGAACTATAGGTGTAATAGAAATAATGGAAGATGTTGCATTCCTGAGGGAAGGCGATCCTGGAATGAAATATTCATTCTCTCATTCTAGAACATCCCTGTCTAGTAGACCTTTCTGCGTTGATGGAAATGTTCTTCTGTGCTATACAATACGATAGTCACTAGCCACATGTGGCTATTGAGTGTTTGAAATGTGGCTAGTGTAACCGAGGAATTGGATTTTTCATTTTAATTAATTAAAAGTTAAATTTAAGTTGACAGAAGAAAAGCACGCACTGTTAGTTTGCATTCACTGGATCAATGAACGATAGGGACGCCAGGCCTGACACTCTACTATCAAGCAGCCCCCAAAGGTCACTTTGAAATCAAATGGGCTTTCTGTCTCTCGCCCCTCCAAGAAGCAGGTATCTACAGCTGCCCCCACAGGCCTCTCTGAGCCCCTGCGCTCCCCACTCCTTACCTAGGACATTGCCCATGCCTTTCCTTTTGCCCTGCTGCCCCCTCTCCCTATTCCTGCTCATGCCATAGCATCCTCACTTCCCCCCCAAAAGGCTTCCCTGACTCCTGTCCCTTCCAGGTGAAGCCAGGTTTAGGGCCCTGAATAGATTCCATTTGGCTTCCCCGTTGCAGGTGGAGGTGGCAGGGATGGATCTCAGGAATATGTAGCTGCAGGACGGATGTGCATTGGATCACTGTGTTTCAAACTTCCTTCAATATATCTCATGTCCCAACCACCACACACACCTCCATACAGATAGATACAACCAAAGCAAAAGCTTTAGAAAAATAACACTCTCACTACATGTGATGCACTTGGATATTTTCTGTTCTATTTATTTTTTTTAAAAAAATGTTGGTTGTGACCCACTAAACTGATTTCACAACCCAGTAACAGGTCACAACCCACAGGGTAAAAAAATACAGAGTGAGGTCATTGCTGCTCAGGAAAACTCCAAACACAGGCCAAGTGGCCCTGTCCAGACAGTTCCTCTGGGTTCCTGAAGAGCTGGCAGCCAATGGCACTGGCAGCTCTGTGCTCTTGGTGGTGGTTGACGTGGTGGGGCTCTGCTCTCTCCGTGGAGTCTCCTTTCAGGGCCCCAGTTGCTCATGCCATAAAGTGGTCATGGTCACAGATGCTGCCTCAGTGCTGTGGAAGGAGGTTCCAGCCTATAAAGCACTCCAGACAGTAGAGAGAAAGACACTAGCTCACCGTCAGGCGTCATAAGACTGTACACCTCATCCCTCTTGATGAGGCTCCTCATGGAGGCAAAGCTCCCGGGCCTAGTGGGGCTACAAACAGCAGATAGAGTAAGAGCAAAACATGGGGCTCCTGCATGCAGCGTCATAAGAATAGAAACGTCTTACCAGCCAGAGGATGGGTCATAAATGTATGTAAGGAGTGTTCCAGGTGGGAGTCTGGGAGCCCCGTCTTCCTTTGGACTTTAGCCCTGAACCAGAAGTTATTGAAAACAGGACCCACAGAAATAGCTACATCAGAATCCCTGCCTCTAAACCGGGTGTTTATTCCTCTCATGGCCTCACACTCTGTCAACTCTTACTTAGCAAACTGTTCTAACAAGAGTGGCTGTCTGATTTCCCAACTCCTACAGAAGAAAAGAAATGGCCCGGAGAGGTGGGAGGCGGTTTTTAGAGCCAGATGTGTAGATAACAGAAAAGTAAAGACCATGGGAAGGACAGAAACAATAAGAAGGACACACAGTCACTTTACTCTCTAGTTCCATAGGGGATGCTCCTAAAGATGACTACTTCAGTGGGAAAAGGATATTTTTTTAAGGTGTTAGGGAACTGCGGTCACATTTTAGCAAGATTTCCCTTTAAAGTGGTTAAAATAGTGTTTTAGCAATTGAAATTTCACTTTTCAGAAAAAGTAATCCATGGGAACCTCAGTGATTTTGGATAAATTAGGTGCTGTTGAGCCAGTCCTGACTAAGGCCATCCATCGTCCCCATGGGTTTGAGGCACGCTGTGATCTCAGGGTCCTACCCACCCAGCCCTAGTCTGCCTCACAGCCCCAAACCCCTTGTTACTCTTGCATTCCTTTTTCACCAGTGTGAATTCCCGAATAATCCTTTCCAGTCTGAAAGCTTGCTGATAGTGGCTCCCTGATGCCCCGAAGATAGGTGTAGAGAGAGGACTCTGAGCTGGGCACTCCCTGGAGATGGCAGGCCTGGGTGGGGTGGCCTAAATGACCAGAGGGCAGGACAAAGCCCCTGGGATTTGGGCTGGGGTGAGTTTTTAGAGAGCAGTGGTGGGTGGGCTTGTAAGACAAATTCTGCCCTGTTCCCTGCTTTGCCTGAGGACAGCCTACTCAAGCAGCAGGGCCAGGTCTGTTTCTCCAGTAGGCTGTTCTCTCCTGGCCTCTTGGCCACCTGGTCCCCAGATCTGCTTCTGTGAGTCACCCTGGGTGACTGCAGGGGTGTTCCAATCAGTGAGGGAACCTCAAAGAAAAGCCGGATATTTCTGAGACAAAGGTGATTTATTCCACACCATCTGAGAAGGTGAATGTTAAGTAGAAGGCTGCGGGGTTGGAGAAGTGTCACACCACCAGGAGGTTTCTGTCTTCACAATAGGGTATTACATAGTATGCCTGCATAATGCATTGCACCTCCTGTTGTTGGTATTTGCAAATACTGTTTGATTACAAAATGATGAAACTGTTTCTCCTAATTGGGGAGAATAACAATAATAAACTAAAACAACAATATCAAAAGTCTTTGAGGGGCTGGCCCTGTGGCCAAGTGGTTAAGTTCTCATGCTCTGCTTTGGTGGCCCAGGGTTCGCAGGTTCGAATCCCGGGTGCAGACCTAGCAATGTTCATCAAGGCAGACTGAGGTGGCCTCCCACATAGCAGAACTAGAAGGACCTACAACTAGAATACACAACTATGTACTGGGGGGCTTTGGGGAGAAGAAGGAAAAAAAAGAAGTCTGAAAAGATTTCAGAGGTTTGCAAAGCCATTCACTGATGTGTCCCTAAGGCCAGAAATGGAGTAGGGCTTGGTCAAGTGGTGGTTCTAAGAAGCTGCCTAATGAAATTCTTTTTTTCAATAGGAATATAATAATGTGTGGGGTAGAGAAAAACCACTCAAGCTTTTAAGCATTCTAACTAGTGGAAATTAGATTCTGATGATGAAATCACAAAATGATTTGAACAGAGAGAAGGGGAGTCAACAGCAAAAGAAGACAGATGAGCTTAGATTTTCAATGAACCTACTGGATTTTCACATGTACATGATGCCTGGTGTGTCAGAACGTCCAGAAGGACCAAAGTCCAGAATTAGCAGTGATTATAAAGGAAGCCCGGCCAGCACAAAGGTTGCTCATCTGCTTCCTTATTGAAGTCTATTTCTAGCAGAAGGATGAACAACGCAAGGGCAGGCCCTCTGCAGGGGGAGGCATGGAGTGGTAACGTCAGAGAGACAGAGGGAGTGCCCAGTTCCGGTTTGTTTCCAACTCTGCCTCCCCTGAGAATAGTCCTCAAAGTGGGAGAAGAAGTTACAAAGATCATATGGAGTGAAATAAAGCTCCCAACAGCAGAGGAGATGTTAGTGGAACCCCCTCAACCCCTTTCAGGGGCAAAGTCCACCTGTCACATTCCCCAAAGGTGGTCATCCAGGTTGACTCGCGTCCCTGAATCAGCCCTCTGGGGAGGTGGGCTAACCAGAGACACATCCATTTATTAGTCCTAGATTTAAACACAGAGGAGGAAACTGAAACCTGTCCTGTTCAGTAATTTTTAATTAATATTTATTTATTTATTTATTTATTTATTTATTTATTTAGAGGAAGGTTAGTCCTGAGCTAACTGCTGCCAATCTTCCTCTTTTTCTCTGAGGAAGACTGGTCCTGAGCTAACATCCATGCCCGTCTTCCTCCACTTTATATGTGGGACACCTACCATAGCATGGCGTGCCAAGCAGTGCCATGTCTGCACCCGTGATCCGAACTGGCGCACCCCAGGCCGCTGAGAAGCAGAACGTGCGCACTTAACCGCTGCGCCGCTGGGCCAGCCCCAATTTTTTTTTTTTTTTTTTAAATCAATAAAGATCCTACAGGTAGGCTTCTCTAGGCTGCGGATGACACAGCCTTGGGAGGGACAAGTAAATGGCTTTGGGGTGACAAAGTCAGGATTCAAAACAGTCTTGTCAGAGTAGAGGAAAAGGAGGGAATTTTACAAGGGAAAATGTAACATTTTATGTTTGGGTTCAACAAAATCAGTCATCTAAGTAGATGATGGGGCGCTGGAGCTGGGCTTGTGGAGGGGTGCCAGGGGCTGGGAAACCACAGGCTCCATGTGGGCCAGGAGTCCGGGGCTCAGGAGAGCCCACCCACACATGAGAGGTGCAGACAAAGGAGAGGACATGGCCATCTCCACTCCCTGCTCAGGCCACGGGGATATCCACCGTGGGGCACAGGCTCCTGGAGACTAACCAAGTAGGAAATGTCCTAGGTGGGTCACCAGAAGGGAGAGGGTCTGGAGATGGAAGAGTGGGTGATGAGGCAGGGACCATCAGCCTGGAGAAGAGAGGTGAGCCCACACACCTGAAGAGCCACCTGAGGGTCAAGGAGAGGACAAATCTGTATGTCCAGGGGCTGGGCCACATTGGAGGGAAGCAGGCCTGCCTTCCGTCTGAGAAAGGTGCCCTGTGTCTTCCCTGTCAGTGGAAGGTTTGCACAGTCTTGGGATGGCCCTCCCTGCCGGGGGCATCTCAGAGGGGACTGCACAGCCTGCCTAGGAAGGGACTTGAGGGTTCTGAAGTCCCTTCTCAAGATGCTCCCTTCGCCATGGATGAGGAGTCAGCAGAAGGGTAAGCACCGTTGCCCAGGCACTTGGGAGTGGCGGTAAAATGGCAAACGGAGGCCCCCAGGTTCAGGTCCTGCTTCTGTCACTTCGTGTGTGACCTTTGGCAAGTTACCCTCTACACCTCAGTCCTTCATTAAAAATAAGGGTCATGGAATAAGTACACACCCGTTAGGACATTTGTGAGGTTTAAAAGAGTTAAAGCGGGGCACTTAGAACTGTGCCGTGCCCAGTCAGGGCTGTATACAGATAGCTGCTGTGATTGCCATCGACCCCATTGTCATCATCACCACCACCACTGCCACCACCGATTTATCACACAGTTACTGATCTCTACGTTCTGGGAGTGTAGAGATGAGTAGGTTGGATCCCTGCCTTCAAGAAGTTGCAGCCCAGTATGGAAGGCAGAGAACTGTCACATGTGGAGACTGGTTTGGGGGCAGGGCAGGGTGTGGCCCTTTGGGGAGGGGGCAGCGGGCTGGGGCATCCTTCCTTGGAAACCATCTCCTGAAACTTGACTTGACTCCAAAGCATTTGGAGGCATCTGAGGGCTGCTGTCTCGTCAGTCCAGTGCTCTCCTTGGCTATTTGCTCTGGGGGTGGCTGTGCACGAGGTGCCCCTTCTGCACCCCAAGCTGGTGCTAGGACTGGCCAGGCCTACTCGGCACGTCTGAGGGGGCAGGGCCCTGCCCCCAGGTCTCCCAGGCACAGCTAGGGCCCACAGACCCCATTTTTGACCTTTCGAGCTTGTACACTAAAGCTCCCTCTGCGTGCTTCCTCTGTGCCTGGCACTGTGCTGGGCGTCCTCCGGTGGTGTCATGCACACTGTATCCCGGGAGATGGGTGGTGTCCAGTCGTCCCCATTTTACAGCTAAGTAAACAGCCTGGGACATTAAGTGTTATAAAGAGCAGAGCCAGGACTTGGAGCCAAGGTTTCCAAGGCCAACGTTGGGTGCTGTTTCCATACCCCACCCTGGGCAAGACCAGAGATGACTCAGCTGAGAACTCTGCCCTCAGGAGGAGATGGAGCCAGAGATCTGATAACTGACCACTGCAGCCCAGGGGACGGGCCAGAAGGGCTCTGAGAGCACTGCCCTTCCAGGCTGGTCCCCTGCTGGCTCCTTGGATCCCTGCCCACTCATGGGACCTCCCTCACAAAGCCAACACCTGTCTGCAAAGTGCTGCATACCTGCTCACTTCATGGAAACATCTCTCAACCAGTGGTCATTTTAGAGAAGGAAGGCAGTGGTTTAGAAAAACACATGTTTTAAAGCAGTGTTAGCCTTTTTTCCCCCCAAAGGCTATTATTTTTTCAGAACAGCTTTAGGTCACAGCAAAATTAATAGGAAGGTACAGAAATTTCCCATATGCCCCTTGCCCCTACACATGCATAGCAGCCCCTATTATCTCCATCCCCCACCAGACCGGTGCATTTGTTACAGTTGGTGAGTCTATGTGGTAGCCTTTTTTCCCAAACAGAATTTCATCTGAACATGCTTAAAATTGCAAACAGATACAAGGGGAATTATTCTGTGTGGAGAGTGTGGGGGAACCTGTCAGCCCTCCTGTTTCTGACCCCTCCTACCACCCACTCAGATTCTGCAGAGCCAGATGTAGTTTATGACCCCTACTCTGAGGTGGCGAGAGTTAATGCTACTCTTTGTTAATGAGCTCCTCTCTGGGTCTGTGCCTCTAGAGCATAAGTTCCATGCGGCATGTTTTTTTTAAAAAAAAATTACGGTAAAATATACATAACATAAAATTTACCATTTTAACCATTTTTAAGTGTACAATTCAGTGGCATTAAGTATATTCCCATTGTTGTGTAACTATCACCACCATCCATTTCCAGAAATTTTCTTTTTTTTTCCAAGATTTTATTTTTTTTCCTTTTTCTCCCCAAAGCCCCCCAGTACGTAGTTGTATATTCTTTGTTGTGGGTCCTTCCAGTTGTGGCATGTGGGACACCGCCTCAGCGTGGTTTGATGAGCAGTGTCATGTCCGCGCCCAGGATTCGAACCAACGAAACACTGGGCCGCCTGCAGCGGAGTGCGAGAACTTAACCACTCGGCCACAGGGCCAGCCCCTCCAGAACTTTTTCATCATCTCAAACTGAATCTCTATACCCGTTAAAAAATAACTCCCTGGGGGCTGGCCCCGTGGTCGAGTGGTTAAGTTCGCGCACTCTGTACCGGGGGGCTTTGGGGAGAAAAAGGAAAAAAATAAAATCTTTAAAAAAAAAAAAAATAACTCCCCATCCTCCCTCTCCCCAGATCGTGGCAACCACCATTCTACTCTCTCTCTATGAATTTGCCTATTCTACATACCTCACAAGTGGAATCGTACAGTATTTATCTCTTTGTGCTTGGCTTAATTCACTTAGCATAATGTCTTCAAGGTTCATCCAGGTGGTAGCATGTCTCAGAATTTCCTTCCTTTTTGAGGTTGAATAATATTCCATTGTATATACCACATTTCTTTATCCATTTGTCTGTGGATGGACATTTGGGTTGCTTCCACCTTTTGGCTCTTGTGAACAATGCTACTATGAGCATTAATGTACAAATACCTGTTTGAGTCACTGCTTGCATTGCTTTGGGATATATGGCCAGAAGTGGAATTGCTGGATCATATGATAATTCTATGTTTAACTTTTTGAGGAAGTATCACGCCATTTCCTACAAAGGATGCACCATTTACATTCCCACCAACAATTCACAAAGGTTCTAATTTCTCCACATCCTTGTCTTCATAGCAGGGGTTTTTATCTCTTGCTCATGGCTATATTTGCAGAGACTAGGACAGTGCCCAGCACATATTAGGTACTCAATAAATGTTTGTTGGGTTGAATGAATGGGAGGCCTTGGTCTCTGGGCAGCTGTAGCAGGGAGTCCTCCTGCCTGTCACCCAATCCACAGAACCTTCCTCTTCTAGTCCCTGCTCAGCTCTAAGAGAATCACCCTTTCGATGGGGTAAGTTACCTTGAGGTGCCCACTGGTGTTGAGAGCTGCGTTAAAGAGAAAATGTGGCACTGTGGAGGTCAGGGAATCTAACATGTTGGCTAGCATGGGAGTGCTTTACAAACTGTGGGTGTTGACCCATTTGTGGCTTGTGATACCAGTTGTTAGTGGTTAAAACCAGCATTTATGAAAAATGAAATAGAATAAAAATACCAGGGTATACAACACAGGAGAAAGAGTAAGTATCACTTTGTGAAACTTTTGTTTTTAGTGTGATATTTATGTACGTGTGTAATGGGTCACAAAGAGTTTAAAAAACACTTGTATAGCATGTGCAGCCTCTGCTTAAAGACTTCCCCATAGCAGGGAGCCTACTACCTTACAAGGAAGCCCATGTTTTTTGGGGGTCCACTGTAACATTGGAACATTCCTCTCTTATTGAGCAGAAACCATTCAGCATGTAAGATCTTTGTTTTGAGGCCCTACTGTGTGCTAGGCTGTGTAAAAGACACTTGAGATGAAAAAGATCAGAGGTTGCCTCCAGGAGTTTAATGGAGAAGAGAGGCTGGAGGACAAGAAAGGGGACAGCCTGCTGTGGGGAGGGATGGAAGAGGAGAGACAGTGAACTCTGGCTGGGGGAGTCCAGGAAGGATGCTGGAATGGGTCTTGAAGGGTGAACAAGAGTTTGCTATTCTCTACCAAGAGAAAAGCTTATAGGAAAGTATGGAGATGAGAAAGAGCAGATTATGTTCAAAGAATAGAAAGTAGCCTTGTCCGACTTGAGTCCAGGATCCCTAAGGAGGTCAGGGATGGGGGTGACCAACTAGGGGGACATGAGGCAGGAGGGCAGGCGAAGGGCACATTGTGTCTTTGTGCCAAGAACTTAGATTTTTCACCCTACAGCCAGAGGGGTGTCATTTGAATATTTAGGAAACATGGGTCTGGATGTGCGCTGGGGTCTGGGGAATTAGGGTGAATGAAACAAAGACCTCGCCTGAGAAGCTGGCACTCCAGCATGGGGAGCAGACACGAAATACGGGGTCACGCAAGAGACACATGGCTATAGAAAGTGGCATGAACGGCGTGAAGGGAAACAACAGGGTCCTGAGAGAGCTGGTGAGGGGGGACCCGGTTTCGACCAGGAGGGAAGGCTTCTGTGAGGAAAGGATAGTAAGTTGCAGCCTGCAGGCAACGAGCCTTCCCGGCAGAGGAGGCAGCATGGACAAAGGCCAGGAGAGGGGTGCAGAAGACCCTGAGCAAGTGGCAGCTGAGAGAGGAGAGGGGAGGGGCTGAGCCAGCCTGGGGAGGGCCAGGGACCAGGTAGGGCCGGCCTAGAGTAAGAATTTGGGATCGTGTCCCATGGGCAGTGAGGAGCCACTGGAGAGTTTTAAGCAAGTGTGTGTGTGAGTGATGATTTATTTTTACATGAAAGGAAAAGTATATCCAGGGCAAAGATAAGAGTCAGGAGGCCGAGAGGAACAGGAAGGAAGGGAAGCTGTGAGGGGCCTTGGAAAGCCCACCTTTGTTTCCTGTGGATCCTGGAATTTGGCTTTTTGGCCCTGGAGGTGGGGGATAGGAGAAGAGACAGGAGATGCACATGTGACAGGGGAACATGGGCATCTTCTGCTGGAGGGCGGGGGCGGGTGGGTGGGTGGGAGTCTTGTAGTCTCCAGGACTCCTCTTCCTGGTGGTTTCTCCTCACTCAGGCTGGACTTCTGATCAAACGCCCTCTTCCTACCTCTTCACTTTTGTTTGGGCTGTTTCTGCTCCCTGGAATACCGTTCCTGACCCTTTCCCTTTCTTCCTAACCCAAGGTGGCTCAACCATCGAGGCCCAAAGGAAGGCCCACACCCTCTGCAGGGCTTTCCTGCCATTCTAATTCCCCTGTGCCGAGCCCCAGCCCCACACGTCTGTGGTCAGCAGGGCTGGGAAGAATTGTGTTCCACAGCAGGTCTTGTGGCACTACACCAATGGGGACCCCTCTTGAGCTCCAGCTGGGAGCAGGATGCTTGTCTTCTCCTCTGAGTGACCTCACATCCCCTCCCACTCGCCTGGCTCCTAGTGGTCCGGGCCCCGAACTCTGCATCCCAATCAGCGTGGACCAGCAGCGAGGCCCCCAGAAGGGGGAGTTCTGATGGCCCTGATGTCCCTCACCATTTAGTCAAACAGTCCCCAGTCTCTGAGTGAGAAGGGGCTGGGAACCCATGTCCCAAACCCTGGCACCTCCTGAGGTCTGCTGCATGGACCAGGGCTTCCAGGAAACTGTCCTCCCACTTCCAAGGGTGGGCTTCTTCCTGCTCAACACAGCTGGGCTGTGGATGTGAAAACCTGAGTTAAAGAACCTTTTAGGTGTCCTCATATGGACTTGCTGACCTGGGAGGCCTTGACCCACCCCAGGGGGCAGCCTCTGGTGAGCAGATTCTGTCCTGGGTGCACTCTGCCCAGGGTGGGAGGAGTGCTCGCTGCTGGCTTCTCACCTGCTGGGCAGCTAGGCTGCTCAGGAGGGCCATTCACTACCGTTAGCTAAATGGCCCCCCGCTACCTCTCCTGGGCCACACGCAGTTACCCCTGTGGGAAGCAGCCCAGTCCTGACTGCCGCCTGCAGGGCAGGACCTTCCGCACCATGGCTTTTGATTGGGATTTGTATTAGACACCCTGGTTGGTTTCTCCAGTAAAGGCACCTGCCTATGGGGACATCTGTATTCTATTCAACAGTCAGACAGGCCTCCCTTGGCCCCAGTCCCCACAGGTCTAGTCTAGGATGACTTCTTCCTTCTCTGAGGTGTCCCCCGTGGCTCCCCACGCTGCATGCCACATAGGCTGCATTTTAAGTCTGGTCGTCCCAAACTTCCCCTCCAAATCTGATGAAAATTCCATCCACCATGATTATACGATGCTGAGGCAGATGAGCAGAAATAAATGTACTTATAGATGTATATTTCTTCATAATTTCTGGGGTTAATGTTACTCTCTGAGCCACACCCAGGCCTGGGTTCCGTGTCCACCCAGCTTTCCTGCATCTCCCCTACCACAGCCTTGTGACACCGGTCTGATTGCTTAATCGTCTTCTCCCCCACGACGCTCTTAGCTCTCAGAGGGCAGCAACTGTTGAATTCATCTTTCTGTCCTTGGACCTGGCACATCAAGTCAGTGCTAGATATGTATTTGTTGAGTGGCTGGCTGGATGAATTTTAAACTTCTTGAGGGTGGAAACTGTCTATCCCTTTCTCACCAAGTCCACATCTCAGCGCAGCCCAGAGCTGAGCCCATAATAAGGCCAATAGGTTGGCCAATTGATGGGAGTGCTAGAGAGTCACCTGGAAAAATTTCTCAGGTCAAACTGGATTTTGATCCACAAGTAAACAAAGAAACCCAAAGGCTAGCCTCTCCCAAATATCTAGAGTGCCTGGCAGTGAGGGCCCGACTCTATTACCTGTGAGCCATGATCACGGACAATAGGAAGGTGGTGCACTGAGGTGGGAAGAACTTGAGTAATGAAACAAGAGAGGGGCTTTGCATGGAACAATGGTGATCAAGTGCCAGGACCTGAGGAGCTGGCTAACTCAGCTCTCTGCCTGCAAGGTCCAAATCTAAAAGAGAAAGAGGGAAGGAAGGAAGGAAAGAAGGAAAGAAGGGAGGGAGGAAGGAAGGAGAGAGAGCAAGCTAGGCTTGGAAGCTAGATCAAACTGGATTTAAATCCCCTTTCCATCTCCTTTACTTATGGAACTCGAGACATGGTATTAATGTGAGTCCTAATTTCTGCGTCTGTGGAATGAGAGATTAATATGTGTGTCACCCCACACTGTTCTTAGCACATACGAGACCCTCAGTAAATAAGGGGAATTGTTAGTGCTGTGGCATCCTGTTCTGCATGCCATATCAGTGTGGGTCCAGCTAACGTAAGCCCAAAGAGGGGTCACTTATTAGAAGAATTCTGGCTCACAGCCTTGAAGAAGAGATTGACTCTGAGACCTCAGGAAGGCAGGAAAGTTGGGCCTGGGGTCTCAGGAACAGGAAGGCTGCCTTTGGGTAGAGGTAGTGCCAGCCTCCTTGTGTGATCTCTCAGTTGAGTCTCACTGGCTGGTGTGGGTTCTGTGCTGACAGTCCCACTGGGAATTGAGGGAGATGGAGTTCTCCCTCAGAGAAGTAAGGTGCTATATCCAGAAGAAGGGAGGTAGAGACAGGCAGAACTGTTGACCATCACACATGAGGATCCCCCTACCCCCAATCTCACTCCCACCCTGGGGCTCATGTAGGCTGGCCAGGGGAGCCTCCATGTGCAGAACTATTAACTACTGCTTCCCCACACCCTCCCCCATTCCTTAAATTTCTCCACCAACTTTTCATTTCAATACACTGTCTGCCTGGCCCAGGCCAGCCCAGCCTGGCCCTGAGCAGTAGGGTGGAATCTTGACTCAAAGGTCTGCCTTGCTCCAGGGCCTCCTGCCTCCTCCCCGTCCCTCCTCAGGTGTCCCAGGCCCAAACACTTGCCCACACTTTACGAAGTTCTAGACACCCTACAGAAAGGAGCCCAGGCCAGTTTTTAAATTTTCATTTGCTTCTCCAATACTTTTACTTTTTCAAAACTGACTCTTCTTTTTACTTTACTCTTGGCACAGTCCTGCAGGGAGTATGTTCTTAGGCTACTGGGAGATCTTGGGTTTCCAATAGAACAAGAGGCTCAGCTGAGACAGATTGCAAACACAGTACTGAGCCCTCCACTGAGCCATGGGAGGGAAGGGCTTGGCAGAGGGACCCAGCTGCCAGCTTTGCCAGCCCTTTCTGCTCCCAGTATTCTAACGCAGCAATATCTTCCACTCAGGATGTCTCAAAGGCCTCTAGACCCGAGGGGGTCACACTTCAGAGGCCTAAGATTTCATGGTGACCAGCCTCAGGCTCAACCAGGGTGAGAGGCAGGCCTGCCTTCTCAGGATTGGTAGGTCAGCCTGTTTGCCTTTTTGCCCTTGTCCTCCCCTCTCTCCTGGAAGACGCCGAGGGCCAGTGCTCCCAGACCACCAAGACTGTCCCTTCCAGGAGTTGCCACTTGCTGCGAACCTTCCCGTTCCTTTTGCCCTTGTTAAAGCCCCTCTCTGCTGTGTGTCTGTCCCTTTCAGCCAGCTGTGTGTTAGAAAGCTCTGATTAATTCCCACACGGGGAGTAAATTTAAAATCCCAGAAAACTTGTATTTTATAGGGGAGATTTAATGGGACATAGTGGCAATTTCAAAGGGAAAGTCTAAGGATTAGCTCCTCGTTGTGGGGCCTCCAGGCAGTGTAGCTCTAGTGCCTGAGGGATGGAGGGAGGGAGGGATGGAAGGAACTAACAGACAACTGGTGGAGAAGGAAGGGACTGATGGGGAGGGGTTTCCAGTCATCCACGACATAAACACATGACTGCCTGCTCTGCCTACACAGTTCTGGCTGGCCAGGAGGGCAGCTGGACTCCATCAGATGGAGCATCATTTAAAAGTAAGGAAAGCAATTTTTTTTTTTTTTTGAAGATTAGCCCTGAGCCAACTACTGCCAATCCTCCTCTTTTTGCTGGGGAAGACTGGCCCTGAGCCAACATCCGTGCCCATCTTCCTCTACTTTATATGTGGGATGCCTACCACAGCATGGCTTTTGCCAAATGGTGCTATGTCCGTACCCGGGATCCAAACCGGCTAACCCCAGGCTGCCAAGGAGTGGAACGTGCACACTTAAGCACTGCGCCACTGGACCAGCCCCAGAAAACAATGTTCGAGTTAACATCTGTTGCCAATCTTCCTCTTTGTTTTTTTCCTCCCTGACACCCCAGTACATGGTTGTATATATCTCCTAGTCGTAAGTCATTCTAGTTTCTATGTGAGTTGCCGCCACAGCGTGGCAACTGACAGACAGGTGGTGTGGTTCTGCGACCAGGAAACGAACCTAGGCCGCTGAAGTGGTGAGTGCCGAACTTTGACCACTAGCCCATCCGTGCTGGCTTGGAAAAACAATTTTTTTAGAGAAAATTATGAGAAGCAGTGACATGTGCCATTAGGGTAGGAGATATTTTTTTTGTTTCTCCTTCATTTCTTTTTTTGAGCTATAATAACCCACAAACGACAAAATTTACACTTTAAAATGTACACTTCAGTGGCTTTTAGTATATTCACAAGGTTTTGCAACCATCATTACTATCTAATTCCAGGAAATTTTATTACCCCCAAAAGAAACCTCAGACCCATTAGCAGTCACTCCCTGCCCCCAGCCCCTGGTAACCACTAATCGACTTTCTCTGTGAATTTGCTTATTCTGGACATTTCATATGAATAGAATCATACAATAAACAGCCTTTAGTGTCTGGCTTCTTTCACTTAATGTTTTCAAGGTTCATCCATGTTGTAGCATGTATCAGTACTTTATTCCTGTTTACTGCTGAATAATATTCCATTGTACGACATTTTGTTTATCCTGATGGCCACGTTGATTTTTTCCACTTTTTGGTTCTTACAAATAATGTTGCTCTGAACATTCAGGTACAAATTTTCTTGTGGACATATGTTTTCAACTCTTTTGAGTATATACCTAGTAGTAGAATTGCTGGGCCGTATAGTAATTCTGTCTATAAACTTCTCTTTTTTTGAGGAAGATTAGCCCTGAGCTAACTACTGCCAATCCTCCTCTTTTTGCTGAGGAAGACTGGCCCTGAGCTAACATCTATGCCCATCTTCCTCTAGTTTATATGTGGGACACCTACCACAGCATGGCTTGCCAAGTGGTGCCATGTCTGCACCCGGGATCTGAACTGGTGAACCCCAGGCTGCCGAGAAGCGGAACGTGCGAACTTAACTGCTGTGCCACCGGGCCTGCCCCTGTCTATAAACTTTTGAGGAACTGCCATGGGTTTTGGATTTTTCATACCTTTTATTCCTTATTATAAACATAACATATGTTCATTGTAGAAAATTTATAGTATATATAAACATATTCAGAAGAAAATAAGATTCACTCAAATTATATAACCTGTGAATAACTACCTTTAATATTTTGGTATATTTCCTTCTTGTCTTGCTTATGTACATCATTTTAAGTGTTGTATTGAGCTTAAACTATATATAGTTTTGCGTCTTCATTCTTTCACTTTACCTTCAATTGTTAGCATTTTCCATGTCAATAAATATTATTATAAAGTGATTCTTTCTGACCACATTCTGTCATCACTGGGCGCATCATAACCTGTTTAATCAACCTGCTCTTCTTGGACATGTAGATAATTTCACATTTTTGTGATTATCACAAGTGATGCAATATCCTTGTACATAAATGTCCCTCTGCATCTCTGATAAGTTTTGAGATAAAATCTTAGAAGTAAAATTCTGGGTAAAAAATGTAAGCATTTTTAAAAATAAACTTTTCACTTTGAAATAATTTTAGATTTACAGAAAAGTTGCAAAGACAGTACAGAGAGTTCCCAGATACCCTTTTCTCAGCTTCCTCTAATGTTCGTGTCTTAACGTGGTTACCAGAGTGGATTCATCAAAACTAATAAATTAGCGTTGATACACTACTATTAACTAAACTCCAGACTTTATTTGGCTTTCACCAGTTTTCTTACTAATGTCCTTTTTCCATTCCAGGATCCAATCTAAGATACCGTGTTGTATTTAGGATGTGGATACTTTTTTTTTTAAGATTGGCACCTGAGCTAGCATCTGTTGCCAATCTTCTTCTTCTTCTTTTTCTTCTTCTCCCCAAAGCCCCCCAGTACATAGTTGTATATTCTAGTTGCAGGTCCTTCTAGTTGTGGCGTGTGGCACGCCGCCTCATCGTGGCCTGATGAGCGGTGCCGTGTCTGTGCCCGGGATCTGAACCCACAAAACCCTGGGCCACCGAAGCGGAGCGCAAGAACTTAACCACTCGGCCACAGGGCCAGCCCCAGGATGTGAATAGTTTTAAGTCTTTTGGTGTGTGTATGTGTAGAAAAGTTGTATCAATTTATATTCCCACCAATATAGGGGAAAAAAAGACTTTGCTAACCCAATAGGCACAACAGCAACAACAGTGTGAAATTTAGTGGGCATTTCTTAACTGCTGGTAGGTTTATAGATTTTTCCATCTGTTTGGTGACCAGTTATACTTTTTGGTTTTGTTTTTCCCATCATCTAAAGAGGTTTTTGTCAATGATTAGGACTTTAGTTTCCATTCAAGCTGGTACACAACCAGTGTTAGGTGAGCATCTAGAAAGCTGTCACTGCATCCTGCAAAGTCCCCAAGGCAGGGCCACCTAGGAAAGGCAGGCCTGCCCACATGCTGCCTGCAGGCCTTGTTTCTCCTGCAGAGGCCTGTCCCAGGCCGACCCTGGAACCTAGGTGACAGCGACGTGTGCTCTCCTAGAGAGCTGGCTCGGCTGGTGGCCTGGAGGCCAGCTGTGTACAAAGAGCAGTACAGGGTGGGCAGTGACATCTTGTGAAGAGCACTCTCTAGGGGTCAGGAGAACTGGGGTTTCGTCCTAGTTCTCTTACTATCTGTGTGAACTTGAGCAAATCCAGTCTGTTTTCTGAGCTCTGGTTTTTTCATCTGGTTAACAGGCGGAATCTCAGGGACCCAATAGACGATTGTGGAGGCACTTTGTAAAGCCCTATACAAATGGGTGATATTGTCATGGGAATGACATCATGAAGGGGACTGAGCAGTGCCTCATGTGGACAGTGTGATTCTCAGTCTGCCATCTCACCAGGGCAGCAGATGCTCCTGAGATCAACTAGTTGCAACCCTGAGCTCCCATCTTGCCTGACTAGGAGGAAATTCCATCACGGTCGGTATAGGTCCCCTCCCAGTAAGGGTTACCCTAGAATCCAGGAGGCTCACGGGGCTGCCCAGGAAAGGGGCACTTCCATGCGCCGTTTGCTCTCATGGGCCAGGTGCCCTGTGTGGCTCAGACTCTTGTCCCCAGGCTCCTTGATGCATTCATGTCCAGAGCCCTGCCTCCCCACCTCTGAGGCTGCCCCCTCGGGGTGGAGAGCACATTCTTGCTCCTCTCCCCACTCCTCAGTTTCCTCTTCTCTCTCCCCTCTCATAGTCAGCATGACCTTCAAGACACTGCCCTCAGAGTCTGCAAGGAGCCCAGGCTCAGGAAAACAGAAAGGAGAGGAGGGCCTGGGGCTGTTGTATCTGGTCCTGAAACTCAAAGAGGACTGATCCAAGAACTTCTTGGAGTGGGAGGGGGAAGAAAACGCAACCATCTAAACACAAATTAATATCTGAGAAGATAAACTGGCCGCACCAAGAACAAACTGGAAGCTATGTCCTCTTGTCCAACTACTGTCACAAACCTGCAATGTGGTCTCAGGCACACCACCCATTGTCTCTGAGCCTGTTTCCTCAGCTGTGCAGTGAGGGGTGGATCCATAACCTCTAAAGCAGTCATGGGCACCCACTGTCCTAGAGTCTGCCACTTCCTGGGAGGGGGCAAGCTTTTCTTTTCTTTTGTCATTCCTGGCCTTTCCCAGTCACTATCATATGACCAGACGGGACCCTTATAGCAGCATCGCCGACAGATTGTTACTGAGGCTGTTTTTGGTCTACTCTGTGAGGGTTTTCCGTAGCTCTGTGTAATCCTCACGGTCAGTATGAGCTTGCTCTGGGTTTGGCCTAAGTGCTCTGTCTGCATTATCTCATTTAATCTTCTTAACTGCTTGTTGGGTTGGTCCTATTGTTTTCATTTTCTGAAAGAGGAAACAGAGGCCAGGTAGCTTTCCCACAGCCACCATGTGGGTGAGAGGTGGAGCGGCCTGCCTCTGAAGCTGAGCTTTCCAGCCCACTGGGTTGTGTCCCCTCAGGAGGCAGAGGGAACCGGAAGGCAAATGTTCTGGGACCAGTGTGTGACTGTCCTCAGATCCAGTCTGTGAAAACTCTCCCTGAAGAGACTCCCAGGTTCTTGTGTCCCCTGGGTCCTGACGAGGTAGAGAGAGAGTGCTGGGAGGAGCATATGGACACCCTGGGGGTGAAAGAAGCATTTCTCAAAGTTCTGCGGCCACTGCCGGGACATAAAGCCCAGGACCCTGCCTGCACAGCTGCCCTGCAGAGGGCTGTCCTTTCTCCAGTGGCTGGGGACAGGCACATGGCCAGTTGTGTTCAGGCAAGGGTGGTCTGGAATACCTCAGCCTGCTTCCTCCTTGGACTGGGCTGGGGCTATGTCTGGGTTTGCATCCAGGTTATGGGCAGACACATGCCACTGTCATCATGCATCCCCAAGCGCAGGACCCGCATCTGGGGCTTCCACCTAAAGACAGGTCCAAGACAGCCTGGAATGGTGCCCCTCACAGTGACGCCAGCAAGCCTCCCCTACAGTGATTCTGTCACATGGGTCCCTCCACTGTCTCCACAGGAGTAGAGTTACTCCTACTGCCAATTTCCACCTCTCTCCCTTCACCCCGTGGGCTAAAAATTGGAAAAAGACAAAATCCCAAGACCGTGCGGCCTTCCAAAGATGTATCCTATCCAACTTTCCTGATGAGCCGGTTGGGAAATGGTACCTTGTTTATCCAAATCTTAACTTAAGCCAGGTTTAGGGTTATATTGACTCAAAAATCACTTTGGGCCGTTTCTTTCCATTTGTACTTATTAAGCCCTTCCTAGGTGGTAGTGGGCTAGGCACCTGTGAGTATAACAGAAAGCCAAGACAAAAGTTCTAAAGGCCATCCTTCATTTTACAGATGGAAACAAGACAGCCCAGAGATGCTAAGGAGATCGGCCAAGGTCACACAGCTACTTGGGGGCAGTTGTGGGTTTGGAACATTAAGTTCCTGCCTTTCAGTCCTGTGCTCTTTCAACAGCATCTTACACAACTCACGCTATGGTTGGAGGAGCAGGAGTGACGCTTCTGAAACAATGACAGAGCCAGCAGTTCCCCTTGGTGGTGGTTTCTCACTGCCAGTGTTGCATGTTGTTTACTTATATATGCTTGTCTGTGGGTTGTAATTTTCTTTTGAAACACTGGGAAATCCCATGATTAAAAAAAATGATTTGGTGAAATTGAATTCCTTCATATTTGCCCAGTTTGTGCTGCTTCAGTGTATGTGTGTGTTTTGTGGGGGGTATTCTAGCACTTTCTATTCTCAGACAATTTCACATAGGTTGACCTGGGTTAGGGCTCTCTGTGTGTGCTTTGCGTGGGCACGACAACAGAGACAGAAGAGAATGGGAATGAAGCGTGGGGAAGAGGGAACTGGGCCTGTGTGGAAAGGAGACCTTGTGCCGTCTTACTGACTGGGACTCTGAACCTGGAGGGAGAAGGGCGTCTGCCGTGGCTGTCCACTGAGGCGGGGTGGGGGCTCTCAGTGAAAGGAAAGAGGCCGGTAAAGGGCTTTCTTAACCCAGAAGTGTACAGGTTTTGAAGACTCCTGACTCAATGTCAATGTCACTCATTCATTCATTTAAATTATTCTGGAGAACAGTCAATAAATAGTGATCTAAAAATCACCCCAGGCAGAGGCCCTGTGTCAGGTTCCAGGAGGGATGTGTGCTATATCCAGGGATGTGCCTTGGTTATATTCTCTCCTGTCTCCTGCAGGTCCCAGGGGCTGCCTGAGGGCTCCCGCTCAACCTCAAGGGATCCAGAGTTGACTCTTGGTTCTGGGCCTCCTGGGGTTGGCGGGGTGCTAAAGGTGCCCGTCCACACTGCCGCCTCACCAAGATCCGGTTGGAGGCAGCGCGGTGTGTGGGCCGGGCCTGGCTCCCCAGGAGAACTGCCACCACTGCTCTGCTGAGAAGCCGGCGGCCGAGGGCAGGTCTTGGAGGATATGGGGTTTCCACCCCTCCCTGACTCACATCCGACTTTTTGTTAGAGAAGATGCACACAACCGGGTCCACTCTCCAGAAATGAAACCAGATTTGGATCTCAGGTGAGATCAGAAGAGAGTCTCAAAGCGGAAGCCCGGAGAGCTGGGTGCAGGCGGGCACAGTGTCAGGTCGGGTCGGGTCGGGACCCCAGGGCCCCAGAGGGGAGAGAAAGGGATGGGCAGGGCAGGGTGCGGTCGGGTCCCATCTCTAAGTCCCGTTTCTTTGGAGCCATGAGTCAGACAGATTTTATCTTGCCTGTTTTGACCCTCTGTGAGGCAACAGCTGGGGGGCGGGGGAGAGAACAGAGACCAGCAAGGCCGCTGGTTCTTCTTTTGACCCCTTTAGCAACTTCCCGTAACTTTTGAGCAAGGACAGGTATAACCCAGTGTGCCCTGAGGTGTGCCTATGGCCCCAAAGCCACTAGAAATTGACCCTGGCTCAGCCCACTCAAAAGCAAATCCATTGACCCTGGAGTAAGGGCTGGGGGGTATTAACTATGCAGCCTTGGCCAGGCTCTTCTGCTCATCTGACCGATCATTTAGCAGATAATTTTTTGGCACTGACTTTGTACCTTCCACAGTGAGGGGGATTCTGGCTCATGTCTCCTTCACGCTCCACTGCTTTCCCCATTATCGCTCATCAGGGCCCACATTTTACCAGCAAAGATGTGGGACCACAGGGAGAAAACCACAGACTTGGCCTCTGGCTCTTCGTGGGTGAAGCCAGTGGCAAAGTTTCTTGGCAAACTCAAATGTATCTGCTACTAACAGTCGTTTCCTCAAGTCCTTCTGGGTTACTTCCAAACTTACCAACTCCCTAAAGGATAGAGGAAGAGGCAGGGAAGGTTTCTAGGGAGAGAAACAGCATGGGCAAAGGCCCTGTGGTGAAAGGGAACAAGGGCCCTTCAAAAACCCAAGGGAAGGCAGTGTGACAAGGAAGGAAAGGTGAGTTTGCAGGTTGGGCTCTTGCTGGGCAAGTGGGGCCTTTCTGTGAGCCCCACTCACCGTGGTCCCCCAGTTCACCTAGGACACCCCTTTCCTTCCTCAGATCTTGATCCAGGCAGGGCCTTCTCTGGAAAGCCTTCCCTGAGCACCTGGATACGGCCAGGTCCTCTGTTAAATGCCCTCTTCCTCTTCCCCTCCAGGCCTTTATCTCACCTCAGAGGGAGCTCTGACCTTCAAGCCCTGGGGATTTTCAGCTTTCTGGGGCCTCTGGCTGAGGTTGGCCCTCCTTCCTCCTGCCTGAAGATCAAGCCTTAGCCTGGAACTGTCCCGGGGGTGTTGGTGGGGAGCAGCCAGGCCTGTGACCAGGGCCTGCTCTGTGCCTGAGCACCAGCCCTGCCCCCAGGAGCTCTGGGGCTGTGAGACACAGGGTTGCAGGGTGGCTAGCTGACAGGGGGTGTGACAGGAATGTAAACGTGCCGCCAGCCCATGACCCCGTATTCTGGGAACAGCCTGGCCTCGTGGTCCATACCCTCCTCAGCCATCGAGCATTGTCATCACGCAGAACTGTTCCACTTCTGTTCCAAAGCGATTCCAGAATCCCCACTCTCCAGTCCCTGCCTTGGCGACAGTTGTTAGCTCAGGTGCCAATCTTTAAAAAAAAAATTATATAAAATTACAATTAAATAAGTTATATTAAAAACAAAGAGGGGCCGGCCTGGTGGCGCAGTGGTTAATTTTGCACCTTCCGCTTCGGCGACCCAGGGTTTGCCGGTTCAGATCCCAGGTGCGGATATGGCACCACTTGTCAAGCCATGCTGTGGTAGGTGTCCCACGTATAAAGTAGAGGAAGATGGGCAGGCATGTTAGCTCAGGGCCAGTCTTCCTCAGCAAGAGGAAGATTGGCAGCAGATGTTAGCTCAGGGCTAATCTTCCTCAAAAAAACCAAAAAACACACACAAAGATAAATACTCAAAACTCATCACTTCCTAAGAATTTTACAGTATTTTATTGATGCGGGATCGGTGAGCCGAGGAGTCAAAAGAAAGATTTCTTGGACTCTCAAGATCTGGCAGTAGTGCTCTTTTATTTAGAGAATAGTGTGGAATAGCATGGCGACAGGACCCATGGGCAGTCAGAGCTGCTGCTGCTGCGTGCGGCGGCCCGGGCCGGCTGGCATGTGGGGACAGGACCCATGGGCAGTCACAGCTGCTGCTGCTGCTGCCTCTGCTGCCCCTGCTGGCATGGGGACAGGACCCATGGGCAGCCAGAGCTGGTGTGTGGGGACAGGACCCACGGGCAGTCACAGCTGCTGCTGCTGCTGCCTCTGCTGCCCCTGCTGGCATGGGGACAGGACCCATGGGCAGCCAGAGCTGGTGTGTGGGGACAGGACCCACGGGCAGTCAGAGCTCCTGCTGCTGCCCCAAGTTGAGGGTTAGGGCTAATTTTATAAGGCATGGGTATGTGAGTCATCTCTTTACAAGACAAAGGAAAGAACATGAAAAAAAGTTAAAATGGTATCAGTGCAGGTGGGGTCTGGTCATTGGGTGATCCCATGACTTTTAGACAAGAATCAAATCGGATTAAGTAAAGGTTAGAAAGGTTAGAAGCCACCACCCTAAATCAGTTGCATGAGATTGCCAGACAGCAACCAACTTAAGTTCTTGCCTTCCCCATTAAGAGTTTCTAGGGACAAGGTCATCTCTCTTCTCCTTCCTGGTACAGAGAGGGAGGCACCTTTTACAGATAGAGATTTACCTTACAAATGTAAATGTGTCCCAACAAGGGCAAGTTCCATTCCTCAGAGCCTCCTTCCCTGTCCCAAAACAATCAGCCCCAAACAATCCCGATTCCAAAGAGACATATCCTGGGGTGGCCAATTTCAGGTCCCTACAAGGTCATCCCCACTTCCTTCACAAGTGCACATATCTCTGGAAGAGCAAGCAAATTCCAGTCCTCAGAGCCTGCTTCTCATCTACAGTTTTAAAAGTAACCAGCCTAAAATCCTCATCATTTATTGTTTATGCTTTTAAGGTTATTTACATCTATTGTGTCTGTGCAAATACTATATAACGTTATGCAGCTGCCCTGTTCTTCCCAAGTATGCATTCAGTGACATCACTTTGGTACCTTGAAATTGGCCACAGTGGGAACATTTACACCGTGGAAACTGGCAAACACCAGAAATCAGGGCTTGAGTTATTGTTTTGTTGACTGTCTACACTTAGGAAAGTTATGGAGAAAATGTTAATAATGCACTTTAAACTTAAATGTATGTTGTGCCTGTAGCCATTACATTGTGAATAGCACAGAAAAATTGAGCAAATGTTCTTTCAGTATTCAAAAACTATATCTGATTCAGTAAAGAAGTTGCTTACACCATTGACAAATGAGTGCAGTTCCCACATGCATCTTCATTGTTTCACTTTTTTCTTAGTAGTTGGCACAAACGAAAATATCAGCCAACATTTGTGTCAAAAGTGCACTCATTTGTCAGTTACAATTATAGGTTGGTTATGGATTTAGCAGGTTGGTAAAAATCAGTGAAAGTTTTCTGTAAGATTCAATTTGCTATATGCAATTACAATGAAGAATATTGTATATTTTATTATTTGTAAATTGCTAAACATTCTTTATGTCAATAAAATTTATAATAAACTCATATCTGCGTATATATGCATACATTTTCTCTCCAGAGGGCCTGTTGTTAGACATTTAGCAGCACACCACAGGGCAGACTGCCTTAGGCTGAGGAGTGACCAGAGATGTGACTTTGGAAGGATTCCCAGAAGAGGGAGGGAATCACTGATGGAAAGAAGCTCCTAGCAATGGAGCGAAGAGAGGCAGGTAAGTGGGGCTCAGGTGGAGGGTCAGCCCGGAGGAAGGATGTAGGAGTGAGGAGAACCTGGAGGAGAAGGAAGCTGGGGGAGGAAGCTCGCCGTTTTCTCTGCCAAGTAGGATGTAAGCCATCTTCTGACGCGCGAGGGAGAGAAGAAGCGAAGAGCTGAGGCAGGGAGAAGGCTTGGCCTACGTGGCCAGTGAGGGGCAAAGAGAAGGGACCCGAGAGGATGAGCCTGACTCAGAAAGACAGAAAACAACAACAGAATCACAGCTGTGAGAGCTGGAAGGTGAGGTGTAAACCCGGTTCTGGCCCTGAGTCAAGCCCCGCAGTGTGGATTGCTTTCTTAATCTCCCAGGACAGTCCGAGGAGGAAACCGAGGTTTGGAGAGGTGAAGCCCTTTATCCACGGCCCACAGCCAGTTAGTGGCAGAAGCAGGATGCGAACTCAGGCAGCTGGGCTGTGTTGACAGGGCAGGAGCCTGCACAGCGCCTCTCTCCTTAGCAAAGCCCTGCAGACTATGCAAATTGGAACAGCTACAGAACAGATTGGCAGGGCAGGTGTGGCCACATGTCAAGGGCTTGAGGGCATCAAAAGGACTGGCAAGCGCCTCACGCCTCTAACCCCAAGCTGGTGTCCACCTAACAGCGCGTTCATGGAGCCCCTCCTCAGTGTCTGCCGAAGCTAATAGTAACGAATCAGGCTTGCCTTTTCTTCTGTCTTGGCTATTTCGTTTTCTAATAATTCATTCTTATTGTATTTTTAAAAAGTAGAGTACACGGGGGCTGGCCCCGTGGCCGAGTGGTTAAGTTCGCGCGCTCCACTGCAGGCGGCCCAGTGTTTCGTTGGTTCGAATCCTGGGCGCGGACATGGCACTGCTCATCAGACCACGCTGAGGCGGCATCCCACATGCCACAACTAGAAGGACCCACAACGAAGAATGTACAACTATGTACTGGGGGGCTTTGGGGAGAAAAAGGAAAAAATAAAATCTTTAAAAAAAAAAAAGTAAAGTACATGACAGTTTGGAAATTTACAGAATCGGTCCTTCGCCTGAGAACATTTGGTCAGCACTGACCTAATGCCCCTTCTGATCGGGTTGCTCCCCTGCTGGGAACCCTCCATGATCCCCACTGGCTACAGCAGAGGTTCCAAAGGGTGGGCGGGGACCAATTCGTGGGTAGGAGCTTAATTTAGTGAGTCATTACCAGCGTTAAAACAAGAAAAGAACTGGGGTGAAAGAGAAAATATTGGAGTATATCACATCTAGTAAATACATTATTTTGGCTGTGTACAGTCTCGCGTCGCTTAACGACAGGGATGCGTTCTGAGAAATGCGTCGCTAGGCAGTTTCATTGTCAAACATCATAGAGTGCACTTACACAAACCTAGATGGTATAGCCCACTACACACCTAGGCTGTATGGTACACATCTTATGGGACCACCAACGTATATGCCATCTGTCACTGACCAAAACATCATTATGCAGTGCATGTGTATGTCACGTGCCGTATACTCACATATATTTATTTTTGGTATTTCATATATTTTTGGTATTTCATATATTATAATGCATGTATGTACCGGAATTTGATGAAAAATGTCTTCCACCGGTCTACTGGATAAAGATGGCACTGCCAGGCCTGCCACTGGAAGCCATGGAAGAGAGAGCAATTGCTGAGGAAGAGCAGGCACCACTTTCCAGGGAAAGGGTGAGGGTGAGCTGGTTTGGAGGATGTCCAGGTTGTGAACGAACAGAGGGAAGGACATGAGCAGAGACCCAGAAAGACGACGACTTTCAAGCCTCGATTGTGTCGGTGCTCCAACTCAGAATGGGTCTGAGGGGCCGGCCCGGTGACACAGCAGTTAAGTGCACATGTTCCACTTCCCTGGCCCTAAGTTTACCGGTTCAGATCCCGGGTGCGGACATGGCACTGCTTGACAAGCCATACTGTGGTAGGCGTCCCACATATAAAGTAGAGGAAGATGGGCATGGATGTTAGCTCAGGGCCAGTCTTCCTCAGCAAAAAGAGGAGGATTGGCAGCAGATGTTAGCTCAGGGCTAATCTTCCTCAAAAAGAAAAAAAGAGAGAGAATGGGTCTGACGTGGCCTCTGGGAGCTTGCAGGTTGTGTGAGGGCTGTAGTCCCTGCGATGGGAGTTTAGAGGAGGGAGTCCCTAAGTCTGCTGGGGAAGTCAAAGGAGACTTCAAGAGGTGGCAATGCCTTAGCTGACTTCTTTTTTTTCTCTTCTTCTCCCCAAAGCCCCCAGTACATAGTTGTATATTCTAGTCCTGAGTCCCTCTGGTTGTGCTGTGTGGGATGCTGCCCCAGCATGACCAGATGAGCGGTGCCATGTCCGCACCCAGGTTCCAAACCGGCAAAACCCTGGGCGGCTGAAGCAGAGCTCGTAAACCCAATCACTTGGCCACGGGGCCAGCCCCTTTTTTTAACATTAATTTTAATTTAATTTAATTTTTTTCCTAGCTGACTTCTGAGGGAAGAGTTGGGGTTCGCCAGGGGAACAGGGGTGTGGGGAAGGCTTGTCTGGCCAAGCGAGTGGCTTGTGAAAAGGCACGAGAAAGCCCGTCATGTTTGGGGGAAGTGTTTAGTATATGTAGAAGCATTCAGTATAGGTAGAGCATGAACTAGGGAGGGGGCCTTCACGTGCCGTGTTGAGAGTCAGGATGTCATTGTGGCATGGGAAGCCGTGGAGGAATTTTCAGCAGAAGAATGACGAGTAGACTTACATCTCAGGACTCCGGCAGCCCTGAGGAGAGTGGATTAACAGGGAGGAGGCAGGAGGCCACAGACCTGTAGGATGACTATTGCAATAGTTGGGCCTGAAGTAGGGCAGTGCGGGTGCAGCGGGAGGCGGGAGGGAGCCTCAGGAGGAGGGGCCCACAGAACGCAGCCACTCATCAATCAATTGGATGGGCAGTGAGAGAAGGGAGGAGGTGAGGATGAGTTCAGGGTTGTTGACTCGGGAAACTGGCTAGATGATAGTGCCTTTTGCCCAGATAAAGAACACGGTGGGGGGCAGAGCGGGTCTGGGGAGAAGATAACGCATTTAATCCTGAAAGTGGCCCTTGTAGGTGGACATGGCAATGGGCAGCTGGAGCAGCGGAGAGAGGTTAGGCGGGGGGATACAGCCCGGGGAGCATGTAGAATGAGAGAGAAAAGGCTGTAGAGGGAGCCTCAGGGAGAAAGGAGTCCAGGAAAGACTGAGGAGAGTGGTCTTTGAGGCACAGAATCCGGAAACTTGGGTCACAAGAGCCAGTGGGGTGGAAAGGACGTAGGAGGAAAAGCAGCAATGCAAATGCTTCAGGAAATCAAATTCTCTGAAGGGCCCGTGGGATGTGGCCATTAGGAGGCAACTGATGCCCTTGGGAAGGGTACAGCGGAGGGTGGTGGGGGCAGAACCAGGGGCTTTGGGGGCGAGTGGAGATGACACAGTGAGGCAAAGAGGAAGCAGGGCTGTGTCTAGACCATGTGATGCCTTTGTGCGAATTAGACAGGGGTGCCCCTTCCTCTGGGCAGATCAGTCCCTCATCCCAGCATGCTGGCTGGGCGAGGGAGGGATGCGGGCGGGACCTCAGCCCCACATGGCTCATAGTGGGGCATCTGCATGCCACAGTCCTGCAAGAGTGGACAAGCCCTTCTGGAAACTGACCTGGAAGGAAGGAGAGAAGTAGTCATTGACCAAGGGGGCTGCTGGACCATGTGAGGGGTTTATTTAAGATGTGAGAGCCTGGTGCGTGCTGACTCGGATGAGAGAGGGGAATCCCTGAGGAAAAAGAGTACAGGACAGGGAGACCTGCAACAAGAAGCTGCGTGGGAGCCCAGGCCGGAGTGGGCACGCCTCTGATGTGCTGGGAGCCAGGACAAGGCCGGTGCGGCTCCCAGGGTTGTTGCGGGAGGGGGCGGAGGCTGAAGGAGAGCAGGGCTGTGCACGCAGCCTGGAGCCCTGGGCTGGTGTGCAGGCAAGAGTTAGATGTGAATCTCTGAGGTGAGGCGTGGGAGAAGACGCTGAGCAGGGACACAGACACAGCTGAGAAGCCCTGTCCTAGGTGACCAGCAGTTCCCATGCCCAAGACTGGGTGACATGCAGCCTGCCCAGGCAGCGAGCCTAGAGCTAGGCAGGCCAGGCTGGGGAGGGTGTTGGCAAAGAGATTTTGTTTACTTATTATTTTACTTTTTACTATGGAAAATTTTCAAACATCTAAAAGTCGTGGGAAACGCAAATGAAATCATTTGGCTTCAATAATTATTACTAATGTCAATGTTATTTTATGATCTCCCTTTTAAGTATCTTTTTAAAAACTTAAAACAATCTTTTAACAGACTGTTTTAGAGCAGTTTTAGGTTCAGAGCAAAACTGAATGGAAGGTACAGAGATTTCCCATATATATCTGGTTAAAAACTTTTTTATTTGGAATTAATTTTAAGCTTACAGAAAATTGCAAGAACTACTCTTTTTATTTTATATAATATTTTTCTTATTAGAGAATCTATTCTCAGAATGTATACAGAAGAAAATTGAGATCATTCAGGATTCTACCACCTGAAAATAGCTACTGTCATTGTTTTGGTGTATTTCCTTCCAGTCTTTTTTCTATGCTTACATACATTTTTTTTTTTCTTTTTGCAGGGAAAGATTCACCCTGAGCTAACATCTGTTGCCAAGCTTCTTCTTTTTTTTTTCCTCCGCAAAGCCCTAGTGCGTGGTTGTGTATTCTAGTTGTAAGTCCTTCTAGTTCTATGTGAGCCACTGCCATAGCACGGCAACTGACAGATGGGTGGTGCGGTTCCGTGGGAAACAAACCCAGGCCACCAAAGCTGTGAGAGCGCCGAACTTTAACCACTAGGCCATCAGGGCTGGCTCCTTACATACGTATTTTTAATTGGACTGTTTTATTCAGAGACTAACCCCATCCCCCAAAGCCTTCCTGTCTGGTGTGTCCACATGAGCTGGCTTAGTCCCAGGCCTCCACCCTAAACCCCTCCACTGAGAGTCTGCTGAGAGCAACAAGTTAATCCAAGTTTGTGGTTTGTGGATGCCCTCATTCCCTGGTTTCAGTGCTAACGCAGGTTTCCCCTTTAACATTCCTCTCCTCTTTGTTTTTCTTGGATAATAGGGGTTGATTTCTGGTGGGACAAATTGCCCAAAGTTCCCTGGACCGCCGCCTTGCTCACCTCCCACACTCATCTCTCTGGATTTGGAGCATCAGTGTCTGATCTGTCTCCTCACTCACCTGAGCCCTGAGGTTAGGGCTCAGGTCTGATTCATCTCTCAACATGAGGCAGAGTTGGCCTCAAGAAATATGTATGGAATTGAATCAACCCACTTATTTGGCATTGCCCATCCCCATCTATGCTGCAGACTCTCAGAGTGCCTTACATAATTTACAGCCACCAGCATGGTGCCTGGCGTACAGTAGGTGCTCAGTAAATGTTTGTTACTACTGTTACCAGTAACCTGGAGACTTCCCTACATGTTAGGGCCCTGATATTCTTTCCCCCTTCCCTTTCCAGCCTCACCCACTTCTTCCTCATGGTGAAGAAGAGAGACCACTCTGATGTGCCAGCGGGCAGGTGCCCACGCCTTGTGCCCCGTCTTCCATGAGTCAGGAGCAAAGCTGAGCTGGCAGTGGATTCACGAGAAGCAGTTCCCTGTGCTGAGGCTATTTTACCTGTTTGTATTGCTCACAATACCACGTATCATTAGCAGCAATTAAAACTGTTTCAGGATCAGTTCAAAGCTGCCTTTGAGGTATTTTAAGTTGGACAAAGTCCTCCATGAGTCTAGCTCCAAGTCAAGTTTCTTGGTGGCATTAGAAGCCTAGTATTTGGGGACTTGATTGCCTGAACATTTCATATATAGCAGGGGTGTTTGTCGAAAGTGGGCAAATGTCCCCAGAGCTGTTTGTAATGTCTTACAAGCCCCACTTCCAACCTCAACTAAGAGGAGGGGACCACGGAGGAGAGGATGAGGGGATCTGCATAGGGTTTTTCCATACAGCCAGTCCCTCTGGCCGGGCAAAACCCGGAGGGAGAGCTGCAGGAATCAGAGCAGGAAGGGATGTGGGCCAGGTCTCGGGTGGGGGCATCAGCAATTGGGAAGAAGGCGGAAACCCAGTTTGGAGGGCCAGGCTGTGAGGAGGTGTGGGGAGGCCTTTAGGACACCTTAAGTAATCTTCATATTCGATTGAAAGATAAAACAGGCACAGAACCGGTTTTGGCATATTAGACTTCCAGGGAATTAGTCAGCAACTGCTTCTGACCAGCTCTTGGTTGGCCCTGTCCGTGACCCCAGGCCTGGAGGGCTGGCCGTGGCGTTGGGGCCTGGGGTCCCTGTTCCCTAAATACTGCTGGAACCCTCCAAGATCCTCCAGGGCCACAACTGGCACCAAGCATCTTGCTGCCTGCTGACAGAGTGGGTTCAGCTGGGCTCAGCCAGGCGGCTTCCTGGGCGAGGGTTCGAAACTGGATGGTGCAGAAGGGTGGAGGGCGACCCAAAGTGGAGGAAGAGGTTCCAGAGCAGTGGAGAACTGGGGGAGGGCCCTGCCGGCAGGAATGCTCTGTCCCTCAGCAGCAACACTGGCCCGTTCAGTGAGGCTGTGGCAGGGACCGAGGAGGGGGACCAGCCAAGGACAAGCTGTCCTGCCCAAGTGCTTTTAGCCATAACCCATGTGGGAGCTGGGTGGTTCCCACTCGGGAAGAGCACGCTGGTCGTCAGAGGGCTTGTGGTTTGGAAATAAGGAACCTGCTGGTGCCTTGGGCTCCCCACACCCCTTGCTTTGGTCAGAGCCCATCCAGACCCCCTTGGGCTCTGATTTGAATCCCTAACCAGACTTCTGTGCAGAATTCACCTCTTTGCCCCTCTTTTAACTCACAGAACTGGCGCCATAACCCACTGAAGCAGAATGCCGGAAGCTGGACGCAGCTGTGGTCCCTGCTCCTAGGAGCTGTGCCATCAAAGCCGGCACAACCCCCAACACCAACCCAGGGGGGCCGGGGGGCCGGGCCTCAGGACAGGCTGGGGCAGGAGGAGGGCCAGATGGGGGCAGGCAACGGGACCCTGCTCACAGTGGTGAGTGCCCAGCGGTGGGAAGAATGGACGGCATCGTGTCCTTGGCCCCACAGCGTGGCGCGCAGAAGGCTGGATGACCCACCGTCGAAGCTCGGGTGGCTGTGACTGGAGCTGCTTCAGGTGGTCAGCCAGCGCATACACGTTGGTCTGAAACTCTTCAAAACTGGGCTGTTAAACATCTGTATCCTGTTTTCATTAGCTTGAAAGCCATAGTGATGGAGACCTGCCTAGTTTTCTGAGCCAGCAAGTGTGCCCAGAGGCTAATAAACAGCAGGTGCCCCCAGTAAATATGATTCTAGTACTCAGTGTAAATGTGCGTGCAAATAAATATGTGAAATGAAAGGTGGGAGCTGAATTCTATATGCACGTTACACAGTTTCTTAGCTGTTCTGAACTGAGAACTGTAGTGCGACTGTGTGTGTGTGGTGTGTGTTCTACATGTGCAGGATGTGTGTACAGTGTGTGGGGAGTGTGTTTTTGCAGACGGAGTATATGTGGTGTGTGGTAGGGAGTGTGTGTATGGGTCTGTGTGCAAATGTTTGTGGTGTGTGTGTGTGTGTGTGTGTGTGAAGAGAAGTCCCCCTCATGGGGCCAGCCCAGTGGTTAAGTGCGCACGTTCCACTTCTTGGTGGCCCAGGGTTCACTGGTTCGGATCCCTGGTGTGGACATGACACCGCTTGGCAAAAGCCACGCTGTGGTAGGCGTCCCATGTATAAAGTAGAGGAAGATGGGTATGGATGTTAGCTCAGGGCCAGTCTTCCTCAGTGAAAAGAGGAGGATTGGCAGTAGTTAGTTCAGGGCTGATCTTCCTCAAAAAAAAAATAAATAAATAAAACAGAGAAGTCCCCCTCAGTGTGGAGACAAAACCAGCTACGTAATTTACAGGGCCTGGTGCAAAACGAAAGTGTGGGGCCCCTTGTTCAAAACTATTGGGAATTTCAAGATAGCAAGAGCAGAGCATCAAACCAGGCTTGGGGCCTTTCTGAGGGCAGAGCTCACGTGACTTCACAGGTGGAATGGCTCGAAGCCAGCCCTGGTTGGAGAATATGCACCTCCTGTCTCCCCACGTCCTTCCTTTGCTGAAAGTCCTGGAGCACCCCCCCACCCCCGGCTGTGCTCTCCCCATGCAGCTCCCGGGGTGACCCAGCTGAGGCGGCCTGGAGAGGAGCTGTGGCTCAGCCTGCGCCCTGCAAGGGCTTATCTGCTCCTTTCCTGACCCTCCTTGCACTTCGGTCTGGGTCTCACTGGGACACCCAAATCCGTAAGGTGTCTCTCGGCTCTTTGCTCAAAACGATCACCTGAGCACAGTCAGGTCCCCTCCCAGCCCCGCTGCCTGCCCTGCCTTCATTTTGCTCCCAGAAGTCATCAGGCAGCAGAAACAGCACAGAGCAGGAGCTACGTCCTCACTGCCCACCAAGGGCTTCGATTCCCAGGGGCCCCAGTGGGCCCAGTCCTGTCCTGGGGGGAAGAAACGGCAAAGAGGAACCGGGGACCTGGGCCCACACTGGGCTGGCAGAGCTCACAGCCCGAGACCTCAGGGAGGGGTTGGAGGGTGGGGACTCCCTAGGTCCTTCCTGTTTACGTCCTGATTTGCCTCCCCTCAGGTTAGGTGCAGCTTGCCTGCTTCAGAGCACGCTCAGGAGGTGCTAATGGGCAAGAATGAGGGTGCTCCTGCCCCAATACCTATACTTGTCAATAATTAGCCGTGATTTCCTAGGTTCTGGGAGGAGGTAGTGGCACCTGGCCCGCCCCTGCTGGTTTAGCTCATTAGTACCATTAACATAGCAATTCCAAGGTCCCTGAGTGGTTCTGGGTGTTCCAGATATGGGCATCTCCCAAGGGTTATGGGCACTTGAGAACTTACTTCACCATGTTCCTGGTCCTAGCCAGAAACGGCCCCTCAGCTCAACCCCTTCCAGCTCTCCTAGTACCCATGGGACCCCTGTGTGCTTCTGTCTTGAGGATCCAGATGGGCCTCTGTGAACAGCCAGCCTGGAGGGCCTCCCTGAGGAGGGCCACCTGCCCCAAGCCAAAGGACCCAGGAGTGTACAGGGTGTGAGGGAGCGTAGGGGGGGTGCGCCAGGGAGGGGATTTGGGGCCAAGTGGGTGGACAGCAGTGGAGAGTGCTATAAACCTGTTAATCACTGGCCATGGGGCTTGGCCTGCCCCAGAGAGAGAGAGTGACCAAGGCCCCCAATTCAGGGGTGTCATGATGAACCGACTTTCCAGAAAAACAAAAGTCCTGATTTAGAGTTTGCCAGTTTCCGTGGTGTAATATTACCACCAAGTCCGATTTCAAGCTGCCAGTTGGTTTAACAGCTGGCTCACAAAATTCTTGAGTATTTAATAGTCAGCTCTCGCTCACTGTGCGTTAGATCCCTGTCCACGTCACAGGCCATCAACAGCTCAGGCCGCCCGACCCCAACCTACACCTCCCTGAATGCAGCACACCTCTTGCCTGCCTTTATTTGCAAAATGCCCTTCTCGTGCCCCTTGGGGCCTGAGGCATGCCGGTCAGCCGTTTAAGTTCCTATGCCTGAGAGTCCTGGAATCAGGCGGCAGGCTGCCTCGCAGGCTGTCCTGGCGCTACTGAGGTGGTGGATGGGAGGTAGCTTTGCCAAAGTGAACACCGAACCCCGTCAAGTGAAGTGCCCGACCTGTGGGCCAGCACCATCTACCGCTAGTCCAGGGCGACGGGGAGGTCTGACCTCAGAGTCCACCATGACGGTTTGCAAAGCCACAGTCCTAGCTGTCTTTGTTTGCTAGCTGACGAGCCACCTTGCCTCTCACCTGCTTGGGTCACATGTCAGCTTCCCACTTCCTTCCCACTTCCAGGGGACCATGTGTGCAGAGTGATGCATCCCAGAGAGTCAGGAAGCCACTAGGTCAGTCCCTTGGCCCGCAGAATGCCCGTCCCAGGGGCTGGGAGTCCATCTTCACAAGTGGACTTGCAGAAGAGGCATCCTGGTCTTGCAGGTGGCGGGGCCGTTTCTCTGGGTGCAGGTGTTTCATTGTGTAACCTTCTCAGAGACCCACCTTGACACCTTCCCCGTGACTTCATTTCCCCCTCCTCTAGGCTCCTGGAATGGCACTAGGGCCCCACCTTAGCCAGGCAGCTGTGATGCGAGGTGTTGACCCAGCTGCCTCGCTGCTGGCTCATGGGGTCAGGTGGAAGGGGCTGAGACAGCAGCAGGGCCCAAGGGCTTTTCAACATGGGGGTCGCCCAGAGGCAGGACTGTGGCCAGGGTCCTCTGGGATTCAAGCAGGCACTGGGTGATGAGTGGTACAGGGAGCCAGAAAAGGACAGGCTCTGGGCCAGGAAAAACAGCCCAGAGCCACAAGTGTGCCACTGGTTCTTGCTCCCCTCACCGGTTTGGTGACAGCATTCAGCCAGTTCTGGAGCCCAGAAGAGAGCACCTGCTGAGCCCCAGAGTCAGTTTCCATGCGGGCTGGAGACAGTCATACATGACAGGTTTGTGTGGCCTCATGCCCTGGTTCATCGCAGGAGACAGACTGAACAGACCAGCACAACACATGGCTCAACCGGGAGTGGGTGCCTGGGGCAGGGGTGAAGGCTCCATGGAGGGGGTGACTTTTGAACAGAGTCATAAAAGTGGGTCCTCCCAACAGCCCCAATGGCCCTGGACAGGCCCAAGTCGGGCTCCAGCCCTAGGACCCGCAGATCTGCCTCTGGTCTTCTGTGGGGCAGCCCTGCACCCCCACCCCCTTCCCACATTAAGTCACACAGCCAGCTTCCTCCAGCCAAAGACTTCAGATCCTCACCACTGGCTTCACCGACATGGCAGACATTTCCCCCTCTCAGAAGAGAAGGGGGTGAAATTCCCTGGCTGCTCTTTCCATAGATGACCAGCTGAGGGGGGGTGGGGGGAGTGGGGCCAGGGCTGCAGCACCTGGGCAAAGGCTCTTGGAAGGTTCCTGGAAGGTGAGAGGGACCAGTGGGGGAAGAGACAACACCTGTGGAGCCCATTTCAGGACCTTAAGGAGGGTGCATGGGCTGAGGCCTAGCCCTGAAAAGTGCTGACTCTGAATTAAGTGTGATCAATGAGGGAAAATAGCAATTGAGTTCATGGAAAATGCTGGTGTGTGTGTGTGTGTGTGTGTGCCTTTATTTGAAAAAAAAAAAAAGCTATTTCTGGGGTGAGCCTGGTGGCTCAATGGTTAAGTTTGAACGTTCTGCTTTGGCGGCCCGGGGTTTGCCGGTTCGGATCCTGGGTGTGGACATGGCACCGCTTGGCAAAAGCCATGCTGTGGTAGGCATCCCACATATAAAGCAGAGGAAGATGGGCATGGATGTTAGCTCAGGGCCAGTCTTCCTCAGCAAACAGAGGAGGATTGGCAGCAGATGTTAGCTCAGGGCTAATCTTCCTCAAAAAAAAAAAAAAAAAAAAACACCAAAAACTATTTCTGTGTATTCTTGTTTCTAGGACCCTCCTCTATCTCCCTCCCCAGGGAATCTTATGGGATTCCATAGTTGGTTTAGAATGCACGAGAAACATCTACCCTATGCCTCACACATAGTAGGAGTGCAATAAATGTAAGCTCCTTTCCTTTAATTGTTCTGTGGTCACTTTGGTTTGAGGGCAAGAGGGCTTTCCCAGTCTAGAAGCTGATGGGCCTCCGGTCCCTGCCTCCCCCTCCCTTCTCCAGCTGATGCAAACCCCTGAGTGTCATAATGTCCGCCGTGTCCTCATCTGTTATGATGGGACACAGGCTGAGGAGGGTACCTGGGTAGGCTCCCTCTGAGTGAGGCTGACCTTTCCTGCAACGTGGGCTGGCCTGCGCCATATCCCGTGGATGGATGCAGAAGGGTGAGGCACTGATCCTGCTAGTTGGGCAGGATGCTGGCTGGAGGGCGGGACGAGGAGAGGTGGAGCTTCCAGAACAAAGGAGAATGAGGAGCCCTGGGGGCTCAGCCAAGGCATCAAAAAGGTTCTGCAGAGGGAGCAGGCCACAGCAGCTGCCCGCCTCTGCACCTAGAAGTCGGTCAGACAGCTCTCGCCCGGTCCCTTCTGGCTGCCCTAGGCCGGCCACCTTAGCAACACTGTTTAGAGCGGCCTTGTTCTCCAGCGTGATTGCGCCGACACTGCTCTGGGGCTTTCTCTACTTGGCGTGCGTTGCTGCTGCAGTTCCAGGGGAGAGAAGAGGGATGGCCGAGAGCGGAGCCAGGAGCCGGGAGGGCCGCCGGGAGCGTACCTTCGTGCCAGAGCCTTTTGATGGAGCTAATGTAGCCCCACACCTCTGGCTGCACCGCTTTGAGGCCATAGACAACCTCAACCATTGGGACCATGGCACCAAGCTACGGTTCCTGAAGGAGGCTCTCAGGGGAGACGCCCTGGAGGTCTACCGTGCACTTAGTCCTCAGGACCAGGGGGACTATACGGCTGTGAAGGAGACTCTCCTGAAGGCCTTTGGGGGGTCCGGAACTGCCCACAGCCACCTGCCCAAGGAGATCGTCTTTGCCAACAGCATGGGCAAGGGCTACTACCTCAAGGGGAAGATTGGTGGAGTGCCGGTGAGGTTCCTGGTGGACTCTGGGGCCCAGGTCTCCGTGGTCCACCCAAGCTTGTGGGAGGAGGTCACCGATGGCGACTTGGACACCCTGCGGCCCTTTGAGAACGTGGTGAAAGTAGCCAATGGGGCCGAAATGAAGATCCTGGGCATCTGGGATACAGTGGTGTCCCTGGGCAAGCTGAAGTTGAAGGCAGAGTTCCTAGTGGCCAACGCAAGTGCTGAGGAAGCCATCATCGGTACCGACGTGCTCCAGGACCACCAAGCCGTCCTGGACTTCGAGCATCGCACCTGCACCCTGAAAGGGAAGAAGTTCCGCCTTCTGCCTGTTGGAGGGTCCCTGGAAGATGAGTTTGACCTGGAGCTCATAGAGGAGGAGCCCTCGGAGGAGGGGCAGCAGCAGCTCTCCTGTTGAGAAGCCCCTTTTCCTCATCCCCAAACATCAGTGGGAAGACCCACCACAGTGGAGGGAAGGGCACAGACCCTCAGGGGTCACTGGGTTTGGCCAACCCTCTAAAACCAACTCTTGCCCTCCTCCTCCCACTCCTCTTCCCTCTGCAGGGGCCTTGATTTGCCCCTGGTGGGGGAGGCTTCCGTTTGAAAAGACGCAGGTGAGGGAGAGCGGCCGACTTTCTCAGAGGGAGGGAGGGTCCTTATGTTTGTCAAGCTGCTATCGTTGGCAAAGACTCTCAGGCTAAAAGAAGGTTCCAAGAAGGCTAGAGATGATTGTCTTTGAGAGAGGACTGGGGACCCCTTCAGATCCCCTGAGATGTAGCTCAGTGACCTTCAGGTCCATGCAGCCTGTCTCAGCTGGGCTGGGTCCTGGCTGCAGGGTCCTCACCAGCAATACCCAGCTCTCACAGGTGAGGGTCACCGCGGCCAGGGAGTCCTCCCTGTTGAATCTTCTCACCTGCATCGTCTGTTTCCTTCTGTCATTTGCTTTGAAATGCATTGAGCCTTATGTCAATAATTCATTACTTCAAAAACCAATAAAGATTGACTCATGGAAAAACCATGTAATGTGTTACTTGGGGAACGGATGTGAGAGGGTGGGAAAAACAGTAAATGTCAAGGAGAGGGAAGATCCAAGTATTTACTGAGTGCCTAGCCTGGAGGTTTGAGACTGTATATATATACAGGGACTAGATGTCTTGGGTTTTCTATGACAGCCTCAATTTAAAATATTTTGACTTGTTTCCTCCATAATTCCTGTCATCATTTCTAATCTAATGATGATTCCTCTAATCATTTCAAACTATAATATTTTAGCATCCAAATTGCCTCTTATACCCAAAAGTGACCCTAAAGTTATTTGTGAGGTCTTAATTGGGGATTTGAGAATTATGGTTACTGTAGGCAAATGGGAAAGGATCTGACTGGCAAATAGGTTCTTACAGCTGCTTGGGAGCCGGGACGTGGAGGCAGACAGCAAGGCCAGGCACATGTGTTGACCGGCATGGGGCAGCCCAAGGGAGCTCTGGAGGACAGAGGAGGAGACGGCAGCAGGCGGCTCTGGTGGCAGGAGGATAGTTTCTTCCTGGAGGGACTTGGCATGGACTCGAGACTAGTGAGGCAGGATGGAGTGGGGAGGACCGCCCCAGATCTGGGAATGCGGTGTTCATCTCTTTAAGGGGTCTACCTCATATTTGCTTCCAAGTTCCTGCTTCTTTCTCTGGAACTCAGCCAGGCTGCGAATCTGGAAAGAAAATTCCGCAGACAAAAGGGATCTGCAGGGAGACTGGGGGGTGCAAAGCTTTGTGAGCTTTGGATGGGAGGCAGGAAGGGCCATCTTCTTCTTTTTTTTTTTTTTTGCTAAGGAAGATTCACTCTGAGCTAACATCCATGCCAATCTTCCTCTATTTTTTAGTGTGTGAACCCCCATGGCTGTGTACAGAGTGGTATAGGTCCATGCCTGGGAACAGAACCTGGGCCACCCAAGCGGAGTGCACTGAACTTAACCACCAGGCCACTGGGGCTGGCCCCCATCTTCATGAGAGTGAGATGAGCCTCTTCTGGAAGTTTTCACCTGGACATCTCCAAGGGAAAGACAAACAGCCTGAGCCGGAGGCAGAGGTGGGAATGAGCCTTCTTCCCAGGAAGCCTCTGGGGACTTGACCCTGGACCTCTGGAAGCTGATCTGAGCCAAGAGCAGCCGCTCCTCCCTCGGATCCCAGCTGTGATTCTCCTGGGAACTGAGGCACCCGCTCTGCCCCTAATCCCCATGATTACTGGAGCCCCTGTCCCTGGGCAGCCAAGCATCTTAACAGGAATTAGCTCCGTCAGCCCCAGGGCACGTGGCATGATGGGAGGCGCTAGATCAGGAGGAAGTCTTTTCCCAGGAAAGTGAGGCCTGGAGACAGGGAGGGCCCCCCAAGAGGCCGTGCTGTGGAGGTAGGAAAAGCAGGAAAGGAGGTAGGCGAAACTGGAAAAGACGGTCTCCTCGAGTCTCCAGGTCACGTGTCCTCCTTCTCAAATCTGTTTTTCCACCACTAACAAATGTGGCTTCTCTCCTAGGCCAAACCCTCCCCTGAGGGGACAAACCAGGTGGCACCTCCCTGTGACCTATTTTCCTTCAGATCCTAACCACAGGCCAGGTTGAAGGAGGGAGGGTGTGGGGTGGGTGGGTCACTGGGCGGCAGGCGGGGGTTGGGGCATTGAGTGCCAGGCCAGAATTCCAGGGCAGCACCCGCAGTGTTCCCTCTCTGCCCTTCCCCACACACGGCTGGCTGCGGAGGCTTGTCCTGGGAGAACAGGAACCGGGGGACCCGTGTCCCAGCCTCAGAGACTCTTTTTCCCCTGTTCTTTGTGAGGAGAGCCTGGCTGAGCCACCAGGCTCTCCGCCAGCTCTCTCTCCTAGAAGAAAATGAGTGCCGGGTGGGCCCGGCGAGAGGAGGGGGCTGCGTGTGGCACAGGCCCCGTGGAGGAAGGAACCAAGTGGTGGCTGTTACTGGAGACAGAGTCAGGCTTAAGACAGGTGCTGCGCGTGTGTGAGGGGGTTACCAACGCAAACGTGAGAAGGTGGAACCTGGGCCCGAGGATGGTGAACGCCGCTCTCCTGGGAGCAGAGTTTCAAGCCGGGGAGCCCTGGAGAGCAGCCAGGAAAAGTGGGTTGCAACCACATTGCGGGGTTCTTGAGGCCTGGGTGAGGAGTTTGCACTTGATTTGCATGCATGTTTGAACTGTGGAGGAGCAGGAAGATTCACCTGGTTTCTGGGTATTGGATTGCGTGCGTAAAGCAGCAGCAAAGACTCCAGCTTGGAAGCCATGGCAGGATCCAGACTTGGGGGTGAATTTGAGATGATGGAAAGCAGGAGATGGACGCAGGCAACAATGTAAAGGTCTGATCCTGGCTGCACATTGGAATCACTGGGAAGATCCATTAAGCCGGTTCTTCCTGTGGTCCTAATGTGCAGCCAGGCTGGGAACCCCTGGCCTAAGTCCCAGCTGTATCTACCACCCTGTGACCCAAAGGGTGATCCCTGAACCCCCAGGAAGGCAGCAGGTCAGAAATGCTCCCCAAACCTGCACCAGAGCCTGCGCTGAACAAGATCTCCAGGGGATTCTCATGCACACGAATATTTGAAAAACTCTGACCTAGAACGTTCTGGTACCTCTGGTTAAGGGCTAACTCACGGCCCCCACAAGACCCCCTCTACACTAATAATGACCACACACCAGATGCCTACTAATGCCCCGACTATTCTAGATAATTCTTCATGCTTTTATCCAGAAAACATTTATTTTATTTTTATTTTGTTTTGAAATAATTTCAGACTTACAGAAAAGTCACAAGAGTAGTACAAAGAATTTCCATGTGTGCTTCTCCTCGTCCCGGAGTAGGAACCTTTACCAGTTAAGTTGATCATTCTCTCTCTCTCTCATCTTCATCTTTCTCTGCATCTACATGTAAATGAACTGTTCGGAAACTGCAAATATGATACACATTTACCTCTAAATACTTTAGTATTTATTTCCCCCGAAATAAGGATTTCTTTTATATGACCACAATATAACAATCAAAATCAGGATATTAACATTGATATAATATTACCATTATCTAATCTGCACACCTTATTAAATTTTACCAATTATCCCAATAATGACTTTTATAAGCAAGAGAAAACAATTGTTTTCTGGTCCAGGATCCAATCCAGTCACACACTGCATTTAGTGGCCCTGTCTCTTTAGTGTCCTTTAATATGAACAAGTCCTCAGTCTGTCTTTGACCTTCATGACCTTGATGTTTCTGATGAGGCCTGGTCAGTTATTTTGTAGAATGTGAATCTATGTTTGGGTGACTGATGTTTTCTCAGGATTAGATTCAGGTTATGTGTTTTGGGTAGAAATACCCAGAAGTGATGTGCTGTCCTTCCCAGCGCATCATATCAGGAGGCACAGGATCCCCGTTTGTTCCATTACTGGTGATGTCAACTTGAATCAGTTGGTCAGACTGGTGTCCGCCGGGTTTTTCTACTGTAAACTATTTTTCCTGTGTCTGCTGGGTTGCTGCTCTGAGACTACACGAGTAGCCTGTTTCTCATCAGTCACCCACTGGATCCATTCACGATCCCTGCCCGCCCATGGTGATTTTCTAATTCTACCCTTCTGCGTTTATGAGCTGGTGCTCAGCTCTAAAGAAGAGCTTTCCCTTTGATTTATTTATTATTTATTTACATCGCTGTAGACTCACAGACTCTTATTTGATGATTTATACTCTTTCTATCATTATTTATTTTGATGTTCCAATTGTTTTAGATTGGCCTTACGAGGCTCTTCAAACTGGCTCCTGTCTTCCTGGGACGTGTCCCCATCATAATCTGAGCCCTTCCTTATTTTCTGTCACCAGATATCCCAGGTTCATCTCGTACTTTCCCTGCACTGGCCCTGGGACTGGCCATTTCTCCCAGGACCCTGATTCCTTTTGGCGGAGTCCGATATTCAGAAACCAGCATCTGGGTGTCAGGTGTACTCATTGCTACTGGAGTGTCATTACCCCTAGGTCCTTTCAGAGGTCAGAGCTAAGAAAAAAAAGACATATAGCAAATCTATATATGTTTCCATATCTACCTCTCTAACTATGTTAAAATATGAGTCCATATGAATACCTACAATTCCAGCACCGTAGGGTTTCTTCTAAACTTCCCCCTTTCCATATTTGCAACTTTTTTCTCCAACAGTGAGAAACCTGGCTCCCGGTTACTTATTTGCTCAATCCTAGAATACCCAGAGAGTAGTTTCAGAATTGCTAAGCCATGTGCCTATGAAAAACAAACCTAGAAGCAGCCAGTTATTAATCACCTACTCAGTGCCAGGTGTGGGTGGTCCTTGTCAGCAAACAAGAGAAATTAGGAAATCAGACTGTGGTTATCTGGGGGAGAGCTGGGGCTCCCAGGTGTGCGAGGCTTTAGGCGCTAGGCTGAAGGTATTACTTTATCTTGAGGACTCAATGTGTCAATCAGGAGGGCAGCTGGAGTCAGAGACCCAGGGCCACAAGTCCTTCTCTTGCGGCGATGCTGAGGAAGTAGCCAACCTCTTGCCCCAGAGAGGTGACCTGGCCTGCCCAGATGGTCCTCAGCCACTGAGGAGACATGGAGGCAGCTGTTGGAGCTGACGCCACCACACATTCCAGTCTCATCAGTCACTGTCCCATCCAGAGTCCATGGCTGCCAAGCAGCCCTGGGGAATGCATGTGGCTTCCCTGGCCAGGCTGCGAGGAGGGCAAACTCTGATTGGGCCACTCTGACCACCCACTCCACCCAGCTGTTCTGTTTCTCATTGTGGGTTCATAAATTGATTCTCAAGTTCTGACTGCTCAGATCTCTTGGGCCAGCCTCCCCCAGCCTGGACTGGGGTGAAGTCTCCAAGGCACGTGTTGCCTGCGGGACTCTCCTGGGGCCAGCCGTGGCCTGCCCTGTGTCCGTGGGCTCCTAGTCGAGTGTCTTTCTGCACTGGGGAGTGCGTGCAGTGAGCCCAGCCCTCTAGGGGTTTACAGTCTGCGGAGGAAGGCAGCCAGGCACAGGAAGTGGGCCTGGGACTGGCCAGGTGCTGTGTCCTCTCCTGCTCCCATCTGTGCAGGGGTGGGGGCACAGGGAGGGTCACGTGGTAGGGGTGGGGGTCAGGAAGGGCTCCACACAGGATATCTTCTTTTTTTTTTTTGAAGATTGGATTGGCACCTGAGCTAACATCTGTTGCCAATCTTCTTTTTTTCTTCTCGCCAAAGCCCCCCGGCACATAGTTGTATATTGCAGTTGTGAGTGCCTCTGGTTGTGCTGTGTGGGACACTGCTTCAGCATGGCTTCATGAGCAGTGCCACGTCCGTGTCCAGGATCCAAACTGGGGAAACCCTGGGCCACTGAAGCGGAGTGTGCGAACTTAACCACTCGGCCATGGGGCCGGACCCCACAGAGGATATCTTTAAGCCAAGTCTTGAAATATAAGTGACCATTTCCCAAGAAGACGCTGAGTGGAGGGAGGAAGGAGAGGCAGGCAAGGACCAGCTGGGCTGGTGCCAGCTAACTGGGTGACTGAGTGTCCGGGGTAGACAAAGGGCCAGGTGTGAGTTCCTGTATGACCTTTGAGGAAACTCCAGAAGGCCAAGGATAGCCAATGCCGGATTTCTTCAGCTCTAAGATGCACTCAATTAAAAAAAATACCTTATAAATTTAATAATATTTTTTCGAGAAAGAAAAAATAAACCCTGTAAAATAAGTGTATATACCAATGGTATATCCTGATTTAAGAAGCAGTAAAAAATTCTGCATGGGGGAGATGGTGGTGGTGATGGGTGTAGATCCTAAAGTAGAGAAAATACTTGACTTTATCTCAAGTATCAACTCTGATCCATGCAGCTGTCCAGTGGGAGGTGCTGCAAAGGATTCTGGGACTATGCTCAGACATGGCCAGAAAGATGCCATGATTGATTAGCAATGTCTGCCCTGGGAGCAAGTGTGGAGAGTCAGTACCAGCTTGCTTGGCTGTGTGCAATCAGGGACCTTCATTCTTAGGTAACAAGGAGCCGTGCAAGAGTTGTAGGCAGGGAAGTGACATGATGACATCTGCATTTGTAACACATCTGAGCCTCAGTCCACAAACTCAGAGATGTGTGAGAAATATATTAAAATGTTTTTCTTAAATTAAAGCTAATTACGTCCAACTCTGCGTCCCCATTCAGCCACTGTGGAGACAGTCACTCAGTCATTTTGGGGGCTTGTTCTTCTTTGGATTGGGGAAAGGTCCCAGAATCTTAGGCAGCACTGACTCATTGTGGAGGGGGAGGAGCTGTAGGTCATGGATGCCCAGGCGCACTGTTACCACGGAGATGTCCATGTCCCTGTTCACACAATCCCTTTAGGCCACACGGCTGTGCTGTCTTCTGTGCCACACATGGGGGCACTAGGAGCCCAGGTCTCAGATCCTGCCTTCCTAGGGACGCCAGGAAGCCCCTCCCTGGGATATCCTGCCGCTTCATGGGGGTGAGGCTGCCAAGTGGTGTGTGGGTGCCTGTTCTCTCCAGGACTGACCACCGTCCATTCTGTCCAGCCAGATCTGCTCTCCTCATCTCCTGTACGTTCTGACGCCACCCCACACCTCCCTGACCAGGGCATCTGAACATTTTCTCGTTCATGGGTTTAGGCAGGTACAAAAGATGGTGAAGAAAAGTGTCTTACACCTTACAGGCAACACTGGCTTTTGGCCCAGGAACGTAAGAGGGCCCTAAAAGGCCTGGCCACTTGCCTGAGGCAGAAGAATCAAGAGCAAAAGCACATGTTAGTATCTTCATGTCCCACAGCCCCTGGATGGGCACAGGGAACAAGACTGCACGGAGGGAGGTTGTCTGGTGGGGAGTCCGCGCTGGCCCAGGTGCGTCCTGAAGGAGCTGAGCAGGCTCAGTGGGGAAGGGGACTGATTTCCGAGGTGACACGGAAAGGACTCTGGGCATCAGTCAGGGTGTGAGAGAGGGAAAGACTAAGGCAGCGATCTTAACGGGGGCGGGTTTGCCCCCAGGGCACATTTCACAATGTCTGGAGACATTTTTGGTTGTCATAACTTCAGGGAGGGGGGTCAGTAGAGGCCAGGGATGCTGCTCAGTCTCCCACAATGCACAGGACGCCCCCCAGCCCGCCCCCTCACTCCCGAGTGCTCCAGCCCTGAATGTCAACAGTGCCAAGGCTGAGAAACTGGCCTGAGGTGACACACAGGGTGCTGATTTAGCAACTTCTTTCTGTGCCACAAAACCCCTGTAATGTAGGTTTTACCCCCATTTAACAGATGGGGAAACTGGAATCAGGAGAGGGTAGTTTGCCCAAGGTTACTCAAACGGTAAATGGCTGAACCGAGGTTGAAGTTTAGGCCTGCCTGACTTCAGAGTGCTCGGTTCAGTCTGCTGGAGCAGTCTGGACAGACAAAGATTTGGTAAAAATGGATTTAGGTTGTTTTCATCTACTATAAGTAGAGTAAGGCACGACAAAGTGCGTGGAAGTGAGTTTGAGACGCTGCGGTGTCCAACAAATGGGTCTTGGTTAATTAAACAGTGTGTAAGGGATTTATAAAACCCATGAACTTATTCACTGTGGTTGGAAACATTCATTGTTTTTATCAATTTACGAAATTTAAAAATTCACAAAAACCACCAAACAAGTAGAGGAGATATAATTGGCTGAAAATAAACTGGGAGGAAAAAAAAAAATCTCTAAAACCTCCCCCAAATTCCAGATCTTTTTCTTTGATTGTTACTTATTATTGCTTGGTTAATTTTTTGTTTGTTTAAATTCCTTTTAAAGCTTTCGTAAAAGAAAAGGAAGAAAACTGAGTGCTTATTTTAGAAAAACCCCAAAATTAGGTCAGTCCAAAAACATATAAAGAAACTTCATGATGAACCTTGTACCTACGCCGGCTCCCTGGGACAAACATGGCTCATTTTCTCAGACCTTTCTCTGTCGACATTCATATGGATGTATTTTTCATCATTGTTTCTTTCTCTTTCGCTCTTTAATTCTCGTTTTTTCTTTCTCCCTTTTTAGGCAAAATAGAATTATAATACGTCACGTTTATGTTTTATGCACTTTTATCTATGTGCACATTTCACAATAAATTTTTTAAAATGAACAGAATTAAAACAGTTGGCTAAAATATTAACCAGAAATTTAAAGCAGAGGGTAAAACTCTTCTGAAATTTAAGCAAAGTACTTGAAAAGGCACAGAGGGATTGCATTGTTTTCCCTCCAACTTGTTCTCAACCAAATTGTTTTCTATCATCAAATTGCTTTTGGTTTTGACCAAGTCATCTGGATTATTCTAAAGCCCAGGCATCTTCTGGGACCCTCACTGCCTGCCTTCCTACAACTCTGATGGTAATAAAATTCTTAATTTGTAACAAAAACCTCACTCCCTGTTTCTCCACCTGCCGTTGGGGCACATGACATTGGAGACTGTTGTCCTGCCTCAGCTCTGAGCCTGAAGCTTATCTCTGTCTCTTATTCATTCACTCATTCATCCATCCATCCTTCTGTCCGTCCATCCATCCATCCATCCACAAATGTTTCCCGCTGAGCCCCTGCTATGTGCCAGGCAATGTTCTAGATGCTGCAACTGAGCCACCACAGAGAGTTCAGTCTCTGCTCTCGCAGAGCCCCCATTTTTACATCAAACAGATAAAAACGTAATGTGTGGACAAGAAGAAATGAATCAGGGTAAGGGGGATAGTGGATAGAAAGTGATGGGGAAGGTGCAATTTTACACAGAGGGGGTTGTGGGGGCCTCTATAGATAAGGTGACATGTGTGCAGAGACCTGAGTGAAGTGAGGGAACGAGCCATGAGGTGTCAGGGGGAGGGGAGGGTAGTCCAGGCAGAAGCAGTAGCCAGTGCAAAGGCCCTGGGTATTCGTGGAACAGCCCGTAGGCTGGGTGGGTGGAGCAGAGTGAGTGAGGCAGAGGGTGGCTGGACAGGAGGTGGGGGAGGATGGGCAGGGCCAGGTCAGGTGGGGACTTGCCATTGCAGAGACCTGGACGTGCTGTGGAGCAGTGGAGTTGCACGGGATGGTTTTGCTCCGAGGCAGCCTGGGATCCAATGTCAGTTTTAAAAGGATCCTTGGGGCATGGGGAGAGCCCTGAGTTGGGTAGGGGGAGCAGAGGAAGGGAGGAAGCGGGGAGACCCACTCAGGGCCTTGTTGAGGTCCAGTGCTGCCTTTAGCCCCAGCCCTGCTCTCGTGTCCCCTCCCTTGCTCTGGTTTGCTTTCTGGGCCTCTTTTTTCGGCCTAGGAGCTTCTCTCTGCGCTGGTCCCTTCACTCTGCAGACTCTGCGACAGACAGCCCCCTTTTCTGTTTGCCGCCCTCCCCCCCGCACCCCAGCCAGGGCAGTAAACAGCGCTTTCCTCCGTGAATGGTGCATTCACAGCCAATCCAGGAGCCTGCACTTATCTCTTAAAATGAATCTTGTCCAAGACGCCCCTCACTTCAGCCCACCCCTCACTTTAGTCCGTCAAGAATGTTTTGGATCCTGATTCTGTTGGGCGATCGGGTGCCATCCTGCTACCTTGGGGCCATCGCCGGATGTGGAGAGTGAGTCATCCATCCTCAGTTCCAAATTATTGCATTCATGTTGAACGGGCCAGGGCTGAGGACAGTGTCCCATTCATGCCGCTGGACGCCTTCTTGTAGGTTGACCTGCACCCACTAACTTAACCTCACTGGGGCCACAAGTAGTTTGTTAATAAAATACTGAAATTTGCAATTGATATACTTTCTAAAAATATGCAGCCGCGCAGATTCCAGGCTCGTCCTGTAGAAGCACAATTCTCTGACTTGCAAACCAATATACTGTCTTGAGTTGGGGAGAAAGGGTGATGTTCCTTTGCATCTGACAGGTGACTCAGACGCAGGTCAACTCTGCTGCTGTCTGCAGCCTCTGTGGAAACCCCTGGAGACACTCCGGCTCCGCTAGACTAGTCGAGATCACCTTCAGCCCTGAGGCAACTCCCTTCTATTCTTTGGCAAGTTTGTTCCCACTACTTAAAAAAAAGTCATACTCTTCCCTCTCTACATTCTCTACCCAAATAACCTCACCCTTGCTTAGTCAACCTCAGTTCCCTCTACTTACAAAAGAAGACTAGAACATTTTTTCATTATACACAGGCAGTGCTCCAAATGACCATGTCCTCCTTGTTCTCTACAAAGATGCATCTGAAATGACTTCAAAATCACATATATTAAAATAGGAAAGTTTTTAAATAAAAATCAAGGCCAGAGAAAAGACTAGGGGGAATTTAGGGCACAAATATACAAATCACAAAGTCTTACATAATTACTAAAGGTGAGGTGTGAATATGACTCTGAGCTTCCTGGCAGCCAAAGCAAGAAGAGAAAGATGATCCATTTCATGATTCACTGTTTCCCTAAGGAAACACACACCCATTCTTCAGGGAAAGCAATGGGATTCCTGCACTGAGTTCTCCAAGATTGTTTCACCCAACGTTAAAGGATCTAAGTGAGGTGAAGAGAGAGGAGTGCCTTGCCCAGGTCCTGTTCTGATCATCTGTTTCTACTGATGCCTCTTCTGGCCCCATGCTGTTCCATGCCCTGGGTTGGTCTGCATTTGACAGGCAGCTGCTTTGACCAAAGCTTTTAACTGCAAAGTTGCAGAGAGTTGTCACAACCTCTGCAGTTGCTCAGAGTTTCCACAAGAAGTGTGGCATCTTTGTTGATTGTCTGGCTAGAGCTCTAGCTACCGTTGTTCTGAATTAGCTGTTGGAAAGACACGTGTGTATACTGGACTTAAGGCAGCCCCCACTCTTCGGATGAGCTACTTGAAAGGTAGGCACTTTAGCAAGGGTCTCCCTCTCCGAGCCGCCCTGCACGGCCTGGTTTCTCTTTGAGAGGCTCGGAGCTGCCCTGCAGAGCTGGAGAGGTTTTAGGGTTTGTTGCAACTTTCTGAGCAGCACCCAGGTGAGGCACCACCTGAAGGACGCCTCCTCCCCTACTGTCGGCCCCGTTCCGTCCCTGAGTCACGCTCTTCCCTGCACCCCCTTTCAGTTTAACCACTTCCTGCCCACTATTTGTTGTCTAAATAGCACAGTCAGAATGACATACTTGAACACTTCCCTACCGTCTAATGTCATTTTCCCTTCCAGGCTGACTCCTTTTCTGAATGTTGGAATTTTGTCTTCTGAAAGTCTAGCTTACGGTCCCGGTAGCGCTCTGGCTTCTCTCCTCGCTGGTAAAACCATCACAGTCGCTCATGTGTAGTGAACACTTCCTGGACGTCAGGCACTGGGCTGCGCTCTTTCCATACCCTACCTCACTAACTGCCCCCCACAGCCCTGGGAAGTAAGGACAGCTCTTCCTCGATTTACGGAGAGCTTACATCCCAATAAATCCACTGTCAATTGAAAATATTCTAAGTAGAAAATGCATTTAATGCACTTAACCTACTGAGCATCATTGTTTAGCCTCGCCTACATTGAATGTGTTCAGAACACTTGCATTAGCCCACAGTTGGGCAAAACCATCTAACACAGAGCCTATTTTATAATAAAGTGTTGGATATCTCAGTAATTTACTGAGGCCGGTACTGAAAGTGAAGAACAGATGTACGGGTGCAGCGTGGGGGTGAGTGTGCGGGTTGTCCACCCGCGTGATCGCGCGGCTGCCTGGGAGCTGCCGCGGCTGCCGCTGCCCAGCATCACGAGAGAGATCTAGTGCTGGCCCGGAAAAGATCAAAATTCAGAATTTGAAGTAGGATTTCTACTGAATGCCCATCGCTTTTCATCACCGTAACGTGAAAGATTAGTAAGTCGAACCATTGTAAGTGGAGACCGACTTACTCTTATCCCTACTTTACAGACCCGGAAAATAGAGCCCAAGACACTTGCCCGGGTCACCCCGAGTGTAAGGGGTGGAGTTGGCATTGGCCCTTGGATCCATCTGACCAGAGTCTGTGTGCCTGACCGTCACTCAGGACCTCCTCTCAGGGCCTTTAAGGGACATGCACTCCCGTGAGGCTCTGCCACGCTGCTTGGCCTGCCCGCCTATCTTTGTTGATCGGAATTAGCTCCAGGGCTTCACGATGACGCTATCTTCTACCTTCTGGGCGATGGGAACATCAGCAAGGCAACAATTTGACAGACCCTCTGTTTTTAACTAAACAACCTTTCCAGCAGATGCATGTTGGATCTCTTATCCCCAGTGGCCACTGTGCAGGGCCGGGGACTGCTGCCAGGTGTTACCCAGCCTGACCTTGTGGGTGGCCAACAGGGTTGGTCAGGCTGGTGTGTCTCTCCCTTTCCTCTGTCCTCTAGGCTCTCCCAGGACCTTGGTTTCCTTGAAGGTAGACAGATTCCTGACCCAGAGTTCCCCGCCCTGATAGTCATCGCTCACCTCTGCCCCTGGGTGAGGCCAAGGGCAGGCTGTAAAAGGCTCCTGCCTCTTCCCCCAGGGCCTCAGTGCACCTCTCCTGCCCCCGTGTCCCCAGCCCATCAGCTCTGTCTTGGCCTTGCAGCCATCCTCATTGCTTCTGCACTGCCTCTTGCCTCAGCTGTCCCACCATATCCTGAGAGTGTCTTCAGCAGAGCCACTGCCTTTGCTCGCACAGAGGGAGGCTCCCCGCCCCGCTCCAGCTGAGCAGAGCCTGCCTACCTGCCGGCCTGTGAGCGGATCAGTCACTCTCTCCCGACATGCAGCTTCCTTTTCTTCTGGGCAACTTGTTCACCCTTAGTCAGCAGCCAGCAGCCCCATCCGCCTCATCTCCACGTGGACACCCCAAGAGTTCCACGTGGGACAGAGTGGGCAGAGAGCTGACTTGCCACCTAGTCAGTGCTGAGCCCTGAAAAATGCTTCCTGCCTGTGGAACCCTCAGCGTTTGGAAGCTGAATGTCCCTAATTGATGGGAAGGCCCAAGTCGGTAAAGGGGACAAGGGGCTGCTATTCCAGAGTCTCTTGGCAGAGAGCCTTGGGGTGTGTCCCTCCTTGTCTAGGTCACAGTGACATCTAAGAGGCGGACCAAGTTGGCACTGGCTAATGGGGACACCAAGGCCTAGGTGAAAGTTGTGTTTAATAAATACTGGTTGAATCAATACAGTGATGTCACAGGGTCCACAATCAAAAAGACGTGGTACGGAAAGAATGACTTCAACACCTGCACAGGAATCTTTGTCCAAGAGCATGCTGGGTTATTGCCACAAGATCCCCATGAGGTTCAGGAGTCAGGGGTTATTCCTCACGATAGGCAGAGAGAGAAGTTAAGCTCGAGGGGAGCAGGGGCTGATGACTTAGCAATGACAATCCACAGTTGTCTTGTGTATTCCCAGTTCCTGCCCCATTAATTGGAACCTAAGGCCCCTCCATGGAAAATAGCTGCATTCAAAGTCTTAAAAAAGAAAAAGATGTTATATATGGAAAAGAGAATACAGGTTGATAGAGCTCTTGCAAAAATTGAGGTAAGGCACTGTGGGGTTCTGGAGTCAGAGCTCACCGGCTCTGTGGACTTGGGGCAAAGTGCCTCACCCCTCCCCCTGCTTCCTCATCTGTGACATGGGGGTAAAGACACAACTCAGCCCCAGGGCTGGTGTGAGAGCTCATGAGGCACTGGAGGAGAGTGCTCAGCACCACGTAAGCACTCAGCACCTGGGAGTTGTCCATGAGCATGACATGGACCTACACAGCATAATGAAGGACACTTGCCACCAGGCTACTGTGAACAAACAGAGTCAGGAAACCTTGGAAATAAGATTTGTCATCTTGGGAGGGAGGCTATCTGTATGTGAGCGCTGTCTTCGTAATTATCTGTCATTCAAAGCTTCCTCTCCTCAGCCACAGCAAACAGGGATCCTGATGCTGTGGTAGAACATAGCTTTCTTCAATGTTGCTGACAATTCACTCTTTGGGTTCCATTTGGAGCCTGTCCACAGAGATGGGTCCTAGAATCACACATCCCAGAAGGGCCCAGCGTGTGGCCCCTGCTTTTTGGAGAAAGTGGAAGAGCTAGGCCACTTTTCCCAAGGAGAAGTGCCAGAAAGATCTTTTTTCATAAGACCCGCAGGCTGCAGGCCATCGTCGTCAACTTTTAGGGCACCATAAAAACCTTTCCAAAAATTTAGGTGGTTTTTAGAATAAGAAATCACTGGTCAAGAAGGAGAAAGACAGCTTTTTCCTTCCTCTTGAGTCTAAACAAGTGCTCTCTTGAGGGAGCAAGAAGAGTCAGCTCAGGAAGGTGCGCTCAGCTCAGCAGACTTGCCGGGCCAAGGACTTGAGCTCCCGAGTCAGTCAGTTACGTTAGGAAGGCAGCTCCAGAGGGCAGGGGCGTGTGTGTTTTGTTCATTGATGTGCCTTCAGCTCCATGACAGAGCCTGACACAGAGCAGGTGCTCAATCTCTATTTGTTCCATGAATGAATAAATGTAAATTAGCCGAAGGGGTCAATATGTAACAGAACTAACCTCCTAAACCGGGTGCATTTCTCCTCTCAGTGAATCACGTGACACACGAGGTCTTTCACAGTCTGGCATCCTCCTCGCACACGTCCCACTGCATACCACATGCTCTCAGCCTCCAGGCCACACCCCAGTGCAGGGAGCTAGTCCCTTTCCCGAATGCTTGCTTCCTTGCACAGGAGTCCTCTTTCCCTGCAAGGCTCCTTTCCTAGTGAACACCCACTCTTTCTCCAGGGCCCAACTCAGATGCCACCACCTCTGATTTTTCATGGCATGTCCCTGTACAGCTTTATTCCACGAGCTAACCATATTGCATTAAATTGTGAGTATGTGTCTGTCTTTCCCACCAGACCCTGGACTGCTGGAAAGACGGGAAGCCTTGTTTGTCATGCAGCCCGGCACGCTGCCCGCACGCTCAGAGGCATTACGGTGAAGAGTGAGCCAAGAGCGAGTGCGTGAGCAGGCGAAATGGGTAAGTGGAGCAGCTGGCACTGTTACTAATTCTGATCCACAAATGGGCTCAACTGGAGCCACACAGCTAAACTCTTTTCACAGGATCCAAGGGCTGAAAACTTTTGGCCAATGAAATTTTCCATAAAATTAAAAGAAAAAGAGAAATCTGATTAATCCAGTTCTGTAAGTAAAAACCATGAAGTTTCAACTAGGGTACAAAATATCAGGCAGACCAAAATTTCTTTAATAATGAAATAATTTATTATTTAACGGTTGAACAGTACAGTTTACATATACACAGCAAAGATCCTCTAAAACACGTAATAGTTCTAAAAATGCATGTGCTAACTGTAGTAAAAAGCACCATTCTCTATGTCTTGACACAGGATTTACATTGGCGTCATATTTACATAAAGAAATAAACATCTGGAAACAGAATTTCATACTCTCTCATCTGCTGCTCCCTCTTTCGGCTGTGTTTACCACAAGGACGATGGCCCCCAACATTGGTGGTTAACGGTGATATTCCCAGAGCACCAATTCCAGGGACAAGGGGTAAAGGCAAGTTTGGTTCTCAGGTAGAAGCTAAAATGAAGAACGCTCCCTCTACCCCCTACCCCCAGAGAGAATAAGAAATCAAAAGTAAAAATGTGGATAAGTCTTAACATTGGGTGCCTAATTCTCATTTTATGCTTTTGAGAGAAGACAAAGATACTCAATTTCTTCAGCCGTTCAGTAGCTGACCCTAGCAGTGCCAGGCAATTATTTCTTCTTTCAGAAAGATATGGTATAAGAAAATCATCCATGTAATAAATATTAATGAACTCATGATAAATCACATATCGCACCCCCCCCCCCAGGTATTTCGAAAACAAAACATATCACAGTCTACAGAGATCTGATCATGCAGAATGAGAAAAACCACCTCATCTAAAAGGGTCTTTGGGTCATCTTCTCCTAGGAAGGATTTTTAAAATCGGGAGTAGCCAGCTACCTAAACATACTGCATCCAAGAGTTAGACAGAAAAAGAAGAGATTGACAGGCAGGAAACTCCTTGCAGCCTGGACTTCCTGGTGTTCACACGGGGCATGTAGAGGGGGAAGACAGAGAAACTCGGGGAAACAAGTTAAGAAGAAAGAAAAGACTGAGATCTGGGGGAATAATCAGATTATAAAGCACAATGAAAGTTGTATTCTTGCCAGTATAGGATGGTATAAAAACCTAAATAATAATGTGTGTATATATATACTTTTCAAAAATAAGTTTTCTCTCTAAAGGATGGGGGAGAGGCAAGAAGAACAAAGCCCACAAAATCCATTAGCGAGACCCAAGATATTGCTAGACAGTTGTTTTGAACATCACAATCCTGCCCCATTTACACTTTTGTTTTTTTCACACCTCAGGATTTGCTCTTGGCCACTTAGGGATGGAGAAGAGAAGCCCACAGGAAACCCAGGTAAGGACCCTTGTTTCTTCTGAAAAAAGTTGAGGTTAAAGGAAAATGCCCACCTTAAAAAAACCAAACCCACTCACGTGGCTGACTGCAGGCTCAGGGCCTACTTAACGCTCAAGTCTGAACTGACACTGAAATTATTTTAGTTTTGGGTTGATAAGGGAGAAGAATCTAGGTCCCGCTCAAATGTGATGCTCTTTGAATCACTATCTAGCACTAGGTCTGTGACTAGAGAAAGGAGGCAGCAGTCGCTCTCAGCACCTTGAAGGATTCAAGATCTCTGCTTAGAAAAGAAAACCAAAGCACAGACACCCTGGGAGCTTGGCCTGCTGTTCTAAGCCAACAGGCATGGAAAGCCACGTTTTCTGGGATGTTAACAGAAGCACACATATATATTTTCTCACTACAGGAAACTGGACCACATACTCTTCTTTCCCTATTTGCATTGCAATGGTATCAAGAAGAGTGTAGTTTAGATCTCCTTAGTTTTTTAAAATCAACTTTCACATAAAAATATGCATGTGCCTATATTTATACACATCTATAGTTACGTACAATTGTCAAAGTCTTAAAGGCTGGGGTTTATATCTTTGCCCATCCCCTCCCCCCAACAACCCTAATAGAAAGGTTTTTCATTTTGCTTAAAAAAACCAAAACAACCAAAAAGACTGTATAGCTCTTAACAGTCACGCTGGTGGCTCAGTGAATGAGAGGACAGATTGGCGAATCAGGGCTGCCGATCAGCCACGGGGAAGGGGAGTAGCTGCCTTGGGCTGAGTTTGCTGGTCCTGAAGCTTACAGTTTTGGTTAGAGCCAGCCCTGCCTGGCATGCTGATTCGTCTACCTCGAACTGTGAAAGCAACGTCTCACCCTGGTGCCAGTTTATCACAAGTGCAGTAAAAATATAGAGATCTATCAAGTTCCACATTTATATATGCAATCAAATTGAAAAGGACCAGACAAACAGTGCAAAGGTCAAATAATGACTGTTTTATATTGGGACAGTACAGTTCATATTTCAACCAAAAGACAAAAATGCAGTTTAACTCAAAGGCACAACAATTAAAACACAGAAAATAATGACATCTCTCAGATGCCTTATTTCTAAATTAAACAAACAAATACACAAATTTTGTTCCCTTCCCTCCCCCAATGCAAGCCCACAAGCTTTTCCCAAAGTCTTGAGTTTCGATGCCGTACAGCATCCAGCATCATGGACTCGTGAGGCGCTTGAACGGAGCAATTACACAAAATGCTTGTGAGGTCTAGCGAATGGCATTCGAAAGGGACCTCAAAGTGCAGATATATCTATTCAAACGTGTTACAGGCTGAGCTGGCTCTTTGAACACTATCACTCTGCTTAAATTCAGGAAGCAGGCTTTAAAAATGCAAAAGGCATACAAGTTGTATTTCAGTGCAAATCTTCAGCTGGTAATTGGAAAAGATTCCAACAAGAAAAAAAATCCTTTGTGTCACCTGCCCCTCCCCCTACCCAAAGCTGAAATGAAAAAAAAAAAAACAGAACAAAACAAAAACAGAAGGAATTACAGATGACTTTGGAATCATTTAGGAATCCACTACTTCCAACTGAAACTTTTTTAATACATTAAAGAATCATTAAAAAGAAAAAACCCACAAAAGTAATCTCGCTTTGTTAGACTGCTCTTCATGCATGGAAGGAGCTCCCATGTGGAGTGCCTTAGAACTTTACGTTGGTTGTGTGGAAGGTGGAGGCGCTGGAGGAGTTGCGAGGCTGTGGCGTGCTAGAGACCGCAGGCCAGGGGGAGCACGCGGTGGCCGCCCGCTACTGGTTCAGCCGCTGAGCCCTTAAGGTTGCAGTGCGTCTGTGGATTTTAGGAATGTTCTCATCACTTTGTGACACATACTCTGTTTCAGCGTCACAGATTTTTACAAATGGTTCAAATTCAATGAAAAAGATTCGCTGGAGGCTGAAAACATCAAGACCTCAAAAATATGAATGCAAAAATATTAAGGGGAGTGAACCAATTTTGTAGATACCTACATACAAAGTTTCTAGAACATCTATAAAAAGCACAAAGTCATAAGAATTTATTTTCCATTACATTAGTTTATATAAAATGAATAAATAGTATTTATAGATTTAATGTGTGTTATATACATGTGCTCTGTTTTAGCTTAAATAAAAATGCTACACAGTGGGAGACCACTTAAGGGAGAAATCATAACCAAAAAGAAATCAGCCTTTTCCACTGTCAACCCAAAAGCCTCCGTAAAGAAGTTTCTGGGTGTGTCCAAAAACACTAAGGAGAGGGATTCCAGCACCATTGTACCATCCCCTCCTGTTCACCTGCAACAGAGAGAGTAGCAATGTGGACTTTTCCTTTCACTGAAGATGGACACTAGCTCAGCTAGTGCCAAAGCTCAGTTATTGCTGAGAGTTAAATAGGAAAATAGATTAGAACTGGACCAAATGTCACTTATTCGGAGAAAAAAAAAAAAAAGAGAGGCATAATCACTTCGTGTTAAGTGGGAAATGGAGATCTCATTCATCTCTGAGGTAGGAAAAAAAAATGTTCCAGAGACAAGTAGCATAACAAACTTCCAGGGGAAAGTGTGCCTTGGGGGAGCAGTACACAGCGCGGTCCCAAGAACGTTGCACAAAAAGAGATTGTACCGTTTTGTTTGTGAGAACAAACAAGGTTGGAACTTTGATAAGATGTGCAACCCCAAAGACATGCTATCAAGGTGTCAAGCTGTCCATCTTAAAGTGAGAATACTGCTCCCATCCCCGCGAGGCTCAGGGGACTTAGCGCGGGGTGTGGGGGGGGTGTGGGGGTGTTTTCTGGAGGTATTCCTGACTTCTCACAGGGTGAGGTCCATGGTTAAGTGCTCTCAAATGCTGCTTTCGAAGCTTACTTTGGAGCGCTGAGATCAGGATCTCAACTTGAAAAGTTTGTTTCCTTCAGTTTCCTAAGCACAAGACACATTTGTACATTTCTGCTAGGCAAATAACACAGTAAGCCAGAAAACATTAAGAAAGGTCTGGTAGACTACACGGGGACAGGAAATAAAAGGGGAAATTGCTGAGATGTGAAAGTTGCTTATTCAGTCTAAGAATTCTTGGGTGTTTCAAATTGATTGGAATGTACAGTCTCTCAGAGACAAATTTTTATGGAGAAAGAGAAGCTAGTGGATGCAATCAGAAACCCACAATCCTAAGCACTTCCTTGGGAACTTTTACAAAGCTGATTTTGGTGAAGGTGGTACACTGAAGTTTACGTGCAAGGGAGTTGTGGGCGGGTCCAATACACTACCTAATCCGATCCAACAGGGAGAACCATCCGGGAGGCCGCGAAGGGACCACTCTCTCTTATAGACCAAGACGCGTCTTGTGATTGTCCTGGAGCTTTATTCTCTTGATGCTGGAGCTGGAGTAGCCCTCGTCACTGCCGAGGCTCTGCATGCTTGCCCGCTCATCAGAATCACTCACACTGCTGCTGCTCCAGTCCAGCTCCCCCGTGAGATAGTCTGTGCTTTCAACGTCCACATCAATTTCTTCTGTGGGGAGGACAAGAGAGAGAGACATGGGTGAAGGCATTCTTCAGAAAACTCAGGCTGAATCAAAGTGGCTCCAGTCGAGCCCTTCTTCGGATGCTGGTGCCTAACTGTTAAAAGGAAAGAGGGAGCTAGTACTGGAGGTCACACTACCCAGCTTCTCTAAATCACGAGCAGGTTCTTAGCTCCTTCTCTGCCGCTGGCAGATGGGAGAGGGCAAGGGAGGGTGGGGGAAGCGGGAGGGTGGCCGAGGAGGCAGGGACAGGGCTCACCCCTGTCAGAGTCTGAGCGCTCTGAGGAGACTGTGGAGCCAATGCTGTCCATCCGTATCCTCTCGATGCCCAGCTTCTCCAGCTGCCTCTTCAGGTGTCGCTGCTCTCGCTGAAGCTGGTCTATTTGGTGAATGGCTTTTCTGTCACAATCTTCAAGTTTCTGCAAGTCAAAGAGGCAGTTGTTGGAGCCCACAGGAAGATTTCAAAATTGGCAATGACCCTGCATCCTCCTGTCTAGCAGTGGAATACCCAATCTTCCTCAGAAGCCATTTGGTGTGTCACTCATTTAGCTTCTTGCAGAGACAGGACATTGACCGGGCAGTGACTCCTATCTTCACCTAACTTCTTCAGCATTGACAATACTGTGGGTACCTGAACCGTCACAGGGATTCTGGGGGTGAACTCTGACACTCTAGCATCCTGGTACTCCTCAATTTTGATGTTGAAAAGACTGCAGGCAGCAGCCAAACCTGGTCTCCCCTGTCTGCGGCGGTGCCCTGAGCTCCTAATTTCTCTGAACAAGAGCATTGCATGTGACGGTAGCTTAAGAAACTCACTTCCATTTAAACGGATGTTTATCCAAGTACACATCCCAAAAACATGAGCACTTTTTTGTGTCATGCGAAATCTCAATTAACTTCTGTTAGCAGGAAATAGTCCCTTTTGAAGTCTCGATTCCAAATTGTCCAACATAAGAGCTTAGAAAATACATTTCCATAGACCATTTGTTTTTACAAATCTGTCCTCTAGCTTCTCATATTCTTCAGATAATTAAGACTGTTTAATTGTGGTTATTTTGCTGTAAACAGAGGTACTTTTCCCCCCAGAATTGTCATGTACGCGGGCTACTAACCATAATTCAAGTGATATTTGTCCAATCATGACGATCTAAACATGCTCGACAGTGATCCTGGCTGCGGCTCCCAGAGTTTGAATACAACTCCCTTACCCTTTGCTATTCAAGCTACATACTGAGTGCCAACTCTGTTTCAGACCCTCTGGGAGGTGCTGGGGATACGAGGTGAGCACAAATATCCAGTCCCCTTCCTGGTGGAGTGTACATTCTAATGATGGAGACAACCAAATAGTCATGCAAACCATGGTCAGATGTTAACTGTGACAAGTGCTGACAGAGAGATACCCAATAACAGGATCACTAGTCCCAGAAAGGAGGTGACCAAGTCGGGAAAGTTTCCCTGAGTTAGTGATACCTGTGCTGAGATCTGAAGGATGACAAGAAGTTAACTGGGTGAAGAAGGGAGGGGACAGCATACCAAATAGAGGGAGCAGCACGTACAAAGGCCCTGTGGTAAGAGAGCATGACAAGTTCAAGGAACTGAAAGAAGGGCTGGAGCAGAAAGGAGCGTATGGCACAAGATGCTGCTATATAGGCAGGTGAGGGCCAGTTCAGGCAGAGCCTGGGGCAGACCTGGTGACAGGGTATGTCCTGAGCCACAGAAGAATTTTAAACAGGGTGACACACTGATTTGAGCTTTAGAAGGATTGTTCTTGGGAAGCATGGAGATTAGCTTGGAGGGAGGCCAGAGGAATACAGGGAGGCCTCTGAGGACTTTACTGCAGCAGACAATGGTGAGGCGAAATGGAAGTAGACCAGGCTGTGAAATATTCAGGTCTTGGAGAAGACTTAGACACAGATAGCTAAGGAGCAAGAGTTATCAAGGCTGAGCCTGGGTTTCTGGCTTGTACAGTCAGATGGACAGCTGGATGGACCATTTAACTTCTGGTGCATATGGGTGAGCAATACTTCGTTGGATTCTGGACATGTTGAGTTTGGGGTACCCGTGATTCATTCACGAGGCAGGATGGAGGAGTTCACAGGCGAGGACTGTCGTGGAGGCATACATTTACTGTCCCTCATAACAGACAAACTCTTACTGGACAAATAAAGATAGAAGGTATCCCAAGGATACACTTACCTTTATGTGCAATTTGGCTTTTGTTAATAAACTCAGTGTAGTGTGTCGACTTGATTCAGGTCCAAGTGGCACCAGCCCCTTCAGCTTCTCCAGGCACAAGCGGAGATGGGCCCGTCTACAAAAACAAGATCAGAGCAGCATTTGAGAATTTCACAGTGGGCCAGAAGGCACCCTGGAAGAGCAAGTTCTAGAAGAGTGTGAAGTTGCCCAGGCCCAGTGATAGCAAATGCCACCAATGACCTCTGGTCAAATAAATATCTTTTGAAATTAGACAACCCTGGTGAAAATCAAGGAGAAGCAAAATCCAGAGTTTTCTAAAGTTGTCTCTACAGGTGTCGGGGTAGGGACTAATCTCTATTAGGCACATTTATCAAGTTATCTCCAGGTTTCTGGGTTATGATGTGACCCACAGAACATCCAAATTCAGAAAATAATGACATGCCAGGGTGAGAATCCTTTTAACCCAATACTTCTCTTTCAACACTCAGGACCACTAAATCGCTAGCCTATATTGTTGCTGTATATAGTATTTACAAATGTGAATGACATACACGTATGGTTATTCACTACAGCTTTATTTGTAATGGCCAAGATTGAAACAACCCAAGTAGGGACCATCAGTAGGGAATTGGTTAAATAAATTATGGTATATCCACATAGTGAGGGACTACACAGCTATGAAAAAAGAACGAGAATGTGCTCTACGTCTATTAGGAAAGTATATTGTTAAGTAAAGAAAAGCAAGATATCAAACCATGCATACAATATGCTATCTTTGGGTAAAAATAATTATCTATATTCACGGTTTCCTGTACCGCCATAAAGTCTGGAATGATACATAAGAAACTAGTGAACAGTGGCTGGGTAGAGAGAAGTCAGGGAATAGGGACAAGGCAAGGGGGGTAGTTTTTACTGAATAATTTGTTTTACTTTTGGTTTTTCAACCAGGTAAACTACTGCTATTCAGAAAATTAGATACAGTTTTTCAACATAAGGAAAAAGTCCATCATTGGTATTGCTATACCAACAAGCATGCTGGGCAGCTGGAGAGAACCACAGGGAGGTCTTGGAGCATGGCGGAATGGCGAATGGGACGGAGTGGGGAAGGGAGGAAGGCTGGGTGAGGCAGAAGCTGCAGGGGCCCACGGAAGAGAGCGCCTCTAGCCACAGAGTGACCAGAAGCGCAGGAGTCCGTAAAATTTCGGCAATTGATTACACTTAATTGAAACCTTGGTTTGGGCCTTCTTCTAGAACCTAGCAGATTCCATGAATGTGAGAAATGGCCAAGATTCAGTTTTTGCTTCAGCCCACCACCTCCTTAAAGCCTTTGCAGGTCCCTCTAGCCTGTGGTGACTCCTCATTTTCTGAATACTTTTTCTTTATACTACTCACTGGGAAGTCCACTGTTCTGCCTGAATTGTTTGGTATTTGTTACTTAACCATTCATTGTGAACTCCTTAGAAAGCTGGGGCTGCAGCTTAATCAGGGCTGTGTTCCCAGTGTCTGCCCCTCCCGCATGCTTAATAAATGTTTGCTGAATGGATTCTGTCATCTATCCAACTAGACTTAAGTTTCTTGAAGACAGAGTCCATCTCTATACCTTCAGCAGTGCTCAGGGTCCTGGGGGCCACTGTCCACAAACAACGACCTGGAGCAGAGCTCCTGGGAGCCTACCTTAAAGCTTAGTTCGCCCTTTTTGTCCCCCTCTTAAAAGCAAAAGTTCGGAATGCAGACCAAAAGAAGAAAACTGCTTCGGAAAACTCCAAGACACGTCAATATGCATGCTATTGACCGAGGAAGTCAATTCACACCGTTCATCTCAAGACTTCAGGATGTTGCCCCAAGGCAGATCTAACAAGTGGTGCATTAGACATCCTCCTGAGCCTCCTTTCTCAGCTGGCTCTTGACAGAGTTGCCCTAGACTCTCCAAGGGCTCTCTAGCCTTGACAAACTCGAGGAGCAAGCACTCACTCCTGAGCTGGGAAGACTTAACGGGACAAATGCCCTACTATTTTATAAGACTTCTCTTGCTCTGAAAACCTGTCCAGGTGGAATGGCCACAAGCAAGACTCATGCTAGAGTTTTCCTCCTCTCACTCCTGCATGAGGGGAAAAAAAGCAGAAGCTGTGTGTGTAAAATGTACTTGTTCACCTTGGATGATAATACTCTTCAAAGAGAGCCATGAAAATAGCTCACGTTATTAGAAACACCATGAAAAAGTATAATTAGTCACTTAAACAGTTATCCAACTTATTTCTCACTATAAAGTTTATAGATTAATTTTCAAATTAGAAAAAAATTCAAAAATTAGAAGTAGACTTTTCAGCTTGCTTGTTATTTGCAAAGACTGCATGATTCAGAACAGTGTCATATTAGTCCTTTTACGATGTGGGTTTATCTACAGATATGAGTATGTACATTTTTTAGGAAGTTTGTCTACAGATAAAAATAGAATAATATCATCTTTCCATGCATCGTCATTTCTAGTTACACAAGGAGTCCAGCCCAGCAAATACAATTTTCACTACCCAAATGTGAGTTCCCAAAGAACATTCCCAGTTGTGAAACTAGAAATAAGCAATTTGACTAATTTGAGCTCAGGATAATACATGTTCATTCAGCGTTTTCTGGCCTAGTTCTATGAAAATAGGACCAGAGCACTTTCTGGATTTTTGCAGAGATCCAAAGTCAACTTGTCTTTGGCAGTGCGGCCTTGGCTTTCTCCAGTGCCTCACTGCTCCAGCCTGATGGCTACCCACCTGCCACCTGCCTGCAGACACATCCCCAGGCTGGTGTCTGGGCCAACTACCGCGGAGGGATGAGGTATGTGAAGCAGGCTCAGTGCCATCACAGAGTAGTGAAATTCGATTCCTGAACCAGGTGAAAAAGCAAACAGACCCCTCTATAATAGCTCCCACAGAGGACCCTCGACCCTGAGCCACATACGCTCCCTACCCTGGGATCTAGAATCCTTCAGCCAGCCCAGCGCACGCATGGAGCACCCAGATCTGAAAGATGCAGTCAAGCTCTTGTCTCAGCTCTCCCTCCTCAGTCCTAACTATTCCCCTGGCCAGGGCTCTCTTCCTCTAGGAGGGGCCTAGTGACATTTGAACCAGGTCTAACTCCCCTTTGAGGAACTAGCAGGGCTTTTGCCACATATCCTCAACAGGAAGCCACTCAATACCTTCACCTGACCCCTCCTTGAATCTCCTCCCATCACATCTTCTTCAGACAGTCCTCCTGTTGCCAAGAGCTGCCTCCCAGCTCCCCACCCCCAGCAGAAAAGCGTTGTGCCAAATCCTGGTTCCCTCGTGCCCCTGACTGTCTCTTCTTTTTGCGCTGATCTAACTGCTTTGTACCTAGGTCATGAACTTTGACAAACTTCACCTGCTGACTCTTCAGAAACAGCGCTTTCATTATTCTGGATGGACTGATATATCTTTGGTCTACAGTAGCATAAAGAAACCAATCTGTGATCTGAGCTGTAGTCAGTATGCTCAGAATCAAGTGTGGCTTATAACCAGTGATAACGAAATTAGGTACAAACTACAGTCTCTTCAGTAAGTTTTAAGTATCTCAAATTTTATTTATTTTTGTTTTTAATTATTTTTATATTCTGAATCTGTCAGTCACTATACAACCAAATAGTGTTAGTGATTCAGAGTGAAGGTCTGGGATTCTAGCTTTGCTGCTTACTCCCTGTGTGACCTTGAGCAAATTACTTTACTCCATGTAGCATCAGTGTCCTCAGCATAGAGGAAGGATGACAACACCGGAGGGGGCTGTTGTATTAACTGAGACAAGGTATGGAAGCCCCTGGCCAGAGTCTGACATGGAGCGCTCCATCTATGGGAGCAGTTATTATTCAATCCTACCTTCGTCTGTAGATGGGTAATTACCAGGAACAGACACAGATTATTACAGCACTATAATATTCCTTTTAAAATCAACAGGGAACTCAAGGTGTCTCACTGGGTAGATACAGGCTATCTGGTAAAATCCAATTCACTGAACTTTTCCTTAAAGAAAGTGGTTATCTTTTATCATTAAAAGATTTAATGGAAAATCTAACCCATTTTCTATTGAAACACAGATCTTGCTAATGCTAAAGCTACCATTTTTTACGTTTAAAAAATTAGCAAGGATTTTATATATAAAGCTAATGCATGCAAAAGGACAGATTCCTTTGTGGCCACTCACATCATGTAGAGGTGGGGGTAGGAGGGGCGCCTCTGAAGCGCACCCGGGCCTGCCTCCTACCTCTCTACTGCACTAGCCAAAGGGAAATAAAAATAGCGGCAAATATGTATTGACCTTGGAAATCCAAGCACACCTCTGGATGTGCTGTCCATATCTAGAGAACCTAAAATATCTCACATACAATAGCAGGAAGAAAGCATAGCATATTTAGGAACAAACTTAAAACAGTTTCAAAGGATCTCTGGAAAGAAAAACTATAAAACTTTGTTGAGAGACATAAGAAAATCTGAATAAATGGGGAAAAGTAGCACATTCCTAGATATGAACCCTCAAAGTAAAAATGTCAATGTTACCCAAGCTTGCCTACAAATTTAACATAATTCCAAGAGAAAAATCCAAACAGTATTTGTTGATGATGGAAAATTAATCTAAACATCATCTAGAAGAATAAATGTGTGAGAGACTGCCAAAAGTTTTGAAAAAGAAGAATAATGAAGAGGAATGTGCTGTACCAGATAATAAATTGTATTACAAAGCTTCAATAATTAAAAACAATATATACTAATATAAGAATAGACAGACAAATCAAGTGAACAGAAGCAAAAATTCCCAGAAACAGAGCTAAGAATAGATAAGAATCCAGCATATAGTGGAGATAACACTGCAAATCCTTGAGGGAAGAATGGCTTATTCAGAAAATGGCAGGGGAGTAGGGAGGTTAACATCAAAATAAACTCCAAATATATTAAATATTTAAATATAAAATATATTCAGATATAGTTCTGTTGTTAGTCTTCCTTAACTCCTGTCAGCTACGAATGATGGAAAACTAAATATGCCAGTGCAGGAAGTCATTCCTGAAGGGGACTCGGGGCTGTCTGAGGCACCACCTCCTATCAGAGCTTTGGCACTGAGAGAAGGTACCTGGGCTAACCAGCGCACTCTCAGACAATCCTGAAGGCTTCTCTTTTTATTTCTGCCTCCAGTCTCAAGGTTTCTTGAGTCTATCCATGTCTCTTTCCCAGGCTGGCAGATGTGTAAACTGGGGAAAAGATGCAGCAAAAAAGAGTAAGGCTATAGGCAGACTGTGCCATCTGAAGATAGTGCTCCTGAATTTACTCTGTTACCCCGATGTGCTCCCTGGCTTGGGGGTAGTCAAGACCAGGAATGGTGTTAAATCAGGTGTGAGTGCACCTGCGCGTGCATGCCTATGTGTCTGTGTTGTGGGGGACACATTGTTATCAGAGTTTACTCCTCTTTACTGAAGGGGTAACTGAACTCTCTCCTGGAGACTTTCACAGTAAAGTACACGACATATAAAAGAATTACAAGGTCAGAGCACACAGCCTGGAGCCAATGAAGAGGGCAGATAAGTAAGTTCACAGCAGAAATTTTGAACGTACACGTGGCTCTTGTATTCATTTACTCCAGCAGCATTTCTCAAAGGATTACTATGCACTGCTACCTTCCTAGGTGCTGGGGACATAATGTTGAGCAAGACTAAGTCCCTGCCTTGGAGGTACTCAAAATTTAGCTGGAGTGATCAAACATGTAAACAAATTATTGCAGAATTATTTATCTGAGCTACTTTCAGACCATGACAAATATCAGCTCCCACAGAAAGTTCTAGAATGCGCTCCCCTTTGCCCTGTACCAAACATATTCTTTCTTTTCCCTAATCTACATCTTGTTTGACTTAACTTCTCCGTGAAGATTTTCAAGCTTTCATAGCCTATCATAAGCCGTTTTTTCTTTCCAAATACATCACATTCCTTTATGTGCTACAGACCTCCTATGTATCTAACTGTTCTGTTTTCTTTCATCATCAAACAATGGAAGAGACCAAGTCTTCTATTTCATGTTAACCATTGGAGCCTAGAAACAACGCATCTGCAGATGCTGACCCAAGAGAAGACTCTGACATCTTTGGTAATTCATGTCTTTTTCTTTGAGAAACGTCCTACTTAAACATGAATCACTGTACCTCATTGAGTACTAGTTTTCATTAAAACTGAGCCTAAGATTATTAGTAAAGGAGAAAAAAAGAGCTACATAAACAATAACCTATTAACTCTAAGGTCTCAGCATTTTATCTCCTACCTTTCTGTGGACAGACTTAGCCAATTAAATAGCTTCACAAATCCTATAGGATAATTGGAGATTGAACAAAAATAATTTCAGATGTGGGTTTGTATGAGCTGTATAGTGAGAAAAAAAGGTTATTTAGTATAGAGTAAGGACAAATAAATCTTCTTAAGGAGTCAAAAATTATTCCCTAAAAGTTATTACAGGTCACAAGAGATCCTAACCTCCAGATTTTGGGTTGAGAACAAAGCCTTACAGGGTTACACAAAAAAATCCAGGTGAAGACTATAAGTCATGCTTTGAGAAAAAAAGTACTCCCTTTTCTAAAATGATCCCTTTATAAACAATTTCCAAAAGCATCATTATTACCAACTTAATTGGAACCTTGGAAGGTTTTGAAGATTTCTCATAATTGTGATAGTAATCTTTGTAAAAAATACAAAGGTAGTTATATATGCTAGCTGAATGGGAACATAGCATTCAGTGAACAATGCAAAAATAGCAATTCATGGTGGTTACATTTTGAAGTTATAAAATCACTTCTCCATTAAAAGTGTGAAATACATAAGTATACCACATTAATATTTCCTTTTAGAGCCCAATTTTAAAAAACACAAAATATATATTATTAGTAGTACTTGCTAGCTCTATCTCACTCTTTGACTACTAATGTCTATGACAAAAAAGTCAGGGAGTGCCCCCTATACTCCAGGTAGGGGACTGGAAATTGGTTGAATAACCAGCATATGTCTCTTGCCCAAGTTCCTACAAGTGCAGATGCCATCTACCCAAGAGGTACAGTCCAGGAAAGATGGATTCTAGCGGTACAAATCTGAGAGCTCCTCTACATCATCACCATAGACAAGATTTGCACACTGATACCTATATCCCTCTCTTTTGTAATAACAAGGCTGGGCCCTTAGCCCCATGTGGCAACAAAGCAACGTGGATTTGTTACAACATCCTAGAGTGAAATCTGAGTGTGGTCAAGGGAGTTCAGAAGCAGTAAGAGTGGTGCAATGCATACCACAACTCAGACCCAGGGCCAAAGTCAGGCCCCTTCCCATATAAGGAGCTTGGCCATTTGAAAAGCCAAAACCCAAAAGAAACAACTATAGGGACCTTTAATCAATTTGAATAGCCTGCCAGAAGAGACCTGACTGGAATGGTTTCTCATGCCAGACCAGATGCCACTAACACACTGTTTGACCAAACGAAAATAACAGCTTAGATCAAGCTGCTGAGTCCTCCTCCCAGAGCACACGCAAAAATCTTTTGTCATGGGGTCAGAAGACTCTGGCAGAGGTAATCTTCTAGACCAGCTGCCTAATTCCAGCAAGGCCTGCATACGTACCATTCCAGAAAAATGAGTGTCTACTATCAAAGGAGATGCCAGAGCCTTCTTTTGAAAAAGAGTCCATTCTAGCACCTGACACCTGACCCACTGGCAGCAGCTTATATGCACTCATTCAATCTCCATTTGCTGAAGGGCTTATTGAAAGGCATTCAAACCAGAGGAATTCCCAGCTAAGAGAAGGAAACAGCAGACTTATCAATAAATGGCACATAATGACAAAAGATGAAAAGATTTCCTATTCCCCAACAATAATTAATTAGTAATTAAATGGGAAATCAATAGCAATTAAAAAATATATAAACCCAGAAATACTGTTTACAAGAAAAGTGCAAAACCTACATGGAAACACTACAAAACTTTACTTAGAGACAGAAAAGAGATGTGAATAAATGAAGACACACTATAAATCCTGGAAAACAAGATCTAATACTTAAACATGAACTTTTTAAGGTTAACTTATAGTGGAATTATTTAATTTTGATTTTGAAAATCCCAAAAGAATTTTGGGTATAGGGAATTGATGGGTTGATTATAAAATTCATCAGGAAAAATAAACTGGTGAAAATGGCTAAGAACATGGTAAAATAAAAAAGAGAGGAAGAGGGAAGAGCAAAGATTTGCTTTACCAGATCCTGAAATGTACAATAAAACCTCAATGATTAAAACAATGTATATGGCACAGGAGGAGCAGATGGATCAGCGGAATGGAAGAATAAGTCTAGAAACAGACTTAGCCATAAACAAGAATTTAGAATACAATGGAGGCAAGCAACTTCAAACAGTGAGAGAAGATTGATTCTGTAAAGGTAAATGACAAATGGGACAATTCTGCGATACACAAAGGGGTAATTTCTTTCATACATATCCTTTATATTATAGAATCTTTTCAAAATAAAGAAAAAGATAAACTGAAAAAATTGGGCAAAGGTTATTATATAATGGGCAATTCAAACACACACACACACTGGCAAAGATTTGAAAATTGTTCATCTGTGCTAGAAATAAAAGAAATGCAAATTAAAACAAGTTGTCTGCGTGTTTTTGTTTTTTACTTATCAAATTCATAAAGGTCTTAATTATAAAATCAACTTGTAAAGGTATAAGGAAAACATGGCCTCTAACCTGCCTGATGGGCAATCCAGCAGTCAACATCAAAAACCCTAACAATGTGGATACCATTAATTCCACACTATAAATTTACCCTAAGGAAATAATTACGATGTTTGACAGAGATTTATCTACAAAGTAGTTTAAGGAAGGCTTGTTTATATTAGCAAAATGCTGGAAAGAATCTAAAATGGAGGACTGGTTAGATGAGTTATGGCACATCCATATGATGTAATACTGGGCGTTCACCAAAAGTAATGCTAGAAAAGGAGATTTGGCGACGCTGGAAAATGTTCATAACATACCTTGAAAAGATTGAGATTATTTACTATATGATCCCATGTTGATTAAAAAAAAGTATGCACAAAAGTCTAGACAGATACAGAACTTAGCAGGAGTGTCAGCTGTTGTTACCACTGCAAGTTCTATTCTAGGTGATGTTTATATTCTTTGTGTCTGAACTTTCCAATTTTCTACACTAAACTATATTTTAAAAGTTATTTTCCAAAAACAACTGGAAAGATACATTTCAAAGTTCCGCTGGTTTCCTCCGGCTGCTAGAATTATGGATGATCTAATTTTTAGTATGACTTTCTATATTTCTCAAAATTTTCTACAAGATTAGTTTCTAAAAAAGAAATACCACACACTCACCAAGGGTGTTTCCTCAGGAGGCTAGACCCACAAAATTAGCTAAAATGCAGAGAAGCACAGGCTGAGTAACAGACTCTAATATCTAGAGTGACACTACACTGAGCCTTCCACGCAGGGGCTTGGTCTCCGTCGGGCTCCGTATTCCCAGCACCTCGCACATGGCATCGATGGTGCCCCACTGAGGCCTGTCTGTTGAATGGAAAATACCGCCACCACCACCTCCTCCCATCTCTGCCATTCTAGAAGTCTTTCCTTTTATCTTCCCACCGATGCCAAGATTATTAAAATGGTAGTGTTGAGTACAAAATCCTCATAGTGGAGTCCTGATGAACACCAATTATTCAGAATCTCTAAAGTGCCACAGAAAAGGTTTCTGTGTAAAAAAGCTAACCCAAGTATAATCAACTCTGCAATATCAAAGAGAAAAACATTCCCATCATTAGAAGCTGTTCTCCTAAGTTGCTTTTTTTTGTTTTTTGAGAGCCATACCAATCTTATTATGTGATGTTTTAGGGTAAAAAATGGCTAATGTGTATTAGCATTTAGCAAAGCGATGTTCTTTTATAGGATTCAGCTACCAAAACGAGGGGGACTACAAGAGCAGCTGTTCAACTGACCTCAAAAGACTAAAATCTTAAGCATCCACGGCAAGAAGGGAGAAGAGTCCGACAACTTTAACCTCCCCTCCGGAGCTACAGCAACCAATGCTTGGTTAAATTAAGTAAACTTGACTCCTTCCTTCCTTCTCTTCTGTTCACACGCTTTAGACTAGAGAAAGAATTATCAAGACTTTAAAAGACCAAATTCTAAAAAAGAAAGGGCAGTAAGGAAACTAGATAACTAACCCTTCAATGAGCAGAAGTTGACTGGTCATACAGAGGCAGTCTGAATGATAAGCAGCTTGCCCAGTAGCAACTTCCAATCCAGTTTTCCAGAATCTTTGCCTCCATAGCCTCCTGTGCATACCATCTTAGCGCTTAGTGAATTAACTGAAACTGTCTTTGCGTCTTTCTCAATTAGACAAACTACGTTTCTCTAGAATGGGAGCCATCTAACTTAATACTCTAGTGTGAACTCATTGATACCAAGTACTGGGCACAAGTTCTTGGGGTACTGCAGGCAGAAAACATCCCTGAACTGCTAAAATAAATGATAAAACTGACATTCTGTGGCATTCTTGCAGACGGGAAAGGCACAAAGCTGCAGTAAGCCTACGAGCCCCTACTTGAAGGGATGAAATTTTAATAGGAAGAAAAATACATGCCTAAGTAAAATATTAGAAGGGAGAAGGAGAGTTAGAAGACTTTTCAGCAGAAACAGTCCCAGTTTACCCAGTTCACCCCAAAGGCAGAAAAATGGGAAAGAATCTAAAGATGAGAAAGAGAAACCACACCTGACTACCTTTCTACCTTCAGAAGAAAGAGTTTTGAGTTTCCAGTTCGTGGTATGTAAATCCCTAAGTGTAAAGGAAGCTCTGACTTAGAATATGGTCACATTCATGGAGAGATTAAAAGGGAAGAGGGAGGGATGGGGAGAAGCACATGTGCAGTGAGGCACACTCAACCCCCTACACACAAACACACATACACACATACACGTGCGCACACACGATATTTCACAGTGGAGTAATGCTAAATGTTTGCCTTGCTCCAATATTTTCCTTCCTAGTAAGGGTCTGGTCTGTCCTTTCACTGTTAGGCTTCCTCTTCAAAGGGGGTTTACATGAAATAACCACATGTATTTACTGAGCCATCATTACACATCATCATCTTGTTCATGCAGGGCACCGAGAAAGCCACTCAATCTGGATGGGTAGCCTGTATTTCAAATTGATGGGAGCTCAGAGACCAGAATGAGGCTTGTTCAATGGTTCTCAGCCCTGCTGCACATGAGAATCACCTGGGGAGCTTTTAAAACAATACTAGTGCAGAGTCTCAACCCAAACCAATTAAATCAGAATTGCTAGGGGTGAGGTCTGGGCATTGGATTTTTTGTTGTTTTTTTAAAGCTCCACAAAGAATTATCATTAATTTTTTTCAGCATGGTAAAAGCAAGTGGTTATGTTTTTCTAAAAAAAGTCTTTACTAGAGATAGAAGCAGATTTGCTTTAAAATACTCCGTGGAGAGGGGTGGTTTTGATTATACAAGATTGGCAAAATGTTGATAATTGTTCACGCTGCGTGATGGACACGTGTGAGTTGATTACATTATTCAGTCTACTTTTGCATATTTGAAAAATTCTATAAAATTTTTAAAATAAAATCAGCAGAAATAAAAATGTGTTCTCTTTCCCCAAATATATGTGTATAATATATTTAACATTAAAAATATATATTTTTAAGAGTGGGCCTGGGCTAACATCTGTTGCCAATCTTCTTTTTTTCTTTTTTTTTTTTTGAGGAAGATTAGCCCTGAGCTAACTAACTGCCAATCCTCCTCGTTTTGCTGAGGAAGACCGGCCCTGAGCTAACGTCCATGCCCATCTTCCTCTTCTTTAGACGTGGGACGCCTACCACAGCATGGCTTTTGCCAAGAGGTGCCATGTCTGCACCCAGGATCCGAGCCGGTGAACCCCAGGCCACCGAAAAGCGGAAGGTGTGAACTTAACTGCTGCACCACCTGGCCGGCCCCTCTTCTTTTTTTTTTCTTCTTCTTCTCCCCAAAGCCCCCCAGTACATAGTTGTATATTTTCTAGTTGTATGTCCTTCTAGTTCTCCTATGTGGGACGCTCAGCATGGTTTGATGAGCAGTGCTAGGTCCGTGCCCAGGATCTGAACCAGCAAAACCCTGGGCCGCTGAAGCAGAGCACGTGAACTTAACCACTCGGCCACGGGCCTGGCCCTTATAAAAATATTTTTTAAAACATTAAAGGCTTTGCAAGCAATCCTAATATCCAACCAGAGTTGAGAACCATTAGGCTACACCACAGAAGGATGGGAAAACTTGATTTGGAAAGCAAAGATTTAAGTAAGCAGCAAGAGGTAATCCAGGTGAGAGAGATCAACTCAGGCTGACGGCGAGATGGAGCCCAGTGAGGTGCAGGCCTCCTCTACTGGGCCACCATCTCCAATTTCTCCTATGTACATATTTACCTGAATTTTGAGAATCTTTATTCACAAGTAAACTATAAACACACATAGGTATGTATGTGTATATATCTGTGTGTGTACAAGACTTAAGACAGCACTGCCAATTATATTCAGTAGCATGTAATTTTTTAAAAACACTACTTGTGGAAACAATGTCCATGACCTAAAATGCTTTGGCCTGTGGAACAGTCACACAGAAAGGTATTCCTCAGGAGGAGCAGACTGCAGGGGTGAGAGTTGGGGTGTGGTCTTTGGAACTGGGGAGCCCTTCACCTACCTAAGTGATTTACGGGCAGTGCTGCTTAGACGGCCCTGAGCGAACTCTTAACTCAGGTGCTACTTGTGGGAGGAGTCAAGAAGAGCAACCAGGTCTCAACTCAATGAATAGAGAATGCATCAAAACTCCCCCATCTCCCAAAAATCCCCAACTCACCTATTCTTCTCCATTTCATTGTGAGTTGATCTGAAAGAGGAAACAATAAGAAAAGAGTAAGATTATTCTTGTCTTAAAGGACTACTTCAACACCTACACAATTATTTTAACTTCTTTCTCTCCAAAGTTGGTAGCAGAAGACAGGGAAAGGGAGAAAAACTCCCTGGGCTCTACTAAAGAAATTAGTTGCTTTGGGGAGTTAGAGAAACGAAAAAAAATATCTAAAACAGAGTTTAAGAAGTGACAAACTAAGAGGCATGCATTCCCTAGTGGAAAAGTAATCCATTTTAAGAAAGGAAAAAGGGTCTATTTCTACAGAGAGAAAAACAGCTGCACAATCCGATGTGGATTAGGGTTATATAATCCCACCAGCTTCCTTCAGGCTGAGGGTAGAACAGTGCAGGTGGCACCCCTACCCCAGCCCTGTAGTTTTCTCTGTGCGTAGTATACACCAAAATTTTATGCTAAGTTGTTTGACTATAGGATAGTTTTAAATGAATAAAAGTAACCTCTCTTCCCTCAATCTCTCTACTCCCTGAAGTAACTGTTGAAGAGCTACCAAATGATTTCAGGAAGGGGCTTCTAAAACTCAGCCCAACAGAAAGCTGACAGACTGGTTAAGGCAGCACTGAGGGTGAAATCTGAAGTCCAGCCTTGACACTGACTAGCCCTGTGGAAGAAATGAAATTCTTTACTATTCCGTCCTTGGTTAACCCCTCTGTAAAATGGGAATAAAAATTATTGCCAATTATCTACTGAACAAGCATAGAGCAATGAGGCAGCAACTGTAAAAGTGATTAGAGAGCCTTGGATGAAAGCTGTAGTGGATGTGAAATCATATTATTAGCACGTTTATAGCTGACCTTGAACATAAGGTCGGGTCTAAGAATTTATGGACAGGTTTCCACAGAAGTCACAAGAAGTCAGTCTATGTGGTCACTTCAGTGTCTTCCTCACACAACTCCTCCCTAACAAGTTATAAAATAAACTTGAGGAACCTCCCAGCATTATAAAGGAGCTGAATCTTGACCTTTCTTATGGAAAGTCTCTGGAATCTAACCAGTACAGGAGACTATCACCTGGCTCAGGTCATGAATTCTGTGGGGCCATAATGGAAAGCTTACTGGGCCTAGGAGATAAATTCTCACAGTAATCATGGAAGAACACTACTTCCGTGAATGCTCAGTTACTCCTTTAGGTGGGGGGTGAGGGGGTACCGCCACCAAGTTCATTCACACCAGAGACTGGGGTGGGTGAGAGTGTGTATGTGGCGGGGAATATTCCTGAAAAATTTCCAACACAGCACTAAAACTTCTCTTCCACAAGGCTCTTGAGATACCAATTTTTATTCACGAGGAAAAACAATAATGACGATATTTTAAGTTTTAGAATATTTGTTTTCTAGATAAAGGATATGTGAACCTTTTAAAACTGGTTAATTTACAAGCTTTAAATCGATTTACTTGGTTATCCCTCAGCATTCTTCAGTTACATTTTTCTGAAGGTTTACTTCCTGCAATGGCGAGCAGGATATCATGGTTAACAAGAATCTGGCCTGCAACCACAAACCTTTGGCTTTAAAGCGCGTGGCATTTTAGTTTTAACAGGGAATAACAAGTTCAAAGTCTCACAGATTTTTTGAATGGACGAAAGTATACGACAACAGCTGGTCAAGATTCCCCCATTTAACCACAGACAGGGACCATCCTTGGAAGGTGGTGGCATAGGGGAGGGTGGATATTTGAAAAGAACATGGTCTCTGATTATAGAAAATAACAGCACACAGGGTACCCTTACCCAAAATTTCTGGATTCTTTGAAGATACATATAAAAATATTCTGAATCCCCAACAAAAACTGTTTAACAAATTCCATAAGAGGCACAACTCCTTCCAAACTTTGAACAGAGTTTTAGAAACTACAGATCTTATTTGATTGCTTAAGAGTGTTGAACACATGGTGATTTTTACAAGGAGACTTATACCTAATGGCTACGGCATTTGAAGTGCATTTGGTTTACTGAAACTGAGTTTGTCTTTAATGAAAAGCAGGCCTTTCAAAAAATGACCAGTTCAGAGATTGCTTGCCAATTCTGTTGATGGGTAAACATTTATATTTTTAATTAAAGCATTATAGGAATACGTAGACATCTTGCGTCAAAATTACTTTCTATGTGATTACTGACAAGATTTGATAATTCTGGAATCACTGATAAAGGTCGAATGTCACCCATTAAAAAGATAACTGACAAAAAGACAACTAAGCCAAACTACCGAGTATCTGAGAATAGGAAAAGTCCTTGGGTTCAAAAAGACTCCCCATGTCAGGTCAGCTATATAGCCACTGTCTCATAAAAGAACTGAGTGGCAGGTCCTGAACTTCCTCTTTCAAGGAGTGCCAAAGTCTGCTTTACCAATTTAACAAAACATACTTTTAAAAACTCTGGATTTCAATTATAAATAATCAGTAACTGATTTCAAAAATCAGCAGGAAAGAAAAAAAGATTCCATCTCCCTGTATTCCAGTAGTTCCCTGGATGACTCCAAAATAATCAATACTCATAATTTCATTTGTTTTTGTTGTTTTTTTTTTAAACAAGCAACCAGAGAAACTTACTATTTGCATTTTTAGTTCCCAAGAAGTTTGATATCTGGCTAAATCTTTTTACCGTCCAAGGAAAAGTACAGTACTGACTCTACAAGCAAAGAGCACAGCGTTTCAACCCGAATTAACAAGAATAAATGTTATCCAGTGGTTACCCAAACCAGCAGTCATCTCTCCATGGCCCTTACTTCAGTTCAAAATCCTGGCCATACATGGCCTTAGATATAAGTCTGATTCAAATCTAGGTGTCAAACTGCACTCTCTGGGGAGATGTCTCACTGCGCAGGGATGGGTCATTCCAAACATGTCAGGAAGGAAGTGATCACATTTAAACAAAACAGCCCGCTCTTGCTTCACTTGTTTGCTTCGTGCCATCTCCAGGTTTAATCATGGTCTCTCAGAGATCCTTGCACCACTGACGATATCAGGCTAACCCATATTAGTCAAGAATATGGGCAAGTGTGATAGTCTCCTGTCTCTAACCATGGAAAGCAAACCAAACTCATTAACAGAAGTAATAGAACTTTTCCCAAAATTAGGAGTTGCAGCCATTTTTCAGTTATAATCCTGGATATTAAAGAGAGGAGAAAGAATCTGTTTCTTGGTTTGAAATTCTCAACGATCATTATTTTTCTTTCCTAATCACCTTTTGGGACCAAGCTACTTCTCTTCAACAATACCCCTTCTTTTCCTCTCCCTACTAATGAACATCCACTCCACAACTTTCCTTGTGAAACTTCAGGAAAAATAAAGCGCTAAGGATTAAGCCTTGACTATTAATATGGACAATTCCTTTCAAATCATGAGTGGACAAGAGTAAAAGCGACAAAAAACCCAAAATACTTTTATTCCAAAAGGGAAGAAAACTTTTCCAGAAAAATAACCCAAAAGGCTTCAAAGTTCTTCCAAACAACATTTAAAAAATTAATAGTGTAACAAACTGTAACAGAGCTAAATTATTTTATACCATTGCATAATACAAGTCAGTATTAACATCCTTCTTAAAGGCCCTTAGTACCCATGCACACATCTACTGGCTGCCACTTTCAGGTAATGCTAAAGAAGGGCGGGAAAGGAAAAACCACGAGGTAATTAATTACCAGGTTCATCCTTCCCGTGCCTTCCTATTCAAGAGCTCAGCACTTGCGTGCGGCTCACATCCTGTGGTTCTACCAGCACTAAGGACAAGAGGGTGAATCAAGGACAGAAGAGGCAGCCAGAACATGTGAGTTTTAGGTTTAAGTGGGAAGCTTCTGGCTTGTAGTGGTCTGTATTATGCCACAGAGGCTAACCAGATACAGTTACTTGCAGAGAGCTATTCATGAGGATAGGAAAGGGGTAAGGATTCTAAATCAGTGATGAAAATATCAATGATTTTAATTAACTGGGATGAAAGGTATAATTGAATGGATCTAATAAAACAGATTTCCTAGCTAACGTATTTTAAGGGCAAAGATGGGGAAAATGGGGCAATCGCATTAATGGAGTACTCATATGTACCAGGAACTATGTTCAGGGCTTTAATATGGGATTTCACTGACCATTAACCAAACACTTCCCAGTGAGATTCACGGATTTAAAGAACTAAAAGGTGAACATAATAGGGTTGTGGCAGATTAATATTTTAATACCATATGTTCCTCCATCACCAAAGAGGCAGGTTTTAACCTCATGTCAAATAGGAAATTCTACACCTATGCCAAGTCAGATACTTTAACATGTTTATGAAATCTTCACTATGAAAAGTAACAGAAATGGATAATGTCCAGTATTCGCAATTATAGAAAACTTGCCCTGAATCTGCAATTTCTGAAGGCAAAATATTGTCACTGTTGCTAATCTCACTTGAAATTTTCAGATTTTTGTTCCAAAAGGGAAGAAAAACAAAATTAAATTGAAAAAAAAGTTCATAAAGAAATGTAAAACATTTCCATTTCTCTTTTCTCTTCAGTCCCCCCCTCAACCCAGAGGGAAGGGCTGCTTCCTCCAATGGCTTAAGACCATGTGTGCAAGACTCAATCCTGATCGCCACTTAATTTACAGGGTTATAATCACAACGGGCAACTTCCACCCTGCAGTTTGTGTCATCTGCAGGAGCATCTAAAAGAGAAAGAGAAATATTTACCAAATTACCTGCTACTGCTGTTGTTCTTCTTGGATTTGTTCCTCCGTTTTAAGGCATCTCTGTCCTTGTTATTGTATGGTAACATGGAGGCATAACCATGTTCAGCTTCTAGAAAACCGGAGGATCCAGTTAATGAATGAGCCCAGAGCATTCAATACTCTCTCCCCGCCACAGTATTTCCTTTTTAAAATTTATTTTTCCTTAAGCGAATATTGTGGAAACAATTAAACGGAGCAAGGCGGAATTCTCAGAACAATGATTGTTTTTTTAATTGTGTGAATGCCGTCAGTTCGGAGCAGGTGTAAGGAGCACTCCAGCTGCTCATTGTTGAGAAAGACACAGCAAGTCGCCGAGCTCACGGAGCCCGGGTTTCCCACTGGCGACGTCCAGCAGGTTGGTGTGTGTTAAGTGGGACCAGCCTCAGGCGAAGGTGCGGGGCAAACACCGGGGGCTGGGGGGTGAGGGGTGGGCAGGGGAGGCGCTGCTCCTCCGGCTGGGAGACGGGGCGCCCGGCCCAGCTGGGGGCCGCCGGGACGAGCCCCGATGAGGTAAACCAAGGGCCTGGCTGAGGGGGCCCCGGGCATCCCACCGCGACGGGGTGGGGAGGGGCGGTGCTCGGGACCCCGGGGCGCAGCGGCCCCTTCTCCACCCCCATTCATTGCCTTCGAGGCAGCGGCGGCCTCCCTTCGGACCGCGCGTGGGGAGAGCTGGAGGGGTTGGGAGCGCTCGCGGTCGCGCTCTCCGCGTCTCCAACTACCCCCGGAGCGGCTAGGCGCCCGGACCCGCGGCCGGTCCCTCAGAGCCTCCGGCCCCGGCTCGGGGCGGACCTCTCCCGTCCCCGTGCACCTCTCTCCCGCCGCTCCAGGTAGTCGGCCGCCTCCAGCAGCATCTGGATGTTCATCCGAACCGCCGTCGCCATTCTGCACCGGGGGCCGGAGCCACGGGACCAACCCCCACTGCCCACAGGTTCGCCGCCGCCGGACACCTGCGCCCCGCTGTGGACCCCGCGGAGCTCGCTTGAGAGAGCCTCTCTGGAGACCACGCTCGCGGGAAGGGAAGGGGGCCGGTGAGCTGGCCACCGCCGACACCGTGACAGATCCGGAGAAGAGCAGCCGCCGCCACCGCCGCGGAGTGTTTATCCCCGACTCACCATCCCCCCGCCCCCAGCCCCTTCTCTTGACAGGCCCGCTCCGGCTGCGTTCCTCATTGGGCACTTTAAAGAATGCCCCGCCCCTGGCCTTGTCCGATTGGGGGAGGGCATCACGACCCCGCCCCCAGGGTCCGCTCCTCTCACTCGTTGGCCACGCTTGACAAGGTCCGGGCTCCACCCCCTCTTTCCAATTGGTGACAGGATTCGCAACTCCGCCTCTTGCTCCCTCCCTGTTTTCCATTGGTTCTATACAGACAACCAGGCCCACTTTGACTTTGTTAGTATTGGTCAAGAGCTACAGAAAGCGAGCCACTTCGCCTGCCTCCCATTGGTGGAGCCTTCTGAAACCTCCCAGTACGATGACGTCACCTTTCTGCAGGCCCGGCGAGCCCTGAGTGGCTGGTGGCCACTCCTCCTCCCCGGACCTTGGCATTGGCTGGGAGGGCAGACCCGGGTGCCGGGCGGCGCTGATTCTCCGGCCGCCGCGGAGCCCGGCTTCACCCGGCGTGGACCTGTTGCCGGGACCTGTCTCCGGGGAAAAGTTCCGGGAGCTGCCGGGAGTCTCTCGAGTGGAAGGCTGGCCCCGAGCGTCGCCTGAGCGCTCTGCCCCGCTCGGGCTCGAGGCCGGAGCCCTGGGTCTGGCGGCCGCGGCTCCAGGCTTCCCGGGAACCGGGTGGCTGAGGGCCCCGCCGCGAATCCCCCTGAAGGGAGAGCGGCGCCGGCAGCCAGCGGGCGCCACGTGGCTGTGGGGCTTGAGGGAAAAGCCTGGCTCGTATTAAACGCTCGCCGCCCAGCGTTTTCTCTCCTCAGAAAGCGCTAGAATCGGGCGGCTGTATAGAGCACTGAGCTCGCCAAAGGCACTCCCGTCCCTCCCCCGAGTGCTGGCACAGTTACTTTCTCACGAGAGTGGGTTTTAAAAGCTTGGAAACCTCCTGTACCGACAGAATGACGTTGAATCCCGAGATTCTTTGACACAAATCTCTTTCAGAGTCTTGTCTTCTTCTCGTTTTAAATGAAAACATTCAAAGAAATACTTCCTTTTCAAGACGTCTTTAAATGGTGTTTGTGTGGGGGGTGGTACCAATATAAATGTATATAGAACTAAAAAGTTTAAGGATTGTTCCCTAAGCCTATCAAGATTTTTGAGATGAAAGCTATCTCGACATCCAAGTTACATTGTTAATACGTTGACATCTCCATTTTAAAAAGTAGTAACAAGTGTCTTGGTAAATTGAGAGTCCTGAATATAGAAATGAATAAAGCTCGAACATATTTCACAAAGATTTTTTTAAAGTTTATTGTTGACAATATATGACAATAATAGCTTAATCTGGTAATTTACTTATATTATCTCTAATCCTGAATATAACCCCATTAGGTAGGTTATTACATTTTGCTCATGAGGAAACTGAGGCCCAGAGAAGCTAAATGGCCATCCATTCCACAAGAGATGGAAACTGAAACTAGATGTGTCTCACGCCCAGCCCGTGCTACCAATGTCCCACTGCTAGTTGTGCTAAAAAACAAGACAGTTAAGAAATGGATTTCCAGATTGAGTCACAAAACACCGACACTCAAACACAAGGGAAAAAGAAAGAAAAACGTACATAATGGGAAATTTTTAAACGTGTCCTTTTTAATAGTTGACAAATCATTAAAATTAAGAAAACTCAATAGAATTAATAAGTAGAATAAACGTAGTAAACCATGCCTGATATATGGGAAACATATTTTCTGGTTTTAATGGTTAACTGGATCTAAAACCTGATTCTTTATGAAAACTAATAAATATACTGAAGACAAAGGGTTTCAAGAAAGCACAAAAGGCTGGAAATGAGAATGGAGATACAACATTTTTAAAGAGCATTTTTTAACTGCAAGTTATTTGTAAAACTGAAAATCATAATGAAATGAATAAATTCTAAAGTACCAAAACTACCAATAGTAAAAACACTGATTTCACTACCTAAATTTTGGATTTTGTATACTTTTATATTTTCTCTTTGATTTTATGAACATTCAGCATCTCTCTCTATTCTTTCTCCTACCCTCAACTCTTTTTTTAACCCAGTCTTTTTTCAATATTATGATCCTTCCCCTAGAAACAACCTGATTGAAAATCACGCTTATAAAAAAGGAAAAAAGGTTGAAATCTGAGTCAGAAATAGTAAATTAATCATTTAAACACCAACAGGTCTAAAACTCCAAATAAAAATACTAAATTATACAACAATCAGAGAATTAGACTAAAGAATGGATCCTTTCCATTCCCTGGTGCTAAATGATCAATTGGCCAGCAACACCAACTAGGAATTAGCGTCATGAAGGACTTCAAAGAGTATTTGGTGCCATCTACTGGAAATCAAGCAGTCAGCATCAAACAAAGGTTTGGTTTTGTTTTTCTAGAAATTATTTTACACAAATGTATACAATGACTAGTTAAATAAAATAATCTCAAAGTACAGGTTTTGAAGAAAGCTGAAAATCCTAAAACAAAGTAGATGGGGTAACCCGGGGTAACCCCCAGCACTTAGCACCTCAAAGGCATTACATAAGCACTGACTGATAAGGACAAACTCCAAAAATAAAAATCAGGAAATGTCTGAACCCATATTTTATGAAGAGAATTTTAAATAAAAAGCTATGTGTAATAGCATAAACATGGGCTGACAATATTTTATGTCTTCGAGCAAGGATCAAGATAAACTAATCAAAATTGGAAGTAAAAAAAAAATGTTGAAAATAGGGAAGCACTAAGACATAACACATTATACTTGTCAGATAACTTTTACTGCGCCTTTCAGAAAGCCCCAGTCTCCTTCCTGTGAGGGGCTTACACTTCAGATGGGCATAGGATTGTATGTAAATGCCAATGCTGAGCAGCAGGTTCATTAAATGCTATGGGATGGGGGCTGGCCCGGGGCCGAGTGGTTAAGTTCCCCGCTCTGCTTTGGTGGCCCAGGGTTTCACCAGTTTGGATCCTGGGCGGGGACATGGCACCGCTCATCAGGCCATGCTGAGGTGGCGTCCCAGATGCCGCAACTGGAAGGACCCACAACTAAATATACAACTATGTACTGGGGGGCTTTGGGGAGAAGAAAAAAATAAAAAAGCAATTAAAAATCTTAAAAATAAAATAAAATGAATGCTATGGGAGTTCTGAGAGAGAAGCCTCTTTAGTGAGTGCCTCAGAGCAGCAGGGAAGACAACTGTTACAGTATAATCCTTAAATGTCTAAAAAGTTCCCAAACTGTGGAATTAAAACACTCTATTTATAACCAAGTTTGACACTATGAGCTGGACATAGTTAACCACTATGACATTAATATGAATTTTGTTTTACAAGTTTTCAAGGAATTGATGTTGTTCTTTGAAGTGTAAAAATCAGGATGGAATTTTCTAGGTCAATAATTGTCAATCTCCTTCTTTGTGGCTACTTCATGATATCCAGTATCATATTAATTTTAAATACCTTTAAAAATGCTGCTTTGCAAAAATTAGTTATTCCACAAATATTTGGGGTTTTTTTTGAGGAAGATTAGCCCTGAGCTAACTACTGCCAATGCTCCTCTTTTTACTGAGGAAGACTGGCCCTGAGCTAACATCCATGCCCATCTTCCTCTACGTTATATATGGGATGCCCACAACAGCATGGCTTTTTGCCAAGTGGTGCCATGTCCGCACAGGGATCCGAACCGGTGAACCCGGGGCTGCCAAGAAGCAGAACGTGCTAACTTAACTGCTGTGCCACTGGGCTGGCCCCTATTTGTGTTTTTAAAAACAGAGCAACGGCTAAACAGTGATATATACATTACACAAGACACTAGTAGTTTAAAAAAGGTAGAGGTACATATACTGGCATGGAAGGATCTCCAAGGCATTGTTGAGTAAATAAGGAAGTTGTAAAATGATCCCTACAGCAAATTATTTGTGTAAAAAAAAAAAGCCCAAATTATGTTCCTCATTTCCAACACATACATGCATAGACAAAAAGTCTGGAAGGATATACTACAAAAGATTCACAGGGAAGAAGGGGCAAGAGGACTAGAACTGTGGGTACTGTTCAAAAGGGATTTAGCTGACATGTTTTAAAATTTTTACAAGAAAATGTATTCATTTATTACTTGGGTAACTAAAGGTTAACAAAGAACTCAAGGGATGTGGTTAAGTGAAAAATGGTTACTGAACTATATTCACGAATTCAACTGATATTTATTGAGTGCTTTACTCTGTGCCAGGCAGCGTGTGGTACTGGGACTACAGCAGCAAACAAGTCAGCAGCCCCAATTCTCAGAGCTTGATGGCTAGGGGAAGAACCAGACAGTAATACATGAAGACAGTGTGTGTCAGGCAGTGATAAGCTATAAGGGAAGGGAAATGTTGCAGAGCATGTGCAGAAACTGGAAGCCTCATACACTACTGGTGGAAAACAGTTTGACAGTGTCTCGAAAAGTTACACATAGTTACTCTACGACTCAGTAATTCCACTCCTGGTTATATACCCAACAGAAGTGAAAACATTATGTTCATACAAAAACTTGTATAGGACTGGTCATAGCAGCATTATTCATAATAGCCGAAAAAGTGGAACAAGCCAAATGCCCATCAACTGATGAATTATAAATAAAAATGTGGTATATCCACAGAATAAGATATTATTCAGTCATGAAAAGGAATGAAGTCCCCACACACACTACAACATGGATGGATCTTGAAAACATTATGCTAAGCGAAAGAAGCCAGACACAAAAGGCCACATGTTGTATGATTCCATTAACAGGTTTCCACCACTATTTAAAAGTTCGCTTTACGTCACTTCGCTTTTACAGAAGACCTACACTAAACACTGTTTTTGCTAACCCAAAGAAATCCAAAGAGGATTTTCACTTTTACAAGAAAGAGTGAAAATCAAAAACAGCGTTCAGCGTTTGTTTTGCAGCGAGCCCTTATAGGGGCAGTGTGCACCCTGAGCAGCGAGAGTGGCGCCGCCAAGCTCCTTCCCGGAAACTACACTCAGCATCTCAGCATCAAGCCGCCATAGCTTTGAACTCTGTGGCATCTGGCTTTATCTCCACTTATTTTGCTAGGTTATTTTTGAGGTCTGGGAGCACTCAAAAAATTGTCCCCTATGAACTAACGGTAGTTGCTTCTTCGATTAATGCCATTTTGGCTTATGAAAGTTTTCACAGACACGCTCTACTTTCAGATAGTGGGGGAACCTCTATATGAAATGTCATTTATTATGTGAAAATGTCCAGAATAGGCATGTCTTTAGACAGTACATTAGTGATTTCTGGGGTGGAGGTGGGTGGGGATGGATGAAGAGTGACTGTTAATGGGTTTGGGGTTTCTTTTCAGGGTGATGAAATGTTTTAGAATTAGTGGTGATGCATACATAACTCTGTAAATATCCTAAAACCCACTGAAATAATATACTTTGAAAAGGATGAATTTTTTCTTGATTTTTTAAATGTTAAAAAAAAAAAAGAATAAAGCAGAGTAAAGGGATAGAGAGGGAAGGGAGTTTCCTATTTTGGATAGGGTGATCAGGAATGACCTTATTTTGAGCAGAGACCTGAACCAAATAAAGAAGCTACTCCTGTAAATCTGGGGGGTGGGGGAGGGAGGAACATTCCAGGAGGAGGACCAAGTGGGAAGACTCTTGAGGTAGACGCATATCTGTTCTTAAGGAAAAGCAAGGAGGCCACCAACAGAGTGCAGTAGCAAGGGGATGAGGCTGCAGGAAGCCAGGGTCCAGACTGTAAAGACTTATAGACCACAGAAAGGACTGGACTTTATTCTAATTGATAGAAAACCATCAGAGCCAGGAGCAATGTGACCTGATGCACATTTTAAAACGTTCACCTCTACTGTTGGGTGGAGAATAAGCTGAGGCAGCAAGAGAAGGAAACAGACCTATGGGGGGCTAAGTGCAGTAGTCCAGGCAAGAGAGATGGCTTAGGTTAGTACAGGTGATGAAAAGTGCTTTGATTCAATGTATATTGAATCAACATGATGTACACTTTAAACATCTTAAAACTTTACATGTCAATTATACCGCAATAAACCTGAAAAAAACAAAAACAAAAACAAACGCTGTTTGGATTCAAAATATACTCTTGAGGTTAGAGCCAAAAGGACTTGTTAATGAGAGAGATGTGAAGCCTGGGAGAAAGAGAGGAGTGAAAGATGACCCTAAGGATTCTGGTCTAAGCAAAGGAGTGAATGGAGGGGCCACGTAGTGAGAGAGGGAAGCCTCAGAGAAGATGACTGGGCAGGGAAACGAGAGTTCAGTTAATCTTAAATTTGAGGTGCCTAATAATTTAGGTGCATATACAAGCCTGGAATTCAGTAAAATGGTACGGCTGGAAGTATAAATTTGAGAGCCATGGCAGAAGATGTTTGAAGTCACATGGTGACTGGGTGAATGGGTGACCCGGCAAGAGACTGCAGAGTCCAGGGGTTGAGTCCTGGAGCACTCTGACACTTAAGATACTTAGAAAAAGACGACTTGGCACAATTTATGTCCTCTGAGAGGCAGCAGCCTGTTAGAGGAAAAAAAGGATGTTCCATCTTTGTTATTCTTACAGAATCAGATGACGTGATGGATAAAATTTCCTTCAAACCAAGACTTCTTTTAGGATCAGAGGTGTCTTATCTTTGACTTTCAAAGATTTCTTCCTCTTTCATTTTTTTGGTGTTAGTTCAAGGAGAGCAAATTTATTGACCTACCAGGTATTGTCAGATTATTTCTTTAGAAAGTATGCTGCCTTGAGGATCTCAAGTCAAATCTCTACTAACACCACACTAAGATGTCAGTCCAAAAACCAATAATTGGGTTTGGGGCATATTATTTCATCCCAGAAGTTTTAGCTTCCCTATTACACAACAATTGGGTCTGCTTTCCTTAGGTGTGCACAAATGTGGTCACAAGTAGTCTGTGTCAGAGATAATTTATAGATACACAATATTTTGGTGGGTGGGGGTATGAGAGTCTATTTAGCTCAGTTGGGAAAAAGTCCAAGGAAAATCACCCAACTGCCTGGGGCAGTGACACTTGTGCAATGGGTACTACAAGTTGCGCAAGTGATGCAGCACATTCAAATATTTAAGTACAGAAGGCAGCAGGTGGTATAAAAACCAAAAATTTCTGCCTTTATGGTCTGAATAGCCTCAGCTTTCTCATCTGGGAAATGGAGATAACAGCACCTGCTCTATCTCATAAGGATTAAATGAACCAAGGTGCTCTATACACTGTATTATGCAATGCAGTCATATTACTACTATTTTCTTTACCTGGGACTAATTTACCAGGAAAGCTTTTGAAGAACTACAATAGGGTGATCAAATTTCAGATGCAATAAGGATTTTAAAATCCAGCTAAAGAAAGTTGTAAAATTATGTACATTCAAAGATAGTGATTATACAATTTTTTCAAAAAATAAAAGATTAGAAACAACTTGAATGTCCATCAATGGGGAATTAGTTAAAATAAATTATAGTCCATCCTACACGGGACTATAATTGCTGCCCTTAAAAAAAAAAAAAAGAGGCAATATTACATGTACTGATAACCTTAACATGTACTAACAAAGGAAAAAGAACTAGGTGCAAAACAGTGAGTAGAGTTTGAATAAAATAAAATATATCCATCTATATTATGTTTGTGTATATATGGAATATCTCTAAAAAGATATACAATTATCTTGTTGCTATAAACCCTTTGTGCTGTCTGAACTATGTTCTGTGTGTCTGTACTACTCAAAAACCCAAAATTTAAAATCTAACCACAAAGCCTCAAATATCAGCGAGATATAAAACAGAATGAGTAATCATTATTATCTTCAACATAAAAAGAGCTTCCTTCAAATAAGAAAAAGAAAAACTTGCCAATAGGCAAATGGATTCAAGATTTGGAATTTGCATTTTACAAAAGAAATATGTACGGCTAACACATTTTTAAAATGTTTGTCCTCTCTAGAAATTAAACAAATTAAAACCAAATACCATTATTTTACCCATCAGATTGGAAACTTTTTTTTTTTTGTATGGGAAGATTTGCCCTAAGCTAACATCTGTTGCCAACCTTTCTCCTTTTTCTTCCTTCACCCCACACCCCTAAACCCTGCAAAGCCCCAGTACATAGTTGTGTATAGTTTAAGTTCTTCTCGTTCTTCTGTGTGAGCCCCGGCCACAACGTGGCTACTGACAGACAAGTGGCGGGGTTCCGGGCCTGGGAAACTGAACCTGGGCCGCTGAAGCAGAGCATGCCGAACTTTAACCACTAGGCCATTAGGGTTGGCTCAGATTGGAAACTTTAAAAACATTATTACACCCAATGTTGGTGCACATACATGAGATGGAAATGCTCATACTTTACTGGTTAAAGTCAATTGTTACCTTTCTAGCCATACATATCAAAAGCCTTAAAGTGTGCACACACACCCCTTTATCTCACCCAGCAATGCCACATCTAAGAACTGAACCCAAGGAAATAAAACAACAAGTACAAAAAGATCTATGCAACAGGGATACTACTCACAGTTTTAATTCTAACAGCAAGTCAGGGGAGGGAAGCCAATGTTCACCAATAAAAGATTAATTAGTAATTTATGGTACAACCAAGTAGCTACTAAAAGCTAAGTTTCCAAAGAATATGTAAGAGTATTTAAAAAATGTACACAGCACATGGGAGAAAAAGGATTAGCAAAAGAGAACAGCATATACATTTTGATCTCACGGGTAGGGGTAAGAAACACACACCCATAGGAGCCTGGAAAGACATACACCAAAATATTAACACTGATTATTTCTGGGAGCAGATTACAGGTGATTTTTGGCTTTTCTTTTTACTTTTTGGTTTCTCTCAAGTTTTTTTTACAATAAGCACGTATTGCTTTTAAATTAGAGAGAAAACAATAAATAGTATTTGAGGGAAAAAACACAGAAAATACAAAAATCTAGTTATACTTTTTCATTAGAGAGAAAACAATAAATGGTATTTGAGGGAAAAAACACAGAAAATACAAAAATCTAGTTATACTTTTTCATTCTTCTAATATTTAAACTACAGAGAATCTTGATTATCTGAATCTATGTATGAAAAAAGAAAATGTGTAGGGAGACTCTTCTATCTACTAATAAAAATATTTACCAAATACAAAAGGGTAGAAATATTGCTTTATTTGAGAAACATACATCCCAATTACTTTTATGTGTTTTAAAAAGTCCTAAAGAGTGTCCGAAAAGAAAACACATATAGCTTCCATAGGAATAAGGACAAAAAAAATGGGGTTGATGATTGCCCCAAGTGATATTTCCTAAAAGAAAAAAATGTAATGTTTTAACTTTTCTTCTTTTGAGGCAGGATAAGTGAAGTACACACATCATAAATAAGATTTTCTTACTTTCCAAGGCTGAAGGACTGTGATCCTGTTTGTGACGCTTATTAAATACAAAATCCACTCTTCTCATCAAGGGGAGGGGAAAAATCATTCTTCAGCATTTCAATTCTCATGCAATGAAATCCAAAGGTCTGTTGAATCCACCTTTTCGATTCATGTACTGCCTACAACAAGAAAATTTATTGTTTATTAAAAAAAAATTCTGGACTCCTCTTATTAAAAGAATAATCACATGCTTCAGAGATTAAAGCTATAAATCATCTTTAAAATGGCAAAGTCTAGGGTAAGAAGTATTCAAGGTTATTTAATGCTCATTAAAAAGAGGTTATTTCACTTTTAAAATAAGCCAAAACCTTTTAGATTTGTTTAAAATCCAAATAGAAGTATGGAAATATACTTTCAAAACTACTTAAGAAGATTCTACAGACTTAAAAAAAAATCAATTGACAATGTATATCTATTTCAGGTAACATCAAACTTCTAGTTTAAGAAAATAGAGAAGAGTTTAAAAAAAGGTACCCATCAAGCAAACACGATTTCACACTGTACTAGTTCTCCCCTTACGACTTTACTTGAAGGTAATTTTACAAAGGACTGTCAAGAGAATTCTTGTAACTTAACTCACAGGAGTCTCAATCACATTATTCATATTCTAAATTAATTGGAGTATTAGTCTTTCATTAGCGATAAAGGTAGAGAGAAAGGCAATGTTTGAAGATGTCTCGACTTTTCATTTCATCAGGAACTCAGGGAGATTTCAAGTATGGATTGGTTTGTTCTATGGTATTAATAAAATACGCCTATACTTAACAGAAGAATATATTTACAGGTGAAATCCTTACACAATCAATCTAGGTAAATAATTCAAGAGGGATCTATTTTAAACCTATAATTATAAGGAAATTAAAGTCTAAAGACTTGAGACTATGCTGTTTTGAATCGAGAGAACTATCTATAGCACTAAATTATTTACACCAACTATCCTTCTCTATAATAGTTCTTAATTCATATGTAAATTGGAAATTATTTTAACATATCAGAACATAAGCAGGGAAGATTAAAACAAGGGACAGTACAGAAACTATTAAAACAAGGGACTATATGGAAAACTGCTACATTTTGTGTAAACACAATTATCCCACAATAAATTTTTTCCCAAGCACATAATTTATATCATGAGTTCAAACATAATAATGGGGGCTATGCATACCTGTACTTCCTCTTCTGAGACACATTTATGGCATAAGCATTTACAGAGCCATCCACCTTTTTCCCCTGGAGGAAAGCAATAAACAAATATTAAAAACAGAAAGGATATATTAAATGCCCTGATGCAGAGCTGGATCTTATAGACACATTTAAATGGCAAGATCCATTTAAGTATGGGGTAATCCAATCAGAGAAAGAGAATTTTTAGATCCTGATGATATCCTATGAACCCCCAAGTGTTACAACTCTCTGTCCACATTTTTATAGTCACACATAAGCAACTGAAACAATATTTAAAGCAACAAACATTCATGGTATATGTATTATGTGCAAGGCATGCAGGGAAACAGGGTAGCAGATCCTAACCTTTTTTGGTCAAAAAAATTCTTTGAAATCAAATACAAGTTACGGCTATTTTTCTAGAAATATTCACATTCACACAAAATTTAACTTACGACTTTAGCTCACAGCATTCTCACAGTCACCATTCATCTAAATCTCATTTCTTACACAGGCCTTGCAATTTTGATTTTTAAATCAAGAATCAGAATACAGGATAACAGATGCTAATATTGTGTCAACTTCTATATTGACCTTACTTATGTGGCATTTACCCTCTTTATCACTAACTGCTTGATGAGTCTTTTTGATTCAGCCAACTCACCACACCACTTGCTGTTCCTTAGGCCTGAACTGCTTTCCCAACCCCCATCCAATCTTCAACTCTGTTTCTTATCCACCGTTCTGCCCAATCCAAATGACTGAGCTGCTAGGAAGCACCCTCTTCTCTCACTCCCAGAGAAAGTTAACTGTGCTTTCCTCACAATATCCCCCATTTTCTCCCCTGCACTATCATGATGCATATACATGGTATTATTTCTCCTATGAGACTGCAAGCTTCTTGATGGAGGGATATGGCTGCAAGTCACCTTGCCCTTCAGACATCCTAAGCTGCTGCACTTCTAGGTGCTCAGAAAATGACTCAGTTAAATGTATGAACATCACTGATCAATGCCATCTCAAACACACACACACACAAGACCCCCAACGCCCCCCAACCCCATTATTACTCATGGGAGTGTACCCTATCTGTGTAGTATACTTATCAGATATCTGATTTAGGGCCAAAAAAGTATTCCTATCCACTGACCTAAAGGCATGCACAGGTGAGGTAAATATTTGAAGTTGAACTAAATAAATATATTTGGTCTTCCTTTTCTAGTCCTATTTTTACTACATTTTGTGGTAGGGCGGTGGTGGGGTGGGATATTGGGTAAATTACAGGAGGTGTATTATTTTGACCTCCCAAGAACAGGAAATAGGCATGAGCTGGAAAGACTGGCTTGGAAAAAGAGTAAATGATGCTCACCTTTTTACTAAGTTCAATTCCTAAAGGTTTACTAATTTTTCTTTTTTTTTTTTTTTTGAGGAAGATTAGCCCTGAGCTAACATCTGCCGCCAATCCTCCTCTTTTTGCTGAGGGAGACGGGCCCTGAGCTAACATCTGTGCCTATCTTTCTCTATTTTATATGTGGGACACCTACCACAGCATGGCTTGACAAGGGGTGCCATGTCTGCACCTGGGATCCGAACCAGCAAACCCCGGGCTGCCAAAGCGGAACATGCGAACTTAACTGCTGTGCCACTGGGCTGGCCCCAAGGTTTACTAATTTTTGAAAACTATTTGCAGAGTTGTATGTTATTAGCCCTATTTTCATTTACATGCTAGAAAAGAAAATTTTCCATTAATAAACATAACCAAACTTTGAAACTTTCTGGAATGTTAAAATGGAAGGGAAAATAAGTGATTACATTGGCATATGAAAAGGTTCCACCATAGATCAATGATGAAATATCATAAGATACACGTTACTGAAAAACAGAAACGGGCTGAGGGATTTTACAATCAATAGTCATGAAGCCAACTGCATAAGAACTAAATTAACATCCATGTAGATGTCATTAAAAAAATAATGACATCAGGGCTGGCCCCGTGGCCGAGTGGTTAAGTTCGCGCTCTCCACTGCAGGCGGCCCAGTGTTTCGTTGGTTCGAATCCTGGGCGCGGACATGGCACTGCTCATCAAACCACGCTGAAGCAGCGTCCCACATGCCACAACTAGAAGGACCCACAACGAAGAATATACAACTGTGTACCGGGGGCTTTGGGAAGAAAAAGGAAAAAAAAATAAAAAATCTTAAAAAAAAAAATAAATAACTGACATCATTTGTTCTGGTGGTACTTCATAATTTTTATGGGATCTATGAATTCTCACCTAATTTTTCCTTTATAAACAAACATCTTTAGCACAGACTACATTTAAAAGTGAAGTGTGGCTCCATCTTTACATATGATTCTCAGAGATTTCAAACGTAACAGCAGGCAATAGCAAAAAAAAAAAAAAAAAAGAATTACACTGAATTCCTTTCCTATTCTTCTAAAATACCAAAATTATAGTTGCCTTACTTTGGAGATATTTTTATTCATCCAATACATATATCAATAAACCATTTCACTTACAAAATATTCTTTGGAAAACAAGATTTGGTATATTCAAGGGAAAAAATCTGATACATAAACTGCATTAAATTCCAAAAGTGGGTTCACATAACCATTTGAGAGAACAAGAGCTCATTCTTAATTTTCTCACCTCAAAACAGTCATGCCCCAGTGCTCCTCTTAGGTCATACACCGCCATTTTAAGGAAACGTGTGAGCTCTACATGGCACATCAGTTAGAGAGAAACTCTTACAGCATCTGAGATTAGGGGAAGTTGATTATTTTTGACATTTTTCCTCAGAAGTCTCAATTTCCATTTGCAAAACTAAATGGACTTAAAATTCTAGAAAACAAAGTTTTAAAAATATATTCTCTTTCCACACACACTCTCCCTGTCTATCCTGACCAGCTCCCTCTCTCCATCCCCCTCTCTTCCCCTCTTGTCATTTCCTTTCTCTCCATTTCCCCCTCCCTTATTTCTCTACTCCTATCTCCCTCTACTCTCTCCCCCTCCCTCCCTAAAAGCCCTCTCTTCATCTCCCTCCCTCTTTTTCCTCCCCCACTTCCTTATTCTCTCCAGTATTACGATCAAGGCTAGACAGCATTCACTCTCCAATCCACCCTTCTTCTGAGCGATGAGATATGTATGCGGCTACCCAACGTCATCTTTATCTGTCAGCTGAATTTCACTCTCCTGTTTCACAGCATTCCTCCTTTCTACAATCTTTTCTTGGTTAACCGTACTATCACCCAGTCTTTCATCCTGTTACCTCAGAAACATCACTGACTACTCACTCCCACTCCCACCACCACCACCACTACCCCTGCTTCCTGAATGGTTCTCAATCTGCCGTCCCCTTCTCTCACTTCAGGCCTTCACCATCTTCCACTTGCACAACTCAGCAGTTCTCCTGCCTCCAGTCTAACCCACCTCCCATCTGTCCTCCATGCTACCCCAGGTCATCCTTCTAAAACACACATAGAATCCTGGCATCCTCTTGCTTAAAAATCATTGCTTCCTTTCCACAATACCTAAAGAATCAACTCTGAATGCCTTAGCATGGCTAAGGGTATCAAAAGCCCTCACTGATTTGCCTCCTACCTCTATTTCTAGCCTCGTTCGTACTTACTAGCCCATCAGCACCCTTTCACCAGTCACTGAATTTGAAATTCCCACAATACACTATGCTCCTTCACACCTACAGGGTATTTTCATGAGCTCTTTCCTCTACTTCAAATGATCTTCCTGCTCTTCATCTGATCTCCTTTAAGGTCTAGCTCAAACATCCCAGGCAAACACTCCTTGAATTCCAACAGCAGCTCACTGCTTCCGTCTCTGCACTCTCAAGGCCCTTCTCACAGACAGTTGTATCAACGCAAGAAATTACAAGTGATAGTAAAAGAATCTGGAAAAACGGGACAGTCATAATGGATTAATTCAAATGAGAATGCTTAACTGGCTGCATGTTTTACTTACTTTGGTGGAGTCAAAGGAGGCAAATCCCATTAGCTTCATCATTTCTATTTCTTCCTCGGTTTTGCCCTCTAAGTCTTCTTCTGCAAAAGTAAGTGATAATTTTTTAATTTATTTTTTTTTTTTTTTTAAAGAATGGCACCTGGGCTAACAACTGTTGCCAATCTTCGTTTTTTTTTTTTTTGCTGCTTTATTTCCCAACCCCACCCCCCCCCCGCTGTACACAGTTGTATATCTTAGTTGCAGATCCTTCTAGTTGTGGGATGTGGGACGCTGCCTCAACGTGGCCTGATGAGTGGTGCCATGTCCGCGCCCAGGATCCAAACCCTGGGCTGCTGCAGCAGAGCGTGAGAACTTAACCACTCGGCCATAGAGCCGGCCCCCAGTGATAATTCTTTTAACTCTATCATTTTATATATATAAAAAGAGAGATGGCAATAGATTAACAGTCATTCCACCTCACCAGCAGAGAACATACAAAACAATTAGCTAAAGACTTGAGTCTAATGAAAGAAAACGCCTCTTCATTTTGGACAGAATGTTACTTAAGGTACAAGGAAGGAATGTGCTCTCTATCCTCCATCTGAAGAGACTGCTTAAAAGGACAAGCCTGGAGCCTTTAGGCAGGACCACCTTTAAAATCAGGCATGACACTGGCTTTGAAAGTACTTCCAAAATAAAATATTCTCATGTTTTTACTTGTCCTTCCTACATTAGGAGCACCACAGATAACCAGCAACTCACTAATGAACAATTAAAACAATCTTAAAACCATATGCAAAGAACACTATAAAAAACAATATTTAAATGTTCAAAAATTATACTTTTATAATTTTATCATGACTGATATTATCTAAACAAGGCTGTATTTTTCCTACAGTTATTTATTTAACAACATTACCAGTAATCTGACGTTCTTTGCTCTTTGTTTCTTTTGTTTCTTTCTTTTCCTCGTCTCTTCTTTCTTTCAATCGAGAAGGGGAAGGAGATGTGGATCTATGTCGTCTTGGGGATCTAATATTTAACAAGTAAAAATGTCAGAAACAGACACACCCAGTGAGATGTGTCGATCAGCACAGATATACATGAGTGCCTGAAAGGGAAAGGCTGAGCGAAAACCAGGCTCCAGAGAACCAGGGCTCCACTCCCCAGAGCAGAATGTGCAAGGATCTGCCTAGGTCCTGATAGTTACTAAAAGATCGAAAAAACAGTTTACTGTTTAATCATCAGTCTTACTCAGTATAGCTAGGGCTAAAAAATTTTTTGTAAGGCAGAAAAATATAACTAGGCAGTTTCTAACAATTGGACACAAACACACAAAAAGTTGACTTAAACAGCAACTGACACTTAACAAGAATCAAGAGTCCCTTTCTAAGGTTCTTTCAAGATCTCACATTCTTGATTACATCCTTGAATAAATGGTTATCGCCAAAAAGCTAATAAAAAACAAAACAAAAATACAAAACACCTATTTCTTACTCTTGCCAAACACCTTGCTGAGTGCTTTTCATGTATTATTTCTCATTTACTCCTCAAGGCAACTCTAGGGTATGGAGAGTGTTAATTACACCCCATTTTACCAATGGAAATGTTAGGTTTAGCATAAAGTGAGTTTAAGTTCCCTTCATTTCATGAAATTGTAAATTCTCTTATAAGTGATAAAAACAAAGTTAAAGGCAGTGACTAGTTTCTCTGAGGCTTGTGGTGAAAGTTTTGGTTATTTTCTGCACTCACCTGGAGCGTCTTCTGTGCGGGGATCGAGAGCGGCTCCTTCTCCGATCTCTCTCCCGGGACCGGGACCTTTCTCGGCGCCTGCGTTCTCTCTCCCGGGACGTGGACCGGGACCGCCTACGCTCTAATACAAACACACGAAATCACACAACCACAAAATTACCTCAAATATCTGGAGCTGAGCTATCCAAGAGAAATATCATGAGAGCCATTTCTAGTAGTGACATTAAAAAAGTAAAAAGAAGCAAGTGGAATTAATTTTAACAATATATGTTATTTCACCCAATACAAACTATTTCAACATGTACTCAGTATAAAAAATTATTGATGACAGACTTTACATCCTTTTTTGGGTACTAAATCAAGGAAATCCGGTGTGTATTCTACACTTAAACAGCACTTCTTAATTCAGAATAAGCACTTTTTAAGCGCTTAATAGCCATGTGTGGATCACGGCCTCACTTAACTTTTAAGAAAATCCAGTCTTGGATAGTTGAAGGTGATAAAATCTAACCAGGGGGCAGAACCGAGGGTCTAAGTTAGATCTCCTGATCGAAGTCCTGGGTTCTTTACATCGCACTACCTCGTTTACGGGGGTGAGGGCCAGAAAACATTACCAGGTGAGCTCCCTGGACGCAAAATTCTAAATATCGATTTCTCTATTATAAACTGCAAAAGAAACTAACAATGAGCTTTTAAGAACCAGGCAGTATCACATGCTGAATGTTAAGGAATGTGACAGTTTTTAAAGGTAGGTAATATTGCCCCCAATTCCTAATTAAGGAAATTGAGACTCAGAAAGGTTGGATGACTTGCGCACGGTCACCCAGAAATTTAGCGAGGGAACCGTGGTCTGATTCTAAATCCCCCAACCACAAGTATAACAAAAGTCATATAAGGTTGACAAAGAGTTGGCGAAACTCTAATTTTGAGGGGAAAAAAAAAACCCTGCCTTCAAACAAGAGGGCTGAAGAATCTAGGGCCCAGGTGTTCGTTCCCCCTTCCACCCCCGGTTCTCCTCCGCCGCCGCTGCTCTCGCACTGGCGGGGTCGGGACGCGCCTCCGACCGAGCCCCAGACCCTCCAAACTGCTTCTGGACTCACCCCGCCGCGGGGAGCGGCTGCGGCTGCGACCCATCCGGAGCCCTCCTCCACCCCGCACCGCCCCGGAAACGATTGTGGAACAACTTCCGGGGGGCAGGGTACTGAGCTTTCACCGCCGACTGGAAAACGGCGAAACGACTCGCGAGGGTTCCGGTGTCTAAAGAAGGGAGGCTGCGCTGAGCCACCCCAGAATCCTGCGGCCCCGCCCCAGTGCCTCCCAGAGATGCTGGTGAGAAGAGAGTTGTCATCTCGGCTCCTCCAGCCGCACTTTCGTGCTGGCGTCCCCATATTTTAGTGTCCCCTGTGAGCATTAAAATGTGCTACTTCATGTTATTCTTAGAAACGCCTGGAAAAACCCGTATATCCATCACTCTAACACAGTTCTCATTTTTCTCCCCATTTCTCTTTCCAGTTCTTGTCCATATGCATTATTTCATAAGAAACCAATCCTAAACATAGGCAAACAGTTGCACTAGGGCGGGTCAAGGGGCACAGGGAGCAAGGGGAAAGCATGGGTAAGAGCCTGTACTGTGGTTTTTGCGGGAAGGAATAGCAGAGGCAGGGTAAGCAGGCAGAGGTTTAAGATTGGCTAGTTTGAGTAATTTCAGCGGGCTTTGGGATGTAGGGGCTGTCCAGAGTTGTTTGGTACCTGGCCCTGGGGTCCCGGGGGCAAAGGAATATTGTCTTGGCGTGTGAGAGTTTGATATAGAAGGTGGTTGGAGGGTATGGGCTTTCGGTTGGCTGCTTTACATACGAAAGGCACACTCAAAAGGGGAGACATTTGCTATCTCTAGGAATTAGCTAGCCGCTGGGTGGAGGGGCCGTCTCAGCAAGGCCCCAAATGTCAAAACATCAGAAAATAAAAGAAATAAAAAGGCATGATTAATACAATGATTCACACATTTATTGCACACCTATGTACCAGAGGATTAATCAGTGAAAAAGATACAAGTCCGTGAGGGATACAAACAAGTAAATAATGTGAAAGGGCATTGATAGGGGAAGAACAAGATATTATGAGTGCACATAAGACCTGTACCTAACTGGTTTTGAAGGAGAGGATTGTCAAAAGTTTCCAGGAGGGAATGATGTCCAAACAAAACCTTAAGGATGAGTAGAAATTAGCCAGGTGAAATGGGCTGATGTTTGTGGTGGAGAGAGGTGGAAGAGACTGTACAGGCAGAGGTGACTGAATGTGCAAGGGCAAGAGCCAAGGGAGAGTGTGGGCTATGTAGAGAACTAAAGTATGGCAGCCACCGAGGGAGCAAGGAGCAGAATGGGCTTGTTAACCTATGGCAAAGAGTCATCCTGAGGCAAAGGCAATAGGGAGTCTTTGAAAAGCTTTAAGGACGGGAGGGAATCAGATTTGAGTTTATTCAGAGAACACTGTGGGTCATGTGGAGACTTGACTAGAGGGGGAATATAATGGGAGGCTGGTACAATAATCTAGATTGGAAATTACAGTGGCCTGTACTAGAATGGTATCAGTAGGTAAAGCGGAAAGTGGCTGAATTTGAGAAATAGTTGGTAAAACTGGAAAAACTTGATTTTTGAATGCAGAGGATGAGGGAATTAAAGATTCAAGAATGACATCCAGGTTTCTGGCTTGTGAAAGTGGGTAGATGGCAGCATCATTTGCTAAGATAAGGCATATAAAATTCTGGGGAAAGATGATGTTCACGCTAAATGGACATGCTAATTTGAGGTGCCATTTTGAACACCCAGAGGAGATGCCAACTAAATGTGTATCTGGAACTCAGAGGAGAGATCTAGATTGGAACTACAGAGAAAGGAATCAGAACACAGATGTTCATTTGAAGCCATGGCAGTGCATGAAATCACCTGGTGCAGGCTCGGGATAGAAAAGGGCCTGGGGACCGCAGACTAAGAGGAGTCTCCAAAAGGAGACTAAGGAGTGGCCAGAGAAACAGAAGAAAAACTGGGTGTGATGTCAGAGAAGTTTAAGAGAAGACTGCTTTTTAAGAACAAAGTGGTTAACTTTGTTAGTCAATAAAAGTGAAAACACATCTAACCTATAGGATTTAGCAACAAGCTCTTTGCTGATTCCGAAGTTTTAGTGGAGTTGAGCTGTGAATGGATTTTGAAGTGGGGACAGAGTCTGGAGAACCCTTCGGAGTTTGCCTGATGATACAGGGCAAAATACGGCAGTGGGTGGAGCTAAATGTGTGACTGAAGGTTTTTCGGAGATGGGAGAAACTTTAAGCGCATTTAAATATCGGCGTGAATGAGTCAATACAGAGAAAAAAAAGTAAAGATACAGAAGAGAAAGGAAGACACAAAGGAGTAAGTTCCCTAAATGGACAGCCCTGAGATTAATCTTAGCTGGGAAGAAAAATGATGTCTCCCAATGTCCCCTGTCCCTTTAAGATGTGGGATAGACACGGGATTCTGCTGGGGCTTCCTTATTATACTGATCAAGTTGCTCTCTCTCAGGATGTAGATTATCCAGCACTGTGTATCTTCAGCACTGTATCTGGAAAAAAGTCTTCTATGCTTCTGATACATGGTTTGAGTTCCCTCATTCTAAACGCCATTTTAATGGGATTTGAGTGGGATACAGTGGGGTAAGGGCAACACTTGCGATCACACTTGCTTATAAGTTCCCTCCCCAACCAGGCAGTAATTTTTCAATAAAGGCAAACCATATTTAAAATATATGTACCCTATATAAGAACCAACATTAACCATCTGTGATTCTCTGCACGTCTTCTATCTCTAGCCTCGGTTAAATTTTGTTTTACCTTTGCTAGTCCTATTTCACAAAAAATCATTATCCTACTTTATCCTACTTTATCATTACATGTGGATGCATGCTGTTGAGTCAGTAATTTTCCCCCCATTAATGTAGTCTGACCACTAGTTAACAGTGATTGATGATGTTTGAGGCTTTTTGCTTTTATACCCCTGTACCTTGGACCCTGGGAAGAATTTCAAACTCTCTGGTTGGGGAGGAACTGTACTATGCCTTTTGTTTCTCGTTTGTTTGTTTGTTTAACTTTTTATTAAGATTATGATAGTTTACAACCTTGTGAAATTTCAGTTGTACATTATTGTTAGTCATGTTGTAGGTACACCACTTCACCCTTTGTGCCCTCCCACCACCCCCCTTTCCCCTGGTAATCACCGATCAATTCTCTTTGTCTCTATGTTTAACTTCCACCTATGAGTGGAGTGAGTCATACAGAGTTCGTCTTTCTCTGTCTGGCTTATTTCACTTAACATAATACCTTCAAGGTCCATCTATGTTGTTGTGAATGGGATGATTTTGTCTTTTTTTATGGCTGAGTAGTATTCCATTGTATATATATATATATATATACCATATCTTCTTTATCCAATCATCAGTTGATGGGCATTTAGCTTGCTTCCACGTCTTGGCTATTGTAAATAATGCTGCGATGAACATAGGGGTGCATGGGACTTTTGGAATTGCTGATTTCAAGTTCTTTGGATAGATACCCAGTGGTGGGATGGCTGGGTCATATGGTATTTCTATTTTTAATTTTTTGAGAAATCTCCATACTGTTTTCCATAGTGGCTGTACCAGTTTGCATTCCCACCAACAGTGTATGAGGGTTCCTTTTTCTCCACCACCTCTCCAACATTTGTCACTTTTTGTTTTGATTATTTTTGCCATTCTAACAGGTGTAAGGTGATATCTTAGTGTAGTTTTGATTTGCATTTCCCTGATGATTAGTGATGGTGAGCATCTTTTCATGTGTCTAATGGCCATCCATATATCTTCTTTGGAGAAATGTCTGTTCATGTCCCCTACCCATTTTTTGATCGGGTTGTTTGATTTTTTTGTTGTTGCCTTTTGTTTTTTTAAGTCCACATTGCTTGAAATTATGACTCATCATTTCAGGTGATTGACAAGTTATCTGTTATTTGCACCCCTGGCTCTATTATCTTTTCTATTCTTTACATGGGTTCTTCTTTAAGGAAATACCACTTCTGACATAGTTTCAATGTTACAGTCCAATATTCTAGAGCAACTTTGTTCAACAGAACTTTCTGCAGTGATAGAAGTATTCTATATCTGCACTGTCCAATACTGTAGCCATTAGTTACATGTGGTCACAATGTACTTATGATGTGCCTAATGTGACTGAGGAAGTAAATTTTAAATTTTAATTAACTTAAATTCAAATAACCACAATGGCTCTTGGTAACCCAGCTTTTGCATATGATGTTGGAAGTTGTTCATATTTGATGGTAATCCCATTGAAGGACTTGAGATGTGATAAAACATTAGCTGCTAAACACTCGGTAAAAAAGCTAGTGACCACCACTGTTCATTTAATTTTGCCTACCTTGCTGAGTTTCAAGCTAAATCCACTTTTTAAAAAAAAGAAAAGGTATATTCATTAAAAAATTTTTTTTTAATTTAAATAATTTTTAATTTATTATATTTTTTAAAAATCCTTTTTTAAAAAAGGAAAGGTATATTCATATCCCTCTTTAATAACTTAACATGAGACTCTAGAACATTTTTTCTTAAGGACCTCTTCTTTACTGATAGCCAAGCAAAATAATTATTAATGGATAAATATTGTTTTCCAGCTCCAGCAACTTAAAAAGACTTGGCAAAGGCTGTAAGTCAAAAGCTGACAAACACAAAAGCTTTCATATGTAACAGTTTGTATGCTATTTCAGCTGATACTATTAATACTTTATTGAAAATCTTCCTATTGAAAAGAATGAAAAGGACGCAAACACAAAGTATTTGGTAAGAAAACAAAAGCAGATCTTTACTATCAATGTGAAGTACTGCTGATAATTACCAGTTTCTCAAATGAGAACACAACCTACTTGTGACTGAAGAAATAGTTACTCTGTTTGTGGATGACAGAAGCAATTTGGCCAGGAAAGAACCAATGGATGGGAACCACATATAATTCCAATTTGGTTAATTTATATAAGTGAAGTGAAATAGTTAATTTTGCTCACTAATATACTCAAATTTTAATTATTTTTACTCTCAAGATTTGTAAAAATTTGATTATTCAAATCAATTTAAGATTATTTATATTTTAAATATATAAAGAATAAGGAATTTCTGATGCTATAATAAGAAAACAAAAGCATCTCTTGAAAGAGATATAATTATAGTCAAATATAAAAATAAGAAATGTAGCCTACTGAAAGAGCCAAATTATTGTATTGGAAACATTTAAACTATAGTTGTGGGGACGGAGGAGGGGGGAGACATTTAAAAGGTTCCTTTAAGTTCAAAGAGGATGAATTTTGAAAGGACAAAAGCAATTTATGAACCTATGGACATATTACTGGGGAAGAAAAACTATCAATACACTCCAAAAGTTAACCTAATTGGAAGAAATCCAACTAGAAAGAAAAAAATTCTATTTTTAATGACGTTTTTTCTTTGTTCATTTTATATAAGAGCTTATTTATTCCTTTTCCAAATGGGTATTTATTATTTGTACAGATACATAAAAATGATTCCCATTTAAAAAAATACTAAAAATATACATTAACCACAAAAAGTACTTACTCTGACTGGAAAGATGAGCATGGCTATTTTCAAAATAGCAGTAAACACAAGAAGCCAACATATATAAATCATGACAAGTGTACATCTCATTTTTGACAAAAATAAGTTCTATTTTTACATTAATGCTTTATTATCAGCTTCTATATGAGATCCTCCAACCTTATTTACATTTACTATGAAATTTCTATTAGCATGTGTAACTCAAAGGCACTCAATTCAGAGGTTATAAAGTCCTGAGCTTAAGTAGGAAATAGGATTCCCAACTAAATTTGAACATAAATAATTCTAAAGATCAAAGAATATGAAAATGTTTAAAGTATAATATTTGGTACAGAAATAATCCATGACCTAATAATAGAGTTGTACAGAATGTCAAAGAAAAGACCACGTAAGGCAAAGGATTATCCTCAGAATCAAACTGATTTTCTCCCCTAATAAGTTCATTTGAGAGTCTAAGCTGATTTTTTTGTTGTTAAAATCCTACGAAAGCTAAATTAAGAGCAAAATAAAATAGCCTGAAAATGCTTAAGTCAAATAAAAAGTTCCCCAGCTTAAGTCTCCAAAACCATGGAAAAAGTATTTAACAATTAAAAACAAGTATAGATTGGAAGGATATTAGAATAGGAGGAGGAATCATAAAGAGCAGTTGAAAAAATTAAAGGACGGCTTTAAATGCACCAATTGAAAGAGCATTTGTAATTGGCCATTCAGCTGATTCCTTTAGCATTCTTTTAGCCAAATAAAAGTAAATTCACAGATGGATAACTGAGGTTCACTAACATTAGGCAGGATCAGAGTTTAAGCTGAAAGCTAAATCTATATTTGGCTGCAGAGAAATGTGAAATGTACCTACAGTGATTTTCTACTGGTGCTAAATTAAAAGCATGAGTCGACATCTTTCTAACAGAAATGGTTTCACAGATATTTTCTTGGCTTTAAAATGTTTTTTTCATATATGCATAGAAATGTAATGAGGGTAAGAACAGTCTTCTGTATTATCTGTACAGTTCATAAGGCCTTTGTCATTGTTAGTCACCTTGGATGTGAATATCAGTAGGGCCATTAAATTAAAGCTGGCCAAAGTTTTCAAAGTGCTACTGTTTCCAACTGATGAGATTCTCAGTTTTCTGGATTTTCTGGATGACGATTATTTTCAGTTCTTTTTTCCGGTGATATATATAGGAAATTGCAGCAGATATATAAAGGGAAGATCAGAAGCCTGCTGTCCAAGTTCATCACTACTTGTTCCTATAAAACAAATTTATAGCTTTAATGACAGGACAAGTAGATAGTAATATTAAAAAAATAAAACAGAAAATCAAACTGTTGAATTGAGTGAAGTGAAGCAGATCGTATGGTGGTTAAGAGCTTGTTTCTAGAGTCTGAGAATCACAGCTCAAATCTCAAAACTCACATCCACTAGCTGTGTGACCTTGGGCAAGTCACTAACCTTGTCAACTGCAGCTTCCTCACTGTAAACTGGTGACAATAAGAGTACCCACCTCATAGGATTACACTGAGGATTAAGTGAGACAATGCACATGGAAGGCTCAGCAAAGTCAGCCATATACGAAGTATTCAATAACGGTAGTTATTTTCATTACTGAAAAATTTCTATCAAGTACCTACATAGTTTGTGAGCAGATATAGTCCAGAAATATACAGACTTCTCATTTGGCTTTGTTTTCTGATGGCCCTTAGGTACAGCAAATAATTATAGGGGGGAGTCACCAACAAGCATGATTCTCATTCTTGTCTAAGATTTCCTCCCGTCTCTAATGCAAAATGTTATTTGTCTCTTGGAACATAAAATACATTATCATGTAAAATCAATTTCAGTTTCAGTTACGTCAATACAAATGAGAATGCCTTGAAATCACACAGAGACAGGAATTGATACTGCACCTGAGAGACACAAATGTAACCATCTCTCATGCTACAGATCTCCATTTGGAACCCTTTACCATAGCATTTGGTGTGAACAGAATAAATCCTCAGAGTTAACAGCAGCAGCACTAAAATGAGAACTATTTTTTTAATACTTGGATACATTCTCTGCAGTAATATGTATTAATTTCACTTTATTTTATACATTTTGGAGAATATACTATTAAACACTGTTTAAATTTAGAGGTTTTAATTTTTTACTGAGGAACACGTTCCTGCAATGAAGACGGACTAAAACTGAAATATTTGAGTGACTGACGCAAGCTCAACTGGGCACAGCTTCTGTGTTGGGGGAGTAGCAGATAAACTGGATAAAGAAGGTAAGGAATACAAATGTGACCCAAACACACACACACACATATACGCGTGTGCATGATATCTGTATATACCCCAAAACAGGGAAAGTGGTGTTTTTAAAAAAAAATGTTAGGGAACCAGATGGAAAAGATGATGGGGTCAGGTGCTAACTGGGTTAGAAGAGAAGAATGAGGTCAAAGCATAGCTCATCTTTAGATGCTTGAGTCACCCTGACCTAGGCAGTTGGTAGCAACAACCCAGGTGAAGGCATATTTACTAAATCTGTTGAGGACATATGCTTTGACGATATGTATATTGATGATAAAAACCAAGATTCAGCACCACAACAAAACAAAGACTCTGAGGAGGATTAGTATTCTGGTATTTGAACATAGTTAAGGTTGGGGTGGGGGGTCAAAAGGCCAACTCCAGGAAAACAAGGGAACCATGTAGACATCTCTTGGGAGCTGAAAGGATACACCAATTTCTGAATATTAAATTGTATTAATCCCCATATCTGACACTAGCTTCAGCAAACCTCTAACTCCATCTGAGGGCTCAGTTTACATCTACATTTGCATTGAAGCACCATAAAGTTCCACTTTCCTCCTTCTGCTATGGAGTGGAAGCTGAGACGCCCACACATCACAGCATCAGACAGAGTGGCAGTATCTTCCCGAGTTTCCATTTCTACTTCCAGACCATTATTTCTCCATCTTCATTTATAAATCCCTGCTTCTCTGAGGCTCATGCCACTTATTCTGTACTACACCCCTATTACTTCCCCATATTCTACTGTATAGGTCTAAATTCCAGGATCCATAAATCCAATTCCCTACTGGAAATCTTCCCTTAGATATAAAGCAACTCAAATTCAAACCATCAGCTACTGGCTACTACCTATTCTTTCCTTTCTTTCTTGGCCTTCTATACTTTCACTCTTGAAATTTGGCTTTGACTCCCCATCCCAGCTCCTGAATGTGTCACCAGGTTACTTTTTTTGCCCACTCCTTAAATACCAGTGTTCCCTAGGTTTCCATCCTGTCATACTCTCCAGGCATTTCCTGTAGGTTATCTCATCCAATCATTTTTTTCTAGCCCAGGCATTGCTTATAAACTTCAGATCCTTTTACCCACTGGCCTGTCAAATTTATACCTCAATGCCCTCAAATTAAATATGCCTTAAACTGAATTCAACATCTCTTCACCCTCACTTTAAGTCATGTTCATTTTTCTTCCTCTAATTCAAATCTGAGGAAAAATTACTACTATATATATATATTTTCTTTTTTTGTGAGGAAGATCAGCCCTGAGCTAACATCCACTGCCAATCCTCCTCTTTTTGCTGAGGAAGACTGGCCCTGAGCTAACATCTGTGCCCATCTTCCTCTATTTTATATGTGGGATGCCTGCCACAGCATGGCTTGAGGAGCAGTGTGTAGGTCTGTGCCCAGGATCTAAACTGACAAACCCTGGGCCACTGAAGCAGAGTGCACGAACTTAACAGCCACACCATGGGCCAGCCCTGAAAGATTACTACTATAAATCAAGTTGCCCAAGTTAGAAAACCAGGAACTATCTTTGACTACTTACTTTCTCACCTTCGCACACAATTAGGTGCCAAATTCTATCACTTGCACTGCTTTATTTCTAGAACCCAAAGACATTTCTTTATCTCCATTGCTACCTTCCTTAAACTGAGGTTCTCATTATTTCTTATCTTTATTATAGCAGTAGCTTCTAAATCGTCTTCCTGCCATTATGATGTCTCTAATCCTTCTTACGTATTGCTGAGAGAGCTTTCTGTAAAGCAAATTTAGTTAACATAGTCCTATAAGATGGATAGTTGTAAAATAAATATACAAAAATCAGTAGCTGGGGCCGGCCCCACGGCTGAGTGGCTAAGTTTTCGCGTTCTGCTTCGGCGGCCCAGGGTTTTGCCAGTTTGAATCCTGGGTGCAGACATGGCACCGCTCATCAGACCATGCGGAGGTGGCATTCCACATGCCACAACTGGGACCCACAACTAAAAATACACAACTATGTACCAGGGGGCTTTGGGGAGAAAAAGGGAAAATTAAAATCTTAAAAAAAAAATCACTAGCTTTCCTATATGTCATCAAAAACTACAGAAAAAAAGATTCAATTCATATTAGCAATTAAAATATAAAATATTTAGCATTATACTTCTAGGAAATACATAGAATTAATATGGGGGAAAACTAAACTTTAGGGAGAGACCTAAATAAATGTAGAAAATACCATATTCCAGAAGGGAAAAATGTCAATTTTCCACAAATTACTCTATATATTTTACAAATATAAATAAAAATTCTCACAGGAATTTTTGAGAGGAGGCTTGACAAAATGATTCTATACCTCATACAGAAGAATAATCATACACAAAGAACCCAGAGATTTTTGAAAAGAGAAGAATGAAGGTGGGTTTGCATTACTAGGTATTAAAAATTCATTTTAAAGTTAGTCTAGTTAAAACAATGTATTGTCTCTACAACAAAGAAATCAATAAAACATAACAAAGTTCAGAAATGAAATCAAGTATATAAGGATTTAGCATAGGATAAAAATGGCCTTTCAAATACATTAATACATCTAATACACTTCAGATGTATCATCAAAATACTCCAATGTGAAAAATTAAATGAAAAGATAGAAAAAATACGGATATAATCCTAGTTAGAAGGCCTGATCATCACACCAAAAGAAGAAATCATTAAAGGGATAGGCTGATAGAGCATTTCATGAAGGTTGAGAGACAAATGACGAAATGGTAAAACTATAGCATATCACAAATGTTATTATTCTTAACATATAAAAGTTGTTAAACATTAACAAAATATAAATACCTTAATAAAAATTTAAACAAAATAAAGTGTCAATTTACACAAGATAATATGTCCAAGAAACATACAAAAAACCAAAGAGATGAAAATTAAAACAAATACAATTTGTTTCCACTTTTTACATTGGAGGAAAGATTGGAAAGAATGATAATATACTATGTTGGGTATACTCTCCTATACTGCTGGAGGGAATGTAAATTGGACAGTATTTTTAGAGGGCAATTTGGCCATTAGAAAATGTATACACCATTTGACAGGAATTCCATTTCTTGGAATTGATCTTTTTAAAAATCAGAAAAATGTACAGACATATGTACATTTTTTTTACAATAATAAAAAAACAACAAAAAGGGAAGAATTATTTAAATTACGGTATATCCAAAATAACTAAATATTATGCAGTAATAAAAATGATGTTGTGGATATATATTTATTGACAACAAAAGCTATGTACAAGTGGAGAAAAAGCAGATTACAGGATAGTTAACAGTAAGATCCAATTTCGGTGTCATTTCTAAGTGGGGTATGGATGATTTTTCTTTCTGCTTATTTATATTTTCTATAACAAACATCTATAACTCACGTAAACACACATATACGACTCCCCAACTAAAATCCTTCCATAGCTCTCTACAGATCTCAGGAAAAAGTCCAAACTCTATCCACAGCCCATGATGCCCTGGCTCCAGTCCTACTGAACTCTTCCCCACTTCTTTCAGTTCCCTGAATGACTCACGTGCTCCCTTGCCTCCATCTTACTCGTCATTTGAGATTTGTTTCAGATATCCGTTCACTTTTCAACTTTTCCAGGAGAGGACATTTTCCCTGAGTTGTCTTCCCTTCTTGTCCTCTCCCAATAATGACACCTGCCCCCAACCCTGCAGTAAGGGTTACACACTACTCTGAGCTCATTTCTATCATGCTACTTATATTAAGCTATACAACATAAGCTCCTCTTTATTTCCTCCACTCCTAGCATAGAACCTAGCACGCAGCAGGGACGCAAATGTTTGCTGAACGAACAAATCAAGAAACACTTGGAATACAACTATTTTCTTGGCTTGGTGCTTTTTAAGTGTCTGGCTGCTTTGAGCCATGACAATATTTGTTTTATGAAGTTCCAGGTAGACCGTAAGTATAGCCATTGTCTATGCAGCTCCGAGGGCACAGGGGGGACCAAGAGAGAATTCCAATGGAGGCAGATTTGAACTTTCTTATTACAGTGTATCTACCTCCTCAAATACTACCTGCCACATGAGAGTCAGCTCTCTGTTGCTAGAGTCCTAACAATGGGTGAGGGATCCTTTGTAAGAACGCTGTCCGAAGGCTCTCACACAGGGCATGTGAAGGCTGAACTATCACTTGCAAGCTTCCTTGCAAGTAAATTCTGATGTTCTATGAGATTCTTTCAGTCTGAGGGATACTTCTAATAATTTGTATGAACTCTAGGCTCCGAACCCTTTATTACAACAGTATGTCTTTGGAATGCTGGTTCATTTTAATAGAAACAAACTTCCTCAATATTTTAACAGCTCATTTTATTATATTTTTTTGTGAGGAAGATTGGCCCTGAGCTGATATCTGTTGCCCATCTTCTTCTTTTTGCTCAAGGAAGATTGTTGCTGAGCTAATGTGTCTGCTAATCTTCCTCCATTTTGTGTGGGATGCCCCCATAGGCACAGCTTAAAGAAGGTGCTAGGTCTGCACCTGGGATCCAAACCTGCGAAGCCTGAGTCACTGAAGCGGAGTGTGTGAACTTAACCACTATGCCGCTGGGCTGGTCCTCATTTTACTTTATTTTTTTTTTAGGAAGATTAGCCCTGAGCTAACATCTGCTGCCAATCCTCCTCTTTTTGCTAAAGAAGACTGGCCCTGAGCTAACACCCATGCCCATCTTCCTCTACTTTATATATGGGATGCCTGCCACAGCATGGCTTGACAAATGGTGCTTAGATCCACACCCAGGATCTGAACCAGCAAACCCCAGGCTGCCGAAGCGGAATGTGTGAACTTAACTGCTGTGCCACTGGGGTGGCGTCCCTCATTTTACTTTTTGAAAGTGGTTTACTATCTCATCATGACATTTTGAAACTTTCACATGCACGAAATAAACAAACAAATGGCCTTAAAAAGAACTTTGGGAACAGATGTCTGTCATTTTAGAAACCTGTTGTGTTAGAGGATAATGTTCTCTTAATATTCAGGAGCTACAGGGACGTACTGGATTATCTTCCAGGTGTCTGCTATTAATATATAAATAAATGCATTCATGAACACAATGGGTAAAGCAATTAAGATTTGTAACTTTTTGAAGATGATATTCAGGATAAACAATTATTTCCCTATTATCAGCTTTTCCCTGCTCCTCAAGTTTAATTGTTTTCTTTTTTCTTTTCTTGTCTTACATTTACAGCAGAATGGGATAAATTATGCAGAAGTAAACATGGCACTTCCATCTTTACCTTCAAAAAACTTTCAAAACAATCTTTAAATCAAATGTTAATTCTACTTAGGAATTTTCAAAAGAGGATTCAAAGGACAAATACTATAATGAAACACTGAACAGAAAAGTAATCCAACATACCTGATCCTTTTCAAGTGTAAGTATTTGATAGCCAGTTGTTCGACTACATATTAGTTTTCCACTACTATCAAAAGAGGCCAAACGTAATCTAGGATTAAAAAAACCACACCAATAAAAAAATAAACATGATTTTTAAATCACAGATTAATTTAAATAAGCCCTCCCTCACTTTAATACTTATTTTTTCTTCCATATTCTTTATAAGTCTTTTGATAAAAGACTTTAAAAAGTCTTTTCAAACTATGATTCCATTTAGATTTACAAGCTTGTGCTATTATACATATCTGAGATATAAAAATAATTCATAAATATGCCTTTTTTATTGTGGTAAAATATACATAAAATTCACCATTTTAACTATTTTTAAGTGCACAGTTCTTGGCATTAAATACATTCATACTGTTCTGCACTCATCACCACCATCCATCTCCAGAACTTTTTCATCTTTCTCCATCTAAAACTCTGTACCCAGTAAACACGAATTCCTCATTTCCCCTTACCTTAGCCCCTGACAACCACCATCCTACTATCTGTATCTATGAATTTGTCTACTCTAGGTACCTCATAAGTGGAATCATACAATATTTGTTCTTTTGTGACTAGCTTATTTCACTTAGCATAATGTCTTCAAGGTTCATGTGGCAGCATGTGTCAGAATTTCCTTCCATTTCAAGGCTGAATAATATTCCATCGTAGGTATATACTACATTTTGTTTATCTATGGACATCTACTGATGGACACTTGGGTTGTTTCCATCTTTTGGCTCTTGTGAATAATGCTGTTATGAAAATGAGTGTACAAATATCTGTTGGAGTCTCTGCTTTCAATTCTTTTGAGTAAATGCCCAGAAGAGGAATTGCTGGATCACAGGGTAATTCTATGTTTAATTTTTTGAGGAAGTGTCATACCATTTTCCACAGAGGATGCATCATTTTACATTCCCACCAGCAATACACAAGCATCCAATTTCTCTAAATCCTCATCAATGCTTGTTTTATTTTGGATAAAAGCCATCTTAATGTGAGGTGGTATCTCATTGTGGTTTTGATTTGCATTTCCCTAATGATTAATGATATTGAGCATCTTTTCATGTGCTTATTGAGCATCTATATATCTTCTTTGAAGAAATGTTTAAGTCCTTTGCCCATTTTTGACTTGGGTTGTTTGTTTCTTTGTTGTGGAGTTTTAGGAGGGGTCCATATATTCTGAATATTAACTCCTTATCAGAAATGTGGTTGGCAAATATTTTCTCCCATTCCATGGGTTGCCTTTTCACTCTGTTGATAGTGTCCTTTGATGCACAAGAGTATTTAGTTTTGGTGAAGTCCAATTTATCTTTTTCTTCTGTGTCATATTGAAGAAATCATTGCCAAATCCAACATTAAAACTTTTACCTCATGTTTTCTTCCAAGAGTTATTTTATAGTTTTACCTCTTGTGTTTAGGTGTTTGATCCATTTTGAGTTATTTTTCGTATATGATATAAAGTAAGTATTAAATATATGACTTTAAAAAAACCCGTTCATTAAGCGATTTTCTAATTTATCAGCATTCTCTCCAGAAAAATATTGCCAGTACAACTATCAGGCAAAGGTGGACATAGAAAATCCTATAGAAAGTGAAGGATAATACCAGACATGTTTTCCTGGAAAAATACCTTCTTGTATTTCCAGTTCGGACCTTTTACCTGCAAGGAGTAGCAGCAAGGCAACAGCTTCAAGCGCAGTATCCATCCCGCATCATTCATATTCCAGCCTATTCTTTCTCCCTGACATATTAGATCTGGATCTTATGATTTTGATTGTTAATAATATTTCATAGGAATGGAGGCTTATCATTTTCTTGCACATTTATATATATTGTATCTTATCAAAGTTCTACTATTGTTGTGTAAATTATCAAGGTTTTACCATTTCTTATATTTCTTCTAGAGTGAGCAGGAGTGGGGTAGGAAAATTGCATCCTACCTAAATGCTATGCTTCTTCGAGGTTGTAAACTGACGGATCCGCTACATGGCTGGTTCAGTGTATTGCGTTTGAAAATGATGTATCGATTAGTGTAAGTTACAAGCAGGTCAAAGCCGAAGTTAAAACCTGTCCACCGCCAGCAGTACTAAGAATGCAAAAGAGGAAGATTTACTTCAGTTTTTCATACTAGCAAGTCACAAATAAAAAGTTCAAAATGTCTTTTCTTTCTGTGACTCATTCCAAATATTTCTCTCATGGGTCCCTAATTTTGTCAGTGCCTTTCCCTTAAGGCTTAACACCGAATATATTTATGAATAATTATAAGGGTTTGCCACATAGATACAGAATATATCAAAGCCAGAAAAGCAGCCTTTATGATTATTCCTTGAGGTACTTTCCTAATATCGCCTCTTCATGATCTGTTTCGTTCTCTCTCCACACTGTAATTCTATCATAAGTAATATGGCTTTTCACTGCAACTCTAAGTAGATATAGTTTAGGGGACTAGGAGTCTAGATAGAGGTAATAAGAACCCATTACAACCTATCTTGCTTTAAAAATACTCTAAAATACCTTAAGGAACTGGCCAACAGATACACAACGGAGTTATTTTAAATACCATCATGAGGGTCACAAGTTTGTTTATTCTATTGCCTAATAATTAAAGAGAGACTATTAAGTAAGGTGGTGTCGTACAGTGAGGTAAAGTTAGGACTTCAAGTGTTTGGTTAACACTCTGAATTACAACATTAGTTCACTAGTTCACTGATATTTATTGAGCACATATAATGTGCTATGTACTACTCTAGGCATTGAAGAAACAGCAGTAAATAAGTTTCTGCCCTAGTAGAATGTATATTTTAATATGTGTATATGTTTGTGTGGAAGGAGATGAATAATATATATGGCACAGAATGGAAGACAACAGAACTGAACAGAATGCCAGGAGAAAGTGACAGGGTAGAGGAGGGGCTTCCAGTTGGGGAGCCGGCTGGTTCAGACTGGTGGTCAAGCAAGGTCACTTTAAGGAGATACTAGGTGAGTAGAGTCCTGAGTCAACTAAGGAGTAGACCAAGTAGCTATCCGGGGAAAGAGTGACTTAGACAAAGAAAACAGCAAGTACAAAGGTCTGGAGGTAAAAACATGCCGGGCATATTTGAAGAACAGAAAGAAGGGCAATAACTGAGAGGGACAGAGGAGATGAGTTCAGAGAGTCAGTCAGGGGCCAGAACACTAGGGCCTGTTAGTTCATAGTAAGGAAGAGTTTGGATTTCAAGTGTAGTAAGAGGCTAATGGAAACTTTTAGGGAACAAAGTAACAAGCTCTATCTTGCATTTGAAAAAGATGACTTTGGCTGTTGTATGGAAAACAGAATGTAGAAGAGCAAGAGGCAAAATAAGGAGAGCAGTTATGAGGCTACTACAACAGCCCAAGCAAGAGAGAACGTCGGCCTGGACTTGGGTGGTAGTGGTAGACATGCTAAGAATATATTTTGAAGGTAGAACCTGCAGGAATTTCTTATGGATACCAGGTGTGGTATGAAAGAAGGAAGAATCCAAAGTTTGCAGCTTATGCAATGGATGAAAAGAGGGGCCATTTATGGTTTGGAGAATCCTTGGGAAGGAGGAAGTTTGGGGATGAAAATAAAAGAGTTCACCTTGGGACTATCTGAGATGCTATTAGGATTCTAAGAAAGATTTCAAATGAGTAGCTGAATATATGACTCTTGAGTTAGGAATCATCAGTGTAAAGTCACGAGACTAGATAAGATCACTTGGGAGTGGACACAGATAAGAAAGAAGCCCAAGTACTGAGACTCGAGTCACACCAACACTAGCTGACAAAGAGCAGAAAGATTTAGCAAAGACTTAGAAGGAGCAGTCAATGAAGCAGGAGGAAAACCAGCTGAGTATGCTGTCCTGGAAGTCAAATGGAGAAAATGTGCAAGAAGGAGTGAATGAACAGACATGTCATGCTGCCAAGAGCTTTTGGAAGACTAAAAACTAACTACTTGATTTGGCAATGTGGAAATCACTGGTGAGAATGGCATGGCAGTTTCACTGGAGTTCACTGGAGTAAACGAATTGGAGTGAATTAAGAGAGCATCAGAAAACAGGAAGTATAGACAACAGATACAGACAAGTTTTTTTTTTTTTGCTTAAAAAGGTGCAAGGAAATGGAGTGGTAGCTAGAGGAGAATGTCAGGGTTTGAGATGGGTGATGCTGCAGCATGTTATATGCTAAATGAGAATGATGCAGTAAAAGAGAAAAACTAATGATGCAGGAGAGGGAGGTGGTAACTGTTGGAGCTTTTGAATAGCTGAGGGGTGGAGGCCATTACAAGGGGAGGGGATGGACTAGGACAGAAGCAGACGGTCATCCTCTAATAAGAGGAAAAGCACAGCGCACAGCTACAGATGCAGGTAAACTGGTAGAATTGTTGGTGGGAGGATGTACAGATTCTCTTCCCATTGCTTTTATTTTCCCAGTGAAGAAAAAAGTAAGGCCATCAGGTAAGAATGAGGGTGGCAGCATTGCCCTTTTGAGAAGGTATGAGTTACTCAAAGAGTGGGACGATAAATTCACTAGGAAATGTAAGAGGATCACCATGGAGCAATAGAGACCTGCTTGAAGTTTACAGTTACAGACATTCAAGAGAGCTTTACTGGGGTATGGTGTTTTTCTTTAGCCACATTCATCTGTTTGGAAGCAGACATGAAGTACATGAAAAGCTGGGATTTAACAAGAATTGGGGTTTAGCCAGGTGAGCCTGAGAGAGTGAAAAGGGGAAAAAAGAAGTTAAGAGTAGAAGCCAGGGACCAATTTTAACATGAAACATAAAATATAAGTCAAGTAAAGAAAGTAGTAGGGATGTGTTGAGAGGGGTAATGGGAAAAAGGTAGTAAGAAAAATGTATTATACATTTTGGTGGGGTTAAAAAATGGTTGGAATCCAGGTATTAGAGGGAGGGTGCTAGAAAGATGATGGGAAGCAGAAGCTGAACACGGTTATGCTTGAAATGAAGATTTTTGATGGGGGTGTATTAATTAGTAATGCTAAAATTGAAGATATGCTCACAGGAAGTGGGTGTCTGGGGCAGAGTGGAACAAAAGATCACTGGTGGAAGGAAGGTCAGGGAACAGAGATACTGAAATCACCAAGACTGATATCAAGAACAGTGATGAAAAAACAGTGAGCCCAGTGAATGACGGCCACAATAAGGGTAGGGAGTGGCGTATAGAAAAGCATGCGCTTCAAAGGAGCTGTGGTTCAATTAGGGATGAGGGAGGAACAAGGTATGGAACCAGAAACAAGGAAGACTAAGGAATAAAGAAGATACCTATTCCTCTTTCAGACTGAACATTTATCACAATTATGAATGCAAATGTAAAATAATTAACTTTTAAAAATTAAAAATAAAGTTAAAATGAGGGAAAATTTGGGAGAAAAATAACCAAATGGTTATTTAAATTAGGCTAAATTTTTTTTGAACATGAGACTTACAATTAGGGTGGAATTTTAAAAAATGTAGTTCATGTCCCATTAGTGGGTTGTACAGTCAATTTAAATGAGTCATAATCAGCTTTTTAAAAAAATTAAATAGAAAATAGGATCTTTGGAAACAGCAGTGCTAAGCATTATTTCAAAATATTTTGTTCATTTATATACATTTATATTGGGTGGTAATGAAAAATGTAATTCTTAATGTGGGTAGCAATCAAAGAGTTTGAATGTCTTTGATTTAGGGTAACTGTAAAATAGAAAGGATCCCTTTTAAAACTATGCAACAGCTCCCATATAACTTCTTATTTATCCTAATTTATGGATTACTGAGGGATCCTCTCTTCATATCTATCTGGACCCAAAAACTTCAAGTCTCAGGGAAGGCCAAATAATTAATCACCACTGAGCATGTAACTCCTTGCCCAGGAGATCATGCTACAGAAACTGTACTAAAAAAGCTCTTCTGAGGTATGACAAGTATCATGATTGTTATTGAAAGTGTATTTTGCATTAATAGTGCAACAATTTGTATCAGAATATTCAGAGTCACAACCCATACTTACTTCACCATCTTTGGCAAGCTTTCTACCACACCTCATGCTATTTCCCTCTAGTTCTTCTTTATTGATTTCTTGAGGCCTAGAAATATACATAAGACATGAAATCTCGTAGAAAATAGGCAACTAATAATTAAAAAAGAATTTTAAGTTAGAAAGACTAGAAAAACTTGCTACTAGATTTAAAAATAAATTTTGGGGGAATAGATAAAAATTAAGAATGCATTAATTAAATCTAACCCATGGCCTTTGCGAAATAAAAAAGACTTAAAATGTTTAATGTTTCACTTATTGCCCTGATTTCTAGAATACTTTTATGAGGGCTCAGCCAAACCAGAAAAGAGGGAAAAGAAATCTATGAGAAATTCTGCTCATCAAGAAGATGAAACACTTAAAAGTCTAACTACTAAGTAAAATAAAATATATTATTTAAGATGCGACTATCACCTACCATTTGACGTTGTAAGCCATCTTTTTATGTAGTCTAACCATACAAACTAGTATTTAATAGAAATAGCTGTAGAATTTTATCAATTGATCTTTACTCAGTCCCCTACTTTAAAAACTTAATCAACTAAGAGAAACACTGTTATTTCAAGTTGTATTAATAAAATGGCATTATTATTAGCTTGGAATTCCAAATGATAAAAATAATACAATATATTCATTCATAAACAACATTTATTAAGTACCTAGATACTGGGGACATCAACATCATAATATAAAAATACTGAAACAAATATCATAAATAAAAAGTAAATGTAAATAAAACTAATAAAACGTGTTCTTGACCTCCAAGAGCTCAGTCTAATAGGGAACTAGACATAAGTAATAATTATAATAATGTGGAAAGAATTGTGATGTTAAGAGCGTGAAGAAGGCACAGATTTCTTGCCCAGAGTTAGAGCAGGGGTCATCACAGAGGAAGTATTACTTGTGCTTGAGTGGGAGTTTGTTGGGGTGGAGGTGGGGGGCGAATTCTATGCAGGGCAAGGGCATTCCAGGTAGAAGGAACAGTAGGTAAAAAAGGACTGGAGCATAAAAGAATACCAAATGTATGAAGAATTGAGTGCACCTGGAACCCAAGATGAGCAAGAGAGGAGATGAAGAGAAAAGCATTTGGGACAGACTGTTGAAGGGCCTCAGGCTATGCTAATAAGCATTTCAACTTTTCCTATAGATAACAGAGTTCTCAGGTACTTGTTCTGTTACTTTCCAATTTTTTATTACGAAAAATTTCAAACACATAAAAGTAGAGAAAATAGTATAATGAGCCAAATTTTCTCACCATCTGGCTTCAATAACCTTGTTTTAGTTTTACTCCCAACCCACTGCTCCCCACATCCCTCCCGACTGATTATTTTGAGGCTAATCCTCTAGACATCATATCCTTTAATCTGTAAATACTTCAGTATGCATTTCTTAACGATAAAGACTTTTAAAAGTGTTAACAATATATATCACACATAAAGCATTAATCCCTAACTATCATCAAATGTCCCTGGACATATTTAAGCAAGGAAATGATACAATTATATTTCTCCTTTAGAAAAAGAACCCTGTTGGCAACACGAAAGAGAGTTTGGAAGAGAAGAACCTTGGAGGGAGACTTTACTAGATTATAACCTAGTATCCAGGAAATACACTGTCTTCCTCACTTTTGTAGCCTTGCAGCAGTGTGAGCGGATGCTTAGTATCTGTGGAACAGAGCACTTCACTGAGGGCACTATAATTACATACTTCGGAGGGCAAGAAAGCCACTTATTCTAGCTCAGTCTCTTAGGTCAGACTCTGTATAAACTCAATAAGGATATAGATGACAAAAATCTTGAAAAATAAAGAATAACATTTTAAAACTGAATATATAAAAGTAGGATGATTTATAAAATATTTCATGTATTACAAAATGCTTCAAAAATCTTAATTGCATTAAATTAACTCATTTTTTTGTTTCTGATTTATTATTTCTATTTCAACAATCTTACCGCATTTGTGCAGGGTAAGTATGCTGTGCGTATATTTGGGAAAAGATGGAATATAAATTTATGTAAATAAAGTAGAAACTAAGAACTCTGGATAATAATTACCTCATAATCATTATCACAAGTTTATATAACACTTTCATACACTCACTGTTTGGATATAAACATAACTAGGCCATTATTTTAGGAAGTTCTTTGGTGTATAAAAATGGGTTAAAAGTGATCAGGCAAAAAAAAAACTCCTTGAGGCCTCTGCTATATACTCACAGTCTCTGCACACTGCCTATACCAAGGAGCTAATAGAAAGGCCAAGTAAAAAATGTGGAAGTACTTCTGTGAATTGCAAAGCACTATATATTGAAAGAATAAAAAAATCTGCTTTCCCTTAAAATGAAGAAAGCAGATAAATACTTTGTAGGTGGTCATGTGCTTTTGGCGAAGGCTTCTGAACCAGATGATGTTAATTTATTTTAGACTCAAAGGTCTTTAAAAAACCTATTACATTAATCATAATTTGACGATACTATCACAAATAAGAAAATTACCTTTACCTATACACAAATATGAAAATCATGTTTTATGAAAGCATTATTCCAAGTAATATTTCAGTATATTGAAAGAAAATCATAATATAATACTAGGAGAAACAAAGTATATCATTTATTCAATTTTACTAATATAGCAAATGACAATTCAAACATCCTATTATACTAATTGACCAGAAAGATAAATACTTATAAGATTGATAATATTATAGAAACCTAAGAATAAAAGTAGGTTAATGATCTTTTCTCTACTTCTAACAGCTCTTGATTTTTCAATACTGTCACTTGATTTTTCAATACAATGAACGCATTTAAAAATTCATAGCAAATGTAACATACTTACCCCACCTCACTGTCTTGTTCTGCCCGGAGCATAGCAAGCCACTGCTGTTTATAAACAGAAGATAACCATTCTAAAATGTATAAATAAATAAATATAAGAAGAATAAGAAATATGGGAGAACATAAAGGATTTAAAAATTTTAACAAGTTGATAAAATTCTTACCATTTCTAAATTCAAGTTTAAAACAGCAATAAATAAAGTTGGTAGTTTATATTTTACAAATATGCTACAATACTTATGGCTTAATGGTTTTTAACAGAAACAAAAGTTTTAACAGAAAAGTGAATAATGGATTGTTTCTTTATTAAATTATCTAAAAATAAAAACTAATTAATGGGAAATAAATCATTCCCTAAATTATCAGATGAATCATACACACAAATAATTTTGGCATATTAGATTCAGGTAACTATTATTAAAAATAAAAGATTTTAATTTATTCAAATGAAATAGAAATTATAGATATTTTCCCTTTAATAATAAGCATACAAATTTTTCCACAAAACAAGTTTATGTAAGCTGAAATTTTAATTATTTTAGATAAAAACATAGATTTATTAAAAATAAGTAGAATTGGCTTAGAATCATATTTACTTTTCTGTGCTTTATTTATTCCCAACCAAATTAATAGTTTTTCTATTTTTAAAGTTAAATCATTTCTCAATCTCTACCTAAAGGAAGAGGGAAAACTCTGGTAGGTTAAAATCTGGATTTTCACTTCATAAGTCTCTACTTAAATAAAGGTATCCAGATGACGTGCACTGATTTATTGGTATCTTTCCTTAAAACTCTCTATAAATACACTATTGAATGTTTCTTTCCCCCAAAATAATATTCTTGCTATTATAAGGAATAATTGCTAATATCTAGGCCACAGACAGTTTGTCTTCAGCAGGTAAAGACTAGTAGCAAAGTTTATGTGACTCAGTATACATACACACATATCGTATATCTTATTTGCAATACATTCAGATTTTTAAATTCCGTTCTACTGTATTTTATTTAAAAAAAAAAAAAGTTGATCCCTTCCTGTTTAAAATGATTTCTCAACTCACTAATGGGTATGTCTACAGTTTGAAATTCTGATCTAGAGAGAGACTATGGCTTTTCATGATTCATTTATAAAATCGGAATGAAAGAGTTACACACATATATTCTCAAATATCTCATGAAAATGTTTTAAAATTTAAGTTCTAACAACCTTTGAATAATCTTTAAAACCAAAAGCATTTCAACAAGTTAAAAACATGGGTACGTATTTTTGTCCCAAGTCCTTTCTTGCCTTAATCCAAAAGAACAAAAGTCCAACTAGAAATCTTTCTCGTCACTGGTAGTTCATCCAATAGCAGTAACCCAAACATAAGTCAGTAGAACACTAGTTCAAATGCAATGTTGACAGCTGATATGAAGGGGAAAAAAAGGAATCCTGCTAAAATGAGTTTGAAAAACACAGGATGAAAATAAGTGAAATAGGTTCCTTTATACCATTCAGAGTTTATAATATGATTATATGCAGTCATATCTCCAAAAGGCAGATATACTGGGCAGTGTGCCAGAATCCTTTTTGGCAGAGAGTTAATGGTCAGCGAGAAGATTCTGAAAAGATGCCTTCAAGAAACTTCCAGTCAGTGAAAACTAGTTTAAGCATTTATTTTAAACTTTATCAGACCAAAGTCCAAAACAAAATTCAAAATGGGCACATCAAGGTGGTATTTGACAGTGCCACGGATCAGCAGCTGCAGATCTAGTCTATAGCAGTTTTAACTGTAAACACAGTATTTTTCCAATAGAATAAATGAGATAAGTCAGAATGAATTTATTTAGATTATTTCTCTTGTCTCACACAAAGGATATGGGGAAGGAGGCCTCCAAAAGCATACTATTTGAAAATCTAATGTCTTAGATTTACAAACTTTAAAAAACAAACAAAAAGAAACATTGCTAACATGCCCAGTATTCTACTGTTTAAGTGAAAGAAAAGTGTATTTTCGGGTATATAGACACACAAAAATTTACTTACAACCAGTAAAGCTTATAGCATAAAACAGCCTACAAGTTGAACTGTTACATAAAACACATAAGTCAGATGCAGATTACGAAGGTGAAGAATAAAAAGTTTACATAATAAAAAAATTTCTATACGGACAAATAAGAATATGTTGGACAGAGCAACTAGGTATATAGTATTAGTACAAAATTATGAAGAAGTTTTGGCTCAAAAATTCTCACGTAAATAACCTAAAAATCTAGTTCTCAAAGATGACAATTTACTGTACTGAATAATTCAAAGCTATTTTCTGAATAAAATTAATTACATGGATTTATATACCTTTTCATTTTCAGCAACTTATTTTCACAAAACTCATATTGCTTTAACATATCATCTCCCTTCCACCTACAATAATATTAAACATTAGGTTTCCCCATTATTCCCATAACAGTTATTCCTGATATAAAAAGTTACAAGAATACCTATTTTCTTGCTCACAATGCAAAATAAGGGACAATACATCTATTTTATTACTTTGTTATCAAAAGCCAACAAATTAAGCAGGCTCAAAAAAATGGTGATTCCAAGTTACTGCTCAAGTTTCTATAATTGGATATACAAAATTAAAGAGATTAAACATAGTGGAATTCTTTTAAGTAACCAGTAAAATATAGTAAAAACTATATATATGGACTTTAGAACAAGAAAGACTTGGGGTCGCATTTGAGCTCTGTGTCTCACTAGCTATATGACAGAATACTTATACTTCACTTCATCAATAAAATGGGGACAACTGTCTTGATAAATTTCAAAGATTATGTTACAAAATAGACGTTAAATGCGTAATCTGGCATATTACCCGGGACACTGTGAAGAAACTACACAATTTGTTTACTTTTCCCCGTTCTCTTTAAAGATCTTAGGTCGGGAGCTAGAACTCAAACTTTTCTGAGAGAGTAAAGGCACTATTAGGCCATATGTAAGTTAACATGTTTTCGAAAACAGTTTTAGTTCATACAAACTGAGTGCCTCCTTCTTGTCCAGCACTGTGCTATGTACTGGAGGGAAAAATATAAAAAACATATGGCCCTCACAGTCCAACAAAGACACAGATACCTTCTGTACTAAAGTAATGTAGCAAGAGATGGCAGTGTCTTAAACAAGAAAATGTCTTGGGCAAGAGAAGGAGGTGATTTTGAGAATTATCTATGAAAAAAATCTACAGGACTCGGTGAAAGGATGTGGAGAAAGAGTTTAGGAGGAGTGTAGGATGACTTCCAGGATTTTGCCCTTTTTCGAGGCTGGGTTATTAATGACGTCGAAGACTTACACCAGGAACCCAGGGAAAAAAGCAAGCAGGGATTGGGGCTGGAGAGGGAAGAGGAGTGCTGCTTTGAACAGATGAACTGAAGCAATTTATAAAGGGCTAGCCAGCAGTTGGATGTCCAAGTATGAAACTCAGGGAGAGGTCAGAATTGGAATCTTTTAATCATATGAATGAAGGAGATTACTCAGGGACACTACACAGAATGAAAAGATCAATGAGCCAAGGGGACCCTCAGGAAGTTAAGAGGCAGGTAGAATAAGAGAAGCTTACAAAAGAAAAAGAAAAGGAATGGTAGAGAGATAGGAAAAGAATCAGGAGGCTATAGCATTTCTAAACTAAAGTAGTACAGTTGAGAATTTTAAGAAAAAACTAACAAACCATGATATAAAATGCTAGAGAAGTTAAAATAAGGCTAAAATGAAGCCACTAGATTTTGCACACAGGACAATCTTAACTTTTGCTAGAAAGTTTCAGTGAAACAGTGAGGGCAAAAGACAGAGTGTAGTTGGTTGAGAAATAACTGAAAGATAAGGAGATAGAGCCCACATCTGTAGACTGCTCTGAAGACGGTGCCTTAGAAGGGAGAGAATTATTCCTATGGGGCGCTCAGGGTCAAGAGAGTGTTTTTTGTTTTGTTTTTTAATAAAAGAGATTTGACATTTTATAGACTAAGGGAGAATAGGTGAGGAAAAGATCAAAGATGCAGATTAAATGATAAAATAAAATTCTAGAACAAACAGGAAGTGATAGGATTATGAACACAGTAGAAGGTTGGCCTAACAAGAGGAAGCACCTCAACCTGTGGGACAGGAGAGGAAGAACAGATAGGAGAGAAAGATGGAATTTGAAAAAAATCACCTGATTACCTCAAATTTATATAAAAAACAGAAGGAGAGTTCCCACACTGGCAATGCGGTAACTGGACAGGAAGCCTCAACAGAGTGGTAGAGGTTTGATATAAATGCTGAAGTGAATGAAAAACAGGAGTGACCAAGTAAAAACGATATAAGGAGTCCCAAGGTCCAAGCTTAGTGTTGAAATGCGAACGTGCAGTGGCACCAACTCAAAAGTTATAGAATGCTCTGCAGCAGTACTCAGCACAGAATAGAGAGTATAGGAACAAAGAAGGTTTAATTTAGTTTTAGGATTTTGTCAAATAGAAGAACAGAGTTGAAGGCAATTGTGAGAGAGATGGCTCAGATAATCTATCATGAAATCCTGGCCTGTAAAAGGCAGGAGAGGTCTGAAAGAAAATGGAGGGCTTAAAACGGATTGGAAGTCAAATAGTGTAAAAGGGAATGAGGCTATGAACACACTAAAAGGTTATATACAGCCTGAAAACTACTGGGTTTCTGATGCTGAGAAATTCCGTGTTACAAGAGTCATGGTGTTTCCATGGGTGGCGAGTGCCTAATGAATGTTTAGCAAATCTAAATGTTACTACAGTTGAGGTCAAATTACTAGGAGGCTAGGGTATTAAATGGAATGATGATATGGACACATTATGTGACTGGACAGGGGTGGAGAAGTAGACAATAAACCAAGTGTCCAAGTCTTAGATGAATGTGGAGGAATGACTGGGGGTCAGAAGAGAAAGGATAGAGGGTGACTCAGATCATATGCGATAATCATTTGCAAAGGGCATTGAGGGGTTAGGACCAAGACTGTCTGGCCTCCTAGCCCTATATTGGCAGTGTCTTAATTGACAGAAAGTCGTCTATGGAGGCAAAATGGCATCTGCTGGGAGTGCTAAATAAATGTGAGGGAATAGACGGAAGATGTGAGTTTGTTGACTCTGGTTCTGGAGCACATTAATAGAAAGGTTTGGGAGGAATGGTAACAAGACAGGTCAGAGGGATCAAGGGGAAGGGAATTATGACAATGAGAGTACGGAATAAAACAGACAATGATATGACTAATAAATAATAAATCTAATTCCATGAAATAATGGAGTTCAACTGTACTTGACCCAAGTGAATCCTAAAATACAATGCTTCTATACAAAATCCTGATTTAACTCGGAATTAAACATATTTCTAAAACTTTTGACCTAAAGATGGTCAAAATGGATGTACTAAAACTCCCCAGAATGCATAACTTTGAAGAATGTTGACACCTCTTTGGTACCATTTCTGAAAAATGATCAATGAATTTTAGCTAAGTAATCAAAATTATTTTAATTTATTTCAAATCTAGGATACCTTGCTATTGAAAGCATATACCAATCTATCTCATAATTTGAGTTATGTGGCCACTTTTTGACCCCTCACAAAGAGCACAGGATATAATTTTAATTTATATTCTGCTTTTGAAACTATAACTTTTATTTGGACATATAGGAAAACCTATTTATCCATTTATATCTGTAAGATGGAGTATTCTAAAACGAAAAAAAAGCCCTCTACTATAATTTCAACTCAGAAAAAAATGGCTGAAATCTGGTCAGAAATATAGGATCTAAATTCTTTTCAATTTTATACTGAATAAAATATTTCAGATTAGAAATACTTGTACTCAACTTGTATTCCAAAAACATAAAGCTTATCCACTTGCATCACAGACACACCTAAATTAAACTACTTTAGAACACACTTTTTAAAAATCTCTTTCAAAATTCATTTCTAAAGAGTTTTATAAAGGAAGTACGATTAGAGAGGAATCAGCCTTGGCATCTAGTATTACACCATTGTCAGGGCCTGGTGTATAACACATACTAAAACTATCATAGAACTTCTATACTACAGGAAATACAATCTTCGGAGAAACCACACTCACACAAATATAATACACACTCTCTCATCTTGGCTCTCTAAAATTAATACTATAAAGCTGATTTATACAAAATTAACAGAAAAACATGTCTGCTAGAGTGATTTTATAAAAATGTGTTACTTTCGAATATTCCAGTAGTGTCCATTCAATATCTTTCCAAATACGTATACAGACTTCAAGAACAACTTAACTCTGTAAACACACAGCTATATTAAAAATTGAGGTGTCAAAAATAATTACAACTTTTCAGACAAATCTATGATACTATTACTAATGTTTATAAATTTACAAATAAATCTTCAAACAGAAATTCTATTTTCTATTTCTTATATGCATATATAGTACTAAAACTGAATTTTATACGAGCACTAGAGATTTAACTTAGTTAAATCAGTAATTTTTAAAAAAAATTTAAGCTATAATTAGCAAAGATATTACAATTGCTTTGACATGAGGCTTAAGACTAGAATAAAAAAAGAAAATAAGAAAATTTAAGGAGTATTAATAGAAAAAGCAGTTATGACCTTTAAGTAACACTTCAGAAGTCATTTTTAAAAGTCTGGCTCAAAATAGTGTACTAGTCAATCAAATTAAAGAACACCATATTACAGAAAACTATATAGCCATTTAAATATTCTGGAGAGCAGTTAATGATATGGGAAAATACCCATAATATATAATGTGAACACAGAAAAGTACCTATATAGTATGATTTGGTTTTGGTATAAAAATGTATACGTTCTTGGGATTAAGGATAATTTTTATTTTCTTTATTATTCTTTTCTATGATATATATTACTTTTATAATCAGAAAGATAAACTTAAAATCATGATTTCATCATGTTCTCTTACCTGAAGGTACTAGAGAATCTTGTTCAATAATTCTTGCAGAGGCCAAATCACTGATAATATACTGTAACCTTAAATGTCTGAATACTGACACAAATGGTTTTCCCTGCTCAGTTTCAAGGAAGGTCATACCTTCAAAATCTATAAAAAAAAAGTTTAAATTAAATAGCCATTCTTTTTAAATATATTTTATTCCTAAAAGTTTTCATGGGTAGGGAGAGACAGACACACACACATAACGTCTATCAGAATACAAATAAGCTAGTTCCCAAGTTTTCAAAGATTTTATTAACCTCAGGAGTGTAGATAAAAACTTGGGGAGATTTAGGGAAAAGCCACAGGAAATTAACTTTGGTCCTAAGTAAACTCTTGGGCTAGGAATTCAGTTACATGCCTTTCTGGGGTTTTGAGCTTACAGAGCAGCAAGGAAAGGCAGGCTTGAGAATGGTAGTTAGGTTACAGTCTCTCTCGAGACTCCCCTCTCCCAGGATCTGAACGCTCCAGTGGACCTCTAGAGCCCAAATGCCTCCCTCAAGGGTCTTCACAAGACATATGGGACGTGGAATGTCTCTTGTGATTCTCCTAACTTATGCTTTAGCTTCATGTCATGAACACTAGTTAATATGTTAATTCTCGATTTATATCTACAATCTATATGTATCTACAAAATAAGATACAAAGACACTGTAGCGATGGATTTGCAACACATGGGTAGTATTATTAAAACAATTCAAGTTTACGAGTATATGAATTTTTTTCTTTTAGGGAAAATTTAAAGTTAGTACATTTCAATGTGCTTTCATGAGTGGGAAGGAAAGGTCTAGAGTTACGCTATCAAACAGGGACTTGTGCATAAGCTCTAGTCTGTTTTCTGTTAAACAAGGTACACCAATGGGAGCACACTCAGCCCTGCTGCTATTAAGGACAGGGAAAAAACGCTGAGAGTTGCTACTGCAGACTGTTATGTCTCTAACCAAGCTTCAACCAGAAAGGAGGTGTTGCCTACTAAAATATTTTTTTCCTGAAAACGGCAAAAAGTTAAGTTAATGAAAAGAATTTTCACGATTTTCAAATTTTTATCCCATACATTTTTTGTATTCCTTTGGTGCCTGCCAAGAGTCCAAGAAAGCAGTAAATTCATTAAAAAAATTAATAGTTAACTTTGCTTATTTATATAACAGGCATTAACTGTGGATTTATGTCTTATCTTTTTTTAATTGTAACTTTAGTTCTAGTTCACATGTTGAGTTAAATGTGCCAATTTCATAAAGTGTACTGAGAATACCATTATGTTCTTACAGGTGCTCCATCACATGAACGAGTTATAAAAATCTAATTCCAGGGCCTGCCCCGTGGCCTAGTGGTTAAGTTCAGTGTGCTCTACTTTGGCAGCCTGGGTTCAGTTCCTGGGAATGGACCTATACCACCCCCTCGTGGCCATGCTGTGGTGGCAACCCACATACAAAATAGAGGAAGACTTGCACAGATGTTAACTCAGGGCAAATCTTCCGCAGCAAAAAAACCCCCCCAAAAACAAAAAACAAAAAAACCCCCAACAACAACAACAAAACCAATTCTAGATCATCTCATAGAAATCTGGAAATTATTCCCTCTTCTTCAAGGGCATAGAAGAGATCGGCTCACCTACTTTTGTAAGAATTCATGAAATTGAAAAAAATATGTTTTAAAGACTCTAGCTGGCCAAAATGTGGCCATATTAATTGCACTAGACAAATTCAATAGCAATCCCTACATATAACTGTGTAGCAAAATTTCTCAATTTCTACCGTTTCTTGTACTTCTGACCCATAGACATATGAAAAGTCAAATAATTAAGAAAACCTAAGAGAATATATATACCAAAATATCATGGGTGAGGGGACTACAAGTGATTTTTCTGTCCTATTTCCTGAGTATTCACCACTTTAAAATTTTTAAATTGTTTGAAATTACTTCAAAAGTCCTCACTGAAAAACAAGGGCATTAGACATATATTTTGCTTTATGTAATAAATCTCTCCCTGGAAAATTATCTTAAACTGTATACTTTTACACTACTGAGGCTGAGATGGAGAGCCCAGAGAGGGAAAACCAGAAGTGGACCACAGCTTCCTATTCTGGTTTCTGCCATGTAGGCCACAGAATAATTTCTCTCTTGATGGATTGCTATGGTTAATCCATCTGGAGCTCAAATGAGCATAAATTTCTATAAACATTTACCTAACATCTACTGTTTCTATTAAGTCCCATTGTCTTTTTAGCTTCTCCACCCTCCTTATCTCTTTCAGTTTTTCTCTCTCTCCGTTTTTTATTTAAATTTCCTCCTCAATAATTTCTCTAATCCTTCTTTAATTACCACAAAGTAGCACTAAAGTATAATTTAAGCTGTAAGTTTAGTATTTTGTTCTTTAAGTAAATCAAATTAGATTTTATTGGTATAGTCTTTCATACATTTTTGGTTCATGAGCTTGACAGAAAAATAATTTATCTGGCTCTGAACCAGAAAATCTCACTTCATAAAATAAGTCTACAAAATTTATTTAAACAAGATGCAAAAAGCACTAAATTTTAAAGTTAACAACCTCTATTCGTCAAGTGACACCTTTAAGAAAGTAAAACCTACAAACTGGAAGATAAGTGACAAAGGATTGATTATCAAAAATATATAAAGAATGCCTATAAATCCTTAAGAAAAGACAAATACAATATTAAAAGAGGAAAAAGACCTGAACAGACATTTCACAGGAGAGGAAACATATAGCCAATAAACATATAAAGAGCTGTTTAATCTTTTTAGTTTTCAAGGAAATGAAAAGCAAGACCACAATATGAAATAGTTCAATAGCAATTAAAACAAAATAACATATTGTCCAGTGGTGTGCTGAAGCTGGTCTGTACTGGCTCACAGGAGCTGACGATGTGCACTTCCCAACTCCACATTCAGTGATGTCACATTGGGAGCTTAAAATCAGCCATGCTAGAAGAATCTGTATCATAGAAATTTTTAAAATGCTACCAATCAGGGATTTTTTTCAGAGAACCAGCTTACCAGCACACCACTATGTTATGTATGTTAAGATATACATGCATAATGCAATAACATTTTTTTTTAAGGCAAGAGAATAATAAACACAAAACTCAAGATAGTGGTTGGGGAAAGTCAGAGGGACACAAGAGGAGAGAAGCACATGAGTAAACTGAAGTCATTAATGTTCTAGTACTTGAAGATTAGTTCGTGGAGGTTCAATGCATTATTAAAACTAAACAAAAAAGGTGGCCAGCCATAGACCAAAAATTACAGTGAACTAAGAAAAGCATGAACTAAACCACTTCTTTGCACCAGAGGGCTACTAAAATTTTTGTTCTATATCTGTTTTAGCAAAGTGAAAAATAACTACAATGCATGCTCCACCCGTGTCCAGGTTGAGAAAGACCTTATGGCAATCTTAACCATTTTAGATCAGTCTCCCCTGAGAATCTGATGAGAACTATGGAAGCTCTCCCCCCACAAAATGCATGCAACACACATATATACATAAAATTCTGCATCTACTTCTGGGGGTTAGTGACACACCAAAGCCTGTCCATGGGCCCCTATGTTAAGAATTATTACCTGATAGACAGGATTTAATTGGTTAGGGAAAATTCAATGTGGTCAAACAAGAGACAATGTAATCGCTGAGATCTGTTGGTGATAAAATGGGAAAAATAGTAGTTTGAGGGATCAAAGTATGGTGTTATTTCAACAAATAATAATTAAGTTAATACTAGACAAGGCATTTTTCTTATCCAGCCTCAATTTTCTCAGTGTAAATGAGAGGCTGAATTAGATAACTGATACGGTCCTCTTGAGCTCTAAAATTCCCTAGGTCTATAAATAAGGCAGGGCCTGATTTTAATAAATTTCAATGTAAAAAAAACCAAAACAACAAATTCTCAATAAAAACTTCAAGCATACCTTTTCTCCTCTTAGAAAACCAGACATCTGTTTCAGTCAAAAGCTGTTTTAAAGATCCATTCCAAGAAGGCACAAGTTGAAGGAACATCCACTAAGTTCAAAAAAAAGTAAATAAAGAAAAAATTACAAGATTTCTTCATGTTATGATTTTACATTTTCAAACTGCTTCCACCTTAAAACATAATATCTAAAAAATTTAACTTCTACTAAAAGCAATTGAAAGAAGTAGAACTACGACATGACATGCTTATAGGCCTTTAAATTCATCACAGCACTCATTGTGACAACATGGATGGACCTTGAGGGTATTATGCTAAGCAAAATACGTCAGACCAAGAAAGACAATTACTCAGAGGAGAAAGACTGTTACCGTATGGTTTCACTCAAATGTGGAAGATAAACACACACACAGATTCGGAGGACAGACTGGTGGCTACCAGAGGGGAAAGGGATGGGAGGAGGGTGGAAGGGGTAAAAGGGCACATTTACACAGTGACAGATGGCAACTACACTTTTGGCGGTGACATGATGCAGTCTATACGCAAGTCAAAATATAATGATGTACTCCTGAAATTTATGTAATGTTACAAACCAATGTTACCTCAATAAAAAAAATTTAAAATATTCATCATGGCATTAATCATAGACCAATGATAAAAACTAGATGAGTATGTGATAAGAAATAAAGTAATCCCTGAAAAGTATTATGGCCTCAAACACACTGTAGTTACACTATTAAAGAGGCAAAGTTCTAATATATATATTAGATTAGTAATTTATACTAATTTATTCCACTCACCAATTAACTCACTTTCCCTACTTACTATGTGAGATCATAAAAGCAAGAAATTAAATGAGAGAAAAAGTAGTTTCTTGTTATCTTACTGCTGTGGAGACAGTATGCAGAGCAGTCAAGAACATGGACTTTTACATTCTGGCCCTGCCACTTAACAGTTGGGCAAATTAGCTAATTTCCCTGGGTCTTAATTTCTTCATTTGTAAAATAAGCATGATAATATGTCTATGTCATAGGACATTAAAGAATTAATATGTGTCATGTACTTTGAATAGTGCCTGGCACATAGTAAGCATTTATCACTAGTGCCATAAAAGCAGTTACAACAACAGGAAAGAATAGCTGCTACCAGTGGCTCAGAGATAGAAATGGGCTATCGACCACTCCTTTAACGACTAGATAACCCAGTCACTAAACTCCCTTGAAGAAAAATAGTACCAGAATCTCATCTCTACCATAAAAACAAGCAATCGCAATGACATAACCTAGAAGGTGTCTCCTTCCCTGATTTCACAACTGTGCTAAATGCAGTTGCTGGGGACAAAAGGCCAATGGCAAAATCATGCAGTGGAAGAAGCAATAGACCAGGGCTCACAAGACCTGGCTTCTGCTTCAAGTCTGCCACTTAGTAATCATAAGAATTCTAAGTCTTACCATCTACAGAACAAGTATAATAGGGAGTTGTGAAAATAAATTACATTAAAAAGGTTGAAAGAGCAAATGAGGTCTTTAAAAGAATTTCAGCATTTTCTAGAAAAACTCTGTGTGAAAATTTCATCATAAAGTCATTAAATTCAACTAAAGCTCAACTTTGAAAACATTCCTGAAAATCACATAAAACATTTAACATTTCTGATTATGTAAAGAACGTAACAATAACATTGTTGTTGTTGAAAAAAATCTGGGAAAAAAACAGAAATGTATTCCTATGATAGAAAAGTATAAAGAACAAAATTAAAATCACTTGTGATACCAAATCCCTAAACATAAAGACTTTCTAACATTTTGGCATCTTTCCTTCTCTTACATTCGTAACCATTCCTTTATCACTGGACACTAGCTGTGTTCACTATTATAAGCAATGCTGAGGTGATATACTTACATATATTGTATTATGTCAATACCTTTTTAAGAGCTGTATATACATCCATCTCCACTTGCATCACAAATAAGTTAGATGAACCAATAAGCTGCTTCATGACATTTATACTAGAAAAGATAAAATAGAGATAGTGAGTTTAGCTTCATGTGCAGGCTAAAAGACCCTCATGGAGCTGAAAACTTTTTAGTCTTTCTTATCAAAAGAAAATGTGGAATTAAAATGTAACATAATAAAAATTAGAAAACTATCTGAACACAAGGATACTTCTAACTCAGAGTGCTATCAAAGGTCCTTTTTGCACTGACAGGAAAATGAAGAGCTTTGATCTGCTAATTAATCAAGTTAAAGCAAGGTCCCAACAACATAACTTTTTAGTATGCTCTGATAAAGTCGCAGCCTTCTTCTTTTGCCTTTCCTCCCTATGCTATGTAAAAAAAAAAGACACGTCAAAATTCACTGAAACATGTGTATCTTCAAAGTAACCTTTAACTCTAGACTTAAGAGAATCACTTAGTCAAAAAACATGTTTTTATTACTGTTAAAGAGAGTAAGATAAAGAAACATGTGTTAGTTTAAATTTAGAGTGGAAATGATATCACAAGTTATTTTTCTTATTTTTTTTTCTTTCCTTCCTTTAAGCCATAAAAAGCCAGAAGAACATCTCCATTTTTAAGATGACAAGTACGATTTATCTCCTTTTGAAAAAGCTCAATGAGAAATTATAAAAGAGAAAAAAATTAAAGTGTTTCTAATGATTTTTAAACCAAACACACTGAAGAGTTTTGTTTATACCTTGACATCACTAGGTGATGATTTTTTTTGTAGAATAACGCTTCTCCAACTTTTCTACCAAAGTACCTCTTTAAGAGCAGAGGAAAAGAAAGGATCCAGGAATCCAGGAGATAGTCAGCCATAAAAATAACAGTTCTATTAATTCTTGTAGTTCATCTTTAAGGTTCAAAGAAGAGTGAATTCTCTCTACTCATGTTTACCTCTCTCCCCACACCCCCCTGCAAAAAAAATCAGTAAAATTGACAACCCAGGGAACTATGCAATGTTAAGTCTTTGGTTTTGTACATTTCCATCAGAATGCCACATACTTGTAAGGACATTTGTACCCTTGTCTCAGAAGCACCATTGTCAAGAACATGCAAGGCTGAAAACGACTGTAAAGCCTAACGTCCTTTAAAAGTTCATCCCGAGGCCAGCCCTGTTGCCGAGTGGTTAAGTTCTCAAGCTCCACTTCGGCGGCCCAGGGTTTCACTATTTCCAATTCTGGGCACAGACATGGCACCACTCACTGGGCCATGCTGAGGTGGTGTCCCACGTGCCACAACTAGAAGGATCCACAACTAAAATATATGCAACTATGTACTGGGAGGATTTGGGGAGAAAAAGCAGGGGAAAAAAAAAAAGAGAGAAGTTTGGCAACAGCTGTTAGCTCAGGTGCCAATCCAAAAAAAAAGTTCATTCCCTCCCTGCATTTCTCAGACTCATCGCAGATATGTTAGCCCCATTACTAAAATAAGGTCCTTGAGGGTAGAGATCATGACAGAATCATCTCTCCATCCTTCACAGCCCCTAACAGAGTACCTTTATACATATTACACAGTGGACATTCAGAAAGTATTTGTTGAAGGAAGGAATGAATGAATAATAAGCAGATTTAATTCAAAAGGCCAATTTGATTGTGAATTTAATTTCATTAGGCTTAGCAAAAAGTTTAAAACAATTTCTTCAACTTAATTTCTCAATGGTAAAGATGTTTTTTTGGGTTTTTTTTGAGGAAGATTAGCCCTGAACTAACATTCATTGCCAATCCTCCTCTTTTTGCTAAGGAAGACTGGCACTGAGCTAACATCCATGCCCATCTTCCTCTACTTCATATGTGGGACACCTGCCACAGCCTGGCTTGATAAGCAGTGCATAGGTCCACGCCTGGGATCTGAACCAGTGAACCCCAGGCCACCAAACCGGAGTGTGCAAGCTTAACCACTGTGCCACCTGGCCAGCCCTGTAAAGATGGTTTTTAAAATAAACTTTTAGGGGCTGGCCCCATGGCTGAGTGGTTAAGTTCGTGTGCTCTGCCTTGGCGGCCCAGGGTTACACTGGTTCGAATCCTGGGCGTGGACATGGCACCGCTCATCAGGCCACGCTGAGTCAGCGTCCCACATGCCACAACTAGAAGGATCCACAACTAAAAATACACAACTATGTACCGGGGGGGCTTTGGGGAGAAAAATGAAAAATAAAATCTTTAAAATAAATAAATAAATAAATAAATAGACTTTCAGATTCTCTAAGAGCCCAGCAAATGTGAGGTAACATTTGAGACTTTTCTATAATTTTATAGTAGCAATGAATTTTTCTAGTAAAATTGGTTAAAACAGTAGACATAATATAACGTATACATTTATGACACAGAAATTTGTGAAGCATTTGTTCACTTCCTGCATGTAGCCAAGAGACCTTTCATGAATTTGTTCACTTTTTCATAAGTAATACATTTTTGTTTTTATGTAAAAACATTCTCCATATTTTAACAAATGAAAAACATGATTTTAGGATGACTAATTATAAAGTTACTTAAAATTCAAATACCTGAGTTCTTTAAAAAGCTCAACATTCTGATGAGTCATCAAATTGTTTAGAAGCCATTCAAGGCACCTGAAATTAAAACATGGAATTATACATTACATATTTATAATTCACTAAGTAGGACTTACAGTTAAAATAAAAACAGATTATTAGTCTTGCTAGATCATGCTCAAATTTTTTAATTTAACAGAAATTTAGTATTGTTTTTGTCAGCAGTTGTTAAGGCAATATTCCCTTTATATTAATAAAAGCATTTCTAATTAAGAAAGCTTCATTCCAAGTTTATGTCAAATGGTTTATGAAGGAGTTTGCATACTTCTATTACCTTCTTTATAATTTGAAAGTGGGTATTGCAAATCTCAAGAATTCAAAACACTGCCAGCAGTTGCACTCTTATAATGACTGTTATGCCTACTACGTAAAAAAAATTCAACAGAAAATGTACTGTAAAGAGTGACTATAGTTTTTATAAGCATGTATAACACCCAAGGTCTCTTACAAAGACAACACTTTTGAGGAATTTACTAATTAGGCCAAATGTAAAAATGGACTTTTTAATAACAAAATTCTAGTCCCCTGGTTTTTTTTCTTTCTTATAGCTATACAGTCTCTTAAGAAACCAAAGCAGCCAAATTCCCAAAAGTGGATGGAAGGAAAAACAAGAAAAGTAACTCACTTTTTCTTTACAGAATCTAATCCATAGGTCCCTGCTGATGTGTAATAGCCACACACAGTTTTCACATTAATTGTTTCCTTCATTGTCTCACCACACTGCTGTATTAAACCATCCTGTAAATATAAATAAGCACTGGAAAGGCCCATTCCACATGGGAAAAATTAGCTCTGAATATGTGCTTTTACATATTAAAAAGGAAAAAAAAAAAAAGGAAAAAAAAGGAAGAAAGAAGAAAGAAAACTCATTAAGTGCAGCAAGCCTAAGGTTTTTATAAGTCCAGTAAAAATACTGAAAAAAATCCAGCAAGTAGTCAACTAAATACTTGGAATTGAAAAATGGAAGGGAGGGGGTAAAAGCAGTAAGGTGGAGATGAATATTGTTGTTATTCTCTTCCTTTCCTATTCTTCCCCTCTCCGGGACCTTTGCAATTTTAAGCAGTTTGCTGTCTGTTTTACCTTTTCTGTTTAAATTAGGAGCTCTTTACATAGTCAGTTGACCATATGATGGAGTAGGCAAGTAAACAATGTGGATCATCAGAAAGTGTTTATTAGATTAAAATATCTAACAATATCTAAGAAATGCATGTAAGACAAATATCTTGTTTTAAATTTACATTGAAATTTTAATCTAAATTGTTTACATAGAAGATTTCAAATGAACTAACTTTAATATATGAAAAGAATGTCACTTTTCACTCATATTTCTGAAATATAATCATCATGCAAGTATATTATACTCAAATTTCTGAAATATAATCATCATGCAAGTATATTATACTCAAATTTCTGAAATACAATCATCATGCAAGTATATTATTAAGTTAAATAGTTAAGTTATAAAAGTAATGCAGAAAATAGATTTAGAACAAACCAAAAGGACTAAAGTTAGAAAATAAAGTATACTATTGGAAATAAGTATTGAAAGGATCAAAACATTTAAAAAATCAAATGACCTCAGCCAAGTATATTTAGCAAGATATTAACTAATACTTCAAATCAATCAGTATACAAATGCCACATAAAAGGAAACAACTTTTTCAAAAGATCAAAATAAAACACTGAATCCATTAGGATTTTAAATTTACCTGGAAGTCATTCTAGACTCCTCCCCTTTCCTCTGAACATACTGCCTCTCCCCAAGTCCAGAGGATTATCCCTGCTTAATCTCTCCAGTATCCAGTTTTGTTCCTCTCCATGCTTACTGCTACTACCCTAACTGAGACCCTCACTTGGACTACTGAAGTAGGTTTTTGTCTCTAATGTAATACTCATCTTTCCTTCAATCCATCCTTCACATTATTCCTGAAGTATTCTTTATAAAACATAACTTTGTCTTTCTCCTGATTAAAATCTTCCAAAAGTACTTATATATAAAGGTAAACTTCTTACAAGGTACAGAGGGACTTTTATGATCTGGCCTCTGCCTCCCTCTCTCCAACCCTTCTTTTTATTCTATGATACAGCCGTGTTCCACTCGGATTCTCTAATCCGCCACTGTTTCACATCTCTGGGTCTTAGTTTATTCTTATATGAAATGTTCTTCCTCCCCCTCTTCTCTCTCGAAAGACACATTTTCAGTTTCCAAGACTCAGCCTCAAACATGACTTCCTTCTTTGACACCACCAAGTTTAAGTGACCACTCCCTTCTTTGAGCATCCACCCAATCCTACAGGATGTTTACTATTGTACCTATAATATTGGACAGCTCTTACTTTACCTTTGGGTCTTCTATCAACCCTCCCTGCCCCATTCCACAGACACAGTATATTGTGAGCTCCTTGCAGGTGGGGACCTATCTTAATTTACCTTTGGATCTCTACGCCTAGTTTGATACATTGCTCAATATACTTCCGTTGAATGAACAAATCTGTCATTCTATCAATAAATTATACACATTTATGTGGTTTACACACAGTTATATTATAATTAAGAAAAAGTTTACATAGTAAGCACTCAACGTTTTTCGAATCCATGAACTAAACGAATTGGTAATCATAAGCCATCTGCTTAATAACAGTCAAGATAAGTCATTAAAGAATAAAAATCTGTAAATGGACTTAGACAAGCAAATACTCTCCACTTTAGTCATTCTAAGATATCTACACAGAAATAGCTTGCATTCATCTTACACAGATATCATGACCTCCTTAACTGTAATACATTACTTTTGGTTAAGCATTTTAAATGACTTATCACAAGTGGCATATTTATACATTTAATTTTTATTTTAAAAATTGCAAAAAGACAAGCCTTATTTTTGTTTTTGGAATAGACACTTCAAAACAAAGATACAACTGTGATCCTTTCTTTGAATAATGTGCATACTTACCAACTGCAGCATACAAGCTGCTGCCAAAATGGCAATAACTCGACTGGGCTTTATTAAGACATCATCTCGATACAGTGACCCAAATGCAACCTGCAGTGCTGAAAGCAAAAGTACACATGTAGAATGAAATAACAATTGTATCTCTAAAGAGTATTACAAAAATTATAACAATGTCTTCACACACTAAGACCTATGTCTAAATCCAGTATATATATAAAAGGATAAGAGAAGTATCACTAACTGAAATGCTAGTAATGGTCACTGATTGACGGTGCTAATTCAATAAGAATGTTATAAATTTCCACTTATTCTACCAAACTGAGCTGGATTCTTCTACATCTAATCTTGACATTAGTTGGTGGTGAGAATTGACACCCTTGGAAAAAGTTTTATAAAGATACTTCCGAGCAGACCAATCATTAAGTACAAGTACACAGATCCAGCGATCCTCCTAACCTGAAAACCCCTGGGTTAGGGGGGCTTTCAGGGCTTCACCACTGGGGAGTGTGGAATAGCTCCCGGTCAGGTGCATGACACATTCTCACCCAGCCACCACAGCTATCTAAGCCTGTCCATCCTTCTCTCCACTGCTATTCTCATGCATGTCCCACATGGTTTGCTTTATAAATAGTCTGAACTTTTCCTTTGCCTATGTGGTGAGTACTGGGTAGTTCCACTTGGGCTATCAAAGAGGGGGGCAGGAGAGTGGAATAGGAATTAAGTGAACTACAGTCTGACCTAGGCTCACTAAACTGCTCTGAGATCTAAAACAAGTCCCTTAAATCCTCTGGGCCTCAGCTTCCTCATCTAAGAACCCTTATAGCTCTAAAACAACACTGATTACATGATTCACATCATTATTGTTCCTAGAAAAGGTCTTCATATGTAGGGAATGATCAATGAATATTATTTACCAGCTTTTCTACATAATTTTAATAAATGGTCATAGTTTTTCTTCTTCACTCTACATTCTCCACGTCCCAGGCAGATGTATTTATAAACATAAGTAAACAGACTGATAAGGCCCACATGACTAAATAGATTAGGGACAGGTAAAACAGAAGTGATAAACTATGGACCAAATCAATATAACATTGTCACCTGAGAGTGTTAAATGAAGCTTTTTTCTAGCCTACAGAGTTAGAAGAAAATATTTTCTACCAAAAGAATAAAAACATTATGTTTTTACGATTTTGGCATAACAGTAATTATGATGGTGGTTACCTTCTATATCAATATTCTGATCAGGAATCTCCAGTTCAATAATATTCATGCTGGATTCTTTCCAAGAACCACTGAACATACTAGAAAAGTAGCCAGACTTAAAAAAAAAAAAGACAACAATTATCCAGTGCTTTCTGTCTTGCAAATTATTTTCTCATTTCTAACTTCAAGCAACTATTCTATCAAGCCTAACCCATCATGTTATTTCAAGAGAAAAAGAATTGCCAAATATGTCTACAAGAGAAAAGAAAGATAAGGACACTACTAGGTCTATCAAAATACTTTCAGTTTAGGACTAATTTAATGAAAGTTAAATGAAATTCCTCTATCACTATCTGAACTGAATCCTTATATTACTATTTGAACCTCATTAGCTTTTTATTTAGTTAAAAGTTTGTGAGTATATTACATGTGTATGTTTTCCTTCTCAATGACATTCTAAATTCAAGCTTAGAAACTGTGTCAATAAATATATTTCACAAACATATGACAACACACAAGGTAGATAGATGATAACGTACTGAGGAAGACAGAAGAAAAGACTAAGCCCTCAAATGTTGAATCCTTACTGTACATCAGTGGCTATAAAGGGTCCAGACCAGTCCCAAGTCAGCACAATAGGATGATCCCCAAGAAATTAGGGAAAATCCAAAGTTTAGTTTTATCCAATCAGAAAATTCCAGAATGGACCTGAATTCTTAGAAAGGTATCAGAATGAAGTCTTTAGTTACCTCCTTGACAGCACCTCTCATAATTAGAATTACTTTGGAATGGATCAAATTTTAACTAACTTAAAAAAGTTTCCCGGGGCTGGCCCAGTGGTGCAGCAGTTAAGCACACATGTTCCGCTTCGGCGGCCCGGGGTTTGCCAGCTGGGATCCCAGGTGCGGACATGGCACTGCTTGGCAAGCCATGCTGTGGTAGGCGTCCCACATACAAAGTGGAGGAAGATGAGCACGGATGTTAGCTCAGGGCCAGTCTTTCTCAGCGCAAAGAGGAGGATTGGCAGCAGATGTGAGCTCAGGGCTAATATTCCAAAAAAAAAATTTTCCTGAGTACCTAGTACATATAAGGCACTGTGAATATAGCAGTAAACAAAACAGACATTGTTTCTGTCCTCAGGGGGCTTATATTTTACCATGTGGCTTGCACTATAATCAATCCAGTTTCTCTGGAGAGGGAAAGCCTTAAAAGAGGCATTCTTATCCTTAAATTCACAAAACTGCTTTCGGAGATTAAAAAGAAAGATATGGACCATATCTTCAAGTTGAGACTAATATCCTGATATATTATCTGGGCTATATACTTCAAGCCAAAGTAAACTTGTTAAAAAAGATTAAATAAAAAACATTATGACTAAAATGTTAGAGAAAAAATTCTTTTCAAATGTTTTTACTGAAAAATCTTATACCATACTGTCTTACCAGTAATTATCGTCAAACGATAAAGAAGAGAGGAAAAATATAAGCTCCACTGGATAAGAACTGAATTGTTCTATTTCCAGTGCCTAGAACAATGATTTGAAGAAAGAATAGATAGGTTTGATGAAAGAATAAATGAATAAAACATCCGAGCCATTAGAGCAACATTTTCTTTTATTTTGGAAGTTTTGAATCTTTAAAAATGAGGTGGCAAATAGCAGTATTTGCAGCATAGAAATCAAGTAGGTATATCAGCTAAATGACTTAGTCTAAAATACTTTTTTGGTCTTGTCTTTAACTGCATTTTGCAGGAAAGAAGGAAGAGTAAGTGTCAAGAACTTTCCACTCAATCTTAAAAAACAAAAACAAACCAAAAAAACCAAGCTCATAGATACAGAAAACAAATTGGTGCTTGCAAGAGGTGAGAAGTGAGGGTAGGAGAAATGGGTGAACTGTTTTTGGGAGTTTTAGTTTAAATAAATTGAATAAAACTTTTTAAGAAAAAGAAATGTCATGAATTGATGATGGCATGTCAAAGAGGAAGTTGTCAGAGTTAAAATGAATAGAGGAATATCTCCAAAAGTGCTTTCCCAGGAGAGTAAAAACTTCTTATATTGATTCTCTTCCCTTGGCTACTGGCTTGGGCAGAGGATTTAAAAGCTATGATTTCAAATTTGTTGTATTCTCTTCCATGAACAGACATTCCCCCATATGTGAATTTCTTAGATTCATTTCAATCTTTATGCTAAAGGTTCCTGGAAACTCTTTGGTGATCCCATGTCAGATAACATCATATGGCCCTGTTCATATTTTCTTCTGTGACAGAAGCATCAAACTCAGGTGTCAGTATCTAATTTATTATGCAATGTGCCTTAATGCTCTCAAAAAACTGTAGATAGGACTGAGACATATATTAAAATCATAAAATTATCCCATAGGACCAGTCCAGTGACGCAAACAGATCACTATTTTGTTTGAAAATGGTTTGTGGTAGTTCTTCAGAAGCTAATCATGAAAATTAGGAGATCATCGATGCATTCCCCTTTTCTCCTTATAATTGTTATGGATCCATGACTTGCCCCAAATCCTCTTAATTCTCCTTAGTTTTTCTCTCAGGGTCAAGAGAGTCTACATATTTAATATCCATGGTATAAATCAGTTCTTGGAGGGGTTCTTATCCCTGCACACTACCTGAGGCAATCATGGTTTATGAAAACTGCAGTACAATAGATGCTATCGACAAAGCACTTTCTTTCAAAAAAAAAAAAACAAAAGAACTTTCCAATCACATTCAAGCTTAACTACAAAGCAACATTTCAGCTGAATTTATCCAATTAAAATAATCATATACAAAATAAATTCAGCAATCTTAACTTTAATGTTAAACATTTTTTCCCTAACATTTTCCCTTTTGACAACAGAAGACAGAAGAACAAAATAAACAACTTATTCAAGTAATGACAAAAAGGTATTGCCAGGCAGGTATGACAATGAAAATTCAAAATCTGTTTTCTAGACCAGATTATTTTCAGTAACAATGTTCGCCATATTTCCAATAAAACAAAGGCTTTTTATCAGATGATATGACTTAAACAACTACTCTCCAAACAAAAGATTACTGTGAAATGCAATGAGAAAGAACATCACTTAAAAGAGTTTAAGTTTGGTTCTTTTTTTTTTTTGAGGAAGATTAGCCTGAGCTAACACTTGCTGCCAATCCTCCTCTTTTTGCTGAGGAAGACTGGCCCTAAGCTAACATCTGTGCCCATCTTCCTCTACTTTATCTGTGGGATGCCTACCACAGCATGGCTTGATAAGCAGTCCACAGGTCCATGCCTGGGATCTGACTCGGCAAACCCTGGGCTGTGGAATCGCAGTGCGCAAACCTAACCACTGTGCCACCAGGCCGGTCCCAGAGTTTTTTAAGTAACTACCTTGTTTACTCAAGAAGAAAAATAAAATACTTACTTGACATAAATATATTTTGTGTAAACTCCATTCTTCTCCTAGAGCACAAATCTTAATGTCGCTATTTTCACCATTCAAAAATAATGTTTGATAAATATATTTGGAGGTACTCTTTAATTTTTTCCTGTTAAAAGAAATGCAAATGTTACATATATGTAATGCTGTTTTATTGATTTTGCACATAACTCAAAATACTCCTTTTGTTAAATTTTTATTAAATGGAGCCAACCTGTCCATTGTGTAAAAGGATAGAGGAATATTATATGTTCAAATTTGCTCATGTATGGAAGAATACATAAGAAACTAATAATACTGGTTATCTCTGAAGTACTGTATTCCCCAGAGGGGTAAAAGTGGTTAGATGGGGGCAGCATGGGCAGGAGACCTTTCACTGTATACCTTTTGGCAATTTCGATTTTTGAACTAAGTGAATTGTCTATTTAATAAATTAAGAAGATAAGTCAGCATGGTGATTTTTGCTTATTTCCTTATTTAGAAATCAACAGTATGAAGGATCTCAATACAAATGCAATAATACTGCTTTGCAACCACAAAATGGAGAACAAGAGTAAAAACTTCACCTATCTACGTAATTTTTTAAATAATTTACATTTAATTTTATTTTGGTACCAAACTATTCTTAAACTAGTTTTAAAAATTTTTTTCCATGGGACAAATGATTTGCAGCTGTAGACCGAAAGTTTTCAAAACTATGCTCAATGGATAAGTGTCTTAGGGGCCACCAGGAAGAGCCGAGGAGTGAACTCTGGGCATCCCACCTAACTTTCAGCAGAGCAGCATCACATATTATATCTGTAAACATCTTGGATTTCTGCATAAGATTTAATTTAAAGGAAGAATTGTATTTTTTTTTAAGTTTGATAATCACTGCTCAAGATGGTCTTTACTAGAGAAGCCCTAGGCAGAGGATGATCAATATCTTTTATAATTCCTGGCCAATCCCGACAGCTTTCCTAGTACTTAAAAATTTTAAATCTTTTTAAAAATGAAGTAGTAATTGTTTCAGATGGTGTCTTGAACCAGTGTTTTTAACACCTCTTCCCAACAGACAGTAAAAATAGCACGTTTTGGTGGTAGACAGACTTGAGTTTGAGTCCCAGCTCCACCACAGCTCAGGTACCCCAGAGGTAAGGAGAATACTAATAGTAGCCACTTCATTGGGTTACTGTGAGAAACAAATGAGATAATGTAGTTTCCAGTTCCTGATAGCACTCTCCCCAAACTGCATTAATAGAGTAAAAGTATAGAAAAGAGTAAGCCCACAACAGCAAACAGGTAAGGGTGGGCTTATCACCTGATGAGAGAATTCTAAGGATCTGGAAGTTAGAAAATAAACTGGAATGGAAAAGAGCAGTGAAAGCCACAGCCCAAAATATATCATGAAAGTCTAGATGGAAGTTGAAGCCCATCTGCCTTTCAGAACCCAGGCATTGGGGGATGAGGTCTCAGGGGAAACAAAAGGCAGAAGTGAGAAGTGAGGCAGCAAACGGGGAAACTTATTCCCCTAAAGGTCGCCTCCACTTTGTATGAACACAGAGTACAGATAACCAGAGTACAGATAACTGAGGCATAAAGATCCCCAGGCTCTTCAGGAAAGAAACAGAACAAATCTATCAGGAAGATCTAAGATTTTAGTGTGGGTCTTGGCGCCCCAGACAAAGCAATCTTCATTCTGGCATTTGAGGAATCTGTAGCCTGTTAGATCCTAACCCATTCACCCTGAATCATGGTTCCCAAACTGTGTAAATCATGTGCTCCCAAAGCACCTGGACCACCACAGCAAACTCAGGGAGGCATGTGGAATATTTTAAATTTGAAGGAAACACAGCAACATCTTTCAGATACCACGTAATCTACTATTAGGTTGTTTGGACCTAACTGTGAGATATTTCTTTAGGACCAGAGGTGCCATGAAAAAAATTACTGAAACAGTAAGGGTGCTGTTAACGAAGAAAGTCTGGGAATCTCTGCTCTAAAACAAAGCATGCCCCAGCCATATCCAACTTAGTACTCAGTCTTCCTACTCAAAGAGGCTTAGTAGAAATACATCTACTTACTCAATTAAACACACACACACACACACACACACACACCAGTTATTCATTCTTAAATATAAGTGGACAACCGTGGATAACCCAACATGAATAAAATTAGGAGTATTAAAGACTATTAAAGATAGAAATTGGTCCCAGAGGAAATAAATAATTCAGGGAAAAGAAAACTTAAGGAAAAAACCCCAAAACACTCTAATTAGTACATCTAGAGAGCTGAGATTATTACATTTACAAAATAACAGGATGCTATGACAGAGGATTACTCAGAACAAGAAAAAAAAGAGCTGAGCTCTTAGAGACTAAAAACATGGTTGCCGAAATTAAAAAGCCAAAAGAGAGGCTAAATGAGAAAGTTAAGGAAATTTCCCAAAACACAAAGCAAAAAAGACTTAGAAAGAAAAAAGAGAGAAAGAGGTACAATCCAAGAAATCCAAAATCCAGTTCATAGGGGTCCAAGAAAGAGAAAACAAAGATAACAGGAGAAAGGAAATTATGGAAGAAAGTTTCCCCAAACTAAAGTAGTCTCCAGATTGTAAGGATCCAGCGAGTACCAAGGCCATTAAAAAACCCGCATTTAAGTATATTCTGGTTAAATTTCAAAATACCAAAGAAAAAATCGTAAAAGTTCCAGGGAGAAAAAAAAGATCACCTAAAGAGAATCAGACCAGCATCATATTTCTCATCAACACTATAGGCTAGAAGACAATGAAGTAATATCATCAAAGGTATGAAAAATTATTTTGCATTAGATTTCCATACCTAGTCAAAGGATGAATAAAGCGAGAGACTAAATTTACATTTAGATAAGTACAAATTACCTCCTTTTGTACCTTTTCTTAGGAAAATATTTAAGGATGTAGTTCCCTAAAATGAGTGAGAAAGAAAAAGATATACACTACAGAAAACAGTGGATCCAAACCTAGAGATGCGGTGAAAGGAAGTCCCAAGATAAATGCAGACCTAGAGAGCAGTGGATCCAGAATGGAACAGAAGGATGAAGGGACCCAAGAGAGTGGTCTTGGTTTTAAAGGAGAAGGACTCCATGCAAGTGTGTTTGGAAAGACAGAAAAATCTGAAGATATTAAGAAGTATCATTCTTTTGTCAACAAAGGGGGGAAAAGGTAGAAACTCTAGGAAAATAAAAAAGCAATACAATGAAAGGTATTATCTCAAGATAAAATGAAAACAGGGCCCAACTTTAAGCACTTGATGGGACACAAGAAAAAGATTTCATTTAACTACAAGGTTAGAAAATTTCTCCAAGAGAAAAAGTGGGGGCTGGCCCAGTGGCGTAGTGATTAAGTTCCCATGCTTCGCCTCGACAGCCGGGGTTCACAGGTTCAGATCCCAGGCGTGGACCTGGCACCACTCGTCAAGCCACGCTGTGGCAGCGTTCCTCGTAAAAATGGAGGAGGATTGGCACAGATGTTAGTTCAGAGCCAATCTTCCTCTCACACACATAAAAAAGTAAAGAAAAAAAAAAAGAAAAGCAAGGGGTTGTGACACTGGACCCAAGAAGTATGATTTATAATCCTAGCACACTACTGGACTCTGCAGTAAACAATATTTACATAATTATAACAACAAATACTGTTTACAAGATTTCGATTTTTAGAGACAATCTAGGGACATCAAACATTCAAGATCAGGTTGCAGAAGAGTTGAGTTTTAACAGTCTGTTAATGTAAAGCAGGCAGTTGACAAAAGGTATGAAGTGAAAGGTGGACCTGGAAGCCGAAGCTTTTCAAGTAGTTGGTTGAAGTGGGTGAACACACCAGATAGATAACCTCAAGAAGCATATTAGTGCCAACATACAAAATTCTAGGTCTTAATATTTTCTTACACCCTTCATTCATGCTGGGCTGAATCAGCCAGGCATCTTCCATTGATATAAAACATACTAAATTCTGAAATGCGTTTTATAATAAAAGTTTGCTCTAAAGACTTTTTCCACTTCAGTCTACTTATGCAGTCCTGGGGTGGGCAAACTTTTTCTGTAGAGGTCTAGACAGTAAATATTTTCAGCTTCGTGGGCCAGACAGCCTCCAAGCGAGTTCTGTCATCATCCCACTGGGCAGTTTCCTGCCCACTGGCCTCAGCCTACCACATCTCAGCAAACTTCTCCACCATCTAGTGGGCTGCAGCCACACGTCCTTCAACATCTGAATCTCAGCTTGGGACAGGTGGTCCCTCTTCCAAGTTTGTTCCTCCCTTGGATATTCTTTCTCAGCCCTAGAAGTAGTGACTGCTCCTTATATCCTCTATTCCTGTATTTTTTAGAGATCTCTTTACCTTAGTAGTTTACCTTCAGTAGTTAATTCCCAGTTACTTGTTAATAATGCTTATATTATGGGGCCTGCCCTGTGGCTGAGGGGTTAAGTACACACGCTCCGCTTCGGCAGGCCAGGGTTTCACCGGTTCGAATCCTGGGCACAGACGTGGCACCGCTCATCAGGCCACGCTGAGGCAGCGTCCCACATGCCACAACTAGAAGGACCCACAAACTAAAAATACACAACTATGTACCAGGGGGCTTTGGGGAGAAAAAGGAAAAATAAAATCTTAAAAAAAAAATAATGGTTATATTAAATTTTCCCTGTTCAAATTACTGTGTGATTTCTCTCTCTGAAATGGACTTTAACATACATATTTTTTAAATGACACTACATATAAGTGGTCTAAATACTAATTAAAAAGCAAAGAATATCCTATTGGATTTTTAAAAAAGCAAGACCCAACTATATGCTGTCTACAAAATACCTACTTTAAACATAAAGACACAGACAAAATGGAAAAGGATACACCTTTTAAACACCTATCAAAAGAAGGTGGTAGTGGCTATGTTACCAGGGATAAAGAGAGACATTTTCTAATGATAAAGGAGGTCAATTCATCAAGGAGACATAATACTTATCTCGGGCTTTCACACCAGGCACTGTGCATTCTATGTGTTCTAATATTTGTCAAACCCCGTAAGGCAAGTATTAGTTTCTCCATTTTACTCACGAAGAAATAAGGCTACTACATTGCAAAATACAGACTAGAACTCAGAATCTGAGCTCTTAAAACTATACTACACTGACTCTCCAAAAAGGTAACTAAACAACGACAGTGGGGGACCATTTTTGTAAATAAATACAAGCATTCATACGCAAAACTGTACGCCAGATTTTATAAACCAAACTATTAAAGAGATTATCTTTGATACTTTTATTTTACAATAGACACCTAACCCTTGTGCAGCAAAAAATTTTTGAAACTTTTTTTAAAGTTTCATTTAAAAAATTACATCTATGTGACCCCACTGATGACCTTAAAAAAACAAAACGGAGCAACCAGACTGTTTATGTGAAAATACATTCTACTTGTAAACTACATTCTAGTTCACAAGTCAATATCCTGTTTTTCAACGGTGAAAAACGGTTAAGCAAGCTGCAGCGCAGCTTCACACATACTCAGGGTCAACGTCCAAGTACCAGAGACTTAGAAAGACTTTGTTCCTGGTAAGGAACAAATGTACACTCCTGATAAACCTCACCTTTACAGTTAAGGAGAACTCCTGTGTGTAATCATCGCCCCTACACTGAGTGCACGACAACAGGGGTGCCCATTTCAGACGCTAAATTTATGTGTCTGTCCTATTTCAGGAACCGGATGCAAAACAACTTATTCTACCGCCACCTACTCAGAGACCACAAAGGTGTATTACGAAGACCGGCCAGCCAGCCCGCCGGGTGTTTAATGAGGAGCAAGCTCTGGCTTGGCGTCTCATCCTGGGGCTGTACCACCACCCTGGCAGCGTCTGTGGTCTACACTGCAGGACACCAGGCGTCTCCCAAGGTGCCCCCCGTCCGCCCTGCATCCGGCCGGCTCCCACATAACCCTATCAAGAGCACGCCGGCGCCTCGCAGGCTGCGGGGTGCCGCATCGCCCAAGGCACCGGGCGCCGGGCTAGTCCCCAGGCCGGGCCGCGGGAGCCCCCAACAGGGGCCGGGGCGGGTCAGCGTGGGCGCGGCCCCCCCGTACCTTCGAGGGGTGTTGAGGAGCCGCTGCTGCTCGTCCCCTTCCTCCTCATCCTCGTCTGTCTCGGAGTCGGGGTGACAGTAGCAGAAGGCCCCGCTGCTCCGCTTGCGCTTGCGGCTGCCCGGGCAGTAACAGAAGCCGTGGCCGGCCGCGTCGCCGCCAGTCTCCTGCCTCCGGGCCGAGCCCCCCGCCCCAGACCCCGGGTCCTGCTGAGCTCGGGCTCGCCCCGGCTGGCGCAGGACTCGGCTGCTCAGCAAGCCCATGGGCCACGGCTCCCTGGGACTTCAGGGAGCGCACCTCAGGGAGCCCAGCGGAGACCGTCTCCAGCCATGGTCCGGCCGCCGCTGGCCCCCGCCTAGCCCGGGCGCCTACACCGCCACCTTCTCGCGCGCAGCCCCAACCGTCGCAGCGCACGCTCACACCTCCATCCTCCGCCCCGCCCGCCGCGACTGGCCGCGCGGTGCGCCGGGAGCGCAGGACCTCGCCCCCTCGATTTCGCAACAAAGCGCCGACCGACGGGCGCATGCGTGCGGCGAGCCTCCGGAAGGGGCGGGGAAAGGCGTGCTTGGCGGGTGGAGCCTGCGCAGAATGAGACGCAGGGTTGGCGGTGGGACCCGCGCGAGTTGTTGGTTTCTGGTCGGCTTGGGTCTCATACCAGCTGGAACTTTGGGGCCGACCTACCTTTAAGCGTTACTTCGTACACTCGTTTTTGTAAGCAGGGCCGCGAATTCCAGCTTATTCATTCTTTCTGCACAGGTTCCCTTGAGCTCCAGATGCCTGCTGGGCCCTGTGCTAGGCAGGGGGCAAAAAAAGACAGTGCTGTTTGGACTCTTCTTTGGAGGAGCTCAGCGGTGCTGGGATCACGCCCTGTCGGAGGTGGGCATGGCTTCCTGGGGGAGGAGGACCTAGAATGTGGAGTTTTGCTAGGCCTTTGGGTTTCTTAAACATCAGCCCTCCTCTGCCCTGGAGGAATTAGGACAAACGTTCCTTGCACTCCTTCCCTTGCCTCCTAGCAGCAGTGGGACATCTGAATAGGGTCTGGTACCGGAACTGTCAGGGCTTAAAGTGCCTTCTGGAGGCCCGAGCAAAATTTACATGTGTCTGAGCAAAATTGACAGCTGTCTGCCTCGAGTATGCAGCCGTTGTCAGGGACTCTGGACAGTCAGCTTTAACTCCTTGACTCCCTTCTGCTACTTTTTAAATAAAGTATTTATAATGAGATATTTTAAATGAAATATTTATAATGAATTACTCAAATAGGGTAATATGATCACATCCATGGGCCTACCACAAGTAGGATAATCTAAACCTTAAATTTAAATTATACTTGCTTTGATTCATTCTTTTAAATAGAACAATAGAGGTAGGCAGAGGCTCCCTCTCCATGTCAGTCTGTCTGTCTCCACTGTGATGACCACTATGCTGAGAATGGTGTGTATCATTATTCCCATGTATGTTCTTATACAAATACCCATAAGCAATATATTTTCTTTTGCACATTTAGGTATGTAATTAAATGGAATCATACTGTACCTACCATTCTACACCTTTCTCCTCTCTCAAAATTATATTTTTCAGATTTATCTAAGTGACAATCTCTAGTTAATTTTCACCACTCTTTGGAGACTAACTCATAATTTATCTTTTCCCTTACTGAGGGAGTTAGGTTGTTTCTACTTTAATGTTCTTATAGAACAATGATGAACACTATGTGCAAGGGATTCACTAAATAGATTCCTAGAAGTGGATTTGCTGGGAACTTTCTACCTTTAGTAGCTATTGCCAAATTGCTCTCTGAAATGACTGCACCAATTTATATTCCCATCAGTAGTATATGTAGTTTGGGGGCGTTAGTGGACTGGTGTCTGACTCAGGCCTGAGAAATCTGTATGGAGAGAGGCTGGCTGAGGCAGCTTTTGGGGGGGTAGGGAGGGGCAGAGAATGATGGCTGCAGGGGGATCAGTGTGCATGCCCAGAATTTGTCAGCACAAAGCATGTGCAAGTGTTTCCCGTGGAACAAGTGTGGGCCACCATAAGACAGCCAGCATGGGATCATCTTAGATTCTGTCCAAGAGGTGTGGGTGGAAGGACCAACAGACTTCAGAACAGAGAACCTGAAGAGTTCCTAGGGGCTGAAAAAGGAAAAATGTATTTGCCTTGCCAAAGGAATCAAAAATGAGTAGTTCGCTGGTGATGGGGGTTGATAAAGGAACACAAAAGAATGCGCACAACAATCCACTTTAAACATCTGCCAACATAGCTGATCCTCTACCACCACAGCAGTAACAGTGGAGTAAGAACCTTTGCTGCTGTTGTTCACTCTCCTGCCTCCTCCTGCTACAACCGGGGCTAGGTTGGGGGTGGGGAAGTATTGGAAGGAAGCCATAGTGGAGAAAGAAGAGAAGCCTACATATCCCCTTTCCCAAAAGCCAGTTTCCTGCTGACGCTAGGCCAGAGCTGAACGAGGGAGGGAGTCTCAACTGTAAATCAGGTTTGGAATTTTGACATATTAATTACTGAAATGACACTGTTTCATGACCTTAAGGGATGGCACAGTAGGACTTCTTAAAACCTAAGAGTGACCAGGAAAGTCATGACTCTATCCTCTATCTGAATTTTCATCTAAAGACAGGAGAACTAGGCCCGATGAAGAAACGTACATGGACAGTGGGAGAGAAAATCAAAGTTGCTTCATAATTATATTCCAGAGTCATGCTTGTTTATATAATAAACATTCCTCAAGGGAAGCTTAATCCTGGCCTCTAGAAGATGTCCAGTCAACAAATGTAATTCTTTTAAAATTTTGGCTAAGTCATATAATTTAAAGATAAAACTATCAAAAAATTGTAATGCTTCCAAAGCCAAATAAAGTTGACTGAGAGATCCCATACTCTTCTGGGTAGGTATCAAAGCTGCAGTAGTATTTCCTATAATTAATTGGAATGACTTAAATATTCATGTAAATAGCTTTCACCAATAGATCAAGCACTTATAATAGGCAAGTAGAAACAAATCTTTATATTTCACCTATCAAAATACAATAGATACTATAGAATAAACAAAGACACATACTCTAATATAAATGTTCTACTTAGAATAGAGAGCATCACTCATTTCTGAAGAATAAATTAAATACATTATATCATTAGTCTTTAGTATATGGGAACATTAGTTATAGCACTAAGCCCACATAAGACTAAATATGTTATTTTCTCTTAAGTTGTAGTTCCTCATAGAAACCGAGTAACATAAGTCCCTTTCAGGGTCTAGGATGAGAAAACTCACAAGTGGCAAAGTCAGTCAAAGAAAGCACATACTTCATTTTAAAGGCACCATATTTTATTAAAGTTATTTTTCCATCTTGGATACAAACTGAACTTTTGAATGAAATCCAAGTACGCATTCAGAATAATTCTGGGGTTGAAAGGCACAGTGCAAATGTAAATTACAAATCAACGAAATCGAAAGTGATTTTTAAAACTAGTTTTAGCACAAAAAATTTCCTTTAAGTAAAAGTAAACTCAGAGCATTACACCATCACCAGGATACCTAGTTTGACAGTTATTTTTCTCCGTTCATCTTCAAGATGGATTAAGACATTAACCATAATATTGTGGAATGTTCGGCATTCATGTTTGGTAAGCAGACACATAGGATCTGTATAACCACACTTTTACAATTTAATTTGTTCAGACAAGTTGGTGATTTTGGTACACTTTACACTTAACCTGGAGAGAGTGAGTGATCTTAACATAAGATGTGATGGAGGAAGTCTCCCAGGCCAAACTCAGGAAAGGTCAATTAACACTATAGACAAAATCTAAACAAAGAGATTTGTGGACACTTTCAAACCATGACTTTGTAAAACAGCAAACTGGATAGATGTTCTTACTGACTATATGCTCACAATTCCAAATCAAGAAATTACCAGCCACTCTAAAGACAGAATTAGGGAAGAAAAGTGGTTTTAGAAGTCTTCCACTTGAATAGTTTTTCACCAACAAGAAAACATGAAATAATTTAAAATATTCCAATTCCTTTGAAACACAGAGCACATTTTTATTTCTAATTTTAAGTCTCCTTTTATGTTTTATAAGCTTTGAAATGCAAGTACAGCTTTAAAGCATCATAATGAGTAATTATAGACGAATAATAGTACAGTCTATATCCTAGGAGGCATCTGTAGGCGTTTTAATTGGAAATAAGCATTGTGAGATATTGCTAATAGCAGTGTAGAAAGATGAAGTTAAAAAAATTTCAAGAGTTGGGAATCCTCTTATCCTTTCTGGATTTTATTTTAATCATCTCCTCCACAGAGAATGAGCAGTACCTTCCTGTAGTCTCCGGATGTGTCACCCTGGCGACAAAGGAGGAGAAGTTACAGTCAGATAAATGGATTTTAAAATGGAATACACAGGGCCAGCCCGGTGGTGTAGTGGTTAAGTTTGTGCACTCCGCTTCAGCGGCCCAGGGTTTGCAGGTTTGGATCCTGGGTATGGACCTACACACCACTCATTAAGCCGTGCTGTGGCGGCGTCCCATATACAAAATAGAGGAAGACTGGCACAGATGTTAGCTCAGGGCCAATCTTCCTCACCAAAAAAAATTGTATCTCTGAGAAAAATCCAGACAAGATTGAAAAAGTTAACCTAGATGACTATAAGCTGTGTATTGTACCCCCAAACCCCCCTGGTACATAGTTGCACATTTCAGTTGTGGCACGTGGGATGCCGCCTCAGCGTGGCCTGATGAGCAGTACCATGTCTGCGCCCAGGATTCGAACCAGCAAAACCCTGGGACGCCGAAGTGGAGCACGTGAACTTAACCAGTTGGCCACAGGGCCGGCCCCGACATATATCTATTAAAATAAATCTTAATATATTCTTGTTCATACTTTGTCTCATTGATCTGCCAAAGAACAAGGATATGTTCAAGTCTATCTAGCAGAGTATTTCCATCAATGTCGTCTTTTGCAGCCTCAAGTTTCTCATTTATATATTTGAATGCAATACTATTTGCCACGTAAAGTTTCATGACAATTTAATCTTTGTTGTGAATTGTTGCCTTTATCAATATAAAGTGATCCACTTTTTATTTAATGCTGTTTCTCTGTAAATTCGTTTTACTTATAATCCCTGCTTTCTTTTTTGTATTTCTCAAATGTGCTTTTCCCTGGCCTTTTTTTTAAAGCTTCTTACATGTCACTGTATTTGAGTTGTTCCATTCATTCATTCATTCATTCATTTATTTATTTATTTATTTATTTATTTATTTGAGGAGGATTAGCCCTGAGCTAACTACATTCATTCATTCATTTATTTATTTATTTGAGGAGGATTAGCCCTGAGCTAACTACATTTATTTATTTATTTATTTATTTATTTGAGGAGGATTAGCCCTGAGCTAACTACTGCCAGTCCTCCTCTTTTTGCTGAGGAAGCCTGGCCCTGAGCTAACATCCATGCCCATCTTCCTCTACTTTATATGTGAGACGCCTACCACAGCATGGCGTGCCAAGCAGTGCCCTGTCGGAACCCGGGATCTGAACCTGCCGGGCCACCGAGAAGCGGAACCTGTGTACTTAACCGCTGCGCCACCAGGCCGGCCCCTGACTTGTTCCTTTTAAACAGCATGGAGTAGGATTTTATATTTTTACCTAACCTGAGACTTTATTTATTATTATAATTTACATTTTTATCTTCTGTCATTTTTTCTATTATTTGCATATTTTATATTTCTATTCTCCTTTTGGCAATTGTTATTGAATGGGCAATGTATTCTTCATTTTTAATTCTTTCCAGTGTTGTGTGAGTGTGTGAATACACATATATATTTACATATTTATATATATACAAACATATAATGTAAATATGTTATATTTATATTGATGTTTCCCCAAGCCAATCAATATTTTTGTACTCCATCATGAATAGTATTATATAGACTTTCCACAATTTATTTGAGTCATACCTTATTGGTTAATAAAAATAATATAATATGTAATGTTATATACTATAAATGTATGACATTATTTATACAAATCTAAATAATGCTATGATAAAATATAATATTTAGTGTACTTTTTTCACATTTCATGAAACAATTTTATTCAAATTCTGTCATAGATTTTTTTATTGTGGTAAAAAATATATATAAAACAAAATTTGGGGGGCTGGCCCTGTGGTCAAGTGGTTAAAGTTCCGCATGCTCCACTTCAGCTGCCTGGGTCCACAGGTTCAGATCCCAGGTGCAGACCTACTCCACTCATCAGCCATGCTGTGGAGGCGTCCCACATACAAAGTAGAGGAAGACTGGCACAGCTGTTAATCTTCCTCACACATACACACACACACACACAACCAAAATTTGCCATTTTAACCATTTTTAAGTGTATAATTCAGTGGCATTAATTACATTCACATTGTTGTGTAACCATCATTGCTATCTATTTCCAAAACCCTTTCATCACCCCAATTAGAAACTCTGTAACCACTAAGCAATAACTTTCCATTCTCCTCTTCCGCCAACCCCTGGTAACTTCCAATCTACTTTCTATCTCTATGAATTTACTGCTTCTAAATATTTCACATCAGTAGAATCATACAGTATTTGTCCTTTCGTGTCTGGCTTATTCCATTTAGCATGCTTCCAAGATTTATCCATGTATCAGAAACTTCATTCTTTTTTATGTATCTATGTACCATATTTTGTTTACCCATTCATCTGTCTGATGGACACTTAGGTTATTTCCAACTTTTGGCTATTATGAATAATGTTTACATTGGTGTACAAGTATCTTTTTGAGTCTCTGTTTCCATTTCTTTTGAGTATTTCCCTGGGAGTGGAATTGTTGGGTCATGTGGTAATTCTATGCTTAACTTTTTGAGGATGTGCCAAACTGTTTTCCACAGTAGCTGCACCATTTTACATTCACACATCCTCGTCAACACTTTTTATTTTCTGTTTTTGTTTTTGTTTTTAATTATAGCCATCCTAGTAGGTATGAAGTGGTATTTCATTGTGGTTCTGATTTGCATTTCCCTAATGATTCATGATGTTGAACATCCCTTCCAGTGCTTATTGGCCATTTATCTATCTTCCTTGGAGAAATGTCTATTCAAATTCTTTGTCATTTTTCAATTGGGTTGTTTGTCCTTTTGTTATTGAGTTGTAGGAGTACTTTATAGATTCTAAATAGTAAACCCTTATCAGATATGATTTGCAAATATTTTCTCCCATTCTGTAGATTAGTGCATTTTTATTTTATTATTTTCTCTAAAGAAATCCTAAACATATAATACCTAAGTAACGGTTACAGTTTATTTTTTAATTCTATAAGTTTTGCCAAGTTGCCTCCTAGAAAAGTTAGACCTGTTTACAATCCTTCCATGAGAGATGGTGAGTTTAACCCAGGCCCTTCTCAATGCCGATATGATCTCTTTAAACTTTGTTAAGGTATTAGGTGAAAAACGATGATTTCTTTTTGCTTGCAACTCATTGTATATTAGTGAGATTAAACATTCTAAATATTTATTGTCCATTTGTGTTTCATCTTTTGTGAAGTGCATGTTTTCTTTTTGCCCAATTTTTCTTTTTGGATTTTTGTCCTTTTTCTTAATGATCGGTAGAAGCTCTTCCTATGGGGATATTAACCCTTATTATATGTCACAAATATATTTTCCCATAACTTCATTTATGGTCATCCCTGAATCTTGTATTTTACTTACAGCTAGCTATATTTCAGCTCTGTAAATAAAGTGACCTCATAGACTCTACAGAAACAGAAACAGGTTCCTGAATGCCTTGTAGACATAGTAACAAACTCTGCAGCTCGAATCCCCTAATAGTTACACCTCTCCAAGCTATGAGTAGGATTCAGAATATTTAATTCACAGAGCAAATCCTGCTTTGAAGTTTACTGTGCACCCAACACCAGCTTCTAGGGAAATGGCTCTTGGCTTTCCTATTCATGAGACCCTTCTGTCTTCCTCAAGAAGTAAAATCCCAGTAATGAGGGTTTTGAGGGATGTGAATCGTTTCTCGTCACTCCCATGCCATGCTAGGACTCCTGGAAGTCTGGTGCCAGGTAAAGAACAGCAATCTAAGATAACTACCATGCTTTCCCATGTTTTCAGCAGACCTCAGCTGGCCCCGGAAGGGTTCTGGGTGACTGATTCAGTTGCTTATCTTTCACTGCAAGCAGGCAGACAAGGAAATTGTGCTCTTAAAAGTATTCATTAAAATATGATCTTTCTCTGTCTGGGATCAAATGAAATAATTACTATATTTAGATGCAAACATTTCCAGCTTCTAACCTGGCAGAGATTTAAACATCTGTGTGAAAGGAGAGAGACTGGAAATCTCTGAATTAGGGGAGCATCTTTCAAGGGAATGACATCTGCAGAAGAGGAAAAGATAAGAAGTATCTAAATAGCTAGGTGAGGACCCCATCCTTTCATCAGAGCTTTCCCCTGGGCCAAGGCAAGCCTCCCATGACCCACCTTGATGAAGGAGTACAGGGACTTTCCATAGAGCCTCTTGAAGTTTGCTCGGATGTCCAACATATCAATCTCTGCTCGAGAAACCATCACTCTGATAAGAGTGTCATCATCGGTGCCCAAGCCCTAAGGAAGAAAACAAGATTGCTGCATATCAAAGCCTCTCTTGTTTTCAGATAGTGCTCATCTTCGGTCTATCAAGGCAAGAGGATGTATGACTCTCCTGATGATGATGTCCTTTGCACCACAAGCCTAGAGGCCTGTGGAATATTGCTCCTCACCATAGTCTTCAAGGCTCTCCACAACCTACCTTTCCAACGTTCTGTGTTCTGACTAGAGGAGACCGCCCTCAGCCGTTCTAGACACATTTCCTGTGTTCTGCAGCCTGCTGGCCTCACCTGCAATGACTCCTCCCCACATGTCATCCTTCCCTCCCCAGCCTTACCCTCCTTCCTACCATGTAAAATCCTCTGATATAAAACTTCCTTTAAGGTCCTGCTCAAATATACCAACTTCTTTATATATTCTTTTCTGATCCTTGTCTCCTAAACAAATATTGAAACAAAATACCCTTTCTTCTGTGTTCCTATAATATTTGGATCCTCAATTATGGTCCTACATTCTCTTTTGTTCTTAAAGGTGTTTTGTATACACCTGCCTTCCTCTCAAGACTAGAAGTTCTTTGAGAGCAAGGACTGCATTTTGATCTTTCCTGCACCTCCCGTGGTTCCCATCAAGGGTGCTTGCACAGAGTACAATGCATGGTTAGGAACTTGGGCTCTGAAGCCAGACAGCCAGTGTTTGCATCCCTGCTCCACTGCTTCCTCACAAAGGACCTTGAGCAAATTGCATATCTTCTCTATGCCTCGGTTTTCTCATCTGTAAAATGGGGGTTGATAATAGGCCTGCCCCGTAGAGCTGTCATGGGGATAAAATTATACATATAAAGCATTAGAAACAGTGATCACACATCATAAGTATCCAATATTACCTAGTGTTATTATTGGCAGGCACTCAATGAACTATCTAATGAATTGAATTGACTATCTTAGACTGATTTTGGCTAATTTTAGTGGTGGATGTAAGTAAGCATATGAAGGTGGACGTAAGACATGACAGAGTCATTCAGATGCTAAAAATGAAGCCATTTACCTTCATAGATTTATAAAGCCTCTCAGCAAAATATGCAGGTTTGTTCCTCATGCACTTTACTATCAAGAGATAAAAAAAAGAAATGAAAAGATTACAGAGAAAATCCATGGGAAAAAAATGACAGTTCCCTCTGTTTCTACAAGGTATTTAGTAGTTATCTCTTGATTGCTTTGTTGAAAACATTTTAGCCAAACAGTGTTTCATGAACATAAGCCACGCTGAAAACATTTTCACAGATGGAAAGTATCCTTAATTTATTGACAAGTTCCTGGAGATGTAATTAACAAAGGCCAATAAAGCAAAAGGCAGCAAATAGTTTCAAAATGATTACTATCTCTCCCATATGAAACAGTTATTAATTCTAACCATTCACAGACTTGCAAATGAAGTTAGTATAGGATCATCTTTGTCATATACTGAAAATAAAGGCACGGAGGAAATGAAATATATAAAACCACGTGGTACAATAACAATCAGGTTGTATATAATATTTCTTGTTTAAAATTCTGGAACATATCATGAGTAATTTAAACAATTTTTTTATTCCTGAAAAAAAATTCTGCATCACCATGACAACAAACTGGTAACAATGAGGAAAGTCTATAGACATTTGTTTCTCCACTCCCCACCCCCACCAGCTTACCTATACCTAGCAGAGCATCTTCAAAGCTACCAGATGTTTCAGATTTAATACTCTGTTCAATATCCTTCTGTGATATCCTTTTGTATTCATCAAACACTACAAACAATAACAAGACAGCATAATAAATAATAAAAAAGAATAAGTAATAAAAAAATAAAGAAAACTAAAATTTATGGAGAGTGAGCATCTTTTAACTAGACCACACCATGTATTCTTTGGCACATTTCAAGAGGAAGCTAATTAGCAAAGTGAATGAGAACCCAGGAGACATATGGCAAGTGGAATGGGCCCAAGGAGCGGAGGAAGGAACACTGTGAATCCTGGAGGACATCAAACAAGTCTCTTCCCTTATCTGGGACCCTGTTTTCTCACACATAATATGGAGATAATCTCTGGAGGGATTTGCTTTTCTCATTGTTTCCTTTTGGCTCATCAAAATTAGAGAAACTCAACCTCTTCAAAACTGAGTCACATTTGATAACAGCTGGCTGGATCTTTTAATAGACTCTAACATAATTTTTTCTTGCATCTTTGCCAAGTATTTTTTAATGTGATGAACATGTTTTCCTTTCTTGCTGTCTCCTTCTGGAGCCTTCTGAGAGTGGATATCTGTTTCGTTTATCTACATCACCTTCTTTGGGGTGCTGTGTCGCCCAAATGTCAGTCTTGGGACACTCCTGCCCCACAGCATGCACCATTAGGTCTACCAAATGAGTGATGGGCTCACCCACCAGGACCAATCAGTCTTACCCTCCTGGGAATTTTTGAACTGAGCAGATCATGGGGATGGCCAAAGGCACTGAGTCATCTTTAACCTCAGAGAACATAGGGATCACCCGGGAAACCTGTCAAACCTCCTGGGTGTCACTCTCTGAAACACTAAGTCAGCAAGTCTGAAGGAGGGGTTCAAGAATGGACACCAGACTTTGGGAAACTCTGCCTTAGAAATAAAATCCATGACTCCCTTCTACTGAGATCCCCAGAACTGCCTTGATTTTTCTTCTTCCTAGAGTTGTTCAGCTCTCCCTTTAATTCAGTGAGCGATCAGTATCTTCCATGTTCCTCTTGTCCCATTCTATATTATTTCCTCATTTCTTACTTAGAGTCAGTGAATATTACTTGGAATCAAAGAAATCTAATTGACACATTTTCTAAGCCTCAGTTTTTTCCACTATAAAGTAAGAGAAATAATAGCTGCTCCATTAGGATGTTGCAACAAACAATGCTTATACCATGCTTAGCACTGCACCTAGAAGATAGAGAATTATCAATGAACCTTCATTATTGTAAATCCTCACTATTTGTGTTGGTTGCTAAGAAGATGAAAAAATTTTCTTTATCAAAATAGCACTTAAAAGTGGCTTACAGGCAGATAGTATTTTATAAGCATCCAACTGTGGAGTCGCACCAGGAATTGAAAATTGTTACAAATGTATTTGCACTAACTCGCCTTCTGAGGACCTGCAGTTCTTGAAACATGCCACTAGGGGGAGATGTGTGTTGTCAGTAATCACAAAAGGGAAGGCAAAGAAATAAGGAGCTAAGTCAGAAGTCGGTGCATGTGATGGTAGCTCATGCATTTATTAACAGGAGTAATTGCCTATTTGTTCTCACTGTGGAATATCTGAAATGACTGCAGCTTCCAAAGTGTTGTACTTTTCAATTACTTTATTTATGTTTTCAACATAGCAAACTCATTCTTCTCAATTTTCCCACGAGCTTTGTAAATTGTGTGTGATTATAAGGGCATGGTGGGTTTATAAAATTATGATATAGAATAAAGACCTAAAGAGTTTACATAAAAGATGAAATATCTTATTAAACTCTATTGCTGTTTACAAGAAGAAAATAAACATGACAACAAATATGCTACAATTGTATAGTATCTTTTTCCCCAAAGAACTTAAAAGCACATTACAAAGACTAGCATTATCACAAGCAAATTAGAAACATCACACATGGGAAATAAAATTTGAAATTATCCACTGTTCATCTTATGCAACATACCCCCTAAAGAAATCACTTTTATTAGCTTTACAACTTGGATGTTAAACAGGAATAAATGTCAACCAATATTTCTTATTTTATTGTTCACTGATGTTACTGAAGATTTTTTCTTATGTAACTAAATTTAAAATGGGCTGCTTTCGAAAAAGGGCTGATTAGGAAGGTCGGTTTCCTAAAACAGGAATGCCAAACTTCTATGAATACATTGTATATCTGCTAATTATTCATAGTTAATCTTTTAGAAATTGGCCCTCATGCACTCATACATTTCCAAGGTAAGACATCTAAGACAGTTCAGTACAATCGGTTCTTTGTACCAAGGAAAGGGGAAAAGGTTATCAATTAATTATGGGAAATACAGCTTTCACTATCTTTCAAACAGTTTCTTTGGAAGATGATACAAGTGCCTTACCATGCAACAGATGATTTCGATTCCGGGAACAGAGAACGGTTAGAAATTTCACCTCATTTGTCCCCCATTTCTTCTCTCCAGCCTCAAACAGATCCTGAAGCCAAACAAAGCACAAGTTGAAAACACCGCAGAGAAGGTGCCAGGACATATGCAAATATTTCCAGAACTTCAAAGAGCTGAGCTGGCTTAGTTTTATTCTGTTGGTGATGGGGGTGGAAGTGGCATTGGCAGTGAGTGGAAATGACTCAGGATTTTTCCTTAGCTCCTAATGGGACCCTATGATATCTCCTTGAGAGTTAGGGCAAACACCAGCGGCCCCCTCTAGGCAGATGACGTGGTTCTATTTTAAGAGCTAAAAGGAATGCCCTAGACTTGGGCTGTCCCATACAGTAGCCACTAACCACTACTTAAATTTTAATTAAAATTAAATAAAATTTAAAATTCAACTCCTCAGTCATAGTAGCCACATTTCAAGTGCTCAGTGGCCACATGTGGCTAGTGGCTACCCATACTAGACAATACAGATGTAGACCTTTTCAACACCGCAGAAAGTCCTATTGGACAACACTGATCTAGAATGATCTATGGTTATCTGGAGGCTACAGAAGGTCTCACAATAGAACCAGAACCCCATTAGTAATTGCTTATATTCTAACCAAATAGGAATATAAGAAATTAATTCTGGTCACTTTAACTATATTATTGATAAATCAAAACTATTGTTCATATCACTTCACACTCATTAGGATGCCTGCTATAAAAAATTTTTTTAATAAACAGAAAATAACAAGTGTTGGTGAGGATGTGGAGAAATTGGAACCCTTGTGCATTATTGGTGAGAATGTAAAATGATGCAGCTGCTCTAGAAAACTGTATGGCTGTTCCTCAAAAATAGAATTACCATGTGATCCAGCAATGCTACTTCTGTGTATATACCCAAAAGAACTAAAAGCAGGATCTTAAAGAGATATTTGTATGCCCATGTTCATAGCAGCATTATTCACAATAGCCAAAAGGTGGAAGCAACAGAAATGTTCATCGATGCATGAACGGATAAACAAAATGTGGTATACATACAATGGAAAACTATGCAGCCATAAAAAGGAAGGAAATTCTGACACATGCTACTACATGGATGAACCTTGAGGACATTATGCTACCTGAGATAAGTCAGTCACAAAAAGACAAATACTGCCTGATTTCACTTATATGAGGCATCTGTAGTCGTCAAACTCATAGAAACAGAATGTAAAATACTGGTTGTCGGGGGCTAGCGGGAGGGGGAAATGAGTTGTTTAATGCGTATAGAATTTCAGTTTTGCAAGATGAAAAAATTCTGGAGATTTTAAGTTCTTAACACTTAAAAATGGTTAAAATGGTGTATTTTATTAAAAAATTAAAAAAAATTCTTTTTTAAAAACCCTACTGTTCATTGATAATCAGCAGCTGGCTTGTTAAATTTCTCAAAATGCCCTTAATTGACACATTTTGTCACTTATTGGGGTTACTTCCATCTGTTCATCTGTTTCTTCCTTTTCACAGTCCCAGGTGGGCCCAGCCTTTGAGTCAGCGAAACTCAGACACCAGACACATAAGCGATGGAGCCTCCAGCCCCCAGCCAGTTGAGTCACCTCCATCTGTTCATATCTTCCCAGCTAAGACCTCAGACATTACAGAGCAGAGAGAAGCCATCCCACTGTGCCTTGTCTGAATTCCTGACCCATGGAATCCATGGGCATAATAAAATGGTGGTTGTTTGGTCACTAAGTTTGAGATAATGTGTTACACAGAAATAGTAACTATAACATGTGGGTAAAGAACCAACTTTCAACTGTCACCGAATACTTTTGTAAAATACCATAAAAATGACCTTGAAAAGAGTAACTTTAAATAATGCTTGGAAAATGCTATCTTTTTGTGTTAATTTTTTTAATAACTAGTGAGGTTGGACATATTTTGCACATTTGCCATTTCTGTTTTTCCTTTTCTGAGGTAGCTGTTAATGTTCATTGTCCATTTTTTTAAAAAAACTGGGGTATTCTTATTCATAGTAACAAAACAGTAGTTTTGATTTATCAATAACATAGTTAACTATATTATTTACTTATAAAACCTCTTTATATATTAAGCTTATTATACATAAGGTGAAACTTTTTCCCATTTCATCATTTGACTTTAATTTTTTTTGTGGTATTGTTTGCTAAAACAGTCATGTATATATATATATATATATTTTTTTTTTTTTCCTCAAAGATTGGCACCTGAGCTAACAAGTGTTGCCAATCTTCTTCTTTTTTTCCTGCTTTTTCTCCCCAAATCCCCCCAGTACATAGTTGTATATTTTAGTTGTGGGTCCTTCTAGTTCTGGCATTGTATGTTTTTTAATGTAGCCAAACTACCAATCATTTTTCCTTATGGTTTCACGCTTTGGCGTCATGCATACAAAATCCTTTCCCAGCTCCGGATTAGAAAAATATTTAACTATTTTTTATTACAATAACTTTTTGACTTCATTTATTTACATTAAGATTTCAGTCTATTTGGAACCCATTATGATGTGAGGGGAAAGTAGGGATCTAACTTTATTCTCTCCCAAATGGTTGGCAGTTGTCCCAACTCCACTGAGTAAGTAATCTGTGTTTTACCGATTTGAAATGCTACCTGTGTATTCTGACACAGGCTTGGTCCTGCTCTCAGACTGTCCAATCATTCCATTGGTTTCTCTCTATTCTTATACCAGGACCACAGGCTTTAACTTATTTTTACCTTTATTTTCTATTTAAACATAGATCAAGGCTGTCAGGATTCTAATCTCCATCATCTTTCCTCTATATTCCTCCTCTTCTCTGATCGCTTTGTCCTTTTCTTCCGAACTCTGGAGATTTTTTTCAGCATCGCTTTCCACAACAATGATTCTGTTTTTGGCAATGTCATTTCTGATCATTCTTGCTTCTAATAAACATTAAAATTGTTTTTTCTTGTTTCATCTAAGAAATTTCTCCTCCATTCATCTAGCTCCCTTTTTTGTCTCTGCTTACCTTCCATCCAGCTCCATTTTCATCTCTGTTATTTTCTCATTGCATTTTTTTTTTTAGTTCTTGTTTAATTAAAATCCATTTCTCTCTCATCTATTTAGGGTCCAAAGCACTCTGAAACCTGTCTCTTGTGGTATGGCCATGTTTGCCTCCCTCCTGCCTCAGTTTGTTCAGAGGCCACATCGTGTTTGAGTTGAGGATTTGTTGATTTTCATGCTCATTCATCCTTAAATGAGGGGCAGTGTTTCCAGATCTGTTTGTTCCCCAGAACAAGGTGAGTGCGTTCTTCTTGCAGCTCCTCACTTTTCATTTGGACGAATTTCAAGCAGGAGCGCTTGTGGCTAGTGCACTCGGGGCAGCTGAGAGCAAGTCTTCTCTGAGGGGTTGCCTCCTGTTTGCATGAAGCCGCTGTGCCTGCTTCCCTGGGAGGGGGTGGGGGGACCGGGTGCTGAGCCTCTTTTCTGGGGCAGGAATGGCCCTCCCGCCTCCTTGGCCCAGGTTTGCTGCCCATCTGGCATTTTAATGGTCCTCCTCCACAGTTTCCAGTATTGATGCAGATTTTTCCCTATTTTTATATTTCCTGGTTTGTTTGTCTTTCAGAAGAAGGGAATCAAATATGTGTCATCGTCCAGCAAAAGTTCCAAAGGGTATTTTTCATGTAGTTTTAATATATCATGAATTTCTTTTTAAAGTAGGAATTCTGATCACCTATTATTTCCTTTAGTGCAAGTTATATTCCAAGAATAGATAAAATTCGACTTGTTAGATAATAGCCTCTCTATATTTTAAAATTTCTACCTTTTATGAGAAATTAGTCCCTAATTCCACCTGCTCTGATCATTCTTATCTCAAACTCATTTACTTTCCTACATTGAAATCCAGCTATAATACCCAAAGTTTGCAAATACTCCCTTGCTGCTGGTGCAAATTAAAGAGCAAAGATGGACCAGCTTTTCCTACTGTCTGATCCTGGAAAAGCTGAAATCTTGGCTGGAGTTGTTCTTAAATTCCTCGCCTCTTGGTAAGACTTGGAGGATCCAGAGACACTCTATTCTGAGTTCTGTTCCCTCTGTCCACCTTCCCAAGCCCAAAGTTGTTTGGAAGCACCTTTTCACCTGGTCACCTCCAAAGAGAACTGTGCTCCTTGAAGAGCCCAAAAATATTTGTTTGTTGAATTGCATGCTTTAAAAAAATCAGGCTGGGGCTGGCCCGGTGGCGCAGCGGTTAAGTGCACACGTTCTGCTTTGGTGGCCCGGGGTTCACCAGTTTGGATCCCAGGTGTGGACATGGCACCACTTGGAAAGCCATGCTGTGGTAGGTGTCCCACATATAAAGTGGAGGAAGATGGGCACGGATGTTAGCTCAGGGCCAGTCTTCCTCAGCAAAAAGAGGAGGAGTGGCAGCAGGCCAGTCTTCCTCAGCAAAAAGAGGAGGAGTGGAAGCAGTTAGCTTAGGGCTAATCTTCCTCAAAAAAAAAAAAAAAGTTAAAAAAAAAGCTGAAAAATAAAAATCAGGCAGACCTGGATTCACAGGGCCCAATTCCACCAATATGTGATCTTGGACAAGTTATTTAAATCTATGCATCAGTTTCCTAATCTATAAAACAGAAGTAATAATATCTACTTAGCAGATTTGTTGTAAGGAAAAAATGTAAAGTAGTTAACACAATGCCTGGCACCTAGTAAACCCACCAAAAATTGACAGTGGATATAGTGTTTCAGGAATAAATTGCTCACTAACCCTTCATTTCATTTGGGATTCCCCTGGGCTATTAGGTTCCTTCCAGCCTGCCCAAAAATGCTCTCCTTGAGGTAACTGAAATTCACATAAGCATCCAAGAGTTCCAGTATTTTCAATACCTTCTCCCTCCTCCAAGCTTCTGGATTAAAGGCAATTTCCTGTATCTCCTGTAGGGCATGGGCCACCCCGAGTCCTCAGAACTCTTATGAGAGCAACAGGTTCTCTCCTGCAGAATCCAGAGTGGCTCATACTTCACATACCGAGTGGGACCAGTCCTTCTCTATGGTTGTATATTGGTTAAGAGCACAGGGTCTACATCCAAGTTGCCTGGGTTCAAATCCCAATTCTGCCATCTATTATCTGTGTACTTGAGCAAAGAACTTGACTTCTCTGGCCTCAATTTTCTTGTCCATAAAACAGCGATAGCAATACTTACTTCATACAGTTACTGCAAGGACTCAACAGCTTACTTCATATAAGGAGCTTAGAAGAATGTTTGGTAACTGGTAAGAACCCACTTTTTATTAGCTATTATTATTAGTGTTATCTGGCTACTGTAACTAGGACAGGGCAACCATCAGTGGGCTGGGTACCAGGGAAGCAACCCCTTCTTGGGGTTGGGTATGAATTTTACCCAACAGGTTACACACTGTGCCAAGCTGTTTTACACAGGTCTTATCAAATGTTCTCTTTGGGAAGTAAAAATGCAAAATAAACCAAGCAAAGGCAGGTCCCTTCACCTCCAAGTAGTTTAGAAGATGCTCCGTGGTTCTTTGGGGTGGCTACACCATGGTCCCAATGTCAAGAAATCTGGAATCCAAGGGTCTTTACATAATGATGTCCTGTGCCACCCCCAGCCCTAAGTAGATCTGCAAGGAACTTCTTCTGTTGAAGGTTACCTGTAGGAATCTTTTTTTCATAACATATCCCAGCCTGGCCAATTATACACTGAAATATAAGAGGGTGTCCTCCAACCAAGGCCTGTCTTACTGGCAAAAGAGAGGAAAGAAGCTGCAGTTCCACTAACCTGGGCATCCTGTCTCACGAGAGCATCATCCAGGTAATTTCCTTCATCCCTGCCACCCTGAGGACGAGAAAAACAAACCAAAGAAAATAAGAGAGTATCTACCAAGACTGGGGGGTGCTGTTAAGACAGAATGTCTGGGAACCTAAGCACATGGTCATTAGACAGAATGCCACTAGTGGTCACTCTTCCAGCCTAGGAAGAGAGAACAGACGTCCTTTGAATGAGCTTGCATTATCTGTGGCTCTGATCTGTGCCTAGAGAACACCACCAACCAAAGGGCGAGCCCCAGTGTGGCTCCCTAATGTTGCGTGGGTGTCTCTGCCAGCAGAAGGAGAACAGATGCTCTCTGTTGACCACTCCCTCCACGACTGCCTCCTCTCCTTTCCCACCTCCCCCACTCCGGTGTCTCCCCAGCTGACTCATGCCTTCCAAACTGGCAAATCTACACTGATCATTTATGCCAAATAGGGGCTGGGAAAGGAGAATCAAGAGAATCTGGACCAGCAGTGGGGCTTGAGGAGCACATGAAAATGCCCCCACCCCTCACCAACACCAGCTCACAGGGAGAGCAGGGTTGAAGGCTTGGAGGAATGCTAAAGAGTGACAAAATAAGCTACTCTGGTTTGTTAGGCTATTCTTATTGCTTTCTCAATATTCTATGGTCTCGGCTTGGCTCAGCAGACTGGTAAATGTGGGAGGAAAAGAGGAAATGGGTAGGAAATAAGAAAAGCAGGCCGGCATTGTTAAACAAATCTCAGAGACAGAGTGAGGTGGGAGTTGGAGATGATTTCCGGGGTTCTGCTTTGGTTGTTGGAAGAACAGCACCAAGATGAACAGAAACAGGCAAGTCCGGAAGATGAGCTGGTTTGGAGGGAAAATGAGTTCAGGTTTAGTTTAGGAGGACTGATTTGAGTTGATGGTAGAATGTCCATAAGGAATCATCTAAAAGCAGTGAGAAATGAGTCTCACGCTCAGGAAGGAGGTCAGGGATAAAGATAAAATTGGGAAGTCATGTGAAATATCTCGTGTATCCATCTTCTCTTTTCTGGCACCCTGCTCCAACAGTAGCCCAGTCCTCCTTTATTTCTCATCTAGAATATTGCGGTAACTTCCTACCTGGTCTCCCAGCCTCCAGTTCAACTCATCTTACACATCACTATTACATCACTCTTCTGAAAACGCAGTTCCAATCACACCACTCTACCACTCCAAAACCTTCAGTGGCTCCCTACTGCTCTCCAAAGAAAGGGCAAACTCATTCCCATACAGAATCCCAGTTCATCCTTCCACCTTGCTCCTAAAATTACCAGCCCAACCGCTCAGCCAGTTGTTCCCCGAATATATCTGTGTCCTGTCTCGTTGGCCCTTTCTTGCTGTTCTTCCTGCCTGGAATATACCCACCCACACCTCTGCCTCTTGAAATCCTAGCAAACCCTCCACACTCTGAAGTAGCACCTCTGTCATGAAGCCTTTCCTTTGTTTCTGCAACCAAACTCGCTTCTTGAATCTTCCTTTTACTCTGTGCCTCCCCCTTGGTACTTAACTTTTCATGCCTTTATTATAGCAACTGTGTACCTGATATACTCCTTATGACAATATAAACTCTTAAAGCCGTGGAACTGCCTCTTAATCATCTTCCTAATTTTCAGTGTGCCTGGCATGTATTAGGTACTTGTAACTATAAATTAGAACTAACTAAATAAGTAAAATTAGAATAAATGGGCATCCATGACTGGCCAGAGACTGTAAAGCAGAGAAGATAAAACAACAGAGAGTCCCAAGAAAAACACCTGGGGAACGTTCACATTTGGGAGGTTGAAAGGATGAGAAAGCCTGGAAAAGGGGATACAGAGTAAGAGTCTCAATAAAACCCAACCCCCACCAGAAGCAGCCACCAGAGGGAACCACTCACAGCGGACAGAGACACGAGCACGCGCTGGAACATGAAAGACGTGTCAGAGCGAATGTCATCTTCAAGGCTCCGCCCGTATTCTAGCAAGAGAGTAAAATTAGCGACATCAGGACAGAGTCCTGCCCAACACTGTGTCACACTCCGGAGCCTTCTGTCCTCTCCAGGACCAACCTGTTTACTGACGCAGCTCCTCATGAGGTTTTTCACCCCACGGTTTTTCAAAAACTAAACTCTGATAAAACAGTGAAGATAAGCTTAGCTTGTCATTACAGTGGAAATGAGATATTCCTGTCCCTTAAAACGGGAGGTCGAGACAGCTGGGGTGTAATCCTCACTCTCCGGTCCCTACTGTCCAGGGGTCTGTCCTGAACGTGCTTTTCGGGGACACAGAGAACAGTAACTGTTGATCGGCGTGCAGAAAGGCAAAGGGAGCCGAGTTTCCGAACCCGCGGTGGGGACAAGCAGGGGGCTGTCAGGCTCAAATTCTAGCATGTGCCTTCCCTGCCATGTCACTAGCTGGAGAGCATCCCCAGAGAAGCTCCAACCCTTCACAGTCCTCGGGGAGAAGACCTGCCCTCAGCAGACATGCAGATCCCGGTGCCAGAACCACACTCTCCAGGTTTAGAATCTCCGGCTCTGGACACTTACCAAAAACCTCTTACTGTTTTGTTCTCTTTCTCCCAAAGTACTACATGTTTACTACAGAAAACTTAGGAAAAAACAAATAAGTAAAATGAAGGGGGGGGAACCACACCATAATCTAATCACCCCAAAATAATAATCATTGATAACATTTTGGTGAATATCCTTCCTCATTTTTCCCCACATACACATATTATTTTTCTTTCCTAAAAAAAATGGGATCATAGCATACTTTTTATAATTTGTCTTTTTTCACTCATCCATATACCATATCATGTAATGTAATTTAATATTATCTGTCAGTATACATTTTGATGACTACATAATAGTCTGTTGTGTGAGTGTATCATATTTTATTTAGCCAATCTGCTACTGTTGGACATTTTTAGCTACTATAAACAATGCCAAACAAACACTGCAGGATCTAAATCTTTGTGCACTTTTTTATTATATTCTTAGGGGAAAAAAGGTATGCATCTTTTAAAGGCTCTTCATATGTATTGTCCTCTGGAGATTTGTAAGAAGCAAGTAAATGGCTAGCATTCTGAGAAGGCTGGAGGACATACAGTCCAATCTGGATGTAAGAAGTTGGGCCAGACGGCCCCTCCAGGCCATTCCTTGGAACAAGAGAATTCACTGGTGCCACCCTTTTTGAACAAGCATATTTGATTCTCTGCTTGATAATAAGGAACAATTTTCCAGCCTTCAGAAGATTAGAACACTGCACTGGGTAGCCTAAGCAGAGTGGCATCTTCACCTGAGAAGTTTTGAGAAGCCAACAGACAGTCTTTGCCTAGACGGGGATCTGCCTGAAAGCAGAGCTTGGAACTGAGGATGCCTCATGGTCAGTGTTTCTATGAACAGGGTCTAATCAGTGGGTAACGACCTGCTGCTAGTTTACTTCTCAAATCCCAGCAAAACCTCAGCCAGGCCACTGAGGATGCTACATACCAAGCTGGTAGGTCTGGTTTATGCGCCGGATCTCCTCCGGTGACCGAGAGGCCAGGATCTCAATCAGGCAGCCCTCATCCGTGCCAGCTCCCTAAACACGAAACCCAGAGGAAGAGGGTGTTATGAGCCAGTTTACAAAGTTGAGTGCCAGACACAGAAGGAATGCAGCCAGGAATCTGTAGAGAATAAAGACAACCCTCGGGGCTCTAGCAACAGGATTTGCTAATTTTTAACTGTCCTGCTCAAATTCCAATGTGTTTACCATAATCATTATTAGTAACAACAAACATTCATGGGCTCTTTCTACTGATAGTTAAGGTGCCAGGTTAGGGACAGTTTCTGCCCTCTGGGGACTTAATCTTTCCTGGACGTCCCTGTACTTTTCCCTTGAAGGGCAGAATCTTCTGGCAAAGACTCTTTGCTTACCCAGAGCCTAGCCCAGAACCTTCCATGAGGCTGAGTATTTATTGACACGGTTGAGGAGGGTAATTGTGTTTGAATTTCATACTTGGTCATTAAAAATTGGCAGACCTTGGGTGAGGGCACAGTGGATCCAGCATCTAGGGAGGCAGACAACCTTTTCCGCCAGTTCTGAGCCCACAGCAGCCCAGAGGCCACCAACGTGTCAGTCATAAAGTTTCCTACCTCAAAAGTACTAACACGACAAGAAAGTTTCTGGAACTGCACCAAAAGCACAACTATAATCATTCCCCCTGGAGCCATAGGAAAGAGCAAATGCTTCCATAACTCTCGGAAAACAATTTTAAAATTACAATTGCTATAATGCAATGTCACGTTTTCAAGTTGTCACAAATGAAGGAAAATCTTTCTCCTGTACCTCATCCTCCCCACTCTCAGAAGGCCATTATCACAGTTTCTTGAGAAAGCTCCCCAGCGTTTGCACTAACGGCACAGACAGCACGCGAGGAGGGGGCACAAACCTTCATGGCCCTTCGCAGCTCCTGCACGTCGTACAGCACGGTGGGCGTCATCATCCCCAAGATCACCCGCTCGAAGTTGCCACTCAGTTCTGACTTCAAGTCGTCTATCAGGTCCTACAATGCAAGAAAGCGGTTCTGCTTAACTGCTCCATGTAGTAACTGAAACAAGCCGCTCTCAGAGTGTGGTCCAGGGACGCCTGGGGTCTCCAAGACCCTTTCAGGGGGCCCACAAAGTTGAACTATCTTCATAATAACACTAAGACGTTATTTGCCTTTACGCTGTCATTCTCTCACAATTGTACAACGGAGTTTTCCAAAGGCTACTTGACACACGTACAATTATGTTAAAAGGCTATTAAAATAGTCCTCTCTTTTCCAACTACATATCTATAGGAGACTAGCTTTTCTTCATATACCTCAACCAAAACCACACATCACAACAAACTGAATGCAGAAGCAGATATGAGAATCCAACCATCTTCCATTACGCCAGATGTTAAGAGATTTGCAAAATGTAAAAGAGTGCCAATCTTCCCACTAAATTTTTTTTTTTGGACTATGTACCTGTTTTTCATAAAAATGTTATTTATATTAACATGTAATATGTTTATTGTTTTTTAAATAAGTTAACAAATACATATTTTTAAATGTCTTCAATTTTAATTTCTAATATGGTAAATATCAACAGATATAATCCACAAAAACAAAAAAGTCTTCAGTAATTTAAGAGTGTCCTGAGATCAAAAATTTAGTAGACACTGAGTTAAATGTATTTGCTCACTTAACAATATATCTTGAATATATTCCAAATCAATATTCATCTATGACATTTTTAATAGCTGTTACAATTTCTATATGTAGATGCAATAACATTTTAACCAGTCCCCTGTGTCTGGTTTTTCTCTACTGTTAAATTACACATGCGTTTAGTTGTATCTTTGCAATCATTCATGATTATTTCTTTTTTTTGAGAAAGATTAGCACTGAGCTAACATCTGCTGCCAATCCTCCTCATTTTTGCTGAGGAAGCCTGGCCCTGAGCTAATATCCATGCTCATCTTCCTCTACTTTATATGTGGGATGCCTGCCACGGCGTGGCTTGATGAGCAGTGCATAGATCCGCACCCAGGATCTGAACCAGCGAACCCCGGGCTGCTGAAGCAGAATGTGTGAACTTAACCTCCATGCCACGGGGCTGGCCCCTCATGATTATTTCTTAAGGCTCACTTCCTAAAAAGAAATGTACTTATTTGGACAAAGGACAAAATACTAAAGACATTTATTCACATTTCCTCCTAGAACAGGTCAGAGAATTTAAGAACCTGCTTAAGATCAACCAACTAATAAGGGGCTAAATTGCTATTCAAGTCCAGATCTCTGATTCCCACAAACCTGATTCCATAACACTGTATTTCAACCTATTGTGTATATTTTTATGCTATGTCCAGACATAGTGAATGAATGAATGAATGAATGAATGACTAAATAAATTAGTGCTCAGTCAATCCGTTAATGTTGCTCATCTTAACAAACTGCCACCAGACTAGCTTAGTTCTGAAGCTGAATAATCAACCCGAATGTGTGTGGCAACACCCTTTAGGTCTCTAGTTCACACATCACACGCACGTTCATGCCTATTTCTGCTCAATAAATTTCTTTGGGGATGGAGAAGAGTTTACAACGCACAGAAGATAGTACAAGCAATCTGATCAGAAGAATCCTGTTCCCGACCGGGGGGGCCCAGCCAAGGTGCACATCAGACGCTCTAGGCCATAGCGGAGCAGCCCTGTCCCACGCAGCAGTTTAGAGCTGTCCTTGAGAAGCAGTGGCCGTCTGACTGGCTGTAAAGTATCTCGAGGATAGAAACACGTCATGGAGTTACTGTACTCTGAGAACTGGAGGCTCTTATTGATAATGTTTCCTCAATAAAAAGATTCTTGCTAATCAGAGATAGGTTTTCAGTGCTGTGGAAAGATGGGGTGGAATGACTCTGGCAAGGGAGTCATTGAAAATGAGACTAAGAGAGGGTTCCTGAGGGATGTGGGATTCAGACTCAAAGAGGAAAACATGGTGAGTGAACAACCTCTGAATGCATGAGCTACTAAAATACACAGACATACACACATAAAGCCCCATTCTAGAATCTAAGGGGGTGTCCCTCAATTGCGGATCATCAAAGGAACGAATATATGCTACAAATGGGTTTATGTGGAAGAGCCTACTTAAAACAAACTGAATTTAAATATTTCAGTCAGTTTGGAGGGTCTTCATCCACGGTGGCCTAAAAGAAGCCATCGGCTCAGGGAAGCCACACTGGAAGCTCAGCCCTGCCCGGTGCTCAAAAGGGTGGTGGTTGAGTCCATTCAACAACCAAGTCCCTGAGAAGACTTGAGTGGGAAGAGACTAAGCTTGGCCTGAGCTCCATGAATCAAGAGCTCCCCGACATCACTTCTGGCTAAGGATAGTGGAGGAAACACGTGTTGAAATTGTCTTTTTTTTTTTTTTTCAAGAGCATCCTTACACATGGCAAGGGGTCCATCTTTTAAAAACACAGGGCTACTTCAGGAACCTAGATCGGGAACTAGCCCTGCTTCCTTGTTGCCTGACAGGTCCCTCGTCAACACGGAGATGGAGAGACTGTGCCTACCTTGCCAATGGTGCTCTTGTAGGCTGTCCTGATTTCCTGGCGCTGGGCGGTGTTGCGGTAGGCGAGGACACTGATTATGGCATCTTCATCCGTGCCTGGGAGTGGAGCAGAGACAGTGAGTGAATGTGATTTGAGAGGGATGAGAAAATGGGTTCCTCTGCAGACACTGGAGTAACCCAAACACACGCAGAGAGCTTTCTAAGAAAAGAGGTCCTTGTTCAGAGGGTTTGTCTATTGTGGGGGTAACAGACACTAGATTTGAGTCTTAGCCTCTCCTTTAATTAGCTGTTTGCCACTGAACAAAATAGTTAACATCTCCAGGCATTAGTTTCCTTATCTGTAAATGGGAGTAATCATAGTACTTCCCTTAAGTGAGTTACTCAGCACAATGCCCAGCACTTACTAAATACTCAGTAAGTGTTGACTGGGATCATGCTTCTTCCCCTCCTCTGGAATTCTTATAATGTCTTTTGGATCCCCTGTATCTATCTTCCACGTTCTTGCCTTTTCTCTCTTTGTTTTTATCCCTTTATCATTTCCTCCAAGCTTTGAAACAATTCAAACTCGTCTTTTCATTCACTGATTTGGCACTTTGCAGGGTTTAAATTGGCTGTTCACTGCATTCACCGAGTTTTAAGATCTGTAATTGTGTTTTTCATCTCCAAGCTATGTTTCCTGATCTCAGATGATTCCCTTTTTATAACTCCCAACAAATTCCCATGATGCGATATCCTATCAAAGCTTTATAATATGAATTACAAATTAAAAATGTCCTAAGTTTTGTTTGCCTGTTTCTTGCAGCAACTTTTATAGGGGGACTTTATTCTGATTTTTCAAATTGGTCCCTCGTCTTAGTAACAGCTGGATGTTCATGCATGTTTGGTGAGTTTCCTGTTCCTTCACTGTTTATACTATATGGGGGCGTTGTGATGGGTTACAGAAGGGATTCTACTTAAATATTTCAGGGAGAAATGAAAAAATATAGATTCATCACAGTTATTCTTTCCAAGATTAGAGATCCAGAAAAATGTGAGGTGTAGGGAGGAAGCTACAGAACTTTAAGTTTATATATCTTAGGGACCTACTTTCAGGTCTCTTAAAAAAAAACAGAGGGTAAAAGACACAACCTTCAGAGCTCTCAGCTGCGGGGAGAAGGCCCATCACCTTTTGTTCACCCAGTTTCTGTGAAAGGGCACCACCCCTCTTCCAGTTAGTCAAGTATGAACCCTCAAAACAGCTCTGATGTTTTTCACTTTCTGTCTTCCTCCACATTCAAATTTCCTGCCAAGTTATGCAAAATCTAGCTCTACAACCTTTTTTGCATCCACCTCCTCTTTTTGATTCCTACCACTACCACTCCAGTTCAGGATTTGGGGGTCTCTTCCTAGACAACTGTAAAGTTGGCTAACTAGTAATCTTACCTCCTATTTGGTCTTTCCAAAGTCTTGCCAGATTCATTTTCCTAAAATGCATTCCTCCCCTGCTCGGGAATACACAATGGCTCCCTGGTCTGCTGGATTTACTACAGGCGCTGCAGTCTGCCATCCGAGACTCTCCACGAGATCCCATTCACTATCATAAATACCCACATAAAAAGATACCAGGCAGCCAGATCCACCGACTCAGCTCTTGAATAACTATACTTGACCCAACTGTACTGCACTCCTTTCTCCTGACCTCCTTCATTGTCAGTCTATTGGTTTATATGTCTCCCTAACCTCATCCATTTAGTGTCATTATTCTGGCATCTGTTGTCCCCCAGCCAATGCCTTTGGACCATGCCCCCATGTCTGTGATTCTCCAGGTGGCCTTCTCAGTAACACTTCCAGGCCCTCTCTTTGCTATCTGTCTTCTCAGAAAGCTCCCAACCAGCCTACTCCTGCTTTGCAAGTACCTCCTGCTACAATCCACCTTTCCATGTATTCACTGTGACTGCCCTGGGCCTCAGCTAGACTAGGAAATGGGACGATGCTCACACTCATCCCACACCTCTGCTCATGCTATTCCATTCACCTGAAACACCTTCTCTTTTATCTCTATTTACTGAAACTCACCTCATCTCCCAAGGCCTATCTCAAATTCTACATTCTCCAAGGAGTTCTGCCTGATGCCCGCATTTGAAATGTGATCTCCTCTGTGAACCCTAATGGGGTCTTATTTGTGCCCCTCCTATCTCTATCATATTAGGAACTGATCATAGTTATTTCTGTACACGCCTTAGCCACCTAGCACCCATGGACTATTTGACCACAAGGACTAGGTTTTATAATACTTGTCTCCTCCAACCATCCACTTTGCATTGGCCCACACACAGGCACTGAAAATGCTTGGTTGTGTCGAATGTCTCCTAACTCTTATTTTGAAAATTCTGAATGCCATGTGGTCCACGTTCTGAAAGATGGTGTTTTTGCTATATAGCAAAGAATGAGGATAACCTGAAAACAGGGTGGGCCAAGTACATTTTCCATTTTATTTGTGAAAAATGGAAGATGAGGAGAAGGATACGTAGATTCAGAACAATGTTCTGTGCAGAGGTAGGCAGCAGGGCAGCACAGTGACTTAACCCCAGCTCTGGAGTCAGACTGCCTAGAATTGCCTAGAATCCCGACTCTAACACTTACTAGTTCTGAGACCTTGGGCAAGTTAGCTAATCTCCCTAAACCGCAACTTTCTCATCAGTAAAACAAGCTGCTGTCAGGATTAAAACAATCCACGTGGAGAATTATGCCCAACCCATAGAAGAGCTTAACAAACATCCACTATTATTTTTATTGCTGTTGCTGCTGTTAGTAGCATGGGGGCTAAGTAAAGTGAACCGTTTTTGGGTTAAAAAACTAGGAAATAAAGCCTCATGGTCAAGTTTTTTTATCCAAATCTCAAGCAGATTCTAAATAGCAGCTACAAACCAGAGGGCACTTCTCTGGCCAAATGTCCACCCAGGCAAGGGGCTAGGCCAGGGCAGCCTGAAGCGCACCCCGCATGGCTGTGCCCACCCAGCATGAGGCCTTTGCCCTCGGGGAGCCAGCTGGAGGGTAGAGCACTGGAAGACAAGTGCTCTGGTCCTGTACACACAGCCTTCTCACATGAAATCCCACACGCTGCCTGTCAGGACCTCCCCGCTATGCCCATCACAGCAGCAACAGGCAGAGGGACTCAAGGGAAAGACCATGGACTTAGAGTTGCAGGCCCAACCTCAAGACGGGCTCTGCCAAGCATGACTCATGGCTCAGTTCCCCTTACAATGTGACTTACTATGTTACTTAATTTCTCTGGATCTCAATTTCACATCTGTACAGCAAGGCGAAAATCACAACAGTAATAGCTGCTTTCACCAAATCACAGGGTTGTTGCATGTACACACTGAGATAATGTTTGTGAAAGTGCTTTGTAAACCTCATGGCACTACAAACATACAGCACTAATTGGAAAACAAATACATTTCTAAAGTTTTACATACGGATTCAGAATGCTGTAATGCAAAACAGATTTAAATAATTGGGGAACTCCAGAATGAGTGCATTAAATTTACAATTCTGTTGTAAAAGTAGATAATTAATGCCCTCCCACCTAATTTGTCTTGAAAAGCAACTCATTCCCACTGTGTTTTTTGAGAGTGAGACCTGCTCACATTTGCCAGTGGACACAGCACCCTCTGTGTGACTCTGAGACACAACACATGAGAGTGCTCACCTCCAGTGGGACACTTACCGAGCCCTTTCATGGCCTTCCTCAGGGTCTGAGCATCCTCCATGGCGTTGAATCCTGAAGCCGCTTTGACGGTGCCACCTTTGGCTGCCTAAGCGTACAGAGAAAGGTGTGACTGACAGGCAGCATCTTACTGACAAAGAGATTCTCATTAGCAAACATTTGCTGAGCACCTACCATGGGCCAGACATCCCCATGGGCTGGGGATATAGCAGTGATGATGACAGATAAGGCTCTTGCTCCCATGGAGCTGAGGTTCTAGTTCAGGCGGTGGGGTGGGAGGGCAGATAGTAAACAAGCCAACAAACTAATATTCTAACAAGTGCCTGGCAGTGAGAAGTGCTATGGAGATTGAAAGGTCCTGGAAGGGCTGCTCTGAGTGACATTTAGGCTGAGATCCGACTGACATGAGGCATTGACCATGCAAAGGAGGAGAAAGCATCACAGGCAGAGGAAACAGCTAAGGCAAAGGCCCTGAGGCTGGAACTAGTTTCTATGGGAGGAGAGGGGCAGAGGCCAGAGTGGCTCAAATTGGCAGCAAGGAGGAGAGTGGTAAGATATGTTACACCACCACCTATGAAGTTATCACGTCCCTCAAAAAGGGAAAAACTCAAACCTCAATCCGATCAAGCCTGTGGAGCCAAATACCAATTGACCATAAATCAAGAAGAAAGGAAAATGTTCACTCCCACCACAGGGCTGTAATTGGCAAAATCCAGACTGAGAAACACCACTTGACAAATGGGCTAGGTTCTTCAGCAAAGAAATTGCAAGGGGAATTAGAAAAGAAAGAGATGGAAGGGAACTGTAGCTTAAAAAACATTAAAAAGGCATGTCAATAATTACAATGCATGAACCCTATTTGGACTCTAAATCAAACAAACAGTAAAAAAGATAAGACATTTATGAGACAGTTGGAAATTTGAACCCTGACTTGATATTAGATGACATTGAGGAATCAGTGTTAACATTTTTAGGTATGCTAATGGTATTGGTTATATACATTTTTTTAATAGCTCTAATCTTATATATAGTTTATAGAGAGCTGATAAGATGTCTGGAATTTGCTTCAAATTACACAGGTGGGGGGAAGTAAGTGGAAATAAAGAAGAAAGAAGATCGACCATGAGTTAATCATTATTGTTAGGAACAATGGGATTCTTTTTAATATTTGGTCTACTTTTGTATGTGTTTACAATTTTCCCTGATAAAAATTTTTTAAAAGGGAAAGAAAATCAGAGAGGTGGGCTGGGGCCAGAACAAGGCAGTCCTCACAAACTGGGTAAATTTATATTTTATTCTAGGTGCAGTGGGAAGCCACCAGCAGGTTTTTAGCAAGGGGATGGGATAGACAATCTGATTTACATGTTAAAAGACCACTCAGGCTGCTGTAGGGAGATGCAGAGGCCAGTTGAGAATCTGGGCCAAGATCCAGGGATATGATGCCTGCCCACCATTTCACCCTTGTGAAACAGTCAAGATGGAAAGAAACAGACTCAGCACATGTTTTGGAGCAAAGGCGACAGAACTTGCTGATGGACTGACGGGGGAGGTGAGGAAAGAAAAGAATCAGGTCTAACTCTAAATCTTTTTCCCTGAGTAGCTGAGCAGAGAGTGGTAGCATTTACCCAGATGGGGACAGCCGGAGGACTGCCAGATTTGGGGTGGCAGTAGGGGTGGGATTTAGAACTTCTGTTTTCAAACGCTGAGTTTGAGATGTCCATTAAACATCCAAGTGGAGTTGTCAAAAGGACAGTATATTATACAATCTAAGTCTAGAGGTCAAGTCTAGAGTAATAAATTTAGGACACTTCAGCATTTGGATGGTATTAAACGAGATGAAGATAGAGAAGAACAGGGATCCTAGGACAAACCTAGGCCTCTCCAGCAGTATAGGTCCAGCAGAGAAGGAGAATCCAGAAAGGATGACCAAGAACGACTGGTCCTTGAGGTAAAAGGAAAACCAAGAGAGTGTGCAGTCCAGAGGCTGAGGAAGGCGGGAGCGGTCAGTGCCGGCTGAGGCAGGGATAAGAGAAGGACACGGAAGGGATGGTCAGATTTGGCAACATGGAGGTGCCTGGTGATCCTGACAAGAGCTTTCCCAGTGGAATGGAGATGACACAGCCTGACTGAGAGGGCAGAGGGGAGAACGGAAAGTCATGAAGAGGAGACACCAACTCTAGACAACCGAGATGATGACTAGTATCACTGGAAATGATCAACCTGCCTTAAAGTAAGACGTACTCTGATACGGTACCAGGGACAAAAAGTTAGTGACCCTGACCCTCTGCAAAGAAAGATGAAAAATGAAAAACATCAACAAGCAAAACATGGGTTGATGACCAGTAGGAACCATCTCAGTTGGATTAAAACTTAGAGATAATTTACCAATTAATATCAAAGTGCCCTGAATATTTCTAATGTATTTACCAGTTTATTAATATGTGATTTATGTTATATGAGACAGCAAAGAGAAATACATATAACTCAGTATAAAAAAGTAAATAGGGGCTGGCCCAGTGGCACAGCGGTTAAGTGCGCATGTTCCGCTTTGGCGGCCTGGGGTTCGCTGGTTCAGATCCCGGGTGCAGACATGGCACCTCTTGGCAAGCCATGCTGTGGTAGGCATCCCACATATAAAGTAGAGGAAGATGGGCATGGATGTTAGCTCAGGGCCAGTCTTCCTCAGCAAAAGGAGGTGGATTGGCAGCAGTTAGCTCAGGGCTAATCTTCCTCCAAAAAAAAAAAGTAAATAAATAGATGAAGAAATTCAGTGATGAGACATAAAACATCAAAAATTAAGGTACAGTCACGCAGGTGGGAAGGAAACCAAACTGCAGACCTTAAGGGCCTGTGCAGTTATTAGAGAGAAGCCACAGATTTCTCTGCCTAGAAGCCAAAGCAAGAGAGATTTGTAATCAGTAATGAGGATTGTTGTGTTCATGGGAAGAAAAGAAACCAGTTGCCCAAGAAATGCCCCGCCTTTCTTTGTACTGAGTTTAGAGAGATGCAATCTGTGTTAGCGGAGCTCTTCTCGGCTCCCTGATTTAGCAGCAGAGAGTAGAATCAAACTAGCTTTACTCTTTAATATATCTTCCCGTCTATGTGCTGACACTAAGCGTTACTACAACCCTTCAGCAATTCATGTTTTGATATTCTGAATTCTGTCTTTAAAAACGGCCTAATCAGTCATAAGCAGCACTTTCTAAAATTATTCTGCCTTGTCTCTTTTCCCTTAATTTGTCAGGTGTCTGCCATTGTGGTGTACATTTGATCAGCTAAGGCTGCACAGGAGCAAGGATCTAAGTGATATTCTTGGTGCCCAGATGTCGATGGAGTTCAGACCCATCTGGAAACCGTCCTCTGTCCAGAGCTGGTACTTTGTGCTTTTAAGATGCTAAGAGCTCACAGCTGAGGCTAGGAAGAGACAGCCAAGGCTAAACTTGGGGCTGAGGTTACATCAACAGGTCTGTTTCTCCTAACCTTTCTGATAATGCCTCTTTTAGTAGTCATGAGTGGTAAGATGTTATGGTGATGGGAGGGAACAGAACAGGGGGATGACTATGAATTATTACAAAGGGAGAAGGGTTTTATATAAGCTTTGGTTGAAATGTACCCCATAGTCTCGTGCCCATGATTCCGCTAAAATGTACTAATATTCATGGAGACAGTCAGTGCTGTCTCTTCTACATCACTCAAAGAGTCATGAACACTATAAAGGGAATCCTAGTATTGGGGGAATTTCATCTGCGGGTCTTCATGAGGGAGACATGGTGGCCTACAGTGAGAGGCAGCAAAGCTTAGCGGGAAGCGACACGGCATTGAGTGGGATAGAACTGGGTTTGAATCTTTCTGGCTGGATGGGCTAGGGGAAGTTTTGTTTTTCTCATGTGTGTTGATAATGATATCAACCCACAGGGTTGTTCTAATAATGAAGCAGGATAATATAGCAAAGCACTCAGCACAGAATCCAGTCAACAGTGAACACTAAAACAAAGACTCAAACTTAGCGGCTATCATCATCACCATTATTACTAAATATGATGTCAACAACATCTCCACAGTAGAAATAATAATGAGATTCTTACATCTATTTCTGATAATATCCCTTAACACAAGCCTATGGGGTAACTCCAAAGCAAAATCTAGAATAGGGAGTTTGTACAATGCGATGTAGATAGTGAAAACGATGTAGAATAGATCTGAAGCTCTCTGATGATTTAATTTGATCCAAGGATGTAATATGGGCCATCTAAAGGAATGGAGGATTTTCACACCCTTAGGGCAGTTCTCTAGCCAGTTAGATTTGAGCTCTATGAGCTAGTCCACCTTGGCCTGCACCTCTCAGGCCCACTGTGGCTCACGTCGAGCCCATCCAAAGGCCTCAGGTACCAGAGGGTATGGGCCTCGTCTGCTGAAAGACCAGGCTTTCACCTCCTGGATATGGTCAGCATCCAGCACTTAGTCATTATGCTCTGTATACCTCACAGAGAAAAGCAGAAATCTATAACATTAACTTCCTTGGGCACTGTTATGGACTGAATTGTATTTCCCCCCAAAAAGGCATGTTGAAGCTCTAACCCCCAGTATGCACGCACCTCAGGATGTGAACTTATTTGAAGATAGGGTCATTGTAAATGTAATTAATTGAATTAAAATGAGGTCACACTGGAGCACGGTGAGCCCCGAATCCAATATGACTGGTGTCCTTATAAGAAGACAACATGTGAAGACAGAGACACACATGGAGAGCACCACATAAGGATGAAGGCAGAGACTGGAGAGAAGCAGCTGCAAGCCAAGGAATGACTAAGATTGCCAGCAAACCACCAGAAGCTAGAAAGAGGCAAGGAAGGAGCCTCCTACAGGTTTCAGAGAGATCACGACCCTACCCACACCTTGGTTGGGTATCTGGCCTCCAGAACTGAGACAACAAATTTCCACTATTTTAAGCCATCCAGTTTGTGGTGTTTTGTTATGGCAGCCCTAGGAAATTAACATAGCACTTTATTCCCCTTTTTCTACTATATATCTATAGTAATAAGCAAATTGGTGATTTGCTGTCAAAATTCCAACATGGCCTAACTCAGCCCTTGGCCCCACCAGGAGACAGCTTTGTGAGTCAAATGTTCCACAATGTTTTTTTGGAACTTGAGTATTGAAAAAATTCTGGATGGTATTCAAATACTGCATTCAACTTTAAAGCAAACTGCATTGTTGTGGGACACTACTGTGGGATTAAAATTAATATCTAACAAGATGAATCGATAGGGGGATTTGCAAAGATAGTTAGGTTATCAATTAACATTCTTAGTGACTCCTTTTTTCCAGGAAAAAGATAAGCTCAGGAAATTTGTTCCTGTCAGCCCTAAAGTATCCGTATTGATTAAATTCCAGGGTATAATGCACCACTGTCTGTTCTGGGAAGGCAGGGGATTCCACCCAGGAAGGCTTCTTGTGGCAGCAGACAAAGGAAACAGGGAGGATGTAGGGAAGAATGATAAAAACTAACAGCTAGAAATAGATGTTATATCACAATCCATGAAATGTTATTTGGCTATTAAAATAATCAGGAAGATGAAAAATGTCCAAAAGATTAAAATACAATGGAATACTAATCAGCAATAAAAAGGAGTGGAGGAACAAACTGCTGATACTCACAGCAACATGGATGGATTGCAAAAAATATAACGCTCAGCACTGGAAACCAGCAAAAGAGTACAGGCTCTGTGATTCCATTTATAGGATGTTCTGGAATAGGCAAAACTAATCTATGGGGCTAATCAGAACAGTGGTTGCGTTTCTGGTGTGGAATTAGGAGCAGGGTGGGAGCAAGAAGGGGCATGAAGGAACTTCCTGGAGTGATGAAATGTTCTATCTTGATAAAAGAGTACATGCCTTTGTCAAAACTCATCTACCAGCAACCATAAGAGCTGTGCATTTCACTATATGTTAATTAAACCTCTAGAAAAAAAAATTTTTAATACTTGACTACAATGGCTTTTAAAACATGTTTTCCTTTTAGAAATGTATCATACAGTCATTGTAGAGATTTGGAAATTTTTAAAAAAGAAGAATTAAGAAGAAAATTAAAACACCCATAACTCTACCCCTTCATAGAAGTAATTTTAAGATGCTATAAAAAGTAATATAAACATGTTAGCGTAGCAAAGATCAGAGTAAGTATACACCTAACTGTTACTTATGCTCTTATTACTACTATTTAAAAACCATTATACATATGAATAGGGTCTAAAATAAAATGATGGAAAATATTTGGGAACTATAATATTGTGACTATTGTTTGTTTTTCTTTTCCTTTAAAAAGGTCCTTTATCTGTCCAATAAATAACAGTCATGATGGAAAAACAGGTTCTAAGATGAAAGACAAGAGCGACTGAGGTGATTTTGCTCGAGTGGAAGGCACACTAAAGGGTCACTTGGTTACAGTTCTCAGTGTAGGAAGGCTGTGATCTTGTTGAAGACAGAAAGACTGTCCCATTAATTCTGAGTCCCCGAGCCAAGTACCACATCTGGCACAAAGTAGGAGCACCATAAACCTTTCTAAATACATGTTCTCCATGTCCTGGGAGACTCAATCAAGAAGAAATGGATTTTAAATTAAAGCATAAGAGATTCTGAGCAGACATAAGTAGGACTTTGGCTATCAGGGATGATGAATAAAATTCTAGAATGTCTAATATAAAAAAACGTTAAGAGTATATTACTATTTGTTCAGGACAGTTTACACACACCCATCTTCCTAAAGAAAGGCATCTAGAACGGGTGGGATCCCTAGCTCCTCTCCAGGTATAAGATTCTACTTCCATTACTCTCTCCTGGAAGACCAGGGATCAGCATCACCCGCCCATTCAGAAACCTCATTTGGGTGGGAGACAGAGAGCAGATGGCCAGCCTCAGGGAGAGCCATGTCAGCAGTGCAGAGGCTCAGCTTCCACACCAGCACTGAACTTTATGGAACTCTCAGAGGGATCCAATTCCCTGCCTGTCTCAAAGATCGGATAACCAAGCTCTGAGGAGTCCAGTCGCGGCCAGAAGCAGGAGGCAGATGACAAGCCCACATGGCTAAGAACCACCCTTCTTGATGAGCCTGAAATGATGGGGTTACACCAAAAAGTGAATGGCAGTCATCTCCTGCTGGTAGAATCTGCAGGATTTTTAGTTCTTCCTTTTTATTTGCCTAAATTTTCTCCAACGAACATGTGGTGCTTCCGCAGCGAGAAAACTATAACTTGTTTCTGTATTTCAAGATGTTGGAAGAATTCAAAGGAGTCTCTCTTTGAATTAATTTTCAGGGTCAAGTTACTCACCACCTCTGAAAGAAATTAAACTGGTGTTTAAAAAAAAAAAACCTGCCTTTTCATTTCCTCTTCCCGCCCCTCTGTTGAGCAAACGAGCCTTTGTATAAGCCAACGGTCCCTAAGTATACATCCTGTACCTGTCTGTGGCTGGTACCAGGTAGGGTGAGGCGCTCCCCTACTTACCATGGCCATGACTCTCTGTCGGGATCAGAGTTCAGCCCGCCTTGAAGAAGCTCCTCTGTGAGAAAAGCAGAGGGGAAATTACTGTGGTGAGGGAGTGTCATTAAAATCATTAATCGGGATAACTTGTAGTTTGCATGAACTGAAGCCATAGGGAAATAACACCCAATTTCATCAAAAAGCCAGCTACTGATTAGCCAAAGATACAAGGGCCAGGTTAATAATTAAAGAGAAACTGTTTGAACGGGCAAGTTTACTACACCAGCAAAAGACGTACCTGCTCTTCTGTCTGGAGATCCGCGTTACAGAAATGATTCCTATTGTGTTGTTAGGGTGAAGTACATATTTGTACTCAAGCCTAACCTAGATTTTGAACTGTATGCTCTAGTGGATCAGAAGAGGTGTCTCTCTGGAGAGAAGAGACAATCCAACTGCATCAGGGAAAAGTACTTCACTCCCGCTTCTATTCTGTGTACGTGCGCACGTCTGTGTGTGTGCGTGTGTGATGACAGGTCAGCGGCCCAACCAGCATTAGATTCTTTTCATTTCCCAGTGATCACTTTCACTGCCACCATCTCAGGACTTAGAGGGGCTTCTTCCCTTTAAGCTGCAGCCTTCCACACTCAGCTTTGTCCTTAGTTCTCTTTGGCACTCCCTCCCTCATCAAAAAGACTTGAACCATCACACATTTATTCAGTCATTCAGAATGCAAGCATTGTCTTTACTGTAGACTAGGACCCTTGGGGGGTTCTCATGACATAGAGGCAGGCCTCTGAAGGGCAGGCCCACTGGCTTCCTGTCTCCATATCTAGGTCCTATGGAAAAGGCTCCTTTCCTAAGCATTTAGTTAGATCCTTGATACTCAAACAACCAGAAGCATGAGCATCACCTGCAAGCTTGTTAAAAATGCAGAATCTCAGGCCTCCCCCAGACCTATTCCCAGACTCTGCATTTTAGCAAGATTCTCCAAATATTTGTCTGCACGGTAGTTTGAGAAGCCCTCACCTAGACAGTTCTACCAAGCAGCACTTTTCAATTATTTCCCCAGAATAACTAAATCCTTCTTAACCCACTTTCCTACTGATTAGTTCATGTCTGGTCACATTCAGTCTTCATCTTCCAGCTTCCCTTATGCTCAGCTCCACTCTTCCTTGTTTCCCATCACTCCTTGCAGACTCGCCTCATATCACACAGAAGGTCAATCCCTTCCTAAGGGGAAATGGTTCTGGGGCACAGCCTGGACAAAGGTGCAGGGGTGGGAACGAGCAGTGGCTTCAGGGACAATGAGGACAGGAGGCTGCTGGAGCAGAGGGCTCATTCCAGGGAAGGCTCGGAGATGAGACTGGAAAAGCAGCTGGGGAACTGATTAGTAAGGGCCTTGAATGCCCAGCTGAGGAGTCTGACATCACACTGTAGGTAAAGCGAAAACAGGGGAAAGTGTTTGGTTCTTCCAGAGAAATGATATAATAAAAGACATGCTTTAGCAAGTGACTATACCATGGGGTAGATTGGAGTGAGAGATAAGGGCTCAGGAAGGCATAAGATTCCACTACAGGAACAGACAGGCCGAGGCAAATGCCTCAGCAGGGTGTGGCACCTGGAACAGGATATACACAGGGAAACTTTGGAAGGGAGACTTTACTGGATTTAGTGGCTCATGGACTATACGGATTTAATCACCAAACATTCATAAAGCCCCTCTATATTCCAGGCACTGTTCTAGCTGACAGAGATAATACAGTGACTAAGACAAGGAACCTGCCTTCAAGAAGCTCACACTCTACCAGGAAAGACAGACGACAAATAAACAAATGAATATATAAGACAATTGCAGATACCAGTAAGATGAGAATACAACAGGATAATGGTATAGAATGGGAATCAGTACACTACAGCTCATGGGCCAAATTCTGTTTTTGTACGGTCTACTAGCTAAGAATGGTTTTTACATATTCAATGGTTGACAAAAAAAACCAAAAGAGTAATATTTCATGACATGTGAACATTACATAAAATTCAAATTTCAGTGTTCATAGGTAAAGACTCATTGGAGCACAGCCACAGCCATTGGTTTACATATTGTCTATGGCTGCTTTCATGCTACAATGGCAGAACTGGGTAGTTATGACAGAGACTGTGGGGTTCACAAAGCTGAAAATACTTAATATCTAGTCCTTCACAGAAAAAGTTCGCTGACCCCTGGTAGGGAGGATGACATGATCAGGTTACTGGAAAGGAGCTGGCCTGGAGAGGGTGATCAGGGAAGTCATCTCCAAGGAGATGACATCCAAGCTAAGACCTGAATGAGAAGGAGCTGGCCATTCACAGTTCTGGAGGAGAACGGTTTCAGGTAGAGGGAGCAGTTAGTGCAAAGGCCCTGAGGCAGGAATAAACTTACTGTGTTTCAGGGATAGACAAAAGCATCAAGAACAAGGGCCAGAGTGACAGGAGATGGGGCTGGAGTGGGCCAGGACCATCTGTGGGGCAGGAAGGGGTGCCTCTTTCTCACTTGCCCAGAATGTGCTAGGGGAAGCCATGAGCAGGGCTGCTTGAGACTTTCATGGGCCTTAGCCACTCCTTCACCTGGAGGCCCTGGCTCACATCATATGAATTATCAAAATGCATCCATATCCCTAAGTATAATTGATATGTGAGTTGGACTGAGTTGCTGCTGCTTGGTTGATGACCTGGCATACACAGCTTTTAGGAGCAAGGGCCCGCCCTTTGCTTCCATGTGGTTTTGGAATCAATGACAACCAGTGAGGAGGCAGAGAATGGGGACTCCTCCCCAAGAAGCCAGCCTTTAATATGAACACTTCTGGTCCTTTTTACCACATCAAGAAGTAGAAAGACCGCTTGAGCAAAGCCTTCTGGAAATACTGAGAGCCATTATTCAATGAGCTAGAAATATTTTACTACAGGAAAAAAATGTATCATACTCGAACACGGGGTGCTTTTTAGCCAGACAATTTATTTTGAAACTTGGACAGCACACAGCATAAGTCCATTTATACACAGACAGCTGTTGTATATTTATTATTTACTAGTACCAACTGAGTTTCTAAATAGATTATAGAAATGAATGCAGACAATGGTACTCCGTGTTTCTTTCATTAGATATCGATAATATATGTAAAGTTAATCCACACAAACGCTTCCTAGCACAGCGTCTGGCACTGAGGAAGGTCTCAATTACTCTCGGCAAGGAAGGGGGGAGCGGAAAGGAGGGGAAGAAATCACATACACCCCTCCCCGGACACAGAATGGCTGTAGGCCTCTTCTTAACTGCACAAAATAACCAGCCCCCAAACAATAAAGGCCTTTCTCCCTGAAGCTCCATCTGTAAACGTCCTCCCACCCTTTCCACCGCCCTGCAAAGCCAAGGATTCTTTACAGGAATCCTTTTCTGCCTCCACTTCCTTGATTCACTCTTTCTCTCTGAAGGCTGGCCTACAATTCCATAACCTGAACAATATCACCAAGTTCCCAATGACTCAGACTTTGTGCTGGTTTTTTAAAAACTCCTTTGCTGCTCACAGGTGGGGCAAAATAATTAGCAACTGTGCCTCAGTTTTTACATCTATAAAATGCAAACACACTCAGGTTTGAGCATGGCTCCAATGGCCCTAAAAGCACCAGGACTCTTCAAGATGGAAAGGTAAAGACTGAAGGGACCATATGTTAGTGATGTCTGAAAAAATCTAAGGGTTATGCAGTTTGTGGGCGGGAAACTACACTACCTTCATAATACTGGAACTCCACAACTAGAGCCCATGATACGGCTCCCGACGATCTGAAGACATAGTTTTAGAGCAACTGAAACACAGCTTGGAAGTACACATAAGAGATCTACCCCAGTAGCAGTTACATAAAGGATTAATAAGTTGTAAATAAGTCCGACCTATTTCAGAGAAGATTACATAAATTTGCATACATAATTTATGATGGATTCATAAAGAAAAATTAGGCATGTCAAAAACACATCCCTACTTTAATCTCCATAATATATAAAGAACTCACACAGCTTAACAACAAAAAATCAAACAACCCAATCGAAAAATGGGTAGGGGACATGAACAGACATTTCTCCAAAGAAGATAGAAGGATGGCCAATAGACACATGAAAAGATGCTCATCATCACTAATCATCAGGGAAATGCAAATCAAAACTACACTAAGATATCACCTTACACCTGTTAGAATGACAAAAATATCCAAAACCAAGAGTGACAAATGTTGGAGAGGTTGGGGAGAAAAAGGAACCCTCATACACTGTTGGTGGGAATGCAAACTGGTGCAGCCACTATGGAAAACAGTACGGAGATTTCTCAAAAAGTTAAAAATAGAAATACCATATGACCCAGCCATCCCACTACTGGGTATCTATCCTAAGAACCTGAAATCAGCAATTCCAAAAGTCCCATGCACCCCTATGTTCATCGCAGCATTATTTACAATAGCCAAGACATGGAACCAACCTAAGTGCCCAGCAACTGACAATTGGATAAAGAAGATATGGTATATATATACAATGGAATACTACTCAGCCATAAAAAGGACAAAATCGTCCCATTCACAACATGGATAGACCTTGAGGGTATTATGTTAAGTGAAATAAGCCAGATAGAGAAAGATGAACTCTGCATGATTCCACTCATAGGTGGAAGTTAACATATGGACAAAGAGAACTGATCAGTGGTTACCAGGGGAAAGGGGGGTGGCAGGAGGGTACAAAGGGTGAAGGGGTGTACCTACAACATGACTAACAATAACATACAACTGAAATTTCACAAGGTTGTAAACTATCATAATCTTAATTAAAAAAAACAAAAAACAAACAAAAAAGAACACATCCCTACTTTTTTCCAGTTCGATGTCCAGAAGGATAATTATTTCACTATCCCGCAAATTGTCCTATTGTACCCTGCTAGAAATTGGCAAGCCAGGTGCTGACTCAAGTACAAAGTTTCTTATGTCCCCACAGCAGACTGCAGGTCCGTGGAACAAGGGCCTCTGACTTCAAGCAATATTTCAGTATGCCACACGTGGAGGCAGCAATGCGGTGTATTCCTCCCCGCTCACCCAGAACTTGGAGAGCAGGCAAATTAGATTGTTCTTTGAGCATTAAACTATTAAAATCAGCAAATCACTATCAAAACAAAGATATGCAAACTCATTTCAAAGATAAAGAATGGCTCCTGGGATGAAGCCAGCTTGCTGAAAGGTATTAGCATATTTAAAGAAAAACTGTGTCCACCAGCAATGCAAGTTCCACGCAAAACCCTCAGAGGAGGTTACTTCGAAATATTCATCAAAGCCCTGTCCTAAGGAAAGGGGGGGGTGGCCCCAGGATCCAGTGGTCCAGGGTCAGATATTTCCCCACTGTGAAGATGAATTTTACCCATCTAAAACCCTCTGTTCTGATTCCATGGTTGCCAGGCAACCTCTGGACTAGAGTGTGGGTTCCCATGTGGATCTGTCTACAAAGTCCTGGAGCAGGAGAATTTTTGTCTAAGTAACAATTACATTTCTCAATGTAAATAAATAAATTAGCAGCGTGTGTGTTTGTGTGTGACACATGCGTGTGCAGGTGTATGGTCAGCCTGTAAATATGAACCTGTCCCTGAGACTTGAATCCCTTCTTGGTGGGCTGATGAATACAATCTCTCTGGTCCTGCTGGATGTGGCACCATGATGAATTCACCCCAGTACCAGATGCTCTCTTTGAAACTCCAGCTTAACGGGATGGCCTCCATTCAGACTCACAACATTGACCCACATCCCAGGACAGGCAACGGGAACGTTCATTATGAAGGGATTTGCTGTCCTTGTGGCACATTCTTACTGAATCCCTCTCTTCCCCAAAGATCACATGTGAGTGAGTCATTCACCATTTTTCTTTGGTACATGGTTTCATTTTACATCCCACAGGATGACAAATTTAAACTTTTAGGCTGTAGATTTGTGGACGGTGTGCCTGGGCCCCACCCAAGACTAAAAGCTTTCAAAACTGTCTATGAAGTAGGAAAATGAAAGCAACTCTTTTTCCTTGGAACTTAGATCCTTCTAAAGGTAAAGGAAGTTTTGTTGCAACCATGGGTCTGAGTCTGGAGAAATAAGCATTTTCAAACATTTAATCAAAGGCAAGATGTGTAAGATAAATGAATGCAGACAAATTTGGAAACCTGCCTGCTAACCATCTTAGGAAAGGATCTATTCCAACCCAGCACCTGGCAGGTAACTTATTTATTTACTTATTTTTTTAAAGATTGGCACCTGAGCTAACAACTATTGCCAATCCTTTTTTTTTTTTTCTGCTTTATCTCCCCAAATCCCCCTAGTACATAGTTGTATATCTTAGTTGCAGGTCCTTCTAGTTGTGGCATGTGGGACGCCGCCCCAACGTGGCCTGACGCGCGGTGCCATGTTCATGCCCGGGATCCGAACCAGCGAAACCCTGGGCCGCTGCAGCAGAGCGTGAGAACTTAACCACTCGGCCACGGGGCCAGCTCCTGGCAGGTAACTTATTGACAATCTTTCATCCAAATTTTAGCCACTTATTCACAGCATTGGGGGGACAATAATAATAGTAATTTCAATCTATAAATAATAGAAAACACATATTTTATACACAATTTAAAATATCCCCACTCCTTCTCTACCATTCTCACATCATGCCAAAGTCTATTAAAGGTTTTACTCCAACAATTCCTTTGTCCAAAAGGCAGTGAGAAGGAGGGGAGGAACATTTACTAAACGTTCCTCTACATTTTCTTAATCTACCCAATAACCTTTACAGTCATAATTATCATCTCCACTTTACAACCCAGCTGGATGATAGAATAACGAACGCTGGCTATGGTGAGTTCTATATTGTATTAAGAGATATGATTAGGGGCCAGCCCAGTGGCGCAGCAGTTAAGTTCACATGTTCCGTTTCGGGTGGCCCGGGGTTCACTGGTTCGGATCCTGGGTTCGGACGTGGCACCACTTGGCAAGCCATGCCGTGGCAGGTGTCCCAAATATAAAGTGGAGGAGGATAGGCATGGATGTTAGCTCAGGGCCAGTCTTCCTCAGCAAAAAAAAAGAGGAGGATTGGCAGAAGATGTTAGCTCAGGACTAATCTTTCTCAAAAAAAAAAAAAAGAGAGAGAGATAAGATTAGAAAAATGAAAAGAGCACTGAGGTAGCCTAAATGATAACTGGGAGAGGTGGTTGAGTCCTGCACTCTTAGTTCAATGTGTGCCTAACTAAATGTCTTTCTACTTCACATAATACCTCAGTTTCCCTAGGCTCAAGCTTCAAGTAGGGTACAAACCAAAGCATATTCTAATAAACTTTATAAATGTGTAGCTACCTTACTTTGTTTCTCTGGTATTCAGTTTGCATAGTACAGTGTTTCAGATTTTCCTAAGTGATTTTCTTTTCTTATGTGAGCAACTTCTAGTGCCACCTGTGGACTGGAGATCTTTGGAATTCTGGTTGGCTGGCCTTTTTGTCATTGGTGGTATTTTTTAACTATTCTGCCTTGTTTTTTTTTTGGTGAGGAAGATTGGCACTGAGCTAACATCTGTTGCCAATCTTCCTCTATTTTATGCAGGATGCTGCCACAGCATGGCTTGACAAGCAGTGCTAGGTCTGTGCCTGGGATCCGAACCTGCAAACCCTGGGCTGCCAAAGCAGAGCACACGAACTTAACCACTATGCCACCCGGCTGGCCCCTATTCTGCCTTTTAAGCGCAGACAAACTGTTTAGATTCCCCTCCTCTCAGGCCAGTGACCACAGAAACAAGAAGTGGATGTACTGGTAATGCCGATTATTGCTCACAGTCATGGGACTGATATGACAGTTTAACTGATGTTTCACGCACATTCATTCACTCATGCAATAATATCTGAATGCCTGCCCCATGACCAATACCATTCTAGGTGCTAAAAGGCACAATTTAAATTTCCATCTATATACCCTTTATGCAGAAAATTATCCCCTATGTCTTGTCTGTTCAAGAATAACTTATCATGAAAAAAATATCCTGGAAGCTGTTGGCAATGAGGTCGTTGCACTTCCTTCCCACTGCGAGGGCGTGATACAACCTCTCTGAATGGTCATCTCCCAGCCGTCAGTCATCCTCCCTCTGGTCACGGGGCTCCCTCCTCCACGGGGCAGGCTTTGCCACTTCTCGGGAAAGATGGCCTTGTGGTCCTTGTTCTGTGCACTGGAGCTAGAGGGAGTTTATTTTTAAATAAATATTTATTGACTACTTAGTTATATGAGTGCCAGGTGCTCTTATCAATATTGTATCATTTTGTCCTCTCATTGTCCAATGAACTCGGCATGGTAACTTAAGTTTTAGAAAAGTCAAGTACAGCACCCAGGGTCACTCATGTAGTAGGTGATAGGAGCTGTGTTTTCACAGGTCCGTCTGACTCTAGAAAGCATTGTATCATGCCAGGCCAAATGCATGCGTATGTACATGTGTGTGTAATTATGTATAAAAGCAGGTGACAATACTGGAAGCTTTTAGGGTAATAACGGAATAAAAACTTTAAATTGTCACTTTTTTTGCTGAGCTAAACGTTTTCTTGTTCTTCATATCTTTAACAAGCTGCATGCAAAACAAAACAAAATAAAACAACAACAAAAATACTCCTCTCCCAGACTAACCTGGTGGACACTGGACCACACTTTGACTGGCAGACAGCTCCCAATCGAAAGTGTTGACCCAAGGCTGGGGGCTGTTTGCAGAGCGAGGACAGCTCCAACCCCACAAATGCCTGCCCTAGTTCAGCCATCCGGCCTTTCTGGTGGGAGAACAATGCAACACGGTTCCTGACAATGCCTCTCGGAGCAGACACGTGGTCAGAGTCGTGCCATCTCCAGTTGAGAAGGACATAAAGATTCCATCCAGGCACACTCTGTACTCACCCCCGCCCCATAACAGGGCCCAGTATCCTGAGCTCAGTGCAGGAGGGAGGTCATGGCTGATTCAACCACAACATAAAAGTGCCCAAAGTGCAGCCCGCTTCAGAGACGGACCGATGCCTCGCGCCCTTGGGGTAGTCCGAATCCAGTGTCCAAGGAGGTTAGAAGTAATGACCCCATTTGGTTATGTTTATCCTAGTGCCAGCAAGAGTAAGACTATCCAGTGTAGAGCAGTAGAGAGAGAGAGAAGGAATGCCAGAAATAGCTCTTCTAGCTTATGCTAAGAACAGAAAACATTTTGGGCTTTCATTCAAAGCCTAAGATGGGTTTGGCGCAGCTATGACATGTTTTCTCAAGCCCTAGATGGCAGTTACTTATGCCGTCAGAGGCAGTGCCCCTCTAGACTTTAAAATACAACCATTCTTTTCATCTCACAGAGTTGATTTTCCCCTATTTCTAATCAAAATGTCAAGTAAACCACAGGTGAGCGAGCAATTCCAAGGCTGAGAGGTAAGGAAACAGCCCTGTCTCCAGGTAAGGGGTGGGTCCATCAGGCACCAGTGAAGGTGCTGTCCTAGAATTCAGGCAGTGTGAGAACAACGATCTTGCCAGATGACGGACACACAGGACCTCATTGACTTGGAGGCCAAAAGAACCATAAGGTAAATCTGGTTTGACATGTTGGTAGATGTGAAAGCCTGATCTCTGTATACCACAGATGTTTTTAATATGGGTAGAGTTGGTAACCCACACCTTAAACAGCTCACTAAACAGGTAATGCTAGAACACGTAGATGTGGTTACTTGGAGAGAATAGTAATAAAAAGAATAGCTAACATTTGTTGAGTACATAATGGGTGCACCATTCTAACTACTTCATATGATGTAATAACTTGATGAACCTTTGCAACAACCCTATAAAGTAACCATTGTTACTAATTCCATCTTACCAATGAGGAAACTGAAGTACAGAGAGATTATAACTTGCCCCAAATCATGTAGCTAGGAAGTATGTGTAGGAGAGTTATAAACTTGAGTGGTTGGGTTCTGGGCTCCAGACACTTTGTTATGGACGTAGGGTGATGTGGAAGGAAGGATGATTCAAAGGAGGGAAGAGTTCCTGCCTATCTGAATGGCCATCATGTAAAATTAGCAACTAGGCTGTGAAGTTGGCGACACCACCCTCCAACTAGTTGATCACACAGGAAGGCCAACCAGTTGTTCACACAGGAACCCCAACCAGTTGTTCACACAAGAATCCCAACTAGTTGTTCATACAGGAACCCCAACTAGTTGATCACAAGCTACTAGCGTTGATCTCCAGGTCTCGTCTGTTCTAGTACCAGGGATTCTCATATGTCCAACCGCATCTGGGTCACCCCTGGCCTCTCCTTACGAATCACAAACTGCAGGCCGCCATATCCTGAGACTCAAATTCCAAGGTTGACCAGTACTCTCGATATCTTCTCTTGTCTCAGCAATCACAAGTCTTGGGGATAAAACAGGAGGAGCACCTCATCAGAAAAAAGAACACTAAGTCTAGCATCTGGTCTTTCTCTTACAATCTTTCCCAGAGAAACTAAAATTCACTCCATCCTTCTTTACAAAATCCTTGTGATGCAGGAAAGGAATACGCAGACTGGACCCAAATGAAAAACAAAAGTACAGGAGGTAAGAGATTTGCAGTGAGTCAGTGAGAAGGCCAGACAAGTGGCCAGGCTTCCCATTGTTTTATTTGCCTGTAGGTAGGAAAACAGGCATTATGCAGGCCAGTCTTTTCCTTACTAACACCACCACCTGTTTGCCTATGAGGGAAGAAAACTCTCTTCCCAGATGAACAGGAAAAGCAGCTGAGTCTACCTTCATAGATGACACTGGTTTCAACTTTGGAGACCTGGAAGTGAGCAGAGAAGAAACACTGCTCTCTTAAATGTCACATTTTATTCTGACGCCTCTCATGCCCTGCAAATATGTGAGGGCTAGCTCTGTGGACAATTCCCCCTCCCCCTGGATCAGCCACGCCCTCAGTGGGCCAGGGCAGGGCTCTATTTGCAAATCTTTCCAGACTTCAAGCTGACTCTGGCAGAAGAATACAAAAACAGAACAGTTAAAATTCTTCCACAGTGAATATCTGATTCACATAGGGAACTTGCTATTTCTGATGAAGCCCCTCCCAATTCTTCATTAAAAACCTCATGGAGGCATGGGGAGGCAAGGGAAGAAACTCATGACAAAACAAAAAAGACTGCGACTGACATGAGATAAAGTCAGAAGCTGAGAGGAAATGAAACTAACTTAAGGCAGATGGAGTGTGTGTGTGTGTGTGTGCGTGTGTGTGTGTGTGTGTGTGACATTGGGGATACGGGTTATAACTCTCCATCAGCTGTCTGATGTAGAGATCTATTCAGAAAACCCCATCCCAGCCCACCCTCCTGAGTTGAGGAGCTGTGAGGTGGACCCATTACTGACCCTATTCACCCCCAAACTAGCCAAGAGGTGTTGGGGTGGACACTGTGGTGGCAGAGTGGATGTCGGAAAAGACGACCGATGAGAAGACCCCTGGCAGAAATGCATGCTGGGATGTATATACACATATTTAGCTCAGAGAATCAGGCATTGGAGATAGGAGAAGCTGCTACCTTGGAGAGGCAGAGGGGAACAAAGAGAAAACCAGCTAGAAACTGGGAATTGGACCAGGCACTGTATCACTTTCTCTCCTGCTCAAAGCCAATGCCAACACAGCAAGGTGGAAAGGGTGAGACTAAGGTGTTCTGTTCACCATGTCTTTTGACAGACACAATCTATCCCCAAGCTGAACAATGCAGCAGCCACAGCCACAGGGAGTTACTGAGCAACTGAAATGTGGCTAGTGTGACTGAGAAACTGAATTTTTAATTTCGTTTAATTTTAATTAAATTTAAATTTTAAAACTGAAGCGGTATAAGGCATTTTTCCATAACACACAACTTTAATGTTTTGGTCCTGCTACGTTTATTTCACTTTCACATCACACTGTGTAGTGCACACGTCAGGCACGCCATCTTTTCTAGTCTTACACCTAACCACATCACCAATCCAGTCGGTATCAACAGAGTTATCCACTTGGAATGATATTTTTCTATGCACTGATGAAACATTTTTAATGTGTTTATTTGAATATGTGTTACAGACAGCACGAGTTACAGTGATATTTATGTAAATTGTAATTTGTCATTAAATTTAAATACTTTTTTTTTTTTTTTTTGCAGAGGAAGATTTGCCCGGTGCTAACACCTGCTGCCAATCTTCCACTTTTTTTGCTTGAGGAAGATTAGCCCTGAGCTAACATCTGTGCCAATCTTCCTTTATTTCGTATGTGGGTCACCACTAGAGCATGACTGACAAGTGCAAACCTGGGTGCAGGTTTGCACCCAGGATCTGAACCTGGGCCGCCAAAGCAGAGCGTGCCAAACTTCACCACTATGCCACGGGGCTGGCCCCTAAATACTTATTTCAGTTATAACAAATTATTTTCTAGTTTGAAAAAAACGATTACGGACACATTTTAAAATTTTAAATGGAGGCATGTTACTGATGTGGAATTACATGGAGAGGCAGAAGCATTAAGACTGGTAAGTAAAGAAAGAGAGACTGAACCGGAACAGGAGTTAGTGAATTAACATGGGCAGATGTAGTTTTAAAAGTGATATGCTTTTCATTTTAAAGTCAAATCAATTCTAAAAAAGATGAACCAGTTTTTTTAATGTGTATGCAAATATTAAAGCAAAATTATTTTTGGTACTCAGTTCAGATACTGGAAAACTTTTACGTATGTTCAAAACAATTTGGGTATGTAAATCTATGTGAAAACTCAATTTTATGAAATCTAAACACAGATCAAGTATTTCTGATGAAAATTTAGCCTTCAAATTCAGATGTTCTGTCAGCGTAAAATATACACCGGATTGTTAAGATTTAGTATGAAAAGAAGACTGTAAAATATCTCATTAATAATTTTTCCCACGGCCGAGTGGTTAAGTTCGCACGCTCTGCTGCAGGCGGCCCAGTGTTTCGTTGGTTCGAATCCTGGGCGCGGACGTGGCACTGCTCATCAAACCACGCTGAGGCGGCGTCCCACATGCCACAACTAGAAGGACCCACACCGAAGAATATACAACTATGTACTGGGGGGCTTTGGGGAGAAAAAGGAAAAAAAATAAAATCTTAAAAAAAAAATTTTTTCATACTGATTACATGTTGGAATGATAATACTTTGGATCTATTGGGTAAAATAATCTATATTATTAAAGCTAATTTCACCTGCCTCTTTTTACTTTTTAAAACGTCACTACTAGATAATTCAAACTTACATTTGTGGCTCGCTTTCTATTTCTATTGCATAGCACTGCTCTAGACATATTTCACCTTGCTTAGTAATAATCAGATCTACTGTCCAGCACTTATTTTATTCTGTATCAGATACTATTCTAAACACTTTATGTGAATGATCAGATTATCTCTTTTAAATCTCACAAAAAAACCTATCTTCTTAATGCATTCATTTACCCATTTGTTTAAAAAAGCAAGAAAAACACAATGTGGACCTAGGACAAAATGCTAGAGAACAAGGGGAAGGAAACAAAGCCTGGAATATTTAAAGGAAAAGCCTATCCCTGAAAATAATCCACTTCATTATTCAGAAGAAACATTCAGGGAACTCTTGGGCATCCTCAATATTTGGCAGAATAACAGCATTCTAAATAGGAGGAGAAAAATGACTAGCATAGGAATATCAATTAATCCTTTGAGACTAAAGATTTTGGCTTAAATATTCCGTACTCAGCACATCAAGGCCAAGATTAATTTTCTATGATCACTCTTTTCCTCCTTTTCTCTATTTAATCAAGAGGCAAGAGATTTTAGATTTTTAAAACACACAAGTATATTTAAGAGGGCTTACCAAATCATATCTAAGTATCATTCTTTTCACTACTATTGGGTTTCAACTAAAAAAAAATTTTTTTTCATAAAATAGAATCCTCCAGCAGGAATCCTTCTAAAAGAAATGGAGACTATTTGCAGAGATCATAGAAAATTGAATATTAACACTTCAGGAAATCACAGAAAAGATAAAACAGAATATACTGGTTAGCTATTTAAAAATAACCTTTATTTTTAAATTTTACCGATAATAAATGTACATGGCATAAAATTTGTTATTTGGTTTTATGTCTCTTTTAGCAACTCAGGATTTTATGGTGGTGCCAATGAAGTATGGAGCCTGGAGAGTGAGTGCTAATTCTACCTGCCACTCCTAACCTCTCCTTTCCTCCCGCTGTTACCTAATCTAATAAACTTGTTTCCCAAACCCAGCAGAATGTGGGGAGAGGCAACATTTTCCATTGTAATGCTGAAAATTATGGATCTTTGAACTGCCTTCGAAAAGATTAACTTTCATAGAATTTTACAGACTGTAAGGCCGTTAGCAATCATCTACCCCCCCTTTCATTTTATTTTGTAAGTTATTAAATCAACTGTAAGCACGGAAAAGGACATTTTAAACAATGTAACTTACCATTTACTTGGATTTTCTGTTTGTTCCAATCTTTTAGAACATCTGTAATCTCAGTATGCATATAATTTTGTGTTCTACTCTCTCCTCTTAATTTTTCACATTCTACACAATCACCATATTTATCATTTCAATAAATTTACACTCTTCCATCATATTGATATAATTTATTCAATGTCCCTACTATTGGTTGTTCAGATTTTTTATACCATGACTACAATCTCCATAATGAGCTTTGTAGATGTTTTATTCTCCTTTTGACCTATTCCTTACAATATCTGAAAATTATGAACACTTCCCTTTGCTCTTCAAAGTTACAAAGCTATCCAAAGCCCAGCCAGCTATAAGCTTGCTTTATTTATTTATAATTTAATATTTAGGTGTAATATTAAACTTTATCATTGGTTTAACTTGCTTTTTAAAATCAGCAGTAGGAACACTGAATCTTACTTTTTTTCCTACTAGTATCCTTATTTGTGAATTATCTGTTTGTATTTTTTGCCCATTTTTAGGATCTTGCTGCTTTACTAACATATTTATAGAAATTATGTATACATTGCAAAATTTAACATTTTATACTTAAAATTTATTATTAGGTATTTTTCCAATTTTAATAGTCTCCTTTTAGTATACTCAAAATCTGGAAGAAAAATGTTAAATCATACCTATCCATCTTTTCCTTTGTACTCCTCCCTGTTATTCAATAGTTAGAAAAGTCTGTTTTTGGGTGAAATGCTGATAATTGTTAAGTTGGGCGTTGAATACAAACATGGGGGTTCATTCTGCTATTCTCTCACTTGGTTGTATGGTGGAAAATGTCCATAATACAAATTTTTAAAAAAAGTCTCTCTTCCCCATTGCTAGAAAAATCACTTTATTTTATTTCCACTAGTTTTTCTCCCACCCCTTTCACGTTCCAGTTGAGGAAACTCTTGCCCAGGAGGATAAGTCAGTCATTTATCATATGACTCATCTTGTTTCCCACCCACCAAACTCAGCCACAACCTCTTCTTTTTTAGGCACCGCAAAAACGCCCAAAGGCAGTGCTATTTGGAAGGGGCTAGAATTCAATTAAAAGAAAGTTTCGTTGGAAGATCTCAAATAGCTAACGCTTTATTCCTCCAAACTTACTCCAACTCTGCCCCACCAACAAGGCACGGTAAGACCAGAGGGGTCCTGAAGAACTTCACAAATGGCTCTCCAAGGAAAGAAAACCCTGATTTGTAGCTATTTCTTTGGTGTAAATTTTCTTTTAAAGATTTTATTTTTTTCCTTTTTCTCCCCAAAGCCCCCCTCCGGTACACAGTTGTATATTCTTAGTTGTGGGTCCTTCTAGTTGTGGCATATGGGATGTCGCCTCAGCATGGACTGATGAGGGGTGCGATGTCCACGCCCAGGATTCAAACCGGTGAAACCCTGGGCTCCTGCAGCAGAGCGGGCAAACTTAACCACTTGGCCACAGGGCTGGCTCCTGGTGTAAATATTTTTATCATGACCGGTTTCAAGTCACCAATGTGATGTTACCGTACTTAGTAGCTGGGAATAAGTAGGCAGTAGTACACCATTATATAGCATTTCCACCACACAGACAGAATAGACATAAATAACCTCAAGAGCGTATGTAATAGTAAGAGGTAGTAAAATAATTAGAAAGTGATGAGTTGTTTTAAATATAACTTATTTATAAACAGTTATATTTTAATATCATTTATTTACTCCTAAATTCATATAATTTAATTTTAAAATAATGACTATATTTAACAATCAGTTGGCAAAACCCTGGAAATTTAATAATCAGCTTTGATGAGCTGATACAAGGACGCAAAGGATGCTCCAGCACACCACTGTGAGACACAACAGTAACGAAAACAGGATTTCTTTTGTAATTGTAGTAAAACACATATAACGAAATTTACCGTTTTAACTATTTTTAAGTGTAATCTTCAGTGGCATTAACTACATTCACAATGTCATGCTACCAGCACCACTATCCATTCCCAGAACTTTCCCGTCATTCCAAACAGAAACTGTACCCATTAAACAATAATTCCCCATTTCCTCCTCACCCCAACCACTGATAACCATCATTCTACTTCCTGTCTCTATGAATTTGACTGTTCTAGGTACCTCATGTATGTGGAATCATATAGTATTTGTCCTTGTGTCTGGATTATTTCACTTAGCCTAATGTTCTCAAGGTTCATCCATCTTTGAACATGTATCAAAATTTCATTCCTTTTCAAGGTGAAAGTGGGATTTTAAGGCCAAGATTTAGGGCCACCTTTGCTGCCCAGACAACCATGGTTGGCCTGGAGGGAGGTGTGTGGATGTTACTCCACCGTCTCCCTTCCCAGGAATAAGCCCAGCCCAGATTCACAGTACAGAAGACCCGGGTTCCCATCCACGTATAGCAGAGCCCCGGTGGGGCGGTCCCAGGGCACCTTTAAGAGGAAGCACACAGAATTTGGACAGGGTAGAATGTGCCATGTGCATGATTAGAATCTCACTGTGTTTATCTTTTCAATAGATCCAGAGCAGTATTTCAACCCAAAAGAGGTTCACATAACTCAGTGGTTGTGAAAGTGTGGTCCCCCCACGAAGAGCATCACCATCTACTGGGAACTTGTTAAAACGGCAAATTCTCCAGCTCAACCCTAGACCTACAGAATCCAAAATTCGGGGGTGGGGCCCAGCAATTTGCTTTTTAAGAAGCCCTCCAGGTGATTCCACCTCATGGGCATTTTATTAGTGTACATTCCCACTCTTGATCTTACATCAAGTATAAGGAAAAAGGGGGGAAAAACAAGAGGAATTACATTCATGGAGGGGGGAACCACAACATTAACACTTTTTAAAATGTCTGTATAAATATGACTCAGGGAACGTGTTGGCCAAAGATGATTTAAACACCAGAGTCCTCAAACCACCCACTGCAAACATGCATTACTCCTGGTAAGCCTGATCTGTTATTTTATGAAATCCATGGAACTGCAAATTCAATTCTCCTCCCACAGGTGAGCGCTAGCACAGGCTGTGAAGATCATTCAGCACTGCAGACCAGAGGCTGGGAATCCAGAGTAAGGGCACATTTCAGTGCCTGCTCTGCTCTCCAGACTTAACCCCACCTATAACAGCCAGTTTATTCTGGCATAAAATTCAGATAGTAGTGACTATTGTGCAGGACGTCTTTGAGGATTAGCAATAACGTCAACCCCCACTATACCCTCCTTCCCCATTAAGAGAACCTTCATGAGTTCAGGGAGTGGATTTGGTAAACCAAGAAGGCGGGACTCACCCCAGGAGGACATAATGACTGGTCCAAGACAAGCCCATTACAACTCTACGAGTGGTTTACGAGTGGCCGTGTGACCCCCTTCTGGACAATGAGAAATAAAGATAAACCTGCCCAGAAACTTGGAGAAAGGATTTCGCCCAGGCTGAAAAAGGCAGAGTCAGCCTGCCAACTTCCCCCTTTTCTCTGGCCTTGGATGATGTCAGGACACAGTGTCCAGAGCAATGGCTTCAAAAGGATCCTAATCTAATATAGAGGGCAGAGCACCTACCATGGTACCCGGGGAAAGTTCTCAAAGTTTACTGTGTACAAAATCTCCCAGGGGGCATTTAGAAACACAGATCTGAGGGATGCTAGACTCCAGAGCTTGAGTCAGGAAACCTTAGGTGGGGCCCAGAGACCTCATTTAATCAAGTTGCAATAAGCACCCCTGGTTACTCGCCACGCACCCAGTTCCAGGCCCTGATTCTCATGCAGACAGTCCCTGCAGGAGACCCCAGTTCCAAAACCTCCACTGGCTGTGTGTGCAGGCACTTACAGCCCTTCCTTAAATATTTATCTTACCCTTACCAAGTACCAGACTTTGTGAGAGAAACAAAGATGGAGGACACGTGATCTTGCTCTGGAGGGGCATGTAAGCTAGGAAGAGAAACAAAGCAGGTATATAACAAACGAATCCGATGACAAAGCAGCATGCGGTACTATTACCAGAGTTGCAGGATAAGCGGAGACGACAGACTAAGTCCCCCTCTACATTCCAGAGAGTAAGGGGCTCTATTTGACTAAGGCTTATAAGGACAGACAGGATTTCAAAAGGGAAGGAGATTTCGGGCAGAAAGAACAGTAAAAATGAAGCCTCAGCTATGATCACAAATGGTAAGACCCTTGCAAAATAGTGGTCATTCATATGGAGTTGGGCTGGAGCTTAAGGAAATGAAGAGAACGGTGGGAGACAAGGGGTGGGAAAGTAATTTTCAAAAGTGGATCATTTTGCAGCAGGCCAGGCTTGGAGGCTGACTAAATTTTCCAGGCCATGGGCAATCGTACATTCATTCAGCATACCTTTGGTGAGCACCCACTATGTGCTAGGCCAGAGGATGGGGGCTGCGTGGTCCTTACCTGCAGAGGAGCTCAAAGCTGAGTGGAGGACACAGTCCTATAATCAGACACAATAAGGTGTGAACATTCCTGTGATGGGGAATCCCAGAGACAGGAGCACACAGTGAGCCCTCACCCAGATTCAGTCAGTCAGGGAAGGAGCCTGTGTCCAAGCCGAGTTGCCAGCCATAGGACAGGGCAGTGGGGAGTCTTGTTTTTCCAAGGCCGGATCTCTGCCTTGATTTCCTTCCTGGTATCCAGCGCTTCCATCTTATTCAAAAACATGTATTACATAACTGTGCTAAGCAGTGGAGCAGATGCAAAAGAAAAGAGGGATTCATAATCCAGGCCAGCAGTTCTTACCCTGGGACCCTTGGACTCTCTAGGACCTGTCCCCCAATACTGATTGGTCATGTCTCCAATAGGCCTACGGAATGACCTTAATTTCTGAGGGCCCTCTTGCTCTGTCCTCTGAGACTAGCCCTGCTCTGATCAACATGCCACTCCTGCAGTGTGCCTGGTCTTGCTTTCTCATCCCCATGCCTGTAAATAAGCCCTTCTCCTATGCTACCTCCAGGAAGCCTTCTCTGACTACCCGTGATGAGTTAGGTGCACCTCGTCTGTTATTCCATGGGGAGTCTGGCATAAAGCATCAAATCACTTACTGCACAGTCCCATGATTTTTGAATTGGTGATTCGATTGTTTATCTCCCTAAGGATGGGGTCTGTGTATTTTATCCTTGAATCTCTAGTGTCTGTCACATTACATAATAAATAAATGAACCTTGGTCCACTTGGCAGGGGCTGCTGACATCCTGCATAACAGCTGAAGACCCTTCCCTGAGGTGCTGAGCTGCCTCTCCTGCCTTTAGATGCTGCTCCACGTCTTGCTCCCACAGGGATGTGCCCCCAGAATCCAGACACAGCACATCCTCCCGGTTCACTGTCTGCCCTCCCCTCCTCACCTATCATCTGGGACCCCCTGGATACTTAGAATGACCCAGGTCACCATCAAGTTCCTCTTGGACAAGTGGTTTGGACAGACTCTACCACTTCCCCTCTGAGAGAGTCCAGCCCCATGGTCAGTTTAATCCCCCAGCCCTGCCTTTTCAGGCTGATTCCCCACTTTTAGCCCATTATACAGTAGACAGAGTGGTAGAGCACAGGATACAGAATCAGTCCGCCAAGGCTCTACCACTTGCTAGTAGGTGATCTCGTGCAAACTGCTCAACCCCTTTGTGCCTCAGTTTCCTCATCTGTACAATGGGGATGATACTAGTAGCACCCACCTAATATGGGTGAAAAATTTTTAAAAAGCCACGCCAGGTGTTTGGCCCAGGGTCAGGCTCATAGGAGACACTTGGTGAACATTAGCTATTGATAGCTGCGGCACGGAGGTTCCGGCATGCAGAGAGGCAGCACCCTCAAAGACTAAGGCACAGTGTGGATGAAGAAGGAGGTGCAGGTCCTGAAGCCAAAGCCAAGCCCCTCAGTGCCCACGACCTGATATCACTGCCAGGACTTTCTCTGACAAAGCGCCCCACCCCAGCAAGTCTGTCTGGTCTACAGGCCGTGACTTATCGCCCACCTCCTCTCTCTGCTTCTGCAGCTAAAGACACATGGAACCGACCAGACCATTTACATACAGAGCTTTCCCCACCATGCAATTCAAGGCACCTTACAGTATTTTTGGAACAAGCTGAAGTATAGCCAAACGGAAAAATAACCCAACTGAAATGTATGATAAGAATCAGCGATTGCTACTTCATCTCATTGGAAAAGGAAGCCTAGGTGCACGTTAGCTTTTTGTATACGAATAAGAAAATATACGGTCATATATTAATTTTGAGCTTGGAAAATTTGGTAATTATACATTCTTCATTTCTGTTTCATTCCCTTCTTCACAAACAATGTTAAATGGGCAGGCGATATCTGTAACTATCTTAAAAAACTGACAATACAAGAATATGATTAAAAAAACCTCAAAATCTCTATGTGGTTCACACATACTTCAGATGTAGAGGTCAAATTAAACCATTTAAGTTCATATTTAAGAGAACTGAACTTCTAACAAAGCTCGTAAAATGATTTCGAGGTCACTGGTTAAATAGTCACCTAGAGACATTTAGATTATAGAAGCTACATGCTCTGTCACAGGACCTCAGAGAACCCGGCCCCAGGACAGAGTAAATGCTTAGATGAAACCTCAGGGAGCTTGGGGATTTTCTGCTTCATTTCAGACTGTGAGCTTGGCGCTTAGAGTAGTAACAGCAAAAGTAGCTATGAAATCAATATGTGCTGAACGAGCGAATAAGTAAATTTATGAATAAATGACACATAAAGAATATGACACAAAAAGGTATATAGTGATAAATCTCTAAGAACTCCACCTCCTCGCCCCCAGTGGCAACCATGCTTGTAATCTTCCTGTGTATTCGTTTAGAAGGATTTAATGCATTAACAAGTATATAAGAATATAAATAGGGGCCAGCCCTGTGGCTGAGTGGTTAAGTTCGCTCGCTCTGCTTCGGCAGCCCAGGGTTTCGCCAGTTCGAATCCTGGCCAAGAACATGGCACCGCTTGTTAAGCCACGCTGAGGCGGTGTCCTACATGCCACAACTAGAAGGACCGACAACTAAAAATACACAACCATGTACTGGGAGGCTTAGGGAGAAAAAGGAAAAATAAAATCTTAAAAAAAAAAAAAGACTATAAACAGCCCCCATCATTCTCATATACAGAAACGGTAGCACATCATGCAAGGCTGTATTTTGTTTTTTTAAAAATGTATCTTCAGGGGCCGGCTCAGTGGCACAGTGGTTAAGTTCACATGTTCTGCTTTGGCGGCTCGGTGTTCACCAGTTCAGATCCCAGGTGCAGACCTACACACTGCTTGTCAAACCATGTTGTGGCAGGAGTCCCACATATAAAGTTAGAGGAAGATGGGCACGGATGTTAGCTCAGGGCCAGTCTTCCTCAGCAAAAAAGAGAAGGATTGGTGGCAGATATTAACTCAGGGATGATCTTCCTCAAAAAAATAAATAAATAAAAATAAAAATAAAAATGTACCTTCAATATCATTCTCTATCTGTTCCTATCAACCTGTATCACTTTTTAACAGCTACACAGGGGCCGGCCCTGCGGCCAAGTGGTTAAGTTCATGCACTCTGCTTCGGTGGCCCAGGGTTTCGCTGGTTTGGATCCTGGGCACAAACACAGCACCGCTCATCAGGCCATGCTGAGATGGCGTCCCATACAGCACAACCAGGGGGACCTACAACTAGAATATACAACTATGTACTGGGTGGCTTTGGGGAGAAGAATAAAAAAAACGAAGATTGGCAACTGTTGTCAGCTCAGGTGCCAATCTTTAAAAAAAAAATTTTAACAGCTACACAATATCGCACAGCATAGATATTCCATAATTCAACCAGTCCCTCACTCATAGATATTTAGGTCATTTCCAATCTTTTGCTGCTATAAACAATGTATATATCCTTGTACATATGTCTTTCTACACATGTCCAAGTATATCTTTAGGATAAGTTCCTAGAATTCAAATTGCTGGAACAAAGGTAAATGCATTTTTTTACTTTGACAAACACTGCCAAATTTCAGGGTAATTCTTAACATGATGTCTACATACCTGCTAGGTATACATGATTGGGTGTAGAAGAGTGTCCATAAACCCTTGAAACTGTATGAAAAATGTCAAATATGTGTTTATTTTTCTCTAGAGAGGATTCATGGCTTTAACCAGATTCTTAAAGGGGTCTGTGACTCTAACAAAGATGAGAACGACTGAGTCAACAGGTCATGGTACAGCATCAAAAAGCAGCAACAGCAGAAGCTGAAGCTAAGCAGGACCCAGAAAATGCTTTCCTGAGCCCCCTGGAGAGGAGTGAGTGGGAAGATGCTGGGGGCTGATTATATAACCGGGCTTGTGTTTGTAGGACCTCCTCCAGGGGAGCTGGTTCAACCACACATAAATCAGGAGAACTTGTTCCCACTTATCACGGAGCCCCTCTCCCTTAGCTTCTGGTAATAATTTAATGCTACCTCCTGGGAGGGGGGAAGTGAGGGCCTTAACCCAGAGGATTGAATCCACAGTGACTGGGCGGGAAGGCCTTTCTGATGACTTCCCAGAAGTCCACTCATGGGGCCTCCTGCTGCTCATGCTGCTATACCTAGGCCTTAAAGGGTTAATGACATTGAGAGGGGAAAGGTGGAAGGTCTTTTGCAGAATAATTTACAGTCCGGCCTTTAGCTGCAATTTATCGCTGCTGCTGATTGTGGATAAAACATTCACTCTGGGTTTTATGCCTAGCAGTCCAGACCAAGAAGCAGTAGGCAATTTACCGACCTCAAACATCTTGAACCTTTAAAAAGAATTCTTCAAAGGCAGTGGTTCAGGTTCCCATAGCAAAAGCTCTCAGTCCAGTTCAAACACAACTGAACACGACAAGTTACTCCCAACAAAACCGACAACCGGCCTTAGATGGAAATCCTAAACTCCTGGGGAAATTAATTTCTTTTTTTGGTTTGATTTACATATATTGTAAAATGATTACCAGAATAGGTTCAACTAACATCCATCATCTCGTATAGATAAAAAGAAAAGAAAGAAGAAAAGAAAAAATTTCTCCTTGTGAAGAGAACTCAGGATTTACTCTCTGGACATCTCTCCTCCATGTCACACAGCAGCGTGAACTACGGTCGTCAAGCCGTACGTTACGTCTCTAGTACTGATTTCTCTTAGGGAAATTAATCTTAATACAGTAATTCTTCTCAGTTTCAATTAAATTTAAAAACAAATAAAAAATCTTTAGTTGGAGCCCCATGTATGTCTAGAAGTGTTAAGCACCGTAAAACCATGGGGTGAATTTGACGTGATAAGTGTAATAAAGAGCTATCCTTGTGAGTGGGGACAATTTCAGCATTTATCACGTTACCCAGAGTTTAGAGCATAACAACAGCCCTAAGATCCCTTAAGTCCTATCTTTTTGTCAATGCTTTATTCAATTTAACAAGCATGTGCATATTCATATACGTGTTTCTAAAGCTTAGTTTCTCAAAGCAAGGTCCAAGAAACACCTGAATTATAATCACCCAGAGAACCTATTAAATATGCAGATTCCTGGGTCCCACCTGTCATAGTGGATCAGAATTTCTGGGAGTGGGGCAAGAATCTGGATGTTGTTCAAGCTCCCTGGGGGATTTTGATACACCCTGAAGTCTGGGAACTACGGCGTTAGAAATCACCTTAGTTTAACCTTCTACCAATCAAAAAGGAGCTGTGGGGGCTGGTCCAGTGGCGCAGCGGTTAAGTTCGAATGTTCCACTTTGGCAGCCTGGGGTTCGCGGGTTCAGATCCCAGGTGCAGACATGGCACTGCTTGGCACGCCATGCTGTGGTAGGCGTCCCACATATAAAGTAGAGGAAGATGGGCACGGATGTTAGCTCAGGGCCAGCCTTCCTCAGCAAAAAGAGGAGGACTGGCAGTAGTTAGCTCAGGGCTAATCTTCCTCAAAAAAAAGAAAAAAAAAAGGAGCTGTGGGGCCTCCGTTTCAACACCTCTGGTGAGAAAGCTCTGGCCAACTCCAGGCCACCTGACCCGGGGGTTTCAAAAGCAACTTCCCTAAATTTAACCAGAATTCACCATCCAAAAAACTCCTACCCAGTTCCACTCAATGCCACAAGGAGTGAGTTTATTCCCTCGTCCACACACCAAGGCCCTCAAGAATTTAGGGCCCTTAATACGCGTTCCATCACCCACTGCAATCTTCCCTTTCCGGGTGAAACAGCTCCAGTTCTTTCAACCGTATCGCATATGTCAGCTCAGCAAGAAGAAAGTTGAAGAGCGAAAGGAAAACATTTGGTAAAGATTTAGTTAATAAGCCCTGAAGCCACAAATCTAAATCCCCAGTCATTATAAACCAAGCTCTGATGGAGCCACAGTGGGGCAGAGAGAATATATCTGTTTACAAGTGGTCTAACCTGGACCAAGGACCACAGCTGGGAGCCTTGGGATCCTCACGTGTAAAACAAGGTTAACGACCCCACCTCTGGTTGAAATAAGATTAAATGAGTCACCTAGTATGACTGTCTTTCAAAGTCTCTCCAGGGAGGACACTGCTGCATCTATCAAACTGCCTCCATCAGCAGCCCTAATTGCAGTGAAAGCAAACTCTCAAGGACTAAGTTGGGGCCAAAGTGCAACCCAAAGCCAAAGCAAAAATGTTTTGAAGTTTCTTGCTTTATATTAAGAAAGTATCTAAATTTTGAACTTCAGTCCACAATATATCCGTGATTGTCTGAATATGAAAAGTGATTTATCCTCAAATATCTGGGTAAAATTGACATCCAAGGAAAATCCCCCCCCTTGTTTATTCTGAAGCTTCAGGTGTTCTCTGGCACACAGCCTACCATCTCCAGGGCCTGCCATCACCTTCATCTCTCATGGAGAAGAGCAGGCTTAGTCTGCAAGTGGATGGGCAAGATCGGGAAAACGAATGAGTGCTGGACGTAAACAAAGGAACGGGCCACTGGGTATGAGTCCTGGGAGGACCAGGAGGCTCCCTCCAGATGCTGAGGGCTGGTGTGGTCCAACTTGACTGCGCATGTTACTCTCTACGTTGCAGAGAAAACTTATCCCTAACCAAATGCAAGAAAATCCAGGAGGGAAATTTGTAGACCCCTTGATCTACTAGTTGTGTATTTGGGCATGCTCGTGTCTGTGTCTGTGTGTGTGTGTGTGTCCCCAAAGCAACAGAAATCTGACCTGAGCTGAATGTAGGAGATGTGGCTTTGGCCAGATAGGGCTCTGGGAAGAAAGCAGGTCTTAGGGGGCTATGGTTACCCATTTTCTCGTGCCTGTCCCCTTCCTCTCCTATCTCTCTGTCATCTGAGAATTCCCTGGCAACTAAAGAGCTCCGGTTTGGCTATCAGTAGAGTTACAGTTGGTCCACCATATCTGCAGTTCCACATCCCAGGACTCAACCAATCACAGACCGAAAGGCCTCCAATGCTTGTGCTTGTACTGAACATGTACAGACTTTTTTTTTCCTTGTCATTATTCCCTAAACAATACAGGATAACAACGATTTACATAGCATTTACATTGCACTAGGTATTATAAGTAATCTAGAGATGATTTAACGTATACGGGAGGATGTGCATAGGTTATATCAAATATTATGCCATTTTATATAAGAGACTTGAGCACCCACGGATTTTGGTATCCAAAGGGGTCCTGCAACCAATTCCACCCCAAAATCGAGGGACCACTGTACTTGCAGTGTAAGGAGGCAGAGGGTTCTAGAACTGATGGGCAAAGAGATACATAATTTGGTGAAGGAGACCCTATCCATTCTGTCAGCTGGAGAGAGCAAATGCTCATTTTTCCTGAAAGGTGTGGGTTACTCAGGACCCACAATGCCCCAAACAGCTCAGAGAGGACTTGCACCAACTTGGGGAGCACTTGAAATTAGGCCGATTGTTGAAAAGCAATAACTTCTTTGGTCCCAAAGTCTCCCGCTGGTCAAAGCCATGACAAAAGAGCCAGACTGTGCCAAGTTAAGGACCTCATAATAACAGATGTCCATGTGCCAGGCATAGTGCAGAAGGCATTAGATACACAAGAAGGAGAGAAGCAGTAAGAAACTAGGAGAAAGCAGTAAGTTTCTTAAAAGGAGCAAAGAAAGAATTAAAAAGTAAAACTTGGGTGTTAGTCTGAGTCAGCTCCAGAGAATATGAACTCAATCCTTCCTTTTTTTTTTTTTAAGTTTTATTGAGGGCACATTGGTTTATAACGCTTTATAAATTTCAAGTGTACATCATTGCATTTCGATTTCTGTGTAGACTACATCATGTTCACCAGGCAAAGACTAATTACCATCAGTCACAGGACACACACGCCCTACACCCCTTTCCCCCTCCCTCCTCCCCTCTACCCCTCTGGTAACCACCAATCTAATCTCTGTATCTGTGTGTTTGTTGTTTTTCATCTTCCACACATGAGCGAGATCATACAATCCTTTCTTCTTAATGCCCAAACCCAACACCGTGTTTTTGGCACATGAACTCAGTAGGTAACTGCTCTGGTCTCTAACAGCACTACATCCTGAGTATAACCCGCCCTGGACATCGTTTTCGACGGGGCCAGTGGATAATCCCGGGCTTGCCTCTCGCCCACCGCGAGCCAGTCTCGGGCCGCCGGCTCCCGCTCCGCCCTGTGGCCGCCGGGCCCCGCCCGAAGGCCGGCGACTGGCAACCCCTCTGGGGCCCGGCGCAGAACCGGCCGTCCCCGCGAGGCGCTCGGGGCTGCCGCGCCCCATTCCCGCAGCCCAGGACCCCCCGGCCCCGGGCCCCCTTACCGCTCGTGCCGAGACGGGACGGCGCTCGTCCTCTGCGGCCACGGAGGTCACACCCTCCTGGGGGCCGGGCAGCGGGTCTTATTGCAGGCGGACCCGCCCCACTGCGGGGTGGAGACAGGCCGAGTTCCTGGTCGTTCCTCTGCCCACGGGACCGGAAAACCCTCCGCGGACCGAGCGCACCTGGAGCCGGGGCCGGGACCGCCGCGCAGGGCGCCCAGGGAGGGGCCGGCCTCGCCCCTAGGTGGGGGGCTGCCCCGGGCCGCGGCCTGGCCCGCTGTCCCCGCTCCCAGCCTCGTGCCCGCCCGCATCGCACAGCCCGCCCGGCGCCGCCCAGCCCGGCTCCCGCCCCAGCAGAGAGCTGGACTCTCCGGCCGGTCGGCGCCCGGGCGCCCCCACCCTCTCGGAGGTCTGAGCCCTCGGGCCTCGCCCGCACCCTCCCTGCGCCCGGGAATCCAAACTTCCTCCTAGGAAACTGCACTTTCTCTCTCAACGTCAGGACTCACGTCGAGCCTGTGGCCGGAAGAGTGGAAAGTCAAATCAAAACGGCACACTGCGTTTCCCTTTGGCACGTTAAAACGTGCGTTCCAAAAAGTTCCCAGGAGTTTTACATCTCCCTTGAGGAAAACAGAGTTCCCTTCCCTTGGGGAAGCCTTTGGGAAAGAGGGTCAGGAGCAGCCCGGATCTGTCTCTCTTCCCCTGTAAATTACCAGGGTTGGGCACTGATCAGTAGCTCCGGACTTCGGCCTTGGGGCAGCGCTCCCCTCTTGTAACGCGGTTTTGTGTGTTCCTATCTGCTTCCCCGACTGGAGACAAGCCTCTTGAAGGCACCAGCTGAGTCTAAGGCATCTTTGTACCCGCGCCCAGGACCGTTTCGGGCACATAGGTGTTCAGTGAATGCTTGCAGCATGAATCCGTTGAGTCTACAGGCAAATTGCGATTTTATTTAGCAAAGGGTAGGTAGCTTTGGGAGTGTGTTTGCCAGCCAGCAGACCAAAATCCAGGCGCCTAATTGCACCCTTAAAGCTGGAGAGGTAACATTAAATTATTTCGTTAAGATGTAGCTAAAGGCGCTGGTTTAACATGGTTAAGAGCAAGGATCAGACTGATGGGGATTCTAGACCTGGGTCTGCTTAAAAGTCCTGAGCTTCAGTTTATGAACTTACCTGGAGGAAACAAAATTAACAAGACAAACAGTATAAAAAGAAGGAATTAAAGATAATTCATTTCCTCAGAGAGATTAGAAAGACTATGGCATCCCCTAAAAAATAACAATTAGGCCACCCTAAAAAATAAAAGGTTAGGAATGGAGCAGATGCTGTTAGCACCCGGCTGAGATCACCTCTCCCAGGAGGGGGCCCCCAGCTCACAGCTGCCCCTTTTTCTCCGTAATTGCCCTCAGGCCAGGTTGGGAGGCCACAGGCAGAAGCTGGCTTTTATGGGGTACCAAAGGCCAGGAATAAACCTGTGATACCTTTATATTCCAGAGCTCCCACGGGTTTAGGCTGAGGCTACATTTCAGCGGAAACCACGGCTTCGCTCTGCCTCCCTCTGTGTGCTATTTTACTTACTCGCAGGTTTCTCCTGAGAATACTCCCTCACTAAGGCACTTACACAAGAATCCCGTTCTTACGCTTTGCTTCTAGGGAACCTGATCTAACACAGAGTGTTTTAAAAATTCATACAATTGTTGAAATTAAAGACAAAACGAAGCCTTTGAATTCAAGAGAGCAGAATGAACCCAAACATTTACCTCAGCTCCCTCTTGAAATCCAACTCAAGCAATAGTAGATTTTTTTTTTTAATCTCATAAGAACAAGAGAGGAAAAATAGCAAAACTTTGGAAACTGGAAAGCAGATAGACAGGTGAGAATTGACTTAGCAGACTTGAGAAAACTGATTCCGAAGCCAGGAGTAGGGAAAGCTGAGAAGCAACACGATACTGTAGAATTTCTCAAGATACGTAGGAAACTGCTGCCCCCGGTGTTTCTTAAAGTGGGTATATAGTTAAGACTGAAAACAAGAGGATTGTTTGTAAGTGTGTACAGGAAGCAGTCTCCTCCACCCCCTTCACAGTACTGCTCAGATGCCACTGCCCCTCTCCCGCTCGGGCAGAAGATTGGAAACATGGTCTCTGGAGGAGGTAAAGCAGAGGATCTCTGGAGTGGGGCATACCGGGTGTAGACAAGATGTTCTGGTTATCTAAGGCTGCCGAACAAACTACCCCAAAACTTGGTGACTTAAAGCAATGACCATTTTATTATATCTCATGATTCTGTGGGTCTAAATTTGGACAAGGCTTGGCTGGGCAATTCTTCTGTTCCACCTGGCATCAACAAAGGTCACTTGGTGATATTCAGCTGGCAGATGGGCCAGTCTAGAGGATTCACTCACATGTCTGGCACCATGGCAAGGAGAGCTGGAAGTCTGGTCTCAGCTGGCACTGTGGACCAGAGCACCTACACGGGCTCCCTCCACATGGCAGGCTCAGGGTAGCTAGATTTCCTACACAGAGGCTCAGGGCTCCTAGAAAGGATGCTCCAAGAGAGCCAGGCAGAACTTACCAGGCTTCTTATTATCTAGGCTTGGAAGCCTCTGAGCATTATTTCTGTTGCATTCTCTAGGCCGTGCAAGTCACTAAGGCCAGCCCAGATTCCAGAGAAGGGGCTAAATCCCCTTCCATCTGTGAATGGGGGGACTAGCAAAAAAAATTGCAACCACCTTTAATCCACCTTTAATCCACCACACAAGGTAGGGGAATTGAAGGTCTATTTGAAACTTAATATGATGAATATTGAGCTGCTCAGTGTTCTTCCTTCACTTGGCTTCTGCAACACTGGCAGCCAGGCTAGGGAGTTTGAATACTCTCCTTCAGGGAAAAGTAAGACCTAAAGAACTGTCATCAGTTACTCAGTGAAACTGGAGCAACTGGCAGTAATCAAGCCCTGCTCACTTACACGTGCACACAGAGCTCCCAGGCAGCATTTGAGATTTCACTAGGCAAATTTTAAAGTTTAAATGTAAAGAGATTTTTGAGATTTTGCTAGGCAAAATATAGGACACTTGGTTAAATTGGAATTTCAGATAAACAACAAATAATTTTTTTACTAAAGTATAAAATACTTATATGCTATAAGTCTGTCCTAAATATTGCATGGAACATACACTAAAAATTGTTTGTTGTTTATCTAAAATTCAAATTTAAATAGGTGTCCTGTTTTGTTTTGTTGTATTTTGCTTTGCTAAATCTGGCATTCTTAAATAAGAGGAGACAGCCGAAGGTCATCAGAATTTAAGGGAGGGATCAGGCATGAAACACAGAACAGGAGACTACACGGAGAGAAGAAAACTTTGAAAAATCTATTATCTAGCTCCTTTGAGAAATAAAAATAGAATGCAATAGAATAGATTCTCTAAAAAATGAACACTCTGGGGCTGGCCCTGTGGCCGGGTGGTTAAAGTTCTGCGCACTCTGCTTTGGCAGCCAGGGGTTCACAGGTTTGGATCCCGGGTGCTGACTCATCAGCCATGCTGTGGAGGCATCCCACATACAAAGTAGAAGAAGATTAGTGCAGATGTTAGCTCAGGGCTTATCTTCCTCAAGCAAAAAAAGAGGAGGATTGGCAATGGATGTTAGCTCAGGGCAAATCTTCTTCACACTAAATAAATAAATAAAATTTTAAAAAATTAACACTCAGTGAACCAAACAGAGCTCTTTCAAATTAAAAATATGATAGAGTGGTAGGAAGATAAAGTAGAGGAAATATCCTAGAATGTATAGATAAAAGGCAAAAAGAAGAGAAAGAGGTAAGAAAGCATCAGAAAATTAGAAAGCTCGTCCAGGACATCTGGGAAACTGAGGAGAAGAAATCCATTAAATACTTCAATTGTATATATTTTTAGAACGAAAGGACATGAGTTTCCACACTGAAAGGCCTCACTGAGCCCAAGACAATGGACAAAACCAGAACCACGCCAAGGCACATCATGATAAAATTTCAGAAGACTGGGGACGTAGAGAAGATGTTACGAACACCCAGAGGGAAAAATGAGTTTTCATACAAAGGGCCGAGAACCAGAATGGCATCAGACTTCTCCACAGCAACCCACAAAACTGGAAGACAGTGGAATAAAGACTTTACAAATCAGGGAGAAAATTATTTCCAACATAGATTCTCATACCTGTCCAGACTATCCGTCAAGTTGGGGGTCAATAAAGATATTTTCAGACATGCAAGATTTCAAAAAACTTATCTCCCATGTGCCTTTTCTTAAGAAGCCTTCAGATGATGTGTTCCACCAAAACAAGAAGGTAAACCAAGAAGGTAAAAAAAAAAAAAAGTGAATAGCAGAATGGACAACTGAAAATTGAGTGGCAAGGAAGAGTGGTTAATGCTACCTGTAATTATTATTTCTAATTTTCCTGAACTTTAGAGTATAGCTAATATTTACATAAGCACTTACTATGTGCCAATCTATTCTAAGTGCTCTGGATATACAGTTCTAATCAGTTAATCCTCACAACAGCTCTATGAGTTAGATACTTGCATAGAGTAGATGTCAATAGGTCTTACTGTGTATGGTATACAGTCATTTATTAATCCAACGAAATTGTATCAAACTTTCTGTGGTAGATTGTATTTTTTAAAATTGGTCACAACAATGTGACCAATTCAGTCTTACATGCTTTTCCAAAAACCCTGCCTCCCTGCCCCCAGTCAAGAGATGGCATCTCTGTCCCCTCCCTATGAACCTGAGTGGGCTTCTAAGGTGGCCTTCTAGGGTGGGCTTCTGTGACTGCACAACCAAAGTAATGCCATGTGACTTTCAAGTCTGGGTCTTCAAAGGTGATACGACTTTCATCTAGTTCTCTCACTCAGAACATATGCGTCTGGAGCCCTGAGCAGCCATATAATAAGTACAGCTGCTCTGAAGCTGCCATGCTGCGGAGACCATGTGCACAGCCCAAATGAAGAAAAAGGGAGAGTCGGAGGAGCCCCGGCTGTACCAGCCCCAGCCGTTTGAACTGTCCCAGTCTCAGGGCCAGACATGTGAATGAGGAATCCTTCGAGATGACTCCAGCATCATTCCTGTCTCATGGCAGCCAGGTGAGAGGCCACCTAGCTGAGCCCAGTCAATCACCAGAATCATGAGAGAGAACAACAGTAAGTAATCATTGTTTCATGCCTCAAAATTTGGGGTGTTATTTTATGGAGCAATAGATAACCAGAATACTTCCAGATAAAAGTGGAGGTTTGGCCAAGCCTTCTGAATCTCCCTTCCCAATTCTCATTGAAAAGGCCCACTGCATGTAAGGAAGGGGAATTTTTACCCTGAGTGGCAAGTCTCCTCTATGACACTGGAGATGGCAATCTCAGGAGCATGGCCAGGCCACATCCAGCTTGGCTGCTGGCCAGGAAGGACTCGAGCACAAAGACCAGATAACCTTTGGTCCCTTGGGACAGTGGCTTTGCATTGAGAAGAAATCTTGCAGGTATGACATTCTTTGTCAGATGTCTCCCTCCACTCTCTCTTCAGGCTGCTGGAAGGTAACCAGTCCTTCAACCTAAGATATGAGAAGATTCTAACAGCCTCCGAATAGACAGACAGGGAGCCAAGAATTAGCTCATCCTGTTTGGGAACAAAGGCAAAGTATAGATAAAACTTTTAACCTTCAAGGATGAGTAAGCATAAAAAATATATAGAACTATGAGAAAGGTCTGGAACGTAGAAAAGAAAATATAGCATCTAACAGGAAGAAGAAGACTATTTTTTTAAGTTTTACAATATAAACCAGAAATAAATTTTAAGCTGTTTCTGTTATGTCTTTGATAGATGAAACAGACCAAAAAACATAGAAGTAAAGTGAGTAATATTATTCATGAGATAAAATTAACAGTTACAGCCTGGACTCCATATTCTACAGAGAAAGCACTTTCTTTTCAATCATCTACTGAATATTTTAAAAACTGACAAAATATTTATTTGCAAAGAAACCTCAATAAATTCCAAAATAAAAATAGGGTTTAAGTTCCATTTATTAGCTGATGACCTTAAGAAAGTCACCTTTCTTCTCTGTGCCTCAGTTTCTCATCTGTAGTGTGAGAATAATAGCAGTGCCTGCCTCATAGGTGCTATGTTATAAGGATTAAATGACTTATATGTAAAATTTTTTGAAGAGTTCTTGGCCCATCATAAGTTCTATATTAATGGTGGCTATTTTTCTGGTCACAATTAAATAAAACTAAAATTTAGTAATAAAACTTTTCACCAATCACTCCCTTCCCCAATCAGCAGTGTTTGCTACCACCTAATTTTATAAATGTCCTGTTTGAGGGCTCTAAGAGAAACTAACTTCGACACCGTCCTTTACGATATTTCTCCATTTCCTCCTAGAATCCACTGGTATCAAAGAAAAATCTGATGTCAAACTGATTCTTGTTCTTTTGTAGGTAATCTAGTTTTTCTTTCTAGAGAAATTTTAGATTTCTTCTTTCCTTGGAAGAATGTGTTTAGGAGTGGGACCTCTTTCGCTCCTCCTGGTTGGCACTCTTAGATCTGTTCACTCAGAAGATGAATCTTTTCAGAACTCAGAAATGCTCTTCTATTAACTTATCCCTCTTCCATTATCTCTATTCTTTTGTTCTGGAATTTCAGTTGATGCTGTGGGAACTTTTGACTTTATCTTCCGTCTCACTTAAACTTTCCACACTGGTTGTTTTGGTTCTGGTTTTGGTTTTGGTTTCGTCCTTTAGCTTTAGTTTGAGAGAATCCTTAGGATTAATCTTACAAATTCATTAATTCCATTTTCAGTTGTATCCATTCTACGTAGCTCATTTACCAATTTTAAAAAAATAAACTTTCATTTTTATCAAAGTTACAAATGCACATAGTTTTAAGAGGTAAATAGGTCTACAAGGCTTATTACAAAAAGGAAAAAGCAGCTTTCCGTCTCCTTATTCTCACTTACCTTTCTGCTAGGATACTAGTGCTGCTTTAAGCATGAACCCATCTGGAGTCCACAGAATCCACTGATTCCTGAGGTTGCAGAATAGGACATCCCAATCACAAGTCACAGCAGCGTATTAAGCTTGCTAAAAGAAAAAAATCTAGAGGCCAGCCTGGTGGTGTAGTGGTTAAGTTGCACTCTCAGCTTTGGCCAGGGGTTCGCAGGTTTGGATCCCAGGCACAGACATATTCACTGCTCAGCAAGCCATGCTGTGGAGGCATCCCACATACAAAGTAGAGGAGACTGGCAGAGATGTTAGCTCAGGGACAATCTTCCTCACACACACAAAATCTATGTAAGTTTTGTGAGAGAGATTCTCATGAAGAAAACCTGTGTTTCTGTAACCACAGGCCCATTTAGAGCCAATTAGAGTGATTTCTATTATGCTATGTGTTTTTTACCACTATAAAGAATGATTCCTAAAAAGATGGTCAGGAAATGTATAGAGAGATGAATGGATTTGAAAAGCACTGATATCACTTATCCTGTGGTCTTTATATTTATTCCAGGACCTGCTAAGACCCCTTTTCACTCAATATACCCGTTGTTCTCCCTTCACAGCTTGAACAGACGTCATCTCTTATCGACAAAGTGACCAAGGATTGTCTTTCAGGAAAACTGCCAAGTCACGTAGCCAGAGCGTATGTAAAAGAAGAAATCATGATCTGAAACAACCTCGGAACTAAAGATCCTCTTCCCGGTGGAACCCAAGGACTAGGAAATGACCGGAACTTGAAACTCACTCTTATCAGAAGCAAGGGGTCCCTCATTCAGGAAAATCTGGTGTTAAAATTCCTTCCACATCCTGTCATAAATGTTTAAAACCTTACCATAAATCCTTGAAGCCCACCAATCAAAACCTGTCCCACCAGCATTTCCGCGTGCTAGCCTGTTCCCCCTAACTTAAATTTCGTCCCAAATCCTGAATTAGGGAGACAGATGTGAGGGCACACACCCCGTCTCCCTGCAGATCTATCTCACAGAATAAAAGCTGATTTCTCCCCCAAAGGTTGATGCCATAATTAATTGGCTTGTTTATGCACATTGGGCAGAGAACCCCAATTTTGTGGGGTAACATTTCCAATCTAGCAAATTTAGTGAGGGAAGGAGCAGTGAGAAGGTGATAGGAAGACAGAGCTGTTTGGGGACAGGCCCAGTCCAGTGGTAGCGACAGCTTTACCCTCTCTGTCTAGTACTCGACTTCCACTTTCCCCCCACCTCGTCATACAGGAGCCAGCAGATCCACCACAACTTGTTTCACTTCCAGCCTGGGATCCTAAGGAATTTAAGGCGCAACATGGCAGCAGATGGGCAACACGCCAGAGATTAGCACAACCTTTCGATTAGGGTCCTGTTTTGCTATTGTAATAATCTTCATTCAATGAACTTTACTGGTGTTTGGAAAGAGGTATTGTCCAATTTATCTCACTTTTAGATATAGGATCTCAGATCTTTCTGTTTCCCTAACAGACAGATAATCCTGAGCAAAGGTGATGAATCCTCTATACCCCAAACCCTGTGCCCCATCAGGAGGTGGTCTAATATTCTACAGAAAATGTATCTAGGAAAACCAGCAGCATTTGCTATTTTTCCTTTTTCTATGCATCAACAGAGGAATGCCTTTTTTTCCCTATAAAACCTATTTGGTTACCATGAGCTGTTGTAGCTCAACCCAAAGAGAAAGCTGATCTGAGCACAGGGAGGTTAATCACTTGCATTATATCAACATCAACTTCAGCACAGTTTGATAGTCAAATAACAGTGCATTTGCAGATCAGAGCCTCCAGGGAAGTGCCCCATCCCCACCCCTCACCTCACTCAGAAGCATGGCAGCTGACAGGGAAGGTATATTTCCTTCAAGATCATTCTTTTTTTTAACATCTCCCCTTCTACCTTGTACATTCCCTGCTGCTGTCCTGCTGCTCACACGTGTGCCTCATGAAATCAAACCATCATTGCAAAAATTAACTCTGATCATAGGAATTGACGTGGTCTCATTTGTTTTTGCAAATACTCCAGGTGGATGTGGACAGCCTTGAAGTGACCCCAGTTCAGTTAGCAATCACAAAAACACAGCAGCTGCAAATAGTACAGGGTGAGAGTTACCATGATAACTCATCTTTTTCATATGTTATATTTTTGTAGAGGGGCTTTTAGCTTGAATTGAGGTTGTGGCCACTGCTAGGTTCAGGCAAGTTTGGGTAGTGATGAGGATCAAGGCTGCCCCTGCCCCAGGGAGAAGCCCAAGGCGTCCTGCCCTACATACTGATCTATATCATCCTCCGGGAAGCACAGGATGTTCCTACACTGATGATAGGGCCTGCTAACTGGTCATCGTTAAACAATCCCTAAGCGACAGAGATTGCTACAGCTGCTAAGTCAGCTAAACATACTTATATAGATTCAGCCAGCAAGGAGACAATGAGTCCAAGTAGATTTAGACAGTTTAATACTCACAGCACAGCAGGCAGCAGAGGTTCCTCTTGCCTGCAAGTCCCATGGTGCGATGCAGGGGTGGGCCCAAGAGGATACTGGGCACACGGCGGATCTGTGTCACAGCTGAGGAACCTAGAAAACCCCGAATCTTATACAGGGACTGCTAACAAACCTGCCTATCCCCCCAGAGAGAGCTATTATCTTTTATTACCCTGGAATATAAGCAAATCTCCAGGGACATAGAGGCGATGTCTCTAGATTTATTACCCTGGGATGTCTCCAGGGAGAGATGTCTCCAAATCTCTCTACGGGGAGTCTCTCTCTTTACTTTCCACGGCTGTCTGTTATGCAAATATCCTTGAAAAAAACTCAATGCCTTTTGCTCAGAAGATGTACAGAAACCCAAAACCCATGGAGAACTAACTCCCAATAATTATAACATTCTTTTTATAAACGTCTGAAAATGGCGAGTTTTATTCACACCCTAGTAGTAAAGAATAACTTTAATATGATGAAAATGTCACTGTAGGTCACTATGCCACATGAAATACAAAAATCTATAAACAATGAACACAAACGAATTACTGTTAAGTGACATCTTTCTGGACATTCTTAACTGTATGCTAAAGGTTCTTGAGAGTAGCATTATGGACATTTGGGGCTGAATAACTCTTGTTGTGAGAGACTGTCCTGGGCATTGTAGGATGTTCAACAGCATTCCGGGCCTTTACCCACTGGATATAGTAGCACTACTCCCAGCATGACCACCAAAAATGTCCCAGACATTGCCCAAGTTGTCCTGGGGGCCAAATCACCTCCCAGTGAGAACCACTGCTCTTCTCCTGTAGCCATTTTTTTTTAAGATTTTATTTTCTCCCCAAAGCCCCCTGGTACATAGTTGTATATTTTAGTTTTGGGTCCTTCTAGTTGTGGCATGTGGGATGCCGCCTCAGCATGGCCTGATGAGCGGTGCCATGTCCATGCCCAGGATCTAAACTGGTGAAACCCTGGGCCTCCGAAGTGGAGCGTGCAAACTTAACCACTCGGCCATGGGGTGGCCCCCATATTTTAAAAATAAATTGTCAGGGGGGCTGGCCTAGTGACATGGCAGTTAAATTTGTGCACTCTGCTTCGGCGGCCCGGAGTTTGCTGGTTCAGATCCCGGGTGCAGACCTATGCACTGCTTATCAAGTCATGCTGCGGCAGGTGTCCCACATAGAAAATAGAGGAAGATGGGCACAGATAGCCCATCTTCTGATGATAGCTCAGGGCCACTCTTCCTCAGCAAAAAGAGGAGGATTGGTGGCAGATGTAACCTGAGGGCTAATCTTCCTTAAAAAAAATAAAAATAAATTAAATAGTCAGACATCAAATACTTAGGAATAAATCAATGGAAGTTGTGCAAGACCACTACACTGAAAACTATAAAACATTATTGAGACAAATAAAGAAGGTCTAATTAAGTGGAGGGATGTACTATGTTCATAATTGGGAGATTCAATATTTTAAACATGTACTGCTCCCAAACTGATCCACAGATTCAACACTGTCCACATCATCCCAGCATGGGTTTATCATGGGCACATGGAAAGTGACAAACTGATTCTAAAATTTAGACTGAAATGCAAAGGACCCAAAATAGCCAAGTCTATCTTGAAGAAGAAGATATAAAGCCAGAAAGAGAAAGACGTCAAGACTTAATAATATGACACTTGAGTTAGTGTGCTGTTCACACAGAGACAGACATCTAGACAAACGGGACGGAAGAGAGCGGGCGGGAGCAGACCCTCACCATACAGGCGCCTGAGTGCTAGCAAAAGTGGCCGTGCAGGGGGAAGGGTCGACTTTTCTATAAATGGTGCTGGGTCAATTTGATACCACATGAAAAAATAATGAATCTTGATACTTTGCTTAAAAAGAATCAATTGCAGATGGATTGTGGATCCAACCAGGAAAGGAAAAACAGCAAGGTTTTTAGAAGACATAAGTGAATGTATTCATGACCTTGGGATGGGTAAAGATTTCTTAAAGAGGACACAAATAGTGGTAACCGTAAAGGTAAAAATCGATACATCTAATTATATTAGCCTTAAGAACTTCTATTCATCAAAAGACATGAAGAGTGAAAAACAAGCCTTGCAGCAGTGTAAGATATTTACAACACATATGTCAAAAAGAGGACTAATAACAAGAATATGTGAATAACGCCATAAATTAAACACATTGTAGAGGAAAAGAATGACAAGAAACAGGATATTGACATACTGCCTTATAAGATATTTATTAACCACAAAGGGAAAAATAGTAACTTTACAGTGGAGACACCTTGCAGACACCACCTTAACCAAGTGATCAAAGTTGATGTCACCACTGATAAGACATATTGATCTGTTCTCCCGCTGTCATGCACAGAGAAGGATACATCATTCCTTCAAAGATGCATAACTTGAATTTTTTTTTTTTTTTGGCTGAGGACGATTAGCCCTGTGCTAACATCCACTGCCAATCTTCGTCTTTTTTTCTTTCTGTATGGGAGCCGCCACCACACCATGGCCACTGAGAGATGAGTGGGGTAGGTTCGTGTCCGGGAACTGAACCCAGGTCACCAAAGCAGAGTGTTTGAAATTAACCACTAGGCCACCAGGGCTGGCCCACTTGAATGTAATCTTGAGGGGATATTAAACAAACACAACCTGAGGACATTTTACAAAATAACTGGCCAGTGCTCTTTGAAAGCGTTAAGGTCATTAAAGACAAAGTGAGACTGAAGAACTATCCCAGATTGATGGAGACCAAGGAGATACGACAGTGGAAGGCAGTGTGTAAACCTGGATTGGATTCTGGTCCAGAAAAAACCATTAGTGAGACAACCGATGAAATTTTGATAAGGTCTGTAGATGAGTGCCAGCGTTAATTTCTTGATTTTGATCATTGGACCATTGTTATGCAAGACAGCAAGATAGGAAGCTGGGTGAAGGGAACAAGGGATGTTTTTGGTACTATTTTTGCAAAAGTCTGAAATTATTTCAAAACAAAAAGTTAAAAATAAATAAAAAATTAAAGACTTGTGCAAGGTACCTGATCAAGTATTTTGCAGAAAATTGGCAAAAGACATGAACAAGCTCTTTACAAAGAGGAGATCCAAATAGCCAGTACAACATGTGAAAAGTGCTTGACTTTATTAGTCATCAGAGAAATGCCAGTTAAAGCCCTGGTGACATGCCACTGCAGACAGCAGAACGTCTGGAAGGAAGGAGACTAGTTATAGCAAATGTCCAGTTGGAGCCACTAAAAGTCTCCTACACTGCTGGTGGGACTATAATTAGAACAACCACTCTGGGAAACATTTGGCAGCATCGATTCAAGCTGAACGAATGTAGCTCCTATGGCCCAGCCATGTGTAGGGAATGTGCATCAAGAGATATTTTCAAACATTTTCAGAGCAGCGCTATTTGTAATAGCCAACAACTGGAAACAATTTTTATGTCCATCAATAGTGGAATGGATAAAGAGATGGTGGTATAGTGACACAACGGAATACTATACAGCAAGAGAAAGAACAAATTCCAACACAACGACATGAATGTCTTTCTCAAATAAAACATTGAGCAACGGAAGCCAGGCACAAAACAACACCTTGACATATGATTCTATTTATGGAAAGTTCAAAAGCAGGTAAAATTCATCTACGTTCTTAGAAGTCAGGGTAATGACTATCTTTGGAGTAACGGGAAGCCTTCTGGTGTTCTGTTACTTGATCTGGGAGCTGATTACATGGGTGGGTTCAGTTTGTGCAAATCCATTGAGCTGTGTACTTCTTATGTATGTGATGCTTCCATAAAAAGTTTACAATAAAGAAATCATCTCTTAGTAGAAATCATTGCATTTCTCTAGTACAGTAAAGAAGGCACAGCTAATGCAGGCTGACAGATGAACTCAACTCCTGGGCTGAAGAATGCTTTGATTGGTTCTTCAGGAAAAAGTATTTTCAAAATAAATCAAGGGTCTCACTGAATAGTTTTGATAATTTTCTCATCTGCAGCCTAAAAGAACTGCATAGTGAAAGAACTTCACAAGAACCAATCATGAAGCAATGATTAAACATATTTCAGAGAATTTTATGTATTTACATATCTGGAAGAAAATTGTATTTTTAAAATGCTGGGTAAAATAAACTGCTTCTTAAAATGCCATTTCCTTCTTTAAAATAAATGGTTGCTTGATTTTACCAGGAAAACACAAAAACGTAAAGCTGCGAGTAATTAAAGCTGTGTATTTAGCCTCTCACAGCACACATTATCCTCCAGGCCACATTCTCCCTGTCCGACCCACTGTTTGCGCTGCTCTGGGCCTTGAGCCATCTTCAGGTCATGGGGTTTGACTTTGAAGGCAGACAAGAGACCTCACCATTGTGATGGAAACGTTCTATGTCCTAATTGGGGTGGTGGTTATGCTGGTGTACATGCTTATTAAAATTCACTGAACTGTACTCTTAAAAATTGTTTCTTTGAGTGTAATGTAAATTATGCCCCAAGGAGAAAAGGAGAATGCTAAAATGATTAATAGCTATTAGTTGCCTGGAGTCAGAATTTGTGTGTCAGGGGGCTGAGTTCCCTCTGGCTTGACCTCTATCTCCTGGATTTAAACATCTGCAGATGGAAAGAAACAGTCAGATGAACTGGAAAAGGAGAGGCTCTGTATGAGCTTGATGAGTGCTGTACCACTGTTATTCCATGTAATAAAATGGTATGACGGGATGATAAGATATTTCCAAATCACATAATAAAAAAGCTGGGATCAAATTACAGTCTTTTCCACAGAGGCAGCCCCTGCACCCTCGCTTCCTGTCGCCCGGGTTCAGCCCTCACGAAACTCCGTCTCCAGTACCTGGGCGGGGTTGCCATCTAGCGGCAGGAGTGGGAACAACGGGGTTAAAAGCAGCGTGGGGGAAATGAGCTGATCTTTGCCTTTTTATAGGACTCAGAAGGTCTCCGGGCAGAAGCTAATTCTCCATCTGTGGATTGCCAGTGGCGCGTTAGTCATCCACCAAAGGGCCTGAAAAGGTGCTTTGAAGCTGAAGAGAACCGAGGGAGCTCTTTTGAAGCGATCGACAGGAGACTCTCAGGCACTGACTCCCCCAGCCAGGACGGCATAGTGACGACAGACAAGGATAGAAGGCTGCAATTAGCCCATACTCATTTACGCATTTGTGCCAAATAAAAAAAGGCTTCTTTTATCTGGATGGACAAAGCTCCAGAGTGCATGGCTTGATAAGTGGAATACAGCCTGTATTTCAGCCAGCCTTCTCACCTCTGCCAGGAGCTCTTGCACAGTGAACAACTTGCACAACCATGCACCGCAGCCCTGATGCAGCAACAGTACCTTCTCCTGGTACCTCAAATGCCCACAGCAAACACCAGTGCCTAAAAGCTGGGGCACATGATAGGCACATCCTACCCTCATGTATATCCTTAAGGTACTTGGGGAGCCACCATTACTCGTGAATTTCGGGGGGTTTTTTTTTTTTCAACAGGCACTATCAATTTTAGCTTTCTATTCAGGCCTAGGGGTTGAAGGCCTCATTTCAGATGAAATGGAGAAAAGTTTAGGAGCCTGTAATGTAGTATCTTTAGGAAAACAGTATCACATTGCTTTGTCTTGAAAGACTGTAGCATGGAATTGGACAAATCCAAAAATTATAGATAAAGGGCTTAGGAAATTTTGCTCTTTAAAATCCATCGACAGACAAAAGACACATGGTAGAATGAGACAGGGGACATGTTTATTCCTTTAGCAAACATTTGTTAAACACCCAGGTTTGAGACACTGGGCTACGAAGGGGATGCGAGGGTGACCAGAACATGAGTCCCTCTGCCTGGCAGACACACACGTGCACACACACGCGTGAGCACATGCACACACACGGCTCTGTACCCCAGAAGACTCCTCCTCTCCTCTCCCGAGTTCACTGGGCAAACAGCACATCTTCTGTGAACTTCTCCCGCTTCCCCCGCCAATTAGGGGTTGCTTCCCAGCGCTTTATTGAGTGCCTTTCTCTTAGCACTTATCACATTTTGTTATGATTACTTCATTTTTATTTGTTTGTTTCTATTTATTAACTTTATTAGCTTTCCCCTGCCCTCGAATCAGCTTTTGATTTGTCGACTTTCTCTATTGTTTGTTTGCCATTTCATTACTTTTTGCATTTATTTTTAGTATTTTAATTATACTCTCATTAGGTTTACTTTGTTGCTCTTTTTCTGGTGTCTTTAGTTGAACTTATTTATTTATTCCTTTTTATTGTAGTAAAATACATATAACATAAAACTTGCCATTTTAACCATTTTAAGTGTACAACTCAGTGGCATTAATTAAATATGCAGCATTGTGCAACCATCACCACTGTTTCCAAAAATTTTCACCACCCCGAAAAGAGACTCTGTACTCATTAAGCGGTAACTCCCTTCTCACCCTCAACTCCAGCCCCTGGTAATCTCTAAAATACTTTCTATCTCTATGAATTTGCCTATTCTGGATGTTTCACATGAGTAACATCATACAATATTTGTCCTTTTGTGTCTGGTTTATTTCACTTAGCATAACGTTCTCAAGGTCTCTCCCTCTACCAGAACTTCATTCCTTTTCATGGCAGAAGACTATTCCATTGTGTGTACATACCACATTTTGATTATCCATTCATCTGTTGATGGACACTTGGGTTGTTTCACTTTTCGGCTATTGTGAGTAATGCTCCTATGAACATTGATGTACAAGAGTGTGTTTGAGTCTCTGTTTTCAATTTTTTTTCCTTTTCCTTTTTTTCTTTTTTTTTTTTGAGGAAGCTTAGCCCTGAGCTAACTACTGCCAAACCTCCTCTTTTTGCTGAGGAACACTGGCCATGAGCTAACATCCATGCCCATCTTCCTCTACTTTATATGTGGGACACCTACCACAGCATGGTGTGCCAAGCGGTGCCTTGTCCACACTCGGGATCCAAACTGGTGAACCCCGGGCCGCTCAAGCGGAACGTGCACACTTAACCACTGCACCACCAGGCTAGCCCCCTCTGTTTTTAATTCTTTTGGGGTATATACCTAGTGATCTTTGTGTGTGTGTATGAGGAAGATTGGCCCTGAGCTAACATCTGTGCCAATCTTCATCTGTTTTGTATGTGGGAGGCCACCACAGCATGGCTTGATGAGTGGTGTGTAGGTCTGTGCCCTGGATCCAAACCCAGGAATCCCCAGCCACTGAAATGGAGGGCATGAACTTAACCGCTAGGCTACCTGGCCAGCCCCCTGAGACGGTCTTGATTTGTCCTCATTACCTAGTAAAATAGTTCCTGTACTTGGAATTTAAGCAATAAAGACTATTCTTTTAACATCACAGATTTTATCGTGTTATTGCTCCGTGTAAAACCTTTCAATGACTTTGCACTGCTCCCAGGGTAAAAAAACAAAATCCTTAACAAGTCTACTCACCCTGTGGAGTCTAGCTCTTGAATTCTAAACTCCAATCCTGATAGGGACTAAACGATTAACTTAAATGAGTGAGCTGGCTGGGTGTGAGATGAAATAGCAACTGGCACTTAGCTGCAGAGGTAGGAATTGATGGAAAGTGGTAGGAACTATGATGGCCTGAGGAGCGCACACTGTGTCTGAAGCAGGCAGCCAGTACTTGGTTTATTGCCATGGGGGCATGCAGACCCAGTGTGGCCAGATATTCCAACTTTCTTAGAGAAACAGAAATTTGGATATTTGGTGTGAGTTTTATATATTTTTTAATATTGGCAATTAATTCAAATTTTTAATAGATTTTATTTTTTACAGCAGTTTTAGTTTCACAGCAAAATTGACAGAAAAGTACAGAGATTTTTCATATACCTCATATATCTCACATCCCCACGCATGCACAGCCTCCTCCATAATCAACATCACTCAGCAGACTGGCACATTGTTACAACTGATGAACCTACACTGACACCTGATTGTGACCCAAGGTCCATAGTTTACTCTGGGGTTCACTCTTGGTGTTGTACGTTCTATGGATTTGGACAAACGTATAATGACTTGTATCCACCATTATAGTATCATACAGGGTAGTTTCACTGTCCTAAAACTCCCTTTGCCACAAATTCAAGTTTAAAACCCAACTGAGGGACCGGCCCCATGGTTGAGTGGTTAAGTTCACACGCTCCGCTTCAGCGGCCCAGGGTTTCACTGGTTCAGATCCTGGGCACAGACATGGCACTGCTCTTCAGGCCATGCTGAGGCAGCATTCCACATGCCACAACTAGAAGGACCCACAACTAAAATATACAGCTATGTACTGGGGGGATTTGGGGAGAAAAAAAAGCAGAAAAAAATAAATAAAACCCAATTGGGCCAAAATTAGTGTGAATCAGAGAAAACAGAACAGGCTGGACGCTCTCCATAGGGCACAGGAACCTCAGCTTTCTCTGTGTGTGTTTCTCCTGGCCTCCTGCATGTCCCTCGATACTCCAGCCATACTGAGCCTACTAGCACCTCTAGTGGAGTGGTCCTCAACTCTGGCTGCACATGAGAACTACTAGAGAGCTAGTAGAAAACAAAGTGATGTCTGAGTTCCACCTCTAGATACTTCTTTAAGGTTTCCCAGGTGATTCTCGTGTGCAGCCAGGATTGAGACCATGTAATTGCCAACCGGACTTCCTGTCTCCAGCTTTGCCCTCCTCTGGTCAATTTTCCACACTGCAGCAAGAGGACTCTTAAAAACCTAAATCTGATCAAACCAGTCTCCTGCACAAAGCCTTCCCATGACTGCTCCTTGCCATCAGTATAAATTACTTTGCATGATTGAAAGTCCATCGAGGTCTGGCTCCAGCCTCCTCTCTTTCCATCACTGCCTCTGCTCCTCCCCACCATGAATGTACTTTGTGTCAGCTACCCTGAACTTCTTGAAGTTCTGTGGATGCATTGTGCTCTTTCACCCATGAGCCTTGGATCATGTACCATTGGAGGAACCTGCATGAAAGTGGTCCCCAGGGCACTGCCGGAGTGAGGAGGAGGACTTTGAGGGGATCTAAAGTGGGCCAGGGAGGTGAACAACGGTACCAATCTCAGAAAGATGAAAAGCTCCTTGAAGGCAGAGACTACAATTAGTATTGCTAGTTTCCCTCTCCCCTATCCCTCAGAGTCAAGCCTTGAGCATAGGAAACAGATTCTGAATTGAATTACATTCTTTGGAAATATTCTCTGGTCTGCTTGGTTATTTTGGAAGGGAGCAGCAGTTAAAGGAAGCTGCGGCAGGTTCTGGAAAGTGCAAGTAATTCTACAAGTCTGAACCTGAATGATTCTGTGACCTCTTCCAGTGATCTCAAGTTTTGGCTTAGCATCTCAAGCGCTGGCTTGACATAGATGAAATAGGTCTAATCGAGAAAGTTAAATATAGTTTAGTTTCTGGCTGGTGAATTATATTCCCTAAGAATCTCTTAAGAGACTGTAGGAAAGAGAAGAAGGAAGGGCGAAATGACAGTCATCTAGAGGATGGGGGTGACATTTATGTAGCGATTTCTCTTCCAATAGTTGTCCTCTTTGGGAACTCTAAGCATCAGGGAGGACCTTTGCCCAACAGTTCAAGCTTCCATCCAGCAAATGTAGAGTCCTTGCTTCTGTTATGTTGATGAAAAGCAAGGTTCTCCTGAGGTCACACAGCAGGAGTTTGACATTTGGGGAACGTGATTGATGAGTTCTGTCCTCCCACAGAGGAGCTCCATGGTGAGAGAGGATTCCAGAAGCCAGATAGCCAAGGGACTTTCCAAACCAAACATCTGCAATGAAATGCAGAGCCTGCGGCATTGCGGCAGACCCAGCTAGACAAACAGCCCCGTGGGTCCCAGGAGAGCATCTCCCCAGCCAGATTTTCCACCATTAAAACAGCTCCTTTTAATTCCAGCTTTCTTCCTAGAAGACTCCTGTTATAACATCCTAGAGGGAAGGGATCACGTGGATTGTGTAAATTTCTCAGCTTGCCTTTCACCTGGTAGAAAGCCAAGCCCCAAGGGCGTGCACTGTAGGGGTCAAAGCAGATTCAGAGTTTAGGCATCATCTGAGCCGAGGAGACTGGATGAGGTACCAGTCCAGGGCCTCATGAGCACACCTGATGCTGAGGTGAAGTTTTGAGGGAAGGGGTCACAGGGAACAAGATATTCCGAAGAAGAGAAGAGCATGGGTGGAGGAGGTCCTTAAAGCCACCTAAACTACTTCACAATTTTCTCCAGGGCTGGTCAATAACTCCGAATCATTATCAAATCCATGATCTTTGTCCCTCCTCTTCTTTCCCCTTAAGACCTTATGGAAAAAATATTAATTGAAGTAAGTCCTTTACATTATCAATGAATTGTTGGTAGTTCTTTGAGAATTCCCCAATTCTCTAAAGCCATTAGTAGTTGTGAAGGCTGGGCTCTCTCACTAGGGAAGTGAAAGGTCTTGTAGACTAGGAGAAAAGACATGACAGGTTTCAGATTGTGCTGGGGTCTGCACAGGTTCCTTCTTATTTAGACCTCATGTGGACTTGTGAAATGGGGGTTATTTTCTCTTGTCAAAAATTACAACCTGTCAGATCAATGGAACAGAACTGAAAGCCCAGAAATAAACCGCACATCTACGGATAGCTAGTCTTCGACAAAGGTGCCAAGAACAGACAATGGAGAAAAGATAGTCTCTTCAATAAATGGTGTTGGGAAAACTGGACAGTCACATGCAAAAGAATGAAGGTAGACCATTATCTCATGCCATACACAAAAGTAAACTCAAAGTGGATCAAAGACTTGATGATAAGTCCTGAAACTATAAAACTCCTGGAAGATAATATAGGTAGTACACTCCTTGACATCGAACCAAAAAGGATCTTTTCAAATACCATGTCTTCTCAGACAAGGGAAACAAAAGAAAAAATAAGCCAGTGGGAGTTCATCAGACTAAAGAGCTTCTGCAAGGCGAAAGAAACTAGAATCAAAACAAAGAGACAACCCACCAATTGGGAGAAAATATTTGCAAATCATATATCTGACAGGGGGTTAATATCCATACTATTCAAGGAACTCACATAACTGAACAATAAAAAAACAAACAGCCCGATCAAAAAATGGGCAGAGGATATGAACAGACATTTTTTCAAAGAAGATATACAGATGGCCAATAGACACATGAAAAGATGTTCAACATCACTAATCATCAGGGAAATGCAAATCAAAACTACGATAAGCTACCACCTTACGCCTGTTAAAATGGTTATAATCACTAAGACTAAAAATAACAAATGTTGGAGAGGGTGTGGAGAGAAGGGAACCCTCATACACTGCTGGTGGGAATGCAAACTGGTGCAGCCACTATGGAAAACAGTATGGAGATTCCTCAAAAAACTAAAAATAGCACTACCATACAACCCAGCTATCCCACTGCTGAGTATCTACCCAAACAACTTGAAATCAACCATCAAAAGTAACATATGCACCCCTATGTTCATTGCAGCACTATTCACAACAGCCAAGACATGGAAACAATCCAAGTGCCCATGGACTGATGATTGGATAAAGAAGACGTGGTGTATCTGTACACAACAGAATACTACTCAGCCATAAAAAAGCCAAATTCATCCCATTTGCAATAACATGGAAGGACCTGGAGGGAATTATGCTGAGCGAAATAAGCCGGACTGAGAAAGACAAACACTGTATGATTTCACTCCTATGTGGAATGTAAAGAAACACATGGACAAAGAAAATAGTTCAGTGGTTACCAGGGGAAGGGGGTTGAGGGGTGGGCACAGGGGGTGAAGGGGAGCACTTATATGGCGACAGACAAGAAATAATATACAACTGAAATCTCACATCAATGTCAATTCTTATGAATTCGATTAAAAAAAAAGAAAAAAAAATTATGACCTGCCATAGCCTTTTGGGGTTACCATTACATAATAGAGTTCAGGTATTATAAGTTCAAATGTCATGGGCCTACTCTGGTCTGGATGCTGCACTTTATTAAAACCTAGTGTAAAATATCACTAGAGGACAACAGAAATGAGTGCTTATATCTACCAAAAGACATATACACCTTTATTTGTGAAACCAAAGACTAGAAACAACCTAATGTTCACCAAAAGTAAATTGTGACATAGTCATACAATGGAATACAATACGGTAATGAAAAAGCGAACTGCTAGTACAATGCAACAGCGTGGATGAATCTCCACAGACATCATGTTGAATGAAGGAAGTCAGGCACAAAAGTATACACACTCTCTGAATCCATATATGAAATTCAAAAACAGGCAAAAGTAATCAATGATGGTAGAAGTCAGGATGTTATACTTGGTGGGTCTTGGTATTCAGTAGTTACACTTGGTGGGGGTCTGCTGATTGAGAGGGGTACAAAGAAGCCTCTGGAGTGTTGGAAATATTCTCTGTCTTGATCTAGGTCATGGTTACCCAGGTGTAGACGTGTAAAAATTCACTGAGCTGTGCACGTAAAATCTGTTCACTTTACTGTATGCAAGTTTTATCTCAACTGAAAAAAAACGTAGTGTGAGAAGCATCCACCTCTCCTCCTATCTTACAGGATTCAGAACAGGTAGGAGTCAGTAGGTATAGAAATAAACCAAAGAATGTCATGAGATGATCCCCCGAGAAAAGGCTAAACAGACATCATGGGTGGAAAATGCGTTCACATTAATTTATAGGTAGAATGAGTGCTCTTGGCTGTTTATAACAGCATCGATCAGGCCCAGATGGCATCAGCAAGACGCTAACTTCGCCCTGATTCTTCTTGCATCAGTGAATTGCTTACACTGTCTGAATTGTTAATTTTCTATTTTAAACTTTTTAAAAATCAAAGTATGATATGTATACAGTAAAGGGGATAAATCATAAGTCTGATATATATATATAAGGACACAAATCATCATCAAGATATCACCAGGCTGAGAAAAAATATATTACCTTTGTCCCAAAGCTTCTCTGCGTCCATTTCCTTGTGTTTTTGTTGTTGTTGTTGTTAACCTCTTGTTGATTTTTAAGTCAATTTATACTGTTGTGCAACCATCACCACAATCCAGTTTAGAACACTTCTATCGTCCCCTAAAGTTCCCTCCTGCCCATTTGGGTTCTGTCCCTACTCTGCCTGTTAGCCCCAGGCAACCACTGATCTGCATTCTGTCTCTGTGGTTCTGCCTTTTCTAGAAACTTCATATAAACGGAATCATACAATACTTAATCTTCTTTCTTTAGCATAACGTTTTTGAAGTTCACCCATTTTGCTGCATGCATCAGTAATTTGTTCCTTTTTATTGTTAAGGGATACTACATTGTATAGATATACCACGATTGTTTCTCTATTCTCTAGTTGGTGGACATTTGGATTGTTTCCAATTTGGGGACATTATGAATAATGTTGCTGTGAATACTTGTGAGCAAGTATTTGTGTAGATATGTTTTCATTTCTTATGGGTACATACATCAAAGTGGAATTGCTAGGTTGTAAGTATATTTAACTTAAGAAACTGCCAAACTTTTCCAAAGTAAGTATCATTTTACATTCCCACCAGCAGTGCACGAGGGTTCCAATTTCTCCATAACCTCACGAACGCCTATTACTTTCAGTCTTTTTGTTTGCAGACATTCCAGTGAGTCTGTAGTGGTTTCTCTGTGGTATTAACTTGCATTTCCCTGATGATTAATGAGCATCACTGCATGTGATTATTAGCCATTCAAATATCTTCTTTGATGAAATGTCTACTCAAGTTTTTTGCCTATTTTTTATTGAGTTGTTTGTCTTACTATGGAGTTTGTAAGAGTTCTTTGTGTGTTCTGGATACAAGTACTTTATCAGATAGATAATTTGCAAATATTTTCTCTGAAGTTATACCTTGTATTTTCATTTCTTTATGATGTCATTTGAAGTGCACAAATTTTAACATTTTTTATTGGTGTTAATTCACATAACCATAAAATTCACCCCTTTTAAAGTGTGCAAATAAGTGGCTTTTAGTATAACCACGAGATTGTGCAACCACTGCCACTATCTAATTCCAGAACATTTTCATCATCCCCAAAAAATCCCCGTACCCATTAGCAGTCACTCCCCATTCCTTCCCCTTCCCAACCCCCCAAACCACTAATCTGTATTCTGTCTCCATGGATTTGCTTATTCTAGACAGTTCACATAAATGGAATCATATAATATGTGGCCTTTTGTTTCTGGCTTTCTTCATTTAGCATAATATTTTCAAGGTTCATCCATGTTACAGCATGTGTCAGGACTTCATTCCTTTTTACGGCTGAATAATACTCCATAGTATGGATATGCCACATTTTATTTATCCATTCCTCAGATTATGGACATTTGGGTTGTTTTCACTTTTTGGCTATTGTGAATGCTGCTATGAACATTTATGTGCAAATTTTTCCGTGGACATATGTTTTCAATTCTCTTGTGTATATATTTAGAAGTAGAATTGCTAGGTCATGTTGTAACTCTATATTTAAATTTTTGATGACGTTTTTCCACAGCAGCTGCAACATTTATAGCCCTAATAGCAATGTGCAAGGGTTTCAATTTCTCCACATTCTAGCCAACATTTGTTATTTTCCATTTTTTTAAATTCTAACCATACTAATGGTGTGAAGTGGTGTCTCATATGGTTTTGATTTGCGTTTCCCTAGAGAGTAATGATGTTGAATTTATTAACCATTTGTATACCTTCTTTGGAGAAATTCAAATCCTTTGCCCATTTTAAAATTAGGTTATTTGTCTTTTTACTGTTGAGTTATAAAAGTTCTTTATATATTCTGGATGCTAGACTCTTAACAGACATTTGGCTGCAAATATATTCTCTTGTGGGTTGTCCTTTCACTTTCTTGGTGGCGTCTTTTGAAGCACAAAAGTGTTTAATTTTGTTGAAGTCCAACTTGTCAATTGTCTCTTCTATGAATCATATTTTTTTGTCCAAATAAATCTGTGCCTAATCCAAGGTCATTAATATTTTCTCTTATATTTTCTTCCAAGTATTTTTATAGTTTTATTTCTTCCATGAAGGCCTATGATCCATTTTGAGGTAGTTTTTGTGTATGGTATAAGATAAAGGTTTAAATTTTTATTCTTACTCTTATCCTCCCCTTTCTCCTTCTTTTTCTTTTTTTTTCCTCGTGTGTATAGATATCCAATCAGCACTATTTGCTGGAAAGACTATCCTTTCTGCATTGAATTGCCTTGGTACATTTATTAAAAATCGACTGACCATAAATGGAAGGTTTATTTTTGCACTCTCTGTTCTGTTCCATTGATCTATATGTTTATCCTTATGCCCATATCTCACCGTCATGATTATTGTAACTTTAGAATAAGTCTTAAAATCAGGTAGTCTAAGTCTTCCAACATTGTTCTTTTCAAAATTGTTTGGCTGGATGTATTAAATACAACCGAATTTTACACTTTAAAATGGTTAAAGATTAATTTTGTGTTATGTGAATTTTATTGCAATACCAAAAAAAAAAAAAAAGATTAGGGAGGCATTTTGGAAATGTAACCAGTGGGGAGGCAGAATTGAAATCCTTGGGACTTTGGGCTTGAGGAAATGCCTCCTAAGCTACTCTTGAGAAGAACTAGGCTGCATACGTTAGTACACAAGTGTGTTTTGCTTAAATCAGGAGGCAAGTTGTTAAATTCTTTGGAGTTTCCACACACAGATCAGACTTCCACCTCTTCCCTAAAAAAGTTGCATAATTAATAAAATTCATGTCTTAGAAAAAAAAGACTGCAGCTTGCATCTTGGGTGCTCCCTTTCTTTCTCTCTTGGAGCACTCACTCTGGGGGAGGTCGGGTGCTATGAGGTGAGGAAGCCCCGTGGAGAACGTCATGTGGTGAGGAACCAAGGGAGGCCTCCAGCCAACAGCCAGCAAGGAGTTGAAGCCTGCCCACTGCCGCCTGAGGAAGAAGCTTGGAAGCAGAGCCTCTCCCAGCTGAGTCTTCAGATAAGACTGGAGCCCTAGACAACAGCTTGACTACAACCACGCGAGAGACCTGGAGCCAGCGGCACCCAGCTAAGCCACTCCAGGGTTCCTCAGGCACAGAAACCATGAGACGATAAACGTTTATTGTTTTAAGGTACTGCGTTTTGAAATAATTTGTTACACAGCCATAGATAACTAATACAACTGTTGACAGCTGTTTGTATCTGAAAGTCTAGCAATTTTTCAAGAGTAAACGTTTCTCAATTTGTTTTCTGCTTGTGGTCAATTTCCAGAGCCGTGACACTTTATTTATTTATTTTTTACAATTTTATCCAATTTTACACTCTTTTTTGCTACGAGGATTCACCAGCCTTTTCATGCGGCTGCAGCCAGAAGTCCCTAAGGCTGCCTGATTTTTATCTTCCTATATATAAGCTCAATTCCAAATAATCTCATGTCAATCTTCTTTAGTTTGCATAAACACTTCCCCAAGATGGATACTCTATTTTATCACACTGACCAGGCTTCCAAAGCAATGTCATCATTTCCTCACTGTCCTAAAGAGTCAGCCCCCGAGATGGCAACCTGAACTTTCCCAGCTTTTAAGGAAATAAGACTTTTTCTCTTAAAAGGAAGTCTGCTGTTCATAAAACCCCTGCCTGGGCAACCTATAAATACAAGAATTCACCTTAACTACTTTATGAAGTTTGTAACTTTATACTAGGGCCCCCCCCCAAAAGAAAGCAATTGTAACATATAATTTTGAATGTTATGTAGCGCTTCAATTTAAAGAGTGTTCTGGGGGGTGGGGGGGAGCTGGCACCCTGGCCGAGTGGTTAAGTTCGTGCACTGCGCTGCAGGTGGCCCAGTGTTTCGTCAGTTCGAATCCTGGGCGTGGACATGGCACTGCTCATCAAACCACGCTGAGGCAGCGTCCCACATGCCACAACTAGAAGGACCCACAACTAAGAATATACAACTATGTACCGGGGAGCTTTGGGGAGAAAAAGGAAAAAAATGAAATCTTTAATAAAAAAAAAAAGAGTGTTCTGGGCGGAAAAACTGCTTGGCTTGATGAGCAGGTGAGATGAATAACATGACTTCATGACTCTTCACGACTTGAAGGAAAACTAAGTCTTTAGTCAGATGAGCGGAGTTAAAGAGGAAACAGCTGTAAAAATAAGATGTAGTGACTGGCAATTCCAGAGAAAAAAAAGAACCAGACATCAGGTATTTTTGGTTCAACTCAAGGTAAGATCCCTTGACTCACAAAATAATTTTGGCTGATACCCTGTGAATGGAGGCCTGTGTTGCCCTTATTTGTGACGCAGGGATAACGATCAGACGCCACCCGTTTGTGTCAATGAGCCCAACAATTAAAGAGTGGATGCCAGGGTGGGTTTTGGGAGCATGGGACGAAAGGCACTGGATAAGAACACAGGAGCGTGGCGGGAGTGTCTCGGCACCAGCCTCAGTGTTCTGCATGAAGCTCTTGCCAAGCCATGGCCAGCCTTGAGGGTACAGCTGGGCACAGAAGACAAGGAAGGCGACTCTACAAAATGAATGGGTTTTTCTAATGCGCGTGTTCATATTTGCATGAATTTGAGAACATTCATCTTGTGACTGTTTCCTCCACCCTCAGGACAGCCGACCACCTGAATGAATGGAGCCCCTCCCTCACCTCCAGTTCTTCTCTCGCCCATGGCGCCGCTTTATTGTCTCTTGGTCACCTACTCTGTCTCTTTATTTATTTACTTGTTTATTTTCTGTTTTGTTTTCTGCAGAGTGTAATCCTGGGGAAGCAGAGGTTTGACTGTATTCTTCTGGGTGTAGCGCTCGGCCTGTAGTAGGCATGAGTAAATATGCAGTTGCATTAATGACTCAAAAACAACCTTTTTTAAAATCTCCAACTCAGCCATCACTTTAATATACCTACGGAACAATTCCATTTAAATGTCTCACACATACTTCAATCTCAAAATGACCAGAATGCAATTCTTTTTGTCCCTGCCCTGCCCCCAGCCAATGGCAAAGCCAAGAACTTGGGAGTCATTTTCCACTCTGATCTCTCACCTGGATTCCTGTAGCAGCGTCCTGCTGACACTGCCTCCTGCTGTGTTCTCTCTCTGATTCATCTCCTGAGTGACCTGAAACAGAAGTTTGATCATATCACATCACTGACAACTCTTGGGTGGCTCCCCATTGGCCTCATATAAACACCAAATCATCTTAGCAGGGCATGAAGGCCTTCTCTGATGTGGCTCTTGCCCATCTCTCCAGCTCCACACATCTCAGGTCTAGCCACACTGAGTGGCCTGCAGTTCTCCAAATGTAGCTGCCATTACACACCTCAGCCTCTGCCTCTCTTCTCCTCTTGTCTTTCTGGTGAATCTCTTCTTTCCTGGGTCACCTCATCTACGAAGATTTTTGTTTTTTTACTAATATTGTATTTCTCAGGACTCTTGATTTTAAGGGACAGAAACCTGATACAAACTATCAGCTTCAGTTAAAAGGGGATATATTAACTCATATAATGAGGACTGGATGAGGTCACCTTAGGAATGGCTGGATCCAGACACTCATATGATGCTGTTAGCTTTTTCTCTCTCTCTGGCTACACACACACACACACACACACACACGTATATTGTCTTCTTGTTATGAGTTGATCTCTTTCTTTCTCACTAGGGGAAAATGTGGTCACGGAGAGCTCCAGGCTTACATAGAGTTTGGTTATCCCAGGGGAAAGCAAAGGTTTCTTTCTCCTGGTTTCAGCTTATAAAAATTATGGGACAGTCTAAAATTAGCTTGGCTGTAGACATGTGCCCAGTCATTGACCTGTGGCTGGAAGGATAGAGTTATGATTGGCGAGGGCTTGGACCATCCCTCTTGACCTGGGGAGAAAGAATGGGTACTCCCTTTATCGGGGAGTAATACTCTAATAAAAGATGGGTGCTGTTATCAGGAAAAGAGAGTCGACCACCAATGTCTACTACATTCGCCTCCTCATCCCTCCCTCCTGACCCCTTCATCTTCCCAACTGGCCTCTGAGGAAGAGGCAGAGGGAGAAAGAGGGGCAAAGCAGATTTTTGAGTCAAATAGACATAGATTCAATTATTAGCTTTATGATAACTATGTGACCTTGGGAAAGTTTTAAGCCTCTCTGTGCCTTTACTTCTCATCTGTCCAATATTTTAGGATTCTTGTGAGGATTAAAGACAACATAGGCAAAGTATCTGGCAGACAGTAGGTACTATCATTAATAACACCCATAATCATCTGTATTTGCCTATTTCCTCCTTCTAGAGTATGAATTACTTGAGGCAGGGCCTTGTTTTAGACACAATAAAACTCAGTTATAATGGCAGGGCTCAAACACATCATAGACTGATGCATCCATTTGCTAGGGCTGCCATAACAAGTCCTACCGACTGGTGGCTTGAACAACAGAAATTAATTTTCTTGCAGTTCTGGAGGCTAGAAGTCTGAGATCAAGACGTCAGCAGAGTTAGTTTCATCTGAGGCCTTTCCCTTTGGCTTGTAGATGGCTGTCTTCTCTCTGTGTCTTCACGTGGTCTTCCCTCAGTGTGTGTCTGTGTCCTAATCTCCTCCTCTTCTAAGCACACCAGTCATATTGGATTAGAGCTCACTCTACGGACCACGTTTTAATTACCACTTTAAAGATCCTATCTCCAAATACAGTCACATTCTGAAGTATGGGAGGTTAGGACTTCAACATATGAATTCTAGGGGGAAACAATTCAGCCCATTACAATAAATTTTTGTCCACTGAAACAATATGTTACTGAAAAGGTATGCGTGATAAGACAAGTTTTGAGGCTAAGGGAGGCATTTAGTTCGGTCCTTCTCAATCTTGGCTTTATAATAATGGTCCGTTGTGTTTATATAGTCTTCTTTTTTCGACTCTCCAAAGCATTTTCACGTTTATTACTTGACTTCACTGTGTCACCCTAGAGGGCCCTGGATTAAGTTTCATAAAAGAATTGACCAGGGATCCAGAAAACATGAGGTTAACTAAGAATGGGCAGCAGGGGGCACTGTGAATAAGCTCCAGGGAAATCCAAGGAGAAAACTGCTGTGGTTCTGAACACAGACCTGGAGGAGCGCAGTGTCCTCTACCAACTGACTCAGGGACCTCTGGACATGGGCGCCTGCTTGGGGTCGGGCTAGACCATGGTTGCTTCCCAGGGCATCTCACCACAAATTAGGTCCCAGCCCAGGAATCTGGCCCAACATAAGCATCCTCCCATGCATAAGAGCTGAGTGGACAACACAGGAAATTCAATGGGAGCCCAGTCAGCCTTTCAACCCTGGCTGGGTCCCAGGAAATAAAGTGCTGATGATTAATAAAGGCTGTGTCTACAGGGGTAGCAATGGGCCCAGTGGTGGACACACTGTGGACAGCAGGCTGGCTGAATTGATGCTGGCACTGGAGAAAGCTTGAGTGTTATGGGAGCTCTTAGTCACATCCCCTCGCTGAAAACCCATTGTCCAGTCTTCTTATGCTTCCCCTGCTTTGATTGTCGGGAGTAGGTGCTTGTATTCTATCAACTCATTTATATCTGAAGTCCTGTGGTGGGTGCCATTGGTCCTTACAGCATCCTTCCTTCCTTCTGGAGACAGTATACTCCCCTCCTTTGGAGAAAGTCAATTCCCCATTCCATGGGATTTGGAGGGGCTACCAATCCTGATGTTCTCACATATCCACTCTGACTTCCAGCCCTGGGCCCAGCCTCCACAGCCGGAAAAGAGCCAGGGCTTGCAGGAAGGCAGACCTGGAGGAAGAGCCTCCAAAAAGGGGAGGTCAGAAATGTGCTCAGAGTCCAGGCTCAAGTGTCTTTAAAAGCTTGGAGAGATGTCACACCAGGACCGCTGTCATTGGGAACTCATGTGGGACAGAGATGCAGACAAAGACTGTCTATGCCTCATTCTCTTGTGGAGGACAGAGCAGTGGAAAGTAGATTTTCTTTGAAGTTGGGTTTTGTTCATTCTATATTAGAATTTTCCTTTCTTTTATTCGAGGCAGGTAGCCAGGCCTTTGTGTTCCTTCATCAAGTGAAGTCTGTGCTGTAGGGTAGAAAGCAAAGCTGCTAAAACACAATATTTCTTTCTTTTCTTTTCTTTAATTTTTTTTGTGTGTATCAAAGGCGAAACTCCTCAAAGTCTTAAACTCCTTAAAGAGCTAGGTGCCCCAGCGGAAGAAGAGAGACAGGTGATGCCTTTAGGGAAGAAGTGGAAGCAATGGAGGGGTAGAGGAGCAACCCCAAAAGGGACCAGAGAGCTGGAGTCTGTTCATAGCAGGGAGCTGAGACCCACTAACCATGTTCTGTGGGTGTTCATGCGCTGGAGTCAACACATAACAGCTTGCAGAGGCTGAATGCTAAATTTTTAGGAATTTTGTGAACTGGTTGACCTTACTTCGGTAGTTTGAAATCAGCCAGGGTAGAAACTGGCACATGTCACAGGGGCTCTTCTCTCTGCCCCAGAGCTGATTGCTAAACATTTGCCAGCTCGTCACCGCACCTAAGAGTGACCTCCCTCCCAATCTTATCATTCAGGTAAATGGCTCCTTCCTTGGTGAGAATGAGTGATAGGGGTGGTAGTGCTCTCCCCTAAAGTCAGACTAGAAGGTTCTTCATGGAAACATATGGAAATAGAGGGCATCCCCTTACCTTCCTTGGTTCCTTCCTTTTTCTTTTTTTACCTCATAATAATACCTATACTGGAAATTCTAGAAAGAACGGGAGGCAGCAGAGTACAGCGGTTCAGAACAAGCCTTTGGAGTCAGACAGAATTTGGGCTCGTGCCCCAGCTCACAGACTCTTCAGCCGTGCGCTCTGGTGTAAAGTGGAGTGAAGCTGGAGTGGGAAGCATCATGACACTGAAGCAGCCAGGCCGCGCTGTCCATCAGCTCTCTCAGAGGATCTTGATGGGCCCGAAAGACCTCCTCTCACCTTCTCTGAGCTCTGCAGTGAATGGTGACAGCGGTCCGCAAACTTGGTCCCAGAATGTGAATAGGATCTAGGCGATGTCTCGACAACTTGTGCAGGACCCACATTTCAACAGCCCAAGAAGTTCCCTTTTTTTTTTTTCCCCTGTTGTGCATTAAATTTATTATAAAACTAGAAATTTTACTTCAATTTAATATTGGTACAAAAATAACCAGAAAGGAATATGAAACAACAGATTGTCTAGAAACAGAATGTTAGGCATATAAAGAATACATATGTGACAAACGGGGCATAATAATAAGTTGGGGAAAAATGTAGAAGACATCGTTTAATTAATTAAAGTCAATTTCTTTACATACTTCTCATTAACAGCAAAATTCATTTCATAGAAATGTTATGTCACAAAACCATGAAAAATTTAAAGACTTAGGGAAATGAATATTAATCAAAACTTTGAATAAAAAATGATTTTCTGTGTTTCTTATTTGGGGAGTGAAATGTTTTGATAATTTGGTGAATGCTAAACAGATCCTCTCCACAGAAAAATGACAATAACAATAATAAAACAAGGTTTTTTACATATAAATTAAGAAAGTCGCAGAATAGCATGGAGACCATCCATAAATACTTGGTTAAAGACTCCACTTTAAGATAAAAGGTATAGAAAAAACATGAAAGGAAAATAGTATAAATCTGATTTTTGAAGGTAAATATAACTATCTCTAACAATATAAAAGCAGTGTGTGCAACCAAACAAAAATTGGGGGAAAAGTTATGAAACCATATGATAAAATCCAATATAGTGATTGAAAACAATGTTTATAGAATCACAATGCTTGTAGTATCCAAATGAATTGGGAAAATTATATGTATCATGATAAGAAAAAGCATAGGATGAATAATTCTGTTTATATAAAATTTCAGCTGTGCAAAGAGAATTACTGAACACTAGAATTCTGAAGTATTAATTATCAATATCTTTGGCTGGTGTGATCTTCATTTATAGTTGTTTTTCCTTCATATTTTTTGTTTCCTAAAATGTTATTGTTTTATTTTTCCTATTTTTCTTTACCAAGTTCACGGGCAATATGTGCTTTTTGTTTGTTTACATTTATTCTTTTTTTTCCATTTTATTTATTTATTTTTTAATTTTAATTTTTGTTTTTTTAGCAGTAACATTGGATTATAGCATTATATCACTTTCAGATGTACATAATAATATATTTCAAATTCTGTGTAGATTATATTATGTTCACTACCGAAAGACTAATTATAATCCATCACCACACATGTGCCTAATCACCCCTTTAGCCCTCCCCCCTCCCCTTCCTCTCTGGTAACCACCAATCCAATCTCTCCTGCTATGTGTTTGTTTGTCGTTTTTATCTTCTTCTTATGAGTGAGAGCATATGGTATTTGACTTTCTCTCTCTGACTTATTTCACTTAGCATAATACCCTCAAGGTCCATCCATGTTGTCACAAATGGCTGGATTTCATCCTTTCTTATGGCTGAGTAGTATTCCATTGTGTATATATACTGCATTTTCTTTACCCATTTGTCCCTTAATGGGCACCTGGGTTGCTTCCAAGTCTTGGCTGTTGTGAATAATGCTGCAATGAACATAGGGGTACATGTATCTTTGTGTATTTGTGTTTTCATGTTCTTTGGATAAATACCCAGCAGTGGAATAGTTGGATCATATGATAGATCCATTTTTAATTTTCTGAGGATTCTCCATACTGCTTTCCATAGTGGCTGCAGCAGTTTGCACTCCCACCAGCAGTGTAAGAGGGTTCCCTTCTCCCACATCCTTTCCAACACTTGTTGTTTCCTGTCTTGTCCATTATAGCCATTCTGACCGGAGTGAGGTAATATCTTATTGCAGTTTTGATTTGCATTTCCCTGATAGGTAATGATATAGAACATCTTTTCATGTGCCTGTTAGCCATCTGTATATCTTCTTTGAAGAAATCTCTGCTCAGATCTTTTGCCCATTTTTTAACTGGATTGTTGGCTTTTTTGTTGTTGAGAGGCATGCGTTCTTTGTATGTTTTGGATATTAACCCCTTATCTGATATATGATTTGCAAATATCTTCACCTAATTGTTAGGTTGTCTTTTCATTTTGTTGATGGTTTCCTTTGCAGTGCAGAAGCTTTTTAGTTTGGTGTAGTCCCATTTGTTCATTTTTTCTCGTTTCCCTTGCCCAGTCAGACATGGTACTTGAAAATATCAACAGCCCAATAAGTTCTTGTCCGCCTCTTCCAGGCACATCTAAAAACAAAATGCCAAACTGGAGAGCCCGCCCTACGTGTGTCCTTTGTCTTTTTCAATGAGGGAGGGGGTAGATCCCATAGCTTTCCTGAATTTTAATTTCCTTATCCATAGGATGGAAATAAAAATAACAGCCTCATTGCCTTTTGTGGATACAGATTAAAAGGCCCAGAACTGTTGCAAATCTGTTACTGAAGGTTTTTGGAGTTTCCCAGTTGGATTCAATTAGGATCATGACTGGTGTGGTTGCCTCCCCCAGGCTGAAAGGAAAATGCCACTATTAACCTTTAATTATTTAAATGAACCCAAAGGAAAAGTCCTTGGCCGAGGTCCTGACGGAGCTATTAAAGCTATTTTCCTACTCAGCTGTTCAAAGTCAGGGCAAATAACCTGGTACTTTTCTGCTGCTTTTCTTTGTAAATGTGAAGGACCAAGAGTGAACACTCCCTACTAATACATGTTGGAGCAGGGGCCAAATTTCTTTACCTTCTTGTTTTCTTGGTTTACTTTTTCCTGCTATTGTTCTCATCTGGTTGTAGTGGGGGGGTGTGTGTGTGCGTGTGTGTGTGTAGGAATGCAAATGTCTGGTCTGTTTAGAAGGAGACTTTGGAAGCACAGAACGATCACATGTGGTGTGTAAGACCCCTCAGGAAAAGGAAAGACCAAGAGAATAAAGAGGGAAAAAAAGGAAAATAAACTGAGACAAAAACAGGCAACACAAAAAAGGCTACGTACAAAAACGAAGTCTTTCCTTTTCTCAATTTTGTGCTTTCTTTTTTCCTTTCTACTGCATTAGGGGCTTTTTCTTCTCATTCCTATGTCTCTTTGCTCTCTCTGTGCCCTCATTAACTCAACCTCGTTAACACTTCCACAACCAGAAGTCGTTATCCTGACACCATCCCCCCCGCACCGTCAAGTCCTACTTCTCTTGCTGAATTCCCCCATCTGTTCTCAGGTTCTCCGTGGGGTCAGCTGCTTAAGTTAAAAAAGAAAAATTCAGAATCATTCCTTATTTCTGAAATCTGCTTTATTGAGATATAATTTACATAAACAAAAATTCATCCATTATAAGTATTCAGTTTAATGCTTTTTAAACAAATGTATGTGGTCATAGAACTACCACCACCATCAAGACAGAACATTTCCGTCACTCCAGGTTTCCTTCCTATCACTATGGTTTTGCCTTTTCTAGGGCGTCATATAAATGGAATTTTATGGTAGGTAGTCTTTTGTCTGGCTTCTTTTCACAGCATATTGCTTTTGAGATTTCTCTATGTTGTTGCATGTATCAGTAACTCATTCATTTTTATTGCTGAGAAATAGTGCATTGTGTAGATATATCACAATTGTTTGTTTATCCACTCACCAGTTGATGGACATCTGTGTTGTTTTCATTTGGGGTTACTATGAATTAAGTGCTATGAATATTCACATACAGGTCTTTGCATGGACATATATTTTCACTTCTCTAGGGAGTAAAATTTTGTTTCATTTCTAGAAAGAGAATTGCTGGGCTCTATGGTAAGTGTAGTTTAACTTGATAAAACACTGATAAATGGTTTTCCAAAGGGGCTGCATCATTTTCATTCTCACAAGCAATATATCAGAATTCCAGTTGCTCCTTATCAGCAGCAACACTTTCTATTGTCACTTTTAAAAATTTTAGCCACTCAGGTGGATGTATAGTATTACCTCATTGTCCTTTTAATTTGTGTTTCCCCACTGACTAGAGTTGTTGAGCATATTTTCAGGTGCTTATTTGCCTTAAGTATATCTTCTTTGGTAAATTGTCCACATGCTTCACCCATTTAAAAATTGGTTTGCGGGACCAGCCCAGTGGCATAGCAATTAAGTTTGCATGCTCTGCTTTGGTGGCCTAGGGTTTGCTGGTTCAGATCCTGGGTGCGGACCTACGTACTGCTTATCAAGCTATGCTGTGGCAAGCATCCCAAATATAAAATGGAGGAAGATGGGCACGAATGTTAGCTCAGGGCTAATCTTCCTCAACAAACAAACAAACAAACAAAAATTGGGTTGTAGGGGCCGGCCTGGTGGCACAGTGGTTAAGTTCACATGTTCTGCTTTGATGGCCGGGGTTCACTCGTTCGGATCCCAGGTGTGGACACGGCACTGCTTGGCAAGCCATGCTGGGGCAGGCATCCCACATATAAAGTAGAGGAAGATGGGCACGGATATTAGCTCAGGGTCAGTCTTCCTCAGCAAAATAGGAGGATTGGCAGCAGATATTAGCTCAGGGCTAATCTTCCTCAAAAAAAAAAAAAAAAAAAAAGGGTTGTTTTCCTAGCACTGATTTGTAAGAGTTCTTTAATATTCTGAATGCAAGTCCTTTATCAGATACATATTTTGCCTATGGAAACAACCCAAAATACAGGCAAAGGGTCACGCACAAGGTTCTTCACGTCAATGTTATTTACAATTGTTATGAAATTGGAAATAAGTTACAATCTAATAAAAAGGGAAACTGTTCACTTCTTTATGATTCAAAGGAATATTTTACAGTCATTTAATAACATTAAAAATTAAAGACATGGAAACCTGCTTTTGATATAATTTTAAGCAGAAAATAAAATTATGTATAATATCAGGTATGCATTATAAAAGCTTGGTAGTGTATGCCAAAATAATGAGTGATAATATTTAAGTAGTAAGATTATGGCTGGTGTTTAAATTCTCTATTCTATAGCTTTTCAAAATTTACACAGGAAGCATGCCTTAGTTAAAAAGGAAAAAAACATCTCCTAAAGAAGTAAATGGTTAAAGCAGTGGTGGCACTTCCTTTCCAAGCTCACCTGGACTGTGGCATGATTTGTGATACCATTAATAACCAAATGAGCTAGTTAATTGCATAACGGACCACCCCAAAGCTTTGAACTGTAATTCCAGTTCTGCCGTCAAACTCCAGGCAGTTCTTCTCTCCTGTTTAAAATGGAATTCAGAACTATGAAGTACCTAGCAGGGTTGCCGTGTAGCTTTCTGGGGAGCTGCCTCCCAGGTATGTATTCTAAAATATGTGAAAGCTCCCAAGCTGATGTTCAATGACTTGGAAGATCATCTTGAGAAGTCAGGCATGCCTTTAATACTCAGAGGAGAGAGTCTCTGGGCTTCTGCTGATAGAGGAGATTGAGACCAAGGAGAACACAGACATACAAAGCTGGAAGGAAAGCAATGTGGGCAAGGGAAGAGAATAGCCTTGGTTGAAGAAAACGGTGGAGCTAAGAAGAAGAAAGATAGGAGTGGAAAGAGGAAATGGAAGAAAGAATTGAGAGCCTAAGCAAACAGGTCTCTGGACTGAGAACTGTCAGACTTTGAATAAGAGCTTTGTAGATACATCTTGCACCTGTAAAGACTTATCCTGTAAATAATTTGTATCCTTTTACTTGTTTTCATTTCTAGTTCTAATGTTATTTCTGTTATCCTCTGAAGACTGGAAAGAGAGTACAATTACTACTGGGTTTATTGAGAGGAAGGAACTTTAGATGCCCCTAAGGGATCACTCTTAGAAGAAGGCAATTTCCTAAGGCAACATATTTTGTGAAGGTCAGAGATTTAGCTCATGTCAGAGATATTTTTGAACCTGGTCAGTTACTTTACCTAAGGCAGGCACACTATTTATGCTTGCTGATGAGTGATCCATGAAACCAAGAAATAATATTCAAATGATTATTCAGAAGATCCAGTAGAGGGTTTTTTTTTTTAATTTGGTAGCCAATAAAATCTAATCAAGATGTTTTTCTCTGAAACTTGATAAGCCCCAAGAATAATCCACATAATCTTGAAGGAGAACAAAGTGGAAGGACTTCCTCTGCTGTATATTTACATATATTATAAATAATTTTGGCACAAAGACAGACATATTGACCAATGGAATAGAATATAAATCCAGAAAGAGATCTATGCATATACGGATCTTTTATTTATGACTGAACAGCCACTGTAAGGCAGTAAAGATGATCTTGTCAATAATTGGTGCTGGGACCAGTGGATAATTATGGAGGGAAATGTGATCCCTGCCTTATACCATACATAAAAATTCATTCTAGATGCATCATAGACTTTAATACAAAAGGGAAAATGATAAAGCTTCTAGAGGGGAATGTAGAAGAAGAGCTTCATGACTTCAAGGTGGGGAAAGATTGCTTCATAAGTACTAACCATAAAGAAAAAGATCAATAGATTTGAATACATTAACATTTAAAACCTCATTAAGGGTAAGGAAAGACTTTAAATAGGAGACAAAAAGAACTAATCATAAAGAAAAAGACTGATAAATTTGACATTAATTTAACATCAGTATTAAGAACTTCTATTCATTAAAAGATACAAAATATGGAGAAGATATTTACAACACCTATAATGTACAAAGAGCTCTCATATGGAATACGTAAAGAAATCCTACAAAGTGGTAAGAAAATGACAGCCAACCCAAAAGAAAAATGGGCAAAAGACTTAAACAGATGCTTCTGGACAAAGAAAAAAGAATATCCAATGGACAACAAATATACGAAAAGATACTTAACATCACCAATAATCAGGGAAATGCAAATAAAATTGATAACCAGAGACCATTATATATGCACCAGAATGGCTAAAATTAAAAGACTAACATTATCAAGTGTTGGTGAGGATGTGGACAACAGATACTCTTATATGGTGCTGGAGGAGTGTAGATTGGTATAATGCTTTGGAAAATTTCTAATAGTATTTAATAAAGTTGAAGTTACATCTAACTTATGACCCAGCAATGCCATTCATAGGAATATACCCCAAAATATGTGCACATGTTCTCTAAGAAACATATACAAGAATGTTCATAGCAGCTCTATTGTAAGCATCTCAAACTGGAAACTGCCTCAAAGTCCATCAAGAGAAGAACGAATAAACAAATAATGGTTATTCATACAATAAAATACTATTCGGCAAAGTGAAAGAATAACAACAGCCACACAGAACAACCTGGGTGAATCTTAAAAACATATCATTGAGTAGAAGAGGCCAGTTCCACAAGAATATGTATTGTATAAGTCCATTTATATAAAGCTTAAATATGGGTAGAACCAAACCATCCTATTTAGGGTTCCATGCTTAGGAGGTAAAACTATAAAGACAACCAAAGAAATAATTATTACAGAAGTTAAGGTAAGAATTATCTTTGAAAACAAAAAGGAGCAGCAATTGGGAGGAATCTCTTTTGGGATTTCCAGAGTGTTGACAATTTTGTATTTCTTGACTGGGCTGTTGCTTTGTGAAACGTCATTAAGCTGATTTGTAAACTTTACTATTTGTGTGTTAGACTCACCCAAGAAGAAACAGAAGAAGTGAATAATCAGTATCCATAGAAGAAACTGAAATGGTAGCGAAAGATCTACTTCCTAAAAGAAACCAGATCCTATGACACTCTGATTAGATTCCATCAAACTTTCAAGGAACAAATATTTCCTATCTTATATAACTGTTCCTGTGCTAGCATAACTCTTATACCAGAACTAAGCAAGGAAGCCAGAAGAAATTTAAAATACAGGTTAAGCTCATTTATAAAAAGATGCCAACATTCTAAATGAAATACTAGCAAATTGAATCTTGCAATACATTAAAAGAATAATAACCACAACCAAGAAAGATTTATTCCAGGAAAGAAAGGATATTCCAATACCAGAAAATGGAGAATGCAATTCACTAGAAAAGCAAAATAAAGGAGGAGGAAGATGTGAGCATCAACTCAGTAGATGCCACAAAAGCGTTTGTGTGTGGTATGTCCATACAATGGGATATTATTCAGCCATAAAAAGGAATGAAGTACTGACACATGACACAACATGGAGGAACCTTGAAAACATTGTGCTAAGTGAAAGAAGCCATACACAAAAGGCCAGATATTACGTAATTCCATTTATATAAAATGTCTAGAATAGGCAGATCCATATAGACATCATTTTTCTATACCAGCTATAACAAAAAACACACCTTACCCAAGTGAGGCTCATGCCAGAAATGCAAGTGTGGTTCACGATTAGGATTTGTATCAATACGCTACTATCTTGATAGATCGAAGGAGAAAAACAAAATAATCATCTCAATAGATACTGAAATGCCATTTAGTAAAACTGAACATCCGTTCCTGATTAAACAAACAGAACAAAATCAAAACAAAAACCATAAAGTCTTACTATCTTAGGAATAACTTTTGCCATTATAAAGATCCAGCATCATATTTTAGTTCCCCTTAAAGTAAAGAAGATATTATACTTTAATAATGTTCTAGAAATCCTAATCAGTACAATTAAGAAAAGAATTTAAGAATCAAAGTACTTCCTAAGGTAAAAAAAAAGATTTATTATCTGTAATAACATCAAAGAATAACTAGAAACCTGAAGAGAATAGGACAAAGAAAGGTTAGAAAGTTGTGGGAAATTCCAAAAATGGCTTATATATTTTGCAGCTCTTCTCAGAAGTTGAGTAGTATATTTCTTCACACTTTGAATTAAGTTGGACTATGTGACTTTCTTTAGAAGAATGGAACATTAGCAAACACGATGCTAGCAGAAACCCACCCATTGGAACTTGCAGTCTAACCGTTTTAAGGAACTTTGAGACTATTACTCTGTGAAGTGAGCCCAGGTTGGCCTGCTGGATGGTGAGAGACAGGTAGCCAAGTCATCCTCATGGCCTCAGCTGACGCAGAACCCACTACCAAACATAGGAGAGAGGCCATCCCGGACTGTCTATGCCAGCTAAGGCGCCAATTGACCACAGAGATACATGGAGCTGGCCCAGACCAGAAGAACAGCCAACTGACCCACAGAGTTGTGAGAAACAACACATACTTGTTATTTTAAACCACTAAGTTTTGGGGTGGTTTGTTATGCAGCAAAAGCTAACTGACATAGAAATTATAAAAGAACTTATTAAAGTGGTCAGTTACTTTTTGTACAATTAATGTACAAAACTGATAAATAGTTAAAAAATATAGTGGAAGAAAAGATCTCATTTACAATAGCAACACAACCACCAATTTACCTGAAAATAAACTTAATCAGAAATAGGTAGGACCTATATAAGAACATGTGAAATCTCTATTAAGGGATATTAATTCTTGCTAAATTAATCTATACACTCAATGTGATCCCAATCAAGATAGCAAAAAAAGTTTTAAAACATTTTAAAAAACTGTATTGGATTTATCTGTAGAAATAAACAACAAAAAAATCTGAACAGAAAGATATTGGGAGGGGCAGTAGATTAGATATTTAAACACACTTTGAAGTTACAAAAATTAAAAACAGTTTGGTTCTAGAAAAGATTTAGATAGATCAATGAAATAAAATAGAGAATCCAGAAATAGACTGAAAAACACATGAGATTTTGGTAGATGATGGTGGTGACGTTTCCAATCCATGAAAGGAAAGACGAATTATTCAAAAAACAGTGTTGGGACAATGGCTAGACTGTTTGGGGGGAAAAAAGAATCAAGCTTTACTTTTATCAAAGTAAATTCCCAAAGGAATGTAATAACATGTTAAAATGAAGGTACTAGGAGCAAAGAAGCCAGACACAAAAGGCCGCACAATGTATGATTCCATTTATATGAAGTGTCCTGGGGATCCATAGAGACAAAATGTAGATTAATGGTTGCCAGGGCTGGGGGAGCAGGGAAATGGGCTGTGAATGCTTAACTGACATGAGGTTTCCTTTGGGGGTGAAGAGGAAGTTCTAAAATTAGATAGAGGCGATGGTTGCACAACTGCGAAAATACTAAAAACCATTGAACTGTACACTTTAAAAGTGTGAATTTTATGGTACATGAACTATATGTCGATAAAACTCTTATTAAAAAAAAAAAAAGAAGAAGCAGTCCAGAGGCTGGAGAGACCAGAGGAGGCTTGGACCCAAGAAGTGGAAGTCAGGGCAGGCTTCCTGGAGGGGACCCTGGAGCTGGGTCTGGAAGGGTGTTCTTCAGAAGTAGATGTTATAATTTATGAGTGAGAAAGGAGAATTAACACCTCGTGACTCTGGCTGTTCCATCCCTCTGCCTTTTCCAGGACTTTAGGACTCTGCATTTTAAACTTGCTGAATGGTTTTGGAGTAAAAAAGAAAAGAAAAACTAGAAGTAAATAGATGAATTCATTTATAATCTTGTAATGAAGACATTTCTAAGCATGACAAAAAACCTAGAAGTCAAATGGAAAATGATTGCTACATTTGCATAGAAATTAGCAGTTTTTATATTTAAAATGCCACAGATATGTGATAACAGTATTACAGTTTTGTTTTCTTTTCTTTTTACGTTTTTGTCTTTAGAGATATATACTGAAATACTTGTGGATGAAATCATATGATGTCTGGGATCTGCTTCAAAATAACTTAGGGTGGAGTGGAGGTGAAGCTCGGTAATGAGTCCGTGGGGCACTCCTCTCTCTGCTTTTTTTTTTAAAGATTGGCTCCTGAGCTAACATCTGTTGCCTATCTTCTTTTTTTTTTTTTTTCATTTCTTCTTCTCCCCAAAGCCCCCCAGCACTTAGTTGTATATTCTAGCTGCAAGTCCTTCTGGCTCTGCTATGTGGGACGCCGCCTCAGCATGGCTTGATGAGTGGTACTAGGTTAGCACCTAGGATCTGAACTGGCAAAACCCTGGGCCACCAAAGTGGAGCATGTAAACCTACCCACTCCGCCATGGGGCCGGCCTCTCTGCTTTTTTCATATGTTTGATTTTTCCATCATAAAAAGTAAAAAATAAGTAGTAAGAAAAAAAAATCTGTGTACAAAGTAAAAAGATAAACTAGGAACAAATATTTGTAGCATAAGATGTTAAAAGGGCTAATTCCTTAATCTATAAAGAGCTCGAACAAATCACAAAGAAAAAGATAACCCAAGGAAAAAAATGGATGAAGATATCAACAGGCAGAATAATGAAAAGGAAACAAAGTAGCCAATGAACTTGTGAAGAGATGATCCGCCTTACTCATACGCAAAGGAAAGCTGTAATGAGATGCCATTTCCTGCCTTGCAAACTGGCAGAAGCCAAGAGGTTTGATACAAAGCAGTGTTGGTGAGGTCGGGGGAAACTGTCACACCTGCACTCTGTGGTGGGGATGTAGGCTGGTACCACCTTTTGGAAGGACAATTTCAGGATGCCTGTCAACATGTTAAAAAATATATACCTCTATACATAGAATGGAATATTTTTCAGCCTTAAAAAGGAAGGAAATTCTGGTGTATGGTATAACATGGATGGTCCTTGAAGACGTTATGCTAAGTGAAAGAAGTCAGACACAAAAGGACATATACTGTATGATTCCATTTATATGAAGTACGTAGTCAAGATCAGAGAGACAGAAAGTAGAATGGTTATCACCATGGGCAGGGGTGAGGGGGTTATGGGGAGTTCCTGTTTAATGGGTATAGAGTTTCAGTTTTGTAAGATGAAAAGAGTTCTGGAAATGAATGATGGTGATGGTTGCACAACAGTACGAATGCACTTAATACCACTGAACTGCACACTTAAAAATGGCTAAGAGGGTAAATGCTATGCCGTGTGTATTTTACCACAATAAAAAAAAATTGGGAAAACAATACACACCGCTTGACCCAGCAATTCCACTTCCAAACATTTACCTTAGGTTAAACAGGCAAAAATATACCGAGTATTTTTGTTCTCATTGTAACGGCAAAAATTTCAAACAACTTAAACGCCCAACGAGAGTAAATTGGTTAAATAAATTATGGCAAAACCATACAACACACTGCTCTGCAGAGATGTTGAAAAATTGTATTAAGCCCTGGGATGTGTTACTATATAATCAAGGCAACAGCGTTCCACTGAAGGTGTACTGTATGGCCCATGGGTATACATTTTTAAAAGTGTGTGTTGTGTGTATGCGATATATTTATAATAATTTTTATATAACCATAACATATTTTTCTGGAGTTATAAACAAATTGTTAATAGTGGGGAGAGGAATAGGGATGGTGGCGGTGATAGTAAGACTTAATTTTAAACCTTTTTATAGTGCTTGGGTTTTTTCCCCCCATTTGAATGTAATCATTTTTAACTTTTCTAAGTCAAAAGGAAATGTAACATTTTGTACTCTGAGGCTGTGAGTCCTGGCATATGGTTTACAAGATATATTTCCATTTGGATGTAGTATGTAACCATCCTTTTTCATAGGTCGAATTTCGAAATCACAGCGTTAAACATTATTTTGCCTTTAGGCGCCTTTCTTCCTTCTTTCTCTTTCTCCTTCCATTCCCTCTGGGCGCTCACTTCCTGTCTAAACTCAATTACCACCTTGCATGTGGCTATTGTGCACTGCACTGGGACGGCTTTGGAACTGTGGCCTTCCTGGGGGGGAAGGTCACCACCCTTCAACTTTTTGTAGCTCTCCTTGCCCCTGGTACAAGCATAGCTCGTCTGAAAGTTCAATACCTATTTGAAAAACAAATTTTTCTTGGTCATGATTGATGCTCTTTTTTTTTAAAAAAGATTTTATTTTTCCTTTTTCTCCCCAAGGCCCCTGGTACACAGTTGTGTATTTTTAGTTGTGGATCCTTCTAGTTGTGGCATGTGGGACACCACCGCAGCATGGCTTGGTGTGTGGTGCCATGTCCACGCCCAGGATTGCAATCAGGGAAACCCTGGGCCTCCAAAGCACAACGCGCAAACTTAACCACTCAGCCACCGGGCCAGCCCCTGATGCTCTTGCTTTGAATGCCTGGGAGCTGTATTTCCGAATCTCAGTCTGCAGCTCTTTTCACTCAGGACCCCTCAGTTTTTAGGGACGTCCTGTTCACAAGTGGTAAGCCTAAACGTCTTACTATGTGGGTGTTCTCTAACTTTTCACATATGGTTTTCCATGTCTTTGGTCCTTTAGCTCGCTTCTCAGGGAAGACAAAGGAGAGAAAAGAGCCCTGGACCCCCGAGCCAGGAGACCAAAGTTTAGTCCCAGCTTGGCCACCATCTTACTGCGTGACTCTAGCCCCAGTGTCCTCATCTATGAAATGAGGATGAACCCTAGACCCTCAGACGCCCCACTTTCCCCAGTTCCCACTGCTGGTGCTAGTGCTCGGCAGAGGGCATCACACCCTCCTCTTCACTCACCATGTACATCTTAGTTGTTTTTTTCCTCCAGGATCTTCCCTTCAATTCATTCATTCTCTTTAAGATATTAGTGTAGCGTATTTTCCAGGCTTTGTTGTTTAGCTTTTTGTCCTACTTTCTCCCCTTATCCTCTTATTTACTCCTGAAGGATGCTGACTCCTTCCATCAATATTTCAAATCATAAAAATAAATCTAGTTTCTTTCTACCTCTTCTTCCTCCTCTTAATTGAAATTAAAACTGAACCCCCTATGCCCTACCCCTCCACCTCACAGAGCATTTGGAGTTTCTATCACAGTCTTGAGAGCTGGGACAAAGTTTGAAAGGGCCTTATGGACATGAGTCTTAGAGGAACAAGGACTAGAATTGACTCTTCACACTACCACTCATTCTTTTAACCTCCCTGAGCCTTCATCTGCATTTTGGAGGCAATAATAGTTCACTCTTGCCCATCTATCAGTGTCGTCTTTCCTCAACTGGTCAGAGCCTACAACTCAGTTTGTCCCCAGGGTGCATCCTCTCTAGAGGTGACATCTCTAGTCCCCAGGCCCTCTGGTAATCCTTCTCTGCTTTCATAGTCTCCCTCTAACTGCGCTCGTGGCTTACCCACTCAGCCCTGTCCTCCCCAGCAAACCAGAGCTCTCCGTGGAGAACACTGGGGAGAGGCAGGGGGAAGGGGACCGCCAAGGAGATGGATGGAGGGAGTTGAGGGGCAGGTCTTCAGCTTCAAAAGATTCAGTGTGAAGAGGGGCTGGCCTGGTGGCATAGTGGTTGAGTCCATGTGCTCCGCTTTGGCGGCATGGGGTTTGCAGGCGTGGATCTTGGGCGTGGACCTAGCACCACTTGTCAAGCCATGCTATGGTGGCATCCCACATAAAATAAAGGAAGATTGGCACAGACGTTAACTCAGAGCCCATCTTCCTCTCTCTCTCTCACACACACACACACACAAATTCAGTGTGAAGAGAATCCCTGGGGGTCTGGGCCTGAACCCCACCATGTGTTCACTGTTTCCCCAAAGGGACATTTAGAATGATCTCTGAGGTAGGATTGTGGTGTGGCTGGAGATTAATCCTGCAGGGTGAGGTAAGTCACGCTTTCATTCCCTTGGTCGGGAGGCCAATGGCCTCTCACAGGAGGATACCAGCTCTCCCAGGACGGTTTCTTCTCCCCTCGGTTGCTTCCATCCAGTTGCCAAGAAAAGCATGCGGGTGTTGTTTTATTTCACACTCACGGTGTGCTGTTCTCTGTTGTTTGTTACAACACTTTCCACAACTTTCTGTTTCTCCCTCATCTCCAAAAATAGCAAATGACATTGCTTGCCTGGATTTTCCACCTGAGTTTGTTTTTCATTTTGAGAGAACTCAGCACGGGTGCTGAGTGCTGCCTCAGCACGAACTAAATACTGGTATTTAACCCCAGGACAAAGTAAAAGGTTAGACATTTCTGCTGTGCAGCTGCAAATCTGTCTTTATTTTTGGCATGAGAAGAAAGGATGTTGTTTATGATGTGAGAGCTATATATGGGAATAGCTTGGATGTGCCTGGGTTTTTGCATTAAATATGTTCCTGCAATTTAATGTGAACATAGATTTATCTTACAGCAAAATCAAGCTTACCCCGCATGACTGGTAAAGAGGTTTCCATGATAATTGAGAATCTTGAGAGAAGGAGACCTACCTTTTATATAACACATGGGTAACCTGGTTTTTCCAGGTCACATTAGCCAGGGGATTCAAATGGGATTATAGGACCAGTGCTAACTCCCTGGCAGGGCCGGCTTCATGGGTGTGCAACCTATATAGTTGCACAGGGCTCCACGCTCAGAAGGGCCACGTGCTTGTGATGTGCTGCTATTGCCATCATGAAATTCCTAATTTTAAAACAAAGGGCCCACATTTTCATTTTGTGCTCTGTCCTGCAAATTATGTAGCTAATCCTGTTTCTCAGCTCTCGTTCCATCTCCTTTTGTTCCCCGTTGCTACAGCCCCTTTTTGAATCCAGCCCCAATTACGTCCAGGAGCCCCTGGGGGGTGGCTTTCACAGAAGTGATGAAACCACCTAGTCACCTACTTTGTGTGCGCTTCATTTCCTTCCTCTCCTACCCCCACAGACACCGTGGCCAGGATGTGTGGCAGCCCTTGGGGGAGCTGCAGGCAGGGTGCCATGTCCTCTGGGGTCCCCAGAGGGCCGAAGCCAGGCTGCACGGTCCTGCAGAAGGCTCTCTGCTCCTCAGATGTCTGCTTGTGGCCCCTCTCCCCTCTCAGACCCTAGACAGAGACCTGCTACCTCCCCAGTCTCCCCCCACTGCCTCTCCTGCAAACTTTCCCTTCTCCCCCTCCAGCCACCTTCCTCCCCCTCCAGCTTCACCATCAACCCTTTGACACAGGCTCCTGTTTTCCTTTGAAGTCCTCACTAAATATGGATGAGCACTTTTCAAAGAACAACTGTGTTTACAACTCTCTGTGTGTTTTCCAGATCACCGTTTCTGGAGTATATCAATAAGCGCAACAAAAAAGAGAGGGGTTCGCAAGCCAAAGGAATTTGGGAAACACTGCATAGTAGATGCTCTTCTGGAAGGTTTACCTAGTCCCTACTACGTATGTTGAAAGTTCAGGGGAGAAACTATTTAATTTAATTTAACGCAGTGTTTCCTAAATTAAATTGGGCATTCAAACTTCCCAACTCCTGATCACACACACACACCCACCCACACACACACAAACACACTTAAGTTAGCATTCTGCAAACAGTATTCTTGGGTGATGCTCACTTGGAATATAATAAAATAAATTGACATAAATAAATTCTGAGCATAACTGAATCTTTCTTTGAGGATTCATAAGGTGCTGGTATTTATCATTTTATCTCTGGATAAATGGAAATCAAGTGTATTCTGAATCACATTTAGAATAGAGACATTTAGTCTTACATAGCGCCAGGCATATGGCAGATCCTTGGCAGACTTGCCGTGTTACTGAATGTAAAGAAACTCTTTGGACCTCAGTTTCTTATACTTAGAGGGGCTGGATTAGTTGGTCTCTAAGATCACTTTATAAACATCCAGTGACTTTTATGCCAGGCAATGAGGTATAAAGAATAGGTTCCTTCTACAAAAGAACTCACAATCTAGTAGGAAACAAGCAATAAACAAATAATTATAATGCAATATGATATTGTTACAAGAGATATGTACTAAGTGCTACAGGAGCATAGAGAGGAAGTAACGCTGAGTCGGGTTAGAGTTTGTTAGGATGAGAAGATATGGGGAAAAGAATTTCCAAGCTAAGTGTGCAGCACGTATAAATGCGTGGAGGCCTAAAGCACTACATGCTTCCAACACTTTCAGGTCTAAATTCCTTGACTTTATAAATGTTGTAGTACATTGCATAATGCAAATCACTATCCTCAGATTTATATTTTTAAATTCAGAGCTCTGTGTGTAAAATCTCCTTACAGTGATACCATCTGAGGTATTATTCTAGACTTTTTTTAAAGAAAGATAAGTTACAGGCCATCCTGGTGGCATGGTGGTTAAATTCATGTGCTCTGCTTCGGCAGCCCAGGATTCTCAGGTTCGGATCCCAGGCACGGACCTACCCACTGCTCATCAAGCCATGATGTGGCAGCATCCCACATACAGAATAGAGGAAGACTGGAGAAGATGTTAGCTGAGCAACAATCTTCCTCAAGCAAAAAGAGGAGGACTGGCAACAGATGCTAGCTCAGGGCCAATAGTCCTCACTTAAAAAAAAAAAAAAGGAAATAGGAAAAAAAAAGAAAAGAAAAGAAAGATAAATTACTGGATAGTAACTAATCCCACTTCCCTTCAACGTCTATATATGCCAGGAAGCCCAGCCACAGCAGTCAAGCAGCTCTGGTCCTGCTAGCTGCTCCCATTCTGCTAACTTCTGTCCTTCTCATGTGAAGTTTGGACAGCTCAGGAGGGTTTCCCAGACCCTCATTCTCAGGCCTTTGCAAATTGTGCTCTATAGCTCTCTAGGTTTCAATGGCAGCTTCTAGGGTTCTGTGGCTGCTTCTGACAAAATAGCTTATAGGGTGTGTGTGTGTGTGTGTGTGTGTGTAAGTACTGAAGTTTCTTATATTTTAACTTTGAGCCTATAATTTTGAATCCAGTGCCTTTTTTTTTTTCTGTCTCCAGGGTAAACTCCCATTTTTGTCCTGTGGTGGTTCATCTGTTTTTCAGTGCAAAGACTGTATCAAGAAGATAAAAGTACAAGTGGTGGCTCTCCTGGGCAGAGTATTTATAAAATTTGTATTTCTGCTATCCACATAAGGAGCATTAAAAGGCAAGAAAAACAGCTGCCACAACCTCCTTCCCCAGCATTCATATGTACGTATGACTTACCATTATTGTTATTTATCAGTTATTCCAGGACGTTTCTTCCCAACCAGCTCCCAGGACACATTTTGATATTGACTTTCTTTGTTTGTTTTATAAACAATGCTAAAGCACTATTGGCTAAAATATGGTGCTTAATAAAGCAACCAGTGATGCCCTGATACGTGTGCTTTGAAGACAGGGCCTCATGGTACCCAGGAGAGGTGACTCACTAGGTAGATAAAGCTTTTGCAGGAGTTATTTTTAAATAAATTCCTCAGCATGAATTGTCACCTTTTAAAAAAGAGCAAGGTTTTAAGGGGATGGACAAAAAAGGGCTCTTTTAGATGCCTGAGAGAATTGTTTGCAAAATATAGGACATTTGCTCAGGCTAGAGAGGGTACCCCAGGGGTATAGCAACTGGACAAAGAGCAGGGCCACTAAACAGGTGGGAGAGAGGGACTGAGGGCAGATTTTGAGAGGTGCCTAAATTTATTCTCAGCTGCACATGCTACATGTTATAGTGCTTTAAATTTTTATTTTTATAAAACGTGTCCAATATCCAAATAACACACAATGGAGTACTATACAGCTGTAAAAATGAATGAGGACTATATGGAGCAATCCTGAGAATACAGTGAAAACAAAGCAAGGTAGGAAAAAAGTATCCATTCTATGCTACTGTTTTTCTAAGAAGGGAGAATTCAATATATGAAAATGTTTGCTTTTCTTTTTTAAGTGAAAGAATAAACCATAAAAGTTTGTCTTTTAAAAAAGATTGTCGGGGGCCCAGCTCGTGGCACAGCAGTTAAGTTTGCACATTCCATTTCTTGGCAGCCTGGGGTTTGCCGGTTCAGATCCCGGGTGTGGACATGGCACGGCTTGGCAAACGCCATGCTGTGGTAGGCGTCCCACGTATAAAGTAGAGGAAGATGGGCATGGATGTTAGCTCCGGGCCAGTCTTCCTCAGAAAAAGAGAAGGATTGGCAGCAGTTAGCTCAGGGCTAATCTTCCTCAAAAAAAAAAAAAAAAAAAAAGATTGTCTATGGAGGAGAGAGAGAACAAAGGGAACGGACTAGAGTAGAAGACACACTCCTGTGAATATGCCTGGTATTGTAGATTTGACTTTGGAAACTTATAATTGTTTTATATAATTATAAAACATTTTTTAATTAAAAAGAAATCCCTAAAAACCAATATCAAAATAAAACAAATGAACTAAAACGTATACTCTGATTTGGTGGAACAACCATACAGAAAGGAACTACTTTAAGTGACTTTAATTTGATTTTCCCTATTGTGATATACCCTAAAAACAAAATAACTATGTAACAATATTAAATAGATTTCAGTAACTGTATCATTAGTGGTAGCGTTGCAACAGTTATTCTTACACAGTTGCATGTTTATTGCGAAACAGAGCAAATAAGCAATTGTGTTGATGTCTTTGAGAATCAGGATTTTTGACAAGGGAGAAGGAAAATATAAATGTGACATTGGTAAAGTTAAGAAAACATCTTGTAGTCCTCTGTGAAAATGTCATATGAACTCATGATGTATTTTGTCTTGAAAAAGAAGAAGGGTATTTCCTAACTCTTTCTACTGAAACGGCCCAGAAACTATGATCAACCCAGTAGCTTGACAAACCCAGAGCCCAGAGTATGGTCTCTAAATCTCATTTCTCATTAAAAGGAACCAGGATCCTTTGAGAAATGGATGATTCCAGATCTAAGGCAGAAAATACATGAGCTGATTCTGGAATACAAGGAATCTTGTCATGCTAGAAATCAAAAATATTACTAGGATCATGTTAAGAAGAGTTGGGAGCCAACCTGAATAAACTCCTACTGGCCACAGATGGCACAAGTTGAATATTAATAAGAACAATAATGCCAATGGATTGAAATACATCAAAAATCCATGAGTCCATAATGATACTTAAAACAAAACAAAATGAAATACCTCACTGGTCAACTTTGACAGATGCTAGGAGAACCCACTCATTATTTTGAAAATTAGTAAATAACCCAAGCATTTATCTTATGTTTGCCATATAATCTGTACTTCAGGGTACAAGCAGTTGATGAGGGGATATTTCTTTTCATGGAAGTATTCCAACTAATAAATGAAGAAGGAATGATAGAATTAGAATATCATCATTAGCAACTCCTAATGAATTAATGGAGCTAGACCCTATCAGTGGCTGCTGATACGGGAAAAAGAGAGCCAGGCATCATTTGCTTCCTAATGAGAAATACACAATACCACTTATGAAGTACCCCTGCTCCCAAAATCAAACATGAATCTGATTCAAGGAAATATACGGGACAGAGGAACACGTTGAACACATCACGATAATGCAGGCAGAAAAATCCACACTGGGAAATGCTACAGGGTAGATGACTCAGCACCTTCAACAAATAAATTGCGAGGGGAAACAAAATAATGAAAAAACCCTATAGATTAAAAGAAATTTAAGAAACACATAACCAATTGCAATGTGTGGATCTTAGTTAGATCCTGATTTGAGCAAATTCAAATACAAAAACTTATGAGACAACTGGGAAAATTTTAACACTGACTGGATATTAGATGCTATTAGGGAATCATATGACTTTTTTTTTTTTTAAACAACAGAAATTTAATTTTCTCACAGTTCTAGAGGCCTGACACCCATGGTCAATGTGGCAACAAGTTTGATTTCCACTGAATTATGTCTTGGCTTGCAGATGACCACCTGTCACCTTGCCCTCATGTGGCCTGTTCTCTGTGTACACACATGCCTGGTGTCTCTCCTCTTCTTAGAAGGACACTAGTCCTATTGGATTAGGGCTCCACCCTTATGACCTCATTTAATCTTTTTTTTTTAACGATGGATTCTTTTTTTTCTTTTTCAGATTCTTTATTCTGGTATTTTTTTAAATTGTGGTAACACTGGCTTATAAATTATATAAGTTTCAGGTGTACATCAATGTATTTCCATTCCTGTATAGATTACACCATGTTCACCACCCAAAGACTAATTACAATCCATACTAATTTCTTTTTTTTTTAAGATTTAAAAAATTTTTCCTTTTTCTCTTCAAAGCCCCCTGGTACATAGTTGTATATTTTAGCTGTGGGTCCTTCTAGTTGTGCTATGTGGGATGCCACCTCAGCATGGCTTGATGAGCGATGCCATGTCCCCGCCCAGGATCCGAACCGGCAAAACCCTGGGCCACCAAAGCGGAGAGCGGGAACTTAACCACTCGGCCATGAGGCTGGCCCCCATGCTAATTTCTTAAGTGTGATAAAAGTATGTGGGTATATTTCCAAAGAGTCCTTATATTTTAGAGATACGTATTGAAGTATTTATGGATGCTGTGATATGATATCAGGGATTTGTTTCACAATAATCCAGGGTGGGAGGTGGGTGTGGGTATAGATGATACAAGATTAGACATAAATTGATGATTGTAGAAAGTTGGTGACGTATTCATTATATTATTCTTCCTACTTTCTCATGTTTGAAAATTTCCTTAATAAAAAGGTTTATTAAAAGTGCATTGCACCACTCTTCTAATAAGAGTCCAGCAAAGCCACGAGTAGATAATACCTCTTGCATGCACCTAGAAAGAGCAGTGGATCAAAACCCAGGAAATCACAGACTTGGGGGGGGGGGGTACCGTATTCCCTCCTCTGAGGCTTAAACATCCTACATTGTCCCTGAAGGTTGTTGCCCCCACTCCCAAGGATGCCCTTCAGCCCATTCCACTTGTGACAGCTTTGAAAATTCTTTTACACTGAGCAGAATCTGTCTCCCTGTATCTTTCCTCCACCCACAGATTACAGCATAGCCCTTCCTCACTCAACGGTCCCTCAAACATTTGAAAACAATCATTCATGGGTCCCTCTCACCCTAACCACACACACAGGTCTTTTGAGCTGCAACCTCAACAGCCCTGATTCTGCCCACTGTTCCACACACCCGTGACTTTGGTTCTCTGCCATCCCGGCTGCTCTGCTCTGATCTCAGAACAGTCTGACTTGTAAGTTATGTGCTCTGGAATGAAGTGATCTGGGTGGGGCCTGACAATTGCGGAGAACAACAGGGCTGTCACCTCCCTTGTTCCAATTACCACATTTCTTGTTATCATGGGCTGGAGCCTGGGTGCAAAAAGTTCCAAGAGCAGAGTGTTAAATTTTCAAGAATTTTATGAGCCAATTGTTAAACGCAGCCATATTGAAAAGTTAAATTACGTGAACTTCCAATTATAAATAATTACATTAAAAACGAAGGTATCAAATACTTAAAACTCATCAGTTCCTAATAATTTTACTGCATTTTACTATTCTCTCTTCTCTTAGATAATTTACTTCTATTGGATTTGTGTCATAGAATTATCATATAACGGTATGCTATTGCACATCTCTTCCACACCCTGCTTTCAGTGACAACATGTTGGTAGCTTGAAATGGGCTGTGGTGGGAGTATTTACACTACAGAAATTGGCAAGTGCTATAAATCAAGGTATTTTTTTTCCTTGAGAGCCAGTTGTTAAACATTTACCACCACACCACTGGATACAGCCTAAAATCTTAGTTTTTTTCTTGGCAACCACGTTACACTTCTGACTCAAATTGGGCTAAGGCTCTTGGCTACTGTGAAAGCAAGTATATCCATTCTTCTTGATACAGTTCATTTTTAGACCTTTTTTATTAATCACTTTAAAACGCATCCTTTTAGATTCAACTCACTGATTCTCATTCTGTCATCCAAGCATTCATCGTACCTCCAAATTCAGGTTACCTATGAATTTGATGAACATGTCTTCTGTGTATTCATTCTAAAAGCATTTATGATGGGCGGATGAAGGACACAACCCTAGGACTCATCATGATACACTGCCTTGCAATTTGATATCAATTTGTTAGTCAGCACCTTGTGCATCTAATCAACTGGTTACTAATTCACCCAGTATGCCACAGTCCAGTTCATATTTCTCCATCTTGTCTAAGAGAATATCATGAAAAACCTCATTAAACATCTAGCCAATGATGCTATACTCTCTCTCTATGTGTGTGGGCTTGCCCAGAGCTACTGAGCTAGTAAGCATGTTAAGATGAAAGGAGATAAATCCGCCTTGGCTAGTTCTTAGTGAACTCATTCTGGGTCTTAATCATTACTTCTTCACTCAGTGCCCGAAACTGTCCCACTGGCAACCCATTCTAGAGTCTTGCCTGAGGTTGAAGTTATAGACAATTGTCTACAATTTTTCTGGTTCTGCCTTCATTCTCTTTTTTTTTTTTTGGAGGAAGATTAGCCCTCAGCTAACTACTGCCAGTCCTCCTCTTTTTGCTGAGGAAGCCTGGCTCTGAGCTAACATCCGTGCCCATCTTCCTCTAGTTTATACGTGGGACGCCTACCACAGCATGGCTGCCAAGCAGTGCCATGTCCGCACCCGGGATCCGAACCAGCGAACCCCGGGCCGCCGAGAAGCGAAGCGTGTGAACTTAACCGCTGTGCCACCGGGCCGGCCCCCTTCATTCTCTTTCTGAAAAGTAGAATATTCCACTGTCTCCAGTCTTCTGCTGTCTCTCCTATTCTCAAGGATGCCCCGAAGATCACTGACAATTGTTTGGTGATCCCATAATAGCTTTTTCTCGGGGCCCTACGGCATTCTTCCTCACAGATAGGGGCTGGAACTCACTGGGAGCCGCTCTGGGCTTTTTCATATTCTGTGACTCCATCTTGGCCTCCCATCTTCCCTTACCAAAGTTTATTTCATTTTTCTATTCCTCTTTACCTTACTCATTCCACGTGGTAAAGAAATGTTCTTGCCCTGCAAGTCAGAAACTAAAGAAAATGGAAGAGCTCTGTTTTCTCTGTAGCCCCTACTGACAGGGGCCCCAAGCTGCAGGTCATATCCTTTATTTGATGTTACTCCTCAAACTTTACTAAGAAGAATGGAATACCCAATGACAGTCATAGCATAACCTTGTAGCTTTAGAATAACGTGGGCTTATTTGGGGCTTCAGCCTTTCTGATACTTATGACTATGTCCCACAGCTATTCCAGCACAGGTAACGGCAATTTGATGGTAGGATAAATATTTGATACGAGATTCCTGACCTTTCAGAAGTTGTGACACCATATCTGTGTTTGAATTTGTACCAAGCTCCCTACCTCCTAAAGTGCAGCATGGTATATATCAGTCTTTAACTTTTCAATTAATTTGGTCTTGAGAATTTTTCATCTCGAAATTTTTTGACAAAAAATCGTAGATTGTTCTGATATCACAAAAATCACCATCATGGGGATTGGCAAATATGGAAGTACTCAGTATATTTGGGTGCTTTTTTTTGTTTTTGGCTGAGGAAGTTTCAGCCTGAGATAACACCTGTTGCCAATCCTCCTCTTTTTGCTTGAGGAAGATTCACCCTGAGCTAACATCTGTGCCAATCTTCCTCTATTTTGTGTGTGGGTCACCACCACAGCATGGCTGCTGATGAGTGGTGTAGGTCCACACCCAGGAACCAAACTTGGGCCACAGAAGTGGAGTGTACCAAACTTAACCACTAGGCCACAGGGCAGGCCCATGGATGCTTTTTAAAAAAATTTTACTTGGCTGATCTTTAACATAAAACAACCTCTTAATATTGTCAACTCTTGTTATACAGCATTCTTTTACCCAGAACTCTCAAAGTTGCCCTTATGCACAGTTCCAAAAAATGTTCACAGTGTTTACAGGTTTTAACCCAGAGGCCCTGAACTAAGAGATATGAAAGCTAGGTTTTCCACTTTGTTTTGCTGCTAATCAGCTGTGCAGTCTTGGACAAATCCTACTGCCTCTTTTGTTCACGTCTAAATATTGTTGTAAGTCTCTTCCAGAGCTAAGAGAAGAGATGAGTAAAATACCCAGCTATCCTGTCTACGAGTTCTTGGCTGTCCCCATCTACTCTCTGTAGCTGATGTGAGTGTGTGGGTATGTATGGAGGGATGGGGAAGAAAGATTGGAGTTGGGAGTCCTGGTAGGAAGAGGAGGAGGAAGAGAAAGGAGGAGGAAGAAGACAGCCCAGATCATTCCTCCTAGGTTTTTCACACAAGAGGTAATTTCAAAACAAATCTGAATCAACCTATCAAAACAAGATAATGACAAGTGAGAAAGTAAAAGTTTTTGGCCAAATCCATCTCACAATCACTCTTTCCTGCTCCTACAAAGCTATCTGAACTGTGATCTTGTTAGCGGACCTCCATTTCCAGTAAACATCACTCACTTAGAACAAAAACGGGAAGCTCCCACATGTAGCCACTGGAAACAGTCCCAGATGCAGGAAGAGGTTTGTATGACATCATCCACAAAGTTATGCAGTAGGAAGGTCTGCAGATTAGAAGACTAGCTCACCTAAGAGTTCTTTTCACTAGGAATTTTTATCCAGTATCCCGAAGCCCCAAGTTCCTTGGAAAATATATTTATTGATATATGTGTGTATATTTAACCTACATGTGGAAATATATACACCTTTCTGGAAATTGCTCAAAGCTAAGGAAAATGTTATTTGTGTGTGTGAATGTTTAATTAAAGACAAAAAAAATATATTCCTCTATATGTGAAAAAGTTTTTATTTTTAAATTTTTTTTTTAAAGATTGACACCTGAGCTGTTGCCAATCTTCTTTTTTCTTTTTCCTGCTTTTTCTCCTCAAATCCCCCATGTACATAGTTGTATATTTTAGTTCTGGGTCCTTCTAGTTGTGCCATGTGGGATGCTGCCTCAGCATGGCCTGATGAGTGGTGCCATATCCATGCCCAGGATTCGAACCGGCAAAACCCTGGAGTGCTGAAGCAGAGCGTGCGAACTTAACCACTGGGGCACGGGGCCAGCCCCGTGAAAAAGTTTTGTTCATACTTTTAAAAATAACTTGTTGTTTTAGTAAAAATGAAATGTGCCCATTGTAAAATATTGGAACAAATCAGAAAAGCACAAAGAAGGTAATGAAAATCACCTGAAGTCTCATGATCCAGAAATAAACAGTGACAGAATTTTGGTAAAGTCTCTGCAGACATTTTCCCGTGCGTATTTATGTTTAGCTTTCCACAAGTGGCATGTTCTTTACCTGCTGCACTGTATTCTTCCTTCCTCTTCAATAATGTCATTAACATCTTTATGTGTCTCCAAATGTAGGTGTATGGGGGGACTTTTAAGGATGCCATAGTTTTCCATTTTATTTTGTTCCATATACTTAGTCAATTCCATATGGATGAAAATATAGGTTAAGAAAGAACTTTTTTAAGCTGCAAAAGAACTATTATGTAAAGAATGTAAAGTTATGTAAAGTAACACATTTGCACAAGAATCTGGTTTGGTTATTCCTACTGCAAGAACTTGAAATAGTGTATGCAAACAGTGTTACAGACTTGTAAGATGTATCTTTATTATTACTGAGCCATTAATAAAATTAAATGTATTAAAAAGCAAGGGTGAATCACAAAGCGCAGTAGATTTGACAACACAGAAATGTAAAATATCATAAAGAAAATTAAAAAATGAGAAATAACTTGTAGAATAGCTATAGCAAATAAGATAAAGCATTTATATACTAATATATAAAGAGCTCATGTAAACCAATAAGGACAGTAACTATCAATAGAAAAACAAGCAACTAATGATTTATAAATAATACTTTCAAATGGCTTAAAAATAAAATATAGTTCAATATCACTAGTAATTAAATGAATGAAACTAAAACAATAGACAACTTTTTTTCACCAATAACATGAAAGATTTTAAAGTTGAGCTAATATATATTAAGTGATCAGTTCAATATCTGGGAAAAACTAAGTACCTCATGTATATTAAGCCTTATTCTTACTTGCCGGTGATAACGTATTTCTGTTGAAACTATAAATTTGTAATACCTTTTTGAAAAGCAATTTAGCAACATAAACCAAGAGTCTTAAAAATATTTATAATCTTTACCTAGTAATTCTACTTCTAGAACACTCTCCTAAATAGTAATCTGAAATGCAGACAAAACCTTTGTACACAAAGAAAATGATCATCACAGTATTTATAACAAAAATTGTAAATGGCCTAAATGTTCAACAATATAAGAATGATTAAGCAAATTATGATGCAATCATAAGTCAGAATACCCTGAAGACATTTAAAATTTATTTGTGAAGAATCTTTAATACCGAGTTAAAGATATATGACATAATATTAAATGAAAAAAAGGCATCACAAAATCTTATGTATAGTAATTCCAACTATGTGTATAAGAAATAGCTTGGAAGAAAATACACCAAATAATTAACAAGTACCTATTAGAGGTGGGAATATGGGTGATTTTTAATTTTTATATACTTGTGTTTATTTTCCAAATTTTCTACAAAGTTTGTAAAATACTTTTATAATAAAAAAACAATTTTTTTAAAAAGCTGAAGCAAATGCGTATTTAAAAATAAGTTCAAACACAATATAACATTTAAAACATAATATTTAAAAATCCAAACGTGTAAGAGGGTTGAAAAGGTTAGTCGTTTTTTGCTGTTTAGTAAAAACCCCCTAGGTTTTCACGCCTCATCATTCACTAGGTGTGAGACTGCTACAGAGTGAGAGCTTGTGTCCCCGGCAAATTCATGTGTTGAAATCCTAACTTCCAATGTGACGGTGTTCGGAGGTGGGCTTTTGGAAGTTATTAGGTCATGAGGGCAGAGGCCTCATGGAGTTAGTGTCCTTATAAAAGAGGCTCTAGAGAGATCCCTGGCCCCCACCACCGTGTGAGGATACAAGAAGTCATCCGCCCAGAAGAGGGCCCTCACCTCACCACGCTGGCACCCGCATCTCAGACTTTCAGCCTCCAGACTGACAAATAAATTTCTGTTGTTTATAAGCCACTCAGTCTCTGGCATTTTGTCATGGCAGTCTAGGCTAAGACAGACTTTGAACAAGGTAACTAATTACCAGTTCTGGGCCTCCCACAGTTTCAAAGTCTTCTTCATTTCCCATGAATCTACAACCATACTTGTTAAGTTTAATTTTTAATTTCCTTTTATGGTGAAATTCCTTCATTTATTTGTTTCTGAACCTACTATTCTGAAACTCAATGCATTTTAACATTAATGTGCTTATTATTTACATATTGTCACATTTCAAAATGGATTTGAAGCAGCAAATGTTATTACTTAGTGATAAACTTTGCTTAGGTTTTTTTTTTGGTAAGGAAAATTGTCGCCGAGCTAACATCTGTGCTAATCTTCCTCTATTTTGTATATGGGACACTGCCACAGCATGGCTTGATGAGCAGTGTCTAGTTCCGCACCCAGGATCCAAACCTGTAAACGCTGGGCTGCCGAAGTGGAGCGTGCAAATCTAACCACTGTGCCACAGGAGCAACCCCTGTATAGTTTCTTAGAAACATTTTTTATTGTGGTATAATATATACAATATAAAATTTATCATTTTAATCATTTTTAAGTTTGGCAGTATCGAGTACATTCACATTGTCATGCAACCATCACCACCATTCATTTCCAGAACTTTTTCATCTTCCTCAACTGAAACTCCCACTAAACAATAACACCCCATTGCTTCCTACTCCCAGCTCTTGGTACCTACCCTTCTACCTTCTATCTGTACGATTTGGCTATCCTAGGTGCCTCAACTTCGTTCTGTCTTAAGCCCTGAACAAATCTCTTCTCTACCGTGGTTGAGAACTCCACTAGTTTGAAAGAGCTAACTTAAAAAAATCCAAATATTTTTTAAATGGAGGTGACATTTACACACAATAAAATGCATACAGATACTTTAAAATATACAAATTTTTGTCTATCTTTATGTGAATGTACATATGATAGCATATTATCAGCATGACTGTAAAGTCATGAGACTCATGTGCCATTTTATTTTGAAGTCACATCATACAACTAAATGAAACAGCAGAATAGAAATCTATATGCTGTGATTCCACTATGTAAAAAGAATACCTTTGTATGGATAAAGACTGGAAAGGAAGACCAGGGAAAATAAAAATAGCTTATTTTTACAGTGGTACCTTTTTTTTTTTTGGTGAGGAAGATTGGCCCTGAGCTAACATGTGTTGCCAATCTTCTCTGTTTTGCTTGAGGAAGATTGTCGCTGAACTAACGTCTGTACCAATCTTCCTCTATTTTATGTGGGATGCTGCCACAGTGTGGCCTGATGAGGGGTCCTAGGTGTGTGCCTGGGATCTGAACCTATGAACCCTGGGAAGTGGAGTGCACAAACTTAACTACTACACCACCGGGCTGGCCCCAACTGTGGTTCAACTTTTGAAATAGATTTTTAAAAAAGTTATCATTGTGTTTTCAAGTTGGAGAACAGATAGCTTTTGATTATAGGAGGATAGCAGAAAATATTCAATTCACAGATCAATAATTTAGAGGAGAAAAGTCTCATAGTATCTTATATCTAAATGTTTCTAGAATATCAGCACCCACGAAAATTTTTCCCAAGCCTGGCCAATTTGAATGTTGAAAGCATATATGTTTTTTCCTCCCTGAAAGCAGACACAGAAATCACTGGGTACTTTTGTAGAGAGACTGACCCACGAAATGTCCATCATACTTCTACACATTAGGTACATTTTCCTTTGTTAGCTTGCCCAGGAACAAAAGCAAATGTCAATAGATTGCTCTTATCAATTCATAATTCTCCATTTCCGTCACAGTATGTTCCCATTGATTATGCACAGGGATAAAAATAGAAAACTCTGAGATGGTGCTTTTGCCAGTTGCTCAGACGACTTTCTGAACAAGAAAATTTTATACGGGTGGATGGGTGTAAGAAGTTGGCTTGAAATGTTAAAAAGGCAGGAAAAGACAGCAGAATCCATTTCTCACTGGAGTGGAGCCCAGATTGTCCTGCTTATCTAAAATTAAGCCTAAATCCTAAAAATTCTGAATACCTGCTGTCAGCCTCCTGCAAATGGGCCAGGTTTCCCAGAGAACGTTAGCTAGAGTGCTGGCACAGGTCGAGAATGTGACAGACGCTAACAAACACCCCTTCACCGTGTAGCTATTTTCATGTCCTACCAGCAGCTCACTGAAGTGCTGACAATGGCTCAGGTCGATTCAACAAACACACCTTGGACACTTCCTTTGGGCCAGACACCGTGTGAGCAGCACAGTGGGGAGCCACCCGGGGGTGGTGTGAATGGACCCACTCTCCACCCTTCTAACCCCAAAGCCCCACTGGCTATCCTAGGGTAGGCAAGGAACACCAAGGTGAGTCACATTCAGTCCAGCCTCATGCCTCCAATGGCGCGTCAGTCCTCGGGAAGATAGAGTACCCAAAGGGACCCTCCTGGCCCACAGTCATGTCTGGCACTAGGCCTAGGGGCCAGCTGAGCGACAGAGGGAGGTGGGGCAGGTCAGCTCCCACTGAGGAAGGCAGCAGGTCAGAGCTTTTCTCCTTTGCCTTTTTTTTTCTTTGAAAAAATTTTCTATTATGTATACCAATTGATTGTATAGAAAAAAATAATAATATATTAAGTACCATATGTCCACTACCACTTTCACCAAATCTTTACATGTTCTCATAATTGTTTCAGATTTTTAAAAAAGAAATAAAGTAGTAACACAGTCGGAATGGTTTATGAATCTCTTCCCAAATCCATTTCCTTCTCTCTCTTCTTCTCTCAGGGTAATCATTACTCTGAAATTGGTGTTTCTCATTCACAAGCATGTTTTTATACTATTTCTACACACCTAGGCACTCACAAAAATATCGTTTGATTTTGCTGTTTTTGAAATGTATATGTTTATATAAATGAAATTATGCTGCTATTTATTTCTTGGAGACTTTTTTTCCCGGTAACATGTTTCATCTTCAACCATGGCGCTTCATGTAGCTGCAATTCCTGAATACTCCACAGTTTATCTCGAATCTATCAACAATAGGTTGCTTCCACGTATTTTTATTTGTTTGCTATTAAAAACAATTCTTTCAGATCATTTTCCACGTCTCCTGGTACACACGTGTAGAAGTCTTTTTAGGAGGCACATGCATAAGTTGAAGCACTGAGTTGTAGTGTTTGTGTACCTTTAACAGAAAATATCAAACTGTTTTCCAGACTTGTACAATGTACAGTCTCAACAACAGCGAGCGTTCCAGCAGTTCCACGTCTTCATCAGCACTTGGTGGTTTCTGACATTTTAATTTTGTACCGATCTGACAGTTGTGATAAAATACCTTACTATGAGGGGCCAGCCCCGTGGCTGAGTGGTTAAGTTCACGCGCTTCGCTGCGGTGGCCCAGGGTTTCGCTGCTTCGGATCCTGGGCGCGGATATGGCACCGCTCGTCAGGCCACGTTGAGGCAGCGCCCCACATGCCACAACTAGAAGGACCTGCAACTAAGATGTACAACTATGTACCTGGGGGATTTGGGGAGATAAAGCAGAAAGAAAAAAAAATACCTTACTATGGTTTTGTGTTGCATGTCCCTGATTATGAATGAGGGCCATTGTCTTTTTGCAATTCATTTTTTTTGCCCTAAGTGTCTTATCATGTCTTTTTGTGCATTTTTCTATTGTGTTGTCTTTTTCTTATTGATTCATAGGAGTTCTTTACCTTCTCTGGATCCTAAATTTCTATTACGTGAGTGGCAGACGTTTTACTTGAGTTTGTAGCTTGTCTTTTTACTCTCATTATGGTGTCTTTTTATGGACAAAATTTATTGATTTTAATGTTCTCAAATTTATCAATTTTTTTCCTTAAAGGTTTATGTTTTTTGTGTTTCATTTAAGGAATCCTTCCCTACCCAGAAATCATAAAAGTTCTTCCGCTCATTTTTTTCCTAAATATTTTAACCATTTGCCCTTCACATTTAAGTCCATTCTGAATTGAGTTTTATGATTGGTGTAAGGTAAAGGTCCACTTTCATTTTTATTTATTTAGTTTTTTATTTTATTTTATTTTTTTGAGGAAGATTAGCCTTGAGCTAACATCTGCCTCCAATCCTCCTCTTTTTGCTGAGGAAGACTGGCCCTGAGCTAACATCCATGCCCATCTTCCTCTCCTTTATATGTGGGATGCCTGCCACAGCATGGCTTGCCAAGTGGTGTGTAGGTCCACACCCAGGATCTGAACCGGCAAACTCCGGGCTGCTGAAGTGGAACATGCGAACTTAACTGCTGTGCCAGGCTGGCCCCAAGTCCACTTTCATTTTTTTCCATACAGATAACCAACAGTCCCAGTACCATTTACTCTTTCCCCATAGATCTATTCTATATCAGGTTTCCATTTATCTGTAAGTCAGTTTCTGGTCTCTCTATTCTGCCAATGGTCTATTTGTCTACCCCTGTGCCCACACTGCATTGTCTTAATTACTAGAGCTTTATAATTAGGACACCAACGCTTCAGGTGTACTGTATCCAGCTGCCATCCATTTTGGCATTTGTCCCAGATTTGTCATTTTTTAAACCACATACTTTTATTAACAATTGCATTGCAATATGCTAGAATGAGTTTGGTAAGCCCCTACTTCGTCCTTTAGCTTCTGCCATCTCTAGAGTTTGAGACACACGTGCAGCAAACAGAATTCTCACTATAATTCATGGTTAAAACTGAAATATAACCAACAATAATCTGTATCTCTTCTCCAAACTCTTTCCAGAGGCAAGGTAGCTGTTAATTCCCTTTCAAGAACAGCATGCTAGACACTTACTGATAAGGCGAGGACAGCAAACTCTTTGTGATTTCGGGTGGTGAGGGGAGAAGTATCAGATGTGGCTGTCCCTGATGACTATTTGGTGTATCACACAGTAGCGCCAGGACTGACAGGCCACCAGTCAGTGGGAAACATGGGAAATCCTAGGTTAGATGGTGTAAACCACGTGCAGGAGACAGAGGCTGAACACTGCTGCAGCGGAGTGCAGTCACGTGCCACGTAGCGACGTGTGGTCGTGACAGACCACGTACATGACAGTGGACCCCACAAGTTCAGTGTCACATAGCTTATGTGTACAGTAGGCTATACCAGCTAGGTTTTGATAAGTACTGTAGGGGAGGAAGAAATCTTCCTCTGCCTTTCTGGGTTCTTCTGATTGGTCTGAGAATTAAATTGACATGAGACGAATCAAAGTTTAACAACACGTATACATGGGAGAAACCCAGGAAAACCTAGTAACTCGCCCAAATGGCCAAAGCCCTCACCTTAAATACCATCCTCAGCTAAAGACAAAAGATGTTGGGGGTGGGGATAATCAGGGACTTCAAAAGGAAGGCAATTCACAGGTAGGTGAAAAGGAGCAAATGTTTGGAAAATAAGTGTTTGTTTGACCACACAGAAACAGAATAACACAGAGGGGAGCCCAACAAACAGGCTTCTCTAGGTTTCTCCCTGGCTACCACCTAGTTTATTTATGCTAAGGTGATAGCTTGCTTCCTGAGACAGGTTTTTTTATTTTTTATTTATTTTATTTTATTTTTAAATTTTTATTATTATTTTTTTCCTTTTTCTCCCCAAAGCCCCCTAGTACATAGTTGTATATTCTTCATTGTGGGTCCTTCTAGTTGTGGCATGTGGGACGCTGCCTCAGCATGGTTTGATGAGCAGTGCCATGTCCATGCCCAGGATTCGAACCAACGAAACAGTGGGCCGCCTGCAGCGGAGCGCGCGAACTTAACACTCGGCCACGGGGCCAGCCCCGAGACAGGTTTTTTTTTATCTGAATTCTTTTAGGTGGTTAAGGCGGAGGTAACAAGGAAAGCTTTCTGAGTCTTTTGTTCCTTAAAAATAATCAGCCTAAAACAATCCTCATGTTTAAGAGACACATTTTGGGGTGGCAAATTCTGTTCCCCTTTAGAACACTCCATGATGTTCAGAAAACAAAGAAATCACCTAAGGATGCATTTCTCAGAACATATCCCTGTCCTGAAGCCATGCGTGACCGTGTATAGAAAATAGACTGGACGCTCTTGCTGTAATGTTTTTCCATTTGTTTTATGGTGATAACCTACAATTCTTTATTTATGTTATTGTTTTGTAACACTTGAATATTGTGCAATAAGCCCTTACACAAAAAACAAGCTCAAAGGAAAAAAAGAAAGCGCAGGTTTAATAAAAAAATTAAATAATTAATTTTAATTTCTCAAGAAAATCTGCGATAAATATATAATTTTCACAAAATGTCAACGTTTACCATCCCATGGAGCATGTAGTAATATCAGTGACATGAAAACCAGAATATATTCCTGCTGCAGAAGCACAAGCATCTCATTCAAAAAGTAGAAGTTATATCTGGTATACGGGGACTGTGCCTGAAGACAACGATTTTCCATGCGCAGGTGAGTTTTACATATCATTCTCTGAAACATGACTTTTCATTGAGATCTAATAACTATTTCAAATCAATATTTATAATTATATACAATTTAACAATAATTATATAACTAACCTATAATAATAATTATAATTATATAATTAATTTATGTATTATATATATATAGAGAGAGACAGAGAGAAATATCTGGAAGAATATGTATCAAGAGTGATTGTCTCTATAGGTGGGGGACATTATCATACTTCTTTATGTTCACTTTGCTTGTCTATTATTTTCTGACTTATTTCTTATACTTCTATAATAACAAATAACAATAGAAGAAATTTTACTTCCAGAGGGGGAATGACTGAATTTACAATATGAAATAAACTATGTAGAGTTTATTAAACAGATAAACATGAACTTACATACACGACTGTGTACTGTATTAATGTCCCCAGTTAAGGCCTTCCTGTCTGCTCACCCTTTGCCTTGTCACTTTGTAGTCCCTTCTCCCTCTGACTATGGGTTCGGCCATGTAGCTTACTTAGGCCAATGGAATATTAACAGACACGAACGAGCAGGGGCTTAAAAAGCACCTGTGCATTTCTGCTTGCTGTCTTGTGCCTTGAGCTTGCTCAATTTTGCATCTTTGCCTCAGCATGAGAACTTGCCTCAGCTAGTCCACTGGAGGGATGTAAGAGACGTGTGGAGAAAAGCAAAGACCATCCTGGTCCAGAGAGAAGTCAGCCAACGCCCAACACGTGAGCCAGCCCAGCTAAGATCAATGACTGATTGTAGATGCATGAGCGAGTCCAGTCAACATCAGATAATGGCTCAGCTACCATAGGCTTGTGAGCAATAAGAATAAACCTTCAGGTGGTTTGTTATCAGTGTTATTGAGTTAGTAGATAACTGATACATGGACAAAGAATAAATAATATGCTGTGTGGACAGGAGAAAACCAAGAGACAAAAAGAGAGAAGAGTTTTTGTTTGTTTGTTTGGGGAAGATTAGCCCTGAGCTAACCGCTGCCGATCCTCCTCTTTTTGCTGAGGAAGACTGGCCCTGAGCTAACATCCATGCCCATCTTCCTCTCCTTTATATGTGGGAGGCCTACCACAGCATGGCTTTTGTCCAGCAGTGCCATGTCTTCACCCGGGATCTGAACCGGGGAACTCCGGGCCACGGAGAAGCTGAACGTGCGAACTTAACCACCGTGCCACCAGGCCGCCCCAAGAGAAAAGTTTATATAAATTTTGCCACAGCATCACCAGGCCTCACATCACAGAATATCCTGCCTCTTTCTCTAAGGATAGGCTCGAGTACTCTGTAAATTAGAACCAAATCTTAGTTTGTAACACTTTTATGAATCTTTTTTTTTAACAGCTTTATTGAGATATTCACATACCATATAGTTCACCCATTTAAAGTGTACAATTTGATGGGTTTTTTTTTTAAAGATTTTTTAATTTAATTTAATTTTTTTTCCCTTTTTCTCCCCAAAGCCCCCCGGTACATAGTTGTATATTCTTCATTGTGGGTCCTTCTAGTTGTGGCATGTGGGACGCTGCCTCAGCGTGGTTTGATGAGCAGTGCCATGTCCGCGCCCAGGATTCGAACCAACGAAACACTGGGCCGCCTGCAGCGGAGCGCGCGAACTTAACCACTCGGCCATGGGGCCAGCCCCCAAATTCGATGGTTTTTAGCATATTCACGGAGTTGTGTAACCATTACCACAATCAGTTTTAGAACATTTCATCACTCCAAAAAGAAATCCTGTACCCATTAGCAGTCACTCTCCACTTCTTCCCAACCCCACCCCCCACCCAGCCCTAGGCAACCACTAATTTACTTTCTGTCTCTAGAGATTTGCTTATTCTGGACATTTTATATAAATTGAATCAATATGTGGTCCTTTGGTGACTGGCTTCTTTCACTTTGCATAATGTGTTAAAGGTTCATCCATGTTGTAGCATGTATGAATACTTCATTCCTTTTTATGGCTGAATAATGTTACTTTGTGTGGACTACACCACATTTTACTTATTTATTCATCAGTCAATGGCCACCTGGATTGTTTCCACTTTTTGGCTGGTATGAATAATGCTTCTGTGAACATTCAAGTATGTTGTTGTATATACAAATGCTTTTCTTTCTCTTGGTATATAACTAGCAGTGGAATTGCTGGGTCATATGGTAATGCCACGTTTAACTTTTTGAGGAACTGCCAGACTGTTTTCCACTGGCTGCACAGTTCACATTCCCACCAGCAGTGTGGGAGGGTTCCAATTTCTCCACACACTCGTCAACACTTGTTACTGTCTGCCCTTTTTATTATAGCCATTCTAATAGGTGTGAAGTAGTGTTTCACTGTGGTTTCCCTAATAACTAAACATGTTAGCATCTTTTATGTGATTATTGGCCATTTGTGTCTTCTTTGCAGAAGTGTCTATTCGGATCCTTTGCACATTTTAAAATCAGGTTATTTTGTGTTTTTATTGTTGAATTGTAAGAGTAATTTACATGTTCTGGATACAAGTCCCTTATCAGATAAATATTTCCTCCCATTCTGTAGGTTGTCTTTTTCTTAACAGTGTCTTCTGAAGAAATTTTCAATTTTGAGGAGGTTCAATTAATCTTCTTTTTTTCCTTTGGCGCTTTCCTATCTATGAAGGTTTTGCTTAATCCTCTTTGTCTTTTAATCAGCTTCCTGCATCCCTTTTCTTTCTCTGAGTTTAATTTTCTTCTTCTGAAATAAAACTAGTAGCTCTTTTAGGGAAGGTCTATGAGTATAAATTTTCTCAGACTTTTTTTGTGTCTGAAGTTTCCTTTGTTTCATGATTATCCTTGAAGGATGCTTTAGCTGAGTACAGAATTCTGGATTAATTTTTATATTTCTTTTACCACGTTGAAGATATTATTCCATGGGTTTTGGGCTACTCTTCTGGTTGTGAGTAGTCTTCTGTTTGTCTAATTGTTGTTTCTTTGTGGATAATTTATATTTCTTCTCTTTGAGTTCTTAAATTCTTCATGTCTTTGTTACTAAATGTAGCTATATGTGGATTTACTTTTATTTATAGTTTTCAGGACCTATTGTGCTTCTGGAATCTGAGGAATTATGTCCTTCATCAGTCCTGGGAATTCTCAGCCATTATCATTTTAAATATTGCCTCTCCTCCACACCCTTCTATTTTATGTTCCTTTTCTCCATGTCCCAACTTCTCATTCATATTTTCTCTCTCTTTTTTGGTAACATCCTCAGATTTAGCTTCTAGTTAATTTGTTCTTTCTCCTCATTTGTGTCTAATCTGTTTAACCATTTACTTTAAATTTCAATGATTAAGTCTTCCATTTCTAAAATTTCTCCTTGGTAGCTCCCCCATAGCTTCCTGTTGTTTCTTCATAAGATCTTTTTCTTAATTTTAGGGTTTTTTTTTTAAAAGATTTTATTTTTTTTCCTTTTTCTCCCCAAAGCCCCCCAGTACATAGTTGTATATTCTTCGTTGTGGGTCCTTCTCGTTGTGGCATGTGGGACGCTGCCTCAGCATGGTTTGATGAGCAGTGCCATGTCCGCACCCAGGATGCGAACCAACGAAATACTGGGCCACCTGCAGCAGAGCGTGTGAACTTAACCACTCAGCCACGGGGCCAGCCCCTTAATTTTAGGGTTTTGATCTCTTTTTTCATGTGTAGTTATTTTAAACACACTTATTTTATATTCTCTTCTAGATTATCAGTCTAATATTTCAGGATTTTAGGGCTTTACTCCTCTTGTTTTGTTTCTCCTGACTGAGCTCATGGCTGATTTCTTTTTTGTGTTTTACACTCTTTTATGATAAACTTATTTTTGCCTGGATTGGCTTTATTCCGTAAGAAATTCATGTGACCTTAGATGAAGGAGCATCCCTCCAGAGTGGTTTTACCTTTGCTCCTGTAAGTGCCCAGGTTTTCCATTGAGCCAGGATCAATTTTTATGTTAGTTTCTTAACTTAGGGATTCCTGGCTACAAGAGTGTAATGTCAAAGCCAAAACCAATGTGAGAAGCAGGCCTGGGTTTCAATTTTTCAGTGAAAATTTTTTCCCTATCCAGAGTATGGGCAAAGAAATATATATTTTCTTGTCACCTGCCTGTGCTGGTGAGCAGATTTTTTTTTCCTACTACCCTTTCACTGACGGTGCCACCCTTTGAGAGTTCCAGCCTCTCATAGAGGTTTCTGGTCCCCTACCCTGTCTAGAACCATGTCCTTTACTCTTACATATGCCTTAAAATCCAAGTCCCTAGTTTATGGCAACTTCCTCCCTCCTGACGCCCAGAAGTTGCAATGGTTGCTGGAGTCTTTTTCCCTCAGATTTCAGCACCTGCTTCCTTTTTGCTACTTGCAGATTTCTCTTCCTTTCTTGCAAGCTCAGCTATATATCTAAAGACTTTTTCTTGTATTTTATCCAGCATTTCTAAGTATTTGTAATGGGAGATGTTTCTAGAACCACTGCCTATTAACTTTTTGAAAGATGTCTTATCAGCACAAAAAGTGAGTATGTGGGAATGCTGGGGACCAGAGGGATGGGCAAGAGTTCAGGAAAAAAAATGTGGGATGTACTGTGAATTGGAATCTTCATTGTAATTCAGCATTCTTCCAACAGGGGAATACATACAAAAGGGGATGTGGGCATATAATTTTAGGGGAATTAACTCAAGATTTTCCATTTTCATGTGAATTGTGTCTTAAAATTGATGAGCCAGTGGTAAAGGTGTATGCAGACTCTCCTTTCTCACTTTCCCTTTCAAAATAGTCCTCCCACTTTACAAAAGGAAGACATACCTGTCACCCATTTACCTCACTGTGCAAAATCCTCCAAAAGGACTATAGGAAATATTGACTTCTGGGAAGCATCTTTTAATTACTAATCAAGTTACCAAAAGCATGCTTTAAGGTTTTGTATCTTATACTTCTGTTAAGGGTGAAGCTAGGGACTAGAAATGGAATATTTTGTTCATGTTGGGATGTACCTAATTCAGTGTGAGTCTAGGGGAGTAACGACAATTTTTATTTAATGACTTTACCTCTTCCATTCCCCAAATATTGTCAAAGGATGCCTCACTTTTTAGGAGGAGTCCGACGAGGGAAAAGCAAAGAAAGCATGGGTGAAAAATACTGAAAGCTATAAGCAGCTTTTAGAATATAAGCAGTTCTTTTAAGCTACTCTTAAAACTCATCCTCAGGACACATCATTAGCTGGAAAGAAAAGCATCTTCAAACTGAATAAGCAGGACAAGCTTGTGACATTGACTCTTTTAAATGTAATTTGAGTGTGTTCTGGGACAGCTATATATGACTTTTGACGAAAAATTTACTTAATTTGTTTAAAATTCAGTGTGAATCAGTAAGTAAAAATCTATTCTATAAATCATATAAAGAAATATTTATTCCAGCTACAGTCAATCTTCACCTTATTTCATCCAATTAAATGTTTAATATTTTCTATCTCCTATTGAAAACAAAAAATACAAGTATACTCTGGCTGCGAGGCCAATTAGCTTTTAGCATTTTGTACCTTTCTCTTTTATTAAGTACATAAAGAAAGTTTGAACATAATATCTAAAGAGCTAACAGGACTATTTCTGATTTTTATACATGATTCTTATTCTGAAAAGCCAAACACTGGCATTTATACATGCCGCACATATTTAACTAAAAGCACGCAATACATTTTATCATCCTCCTAACTTAATAAATGACTCCCTTGTAACTTTAGCTACACATTTTAGCTCATTACTTCAAAATAAGCAATAAAAAAAAGCACATTCTTTTCATCTTATTTTGTAACATAAAATGGAAAAGTCAACTATATTAGATCTATGGTATTTTAATCTTGATTGCTTTTAGTAATGTTGCTATCTATAATTTACTTCTCAATGCTTAACAGTCTTTCTTGAAACATATAAACATACATTTGTATTGAAAATAAAGTTAGAAAAAAAAGAAGTTAGACTTTTCTCACTAAGTCAGTCTAATTTACTGATTTGACAGAGGACTGACCTTACTAATTAGATTACATGACATACATTTTCATAAATTAAAATCCACCTCCACAATTTTGGCAAAAATATATTTAAATCACATTATAAAAATGGCATTTTATTACGAAATATTAAATTGGCAAGGGTGCTTTGAAATGAACATTACTTCTATTTTTTCAACCCTTTTTGAGAATAGCGGGTTCAACAAGGTGCTCTAAGGGAAAGAACAGCAATCATGTGCCAAACCTTTTTTTTAAAATGTATTTCCCAGAAACAGAGAAAGTAAATGACTCCAATGACTGTGTAACAAATTTCTGCAAGTGATAGTTTCCACTTTTTTTGCTTTTGATAGAAATTTAAAAGCACCAATCGCATTAAAATTGGTATATTGTTAAAACTAATTTTTGAGAATAGATCTCTTTGAATTTCTTTTGCCTATATCTCAGGAGTGCAAAGAAATAAGTGATACTGCTAAAGGAAAATGTCTTCCAGTCCCACCCATTTATGCATTGAACAAGTTTTCTCAGTGCTTACATCCATAAAAATAAAAAATAGGTATAGAATTGATGGAACTAATGAACTAAATTTTTAAAGGCCCCCTTCATCTTGTGAAGAAATGCATTCCCAATATATTTTTACTTTTTGCCAATTTATCAAAATTTGTATTATACTTATGTTGTTCTAATCAACTGTATAAAGCTAATAATTGTCATAATAATCGGAAGAAATTTTTTAACATTTAGAGACTCATACTTACAGGAAATTAAAAACTTAAGTTTATTTTATTGTGGAGAAATATAATGATACAGTCAGTGAAAAAATTTCAAGCATATAATTATATTACTTTAAGATAAAATTCTGTGGAGGAATTAGAAATATGTCTTCTAGAAGAAAAAGAAATGATTGAAATTCCTAGTTGTTAGAGAAGAATTTAAGTATTTTTAAATGGATAATGGTGTGTATTCATCAAATATTCCATTGAATATGTGGCGTTTAGTCTCCATCGCATACATTGAAAAGAGTATTGGAACAGTTTCATTTTTAAATGACAGTATTTATAAGATGCCATAAATTATATCCTTTTCAATTATTTAGACTCATGATGAAAACTTCTGTATGTCAACTTTAAAGCCCATGGGAGAACATGGGGTTTAAAAAATGATCTTAGTGATTATGTCAGTGAAAACATTTGAAGACCACTGTAATAATTCCTAAGTAATCCATGATATTTCACAGATACTCCCAGCAGAGGTCCAGCTGAAAAGACTATAGATTTCCACTGTGGTCTAATCTCTACCCTCTTCTTGTTAAACCAAGTCCATCAGCAAAAAGAGCTATTTGGAAAATATTTGCTGAAAAGCACTTAAACTCTGAAGTTTCTAATGAATTGAGGTCAACGCTGCATTCAATATTTTATTCAATGGTCATGACCATGCATCATATTTTAAGACTCTTCTTTGAAGTATGGCTGAAGACTGGAACCTGGCCCTCAAAAATACCCTCCTGGGGAAAGACAGTCACTGGGAGGAAGTCTCAGCTTGGAGCAAGTGGGCAAGACACAGTGTCCAATCATGTCAATTTCTAAGAATAATTTAGGAAGTGGTGGGTACAAGGGGTCCAAGTGTAATTGCTGGGCTATCTTATCAAGTGTATGGGGCCTGGTATATTACACTCAAAGAGAGGTTCATTTGATAGGTGTGTCCACAGGGCTCTACCACTAGTGAAGTCTAAGGATGAGGTGACCATGTTTCAGTCTGCCTGGACAGTCCAGTTAATGTTTGTTGTCTTGACACAATTATTAATAGTCCTCTGTGATACTGCAATTTATAATAAGAAATACATATTTTGTCTTCATCTCCACTCCTGGCACAGTTCCTAAAACCCTTGTAATTTCCACAGTGATAAGAACAATAAAAGTGTCTTGATATTCCTAACAAACTCCTTTCAACCACCCTTGAGTTTATGTTAATGAGATGCCTTTCGGAAAGGGCCTAAGGATAGGGGCTGGTTGCCAGGGGAACCTTGTGATTGGAGGGTTGGAACTTTCAGTCCCATCCCCATAACCTCCTGGGAGGGAATCAGGGCTGGAGGTCAAATGATCCCCAATGGCCAATGATTTAATCAGTCATGTTTATGCAGTGAAGCCTCCACAAAACCCCAAAAGAATGGGGCTCAAAGAGCTTCAAAGGTGAAGATGCATGGCACTCTCTGAGAGAGCATGGAAGCTCTGCTCCCTTTCCCACCTACCATGCCCTATGTATCTGTTCCATGTGACTGTTCCTGAGTTATATCCTATTGTAATAAACCTGTGAGCTAGTAAGTAAAATGTTTCTCTGAGTTCTGTGAGCCGCTGTAGCAAATTCATAGAACCCAAGGAGGGGGTCGTTGGAACCTCCAATCTATAGCTAGTCAGTCAGAAGCGCAGGTGACAACCTGGACTAGTGATTAGCATCTGAAGTTGGGGGAGGGGCAGTCTTGTAGGACTGAGCCTTTAGCCTGTGGGATCTGATGCTATCTCCAGGCAGATACTGTCAGAATTGAGTAAAATTGTAGCATACGCAGCTGGTATTAGAGAATTGGTGGTAGGGGGAAAAAACTCACACACTGGAATATGGGGTGCAGAATCATATCCTCCCTTTCATTTCCAAAGTATTTCAGTTGGACTATAAATTATATGTAATTTATATACTGTAAATGTTTATTCTCAATTTCTGTACTTATCTCATCATGGACCAGTAATGAACAGTTACAGGACTGGCAAAATCTACAGACCACACTTTGAGTATCAAAATTCTAAGGAGTCAGAATAAGACCTCTAGGAGGACATCCTCACTGTGGGTGTTTAATGAGTGTTTGCTCAGGCAGACAGTGCTGAAGTACTGAGACCAGAGTCCCAGATTTAATACTCACGGGGATGAGGTGTAGCTTCCTGTTGTTCCCTACACACAGACCAAACACCTAAGGTCAAAATCCAACTAAGAGGACATGGAGCAATGGCAAAAAGATCTCAAGAGTACAAGCCTCACTAAGCATGGGCCAGGGACATTCACACTGTTCTCCCCGACCATGTCAGGAATCCCAAGATATATTTTATGTTAATTATAACAAGTACATCTTAGTTCAATTCTTTAATGTGCCCACTTCAGTCAAGACAACAGATTTCCAAAATGAAAAGGCTGAGTCCCAATTTAAGAAGGCAGCTGGGAAGATGTTCATCAGTTTCTCCCAACAACCTATTAAAATTCTTTAAACGACTCAAAAAAAGATTAAGATTCATAGCAACAATGCTTAACTAAGGATGAGTAAACAGGAAAAAAAAAAACCCTCATAGGCTTATGAAACGATTCTACAGCACATAAAAGGACAACACAGTGCTCAAGATGCAGAGGAAGGTTACCCTTTTGAACAAGATTTAACTAAAGGCAATTTCCGGAAAAAGCATCTACTTTATGTTTGCAATAAAAATTTAAGAAAAGTGGACACTAAAAAAAAGAGAGAGATAATAGATGAAACATACAGATTGAGATGAAAGGGGGAGCTGGCAGTCAGGAAGGTAAGAATCAAAGAAAGGTAGATAAGTTAAGGGATGCGTGTAATGAAACTAAAATGTAGAATTTAAAACCACATTAGAAGCAGTAAAAAGCTGAGTGGCATGGAGGGCAAACTTTAGAAGATTTCTCAGAAAGTAAAGAAAATGAACAAAGAGATGAAAAGGATGAGGGATGAGATCATAGAAACAAAGGGCAGAGAACGGAGATCTGACATGTACAAAGCTGTTGTTCCGAAGAACATATGAGACTTTAGGGGCATAAAACCACAAAGGCAAGAAAAAAAGTACAGGGGACAACAGCACTAAGCTTTTGGAAGAGGGAGAACAAATGAAAGAATGGTAAGTGGTTGAGTAGACCAGAGAAAGGTGCATCCAAAGCCAATGGTGGAGACAGCTGAGAACAAACCTGATGTATACCACTGAGTCTCCAAAAGCTTCAGGAATTGGTTGCAAAAGATAACTGTGGAAGAATTGGTTGAAAGTTTAAGAAGCAGTCTGATGCCCTCCCCTACTGAGTGGCCAGATGACCAGCCCCTCCAGCCCTGGCAAAAGACTGGAGGTTTATCCCTGGAAAGGGTAAAACAGAGAGTCTCTCTTCTGGGAAACACGGGGCAAGGCTAAGAGCCAAAGTATGTACAGCACTGATGCTGAGAAGATGAGGGAATCGGATGCATACTGCATGCTGGCTCCCCTAGGTCTCTCTCCTAACTGGGTCCTTCAACACAGGTGACCAGGCCTTTACCCTCCAGAGCAGAAGATCTTCTCTGGGGAAATCTGACTAGCCTAGGTCTGAAGAAATGAACTGCAGGATGTGTATTTATGGAAGAACACTAGGGATGAATAGAATATCCTACAGGCTGAAAGAGAGAGAAAGGGACAGTGAGGAAGAGAGAGAGAGTGATTCACAAACAAAGAACCAGTTATCAGAATGGCTTTACACTGCTCAAGAACAACCCTGAAAGCTAGAAGATAATAAAGCAATTTCTTAAACATTCTGAAAAAAATTATTTTTATTCTAGGATCGCATACTAGTCAGATAATTCAGTGTCAGAGAAGAATAAAAACATGTCAGACATGGTAGTTTTCTAAAAATTTACCTTCCGAGTACTCTTCTAGAGAAGGTACTAGGGATATGCTACATCAAAATGAGAGGGCAAACCAGGAAGAAGACATGGGATACAGAAAACAGAGGCTCCAACATAAGAGGAAGGCAAAGAGAATTCCCAAGATGATGGTGAAGGGAAATCATAGGATATCAATTGCATATCAGGCCCAGAGGGCAACCAGCCCAAAATGAAGCAGGTCAGAGGTTCCTAGAAAGATTTATATAGGAAGATGAAATTGATAGAAATCCTAACGTGAATGAACATCTTGACAGCTGGTTAAGCGTTTGGAGCTGAATTAGTAAAAACTACATAGAAAACTAAGGAAATGAAAAAGAAGACAATGATTAACTCTAGGAACACCAAAATGTTATGTGAAAAAAGGAAAGAAATAATCATACCACATAGCTCAGTTGTGCACAGTGTTTATTTATTTTTTATTTATTTTTTATTTTTTTGCTGAGGAAGATTGGCCTTGAGCTAACATCTATTGCCAATCTTCCTCTTTTTGCTTGAGGAAGATTGTTCCTGAGCTAACATTTGTGTCAATCTTCCTCTATTTTGTATGTGGGACGTCACCACAGCATGGCTTGATGAGTGGTGTGTGGGTCCACACCCGGGATCTGAACCAGTGAACCCTGGGCCGCTGAAGCAGAGCATGCAAACCCAACCACTATGCCACTGGGCCGGCCCCAATAGTGTTTACTTATTAATAATAATGTAAACACCGACTATTAATCTAACCAAAATTATGTTATAGATATATTGGAAGATGGACGTTGAGAGAGTAATTGAATATGGTAGATGCTGAAGAAGAAAGAAAGCAAAGTTATTTTCCGCCACGGTGGGAAATCAATAGACTATGACAAAAAGTAAAAACTCTAGAAGTAGCAATAAAGCCATATTATTTAAATACAAAGAGTTAAAGACCAAAAAAATCAGCCAAGGGCATTGAAAATAATTACTTCCTGGAAGGGAGAAATAGGAAGGAAGTGGGTAGGAGATCGCTGTTTTTCACAACAAACCAGAAGGAACACTTTGACTCTTTAAACTATGTCATATATAACTCTGATATAAATGAAAACTTAAAAAGAAAATTAAAGCAAGTAACCAAAGATCATATTTGAACATACTATAGAAGACAACTTTCCTGAGGTAAAGAAACAGTAGAATCTGCTGGCATAATTAATTAAAAGAAATGATTACCTAGGCCTGTCCTTGTGAGTTCTGAATTTTAAGGATAAAGAATCCTACAAAAAGTTTACTACAAAGGAATGAAAATTGGGAAGGTTTCAGACTTTTCCTCACTAATAAACATTAGAGGACAAGGGACAAATTTCTAAAGGTTTGAGGGAAAATAATTGTGTCCAGGAATTCTATATCTAGCCAATGTATCTTCTTTTTCACTTTTAAAGGCAACAAAAAGACATTCACAGATATGCCTTAAAAGCATATCATCCTCATATCTTTCTAGAAAAAAAATTGCTTGATGACAGATTCCACCTGTCTAATGGACAACTCAAAACTCAAAGATCATGGTATAAAAGAACTCTCAGGAGGTATTAAAATAAGGCAAACAAAGAATTTCATCAATATATTTTTCTAATTGTGGTTTCAAAAGGATTCAAATGTGAGAAGTTATTATTGAAGGACAAAATATAATAATTTCATAATAGTAACAGCTAACATTTTTATGTGTTAGGCTCTGGTCTACACGCTTTACATGAATTATCTCATTTACTCTTTGGAACTGCCCAACGAGGTAAATACCATTATTAAGTTCATTTTACAGATGAGGACACTGAGGCACAGAGGAGCTAAGTAATTTGTCTAAAGTCACACAGCTAGCATACTGGCTATTTAACTATTGTTTCTATGCTGTGATCCTGAGGTTGGAACTCTGCAAATCATATTTCCCAGACTCTTGCTGCTGAAGGCAGACCAGGGTGATGAGATAGCGAGCGTGGGGGATGAGGAATTTGATCTGATATCAAGAGCAATCAGATATCAAGGGTGGGGGATTTTCGCCAAGCTGACTCAGCAGGGTTCTTGCTAAAACTGGACTAGGCGGACCAAGGACAGAGCCCACGGTCAAGGTCTAGTCAAAAAGAGGATTCTGAGAAGCCTGGCTCAAGTTGGGTCAAGGACAGAGTCTTTGTCACTGTAAATGGGTTCAAGCTCACTAACTTAAACAATGACAATTAAAGCATTGAGCATCATCTCCACCTACCAAAATGGGATAGGTTTCTTTTTATACTGCACAAATTCAGGGATGGGAACACTCAGGATTAAGTGTTTTCTTTTAAGACCAAAAGCTCCTTGAGGGCAAGGAGTATATCTATTTTGTTCACTGTAATAAACTTTCTGGGGTGTGTCCACAGTGGGTATTTAATAAATATTTGTTAACTGAATCAGCGAGTGGGGAGCAAAGCAGTATAACTTTCCTGGAGGATACTCTGGCTCATATCTCTTGACCCAGTTATTCCATTTATTAAAAACATGAAAAACATCAAAGAAGCACAAATAAAGATATTTGTTCTAATCATATATATAACAGCAAAAAATTAAAATAAAACAATAAAATATTCAATAGTAAAGAACAGATTATCCAGCAACCATTAAAAATAATGTTTCTGGAGAATATGTAATGCAATGGGAAAATATTAACTGAAAACACCAGAACGTACCAAATATACAATGAGATCCAATATGGTAAAAAAGCCTGTATATGGAAAAAACGCTAAAAGGAAATTGATCAAAATGTCAACAGGAGTTCTCTCTATGTGATTATTATTCTGAGCTGATTTTTATTTTTTATATTTTCTTTAATGATTATGTAATTACTTTTTAAATGAGAAAACAAAAACAAGAAATGCTTTTTTTAAAGAAGGGAAATGGTTATTACAAACTCCCTTCTCCTAATGGGCAGTTCTGAAACTTGAATGCGTATCAGAACCACCTAATGGTTAGTGAAAAGAGATTGCTGCCTCTGTTCCTCCCTCTTATTTGGTAGGTCTAGGTGGGCCCTGATAATTTGCATTTCTAATAAGTTCCACTGGGCTAAAACACGGCAGCAGAGGATGGCTACATGGTATAGTGAAAATGATGTCGGTTTTGAGGTCAGTCCGGTTCTGATTCTAGCTCTACCCTTTGCAGGCTGTGTGTAGCAAGAATTCACATACTTTACCCTTGCTTGGCCTGTCTCCGCATTGATAACATAAAAGTAATGCACACCTCGAGTGTACGGTGAAGGTTAAATGATATGATTAAATACTCAATGCAGTGCCTGCCTTAGATAAGGTCCTTAATGTTGGCCCCCTTCTCTTTGATTTCCTCTAATGATGCAGCACACATTTGCCATAACTGGGTTTACTATGACATGATTTACCCACAAAACAGGTCAAACCATTTCCTCTAAACCTAACAAACTCCGCACATCCCTCTGCTACTAACAAAATCTTCACTGTTCATCTATAAAATCAGGGATAACAGTATAACAGTACCTACTTTGATATAACAGATGATAGTATCTACTTTGCAAAGATGCATCCATGAGGATTAAACAAGATAATATAAGTGCTTCACACAGTAACTGGCATAGGGAAGATATACAGTAAATGTCAGTTTCCTTTCCCCTTCTCTTTAACCGGGTATTTATCCATAGCTTCTCCCAGACCCAGTTCAAAAGTTCACCTAGTCTAGAGTAGCTCAATCTTTCCACCTTAATCAGATTGCTCTCTTGTGTCACATTTAATTTGAAGTCAATTATTTGGTTTACTTAAGTACTAGTAAGGACACACTCAATATAAACTATTGCATTGGATGTTCAAGGAGATAAGTAGAAGACTGTTCCCTGACTTTGGGGTACTTGGTTGAAGTGACATGAAAAGCTGAACAGGAATGCAAGGGAGGGTGGGACAAATTAGACAGAAAGTAAGTGTGGTAGGAGTTTTGAGATTATAGTGGCTCATTTGTGATTATTTTGCACTCAGGATCTAAAGAATTACTGAGTTGTAACAGAGCTCTGGTTTTACTGATGAGAAAATAGATCCAGAGATCTAAGTGGTCGAGGGTCACAGCTATGGAGTGGCAGAGGTTTCCTGTCTCCTGGTCTCATGCTGCTAACATTTCTAAATATTAATCAGTTTATGCTTGTGCTTCCTCAGTAGGCAGTTTGGTGTAGCCAGGTAAACACTGGGCTCTGAAGCCAAAATGTGTGGATTTGAATCCTGGCTTTGCTAGTTGCTATCTGTGTGATTTTGGGCAGGTTAATTATCCCTATGCTTCAGTTCCCTCATCTTTAAAATGAACATCCTAATACTTTATTTTATAGGGTTGTTGTGAGGATTAAATAACTTAATATACATAAAGCCCTAAAAACTATGTTTTTTGTCATTATAATTGCTATTAGTCTCTGAGAGAATGGAAGGCAAGGAATCTAGTCTTTTAATTTTTTTCTTTCTTTTAAACCTCCTCCTTCAGATTTTGATCAAAGCATCCAGGTGGGTGTTCAATAAATACATGTTATCTGCCTTAATCCTACCAGATAAAAACAAGTTTTTGTATCTCAGAAGCGAGACTTGGGATTTGGGTAAATTTGGCCAAGTCTGGTACCAGGAAAATGTAGAAAAGTAAAAACTGAGATAGCAACAGATTCTAGGAAGGCAACAGACCTGCTTCTTTAAAAAAGTCAGTCAAGATCAATAGGTGTAGCGAAAGATGGGGGTCAGTGAATCCAATTCCAAATGAGCTTTCTCATCTATTTTAAGATCTATCCCAAACTTCCTTAGATAAAAGCTAGCCTTTTAAGGAATGTGCAGAGAACATGCCTCCCGTGGGCTTGCTCTGAGGCAACGTTTTAGCAGGTGCTGCGTTCCACCCTGGAGGTGGTTGCATGAATTTGTGAACTGAGGTGACAACGTTGACTCCCTCCAAGATGCTGTCTCTACACAGGACATTTAACTGCAATGGCACTACCTGAATCAAGAAGGAGGAGGAAGAGAAGGAAAAGGAAAAGAGGGAGAAGAGGGAGAAAAAGAAGAGGAGGAGTAAGGAGAAGCAGCAGCAACGCTGCTGCCAGCCCAGTCACAGCTCAGTTCAATACTCAGATTAGAGAAAGCAAGAACCATGATTTTCCCCGGAGCATCCTTCTCTACTCTCCTCAAATGTCTGCTGAAAAAATTCTGGGACGAATTACAAACTAAGAGGGCTGTCGCTGAATTAGGGAGAGCGGGACGAGGTGAGAAATAACCTACATTCACGGGTTAGAAAAATCATGGATTTTTTCTCTTTTTTTTTTTTTTTGGAGAGGGCAGGGCTTTGGGATCACCTTTAACATCATCTATCAGGAAATAGAGAGATGGAGAAGGGTACCAACCGGCGCTCCACATCTTCTGCATTTGGCAGGCGCATATCACACTGTCCACCCCCATCCTCGGCACTCAGGGGACGGCAGAGTAAAATAAGCATCACAGGGGGAATCTCGAAGCTAAAAAGAAACAACAGAAGGGCAGCCTAGGGTTCTCGTGTGGGAGGGGGTTAGCGAAGGTCAGGCCCATCCACAGCATCAGCAAAGGTGGAAGAATTAAGGGCCACCGTCGGCAGACGAGCCCCCAAGTTTGGGATCGGAGCCAACCGGTCGGGTCTCCTGGTACTCTAGGATCTGCCCTGCGCACAACCTTTAAGTTTCTCGGTTTGAGTCTCGCCTGCAGATTCCCAGACGAGACACAGTCTTATTAAACGTTCTTAGAGCGTCAAACCCAGACCTGACCGTTGAGCCGGTTCTCAATGACATCTGGCAGAAAAAGCGGCTTTTGAGGTTGGGGCGGAAGGCCACCGGTTTTATTTATGTTAGGGTGTGGCCTTGTACCAACTGCTAGCAAAATTTTCCCAACCACCCCCTGTCCTCCACCTTCTGCCCAGGTGACGTCGGTAAACGCCGCAGGACCCGCCAGGGGCTAAGCGGTTAAGTCACGTCCTTCAGGTGTCAGCCTCGATCCTTTTGGAAACCACAACCCCCAGAATCCCTTGTTAGGGGAGGTCAAGCCGCAAATAATATGGCTCCAGGAGGGTGGAACATGCAGTAGGGTGGAAACCCCAGTTCCTGGCAGTTTCTTTACCGGATGTGTTTAAATAACCGAATCCCCACAAACGCACCACCCTACTAACCATCTTCCAGGCGGAGGAGGCCACCGCCGCCGCCTTGCTCGCTTCTCCAGGAGCATCCTGGGAGTTGTAGTCCAGCCGCTGGGCTGCGCCGAACTACCTTTCCCATAGTGCCCTGCGGGTTGGGCTAGATTAACGATCTTTTCCAAAACTCTCTGCGCACTGAGACTGCCTTTCCCCGTTCCCCTTGTCTCAGACGATTCCTTTAAGTCACTCGCGACAGAGCGGCGGCTGCAGGAGGGCCCCAGCCCCTCACCGCCCCGCCCCCAGAGGCACTTCCGGCGGCGGTTCACTTCCTGGTTGGGTGGATGGAGCCGGGCGGGAGCGCGCGCGGGGGAGGGGCGGCGGGTCAGTCTCCGCCGGGCGCTCCGGGGATCAGCTGGCTGGCGGGCGGGCGCCGAACGCGGCCCCGGCTCTTGCTGCAGCGCCGCGTCCTCTCGCGTCGCAGGCCGGCCCCGCGGCCGTGACAATGTTGCGGGGCTGGTAGCTGGGCGCCGGTCGCCGAGCCGTCTCAAGTGGGTGCCGCCGGGATGCTGCCTCGCGGGGCGGCGGGGAGACCGGGGAGGAGGGGGAGGCAGTGCCCGGCTGGGTTGGCGCTGCCCAGGGCGGCCCGAATCCCTCCTTTTTCCGAGCTCCGGACACGGAGGTCCCGGGTTCTGGGGCCGGGCACGAGTTTTCAGCTGCAGGGTTCTTCACGCTAAGAAAATGCATGAAGCGTTTCCCCAGGATGATGGCTTTTGCTTCCCTTAGGACTCAGCAGTTGCATTTTTAAGTGTGTTACTGATTCATCCTCTCTCTCTTCCTCTGTCATCACAGGTTTAAACTTACACGAATCGCTCTCTTGAGGAGGAGGGGACCGCCGCGCGACTGACACGCATATTCCTATAGGCATCTTCCCTCAGCCCCCACCCCCACGACCGGATTCGGGTGGCTCCTCTCCGCGCTGAAATCCGAGAAGAAATCCTTGGATCTCTTGTTTTCTTAAAAAAAAAAAAAAGGGGAAAGAAAAAGAAAAAAAAATCGGGAAACCGTCGGTATTTTGTTTTTCTGCTTCCTATTCGCAAGATGAAGAAGTTTTTCGACTCTCGGCGAGAGCAGGGCTGCTCTGGCCTGGGCTCTGGCTCCAGCGGAGGAGGGGGCAGCACCTCGGGCCTGGGCAGTGGCTACATCGGAAGGGTCTTTGGCATTGGGCGGCAGCAGGTCACTGTGGACGAGGTGTTGGCGGAAGGTACGGTGGGCTCTTTCAGTGCGCCGTAAATTAAAATCTTGTGCTGATGCAGCAAGACTCTGGTTTCTAGTTGTTGAATGTTTGAATGGGTTTTGGCCAGTTGACCCTCCCTTCCCCCTTCCCTTGCCCTGTGAATCATTGTCCTTGAAAAATTTAAAACTGAGGTTTGAAAGTGACAGGGCTTATGGGGACGAGGGGGAGGTTGCTGGAAATTGTTTACCTCGGTGGGCTTTTCTTTAAAAAAACGTTGACAAGCCAACTCTTGTTTGCCTCTCTGAATTCTGAGGATCAGGCAGAAAGTGTAATGCTTCACGTTGAATGTAGGGTAGTGGGCTTGCCATCCTTTCAAAACTTGAAATGTTGATTTGAGGGCTGAAGGGTGGGGTTGGAGGACGTTTTGGAAGAGAGAGGGGTTTCTTCTCCTCCCACCCAACTTTCCCACTCCCACAAGCCGGCATTGGAAGGAAGAGAGGATTTTCAGAGAATGGGAATGTGTTTTTCTATGAGCCAAGGCTCTTGGTGGATTTGACCAGGTTCATTTCCTGACCCAACTGTAATCAGGTCCCCAGGATGTAGCTAAGATAACAGAAATTACATGAAATGAATGTGGTTGTTTTGAAATCAGTCTAGTAGGCCCCTCTTCCTCTTGTTTTAGTTTTTTTTTTTTAGCCAAAAGAATACTTGAGAGTGGCATCTGATTTTTGCTTTTCCTCTATTGAAGAGGATGTTATTTAGATCTGCCCTGTAAATTCTCTCCGTGTGTGTTCATTTGTATATCTGTCGATAGGTAGATATCCATCTTTATCCCCCAGGCTTTTTGGAAATCTTTGCATGTCTCTTTGGATAACCTTAACCTCGACCTTCATAATTATGCCAGACTTATACTTTTCACAGCCCATTGCCTGCCTAGTGTGCTTTTATTTTTAATAAAAGCAGCAATTTCCTCAGCATGAAGCTATTCAAACTAATTGGATGGGGCCAACCTGCTGTACGTTGTGTTATTGGCTGAGAGGGGATCGGGGAAGGGGGAGGCCTCTCTTACTGCAACATGGTGGTGGGGGAACAGTTTATTAGCTGTGAAAGGAGCCTTTCTGCAAGCTAAGATTGAAGCAAGGGTCCTGCCCCGGGCCTGGGAAATGCCTGTCATGGGGAGTGTTGCAGGCGGGTGGGTTGGGAGGAGGAAGAAGCTGTGTTTGGCTCTCAGCTTGTGTAAGCACTGGATTCAGCTGGACCCAGTTTTCTGGGTTTAGGGTTGAAGCCGGCACTTTAAAAACACTGTTTTAAAAAAGATCTGACAATGTCTTAATGTCTTTGTGAAATTGTTGCTCTTTTCCTTTCTCACTATTGCTGTAGCTGGACTTAATCCGGGGCCTGAGTCACTGCCCCTCTGGATCTTTCTTTGTGGGCTTTGGTGCAGGATGGGAGATGCTTCTGTGCCCGCTGCCAGATCCGCACCCTTGAGTCTGATGTGTCTCTTTCATCCCTGTGCCAAGCCCTTGACTGCAGTGGGATGGAGAAATGGAGGAGTGTGTGAGAGAGAAATCAGGAGGAATGAGGGGGCGCAGAGCTCTTTCCTTCCCTCTAAATGGCCTCTGCTGAGCTTACAGTCCAGGAGCATTTTGTTCAGCCAGGATATTGTCTCGTGATAGATGGTGCTACCCTGGCAGTGCTTCCACTCAGAGTCTGAGTGATGGGGAAGAGAAAAGGCAAAATTGGTCTTTGTTATCTAGGCTGCCCTCCTCTTCCCTAAAATTCATCCCTGAGAACTGCACATCATGCATTGGGATATTTTTAAGTGGAACGTAGGGCTTGCAGCTCTGCATTCATTCATTTATTTGTTCAGTCAACAAATAGTTGTGGAGTGTCCATGAGTTGCCAGGCACTGTGCTAGGCTCTGGGGATATGATATAAAACTAGATGTTGGAGTTTACAAACTACTTTGAGAGATGGAAGACAGCCAGAACAGAGTGATGTGTGCTATCATGGACATGAGCTTAGGGTGCAATGGTCCCCCTTTTAGAGAGCCAAGAATCTGCAGGAAGTGACTGGCTAAAGAATCAGTAGGAGTTATCCATGTGTGGTGACAGCATGGACAAAGACTCAGAGTAGCAAGAGAGAAAAAGTGTGGAAAACTGGGTGTGGTAGCATTCCCCTCTTTATGTTCTTTGACTATAATTGAGTTTGAATTTGTGGCTCTTAGAAGTATGTAGCTATATGGGAGCCAGTATACAAAGTATTTATGTAGCAGCTACCAACTCCAAAGGCACTACTAGCTTCTGAGAGGGATATAGGGAGGTCTAAAGTGTGATGGCTGCCTTTAAGGAGCTGGCAGTAAATTTGGGAAGATGAGGCAAACATTCACACAAACCGTAGCATGGTGACCAGCACTTTCCGTAGAGTCTGGCAGATCCAGGTTCAAATTCTGGATCTGTTCTTTACTTGCTGTGAAACCTTGGCCAAGACATTGCAAACCTCTCTTGAATCTCTCTTTCCCTATGGCAGTGGTTCTCAAAGTGTGGAGCCTGAATCATGAGCATCAGTATCACCTGGGAGCTTGTTAGAAATGCAAATTCTCAGGCCTCATCCCGTACACCATGGGTGTGGGGCTTTAATAAGTTGTTGGAGAGATTCTGATGCAAGCTAAAGTTTGAGAAGCACTGTCCTATGGAGTGGTCTTGAAGATTAAATGAGGCAATGTAGATAAATTATGTAACATTTTTCAAGTGTTCGGTAAATGGTAGCCATTATTTACCAGGACTTTACGTCATATATACATAGCTAGAGAAGTGTGTGTGAGGGCAATGTGAAGGCTAGTTTGACTGCAGCAATCCTTTTCCTCCCATTATGAGTTGACAGAGCCGGATCTTTTTTGTAGGGTCTTCACCAGCTCCTTAAAGGGTCAACAGATGTTTTTGGTAGCCATGCTTCTTCCTGGACCCTCTTCTCTTTGAGTCCCCACATGCTGACCTAGCCACCAGTCCCAGCCAGAGTGGTCTAAGGATGATGAGAGTTGTGCGTCAAGTGCCCAGGGCAGTGGCCAGGAAGTTCAGAGAGGGGTGGTCTGGTGGGCTTCAAACACAGACCCTTCTGTTAACACCACATCCCACTGATCATTCCTTTTTCCCTAATGTGCGTATTGGTCTATGCTTTATAGTGAGGAATTGCAAGAACCCCAAGGAGGAGGTGCTGGAGTAAGACAGGAGAATGCCTGGGCTGCCGTCTCTCTATCAGCAGTGTCAGCCCTGCTGGCCTAGTTTCGCTAACTAGTACGGCTGGGGCTTGTTTGTCTGGGGGAAGTGAAGGCTCTCAGTCGTGAGTTCAGAGGGGTATGCTATCTCTAGATTGGGTGAAGGGGAGGATATTTTCTCTTTAGCTTCCTCAGCAAAGATGCCATGATGAGATGCTAAATCATGTCTCAGGTAATGGGCACGTGATGTCAAAGGAAGATTTGGTTTAAGCTTCCAGAATGAGCTCAATGGGAAAATTGGAGCAATGCTCAAAGGACTAAGAAGCTGTGCTTTTATCATACCTCCTTAGCTATGAGGCCTTACATCTAAGCTTTAAACAGTGAATAAATGTTCATTGAATACCTGCTGTGTCCAAGACAACATTCCAGAACTGCATCAGTCCTGTATAGGGTGGACGAGGTGGCCCTTCAGAACAGTTTTCCACTTACACTAAAGGAATCCAGGTCTAGGGCTTATGAGAACTACTAGGTCCCCGTGTCAGTCAACGTTGACCATTTCTCCTACCTACAGTGCAAGGTAATGAGGCTTAAAAATGTGTGTGAAACCACCTAAAAAAACCAACAGTTACTCTTTCATGGCCTGAAGTGGAAATCTCTAATTTACTTATTTATTTTATGTATTGTTTATCTTACCTACACTGAAATGTAAGCTTTATAAGGGAATAGATATCTATGATTGATTTATTCACTGAGGTACCCAAACCACCCAGAATAGTTTCTGGTACGTGGTGAATGTTAAAATGTATTTGTTGTGTGAATGCATAAATGAATAAGTCAATATTAAAATAAAAACCAACCAAACATATATGATATATATGGCATATGGTTATAACGTGTTGGTGGTATCAATATGATGCATGCATGTATTCAGTTAGTGATAGTTGTGTTAGTGTCTTCTTTGTGCCAGACACTGTATTAGGTTCCACAGCTACTAAGGTGAATGGGACTTGGGCTTGGCTCTTAAGGAGCTCATAGACCAACAAACCCTAAGGTAGGTGTCCAGCATTTAGCATGGCCCTGGGTGTATAGTAGGTGGGAAAAAGATGTTATGAGATGATAAAGAGAAGGGCCTGGGGGTGAGGGTCTACAGATGAAGTGTGATTTGATCAAGAATGGAAATTGCCCAGCAGATGTTCCAGATGAGGGTTACCCAAGGCCTTCCAAGCAGAGAGAATAGCATATGCAAAAGTGTGGAGTGGTGAAACAGTGTCATGAGTTCCAGGAATACTGACTAGTCTGGTGTTATCATTTTGGTTAGTACAAGTTTCCCTTCCAGAATCAAGGAAAGAAGGACATGGAATAGTAGAAGGAAGTTCTTTTACATTTGCTCCCTGGCTTTCCTTGCTGCTCACTTTCTTCAGTGGTCCTGGGCCTTTTGAGTAACTATTGATTAACTATCCAGTATCCACTGCCCCCTCTGTGCCTCGGCCCTTTGCTAATTGTGGGGCAAGGGAGTGGCTAGTGTCTGGGGAAGGAGTGGTCCTGAAGGTTTGAAGAGAAGCAGGAAGCTTGAAACAGAGCAGGTCGAGGAGTGAGATGACTAGTGTTATAGAAAGGAGTGGACAGAGGGATGATGAGGATGTTTGACCAGAGCAGAAAGTATACTAGAGAGAAAAGAAAAGGAAATAAGGTTATGGAGAGCTTTAGTGTCTGACAGAAAGGTTAGTTATAAGCACCTGAGGTCTTCTCTTGACGCAAACACCAGTTGGATCCCTCCCACATCAGATGTCTTTGCCTGCTGGGAAGTCTGGTTTTTTAGTGGCAACTGCAGATTTTCAGGGGGTGGTTTGTGAATGGTGTCTTCTTCCTGGCTTCAGGCATGATGACGGTTATAGCTTTGCTAAATATAGCCAAATCTAGAATTCAGAAATGAAATCCAGAATAAGCAGTTGCATGGTCAAAGCCTTTTCTTTAGTCTTTCCAACAGTCATGCTCATTTAATGAGAGAAGCAGTTTCACGTGGATTTTGAGCGGGAGGGATGGGGGAGGCATACGCTTGTACCTCAGTAGCTAAAACTGCATGTAGAGTATACAGGTAAAGCTTGATAAATATTAATAAAGTACACATAAAAATATTACTGCATCAGAGCAGTCATTTTAACTTGCAGTATTTGAAACTTGACATTTCAGAAAGGGGACTAATACCATCATTTGCCTTCATCTTGTACTCTTCTAAGGATAAATACTTTCTGAGCCTCCTTAAGAAATAACTGACATCTGCATCTGCAAGCCAAACAATGACAGTAATAGAAATGGTATTGTCTATTGAGGTAGCATCTAGCACTGTGAGGTATGAAGAGTAGCCTGCAGTCTCCTTTTCTGGAGCCACATTTTGGTGTGGTGGAAGGAGCCCTGCAGTATAAATTGGGAGATCGGTGTTTGTTGATTCATTCGTTGCCATATTCAGTCACCCTTACTGAGCGCTTTCTATGTGTTGGACATCACCCGGTGATAAATGAGACATGGCTTGAGGAACTTAACAATCATAGAACTTCAGACATGACAGCAAGTAACTGTAAGTGCTGTAGTGCAAGGATGTGGAAGGGCTGGAGGAACAGACATGGGAGGGCAATTAATTTTGTGGGGTGAAGAGTAGTCAGGGAAAGCTAAAGAAAGGTGATATTTGAGATATGTCTTCAAAAAATAAGAATTTATTACTGGATGGACAAGGTTGAGGGGACATTCTAGGCAGAGAGAATAACATGGCCAGAGACACAAAAGCAGGAAAGTGCAGTGCTTGCTGGGAGCCGCATGTTTTGAGATAGCAGTAATCTATTAGTGGTTCAGGGCTGTGCTGTCTAATAAAGTAGCCACTAGCCGCATATGGCTATTTAAATTAAAATTATCTAAAATAAAATGAAAATTTAATTCTTCAGACACACTAGCCACATTTCAGTTGCTTAGTAGCCACGTGTGTCTAGTGCCTACAATTTTGAGCAGCACAGATAGAGAATATTTTATCATCACAGAAAGTTCTATTGGGCAGGTTGGTTTAGAGCAATAGTTTATAAACTTTTTGGATAGATAGTACTATCAATTAAAAAACATGCAATTCCTTTATATATGTATGCCCATTTATTGGTAAGTTATATTTGTGTCCTGCTGTCATTAGCTAGTATCTGAGGCACAGTATATACTTGAAATGAAGTTCATTTATGTTAGTGGACACAAATACGTATTTTAAATAATCTCAGTAAGGTTTTGGTGACGGTCTTGTCATATCTTTAGGTTGTGATTGTTTCTGCATTGTAATGTGACTGATGGAGAGCATACCAGGAGTAGAAGTGAGGCTCTGCCATTCTCTTATTGTTCATATATCTTTGCATTATCTTTCATCCAAGATTTCTTTGCAGGAATCTTTTTAAGCCCCTTGTTTATTTTATAAGGGTTAACATTTAAAATCAATGTAATCTGTAAATCCACTTAACCAAGCACACAACTGCAGTATATCTCAGTGTGTCTCAGCCTGTGCCATGGAGCTTCCACTCTTCCTCAGGATTCCATCAGATTTGTGTGAGATGCGTGACTGACATATGGACTGAATGGGAGCACTAGTGTTGGGTGATATGTTAAATAGTAATAAAGATAAAATCTTATTTTTTAAGATGGTAATGAATATAAATAGAGAGTCTCATATTTTCTTTCTATACCCCAATGGATTGTTTTGTGTACCTCTGTTTGGAGACCACTGATCTAGAGCAGTGGTTCTCAACCAGGGTGATTATCCCCAGGTGACTTTTAGCGATGTCTGGAGACATATTTTTTTTTTGTATTCGTAATTTATTACTCTTTTCCTTAAAGAAGTATCTGCAAATTGTGCACGTTTTACAACGCGCCAAACCTGGATCTGCCTAACGAACGTACATTATTTTTAATCAGGAAGAAAGAAACCATGATTTTTTTTTCACTTCTCAAAGAGTCTTTTATTTTTTATTTCTATTTTTTTCTATTTTATTTTTTATTGGGGTTATGATAGTTTACAACCTTCTGAAATTTCAGTTGTACATTATTATTTGTCAGTCATATTCTAGGTGCACCACTTCACCCTTTGTGCCTGCCCTGCCCCTTTCCCCTGGTAGCCACTAATCTGTTCTTTGTCCACATGTCTGTTTATCTTCCACATATGAGTGGAATCATACAGAGATTGTCTCTCTATCTGGCTTATTTCGTTTAACATAATACCCTCAAGGTCCTTTCTGGAGACATTTTTGATTGTCACAAGGAGGGAGGTAATACTGGCATCTAGTGGGTATAGGCCAAGGGTACTGCTAAATGTCCTGCAGTGCACATGACAACCTCCCCCACCCCCAACAAAGAATTATCCAGTCCAAAATGTCAGTAGTGCCAAGGTGGTACAACATGATCTGTTGACCAAAATGAGGAGAGAGGGGGGCGTCAAGAGTGGCTCAGAAGGGTCTAATTTACTGTTTGGCTTCAGGCAAATCACTTAATTTTAAAATTCATTTTCTCAGAATCAGTGAGCCAGTAATCTTTCTTAACCTGTTATGGTGAAAAATCTTTGTCATTTTCTGTGTAAAATAGCTACTTCTGGAAATAAACCAGTAAATCAAAGGAGGTAGAATAGCAAGTCTTCGTAGGCTCTGGTGAGGGAGGGGAGTTGTAACAGTGCTCTACCACTGACTGAATGTGGGTTTTGAGCTTTAAAAAATACTCTCCATATTCCCATATGTGAGCAACCCCAAAATGTTGTGAAAGCATTTTGTGACATGAATTGCTCATAGGGAGGTTCAGTTAGGAAGGGTTATTAAAGATCAGAATCTATGAGAGAGGATATTGATAATCCTTTATACAAGGAAGAGTTTTCAGGAAGAGTCTAGCACTTGCCGCTATGGGTCTTGGGTTCAAGTTCTTTCATTACTTGTGAGTTTGGCTTTGGGGATGTTGTTTAACCAATGTGATTTAGAAGTTGTTTAACCACTGCTTCCTCATTTGTAATGAATGGCCTTGCTCCCTCTGTAGGAGTGTTGTGATCATGAAACAAGAGGATGTGGGTTTAATGTAGAGTGCTTAAAAGATAGCTTGCTCTGCCAGCCAGGAGTAGCAAGGTTTACTGAGCATCTAGGACATTCTCAGCTCTGTCTGAGCTGCTATGGCAAATAGAGAAGTAATGGAAGATTTGGCTCCTAGTTGACATGATGTGACCAACACACAAGAAACAAGGGCATCCCACAAGACAACAGCTGTTGAAATACTGGGGTGTGTGGTGTAGTCTCTAAATTCTGGAGGAGTTGAGGGGAGGGAGATCAGTGAGGACTGAAATAGTTAGGAAAGTTTTCGTGAAGGTGCACTGTTCTTAATTGTGAGTCTTTTCTTTGGAACCCTTCTTCGAGGAACCTCGTTTTAGGGAACATACCTAGTTCAGCACGTTTGCATACGTTATATTCTTAGTAAAGTTGAAGTAAGTATTGCAACATTTTTGGCCTCTTTTGAGGAACAAAATTGCCTACATAAATAAATCGTATGTTCTGCGCTTATACCCAAGGTAAATAAAGCCTTTTCATTCTGTGATTTTGGACCACTCAGGGATAATGAATATTGGCACATTAAGGCAATACTGGCTGCAGCATTTTGTGCCTACTGTGTCCCTCCATGATGATTATTATTAGTCTGGTATCTTTATTATTATTTAGTTTATTATGTATACTTTGAATAATCTCAATTCTACTGAGTTATGGACCATTGTTAGGAAAGAGGAGTCCTTCTGATGAGTGAGCCTTCCGCCTTGGCAGAGAGCGAGTTCCTCAAGTGGGAACAAAGTTGAAAGAGTAAAAATTTGGAATTTCATTTGAGGTCTGCTGTGAGTGAATCAGCTTGAGCTGGTCAGTGTTCTCCTTGGGCTCTGAGTTAACCTTGGCAGGCAATGGATGGCAATGCCAGTTGAAGCTTTGTTATTTATGATTTCTGAAGAGTCAAGATTATTGGATGAAAGAGTTTATGGCATCCCTATATTATGATAATAGAAGGCCAAGCATAGCATTGATGTTAAATTATCTTTTGTAATTATAATGATCTTAAATAATGGTGCCTTTCATCTAGGACTTGAATATTGGAGAAAGCAGTATAATGCCATGTAATTTGTTTGGCGCCTGTTTTTAAGGATGCTTCCAGCTATTGTACTGGGACCTTTGTGGTGAGAGAAAGATTTTTGCCCCTCTGGTACTCAGCATGAATTTGAGAACAAAATGTAGAATTTATTACCCTTCAGGGAGCAGAAGAAAGAAGATGACTCAGGCCTCACCAGTTGGGTGGTTCCTGGAGGATCAGGGCCTGAGCAGCATTTACAGAGGTGGCAAGTCTCCTGCTAGTACCTTTGACTCATCGTTTTCCCTGGTCAATGAATCTTATTCATTCAGGAAGTCATGATTATCTTACAGGTTTGTTAGACTTGTTTAATTTCCCCTAGGAGTAGCCTAGCCCTGTTCCTCAGATCTTTGTCCTCTACTATTTTTAGAAGCCTGGGAGTCTTGGTGGCGGGGGGGTGGGCAGTGTTGGAAGAAATAATTTCATCTGGCCTTTTGGCTGTGGAAAAATCTTGGTTTGACCAGAAGGTGTAACTCAGTATGATTGGGGAAAACCTGATATCCAGTGCTACCTGTCTTCCCCTGTTCCCCTGGAATAAAGGGAGCACTATGAAGTTCTCTTTAGGAGAAGACTTTCGAGGTTATTACCATGTGTGGTAGTTTAAAAGCATGGGAATTGGAGGTAGGCAGCCCTTGGCTTGAATCCTGGACCTGTCCCTGTGATATTGGGCAACTTACTAAGATCCAGGCTTCTCACTTATAAAATGCAGATAATACCATGGGTGGTTGTAAGGATTAGATGAAATTATGCAAAGCACTTAGCATAGTGCCTGGCACACAGTTAGCAGTCTATAACTCTTAATATTATGATAACTTAGTAACTCAATATTTGAGTGCATGAATTTTGTTTTTATTGGGCAATGTTTGTTTTGCCTTGTGTATAAGCGTATAACCTGGTGGAGCTAGAGTCTTGTAGAGATATATATATGTATCTGTCTATCTCTGAGTATCCACAAACCCCAGGATGATGAATAAGAAGAAGAGAATCTCAGATAAATATTGTGGTTTGATTTTTTCTTTTTCCTGCTTGAAAGCCACCTGTGTGTTAGGAAAATTTCCCCAACCTGTCAAGTTGCTATTAGTATGGTGGGCCTCTCTGCCCCTGAGGAGCGCCTCACCCCAGCTGCCTGTCCGACTTCAGATTCTTGTGCTCTAACACAGGTCTTCTCCTTCAGTCAGGCCTCCTCATCTCCATGTACCATGGATTTAGTTCTTTCCAATGCTTTGCTCTTAGTGTTCCTTGCACCTGGGATACCCTCCCCTTCCCCACCCACCTACCTTAATCCCACCTAACCTCAGTACTCCCACAACTGCCAAAGTGATCCATTTCTCCTCCTGTCCTCTGGATACCTGTCATTCTTGCTGGCTATGTTGACTGTTTGGGCCCATAATCTCAAGATTTTATTTTGCAGAGCTAGCCCCGTCGCGGAGTGGGTTGGGTTCCCATGCTCTGCTTTGGCGGCCCAGGGTTTGGCCAGTTCGGATCCTGGGCACAGACATGGCACTGTTCATTAGGCCATGCTGAGGCAGCGTCCCATATAGCACAACTAGAAGGCCCCACAACTAAAATATACAACTATGTGCTAGGGGGGATTTTGGGAGAAAAAGCAGAAAAAAAAAGTTTTATTTTGCTCTTCATCTATTTCATTTGTATCTGCTTTCTGGTTTTTAGGGGGCAGGGTATGAACCTTAGGTTTATTTTGTATCCAATTCAGGACTCTTAAATTTGAACAATGCAACAGTGGGTACTGGGGAATAAATTAACTGGATGAATAATACAATAAATCAGTACTAATTCAAATTCACTAGGCAGGGGCTGGACCCAGACAGATTTGAGATATACAGACCTCTCTTATCCCTATTCCAATAATATGAGAAATGTGTGTTTGGCACCTTATTACAATGATAAGAACTATCGAATCTTCTAGGTTTTCAGTAAAGTTGAAAAATAACAAAATTCAAAGCAAAGTAGAACACTTTCCAGAAGATCATGTAAATCTCTCTTTATTGATTGGGTTCAATTTTGGGTACCTAATATTATCAATCTCAAAAGTAGAGATATAAGGTATAAGTATCTTAACTATGTAAAGGAACTCAAACTATTTAAATGCTATAATGTGAAGACGGAGAAGATTAGTTCAAGTATCAAGAACTCAGATATTACTGAGATTTAAGCAAGTTGTGCATTAATTTTCTGGCTGGTGGTGGTTGTTGGCTTGTAGTAGATTAGGACAGTGATTCTCAAGCTATATGGGGGGTAGTAAGCATGGACGCAGGGGACAGAGAGGAAAGGAATATGTAATTTGAAAAAGCACAGACTAACCCCAGATCCAGTCAGGAAAGGAGGGAGCCTCAGAGAGGTTGGGCAGTGGTGGTATACCCTCTCCAGAGGCATATTGTAGATTTAAGTGGTTAGGGTCAGGAGAGGACATGAGGCATAGCTCTCAGAGAGGATATGGTTTATAAAATGTTCATGAATGTGGCACTAGTGGCTCAGTTGTAAATTGAGAGGCACCACTAGAGAGGTGGTGCCTAAAAGTGATCACTGTATGTAGCTCTTAGAACATAGGTGGACTCTCATTTCTCCCTATTCTTGCTACCTTCAGAGAGGAGAAGGGAAAAGAGGGATCATCAGTAAATCTTGCCTCGTGGTTTGCCTTTGTGAGCTCTGTGACATTGTGGAAAGGTCAGCCCTTGGTTCTCTCTGACGAATGATGAGAATTCGCTTGAAAATGTTACTTTTAGGTAATATAGACTTTCCCAGAAGATGAACTATTTCTTTCTCTTTTAAAATCATAGTTTTAGAATATTGGTGGCATAAATGTGTTATTTAAGTGGCTGTCTACTTACTCAGCAATTTTGGAGTGATTTTAACATGATATGATGTAATAATGTACAAATCTATGTAGTCAAGTTCCGGTTCTAGAGTGAGTTCATAGAATATGAACAAAGAACTGTATGAGGTAAGGGTTGTAGGTCGTCTAGTCTCCTTCTCAGTGATCTTGGACATATCATTTCCTTCTCTGAGCTTGTCTTTCCTTATATAAACAAGGGTGGGGTTGATCAGGTTGAAAAAGTTCAAGTGTTAGACTTGTGTGGCTGGGACTAAGACAACATTCCTGAGATGGATTGTTAACCTTGGCCTATGTATGAGCCATACTGGGAGGTCTCATTCTTAGTAGGGGTGAAAGATTTCATTCCTTTTCTACTCACCATCTTCTGTATCTTTCCCTTAAACTAGAAAAATTAGTGTTAATAATTAAATGTTGGAGGTGAGAGGAAGCTTGGCTGAATCTTGGGCTTCTGGCTTAAGTGACTGGTTAGATAATGGTGTTAATAAAAAGAAGAAAGAATAGTCTACAAGGGAAAGAGAATGACTTTAGTTTGGGTCTTTTTTGCATGAAGCACCAATGAAAATCCTAGTGTGGTTATATAGTTCAGACGCTGTTTTATAGCCACAGGATGTTGATGAAAACTGAAATGGAAGGAGATCTCACAAGGAGACTGTGGAAGAAGAAGTGGGCTGTGGATAGATTCCTTGGGAGCATCAGTGTGTAAGGGGCAGGTAGAGGAAGAGGAGCACACTTGGAATAAAATCCACACTCCTCACTCTGACATGCAAACCCTACAAGAGCTTGTATCTCTCTTTACCTCAGCCAGTGTGGTTTTTAGCCACAGTGATTCCTCTTGATCTTTTTGAGCATTTCACATTGTTTGCTCTTTAGTGTCTTAGGCTTGGCTATTCCCTTTGCCTGGAGTGTTCTTCCTCCTGATCCTTGCATGGCTGGCTCCTTCTTGCCATTCACATCTCACTTAAATCTCACCTCAGAGAGGCCTTGCTTGACTAGCCAATGTAAGGAACCCATCGTGTTTTATTTTGCCAGGTTGCACGTCAACTCATTTTCTTGCTTATTGTTTATCTCCCCCCACTAGAATTTCACTTACATGAAAGCAGAGACCTTGACTGATTTGCTCATTGCTGTATGCCCCGTGCCTAGTGTAGTGCCTGGCACATCTGAGGAGCTCAGTGAAAACCAGTTGAATGAATGAGTGAGTACATGAAGGAGGTAGAAGGAATGATTGAAGATATAGATGTAGAATGAGAAGAGAGTGAGTGATGACAATGAATACTAAGTAGATTTAAAAGGAGTGTGGATGCTTTGGGGTGTTAGAAATCAGATAGGTCACGATAAGGATGAAGAGTGTTTAGTGGATTAGGAAATATGGAGTTTATTCATGAGCCTTTTTTTTTTGAGGAAGATTAGCCCTGAGCTAACTACCGCCAATCCTCCTTTTTTTGCTGAGGAGGACTGGCCCTGAGCTAACATCCGTGCCCATCTTCCTCTACTTTATATGTGGGACGCCTACCACAGCATGGTGTTTGCCAAGCGGTGCCATGTCCGCACCCAGGATCCGAACTGGCGAACCCTGGGCCGCAGAGAAGCAGAACGAGCGAACTTTACTGCTGCGCCACCAGGCTGGCCCCATTCATGAACTTTATTCGAGCAGTTTAAGTGGAGCAATGGAGTGAAGTCCAGGTGGCAGTGAAGTGAGTGAATGGGAAGTAAAGTGGATGCTGACTCAGGGAGGAATTTATTATTGTTTTAAATGGTGGAAGAGTCTTGCGCACATTAAGCAGAGAAGTGGCCAATGGAGGAGGAGGTTGGAAATAAAGTACAAGGGGAGTATTGATGGAATAGAGCTGAGGAGGTGATGGCAGGACATGGATGGAATCGTGAACTCAAGTGGAGGGGATGACTTTGGACAAGAGAAAGGGCACTTCATTAACTGACCTGGGAGGAAGAGGAGAAAGAACCGGTGCAGAGGAGAAGAAGTGGGTGAGGTTTCACAAGTTGCCACCCTCTTGCCTTATGGCTTCTGTTTTCTGTTGAATGCTGCAGGGTGGAAGTTGAATTGGTTTTTTAAAAAATTTTTTGAGGAAGATTAGCCGTGAGCTAACATCTGCCGCCAATCTTCCTACTTTGCTGAGGAAGACTGGCCCTGAGCTAACATCCATGCCCATCTTCCTCTACTTTATATGTGGGACGCCCGCCACAGCATGGCTTGCCAAGTGGTGCCATGTCTGCACACGGGATCCGAACTGGAGAACCCCGGGCTGCCAAAGCGGAATGTGCGCACCTAACCGCTGCGCCACTGGGCCGGGATTTAAAGAGAGTGGGGAAGGATATGGAGGAATTCCTTAGGTTTATGGAGAGAAGGACTGACAAAGGATAAGTGGAAGAATGGCCTGGTCATAAAGGAGAACCCATTCGAGATGACTCATCGTGGGAAGATAGGTTTTCCTGACCCCTGAGAGTTTTATCAAATTTGAAAAATGTACTGTTTTGGATAGGACTTTTTCTGAAATACATTGTATGTTTCCTGTCTTCTAGATTATATGCCTCAGAGGCAGCATAGTATAGGTGGAAGGTACTCCTGATCTGAACCTTTCTGGTGACCACCATGCCCTGTACTCTGGACAAGTTGTTTTCCAACCCCGTCCATCAGGTTCCTTGCCTGTGAAATGAGAACTAAGTTGCTTTCCACTTCTAACGTTTTTCCATTCTCTTCTTTCTCAAATGCATTGTTATTAGAATGTTGTTGTTTTGTCATCGAACTTTTAGGATCATTGCTTGATATGGGTAAGACAGTTTGCTCCTGAGTAAAATGGCCCTACTATGCTTTTTGAATTTCGTGTTTGTGCCTTATAGTGCTTTCTGGTTCCTTTCTTATAAGACTAGTCAGCTGTCACTTCTTGCTGCTATTCGTGTGTCTTCCTGAATTAGTGCCTCTCTAATTTGCTTCTTTTAATCTCCTGTGGACTTGGAAACTAGATGACTAAGTTTATTAGAACTGTGTGTACGATAAAGAGGCTCTTAGTGAGAATTTGAGGGTCTTGTCTATGATTAAAGGACATGAGCTGCTGAACATGAACTTTATATCTCTTGTTGAACAGAAACCACTTTTTGATGCCTCATGTTCTAGAAAGGTTGAGTTCTGAAGAGATGTTACCATTTGATATTTATTATTAATTAAATGTGTTTATAACCATTTGTTTGAAAAGTTGAGTATGAGTGCCATAGGGACTTAACCTATTTCCATTTTCCTTTTCGCTTACAGTCCCTTCTCTTCCTCTCTCCCAACCTGCCCTCCTCAGTCCCTTCTCCATTCTTTCAGTGAAGGCAATGTTGTAGTCACCATTATAATATTATTTTAGTCACAATTTCTGTTATTTATTTGAAACTACAGAGAAGTTTCCAGGATTGGAATCCACTGTGCAATGCTGGATATGTTTATATCTCAATAAGGGTCCTGGTGGAGACTCTCAAATGGTATTTGGTATTCAGGGCTGGGAGACTGAAAACAATGAGATGAATGCTAGTTCCATATATACTCTTTTGTTGATACAGAAGAAAGCAATCAGGAAGTCTTAAAAAATTTTTTTAATACAAATTAACAGTGATGGTAGAATAATTAGAAGATAAAGCCAGACAAAAAGATAAAATATTACCCATAATCCCATAGATTACATTGTTAACATTTTGGTATGTGCCTTCCAGATTTGTGTATTTTTATAAAAATAAGAATGTATTTTACATCGTCCTGTATAATCTACTTTCTCACTTAGCGGTACATCCTAACTATGTTTTTGTGTTAAATGTCTCATCATGAGTTTTAGTCTATTGTATGGATGTATTGTGATTTATTTAACAATTCTCTTATTAGACGTTAAGATTATTTATATCGGTATTACAAAACAATTACAATGAGTATTTTTTAAGCCTTTGAGTACTTGTTCTGTTACTTCCTTAGAATAAATTTGTGAATGTGAAATGGCTGGATCAAAAGATATGCATATTTTAACTTTCAGTACATATTTCAAAATAGCCTCCACAAAGATTAAACCAATAAATACTTCCACCAGAAGTGCATCTTGTTTATGAGGTTGGACGTGTTCTCTTTCTTTCTGTCTGTCTATCTTTTATATTTCTTCTGTGGTGAGTTTTGTGTTTATGTTTCTTTGTTCATATTCCTGTTAGGGCATTCATCCTCTTTAATGATTTATAAACGTTCTTTACATATTTAAGATATTAATCCTTTCTTTTATTTATATATATATATAAATACACATAATTTTTTTTTATTTTGTCATTTTCCTTCTGTTAAGATAGGGTTTTTGCAGATGTTTTAAATTTCTGTACAATCAAATATGTCAGTCTTTTCCTTTATAAATTTTGTCTGCAGTCATATTTGGAAAGGCCTGAGGAGAAGGATAGGGCCTGGATCACAGAGACTCTCTGGGTCTAAATTTTATCTTCGAGCACTAGAGAAGCCATTCAGAGTTTTAAGCCGGGGAGGGGATGGCATAATCAGATTTGCAGACTAGTTGGATTTGTGGAGGGTGACATGAGGGAGCTGAGTCGAGAGCATTTAGCAGTCTGTTGCCATGATCCAAGTTAAAGGCAGTGAGGGTCTGAGTGTCAGAGCGGTAACAGGAACAGAGGAGAGTGCAGACGAATGTTTAGGAGGTCATATCATCAGGACTTGGTGCTTGATTAGATTTAGAGGCTGAAGGAGAGGTATATAATCAAGAATGATTTCAGGTTTATGAGATAGAAGTGGTACTAACTGAGTCATATTATTCAGGAAGAGGGGGAAGATTGAAAGAGGGAAGACACAGGTTTAATGAGGGAAGATAATGAGTCTGATATGATCAGTCTGAAGTGTGTTTGGGTTATCTGTTGCTGTGTAACAAACTACCCTACAACCCAGTGGCTTAAAACAACAACAGTTTATATTCTCGTGATTCTTTGGGTTGACTAGGGGCTCTGTTGGACTTCTCATCTCATTTAGGGTCTGTTAAAATTGTCTTTACTCCTACAACTCTACTATATACCTGAATTCAGAACATCCCAACATGGACCAATATATCACATTTCTAACACCATGCTTCATCCTTAACAGAAATACATATGTCAGAGAAATGTGGGAAACTCTATGGGTTTATACACAGAGCTCTTGTGTTTTTCACACCTTGGGGGATTGGGTGAGAATTGGGTGAAGAGTGTGTCTTTTTGAATATTTACTTATTTATTTATGGTAAAGTGGGATAAGGGCTTTGAGGAATTTGGGCAAATCATTTTTAGGAAAGAGTACCAAGGGAAGTTGAATTTTATGAAATTGATTTGTTTGGAGCTGTCCATGCAGATACTTGTACTCAAGTTTGAAAAGTCAAGACTAAGAAGAGCAGTGGGCTGAGAATGGAATTGAGGTTTAGCAACACTTAAGGGATAGCTGAGTAAGGAAAGCCCTTAAAGGAGACAGAGAAAGAATATCCAGAGAGGTCTGAGGAGGATCAGTAGACTGCAGTGTCTCGCCCACGTGGGAACATACAGAGTTAAAAAGTTGAAGTAAAGCAGATCAGATGCTCCAGAGTGGTCAAATAGGATAAAGACTGGAAATTGTCCTCTGGATTGGACATTGGAAACGTCCAATGGCGTTGGCCTCAGCAAGAGCAGTTTCAGAAGAGTGGTGAGTTGATGAGAGGGAGTACCAAGTTTAGACTATTTCTTCAAGAAGTGTGAATAAGAAAAGGAGAGATCGTATGGTAGCTAGATCGGGAGATGCTTGAGTATATTAATAGGCTGATAGGAAGGTAGCAGGAGACGAGAGGGGGAGAGAGAGAGAGAGAGAGAGACATTATAATGAGTGAAGGCAGTTGCCTAATTGAGTCAAGTTCCACAGGAGACTGGAGGAGATGGAGTCTTGATCTTTTTGAGTTGCAACTCCATTCTTTCAGTTACTCAGTTCAAAAACCTTTCCTCCAGTCATCCAGTTGGGTCCTTTCATATTCTCAGGCCCCAAACCTCTTACCTCCCATCCAGTTTATCAGAACATTCTGTTTGCTCTGCGTTCACAGTACATCCCAAATCCAGCCACTTCTAACTTCCTCCACTGCTGGCTGCATGGGTCAAGCTGTAGTTGGCCTAGATTGTGCTAGCCATTTCTTCATCAGTCTCTCCTTCTACTGAGCTACCTCAGTCTACTCTCAACATAATAGCCAGAGTTATCCTTTAAAATGCAGATCATTTCATGTTACTCCTCTGCTCAGAACCATCCAGTGACTCCTCATCTCACTGAAAGTAAAACTGTAGATCCTGTTGAGGGCGTGCAAGTGCTGTGCCCAGGCCCACAGTTACTGCTCTGCCCTCCATTGTACTGCTCTCCTCCGGTTATGGCACTGCATCCCATGGCCTCCTTGCAGCTCTTTAGAGCAGGGTGGGTTCATGCCTCCCCCTCAGAGCTTTTGTATTTGCTGTTCCCTCTGCCTAAAATGCCCTTTCTCTAGGTAACTCCAAAGCTTGCTCTCCCTCACTTTCCCAGAGAGTCCTTCTCTGGCCGTTCTATAAAAATCACAACCCCTCCCTTTCCCCAGCTCTCCCTATTCCTCTTCCATGCCTCTAATATGCTCTATAATTTACTTATTTGTTTATTGTCTCCCTTTTTAAGAATGTAAGCTTCATGAGCTTGTTTGTTTTGTTCACAGGTCTAGAACCATGGCTGTCACAGAGTAGGCACTCAGTAAATATTTGTTGATTAAATGGGGGAATGAGTGAACGGGATCAAGGCTGGTCCTTAGAAAAGATGGAGGAAATTTCACCCTCCGAGACAGGAGGAGATAAATGAATCAGTGTGGATATACATAAGTTTGTAATGGGAGGGTGGGATGTATGTGGTGACACAGGAATTTAAAGCTAGTCATAGCAGATGCCCTCAGTTTTCTGGAATAAAGAGGCAAGGTTGTCTGCTGAGGGTAGTGGTGAGTATGGGGCTGAGAAGTCTCCTGGGCGGTTGGGTTAGTCATTGAGAAGAATGGGAGAGGGAACTATCCAGGGACAAGGAAAAGACGCAGGCCAAGATGAAGACCTTGAATTGGTAGTGATGCAGTTTTGCAAGGCTGTGTGATTTTTCTCTCGTGGAACTCAGGAGCCTGGGGTAAAGAGCAGAACAGCTGGATTTAGCATTGATCCAGGGTTGGGTAGATGTGATGGGAGGCCAGGGGTGCAGGGGAATGAAAGGAGCAGTCCAGATCGTCGACCATGGGGACAGAATGGGGAGAGAAGACCATCTGAGGGGCACTTTGATTGATCAGGAGAAAATGAGAAGAGTCAGAGCCTGGAGGATGGATGGGTTTGAAGAACAGATCAGGCCAGTGTGAAGGCAGGACAGACTGGAAGGCTTGAAGGGTGTGTCAGAAAGGGAAGGACTGACATTTAAGATTTGTGTTGACATGGTCTGGGGTGTGGTCATGGATGTAGGTGGTTGAGAAGACCAAAGGGCATTGTAGTAAAGAAATTTAGAGGCTGAAGTATAGGAATAGGTCATCCTTGTGGATTTTGAAACCACCCAGGATGATGGCAGGAGTTGTGGCAGAGAGGAAGCCAGGATGCCAAAGGCTTTAGTGAGTGTTGGGAAATGAGTAGGAGGGTGGAGGTACAAAGGCAAGGCAGGGTGGAAGCCACAGGAGCCAGGTGGCATGACCTCGGAGGGACAGGAATTTTTACATGAGCGTGGAAGGTGGAAGGAGTAATGATCTGGAATCAACTTAGAACAAGGACAATTCTGGCCTCCTGCCCTGATGTTCTTGAGGTGTAGGAAAATCTGGCATCAGGGCTGGTGATGCAAGTGCTGTTGGCTGGCACAGGAGCAGGCCAAAGCAATTTGGATGATATATCTTTTGGGCAGATTATGGAGCTAAGTTGTTGTTATTGTTATGTATATATAATTTATGGCATTTATTTGACAGCCTTGTGTTTCTTCTTATTAAATGGAATAAACTTTCTTTTTACTTATTTTTACTTATAAATTTGCATATTATATATTATATTTACATATATATAATTTTTTCATTTTTTTTTTAAGTCTTCCCTTGGGTCTTGTCTTTGAGAAGACAAAGACCTTGCGTGGTCACTGTAGGTAGAGACATCCTCCGTACATGGTTTTGAATTTGCCTTTTGCATTTTGTTGCTGAGAGTTTGTCCTCACCTTTAACTTTTCCGCTCCCCTGATCAGGTTGGTTACCTCTTGGTTCACTTTTGTCACTGAACTAATGATTAACCCTTTACATTAGGAGTTGCTGAGTGATGAAGGACCACTTTCCTGAGTCTTTGCTCTGCAGCCTCTAGATAAAGGAAAAAGTCTGACTGTGTCAGCAAAGATGCTTGATCTGGAGTTAGAAATGGTATCTTACATATTTCCAGTTATTAAGAACCAGAATAGTTAGCTGGGAAGTCTTCACTAAATGCTGCCTCCTTCATACCCCTAATACTTCAAGCTCCTTGCTTTACCTCCTGCGCAGGTATAGGGGCTGCTGGGAATATCTCTTGACTTATTAGACATGTGATTAGTTGTTCCTGATCTTTATTCTCTCATACACTCAGGAGCGCTTGGCATGTACCTCTTTAGTTTTTGTTCCGTCTTACTGTCTTTATTTATCTCTTTGTCTTCCAAGCTGTTTTCCACCTACCTCTGACACAACTTGGACTCCTTGAGGGTGTGGTTAAGTTTCCACTTGTCTTTTTATATGCTCTTAGTAAGTGGATACTTAGGAAGTAGGTATTGAATTAATGCATTAAACTTAGAATTCAAATAGCCTAACTCACACATCTTGCAAAGGACAAAACTGTGCCCAGAGGATTAAGTGACCTGTCCAAGGTTACTAGATTCAGATGGGATTAGAATCCATTTCTCCTCCCAAGGTGTTTGGGGCTTTCTGAAAGATTTTTTGTTTCGTTTCGAAAAGACATTAAAGCAACTAGATCTGATTTGGTTGTGTTCCGTGAAGTTAGAGATAATTGAACTTCTTGAAAATTTAATCATATGTTCTAGGGGTGGGGCTTTCAACTTCTCATTTCTCCTTTCACCCTGTTTGAGGATGAAATGATGGGTGGGATTTTCGTTGTTCTTTAATTAACTGCTGAGATTGGGGCATAAGGGCCTCGGCACAGGAAGGTTCTGTTCTACTTAGTAAACTGGTAGGTTTGCTTTTTCCTTGACCTGTACCTTTAGGACGTCCTTCTGTCTCATGGGTTTTAATGGAGACATGGCGCCATGCACTGGGGACAGGGTGAAGGGTACTGGATAATCTCTGGCCTGGCAGATAGAAAGCAGCATATCTGGGGCACTTGTGAGTGGTTTGGGAGGACTTGGAATTAGAAGAAAGGACATTATAATCAGGTGCCAGAAGTTCATAGATAGGTCATTTGTGGCTGGTAGGGCTGGCAGGAAACAGTGAGTCACACTGGCAGGTTGACAGGGGATTGAAAGAGAACAAATTCTTAGTAGTTGCTGGGAGAGCCCTTTTCCCATTTAGACCAGTGGTTCCTAATCGGGGGCTGTTTGGCCCACCAAGGGACATTTGGCAATGTCTGGAGAGATTTTTGGTTGTCACAGCTCGGCGAGGGGGGTGTGTCTGTGTGTGTTACTGGCATCAAATGGGTAGAGACCAAGGATGCTGCTGAACATCCTACAGTGCACAGGACAGCCCCTCACAACAGGGGATTATTATCTAGCCCAGAGTCAGTAGTGCTCAGGATGAGAAACTCTGATTTAGACCCTGGCGATTAAATAAGTCAGTAAAGCAAATGTTTTATATGTATTCTTCATTTTGAATTCTATGTTTAAATGGCCAAGTTGGATTTATTTCACCTTTTTCTTTTTATTCTTTTTTGAGGTGAAATCCACATAACAATCATTTTAAAGTAAACAGTTTATTTAGTACATTCACAATGTTGTGCAGCTACCTAGCTCCAAAACATTTTCATCACCCCAAAAGGAAACCTGTACACGTTAAATAGTTACTCCCCAATTCCTCCTTCTCCAGCCCCTGGAAACCACCAGCCTCCTTTCTGTTTCTATGGATTTACCTATTCTGGATATTTCATATAAATGGAATCATACAATATATGATTGCCTTTTGTGACTGGCTTCTTTCACTTAGCATAATATTTTTGAGGTTCATTCATGTTGTAGCATGTATCAGTACTCCATGCATTTTTATGGCTGAATAGTAATAGTCCATGTATGGATATACCACAATTTGTTTATCCATTCATCCATTGATGGATATTTGGGTTGTTTTCCACCTTTGGCTATTGTGAATAATGCAGCTGTGAACATTTCTATACAGATTTTTGTTTGGAAAACAAAATTATTTTTCTTTTTTTTTCTTTTGGTGAAGAAGATTGGCCCTGAGCTAACATCTTTTGCCAATATTACTCTTTTTGCTTGAGGAAGATTGTTACTGAGCTAACATCTCTACCAGTCTTCTTCTGTTTTGTACGTAGGATGCTGCCACAGCATGGCTGGATGAGTGGTGTGTAGGTCCGTGCCCAGGATCCGACTGGTGAACCCTGGGCGGCTGAAGCAGACCATGTGAACTTAACCCCTACACCACCAGGCCGGCCCCTTTTTCATTTTCTTTGGGTATACTCAGGAGTGGAATTGTTGGATCATATGGTAATTCTATATTTAGCTTTTTGAGGAATTGCCCAGCTGTTTTCCACAGCAACCGAGCCATTTTACATTCCTACCAGCAAGGTACGAGGGTTCCAGTTTCTCCACATCCTTGCCAACACTTGTTTTTTTTTGTTTATTTATTTATTTATTGATTGATAATTGCCATCTCTATAGGTGTGAAGTAGTATCTTACTGTGGTTTTTAAAAAAAACTTATGTTTTTTTCTGTGGTAGGATACATATAACAAAGTTTACCTTGTTAATATTTCACCCTTTGATACAGACTTGGTCATTCAACAAATAAATTTTGAGGCCCTACTCAAAAAAGGCCCTACTGTTGAAAGTAGTTGTGAGTTATGATGAGCAGAGCAGGTATAGGCTGTTAGGAGGGAGGTGTTATTGAACTCCCACCACTAAGTTCTCAAGTCCTGGAAGTGATTTTAGCAGAAAATATGGGAGGTGTAGCTATTGCGGCAGGGTTGACTGTCACAATGTTTTGGTTTCCGCTGTGTGTGTGTGTGTGTGTGTAGTTCCTTTCATGTAAGGGCAAATTCATAGTTTAAAAGACACAGGGACAAAATAAGTGAAGAGAAATACAAGATCCAGTAGTGAGCAGGAGGGAGGCCTGGTGCCGTGGCGTTTGTCCCTTTCCTGCAGTCCACTGGGGAAATCCTGTGTTTCAGATTCCTCTAGAAACTCCCCAAGCTGATTCTTAAAACATCTTCTCTTGTGGTCTGTTTTTATCTTTTGAGCCATATAGACGGGACAATTTTATTTCCTTTAGAATTGGTTAAAAAGCAAAATTGCATGCTCTGCCACCCATCCGTGTCTTGCCACCCATCTGTGTCTTCTGTAAGGATCAGAGCCCAAGCGAGGTGCGGTGGGGTGGGTGCCCAGCAGGACTGAACTGCCGTGGCCTGCGGAGCCCCTTTCTCTGTGAAGTCCCTGAGATGTGGGCTAAGCTGAGGTTGAAGTCCGCATGGAAAGCACGGTGCCAGTGGACGTGAGGTTTCCTTGGTAGACTATGTAAGTGAAGATTCCCCGGAAGGAAGATTTTTGATAATGCTTATGGAGAAGGGAACAGCAAAGTGTTTGGTTTTTTTCCTCCCGTGATTGAGGTCGTATTATTTTCTTAGGGCTGCTGTGACAAATGACCGCAAACTGGGTGGCTTACGTCAACGAAGGTTTCTCTTCTCACAGTTCTGGAGGCCAGGAGTCTGAAGTCAAGGTGTCACTTGACAGGGCCACTCCCTCCAAAGGCTCTCGGGAGGATCCTTCCTTGCCTCTTCCAGCTTCTGGGGACTCCGGGGGTTCCTTGGCTTGTGGCGGCATTGCTCCAGTCTCTGCCCCCGTCCTCACATGACCTTCTCCTCTCTTTTCACGTCTCTCCTCTGAGCGTCTTGGTCTAAGGACCCTTGTCGTTGGATTTAGGGCCTACCAGATTAATCCAGGATGATCTCAGTTTGAGCCCCTTAATGTAATTACATCTCAAAGACCCTTTTTCCAAATAAAGTCACATTTACAGGTTCCTCGGGTTAGGACGTGGACCACCATTCAGCCCCCTGCAGGGGTGAAGGAGATAAGATGCTGGAGTACAGAGAAGCCTTTTTTTTTTCCTGATTGGGAGAGAAGGAGACAAGGTGTGTGGAGAGTGGCACACCTGGGCACCTGCAGTACTGCTGTCACCCTCCCCCGAAGCTCTTAGCTTAAAATGCTAACTCCACAGAGAAAGGACTGGTGGCCTGACCAGGCCTGGCTTCACCCAAGGTGGTTTACTAGACCTCACCTCACACCTGTCGAACCTGTCCCCATGTGGCCCCACGTCTGTCTGCCTTCCTTGCCAGATGTTTTCTCTCTGCTACTTTGCTTTCCTCTGGTATTTTGCTGTCCCTGTCATGGACAGTAAATGAAACAAGTATGTATTTTGGTGATTTTATTGTTTATTAAGTAACTCTGTTGCTTGTCTTCAGAGCTGACTCAGCAGATGATGGTGCTGGAGCCTTACAGTAACCTTTCCCCTTCCTAGGTTTTTGATCTTTGGCCACATGATTCGGGGTGTGATTTTAGGAGCTGTTGGGACTGTGCAAAGCATGTGCCTTCAAATGTTTGTGACTCATTTTCCTTGACAGGAGTACCTGTCTTACAGTGGCCATTGGACTTGGGGAGAGGGTGGGACTCCGGAGACCTTGAATCACCCACTTCCATTGGATTTTCCTGGTCTCCCCCCAGATCTAGAGCTTGGGCCATCGTACATGGTTAAATTACTTTGTTAAAATGTAGATTTCGCGTAAGGATAATAATACTTCTAAAGGTCCAGAGGCCTAGTCAGCACTTCTCCAAATAACACTTTAAGATTGACAGAAGCATTGCAAATCTGTAAGGCTGATGTCGTAAGTAGAGAGGAGTACACAAAGGCTTTGAAATCGTTGCCTAGCTTGGAGATCATCATTGAGTTGCTTTTTAAATGGGTCTTATCTTTCACCTTGGTATGAATGTGCCAGTTCTTAATTTTTCCAAGGAATGTCCTGTCTCCTTAGGTAACATTGAGACTTGCTGGGTAAAAATTATACAGCACATAGTTCAGTTCTAGAAGGTTTGAATGGTGAAGGGGGTAAGGGCCATTAAGGGAGATAATAGAAAGGACCTTTATCAAGAAAATACAAACGAAAATGAAGGTATCCTTCCCTAGATAGTGATTAAAACAATACAGGCCTTTTGGGGCCAGCCCGGTGGCGCAGCGGTTAAGTGTGCATGTTGCACTTCTCAGCGGCCATGCTGTGGTAGGCGTCCCACATATAAAATAGAGGAAGATGGGCACGGATGTTAGCTCAGGGCCAGTCTTCCTCAGCAAAAGGAGGAGGATTAGTGGCAGATGTTAGCTCAGGGCTAATCTTCCTCAAAAAAAAAGAAAAGAAAAAGAAAAACATGACTGACAAACAATAATGTACAACTGAAATTTCACAAGGTTGTAAACTATCATAATCTCAATAAAAAGTTAAAAAAAAATACAGGCCTTTTCTGTCACACTCCTGGGAGTCATTTGTGTCACCCTCATAGTCATCTTCAAAATAATAATCAGAGCTAACTTTTAGTGCTTATGTGGTGAGTGCTTTGCTGGAATTAGCTCATTTATCTCAACAGCCATATGAGCTAAGTACTGTTATTACCTCATTTTACATCTGAGAGAGGTTAAGCACCTTGCCCGAGGCCACAAAGTGATCTAATAGTAGGTTGAGGAACTGCTGACCCTAAACCCAAGCCTGTTGTTTTTATATTGTGGTAAAAAATATATACTGTAAAATTAAGTGTACAGTTCTATTGCGTTGAGTACATTCACATTGTTGTACAACCATCACTACCACCCATCTCTACAACTTTTTCATTTTCTCCAACTGAAGCTCTGTACCCATTAAATGCTAACTTCCTATTCCCCTCCCCAGCCCCTGGCAACCACCATTCTACCTTCTGTCTCTCTGCGTTTGCCTACTCTAGGTACTGCAGATAAGCAGAACCACACAGTATTTGTTCTGTTCTCACTGGCTTATTTCACTTAGCATAATGTCTTCAAGGTTCATCCATGTCACAGCAGGTGTTAGAATTTCCTTTTTAAGGGTGAATAATATTGCATTGTATGTATATACCACATTTTGTTTATCGTTCTGTTGATGGACACTTGGGTTGCTTCTCCCTTTTGGCTATTTTGAATAATGCAGCTGTGAACACGGGTACACAAATATCTTTCAAGTGCTTGCTTTTACTTCTTTTGGGTAAATCAAATGTTAATTCTGTGTTTAATTTTTTGGGGAATCACCATACCCTTTTCCATTACTACCAGCAATGCACAAGGATTCCAGTTTCTTCACATCCTTGCCAATACTTGTTATTTTGAGTGTGTGTGTGTTTGTGTTTATAATGGCCATCATACTGGGTGTGAAGTATGTTATTATGGCTTTTTTGTTTTTTTGTTTTTCTTTTGAGGAAGATTAGCCCTGAGCTAACTACCGCCAATCCTTCTCTTTTTGCTGAGGAAGACTGGCCCTGAGCTAACATCCATGCCCATCTTCCTCTACTTTATACGTGGGACGCCTACCACAGCATGGCGTTTGCCAAGCCGTGCCATGTCCGCACCCAGGATCCGAACCAGCGAACCCCGGGCCTCGGAGAAGTGGAACGTGTGAACTTAACCGCTGAGCCACCGGGCTGGCCCCATGTCATTATGGTTTTGATTTGCATTTCCTAAATGACTAATGATGTTGAGCATCTTTTTATGTGCTTACTAGCCATTTGTATCTCTTTGGAGAGATATCTATTTAAGTCCTTTGTCCATTTTTTTAATAGGGTTGTTTTTTTGTTGTTGAGTTGTAGGAGTACTTTATATATTCTGGATATTACTCCTTATCAGATATATGATTTACAAATATATTTTCCCATTCTGTGGGTTGCCTTTTCATTCTGTTGATAGTGTCATTTACTGCAAAAAAGCCTTAAATGTTGGTGTCCTATTTGTTTATTTTTCCTTTTATGCCTTTGGGTCATATCCAAGAAATCATTGCCAAATTCGTTGTCCTGAATCTTTTCCCCTTTGATTTCTTCTAACAGTTTTGTATTTTAGCTCTTGGACGTTTAGATCTTTGTTCCATTTTGAATTAATTTTTGAATATATTGTAAGGATCCTCATTTTTTTGCATGTGGATGCCAGTTTTTCCAGCACCGTTTGTTGCAAAGATTGTCCTCGCCCTGTTGAATTGTCTTGACACCCTTGTTGAAAAATTATTTGACCATATATGTGAGGGTTTATTTTTAGGCTCTCTATTCTCTTCCATCAGTCTGTGTATCTGTCTTTATACCAATACCACCCTGTTTTGATTACTATAGTTTTTTTTTTCTAAAGATTTTATTTTTCCTTTTTCTCCCCAAAGCCCCCTGGTACATAGTTGCATATTTTTAGTTGTGGGTCCCTCTAGTTGTGCCATGTGGGACACTGCCTCAGCATGGCTCAACCAGCGGTGCCATGTCCTCACCCAGGATCCACACCGGCGAAACTCTGGGCTGCTGAAGCGGAGTGTGGGAACTTAACCGCTTGGCCATGGAGCTGGCCCCATGACTACTGTAGTTTTGCAGTAAGTTTGAAATCACAAAGTGTGAGACCTCCAACTTTGTTCTTTTTGAAGATTGTTTTGGCTGATATTCAGGGTCTCTTGAGATTTCATTTAAATTTTAGGATGGATTTTTCTGTTTTATTGGGAATTTGATAGGGATTGCATTGAATCTGTTGATTGCTTCTGGTAGTATTGACATCTTAACAATATTAAACCTTCCAGTCCACGTACATGGAATGTCTTTTCCATTTGTTTGTGTCTTCTCTAATTTCTTTCAGAATTTTTTTTGTAATTTTCAGTATACTAGTCTTTACCTCCTTGGTTTAGTTTATTTCTAAGTATTCTTTCTGATGGCATCATAAATGGGATTGTTTATATGCTTTTTGAATTGTCATTATTAGTGTAGAGAAATGCAACTGATTTTTGTGTGTTGATTTTGTATCCTACAACTTTGTTGCATTTGTTTATTAGTTCTAACAGTTTTGTGTTAAGCCCAAGCTTTTAACTTGCTGTGCTCTTTCTCTATTCTGTACTTTAAAAATTAATCCCTGTCTCATTTTTATCTTCTTTAACTTCTCCTCTGAGTTCTTGAGGTATTTAAGTTTTACTTTATTAACTTGATTTTCTGTAGTCCTCAATTTTGTGTTCCTTTCCTCCATTGCTATTTATTTATTTATTTTGCTGAGGAAGATTCACCCTGAGCTGCTATCTGTTGCCAATCTTCCTCTTTTTGCTTGAGGAAGCTTCACCCTAAGCTAACATCTGTGCCAATCCTCCTCCATTTTGTATGTGGGTTGCCTGCCACAGCATAGCCTCCAAAGAGTGGTGTTGGTCTGCGCCTGGGAACCCCACCCAGCCTGCCAAAACGGAGCACGCTGAACTTAACCACTGGGCTACGGGGCTGGCCCCCCCTCATTACTATTTAAATTGACATTCAAAGTTTTAATTTTCATTCAGTCTTTCCTGTTTTAGAAATTCCTTTTTAAATAACACCTTACTTGAGTACCATAGTTACATTGATTCCTTAAATCTTATTCTGAACAGAGATTTGCAGTCATCACCGTAATCTCAGGAAAAATGGAGTCTTACTGGGAGAACTGTGAGTGTCTGACTTCTTCGTATCCAGTTGGAAGAATAAGGGGGAATTTTAGGTTGACTGAATTTACATTGGGGTGCCCAAGCCAGGGCCCATACCTTCAGTGCCATTCCATCTGCCAGGCATGGTGGCATGGGTGAGGGATTGGGTGGGATGATATCTGCCCAAGGCTCTGAGAGAGGCCCTTTGGTGTGGGCCTTGTATTTTGTAGCAGTTCTGTTTGTGCTGTTCTTGCCTCTTGCGTGTTCTGCTGGTGCTGCCGACATTTACTGCCAGTATACGTTGCTTCTCCATAGAAAGTTTGCTAGGCCTTCTTTGCTCCTGCTCCATCTTGACTATATCAAGCAGAAATTCCTCAAGGTTCTGGGCAGGTGGGATGGCATCCTTCCTGGTTTCCAGCTCCGATGCAGCTTTTTCTCTATTTTTATGTTCCTTTAGTTTATTTTAAGGGCAACTGGAGGTAGGAGACACCTGTCTTCCTATTACAATGTTATCCAGATGCCTGTAAGATAGAAGTTCTCTTAGCTAACTCCCCCTGGTGAGATTAACAGGCTCTCCCCATTCCTTCTGTAAAACTCGACTGCTCACAGCAGGCCGAGTGGTCATGGCTACTGTCTGCTTTCCCCACACCCTTGTGCTTCCAACCACTGGCCTGATTGATCGAGTGGGAGAAGAGAGAGCTTATTCTGTTTTACTGTTATGATTCAGGGAAAAATCAATTTTTTATAAAGAATTACTGCATTTAGAAATGGGTTTATTTAGTATAAGTCTAATCTAGAAGTCTTTGATGATGTGTCCCCACCTTGATGGGCCACGTCCAATAGGTTTTGCATCCTGGTAGCTAGTGGTAGTTGTTATCTGTATTTGATAAACTATTTTACCCCTGAATGCTATTTTGGGGGCTTGTGGGAGTGGGAAAGAGTAGACAAATAACATGGGAAAGACAGACACGTGGAAAAAGATAATTAAAGTGTCATCGATAATCAAGGCAAAGTCCTTCTTGTGCCCTACAAGGCCTTGTGTGATCTCCCCTCCTCTGCCCCCACACATAGTCGTCCACCTTTCCGAGCTCATTCCTAACTCTCACCAGCCTTCTTGCTAGTTCTTGAATGTGCCAAATGTGCTCCTGCCTGCTTTTCCCCCTGCCTGGGATAGTCTTCCTCCAAATAGCCCCATGGCATGCTCCTTCACCTCCTTCATGATTTTGTTCAAATGTCACCTTCTCAGGGAGTCCTTCCCGGATCATTGATTTAAAATTGTCCCCCCTCCCCTCAACATACATAATTCCCTATCACCTTTCTTGCTTATTTTCCTCCATAGCACTGACACAATTTAACCTACTTTTAAATTTGTGTATCTATTTTATTTCCTGTCTCCTTGCACTTGAATGAAAGCTCCATGAGGGCAGGGATTTTTGTCAGTTTTGTTGATTCACTGTCCCCAGTACCTAGAAAAGTGCCCGACCTGTGGTAGTCACTGAGTAAGCATTTATTGAATGATCAATGATTGTGTCTTCTGGTGTCAACTCAGCAGCATCACCATCATGGATAATGTATATCTACTCTAGGTCATTGAATCTTAAAAATGTTTTCAAGTGGTCTGCAGATTTTCAGGATTCATTCATTCAAGAAGTTTCTTTTTTTTGAGGAAGATTAGTCCTGGGCTAACATCTGCTGCCAATCCTCCTCTTTTTGCTGAGGAAGACTGGCCTTGAGCTAACATCCGTGTCCATCTTCCTCTACTTTATATGTGGGATGCGCCTGCCACAGAATGGCGTGACAAGCTGTGTGTAGGTCCATACCCTGGATCCGAACCGGTGAACCGGCTGCCAAAGTGGAATGTGCGAACTTAACCGCTGTGCCACCGGGTTGGCCCTCATTCAAGAAGTTTCTGTTGTGTCCTCAGTGAGCCAGGCACTGAGGTACCAGCTCAAATCCCCTTATAGTTATATTTATTTTTCCATCTCTAGCACTAAGTGCAAGTAATGACAAGTAGCACAGAGGAAGGATTTCTGAAAGTCTGTTGAACCAAACCACTGGATCTTGTGAACAAAAATGAATACCTATCCTCAATTCAGTTGGATTGTGGTAAAGTGGAGAAGACACGAACAGACAGGAAATCTGTGATCTGAGTGCTGTAAGAGAAGGATCACAGAGAAGGGGAAAATCAATTGCTTGGAGATGTTGGAGGTCAGGAAGAGCTTTTTATAAATATGACATTTGAGCTGAGCCTTTATAGATGGTTCGAGTGGAAAAACCAGGGAGGGAATTTAATAGGCATAGGAACAACACAAGCAAAAAAACAAAGGTAGGAAAGTACAGAGCATGTTCCTAGAGCAGTGAGTTGTCTTGTATTGCTGGAGTAGTGAGTTCGTTGGGGTGGAGGTGAGGAATAGGCTGGAAATAGATCCAGACCACATCATGAAGGCCTTGAAAGCCATGCTGAGATCTGTGAACTTTATTCTGTAGGCAGTGGGACACTGGTAAAAGTGTCTGTTATAGAGATGGAGAACAATTAGTGGTTGCCAGGAATTAGGGATGGAGAGGGCTAGGGACAAGGTAGGGAGGAAGATGAGTTAACTATAAAGGGGCAGCACAAGAGATCTTTGTGATATGGAACAATTCTGTATCTTGATTGTGGTCGTGGTTACATGAATCTATACATGTTAAGTTTGCATAGCACTATACCTACACGTATACATACACACAAATGTGTGCCAAGTTGGTAAAATCTAAATAAGTTCTGAAGATTGTGCCAATGTCAGTTTCCTAATTTTGGTATCGTACTCTATTTATCTCAGAAGTTACTACTGGGGGAAACTGGATGAAGAGTATATGGATCCTCTCTACTATTTTTACAACTTCCTATGAATCTGTAATTATTTCAAAATAAGTTAGAAAGAAAAGCGTGAGAAGGAAAACTTGATGAAGGAGAAGCTGGAGCAGGGAGTTTTCATTTATTTCACAGTGTTTTGTTATGAAATGCTATGTGCAGATACTACATAAGATGCTTGGGAAGTTATAGAACATAGTGCCTACCCTTAAGGAATTTGTTCTTGAGTAGTGGAGACAGACATGTTTTAAATAATGACCATACTGTGTGCTGGTTTTGTACTGGCAAAAATAGGTACAAAAAACTATGAGAGCGAGGAGGGGTGGGGGGTCTTCATAGTGACACAATGACTGAGCTGATTGTGAGGGAAGAGTGAGAGTTTGGGTAGCATACACTGGGGTTCTGCACTGGTCCAGGTGAAAGATACAGCTAAAATTAGTGGTAGCGGGAATTGAGATTAAGGAGTGGATTCATGACAATTTTGGAATAGTATTGATGCAAATTGTTGATGTACTGTGTGTTAGAACAGAGAGGGAAGTCTGTGATGACTCAGGTTTTGAGCTTGACTGAATGCATGGTGGCTCTGTTAGCCAAAGTTTAGAGTATAGGAGGAGAAAGGTTTTGCTAGAATATGTTAGGTTTGAGGTGGCTGAAGAACCCCATGTGGAGAGCCTGGTGTGCAGAGCTCAGATGAAGCAGAGCCTAGAGGTAGAGATGCATTGGACCTTAAGCTGCATTCACACTGGACTACTTGCCACTTCCTCAATCATCCATCCTCAGCTTGTTTTTTAAGTCTGTGCCTTGGCCTGGAATGTCCCTCTCTTTCTTCACCATATAGTGCAGTCCCACTCCTGTTAATGTCTACTTCAGAAGAGAGGTGATGGCTGGAACTTTGCTAGTGTGTGGATTTTGTCCACGGGTACTGAAGTAGGGCAAGAAGAAAAGAAGGTGAGTTAACAACTTGCATTTGGAGGTAGTGAGCCCTGGGGAAGGAGATGAGCAGTTGGAGAGCGAAAGAACCAAGAAAGTAGTGAAGCCACAGCAGAGCTGACCAACCAGAATTAGACATGCTAGGAGAAGAAATAGGCCGTGATCTAAATTGTAGAAGTTCGTGACAACAAAAGATCAGCATTCAGTCTAAGTCTACCCAGAGCTCCATCTTAAATGTAGAGCGGCCTGACATTGAATGTTGCCTTGCCAGCCTGATTAATTTTTAAAATCTGATTCTCTGGTGAAGTGGCTGGGCATTGAAGTGCATCAAAAGCAGCTTTTGTTTTTATGAAGTTGGTCAAAATAATACCAGGGAGTTGGGTTACTGTAGCCTTGAGCTCTGGTTATTCTTAAGGGATGAGATCAGACTCTTTAACTTCCCTGGTTTCAGAAAGCTCTTTACCTTTTGCAGTGCAAGTTATTTGGAATTGGGAGTGAGTATGCTTCCTGTTGGCTTCTGTGCCCTTTATCATTGGAAAAGGCCTTATTTTCTGGCCACAGATAGAGAATTGCATCAGCGAGTGGGGTTCCCACTTCCTTGCTCACTTCCTCTTCTGTCCATTACTTGAATGACATTGTCTGTTGTCTGTTTGAGTTCTGAAAATCTACTGCCAACCCCGGAAACACCAGAGAATTTAAACACAAGTATACTATGAATAATATGCTTTTTACACTTAGTAGTCCCCAACGCAGATGATCATGATGATTTCTTGATATTCATTCATCCATCCTTACCTTTCTGAACTGCTTGATTTTGCCATAGTATGTTATTCTTTTAATATATTGCCAAATTCAATTTACTGGTATTTTAGTGAATATCTCTGAATCTTTATTCATAAGTGGGATAATCTGTAGTTTTGAAATAATAAATACCATCATTTATTGTGAGCTTAGTTTGTGTGAGGCACAGGGATTAGAACCCAGTTCTGCATAGCTCCAAAGTCCATGGTCATCACTGTCCAGTTCATCATTGTAGTCCACATCAAAGGAGAAAGGCCAGTCTTGGGACTCTCATCTCTCTTGTCAGAAGGCTCAGTCTTTAACTTATCTTGTCTTTTTTTTGTAATTAAATTTAAAATTTTGAAAGAATTCCGATTTATAGAAAGAGTTAAAAAAAGGTACAAAAAGGGGCCAGCACCATGGCTGAGTGGTTAAGTTCATGTGCTCCACTTTGGTGGCCCAGGGTTTTGCTGGTTCAGATCCTGGGCACTGACATGGCACCGCTCCTCAGGTCATGCTGAGGTGGCATCCCACATGCCACACTAGAAGGACTCACAACTAAAAATACACAACAATGTACCGGGGGGCTTTGGGGAGAAAAAGGAAAAGTAAAATCTTTAAAAAAAAAAAGAAAACAGTACAAAAATTCTCATATACCCTTCACCCAGATTCACCAAAGGCTGACATTTTGGTTCATTCACTTTTCATCCTCTCTATCTATATACATGTATGTTTTTCTGAACCATTTGACAGTTACAAATATAATGTTCCTTTGCCCTAAGTACTTCAATGTGTATTTCCTTAAAAAAAAAAACCACTGGGGGCCAGCCTGGTGGCACAGCAGTTAGGTTTGCACATTCCGCTTCACCAACCTGGGGTTTGCCAGTTCAGATCCCATGTGCAGACCTATGCACGACTTGTCAAGCCATGCTGAGGTGGCGTCCCACGTATAAAGTAGAGGAAGATGGGTACAGATGTTAGCTCAGGGCTGATCTTCCTCAAAAAAAAAATTAAAAACCCACTGTACAGTTGTCAAAATCAGGGGATTAACTGATACAATACTGTTATGTAATTATTGAGATTTTACCAGTTGTTCCACCAATGTCCTTTATAGCAAAGGAAAATAATTTCCCCCAAGTCCAGAATTTAATCCAGGATCAAACATTGTTGTCGTGTCTCTTAAATCTCCTTTAATCTGGAACAGCTCCTTAACCTTGCTTAGTTTTTCATGGCCTTGACGTTTTAGAGTATAGACCAGTTCCTTTTTGTCCTATCTCCCTTAATTTGGTGAGTCTGATGTTTCCTATGACTAGGTTATGTGGTTTTTGCTGGAATACCATGCTGATATTGTGTCCTCTGCTGTACATCATATCAAGAGGCACATGATGTCTATTTGTCCTGTCACTGGTGATTAACTTGAATCACTGGTTAAATGGTATCTGCCAAGCTTCTCCACTGTAAAGTTACTATTTTTTGCTTTGTAATTAATAAGTATTTGATGGGATAATACTTTGAGACTATGTAAATATCCTGTTCTTCATCAAACTTGCACTCATTAATTTTAGCATGTGTCATATCTTTTGAGGTAACAAAGCAAGGATGCTCAAAGTGAATACAGACTTTTGCTTCCCTTGGAGATAAAGTGAAGCCCAGAGAAGGTCAGGCATTCAGTCTATTAGGCAGATCAGCCACATTTTTTTTTTTTAATTGCTGCTTATGGTCTTTGAGTTTTGTCTTTATATGTGTTAATTTAACTTTAGTCAGACTCTTGAGAATAGTGATTGGCTGTAACCTGTAATCTTTGGGCTCCTGGTTTGGTCACCCAGGGCCCAGGATCCATCCAGTTTATTTTGGTCACAAGTGCCCTTTGGGTCTTTGACTTATGCCTCTGTTCTGTCTTTGATCCTTTGACCCCTTATCTTTGCTTCTGATTAAGATGCTGTCAGTTGAAGTCCAGAGTAAACTGCTTCTGTGTTGAATCACTTGTTGTGGACAAGTATTGCTTCTGGCCACCAAGCCCATCTAATCAGACAGTTGTTTACTGAGCCGCAGTTACATATCCTGTGCTGTGCGTGAGTCACAGAAGCCAGTGTTTAATATATTAGAGTCCAGGACTATGCATAATATAAAGAAATTTTTAAAATACCAAGTGGTATGTAATTAATTGCCACTTCTTACAGTTAGATGCTATAGATGTTAAAGAAAGGACACATGAGTGAAGTAACAATCAAGGAAGATTTTTTGGGAAAAATGAGCCTTGAATGGTAGATTGGTTAGGGATATTGTGGGAAAAGGCACATAGGTAAGAATGTGTAGGCTCTATTCAAGGATAGGATTCTGTTCTTTCTGGTAAAAGGCTCAACCGGAAGCTGAGGATAGGGTGGCAAGGCACAGTGGTGGGAATCTTTAACTGACTTCTAGCACCAGGAAAGAACATTAGGTAACCCACATGCTGGCTGACTTTATGCTAATTGGCAGGCACTGGTAATAGCCATGTCTCTGCTTCTGGTGTTTGGTTACAATGCCTTCCTGCTTTTCAGTTGAACTAGAGGTTAGATGGCAAGTTGAAACAAAGAAAGTTGGTCTCCTTGGGTCAATATTTGTACCAGGAAGCTGCTCTACCCTCCCTTCCGTTATTCAACAAGTTACCTTGCCCTTTTTTAGAGCACAGTTTCTCAGCATTTCCAAGTTTCTGAACTCACCAGGGTCCTTTTGGGGAAAGCTGGTGACTTCTGTTCATCAAACATGAATGAGGTGAGATATGATAGTAATCGGACATGGTAATGTCCCACTTATTCAATAGTTATGTTCCTGATAGCTGTAACCTTGAAAACAGCTCTCTGCTGTGGTGTCACCACATGCCTCTATCACGTTGTTAAATATAAAACACTGAATTTTAAATTATATTTTTGAAATACATTCATATATAAATACATGAATATATTCAAGGTTATCCCTACAATAACCTTATTCTCCCTCAGATTTTGACTTTTCTTGAGTGCCAAAGAATGGTGTGGAGGTACAACTCATACCGTTGGGAGTTGCACACAGTCTGCAGGATGCTTCCACTTGAGCTAGCCCTGACGTGAGCCCCTGAATGTCCAGGGGCATATGTCTTATTTGTGAATGTCATTGGGCATGCATGTCATGGTGGAGAACAGTTGAATGGCTGTGCTAAAACAGATTCGAATTTAGAAATGCACCACTGCCCTGCCTCCCTTTCCCAAAGAAAATTTTTTGGGTGACAGAAATCTCTCACAAAAGCCCACTCTAGTTTGTACCTTAGGAGAGACGCTGTGCCCGGCCTCAATTGTTTGATTCTTTCTCTTTTTTTATTAGTGACTTCTTACACTTTTGGTTTACACTAAATTGAAAGCAATAAATTAAAATGGAGAAAGACACCATCCTGACAGTAATGAGAAATGACAGGAGCTACTGAGTAAAAGACAAAAGCATAAAAGCTGACAGAAGAGTTAAAAGCATTGCAGTCTGGGGCTACCTAATGAGTGAGGGAAGTAGCATTACACACTCCAGTGGCTTCTGAGGGCGTCCCAGTGCTGAGTACAGCACAGGTGATTAATGTTTGTGATGATTTCCCCAGTGAACAATAAAAGGGGGAGTTTTATCCAGTTTATAATTTGGGAACATCAAGATATGTTCCCATGTCTTATCACCCATAGATTTAGCTACCCTCAGCGTATTAGTATTGAGCTCCCTATGTATCAATAGAAATGTAATATATAATAATATGTAATATATTTCCATATTATGTAAGAAATCTATATGATATATTTATATCATATTTATATGAATATATTGATGACAAATATGTGTGTGAGAACTTGAAGCCTGCTTTTTTCTTTAATTTTAAAAATTGTGGTAGAGAACACATAATATAAAATGTACCCTCTTGGGGCTGGCCCCGTGGCCGAGTGGTTAAGTTCACGCGCTCCGCTGCAGGCGGCCCAGTGTTTCGTCAGTTTGGATCCTGGGCGCGGACATGGCACTGCTCATCAGACCACGCTGAGGCGGCGTCCCACATGCCACAACTAGAAGAACCCACAGCGAAGAATACACAACTATGTACCGGGGGGCTTTGGGGAGAAAAAGGAAAAAATAAAATCTTAAAAAAAAAAAAAAAATGTACCCTCTTAACTGTTTTGAAGTGTGCAGTTCAGCAGTGTTAACTATATTCACATTGTGAAGCTTGGTTTTTTTACTCAACAATGTAGTGTGAACATTTTCTCGTATATGAGTGTAGATGTTCATTTTTGAGGGTGCGTGGATATACACAATCTAGTTAATCAATTGCCTATTGGACATTTAGGTTTCCAATTTTGGTTATTAACACTGCATAAAGCATCTTTAAATATATATACCTCCAAATTTCATCAGGATAAAGTTCTGGGAGAATTGTTGGATTAATGGATATGTACTTTATAAAGGCTTCCGAGGTGTATTGTCAAATTGCACTTCTATCACCATATTTAAGTGCCCTTTTCACTGTATTCCTGCCAATATTTGATGTTACAGTTTCTTAAATCAATATTTCTGTAATTCAATCTTTAATGCAAAAAGTAAATGCAAACAGAGCAATAAAAGCTGAAGAAGTCAATGAGAAAATACATTTTAGGGAATCTAATGCATGAAATTATTATGGTTTATAAACTAGCAAACTATTGGTTCTTTAAGAGAAGAACTTAAGGCATTAATTATTCAGTGCATGAGCATGGTAACTCTCATCTTAAGACACCTGTTCACGGTCAGTCCAGAGTCCAAATCAGTCCTCACGAATGAGAAGAAATGCCTCATAGTTTGAAGAAGAGATGTTAAGTGAGTAGTTCTTATAACCCAAATGGACAAGTCTCAGGATAGGATTGTAACTGATTTTTGTGAAACTTTTTTACATTAAAACTTTTTTGCAGTTGTTTTTAAATTTTTTGTGGGTTTTGTTTGCCGCACAGAAGTTTCAAATTTTGATGAGGGAAAATCAATAAAAGTTGTGGTTACTCCTTTCATATTATGTTTGTAGAAAACCTCCTCTACCTCAGGGTATAGTATTACCTTAATTTTCTTTTAGTAGTTTTATAGTTTTAACATTTAAATCAGAAGTTGTAAACATTTTTATCTGCTTTCCACCTGCTGGAAGAGGTGAGTGTTTTTAGTTGTTTTCTCCCCCAGTATAGTGTTTTGTAAAGTTGGAATTTAAATGCCTTTTAGGAAAGGCATGTATCTTCTAATTTGTCTCAGTCCTCAGAACTCCCAGTTGTCTTATACTTCGCATATTTAGATTTGAATGTTTAATTTTATCTACGTGATCCCTATGGACATTTAAGTTTGTGACTCCTAATTAGTTAATCTAGGGTTTATTTTGGTATTTGGGTGGGAGAGGGAATTTGACTTGAATTTTTTCCCCATATGACTAGTTAGCTGACCCAACAAATTTTATTGGATAATTCCAGTATATATTAAATTCTCATGTGTTCTTGAGGTCTTTGAATTTTTGTCTGGTCTTATAACAATTACATTTTATAATTTTGTATCTCAATTGTATGCTTTTAAATTTTAATGTCTGGTGGGATCAGCTTCCCCCACATCCCCTCATTTCCACCCCCACCCCATCTTGACTGTTCCAGTATTCCAGTACATCTTTTTTTTTCTAGATGAAATTTAGAATAATTTCACCCAAAACCAGAAGCAGCCTATCGAGATTTTAGCAGCATATTATGTTTTCATTTTCATTCAGTTCAAAATACTTTCTAATTTTCCTTTTGATTTTGTGTTTGACCCATAGGTTAGTTAGAAGTGTTTGATTTAGTTTCCAAATATTTGAGAATTTCCCCAGAGATCTTTCTGTTAGTGATTTCTAATTTAGTTCATTTAAGATCATTATAGTCAGAGAACATACTTTGATTTAAATCCTTTTAAATTTATTGATAGTTGTTTCATGGCCTAGAATATGGTTTATCGTGGTCTTCTGTGGGCAGTTGAATATGTATTCTGCTGTTTTTAAGTCGCATGTTCTATAAATGTCAATTAGGTCAAGTTGGTTGGTAGTGTTGTTCAAGTCTTCTGTATCCTTATTAATTTTCTGTTTACTTGTTCTATCAATTATTGAAGGAAGGATATTAAAATCTTTGACTATTGTGCATTTGTCTATTTCTCCTTGCAGTTCTGTCAATTTTTGCTTCGTGTATTTTGAAGGTCTGTTATTAGGTGTATAGACATTTCAGAATGTTATGTCCTCTTGATGAATTGATCCCTTTATCATTTTGAAATGACCATGTAGTATTTTTTGCTCTGAAATCTACTTTGTCTGATAATAATATAGTCACTCTAACCTTCTTTTGATTAGTGTTAGCATGGCATATCTTTTTCCATTCGTTTGCTTTAACCTATTTGTATCTTTATATTTAAAGTAGTTTTCTTATAGGTAACGTATAGATGGGTCTTTACTTTTCCTGCATTCTGATGGTCTCTACATTTTAATTGGCATGTTGAGTATATACTCTCTTTTTCTCTGGCTGCTTTTATACAACATTGTGTTTTTGTGATTCATCCATGTTGGTTGTATCAGCATGAAGGTAGTTCATACCTTACTTCTGTGTAGTATTCCATTGTGTAGATATTCCACAATTTGTTTATCCATTCATCTTTTGAAGGACAGTTGAACTTTTCCAGTTTGGACTGTTAACATTCTTGTGCAAGTCTGTGTGTGGATATTTGTTTCACTTCTCTAGGAGTGGAATTGCTGGTTCATATGATAAGTGTATGTTTAACTTTGGAAAAATAGTTTCTTAGAAAGTTGTTCTACTGTTTTACATTCCTGCTAGCGATGTATGAAAGGTTTTGTTGCTCTTGTCTTGTCAAGCTCTTGGATTGTCAGATTTTAATTTTGGAAAGCTATAGATTTTTGTGTGTTGCTTTTATAAGTAGCTTTTTTACTGAACTTTTATTAGTTATTTTTTAGCTAATTGTCTTGAGTTTTCCAAGTAGACAATTACATCATCTGTAAGTAATGAAGATGTGATCTGAACATTTTCAGTATCTCTCTTTATTTTGTCTGCTGACTGAACATCATTCGTTTAAATTTCCAAAATAGGTTTAACACATTTGAAAAAGAATTTCATCAAAATAACTAAATTCAGAATATGTTGGCATTCTTTAAAGGGTCAACTGAAAACTCAAAGCAACTTGTTCTTCATCGATGTAGTGTGAATGAGCTTGCTAAGTTATTAGTTAATTATCTATATCCCATTATTAATCAAATAATGTCACAATTGATTTGTTTTTCATTGTAGACAATTCGCAAATTTGTTTTCATACATACTGCTTAATCCAATGTTTCAACTCTTTTGAGAGCTATAAATAGGCTATCTGTGATTAAGTACAAACTTTGAAGGATAAGCAAATTCTGTTAAGTCTGTCCCCACGACAGGTTCAGAAGCAACCCTTAAAAGCACTTTATAGCACCAATTTTGTTACATGTTGTAGAAATTCTATCATAGATTTTTCAAAAGGTGTATATTCAGTTCTTTTAAATAGTTACCACCTGCCTATCATAGTTACTGTCAACATTTATGAGTTAACAGGTATGGCTTTATGTGATCCTGGGATATATATGTGACAGATCATTGCCTGGAGCAGGGTTTTTCAACCTTGACACTATTGACATTTAGGGCTAGATAATTTTTTGTTGTGAGGTGCTGTCCTGTGCATTGTAGGATGTTAACAGCATTCTTGGTCTCTACCCACTTGATGCCAGTAGGTCCAGTAGGTCCTTCCCAACCCCTCTCCCTCCACCCCTGTTGTGACAACCAAAAACGTCTCCAGACATCACCAAATGTCCCCTCTGAGGGGGAAAATTGCCATCCTTTGAGAAGCAGTGGTGTGATAGATCTTGAAGTGGGTTTAGGCACTATCCAGGAGGAAACACTGGCAGGACACGAGACCAGTTCACTAGCTGGTGGAATATCATGCTGGACCATTTCTTGAGAATTGTATTCTAGTCTAGAGATTGGAGACACTGGGAATTTGGAGGAGTAGTCTTCCTTTTCTTGCAGTTGGTGGATTCCACAAGTCACTTGGTTCCTCTGCCTCACTTCCCCATCTTCTCTTATTGATCCCTCTGTGGAATACGAGAACCAGGAGAGGGTAACTGGGAGTTATTAATAAAATGTTAGGAAAATTGTCAGCAGATCCCTTGACGACATCTTGCCCCAACTTTCCTATTTAAGCTTCATTAGACTGTCTGTGTCATTGTGGTTTGAAATACAGAACCACTCTAACTATCTTGTCATTTACAGAGACTTCTTCCGTAAACATGGTCTTATTTCTCCTGCCCTGGTTCACTCTGAGTTGTAGGAATGCTATTTCTATACCTTGGTGCTACACAGCAAAGTCTCTTACGTGGGATCAAAGTGGTGTTGTGGATGATGAGTAGACCTTACTGGTTTTGATTGGTTACTACTTATTTCATGCTCTAATTGAGCCAGGTAACGTAGAGTACTGAACTGGACTTCATTTTTTTGCTTTGCTGCTGTGACCTTTTGAATTGACTCTTTTATCCACCTTATGCCTTAAATCTACCCATTTCTCAAAGTCATTGAGAGTAATAAAATTGCAGTGATATTTCTAATGTTAACAACTATATTCAAACTACAGTTTAAGTAAATACTCTATAAATCTGGATGAACAAAATGAATTTGTCTTTCCAAATTTTACTAGTCCTTCAGAATTCAACCAAAGTTCCATTTGTCCCAAGAAACTTTCCTTACCAATTCCACCTAGTATTTGTCTTTCCATAGGCTTAGTTTTTTTTGCTCATTATCTCATGTCTTATCTCTCCAACAAAATTGTTTAAGTGTTTTTTCAGGGAGGTGGGAGTGAGGATTGGAAGGGACATCATATTTTTATACTATATTAAATCCCTTTTTTGCTTTCTCTCATTTGATCTTCCTATGAACTTTAAGATTGTTAGGATAGATAGAAGTATTCTCATTTTACGACTGTGAAAATGGATCCTTAGAGAAGTTGAGACTTTTCCAGTGTTATCCAGTTAATAGGTGCCTAAGCCAAGGCTAGTACCTGTTACATATTAGGATTCCTAACTAGAGAAATTCTGCAAACCTAAAAACTGTTTTTGATTTGCCGTTATAGTTGCAATCTGCAGAATCTTACTGTTGCCAGTAAAGTATTGAGACATCTAAGCCTGCTATATTAAGTAGGCTGTGTACAAGGTTAGTGGGATGGCTTATGCTGAATCACTCCTTCCCTGGCTCTGTCCTCCAGGAAGGACGGGCACTGCGGAATAGCAGTCTCGGGGTGGGTGTACGGACTCTGATCATAAACAGTTTCTGTATATAGCCTTGTTGGAATGTGTGCTCTTTTCTGTTCTCGGGCACCTTTGCTGACCAGAATCCCCAGTGTCCTCTGCTTTAATCCTTAGCATTTCTCTTGCTACTGATAGAGCTTTGTGATAATACCAGCTAAAACTGGGTGTTTTAGGGACAGGCTGCAGGATGCACTGAAGTGACCAGGAAGTGAGTACGCCTCGTCCTGCCTGGAAAGTGCAGAGAATGACTGCTGGTGTGAGAGGACAGAGTCTTGTTTTCAACTCAGCTCGCAGAATGAAGAATGCAGCTTCAGCGTATCTGCACGTGTGACCTCTGTTGTTGGTTGTCCCACACATTGAGCAGAGTCATATGGAGATTTTTAACTTATTCCTCTGGCCTGGCAGAGCTAGCTTGTGTAGATTTTTTTATCAGAACCAGTTGGAACATGTTTTCTTTTGTGGAAATAAAATGGAAGCTACCTTGAAACAAGCCAGGAGCTGCTAGCTTCCCTGTGCCTCAACTCCTAGCCCAGGTGCTCTGTTACCTGAACACTTGAGGCAGGTCATACCAAGGGATTGCTCTCTGCTTTGAAGGACACCTACCTCAGCTTCTCAGACCCAACACTCCTTTACCTTCTTTCTGTTGGAATATTTTATCTGTTCTGTCTGCTTCCCCTGGGTCTCCTTTTCTGCTGCCCTTCTTTCTAGCTCTTGACTTTGTACCTCAGTGCTTAACCACTGGCCCATTTCAGAGTCCAATAATTGTATTCTCCACCCTGTCCAGCATGTAATCTGCCGCTTGTCTGTGCTCTATGTGGTTTATTTCCTGATTTTGACACATCTCCACCTACTGTTAACTTTTTGCCTGTTTTTAGGACTATTCAACTCCTGTCTAATCTGACACATCTGTGGCTCCTCCCTGCCCCCCCCGACCAAAGCATTGAGTGAAAACCCCAGTTTTTCATCTGTACTCTGACCCCTAACCCCAGAGGACACGAGCGACGGCTTTGTGATTAGATTACGAAAGAAGAGTGACTTCATCTATACCATATGATCATATTGTTTATGTCTCTCAAGACTGATTCCACCTTTTCTAAAAGACATCTAAAAAGCAGCAGAAGTGCTTTTAAAAATGAGAGGCTGCCTTTTTGGTAGTAGTTCTTTCATTTATTGGAGGATCCAGATCGAGCTCTTTATAAAGTATTCTCCCACATAATGTACTGGGATAGTCCTAACAATACTAAACCTCGATCCACAGATCAGATGTGCCATTTGATAAAAATAAATAATGTAGAAGAACTCAATAAACCAGCCTGTTTAATGGAAGCATCATAAAAACCTACATGGAAAAAAAGCATGTAGCCTTCGTAGCAAGTGTAAAACAAATGTCAGAACTGAGGAGTCACAAAATTACACAGCTCAGTACCAGGGATGGTTTCAGATACACTTGGATGCCACAGGCACCCAGGACCAGGCCTTGCTTTGACCAGAGGATAGGACCTCAGGATACCTGAATCATCTGAGGCCATCTATTGCTGACAACAAACTATTACAACAGAGAGAGAGTCATTAATTAAGAACAGGATAGGTTTGGTCTTCCCCCTTAATATGAGGGATTGAGAAGCTGATGCTCATGACAAATACTGAAAATGGAGCAAATTTTATATCAGCAAAAGTTTCTGTAACCTGAGTTTTACTGAAGACTGCAGGTGATGCCAGACAGCCGCCTAATGGAAACTGCTTAGGAAGGAAGGGGTGAGGGGAGGTGAGGCTGGACATTGGTTGATTGCTTCTGTGGTTGGACGTGTGCCAGGTCCTTTATGACGCTATCTCATGTAATCTTCGTAACACCTCAGTGGAGTAGCTGATAGTTCCTCGTTTAATAAATGGGCTGGGCTCACATTACTGCACAGTGTTCACACTGGGATTTGAACCTGGATCTAACGCCAAAGCTTTGCTCCTTGGAATGAGGCAGGCAGGATTTAGAAAAGGAAGGCTGCTGATTTTGGCAGAAAGGCAGGCGATACGGAAGGCCTCAGCCTGAGTTCCCTCGTTTCGTAAAGACTGCTGCCTTTGAAAGCATGGTGCGTTAGTTCTCAGCACCAGCTGTCTATTAGGATCACCTGTGGAGATTAAAGAAAAAAGCAAAAACCAACCCATCACCCCAAAGATTCTGAATCTCACTGGGTTCTGGATGCAGGGCTGGAACTTCCGAGATGATTGTGATGTGCTGTTAGGAGTGAGAAACTGTGTGTAGAGAACGATGGAATGGATGTGAGCCCTGGAGTGGCCCTAGAGATAATATTTTCAACCCTCTTGTGAGAGGAGACTGAGGCCCAGAGAGCTCAGAGGCCACGTATGCCTTCGTTCAGTCCAGTTCTTACCCAGCATTGATTATTTGTTATTCTAGGTGATTCAGAAAATGCAAAGAAAAAATACCTTCTCTGCCTTTGAAGAGGTTTTAGCTAAATGCCACATAGTTGGTTAATGCAAAGCCACAACTGGGACCCAGGTTTCCTCACATCATCAGTGTTATTAAGCCTTTGAATATTATCATTGCCAGGCTCTCTGAGATCCCCCAAGCTGTGGAAACGGTTCCTGTTAACACTGTATTAAGCGACCTGTAAAGCCCATGGCTTCCCCATTCCAGAGGTCTCCTGCCTGCCTTTCTGCCTCATTACCAGCCTGGTATTCAACCACCCATTCTGCCTTAGGTTCACAGGCCCACAGCTTTCCCATTGACTGCTTTGTTCTCAGTTCATTTTTAAGTGTCTTACCTGGAAAAGGCCTGAAAAGCTGCACAGTGATTATTTTAGAAATGCAATGCTTGGACAAAATCTGCCCTACTGCTGGTCACCCCCGTCTCTTTGCTGTGCTTTCTAATTAGTTCACAGTCCTTTGATTCATCCCACCTTGTTTTTTGTGAGCTACGTATTTTTCAGAGTTTCCCCCAGACCCGTCAGGGCAGTGAACGCAGCAGAAGGGAGGGAGTGCTTCCCTCCAGTCACCAGGAAGGGAAGGAGGAGGACAATGTGTGTGCCCAGCGTTGTGCTAGGCCCTTTTTCATATTTTTTTCTTTAATGCCTCTCAATAGCCTTGGGGGAGAAAGTTTCCACATCTGCAAATTATAAATAATAACTGAGGCTTACAGAAGTTAAGTAACTTTCTCGAGTTTTCAAAGGTAAGTTTTATTGCTAGAAATCCAACCATAGAACCTTCTGACCTAAAGGTCATGCTCTTTTCCTGGTATCACCTGCCATATCATATGTAAAGCTTTTGATCTGATCCAAACCTACTTTTGGATAAGTGACTCTTAAGTTGAATTTCTGATATCTTCAGTAGGTTTAGGTTAGTAGGTTTAGTAGGTTTAGGTTAGAAATCAAGACTTTAACAATCCAGGAGAGATATAGGACTTGGGACAGGACTCTAGAGAGGATGGCATTAGGTATCACAGTCTGAGAATTGCAGTGAGGGCAGGCACCAAATCCCTAGACCAGCCCATTGGAACCAGAGCCAATGCAGGTACTGTCCAGGCCAGTGTCAGAATTTGGAGCACTCAGGGTGACCAAAGCATAAATGCTAAGCTGATGTCCTTGGGGATTCAGAAGTGGTGTAGAGGGTTGGATCTCCAGCTTGGAAGTATTTCCCATTACCCATTACGCCAATTAGAGATCACTCATCTCTCCTTTTAATAGAATAGTCTTTTCTTTTAATCTTAAATTATAGCTTGAATTTTTATGTGCCGCCTTTGTTAGGTAACACTTATCTGGGCCTCATTTTTCGAATCTACAAAATGATAATTCAGGTTTATTGTAATGAGGAAATAAGAACATATATGTGAATGATTTTTGCACACTGTAGACTGTCCATACAAATACCAAGTATGAGACCCCAGCTTGCCTAAAAACTAACAGATTGGTAAGTGGCAGTTTTGATGTTGAGTGAAGGGAGCAGTGATTTTTGGAGCATGGATAACTCCAGGAGAAGCGGCTTGTGGAGTGGAGTGGAAGGCTTTAGAGATCTTGGGTATAGTGGGATGTAAATGAGATGTCTTACTGTCTAGAGTTGGAGATCGAGGGACGCCATAGACTAAACCTGATTCCATGCTGACCTGGCGTCTTCCTGAGAGTAGCGGTTGCCCCTGTGCTTGTGGACACCACCGTGTGCAATCTGTAGCTTGGTGCTGAGCTGTGGAGAGCCTGACATGACACTAAATGTGATGGAGCATCTTAGTGAAATTGAATCACATGATACAACATTTATATGTGAGTCCTGTAATGGAACCAGTGCAACTGGGAATTGGCATCTATCTATGTGACAGGTTGGAAAACCAGGGCACCAAGAGAGAAAGTTACTTGTACAGGTCTGGATAGTCAAAACTGAAGCTAAAGCGGCCTCTGACTCTTACTTCTCCCACACTTCTCATGCTCTTCCTTTTCTTTTTTCAAAACATGGTATTACTGTGTTCTCAAGAGCGAATTATAATTAAAGTAACCACAGTGTAAAGCTCATCAGTGCGAGGTCTCTGAGGGTAGAGAAGCTGGTTAGGGAAGCAGTATTATGTAATGACCTAATTATGAGGCCTGCCATCTGCTTAGGAGTCACGCCTGCCTGGTTAGGATTCCCTGATTGTGTTTTTTCAAGGAGGAGGCTAGATTGTTAAGTCAGCATTGTGTGTGGTAGGTAAACAACACTAGAAACACTAGTGCCTTTCTTGAAGCACTTGGGTACGTTGTGAGGGGAGGGAGATGAATCACCTTCGGAGGGTTCCTAGGCAGGTGATAGCCATTAGCCTAGAGAGCAGTGGTAGAAGGTTAATTACTCTGTAGAAGAGGCTCCATGTATTAGGGGAGGGGTGGTCAGGTGAAGTTGGCTGTCACATGATGGCCAGAGACCCCAAGTCTACCTAGAGAACCAACCAAAACTTTTTTTCTCCATTGAGAAGAAAGACTGAAAATTCCACTTTGTTCTTTTAGTGAGTGGTTTGTACTATGGGTGAAGACATTAAATCCAGGATCTTGAAATAGTGGGACTAAGTTAATGTAGAATTGAAACACAGACCTCCGTGCTCAGGGCACCTGATGAGTTGCCTCTGAAGCAACTCAGGGCCAAGAAGCAGAGGAAAGAATCGCATGGATATCAGGAGTGGCAAGTGAAGGGAATGTGTCTTTCGACCTGCTACTGGGTGTTTTCCAGCACTCAGGCTGGAAAGGAGTCTTTAGGTTATGAGCCATGAGGCTGAGACCCAGGAGGAAACTGACCCCCTCTTTGTACACTAGATATACAGGGAGTGACTTTCAAGGAAAATATCAAACTTTCTAAATACTCTTTAGGAGAGTCTTTAACAGAGAATCTCTTTGCCTTCAGGTTTTGAAAATGTACCTGTATCAGGAAAATCAGCAAGTGATTGGAATAATAAAGAGGAAACATCCCAAAGGAAGTAATGTTTTGCCAATTCCTACCCTTACTCCCACCTGTCAGAGAGCTGCTTTTAATTTATTTTCTTCTGCTGCCCATCCCTCATCCTCCAGTATGAAAGAATGTTGTCTTTTAAAGACTCGATCCTTCAGATTCCTGCGTAGACTTTAGGATATTGTTTGGTGTGCTTCATATCCCTAAAGAATCACCAAAATATGGCAAATACTCAGCTCCAAAGGTGAGAGATTTTTCTGTCCCTTTAATCCAGTGCCACACTTTTATTTTACAAATAAAGAAATGAGGCCCAGAGAAGTGTAGTGACTTGCTCAAGATCATAGCTTGTCATTTGCGGAACTTGGACCAGAACTAGATCTCTTGACTCCTGGCCTGTTGTTCTTTCTGTTGCCCCTTGCTATCTCTCACATGGAGATTTATTTGAAATGTTCCCAGGAATTCTGTGCAGTGGCAGTCACACGTGATTACGGTGGGTGTGTAACCGTACAGTCCATGGACATAACCCTTTGGGCGTTATGTGGGGCTCTCACTGGTGTCTTAACTTCCAGCAGAGTCGTCAGAGCAGCAGGGAAGAATTTGAAGGTGCTAGACATCAGCATCCTTTTCCTGTGAGTTTGCAAAGACTTTGGGACAGAAAGTTTTATTTCCACTCTGAGCCTGCCTCTTCTCTTCCCTGTGACCACTACTTCTTATTTAACCCTGTTTCTGAAACAATCTTGAGATAGCCTTTCTCTTTTTCCAGACTTTCTTAGTATTCACACTTGAGCAGACATCTGGCAGGGAGGTTTTTGTAGGATCTTGAATAACCATTTAAAATATGGATTATGGTGTATTTTCTTTTCCCTGGTGGCAGATCTTTTCAGGAGGATAGGAGTTTGCAAAGTCCTTAGCTTCCTTCCCTAGGCAAAGATAGCCAGCGTGGTCCAATTTCCTTACCACCTCTCCCACCCCTCAACCACTGGTATGGTTTATTTAATTTAGTCACAGAAATTTTTAATATAAAGAGATACTCTGATTCTGTTCTAAGGCTTCTCGGTATACTGCAGTTTTTACTTTTTACTTCAAAAAGATCTGAAATGCCCCTGACCCAGGGGCAGTGGTTCCCCAAACTGGCAAAGGATCTCTATTGTCTGGGAGGGTTTTTTAAACAATAGATCCCAGGGCCCCACCCAGGCCTACTGAATGAGTCTCTTTATCGGCATTTAGCTATTTACCAAGTACTTTATCAGTGATGTAATATGTACTTTGTATATTGGCTACTTAATAAGTGGCTTATGAATTTATCTGGAGCCTTTTGAGAGGACAAAGGTTTTTTTAAAAAAAAAAACACTTGGTGCCCTACATTCAATGTGGCGTTGTAGAGTGAATCTGTTTTTTTCCTGCGATAATTTAAGAATGAATAGTGAAAAGCATTCTCTAAATACATTCAGAAATGGCCCATTTGAAATGGACTGGCCCACCTGCAGAGTGCCAAATGGGATCTACTAAATTGCAGACAAATGTTTTAATTCAGGGCGTTAAAAAAGGAAGTAATTTAAAAATTACATTTATGGTAAATGGGTTGAAAATTGACATAAAAACACTTTCTTTGAGTTAAAAGTAGGTTCTTTTTATTAATTTGTTTTTAAACTCAGCATCTTTTAAAGACTTGATTATTAAAAAAAACAATCCTGAAATATACGTTTGGCAGTCCTTGGACAGGTGGTGACCATCATTTTGCATATAGACTGAATATAGAAACAACACATACTTTGCCTGAAAACTGTAGTGTGCTCCTATTTACTGCCCTCATAGAGTTCTTCTAATCTAGTCTTCTAGTTTTACAGATGGAGAAGCTGAGACCCAGTGAGGAGAAGTGAGTTGATCCAAATGTATTAATCAAGACTTTCTAAAGGCACTTAATAGTTACCTAAACTATTTGAAATACAAAAGGGAAAATGTTAAAAAGATATGGTAGGGGGTCTCTCATGGAACCTGGGTTCCGGAGTGCTAGTGACCCTTGGGAAATGTCTGAGATTAGGAACAAGAAGCCTCTTGGGAGTCTCTGTCTCTCTTGTATCTCTGCTTCTTTGTGCTCCTGCTTTGGTCTTCTCTTTCTTTCTGCAGGTAGACTTTCTCTGTTCATTCATTCATGTGTCTCACCATAGACTTATACCAAATTCCACTTTTCCAAGAGAGAGAATCTGATTGGCCCAAGCTTGAGTCAGATGTCCTTACTGGTATCATCAACTCTGGCAAGGATGGGGGTGGGGATATTATTTGATCAAACGTGACTGGTAGGGGAAGGGAAAGGGCCAGAGGAAGAATCATGGAGTTGGGCAGACATCTCAAAGCTTTCTGTTCTAGGAGTGCATGAAGGCATTGTAGTATTCCAGGAGAAAAAGGAGGAGGATCTGAAATAAGGCAATGGCAGTGAATATGGGAAGAAATAAGCAGATTTGAGAGAGAGAGAAAATTCAATAAGCTCTGGTAATTACTTGGATGTTGAGAGGGAGTTGTTGAAGATAGGAAATGGGGTAGGGTAGATGGTGGTCACATCCACAGTAATAGGAAAGACAGGAAAGGATATTGGGGAGGTATGGGGGGGCACACATGGGGCTTAATTTCAGTTTTAAACGTGTTGAATTTGGCGTGCCTGTGAAAATTACAAGTGGGAATGTCTGTCAGGTTAATTGAGAAAGTCAAATATATGGGTCTGGACCTCTGAGGAGAGTTGTCAATATTATGAATGTAATTAAAGGATGCTTAAATGCTTAATGGGTGAACTCGCCCAGAGAACATTTATAGAGCCAATAGAGACGACTCAGGACTGAACCGTGAAGAAACACTCGCATTTAAAGAACAGGAAAAGGATGAGGAACTCTAAAGAAGATCAAGAAGTGGACGGAGGGAGAAAAACTGAGCATGTAATGTCCTTTCCTTTGGAAGCCAAAAGGGAAGAGGTCTTTTTTTTGAGGAAGATTAGTCCTGAGCTAACGTCTACTGCCAATCCTCCTATTTTTGCCTAGCAAGACCGGCCCTGAGCTAACATCTGTGCCCATCTTCCTCTACTTTTTTTTCAATATTTGGGACGCCTGCCACAGCATGGTTTGACAAGCGGTGCGTAGGTCGGCACCCAGGATCCGAACCAGTGAACCCCGGGGCGCCCAAGTGGAACATGCGAACTTAACTGCCTTCTTGATTCGAGAGTGTCACCATGAAAAGTGCTGCATGGCTGTCATGTGAGACAGCATCTGAAAAGTAGTGTACTGGGTTGAGCCACAGAGAGGGTCTTGGAGAGGGCAGACACCAGATTATAAGAGGTTTCTGAATGACTGGGAGGTAGAGTGTGGAGAGAGAGAAGAGTATAAGCAATTAAAAATGTCTGGTTGTGAAAGAGGGGAAAGGGATGGTTAGCTGATTGGATCAAGAAAGGGATGAAGAGATTTATTTTTTTCCTCTTTTTTCTTTTTACAACCAGAGAGACTTGGAGCATGTTTAAATACTGGTGGGAGAGAGTCAGTAGAGAGGAGCAATTGAAATACAAGACAGGAGGGATAATTTCTAGAGTGAAGTCCTTAGCGGGGAGTATGGGCTCCAGAGACAGGAGGAGCGATGGAGGCAAGGAGGGGGCTGACATAGGGAACTTAGAAGAGGGAGGGGTGTGAAAGTTGAGGGACACTGGGTGCATTCAGGACCTTTCAGGACTTGAGAAGTGTTGGTAGGCTGGGGTGGTGGAAAGGGAGGAGTTGAGGCCCCTTTCAGTGTGGGTGGAGATTTTTTAAACCATGCTTTTGACCCTGAGAATGATTTTAGAAGCAAAGGTGGGTATCTGTGATGTATAGGTCAGTGGGAGTTGCGGGGAAGGTGGTGCTCCCAGGAACAGGATCTCATTGCGTTTGAACTCTTGTCTGAGCCAGGTTGTCAGTGTGCTCAGCAGTGGACTCTCAGGTTTCCTTAGGATTGAATCACTAATTGCAATGAAGCAGCGTCAGCATCTCTATATTCAGCATTCAGAGAAAAGCCTAATGGCATTTTTCTGTTCAAAATTTCACTGAAAACAGCTCCTACTCCCCCATCTACTAGCATAGTCCTGTTGGGATGTGTCTATGGTCTGATTTTGTCTAATGCTAACCATTTTTCACTTCTTCCAAAACCCTTTCTTACTGCTTGAAGGCTGAGAGGTAAGGCTGTGTTCCCTTTTACAGCCCTGGGAGTGGGAGGGCAGTGCAATGAGTTCCATTCCTTCCTCCTCCCCAATACAAGCCTTCTCCATCTGAGACCATATTGCCTGGGAGCCTGAATTCCCCAAGGTGCCTTAGTGAAGATGAAGGTGAAAGAGATACTCAAAGATTGTGAAAAGAATCCCAATTTAAGGATAAGAATACCATCTCTACCATCCTCACTGCCTCCCCTACCTAAAATGCCAGCCCCCATTGAAATGTGCTGCCCCGTGGTCTGGGTCACTTATGCCTCCTGTAGAAATAAATGTGGTAGGGATAAGGAAAGGTGTCTTGCCAATACCTGGCCTCCATTCTGGCACAGTGTAGATTGTACTCTGCTTCCTGCTGTTAGGGTGAATACAAAGGGCAAGAGAAGGGGGGTTAGGGCCAGGAAAGAAGGATTGTAACTCAAGCTTTGTAGCTGAAATCCCTCCCACAGTCTGTTTCTGCAGGCAGGGAAATAATCTCTTCCACCGTGCTGGAAGGTAGAAGATGTGCTGAAAACCAACGCACCCCTAGTTACTTGGCACTCTCCCATATTGTCACTCAGCTCTCCTTGGGCCAAGGGCTGGGGGTTTTACCTAGAACAGAACCCGATAGGAGGAGGATTAGGGCACCATTTCTCCCTCATAGTGGGGGAGTAAATTCTACAGAGCAGCCTGATTCGCCGGACAGCACAGTGGTCGGAGGTCAGATCATGGAAAGTTCAGTGAATTCATTGCTTTGCTGTGTCTCACTTTCCTTACTGGTGAAATGGGACTTGAGTCTCTGAATGGATGAGGGGTAATTTGGTGAGAAAATCACAGTAGGGATATGCTGGAGGAGGCTTTGGAAGCAAGTTTTGTAGGTGGGCTTTAGGAAATGAGCCTCTTAGGCATAGATCCAGGGCACTGGGCGTGTGCCCACGTTATGGGGTTCTGCTGCTTACTGAGTGAACCTGTGGTTCCCCATCAGATAGACGGGTATAATAATACTTGCCTCACAGGATTGTCATGAGGATGCAATTAGATGATGCATGTGAAAGTGCTTGGCGCAGAGCTGAATCTCAATAGTGCTATTTTTGGATGTGTCCTAAACAGATGTGCTGTAAAGTAGCTGGAAGATGTGATGGTCTGATGGAGAATAGGCCACGTGGCTTTAAAGCCATGGAACATTATATTTTGTGTATGTTTTTTTCTCCTTATATTCAGAGCAATTTTTCAGACTGCTGTCCAGGGTGGTGATACTTCTGCGATCATTGACTTAGCTCTTGAGAGCTAGAGGCCATTGTTTTCTAGGCATATGTGCCTGTGGACCCAAGCCTTGATTAACTTCTCATAAGCATGGTTAATTGGACTAATTATTATAAGTCACTGTCCTTCACTTGCTTTTTGAATGTTTATTTGTGCATCATGTGTTTATACTGCCATTAAGCTGAAGCATAATTGTTAACATACAAACATTTTTAAATAGTATTCTCTTAAGGACTAATGATCCTTTTATGGTTGGTGGGGATGTTAGTCATTGTATGTTGTATGTTTTCTGAATGGAAAGGATTTTTCTATTTTAATCCCTGAAAGTCACTGGAGAGAGAGATTGGAATAGAGTTGTGGTCTTAGGGAACCTAGGAGAGTGCATGGGGCTCTTTAGAACAGATTCCTCCCCTTTCAAGGCCATCATCATTCTTCTTTTGTTCCTGCTTAGTTCTGCTGTCAGACCAGACAGGCACTGGTCCATCTGAATGCTCTGACCACAATGGAGGGCTGGAAAAATTTTCCAGGAAATTAGCCAGTCAGGATTACAGTAAGCATAGAAACAAATTAATGCAAAAAATCTACGATGAACAAAATATCAGCATTTTAAATAAACACCGGATCAGTAACAGTGCTGTGTTGTTCCCAGCCATACGGGAGCCTGAGGGAAAATGAAAAATCGATACTGATCCTGTCTTTATTTAAAAATTTGAAATTTGTTCTTTGTGGATTTTTTGCATTTATTTTCATTTAACAAATACATTAAAATATTATTTATCTCCATTACTGAGTTTTTTGGCTCTCCTTAAATTTTGTGTCCCAGGCAAGTGCCTCACTCTGCTAACCCTAGTCCTAGCTCTGGTTTTACACCAAAGGCAGAGGAAGTTTTCTCCAACGGTAATTCAGTGCATTGGTTGGTGCTGGTGTGCTCCTGGTCCTTTTTAACACACCTCCCCAGGTCTGTAGGTTTTTCTTTAAAAGCAAACAACTAAAAGAGTTTCTTTTATAATTTAAAAAAGATTAATATATGGATATTTATAGAAAATTTGGAAAATAGAGAAAAGGATAAGGAAGAAAGTAATCATCTATAATCCCGTCATCCACAGGTAACTGAGTCAGAGGAATTTTTTTTTTAATTGATTTTTTTTTTTTTAAGATTTTATTTTTTCCTTTTTCTCCCCAAAGCCCCCCGGTACATAGTTGTATATTCTCCGTTGTGGGTCCTCCTAGTTGTGGTATGTGGGACGCTGCCTCAGCGTGGTCTGATGAGCAGTGCCATGTCCGCGCCCAGGATTTGAACCAACAAAACACTGGGCCGCCTGCAGCGGAGCGCGCAAACTTAACCACTAGGCCACTGGGCCAGCCCCGAGTCAGAGGAATTTTTTTGCATATTTCAGTCACAGCATTTTGTTGTATTTCCTTCTAGTCTTTTTGCTACACATATGCATTTTTACATAGCTGTGTTCTTAATAAACTCAGAGCTTTTTATCTTGTTCTTTTTATTTAAGGTATTTTGTGTGTTTTAACATACTGAAATCTAATATTTTAATGGCTATCTAATGTTCTTTTGTATGAACAAACTTTAATTTTTTAAAACCAAATCTTCTCTCATTGGATATTTAAGTAATTTCCATTTTTCATGCTTATAATTTTTTTGTCTTGAGCATTTTTGTACACATTTTGTGAATATTTCAGATTATTTCCTTAAGATAGATTCCCAGAAGTGAAATTTTTGAGTCAAAAGATCTATTGGGCTTTTTATACTTATTTCCATGTTGCTTTCCAGGCACATGCCAGCTGACATTCCTCCCAGAAGGTCTGATTGCCTGCCTCAGACTGCTTGCTGATACAACTGAGAGAATGCTCAGCCCTCGTTCCTTTCCCTCTCCTTAACATGGCACTGGATACTTGGGTAGAATCGTCCTCCTCTTACTTCCAGGTTGGATGGGATCCTTTGTTCTTCTTCAGATCTGCTTCCCCTCCTTGTTTGTCATAAGCCTCCTAGAACCCTGTGACATCTTGATTTCTCCTGGTGCCCTGTCCTGGCTCCTTGAGTGAGTGAGCCCTTTCCTAATTAAGCTTCAGATATTTTTTCCTAGGCTTCTGGCTGCTCTGCACTGACCCTGTTAGCCTCTTTCTTCAACCCTTTATTGAGGACCCCAAGACTCTGGTTATTGGGAAACCCACCTTTCTCTGTTCTGTTTGGTTGGTACTCTTTTATTACCCATCTCGTTGATGAGTTTATATTCATTTCGTATCTAGGCTAATGCTTGGATTCTGCTTCTGAGAAGCTTGGTTTCTTTACGTTTGTTTGGCGCCTGAGTCAAGTCTGATCTCAGCTGTGCCCAAGAGGGCTTAGGAGTAGGCCGTCCCTGGAGCTTTGCTGCATTACAGTAGTTCCCACTGAGAGCCAGAAACTGACTCCACAATTCCATTTCTCTTCCTGTTTCCTACCCTCTACTCCCTTTGGAGTCGCCCACTGAGTTTCTGTCCCCCTACCCCGAGGAATGTGTTGACCTCTCAGGCCTTCTGTGGAACCGTGTGGAAGGACAACACAGATGCCAGTGCCTGAGCAGATTTCTCTTCTGTGCAGCCAGCAGGTTCACATAAGCTGGGACTAGAGTGAGGCACTCCACTTCAAGGGCAGAATTTAGGGGCACCCAAAAACTCAGTAATCAACCTAAATAATATTTTTATGCAATATTTAAAAAATAAAAATGAATGCAAGAAGCCATGGTAAACAAAATATCAGAATTTAAAGTAAAGGCAGGATCAATTTAACAGTGTGTGCCCAGCCATACTGCAGCCTGAGTCAAAAGGAAAAATCAGTAATACTGACTTTGTCCGTTGTGCTTATGGCAAGTGTCTCACTCCGCTTGCCGTAGTCCTGACCTTGGTTTTACACCAAAGGCAGAGGAAGTTTTTCCCAATTGTAATTTAGTGCATTGGTCAGTGCTGGTGTGCTTCTGGTCCTTTTCGAGACTTACCTTCTTAACAGGGCTCCCTAGGTCTATGTCTGAGCTCTTTTTTCACTTGATCTGAAAAGCTCCACTCTGTCCGTTTCCTCCCATTTGAGGGCTAAATCCTCTTCTTTGTGATTGCTCTCTGATAACTCCAGGTAAAAACCATCTTCCCGGCATTCCCCGGGTAATGAATGCTCTAAGTGCTGGGGATCTTGTGTCCCCACTCCCTAACCCTGATCTGTGAGCCCAAGAAAGGTTACAGTGCCGACCACGTCCCCTGTTCAAGTTCCCTGTGACTTTTCTTTCTAAAATAAATTTTTGACCACTTTCTTCCATAGATCTTTGTAGATTAGTGCAGGTTCTATTTTAATGTAAATCTCGTCCTTAAATTAAAGATTTTCACTCTTCAAGTGTGGTTTTTAATACTCTGTTTTAACTCTCTGTTCTGGATACTTTCTGTTAAAGGAGCCCGTAATGGTTAAAATTATTAAAACTTAGACGTTATCAGAGTTCATACATTCTATAAACATAATTGGTGCAAGGTATATTAGGGTCATTAGGTGCAAGGAACAGAAATTTAATTCAAATTAGATTAAGTAAAATGGAATTTATTGGATAAACACAGGGGAACCTTCCAGAACCCAATGGTAGGAAAAGAAGCTGGATTTTGTGAGTATTGGAAAGTTATCAGTTGGCTCTTCTGTCTGTCTCTCTCCCCTAGAGCCTCAGTCTCAGATGCAGCTTCTTCCAAGCTTCTGCTCCGTTATTTCGCCTTTTTTGCAGAACACTCTTCTTATTTGTGAGCATGCATGTGACTGACAGTAGCCACCAGACTAGTCTACGTGGTTGTACAGCACCATCTGATTATAGTACCTGAGACTGTCACTCAGATTCTTGAGGGAGAATGTGCTCCAGCTGCCCACTCCTGGTCCAGTTAGCTGTGGCTTGGAGAAGGGGGTCACTTGATATAACATATCTAATTATTTCAGCAAGGGGTGAAGGGTATGGTAAGCTAGACCATTGTGCTTCCTGCAAGGAATAAAAATAAAGTAAAATTGGGGCCCATGGCACAGTGGTTAAGTTCATGCTGTCCTCTTTGGCCGCCTGGGGTTTGCAGGTTCAGATCTCATCAAGTCATGCTGTGGTGGTGTCCCATGTACAAAGTAGAGGAAGATGGGCACAGATGTTAGCTCAGGATCTTCCTCCAGCAAAAAGAACAAGATTGGCAATAGATGTTAGCTCAGGGCCAGTCTTCCTCCCAAAAAATAAATAAATAAAAAAAAAGTAAAATCTTTGCCTTCTGAGAGAATAGAGTCCTAGTGAGAAAGACTGGTATGCAGACAAATGGGATATAATCAGGGTAAGAAAGTAATGTGAGGATGGGCATTCTGTTAAGTGAGAGTTCTCACAGGAGTCCTGGTTGGAGCTACACTGGGATTTACAGCTACAAGTTAGTGCTCAGAGAGGAGACAGGCATTCCAGACAGAGAATTCAAGCAAAAAGCAGTGAGGCATCAGAGGATGCTGCCCAGACACTCAGTTCAGTGTGGGCTCTAGATTATGGTGGGCCTTGTATGCTGCATTAAGGTTGGGATTTTATCTTGTAGGTCGTTGAGAGCTAGAGGAGAATTATAAGCAAGCAACAACATTATTTTGATTTGCTATTAATTTATGAAACATCTATTAATCATCTACCATGTACCAAGCACTGTGGTAGCCCTGAGGATTCCAAGAGAAATAAGCTTTTTCCTATTTTCATTTTCTTTGGTGACTCATTTTTCAAGTGCCCCATCTAGAGGACAATGTAGAATGTTGTCCTTATGGTGTCACAGTATTCAAAGTTCTTAAAGTAGCGTTTAACGATAACATTAAAGTGTCATAAAGTATACAGAGTATATGTAGTATGCTGTATGTAAAAAAATACTTTATAAAGTATCATATAGTATATCATAAAGTGTTTTGTTACTTATGATAACATAAGTAACATTTCTACCTGAGGCAGAAAAGAGTGGCTCCCTCTTTTCCTTAGCCTATCTAGTGAAGAGATTAACGTATCACAGAGAATCACAATATCTCATGATAAGTGCAACAGTAGAGGTACTGGCCAAATGTATGGTAACAGGAAAGCCTGGGGGTGATTGTCAGGGACAGGGAAAACTTCACAGAAGAGGTGTTATTTTAAAATCTTAAACTCCTTTTATCCAGGAGAAGATTGGGATAGGATATTCCAGGGAGTGGTAATAGCATGTGGCTGGGAGGAAAGCAGCGAAAAGGTTGAAGTTCTGAAAGCTTGGTGGTAGAGGAGAGCGAACTGAGAGCTGGATCTGGGCGAGGACAGGGCAGCATTCGCATTGTAAAGGGTCTGGAACTGTCATACGTTGTTGGTGGGAGTATAAAACGATACAACCACTTTGGAAAAAGGTCTGGAAGTTTCTTGTAAAATTAAATCTCCCCAGTGGCGCTGCACTTCTACTCTGAGGTATTAGGTATTTACGAAGACAAGTAAAAACATGACACAAGAAGACTTGTACAAGAATGCATGTAGAGCTGTCTTCATAATAGCTACAGATTTGAAATAACCCAAATATCTGTAAGAGAAAGGATAAACAGGTTTATTCAAATAATGAAATACTAGTCAACAATAAAATTCACAAACCACCCCATACACTCAACAATATAAATTATTACAATGAGTAAAAGATCCTTACACAAAAAAGCACAGACCATGAGATTCCTTTTATATGAAGTTCTAAAGCTGGCAAAATTAGTAATAGATGAAAAAATCAGAACAGTGGTTGCCTCCAGGTGGGATATGAGGGTGGGGTTGTCTGGAAAGGGGCATTAGGGAACTCTCTGTGTGATGGAAAGGTTTTATATCTTGATAGAAGTTTGGATTACGTGAGTATATGCATTTATCAAAACTCATGCGATAATACACTTAAGATTTGTACATTTCACTGTAAATAAATTATATTTCTACCCCTATGCCCACCCGCTAGAAGAACCATGAACTCTGAACACTAGTTAAGGAGAGGCATGCTGAAGTGTTTAGGGTGAAGTGCACTGAGGTGTGCACCTTACTTGGAAATGCATAAAAAATGAGATGAGTTGGGGCTGGCCCCGTGGCCGAGTGGTTAAGTTCACGCGCTCCACTGCAGGCGGCCCAGTGTTTCATTGGTTCGAATCCTGGGCGCGGACATGGCACTGCTCATCAGGCCACGCTGAGGCAGCGTCCCACATACCACAACTAGAAAGACCCACAACAAAGAATATACAACTATGTACTGGGGGGCTTTGGGGAGAAAAAGGAAAAAAAATAAAAAATAAAATCTGTAAAAAAAAAAAAATGAGATGAGTTGATATTTGCGTAATGGATGATAAATATGTGATAAAACAAATATAGCAAAATGTTAACAACTGTAGACCCTAGGTGGTAAGTTTATGGATGTTTGCAGTGTGATCTTTTCAGCTTTACTATGTGTTTAAAATTTTTCATAATAAAATGGGATAAAATATAAAGATTCTTATGTTCTGTGTTAAGAAATTTGGACTTCATTCTGCGTTTGGAGAACTAATGAATACTTTTAAGAGGAGTTATTAGCTATGTGTTTTAGAAGAGAAAGAGATCTGAGGCACAGAAAGCTTAGGACTCTATTTTTGTTCTTCTGGTAAGAAAAGAGGAGAGTGTGAAGGAGCATCAAGATGGAGTAGAAGGGATGAAGTCTGGAGAGGTTTAGGGGATAGAATTGTTAACTCTGAAAAGTCAGCTTGGGTGATGGCAGGAGTTGGGGTGGGGAGGAGACTGTGAACTGGTGCTAGTGGATGATGGTGAAGGGTAGTGCGGTCAGACATCCTGAACCTCAGCGGAAAGGCTTTAGCATAAAGTTAAATTGGAATGCTCTGGAATTAACAGTTGGGAGCTGAGAAAATGTCATCCTGCTTTCCAGGATGAGAGTTCATCTCCTCTCAGAACTGGGAGGGTTGAGGCAGATTAGGATGACCTGCAAAAAGCAGTTGTGTCTGGAGATCAGCTCTAGGGAAACGTAAAGAGTTGAAAACTTTTATATTAGGTACCATTGATGTCAGTGTGTATCCCAGTAGAACAGAAGACATGGCTTAACCTGGCTGCTGAGCTCAAATAACCACTCTAGAAAATGCTCTTTCTGGAACAGTTCTAGTTAACCTGATCTTACTACTGAAGCAGTAAATGCTTACTGTAGAAAACGAAGTAAGCTTTGAAGCATGAAGTTAAAGTGGAATGCTTTGGAATTAACAGTTGGGAGCTGAGAGAATGTCAGCCAAACTTCGGCTTTGCTGAAACCCCGCTTGTGCTCTGGAGAATGTGGACCAGTCGCCCACCTCAAGTCTTGGTGGAAATGATTAGAGCCAGAGTTTGGGTGTCTGCGCTGTGGGGCTGACAAATCTAGGCACGGATGCCGCTCTATCTGGCTGACCTCAGCCACTTTATTTGTTTGCACACCACTTATGAGAAGATGGCTGGCACCAGTGGCTTGAGGGGTGAGCACAATTCATGCCCGAGAGGGCTGCCACTCCTTCAGGTGAGGGACAATGCAGGATTGACTGTGGGGATGCTTGATTTCTGTTCCTTCTAAACTGAAGAAGGTTTTCATTTCCAGCTCAAGTGTTATTTTTAAGAGAAGGGATCGTGTACAGAACAAGTGTCACTCGTGACGGTAACAGGGATTTCTCTAAAGCTCTCCATAAAGCTATGCCTTGAGCATATTGCCCCAGGAAGTTGTCCAGTCAGCTGTAGTCTCACTCCACTCTCCGTCATGCCAGGCTGTGTGCTCAGGCTTTTTCTCAGGAGGGGTAGACTACTTTATCACTGAGAGGGTGTTCTCTCAAAGTATGATCCTTCTATCCCAAACTAGAGTCTAACCTTCTGAAAGGCGGGGGACTGGGTAGTGCTTTTTGTTGTTTTGTTTTGCGGGGGGTGGGGGGCCGGTATTTTTTATGGTAGCAGGCAAACACTTTGTGTAATGAACACCTGAGTACCGTTTATGTGGTGGACAATGTGCTGGGTGACAGAGGGCTTAGTGAGTCAGTCATTGTGCCTGACCTTGTGCAGTTTACAGGGTTCAGGGGAAGAAGGCATCAAACCAGGAATTACCCACCTAAATGTTTAGTTATGTGTCCTGAAGGAAAAATAGAGGGAACATGCATAACAAGGAACTTGACCTAAACAGAAGAAGGGCTGGGGGCCAGGGGCAGTCAGGGAGGGCTCACCCACGGAGGTAACAATCAGCCTGAAACCTGAAGAATGACCAGTAGGAGCTGGTGAGGCCAGGAATGAGGTGAAGAGGGCAAAGGGAGAAGCGGGCACAGAAATCCTTAGGTTGGGTGGAGTGTAAGCAACATTGAGGAGCAAAGAAGGCGATTACGGCTGGAACAGAGTGAGCAGCGAAAGGCCATGGTGTATGAATGAGGCTGGAGAAAAGAGAGATCTCATTGCATCACATAGGGCCTTGCAAGCCATGGTCAGCATTCAGAGTTTTGTTCTAAGAAAGGTGAGAAGCTACTGAGGAGTTTCAAACAGGTGAATAATATTCAATTTCTGTTTTAAAAGATCACCCTAGCGGTAGTATAGAGAACAGAAAATGGCTCAGCCTGACCTGGGGAAGCTGCTCAGTGGATTTCAGTGAACAAAGAACATGGCCCTATGTCTCATCACTTCTCTCTACATCTACCAAATAGCTAATCCTAGGGTAATAGTACAGTGAAGGTGGTCAGAGTAGCTCTGGGAAAGGCCCTCTTGCAGTCAGCCGTAGCTGTTGACAGCCCCAGGCCCAAGGTGCTTTGGTTGTGTATTTAGTAATTCACAAACCTGTGGTGTCTGTGAGCCAGCTTGATGTCTTAAACTCTAACCTCTTGTTCCAGGCAGGCAGGTGTCTTCCTTGGAAATGTCTTCTCTTTTTTTTGAAGACTCTTAGCAAGCCCATAAAGAGGACCCCCTGAAGTGGAGATGCTCCCTAATTGTTACAGACCTAGAAAGGAAGAAGCGATTGCCAGCCACCTCATGTTCAGCCTAGGCTGTGGCCTTGATTGGGTTCTGTTGATGTTTGTCTACCACTGCCAGGGTTTGCCAGCCTCTGACTTGGTGCCCACAGCTCCCGATGGGGAGAGAGGAAGTTGAATACCTCAAGTCACCCCCCATCTGGGTGTTCTTTCTCCCTGGGAAAAGGACTGCTTTGACATGTTCCCCAGAAGGAGCTGGCACATGGTGATTTTTAATTTGAGGCAAGTGAGGAGAGATTGATGTTAAAAAAAAACAGACCTCAAGTCCCCACTGAAATCAGTGTTGACAAATGCTTCAGATTGACCTTTTTTCCTGTGAAATCTTTGCTGTGCTCCTTGCCATCTGTTCCAGAGTTTTGAAAATTTTTGTTCCTTCTGAAACTTTTGGCAAAGTTGTCTTCATTGTGAATAAATTGTAGATGGGTGTCTGTTAGCCTCTTGGTCGTCACGGGAGTGACAAACACTGCAGACTGTGTACCAGGTTCTCACTGTAAGGAGGACTCTCTCCCTCCCAGTCAGCTGGAAAGGCAGAGCTTTGGTCAGCCTCCCTTGCCTTTCACTGTGTCTTTTCTCTTACCTTCCCTGGTAATGGAGGTGTTCCTGCATGGTCTGCTGCTGAAGGGAGGGGACGGCAGCATGAGAGAGTGGACCAAGGTGAGGGCCAGGACTTGGCACACCTGGATTCTAGCCCTGGTCCTGTAACCAAGCGGCAGTACTAGGGAGACTACTTAGGCTTTTCTCTGTTCCTCAGTTTCCCAGCCAGTCAGAGGGAAATAGCAATACATGCCCCGCTTAATTCACAAGGCTCTCCTAAAGATTGAAGCAGGTCTGTCTAGTACAGTCCTAGCCTAGAAAGAGGTTTTCCTTAACTTGCATAGAGTTTAAGAGACTTTTTAAAAAGTTTATTGCCTGGATTTAAAAACCAGGAGATTTCACCTAAAAATCCAGCTTCTCTTGGAAATCAAAAAACTTGGCAACTCTCAGCCCACATTCCTTCATGCCAACAATTGGCTGAGTTGAGGAGAGGCTCCCCACGAGCTGCGGCATGCGCTCTCCACTTTGCGCAGTCCCTGCCCTTCCCCGTGATCTCCCTGACAGTGAGTCTGTCTCATGGGACTCCCTCTATATGTTTTGTTATACTCGGACTGTTTTCCTCCTTTAGATGATCTGCCTGGCCCTGAAGGCATGTGGGTTTTCGCTCTTGATCTCGAAAAGATATTTCAAATTTAGAACTTTATGATAAGTCAAGTATCATATAGATACTAAGGATTTGGTGGTGGGGGTGGGGGTAGGGAGAGAGGGAACACCTGTATTCATCACATACCTCCTCTGTGTTAAGTGCTTTGCTTATCATGTAATCCTCCCCAAAGCTGTGAGGTGGATCTCAGCCATCCTTGACAGGTAAGAGGACAGGGCCTCGGGCAGGTTGTGGCTTGTCTGAGCCACAGACTCTAAGGGAATACTGCACGGTGAGTGTAAAGTGGATGTGGTGGCACAGCGCGCCTCCCCAGGAGCTGCCTGTACACATTTCTGTCTGCAGGAGGCATGTAGTAAGGGCATGACTTGCAGTAGCGTAGTCCTCTATTCTTTATAAAATACTTTTACATAGAGCTGCAGAATGTTCTTTGGGTACTTTTTTCTTCTTCTTTAAAGCAGAGTTGTCCCCCTTTTTTTTTTCTAGCATCTTTTTCAGAATTAATCTTAAACAGATAACAGGAAGCTGTGTGCAGAGCCCTACCCTTAAGTGGAGTCATTGTTTCCTTATGGGGCCACTGAAGTACCTCCAGTAATCCTAGAGCTCTGAGGAGCCCGGTTTAAAAACCACTATTTTTGTCTTAATTTCTGCAGTTGAGGAAATGGAGGCCAAAGGGGTCCAGTACCTTGTCCGGTGTTGCCTTTCTTTTACATCTCACAGATGAATTCTCAGATAAATTTAACTGGATTCTCCATCTTATTCTTTAGAAAAGACTCAGTATGCTATTTATTTTATGCTTGTTTTTCTTTCTCATGTATTTCAAAGAGAAACTGCATTAAGTAAACAGCATTCATTGGGTTAAACCTTATTTTAAAAGAGAAACGAAGAGTTTGTAGGGTAGAAAAGTGGAAGACAGGAGCAGAATATGGGTCTGGATGAGGTTTTCCTCATTTTAGAATCCTCTGACTCCTTTGGTTTGTGTCTCCTTTCATCTCAGACAGGTGGAAGCCATTCCTAAAGGTGTAGACGGGACTGATGTTAGGAAATGAAGTTTCCTTTCACTGCAGGAAATAAGCAGGCACAGATTTTAGTGCCTAGAATCCAGCCCCGATTTTAAAATATCCACCAAAACCTCTTTGGCAGCAAATCCAGAAACCCTGTCTCAGCACCATGTTGGGCTTCTTTGTCTCATAGTCCTGGGTCTAATCATTCTCATTGTCTGCCCAGCTGTTTCCCATCTCTGTGCATATCACTACTGAGATAATCAGTTTGGTGTTTTTCTCCTCTTCCTGCTCACCTTACCTCCCCCATCCCTCACTTTTCCTTGCTAAGTGGAAGTCACTGGTGTCTTGATTCGTTCAGAACAGCCCCTGGAGCCTGGTACCATTTAGCGTGATTCAGTACTTGAGACAAAACCAGGGAAGGTACTACACTTAGTTCTTCAAAAGCCCCATTGCTGTTCTTGAAAATCATGATTAAGAGGAGGTTTTGTTTAAAAAGTTTTAGTTGTGATAATGGTGTTGAGACCATGATCTTTTTTTTTTAATAAAGATTGACCATCTTTATTAAACATCTGTTGCCAGTCTTCTTTCTTTTTTCTTCTTCTTCTTCTCCCCAAAGCCCCTCGCCCCCGTCCATAGTTGTATATTCTAGATATCAGTGCCTCTGCTTGATCTTTTGTTGATGTCAGAGTTGAAAGAGATTTTCGAGATTATGTAATCTCCCTCTGTGTATTACAAATTCTCACTTGTCTTCTTCTTCTTGGAGAGAACTAGGCACTTGTGTCATCTTTGTTTGAGAGGTAGAAGTCCAAGTTATCTCAGTAATTTCTTGGTGACTCTATGATCCTAGGCTTATGAAAGCCTTTTATCAGGAAATTGGTGGGAAGCAGTTAATCCTAGGAGTTTAAATGATGAAGGATCTGTAGGGAAATGCAAATTAAAACCATGATGAAATATCACTACACACTCATTAGAATGACTAAAATAAAAAGACCGATAATACCAAGTGTTGGTGAGGATGTGGAACAACTCTCTTGTGTGGCTGCTGGGAGTGTGAAATGGTACAACCACTGTGGAGAACTATTTAGCAGTCTCTTATAAACCTGAATATACACTTACCATTGATCCAGCAATTTCATCCCTAGGTATTTACTTAAGAGAAATAAATACCTGTATCCACAACAAAAGGACTTCCATATGAACATGTTGTTTATATTAAAAGCCAAAAGCTAGAAACATTTGAATAAATGTCTTTCAACAGATGATTGGGTAAACTAATTGTGGAATATCTATACAATGGAATACTAGTTTGCAATTTTCAAAAAACCAAACTAATGATACATATAACAATGAGGATGAATCTCAGAAATATTATGCTGGAGGAAAGAAGCTAGACACAAGAGTACATACTGTATGATTCTATTTGTTCTAGAGCAAGCAGTACTCATCTCTAGGGTAGAAAGCAAGTCAGTAGTTATATGAGGTGGTGTGGGAGGGAGGGGAGATGCCTACAGAGAGGGAGGAGGAACTGTTTGAAGTGATGGATTGATTGTGGTGATGGTTACAAGAGTGTATATAGTCATGTGTCACTTAATGATGGGGATGTGTTCTGAGAAATGCATCATTAGGCAATTTCATTTTTATGCAAACATCGTAAGGTGTATTTACAGAAACCTAGATGGTATAGCCTACTATATACCTAAGCTCTATGGTAATAATCTTAATGGACCACCGTCATACATGTGACTCGTTGTTAACCGAAACATCGTTATACAGTGCATGACAGTACAGTTGTGAAAATGCATTAAACTTTACACTTAGAAGAGTGCATTGTATTATATATAACGTTGATTTAAAAAGAAAGAGTTAAAAAGATGAGGGATCTAGTCTGAGCTCTAGCACTAACTATGTCTGTGTGTTCTTGTGAAAGGAGCTTAATCTTTCTACATCTTTTGCCTGTTGAGCAAATGGGGACAATAGGTAGCTCATCTACCTCATTTGATTATTGTGAAAATGTAAATGAAATAGTTTATTTTGAAATGTCTTTAAGAAAGTATAAAGTCATACACAAATGCTTGGGAATGGGGGTGGGGGAATGTTCCATAACCTGCTCTTCAGGGAAGAAACGCGAGAACTGTGATAACCCATGTGTGAGCTAATATATATATTTTTGGATTTTATTTGCATGTCATCTTTTAACTTGTGTAACTCCGGCTGTGTCACTTCACCTCCCTGCCCGTCAGTAAAATGATGTGGTTAGACTAGATCTGAGGTAGAAAACTGTAGGCTCAGAGACTCTCTAAAGCCTTTCAGATGTGTTTTCTTTAGCCTCTACAGTGTTGGCCTGTCTAACGTTAATTTAAAATGTGACTTGTTGCCAGTGTTTAAATCTGGAAATTTCACATAAAGTTTCAGGTTTCCAGCTTATTTTTGGAAATTAGCAGATCTGATAAAATTGGGTCCATAATCCTACGTGGCAGCAATTACCTGGAGTTGTGTAGTAGCTGTTCCTTTCCATGGCCATATGCTTGAGTTTCCCACAGTCTCCACCACTCTCTGTAGCATTTTCTATTCTCTGTGGTAACATTAGAGGAAAGTTAATTCGTTTTTGAGTGCCTGTGATGTGTAGGCACTATTCTAGGGCATGGGGATACAGAGGGGAACCAAACAGACAAAATCTCTAAACTCATAGTGAGTGGTAAGTACCCATCCACATCATCAAAAATTATGAGAAAATTAGACCAAGAGTGTGATCTATTTTAGGGGAAGTGGGAGAAAGTATGTTTCTTTATGGAAGTAAAAAAAAAATTCCTACATATTTAATAGGCAGAAGTGTGTATGTGTCACAATTGTCCTGCCTGTTTCAGTTGCTTATCTCAAATAATGATTGGATCATTTTTCTCTTTGTGCTTCAATAAATTCATGGATTTTCCCCAAAAATGCATTCCAATAAAATAATGGAGATTATCTTAGCATTTCAAAAAATGCTAGTAGGCAGAGAGACTAGCACAGGCTCGACTGAATGTTAGCTTTTCTTACCTCTGTCCGAACATCCTTAACTCAGCTTTAGATTTGTCCATTTAATCAAGGTCTTGGGATGCCGCTTGATCTGAAGTAAGTATCTCTATAGACAGTCTCATAGCTGCCGCCTTCTGCAATAGCCTGAATGCTGTTTAGCTTGTGGCTGAGAATCTTATTACTCTTATCCATGTGGTAGACCTGTGCTGGAGAAGTGCCTTGTGGTGCTGTCTTCTGTCTATCATCTAAGCTGGTAATTTATATCTCCATTTGGTCAACTACACAATGATAGTGGCCAACATCTTTAAATTGACAAATCCTATCAGGCTTCAGTTTTGATCCTCATGGTTAAGGAGCCCTGATTTAAATGCTTCTCACCTGCAGATAAGCCCTTGTATGGGCATAGATGCTTAATAACATGGTTCCATCTACGTTAAGTGTAGTGGTTCGTTGCTTTGCCTTTAGATTTATGATGGTCATGGGCTTTGAGAATCTGGGCCAGCGCCTCTCAATGAGTTATACTTGCCTGGATCACGTGGTAGGCATCTGACCCATTTCTTCAGTCTTGGCTGGAAAATCATCTTGCCACCTGGCAAAGAAAACTACACTGCTCCCATCTGGTGGCAGTTATCTCAAATCGCTGCATCATCGCCCTACTTCTGAAAGGGTGGCCTTGTCCTTTAGTGGTGCCATGTATCACAAAGCTGTAGGAAATAGCCATTCCCAATTTTTGTTCTCCCAGCTTTTATTCTGCGGCACTGTTAGCACTGTCAGGGATGTTGCATAGTTTTCTCTAAGTGAAGTGGAAAGAACATTTTTTGGACAATTAGGAAAGTGACATTGTTCCAGGTTCTACTCATAACTGGCCATGGGATTCCTAAGCCTCACTCAGTTCCTCCACCCATAAAGCAGAATGCTTGGATTTAGCGCTCCCTAGGAGCACTACCAGTGCAAAGTCCGTAGTTCTCTGATTTTTTTTTAATCAAAATATTTATAAAATAAATATTCGGGCTGTTCACAAAACAATTATACATAGAAATTTTATAATTTATACTATAATTTACCCCAATTCTAATTGGTTGTAAGACACATCATGAATTTAATAGCTTTTTTTTGGGGAAAAAGGAAGACAAGTAGTACTTCATTAAATGGACATATTGTAAGAAAAATTCTGATATCCTAAAAATTAAAAATCTAAAAAATATGCACCTTAAAATTGAGATTGTTTTTGGTCTGTGTAAGACCTCTACTAGTCAATGCATGCTAGGGTTAAAAAAATTTTTTTGTTGTTAAATACACAGCATTTTATAATTAAAATTGACAATTGAGCTGTGTAAGTGGACTTTAAAGTTTTACAAGAAAATGGAAAGTGTTATTGATATACAAAAATTAGAGCAATTAGGGGCTGGCCCGGTGGCGTGGCAGTTGGGTTTGTGTGACTCCTCTTTGGTAGCCTGGGGTTCACCGGTTCAGATCCTGGGCATGGACCTAGCACTGCTTGTCAAGCCATGCTGTGGCAGCATCCCACATATAAAGTAGAGGAAGATGGGCACGGATGTTAGCTCAGGGCCAGTCTTCCTCAGCAAAAAGAGGGATTGGTGGCGGATGTTAGGTCAGGGCTAATCTTCCTCAAGAAAAAAAAAATTAGAGGGGCCAACCCTGTGTGTTCCTGTGCTCTGCTTTGGCTGCCCAGGGTTTCGCTGGTTTGAATCCTGGGCGTGGCTGTGGCACCACTCATCAAGCCATGCTGAGGCAGCTTCTCACATGCCACAACTAGAAGGACCCACAACTAAAAATACACAACTTTGTACCGGGGGTGCTTTGGGGAGAAAAAGGAAAAGTAAAATCTTTAAAAAAAAAAATTAGAGCGATGACAGTTGAAATTAAATATTGTGTGGTAAATTTTAGTGTTTATGTGAGTACTAGAGAAGAACATAGTTATAGGAAATATACAAACGGGTCATCTCTAGTAAATCATTATCAAAATGCACATTTGGAACGTTTGAACCCATTAAAAAATTTTTTTTGACACAAAATTATGTATGTATTTTATGAAAACATGCAGCAGTGCTTTGTGATTAAAGCTCTCTTTGGTTGCAAGGAACAGAAACTTATTCAGGCTGACTTGAAAAAGAATAATTATTGTAAAGATACAACAGAAAATGCCATGAACATCGATGGACAGGTACTGAAGTGCCGCTGGTCCTCAGAGGGGTTAGAGTGACACGGTCAGGACCCAAGTCTTCTCTGTCTTAGGCCTGAGGTCTCTGTAACCATTGCTGTGCTCTGGCAGCTCTGACTTTGCATATGGCTGCCAGCCCCAATACTACAGCATAACCTCAAGCTGAGTTCCTGTACTGATGACTTACCTCTGTATTCACCTCCATCCAATTAGTGGTCACCTCTGTGCAAAGAACAGCCTAGTGATGTTTTTATTTTTGCTATCCACAATCAATGCACAGTGTAGTTCAAGCTAAATTATGAAGGTATACAAGCAGGCACATGGGCTAAGTGTCCAGTATAACTACTGCTTATCCCAAAGCCTTCAACTTGGACAGCTTTGCTCTGCTTTATCTGTTTATAATCCCTGTTAACAATGGCACTGGGCCCCTCATGCAGTGTTTGGGGAGTGAGGTCCAGGTTAGGAGTTCAAAGGATTTGTGGAATGCTAAGGTGTAACAAATTCACAGCATTTAAGAATTCTCCAGCTAGTAATTGTTGCCTTAAAGAGAAGAATAACACCCAGCCTCACGGGATTGTAGTAAGAATTAAACAAGAGCTCAAAGTGCCTAGGACAGTGGTTGGAGTGTAGCTGGTTCTTTTTCTTTCATCTCTTTGTTCATCTGTTGATTTGTAGGTTCTTTGGAAGATAATTACTATTCTTCCTTTTTCCTGAGACAGGTGTTTAGCAACAATTTCTCTGACTCTTGCCACCCAATCCCGCGAGTAATACCTCTGAGTCCCCAGAATCTAAGAATGTCTTCTACGCCAGGCCAGCCCTAGGATTGGCTGACGATGGCATCACTACCTTTAACAGTGACGGCAACAACCTGTAGCCACCATAGTCATCTGACTCATTTCTTTAACATGACTCAAAAGAGCTTGTATGTGTGTTTCTCTCACAGGTGGATTTGCTATCGTGTTTCTGGTGAGGACAAGCAATGGAATGAAATGTGCCTTGAAACGCATGTTTGTCAACAATGAGCATGATCTCCAGGTGTGCAAGAGAGAAATCCAGATAATGGTAAGGCTGCCTTTCAGACTAGAGACTGCTTGTTTAAAATGGGGGAGAGACTGTGCCCTCTCATAAGAAAGCCAAGAGGGGCTTGTTCCCTTCGCTGAGATGACAGAGGTGGGAGTGAACAGCCATGGGGTGTAGGATGCTGCTCCTGCCTTGGTCACCCTCAGCTGGAGGGTTGAGGAGAAAGAAGCATGTTGAGAGAACTGACCAGTTTTCAGTTTAGAGAAATAGTTTTGGGCATTGGGAAAAGTTAATTTAACAACTTGGTTCCCAGAGTTAACTGGAGTTTAGTCTGGAAACTCTAGCTTTCCAATGAACCTCTTCTTCCAGTCTTCTCTTTTTATTAGTTCCTAACCAGTTTTCAACCCTCTCAAACTCTTCTGTGAACATCTCTTACCACGCCTTTAAATTTTGTACATGTGGTTCTTTCCACTTGGAATGCTTTTTTTCTTTTTTTGGCCTAGAAACTTCTTACTCGTATATACTCTATGATTTCATTCTAAAAGTCCGAGAACAGGCAAAAGTGATCTTTGGTAATAGAAATCAGAAATCGGTGATCTAGGTGTGGGAAATTGACTAGGAGGGGCATGTGGGAACTTTCTGGGCCATAGAAATGTTCTACATCTTGTTTTGAGTAGTGGTTACACAGGGCTATATGATTACTCAGTTTTCAAGATTCAGATTCATACTATGTTTAAAGAAAGATGGGGCCGGCCCTGTGGCCGAGTGGTTAAGTTTGTGCGCTCCACTTCGGCTGCCCAGGGTTCACTGGTTCGGATCCTGGGCACGGCCATGGCACCACTCATCAGGCCATGCTGAGGTGGCATCCCACATGCCACAACTAGAAGGACCCACAATTAAAATATACAACTATGTACTCGGGGGATTTGGGGAGAAAGAGCAAGGGGAGTCCCTATCTGGTAGAGGTATATGCTGGAATCTTCGTGGATGAAATAATATGATGTCTTGAAGCTAATGAGTGGATTTAGAAGAGAAACAAGATCGACAATTAGTTGATTATGGTCAAAGCTGAGTGATGGGTATATGGGAGTTTGTTAGAGTTGTCTCTTTCACCTCTGTTTCACATTATACATAAAATTTTTTTTTAAATGGTCTTTTATTCCATTGTGTTTCCACAGTACTTTTGTTTGCCAATTATATTGCTTTTCTTGTTTTATAAGTAATTCTGCCTTCAGAAAGTAATTTATTTAAAATCAGAAACTGTATATTCCAGCACGCTGCTTGACATAAAGTAAATGCTTAATAAACTTTGGATGAAATGAATGTATGAATAATCTAATAGCAGATGCATATGTTCACCAAGAGGTGATGATTCCTTTGTGCCCTGGATTTTCATGCTTTTGTAAAGAGCAGAAAGAGGTCCAAAGAATGAGTGAGGGTGGCATTGTAGGGGTCCCACCAGGCTTTGCTTGCCCCTGCCGACCCCCTGTGGGGTTGCCCTTTCAGTGGGTACTTAGAGTAACTAGTTGCACTGTAGAAGAAGAACTCAGAATTTTAGAGAGCCTGGTACTACTTTGGATTCTAGAAATCTGAAACCATTAGGGAGGGAACTGTAGGTGGAGATAAGTGTGGCTGTCATCATTGCAAATAAACAAAAAAACCCCAAGGCTCATATGCATACAGTCAGGGCCACATGGATCTGTCTGCAAGGCACCAGAGTGTCCTCCCACTGCCCTGCCACACAGCTCCAGACGACCATTCTCAGGGTATTTCCCTTCATCCACCCAGTGGGTTTTTTGCATGCTGCTTCTTATTCCTCCTCCTCCCACCTTGCCTCTTCCTTGCTTAGCGCTCACACTCCATTTTTTATGTTTGATTCGGCTGTTTCTTCTGCCTGGAATGCCCTTCTCATTCATTTTCTGGTGTCATGAAGGTACTCCCACTCTAACTTTCTCCTGCTCATTCAGAAACATGTCTGAGGGCTTACTTTCTGCTAGGCAGGCGTCGGAGTATTGTAACTAAGAAGACGCAGGCCCCTTAGGAGCTCACAAATTAATGGGACCTGATTAGGAATTAAATTACATGGGTTCAAGTTCTGGCCCAGCCATGTATAAGCTGTGAGTTTAGTTTTGAATTTAGTTTATATCTTTTTAAAACTTAAATACTCAAATGGGTGAGCTAAACTTGCTACAGAAAACATCAAGCGGTTCCCTGAGGGGTCCTCCTATGCCATTTCAAGGTCCCAGAGGCAACCGCTTTCAGTTGATTCATTTGATATATTTCTAAGTAACATGTTGATATTGCTAATTCTTGATTTTTTTCCCTCCATTTTAGGGATTATATACTATGGAAAGTAAGAATTTAGCTCTCTTTCATCCCATGCATGCCCTTTTCTCCAAATACTTGCATTATTCTCATCTCCCATTCTTCCAAAATAGCTGTAAGTTTTGGCAATATGTTAGTTATACTAATATTAGTTTTTATATTGTTATGTAAGAAAACATGATTCCTGCCAAATCTCCTAGTGCACTATGATTACCCTTCCTTTCCTGTATAACTCTCTTTTCACTGGAATTAGTAATTGTGGTGGTTTTTTTTGAAAATTTTATTTATTGAGGTAACATTGGTTTATAACATTATATAAAGGTCAGGTGTACATCATCATATTTCGATTTCTGTGTCGACTGCATCACGTTCGCCACCCAAAGACTAGTTACCATCCATCACCATACACATGTGCCCTATTACCTCTTTTGCCCTCCCCCCTTCCCTTCTGATAACCACTAATCTAATCTCTGTATCTGTGTTTTTGTTTGTTTATCTTCCACTTATGAGTGAACTTATACAGTATTAGTCTTTCTCCACCTGACTTATTTCGCTTAACTTGCTACCCTCAAGGTCCATCCATGTTGTTGCAAATGGCGAGATTTCATCCTTTTTTATGGCTGAGTAGTGTTCTGTTATGCATATATACCACAGCTTCTTTATCCATTCGTCCCTTGATGGACACTTAAGTTGTTTCTAAGTCTTGGCTATTGTGAACCATGCTTCAGGGCTCATAGGGAGTGCAAACATCTTTTTGCATTCTTGTTTTCATGTTGTAAATACTCAGAGGTGGAATGGCAGGATCAGATAGTGGTTCTATTCTTAATTTTTTGAGGAATCTCCATGCCTATTTTCCATAGTGGCTGCACCAGTTTGCCCTCCCACCAGCAGTGTACGAGGGTTCCCTCCTCTCCACATCCTCTCCAATGCTTGTTTCCTGTCTTGTTAATTATAGCCATTCTGACGGGAGTGAGGTGATATCTCACTGTAGTTTTGATTTGCAACTTCCTAATAATTAGTGATGTTGAACATCTTTTCATGTGCCTGTTGGCCATCTGTATATCTTGTTTGGAAAAAATGTCTGTTCAGACCCTTTGCCCATTTTTTAACTGGGTTGTTTGTTTTTTTGTTGTTAAGTTATATGAGTTCTTTATATATTTTGGATATTAACCCCTTATCTGTTGTGTGATTTGCAAATACCTTCTCTCAGTTGTTAGGTTGTCTTTTTGTTTTGTTGATGCTTTCCTTTGCTGTTTAGAAGCTTTTTAGTTTAATGGAGTCCCATTTGTTCATTTTTTCTTTTGTTTCCCTTTCCTTGTGAGACATGATATTCAGAAAGATACTGCTAAGACCAGTGTCGAAGAGCATACTGCCTGTGTTTTCATCCAGAAGTTTTATGTTTTCAGGTTTTACCTTCATCTTTAATCCATTTTGGGTTGATCTTTGTGTATGATGTGAGCTAATGGTGTACTTTTCAGTCTTTTGCATGTGGCTGTCCAGTTTTCCCAACGGCATTTATTGAAGGGACTTTCCTTTCTCCATTGTATGTTCTTGGCTCCCTTGTAGAAAATTAGCTGTCCGTAGATGTGTGGGTTTATTTCTGGGCTCTTGATTCTGTTCCATTGATTTGTATGTCTGTTTTTGTGCCAGTACCATGCTGTTTTGATTACTACAGCTTTGTAGTATATTTTGAAATCAGGGAGTGTGATGCCTACAGCTTTGTTCTTTTTCCTTAGGGTTGTTTTGGCTGTTTTTTGGGGTTTTTTGTCTTAGTTTTTTGTGTACTTTTCACTGATTTAATCCCAAACTCTCCCCAAGTTGCATAAATTATTTTTTTTAATTCTTTTAAACAGTTAGTATTCCGTCTGTTTTATCTTCTTGAAAAAGTCTCTCAGGCTTCTGACTTGATGGAATCTATGTTAGTTGCTCTCTAGGACTAATTTATAGTCTTGGAATTTCCTAGGGATTCCCTTGGTCTCTCTTTTTTTTGCTTTACTTCTTTGTTTTGGTGGAGCTTATCCAGTTTCCTGAGGCATGGTAGGTAAATTTTTGAGACCATGTAAGGTCTGGAAGTGTCTTTCTTTTACACTCATATGTAGCTTGTGTATAAAATTCTGGGCTGGAAATCATTTCATTCAGATACATGAAGCATTGCTCTATAGTATTTTAGCTTTCATTGTTGTGCTTGGGAAGTCCAAGGTCATTCTAATACCTGGTCCTTTGAGTGTGACTCATTTTTTCTCCCCAGAAATTTATAAATTTTTTCTTTGTTTACAGCGTTCTGAAATTTCTTGGTGATATACTTTGGTGTGTGCATTTATTATTTATTATGTTAAGTGTTTGGTGGTCTCATTTAATCTAGAAACTCATATCCTTGTGTTGTGGGGAATTTTAGTTTGTCTCATTTGATGATTTCCTTTTCTGTGTCCCCTCTGCCTGAAATTGCTATTATTTGGATGTTGGTTCTCCTGAATCGATTTTCGAATTTTTTGTTTTCTCCTCTTTATTTTTCATTTCTTTGTCTTTTTTCCTCTACATTCCAGAAATTTTCCTCAGCTTTATATTCCATCCATCTTGTTGAATTTTTTATTTATCAGGCTTTTTAATTTCTAAGATCTTCTTGTTTGGTTTTGTTTCTAATTTTGATGAAGTCCCATTCATCAATTTTTCCTTTTGTGGGTCGTGTTTTTGCTGTCATTTCTAAGGACTCTTTGCCTAGCCCTCGATTCTAAAGGTTTTCTCCTATTTTTTTCCCTAAAAGTTTTACATTTTACATTTAAGTTTGTGATACGTTTTGAGTTAATATTTATATAAGATGTGAGACTGAGGTTGAAGTTCGTTTTGTTGTCTGTGGGTGTCCATTTGCTCCAGCACCATTTGTTGAAAAAGCAATCTTTCCTCCATTGAATGTTTTTGTCAAAAATCAATTGGGCATATTTGTGAGGGTTCATTTCCAGACCTTTCTATATTGTCTATTCTGTTCTGTTAATCTGTGTGTCTATCCTTCCACCAGTGCTACACAGCCTTGATTACTGTAGATTTATAAGTCTTGAAATCAGACTGATTTTTCCCGCTTCTTTTTCTCCCCCAAAATTGTTTTAACTATTCTAGTTCTTTTATCTTTTCATATAAATTTTAGAATACTCTAATCTGTATCTACAGAATGTCTTCCTAGAATTTTGATAGGAATTTCGTTAAACGTGTATATCAGTTTGGGGAGAAATGACATCTTTTCTATGTTTAGTCTTCTAATAAAGGAACATGATACATCTCTCCATTTATTTACATCTTTCATTTCTTTCATCATCATTGTGAAGTTTTCACCACACAGGCTTTATACATGTTCTTAGATTTATACCTAGGTTTTTGTTTTGTTTTGAGTAATTATAAATGGTATTGAGTGTTTAATTTTGTTGTCCATGTGTTTATTGCTGGTATGTAGAAAACCACTTGATTTTTCTGTTTATTTTGTATCCTGTAACCTTGCTGAATTTGCTTACTAGTTCTGAGAATTTTTCTCTAGATTCCTTAGGATTTCCTATACAGACCATCAGGTCATCCGCAAATAGGGGCAGTTTCATTCCTTCCTATCTGATCTGTATCCTTTTTGTTTCCTTTTCTAACCTTATTGCACTGGCTAGCACTTGCAATACTATGTTAGGTAAGAATGTTGAGTAGACATCCTTGCCTTGTTCTCAATCTTAGGAGGAAAGAAGTCTTTCACTATTAAGTATAAGGTTAGCTGTAGTTTTTTACAGTTTTTTAAAAAATCTGTTTGAGGAAGTTCCCTCTATTTTTTATTTTTCTAGGAGTTTTTATCATGAATGGGTGTTGAATTTTGTCGAATATCTTTTCTGCATTGGTTGATATGATCATGTGATTTTTCTTCTTTAGCTTTAATACAGTGGATTATATTGATTGATTTCCAAATATTGGACCAGACTTACATCCCTGTAATAATTCCCACTTGGTCATGGTGTATAATTATTTTTATATATTGTTGAATTCTTTTTGCTAATATTTTGATGAGCATTTTTGCGTCTATCAGCATGAGGGATAATGGTTTGTAGTTGTTTTTTATAACTGTCTTTTCCTGGTTTTGGTATCAGAGTAATTTTGGTCTCAACATGGATTGGGAAGTGTTCCTTCTTCTGTCTTCTGGAACAGATTTTTTAGAATAGGTATTTATTCTTCTTTAAGCGTTTGGTGGAATTCTCCAGTGAAACCATCTGGGCCTGGAGACATTTTTGGGGGGAGTTATTAAATTGCAATTTCAGTTTCCTTAATAGTTAGCAGGGCTATTCAGATTATCTCCTTCATGTTGGGTGAGGTTTGATAGTTTGTATTTTTGAGGAATTGGTCCATTTCACTTCAGTTATCAAATTTATGCATGTAGAGTTAGTTGTTAGTAATATTTTCTTATTATCCTTTTGATGTGTGCAGGGTCTGTGGTGATAACCCCTGTTTCATTCCTGATATTGGCAATTTGTATCTTTTCTTTTTTTTGTCAGTATTGCTACTGATTTGCCAAATCTATTGATGTTTTAAAAAACCCATCTTGTTTCATTGGTTTTCTCTATTTTTCCATTTTCAACTTCATCAATTGCTGTTCTTACACAGTCATGTACCACATGACATTTCAGGAAAGAGCAGACCGCATATATGATAGTGATCCCACAAGATTAGTACGATATAGTCTTGGTGTGTAGTAGACTATATACCATCTAGGTTTGTGTAAGTACTGTAGGAGAGGAAGAAATTTTCCTCTACCCTCCTAGGTTCTTCTAGCTGGTCTAAGAATTAAATAGACATGAGACAGATTAACAGGAGAAAGACAAACAAAAGTTTAATAATATATATACATAGGATAAACCCAGGAAAACATAGTAACTTGCCAAAATGGCTGAAACCCTCACATTAAATACCATCCTCAGCTAAAGACAAAAGAAGATGTTGGAAGTGGGGAGAGTCAGGGACTTCAAAGGGATGGAAGGCAATTCATAGGTAGGTGAAAAGGAGCAAACGTTTGGAAAACAAGTGTTTGACCACACAGAAACAGAAGAACACAGAGGGGAACCCAACAAGCAGGTTTTTCTAGATTCCTCCCTGTCTACCACCTAGTTTGTGTCATGCTAAGGTGATAGCTCACTTCCTGAGACAGGTTTTATTATCTGAATTCTTTAAGGCAGTTAAGGGGGAGGTAACAAAGAAAGTTTGTGTCTTTTGTTTCTTAAAAATAATCAGCCTAAAATAATCCTCATGTTAAAGCCAGACATTTTGGGGTGGCAAATTTTGTTCCCCTTCAGTACACTCTACACACAGTGACAAAATTGCCTAATGACATGTTTCTTGGAACATATCTCCATCATTAAGCGATGCGTGAATGTACTTAGTTCTTTCTGCTTGATTTAAGTTTATTTTGCTCTTCTTTTCCTAGGTACTTGAGGTGAAAGTTTAGATTGTTGACTGAGACTTTTCCTCTCCTTTATTATGTACATTTAGTACTGTAAATTTCCCTCTTAGCACTTTATTTTGATATATGTATTTTATTTTTCAATTCAATTTTCAATTCAAAAAAATGTATTTTTTTATTTCCCTGAGAATTCCTCTTGACTCATGGATTATCTGGAAGTATATTGTTTAGTTTCCAAGTGTTTGTCAGTTTTTCTGTTATCTTTCAGTTTTGCTTTCTAGCTTGATTCCGTTGTGGTTGGAGAGCACACTCTGTATGATTTCATTTCTTTTGTATTAATTGAGGTTTGTTTTATGGCCCGGGATATTGCCTATCATGATATATCTTTTGTGGGCACCTGAAAAGAGTGTGTATTCTGTTTGTGTTGGGTGAAGTGTTCTATAAATCTTGATTAGATCCTGTTAGTTCATGGTGTTGCATTCTTCTGTATCTTTGCTGATTTTTGTCTAGTTGTTCTATCGGTTGTTGGGAAGGGGTGTTGAAATCTCAAACTATAATTGTAGTTTGTGTCTTTCTCCTTTCAGTTCTATCAGTTTCTGCTTTACATGTTTTGCAGCTCTGTTGTTTGGTGCATGTGCGTTTAGGATTGCTATGTGTTCTTGATAGATTGACCCTTTTGTCATTACTTGATGTCCCTCTCCATCTCTGGTAATTTTCTTTGCTCTGAAATCGACTTTATCTGATATTAATATAGCTACTTCTGTTTTTGGGGATTCAAATTTGCAGGGTGTGTATTTTTCTATCCTTTTGCTTTGAGCCTGCCTATATTGTCTTATTTTTGAGTGAGTTCTTGTAGGCAGCATATAGAGGGGTTGTGTTTTTAAATCCACTCTGCCAATGTCTGTCTTTTACTTGGTATATCTAGACCATTTACATTTAATGTGGTTATTTGTTAGGCCTAATAAGTTAGGCCCTAAATCTCCTATTTTATTTCTTGTTTCCTTTTTGTTTTCACTATTTTTTGTATGTTTTTCTTTTCCTGTCTTCTTGTGGTTACTTGAACTTTTTTTAGAATTCCATTTTGATTTATCTAGAGTGTTTTTGAGTATATTGCTTTGTATAATTTTTTGACAAAATGGACTCTATTTTGTAGAGCAGTTTTAGGTTCACAGCAAAATTGAACAGAAAGTACAGTCTCCACATATCCCATCCCCCGCCCTCCACGCTCAGCCTCCTCCACTATCAACATCCAGCACCACAGTGGTACATTTGTTATAATCAGTGAACCTACATTGACACATCATCACCGAGAGTCCATAGTTTACATTAGGGTTCACGTTTGGTATTGTACATCCTATGCGTTTTGACAAATGTATGGTGACATGTATCTACCATTATAGTATCATAAGGAATTGTTTCACTGCCTTGAACATCCCCTGTGCTCTGCCTGTTCATCCCTTCCTCCCCTAGTCCTCTAGCAACCACTGATTTTTTTGTTGTCTCCATAGTTTTGCCTTTTTCAGAACATCATATAGTTTGGAATCATTCAGCATGTGGTCTTTTCAGATTGGCTTCTTTCATTTCATAATATGCATTTAAGATTCTTCTGTGTCTTTTCATGACTTGATAGCTTATTTCTTTTTAGAGCCGAATAATATTGCATTGCATAGATATATCACAGTTTACCCATTCATCTACTGAAGGACATCTTGGTCGCTTACAAGTTTTAGCAATTATGAATAAAGCTACCATAAACATATGTGTAGGTTTTTTTGTGGGCATAAGTTTCAGTTCATTTGGATATGTTTCATAGATTTTCAACTAAGCAGTTATTTCAATTTTGAAGATTTCTTTTTATGTTTCTAAGCCAATATTTAAATTTTTATTTAATTTTAATTTTACTCTTTTAAAAATAAATTTTTTATTGTGGTCAAAAACTCATAACTTAAAATTTACCATCTTAACCATTTTTAAGTTTACAGCATTGTTAACTATAGGCACAATGTTGTACAACAGATCTCTAGAACTTGTTCATTTAGCATTACTGAAACTTTATACCTGCTGGATAGCATGTCTCTGTTTTCCCCTCCCTCCAGCTCCTGGCAACCACCATTCTATTCTCTGCTTCTGTGAGTTTGGCTATTTTATATACTTCATATAAATGGAATTATATAGTATTTGTCCTTCTGTGACTGGCTTATTTCACTTACTGTAATATCCTCAAGATTCATCTATGTTGTAGAATATGACAAGATTCTTTCTTTTTTAAGCCTGAGTCATATTCCATTTTGTGTATATACCACATTTTCTTTGTTTTTTTTTAAAAGACTTTATTTTTCCTTTTTATCCCAGAGCCCCCCGGTACATAGTTGTGTATTTTTAGTCATGGGTCCTTCTAGTTATGGCATGTGGGATGCCACCTCTTCCTAGTTCTTGGTATGACAAACAATTGTCAACATCTTCAAATTATGTTATGAGAGTCTGGATTTTATATAAACCTTCTGTTTTAACTGGTTTGCACTCTGACAGAGGATTGATGAGGGTTGGGAGGTGCTCTGTTGTGACTACTAGGTAGGGGTAGAAGTTAGGTTTCCTTTTGAGCGTCTGTTAACACCCCAGGAAGTGCTCCTCATTACTACTAGGTTGGGGTGGAAGTTTCAGTTTCCCATTAGGCTTCCACTGATACTTTCCTGGCTGGAAAGTTAGGAGTGCCTTGGTGTTGCTCCCCATTTGGCCTTTACTGACACTGTGGAGGTGGGAGTTGGCTTTGTTACTGCTTAGTGGTTGTGAAAGTCTTGGCCTCCTCTGACACAACCCCAGTGGGAAGAAGGAAGAGCACCTTCTTATCACCTACAGAGATGAAGGTCCTGACTCCCTACTCGGCCTTCTCTAACACTACCCATCCCAGTGAGGGAGTGGGAGGGGTAGTTGTGGTGTTTGTTGCATCCTCATTGGGATGGAAATCTAGGCTCCCCACTTGGCCTTTGCTGCCATGGCTCGAGGAGGGGCTGCAGTTTTTTCCCCGTGGTTTTCAGCTGGTGTAGAGTTGTTAGTATCTGTGAGTTTCTGTTTTACTAGGTTGCCCCTTTCCTGGGTTTGACTAGAGAGAGCAGGCTTTCTTTGTGCCCCCTGGTGTTTTCAGCTTACCAACTTCTTCAGTTTCCAGTCTGAAATATATGAGGCAAGAAGAAAACCCAGGTAACTCACCACCACGTCATTCCTTGGGTCCCAAAGTTCCTAGCCAGTCTGCCTTCTACCCACATTTCTGACTCTTGTTATTATGTTTGTTTTATATATAATGTCCGAAGTATTTAGTTTTACTTAGCTGCAGGAATAGAAAAGAGTACATTTACTCTATCTTCCCTGAAGAAGTCTTCAGTTTATGTCTTTTAAAAACCAAGCTCTTTATATCATTTAGTAAGGCTTTAGAAGGAAGCAGAGATAAATGCATGTATTCAACTTACTTTTTAAAAAAATTTCTTACCATTTTTAATGAACATGCTGTGTGATGTTTTTAACCCCCCGGGCTCAGACTTCTGTCAAATAGAGGCCATAACCCCAGCCTTACCTCTCTGAGAGATTGTAAGAGTTGTGTCCTTATAAATAGTACGTACGTATTGTTTGAATTTACCTGAAGGATGAGAGAGAGAGAGAGAGGGAAGGGAGAGAGGGGGATGTTTCCCTATATGAGGAGTTGAGTAGAAAATAATTGTCTACTGTTTTTTTGCTTTTTGAATATTAATATTTGACTTATTTTTACAAATTAAACTTTAAGCTGTTTTATAGTCATTTGGATGAGTAATTGGATCCAGAGTTTTCAGATTAAGTAAGAACAAGCCATGTCGTATCAACATCATGTCCTCCTTTGGGAAGGTGTCTGGATAGGGAGCTCAGGGAAGTGCAGTAGATCCAGTGTCTGTGGATCGTGTCATTGGGTAAGGACACTTGCCAGAGATCTGTGAACAAGATGGAGCATCTAGGCTGGATGCTAGGTGTAATTGCTGCTGTTTATATTGGTTTCTGATCAATGGTTTGATATTAGTGTGGAGGAAACTTTCTAAGAAAAACACTGCAGCTTACCATCAGCTTTATGTTATTTTATATTTAATGAATAACTTGGTTAAAGAAATAGAAGACAGACTTATAAATTATGTACCTAATGTAAAGTTGGAAGATATAACAAGTACATTGAGTGATAGAATCAGGATCCAAAATGATCTTTACAAATTGGAACAATGAGCTGATTCTAATGAGAAGAAATAACAAGGTAAGGTCATATACTTGGATTTTTATTTTATTTTAATCAACTTTCTAAGCACAGTTCTGGGAAGGCAGAGATTAAAAGCAGCATGAGTGGAAAAAGACTTAAGTATTTTAGTGGTCAGTTAATTTGATATAAAAGTATGCTATGATGTGGCTGCCAAAAGAGAAAAGAATGTAATTTTTTTAGCTACATTAGTAGAGTTAATAGAAGGTGATGGTGCTGGTCTATTTTGCGTGAGTCAGACTAGGCCTGGAGTATTTCGTTTGTTTCCTGGGACCATTCTTATAAAAAGAATATAGGCAAAGCAAACCGTTTAAGTGTGGGAGCAGCCAAAATGGTGATGTGACTAAAAGCTGTATCAATGAAAGTGAATATGTTTAACCTAGAGAAGAAAAAACTTAGAGTCTAAATAATAACATTTCAGTTGTTTAGAAAGTGAAAAAATAGACTAGACTTGTTCTTTTTGTTCTGAAGAGGACAATCTAGAATCAGGAGGTGGAAGTTTCCAGCTTAATGTAAAGAAGAGCTGATCAACAGTGAGGCTGCCTGCAGGTGGCCTGAGGGCCCAAGGAAATGATATTATTCTGAGAAAACTGCTCTTCAGAAGGCTATACAGAGTGTTAGATATGGGCTGCCTGGTTGCTCTAGATCAGTGCTACTGAAAGGATCTTGTTTTCCTTTCTTTTCCTCACCCTTGTGTGCTTGTTTATTTTCCCCCCAGCATCATATTGCTTTTCTTAGTTTACTTTGTAATTTGAGATAAAATTCACCCTTTTAAATATAATTCAGTGATTTTTTAATATATGCACAGGGTCATTCCCCCATCACCATTTATCTAATTCCGGACCATTTTTGTCATCACCCTGAAAGGAAACTGCATACCCGTTAGCAGTCATTCTCTATTCCTGCTTGCCCCAGTCCCTGGCAACCATTAATCTATTTTCTGTTGCCGATTCTGGACAGTTCTTATAAATGGGCTCATACAATATGTGGCCTTTTGTGTCTGATTTCTTTCACTTAGCATAGTGTCTTCAAAGTTTGTCCATGTTGTAGCATGTATCATTACTTAATTCCTTTTCATGGCTGCATAATATTCATTGCATGGTGATGCCACGTTTTATTCACCCTGATGGACATTTGGATTGTTTCTTCTTTTGGGCTATTATCAGTAATGCTGCTATGGACATTTGTGTACAAGTTTTTGTGGACATAATGTTTCATTTCTCTTGTGTGTATACATAGAGGTGACATTGCTGGGTTGTGTGGTAACTCTACTTTTGAGAAAATACCAAACTGTTTTCTGTAGAAGCTGCACACTATTTTATATTCCTACCAGCAATGTATGAAAGTTCCAATCTCCATATCCTTGCCAGCATTTTTTTATTGTTTCTGTTTTTGATTATAGCCATTCCAGTGGTTTTGAAGTGATATCTCATTATGGTTTTGATTTGCGTTTTCCTAATGATTAATGGTGTTGAGCATATTTTTATGTGCTAATCAGCCATTTGTATATGCTCTTTGGAGAAATGTCTGTTCAGATCATTTGCCAATTTTTATGTTGGATTGTCTTTTTATTGTTGAGTTTTAAGAGTTCCTTATATAGCCTGGACACGATTCTTATGACGTGTATGATGTGCACAATTTTTTTCCATTCTTTACATCGTCTTTTTGCTTTCTTGATAGTGTCCTTTGAAGCACAAAAGTTTTTAATTTTGATGAAATGCAGTTTATCTATTGTTTTTTTTTGATTGCTTGTACTTTAGGTATCATATCTAAAACCATTGCCTAACCCAATATCATGAAGATTTCCGTGTATGTTTCCTTTGAGGAGTTTTTAGATCTTTGGTCCATTTTGAGTTACTTTTTGTATATAGTGTGAGATAGGAAACCAACTTGATTCTTTTGCATGTAGACATCCGGTTATCCAGCACCAGTTTTTGAAAGGACTATTCTTTCCCGCATTGAGTTGTCTTGGCCCCCTTATCGAAAATCAGTTGGCCATAAATGTATGGGTGCTACTCAAAGGATCTTGTGCCAGAATGCCAAGCAATGAACTGCTTCTCTCATACTTGAAGTCTCACTAGGAAAAGAAGTCGGCTTAGTGACTTGATTGATTTGTGTCCAAGAGCAAGCCCCTTATCTCCTTATGGACTGGTAACAATTGACTAGCTAGCAAATGTTTGTGTATCACATTTTGAGAAGCACTGCTCTGGGTCTTTGCTACTTTGAGTACCACTGACCAGGAGCATCCCAGGCCCTATCCCAGAGCTACTAGGTTAGAATCTATTTTTAAACAAAATCCCCAGGTGATTCATATTCATATTAAAGTTTGAACAGCACTGCTCTAAAATCAGACTCTAAGTGACTTTAAAGATCTATTCAAGATTAAGTACAAGATTAATTAATGAATAAGACTTGGGAAAGGGAGGGTACAGTACTCCCATCTTACCCACAATGGATACATTCCAAGACCCCCAGTGGATCCTGAAACTGCACATAGTACTGAACCCTATGTATGCTGTGATTTTTCCTGTACATATATACTTATGGTAAAGTTTAATTTGTAAATTAAGCATAGAAGAGATTAACAACAATAACATAGTAAAATAGAACAATTACAACAGTATACTGTAATAAAAGTTATCATAGATCTTAGTACCATCAGCATATGATTTTTTTCTTTCCTGATTAAGTCAAGAACTTTCACCTTTTCACTTAAAGGAAGCACTTTATGGCTTCTCTTTGGCGTATCCAGACTGCCAGCATCATGACTTTTGTGCTTTGGGGCTGTTATTAAGTCAAATAAGGGTGACTTGAACACTGTGATACTGCGACAGTCAATCTAATAACTGAGAAGGCTAGGTGACTAAGGGATGAGCAACATATGCAGCATGGATATGCTAGACAAAGGGATGATTTGCATCCTGGGCTGGATGGAGCAGGATGGTGTGAGAGTTCATCACGCTACTCAGAATAGCATACAATTTAAAACTTTTGCATTTCTGGAATTTTCCATTTAATATTTTCAGACCGCAGTTGAGCATGGGTAACTGAAACTGAGGAAAGCGAAACCGTGGACAAGCGAGGACTGCTGTACGTATGAGGGTAGGCAGGAGAATATCTGAGACTTCTTGCGTGGCAGAAATCCATAGGGCCCTAGATACGTTGGCCTTCAGTGCAACCGAGGGCCAACCCAGATCTCAAAGTGTTTCTTTTCACTACTGTGCTCGACTTCATAGTCTTTGCCTGTGAATAATTCCTTGAAGAGAGTTATAAAGGAAATTCGGAGTTTTAGAGAAAAAGGGGATGGACTAGTAAGGCGGGACACTTTTACAAAGCAGCTTTGGGAGAGAGAAACTAACTCTAGGCCTTAGAACTGCTTTCCTTTATCTTTAAGTTACGAAGAAGCTGAAATTTGGTTAAAAGTGTCTGCGGAACCATAGTGTGATTCTAGAAGTAGGCAGCAATAGTGCTGAGTCATAAACTCAGAAAACGTTGAATATTTGAATGGAGGGTCAAAACAGGTAAATATACCTCTTTGGAAACTTGCTCTATGCAAATGTAGGCACTGTCAGCATCAGGAATTTGCAGGCATCATGTGGGCATCCCAAGGAAAGGTGGCCTGAGCAAATGATGTATAGGGAAATTAGTTATATACAATACTCAGTTTTACTATTTTGAGGTGAGTGATGTTTTGATATGCTATTTAGAATGCTATCTTCTTTACTTTCTTGAACATAAATATAAAGGTTTTTATAGATGCACTTAGGAATCGAGTCCTCCATTTTCTTCTAAGACCTTAAGATTCTTAAGTAGGAAGTCTGCTGCAGGAATTTTGAAGCTAGGGATAGAATACTGTCCTGTGCTGCAAGCCTGGTTAAATGGGACTCCAGATAAACTTGAAACTTGTGATCGTCTATAGGATCTGGGTTGAAGGCCTGGTTTTCAAAAAGTATCTTTTTTGAAAAAAGTTTTTGAGCACTTTAAGCAGTTAAATATGAGAGTTAATAAGCTAACTACAAAACACTTTAAATATCCGAATTTAGTAAAGCAGGTCTTCTAATAACATATTTGTCAGCAGTTTAATAATCTTGTTTAATGTTAATTTAAAATAATGTTTAAAATGACAATATGATCTCTTTAGACCTAACGCTGCCTAAATCGTGTAATATAAATTGATCTGATCTATAGTTTAACTGCACATTCCCCACTCCCATGAAAACCAGGTTTTTACTTCCACTCATCATATAGACTTTTATCTTTAATACTCCAAATAGTAGTTGTAGCCAAGACATCAGTGCATTTTTCCCCACATCCTGCCTTTTCCTGAGTTAACAGGTGGCAACTGAGGTGCACCCCCAATGTGGGTTCCATCCCATACCTCTGAATCCATTCTGTTCTGTAAGCCTGGGACTGGTCTTTTAACTAAAGCCAGGGAAAGCATGGACATCCTCTGGCCTGTTGCTGCTGAGACCTGCTGCCGGTGTACCCTAAATGTGAGTCAGTCTCAATTTGCAGAAAGATTTTCTCTTGACCTTTCCTATTTCACAGCCGTTCAAACAGATCTTCTCTATTAGTTATAAAACAGTGCTGCATTATCAAGTCATTAAAGGTAAATGCCATAGTGTTCCTCCAAAGAGGCGGCCTTTTCTGCTTGGGCATATCTCAGGATCTCTGCAGGAGACAAAATGAACAGGAATTTGGGCTTGCACTGACCAGCAAACATCTTGGCAAACTGTTGTAGGATGCCATCTGCAGATGTTAATTATCCAATTTGGGTCCTCTAATAGCTCTTGACTTCCTCTTGGCTCTACCAAATGCTTTTTATTTTCCTTCCAGATTCTTTATTATTCCTCTTGGGATGAGACAAACTCAGAGGCAACATTGCTGATTTCTTTTTCAAACAGTTAAACGCAGAAACATTAGTCTTTCATTCCTCCTTGTGGACATTTGGAGGACGTGATCTACTGCTCCATTTTAGTTTCAGAGAACTTCTCTCCAGTTCTTCCTACTTCCAGGACTGTGCAAATGGAAACAAGTTCTAGAAGAGTTGGTAAGACTGAAAAGCAGAGGGAGGGATAGTCCTCTGAGACTTGAGCGCTGAAATTGCTTTCTGTTCGGAGAAACTGGAACTCTGGTGACTGCTCTTCTGCCTTATCATCTCCCTTGTTTGTTGCCCAAAGCAGTTGCTCTAAGCCTTCTGTTTCTCTCATCAAGCTTCTTCCTTATTCCCTTACACTTTGAAGATGATCTTGCTCTCTACCAAAAACAGAACAATAGATCTGAACTCACTCAGATTCCCGTTTTCTCATCCTTAAACCAATAAGCATATCCCTCCTTGTTTTCTTTCTTTTTGCCAGGAAAGAAATGTCTAAGACCAGTCCCTTTAACATTGCTCTTATTCCCCACCCCTTCTGCCTACAGGACTTTGTTCCATCAGTGATCCTCATCCTCTCCTGTATCTTCAGGCTGTCTTCTCCTGGCTCCTTCCACTCTCCAGTGCTTAGTTCTCTCCCATTCTAAGAATTCTTTCCCTCGATGCTGCTCCTCTCTTAAACACAGAATGTTCTGAAAGAGTGATCTCTAGTCAGTGGCTCTACATATTCAACTCTCATTCTTGGCAAGTCCAATTCCATTCTCACCTCCATTCCTTCCCTTCTCTGAAACTGTTCTTACGTAGATTGCCAGCGACTTTCCAATTGTCAATTTTAGTGGTCACATTTCTACCTTTGGTCTGCCTGTCTGAGGCAATAGTCATTCTTAATCCTTCACTCAGAGGAAAGTTCTGATGAGTTTTAACTTTGTTCAGGGGTCAGGTGTGTTCATTTCATCCTGTGAGGCTTCCTCTTCTTTTGGTATATAATTTCAGATTAAAAGAGACTGTATTTATCACTTTAAACAACTGAATCTCCACTTAGTGTGGTGGAAGTTACTATTCTCATGGTCCAAACTGCCAAGTTTGTATGGTGACTCTTCTAGAACCACGTATTTTCCATCCTTCCCTCCCACTTTTTATTAAAAGTAAAACAATTTATTACAGCTAGTTAAAAAAAAATCTTAGTTTGTGTTTGTGCAAAAATCCTGATACCCAGCTTGCTCCTTTTTGCTCACTAATGACCTTGGATTTTTTTTTGAACATCAGCATTATGAAGATTTGTCTCTATGGATGTTAAAATAACCATACCAAGGTGTGAGGCAACTTGCAGTGCCTAAATGGGTCTTGACACATAGGAGGTGCTCAGTAAATATTTGTTGGAAAATTAATTCCATAGGCAGCCCTGAGAAATCATATGCAGTTCCAACTAGAGAGCTGGAAGCATGACCCATCTTATATCCCAGTTAGTTGGCTTGAAAGGCTTAATTGTGAGCAAAATGCTTAGGTCTAGATGCCATTGTAGTCTTTTCAAAACTTCGTAAAGTGGTTATTCTTTGCACATATTTCCTGAAGGGAGTGAAAGAGTATGAACAGTTGAAAAGTCTAGTTGAATTCACTTGTGTTCCTACAACCAGGAAAAAACATCAGTTTCACTTTTCTGAATTAAAAATTCACATATTTAAATAGTTCATACTGTCTCTCTCCTCTTAGTCCCTCTGTGGTGTTTCTGGAGATGGGAGTCTTTGCTTTTGGTTTACATGGAGCACTAATGCAGTGAGCAAGTAGGCACCCTGTGTGCATTCGGTTCTAGAATTTAGTTCAGGAGAGTGTTGTGGTTCAGGAGGGTTGAAAAATTGCTCTTGAAGACCTGGCTGTGAATCTCACAGACCGCTGGAAAACTGCCCTTGACCCTGCTCCTTCGTCTTACCTCTCATCACTGTTAGTGTCATCTCTGTGTATTTAAATTATCTGTCCTAATGGAACTGACTGGCTCATTCTGTCTCTGTTTGTATCTGTAACTGATAATATATTTCTCAACTCTTCTTTACAGAGGGACCTGTCAGGACACAAGAACATTGTGGGTTACATTGACTCCAGTATCAACAATGTGAGTAGCGGTGATGTATGGGAAGTTCTCATTCTGATGGACTTCTGCAGGGGTAAGTATATGAACTATACCTTAAGCTCTTATTTCTCTAGAACTTTGATTGTCAAGGACATGGTAGTCATTTCAGTTAATGTGCATTGTACCTTAATGTATGTTGTTCCGGTTTTAAAGATTGGAAAAGTAAGGGGCTAAAAGATGTAGAGCTTGCAGTCACCTCTTGGTTATTCCTATAATGGCAAGGATCAGTGGCACAAACAATTCAGAGTGGTAGGTTATACAAAACTCTATTTTTGTTAGGTTTAGGAAGGTTTGGTGCTTATATATGAATGAGAGTGTATGAGAATGAGAATGAATGTGTTCTTTGTGATGCTTTAAAACAAACGATGAAGGCACGTAATAGAGACCCAGCTCCAGATGGACTAAAGAAACAATTCAGCTTCCACACTCCCTCACTCATGTGTTCTCTTCTCCACCCACGCCACCATCCTTGTGTTCTGGGGTAAAAGAATCCTTTTCGTCTAATGGAAATGACCTTCCTCCTTGCTTGAGAGCTATAATTTCCAGTAAGGCTGCATTCAAATGATGCTGCTGTTAACAGTGAAGTTAAGTAGTTGAAAGCTTGGAGTTTTAAGCAGTATTTATCTTGGGAAATCCAGACTGTAGCATGAATTTATTCAGAGTTGACTGCATTTCATACAACCATTATTTGGAGGTTTGACTTTTTTGGCCTAAGCAGCTGCCACTTAGAAGCTTGGGTCAGTGTCTCACTGTTTGGTGCCCTGTTTTGTAGTCACCCTTGCTTCTGCTATCATTTTCCTTGCCTTTAAATATACTGTCCATGAGTTAAATGTTTCTAATCCAAAAAATGTGATGTTAACCAGTGATTACAGCCTTGACTGTGATAACTGTTAACCTGGTTTTGTAAAATACTCCCAAATTTGAACTCGACAGTTGGTTTCCTCCTGCTCCTTCCTTTTTGGACAATAAATGTTTAGAGATGAGGCAGTAGGAGCATCCAGGGATCTGGATGATCTTGTAAATGAGATCATCTGTCTTTCGGTCCTAGAGATTAAATGTCAGTGTAGCATTTCTACAGACCAGGCAGCAAGTATTGAAGCCAGAGAGACCAAGCTGTCCCTAAAGTACAGACTATAAAGCTGTCTTCTTTCTTCTCCCAGGGTCTATTGTGCAATCTGATTCTTACTAAAAGATATGGCAAGTTGAACCTGTGGCCTCATCTTATACACAGTGGGGACAATATAACCAGGCAACTAGAGCAGGACCATATTGTCAGTTCTACTACTAATCTTGAAGACATAATGAGGGCAGCTCACATCTGGGGTGCTTTACAAAAGAAACTGTTTTGACACATTAGAGGAAGCACTGAATTGTAGGAAAACAAATCCCTGACTGGGAATCAAGACACCAGAGTTCTACTCCTGGCTCAGCCAGTGATCAGCTCTGTTACCTTAGTCCAAGTTGCTGCTCTGTAGACAGATATTTATTCTCTTGGGTAAGTGATGAGTCTGAATGTTTATAACCTCTTTTTTGCTCTGCACCCTTCTCAGGAGGCCAGGTGGTCAACCTGATGAACCAACGCCTACAAACAGGTTTTACAGAGAATGAAGTGCTCCAGATATTTTGTGACACCTGTGAAGCTGTTGCCCGCCTGCATCAGTGCAAAACTCCTATTATCCACCGTGACCTGAAGGTAACAGACCACACTGTTTCATTAAGTGTGGTCTTCACGGAGTATTTTCTGTCTGCCCCGGGGATGGTGTACATACTGTGGGCATGTGAGTGAAGTTTAAGACATGCTCCAAGTTCTAATCTTACATTCTGCTTGGGGAGAGAAAATAGAAAGGAAAGAAAAAAGTAACAGTACAGTGCAGATATCAGTTTTATTACTTAAGTAGTCTTCAGAAATTCTTTATAATCATCACATGCCTGAACACATATTTTTTTGTTTTTCATGATAAATTCCCAAATTTACTTTTCCAGGGTCATGAAAAGTAATACGCTAATTTAAATAGCTTGTGAACAATGATGCTTGGTCTTTAAAGTCTGTTTCATATTTTGCAAAATCCATTAATTGACTATTTAAAAAATTTGTCCCACTAATTACCATCCCCTTGTACCAAGCCTGTCCTATGGTGGTCACTTGACAATGTTAGTTGAATGGAATTGGCACCCAGTTAGGATTCGCTAGCATTTATGGAACACCAACTGTGTGCCATGTACTTTACTAGACACTTTATGTACGCTGTCTGTTTGAAGGGGGGCTTTTTTCTTTACATTTTATAGTTGAGGAAACTAAGGAGCGGAGAGGTTACGTGGTTTCCCTAAGGTCATATAACTGAGAAGGGGCAGTACCAGAATCTGAATCCAGCTCTTCTGATTCTACATTATAATTTCCTTTCATTATACCTGTGTTTCGAGAAATATGCTTCATGGCTAATAACTTGCATCAGCATCCCCTAGTGTACTTGTTAAATGAAGGCTGCTGGGTACCATGCTCACTCTCTTGAGCTATAATTTTGGTGGTGATGTCAAGAGGCCCAGGAATTCATATCTTAATAAGTTAAGCACCCCAAGTGGTTTTTGTATATTCTAAAGTTTGAGGATCACAGCATACTGGCATTTCTGTTTTGGGGGTTTTTTGGGCTTTTGAAAAAAATTGAGATATAATTCACATACCATAAAACTCACCCTTTTAAAGCGTATAATTTGGTAGCTTTTATTATATTTACAAGGGTGTGCAACCATCACCACTATCTAATTCCAGAAGTTTTCATCATCCCAAAAAAGAAACTCTGTATCCATTAGCAATCACTGTTCGTTCCCCCTTTCTCCATCCCCGGGTAACCACTAATTTACATTCTCTTGCCTGTTCTGGACATTTCATATATATGGGCTCATACAATTTGTGACCTCTTGTATCTGACTTCTTTCCCCTAGCATAATGTTTTCAAGATTCATTTGTGTTGTAGCATGTATTGGTACTTCAGTCCTTTTTGTGGCATAATATTCCATTGTATGAATATATCACATTTTGTTTATCCATTCATCAGTTGATGAACATTTGAGTCGTTTCTGCTTTGCCTATGATGAATAAGGCTACTATGAACATTCATGTACGAGTTTTTATGTGGGCATATGTTTTCAGTTCTTCTGCGTATATACCTATATACCTAAGCATGGAATTGCTGGGTCGTGTGGTAACTATGTTTGACTTTTTGAGGAACTGCCAAACTGTTTTCCAAAGGAGCTGCACTGTTTTATATCCCACCAGCAATAAATCAGGGTTCTAATTTTTCCACATCCTCACCAACACTTGTTACTGCCCTTTTTTATTTTAGCCATCCTAGTAAATGTGAAGTGGTGCATACATACTGGCATTTCTGTACTGAAGCAGTTGGCTTAGAAGAAGATAGATACATCTTCCAAAAGCCTTAGGTAGCCTTCTTCAGTGTCCCTCTGCCCGCAGTCAGCCCTTTTCCTGAGTAGAAAAAGGAGAATACATCTCAGTAAATATTATGAGGCTAGCGTAGAACAAGTACATAATTCTATGGAAGAGTGGTATAGATATAATATGGTCCTACTCTCGAGATGTTTAAAGTATTGGGGAGAGGATATAAATGAAATATTTCGACTTGAAACAAATAGGTAAAATATAGAACTTTATAGAACAAAGTGATCAATAGAAGAGAATCTATTGGCTTAATGCATGGTCAGATATTGAGATCAGGCAATGGTGGTTGGAATCTTCTGGAAAGGTGGGATTTCAAAGGACTGGTGGGAGATGCGTGAGAGTAGAGGGTATTTCAGGCAGAGAGCGGAGCCTGACGGCTGCCTAGAGAAGGGAACAGCAGGCTGTTTGAGGGTGAGGATGGAGGCCCAAGCCTAGGGCATGGCCCTTTGTGGACCAGGCTAGGGTGACTGCAGGCCCCTGCTCTGAGTACATGCTGACACTGTATTCCTAGCTGCCCTTACTCATGAGTGAAATTCTTGGGCCTGTTAGCATATATTTAGAAACAAGCAGTTTTTACCAACATTTTAGGACCTGACCTCTCTCCCTGCTGCCTGCCTTGGAGGAAAGTTTATGATGGGCTAAGAAATAGGGGAAGTGTGGCTGGGTAGCACCAACCCTAGTCTTTAAGTGTGGGCTCTGCTTCTGTGACCCATATGAGCTCCAGCTTCTCTGGAGCCCAGTTCTCTCCCCATGTCAGATGGGGTTTGATTTCACATTGGAACTCTGATTCTGTAGCCCTCACGCTGTGACTTGTCTTAATGGAACTGTAAGTGCTATGAGAGATGAGCACAGCAGCATCCTTCATATTGCCAGATGCAAAGGACACTATAGTCCCTGTCTTACTGTCCTCCCTGTGGCCTTTGACTCCTTCGTAACCATCTCCTCCCTTGACCTCTGTGACAGCGTGTTCTCCTGGCTCCTCCTCCAGCTCCTTGGTCGCTCCTGTAGTCACTTAGCCTCTCTGAGCCTCGGTTTTCTCATTTGTGAAGTGAGGACAGCAGCCCAGCTTTGGTTAGGGTCGTGGTAATGTTAAATGAGAGCGCGCATGTCAGCATCCAGGCACAGCCCTGGCACAGTAAGTCCTGAGAGAGGGCACAGAGGTGAGAGCCAGGGGAGGAGGCAGAAAGGGCCCTTGAGCATCCTTTTAGAGATGCTAGTCCCATGTTCTTAAACAAAATCTTCCTTTATTTTAACGTTTTTTAACATTTATTGGATTAAATGAGGCCTAAGTGATTATCATTTCATACCCATAAATAATACCTATCCAGTTTACATATTCCCAGCTTGTTAATGCCCTGTGGTGTGCACACTGCTGCTGCAGGGTGATTGGTAAGCATTGCCCAGTGACGGGAGGCTGAGGTACAGAGCTCAGTGTCCAGCCTGGGGACATGGAGTAGGTCAGTGCTTGGGCTCAGGCAGGAGGAGCCCCTGACTTTTCCCTCACTGCACTGAACAGCCTATGAGATGTTTCAGCAGAAGAACGTGGAGCAAACTGGAACTGGAGGGTGAGGCCGCGGTATGAGTGAGGAGAGGCTGCCATGCTCCGTTCCCCAGCCTGCCCTCAGCACTGTACCCCTTGCCCCTCCTCAGTGCTCCTGACAGGCAGTGCAGTCCTGAGAGCACAGTGCTGGGCTCTGTAGTGGTGTTTCAGTCCATATTGAAGACCATGAGGCATGCTGCTGAGTTGCCACTAGTGGTTCAGGAGACTTTCTTTCCCTCTCTTCTCTGCCTTGGACACAGGGAATGTAAATAGGGGCCCCTGGGAGGAGGTCTCAGTTGGGATTATTGTAGAGGAGTCCTGTTGCTGTTGATTTTAGTCATTGACTCCTGGTTGTTTTGATTGAAGCTTTCCTACACTCCCCAAATCTTACACTCGGTGCCATCTAGATGCTTTCTTTAGCATCTTAGATTTTGTTGATTTCTGTTAGTGTGTGCTTGATGGGCAGTCACATTTGCCTTCTGTACCGCCAGCTTCCTAAGGCCTGAGTGAAAGTCCCCATGTACCTCCTTTTTGCCCCGGCCCTGTCATTGTGTCACGTAGCCTCAGCCACTCTGAGCTCCACGTTGCTGCTGGAACCAGCCACCACAGTCCTAGCAATAGCCAGAGCCACGAAGTTCTTTATTCTCCTGTTGGCCAGAGAAAGTGCTGGTTGCTGGTCTCTCGGTTGCTTCTCTGTGAGCAGGATTTCCATTTGTGAGGAGGCACCACTCTGAATAAAAGTCAAGGGGACACAGGAAAGAACACAGGCCAGGCCAGCTCTGGACCCCCTTGTTGGGCCAGTGCCGCCCTGTGAAGGGGTCTGCTTGTTCACATTCAGACCTGAGAAATACCCTCCTGCCCTGCCTACCGCATGTGTGGCCTTTGTTTCAAATTACGTGTAAGAAATAAGCTGAAGGCAGTCCCTGTCCTTAAGCAGTTTATGTTCTAAAAATAACCATGGCAGAAGTTCTGTTCTTTATGGAAGATTTCTCCTCAAATACATTATTTTAACATTTTAATTATTTACCCCGCTTTTTACTTTTCATCTCTCTGAGGAAAGATAGAGATCATTATTGTAGATTGTGGAGTCATAGACCTGGGAGGGTCACCTAAGCCTGTCCTCTCCTTTTACCAATGAGGAAACCTCTACCCAGGAAGGCTTTGACCTGCGCAGCTAATTCAGTGGTCAAACCAGAGCAAAGGCCAAGGTCTTTTACTCCCATTTTGGTTTTTGTTTGTTTGACTTTGCTATGTTTTACGATGCTGTTTGTCCAAGCACTTAAGAAAGAGGAAGCGGGGCCGGCCTGGTGGCCTAGTGGTTAAGTTCATGTGCTCTGCTTTGGCAGCCCAGGGCTTGCAGGTTCAGATCCCAGGTATGGACCTACACACCACTCATGAAAACATGCTGTGGCAGCATCCCACATTCAAAATAGAGGAAGACTGGCACAGATGTTAGCTCAGGGCCACTCTTCCTCAAGCAAAAACAGGAAGATTGGCTACAGCTGTTAGCGTGGGACCAATCTTCCTCACAAAAAAAAGAAGAAAGAAGAAGAAAGGGTTAAGATTTAATGAGCACGTTCAGATTGAAAAAGTCATGAATGTCTCCTTTTGTCAGAAAAAAGATTTTGATCTTGTGAAGTACAATAGGATGAAGATTCTTGTCCTATTTTTAGAATCACAGGTTTGAAAAGCCACATTCATCTAATCCTCCATAATTTCCAGTTGTGATAAATTCTGTGACTGAAATGCCTGAATGCCATATCTGTTTGGAGTAATGGCAAGATGAAGAGGTCAGTAGGAGATGGCTTTCCAGACCTTTTAGCTAAAGCAGCAGAATTTGGGAGTGACAACTTTAATGACTCTCTTAAACTGATAGGTTGGGAAATAAGGTCAGCAGCATTAAACTCTCAAAGAGCTGAAAGATTTGAGCGTTGTAAGCAGTGGTTACCAATGCTAGGCTTACATCCTAAGGAACTTTGCCAAAAACAGTCACTGTGCAAATTCTCGAAAGCTTTCAGAAGATGGTGTATGAATAGCCAGTTGGTTCTTTACCTTCGTAATCTCATTTAATCCCTCTTGGCCCACTCTAGACCTGGCCCTAGTCTCCTCACACCTGGATGATTGTGCCTACTCTCATTTTCTCCCTTCTCTTACTGTCCCTCCTTTGTCACCATGCTCACCTTCCTAACAGACCTCTGTTCATGCGCTGCTGACCTGTTAAAAGTGCTGGATGGCTCCCTAGTGGCCTTCCTCAGCCTGCCCTCTGTCTGCTTCTCTGGTCCTCTCTCCTTCTGCTCTTTTCTCTCACCAGTCTGAGCTGTCCCTGTTCCTTAATTGCATAATGCACATCAGTGCAGTGAGTGAGTGTGTAGTCCTAGCAGTCAGGCAGCCTGAGCCCAAATCCTGCCCTACAGCCTGTGACCTCAAGCATGTTAGGCAACTGACCTCTGGTTTTTCATCTGTTAAGTGAGGACAATAAGGCTTTGTAAGACTTACATGAAATACTATAGGTAGAAGTGCATGGGGCAGTGTGTGGCGCATAGTAAGTGCTATTAGTTGCTGGTACTATTGTTGTTATTTTCATTCCTGGCTCTGTGCCTTTGTTCCTTTTATTAGTTTTACTTATCTAAGTCCTTCACTTCCTCCAAGCCCAGCATTATCTCATGTCTGCATTCATAAGAGCGCTAGGCCATAATATGTCCAGTCCTGTGTTTTCAGTTTCCTAGCAGTACCAGTGCCCAGCACAGTGCTGTTCAGCCACACTGACCTGCCTCTGTGCTCCTCCCCACGGTAGTCCATGACTGCTCCCTTCTTCATTCAGGTCTCTGCTCTCCTCATCAGAGAGACCTTCCCTGACTGTGCTATTTACAGTTGCATCCCTTGAGGTCTTACATATATTTAACCTGCTGGATTTTTTTCATAACTTTTATCACTGTTAGGCATTATACTTATTTTCTTATTATCCTCAACTGGACTCTCAGCTCCATGAGAGGATGGATTTTGGTTTGTTCACAGCCTTATCCCCAGATCCAGAAAAGTACTTGGCATGTAGTAAGAGTTCAGAGATGTTTCTTTAATAGATGAATAGTAATAACATCTTGCATTTGTATAGGGAGATTTACAGTTTGTTTTCATGTGCATTCTCTTACCTGCTTCGTAACAACATTGATAGAAATATCAGCTTTACTTTGCGGATGAGAAACAAGCCCAAAGAGGTTTAAAGATTTGTCCCAGGTCAAACATCTAAAATAGTCACTGAGGTCTTCTGACCTCCAAATCCAATGTGGTTGCCACACACCATGGTCTGTGTTAAGTGTTTAGTTAATAATGGTGGTGGTGATGACCGAGGGCAGCAGCAGTGGCCAGCTTGGTCTCGGAGATTTTCACAGGTTTTATAAGTCACAGGGACAGACTGAGAGGGGGCGGAGAGTAGAGCAATTGTTAAGGCAGCTGCTGCCAAGTGATCTCACTTCATCATCTCATTTGATCCTCCCGACAAACTTGCAGAGTAGCCAAGCAGGGATTACTGTTCTTTTCTGCATTGATGTTTTTTTGATAAAGTTTTCCCTGCATTGATATTTTTGGCTCTCTTGTCTACTTTTGTACACACCCTTAATTTTTAACTGGTTTTCCTGTAAATATAGTTTTGTACAGTGTTATCTTGTGGGAGGAAGGGAGGCAAGCTGAGGTGGGGACCAGGTTGGATATAGTATAGCTCCTGAGTTCTGCCGCTATGGAACCTAACCAGAAATGCAGTTTTTAAGGTGGGGGGGGGGAACCCTAATGTTCCTTATCTTTATTTTGTTCTTTGTCTACTTAGTTCTCCTCCCTCCCCCAGTAGTGATTTTGCTCCCTAGAACTGCCTTGTTTGTGTTTTGATGTGAATTAACTTTTCAGCTTTCTAGATTATACATTCTAGCATTAGAAGTGTAGAGACCGATCTGGGAAGGGACTGCACTCATATAATAGGAGAAGTATGATTTCACACGAGCAATTACATGAGTGAGGTACATGAGGCCAAGAAGGAAGATTGTTGCTGAATGATGCTGAATAAGGGACTTAGGGATCCCTGGTGTGTGTAAAGTACTAGACTGAATATTGTAGGGGACACATAGGCATAATGTAATTATAGATAAGAGGTTGTCAAACTGTTCTGCAAAGGGCTAGATGGTGAATATTTTAGGCATGTTGACCATACAGTCTGTCTCAACTGCTCAACTCTGTAGTTAGAGCTCAAAAGCAGCCATAGACTAGAGGATAAGTAACCACTGGGCAAGGCTTTGTTTGGCCTAAAGGTCTTACTTTGCCAACCCCTCCTATCGAAGGTAAGTTCTCTTGGTTTTGTAGGGTAGTCATGGAAGGTTTTACTTAGGAGTTACAACTTGAGCAAGGCCTTGAAGAATGTCTGGAACTTGACTAGTGGAGAGTGAACAATTGATTAAAAGGACAAACTAGGTGATACAGGGAATGCTTAGGAGACATTGAACAAACCAGCCTGGCTAGTATTTAGACACTTGGTTCCTCATTGACTAGATTCCTTCTATAGGGGCATTTCCGGACATAAAGAACTAAGGTAGCCCTGTCCTTAAGCTTGTACCCAGTACATTGGGCAAGTATAGACATCAGGCCTACCAGCGTTAGAGGGTGAGGATAGGGTCCTTGAGAAATTGCTCTGCTTCTAACCTGCTTCCTGCCCTGGCAGAAAGGCAATTGCCAGTCCTTCTCTAGATTAGATTTCCTGGGCTCACTTCCTGGGTTAAACGCTGTAAGCCTCACTTTCCCCATCTGTACAATGGAGATGATAATATATTGTTATTTTGAGGAGTTAGTGACATAATCCATGTAAAGTTCTGGGTTCAGTAGCACTCATAATAGTAAAAGCTCAGTAAATTGTGGCTGTTCTTTTTATAACCTCTAAATTAGACTGAAAACATTAGTGTTGCTTTCTTGGAATTATTTTAGATTCGTAAAGTGGGTATATGCTCAGGATAGCTTGACTGTTTCGCTTTGTTTATATAACATCAACAATGACAAAACCCCTCACGACACCATAAGTGAAACTCACTAGAAATAAAAAACCAATAAATTACAGGATCAGTTTGCAGCAAAGACTTTAGGTATTGGATTTAGCAGATACAAACTATAAAATAAACATCTGTATAATAAATAATGTAATTTTTAGAATAATTAAAAGAAAGTCTAGAAACAAGACACTGTCTTAATTGACCAGATACTTTTAAAAGAACTACTAGTAGCAGCAGGACCTAGGTATTTGGTAGCCCTTGTCTTGCTTCTGACAGACTGGTACATGTGCATGCATGCGCAGACATACACAGTGTTGTATGCATTTCTGTTTTTTTGTTTATTCCATGCAGCCAACATTTTCTGTACCAAGCACTGTGTTAAGCACTGGTAGAGAAGACTACAGATATCTGTGCTTGTCCTTAAGGAGCTTATAGTCTACTCTTGCCTTTGTTTTCCAAAGGTGATCAGTCTTTGGAAGACTGAAGACAAAAGACAATGGAGACTACAGACTTATTGGCCTAACAAGATTTTTTGGCTGCCATTTTACTGCTCACACATAGCCAGGTCTGTCCTCCAGCATATCAGTCAGCATAATTCACCTGTACCAGAAACTAATCAACATATTTTGAGTACAGTAGTGCCTGCTATTTTGGGATAGTTCCTTGGCAGAGTCCTTTGATACCAGGGATTTCTCTAGGTTCTGGTCTTTGTAAGTTTTCTTCTACCCAGAACTCCTAACTTACTGCCCAAAGAATTCATCTATAAAAAGGTTAAGGTAATACTTTAATAGGAAAACAGCCCATTTGCCCACAGGCCTTTAATCACTTTGAGAAGTAACTAAAACATAGCAAACAGTTATTAATTCTGAAAATCCTAACCTATTATAGTAAAGAAATTGATATATGTGTTTATAAGGCCTAGGTGAAATAATTGACATCAGGAAGAAGAAAGCACTAAAGGAACACATTTGTCTGGGTGGGGGCCTGAGGAAGACGTCAATGGAGAGATGGCATTTGAACTGGAGTTTGGAGGATGAATGGGATTTTGATAGTTGGGTAAGGAGGTGGGGATCACAGAGAGCATTCTAGACTGAAAGAAGAGCAAGAGAAAAGATGCAGAGGCTTGAAAGTAGAAAGTTTCTGCAGAGGTGAGAAATGTGGCTGAAAATCTGGGAAAATGAGGCTTTTGCTTCCCCATTGTGAAATTTCCTCTTTTTGTCTCCTCCACTCTCATTTTACCCTGTTACTCTTCACCTCTTTTTGTTCCACTTAGATGACCCCTGTTGAGATACTTGGAGAGGAATAACTTTCCTGTGCACATTAATGGGATTACCATAAATAAAATATTTTGTTTATATGACTGAGAATGAAATTTTCACTTGCATTACTAAATGATATTTTGGAATCAGTGCTTGGGAAATGTTTTTCAGGTTGAAAATATCCTTTTGCATGACCGAGGCCACTACGTCCTGTGTGACTTTGGAAGCGCCACCAACAAATTCCAGAATCCACAAACTGAGGGAGTCAATGCAGTAGAAGATGAGATTAAGAAGTAAGCTTTTCCTCCTTTCTTGGAGTTTTGTCCATTATCATATCAGCAACTTTACTTTCAGGTTATGACTGAGAAGATCAGAGTGGGAAGACATGGTGCTAGTCAGTTGCCCCGTCTCAGAGCATCGTGTTGGCAGTTAGGTTGTTGGATTTTAAGGAGAGGATGTGCAGAGAGTTCACAATCATTGATTAGTAGAGTAAAATGAAGGAATCTTATAACATTTTATCAGTGGTCCTATGGTTATTGTACATAGACATTTTGATTTACATCACATAGCCCTTAAAAAGCTGTGTGATGCACACACCATAGACGTACTGTGATGTTTTTAAGTGGAATCACAGCCACCATGACGTTATCAGTCACTTGTGTATGCTTTTTGCTGAACCCTGAATTACTGTTTATTGCTTCCTGCTCATAAGGAGCTCACCTGCAATCTAGTGGAATTAATGGTGAGTAGGGCTATTGAAGTTTCTACAGATATTGAATCACTGACTTCCACCAGAAAAAGCTTCTTTAGATTTGTGACTCCAGTAAGAATCTGACCCGTTTTCCCCTGTTGTCCAGAGTGTTAGATTTTTCACAGGCAACACCACTCACTGTTAGTGCTGATAAATCAGCAGTCTAGCGTTCACACTTACATCCTAATCGTCACTCTCCTTTGCTACATCACCCCTGGCAACCAAGCCTGGGGCAGGAAGACTTCTGGTCCTAGGCCCTGATGGACACCTAAATCATAGTGCCCTCTGGGCTCTAGAGACTCAAGCAGCACAAATCATATGCTCAGTGACACCAAGGCACTCACTTTGAAGATGAGCATATGCTACTCTTTTGTTGAGCCAGAGATAAGAGGAACACTGTTGTTTCAGCCCTATTCCGGGAGCGCGGGTCCCATCCACACCTTCCCCCGGCCCTCAGCCAGGCCCCACTTTCTGCTGTTTTACAGTGTCCCAGCCAGTATTACATCTCTGTGTCAAGCCACATTTAAAAGAATTAATGTTTTTAAAAACAAATCAGCAAAATATAGTATCAGACAGCAAGGATTTACAGGAGAAGGTTTTGTCATTTGAGGACCCAAGAAAAGTTGCTTTTGGAGTTTATTTAGTGCCTGAGTATCTGGGTTCCCACATGCTCCTAGATTAGAAGGGCTGCTGTAGAGGGCCACGGGTGTGTGCCAAGGACAGCCTTTCATTTTATCTGCACTAATATGTCATACTCTCTTCTGCAGATTGCTCCCAGGGAACTAGACTCTATTAATATACATATATATTAAAAGTATTTCTGCTGCTCCTGGTTTTTAATTATAGCAATGACAGATATTTAACAAAAAATGAATCTCTTGATTGTAGATACACAACGCTGTCCTATCGAGCACCAGAAATGGTCAACCTGTACAGTGGCAAAATCATCACTACGAAGGCAGACATTTGGGTAGGTGTCAACTAACCTATCCACATCTCAGATATCAGCAGTCTTGACTGTAAACTCTCAGCTTTAATCCAGACAGTGCCATAGCACAAGTGGCCACTGTACCATATCATTGTCCACTTATCCCTCGGGGTTATTCTTGACTCGAGGTGACCCGCCACTGCTTCTTGAAGCGTGTCCAAGGAAATTACTTTAGAGCTCTGTGAAAATTATTCAGGTGACCTGCCCGTTATTTAGGTGGTTTTCACATATGTGTTACCAGTTCTTGAGAACAAAACAGCTGAAATACTTGTTCTTTATTGGAGCACAATTTGCTGATGATGTTAGAAATAATGTAAATCAGCAGCTAAATGGTGGTGTTGGATTCTAAATTCAGTTCCTAATAGGTTAATAGTACATAGTTTTTATATCTGCTAGTTAATGTGGATGGTGCCAGTATCCCTCAGTAGACCCAGTGCAGTTATAGTAAATAAACCACTGGTAGCAGTCTGCTTTCTTTATCTTTTTAGGCTCTTGGATGTTTGTTGTATAAATTATGCTATTTCACTTTACCATTTGGGGAGAGTCAAGTGGCAATTTGTGATGGAAACTTCACAATTCCTGATAACTCTCGATATTCCCAAGATATGCACTGCCTAATTAGTAAGTATTCCAAGTTTCTAGTTTCATATTTTTATTTCTAATCTTTAGGAATGAATTGGAGGATAAAGGGATTCGATCCCAGGAGTGATGGGTTGCATGCAAAGAAAAAGAAATCAGTTGATAATGGTTGGTCACTCAAAGATATGTAACAATGTCTAGTTACAGTAGTAGGTCTTTTTGCTAGAAAGCTAAACCCGATTTCACACCTGAGCCAGCCACCTGAGCAGAAATCCTAACTGTGCTTTGATCAGTATACTACTGCTCTGTTTTCTTGCAGTCCGTATGAAAGCTCTGGTACCAAAGGAGTCCAGCTGACTCACATCAAATGATAAGAAATTCATCTTTGCAGAACTGGAAGCAACTCAAATTAAAATGATTGCAATGCGTTGGCTGGATTGAATACATAATTAAGACTGTATAACTCTATGGAACTAGGTTTTTCCTTTCATTTAGGTTAATCACTGGATTTTGAAAAGCATTTAAACTCAGTGCTTTGTTTAAGATGTTTTTTAAGATTCCCCACTCTTTTGCATTGTCATAGCAAGCATATGTACCAATATTCATTAACCAGATGGTAGAATAAGTCATCTTTGCACAAACCACTGTAGTAAAATACTAAAGAAACAGAGATTTTTATTATCTTTTGACATTGGTCAAGACGTTTTGCATCTAAATTTTAACCATTATGGATTGATTATAAATCCTGAGCAACCCAGCTGGGGTCCTGAGTGGGAACATACTGGAGAAAATAGAAGCAAGTGTGGGGCAGAGCATCTGACATTTGTTGAGGGCCTGCTTGTACCTCATTTAATTCTTAAGACCTTATATAGTAAGTATAATTATCCCCATTATACAAATGAGGAAACTGAGGGTGAGAAAATAAAGATAACTTACCTGAGTTAACAGTTATAGCTTTTGAGTGACTGTCCCTTCTATTGGGCCAGTTTTATCAATCAACCTCTTCTGTTTATTTACAAAAAAGGAGGGAGAGTATTTGAAGGAATGTAGTATGGCATATTTAATGATCGTTGGATTGTTTTCAGAGTTAAAGCGCTGTATCTGTTCTAGAATTGCAGCTATGTAAATGAGATTGGAAGGAAATATGGGGAAATGGCCAAATTAGATGCCAGAATGATAGAGTTTTTGGTAATAAATTTTTTTCTTTTTAACATTTGTGCGGTGAATTCATATTAGGACAGACACCTCTTATGACCGTTTGTAACCTGACATCTTTCCTAAACTCTGATCTATTTCAGTTTACAAACTATTTGAAGATTCTGTTGTCACTCTAAACTCACAGGCCTAAAATTAAATTTATTGTCATTGCCCTCCCCACAACCTTCTTTTACTCCCAGTGCAAGGTTCCCCTCTCCTCTTTTCAGTTTGTGTCAGTAGTGTCACCATTCAAACTTGAGTGACTGAGATTTAAGATTTTCTTTAGATCTGGCTAGCAAGAGAGAGGAAAGAGTCAGTCATTTCCTAAGTGGCAATAATTCTTTGTTTGGAGTTTCTCCTATTTTCACTTCATTCTCTCTATTCCAATCGCTGTCACCATTGTCTCTGTAGACTCTGTGAGCTCATGCCTGTACTGGTGGATTGGCCACCAGCCTCTCCCCTCCCTCTTTGCTCTATCCAGCACACCCTCACCACGAGATTAATCTTGTAAAGTGCCACCCTGCCGTATCCCTGTTAGTAAACTTCAGGGCTTATTAGTGGTCCCACAGTCAGGCCCAAGATTCTTGGCATGGCCCCTAAGAGCCTTCATATTCTGGTTCCAATCCACCCGCCTAGCCTTAGGAAATCTCTAACAAGGAAGTCTCTGCCCTGTACTTCTGCCTCCTCAATTTCCTTGTAACAAAGCATTCTCTTGCCTTTCTCCAAGTCCATCTTTGCTTAAACTGTTCTCTCACCTGGAATGTCTTTTCCTCTGCTTTTCCCTGACTGACTAAAATGTTTCCTGCCGTCAAGGACCAGCTCAAGTCCTACCTCTTCTGCAAGTCCTACGTGAGACTGCAGCCTCATCACTATTTTCCGAACTTCATGTCCAAACCCTTCATTTGATTCCTTTGCAATAAATTGCCTTGATTGTTATTTGTATATATACATGTATATGTTTGTGTGTCTTCTCAAAGATTTCTTTTCTTGAGGATTTTTCCAGCTTCAGAAAGGGCAGAAGCTTAAAGGACCTGGAAACAGACAAGTGATTTATAGATCACGGTAAAAGTAGAGATGTATTTGTTATTTTGTAATTTCTTTTCGACTGGAAACCAGCTAATATCTCCAACAAAAGAATCATAAGTAAATTCTTGACGTTTGAGTTTTGGTTATAATTATCAAGAATAATCATTTGTTTAGCAAGGTATTATGAACTAAGGAGGCCAGAAGCAAGACCTTGTTACTTCCTAGGTACCAGAATATGAAGGTGTTAATTTTCATATTGAGAGCTTGAGTCTCTGTTGTACAAGGCACAGAATATGAACTTCAAGTATCTTTGTTACAATTCAAAAACTTAATTTTCTTGTGGATATTAAGAATTTTAGGAAAGTTAGAGCTTCCCTTTCTGAGAGGGGAGGAAAAGGGCTAATTGTGCTGTCTGACTTTTATGAGAAATAAAAATTTGGTAATAGAGAAATTATGCTTCCTATCTAGTGTAATAATTGTTAGGATTGTATTAATCAGTTTACATATGTTTGTCTTAGGGTATATGTTGGAACCAGACCCTGACAAAAGGCCGGATATTTACCAGGTCTCCTACTTCTCATTTAAACTACTCAAGAAGGAATGCCCAATTCCAAATGTACAGGTACGGGAAAGGTGCTTTTTAGGGAAAGTAAACATTATCTAATGGTCTTTTAGAATTCCTGGGGTGTTAATCAGCTGTGTAAATGAATATGGATGTCCCTTTCTTTGTCTAGTAGAGGGCATCCAAGCAAAACTAACCAGGAAGCACTTGCCATAAAGGGAATCCAATTTTCCCATAGAATTTAACTATAAAACTGAGTCAGTTACACTGAAAAAAAAATGCCCTAGGGTTTGAGTTCAACACTTTGGGTGAAGATTGACTGACATATTGTCTTGTCAACTTCACAGTTCGCTGAGAGCCAGGTGCCTGTTGTAGTTGCCCAGAGGTGATTAGGCAGGCTGCTTGCCTGAGCAAGGCTGTGGACTTGCCCCCATGCCTGTTGGAACGTAAGCCCCTTGTCACTCTGCTCCTTCATTGCACCAGAGCTTTCTTGATTTTGTTTCTGCTGTTGGCCATCTGTAACTCCCACTCATTTTCCTCTGTCTTGCTCTACACAGCAGGTAGGAATGTTTTCTACACTTAGTAATCCTAAACTCTGCATTCACAGTTTTCAGGGTACAGTGCTTCCAAACACCCTTTTTACAGGCTTGGCATATTTTTCATGTCACAATATGATCCAGCTCTTAAATATTTTGCTAATAGATGCCATAAGAAATAAGTTCTAATCTGAAATTGTCTTCCTAATTTCTCCAGTAATGAACTTTTGATGTCACTATTGGGGCTCGTGGGTGCTGATACATAACAGTCCTCTTTCACTCCCATGTTTGGAATCAGTTGTAGGAATCATCAGATGGAGCTTAGAATATTGCCTTTGTTACTGATAAGATTACGTCAAAGAACGTAGCTTGACCAGTCAGGCTCCCTAACATTAGCTCCACGTGACTGAACAGTGAGCGCCTGATTCCTGAGGGACAGGCTCTTCCCTAAAGGAAGTAGGGCAAGGGTGAACCAGAGGAGCTTCTCTTTTTTTCCCCAGTCTTATCAGACTAATAAGTTACCCTTCTCCCTCAGGAGACGAACGCTTGGAGGGTAAAAGCAAAGCTAGGAGAAATTTTCTAGCAGAAATTCTTTCCACTGGAAACATGAAGGAAATGAGACATCCCTCCTAAAAGCCAGATTGATTATTAGTATTCCGTTTGTCAGGTTTCCCAGATTAAAACGAGGGATACTCTTCAGTAACCTAACATGACCGTGTTTTCTTTTGCTGTCCCACTTTCTCATTCATAAAGTAAAATAAGGTGAAATATAATTGGAAGCATTCATATGGGTAACTAGTTTTTAAGAAGTCAGCTTCACAAGTCTCAGGTCATGTGGCACTTTCTCAGCCAGGGTAAGCAGTTGTCTTTGGTTAGGCACAGCTAGTGCTCCCTCACCAGGCAGCATTAGATGGTGCGGAATCCAAGCTGGAGGAGCTCTGCTGGGCTTTGGATTGCGTAGTGCCTCACATACTGGCAAGAGGTGCTGGCTCAGCAACCAAACGCACTGTGGCTGTGGTTTTCTCCCAGCATTCTAACTGAACGCACCCTGTTTTTGGCACACTGGTTAGCTTTAACTTCTCTAAGATCTAGCTGAGAACTTAAACAGTAATAGTAAAGACATCTCTTTCCCATTCCTTCCATGACATCACTTCTAAGCTGTGTTGTAGGAAGAGAAGGGTACTGAGTTCAAGCCCCAGTGTGCTTAGCCTGGTCCAGAAGGTTGAGAATGATGGGGGAGGAGTATGCTGCATGCGGGCTGCTCTGTCCTCTTCTCAAGATACTTTGCCTCCCTTACTAGGGCTGAGTCCAGTGGGATATGCTTTTAGTTAACCTCCCTTCCCTCTGCCAGAGACCCAGGGCCTAGAAGCTGCTCCAGAAGACTCCAATATGTATTTCCATCAGCCCAGTCATGCTGGTTATTATTTTACAAAGAAGTCTGTGATGTCCTTTTTTTTAATTTCTTTTCAATTCTACAGAACTCTCCCATTCCTGCAAAGCTTCCTGAACCAGTGAAAGCCAGTGAGGCAGCTGCAAAAAAGACCCAGCCAAAGGCCAGGTAAGAAAGGCCTTAGTGAGCACATGTCCTGCTCTGGGTGCTGCAGTAGCAGGGGAGGATGCCTGTGTTTCTACATTCTTATACTGCCATGGCCAGAGGCTGGCAGAACAGGCAAGCAAGCTCTGTCTCCCCTAGGCAGAAACTGTTCTTTGGGAGTGCAAAGAAGAATATAATGAAATACAGTGATCTACATTTGAAAGAGAATCAAGAACTCCACAGCTGGTTCCTTTGCTTGGGAATAGGCTCAGGGGCATTCAGAGATGAGGCAACAGCAGAGTTTAAATATTGCTAGTGTAAGTGTCCTAAATATGTGACCTGGCCTTTGTTTAGCCTCATTCACTACCCTAATCCTCCATCTCCCTTTCTTTCTTACTTTCTGTGGCTCTGGCCACGTTAGGAAAGTACAGATCAAAGCACTGAATCCATAAACAGTAAAAGAGCCTGTGGGTCTCAGCTAGTCACATTCTGTGTAACCTAGGGTCTTCAAGAAGCAGATGCCAAGAGAGGATTAAAGAAGCTAGGATTTATTTGGGGAAATGCCCCTGTGAGAGAAAATGGGGAGGGAGCCGGGGGTCCAGGGAAGGCTGGGAGAGCCAGCAGAAGGCGATGTAAGTGTGACTCAGAGAGAGGAAGGAGAAGTTGGATGGAAGTGACCTAGAAACTGCCACACAATATAAGGAAGGTTCACCCAAGGTGTTGGGGAGTCCTCAAGCCCGGTAGGCCACCCTGTCTCCCAGGAACAGGCCTGGCTTAATATCCCAGCCCCAGGGGCAGGCTGTGGGAAGCGTGGCCCCAGGGCAAATGTGGTAGATTTCGGGAGCGCAGCAGCTGGGGCACTTGGTCTCTTGCCCCGTTTGTAGCTGAAGGTCTGCGGGACACATCCTCTTGGCTGCCGTGCCTTCTAAATGGCAAATTCCCAGGGTGGCCAAGGAGATGTTTATACTCTTCTTTTTTCTACCACACTTCAGGACAAGGAAATGTTAGCAGCAAACTGTCAACAAAGTACCCTAGATGGGAATATGTGAATTTTAAAAGAACAGTAAAATAACTTCTGTATTTTAAAAAATTCTTTAATATTTATAGAATGCCTGCTGATGTGGCTCTAAAGTAATGAGACTTTGGTTTTTAATAAACTTAGCAAACTATATCCATGTTGTGACTTTGTGGTCTGTTTATTTCTTAGATAAATCTGCCATGCTCACCTCTGGGAATTGCTTTGGGGGCTGATTTAATTAACTTAGTATTTTGGATTTATGGCCTTCTTGTATTAGGCCCAAAAATGGTAGGTACTGAGGCTAGGCAAGGATCCATTCCCACAAAGCACACACATTTATAAAAACAATAGTAGCCACTAACATTTGCATGGTACTCTGTTGTGTAAAATCGAGAAAGTAATACCTGCATCATAAGGCAGACGTGAACATCGAATGCATCAATGACTATGAAATTGTTTTATAAACTGTAGAGTGTCCAAACTATTAGTTTATATGGACCTCAATAATGCTGCGAGAATACACAGACCTTATAGCCAAGAGATTTGGGTCTAAGTTGTCTTATCTATGATTTCTGATGATTTCATTCACATTATCGTATTTGCTCCCCAGTTCTGAGAGGTAGTTTTTCTTTCTAACCCTATTTTCCAAGTAGCCATGATTCATTGAGGCATCATGTATACCAGATACCATACTAGGAACTTTACATAAATAAGATGATGGTTTTTTCCCTTAAATGACCTGTGAGGTCATTGTTGTCATTCTCATTTTACGGACGAGGAAACAGACTCAGAATTATGAGTACATTGCCCAAGGTAGTTAGTCAATATGAGATTAAAAGAACCAGAACTGGGGCCAGCCCCATGGCAGAGTGGTTAAGTTCCCACGCTCTGCTTCCGTAGCCCAGGGTTTCGCTGGTTCGAATCCTGGGCGCGGACATGGCACCGCTCGTCAAGCCATGCTGAGGCGGCATCCCACATGCCACAGCTAGAAGGAGCCACAGCTAAAAATACGCAACTATGTACTGGGAGGGTTTTGGGAGAAAAAGGAAAAATAAAATCTTTAAAACAAAACAGAATAAGAACCAGAACTTCAGCATCCACACTCTTTTTTACTCTTGGTTAAGTGATTTGCCCAAGATCACACAGGTGTGACAACTTAGAGCCAGATCTCCTGGCTTCAAGGTCTGCATTTCTCACAGCATTATCGACGTCCATACAAACTAACATTTTGAGCATTCTCCAGTTTATGAAATGGTTTCACAGTCATTGATGTGTTTGATGTTCACACCTGCCTCATGATGTGGATATTGTTTTCTCCATTCTACACATGACGGACCCAAGGCTAAATGAGGTTAAATGACGTATCTATTACCACACAGTTGGTTAGTGGGGAATGAAGCTCAAACAGAGGTTTCTTTGACTTCAAATCCCATTGTCTCTAACATGTTATCTTGGGAGAAGTCCAATGTGGAAGTTCTTAGCATTTGGTTTTACAGAAGTCTGTTCACCTCCCTCAGCCTTAGCTTTATCTTTCCCAACATTTGTCCTATTTTCCTTCCCACCTCTCTTCCCTAGATTACAGCCTCCCCAAATGCGATAGCTTTTATATTCTCAGTTTTTCACCCAGCTCAAGAGCATCCCTCTAGCAGGATGACAGTGAAAAGCTTCAGGGTCCAGAATGGACATACCTGGGAGGTGTGTCATGAGGAAGGACATGGGCCAGGTGCTTTGCTTCCTGTTTTGCATTTCATGGAGGCTGTGCCAGACATATTTTGGAAATATCCATGAAACTTGTTTATTTTGGCCTTATCCTCAGCTATGCTCTCTAAAGTGCATTTTCAAAAGACAACCACTCTGATCTGAGTTAGGTAGTAGCCAGCTGCCTGGATTCTATAAATTAGGGGAAGTCACCACTAGGCTTTAGCACCATCACGAGATGCAAGCAGACCGCACAGCAGTCCTCCCTGTATTAATTTGGATTAGATTTGGCTGTGAGTTACAGAAAGTCCAAAATGACAGTGGCTTATATAAGACAGGTGTTTATTTTTTTCTCTCAAGTAAACCAAGTCTGGAGGTAAGTAGTCCAGGGCTATATGGCATTTCCACTCCATGAAGCTCTCAGGAGCCCAGGCTCTTCAAGCTCACAACTCTACCGTCACTATGGTTATGGCCATGACCTCATGGATCAATATGGCAGCATCCCTGTTCCAAGCAGCAGGATCAAAGAATAGCCAAAGAAGAAGAGCAACAAAGGGCATACACCAGTTATTTCTTAATGTTTCTAGAAACTGCCACATAACAACCTGCTTATATCCCATGTAGGGCCGGAACTTAGGCATATGGCCACACGTGATTGCAAGAGAGACAGGGCAATGTGTTTTTTACTCTAGGTGACCCTATGCTCAGCTCAAATTTTTTTATTGAAATATATTTAATAGATAACATTGAGTAAATTTAAGGTATACAACAACTAAAAATTTTATTACCATGGGAAAAAAGGGAGTATATGATTGGAGGAAATGGAGCTCCTGTCAATACTTCCCAAATCCTTTACCTTGAATTATTTACTTATTCCTTCTACTAGATCCCTTATTGGATTCACTCATTTTACATGCTTTTTATTGTAGAGAGACCATTTTGACAGCTAGCTCTAACCAAATTTGTGTTCCCTCTTCATCTGAAAACCAACTGCTTTAAACCCTTCTTTGCATCATCACCCAAAGTGTATTCTGGGAAATCCTAGAAATTAGGTAAAAGGGTTTCAAGGTCAAATAAGTTTGAGAAACACCACATTCTATATAGTATTCTCTTTGAGGTTCTCCATGCACATGCACACGTGAAAAGTTCTGCTGGAAAAAAATCTGCTTGATATATTTTATTGAGTGTTTCAAAACTTATTTACCCATGAAGGCTTTATTCATAACATCTAAGTACCTATAACTGTGGAACACTGTTTGGGAAATGTCAGTTAAGTGGATCTGGAAGGTTTGGATGAGTATGGAGGGGAAAGCTAATCCATCATGTACTCTGTCTACTCCCCTGTTTTCCGACTCTTTCACATGAATCTTTTTTTTTCTTTTCCTTTTCTAGACTGACAGATCCCATTCCCACCACAGAGACTTCAATTGCACCCCGCCAGAGGCCTAAGGCTGGGCAGACTCAGCCGAACCCAGGAATCCTTCCCATCCAGCCAGCCCTGACACCTCGAAAGAGGGCCACAGTTCAGCCCCCACCTCAGGCTGCAGGTCAGTAACTAGGTTGATTTGAAATTTGGTACACCTCTTTGTTACTATGGGTAATAGAGAAGTCTTGGAAAGCCTGGTTTTACTTTGGGAATAGAATGCAGAGGCGCATAAAGAATAATGGTTTTCCTTAAGCAACAGGAGGTGAGCTGCCATTGAAATTGTATAGCAAGAGGCTGGCAAAAGGGGAGACCTCTCATTGAATTCTGTGGAGAATCTCCAAGACCACTGAAGCCTGTTGTCTCTGTTTTTTTCTAGTCTTGGCCCTGATTTTGTGGTTTGGTCCATTCATCCCATACCTACCTCTTTATCTCGTATACTTCTCTTTGCCTTTAAAGAAAGAAGACTCACCTCTTTTTGACATGGAGACATTGTTTCTTTAATGTTCTGTCTCTTGAAGTATCTGTCACTGCTCCATGTTCTGGTATTCTGTTTCTAATGAGATGGCTGAGTTTAGTTTCATAAAGAGGATCGATCCAAATTATCAAGTAACTGAACTCAGCCATCACTTCCCCAACCTGGAAGCTACTTTTTGTGAATTTAGTGGCCATCTACTTACAGCAAGGCATCCAGACTGAGATTGTGTAACCTACATGTGAAACATCAAAGAATGCTTTTATCCTGCAACCATGCCAACAAGTGCCAAGATTGTGTTTATATACAGTAGCATCAAAGGCCAGTTGAATATGTAGATACTCAGGGTGCTGACTAAAGGAGTAATTGACTAAATGGGGTGGTGAATAAGGGAAGACTTTCTGAAGGAGGCAAGATTTGAACCCTGTTATTGAACCTTGTTTTGAAAAGTAGGAAGCCTGTAGTTTGGCAAGAAGGAAGGACCTTCCAGGTGCAAGGACGATGAGCAGCACATGGATCTTGGGATTATCTGTCCACTTATCACCCGCTCTTTCTTGCTTTGGCAAGAAAGAAAGCCATTTTTGTCTTAAAAAGTTTTGAGCCCTTAAATGGAGTTTATTCTCATTGCAGGATCCAGCAATCAACCTGGCCTTTTAGCCAGTGTTCCCCAACCGAAAACCCAGCCCCCACCCAGCCAACCTCTACCACAGTCTCAACCCAAGCAGCCACAGGCTCCACCCGCCCCACAGCAGCCGCCTTCCACTCCGGCCCAGGGTCTGCCTACTCAGGCCCAGGCGACACCCCAGCACCAGCAGCAACTCTTCCTCAAGCAGCAGCAGCAGCAGCAGCAGCAACAACAACAGCCACCGCCACCATCACAGCAGCCAGCCGGCACGTTCTACCAGCAGCAGCAGCAGGCCCAGGCTCAGCAGGTAAGGTGGTCAAAGTCTGACCCTTGCTTTGGCTATCTGAGTCGTCACTGTGAGAACGCCCACTAGGTACAGGCGTCTTCCTTGGGAAGCCCTGGGAAGTCAGCTGTTTACCGTTGTGTCATTGCTTCTCACAGATGTAAATACTAAAGCATTGCGTAGTGGAGAAATCACCGGATCGCTCGCTCTCCTTTCTCCTTTCTTCTCAGGCCACGGGGAATTCTCTACATGATTGAGGAACCTCAGCGAGGAAGCTATTTTTTAAGGACTCTTTTTTTCTAAGATAACTCAACACCATTATCATACTGAAATAAATAATAATAATTTCTTATTATCATCAAATATCCAGTAACTTTCTGATGTCTCATAATTTGAGTTGGCTTGTTTGAATCAGGATCCAAATAAGGTCCACATACTCTATTTAGTTGTGATACATCTTTTTTCTCCTATTTTAATGTATATTTTCAGTTTTTACTATGAACATACTCATTTTATAATTATAGATATATCTTTTAAGTCCTCCCTTTATCCATAGGTACCTTCACCATCTTTTTTTTCCTCCTTTGCCATTTAATTTTTTGAAGAAACTGCGTCGTTTGTCCTGTAGAATTTTCCACATTCTGGATTTGGCTGCTTTCCTCCCTGTGGTGTCGTGTAATATGTTCCTCCATCCTCGGTGTAAACTGGTAATTTCTTGAGGCATGCTCAATAATCAATTCAGTTTAGGAGTTCTTTGTTCTTCCAGTTGCATCATATCAGGAGGCATATCATGTCTGGTTGTCCTCTCTTTTATTAACATTAAGATCAATCGGTGAGTTTGGTGTTGTCTGTCTGATCTATTCATTTAATGTGTCCCATCAGCTTAGCAGCCATTGCTGATCATTTCCTAAGTCCAGTAATTCATTAGGGATGGCAAAATGGTGATATTCTGGCATTCCCTCTTCGCTTAGGGCTGGAATTTTTCTATGAAGAACTTTTTTCATCAACTATTTATTACCCTAAGGTATTGTTTGTAAGGAAAGGCAGGAAAAGCTGATTGATTCTTTCCCTGTGTTTACCACTTTTCAGAATAATGTGTTTGTTCCTAGTGTTATCAAAGGGTAAACAATGTTTTTGTTTTGTTTCTTTTGGTATCATTATGAACTCATGGATTTTAACATATTTGATACGTTTCCAGATATTGATGTTTTAAAATTTTTATTTATTTTGATGCTCAAATTGTCCCAACTTTGGCCAATGGATGTCTCTTAAAATTGGCTCATGAGTCCTTTGGTGGTGACTCCAGCAGTCTTTAGTGGTTTCCTTGCCATTTAGTGTGACAAGCTGTTCCAGGCTCATTCTGCCCTTGACGTGGAATCAGCCATTTCTCTAAGGATCTCCATTTCCTTTTAATGGAAACGGTATTTAGAGACCACAGTCTTAGTGCTGGGGATACTCATTTGCTAATGGGTTGGTTATTGGTTTTAGGCCTTTTCAGTGGACTGTTAGGAAATATATGTTGTTTTGTTTTTTGGTTCGTTAATAGAATATACATCATGAATTCAAATTTATATCCTTAATTCAGATTTGTAATTACAGGATTTTTTGTCTGACTTCCTGAATTTTATATTTCTGTTTTTTTAATCTGGAAATCTTGATTCCTAAGAACATTAACGTAATTACTTAATTGATTTATAGTTTCAAGATAACAATACCAATATGATTACTGAAAACAGTTTAAGATTTCTTTGCCTTTTTTACCCTTAGAGTGTTTAGCTCACTATTTCCTGGGGAGTTTGGCTATCAGTTTGATACACAGGTTTATTTTCTTTATTTTGCTTTTGATTTTTAGTTACTGCTTTTTCAGTTTTGGTTTAATTTTGTTTTGTGAAAATGTAAAACACTTACGTGGTTTCAAAATTAAGTCTGTAAAATTCTATCCCCTCCATCCCATATATAGAGGTAGCCCTCCTTCCTATTTACAACTTGAGAGTGTTCCCTTTTAAGGAAATATAGCTCATTTATTCAGTCCATCCACTGTTGACAAACACTTGGTTGTCCAGCATTTTGTGGTTGTAAATAGGCAGCTATTTATCGACATCTGCTTCTTTGTTAACCCTTTAACTTTGTCCCAGTAGGCAAACAGTATCCTCTCAGTTAACTCTATAACTAAGTACTAGTATTTGGGATGTTCAAAGATAAGATCTTGATTTTTGTTCATCAGTAGGCCTCTGTTTGACCTCTGTGTGCCCAGCACATAGTCCTTAGCTGTGGAGTGTAGAGACATATAGAAGTATCCCTATCCTTAGGAAGTTTAGAAGAGAATATAACTTGAAACAATTAGTTATCAATATAAGATAAATGTCATTAAGTGTAGTCGAGTATACTGAATATTTTGAATGTCTAAAGATGGGAGAGTTAATATAAGAGAGAGCTATTGGGAAATAATTTTCAGAAAGACTTGAGATGACTCTTAATAGCTGGGTTAACATTTAGGTTATTCTATCAATGTCATCATTGCTTCTTCCTGTTCATGTAGGGAAGCATTTTAATCTTGGCTACATCCAAATCTCTTTATAAAAGGCATTACTTCTGTGATTGGGAGCTCATTTATTAGTTTCTGTTACACTCCAGTATGTGGAGTCACAAGATGTGTAGTCAGATGGATGCCTTTAGGCCGGGCATAGAAACCCAGCTGGAAGCCAGCCTGCAGTGCAAGAGGCAGGATAGTGCAGTAGATGCAGCCTGGCAGTGTAAGGTGCTGCTGTGTTTATTTTGATGCCTTAAGGTTCCCCTCATGAGTTTTCAGGCCATACTAAAAGACTTCTACCTACCCTTGCCTTTGGCTACAGCACTGGTCTTAGTTGTTACTGAGACATTTGTTGTTTGTGGAATTTCGTTCTGAGACAGGCTTTTATTCACCTCCTCATTTCTTGCCGCTTTCTCCTGCTCAGTTTCAGGCAGTACACCCAGCAACCCAGCAACCAGCGATTGCCCAGTTCCCTGTGGTATCCCAAGGAAGCTCTCAACAGCAGCTGATGCAGAACTTCTACCAGCAGCAGCAGCAGCAGCAGCAGCAGCAGCAGCAACAGCAGCAACTGGCCACAACCCTACATCAACAACAGCTGCTGACTCAGCAGGCTGCCTTGCAGCAGAAAACTGCTGTGGCGGCAGTACAGCAGCCCCAGGCACAGCAGACCACAGCCCCGCAGCCACCCCCGGCCCAGGAGCCAGCAGTAAGAATCACGCAGGGCTCAGAGTGCAAAAGCAGGAGAGGAGCGTGCAGTGAGGGCTAGGGAAAGGGTGAGAAAGAGCAGTAGCTGGTGAGAGGCCTCTGGATTAGGGCTAGGCTGTTTCCTCACCCTCGTGGTTAAAACATTTGATCTTTTCTTGATATATCCAAGAAAAAGATGAGATATTCTCTAGAAGGTAGAAGTTTTAAAAAAATGACTCTAGGCTGCTAATGAAGATGAACATTATTTATCACTCTAAAATTAGGCTGGCAGAAAGAGCTGTTCATTGTCTCTGTCAGGGCAAGTGTTGAGCAGTCAAGGACCTAGGCAGGATTAGAGCTAATCCCTTTCCCTTCTTCAAGGGGCTATTTGACTACTGTGGCCTTTCCTGTCTCTGGATTCTTGTGGGTCCCCATCTTTACCCTGAGTCCTGACAGTGTTATGTTTATTCTTCGTCTCGAACAACATTACACCACCTCATTTAAGTCTAACGTACAGCACCCTTCAAGGGTCTGCTTGCTGGGGCTATTTACCATGGCCTAATCCCTGTGAGCACCAGAGCATCTGGAGTAATGTTTCAGCCATCTTGTCAATTTAGAAATTGGACGTGTCCACTTCTGGATAGTGGCTGAGTGTCGCATCAGAACCCCTGCATCCTCTCCTGATTGACCTTTACCGTTTCAGCATCCTCAGGCACATTGCGCTATGGCCTTTAATGAGTGCCCTTAATTCTGTTCTCATATATTTCTGAGTGATAGTGATAGAAAAAGGCGTTTTACATACCGAACAGATCCAGTATCACAGCCACTCTCTTATTCCCAGGGGAGTCCAACTTCTAGATGAACGAAGGAAAAGTAAGAAACTGTCTTTCTGAGGATTGATTTCTGATAGAGTTTTGTTGCCTTTCTTAAACCGGAAAACCTACATCCCTTCAAAAGGAAGCAGTGCCGTAGATAGATTGCCTTCTTTAAGTCTCAGCTAAGAGTGTGTTCAGTGTCTTTATACCTTTGTTTAAGAAACAGCTCATGGGCTGGCCCGGTAGTGCAGCAGTTAAGTTCGCATGTTCTACTTCGGCGGCCCTGGGTTCACCAGTTCAGATCCTGGGTGTGGACCTACGTGTCACTTGTCAAACCATGCTGTGGCAGGTATCCCACATATAAAGTAGAGGAAGATGGGCACAGATGTTAGCTCAGGGCCAGTCTTCCTCATCAAAAAGAGGAGGATTGGCAGCGGATGTTAGCTAAGGGCTAATCTTCCTCAAAAGAAAAAAAAAGAAACAACTCAGCCTTCCTGCAGGCATGTGGTAGACATCTACTCTGTCTTTTTAACAAGAGATAAAGTTTCTCTTGTTAACGGAAAAAGAGTTTTAAAGAAATTATTGTATGGTGTAGTGAGTTAAGATCTTAATTAGCTAGTCTAGTTGCCTCATTTAATGGAATTGGAAACTGAGGCCCAGACTAGACAGTGATTACCCCAGCTACACAGACTGATAGCAGCAGAGCTGGGGCAAGAACCAAAGACTCCTGCTCTGTGTTCAAGGGTGATAATGACAAATGCCCATCCAGGGTGATGGAGTGACCAACTGCCACTGCACTGCTTATGAGGTTCCCTCTGCTTTCCCTGGACAAAAGTATCCATTCTCCTGTGAATGAATTGTAGAACTTCTCCATGTTCCTTGGGTGAAAAAGTACCTTGAGCACTTTGCTCAGGGATAGTTGGTTGAGGGGATGGAGAGGGAGTGAGAGCAGAATGTGCTTCAGCCAGGAGTCAGAGAGCTTCCCAGCTTTGACCATCCCTTTCTCTAATGACCCAAGGCAGGACTTACCTAGAGAAGAGAGTGAGTGAATGTGAAGTATACCCTGCAGCCATCCTAAAGCAATAATCTGCAAAGGGAAAACGGCCACACGCCATAGATGTTTATTGCCGTCTTATTAATAATAGCCAAAAGAATGGAAGCAACGTAAATCGTTCAAGAACCAAACTGTGCAGCCATTAAAAATCATAATTAGAAAGTTTGTACAAAGTAGAAAATACTCATAAAGTAATGTTAAAAGAGATGTGAAAGAGAAGTAGCTACTTAAAAGAAACTTAAATGGAAAATACCGAAAAGATAAAAACAGCTGTATTAGAGTGATAGAATGAAGTCTGGGTGGTTACCCCCCTCTGCGCTATAGTCTTACATTCCTTGATGTGATTGTATACCTTTAATTATGTATTTTGTTTTTAAAAAAAATCTTCAGCAAGGTGGACATCTGAGTCTCCCTTTGCTTCTCCTTCTGTGGTCAGTGTCTCCCTGCTCCCCGTCCCTAATCCCATCTTTGGATGAGGAGGCATCATGGTGCAGAAAAGAGAGTCCTGAGCTGCAGTCAGGAGATGTGGATTCTGTCCCCAGTTGACCCTGTGACCTTGGGCAAGCACTTAGCCTCAGGGGGCCTTGGTTTCATCTCCTCTAAAGCCAGACAGTTGGAATTCATGTTTTCTAAGGTTTCTTTCAATGTTCGTATTTTTAGATTCTAAATGGAAATGAAGCTGTCTGCGTGACAGGGTTGTTGTGAGGAGTATGAAGGGTTTGGAGCCACTTTGTATTAGTAGATTGCTGTGATAGGGAAATTGTGCTCCTGATGGAAGCATCTATTCTTCAATGTGCCACATACAGAGAATAGGTAAGAGCAGGGGAAAATATTTTCTAAGTCTGGACCCTTCAAAAAAAAGGAACTCAACAGTTAAGTACCCTTTGCAGAGTAATGAGTGTCTTAAACTCCAAGAAATAAGCAAATCTAGTTCTGTCCTTAAAGCCCCTCTGGTTCCTGAGGGTACTGGCTTTAGGTTGGCTCTTGTAGGTACAGCACTGGACCCCTGATGGAAGTTGTGGAGCTGAAGCTGTAGTCCTCACAGAGTACTCTGCTTCTCCCTCAGAGATGCGGTCAGCTGCTTTACCCATCTAACCTCAGTCTGATTGATACTAGAAGCTTATATTGTGTCCTTCAGCCTATTGGTGAAGTGATTGTGTCCTCACACATGCACGTAGCCTGTCTCAATAAAATTCAAAGTCTGAGTCAATGTAAGGACAGAAAATCCCAGGCTGTCAGCATCCTGGCCCAAGTAGCTGGACTCTCTGGTTTCCCTCATCTCTCTCAGAACCTACCTGCGAAGACAGAATGTGGGAACTTAGCTGCACCATGGAGGGGCAGCCCTAATCTGAGATGAACCACTGGAGGGAAGGGATAGTTAAATACCCGAAATGTTTAACATTCTAAGTCATTTTATCTTTGGATTGATAGAGTTAAGGAAAAAGGTTTGGTGGCCTTCTAAACGTTATTTGTTCATTTTCTTCATATAGCACTTTGTAGATCATGACTTATGCTTAAAGACTAACCATGTGGCCACAAGGATGTTCCCACCTGTTTGTTTTTCTATAGTGACAGTTTGTCCTATCTTCTGAAAATGACCCACATCTCAAGAGTCCATGTGTTCTTAGATCAGTCATCATCAAGAGTTTTTAAAATTTTTTCTTCTTTCTTGTTATATTCTCTACCTGGTTCTTCAGTGCCATTTCCATACTGAAGATTGGAAGAAGTTAATCCCACTGCCCCAGTGCTATACATTTTCTCAGGGGTTACCACAGAAATAAATCTCGTAGACCCATCCTGTCAATGAAATAAAGAGCTGTAGTAACAAAACAAAACAAAAAAGCACTACCATTTGTTAATCACAGTGTAATGTTATCTAACTTATTCCTAAGTAGTAGTCTAAGCTATGTCAGAGAGTCGGGGATCTCGTAGCAGAAATCATTCAGCTGAAATGTGTTTTAGCTGGAGATGTGCCTTCATTGGCTTCTGACTGTGGTAGTAGAATGCTGTGGAGACGTTCGAACCAGTTCCTGTGTGACCTCGGAAGCAGAAAGTGGTCCTTTAGGATATAGTCTAGATCATCTTTAGAGCTGGGAATAACTTCTGTAGTCTTATGCTCTGGGTTGAATTGTATATGGTTACCCTGTATATTGTTGCTGATGAAGATTAAAATTTATGTATAAGCACCAGATAAATGCCATGTTGGTATCAGTCCCAAAGTTGCAGCTCAGATTGTCAAAACTTATTTTTTTTCTTTCTGGGCATTATTGGTAAACTCAGCCATTTGAATTCCCATGTTAGCTCTCATGTGGCATTTTTTGTTATGCTTGCCTGTTTGTTTTTCCTTTCCCCTTTTTTTGAAACATTTTTCATCTCTCTTCCTAGCAGATTCAGGCCCCAGTAAGACAACAGCCAAAGGTTCAGACAACCCCACCTCCTGCCATCCAGGGGCAGAAACTCGGATCTCTCACTCCTCCATCATCCCCCAAGACCCAGCGTGCTGGGCACAGGCGGATTCTCAGTGATGTAACCCACAGTGCAGTCTTTGGAGTCCCTGCCAGCAAATCAACCCAGCTGCTCCAGGCAGCTGCAGCTGAGGCCAGTCTCAATAAGTCCAAGTATGTGGTGCTTCCCCTTTATCCTTCTTTCTTTTATGGGTGAAGTCTGCCATGGGCTGTTACTGTGTGATTCTTTGCATATGTATGTAGATATATGTGAAGTGGTATAGATGCATATGTAGTGGTGTGTGTCTGTGTTTTAATAAGAAGCTGAATTTGCCTGTGGTGCATAAACCATACTGGTCTTAAGAAATAATTTTCTACTTGCCTCTCTGTTTCCATTCTCTCATCCATTCCATGCTCTACAGAATATTTTCTAAACTCTTGATCTGACCATGTCTTTCCATGCTGAAAATCTTTCATTGGCTCCCCATTGCCTGAGGGGTAGTATCTGAACTCACCAGTTAACAGACCAAGGCCTGTGGTATCACATTGGTGGACTTGCAATTCTCCATCTTCACCAGTGCTTTATTCATCCTATGCTCTGTCGCTTAACTGCCACTGTCCTCCTTGTCCACTGAGGATATACTTATTTATTCATCAAGATCTGTGTCAGAGGTTACCTATTCTTTGACCCTTCCTCTGGTGTCATACGTAATTTTGTCTGAACCTTTTTTTGAGCATGTATCACACTGTACTATCGTTATTTATTGGCAAGTGTGGCTGACCTAGCCTGTGAGTTCCTCCAAGACAAGGACCATGTCTTAATCAACCTTTGTAAATCCAGTGACTGGCTCTGTGCCTGATAGAAAGTAGACCGCAATGAGTGTTTGTTGAGTAAATGCAGTTTCAGACCTTCAGCTTTCTTGGAACCATGCACTCTAAAGTTAAAAATCTTGATGTCATTAGCTAAATGCAAAGGGCATCAAGAGAGACTTTAGAAGAAAATTAGCTAATGATACCTAGAAGCACAAGATAGTGGTATCTGTCTTTATTTCTGTTTAACTGTGATGATGGCAACTGATGGTGGTCTTTAATTCTATGCATGCTACATCCTAATAGGTGGGAGGCAGCCTGAGTAGGCATCAGTCCCAGCCCCTCTCGGGTCAGTTATTCTGATGTCATAGTGGGCACTACAGAATGCACAATCCTAAGAACAAGTTGCTTTAGGATCCTGAATTGAAAGGACTTACAGACAAGACCAAAAGTCTAAGCAAAAGATTAAAGAGATAGTGGGAGATAGTGAATTGTGAAAGAAAGGGAGATATTTATTTCACGCAGTGGAAAGAGTGTCTCTGGAAACTGTTCAGTTGCCATGGAAAGCCCTTTTAGAAAACCACTGTGGAAAATAACGGTCTGACGCAGAAAGAATTTGATCTTGAAACCAAATAGATTGACCGTTTTCAACTTTTATATGTCTTTTTATTTCTCGGGGGTGGGAATCTTTCTAGGTCTGCAACCACCACTCCATCAGGCTCTCCTCGAACCTCCCAGCAAAATGTTTATAATCCTTCAGAAAGTTCTACATGGAATCCTTTCGATGATGACAATTTTTCCAAACTGACAGCTGAAGAACTGCTAAACAAGGACTTTGCCAAGCTGGGGGAAGGTGAGTAATTGGTGTCTTTTTGTGACTCTCGAACCTTAACTCTAGAGAGGAGTATGCATGTGAAAACTAGGCTGCAGTCTTCTTTCCCTCAAAGGCTTGATTTTGAAGTATGAGTGCAAATTGCTTTGTATGTTTACCAGAGCACTGAAGTCTTTTCATCCTCAGGAAATCCTGGCCTGTGGGTGGCAACAAGGAGAATGAGAAAGTTTTAGGAAAAATTCAGTAGCATAGATCAGAATGATAATATCAAACACAGTCACTTTTTGGAGGAGTGTGATGGTTCCCTTGTCCTAAGTGGATTTATTGTCCCAGAAAGTTGTAACTGCTTACCCATGAGAATCCTTGACTGTGATCAGAGTTCTATATTGCTCTTGACTGACCATGGAGAGGAGATCAAATAAATAGAAGGTGCCATTTCTGCCCTCAAACCCACAGTCTGATTTGAGAGGCAGGACACACAGACACAGGCACACACTACACACTTTGGAAAGCAGCAGCTCACACCCTGGGAAAATTCCACAATGTGGTACAGTTTGAAAAGAGTACCTCAGTGTAGACAAGCGCACTGGGTAAAGAAACGATTACAACCAAGTGAATGATATGAACTTGACTGAACATTTAGCTTTAACTATTATTTTATAGATATCTTTTAAAAATCTGTATTACTTTCTTGCCTTTTTAAACAGAAGATAGGGCACAGGATTTAACTTTCTTTGAAAACTTGTTGACTTATTTCATTGTTATTTGTGCCAGTTATTGTTCTAGACTATAAACAGAAATACCTTCAGGGGCTATTGAAAAAGGTGGTATTTTTGCACTCAATTAAGTGACCCCCCCCCCCCCCCGCCAAGTTTTTAAATTCTTGTGTCTGTTTTTAGTAGTTTCCTGTCTTCTTGTTCAGCTGTTAGCTCTCACTTGAAGCTGCTGTCGTTGTGCCTGTCCCTCAGAACCTCTCACGGCTGCCATCTCCACCACTCCCTCTTCTCATTAGCTCTTCTCAGCTGCTGCCAACATGGAAAACAGATCATCAAACTCCTCAGAATTATATAAAAATAAGTAGACTCAGAGTGAAGGCTGGAGGCATTCTGCCTTGAATAATGTGCTTGAGCTTTAGGGCTTAGCACTAGCTGACATTTTTGTTGTTTTTTATTTATTTTTGATTATGGTAAAATATACATAGCCTAAAAATTACAGTCATAAGCATTTTTCAGGGTGCAGTTCAGTAGTGTTAATTACATTCACACTGTTGTGCCCCCGGTCTCTAGAATCCTTTTCATCTTGCAAAACTGATGTGCCATCTCTTCTGATTCTTAAAACTTCCTTCATTTTCTTGGCTATTCTCTTAGTTATTGCACTGACTCCTAGACAAGGACCTTTAAGTAGCTGAGCTGTTGCTATAGTGCAGTAAAAGGAGTCAAGTCTAGAAGTCGGTCTGGAGGGTGCCCTTGGGATGCATCATGGGACTCTACTGGAATGAGCTGAGTGGTGTTTTGTCCTTTCAGGCAAACATCCTGAGAAGCTTGGAGGCTCAGCTGAGAGTTTGATCCCAGGCTTTCAGCCCACCCAAGGTGATGCTTTTGCCACTGCCTCGTTTCCTGCTGGAGCCGGTTAGTATGGCAGACACCTGCTACACAAGACTCACTGTTGTCACCTTCACACTGTTTTCCACCCCACAGCATGTCAGTGAGCCCCAAATCCTGGTGGTAACTTATGTTTCCCCCTCAAAAGAGTTCTAATAAAAAAAGGATAGAGAATGATCTAGAATCACCTTGAATTAAAATGACAGGATGATCTGGCAGCAATATACAGGATTTGTTGTCTCTAGTCACACAGATGTGTTTTAAGCAAATCTTTCTAAATTTGATGAACATCACTCAGTTGATCTCTCGTAATTGCCTAGGTTCTTTGGAATGACTTGAAGAATTCTAAGAATTAGAAGTTCTATCCTACATCTGAGACTCCGCTAAGCTGTGTTTTTGTGCATGCGTGTGTGCTTACGGAGAGGGAGAGAGGTGTCTTTTTAAATGAGACTTTAAAATTATAGAACAATAATAAAAAACTAATTTTCCCTTTTATTAATAAAAAGTATACATGTTTATTATATAAAAGTTAGTAATTTATAGAAAAGCATAGAGAAGAAAGTTAAAATCTCTATGATCTCACCACTGAGAAATTAGCACAGGGAGCCCATTTTGATGTCTGTTACTGGCATTTAACCTTTTTAGGGTCACAGATATCTTTGTGAATCTAATGAAAGTTATAGATCTTCTCTCTCACAAAAATACGTGACCACAATTTTGTACACAATTTTTGGCCTCAACTTGAGACTATAACATGCGTCTTTATAGTCATATTTTAAAACTTAATTTTTTCACTTGATAAATCTTGCACCTTTCCCCCACATCATTAAAGAAGCTACTAAAATATACTTTAAAAATATCTGCATTAAATTCTTTTATATGGATATTTCCTAATGTATTTAACCAAGTACCTCTTTTTAATCATTAATTTGATGTCAGTGTTTTACTATTATAAATTCCTCAGCAATGGACATGAGGTTTTGAATATATTCTTTGTAAGATATGGAATTTGATATACTTCTAAAATTGATCTTTTTAACTTTATTGATTAATTTTTGCTTTTAACCTTATATGTTCTTTCTGCTTTCTTCAGGTGCATAAATAGATTTTCTAACCTCATAGATTTATTTCTGATTATAACTTTGGCTGTTACTCCATAATATTTGATATATCATGCTCTCTTATTCTCATTGTTTTCTGGATGTTTTTAAATTGCAATTTTGATTTCTTGTTTTGCCCAAGAGTTGCTTAGGATATACTTTGATTGCATTGTGTAAGAGTACCTATGCAGTTTTTGCTTTGGGGTATTATGGAGGAGCTTTCTGTAGCCCAGTTTATTATTCATTTTATGAACATTATATGGGAATTAGTAATTTTCCATGTCAGCAAATATTAATCTACAACATGATTTTTAATGGAAGAATAGTAACAGTGCATTAACATCCCCTTTGATGAATAAGTTGTTACTCATTTTTCACCATATAAACATTCTTGAAGCTAAATTTTTGTTTATATCCTTTACAGTTTCTTTAGGATAACTTCTAGGGGATTATTTGCTAAATCAAAAGATATGTGTATTTTTAGGGCTTTTGGTACATATTTCCAAATTGCCCTCCAAGCATGCTATATAAATTTTTTTCCATCAGCCGTGAATGAGAGTAATTTTTGCTCCCATTTCCCCATTCATCCCAGCTCAGAGACTATAGACAGGACATTGTTTGCTGCCCATTTTTATTTCTTTTGGAATTTGTATTGTTCATATCTTTTGCCCTTTTGTTTGTTTTGGGGGTGTTTTTTTCTTTTTGATGTTCTGTGTTCATTTGTTCTTATTAATTTGTAAGAGCTTTTCATATGTCATATATTGTAAACATTTTCCCCAGTTTGTCATTTCTCCTACACGAGTGTTATCTCATCTGACCCTCTCAACAACCTTTTGAGGTTCGTGCATCATCCCCACGTCAGTTACCGTTGAGATAACTGAGCACAGATTAGTCTCTTTTCTAGGGTCACATGGGTAGTAAGTGACAGAGCTGGAACACCAACTGTCTGGCTCTAGAACTTCTTCCCTTATGTTTTCTACCACATAGTGAGGCAAATTTAGTAATATTTTCCTAGAAAATCATCTGCAGTTTTAACGTTTTTAAAATGAAAGAGAACAATACATTTAAATCTTAGAGTATTTTCTTTGTCTACATCAATTTTAATTGTATGTGTTTGTGTTCCTCTTTTTCTTGGTAAGAGCTCGCGATCTTCTGTTTATTACCTTTCAAAGACAACTCTTAGATTTATAAAATATCCTGTATTTTCTGTCTTGTAATTCTTTAGCTTTCGATGTTATCTTTTTGATTATAGTTCCCTGTTTTTCTTAGGTTTGCTTTGTCAATATCAAGAGGAATATACAGTCAAATTTTTAAAAATTCTTTTAAAAAACATAATAAAAGTATTTAGAGTTTTTCTCCCAGTAAAACAGTAGTTTTCAACCATCCTGAGAGTGGGGAGGGTGGCTAATTATAATATCCGGGAGGGCTTTTTCACAGATATTCCAATATTCCCTGCTTCTCCCTCCAATTGCCACCCCACCCCAACCTTTGAGGATTACACTGTTTATTGAGAGTGCTTTCTGTTAGGTGTGCGTTTCCCTCATTAGAAAAAAACTGAAGTTTTAACCATATCCCATAAGTCTGCATATGATGTTCTCATTGTTATTATTTTGGAGTAGGTATTGAAGTTATATGGGAGGTATGCTTTTTAATATTAAATAGTTAAAAAAATTTTCTGTGTTATTTTTCATTTTTAGCTTTGTTTTCTGGTCTAGGTAATATTTTAATTTATTGATGTTCTGGTCTAGTTTAAAGTGCTTAAAGTTTGATAGGCCACGTAGTTGACAATGTGCCAAATGTATGAAGCATTGACCATCGTCCTTGAGGTAGAGCATCACGATAATGACCAGCTGTGGTACTGGGTAGGATGTAGTTTCCTTGGAAGGTGGGTGGGGAATGAAATAAGCTCTAGGAGAGCCTTCTTTGCTACTGCATCCCAGCTTTTAGTACAGTGTTTGGCTCAGTACACGTCTGTTAAATGAATGAGAAGGGTTGCTTTTTGCCAAAGGCTGGGAGCTTGGATTCATCAGTGTTGATAACAGAGTCCCTAATCATTTTTCATCCACTCCCAGGTTTAATGCCTAATTCTTACTTGTCACACATGGTCATGTTTTGTTGTTTATTTGTCTGTATGAGCTATTTTTTAAAGAGTTGTTTTTTGTTTTTGCCTCTTCTCCCCCTTTATGCTTACTTTGAAGACCATAAATGGCAGTATTTTTTTTAAGGGACTTAAAGACCCCAGCCATAAAAAACATATATTTGAGTAAAGTTATGACAGTAATAACAGTGAACATATATTGAGACATGCGCCAGGCTAAGCCCAGTGGGTAAGTGCTTTTTTGCGCATTATCTCAGGTGATCCTCACCATCGCTGTGAGAGGTCACGTGACCTGCCCAAGGTCACAGCTGGAAAATAACAGAATGGGGATTTGTATGTGGAAAGCCCAGCTCAGAAACTGTAGTCATTACCATATCTCCTGAATCTTGTAAATCAGTGTCATTAAACATTATAAAATGTCTTCACATCCTCCTCATTTTATCCAGCCTTTTTTAATGAACACTTGGTATTTTGCCTTCTTTCTTGTTAGAAATGTGAAGGTTTTGTTTTCTGCGACACATTCTTTCTTTCCAAATGAAAGAAAATTATATCTAAATCCCAGAAATTAATGTGTCCTCATTTTCTGCAAGTTTTCTAATCAAGCTCAGGCTGTTCACTGATTTTAAAGCTTACCAACCGAGGGAGGAAATAAGCTGGAAATCTGGTACTGGATCGGGAAGGATGGCACAAGGACTATTTTAAAAGTCGCAGAAGTGTTGTTGAACTGTGTCCATGTACTGGAGGCAGACGTCTAAAACTTGACATTGTGCCACTGTATTTAAAATATTTTTCCGTTGATAAGTTATACATATTCATTTGTAAAATTTTGGGAAAATAACTAGAAGCAAGATAAAAGAATTCATGACCTCACTCTAAGAAGAAAGCATTGCTGACATTTTATACTATTTATATCCATAATTTCAATTCTGCATGTATACTTTTTTCAAAAATGAATTATATATTGTTTTATAATTTGTTCTTTTTCTTTTAATATATTTTATCATGTCTTATTTAAAAATATTTCAGAGACTTAAAAACAGTGATTTTACCCTTCTCTTCCTCCATCTACCTTTAAAGAAGCTTAAAAACCCACTTTAATACCATCTTTGAAATGACAAAATTACAGAGATTGAGAACACATTAGTGAATTCCAAGAGATGGGGACAGGAGTAAGGAGTGGGTGTGACTGTAAAGGAGTACAACGAGAGAGTTGTTTTGTTTGATGGAACAGTTCTGTATGCTGCTTGTGGTGAAGCTTACTCTAGTCTATACATAGGCTCTGATTGCAAGGAACTACACACACACACACACACACACACTCTCACAAATGGGTGCATGTGAAAACTGAATAAAGTGTAGTTAACAGTACTATGCCGGTGTCATTGATTTACTACGACAGTTGTAGAAGATCTCACCATGGAGGGAAGCTGGATGAAGGGTTCGTTCGACTTTATTTACAACAGCTTCCTATGATTCTGTAATTATTTGAAAATAAAAAGTTTTTTCAAAATCCACTCTATAGAGGGAAAAATGAAACTTGTAATTAATGAATAAACAATATTAAAAATGCAGTGTAAAGAATGGTAAAGTAGAAACCAGGAGACCTGAGTTCTGATCCTGAGTCTGCTGGTGGAGCTCTGGCTAGTCTCTTAACTTCTAGGCTTCATTGTCTTTTCTGGAAAATTATTCTAGAAAATCCTATGATTCCTTCAGGCTCTGATGTTCCATAGGGTGTATAAGTTTGCCAAATATAGAACGAATGCCAATAGTGTGTTAGATGTAGTCGTCAGGGTTTATGTAACCTTGCAATAGGCAAGAAGTCTGTTTCTGTCTCTTGCTCTCTATCTACCTAACACTACATTAGACATTTGGTGATAAAACGACCTCAAGAGTAATGGGTGCTAACAAGTACCTATACACATGTGCTAGATTACAAAATAGACAGTGTTTGTTTACATGCCAAAATGTGTGATATGGACACTAATTGTTATTGGAATTCTGAAAGAGATCACTGTAGGCTTCCACACAAGGAAAAACTAGAATTTCAGATGTATGAGTATCCTAGTTTTGTCATTAATTGCATCTTAGAGTATGTTGCAAGGACCAGATTATAGATACTTTGCCATTACATTGGATTATATCCTCTCATCCCTTTTTATTCTGCCTCAGAGTTTAGACTTACTCTATAATTTGAGCTGTTGGGTTGTTAGGTGGTAAATTCATCTAGACTTACTTGCTATTTTCTGCTTTTCTCTTTTTTTCTCTCCTTGACCCTTTCTTTCCCCTCCTACCAACTCCAGCTGAAAAAAGGAAGGGTGGGCAGACTGTGGATCCTAGCCTCCCACTTCTAAGTGTATCTGATCCTTTCATTCCTCTTCAAGTACCTGATGCACCAGGTAGGTACATAGAACTGATCTGAGGTTAAGTAGCTTGATACTTGTGTCCCAAGGCCTCTTGAGAGTTGTTTTAAACACTCCGTGAAAAGGATCTGGATTCCAAGCCCTACTAATAGGTACTGTTGTATATTTTTACTGTGTCTCAATAAAGAGGGGCAAAATTTTCTGGAGGGCAACAGTCCTTAGTAAAGATAATATAATCAGTTCAAGTTATACTGAATTGCATTCCACATTATATCAGTGTTCAGTTTTTTATCCTTGACTGTGTTATTGATAATGTGAAGGGCCTGTGTATTGGGAAGAAAGTTAGTTTAATAAGATTGATCATAACAGTGTGGGAGGAGAAACGTATAAGATGTGATAGAAGGAACAAAATGCTGTTAGTGGTTATAGTATGATGATTGGATTATGAGCGACTTCCTGTCCAGTTCCTATTTTCCTATAATGTGCTTTTATTTTATAATATAAAAGCACACAATAAAAGTTGATAGAGAAAGTGAATTGGGAGACCTAGGTTCCCTTCTTGGCTCTTCCACTACTTGAAAACCTTCTGGGCTTGGCTCTTCATCAGTGAAGTAAGTTGAACTGCATGAGTTCAAATGTCTCTTTAGGTCTACCATTTCCTGATTTTCAATAAGCAGTTTAAAAAAGTAAGCAATGGTTAGTGTGTTCTGATTGAAGCAGCTTTTGAAACAATAATCGGATGCCTTCCATTTGCAGTTCATGAATGCCAAAGATTTCTTTTCTTGCTCCCCTCCGCATCCTTTTGCGGGGGGAGCATGATGTAAGGAACAAAAGCTACCCTTTCTCTTCTTTATCAGTCTCTTTGAAAGAGCAAATAGATCCAACTCCTTAGAGGCAACTGGCAGTCATTTTACTTCTGATATTTTTTCCTTTTTTCCCATTCTTACTCCTGCCGATTCTTGATCTTAAACTGTGATAGGATCTACTTGTTTTTTCTTCTTTCCCAAAATGTTCAGTGTATTTGATTGATTGCCTCAAAACTGGAAGTGTTTGTGATGTTCATGCCCTCTACTTACTGAGACAGACTGCAGCTAGGGTACCAAGACGGTTTTTATTTCTTTAGGCAATTTGTTGACCCTTCTAAGAGGAAGCAAAAACTTGCCTAGATCAGGTAGTATTGTGTAACATTATAACTTGCTAGACCTGAATATAGGTCAAAAATATCTAAAATCACCAAGGAAGGATTCAGTGTAGGATAGTTAAAGACATGGGAAGAAAGGAATCAGATAGAGGCCCTTTTTTCTGTTGCATCCTTCAGGTATGCCTCGCAGTACCTAGACAAGCCAGTTTCAAGCAGAAGGCTGGAAAAGTAGGGGCTCAAACTCAAGCTGGGGCCCAGTGGCCTCTTTTTCCTCCCTGTTGTGGCAGTCGTAGGATCAGACAAGAAAAAGAGATCATTGAGGCATTTTTCCTTTGACACCCCTTCAGATTCTTGCCTTGCTCTTACCCAGATAGCCCATGGGCTGCAAAAGCTGGAAGGGTGGCCTCTTGGCACAGGCCAGAGGATGCGGACCCACAGGCAAGTAGTTGTTGTCTGCAGCTGTCACAGGAGCCCTCTGGATCAGGCGTGAGGAGCCAGGCACGTGCACCAGGTAGCTCAGGACATGAACTCCTGGTTGTAGAGATGAGTTGTGAAGTGTTGTGAAGATGAGCTTGGGAGGCACCAGAGCCAGCTCGCTGCCAGCCTGCCTGCCTTATTGTCATCTTTCCTGTCTTCTGATCCTCCATATTTCTCTCGTTCTGTCGGATTCTTGCTAAAATGTTACTGGTATACACTTTAATACCAATTAAGCCATGACCCCTCGGGTTTTAATGGAAAATCTATTAAAATTTTAATAGAGATTTCCAGGAGTGTCTTACTTGCTTTCTGATGTATCAGACCAGACTCATCTGTTGAAAACGTAAATCAGACATATCACTCCTTTGCGCTCCAGTGAATTCCCATATCACTGAGTGTAAAGTGCAGACTTCTTACCATGACCTACAAGGCCCTAAATGATCTGGCCCTTGGCTGCTCCTCTAACCTGAGCTCATAGCATTCTTCCCCTCAGTCTTTCCTTCAAAAGACTAAGTTTGTTTCCACCTCAGGGCCTTTGCACTTGATGATACTCTACCTGGAATACTTTTCCTCCAGCTCTCTTCCTTCTTGTCATTCAACATTTGTGTCTCACCTTAAATGCTGTCTTGTCTCCGAGAGGCCCAGCATGGTCCGGTCCCACAGGCACTCTCAATCACACGCCCTGGCCTTTTTCTTCATAGCGCTTATCATGACATTGTCCGTTTGCATTTGTTCATTGTCTGTCTTTCCCCACCAGAATGTCCGTGTCCTGAGGCCTTGCTGTCTTATTCACCACTCTATCATGGGTGCTGGAACGTTGCCAGGCAGAGTCAGCACTCGATGAGTATTTGCAGATTGGGTGAATGAATGAAGTAAAACCTGAGGCTGAAAGGCTTTTGGCAGCCTCATTACCTCTGTTTCAGTCCCCAACTCCTAAACACTAGACCACTGGCTCAGTATCCTTCCGACTGTGCCTCTGCCACCCCCAGCCAGGCCTCCCACCCGCTCTTTGAGGGCGTATAAACGACGGCGCAGCTCAGGAAAATAGCCGCTAGGTTCAGCACATCTTTCAGCTCCAGCCTTTCATGGTGCCCTCTAGAATCTGGGCTAAGTATGGCATTTCCACTGTGTCTTTGATTAGTTTATTTATTTCGATGTTCAGCCTGTAGCGCCATTCAGTTATATAGCTTCTTTGTCCAAGGTCCCTACGTCCTTCCTTAGCATCTTGAAGTGCCTGAGTGAGGAAAGGGCTGAGAGTTTAGGGTCACTGCCACCTCAGCAAACTGCAAGTTTGTCTACCCCTCTCCTGTCCCCGGCAAAAGCATCCAGTTTGTCACTACCTCCAGCCCACTATGGGCACCAGTGAAATTTTTTGGTTGGTTCATTGGTTGGTTTTGCATACATGCTACCTTCCTCACTCAGCCTTCCTGATGATGAGAATTATGAAATCTTAGTCTCCTGACAACTGTATGCCTTTTAATGACTTAATTTTATTTTATACTTTTAAGATGTTTTCACTTGTAATTTCTTTTGATCCTACAAATAATACTGACCAATGGGTATGTCAAGTAATATCTCATTTTCTGGGTGAGGAAGTGAGGCCTTAGTGCTGTTGTGACTGTGCTGTTCCACATACTCCTTTTCGTGGCCCACATCCCCCAAGCAGTGGATGTTTCTTCGTCTTTGGGACAGTTCTCAGATCAATAAAGCCTTTGACTAGAGAGCTCAATTTAAGGTCTAGGGAAATACGAAAATGGATTTGAACTTATAAGACCTGGGTTCTAGCGACTTAGTAGTTATGTGATTTTGGTCAATTCATTTAAACTCTGTGTCCTCCTTCTCAAAATTGGCAATATTAAAACCTACCTTATGGAGTGGCTCATGAGGTTCAGATGAAATAATGTATTTGAAATTTCTTTGTAAACTTTAAATTAGCATAAAGATAGGAAATGTTATAACAACTTTGATTCTGGGTCCTTATTCCCAGTGGGGCAGTCCTAGTTACATAAAGCCTTAAACAGTGATATTTTTCTCCTATAGAAAGGAAACTTGCTCTACATTAAACCTTTGACCTTGCATAACTGAGAGCCATTAAACTAGACTCCTTGATGTAATGATTGTTAAACTATGGGTGAAGGGGCACTGAATAATTAAGTTTTTTTAAGGAGCGTTTTTATTTTCCAAAGCATCATAAAACAAATTTTCCTAGAAAATCTGGCGTTAAAAAAAAAATCACAGCCGTGAGCATTTGTGTGCTCACAAAGCTGCCAAGTGAAGGCCAGCCCTAGTGAGTCTCAGAGTATTTCACTGATGCTCATATGCTGTGTGCTCATTTATTTGCCTTCTGTTTGCAGTAGGGAACAGATAAGCTATAGGTGATACCAGAGTTTTAAAATACGGTAGAAAAGATTGAGGAATTTTCTTTGAAAATTGTCAGAAAGACAATAATTTTTTAAATTGTGTTAAAATATGCATAACACAAAACTTACCATTTTAAAGTGGACAGTCTAGTGGCATTAAGCACATTCACATTGTTTTGCAGTCATCACCACCATCTATCCACAGAACTTTTTTTTCATCTTGCAAAACTGAAATTCTCTACCTATTAACAATAATTCTCCATTCTCTCCCTCCCCACAGCCCCTGGCAACCACCATTCTACTTTCTGTCTCTATGAATTTGACTACTCTAGGTACCTCATTTAAGTGGAATCATACAATATTTGTCCTTTTGTGACTGGTTCATTTCACTTAACATAATATCCTCAAAGTTCACCCATGTTGTGGCATGTGTCAGAATTTCCTTTCTTTTTAAGGCTGAGTAATATTCCGCTGTATGTATATACCACATTTTGTTTATCCACTCATCTGTCAGTGAATACTTGGGTTGCTTCCGTCTTTGGGCTATTGTGAATAATGCTTCCATGAACACTGGTGTCCAAACATCTCTTCAAGACCCAAGATTCTTGAGTATATTCCCCAAATTGGAATTGCTAGATCGTATGGTAATTATATTTTCAATCTTTTGAGGAACCACCATACTGTTTTCCATAGCAACTACACTTTTTTACATTCCCACTAGCAGTGCACAAGAGTTTGAGGAAGAGATTTTTGTAGCAACTCCTTAATACTGACCTCTCAACATCAGTGTTCCACAAGACTAAGCAAGAATGCATTAGTTGTCCCATAAGTGCTGCTTCCTAGAATTAACAGCTTTTTCCAAAAAACTGCCTCTTGGTTTATGGCACTCCATCATCTCTTGAAAAGTAGACAAGAGAAGCTGTGTTTTCTTAGTGGTTTGTTGTCAAGATAGGCATTCCTCTCAGAGCTGTTTGCCTAGCATCTTCCTAACTTCCAACTGCTGTCTTGTGACATTAAAAAGTCCCAGGTTGATTATAGTCTGTGTCTTGACTCTGGAAAGTTGATCTTCCTGCAGCTTCAGTTCTCTACAATGAACTCGGGCTAGGCATAGTGGTTGACTTTTGCTTCTAACTTGCAGATGTCACAGATGAGTTAGTGTCTGGTTTCTCAGTGACAGGAAATATTTAGAGAGACTAGATTTTAAAAAACAGCATTTCTCATCACAAGACTTCAGGGCTTCTACCCCAGGTCAGACTAAATTTAAATTTCCAAAGCCACAAATCATATAGCAGCCAAATCATCTGTTTTGATGGGACTCATGTTTGTTAGTTCAGCCTGCTCTACTCCTTATGGTCATATTCTGAGTTAAGGTCAGAATGGGCCTTAGTCTTATTAGCTTGTATAAATAGATATCTTTCCTCTCTGTCAATATTTTAAAAGAGAAAAAGCTCACAACTTGCAGTATGTCAGGAAGTGGTTTTGATTATCTAATCTTAGACTGATCTGTGAAGGATTTATTACCTTCTTGCCCTGTGGTTGATATTTTCAATGACTAAGTCTTGAGAGGAGAGGTATAAGAGAATGAATCTGAAGTGGATTAATTCCCATCTCCAACTCCAGCAGCTACCTCCTTTCATCTTCTCCCAGTTCCCAGTGCCACTTGAGTTATGTTTAAGAGGAAAGGGGGAGGTGCTCAGAAGAGAAGAGCCTTTCTCTCACCTCCCCTCTTAATTTCAAAATACTAACAATCCTCTTCTTTAAAAGCACTCTCAGTTTTCGTTGTCCAAGCTAACTAATTCCGCATCCACTTTTCTTCAGGGGTCCACCTTCTCAGTCCTTTAACTATGATTTCAGCACTTCTCCAAGCTCTTCACCTGACTCGTTTTTATTTGGGAACCCTAGAGACTTGAGAAAGAACTGAATACCATCAACTGACCACTATGAGCAGACAGTTCACAAAGAAGAAATATAAATTACCAGTAAATATGTTTTTTTATAAGTTCATCATTGTGATGAATCCAAGAAGAGCCAACTATAAATCAATGAGATGCTACAACTTCTGCTATCAGATTGGAAAAGATTAAAAACCCCCACCACCTCAGGCTTGGTGAAGGTATAAGAAAACAGATATGCTCAGATCCAGCTATTGGGACTGTCAGTCAGAACAACTTTTGGGGAGGACAGTGTGGCATTTTTTAGAAAGGCCTTTGCTGGTGGTGGTGGTATAGTGGCGAGCATAGCTACCTTCCAAAGGCCTTTTGGATTTTACTTTCTCTTTGACTTAGCAGTTCTTTTCAGAAAAATTGTTCTAAGAAAACATGGATATGCTTAAATATTTACTGAATGATGAGAATATTTAGGAAAAGATTGGAAGAGTATTCATTAAAAACTCTTAATAGGGACTGGCCCTGTGGCACAGCAGTTAAGTGCGCACATTCTGCTTCGGCGGCCCGGGGTTGCTGGTTCGGATCCTGGGTGCGGACATGGCACCGCTTGGCAAGCCATACTGTGGTAGGCGTCCCACATATAAAGTGGAGGAAGATGGGCATGGATGTTAGTTCAGGGCCAGCCTTCCTCAGCAAAAAGAGGAGGAGTGGTGGTAGTTAGCTCAGGGCTAATCTTCCTCAAAAAAAAAACAAAAAAAAAAAAAACTCTTAATAGTGGATATCTCTAGAAGTGAGATTATAGGTGGTTTTTACTTTTATCCTTTGGCTTCTCTGTATTTCCTAATTTTTTCACAATAAACCTGTGTTACTTTTGTAATAAGGGATCAAACAATAGAAGTTTGTTCTTTTGTTGAGCAAGGGGCTAGCTTAAATATTCCCCCACCTTCTCCCCCTCTTCTCCTGGCTGTGTGTGTCTGGGCTGAGTTTGCATGTTGAACAGTACATTGAGTCAGCCCTGCATTTTCCAAAACCTGCTGCCTTGGGGTCAGTCATCTTACTGCCTGCCCATGTCCCCGAGGTGTCCCCAAGTGTCCTTCCCTGCGGTTATTCCCAGTTCGGATCTCCAGTTTCATTTCTAAGCAGTCCGTTTTCTAAGCAACTAGTTCCTACTTCCTATTTTTCCCTTTACGTTGGATAATTGACTTTTAGAGGGGGATAGGACCTTTAAGTTTATCTTCAAACTTTCTTATCAAGAAGAAAACTTAGATCCAGAGAGAGACAGTGATTTGCCCAAAGTGCCACATAAAGTTAGTGCAGAACCCCGGTCTCTTGTCTCTTAGTGACTTTTCTTCTTCCCAATAGGACCATGCTGCCCCTTCCTCACATTTCACTTTGTTCAAGTAATTCTCCTTATTCTGATCTCGCACCAAAGCATTTGAGTAAAATCTGGAACTCTACCCATTTTCACTACTGTAATCTCAGGCATCTGTGTCTTGGTGACCCTTCATCTAGTCCTCTTACTTAAAAGAGAAGTTAATCTCCTTTTATGTACCAAGCACTTTAATTTATACACACACACGTTAATTCTGATAAATATGTCCATTAAGTCCTGGCAGCTCTTTAGTTTTTATCCTCTATTTACAGGTGAGAAAACTGATGCTTAGAAAAGTTAGATAACTTTAACTTAAATTCAGGCTCTTTTACTCTTTCATGTTGCTTATTTATTTTTTGGGATTTTGAAGACCCCAGCTAAAGTCCCCCAAATGTACAGCATCTCAATAAAAGATTAAATAATACCCTCCCCAAGTCTGGGTATTCTCCCCAACACAAACACAACAGATACTTAGATTCTGAAAATATCAGAGGCAGCCTGGGAACTGGACCATTTTCTTCTATCCAAAATTGCCCACTGCCTTTCCCATGTACTAGAATAAGTTGGGGTCACGGACCTGTGATTCTAACACGAAGGAGATGGAAAACTCTTGAAAAATGTTTCTTAGGAAGATTAAATCATTGCGAAGTGAAATTTATGAATTATTTCTGGGTTTTACTGGACTGTAACCTTGCATAATTGAAAAATAGAGCGTGAATCTTTGAACATTTTAGGTATGAACTGTCCCAGAATATGGGTTTTGCTTTTGCATTCAGCGAAGCCATTTCCCATGATTCATGTAAAATTTTAAAAAGCCTTCTTTCCTTAGATGTCGTCAAGTTGTGATATGCCAATGTGGAGCTGGATCAAGATTTTGGATCTTAACTCTTCCTGCACAATTTCCTAAATTCACCCCCCCCCCCATCATGATCCATGGCCTCATAGTGTTTTTATAAAACTGTAGGAGCGAGGACAGAATTCATAAAATGGAGAATATCAAGGCCAGCCCTTGATGCACATGGGAGGCCTCCAGACTGTGATTTATAGACTTTCAACCTCCTGTAGCCTTTCTTGTGCCTCCCATTACATCTTGATCTCAAAGTTCTTCATTTACAGTGACCAAAAGTGACCTATAATAGCTTTAGATGTGGCTTCTTCTAATAGTCTTTACATTTTAAAGTAATCGAAGCCGGAGTTAAACCAGAGGAGTGAATCTCTAGTGCATAGAAGATCTAGCCCCTAGTCCTAGCTAGCTCTGTGGCTTACTTGCTGTAAGCTCTTAGGCAACTTGCTTCCCCTCTCTGAAGCTGATCTGGATCTGTGAATGAGAAGCCTAATTGAATAAGATCTGAGTTTCCTTCCTGTGCCTACGTGTCTTTGATAACTTGACCATTGTGCATGGGACTGTGTCTATGTGAAGACCTGTCTCCTGTGTTGATGGAGATAGGCAGGTCCAGTAGGCAGCGTATGGAGGGAACTTGAAGTCAAGTCCGGGCTTTCTCATGTTCCATCTATGACTTTGCAAGTAACATTCTCACAGTCTCTGATGTCCATTCTTCTCAACTTTAACAGTATTCCCAAACCCAGGGTTTTTTTGAATAATGAATGACAATGTTTGACGTTAAACTCTACAAATGTGATGACTGTTGTTGTATGGCAGCTGGGCACGAGCACTAACTGGGAGACTTCTCTCACTTTGAGAGTCCTGGGAGTGAAAGAAGCTGTTTTTGCACATGCCAGCTACCTTACTTATGCTGTGGCCCTGTACTCTCACTCTTAGGTTTCTGCCTGGTGTTACTGTGTCCCCTGATCCTCCCTCTCACGTTCCAGTTTCTGAGTCTTCCCAAGCTGCAGTGACCATACAAAGTATCTATGTGACTAGCCCGTTACTTTGAGGTTTGATCAGAAAATAAGCATCCCTAAATTTAGCAACTTACCCCATCCCCACCCCATTCCGTCTCACCACACAACACATGTACGCGCTCATGCCCACACGTAGTTTTTTACCCTCTCACATGCTTTTTGCTAATGGCTAATAAAATAGATTCTTGTTGAAGTTCCTAACTCTTTCCAGTTGATCCCCTGTTCTCCCTACCTCTCCAATGAAGCCAAAAGGCAGAGATATGATATAGAGTATGAGAGGGAACCAAGAACTGGGGTACAGAGATTAATGAGACACCTTCCCTGCTTTCAGTCATGTTGTAAGAGCTGCAAGACAAGTGAGCACAGGGTGCTCCAAAGGTCCCTGAAGAGGCGGGGAGGGTGGAGAAAGGCTTAGAGGAGCGAATACTTGAGTGACCAACACACAAAGGTTGGGGGAGGTACGTCTCCATTTTACAGCTGAACAGGTAATGTCAGAAGTGTAAGGAACTACCCCAGGGTCACAGCCAGTCACTGGAGATGGACTCTGGAATTCAGACTCCAAAAGAATGCTAGCTTAAGGTTTTACACCAAGGTAAACTGCTGTATGAAAGACAAATAATTTTGAGTCTTTATTTTTTATCCATTGCTTCACAAGATTGCAAATATATGAGTGCTAAAAGTGAAAGAAGCAAATAATTACTTTTTTTTAAGTAGAAGCAGCTTTTTGGGGGTAATAAAAGAAAAACTAGTGTTCAGAATAATGAAAAATTAAGCTTGTTGGGAAAACCATCTTATTTTTGCCAATATGCAGAAAACTGTCAAAGGTATTTTTAACTTCTTATAGTAAAATGTCTTATAGAGTGCAAGGTTAATGCTGGTGTGATTACACTTGTATATTTGGCTAGTACCCTGGATTTTTTTCCCTGCTGTTGAGAAGCTTCTTTTTTTTCTTCCTTTCTTCAGTGTAAATCAGGAATAAATGAGAAATGTAGCATATTGTCATTTAATTCAAAGATATCTACATGCCGTATACTCTGAAGATGGTAAATTGGTTTTGGATGTAAAAATGTCTTTTTCTGCAGTGTGTTAATTGTACCAAAACAATTTATCTTTCCAAGACACTAAAATCCATCATTTTGTTTCACCCGTGTCGTTATAGATAACCTAAATTATAGATAACCTAAAATTTGGTTCCTACCCCTCAGTGAATGTCAATTTTGTCTTTGCTTATCTCAATTCCTGATGACCTAGAAAAATACAGATTCATTAAAATGTGATATACACATACTTGAACTTTCTAAGTCACTTCTTTTTCTCAAACATTTTAATTTTAGTTTTATCTTAATGAAATTTTATTTCTGTGAGATAGAAAACATTGTTGACAGGCCTTTAACTGGGCAAGTTACAGAATTTATGTGGCCTTAGTCTCCTTGTAAATAAAAGAATGAGCTCTTAATTCCCTTCTTTCTGTAACACTCTATGATTCATTATTGTATTTCAAGTTAATGCACTAACCTTTAATATATTAAAGGTAAATAGAGAGTTGTTGATGGATCAGGGCTAAAGGAGTTGTTTTGAAAGGAGTCTTTTTTGTGTGTGTGTGAAGAAAATTTGCCCTGAGCTAACATCTGTTGCCAATCCTCCTCTTTTATTCCTTGAGGAAGATTAGTCCTGAGCTAATATCTGTGCCAGTCTTCCTCTACTTTGTATGTGGGATGCCTCCACAACATGGTTAATGAGTGGAGTAGGTCCACACTTGGGATCTGAATCTGTGAACCCTGGGCCACCGAAATGGAGCACACAGATCTTTAACCACTCGGCCATGGGGCTGGCCCTCAGAAGGAATCTTAATTTGTACATGTTATCACACATTAAGTTATCAGACACAACAAATCTGGTGGCTTCCGATGTCCTTTTGTTTCTTAGCCAAAAGACATCAAAAGTAATCCATCTGCAAGCTTAAGTGAATTTTTTGAGATTTGGCCATAGAATAATAACGGTCCCGGCAGTCACAGGCTCTTAGTTGGCAGACAATAAATGATTGTGGAAGTTGACCCAGGTGTGGTTTAATTGATTCTCTTGGTGAGTTATAAACCATTTCTAAATGCAAGTCCAGAAAAGAGTTTTAAAACTAAGCCCAGGAAGGGATATGAATACACAAAGTCTTACATGCATGTGTTTCTGGCAGCTTTATTCTTAATAGCTAAAAACTGGAAACAACCAAATGTCCCTCAGTTGGTGAATGAAACAAGAAAATGTGGTATATTCATGCAGTGGAACACTACTCAGCGATAAAACAACAAATTACTGGTACATGCTACACCATGGAGGCATCTCAAAAGCATTATGCTAAATGAAGACCATCAGACAGAAAAGGCTACATACTGTATGGTTTCGTTTATAGGAAATTCTAGAAAAACAAAGCTATATGGACAGAAAGCAGATCAGTTGTTGCTAGGGTCTGGGGGTGAGAGGAAGACATTGACCAGAAAGGGGCACAATGGTGCTTTTTGGGGTGATGGGAATGTTCGACATCATTATTACAGTGATGCTTATTTGAATATGTACGTTTGTCAGAACTCATCAAATTGTATGCTTAAAATTGGTGACTTTTATTTAGTGTAAATTATACCAAAAATTTAAAAATAAACAAATAAACCTAGAGCAGCATCTTGAATGCCTTACAAAGTGACTGCTTTGGTTGAGGAAATGATCATTTTTATACTTTGAAAGTCTGTTTTTAATAAGATGCTGACAGTATTCATTTTTATGATGAATCCATACAAAATTTTGACCTCTAAAATGTGTTTACATAGAGAATGGTAAATGATCAGCTTGTTTTAACATCTCATTGCATTTTTGCTTTCTCTCTACCTCTCTGCCCAACCTAGAAAAACTAATTGAGGGACTCAAATCTCCTGACACTTCTCTTCTGCTCCCTGACCTCTTGCCTATGACAGATCCTTTTGGTAGTACTTCCGATGCTGTGATTGGTAAAGTCATCATCTCATTCTTTAGTCATGCATGATATGTGTGTCTTTTTCGAGAACAGTAACTAACTAGTTAACAGATACCTAGTGAATAGCCCTGGTGAGGAGTGGAAATGCCACAAAGTCTGCTGGTTTTGGAACAGTGCCTTGTGCCAACCCAGAAGCCAAGGCTGTTTAATCTCACTTGTCACCACCCCAAATGAAGTGTTTTCTCTGCCTTCCAGGGACACAGTGCTGTTATTTTTGCCTTTCTTGATATCCTGAGATTTCTGGAGTGAATTTCTTATGAATGAGGAGGAAGGTGGGAAAATTCACAAATTAGTTACAAAACCTTCATGGAAACAGTTGTTTTGAGCTAGACTTTAACCTTTAGTACATTCTTCTTCAAAAGGCCTCTGTATGTTCCAAGAATCAGTAACAGAAAACACTTGCCCAGCGGTGAAGCCCATGAGTAGAATCCTGGGCAGGGGCTTGGTCTGCTTGCTCTGACATTTTCCTGTGCTCCAACTGCAAGGCAGGCAAGACCTACAAAATGTCCAGGGCCCCTGTACTCCATCGACACAGAGTCCTAGAACTCAGAAAGGCCATGACCCTACAGAGAGATGGGCCTCCAACTGGGGGATGTCACACAGTGCAGAATACCTCCCAGCTACGTCATGGGGTAAGATTTGAGATGGACTAATGGCCTTTGCAAGGCACAGAGGATGTTTGCCCCCAAGTTTATCCCTTAAGAAAAGCAAAATTACCAGAAGATATTAAGGTACCTTTCAGCCTATGTCTTCTGGCATAGAAGAAATCTGCTGGGTGGCTCACGTTTTTCATTTATCTGTAAAAACAGAATCACTGGGACTAGCCATAGCAGTTAACCGTGCACATGCGTGTTCAGTCAGTGAAGCCCCGAAACTCAGAGCAGCAGAAATAAAGTAACTCATTGTGCTGTCCATCTCACCTGAGACTGGCATTTTAGAGACCTGTAGAAGAAAGTCTTAACAGAATTGTCTAAAGAAGCTTCTGACTCTTCTTTACCTTACCCTTTATTCTCCTTTCTTAATGCTCTGTTACAAAAGAAAAAGCTGATGTTGCTGTTGAGAGTCTCATACCAGGACTGGAGCCCCCGGTCCCCCAGCGCCTCCCATCTCAGACGGAATCTGTGACCTCGAACCGCACAGGTCAGTCAGGTGTCTCTCCAGCTGCAGGGACTGGTCACTGTGGTGAGCCCTCAGAGCCAGTCTTCCCACCCATGGCAGATGATCCTGGGCTTGTTTTGCAGCTTGGTCAGTTCCTCCTAGAATGGATGCTCCATATTGTTACAGACCTAGCTTCTAGATGTTGCTAAAGAGCAGAGTACTTTTTGGAGCCATGGTCTTTTAGAGTAGTCCCTGGCTTTCTCTGGTTACAGTATTTATTCAAGATTCTTTTTACTGGTGGCAGGTTCCCTCCACCTCCTTAATTAGAGAACTCTGCTGAGCACTAAGGAAATGTTTACCTCCTCCGAGATTTCTGAGCAGCCTTTCCTATCTGACAATGTCAGTGATATCCATGGAGTTCGTGTTCTATATGTTGACATTCTGTTTCCAGCATAGTGCTTTACTCATATATAGGTGATTTGCTGTTAAATTGTAGGCAAAGTTGAAGTCTTTCCTGGATCCTGCCATTGCTTTCATCCTAATTTCAAAGTTCACTCTTTGTGGAGTTTCTTAACTGCCCATAAATATAGATTCGATAGCCTTCATTTTTATTGAGACCAGAATTACCTTGATAAGTGTCCAATTTCCTAACTTGGAACAGAAACAATTAGAAGTCTAGGAAGTATGACAATAAAGTCATTTAGGTGGAAAAAAAATTAACACAGAAGGCAATATTGTTCCTTTTCCCTGTGCTTGACTGTTTTCTCTTAGAAAACTTTCCCAGAAAACAATTTGTGTGTTAAAATGCTTGAATTCTGAATTTTGTCTTCCTTCTGTTCTTTAACTAAAAGCAAAACCGTATGTTCAAAGGAGCAATTCAAATTTAAGGAAAACTAGTAAGAGGCAAGATCATTCTATTTTGAATGGGAATCTGGTTGAGTTCTAGAAGTACTGTTTAATCATATCATATTCTGCATTAGTAAACAGAGACAACGCCCTCCTAGTCAGCTTTGATACCTCATCCTATAGTAACTTTTTCCGTGAGCGTTTAGGGAAAGTCTCAATGAATCTCTTTAGTTTCAAAGTCTTTTTCCCAAAGGGCGTTTGTGGAGAACTAAGGTGCTAAGGTTTTATTGTCATCCAGATCACATTCTTGCTTAACAGCAACAGTCTGAGCAAAAAATTCTTCCATATTTATATATTAATGTTAAGAGGAATCTAGAAATACATGTTTCTATGGATAAAAATCTAGAAGGCTTAATATGTTCCTTTTGATTTTCTTTCTTCCACCTTGGCTTGTATGTATAACATGTAAATGCAATAACTTAAAGGCTAAGATCTAATTTTGTGATATTGTTGTGTGTGCCATTTAATGCCATCACTGACCTGGGATGCTGTTAATCTGGACTCAGATTCTCTCACTGGGGAAGATTCCTTGATTGATTACTCTCTGCTTTCTAACCCTACTGCTGACCTTCTGGAAGAGTTTGCCCCCATAGCGATCTCTGCTCCGGCCCATAAAGGTAAATGCTTTCCTCGTCTCGGGCCCATATGCATCCTTAGAGGAGAACTGAACAACTCCTGAGAATTTTCCTCACCAAAGGTCTTTGCTAGTGAAACTTTTTAACCACGTCCTTTATGTGGAAAACTTGAGTTTGTACTCTTAGCCACTGTGTTATAATCTCTCTCAGTAATAACATTTAAGAAAGCTTAGGCAACCGGTTAGTGAGGTATTGCCTTCTGGCCGTCACCCAGAGAGCAGATAGTTCATGTTGTCTGTTAAAGGCGGAGCTCCATACCTTTGCAGTCAGCCCCCGTAGATCGTTGAGTTGACTGTCCACGAACTGACTCTAATTATTAATATGATACTTTTAGGCCTTAGAACTTAAAATTGTTTCATCAAATCTGATTTAAAGTTTTTGCGTGATTTATTGTAGTGATTACTACAATAAAGAAACAGGCATCATTCCTCAAAAGGCAGTCTTCAAAGATTGAACTTGTAAAAGTTTGAATTTTAGTTAACCTTTGAGTCATGACTGGTTACTGGATTTCTCTTTCTAATCTACCATTTTCATTTCTTAGTCTTGAGTTAGTACTGGTTTGAAATTCTGCTGGGCAGAGGGAACTTGGATTGAGTTCTGTTCAGTGAGTGGTTTGTGAAAGTGCTGGGCACAGTGCCAGGCTTACTGTACGCAGGCCTTCACTAAACTTCTTTCTGTGCTCGAGTAGTGACAGCAGCTTTCTGGAAGGAGCAGTACATAGAAGAGGAACAGCTTAAGTCCTTTCTGAAGGAGATCTAAGGAGGAAGCGTCCCTGAGATGACTAAAAAATGATTAGCCTGTGGTTTGCCCTGGTAATAGCTGGGTTTTTGTTTTTACCTTTGACAGCATTAAAGTGATTATGTTTTTATAGAGCCTGTAGAGAGAAGTTACCTATTTAACCAGGTATGTCTGGCAGGAGTGTGTCAGCAGTAATGTGTAATTACAGAGAAGCATCGCTTGCAGAATAGGTGCTCAGCGAGCACTTGCTGGTGGGATAGCCTTAATTAGAATGGAGAAGAATATTCTCACAAACTTCTGCTTGAAGTCTCGGTGTGTGTGATCTTGTAGTCAACATTTCCTGAGGCCTCAGAGTTGTTTGAAAATTTTTATTTTTCCAATCACAGGGCAGTCCGTCCTCTCAGAAGTATTTTGTTTGCCTTGTGTATAGCACTTGCTTATTAAAGAGTGACTAATTACCTTCCCCCGCCCCCCTCAAATATTATTGGTCAGGTCTCTGTTTGCTCAATAAAGAAGATAAATGACTAGTCCCTCTTCCTTTGTGAATTACTGATGTTGAAGAGATGCCTCACAATAACTACAATTAAATGGTCTTATAATGGTAGAGACAATCCATCCTATACCCCTTCTCCCTAATCATTTATAAAAGTCTTAACATGGCCAGCTCTAAAGCATCTTTTCCTATTTCCCTAAGGTTTCTAATTTTGCTACTTTTATTTCAACTCAGAAAAATAAGCATTTTCACCTTTAAAAACAACAGTGATTGTATGGTTGGGAACTTTGTGCCCTTTACACGTTCTCTCCTTTGCTAATCTTTACCTCTGTTGTTTCTGCTTGTGTACTTGCATTCTGTATTAAGCTGCAGAAGATAGTAATCTCATCTCAGGTTTTGATGTCCCTGAGGGCTCGGACAAGGTGGCAGAAGATGAGTTTGACCCTATTCCTGTATTGATAACCAAAAACCCACAAGGTAAGAAAGAGAGGATGGGGAAAAAAAAAGAGCTTGACATCGGCTCTCTACAAAATAAGTAATGTACCTAATCTACAAGGGGGAAAAAAAGCATCAAGCTTTAATGAAGGAAATTCGGGTAATGACAGTCCTTGTGAGCTGGACCAGTATAGCTAGATACAGAGATATTGATATATATATATATATATATATATATATATATATACACACATACCTTGAAGCGTGACCATGGCGTTTATTTAGAGAGAAGAAAAGTATTGAATGGTTTGACTAAAAGCTGATTTTTACAAATTATCAAGCCAAAAATAAAGTGATCTTCAGTCAGTGGAAACCTGAAGGCATATATCAAAAAAAAAGCACTGAACATTTTTTATCATGATTAGAACAATCTGTAATAAATATTCTTCCCAAAGACATTAGCAATCATGCTTTGGTATCATTTGCATCTATTGGGACATTTGTGGAGCATCCTTTTTCCTCTGATGGATTAAAATCATTTGAACATGCCAGAAAACACCGAATTGCCATAGGACCATCTATATATGTTTTTTAAAGCATGTTTTTATTGCAGTGGTCTTAATAACTGATTTCTCTGCAAAACAAAAATGATTGATTTTTACTTTATCAGGGAGATGACTCAATGTTATTAGGAAGTTCTCAGGCAAAATATATATTCATTTGAAAATAGCATCCTCTTTTGTAAGGTGTCCTGCCTTAGTATGGTATGCACACAGTGCCTGAACTTTTGGTGGGAGGTGGTGAATACCTAATTTATATGTTTAAAAATCAAGATGTAAGAATTTGCCAATGTAAATTGTTGCTTCTCTAGGGTTTTGTTTTGGTTTTTTTCTCCTCTGCTTGCTTTGCACATCTAAACCGTAACCCTCTGTGTTTTGTACTGAATTCCTATCTCTCCACTTCCAGGTGGGCACTCTAGAAACAGCAGTGGGAGCTCTGAGTCCAGTCTTCCCAACCTAGCCAGGTCTTTACTGCTGGTGGATCAGCTCATAGACCTGTAGCCGTGACCCAGTAGCAGATGCAGTTCTGTAACCTTCATACCGTAATATACATTTTCATTACGGAGTTATAAGAAAATGATTTTTTTAAAAATCTGCAAATAAGGGACCCTCTAGCCCTTATCTCCTACCCCTTGCCTTCTCCTGTAGAAATGATAAGGAAAGAAAATCACTTTGGCCCTCCAGATAGTCCTTGGCCAGTTCCTCCCTGTTAGTTTGCTGTGTTTTCTCATTACCCTTCTTCAATAGCATTAACTTAAATCAAGCGCTAGATGCCATGAGCTTCACCTCTGCTGGAATCAACTCCACCAAAAGCTTAACTGTAACTGAAACTAGTGAATTGACACCTTTGTCTTATTCTTGCTAGGAATGGCCTCCCAAATCAATCCTCCCAACCCCTGTCTCCTTTGGCCAGATGCTGCTGAATTTGTTTCTCTGTTTTTGCTTTTTATCCTGCTGCATTATCATGAGGATATGGCTTCTTCAGTTGGTCTTAACTCTAGGCAGTAGCCTGGAGAAGGCGGTAGCCTGGAGATGAGTGTGTGGTTTAAGAGAGAGTAAAACTGACTGACTGATGGTATATATTTGAAAAGAGAATGTGAACCCAGCTCTAGCCAACCAACTTTGACCTTGTTTGATCATAGACTTAGCCAAGGGATTTACACCCCATGCAACCTGCCCAGCATTCGTCCAGCATTCTGGCTTCCATTGAACCGTGATTTCTCAGATCTGGAGACGTGACTGCAAGTACTTGAGATCCTTGGATAAAATATGTACATTTATAAATCCCAAATATTGCCATTCCTTTTCATGTTAACTCTCCCAAGCCGGGATCTCAGAATTAGACCAAAACAAGACAATGGTGGTAATATGATACCTTTTATTAGAAGACTTTTCACTGGGGGGTGGATGGGGGAGGGGAAGGAATTGTAGCAGAAACAGATGTATTTTTCTTGTGATTTTTATTTTGAATCAAATATTGTAAATTGTGTATAAATGAAGACGCTGAATAGTTCTGTTTCCACTTGGCGTTTCCAGTCCGATATCAGGTGTCTGTACAGGGTTTTGATCTCTTTCCCTTGTATAACTACACAACAATCTTACAGTGTAACATATGGAATCATTTTGAGTAGACTTGTGTGTTGCTATAAGCTTTCAGCAGGTCCTCTGTCTTTGTAGAATAAGCATGTTGTTTATTTTCAAATAATCAGAAATAAGTGTGCTGACTAGCTAGGCACAATTTGACCCTGGCTACTTACCTTTCTTTCTCTCTGATGTTTGAATTGAAGGATGCAGCCAATGAAATATGTTCAGCTGGTTTTCCTTGGCTTCCTAGATTAAAAAACGAAACAAAGCATAGTTCCTCACTGACCTTAGACTATTGTTCATAAGATAAATAAAGGACCCTGCACTGACATGACAACATGCCTCATGGTCACCCTCTGTATATGTCCTTACTCACTGAAGTGTATTTTTTTTCCTTACCTGGAAAGCAGTCTTCTAAAGTCACCTTTTTGAAAAGAGGTGGGCACAGAGAAACCCCATTGTGGTTCTCTTCCTTGAATGCCATTTTCCATGATCAGAAGGGGGAACTCTTAGTTGATCAGATTTGTACAAATAAAATTCCAAGGCCATTTGCTTGTTTCTCTATCTAGTACTTTTGTTTCTTCTTCCTCACATTTGCACTTTAAGGGGAAAAAAAGAAAGTTGAACAGCAACAACAGCCTGCAAAACACTGCACTTTGGAGGTCAAGCTTTGACCCCAGTGATGCGAGAGCAGCCTTTGAAAGCCATCAGAGGAAAAGTCTGAATCTTTCAGTCTTCCTTTCTGACTTGACATATTTCCCATGCCAGCTGAAACTAAGGAGCTAAGGAAAGGCCTCTATTAGGATAATGGATAATTTCCAAAATTGAGGGAGGCACAACCTTCCTACTGAGAATTAAAAAAGATGTCTTTGAAGAGCTCCATCATTGGATAGCAGTGCAAATGAGACTTGGTTGCCCCTTCACGGACAGGAATATTATTGAAGATCAAAATTCTCTTCTTTTCCCTGGACATAGAAAGAATGTATAAACTAATGAAGGAAATGTTTATTTTTAAATAAGAATAATGTTTTATGCCTATGTTTTCCAATTTGATTTTTTTCGTACATACATATTAGAAATGTAATGAAATATCTAGTTTCTCACTTTAATTGAAACCATGAAGAGTACAGTTTAGAAATTAGGTAAGTGTCTCTAAATTGTTCCTTTCATGTATTACCCATAATCGCATTGAGATATATTATCTAGTCATCTGGCTCAATAAAGCTTAATGGAGGCTGTTAATGACAATGAACAGACTAGAAGCCAGAGAGTGGTTGGAGGAAGCCTGAGGGAGATAATTACATGAAATTATCTTGGGCTTATTCTTTAGGAGTAGAGCCTCAAAGGGGAGAACTGTTTTTCTGTTAAGGAATACATGTGAGTGACTCAGTAAACCGGGCCTCCCTTAGTTTATAGCATCATCCCTGAACTAAAAGGGTTTATTTGAGATGAGTGTAGTGTGCTGATAATTGATAGACTTATGAAACTATATACTGAGCTACAAGAGGGACCTTAGAGACCATCCTCTAGTCCATCCATTTCATTTCACAGGTGTGGGAACCTGATGCAGGCTGGTGGGAGAAGAGGCCTGGGCAGGACAGGCCACCTGGGGTCTCATCCTCACCTTTGCCAGTCAGTGGCCGAGTGGCCTTCAGCAGGTGCTTCACTTCTCAGAGCTGCTGTTCCTTATTTATACGATGATGGGTTTGGACTACATGGTCTTTAAGATTATAGAATTCTAGGGTTCTAAATACATATATTATTATGCTTTGGAAGGACTATGAAGGATTTATATAATCCTGATGTTCTTCCGTTATCTTCTATAGTTCTTACTATTACTGTAACAGTATTTACATTTTAGAGAATTATAGGGCTTTTAACTAAACCGGGTTGCTCTTTTTTGTTTATCTGAATAGAAGCCTAAATCATCACCGAGTTTTGGATATCAATTTTTCCTTTTTTAATATTACACACACACTCCTACCTATTCCAACAAAACAATATCTGAAGATTTCAATTCTTTTAAAATGTATAATCAATGATCTGCCATTTAAAAATGGGCAAATACTGTGAGCATATGTTTCTGATTTGCTTTTATTCCAGCTGTGCAATAGTAGTAACTATACCAGAAGACATCACACATTGTTTTTCTTCCTTTTATAGCATTCAAACAACTAGATCACCAAATTCAAGTCCCAGTATTTTTTAAAATGCAGGCCTCAGAGCACATAAGGTTTAAATGGATACTCCTAAATATGATTCTTATTAATGATTTCTTTAGCAGACATATCAGAATTTTGACAGCTAATTGAGTGTTGTTTTCTTCAAAAGCATCTGGTTTTAATTGGGAAGCTAATCCTTACTCTAATGATGCTGCCGTCATTTAAGTTACTTTTGAAACTCCTCTCCTTAGAAATACCATCAAGGAAGGTAACAGGGTATAAGAAAACCAGTTGTATTATCATCTAATTAGTATCACTTTCAGCATCTGAAAGTATGTTCTCTTTCTTGATCTTTTTCTACCCCTCTTGGTTCTAAGTAACATTCAGCTGTTTCCAGAAAGCAAAATCACCCCCCTAAGATGGACAGTGGTTACCATTGAAGATGGTAAAAAGAATAATCCACAGAAAATTCCTAGAGAGGACCTTATAATGGGAAGTCATAACAATTTTAATTTCCTTAATATTCTGAATAAGGGAATTTCTGTAATTTTGCCTGTCTTTAGTATGGTTTAGAAAATTGAAAGATAGGAGTTTTAAAATACCTCTGAAAGAAGTTGTCACTTTGTTCAGTGTCATTTGATATTGGACTTGGCTCTTCCTGAGTTAGAGTCATAGAACTTGGATTGCTAATAATTATAAGGGAACAAACCTAAGAAGGAAACTGTTTTTCTCAAGACGAAGTATTTTGTTTATAATACTTTTTTTCTACTCTCCTGACAGATAGTTGATCATTTTGATTCAAACCAACACAACCTTCCGCCAGGTTGGGACAGTTCTGCCTTCAGCAGTGCTGTGGGAAGGAGGGGACCTTTGGGGTTGACCTCAGCCCAGAGGTATGGAGGGATCTGAGCTCAGCTGAACAAAGGCATGCTGTAGATACCTTGGGCCAAAATAAAGTCTCCCGCCATGACGTCTCTCTGTATGTCCAGAGTCTTTAACTTTCTCAGTCTGTAAGATTATCAGGATCCTGTAGCCACTAACTTAGAGTTTGGGGATAAAAATGACAGGATTGCCCAAAGTACTGAGTTAAGCAAATTACAGGCTGCCAGGCAGAACAGAGAAACTATCACATGGATGTTTAAAATGGAATCTTTACTGAAACACTCCAGATATTACAAAGCTATCTTTTATTCCTCTCTAGAGGCTATAATTTTACTAACACAGTTAGTCTTTTCCTTTTCCACTCTAGTAATGTTCCCAAACTTGGGTGTGCTGAAGTTTTTTGAGTCAGAATGAATCCCAGATGGCCTCCATTTCAAATAATCCGTAACAAGATACTATTTTGTTTCCCTAGGGTTTTCTTTCTCTAAGGTGGGGGAGGGAGGTTCTTTGGGTAATGCTAACCTATGCAAAGGTACTAAATGGTATTGCTAGGATGGAACACACGTCCTTGGTTCCCACTTTGATGCAGTGTCCTGAATTCACTCTTTTCCTGTGAGTATTCTACTCTGCCCTGTTGCACACCTCCTTGTCACGTGGATGTGTATTTACCACAGGTCTTTATCTTGTCCTCCCCAAGAAGACAAAGTAAACAGAGGTACACGAAGCTATCTAAAAATGTGAAATTTGAACATTGCTACGCAAGTATTGTATAAAAACGTCTGTAAACAAATTTGTTATGTAAACATACAGGGGAATAAAGACTTTTATCTGTTCAAATGGGAGCATGTTCAGAGATGTAAATAACTTAAAATAGCTGCTGTTTTCCTGACCTGAAAACCCACTTTTGCAAAAAAGATTTAAAGACATTGTTGAATGACAATAAGTACCTGTGCAAGGAAAGTGCGAATATGTGTGAGACACATGCTAAGGACATTTCAGTGAGTCGTGGCTCCCCTCTCTTCACCTTGTGGTCAGGGAGAATAAAACCCCTGTGAGCCTGCATCTGCTGTGACCAGACACAGGTTTGAAAACGGAGCACGGATTTGCAGCTACCCTCCTCTGATTTAATCTTGAATATACACAGGCCAATTTAATTAAAGATTTTATGTTGGCAGCAGCAGTTTTATGCCCAGAGAGAAATCTCTCTCATTTAATGACTCTGTTGGCTTGAGAGACAGAGCATCACTAGCCAGTGTTGGTTCCTATCGAATCCCTTATTCCCCAGTCCTGGGTTTTAATGTAACCACCCAACATATGGTAGAACCACATGCTTCATTTTATTATCTAAGCCAAAAGGTCATGGAAATTATTAGTTTGATGTATATTTCTGGATTCCCTGATTAGGCTCCAAGAGTCTGAATTTCAACTTTGGTGCTGCATTTCTGAAGTTCTTCCAAAGGGATTTTTGCTTTCTATTTGCTAACTATATGAGGTTTCTCAATACTCCAAGTCTTCATTTTCAGCTTTTGGCAAGAATTATGTCTTTGATACTCCCTGTAACTGTTATTTTAATTTATGGGAAAGTAAAATTCTGGTTCTACATGATATATTTCACTAAGGAATATTCAGCCTGAAATTTGTCTTCAGATTTTGATTTTTTGGAAGGCACTCTGATGAGCCTCACTGTGTCCATCAGATAAAATTTCCAGGGTGAACCTATCCCAAATCATTCAACATTTTTGGTTGCTTTAGAAGTTAATAGGGAGTTAGTAAGGATACTTGCCAAGTCATCAAATACTTTTTGGGACCCTCATCCTACTCTTTGAAGCGTATGAGCTCTTACTGAAAACGGCATAATTTGGAGCCTCAAGAGAAATGGAGTTAGCCCTACTGGAAGTGTAGAAAAGTGTACTTAACCTTAAGCTGGCACTCAGTCCTATATCAGAACAAGAAAAAGAAATGTGTTTTGACTTCTTGCTTAATTTAATGTGCTAAATCAAAATAAAAGACATGACCCAATTTGAGGGAATCAGAACAAAATACCCTATCTTAGGCTTCATGATAAGAAAGACCCTTGTACAGAATGTGAGGTCAGGTCCTGCGTTTAAGCTCCCTCATGCCCCCAGGAACAACTGGCTAGCTTTAGAGCTCTGTGGTCTCAGGGCATCTGCTGTGCATGCTGTTGGTTACCAAAGGAAATGGGCCAAGGCATGAGGTTAAATTAGTGTAAATCCTTCATTGCTAGTAGGCAGACTACTTCAAACACATTTTCCTCACAATACAAGGCTATCTTCATATATAAGGACTGTTCACCTTGAAAACACATACATTCCCCACAAGAACACACTCATATCCAAAAAAGACCTCTAACTGCCAAAAGGTTTAATGTCTATCTTCTGTTTGCAGTTACTTAGACTCTCTCCTCTTGACTACTATATTCCTTGTGCTGCCACCACCAAAATTCCCTGAGGCAGTGTGGATGTCTGCGTTTCTCCATATCCGCCAGCATTTTTTTGGTCTCCAGAGCACCAGGCTTGGAGAGTTGCAGAGGACGGTTGCTCTCTGCCTTGGTCACACTGCACCTCCTCTAAAAAGAATGGAAGGTTGGGAGACTTGGCTTTCTTAGGAGAATCCTTTGAATGTACTTTCCCAATCCTGTAAAGCAGATTCATGCTGAAAGAGAGATATGAGATAGGCCTGGCCTTGTTTTGAAGGACAGGAGACTAGTTTTCCCTTCAAACTTGATGTTAGAGTATTTTTGTAACTGTTTGTCATTTTAAAAAGTTGTTGGAATTTTAAGTATGGTTTTCCCATTACTCACCATGAAGGTCACAGACTATGTCCTGAGTTGGCAAGTTTCCAGTTGACTTGACCAAGAACCCAGTTTTTAACATGGGTAATTTTGATGGGTTAGGCATGTTCTTCTCTCCTAACTCTGGATGTGGGCACCCTTCTTGGTTCTTTACGGTTCTCAAAATGTAATGTAACACATTTTGTTAGTGCTGTCAGGTCGATTCTGACTCCTGGCAACCCTGTGTACAGCAGAATGGAACCCTGCCCAGTCTTTTTGCGCCATCCTCTCACCTTCCGGTGCTATATCAGAATGCTCCACTGCTGTTCATAGGGTTTTCATGGCCAATTTTTTCAGAAGTGGGTGCCCAGATCCTTCTTCCTAGTCAGTCTTAGTCTTTAAGCTCTGCTGAAAGCTGTCCACCATGGGTGACTCTGCTGGTATTTCAGATACCTGTGGCATAGCTTTCAGCCTCACAGCAACACACAGCCACTACAGTATGACAACCGACAGATGGGTGGTGTTGTCCCCTGACTGGGAAACAAACCCTGTCTAACACTGCAGGCATCCAAAGTGCCCCTGGTTCTATAGGCAGCTGCTTTTGGGCAGCTGATTTGAGTGAATTCAATTTAAATTTCCCAAAAACACTAACTCCAGTCAAACTCCAGAAAACTCCACTTTCCTTATTGATCTGTATGATGTCAGAGTTGGTCATTAACTTGACTAAATTTACCATTTTTTTCCTAAGAGATATCTTGCTCTCCCATAGAACCAGCTTAATAACATCAACTTTCAGAGTAGTTTTGGAAGATGAGAAATTGTACCTTTCTTTTGACAACTGAAAACTTTGTCCAGCTGATGCTACGTTAGAAAGTGGTTTGAAGAGTTTTGGGGGCCTCTCATACCACTTTGCTTGGTGAATCTCATTTTGGAAAACTTCTTTGCCCCCTTTCATTGAATTTTCTCCCAGCAGTCATCATGTGGGAATCACTGTGACAGATCTAATATCAATACACTTACCTGAGAGGTTAGGATTATGTCTTTCCACATATATTGCAAAGGAGAAGGTCTTCCTTTATTTCCTATCAGCTGACTGATGCTTTTGTATCACCATGTAGGTGCACATATTAAAGTTATAATGCAAGGAAATATTTATCATCTTCAAAATCATATTCTTCAAATACTATTCAGAAAGCCATTTGGCACCAGTAAAGAATTCAACTTAAAGACTCTAACTGGAATTCACCAAATGCATTCAAACTATTAGAAAGGGAAATAAAAATGGGGGGACCCACCTTTTTTGTTTCTGAAAACAATATATAAGGCCAGAACTGTTTAAAAATAAGCACTGCTAAAAAGTTATAGGATTCAGAGAAACATAATATTTTTGTACAGTAGCTTCTAAAATGTTCAGATCTCTCTCTACATTTCTTTATAATGTAATGTCTCTAAGTAACTGGTTTCCCAATAAACTGATTTTGATGCCGCTTCTGCTGTGTTCTGTGTGCTTACTTCAAGCAGCAGCTTTAGCAGGGGTTAATTGTTAGCAGAAGTTTCTACCAGCTAATGGTTTGCATAGAAGGGGAGAGGGTAATGTGGGGAGGGGATGATTGAATGACCTCTGTACTGAGGTTCTGAGTCATCTATCAAATCCAAACCATTGAACCTAATGTTCTTATCCTGGTGGGTTGGGAAACCCATGATGAGATGATACCTTTGTCCCCAACCGCCCCTTCTCTGGATTCTTCTTGCTTAGTTACTTATGCCTTTTTCCTGCCCTCTTGCTAACATGTGCCCAATGACATACTTCTAACCTGCTAATATTTCTTGGAAGGTAAGCTCTCTTGCATTCTGATAATTGTCTATTTGATTTTAAAAGCCAGAGCACCCTGAGGCACCTCTACCTAGATAGAAATAGACTAGTATATTAGAGCTTGCAAATATTGCAGTAACTACCCATGCATTTTATTTCTTCTGCTTAAAGAACTTTATGATGGATTCATTTAAGCAGAGGAGATCTTTGCTAACTTAGAAGACTGACAACAAAAATTCCAGGGCAACTTCAGCTGAAGGTGATTTATTTAATATGATTTTGTGTCTCCTCCCCTTAGAAAGTGCCTTTAGTATTCACATTTTGGGTACTCTTGTGCTCTTTGAGTAGTGCTTGTGATGTAAATCATCAAATAAACTTGCATTTGTCAAGCAGCCATGTTCTGCTGCTTTTTGGGGTGGGGGGGTGGTTCTGTCCTCAGATATAGGCATTATGGAGCAGATGACCCCATGTCAGATACCGAATTGACTTTGTCCCCAGACAGTATTTCTACATAATCCAGAACTGTCATGGTATATGTGGAGATGAGTGACTGGGTTTGTTTTCATTCCATCATGAGCCTAGTGCCAGGTAGAGCAGGTGCCTGTGCCTGGCCCCACGAGTAGGAGCATTGCGTAGTTACGCTGAATGTCTGTGTGCCTAACATCTCCACCTCCTTTCCTGCACATTGTGCCTATCATGTTCCAAAATGTGAGACAGTGATTGGTTGTGTTCCAGTTTGTGTGCAGTTTCCTTGCCTGACTTTTATTTTTTTGTTTTTCCTTTTCCATTTTCAACATCTATTATTTGGTCCCACAATGTTTCCGCTGCGAGCTGACCGTTCAATGTTCCCAGGAAAGTTGAACTGACCTATGCATTAATTCTGCATTTTGCACTTTTCTAGGTCTCCAGAGAGAGCCCAATCCCTGTCCTGTAATTACTGTAGAGCACTTTAAAGAATCAGCGGGTGTTAAAGGCCTTCCCCTGTATCCAGACCCCTCCAGAGCACCTGGCACGAAAACTCAGAACAATTTAGAATCTGACTACTTGGCCCGAGATGGCCCTTCAAGCAACAGCTCATTCCACAGCAGTGAAGAGGAAGGGACTGACCTCGAGGGGGACATGCTAGACTGCAGCGGGTCTCGACCGCTCCTCATGGAGTCTGAAGAGGAGGATGAGAGCTGCAAGCCTCCGCAGGGGAAGCTGGGAGGAGCCATTCCGTTCGCTCAGCCAGAAGTCTCTACTGAGACAGCAAAGGCAGTGCAAGGTGGAAGAAAGAACCAGTTCCAGGCCGTCACACAACCAACCACGGATGGTCTCGGTGAGCCAGATGTTTTTGCCACAGCTCCCTTCAGGAGCTCAAGGGTTCCAACTAATGACATGGACATTTTCTCCAAAGCCCCATTTGTCTCCAAGGGCAATGTAGCTCCTTCCCAGCCAGAGGAAGCAGACGTGTTCTTGAGAGCTCCTTTTACCAAGAAGAAAAGCATGGAGGAGTTAACAGTTGCCCAGAGCACCTCCCAGGAGCTGCCTGCGCAGGCCAGTCTCCTCAGTCAGACAGACGATGTCCCTCTGCTCTCAGGCCTTGATCGAGCAGCGTATGCCTCTGTCCGAGCTCAGTATTCCATGACTGGTTTTGTCCAACAATCTAACCTCCCCTTCCATTCTGTACAAGCAGCAGACCATCTTGACAGCATCTCTCCCAGGGGATCCTCCCTGGAATCTGGGGCCCATCCTAATGACAGAAACAAAGGACTTCAGCCCCAGAAAGAAGCTGTTTCAGGCCCTGTGGCTGGCAAACCATTCCGCCCCCAGTCTTTATCCAAATATTCCCGTCACTATAGCCCAGAAGATGAGCCAAGTCCAGAAGCCCAGCCCATTGCTGCCTACAAAATTGTTTCACAAACCAACAAGCAGTCGATAGCTGGCTCTGTTTCCATCACATCCCTTTCCTCCAGGACTATGGAGCTGCCAGCTGCTGATCCTTTTTCTTTAGCACCCTTTCCTTCAAAATCAGGCAAGCAGAAACCTTAGGAGCAATACCTGAGCCTTAGGCCTCTCTGTCTCAACCCCACTGTCAGTACCCACCACATCACTCCCAGCTGAGCCTTCCTAAGAAGAAATATATCAGTTATTATCTTTCGGTTCCATGGGTCAGAGCAGAACTTCAGTCAACAAACCCAGTTGCAGTGATACTTAGTTGAAACCCCTTTAAGTTATGCTCATTTCTTTTGTTTATATTGATTTCTGGACTTTCAGGCACTTCCATCTGCATCTCCACCCAGAACTCTGCTTTTTTTTTTGTTTGCCCAGAAACTGTTTAAATCCAGAAATACTTCACCCCAACCCCAAAGGGGGCATCTTACTGCTAATTTATTCCTGCAGTTCCTGTTCTGAGTCATGTCCATTAAGGAATTAAGATTAGTCCCTCCAGGACTAGAAAAGGGGATATTTCTGGAAAGAAATGCAAGATAAAAACCCTGCACATCAAGAGGAAGTGTAATCCTGCAGATACGAACCATTCCTGTAAAACCAGCAGCTCTAGAAGGATTCTCCAGATCTGTTTCTGAGTCTGTGCAAGCCAGGCTGGCCCTTGTCCATGAGAGTGTCCTTGGGTGTGTAATGTGTGTCACATCCTCTCCTATGTAAAAATGCAAACAGATGACATAGCTGTGCTCATGTCTAAGTGTTGAGCCTTCCCCACATCGATGCTTTTTAAATTAGTATGAGTGCACAGGTGTGTGTGTGTGTGCGCGTGCACAGGAAGCATTTTTCTTTAGGTAAATCCTGTCCCATCATGCCTACCTCCACAATCACTCATTTACTGGCATTTGTCTCTTGACCTGACTTGAACCCTATTTTAATTTAGTTCTTTTCTCATGGCAAAATTGAATTCATTGGAAGGTGTAGGAAAATTCTGCTGGAACTGAGGTTTCAGATTAGATTTTTTTTCCTCCAGAATTTACTATTTGCTATTAACAAATTCCATTTACGTGGTCTTGAAAAATTAATTATCCTTATACATTTTCCCTGAGTACAATAGAAAAGAGCACCTTGTTGCAGTTCCAACCACTGGGTATGTGGTCTTAGTAATTTTTTAAAGTACTTAAAAACCTTAGTTCTGAGCACTCCGTACTGTCATGGAATTAATCAATCATGAGACTAGGCTACTAGATTTGCTTGTTTGTTTTTTCCAAATCCTTGCCATCTTTCTCTGCTGCCTCTTGAGGAAATATAAATCTGAGACATGTAAATAAGTTTGGGGGAAAGGAAAAGAGGTGAATCAGCTAGACATGAAAACCTTTCAATTCTCTATCCTCTTTAGATGTTGAAGTAGGCCAGATAGGTGACTGACTTGTGTTTTTGAAATGTCTTCTATCTCTGGAAGGATCTGACTCATTCCTGACTGTTTTCCTCCCTTTATCATCACTGCTTTAAAATGAAACATGTCTCAATGGGACAATTTCTGCTGAGGACGTTCAACTTAATGGAAGGAGTTGCTGCACCATGTTTCAGCTTGAAAGCTTCCTGTGACTTGTAGTAAACGTTAGTGATTTCTCCATTAGGTGGAGAAGTCGGGAGATTGCCTACCAAACCAGATTAATGCTTTAAGAATTATTGGGAATTCATCCAAGAATCAAGCCTGAATGCCAGACTCTACCGCAGTTGAGTAGGTGTCATACTCTTTAAATTTGAACTTCAGAGATCTCGGCAGTAAAATATGAACAGCTACTTTTCAAGACTTTTTCTAGTTTACTCTTCACCTATTTAAAGTGTCCAGGTTAAAAAATAAACTTAAATAATTGGCACTGGATTAGGGCTACCAGCAATGGTTGTCCAACTGAGGTTTCAGCGTGACAGTCTTTCACTTTGGCGGCTGCTAAATGTTCATTCTAAGAGTTTGCTTCTCTCCCAGGGATCATTTCTGATTGTTCTGTGTAGCAATGGATGTAAAATCATCTTTTCAGTTGAAAGAATAGTTTTGGCTGATACATAGGGAACTTTGCACCCCAGACTCTTCCCTTGGCCATTATCAATTAAAGCCCTCAAACACAGGAACTAAGAAGATAGGAATGTTCAGGGAGAGTTCTCACCCCAAGTCAAAAACTCTTAAAAAGTGAAAGGTCATTCTAATTCACTCTTCCAGATATTCAGGATTACCTATGTAACAGCCCTGCAAGTGTCTGATTACTCGATCACTCCCTCCTAATCAAGTAGCCATTTTAGTTCTTAAGGTAAAATCAATAAAATCGTGGTGATTTTATTACATAGTTGAATCATTTGTCAAGCATGGGCTTGTAAACCTTTTTTTATTCTCACTGGAGACTTTGATGGGTGGAGACTCTAAATACCTTCTTTGAATAGGAAGTAAATATAAACACATGCAAAGTACTTTTGTATTATTCGTATGTACTGAGTGATGCATGGAAATTTTTTGACTTGGATTACATTAATTATTAGCTAATAACTGGTGAATTCTGCACTGATCTTCTTTGGATCATATAGGGTAAATGCATCATTTAAAGATAAAATGTTCTTGCCAGAAGCCATCCCGAATCTGGAAATCTGGAAAATTTAGTTTTAAGGGAATCAAGAGTGCTCAGGGTGCTCTGAGTTAGTAGCAAATGCATGTTTCCAGTAACTATACCGCAACAAGTTAACACTAAAGAGAAAAAATACATAGCCAACAAAATGCTGCACTTCTTGTTTTAGTTTATGTGTTATTTGCTTTACACAAAGCAGGGAGTGATAGGGAATGCAGAAACTCGTGACCTTTCATTTCAGTGGAACACGATGAACCAGAATATATTTAGATATAAAGCATTGAACCACAACATGCACTGATGAACTCTTAAAGAATCCACATTAATTGACTGACAGGCACTATTGAATTAACGAAGTTAGTTATGTGTGGTGATAAATACTTAACATAAATGTTTCTTGGGCTCATATACAAGCCCTTTAGCGCCAAATCCTTCATAGATTGGAAAATGGGATAAACAAAATGTGATACTGAGTCAGTTGCTGGGCAGGACCTAAGGGAATCTAGATCATCAACTGTTTCATTTTGGGCTCACTCATTGTTGAGTTGAAAATTTCATATATGTTGACTGGTGTGTATGTGTTCATATGCCCATGTTGGGTCTGAGTTTAATCTGGCAATAAGATTTCTTTCTAAACTTTCAAGAAAAATACCAATATTTATTGACTCATTATTTAGTAAGTTTTAGAATACATGAACATCAGTGTTTTCAACTATTTGGTGGACATTTCAGTGACATAAAGTATCAGATTATCAGGTTTGTTTAAAATAAATGTAATCACCAGAGTGAGCTGACAGTAGAAATTCAGTCATGCTGTATTTGCTTCCATAAAGAAAGATCATCAATATATAGATCATGTAATAGGTATGCTTTATATCAAATAGGAAATTTTATAGGAAACTAGAGGAGAGTGAGATCCAGCTCTGCAGCAGGAAGGATGCTACTTGAAATGGAGCCACTTGGGTCCCTTTAATAAAGAAAGATGTTATTCTGTGCTATGTCTTTGGAATTGAAATTGGAAAACACATGCCAATCAGTTCTGTATGGCTTCTGGTCACACAGATGCTGTTTTATCTGATAAATTTGGAATCCAGATTATTTTGATGAAAGGTACATAGGAGAGCTGCTGAAAAGACCACAGTTTCTAAGGAAGCAGGAGGGCCCTGTAAGTGCCCACAGCCACCCCTGAGTTCTAATCCTCCTCTAACCTGCCTGATGGAGTAAACATGAAGATTTTAAATGGAATCATGTAATTTAAATTTATAGTTTTTCCTATACCTTTGTCAACTACTGCCTATGTGGGTTTTTTTTTTTTTAAACCACCAGAACACTTGCAAACTTGTGAAGTTCACTTAAGGAAAGATTTCAAAATGTTTGAAAATAAACAGTAATATCTGGTTGGGAATTATTTTTGTGTTCTTTTGCTACAAAATAAGTTTGCTAGGTTGCAGAAAACAACTACCTGCCTCAGCTTAGACGTGGGAATCCACTCTGGCAGTGTCTTGATTCCCAGGATGCCAGCTTGCTCTCTGACTTCCTGGTCCTATCTGCCTCATTTGCACCTTGACCTTTGTTAGGAAACAGGCCTCCCATGTGTGGTACCCAAGATCCCATCATTAAAACACTGCCAGACACAGCTCTTTCCTGCTTTTTCTCTACCACTACAAGTCTTCCTGGCTCACCTCCCTTGTTCCTGTTCCTGCTTCATTTCCTCACGTGACATTCCCCTATTATGACTGTACCAATAAGTGGATGATGAGAGGTATGATTGAATGATCATGTTAATTTTTATTTGCCTCCCATGTTACTGTAAACAGTTTCCTAGGTTTCAGCCTAGCCTGTGATAATCTCACCACACTGGAATAATTCCAAATATGAATGAAATGGCTCACTTTCTCCATTTATTATGGATTAGAAGAAACGATGAAGGAAGGCTGGCAGAAGCCCAGCCTTACTCTGAGGAGACTCAACTGAAAGGCATCTCTCCACCGTGATCTAATACAGTCCCAGAATGCAGGGGCAAGTTTATGTGTGAAGGGACTCTAGAATAGCTTGTAAAAATGGCTAAATGTAACCAGCACACTGGTGGCTTCATCCAGTATTCCCATAACTTTTAATTCCATAGGAAATTTCATCTGAGCTACTTCCCAGAAATCAGAAATCTCAATATATGTGACAGTGTTTTGAGTTTATGGTAACAATGTTCTTGAAATCAAGTCAATGTTATCTGCATTGCATTGTGATAGAACCATATATACATGTTCAAGGAATCTGTTTTGTTCTTTTTGGCAAAGAGTTGCAGATATAATTGTTACCAATGTCAGTTAAAGTGAGTCTTTGGGAGTGAGAGAAGACAATGGTAGCCTTTTCACTTTGAAATGGAAGTCAGTTGTATTCTCTGAGTCTACCAAAGACGACTGTTGGAGGAGCGTGAATGGAGTGTCTGTGTGCATGTGTGTGTATGTATGTATCCTCGTGCTTCCTGCCGTGCTGTTAAGACCTCCTAATGAAGGCAATCCAAAGAATACCAGGAGGTGACAGTAGGTATTTGGCATGAGTAAACTGAGTTCATTTCCCAACAACTCTCTGAGTTAGAACTGGAGTTATTCTAGTTAAGGGTGGGAAAAATCAGCCACTGCCTTAGCCTCATTTCCATGGCCAGCATGCTGGTCTCATCGACAAGGATGAAACTCAGTAGGGTTTGACCTGAACCCTTGGCTCCTGTGTGGTGTTGGTAGGGCAATAATGACCAGAAAACCACGAGGCCTGCAAGATGTTACTTTGAAAGAGGGAACGTTTAATGTCATTTGTTAGGAAATAGAAACCAAATAAAGGCCAAGGACCATACTCATTCCATGAAGAGGTGAACTCCCTCAGCTGACTGTATTTTGAGTTGACTGAATGAGGAGGTCGACCCAGCTGTAAGGAATACTGAGGTCATTAGACCTCAGAAAACAATATGTGCATGCAATCTCAAGGGCTGTGAACACGGGAAAGGAAGGGAAAAAGACATTTATAAAGTCAATCTTAACAGTTTTTGCAATACCTCTTATTTGCAGACTATTGGATTTACGTTATTGCACTCTTCGTGTGATCTATCTTATGTATCTGATAGTTTTTATGAATAATTGAGTTGTAAACTCCGATACACTTTATTAAAATGGACCTAATTAAAGTATGTGACTCACACTTTGTATTATTTCTTAAGTCAGATCTCCCTAGGATTGAAGGGCTCCATAAGCACCTTTCACTTGGTACTAAGCCTAGTTTTATGTTTTTAAGTTTCAAGGAACAACTTTTGGTTAGTTGGTTAGTTGCTTGGTTGAATGGTTTCCAATGCTGGCATTGTTATTTCCTGAGACCTGCTTTCCATTCTAGATGGTATTATGGTGGGGACATAAATAATACAAGATAGTGGGGCCATAAGAACTGAGCTGGGAAAACTACAGAGCTCCCTGCTATATAAACTTTACTGTGAGCTTCTAAAATATGTATCTGAATGTAATTTGCATAAATATGCAGTCTTTAAAAAACAAATCCCCGCAGAGAGACCAGCGTTAACATAAGAAACTAAAGAGAGAAGTCTTGGGGGGAAATGGATTACACCTAAGAATTTTTAAATCCATTCAGGAGAGGAGAACCTGCCTGCCTAGTTCCTCTCTAAATTTGAGAAAATAACAGTAACATTTGTGCTTCATTGAGCTTGACGTCGTGGTTCAGGGAGAGTGTTCAAAGAAGATCCAGAGATCCAAAGAGTTCTGGTATAATAGGCACAAGTAAAACCAAAGTTGCCTGCTTTTTCTGAGGATTTATTTACGATCTGATTCATCTGTCTATCTTTAAATATATGCCCTACCTAGTTCTACAATGTGAAGTTCTTATGCTTTTTCTATTTCAAGTTACCATTAACCAAAAGTACAGTCTTCCGGAGCCGGCCTGGCGGCATAGTGGTTAAGTTCATGTGCTCCACTTGGGTGGCCCAGAGTTTGTAGCTTCAGATCCCGGGCGCAAACCTACACACTGCTCATTAAGCCATGCTGTGGTGGCATCCCACATACAAAATAGAGGAAGATGGCCACCGATGTTAGCTCTGCGACAATCTTCCTCCAGCAAAAAGAGGAAGATTGGCAACAGATGTTAGCTCAGGGACAAGCTTTCTCACCCCCCCCCCACCACCAAAAAAGTACAGTCTTCCTTATCTGCAACTTGGGCAGCTCTGGGCCAACCCCGTTCAGATGTATCGCTCCCACTGAGATGCAGGAGTCAGAGCCTTCTGCAAATGTGGATAGAGCTCACCTGCAGGGACTTAGCCCTGCCTTCCTTGTAGGGAGAGCCAGAGTTAGAAGCTCCATCTCCCACGGGGTGGGTTCTGTTTGCATTCACCCTTTTGTGGCTCACTTTTGCCAGCCCTGACACCGGTTGGTAAGAGACCAGTCAGGGAAGACGTGTCCTTATATTGCCCCCTAATAGAGAACCAAGTGGGAGGGACGAGTGAGACCCAGGGAAAAGCCATGAGCAAATGTTTTAGAACTGTTTCTCTGGATTTGGAGACAAAGATCTTTCCCCTTCCGTCTTATGTATTTTTCCTTGAGTTTATCTTACCTTACACTGGAGTGGTAAGATCTGGATGGCTTAAGTTAGCATGTCAGCTTACATGGAAGGAGACCAGGTAATTCTTCAGCCTGTTTTTATGTAAGCTTATCCCAGAGACCCAAAAGGAATCCAAATATTCCCTTTAGAAGGCAGCTCAGTCCTCCAGCACTGAGGTTTTGGGACCAAGACCTTCACTAGGGATGGAATTCCTAAAGTCAGACATGGTGAAATTAGCTCACCAGATCTCCCAAGCCTCATCCTGGTGTTTTTGTTTTAGTTTTTTTTTAAAGATTTTATTTTTTTCCTTTTTCTCCCCAAAGCCCCCTGGTACATAGTTGTATATTCTTCGTTGTGGGTCCTTCTAGTTGTGGCATGTGGGACGCTGCCTCAGCATGGTTCCATGAGCAGTGCCATGTCCGCGCCCAGGATTCGAACCAACGAAACACTGGGCCGCCTGCAGCGGAGTGCGCGAACTTAACCACTTGGCCACGGGGCCAGCCCCCTCATCCTGTTTTTTGAGCAGGATCTTTTGACTCCAAGGAATACTTTCTTTTTCACTCTTTAGAAAAACCTTAGAGTTTCTGAGGGGAATTGATCACAGTTGTCTCATAGAGTAACCAAAAATTAAATACAAACTGCCAGCATTTATTCAGTTTATAATGAATATTACTGGTAGAAATATTTACTTCAAGCAAAATTCAAAACAGCTAAAACTACACACCTTGTACACCATTAAAAATTGATGGGTGAATAAAATCTTGACAAAATTTAAGTCAAAATTTCGACTTCAGAGATTTGAACTTAGTAGGTATAGTGGCCACAAGAGAGCTCAACAGAAGATACCATTGGTAAAATTTGAAATGAACTAAAAGTTGACTAATCTTCCTTATAAAGTGAATATAGAAAAGACTGGATCCCAATGAAAATTACAATAAAATAGGAAAGCATTGCAGAAGAAATTGATCCAAGAATTAAATTGGCTTAACAGAGTTGCTTAATAGAGTTTCTTGATGAGAATTCATCAATATTAGCCCAGTTAAAATATCTGTATTCAAAAACATTGGGTGAAACAGCCACAGTGGTTCAAAATGTCCCATGCCTGCACATGGGCTATCAGAGTGAAGTTGTCCAGATGGCCATTAGCTGTCTGGGTCAGGAGAGCAATCTTGACTGCTGATAGAGGAGACTCATCAGTGAGTGGTATCTGAATGCCTGGATATGATAAGATCAATGAAGGAGAATGTAGAGTGAGGAGAAGAGCACCTATAATATCTTTTGGGAACATCAACATTTAAAGGATGGGTGGAGAAAAAAAGCCATGAAAGAAACTGAGCCACAAATGTAGGAAGAAAAGCAGAAAGGTGACACAAAAACTAAGGGAGGAAAAAATTTCAAGAATGAGCAGTGGTCAGTACTGTTAAATGCCACAGATCAAAAGAGACAGAAGAATGTTCATTGGACTTGTCAGTTAGGAGGCCACTGATGATCTCAGCAAGAGCAACTTTAATAAAGTGGTGGGGGCAGATTGCAGTGGGTTGAGGAGTGAGCAGAGTATAGAGAACGAAGGATACGTTTTAAAAAACAGGGTGGTTCCATTTTATACAAGGACGATGAATAATCCAAAATTTAAGAGCACACCATACTTGTACTGATATTAATAAAAATAAGTAGTAATTTCTAGGAACCTATCATAAATTGACCCAAAAAAAGTCACAGAAGATGAATGATCCTTTCCCTAACACACCAAAATGGTTCCCATTTTTTTTTTTTACATTATACAATGATTTTTTTTCTTGAAAGATTTATCTTCCTTAAATTAACCTTCTTCATACGTTATTATATCTAACTTGCATTCCAGCATCATTGATTTGGATGTGGTTTTTTTCCCTCCAGTTCGCATACTAGTAACATCATTGAACAACTGTTTAATAGATGACATTTTTTAGGATAGAGAAGGAGAATTACACCATAGTATCAGTGAATTAAAGAAAAACAGCAGTCACTGGGGTAGGCTGAATAATGCCTCCCCAGTTCCCCAATATATCCATGTGCTAACCCCCAGAACCTGTACATGGTACCTATACCGCAAAGGGGAAGTTGCCATATGCGATGAAGTTAAGGATATTGAAATGGGGAGATTATCCCGGATTATCCATGTGGGTCCAACATAATCACAGCGCCCTTGAAGAGAGATGCAGCCGAAGTCAGAGAAGAAGGCGATGTGATGACAGAGCAAAGATTGGAGTGATACTTTGAAGATGGAGGAATTCAAAGAATACAGGTAGCCACTAGAGGGGGAAAAAGGAAAGGAGATAGGTTCTCCCCTCGGAGCCTCTAGAAGGAACCAGCCCGGCTGACGACTTGACTTGAGCTCAGTAAAAATGACTTTTAAACTTCTGACCTCCACCCTGAAGGAAATAAATTTGCTGTTTTAAGCCTCTAAATTTGTGATAATTTGTTACAGCAGCAATAGGAAACTAATCCAGTCACTAAAATTACTCTCCAAAGTTCTAAGACAAGTTAGCAACAGCATAGTTCTTACAATGGTGACAAAGGGCAATGGCTACCTGGTGATGAGGGATGGTGGTGAAGAACATGGGTTAAGACTGCTTAGCTTTACATCCCTGGTCCATCTGCCTAGCTGTGGAAACTTAAATCACTGAACTTCTAAGGGTCTCTGTTTCTTCCTTGTAAAATAGGGATAACACTGAATGCCCACGGCATAGACTGTTAGGAGGTGTGCTTAGAAGAGTAGCCCATTTTAAATGCTCAATGTTAGCCATTTCTGTTTGAGTCACCAGCTGTAATGGTGCCACCGTGTGGTAATGGCACAATTCCCTCAGCCCAGCAGCTTTGAAATTGTGCTTTACCTGACAATTTTTAATATTTGCATTTATTTCATATTTTGCATGAGTTGAGACTTTATTAATCTCTTATGTAGCACTTTGAAATTCATATAAAACGTGACCATGCCAAGAGCTTGAATGGAAATGAAAAAAGAGCTAGGAAGCTTGCCTGTGTGGGACGTGGATCAAGGATTAATGGGGGAAGCACTTGAATATGTTGGTATGCCAGCAGCTAAGGAGAAACAATCTGTAGAGAGGGAGCAGCTGAAGATGGAGGTACAAGAGAATGAAATGGACAACAAGCATACCCAGCACCCAAGTCTTGGTTTCCAAACACTGTTCTCTACTAAAAGGAACAGGGCTCCATGGAGAAATGGCTGGTTCTAGGGCTGGGACAGGAAATATAGAAGATAAATCAGGAGCAGTGCCAGAAGTAAAGAAGTGCTCAAAAAACCCCAAAAAGTTACAGGTACACAGGAGTCGACCCGAAAGAACTCCCAATGGTCAAAGCTGGAACAATTTGAGCAACAAAATAAATAACATAGTATTAGGTTGTAGTAACAAAGTGTAAAGTAAATATCCATGAGCACATACTGATATAAAAAAATGACTGAATAAATAAATGGGAAGAAAAGACATTTCTCACACAGAATTTCTATTAATTTACATAGACCCACTCCACCTCCTGAGAGTGGAGCTTAATTCCACAACCTTTGAATGTGGGCTGTGCTTCCAAAGAGGAGAGTATGGAAGGGGGATGTGGGGAAGTAACTTTACAGTGGGAAAATCTGACAAACACCACCTCAGCCAGATGAGCAAGGTTAACATCAACAATGGTAAGTCCTGTCGATAATATGAGTTCTTGATACTTTGTGATGAGAAGGGCACTTCGCCTCTGTGGTCTTCCTCCCAAAAACCCAGACCCCCAGCCTAACCAAGAGAATAACATCATACAAATCCCCATGGAGGGGCATTCCACAAAATACCTGACCAGCATTCCTCAAAACTGTCAAAGTCAGGGGTCCACCCGGTGGCGCAGCGCTCCACTTCAGCAGCCCGGGGTTCGCTGGTTTGAATCCTGGGCATGGACATACGCACCACTTACCAAGCCACGCTGTGGCAGGTGTCCCACATATGAAATAGAGGAAGATGGGCATAGATGTTAGCTCAGGGCTAATCTTCCTCAAAAAAAAATAAATAAAAATTTAAAAAACTCTCAAAGTCATCAAAAGCAAGGGAAGTCTGAGAAATTGTCACAGGCCAAAAGACACTAGGAGATCTGACATGTAAATATAATGTATCCCAGACAGGATCTTGGAGCAGGAAAAAAACATAAGGGAAAAAAATAGTGAAATCCAGATAAACTGTGGAGTTTGGTTAATGTTGGTTCCCTAGCTGTAATAAATACAGTCATGCATCGCCGAACGATGGGGATTTGTTCTGAGAAAGGCATCGTTAGGCAATGTCGTCATTGTGCAAACATCACAGAGTATACTTACACAGACCTAGATGGTATAGCCCACTACACACCTGGGCTGTATGGTACTAACCCTCATATATGTGGTCCGTCATTGACCAAAATGTCATTATGTGGTGCATGACTGCAGTAACGCTGGCTCCTCAGTTGTGGCAAACGTATAATGATAATCTAAGAAGCTATCAACAGGGGAAACTGGTTAAGGGATATACAGAAACAATCTGTACTATCTTTGCAACTTTTCTGTAAATCTAATAGTATTCTAGAAAAAAAGTTTACATAAAAAAATAAATGGGGATACTACTCAACCATAAAAAAGAGAAAATCTGGCTATTTGCGACAACATGCATGGACCTTGAGGGTATCAGGCTGAGTGAAATGTCAGACAGAGAAAGACAAATACTGTATGATTTCACTCACATGTGGAAGATAAACAACAAACACAGAAATAAGGAGAGGAGAGTAGTGGTTACCAGAGGAGAAGGGAGTTGGGAGAGGGTAAAAGTAGTAAAGGGGCACACACGTATGGTGATGGATAAAACTGGGCCACTGTTGGGGAACATGATGCCGTTTATACAGAAACTGGAATATAGTGATGTACACCCGAAATTTACACAATGTTGTAGGCCACTATGACCCCAATAAAATAATTTCTTAAAAAATAGGGCAAAGTACCTAAGGAGTAGGAGGGGGAGTAAGGAGTGGGGAGGTGGATCACAGGTGAAGATACTGGCTTTGGGTAAGGAATGATGAGGATTTTAGGCTGGTTATTTTTAAAACTACAGATGAGAAGCAGGCTCCGAGGACTGGAATTTTGCTTGCCCTTTTCAGAGACATTTGCACTTGTGAAGGAAGGGGGGATGACCTTGTAGGGACCTGAAATTGGCCACCCCAGGATATGTCTCCTTGGCATCGGGATTGTTGGCCACCCCAGGATATGTCTCTTTGGCATCGGGATTGTTTGGGGCTGATTGCTTTTGATAAACTGGGACAGGGAAGGAGGCTCTGGGGAATGGAACTTGCCCTTGTTGGGACACATTTACATTTGTAAGGTAAATCTCTATCTGTAAAAGGTGCCTCCCTCTCTGTACCAGGAAGAAGAGGAGAGATGACCTTGTCCCTAGAAACTCTTAATGGGGAAGGCAAGAACTTAAGTTGGTTGCTGTCTGGCAATCTCATGTAACTGGTTTAGGGTGGTGGCGTCTAACCTTTCTAACCTTTACTTAATCTGATTTGATTCTTGTCTAAAAGTCATGGGATCACCCAATGACCAGACCCCACCTGCACTGATGCCATTTTAACTTTTTTTTCACGTTCTTTCCTTTGTCTTTGTAAAGAGATGACTCACATACCTATGCCTTAAATTTAGTCCTAACCCTCAACTCGGGGCAGCAGCAGGAGCTCTGACTGCCCGTGGGTCCTGTCCCCACGCACCAGCTCTGCCTGCCCATGGGCCCTGTCCCCCTGCCAGCGGGGGCAGCAGAAGCAGCGGCAGCAGAAACTCTGACTGCCCATGGGTCCTGTCCCCATGCTATTCTACTCTCTAAATAAAAGAGCACTACTGCCAGATCTTAAGAGTCTAAGAAATCTTTCTTTCGACTCCTCGGCTCACCGACCCCGCATCAAGGAAGACGCCTTTTCACCTGCTATGGGAGGGAGGAGGTAAGTTTAATGCAGTGTCAGAGAGAAGAAACTTTTCCTTTACCCTCTCATGTTAAGTTCTTGAGGGCCTGCGAATTAAAACTGCCAAAAGACAGATCGGCAAGAAATAAGAGATTCTTATTCACGTAGTTACGTGGGAGGTTACAGAAAAATGTGACTCAAGGAGGCAGTTAGAATTTGGGGCTTACATACCATCTTAATAAGAGATGGGGAAGGGGAGAAGGGCACCTATGGGAAAACAAATGACTTTTAGGAAAAGAGAAATGGACTCTTGGGAGAATAGAGATAGGATGGTTTTGTGAGAATGTCTGTTTAGGTGATTTCTTACCCCTGAGCCAAATTCTCCTCTCCAGGGATAGGAGTCAGTCTTTCCTGGTTGCTAAACTCCCGGGGAGTTGAATTCTTTTGGGAGGCTCTGCTTTTAGATAGATAAGCAGAGTCCAAAAGAAAAGAAAATGAAACAAAGCTCTTCCGCAGTGGTATGTTCTGGATGCCTGCAGCACCAACAGATAAGCGTGTGAGTTTGGGCAGGGCTCCGACAGTTCAGAAAGTCACTTGCTATCACTCCTATCACCAAGGTCTCTATCTTTTTCTCTGCGAAGTAAAATCTGCTAAGAATGAGGAAGGAAGGGGTGAAGTTTGGAGTAGCCAATAAAGGGAATGGTTAAGATATATGCAACCAATATGTTGGACAGACGGAGTTGAGTAAGATACAATCAGGAAAGGGCTCGTGTGGGCTTTTTGATCTTCCTGCCTCACGCTCCTTTATGAAATTCCCTGCAGATCGCATCACTCTCTGGTCACTTTCAGCTTTAGAAACGATCTTATTTTCCACATTACTCTCAAGTATTAAAGAATCCAGCCGACTCTTTAAGAGTTCCGTCTTTCCTCCACCTCCAAGCTTCCCTTCTTTCCCTGGGTGGGGCTCGGGCACCAGCCTGCTCCTCCTCCTCCACCAGCCCCTGCAGGTTGGGGCAGGAGGAGGGGGATCAGGGTACAGCTGTCCTTTTCCTTGGCTGGGGTTGCCTGGGGCTTTCCGCACTCTTCCTGTCCAGAACAATGTACCCTCTAGCTCAAGAAATCCGGGCCACAGTTAAGAACGGTTTTTACGTTTTTCAATGGCTGAAAAAAATCAGAAGAACAGTGTTTCATGACGCATGGAAATTATATGAGATGAAAATGTTAGTGTCTATAAATAAAGTTGTATTGGGACACAGCCACACCCATTCATCCATGTATTGCCTACGGCTGCTTTTGCTCTACAATGCTGGGGTTGACTCCTTGTGACAGAGACCATATGGTCTGCAAAGACTAAAATGTTTACTCTCTGGCCCTTTACAGATAAGGTTGCTGACCGTTCCTCTAACTAACTCCTGCAACCCACTTCCCTCCCCTCCTGCCCCTGGTGATGTACCCTATTCAACGAGCAGGGGCCCCTTGCCCTAGTGAAGACTTGCATGAGCAGGAGCCCTCCAGGACAGCTCAGTCTGGCTCGCTTCTGCAGCATCCCCTTGTTCCATGGGAAAGTCTTGCATCCTTGTCTCACCAAATGCCGGGAGTGCAAACTAGGACCCTGTTCCGTCCTTCTTTGCTGTGCCATTGGTGGGCTGCTTCCACCAGCCTCCCATCTTTAGGCTTCACCCCAAACTCCTGGGTACACTCCAAGGACTCCTTCACCATCTTTTTTTTTTTTTTACCATCGTTTCTTTTAGCCCAGAAACCGGGGAGACAAACCCAAGAGTTTCTGCAGCTCAGGAGGCCTGCAGCCAGGGGGTGAGACGCTATACTTCTCTTCTCACAGGCACCCTGGGGCCTTAAAGAATGATTTTCAGTTGCCCTGTCTTCTGTGGATGGGTTGCGGGGGTGGTTACCGTTTTTCTAAATCTTTTAGGAAGCCCACAGAGTTGTCTCTAATCATTTTAAAATATTGGAGCCCTTCTCACCTAATGTCCTTGACTTTGAGGCTTTAGACAAAACTTCAAAACAAGAAAAGTCCCAGTCCATACCCTGTGACACGAGGCTACCCGGCTGCACAACGCCAGGGCTGCAGCCCATTATCGTGGCCCCAGGGTTATGCAGGCCACAACCCGCGTGGCCAGAAGCAGTGTCTCTACAGCTACAGATACACAGCAATAAACCCAAATGACCAGATGTCTTCCTCTTCAATATCAAATCTAAGGACTCCTTCCTGGCTTTGGAGGTGACGGGACAGGTGCAGTTTGATGAAGGAAGCCAGGTTTTGGTGGTTGTTGGTATAAGCCAATGAGGTATAAAATAGCAGAGGAGCTGCAAAGCTGGCAGAGCAACTGGAGGAAATACTAAAGTAGGAATTTAGCTTTTAAAATGTTTATTCCAAAACATTTAAGAAAGAGGAATAGAATTTTTTTTCTCTCAACCAACAAACCAAAGGCAGTGTGGAGAGGGCTGTATGGAATTAGAGTGATAATTAGAAGGTATTATCTCTGTTGTCACCTACTTAACCTGTTTCTTTCTTTCTTTCTTTTTTTGAGGAAGATTGGCCCTGAGCTAACATCTCCTGCCAAACCTCCTCTTTTTGCTGAGGAAGATTGGCCCTGAGCTTACATCTGTGCCCATCTTCCTCTATTTTATATGTGGGATGCCTGCCACAGCACAGCTTGTTAAGCGATGCATAGGTCCGTGCCCGGGATTCAAACAGGTGAACCGCGGGCCGCCGAAGCACAGTGTGTGAACTTAACCACTATGCCACCAGCCCCGCCCCTAACCTGTTTCTTGAGTGCTTCATCAATCTCTAGGTAAACGTAGGGTCACAATACAATGTTTCTCTGTCTGCTCCCACTTTCTCTGTGGATTCCAACAACCTGCATCTCTTCCCAACTATTCCTGGGATCACATGTGCTTGGAACAGATTCTGTTCTGTACCATTTGTGTGTTTACTTCTTCAATCGCTCTGCTGCTTGCTGCCAAATCAGCCCCAGAAGGGCGAGGCACCCACAGCGTAATGTCCTCCCACTTCTGTCCAGATGGGGGCTGCTGCAGACTGCTTCAGGCTGGCATCCAGTTGGTGCTTAATTGTGCTCCGCTTGTCACACTCTCCTTTCCCTGGTTATAAAGCAGCATGACGTGGGGCTCAGGACTCACATAGTCTCAGATGTTTTAAGGAAAGAGCTCTCTTATTTTGTGTGTGACCTTGGTTTCCAGCCCTCTCCCTGGGCCTCAGGCAGAGTCCATGGGGGTGGGTCCAGCACAGTCTGAGCAGCAGGGCTCAATGACCTTGGATCAAACTTTTGAATAATGAATTTTTTTCCCCAGGAGATGAATTCTTCCCCAGGATAAATTCTTTCCCAGGAGGTTTCTCAATGCCTCAGGTAAATAATTATCTGCTGGACCTGCCACACTGGCTCCCAGAAATGCTCAAACCTGTCTCAGTTCTAGGAAGAACACAGACTAGGCTGCTGACTTCAGATGTCATCCTCTGTAGATGTGTCAGGAACGGGTCTCAAAGTTTTACAGGAGGAGAAGACAAGCACATCATTACGGCAACCATGTGACAAGCTCAGTGCAAGACACTTGAAATGCGTTTTCTCTAATCCATTCAACCATTTTTGGTAGGCATAGTTTTCTACATTTTACAGATTGGGAAAGTTAGGGCTCCTTCATTCAACAAGCATTTATGGAGTACTTACTATGTGCCAGCCACTGTTCTAGGCATGTGAGATACATCAGTCACCAATGTAGGCGAAGATCCTTACCCTTGTGGAGGGTATATTCTAGAGGGGGGAAACTGATAATAAATCATTAGCATAATAATACAATAAATTATATATGTGAGAAGGCAATTGGTTCCATGGAACTTCAGAGAGGTTTCAATTCAGCAAGTATATTTTGAGCATCTCGTAAATGCCAAGCATTGGGAATAAAATTAAGAATCAGATAAACATGCATGCTTATATGGAGCTCGCAGTCCAGCGAGGCCACCGAGTAAGTGGCACAACCAGGAGTTAATGCCAGGGGTCCAGTTCTGTGCTGGTGCTGACATCCATGGCAGGAACATCTTAATGATAATGTCTCTTTAAACACTGAGCACAAGAATTTCCTCTGTATGAAGACTTCCTCGGGCTCTCCTCTCACCCTCGAAGCGTGGTTCACTTCTCCACCTGCCACCCGTGTGTCCTCGACATAGCCCTCATGAAGCATTTTGTTCCCCTGGGCTGCCTCTGTTGACTTACACACCTCTTCTCTGGGAGCTCCTGGAGACCAGGAATTGTTTTGTACATCTTTATATCCCTGTACCAAGGATTTTGATCATCTGTGAATAACAGGAAACCTGATTAAACAGTGGCATCGGCAAATTCGAGGTTGATTCTTTTTTAATGCAACAAGAAGTCTGGAAGAGGTTGGTTGCTGTTTGTCGCTGCCTCATTGCCTCAGGGATGTCATGGCTGAAGCCTGGCTGCCAGGACTCCAGTATTCCCAACCCTGTGCAAGCAGGAGGAAGGGTCAGCACTTACAGCAGCAAAGCCAAGCCTTTTCAAACATTCCTGGCAGTCTTCCACATTCATCTCGTTGGATGGAACTGTGCCACATGACCACTCCTAGTTACAAGGGAGGCTGGAAAGTGGGTTTTTTAAAATTGGACACATTGCTACCTGAACAAAATCAGTGTTTGCTAGTAAAGAAGAAGGGGAAAGTGAATATTGGAAGGTATCTAGACTGTCTGCCTCAATCCCGAATACAAAGCCTAGTGCCCAGCACCATACTATCGAGAAAGCACTCAACAACTAGTTATTGAATGAATAAATGGGTGAATAAGTAAATGACTTTTTGGTCCATGTCACATGGTCTGGGACTCTTCTTAGCCAACAATTAAGATAGAATTGACGTCTTTGCTAAAATAGTATTCAGGAAAATATCAGTTGTCTATCAGTTCTCATTGTGAATGTATTTATGCGTCTGGGTATGTGTGTGGTGTAGAGATGGAAAGAGGGAAGAAGCGGGTATAAATAGAGAGGTGCAGATATCTCAAGTAGTAGTTTTTCTTTCTCCTGAAGAGTCACCTTCCCTCTAGTTTATTTTGGGAAAAAAAGAATGCTGTTCCACATCAGCTCCTGGGCTGTTCACCTGGCCTCTCTCCTCAGTTTCAGGTGCCAATGGGCACAGTCCTCTCTATAAGATGCTGCGCCCTGCCCTGGCACAGTACCAGGTGAGGGGCGAATAGGGCCAGGCCACACTTGCCTTACTGCCCCTCCCTTTCTTCTGTCCACACAGTCATCACACAGGTTGAACGAGTGCTTTGAAGTGACTACATTCATTCACTCAACAAATACTTTTTGAGCACCTACCATGTGCCAGGCATTATACTAGGTGCTGGAGATACACGAGTAAAGAGACAGACACGTCCCTTGCAAAGGTACACAGTATAGCAGGGGAAAGGATCATTAGAAAAGTCGATACCCAAATCCATAATTTCAAGTTATGACAATGTACTATGAAGGAAAAGGAGAGGAGGTGTTGAGAGAGAATAACAGAGGAGACTATTTCGATGGGAATGAAAGGAGATGTCAGGGAAGGCCCCCTAAGGTAGGGATATTTAGGCCCAGACCTCACATAATCAGTACAAGGGAGTCAAGAAAAAAGGGCGGGGGGGGGGGGGGGGAAGGCATTCTCTGCAAAGGTAACAATTTATGCTAAAGCCCTGAGGTAGGAAATAATCTGGCATATTTAAGGAACTGAGAACAGCCAGGGGAGGGGAAAGAGAGAGGAGGCTGGCAGTCTGCATTTCAGACACTTCTTTGCACACACGTGCAAGCACACACACTCATAGACAAAAACAATTTTACATAAATAGGATCAGACTATACCGTTTCTAACCAGTTTTGTTTTTCACTTAATGTAAATGACTAATAATTGGCAAAGTTTGCTTTTTTTTAATCCAGTTTTTGCAAGGGAGAGAAACATATTCTGATGGCTGATTGAAATGCTAATTGGTATAAACTCCCTGAAGTGACGTTTGTCAATTAATCACAAAAGAATGAGAAGGGAAAAATGCCTGGAAGGAGATCCCAAAATGCACCAACATTTAAGAGGTGGGCAGATGAGACCCTGCAAAAGGAGACAGAGAAGGAGTAACCAGAAAAGTAGTAGGAAAAACTGGCAGTTGTGGTACCAGGGCATGAGATTATTAAGAGGAGGGAGAGGGCCTCAGCATGCGATGTTCCAGACATCAAGAAAGGTAAAAACCAAGAAGAGTCCTTCAGATACAGCAACACAGGTGTGGTGGGTGGTCTTGACTAGAGCAGCCCCCTCCTGGGAAACGGTGGGTCACAGAAGCTGGGTTTCAGTGGTTTGAGCAGTGGGAGGTGAAAAACTAGACTCGATTCAAGGTCCAGAAGAGAGTAAGGGGCAAGCCTTGGACTGCACTGAGGTCTAGAATGGGTCGGTGAAGAGAGACGGTGGTTGGAAACCAACATGCAGCCTTGAGAATGTAAATGGCACTCAGAGGAGGCAGTGTCCAGGCCCAGGCCAGCTGCAGGCCTGAAGCCGAATCCACCCTCTTAGATGCCTCTCCCGGCCACAGAAACCACCGGGGTTGTCCTAGGTGTGGCCTCACCCTGTCCAATAACAAGCGTGCTGTTTCCATTCTAGAAACCAGTACTGTGTGTACATCTTCTAGAGCAGTGGTTCTCAAACTTTAGCCTGCGTCAGAATCACCTGGAAGGCTTGTGAAAACAGATTACTGGACCCCATCTCCAGAGACTGAGATTCAGTAGGTCTAAGGCAAGGCAACATAATTTGCATTTCCATCGTGTTCCCACGCCGTTGGGGCCCCGAGGTCACGCTTTGAGAACCCCTGGCCTAGAGAAAGCCGAATACCCCAGGAAAGTTCTGGAAGAATAGTTAATGAGCTTTTGTACTTTGCTCTGGAAACTAGTCAATATTCGTGTTTATACAGCAAAGGGCAGCCCTGCATTTAGGTGAGTCCTCGATGCGTGTTGGTCCACGATGACCGAGTAACAAGCCCAGCCCAAATGAAGGGTAAGACACACTGGTCCACATCAGCCCGTGGGAGAAGGGCAGGCAGTTCGTTGGGGGAAGGTGAGAACCTTCAAAGCGGATGCTCCAGGCAGTCTTTTGAGGCAGTCACTGAGCTGGGCCTGGAGGGTGATTAGAATCCTACAAGTGGCAGTGAGGCAGATTGAGGGGTGGGGAACAGCATTCTAACTGCAGAATCACTCAGCGCAAGCACAATACCCAGCAAGTAGGATAGCAGTGTACAGTGCCGCCTTACCGAGGACGCCTGCACAACATGGCAGGGATTTCTTTTTTCCCCCCTCCTTGTTCAGGTCTACACAGACGATAGGCAGTGGTTGCAAACAGCCGGGCGCAAGCCTGCCCCCTTTATCTGCAGCAGCGCCGCCCGCGGCCGGTAGGGTGCGCTCTCCACGGTGCCTTTCCAGCTCCCGGCCGGCCTGCGCCTGCGCCTGCGCGGGGCTTCTGCGGCTCGGAGTAAGGGGGAGGCCAGTCCCGCGCCTGCGCACTCGGACAAAGATGGCGGCGGCGGCCCGGCTGAGCTGGGGAGCTGCGGCCGCTGCAGTGGGGCTGCGCACGCGGTAGGTGACGAGCCCGGAGCTGCGTGTAGGGGTGCCGCCGGGCTTAGCCAGCGGAGCGGCCACCGCCCTGCCCACCCTTTCTCAGACAGCGGGGAGAAGTGCCTGTGACCGAGCTTTGGGTCCGCCCCGTCGGCGCAGTTGGGGGTTAGCCCGGAGGTGGGCGGCGGTCGGTGAGGCCGCTCCGCGCCCCGGTCCGGGCGGCCTCGGCTGTGCCCGATCTTGGGCTCTGAGCCCCTGCAGCGGGGACGCTCCCAGAACCCGGCTGTAGAGACCAGACGGAGGAGCTCCTTTAAAATCGTGTGATCTCCAGCCCTTTCACCACGTACATTCCCTCCCCTGCTTGTTAAACACAAAATCAGAAAGTTACACAATGGGAGAGCATACCTTGTTTCATTTCTCAGTGCAGGCCAGAAAGGGGACGTGACCTGTGTGAGGTCACACAGCTTCGAAGGGAAGGAACTCATGAGAATCCAGACCCAGATTTCCTTCCCGCCACCTACACCCACTGTGTTTTCCCGCTTCATGCGCCCTGCCTTTGAGTTTGGCCTCCCGACGACGTCTGTCAACCTTGGTTAGGTGGAAGGAGCTGTGTAGGTGTTATACCTTGGTTTTGCTTCTAGAACAAAAGGAGGAAAAAGGGCCTGATGGGATTTGATCTCGTGAGTGTTAGGAGGTTTAGTGCTAAGGATGCTCTTGAAGTTTAAATGCATTTCCTCAAACAGTTAAGTTTGCAGAAGGATTTTTTGTTAGTGACCTCGTGCCTCCCTCTCTTATATTGCGTAGCTGTCTCCCTGAAATAATTTAACTTACCTTTACCATGTTGTTAGTTTACACCCATCTCTGTCCGAATATTTATCCTTTCTGCTGCCTTTCTTTCCCTGGGCTGAAGGGACAAGAATACTGGTTTTCCAGTGTATTTCCATATTCCAGACTGTTCAAGATTTAGACAATGAGCTGTAGATAAAAATGTTTTCTCCCCAAACCTTGAACTTCATTCAGTAAATAATTACTGGGCAACCTATCACATAGTGATGATAGTGGCAGCTAACATTTATTGAATGGTTAGGCCTAGCACTCTTTTAAGCACTTTACCTGCATTATCTGGATCCATCTTTGCAGCAGTCTTTATGAGGGAGCTGTGAGTATTAACTTCATTTTAGAGATGAGGAACGGAGGCCATCGCGCCTGCTACGGGGACATAGGAAATGAAGACAGTCTCTCCCCTTAATGAGTTTGCAGGTGAAAATAATCACAGAAATGTTTTTAAAAGAAGTCATCATATATATGCTTGAAATTCCATAATGACTCCAGTGAAATGAAAATTGTAATGGATAGCAATAGAATTTTGAGGTAAACTGGATTTTAAAGTAATGCATCAGATTTCTAAACTATTTCACTACTAATGTCTCCTTTTATTTCCTTTTCCATTAATATTTGTTTTTCCCTTCTGCCTTTGTTTTTAATTTGGCAAAGCCATAAAAAAAATAGCCAATCACCACTTCTCTATCAGAGTAAAATAACCAAAGTTGCAACACTGGGTTAATATGTTTCCAATAAAAAAGCATATGTAGATTGTTGGCTTCTTGAGCAGTTTGGAGGAGAATAGTACACTTTCTATTAGACTTTTTGAAGCATTGAAATACCTTTCAAAGTAGGTAACATAGCTTATCTCTTTCTAAGGAATCATGGTGGTAGAGACAGAAAAAGAGGAAGAGTTTTCACTGTATTTACAAAATTCCCTTTGAATTTTGAACCATGTGACTCTACTACCTAATTTTTAAAAATTTAAAAAGAGGGAAAAACAGTTTGTGGTTCTTTGTCTCCTTAATGCAAAGCTAAGAACCTGGGACTCCAGGTTATAAATCACTAACGTAGATGCATTTCTGTTTTTTATACCGGATATTGCACTATCCTGTGTAGTTACCGAGGCTGTAAATTCCCCCTTGAGCTCTTGTTTTTAAATTGTTTGTAGCTATTGCTTGCCAAAGGAAGTGGAAATAATGTGGATGGAAAATGAAAATTTGACTTTGCTATTATTTTCCTTATGGTTTTTTTTTAATATGTGAGAAGTAGAAACCAAGCTTAAAAGATTGTCTTAAAATGTCATTTTTATTTGTTTTTAAATGTAGATTCTGTCATGTGATGAATACATACACCATTAAGAAACAGCCTCTGCATCAGTTTGTACAAAGACCACTTTTCCCACTACCTGCAACCGTATGTAACACAGGTAAAATTTCATCTTTTTGAGCAAATTGTGTTTCAGAAGCTAATTAAACTGTGCTTGAATGACATTCTGTGGGTCATAAAAGATTAGAATTTGTCAATTTTCTATTCAGATGGCTATGAAAAGAACATAGCATTTTTTTTTCTGTTATACCATCATACTCTACTGTAGTTATTTGCTTACACATATCTTTGGCGTTAAATTTTGAGAATACTGAGCACAGTGTTCAATAGATCATGAAATCTCAGTATCTTGTGTAACACATCTTCTGGAACATACAGTTGCTCAATAAATGATTTCTGAAATGAAAATATTGTAAAAAGAAGTTACAAATGTGTTTCAAAGAATCATGTATTTTAAGCTATTGCCCTCAATTTTTTTGTGTGGAAGAATCAATTTTTTTTTCCCCCTGAGGGAGATTAGCCCTGAGCCAACATCTGCCAATCCTCCTTTTTTTTCTGAGGAAGACTGGCTGTGAGCTAACATCCGCGCCCATCTTCCTCTACTTCATGTGTGGGATGCCTGCCACAGCATGGCTTGCCACACGGTGCCATGTCTGCGCCTGGGATCTGAACCAGCCAACCCCAGGCTGCTGAAGCCGAATGTGCGCACCAGCTTAACCGCTGTGCCACTGGGCCGGCCCCAAGAATTGATATTTTTATTTTTTTGTTGAAGTCACATTGGTTTGTAACATTATATAAATTTCAGGTGTACATCGTTATATTTTGACCTCTGCATTGTGTTCACCACCAAAAGTCTAGTTGCCATCCGTTACTCTCCTTATTTTGATAAGAATACCTCTAAAATCAGTAAATTTCTACTTTCATCTAGGCCTTAGGCTGTAGTACTTTGAATGTGGTTTTTCTTTTTTTTGTCAAAATTAATTGCTGTTGTTTTGTTGACAATCTTATTGATGTTACATACTTTTATATTCTTTAATAGTGAAAATAGATTTGAAGATAGAAGATTATTGCAATATGAACACTGTCATGTGGTTAGGGAACCATGGGAGGAGGGTGTGTGTGTGTGTAAACACCTGCCTATATGTACTTATGAAGCTGTAAGAGTTTAGATTCAGCTCTGGGCCCATCTCCATTTCCATCACTACGTTGAATGTCTCCTTGTGGCCTTACTCTGGAAGGTGACTCACTCTCGCTATAGGCATGAGTTGGATTGGGTAGAGACCTTACCTCCCCTGTGTACTGGGGCAAGAACACGAGTGCCTTGCCTGTCAGCTTGAATCACAGAATAATTTAGACATAAATATGGAGTAACTCAGCTACTCCATGTTAAGCTACTTTAATTGGACTTTTAAATTTTGTAGGACTGAATTATGTGGTCATCTAGGTTTTTCAAATTGGAAACCTGCTGATTTTAGGTGTTTTTTTTCCTTTTGTTTTGTTTTTGCTGAGGAAGATTAGCACTGAGCTAACATCCATGCCAGTCTTCCTCTATTTTTTTAGTATGTGGGCCACGAGCACAGCATGGCCACTAACCCAGTGTTGTAGGTCCATGCCTGGGAACTGAACCTGGGCTGCCTAAGTGGAGCATGCTGAACTTAACCACTATGCCATGGGGGCTGGCCCTGATTTTAGTTTTTGATATGGACTTTAAGCACCATTAATCTTTATTTGGGAGGAACTTATACCTACCTATTTATCTATTACCTATTAGTACCAAACGTAATGGGAAAAATTATTTTAGATCAGTCTCTCTATCCTCTTGTAACCCTTACAACACCTTCAGGGGCATCTTTCTGGATGATGGACCTGGAAGTCATATTTGAAATGCCTCATTAAACCCAATTTAGACTATAATTGGAATGATTTTGTTAATATCTAGTCAAATTACTCTTTTGAAATAGCTTTGTTCATTGTGAAAAGAGAAAATTTATGTAATGATGTCATATATTTTCTACTTCAGACAGTATATATAGATTATGCTGTCTTAAATTGTTTTATGTTTGTAGTTCTTACCTTCAAATATTTAAAATTTTTTTGTTTCTGTGTGTATAGTTTTACACAAATGGATTGAGTAAAATAAATCCAGATTTAATTCTTCAGATATTGATAGAGTGCCTATTGAGTGCAGAGATTTTGGTTACCAATAAATTATTAAGAAAGACCGTAAGAAACGATTGGTCAGAATTAGGGTTAAAAGAACCTTATTGTCTTTATATTTACAGAAACTAGTAGCAGTCCTTTCTTTAATGTTCCATCTGAAAAATGGTTCCCTTGTAAAGCAGATTTTCAGAGGAATTTATTGGTTGGAGGTATAAATTTTGTGGTTTTTTCTGAGGAAGATTAGCCCTGAGCTAACTGCTGCCAATCCTCCCCTTTTTGCTGAGGAAGACTGGCCCTGAGCTAACATCCATGTCCGTCTTCCTCCACTTTATATGTGGGACGCCTACCATAGCATGGCTTTTGCCAAGCGGTGCCATGTCCTCACCCGGGATCTGAACCGGCGAACCCCGGGCCGCCGAAGGGGAACATGCAAACTTAACCGCTGCGCCACCCGGCCGGCCCCGGAAGTATGTATATTTTAAATCAAGTACTTGCACATTGAGGTTATCATTTTTAATTTTTCTGTTTTTTAGAATTTGCCTGGTTACCAAGTCACCAACTGATATCTTTATAGGACAGTGACTTAAGCAAAATGTATAGGAGTTTAGTTTCATTTTTTGCTTCACCAAGGAAATGACTTAACATCAGTTAGCTGGAACTGCATGGCAAGGTACAAAAACAACTCTGAGCTGTCAAATTAGAATCTTCTCTTGTAATGATTGAGAAAAGCACTTCTATACCAACCATATGTTTTGCCAAATTTAATCTCTTTGTAATTTAAAATAAAACTGTTGTTTTTGATATTTTACTATCTTTCTTAAGATATGTGGTATGAGGAGTATGACAAAATAGGAAGACTGATCTTAATATATTTCCTATTATGCTTGGCACTTACCAGCATGGAGTGGCAGTATGCACTGTGGTTACACAAGTCAATGCTGGGGAATTGGCTGGGCTTGGATGCTGGCTGTATCACTTAACTGACTGAGTGACTTTGAGCTTTAGTTTCTTCATTTGTAAGATAAGATAAAAGCAATGCCTCCTTGGCAGGATATAAGGATTAAAGGATGTAATTTACATACAGTGCTTAGCACCATGCCCAGCACATGATAATTACTCAATGAATTAACCTATTTCAGTATATTGTTCTAAGATGAGAATTTTTTTTTTTGGGGTCAGAATATTTATTTTCATAATAAATAATCAGGGCCTGTTTAATAGTTTTAAAACTGTTAAAACCCCAGTACTATACTTTTGTCCTACAAGCTATATAATCATAATAGGAAGGTAGGAAATTAAAGATTCTGTTCTTTCTTTATTGCTGTAATGAATTCATTCTCAATATAAACATGGCCTCAGAAGAAACAGAGAAGAAAAGAACCTGTAAAGATAATTCAAAAGTATTCCAGAAAGTAATTCGCATAGATTCCCACTTATGTGATAATTTATAATGTCACTAACTATACCACTGGGCAAGTTACTTTAAGCTTCAGTTTCTTCATTTGTTAAATGGTAATAATAATACTTCTTCATAGGGTTATTAAAAGCTTGAATACATTTAAAGTACTTGACCCTGTCTCTGGCATGTAATAAGTAAGCACACAGTAAATATTAGTTATTATTATAAATTTTTTGTCTTTAAAAGAATGGTAGCACTTTGGAAAGAAGAGAATGTAACATTTTACTGTTTTAATATTCTAGTGATGATGATTTGTGATTGTGATAGCCATTGGTTCTAAGTCACCAAATTGAATACATATAAGACTCTTGAATTATGTTATACCTTCCTACTTAAGTGTAGGATATTGCTAGAATCTGTTGAGTAACAAAGCTATCTAAATAGTTAGTATTTATATAAAATTCAGTGCAGTTATCCTAAATATATTGATAAATTTCTCTCTTGTCTTTAAAAATTCTTATTTCGTCAGCTTGGAGAATAAAGCCTTATTTTATTTTTTCTAATTTTTCTTACTTCTTTTGGTTCTCTGAAAATGAGCCCTCCATATTCTGTAAATTTGTTAACTGCTGTTTTTTCTAGAATAACATTCTTTCTTCTTTTTTTCTCTTTTAGTGAGATACATGTTTATTCAAACACAAGATACCCCAAATCCCAACAGTTTAAAGTTTATTCCAGGAAAACCAGTTCTTGAAACAAGGACCATGGATTTTCCCACACCAGCTGCAGCATTTCGCTCCCCTCTGGCTAGGTATATTACTATTTTTCGTTTGCTTTTACCAGGAAACATAAATAACTGACTTTGGGGTTAAGGCAGCCAATATTTAGCTATTGCATTTTTATGTGCACTGCATTTTTTTTCAGTGTAAGGAATACTGTATTTTCTTTTCAGTTAAGAGATAACGAAAAATAAGAATTGCTATTAGGAAACCGTTCTCCTGAAAAGTGATTTATTTGAGAGATCTGTAGCATAACTAAATGAAAATTTGTATTTTTACTCAAGAAAAAAAAATCCATCAAAATGATGATATGGTAAATTTCCATCCTAAGTTTTTAAAACTCTCTTTTTAAAAAGCAATGAAAACTTGCTCATTTTATTCTTAAGGATAAATTTCTGGATGTTTAAAAATGGAATTGTTTCTGAAATGTTCCACTTAGAACTAGAAATGATAATAGATATCAGACTAGTCAGCAAAGACAGTTTTTAAATTTACTAGATAAACACATGTTAAATGTATCTTAGATGATAAAGCATAAATGATGAAATTATTGGAATGAACCTTGTTTAACTGATAGCTAGAGATATTATTTGCAATAAGAAATATTAGGGGGCCGGCCCAGTGGCGCAGCAGTTAAGTTCACATGTTCTGTTTCTTGGTGGCCTGGGGTTCGCCGGTTCAGATCCCGGGTGCGGACATGGCACCGCTTGGCAAAAGCCATGCTGTACTAGGCATCCCATGTATAAAGTGGAGGAAGGTAGGCATGGATGTTAGCTTAGGGCCAGTCTTCCTCAGCAAAAAGAGGAGAATTGGCAGTAGTTAGCTCAGGGCTAATCCCCCCCTCCCACAAAAAAAAGAAGTGTTAGAGTCAGTCAGCAACAATTGAAGTTTTTGTTAACCTAAGCTTGATACTGATTGCCAAGGATATTTGGAAAATAAAGCTTAGATAACTATTTCTATACATACAGCCGTTTTATATGTCTCATTTAGGGAAGCCAGATATATGCTTATCTCAGGAATGGTTTTTTAAATTTCTAATTGATAAAAATGCTCATTTCCTTTGACCTAAACATGCCACTTCTCAGAATATACCTTAGAGCATTTGTTTTTCACACTTTTTTATATAAGCCACACTGAAGAAATGTTTTATATTATGATCCAGGATGAACAGACACACAGACAGACACATATGTATGTACACAGATATACATATATATGTGTGTATACACACACAGATACATGTGTATGTATGTATGAAACAGGTGTTTGAGAGGACAGTTTTCACCTTAGGAGTGTGAAATGCGTTCTTCTGTTTCCTTTCTTGTTCTTTTTATTTTCCTCTGTTCTGTTTTATTTTATTAGATAAGATCCTGGTCACTACATAGTTTATTTCACAACTTACTGGTGGGTTTGAAAAACACTCCTTTAGAGGATACCTGTGTATGTACACAAGGTGTGTGCAAGGATGTTCTCTGTGGCCTTGTTGGTCATGGTAACGAGTTAAAAACAATCTAAATAGTCATCAACAGGAAGAGTTAGGTAAACTTTGTCCATCCATAGTCTGCAGATAATAAAAAGGATGAGGAGGACCCATATTTACTGTCATTGAATGACCTCTAACACATATTGTTAAATAAAGAAAGCAAGTTGCAGAACAGTGAGTAGAATATGATTATTATGTATATAAAAACAAAAACCTCAAACAACAAAAATGCACTGACAAAAAGATCTGGAAGAATGCACACCAAACCGGTAACAGAGGGTTTGGGAGGAGTGGTCAAGAGGCATTTTCACTTTATATGTATAGTTTGAAATGTTTATATCAAGTATGAGTTCACATATTTTGTATTTTAAAAAATATAAAAGTGAAAAGGCCTTAATTAAGTCAGTTGCAGGTTAGTTGGAGATTATTTCTGTCTGATATTCAGTTGGCAAAAGCCCATTTCAAAGTAGTCTTTTGAAAGTAGCCTATTTCCTGGATTCACAGAATTTATTATCTTAAAAGTTAAGCAAAATCAATCTTATTTTTGTTGTTCTTTTTCCCAGAGAATGTTTTTGCTGTAAGCTAGAATGTAAGCTTCATGAGGACAGAGACCCAGCTGTCTTGTCCATCATTGTATCCTTAGTGCTTGTACAGGGTCTAGTACTCAGAGGCGTTCAAATATCTGTTGAATGAATGAGTAACTGATTGAATGAATGAATAAAGAGTAGTATATCTTACTTCAGGGAGGCATTTGACTTCTTTCTTCCTATCCTTATGGACAAGACAAAGAAGTGTAAGCAGAGTGTAAACCTGTCTTTAGTGACATGTGAAAGGGCTCTGTCTCTCTGTAGTTGGCATGTTTGTTCAATACTTTTTTTAATCAACAGCATTGATAAAGATATAATTATCAGTTTTTCACTTGGGAGGAATTGCTTGTATGTTGGATGGCAAAATTCAGAAAAATTAAAAAAGTTTCACTAGGCAGGAGTGATAGGTTAAAGCAAATAAGATAAAATCAAACAGGAACAGATATTAAGCCTTGTATTTGAAGTTTTTAAATGAATAGCACAATTATGGAGTAGAAGAATCTGACCTTTTAGTTCTTCATGTTGAATATGATGCAGTGCTCAAAAAAGTCAATCAAACTTTAACAGAGTCATAGTGTCTAGCTTGAGAGAGGTGACAGTCTTTGTACCTTGAACAAGTCAGACTATATTTGGGATATTGTGTTCAGTTCTGGGTATCATATTTTATTTTGGATGTTGACAAGTTGAAATTGTCCCAAGGAAAGTAACTTAAAAGGCAAAGCATGTATGATAATGTTTGAAACTCCTGTTTCAGCTTTTTCCTCCTTTTAGGGACAGAACCTGTGAACTCTTGCCTAAAGCAGTCTCCATGACATGGCCCATAGATCAGGTTGATTCCTTTGCGTGGTCCTTTCATTTGGGAAAAAAGGCTTTGCTAACAGTGCAGATGTACCGAGCCAATCAAAGGGCCTACTCCAAGGTCTGTGCTTGGGTTTATTGGATCATAAGCTGAACCAAGAACCCTATAATTACTTTTAAACTTAATATTGAGTAGTTGTATACATGACTCAGATGACATTGTTTCAGACAAATTCCTAAATAATTTAAAAACAGCAATTTTGATAGCACTCTTGTAATGGTAGACAAAGAAAAGGAAAACCATGACCTTCTTTGGAGTGTCCGCTTTTATTCCTAGGGTTGGGAATAAGGAAACTGCTGTAGAGTGTATACTAGGGATGGTTGATTGGAGAAGGAAGAGGCATTTCAAAGTCCCCTGTAGGGACTTTTCAAGTTATAGTCTGCCTCTTCTCCTCTCACAGGATTCTAGAAATTAGCTTTACTGAGGTATAATTTACATGCGATAAAATTCACCAATTTTAAGTATGCAATTCAGTGAGTTTGATAAATGTGTATAATTGTGTAACCACCACCAAAATAAAAATATAGAACATTTTTATCACTGCAAAAGATCCCTCTTTTCCCTTTGCATTTTCAGGCCTCTTGCTTCACCTCCATGCCCTGGTCATTTTTTTTTTTTTAAGATTGGCACTTGAGCTAACGTCTGTTGCCAGTCTTCTTCTCCCCAAAGCCCCCCCGTACATAGTTGTATATTCTAGTTGTAGGTCCTTCTGGTTGTGATATGTGGGACGCTGCCTCAGCATGGCTTGATGAGCAGTGCTAGATCCGCACCCAGGATCTGAACCGGCGAAACCCTGCCAAAGCAGAGAGCATGAACTTAACCACTTGGCCACAGGGGCCGGCCCCCACTGGTCATTTTTTTTTATGGCAATGACTTTTTATTTAAAAATGTTTTCCAGCCTTTTTGAGATGCAGTGGACATAAAACATTGAGTAAGTTTAAGGTGTATGATAGAATAATTTGGTATACATATATACTGTGAAATGAGTTAACACATCTGTCACCTTGGTAACTATTGATCTTTTTTTTTTTTCCTTTTTCTCCCCAAAGTCCCCCAGTACATAGTTGTATATCTTAGTTGTGGGTCCTTCTAGTTGTGGCATGTGGGATGCCACCTCAGCATGGCTTGATGAGCAGTGCCATGTCCGTGCCCAGGATTCGAACCAGCGAAACCCTGGGCCACTGAAGCAGAGCACACGAACTTAACCACTTGGCCACGGGGCGGCCCCACTATTGATCTTCTTTATGCCACTACAGATTTGCCTATTCTAGAGTTTCGTGTAAATGTAACCATATAGTCTTTTGTGTTTGGCTTTTTTCATTTAGCATAATGCTTTTGAGAGTCATCCTTTTTTGTGTGTATCAGTAGTTCATTCCTCTTTATTGCCAAGTGATACTACAACATATGGGTATACACAGTCTGTTTAATAATTCACCAGTTGATGGACATTTCTAGAATTTTTTTGGCTATTATAGATAAAGCTACCATAAAGATTCATGTGCAAGTCTTTGTGAAGCATATGTTTTCATTTCTCTTGGGTCAATACCTAAGAGTGGGATTGCTGGATTGTAGGGTAAGAGGATGAAACAAGATTGGCCGTGAGCTGATAATTGTTGAAGCTAGTGATGGGTACATGGAGGTTCTTTGACTTTTCTCTCTATCTTTTTGTATGTGTAAACTTTTCCATAATAAAACATTTTATTTTTATTTTTTCACAGGCAGTTATTTAGGATTGAAGGAGTAAAAAGTGTCTTCTTTGGACCAGATTTCATCACTGTCACAAAGGTAAACATAGGATTATATAAAATAAGTTGTGAAGTACTTTTAGTTTTTTCTGAATCAGGTGTTCCTCTCTAGAATTTCCATTCTTGGTATATTTTACACATGCTGTTATTAAAAATATCAAATTGTTTGCTTCTCACATTTCTTTTCTTTTTTTTTTTTTTTGAGGAATATTGGCCCTAAGCTAGCATTTGTTGCCAATCCTCTTCTTTTTGCTCAAGGAAGATTGTTCCTGAGCCAACATCTGTGCCAGTCTTCCTCTATTTTGTGTATGGGACGCCAGCACAGCATGGCTTGATGAGCGGTGTGTAGGTCTGCACCCAGGATCTGAACCAGCAAACCCCGGGCCACCGAAGCGGAACATGCAAACTTAACCACTATACCATGAGGCCGGCCCCTCACGTTTCTAAAGTTAATTATTTAGTAGAATTTTCAAGGTGAAATTATCTGTAGTCCAGATTCCTCATTTTTCAAAAGAGAAAAACTTGAGCTTCAGAAGGTTAAATGCAATGTCCAAGATTATAGCTACCTTATGGCAGGGCCAAGACTCAACTTTGGCAGGGCTAGAATTTAGGCTTCCAAATATTATTTTTACTAATTCTTAATTTAAATTGATAAAGTGAAAAAAAGCAAATAAATAACCAAATAATATATATATATTTGACCAACAGAATGGTTGAATATATATCCCCTTTCAAGGTGGGCCCTTGTATCATGGTGTCTGCACATTCTTCGATCCTGCAGTAACACTTCAGAGCTTCACAGATGAGAGCCGTGGACTGTGTGGTTCTGCAGCACTTAGTTAGCCTCTAGAAGTCAAAAAGTCAAGCTACATGTGCTACCCGTTCCAACAGCTGAGGTATCTGCTAGAAAAGGCTGTTTCTTTTTTAAGTGCACTAGATTAATGAGAAATGAACTATTTAAATTTGGGCTGTGTCCTTTTAAATCTGTTAATTGGTATACAATATGCACTGAACTTAATCACTTGTCAAATTTTGCATCGAAGTCAAAAGTTTTCATTCAGCTCCTTTTAAGCAATTTGAAAGGATTACTCTGAGTTCTTGATGCATCATAGAAGTGGACATACTGGGTTAGCAACATGTTACATCTAGTCCAGTATTCTCTTGTAGCTATTTATGTGTGGAGGAGAATTATGATTTTTCTCCTTGGTGGTAATCCCAGTGGCTATGGTTGTTCTTGCAAATATCCCAATTGTAAAATATTTTTCCCTATTGCTTAAAGTGTTATTTGTTCTAAATTCTCAAAATGTCCTTTCTTGACTTTATCAGTGAAAGTAGCACTCCTTCCAGGAGCTCATTACCTTGTTTATTTTCTTTATTGCACTTAACACTTCATCATATTTTTTAAATTTTTATTACCTATTTTTCCTGCACTAGAATGTGAACTCCATGAAGATAAAGAATGTCCATCTTGTTAAGTTCACCTGACAATGCCTAGCACATAGTATGCCCTCAAAGAAATTTTTGTAGAAGGAAATGATGATGTAAAATTTCCTAAACTGAATTTTCAGGCTGCAAGTGGTTTACCCCAAATGTAGGATTATGGTGAGCAAATCTGTGTTAACCAATCCCAAGTCTTTACCAGTTTATAGACGTTTGGCCTGTCTTTGTTATTCTTCAGTTTTCTTTCTTTGATATATATATGTTTTTTTAAAGTATGCTTTTTTGTGAGGAAGATTTGCCCTGAGCTACCATCTGCTGCCAATTCTCCTCTTTTTTTGCTTGAGGAAGATTTGCCCTGAGCTAACATCTGTGCCAGTCTTCCTTTATTTTGTATGTGGGTTGCTGCCCCAGCATGGCTGCTGACGAGTGCTTAAGGTCCGTGCCCAGGAACCAGAGCAGGGCTGCCAAAGTGGAGCATGTCGAACTTAACCACTAGGCCATGGGGCTGGCCCCTGAAAATTTTCTTTTGATGAAAACGTGATTATATCTTACAGTTTTATTTCTTGATTTGATTTTGGTAAGTCATCTTTTATTTCCCTTTCCCTTCATAATTTAGTTACCCTTTTTGAAATCTCTCAGCTCCACTATTTTTTCTTAATGAAATGACATAACCAATAAATAATATTCCAAATTAGGACATACATTGATGTTTAATAGGTAGAATAGTAGATTTGGTTTTTCTTTGAATTACCTTCCTCACAATGGACTATTTCATTTACCTGATATCTTCAGGATCGCCTCTTTTCCTTTCTGATTTGTAATTGATAATTCAGGGGCTTCTTTATGCGTCATTTATATTTTTTTTTACTAAATGTATAAGTGTATTTGCAGCTTATATGCTGCTTTTTTTTCTCATTCAACTTCAGAATATTTTTTTTATTATCAATATTTCCCTACTCAGTAGAGCCCACTATTTGCTGAAGATCTGAGGTACTCTGATCCGTCTTGGAAATAATTTATTAAAATGTTACCTAGAATTAGTTCCTATTCCCAATCACACGGCGTCTTCACTAGTTTTGCTCTTGTATCCATAGCAGCGCCCATTTATCTTACCTTCTGTGTGCTGTCTCTAAATTGCTTCTTAATCCATGACAAAAGTAGTCCCTTTTGCTTGTAGACTCAATGTTTAATTGTATTTAAGCAGAGACCCTGGCTAACAGCCTCCTAAGAGTCTAAATAGACTGTATCTAATAGTTTTCTTCCTAAAGAGCTATCCTTTAAAAAACTAAAACAAAACATGCTGCCTTTCTTTTTTTCAGATGTTAACACTATTTAGGTATTTAAGAATCCTATCTTTTTTTTATGGAGTCAACTAGTTGGCCAGATATAGAGGTGAAAAAGTTATGGATTCTTTCTTATGGATACTGGTCTTATTGGTGGTACACAAGTGCCCTAGCACAGTAGCCACAGATAAGACACATTATATGTTTTGGTTCTATAGTTGCATCATTGGATTTCTTCAATATTCTTAAGTAATATATGTTAGTTGAATTTTTTGAATAGTTGTGGGATATCCTGTATATTTGATCAAGTAATTATATCCTATTTAAAAGAAGGGGAAATCTCTTTATCATCTTGTTAAACACAGAGAATCTATTCAGTATTTTAACTCTCTTTACTTCATGAAAAAATGTCGTTTAATCATTTTAGTATCTCCTGTATAGGGCATGGTACATACAGCATACCTGAAACAAGTTTGATGAATGAATGAATGAATGGAAAGTGTTCTAAGATTATGTCTTCTGAAATTCCTTTTAAGTCAGATCCTTTAAGAAGTGAAACTGACATGTATTCTCCAAAAATGGGTGCTGTTGCATAGTACAGAATATATATAGGAAAAGATTCCTAAAAGATAGAAAGTATTGTTTTGTATTTGTCTATGCCTTTGGGTGGAAATATACCATTTTTCTTCACATATTTATAGGAAAGTGAAGAGTTAGACTGGAATTTACTGAAACCAGATATTTATGCTACAATCATGGATTTCTTTGCATCTGGCTTACCCTTAGTTACTGAGGAAACATCTTCAGGAGAAGCAGGTAATATATTCGGTAACTAATATTTATCTTTTTTTTTTTTAACTTTTCTACTTTCTTCACACTTGTCTTGATTTCAGAAGTCTTAGGAGTACAGATTTTTATCATTGTATCATATGTAGCTCTAGAACCAATTCCAGAGGAAATGAAACTTCAGATATACTAGTTTTGCCCATCACTTTTGAAAATTTGTGTATAAATTGAATCTGTTATACAAAACTAAATTTTTCTTTCTTTTTTTTTGAGGACGTTTAGCCCTAAGCTAACATGCACTACCAGTCCTCCTCTTTTTGCTGAGAGAATGGCCCCTGAGCTCACATCTGTGCCCATCTTCCTCTATTTTGTATGTGGGTCACCACCACAGTGTGGCCACCAAAAAGTGTAGGTCCACGCCTGGGAACCAAACCCAGGCTGCTGAAGCAGAGCATGCCAAACCTAAGCACTAGGCCACGGGGCTGGCCCTAGACTCCTTTTTAAATAAAGTATTAAGACCCAGCCAAAGCCCCAACCCCCATCCCTTTTCCCTTTCAAGAGATGTATGTACACTTGGTTTGTTTTTAAATTTTTACTACACATATACGTCTCTACAGGGAATATATAATATTGGTTTTTGTTCTTAAATTTTGAATAACTTGTGTTATATGCAACTTTTCTTTTTTTGCTGGGTATTTTGAAATGCATCCATTTTGATAAAATGTAGTTCTACTTTAAGTGCTGAGTAGTATTTCATTATATGAATAAACCACAGTTAGTTTATTCCTTTACTTATGTGCAAGTGAATTGTTTGTACTAATTTCTATTGCAAACATTGTTGCAGTGGGCATCCTTGTACAAGTCTCTTTGTGCATATGTGGAGAGTTTCTTTAGAGTATATTCCCGGAAGCAGAATTGCTGTATTGAAATCTGTTCTAATTTACATACAAATTAGCAGTTATAAGAATTTCAACTTTCTTATATCTTTATCATCACTTAGTGTCCTTTAAATTGTTTTTAACCAATATGTTAAATGCAAAATGGTATCTTGTTTTAATTGCATTTACTTCATTAATACTGAGCATAAAGGTTTTCATATGTTTATTGGCCATTATTTTTCTTGTCAGTAAGTTTCCTGTTGATAATCTTTGCCCGTTTTAAAAAAATTGAGTTGTATGTCTTTTTTGCATTTATTTTAGCAAGTTTTTTAAAAAAAAATATTCTGGGTATTAATCCTTTGTTATGTATATTTCTAGCAAATATCTTCTCCCTAACCATGCCTTATCTTTTTACTATGTTTAGGACATCTTTTGTCATTCAGAAATTTTTCCTTTTCTCTTTTTTTAAAATATGGAACTTCTGATGAATTTGCATGCCATCTTTGCACTGGGGCTATGCTAATCACCTCTGTATCATTCCAGTTTTAGTATTCGTGTTGCTGCAGCAAGCACAGAAGTTTCTCTTTTGAATATGGTCAAGTATATTTATCTTTTCCTGTGTGGTTTGTGCTTTTTGTACCTTATTTTGATGAGTTATTTTCAGGAAAGCACTTGGAAGAGTGACTACACATGGAACTCAAGTATTAGCTGTAACTATTATATTTGTAGTTGATGATTTTTTTCCTTTCTCCAGTATGATAAAGATACAGAACACACACACACATTTGTATAATCACCTTTAGATGATGCAGTTTCACTTGTACATATATACCCTAAATGAGTCTTATAAATGTACATAAGACAACACGTAGAAGCATATTTATTGAAATATTGTATTTTATTTTATTTATTTTTTTTAAGATTTTATTTTTTTCCCTTTTCTCCCCAAAGCCCCCCAGAACATAGTTGTATATTCTTCATTGTGGATCCTTCTGGTTGTGGCATGTGGGACGCTGCCTCAGCGTGGTTTGACGAGCAGTGCCATGTCCGTGCTCAGGATTTGAACCAATGAAACACTGGGCCGCCTGCAGCGGAGTGCGCGAACTTAACCACTCAGCCACGGGGCCAGCCCCTGAAATATTTTAAAAATATTTCAGCAGTTAAAAGGAATGAACTAGTTTGGGAGATATCAATGTGAAAAGATATAAAAGAAAATAAGTGATAAAAGAAAATTAAATAATATGTTTATTTACATACTCCTACATATATACCATTTATGCAGATTTTTTTTGAAGATTTTATTTTTCCTTTTTCTCCCCAAAGCCCCCCAGTACACAGTTGTATACTTTGTTTTTTTTTAAAGATTTTATTTTTTTCCTTTTTCTCCCCAAAGCCCCCCGGTACAACATGGTTGTATATTCTTTGTTGTGGGTCCTTCTAGTTGTGGCATGTGGGATGCTGCCTCAGCATAGTCTGATGAGCAGTGCCATGTCCATGCCCAGGATTCGAACCAATGAAACACTGGGCCACCTGCAGTGGAGTGAGCGAACTTAACTACTCGGCCACAGAGCCAGCCCCCCAGTTTTATACTTTTACTTGTGGGTCCTTCTAGTTGTGGCATGTGGGATGCCGCCTCAGCATGGCTCAATGAGCGGCACCATGTCTGCGTCCAGGATCCAAACCAGTGAACCTTGGGCCGCCGAGGTGGAGCACGCAAACTCAACCACTCTGCCATGGGGCTGGCTCCTATGCAAATTTTTAAATACATGAAACAGTTATATGTGTTCTTGTTGGATATATATATCTATATTTGTAAAATTGATATAATGTTTGAGAGGCATTTGACTATATCTACCAAAATTTAAAAATACACAAGCCTGTTGACCCAAATATCCCACCACTAGGAATTTATCTCATAGACATATTTGCAAAAGTACACTGATGCATACTTTACACAAGCATGTATGCTCCAGAATTGTTAGAAATAGCAGCAAATTGGAAAAAATGGAAATAAGAAATTAGCTAAATGAAGACAAATCTATACAAAAATTACTATGCACTTATTTTAAAAATTGAGCCATATCTGTATATGCTGATATGGAAAGAGTTTTAAGGTGTATCAAATACAAAAAAAACAAGATATAGAACATTGTGATCTCATCTGTGTAAATGTACACATGTAAATGTAAACATGTACTAGAAGGATGTATACTAAACTCATGATAATGATTGCCTATGGAAGAGATGGTGTGCAATGGCACTTAGGTTTGCTGATGTAAGAGAATTTTAGCTTTATTATATTTTATTTCTTTTATTAAAAAAAGTCTCAAAGTTAATATAATTTAATGTTAGTAGTTGTTATGTTGTTGCCAGAACTCTAGTTTGTTATAATGTAATTTGAATTATCTACATTTATAGTTTTCCTAAAGGTAAATAAATTTCTCAAAGAAAAATTTTTAAACCCATAAAAAGGCTTTAGTGAACATCAGTATATAACCTTACAAAATAAAAAGAAAAAATGAAAAAAACCAACTTTTTTCTCAGATTTGTAGGACTTTTTGGAAATTTCCATGAGGCTTATATCTCTATTTAGTATGATTGTCATTTTGAAAACCACCAAACTGAGAAATTAAAAATGTAACTTAATTTAGAAAGTAGGTGTACCTTTTGTCTCAAAGTTTCCATCAAAATCCGGACAATCTCTCTCTCTGCGACTTTTCAATCCTTGAAAATGATGAAAGTTTAAAAATTTATTGGCCAAAAAATTCAAACCCTAACGTCATCAGTAGATCAAGTTATTTCGGTATACCCACCTTTATCACCAAACGTTGAGTTGATCAGTTCTCCTTAACTTTTCTTCAGAGAATCGAATGATCTTTCCATTTCCCCAAAATCACTTACATCACCATACCAAGTTACATATTCTATGCTTTTATTTTTTTAATGAGATGTTAAGTTAAAATCATCATGTTTTAATACTTGTACTTGCAAGGATATAAAATTTCTGCTGTTGATATGTTTTATTTTTCATTGTTTCTAGGATCTGAAGAAGATGATGAAGTTGTGGCAATGATTAAGGAATTGTTAGATACTAGAATACGGTATGTGCTCATCTTTCTACCTGAGAGTAAATATATTACAGAGCCAATTTTTGTTATAGCAGTATACTTTTGGTTGTTTATGAAATTATAGTAGAGTTCCAAAATAAGTATACCTTAATGTAAAACATGATAGGTAACCATAACAATTTAATTTAAAGCCTGTACATTCTCTATATTCACTCAAAATTTTAAAACACTCAATCTATCTAAACATAGCCAATGAAGGAATTTGTCTTTCACAGTCACCATTTAGGTTTGATATTGTTATAATAGGAAATTCCTTTGAAAGAAAAAGTGACTTGGTGCTTGGGAGGATTGTGAGGAGAGAAGGATCCCCTGTTTCCAGGCTGTTGCCCATAAAGAATAAATTTAAATGAGTAGAGAACCACAGGCTTCCACTTTTTCTTGTAGCAGACCAATGATCCTGCTGAGAGCTCCCAGAAAGGGTAGATAATATGCAATAAAGAAAAATTGGGGGGCTGGCCCTGTGGCCGAGTGGTTAAGTTTGCACACTACACTTCAGTGGCCCAGGGTTTTGCTGGTTTGGATCCTGGGCATGAACATGGAACCGCTGGTCGGGCCATGCTGAGGCGGTGTCCCACACGCCACAACTAGAAGGACCCACAACAATAATATACAACTATGTACTGGGGGGACTTGGGGAGATAAAAGCAGAAAAAAAAAAGATTGGCAACAGTTGTTAGCTCAGGAGCGAATCTTTAAAAAAAAAATAATTGGTTTGAAGGCAATTAGATAGCTGCCTAAGCAAACAAGATCCTGTAGGAGAGGGAAGCACATGGAGGCTTCCCTTGGGGCGTTTGCTGATTCTTCATGTGAGGCTAGAGTAAGAGAAGTTGTGTAGAGCATAGCTGCTAAGAATCAGAAACCATTTAGCTTTTAGAAAATTTGTTGAGATGGGAAGACAAAAATTGAAATTCTAGATTATTAATGAAGCTTTGACTTAAAGGGTCAAAATCCCAGAGAGAAGAAAAGTTAAGAAAAAGTAAGCCTAAAATTACAGAGGTTCTCCCCACGAGGTATCTACTTATTCTTAGCTGTGTAGGGGAGCTGACTAAGAAGTCAAACAAAAAGCAGTTGGAAAGCTGAATAGAGTTTGGTAGATTTATGGTGCTAGGGGTGACAAAAATTGGAATTTAGGATCTGTCAAGGAAGGTGAGGCCTCAAGAAACAGCCTCTCAACTGGGCTCCCTAGAGGACTGTACCCTTGAAATGGGAGCAAGCCAGTGGTAGACCAAGCCTTATAAAACTGTAGTCCAGTATTGAGTGAGCTTGAGTCTACCGTGGATTGAACTGCTGCCAGAAGATAGGATGAATCCTTTCTGATGTAGTATAATCCCAGATCACTTCGGTTTTTCATGCACATTGTCCATCATTCAGTTACAAATCATAGGCATACCTACAAACTGGACCAAGAGAAAATAAAACAGATCCATGGGTAACCTTGATATTAGAGTTATCAGACATGGCCTTTAAAATAACTGTGATTAACATGTTCAAGAAAATAGAAAACAAGATGAAGAATTTCATCGGAGAACTGGAATCTATAAAAATAGAAGTAGTAATCCTGGAACTAAAAAGTGTAATAACTGAATTTAAGAACTCGTTAGATTAGTGGAACATCACAGATGCTGCTGCAGAGAAGATTAGTGTACTGGATAGAGGTCAGTAGAAAATATCCAGATTGAAGCACAGAAAAGAGAATGGAAAATACAGGAAAAAGTGTGAGAGACGTATAATACATGACAAAAAAGGTCTTAGAATGTCTTGTAGAGCTTTTAATATAGCTAGAATAAAAATACATGACAAAAATGTAACAGGTGGAGAGTTTAAGAGGAGGCGTTCTACAGTCTTAGCATTATCTGGGAATTGATAAAAGTACTAATTTAGGGGCCGGCCCGGTGGCACAGCAGTTAAGTTCGCACATTCTGCTTCGGAGGCCTGGGGTTTGCTGGTTCAGATCCCAGGTGCGGACATGGCACCGCTTGGCAAAAGTCATGCTGTGGTAGGTGTCCCAAATATAAAGTAGAGGAAGATGGGCATGGATGTTAGCTCAGGGCCAGTCTTCCTCAGCAAAAAGAGGAGGATTGGCAGCAGTTAGCTCAGAGCTAATCTTCCTCAAAAAAAAAAAGTGCTAATTTATATTAGAGACTAAGAAACCAAGTAGGCATCTTGTGGGGTAAACACCAAATGAATGGTAAAAGACCATATAGCCAACAAGCCAACAGAGGAAAAAATGGAATAATAAAAAAATACTTGATCCAAAATAATGAAAAATAGTAAGATGGTAATATAAGCCCAAAGATGTTAGTAGTTGTATTTTAATGTACATAGGTTGATTAACAAAAAATAAAATTGTCAGATTGGTTATTAAAAAACAACCATTTATATGCTGCTTATATGAGATATACACCTTAAATATAAGGACACAAAACAGAGTGAAAGTAAGAAGATGGAGAAATGTATAGCATGAAAAGAATGAGTAAGAGAAAGCTGATCTAGTTATACAGATATCAGACAAAATTATTTTATAGCTAAAGACATTACTACTGATAAAGAGAAATCTTTCATAATAATAAAAGTGTAATTTTTATCAGGAATATATACTAACTTTAAACTTGTATGTATCTAATAGCAGCTTCAAAATAAATGAAGAGTATTTGTTAGAACTGAAAGTAGAAATAAATAATCCACAGTCATAGAGGGAGACTAACACGCCTCTCTCAATAACAAATAGAGAAAGCATATAAAATGGTGAGTTAAGATAGGCGTTTTATACACGTGATTAACAAACGACTAAATTGACACATACAGAACATTACACTCAACAAGAACAAAATATTTATTCTTTTCAAGTTTACATGGAACATTTGCTAAAATAGACTATTTTGAATCATAAAGCAACTCTGGACAAATTTCAAAGATTGAAATAATTGAGAATATTGTTTTCTACAGTGGGATTAAGCTGGACATCAGTCACTAACAGGTAACTAAAAAATATTCATATATTTGGAAACTAAACAGTGCTTTTCAAAAAGATCCATAGTCAACAAAGAAATCACAAAGGAAATTTAAAATAGGAGAATATCTGCATGACCTTTGGGTAGGCAAATTTTTTTCTGACAGGAAACAAGAAAAATCAAGGAAAATACATATAAATTGTACTACAATAAAATTATGACTTCCTCTTTTTCAAAAAACACCAGGTCCAGGGAAGAAGCAAAGCACAAAGTAGAAGATATTTATAATACATATATGACAATATGTTTTAACACACCTACAAATTGTTAAGAAAAAGGCAAACAGTCAAATAGAGACTGGAGCAGTCTCTTCATGAAAGCACTGGAGTAGGAATTCACAAAAGACAGTAACCAAATGGCCACTAATCATGCAAAAATGCTCGACTCCATTAGTCGTTATGAACATTCAAATTAAAACTACAATGAAATATCACTGCCAATCCATTAGAAGGGTTAAAATCACTAAGACTGACAATACCAGCTGTTGGTGAGGATGTGGAGCAACAAGCACTCCTTTACTGCTGGTGGAAATGTAAGTTTATATAACTTGGGAAAATTGTTTGGCAGTGCAGTATCTACGAAATCTGGACATATGGGTATTCTTGATCCAGCAATTCCACTTTCAGGTATATTCCCAGTAGTAAGATCTGTGTATACCAAAAGACATTTGCAAGAATCTTCATAGCTATACTATTTGTAAAAGCCCAAAATTCGTACTAACCCAAATGTCCATCAACAATAGAATGGATAAATTCTGGCGTATTCACTTAACGGAATACTATGCAGCAGTGAGATTGAATGAACTATGTGGCTGAATCTCATAAAGAGCAAAAGAAGCCAGATACCGAAGAATAAATACTGTACTTTCGAGATGGAATCTATATTTATAAATTATAAAGTTAAAAAAGTAAAATTATAAAGTTAAAAAACAGATGACACTAATCAATAGTGATAGCAATTATGATAATGGTTACCTTTGGTTGGGAGGAATAATCAGAAGGAAGCACAAGGGGGACTTCTGAGATGCTAGTTTTATTTCTTGGTCTGGGACAAATGTGTGTTCATGTTGTGAAAATTCATTGAATTGATCAAGCATGATGTATGGATTTTTCTGTATTAATGCCATTTTTCAATGAAAAGTTTACCTGAAAAAAAAAGCCAGAATGTGTCCTTCTCCCTCTGTTCACCCAAAAGAAGTGAATGAGTATATCTTAGGTAATCGCTATGATTATTAGGAAATTTGAAATCTTGGGCCAGCCCTGGTAGCCTAACGGTTGTTTGGTGTGCTCCACTTCAGCAGCCCAGATTTGGTTCCTGGGCGCAGCCCTACACCACTTGTCTGTCAGTGGTCATGCTGTGGTGGTGGCTCACATACAAAAAGAGGAAGATTGGCAGCAGATGTTAGCTCAGGGCTAATTTTCCTCAGCAAAAAAAAAGGAAATTTGAAGTCTTAAATGCCAGAGAAGATTATTAATAAGCAAGATTATGATTTAATAGAGCAAATATTTGTATGAATGAATTTTGACATTTTATCTGAAAGTAAAAAAATGTTACAAATGAGACTAGCCACAGTTATTGTTCTCTGTTATAAAGATTTTATTTTTTTTCCTTTTTCTTCCCAAAGCCCCCCAGTACATAGTTGTATATTCTTCGTTGTGGGTCCTTCTAGTTGTGGCATGTGGGACGTTGCCTCAGCGTGGTTTGATGAGCAGTGCCATGTCCGCGCCCAGGATTCGAACCAACAAAACACTGGGACGCCTGCAGCGGAGCGTGCGAACTTAACCACTTGGCCACGGGGCCAGACCCTATTGTTCTCTATTATAAAAGTAGCTCTGACTTTGTGAATTTTACCAATAGAAAATCTAAGCTCTGAGTTGTATTAAATTTTTTCAACAAAACTTCTGTTCTTTTAAATATATCACAAATATTCCGTGACCACAGGCCAACTGTGCAGGAAGATGGAGGAGATGTAATCTATAAAGGCTTTGAAGATGGCATCGTCCAGCTGAAACTCCAAGGTTCTTGTACGAGCTGCCCCAGTTCAATCATTACTCTGAAGAATGGAATTCAGAACATGCTGCAGTTTTATATTCCAGAAGTAGAAGGCGTAGAACAGGTATGTCAATACTATATGGCAGTTCGGATTTACTATTAAAATAAATATTTGAAAAGAAAAGAGATTCATGACCCGTCATTTTCTTCAAGGGCTGGATCTTTGTGTTGCAATTGTTATGAGACTTGAAGCCTCCTTATTTTATTTTATTTTTTTATTTCTTTTTTCTTTTTTTTTTTTGTGAGGAAGATTGGCCTTGAGCTAACATCTGTTGCCAATCTTCCTATTTTTGCTTGAGGAAGATTGGCCCTGAGCTAACATCTGTGCCAGTCTTTCTCTATGTTGTATGTGCGATGCCACCACAGCATGGCTTGATGAGCCATATGTAGGTCTGCGCCTGGCATCTGAACCCGTGAGCCCTGGGCTGCCAAAGTGGAGCACGCACACTTAATCACTCTGCCACCAGGCCGGCCCAGAAGGCCCCTCCTTATTTTAGAATTATCTTGTGTTATGAATACCTACTATGTGCCCGGCATTTTTACAAATATTACCTCATTTAATCTTCTAACAACACAGCATATTAAGTAGTAGCACTCCTAGTAGTGTTACTGAGTCATTTCCATTTTGTATATAGGAAATTGAGATTTACAGGGCATGCTGCTGCGCTAGTTGTAGAAGAATTATGAAAATGGGATTCAAAGCGTCATGGAATTTTACAGATGAGATTTGGAAGTCTGGTGGAAGAGCTCCACTACATCATATTTATCCACTTCTTGTTCTTAAACATGCAGGCAAGAAGCTCACTGAGAAATCGTACTTTGTTGTACAGTAAAACAGTACCGAGTAGAGTTATAGAGCTTTACCTCTCACCTGATGTCAAAATTTTTTCTGCCCCAAGAGACCTAAGGAATACCGCAAAGCCCATTCTCAGCAGTAATAGTTATCCTCATTGCATGATTCTCAACCAAGAGGCATGGCCTTATGGAGAGAGGTTCTCACGGAGGGAAAGAGGGTGTGCAAATTAGAAATTTGAGAAAAGTCTTTAGGTAATTCTGTGCCTTTAAGGAGAGGGAATCTCTTCTCAGCTCCTTTGAGAATTACACATCTCTGGGTAGTATTAAAATCTGTCCTTTTGGTACAATACATGCCATCTCCTCTTTGAAGTCCTTATCAGTCCTCTGCTTGGAATTGAGCTCTACTTTGGTCCAAAGCCTCTTTCTGTGTGTCTGTTTCAGCCTTATGTTTATGGGTAAGTTTCTTGAGAGACCTGTAGTCATATCTAGGTCTTTGTGTTCTGCAGCCCTTAGCCCTATGTGTTATAAGTGTTTTATACATAGTTTGTATTAAATAAATGTTTGAAAATATTCCAAATTTAGGAATATTTTGCCTAAAATAGGAGTTGATTGACAAAATTCTTTGGATTGGGTGTTGCTGAGATTGAATATTAAATATCAATTTCTTGGAAGTAAATATCCATTTTTACTCAACCCTGAAAAGGAACTATGAGAGAATTATTTTTCCATTGATTGTCTCACATCAGAACCAGGTTCTTTTAGATTTTTTTTTTTTTTCCCCCAAAGATTTTATTTTTTCCTTTTTTCTCCCCAAAGCCCCCCGGTGCATAGTTGTATATTCTTCGTTGTGGGTCCTTCTAGTTGTGGCATGTGGGACGCTGCCTCAGCGTGGTTTGATGAGCAGTGCCATGTCTGCGCCCAGGATTCGAACCAACAAAACACTGGGCCGCCTGCAGCAGAGCGTGCGAACTTAACCACTCGGCCACGGGGCCAGCCCCTCTTTTAGATTTTTTTAAAAAATTTATTTTTGTTCCTTTATGCTCTATATACCTTTTTAAAAAATTATATTAGGGGCTGGCCCCGTGGCTGAGTGCTTGAGTTTACACGCTCCGCTTTGGCAGCCTGGGGTTTCGCCGGTTCGGATCCTGGGCACGGACATGGCACTGCTCATCAGGCCATGCTGAGGCAGCATCCCATGTAGCAGAACCAGAAGGACCCACAACTAGAATATACAACTATGTACTGGGGGGCTTTGGGGAGAACAAGAAGGAAAAAAAAAAAGAGTGGCAACAGATATTAGCTCAGGTGCCAATCTTAAAAAAAAAATTATATTAGTTGACACTTGGTGGATTGACAAAGGAACATATTTATTAGGGTGGGGTGATGAATTGGCAGTCAGATTATAAACTTGAATTAGCATTTAATTGTAGTAGGTGCGGTGAAGAGAAAAAAAAGTTCTTAGGCTTACATAGCTCTTTTCCTCTCCAAGGGAGTTGATCTTTATTATCTGAGTAATATATTAACTCACGAGAAGATATTAATCTTTTCATTTTTTTCTTCAAGTATTCATTAGTATTTTCCTTCACTTATTAGAAATGAAAGCCTTCACATTTTTCTAAGGTTTAAAATGAATTTTTATCTGAGTAAGACCAAAATAATTAGTTGCTACTATGATATTTTGTTTCTTTACTTTTTTTAGAGATTCATTTTTCTGATATATAATTGTACAGTAACAGTTTGGTATAGCCCCCCAGAATGTATTTAAGTAAGTGAGATGCTTTTTAAAAAAACAAAAAAAACATCAATTACATTGGTCTTATGGCTAGGAAATACTAGTTAATTGTTATAGTCTTCTCTGTCCAGCTGAGACTCTGCTGTTGGAAGCCTCTTTGGGGACAGGAAAAGAGTCCAGTGCTTTAATTGATTTGCTGACATTCAGTTTGCTTTTATGTTGTTAGAATACCAAGTTATGATGCAAACTTTGTGCTTTGGGAGCTGTTGATAGATTTATTCTTATTGGATTGACATACATCGTTATAGAGTAGAGTATTTCAGTTAAGTAAGTAATATTAAAATCAGGAAATAGCAATTCCCAATCCTTTTCTTAAGTATTAAATTCTCTTTGTGTTTTTGTTTTTAGGTTATGGATGATGAATCAGATGAAAAAGAAGCAAACTCACCTTAAAATAATTTGAGTTTTCTTTGGGCTCAGCAGTTGGACTTGTTGATAATATATATCAAGCTTTTATTATTAATCTGCTAAGGAACTTGAGGATTAATAAAATATGCCCTTTCTTCAGAGAATGCTACATAAATATTGCATGTTTGCTTTACCTCATCTGAGTTATTTGTAACATCCTGAATCATCTTCTGTACACATGGATTTTATCCAGGGATATTTTTATTTTTGTTCTTCATATCTCATGGTTCCTTCTTTGCATAATGTCTGAAGCAGTTTAAAATACATTTTCCTCCATCTAATTTATTTACTTTTTTTATGCAGAAGTAAATAGGGAGATTGCTTTTTAAAATATTCTAAAATGGCTTAGCCATTTTGTGAGATGTTTAAAACTATTTTTACTGAATTTTTACCTTGTTTAAAAAAAAACTAAACTAAACAATTCTGGTTTAAAAATGGTATCTGGCTAGTAGTCCCCAGTGTAGTAGCACATAACTTCTCACTAAAAGACCAGAAAAAAAAAAGAAAAATCGTAATGTTGAAAACTGATAAAGAACCAAGTTCTAGAATGTAGACAAAATTTGCATTGATTATAAGACAGAGCAGGCTGAATTGAGAAGAACTGCCTTTAACATGCTCAGTCTTTACCTTATGAAGCAGAATCTCTTTGGAAAAAAGGTGAGAAACTACTTTGGTCCTTCTTCCACTAGCTTCTCCTGATTTAGAGATTTATAAGCTGTGCCATGCCAGAAATTTGGACAGTTATCTTTCTCCTAGAGAGTACTGCTTTTTCAGATAGCCCAAATAGCATGTTATCATTCTCTCTCATTTCTCTATGGTAATTCAGAGAGAACAGTTCAAAGACAATATTAGGAAAGGAAAGATAGGTACATTGCATCTCTGGAATTCTGGTCCCTGAAAGTACAGAGATTAAGATAGGGATGGAAAGAAGAAGAACTCCAGCAGTTACGAATGCTGGGAATTGAAGTTTTTATTTTTTTCCTTTGGCTCATAGAACCCGACAGTGGAGTTGGAGAATTTGTTCCCTGAGCTATTATAGATGAATTCAGGTTAGACTCTGGGAATTGCTTTATAAGCTAGGCACATTAACTCGCCTTTTAGCTGAAGCTACAGGAAATGGAGATTGTGGAGGAGATGCAGTTAATGGCAAGTCTTGGGTATGGCCATGAAATAAGTGGCTGAGGTGAGTAGTGGATTACATTATTGGAAGAAGGGAAATCACGGAACTGAGAGGCCAAGGTATTGAAAAGATTTTCTACAAAAGGGAGCAGCTATGAAGAAGGATGAAAGGTGGGGAAGAACATTCTAGCCATACAGAGCAATGTAACCAGAATCTGGAAGCTGGGAAGTGTATTTGGGAACTGCAAGAAGCTAAGTATAGCTTGAGTGTGAAGTGGAAGTGCTTAGCTGGAAATGGTGCAGAGGTAGGGAGTGGGCAGTATGGAGAGTGCTGCAGAAACTCTTGGTTGGGAGCTGGTCCCGTGACCTAGTGATTAAGTTTGGTGTGCTTTGCTTCAGTGGCCCGGCTTCACTTCCCAGGTGTCGACCTACACCTACTTATTGATGGCCATGCTGTGGCAGCGACTCATATACAAAATCAAGTAAGATAGGCACAGATGTTAGCTGAGGGTGAATCTTCCTCGAAAAGAACAACAAAAGAGAAACTCTTGGTTGCCTCCCAGCATACACTCCTGCTTCTTACTTAGAGAGGCCCTCTCAATTATCATTTGGTTGTAATATGCCCAGGGAAGGTAGGTCTCATCTCAAATCCAGAGGATAAATTATAACTAGTCTAAATCAGTCATTTTAATTCCTTTTCTCTGAGTCATTAGTCTAGGTGTGGACATATGACCCAGCTCTGGCAGTGAGCTGTAAGAGAAAGTCTATTGACAAGTTCTGGAAGGATTTTCTTCCCTGATAGAGAGTGAGAGTGTTAGTCTCTGTAAATAAGGCTCTAGTCCTATCCATTCATTTTCTCCCTGCTTGGTACTCTGTAGTATGAAGACTTGATGTCCAAGGCTGTGACAGTCAACTTGTAATCCTGAAAAGCCAGTCCACCAAGAATGGCAAAGAAGAAGGAAAAAAAGGTCCTGGATCCTTGATGACATTATTGACCTTTGAGCCAGCCAGGGAACCACCCTTTTTCAGATATCTTGAGAGAGAAGTTTTTCTTGTTAATAGCTGCTGTTGTCAGGTATTCTGTCACTAGAAGCTGCTGCTAGATTGCCTTCTAGTAGACAAAGAGCCTGCTAAATCATGGAGGACTTGGTAAATAACTTTACTGCTTTTTTTAATTTGTGGCAGTCACTGCCAAATGTCAATCTTAAAATGAAAACTAACATTTTAAATTAATCGAGCCACTTTTTCAATCGAAGATTAATTTAGAAGGTATAGTTTAATCAGGTAGTAGTTTTTATTTTTGAGCATTTTCAATTATACTTAATTTCCTCCTAGACAGTCCAAAAGAAAGAATCAATTAACCCCCTAAGATGTTTAAAATATTTGTTTGCATGAAGTATTCTTGAAAACACTTTATAAATAAGGGACGTTTCAATAGGTATTTGAAACTAAGGTTATTGGCCAAGAGTCAGCCATGCACTTGGAGGATTTTTTGCTAACCAATATTAGGATGAAGCCCTATACAAAATGATAAGGAGCAAAATATACAAAAATAGCAAACTTTCATTGAGCATTCACTATGTGACCAACACTATTCTAAGCACCTTACATTTGTCATTTAATCCTAGGAGATCGGTAACTATCATTGTCCCCATGAGGCACAGGGAGAAGTACATATTCTATTGCCATACAATATAAGTGGAAAAGCCAGGAACATGAGCCCTGGCATTCTGGCTGCAGACCCTATGCACATTGCTACTATACTATTTTGCCTTAAGGATTGGAGCCACATACCCCGCCTGAGTCTTTCTACCTGAGGGAGGAGAGAAGCTTTCCTTGTCTTCACAGGTACTGCTTTCTAGTGGGCAAAAGTCTTTTCCATCTTTTGCTTGCTCCAGACCATAATGGGCCAAGCAGTGCATGTGTGTCCATTTTTTATCCAGAAATATAACCTAGCTGCTCTCCAGTCCAGTGGGAATTTACCTCCCTTTGGGAAACCCCAGCCTTATACCCCATTTCCCCACAACAGAGTTAACTATGATAACTCCACAGGGTGCTTGCAGGCTATGCAGATGTGATTCTGTATTCTCTGAAAGAAACTCTAGAAAATAGTATTTTTTCTATCACCTTGCATTTCTAGTGATCTTTCAGCTCTAGGCAGCTCCCCAAATGGTCCACCTCTATTCTGACTCCGATTACATCCTACAGGACAGAAATAGTAGATAGGACGAGTTAATCTCATGGTTTCCAATTTGTTGACAACTTCTTGGCAGTAGAATCAGTTTCTTTCAAGCAGAGCTAGAAAACTCTGCCCCAGGTTCTACCTACTGGGAAAATTTGGAGCCACCCTGGGAAGAGTATTGGGGAATGTTAATTCCAGATGGAGTCAGCATCCTTTGTTCTCAAGCCTGAGGTTCCTGGTGCGTCAATCAAGGTCATGTTCACCTGATGTAGCGGTCATCTTTTGGTGTCCCTTTTTCATTCTTTTAGCAACACTTTCTCCTTTCTTTGAAGAACTGCTACCTCTTGCTTCCTGTGTGTGGCTCTGGTGGAATTGTCCAATCACAGTGTCCTGCCCTCTTTGCCACAGGAGTGGGGCATATGACTCACACTGCCCTGATCAGAATCAGTGCCTAGACTATAAAAAGCACGTATGAAGGAAACTCTCTTTCCTCTTTGACTGTGAGCCCTAAACATGTGATTCCAGAGCTGTTTGAAGGTCATTTCCCTGTCCATGAGGTCAGATAGAGAATCAAAGAGTTCTGACAACATTGTGTGCCTAGATATAGATATGCCTGAAGCTCTCTTGATCTCTGTCTTTCCCAACTACATTAGCCAATAGATCCCCTTCTTCAGCTAGTTTGAGTGGATTTCTGTTGTTTGTGATTGAAAGCTCTATCCTCTAGGAATTTAAAACAAATACATGTATTCAACATTGAGGAAATCAATAAAATCAACATTAGGTGGATGTATTAGGGTTCTTCAGAGAAACAAAACTAATAGTATATATATAAAATAGGATATATAGAGAGAGAAATTGAGATTTATTTTGAGGAATTGGCTCATGCAATCATGGAGGCTGGCAAGTCCAAAATCTGCAGGGTGGGCTGTCAGGCTGCAGACACAGGAGAGAGCCAAGGTAGTGGCCCAAGTCCAGTTCTACTGGCAAATTCCTTCTTACTCTGGGGAGGTCAATCTTTTGTTCTTTTCAGGCCTTCGACTGATTGAATGAGGCCCACTCACATTATGTAAGGCAATGTGCTTTACTCAAAGTCCACTGATGTAAATGTTAGTCTCATCCAAAGTACCCTCACAGAAACACCTAGAATAATGTTTGACTAAAAATATCTAGGCACTATGGCTCAGCCAAGTTGACACATACAATTACCCATTACAGTGGGTAAAGTTTGCTTTCATCATCAATTTATTCCTGATTCCTTCTTCCATATCTTGACCCCCCTCTCTCTGCATTACTGCACTCAATTCCACATGCCCTTGTATTGTCCCTTTCTTGTTCAGTGTCACCAACCAAGGTAATCTTTCCAGGTCTGCCTTCTTTCTGATTTCAGAATTATCTTTATCCCATTAAAACTTGCATTTCCTCAGTGACCTTTTCACACCTGGTATCCAAATGAAAAGTAATCCTATAAATAATTCATTCTAAAGTGTTAATAGATGATAATGACTTAATGTAGGATCTCCTGGGGAAGGAGGATGTGTTCTGCGTTAAATATATGTGTACAGGTGGAGTTTAGGCAACTTGATAGGTAAGGAGTGGAGGTAACGTTGGATGAGGGAACCTTCTGGTCCCCTTATAATCTCATTTTGTGAGTGACTATCTAGTACTCTATAGTCAAGCCCTAACTATTTAACAACTGGTTCCCTTTTTAACGTTTCCTTTCAAAAAGGGGCAAATGCAAAGATGTAGATGTCTGAGATGGCATTCTTTTTTAGGGAACTGGCAGTAGTTCCATATAGCTAGACCATAACATGCTTGAAGAGAGTGGTGGGAGATGATGCTGATAAAACTGGCAGGAGTCACTTCCTGAAGAACCGTGTGTGTGCATAGGAGTCTGGACTTAATCCTACAGGTGAAGGGTACTCAGTGAATTGGAAGCAAGTAGAAACAGGATCAGATTTGTGTTGTTGAAAGGTCACTCTGAAAGGATGAAGTCGGGTAGTGGTGGAAGCAAAGGGATTCATTTAAGGAGTCTTTCTGAGGCCTTGACTGGTGCCTTTTGTTCTTGTGTTCATTTCTTCCTTCTCAGAGGCCTTAGTGGCTCAATTTGCTTTTTTTCCTTTGATACTTGCCTCCATCTTCTCTGTCCATTATGGTACATTTCTCCACAAACTACCTAAAAAGTGGGACCAATTCCTCCCCCTCCCACCTTCTTGTTATGCACAGACCTTTTTTTCAATTGAGATATAATTGACATATAACCTATTATTTTCAGGTGTACAACATAATGATGTGATATACATATATATTGCAAAGAGATCACCACAATTAGTCTAGTTAACATTTATCACTACAGTTACAAATTTTTTTCTTGTGATGAAAACTTCTAAGATCTACTCTCTTAACAACTTGCAAATATACAACTCAGTATTATTAACTATAGCCACCATCCTGTACATTACATCCCTAGGACTTATTTATTTTATAAGTGGAAGTTTATAACCAGACATTTTTTATTTTAATAATTTTATTGCTATTTGTCTTTGGAATTCTGATAAGCGATAACAAAAAATGACATGGGAAGACATTTAAAAATCTTATAAAGCTATTTCAAACATGGTTCTTCTTTTCTTTGGAAATGGCAACTGGAAGCTCTGATGGCCTTCCATCAGGCTGCATGGCAAAGAGAAGGCTGAGAGCCATCAGATTTGACAGGACTAATCTTGTGAACAGGGAAATGGACTTACATAAGGGGTGATGAATGACATCCCCTTACCATCACTACTTTTAGTTCAGTTCAGAACTTTTGATTAGGAGAGAAAATCCTTTCCATTTCCTCAGATGTCTGAATTAGACCCAGATGTCCCCTTTCTTTCATAGATCATTTATTTTCTCCTCCAGCCCTTATTCCCAAAGGTCCAGCTAAGGCAAAGCTCCAGATATAGGGGGGTCAGACAAATAAACTTCTTCCATATTACTGTCTGGACTGGCACATGGTTACAAAGGGCTCTTTGTTGCAGTGGGTTAGTGATGTTGTTCATGGTTGGGTTGGGAAAATATTGGCTTTCAAAGTTTCTTCCTCTCAGCTGGTCGTAAGCACCTTCCAAAATAGCTGTAGAATGGAGATAAGACAACTGATAGTCATGGTGGAGTAACAAGCAGCAGAAGAAAGCAGGGGTTCAATGGATTATTATAGTTTGAGCATGAGAACTTTGGTGCTACTGCGGGCATTCTCTGTGGCCTGGAGAGATTTGCTGGCAGTGCACAACCGTGTTGTTCAAACATTGGAATCATACCTCGACTCCTTGGCAACATTACTAAGGTCTGACCAGAACCTCTAAGATGAGGAGAAGATGTACATCCACAGAGCCTTTTACTTCTTGAATTAAGAAATGTGTTGTCTATTAACAAAGAGCTCGCTGTTCTTTAACTTTGCTCTGGGTGATTTAGGGACCTGTTTAAGAGCATGAAATATTAAAGGACTTTCAGGTGAGAAATACTTTGATTAATTAAATGTGACATTTTTCCCCCTCTCTTTGAGGCCAGTGATAAAAAGGCATTTTTTTCACTCTGAGAAAAACTGAGAAGCCCTTTGCTCATATGATCATATAACCAGCCGTAGAAAGTCAATTTTCCTAAGAACATATAGCTTTTTGTACTCATTCAAAAACTTTTTTTTTATTTGGTGAGGAAGATTCGCCCTGAGCTAACATCTGTGCCAATCCTCCTGTAGTTTGTATGTGGGATGCCTCCACAGCATGGCTGACAAGTGGAGTAGGTCCTTGCTGGGATCCAAACTGGTGAACCTGAGCTGCCAAAGTCAAGTGTGAGGAAGTTTAACCACTCAGCCACCAGGCAGGCCCCCCAAAACATTTTTGACCCCTTACTTTGTGCTAGGGTTTATACTAGGTGTTTGGTCTGCCAAGACTTGTTCTAGCCTCAAGAAACTTACAGCCTAGTAGGGACATACACAAAAAATCATAAAATATCAAAGCATATTGCTTTAAAGGGGCAGCTCAAAGAATGAGGTTAATACACATCCTCAAGTCTGTGTGGGGAGACAAAATAGATTTTCCCCAGGAGGTGGCATTTAAGTAGAGATGGGCCAGGGATTCCACAAAGAGTAACCAACATGTGCAAAAAATTTGAAAATGATGGCCCAGTGTAAAGGGCTGGAAGGTGAGGTAGGAAGAGAGCAGTAGTGTGAGGTAAGACCAGACATCTGGGGTCAGAAGTCCATGCACATTCTGCATGCCATCCAATTGTTGATTTGATTCTACTCTAGAGCCATTAATAGAGTTATGGTAAACATCTACATTTGACGAAAGATACCATTTAAATCTTCCTAAAGCAAATGCTCAGGTAATAAATTCTCAGAAACATCATCTCTCTCTTGGCAGGAATGGTGCATTAATTCACAGAATTAATCTTTCATGAGTCAAACCTTAAGGATGTCAAATCTAGGCAATTCCTATGGTCTTCTCAGATGGGCTATCAGAAATCCGGGCCAGCAGAGTTTCTTAAGGAGAGGCGGATAGTGTTGGATATTTGAGCCTTACAATCTACCCCTCCCCCTCTGCAAGAAACTAGGAGTTAGAGAGGCAATGGCCAGGGGTGGGGATGGGGTGCGGAGAGCTTTTAGAGGCCAAGCATATCACACAGAGCTTCAGTCAAGAACTGAATTGCTTGTTAACAGAAAGACAGGCTGAACCTGAATGACGCTTTGCAGTTAGGATTTTGGGACCTCTTCTCCCTCACCTCACTCAATTCGTTTGTAACTCTTCTTCAGCCTAATGTCCCTTTTCTTCTCTGAGTTGTCTGTCTGTGCCCCAGGAGCCCCCTTTTTAGGCCTCCTGTTTTCCACCTTCTCTTTCCCCGCTTCGTGGGGTACCGGCGCCTGGGGCCCTGGACCGCACTAGGCGCCCTCCCCGAACGCTATTTGCTTTGCTAACAATTCCATCCTCTTTTCCTTATGCTTCCGTCATTCCTTGCCAGCCACCCAGTTTCTTCCTCCCCCACGGCGCAGTCCCTCCCGCTGCTCGCCCGAGGGCCGGGCGGCTCCAGGAACCTCAAGCGGATGCGGCCCGGAGCCGATGCCACGTCTCCGCCGCCAGCAGGCCAGCGCCTGCGTGGGCTCGGGGGCGGGGCGGCGCGGGGAGGCGGGATTTGTGCGTGAGCGGCGCGGGCGCCGCCCAATAGGACCTGCGGGCGGCGGCGGCGGCGGCGCGGTGCGCGCGGAGGGGCGGGGCCCGGCGGCAGTTGCTGTCGAGCCCGGGAGGTCGACAAGGCTGTGGTTGTCTCGGCCGTCGCATCCCGCAGGGAGTCTGGTCACCGCCGCCTGTCCCGCAAGCCCGCCCGTCACCCACAGGCACGTGTGTACGCTGCCGACCTTGCCAGTCGCTCGCCGTTCGTCGTGTGAACTGCGGCTCCTGCATCATGTGTGGTAAGGGGGCCGCGGGCGGGGGGCGTGTTGCGAGGCGGTGCCGGGGTGTGCTGTGGACGCCGCCAAGGCCGGAGGCGCGGGCTGGAGCGGGAGTGTGGAGCGTGCGAGGTCTGGGTGATGGGTGGGGGGCGTCCCGCCGTGGCTGCGGGTGCTGGGGCCAGGGGCCGGCCTCTGCGAGCCGGAGGGGGTGTAGTGGACCTAAGCGGGCACCTGACAGGAGGGCGGGCCCTAGAGGGGATCTGGGGGGCCGAAGGCGGCGGCCTTGCGGGGAGAGAACCACGAGGGAAGAGAAATGTCTGTATTGGAAAAAGAGAGAGGGCTGAGGGAACTGCGGTGTGGAGGGGAGTGTCCTCAAAAGAGTCCACCAGGTGAGTGAGCAACCTGTGGAACATTAGGTGAGGTCTCTCTGAACTGAACTTGCCTTCTCCTGGGATTTACCTTTTTGAAAATACTGATTTTTTGTTGCTTTCTTTTGGGCAGGCCCATTAGAAAACAGAACTATAGCTAGAGATACGACGATGGCATTACACATGGGCTTACTTCCTGCCACCCCCTGTCTCAACAGAAACCATTGCTAATCAATAAGTTGGCGAAGGGGCTTAGACTTGACCTTTGGTGGGAGATGTCCGGAAGTGACCGTGGTCATAGATCATACATCGTTTCTCACTTGCGTGTGCACTCGTTTAGAACACTTAACCTGTGAAAAATATTTGTCTGCATTTAACACGTTTTACCTAAAACAGTTAAAATGTAAAGTCGGAACCTTTTATTCCATATTTTGAGATTTAGTCGTTTTAATATTACCTAAAAGTGTTAAAAGGGGTTGTCGTCAGAATTATATCTGAAATGACTGATATGCCCTAAAATTGGTATTAACTTGGTCGTTGTCAGTAAAAAGAATCGTATTCTTACCGTTCTTATTGAAATTTACAATTGATCTTAACCGTGGAAGAAAGAACACTTTTTTCAGGGAAGTATGATTGTAATAGAGCTCTCTGGGAAACTTACTCTTTTAGGCTTTTGCAAGAAGAACCCAGCAGGAGTGGCTTGTCTCACTGGTGTATATTTTTCCTGTATTTAACTTTATGCTAATTTCAGCTTCTGAAAATGAGGAGTCCGTTTAAATTTAGAATAGATTAAAAAAAAACCAGAAACACCTATAAATAGCTTGCTGAAATTATTAGAGCAGAGCTGACTTTGGAATCAGTTATACTATTGCTGTGTCTAGTTAGAGTGATTTTCCAAAACACTGAATTTAGTTTGGAGCTGTGAAGTAGTGAATTTTGCAAACTGGATAATCCCCAGTGTGCTTCATTTGGTAATTAACTGTTCCTGGATGATGAGGTGTGCGCCTAGTCAAGTACATAGCTTTCTGTTTGCAGGTCATTTCTTCATCTTGTTCCAGGAAAAAAGGGAGTCAAAGAACAATAAAACAACAAATCAGATCTGGTTTAGAAAAGGTTCAGATAAGGGTGAGGCTTTTAGGGTGAGACTGGCTATTGGGAGTTTTCACATAGCCGACATCCCCATTCCACAGAGTTTTTTACTGCTGAGGAAACAGGTTATAACCAATAAATAAAGAACCAGTATTTGAGGCATTTCTAAGGTCCTGTTTTTAACCCAGACCAGAGTTTTGCATGATTCCAGGAATAGGGTCCAGAATTTATTTCCTTTCTAATGTAGATTCTGAAAATTAACTGTTAAGACAAGTTTGTCTTTATTTTCCTCCCACATCTTAATTGTTGAAATAAAATTTCTAGGCAGAGAAGTTGACTGGGAATGAGATTAGACGGGAACATTTAGAGGTTTACCTTCTGATCACTTGCTGCCTGTTCAAGTTTTTATAAAAGATTATTTGGTTTCAACATTGCAAAATGTCGAAGCAGAAGAATGAGGGCTGTATATTCTGTGATCTGCTTTTTCCAATTAGATATAATGATAAAACTGTTATAATTTGCCAGTTGTATTGGGATGATAGTAAGTGTTAATCAGGAAAAAAAAAGATTCTATGGTCAGGTAAATTTGGGGAGCAACAGATTAAACAGTGTTGAACTGGCTTTTTTCATTGGAGAACTTCTTGGGACCTTTAATGTGCTAATAAATGTTGTGAATTACCCAGAGAAGAATAGTGAGTCTATTTTCCGAATTTATTTTACCTTCCTCTTATTCTTGGTTCTTTTGGAATACCATTTCCCCCCCCTTTTTTTTTTTTTGAGGAAGATTAGCCCTGAGCTAATTGCTGCCAATCCTCCTCTTTTTGCTGAGGAAGACTGGCCCTGAGCTAAGATCCGTGCCCATCTTCCTCTACTTTATTCATGGGACACCTACCACAGCATGGCTTTTGCCAAGCGGTGCCATGTCTGCACCTGGGATCGGAACCGGCAAACCCTGGGCTTCGGAGAAGTGGAATGTGCAAACTTAACTACTGCGCTACCGGGCCGGCCCCCAACAGTTTGTCCTTTTTTATCTGTTTTACCTTTGGCTTTGGTGAGAGAGTGTCAAGTCACTTAAGCTACCCACAGCTTTTAACAGATTTTGCTGTTTTTATAAATGTGGGGTTATACGCTTCTGATCTGATGGTGTATATAAATGGATTTTTAGTAAATGAGGTCATATTTAAAAGCAGTAAGGGAGCTCGCAATTTAGAATAGCCTGAAATTAATCCTTAAAAAGTTTTTTTGTAATTATACTGTCTAATGGCTTTGTGGGTCATTGAGGGATGCTAAGACTGGCTGCTAGGATAAATCATAAAACCAGTACTATTACCATATCCTTAGAAATCATACTGGATATAAGGTAGTTGTGAAAGAAAATAATTAATTGCTTAATAAGCATTTCCTCAATTGTGTTCCCTGGGAAGGGAGAAGTTAATAAGTGCTGGTAATGAGCAGTAGATGGTAGGGAAGAGTTTTAAAACATAGAAGTTCGGGAAATTCCGCTTTTGGAGATTCACAGTTAGCAAGATTAAAGGTTCTAGGAAGTTCTACAAATAAACTTTTTATTTAACCCAGTATTTCTTAGATCTTTAATTGTGGAAACTTTCTTTCCCCTCATCCCTATTTAGCATCCTGAAAAATAGTGTTCTCTTTCTGTGGTTTGGGAATTTTTTTTTTTTTTTTTTTGCTGAGGAAGATTCACCCTGAGCTAACATCCATTGCCAATCTTCCTCTTTTTGCTTGAGGAAGATTCACCCTGAGCTAAGATCTGTGCCAGTCTTCCTCTATTTTGTATGTGGGTCACCACCACAGCATGGCCACTGCCAAGTGGTGTAGGTCTGTGCTTGGGAGCTGAACCTGGGCCGCCGAAGTGGAGCATGCTGAACTTAATTGCTAGGCCATAGGCTGGCCCCTGGTTTGGGAATTTTTTTTTTTTTAAGATTTTATTTTTCCTTTTTCTCCCCAAAGCCCTCTGGTACATAGTTGTATATTTTTAGTTGTGGGTCCTTCCAGTGGTGGCTTGTAGGACGCTGCTTCAGCATGGCTTGATGAGTGGTGCCACATCTGCCGCCAGGATACGAACTGGTGAAACCCTGGGCTGCTAAAGTGGAGCACGCAAACTTAACCATTTGGCCACGGGGCTGGCCCCTGGTTTGGGAATTTTTGACTGTACATTTCAGGTATCTAGAAAGCGTTAGAAGATATTTGAAGTGGTGTCTTTATGCTTAGCACTGTGCCCTTTGGAGAGATGACTGAAACAAAGGAATCTCCTTGAAGGAATTGCTGTCTGGATGGAGGAAACAGTGAATACATATGCAGCAGGTGTGGGTGATAATACACAGTCTTTGTTCATTGCCATGTTAGAGACCACAAGTGGAATGAATAGAAATCCAGAGACTGGTTAGGTCAGGAACGTTCTGATGATAGGGCAGGACTTTTATGTTGAGGAATAGTGCTAGCTGATAGAGAACTAGTGCACTGTGAGAAATGTCATTGATGGCATATGTTACCCAACATCACCCAACAGTACATGGGGTCGGAAATAAATTGAGAACTACTGCCAGCAAGTTTGAAAGAAGAAATAGAAGTGCCTGGAAAAGAGGCCAAAAAACAGTGGTTAGAGGCAGTACAGTTCCAAAGTAGTATACTGCCTTGGGCAGAACCTGCAAAAGTGGAGAAAGATCATTCATGTTTAATATGGCAGAGAGAAGTTAAGTGCATTTGGCGATAAAGAAATCATTAGAGAAGTTGCATATATGAAGACAGAAGGACCTGAGTTTGTGTTGAGGAGGAGGGCAAGTATAACACAAAGGGAGAGAGTATTGTGGAACTGGGGTCCCTGATCAGAGTTGAAAAGTTGAGTTCTAGAGCTGTGGTTCCTGACCTGTAAGCTGTGAAGTAACTTAGGATGTACTTTGGTTGATTCATACTCTAAACATTGTCTGTAAATTGAACAAAACTTGTTCTGGACACTGGATAATAAAAATTCAACCCCCTATTGTGTAGGATCCTCAAAATATTTCATTGTTAACAAAGTTCTGTATTCACAAAGTTGAGGAATCACTTGTCAAGAGTTACAAACAGAAGAGGCTGGTTCAGGGAGTAGTATGTGGAATATTTCTCTATTTTGAGCTTATAAGGAAGGATAAGAGGGTATACAAGGTATTTTAATATTAAGATGAAGCCTTCACTTCTGTAAAGTGAGAATCTATGAAAAATGAGAAAGAGGCTGGGAAGAGAGAAATGAAGATTTGAGAGTAGTCTAGATTCTAGACTTTAGAATAGTATCTGGGGAGGTTTGACAGTTAGACAAGCAATGATTAACAGGATTGGTCAGCAGTTGGGAGGGCCCATATGAAAGTGGACCTGAAATGGGTGGACTTCACTGTAGGGGGGTGCTCAGGGATACAGGATTAAGAGCATAATTGTCAGGGTACTGAAAAATTGTGGTCTGATGTGATTGATCAGAGAGAAGTGGGAGAGATGGAATGTGTGAGGGTTTGTAAGCAAGAAGTGCATGCTTTTTTTCAGGAAAGATGATGACATAGGTAGACTGTGAGAGAGTGTGTAATTAGAGGTGTCAGAGTTTAAACAGTGCTTCAAGTTCCAAAATGTTAAATGTGCAAGAGAGAAGTGTTATGGAGCTCCTTCCAGTGGCAACACATACTTACAGCAAAGTAGGGGACACTTGAGCCAGCATTTTTTTTTTTTTTTTGAGGAAGATTAGCCCTGAGCTAACTGCTCCCAATCCTCCTCTTTTTTCTGAGGAAGGCTGGCCCTGAGCTAACATCCGTGCCCATCTTCCTCTACTTTATGTGTGGGATGCCTACCACAGCACAGCTTGCCAAGCGGTGCCATGTCTGCACCTGGGATCTGAACTGGCGAACCCTGGGCTACCGAAGCAGATTGTGCACACTTAACCACTGCGCCACCGGGCCGGCCCCTTAGCCAGCATTTTGTAAATAGGAAAAAGATTTTAAACAAAAAATGCACAAATTGAAATTTCTCATGGTGTCACTCCATATGATTTTTTCTTTGTGTTTTTAGAAGTAGAAAATTTATCTTAATTAATATTTCATCTTTTAAAGGAATCTTATCTGTAGAATGTGCCTCTACAATTATAATATTGACTATGTTTTATGACAAATATCTAGTTCTATGTATATAAGTTTAATTGCAGCATTGTTTGTAATTACAAAGAGTTAGAAAAACCTCAGTCAATAGGGGAATGGTTAGGTAAAATATGATAACTCTATTGTGGACTAGTATGCAGCCATTAAATAGAATAGGGTACATGTGTTATACTGACAGAAAGATGTCAGACATCTTAAGTAAGTGAAAAAATTACAGAACAATGTGTATAGTGTCTAATAAATGTATATTATGTGTTTAAAAAATACCCTAAAATCATATACATCTAGGTCCATATATGTAGAAAAATTCATGGCTGAAGGATTGGGACAATGTGTATGGGATTAATGGTGGTTGTCTCCCTGTGTGGAGGTAGAACGAGGAGATTTTCACGATTCATTCTGTAGCGTTTGTGTAATTTGAATTTTTAATGATGATAGTGAATTCATTTGTAACTTGTTTTATAAGAAAAATTTTTAAAATGAAACTTAAGTGGGATTGTGGATGGATTTTTATTCAAAAAATATATAATTTAGAGAATGAATTTTTTTTTTTTTTTTTTTTTTTAAAGATTTTATTTTTTCCTTTTTCTCCCCAAAGCCCCCCGGTACATAGTTGTGTATTCTTCGTTGTGGGTTCCTCTAGTTGTGGCATGTGGGACGCTGCCTCAGCATGGTCTGATGAGTAGTGCCATGTCCGCGCCCAGGATTCGAACCGACGAAACACTGGGCCGCCTGCAGCGGAGCGCGCGAACTTAACCACTCGGCCACGGGGCCAGCCCCTAGAGAATGAATTTTAATAACACTGATGAATTGCACTGTCTAGGGTCTCAATATATTGAGTTTGTCATGTGAAAAAATATGTAAAATTTCTTATTCATAAGGACATAAATTCAACCAGGAATAGGAAATTTAATGATTTGATTAGTCAGCTAAATTGCATTCACTTTTCATTTCAATAAGATTTAATAGTCTTTACTTAGACCTAGGTTGCTTTCAACTACGTGTCAAGTCTGTAGTCCAGGTTGTATCTGAGTATTTTAAGGTGTTCCTAAGTGCATTTATGTCATTGAATTTTAAGTTGCCTTTTTCTGAGAAAGGTGCTTGTAGGTGCAAGCATCTGCTTCGGTTAGGGAGATATTTATTCCAAGTACATTCCATTAATAAGAAAACTTACACTATGGAAGCACATGCCATTTTGGGAGTAGAAAATCTCCTCTGCTCCATGCTTTGTGCTCTTGGAGCAGTTACTGAAGAGTGGTGGAGTTGACTTTTAGGCTTCTGTAGTTAGGTTAAGCAGAACTGTTTATTGGGAGGTTTGATAAGACAAGTAGAAGACCTGAAATAGGGGTCAATCTAGTGATGTTTGTTGAATAAGCATCATTTTGAGTTATGAATGCCTCCCTCTTAATCATCTCCTCCATGCCTCATTGGCTGGTCATTTGCCATTGTTTTTCCAGCTACCCCAAGATCACAGATAATTCACTAATCCCAGCAGGTGGGCTGTCTTGGGCCAGCAGTGCTTTCAAGGGGTTGGTCTGTAAAATTGATAGATTCAACCTCTCTATCTCCCACTTTCCTAACCGGGGAAATTAGGTTAATCCTCTTTCTTCCTTCTCTCAGCATTATTACTTTGATCTTAGAAAATTTCTCTTACATGTGTCATTGTATTTTCCTTTCAGTTCCTGCTTAGTTATGTAAGGAGAAATATTGCTCCTACTTCTTCCTCTATTCCTACTCTTCTCATTTTCTTTGTTCTCATAGTGAATCAAAAAAGGACAGTAATGATTATTGGTAATCATTACTTCCTCTCTCAAGGAAAAGGCAGGTTTTGCATTGGAATTTGATATATGGTATTTCATTGAATCAAAGATGAAACTGTTTGGGAAGTGCACCATTATTATATGGACCACAAAGAAAGAAAATATGAATGTCTTAAAAAATCAATGCTATCAATATCTAAAGCCCTAGAAAGTATTCTGAAGATGCTTTCAGAATATCATAGGCTAAGTTGTCTGATTGTCTTTACCTTAAACCAGTGATGAATCTTAGCATCACTAGTAGTAGGGACCAACAGAAAATATAAAATACATACCTGTGAATCATTCTTGCTCCCTATTTTTAACCTAACTCAATCAAGCCTTTAGATCTATCTTCCAGTTTACAGGAAGTACAAGGAATAGAGGAACTGGTTAAATCACACCATGTGGAAATAATTAGACACAGCTAGAAGGGGAGACATTCAAAAAGACAATTGGCCCCAGCTTGTCAATAAGTCAGTGTCTTGGGGAAAACAGGGCAGTTGGGGAGACCATTCTGGATTCAAAGAGACTTATGAGACATAACAATCAAATGTGAGGTATGATCTTTTATTATATCCTAGAGTGAACAAATCAGCTGTAAAAGACATTTTCTTGATAATAGGGAAAATTTGAATATGAACATTGTATTAGGCAGTATTAGAGCATGATCTTAGGTGCAATAATATGGTTTTGTAGAAAAATGTCCTCATATTTTATCTGTTACTTGGCTTTTAATTCATAACAATATATTCTGAAAACAATAAGACCCTTCACCAGGTTTCCAGTTTTAATTTGGTAGATACGATGATACACAGAACAAAATCATGTAAATGTTGTAACAAAGAAATGAGGCTCAGGAGAGAAGTGCAGACTGTAGAGGTATTGAAGTGTCAAAATCATCAGGAATGTCTCTAAAACAATCAGAAAAGAATCCTCAGAAATCATAAACATCAAGTTGGAGGGGATGGTGAATGTCCTCAAATGTCAGAGGTGGGAAATATGTGGGCCTTGTGCTATCAATCCCCACGTAATAAATGTCCCAAAGCATTCATGGCTTTCCTTCCTGTTTAGAAAACGGGGCCACTGAATCCTTTTCAACGGTGTTCTCTACAGCCACTACCAGTTAGTGACTTGTTGGCACTTGCATGAAACCTATTCTTCCATCTCTCAGTAAAACCTGGTCATTTCACAGAAGGGGAAGCTGAGGCAGGGTGGTATAGTGGAAAGCCTTGGGGACACACATGAATTAAAAGAATTCGCAGCATTTCTTCAATGCGAGAGTACTTTTTTATGAGCTGACAAATGTTTAGTGTTAATTTTATTAGTTTATAAAATAGTTACAATTTTGTAATTTTGTTTGGAGGTAAGTCATGGCTTAGAAGATTCCTCTCTATATGAACTTGTGCTCAGGATCTCAAGATTCACACAGTGAACCAATGTAAACCAAGGAGATTGATGTTAGAAATAATATCAAAGTTGAATGCCAAGTTACATGTATTGAAAACAGTGAATTGAATATTGCATCACTCTGAATTTCCTTTTAAAAAATGTATTGGGTCTATAGCTTGTCTTAAAAACAGTTGGTTTTGTGTCAGCATTTAAGTTTTTTAAATTGGTATTTGATTTTTATATTTAATCTTTAATTCCCCAAACGTATTACTTTTACCATCAGAATTAACGTTTCTTAAAAAAAAGAAGATTTTGTAATGAATTTTTCTGTATGGCACTGCATTATTGGGATTTGGCGGCTCTGGACTTCCTCTTCAAAGCTTTCCAGAGTGCCTCAGCCTGCAAACAATCCTCGACAGTGTAATATGTTTTATTAGTTAATGACCTTCCAATGAGCTAGGTCGTGTCCTCCTTTAGCAGATTATTTAGCTGATGGCTAGTCACAGGTGGTGGAGAGTAGACTAGTTGAGAATCGGTATTCTTTAGCACATTTATATTAAAGTGTTATTTTTGGAAAAGATTTATATTTTATGTACTGTCCTTTTATGATCTGATAAAAATACTTATTTGGGACTGATTGATAAAGATTAAATGTACACAGAAAACTAAGATCAGTGACCCATGGGGGAAAAAGTGTAGAACACAGAAAAGTTTGATTACAGTTGGATTATTGGTTTAGTTTCTTCATATTACAAATAGTTTATGAAGGAACAGCAGTAAAAACAAAAACCCCAGACCTCAGGCAGGATTGTGGTTTTGTGAAAGTGAGATACTTGTACAATACAATAACTTAAAAAATCTTTACAACTGTAAGGTTTATTTTTTTGGAATATGAATGAAATATAGGATTTCTGTAAGTCTTTGGGAATGTTCAAAAAATTGTTTCAGGTTGTTTGGGGTTTTAGTTTTAAAATATATATATATATATGTATTTTTGAAGAGCATGATAGTTTATTTCAAAAAAACTTGCACCGTACTGATCATGGTGGTCGGCATACACGTTATGATGGCTTTTTTGTTGGATATTAGAAGTGTGCTATTTTTATATGCTGAAATGTTTTGATAGGACCAAGCTCTTTGTAGAAATAAAGAGACCTTTTCAAATGGAAATGAAGGCTAGTCATTCTGAAGTTCTACCCCACAGAATTAATTTAATCCCCTTATGAATCAGTGGCATTATAGTATAATATAGTAAGAAAAGGGAAGGTTCTTTGATAAATAAGCAACTTGAACTTATACTTTCTTTCTTTTGATCTTCAGTTTTTCTGTATGTAAGCTATCCACCCTGGCCAAAGCACAACCATGGAAGCCCTTGGATGATTTCCGTGCTGCTGTTCCCAAAATGTGGATTTCCTTTGTCTGGGTCCCACTGCCTCTTTCTTTCCCACTCGGTTCACACTGTACTAGTCCTTTTATTTCTAGTTTTGCTTTTCCAAGTGATTGCTTCTTTTCTATGATTTCACGAGTTGTTAACATGTCTTATAGTTGTCTTTTGCTAGTATCTGTGAACAAGTGATCCAAGCCAGTTTCTCTTAAGATGATTATATATATTTTTTAGTTCATTTTCACCTATTAGACTACTTTGGTTGTAAGTATTTTCAACATCATTGATACTTACAAGTTATTTATTCTAAATGTTATTGACAACATGGTCCTTTGAAGTTGAAAAATTATTCCATCTATATAGTTTTATAGGGCCCTATGTTGCTTAAAATACTTATTTCACAAAATGTTTTCCTTTAAACAAATGCACAGTATTTAGGGCATAAACCAAAAATTTGTTGTTTGGTTAGTTTTTAGAAATTAGATTTCACTTGACAAAATGGCAATGATGGAAGATTAGTGACCAGCCTTATAAGCTTATTTGAAAAAGCTCTAAACGTTTATTTTGACGTATTTATTTCAATCTTTTATACTTATGAGAAATTCCCTTTTGAAAACGTTTCACTGCCTTTAAACAATTTAAAGTGAGGATTTCTTTGTTTTTTAAAGATGGACTCTAGCTTTTCATTTTTGCGCATCTTATCCTTAATTATGCAAATGAGAATTTTGTCATGCTTATATTAATTTTGATTGTTTAGACAGAATTTTCTATTAAATAATTTGTTTCTTTGCAGGTATATTTGCATACTTAAACTACCATGTTCCTCGCACAAGACGAGAAATCTTGGAGACCCTAATCAAAGGCCTTCAGAGACTGGAGTACAGAGGATATGATTCTGCTGGTATTTCCTTTTAAATAAATTTAAATTCTTTTAAATAAATTTAAAAAATATTATAGTTTTGCATGATTCTTGAGTCTAAATAGAGAGGTTTTTTTAATTTGTTTTAGGTGACTAGATTCTTTAGTAATGTCTGTTGGGTTGTTTCAGGTAAATCTAAAATCTGGACAATATTTTAGAATTAATTTTTTTTGGGGGTAACTGGTTTATAACATTATGTAAATTTCAGGTGTACCTCATTGTATTTTGATTTCTGTGTAGATTACGTCATGTTCACCACCCAAAGACTAATTACCATCCTTCACCATACACATGTGCCCTGTCCCCTTTCACCCTCCTCCTTTTCCCCCTCCCCTCTGGTAACCACCAATCTAATTTGAAGAATTTTTATATTTTATCATGTATAAAGGGTTTGTTCATGTAATTTCAAAAGTATTAGCATTTATGTAGAGTATTGCTTCTTACGGGTATCTTCTTTTGTTAACAATGTTACCATAAAAACATAAATCACATGAGGCATTTTCATCGTAGAACAAAGTTCTTGAAGGCTTTCCTCTATAAATTATCTTTTTTCTTTCCTGTAACTTTAATTTCTTTGTCTCTAAGGATTCTGTGATTTGGCATATAAACTTGATTAAGATTCTTCTATCTTAAATAAATGACAAAGCAAATAAAAATAACTTTTTGTCAATCTTAGGTTCTACTCTTGCTCCTTCCCTTAACTGTGTCAGGGGTCTCCAAGACCACCCTCAGATTCAGTGATTTCCTAGGAGGATTCAGCATCTAGTTGTACTCACGGCTATGATTTATTACAACCAAAGAATACAATGCAAAAATCAGCAAAGGGAAAAGTTGCACAGAGTGAAGTCTGGAGGAAACCAGGCACAGGCTTCTAAGATTTCTCTCCCGGTGAAGTCACACAGGATGTGCTTAATTTCCCCAGGAAGTTGTGATAACGTGTGAAATGTATACCAGGGAAGCTCATTAGTAACTCAGTGCCCAGAGTTTTTATTGGGGGCTATTTACATAGACACCCTCTGCCTGACGTACCAGAATTCTAGACTCCAAAAGGGAAGCAGATGTTCAACATAAGCCACATTGTTTGCATCAACAGTTCAGGTGCTGTGAGCCACTTGTAATCAGTTGGAGCAGTGGGAACCCTCCTGAAATCCAAGTTCCCAGGTGCCAGCCAAGGGCCAACTTTACAGGCAGGCCTTTCTAAGGATAGTAGTGTCAGACCTACCGTGTTAACTCTTTTCTGTACACTTACCATTGCGAGATGTAATGGGCATTTATCTTTCATGACTTTCTTTAGATAATGGAAAGTCAGTTCCTCAACCCCTTTGTTCTTAAAATTCTCTCCTGCCTTAGCTTCTCTGATAACACATCTTCCTCATTCTCTTCCTAACACACTGATTATTTATTTTCTCTCTGCTTTGGGGGCTCCTTTCCTTCTACTTATTACGTAAATATTTATGTTCTTCAAGATACTTTCCTAGGCCCACTTTCCTTCTTATTTTGTATTTTCATGGGTGAGCTCTGACTTCATCAACCTCCTATATGTTGATGACTTACAGTTCAGATGTATTTCCCAAGCTGTAGATGTGTATTTCCACCTGCATCCTAGAAAGTTCTCCCTGGATAAATTTCTCCCTGGGTAAATTTCTCCACGATATTGTAAACTTTGCATGTTCAGAATTGAACTGAGTACATTCTAGTTCTCACTTCACTATCTACTCTATTCTTTCTGTGTTCCTTTTATCAACAGTCATTCAACAAGTCCTTTGACCCTAGGAGTATCTCAGACTTCTGCTTTCTCATCTTACTCGCAGTTTTACGTCTTAATAGCACTTATCTCTGTCTTCATTACCATTCTTTACTTCAGACCCTCCTCATTTGTGCTTTGCTATGACTATAACTTCTGATGGCTGATTTCTTCTTCTTTCTCCTCCTCCAGTCTATCCTCTACACTGTTTCCAAAGAGAGTTTTCTACATGTTTTTGCCATGTGATTTCTCTACTTAAAACTACTCAGTGCTTTTTCCAGTACCTTCAGGGTAGCTTTTTCAAATTTCTTAGGAGCTTTAGATTCTCAAGAGATGTGTTCCCTGACATTCCCTCTTAATCTCCCTTCTGAGGTGGGTGCATATCTTCTCCGTTTCTCCATTGTTCTTCAGCTGCAGCCTGTAGTACGTTTATTATAACCTAATCCACACTGTACTATAATTATTTTTTCCTTGTCTATTAGAAATTTGAGGATAGGAACTGAGTGATTTTCATTTTTGTCTCTAGCAACTATCATGGTTCTTGACACATGAATTGATAAATAGGTGAATTAATTAGATGAAAGTATTTTTTAATTAAAAATTTTGCCTTACAATGATAATGTAAGTAATAGCCAGTTTCTAAATCTTGCTTTTCTGCCTCTTGATGATTTAGGTGTGGGATTTGATGGAGGCAATGACAAAGACTGGGAAGCCAATGCCTGCAAAATCCATCTCATTAAGAAGAAAGGGAAAGTCAAAGCACTGGATGAAGAAGTTCACAGTAACGTACTTAGTTTGATTTGTGCCGCCCCGCCCACCCTTCTCTTCCTTCTCTCTTCTCTACCAAATTACCTTCTCTCTTCTATTTTGGGGCCCATTTTAAGACAGTGATACTTAAAGTTGAAGAGAAGGAAGAAAAGTGATTTTGTTACTGTCTGTACTGGTTTTAAAATGTACCTGAGCTTCAAAAATGATCATATTAACTAGGGAAGGAAATTAGTTAGGTGCATTGTGTTCAGAGCAAGCTCAGTGTCCTCAAATAAAGTAGCCACAGTTCCTGAGGAAGGGCCTTTCCTAGGTCAAAGGGATTTTTACGGGTGCCCTGATTCATGTGTCTTCACTTGGTGGTTGTCTTCACTTTGGACTAAATGCCTAGTTTAGATGTATAATAAGTCTGGATATTGCACCTTTTAGTAGGTCTGATATAATCAGGTAAGTATCATCTTTTTCTCTGATGATTTTCTTACTCCTCTGGCATAAAGTAGTTGCGCACAGATACATACTCCATTAAAGATGATATACTTCTCAGTGTTGAGTTCATAACATTATGCTTGTACATTTTATTTTTTCATAGGAAACTTGAAAATGAAACAGAAACTTTCAAGTACATTGATTGAATAAACATTTAAAAAGTCTCCCCCCAAAAGCAGGAAGTAGCAGGTTTTTTATGTACCTGCTCAAATGGATGCCATCATAATCATTGTCAAAGGAGTACAGCTAAAAGAGGAAAATGATGAATTTCGTCATTTTTTTTCACATAAACTAAATATTTAGCTCTCTAGTACTTGTTTAACAAATTAAATCAATAGTTATTTTGTGTGTATTGTGGCTAAGATTGGCTAGGGATAAAGCAGGCACCCAAATTACAGGTAAAGAAGGCACTGCACTTCAAAAACTGTAGTATAAATGTTCTGCCTACTTCCTTTACTGCATCCTGTATACCAGGCTGAGTACAGTAGATTCTTTAGTAGACAATAAAACAAATTGTTGTGAGATTCAGGAGAGAGAAAGTTCCCCCAAGTTGGGGAGACTGGGGATACATAGGGAATGGCTGCTGATTATATTTGGGCAGTGAAGGTGAGAAGGAAAAGCCTTCCGAGCGCAATGGCTTGGGTAAAGATACGAATAAGGGAGGCATGGGGGCCGGCCTGGTGGCGCAGCAAGTTCGCACATTCCGCTTCGGCGGCCCGGGGTTCACCGGTTCAGATCCCAGGTGTGGACATGGCACCACTTGGCAAGCCATGCTGTGGTAGGCGTCCCACATATAAAGTAGAGGAAGATGGGCAAGGATGTGAGCTCAGGGCCAGTCTTCCTCAGCAAAAAGAGGAGGATTGGCAGTAGATGTTAGCTCAAGGCTAATCTTCCTAAGAAAAAAATAAATAAAAAGAATAGGGAAGGCAAGTTTGTTGATGAAGTGGTAGGTAGTCCTTTTTATCTATGTTATTGGTAGACAGGTATGGGAGGCTGGAAGGGCAGATTATGACTAGAATCACCAGGTTTGGATGTCAACCTGTTGAAATATACCTCCTCCTTTCCTGTGGGAAAGTCAGGAAGTAGTGGAGAAATGAGAACTTGTAGACATTGCTGATGAATTTGTAACTGATAAATCACTTTGAAGAGCAATCTAACAATCTTTAAAGGGGAGATGCCTATACCTGTGACTAAGCACTTTCCACTCTTGGGCGTATACTTGAAAAATACCCTGTGGGTGAGGAGACATGACAAGATCGATTGCAGCAAAATTTAGAAACAGCCTAAATGTCTACCAGTAAGGGAATAGGAGAATTGGTTGTAATGATACTACATGACCACATGTAGCTTTTGAAAGGAGTGATCTGGTTCTGCATGTAGGGACGTGGATAATTCCTGGGAACCTGATGTTGAGTGAAAAGAGCAACCTGCAAAAGGATCTGTAAAGTGTAGGACCACTTAAAAAACACAAAAGAATACTATCATTTATGAACACATATTAGCATAATAGAAGTCTAACAGTACAGGTAGGAAAGCTGTACATCAACTTGAGAATCCTCTGGGAGGAATGAGATGGGGCAGGGTATAAAGGAGGTATCAACTGCATTTTTTTTTTTTTTGGAGGAAGATCAGCCCTGAACTAACTGCTGCCAATCCTCCTCTTTTTGCTGAGGACGACTGGCCCCGAGCTCACCTCCGTGCCCATCTTCTTCTACTTTATATGTGTGACGCCTACCACGGCATGGCTTGCCAAGCAGTGCCATGTCCGCACCCGGGATCCGAACTGGCAAAACCTGGGCCAGTGAATCGGAATGTGTGAACTTGAGCTGTGCCACCAGGCCGGCCCCTCAACTACATTTTTACATTTTGTATCTTAAAAAAGATCTAAAGCTCAAATGGCTAGATGTTAACATTTGTTAACTCTAGGTATAGATATTTGGATGTTTGTGATGTTTATTTTATTATTCCCAGTGAGTTTCAATATGTTTGACCTGTTAAAACAAAAGGGAAGGACTATATCTCAGAAAAGAAAAGGCCATTAGATTGGTGGAGTAAGAGGTATTGGCAACTCTGACCTTGAAAATAATAGCTAACATTTATCGATTGCTTTCTGGGTCTCAGGCACTCTTGTAAGTGCTTTCTGTGTGTTAACTCATTTATTCCTCATTATTACTCATGAAGTAGGTAAAATTATCATCGTCATTTTGCAGATGAGGAAATTCAAATACAGAGAATTAGGTACTGTCATTATATGGTGTTGGCAGTAAAGACAGTGAGTTTTGGGGCAAAGGCAGGGCTACTGTTCTCGGGAGTGACAATAATTAAAGGTTTTCCTACAGTTTATATCTTAGAGAATATGTAAAACACAAATGGCTGTATGCTAACGTGTGATATCTCTGGGTATAGGTATTTGAGTGTTATTGCCAGCAAATTTAAATGTTTGAACTATTAAGAAAAAGAGACAGAAGGATGACATCTGAGAAAAGGTACGCAGAGGGCAGGAAGCCTTGAGCGTGAAGGTGGTGGGAAGATAGAAGATCAAATAAGAAAGGTATTGAGGGATTATAGCTTTAGAACGTCAAGGCATAGGTGGGGGAGTTAGCCTTTACAGGAGTCAAAGGTAAAAGAAAAGCTAAGTAAAACAGAGTTATGAGGTGAGGGCAAAAAGCTGAGAGAAGTGGAAATTGAGGGACTGTAGGTAGGACTGAGGAATGAGGAGAGTAGAAAAGATGTCCTGAGCTGTTGTGGAATTGAATGAGCTGTCAACTTAATGAATAAGGAGCATGGATCCATGTTCCTTAAATGACATCAGTGAAATAGGCTTGGTAATTACCATGAACTTGAAATGGACTCAATTTACAGAATTTTGTGACTTTCTTCAATGTTGCTTAGCAGCTTAGGGGCTGGGGGGAGAAGAGAAAACTGAGTGTGGGGGTTATCTAGACTTAAGGTTCAACAGAGGGCTTTAGAACAGGGGTAACATTGAATAAGGAAGAGTCAGGGGTTAGAAGTCATGATTCATTTATAAAACGTAGGAAATAGTTGTTACAAGGAATGTGCTTATTGTCATAGCAGTGATTTTTTCTTATTAGACATTAGATAATATTCCTTTGGCAGCAGTGAAATGGGTATGGTAATTACTGTAAATTTGAAATGGATTCAATTTACAGACTCTTGTTACTTTCTCCAGTGTGGCTTGCCAGCATGTGTGGAGAGATGCTGCTTTAATTATAGTCAGCCTGAAAACGAGTCAGATATTTTCATTGCTTACATTAACCTGTTAAATAGTGATACACAGTAATCCTTTACTTTTCTGAAGGTTATTTATCGGGTCACCCTAATTATTCAGAACACAGGTAAGCTAGGAAAGATAGATTGATGATGTTATCCGTTCATTGAGTGAGCTATCCAATAAAAATTTGAGTATCTGCCTTATTTAGCTCTTAGTGCTTAGGATTCAAAGATAATAAGGCAGGCTGCTGCTTTTGTAGAACTCAAATTCTGATGGAAGCCAGGTTAACTTGTCACAAATGTAATAGTACAGCAGAGTACCACATTGTGGTTTTATCTTAGGCTCTGGAGTCACAGATTTGGGTTCAAATCCTATCTCTCTTTCCTTTTAACTATGACCTATGGCAGCTTCTGTGACTTCTTTGAGCCTCAGTTTCTTTGCCTGTAAAGTGGAGACATTAAGTACCCACCTCACAGTGTAATGTGAGGATTCAATAACGAATGAATATGTATTGGGTGCCTTTTATATACCAGCCATTGTTCTAGGCCCTGAAGACAAAACAGAGAACAAGATAGGCAAACCCTCTGCCCTGATGGAACTTACTGTTTAGTGAGATGGCCAGACAACAAACAAATATATAATGTTAGGTAGTGATTAGTGCTATGAAGAAAATATATGGTAGAGGTGACATTTGAGCAGAGACCATGTGATTGTCTGAAAGAAGAATTCTAGGCAGAGGGAACACCACGTGCAAAGCCCCGTGTGGGCTTGGGCTGCTTATGGCTGAAAGTTAGTGGGGCCAGAGCACAGCGAGGGAGGGGGAGAGTGGCAGGAGATGAAGCTAGAGAGGTGGCTGAGGGCTGGGTCAGGTAGTGTCTCAAGGACGATGGATTTTACTATGCATGTCGTGGGAAACCACTGGAAAACGGTGTGTAGGGGAGTGACATGATCTGACTTCTGATTTGAAAGGATCACTTTGGTTGGCGTGCAAAGACTAGGTTGTACAGAGGGAGGATTGGACACAGGGGGAACAGTTAGGATTCTGTTGAAGTAGTCAAGGCGAGAGATGATGGTGACTGGGGTCACAGTGATAGGGAGAGAGTGGTGAGGAGTCCCTACAACCTAGCACAAAGTAAGTTCTCAGTAGATGTTAGCTGTTATTTGTAAAAGGTGTGTTGAGAGCTAGTAATTGGAGAGGGGTAAGAGATGTGGATGGAAAGGTAGGTGGGGGGCAGATGGTGAAGGACCTTGTATGCCATGAAAAGGTGTTGGAGCTTTATCTTGAGAAAAGTGGCTCTCTAGTTGTGTGTTAGAATTTGAGGATCTTTTTGCAAATCCCTGTGACTGGGTTTAGGATTATTCATATGTGCAATAGGGATATAAACCACTTTTTTAAGCAATGCAAGTCTGTTCAAGGATTTTAAGCCTTATTTCCTAATCAGATTTGTGTTTTAGAATGACCTCTCATTAGCCAGTATAAAAACCACAGCGAGTGTGTGCTAAAGTGCATGGACTTTCCTATTCAGACTTCTGAGCAATTTGTTCTTGATTTAGACCTAATTCTCACAAGCTTTATTATCTAGTTTCTTAGCCAAATGAATTTTATATTTAGGAAATTAGAAGGAGGGCATTATTAGTAAATAACTAGAACTGTCCATTTTTTTTCTGGAAGAAGCAAGAAGAGACAGCTCATAGGGAAAAGGAATTAGAAAGCTGCTTTTCAAGATAAAGGAGCATCAATCTGTAACCCCATACTTTCATAGTGTTGCTCTGTTCTTGAGAACCTGTTCTTTGATTTTGGAAGCGCTCCATAATTGCAGTTTATATTGTGAGATATGTTTACATTTACTGGGGACCAAAGAAATTGCAGTCATAAGGTTGTGTGACGTTGAGAGAATGAATTTATTTTTACATGTCTAATTAAAATGATACTGATTTTTTTCTAAGGCAAGGATTAAATATAGATTTTTAAAAATCATGTTAACTCTTTTTGTCCTTAACTCTTGAATTTGAAAATTTCCAAGACTCCAGAAAAGTTGAAAGAATAGTACATTAATCACCTCTATATTTCATCTAGCTTTACAAATTGTTAACATTTTGTCACATTTGCTTTATTTCTTTGTATATAGTTTTTTGGTTGTTATTGGAACCATTCACCCTAAATATTTTGGCTGCATTAACCTCTCTAAGTCTTTTAATTACTATTTTGAATATGCCTGATCATCAGTTTTAATAATTGTATATTCCAGGTGAGTAGCACTGTAATAATTATATATAAATATAGCTTGTAGCATCATCTCTACAACATGATTTAATATTGGAATCTTTTGTTATATCTTCTTTAGAACAACAGGATATGGATTTGGATATAGAATTTGACGTACACCTTGGAATAGCTCATACCCGTTGGGCAACACATGGCGAACCCAGTCCAGTCAATAGCCATCCCCAGCGCTCTGATAAAAATAATGGTATGGACAGATGCTGCATGCTTTGGAAGGATTGTAGAGGGCCAATAACGGGAGAAGAATGATGGCTTTTATGTTTTCATTATTTTAACGTGTAAAATTTCAAACATATTCAGAAGTAGAGAGCATGCAGAACCTGATGTATCCATCACCCAGCTTTAACATTTAACAATATATGATCAGTGATGTTTATGTCTACTGCCCCATGAAGAGTATTTTCAAACCAATAGATATCATATAGATAGATAGATCACAGATAACTAGATCTCATAGCATTTAATTTGTAAATATTTAAGTGTGTATCTGTAAAAGATAAGGACTTAGTAGATTGATGTGTCTCTTAAGTCTCTTAAGGCACTGCTTTAAGGCACTGCTCCCTTTCTGTCCTTTTTCTTGGCGGTTTACCCTTGTTTGTCCTACAGAGTTTCCAGCAGTCTAGATCTTGCTAATTGCTTGTATCCGGGCTGTCATTTAACATGTTTCTCTCTCCCTTCTGTTTATTATAAATTGGTATGGTCTTAACATCTGGAGGTATATAATGTTTGGATGTTTTTCTTTTTGTGCTGTTAGCGGCCATTGATGATCGTTGCCAAGATTCTTTCTTTCTTTAGGGGTTGTAGAATGGTGCTAGTCTAATACTATCATTCTTTCTTCACTTATGTCTCAAATACTTCTATAAAGAGAAACTTCTTCATATCAACTGCTTGGTTACCTTGAAGTACAGATTGTATAGGAAAGGCAGAATAAATGTTTGATTTTTTTCCCCCCTTTATTTACCATTTCTCAAAAATGAAGTGGTTTCTAATATTCTGAGATGAACAGTGAGTTCCTTTTTTATTGGTGTAAACTCATGCATTTAAAGTATTTCATTTGTTTCAAAACACTGAAATAATTGTCTATGTTGATGCACAATTTTTCCCATCTTAGGCTATTGGGAGATTTTTCACATTGGCTTCTGAGTACTTTTGATGTGACCCAGTAGGCTCAATAGTCTGTTATTTTCTGGTAGGCCAAGATGTTCCAGGTTCATCTAATCCTGCTCCAGACCTGAAATCAGCCGTTTCTCTAAGGAGCCATAGTTCCTTTTAGTGGAAATGATATTTAAAGACTGTAAACAGGTCCTAGAAATGCTCACTGCATCTAGGCCTTTTCAGTGGGCAGAGCTAGGAAATATATTTACCTCTGTGTGTGTGCACACATGCACGTATACATTTAAAGGTAAAACACAACTACAGTTCAAATCCAGTGCTGTAAGGTTTTTACTTGACCTCATTGATCTGTGTATTTCCTTTCAATCACACCTAAAAACTTAGTTCTTACACCAGCAACACACTTACTTGATCTCTCACATGATGTATATACTACAGAATCATGATGCCAACACTACTATAACAAGTATGGTTACTGTTTTTTTGTTAATTGGTTTTTTTGTCCTTAGGGTATGTCTCTCTAGGGATGAATAATCAAATTACTGTGTTTTAGAGTCACTTGGAATAATCTTTTTCTATGTGGTTGTGCTGCCAGCTGGATACAGCACTATGTTAATGTTTTATTTTATTTTGAGTTTTAGGGATTGATTTTCTTTAAACATTAATTTTATTTAACTGTTTAAAATATTTGTATAGTTCTGAGGTCACGCCTGTAAAAGAAGCATACTAAAATAAGTCTAGTTTGTATCTTATTTCCTCTTCCTTATTCCATCTCTCTCTGCAGATAACCGTTCAAAAAATATTTTAGAGTCTATTCTTCCATTTTTAAAAACAAGCAAATACATACATCTATATATGTATAGATGTATGTAGTGTATATATCCCTTTTGAGATAAGATTTTATAGTTTAATTCAGAAGTTGTGTTTTTAGGTTTCTTGTGCTTCACATAATTATTACTGAATCGGATTAGAATGCTAATAACCACCCAAACTTAATACTGACAAGGCCTTTATAAAAGATTTCTGAAAACTTATATCTAGATTATGTTTTGAGAATTTGGCTTTAATTTAAGGCTTTATATCAGCTATGGGCTATTTATGATTCTCTGTGTTCTACCATTAAAAATTATTTTAGATTTATTTTTGTAGTATTTCATGGTATAATCTTTTCTTAAAAATCTAATAGAAATGTTTATTTTTTACTTGGTTTGTAATACATTCAATTCAAGCTCATGTAACATCAAACCAAAATGTCAGATCTTTAAATATATTAAAAAATTTTTGATAATTTAATACAAAATTGAATTTAGTGGTGATTTCTCTCCTGACTTAGATGAAATTTAAATAAGTCCACATTTGTAGTCTTTACATATACTGTCAATGACTAAAAATAATATTTTCAACTCTTGATTACCCAGACTTAGATATTTCAAAGTTATTTAATCAAAAAGGGTAAAAATTATCCCACTACCATATGTCTTTGATCTTGGAATTTGATTTTAACATTCATTTATCTGACGTTTTAGTAATTATCTGGACCTCAGATAAATAAATTTAACTCTAGAACTGAATAACTGGTTTTTCTTAGTAACTTCTTATCTTTAGTTCTTAAACTCATTTAGTATAAATCAGATAATTATTTTAGTTTGAAAGCCTTTCTCTTTAAACTTAAGAATGTTTTATGCACAAGAAGGAATGAACAAAGAAGCGAGAATAATAGTTATTTAGTTGAGCCCCCTCATTTTGCCAGCGAGGAAACAGGCCCAGTAATCTTGCTCCTTTCATGTGGTGACATTGGGTTAGTAGTTTAGCCACAACTCAAGCTGATGGCTCTATACCCCAGTTTATTGTAGTTCCGGCACTATATCCGCCTTCCTAACACTGTGTGCTTTCACTAATCCACATTAACTATGCTGCTGATCTACCTGAGGTCTGGTAATGAAAAGTAGATAGTACTTGATTACACCTGGAAGTATAAGTTTGACAAATTTTTTGACTTGAGAAAAATCTATCAACAGTAATGGCTATTTAAAGTGTTTACTAGGCCTATAATGTTTTGTCATCAATGCTTTTATCTCTTTTAGAATTTATTGTTATTCACAATGGAATCATCACCAACTACAAAGACTTGAAAAAGTTTCTGGTAAGTAAAGTGACCTAAAAAGACACCAGTCTTTGAGAATACGTCTAACGAGAACAGTGAAGTTTTTGGTTAGGGTGTGCAGTAAACACTACCTAGGTATGATCAGGTAATTCCTAAGGCAGTTACAAGGGTGTGGTGGTTTATCAGAGTTTTCTTTGTTGACAGTGGAACATTTTTTTTCTTATATGAAAAGGAAATGCTTTATTATAAGTGACCCAAAAGCTCAAGTAAAATTTGGAATTTGGGGGGAACTTCTTTTGCTTGTGAAAAGACCTTGTTTGTCATTTTCAAAAGATTCTAGGATACGTGATCTAGGACAGAGTAAATGAAGGTTCTGTGCCTTAAAAGCTGTGTACTATGTAGTAAAGGTCATGATGATGACCTTCGTGAGTGCCTTCTCAGGGCTGTCCACTTGAACTTTCTTCAGTGACGGAAACCTTCTCTATCTGTACTATCCAGCATCCACATTTGGCTGTTGAGCTAGTATGACTGAGGAACTAAATTTGAAATTTTATTTCACTTTAATCAGTTTAAATAGCCACATACAGCTGATGGCTGTTGTATTGGCCAGTGCAACATCATCATTAAAGAAAGAATCGTTGTATTCATTATGGAATTAGTGTTTCATGACTGTTATATTTCTTTATATTTTAATTATTTAAAATTTATTTAATTCATATGTGGCATATATAGATTTATATAATTATGAGTGTATGTTCAGTTATATAGAATACCTCACTGTTTTGGGTTCACTATAATTAGATGGTGACCTTAATTCTGAACAGTGGGTAATGGGCTACAGTGGTGAAAAAAAGATCAGAAGTTGATTAGTGAGATTTTTCAGGAAAAAATTCTATAGAAAAGATTTGGATATTATAAATATTTCCTTAAATATGTCAATTTTTTTTCTTTCTAATTACAGGAAAGCAAAGGCTATGACTTTGAATCTGAAACAGACACAGAGACAATTGCCAAGCTTGTTAAGTACATGTATGACAATCGGGAAAGTCAAGATACCAGTTTTACTACCTTGGTGGAGAGAGTTATCCAACAACTGGTATTAAACCACACTTTTAAAGACAATTATTTCCAACATTAATCACCATAAACTCTTTAAATTTGATAAACAGGAATTATGCTAATTTCTTAAGTATTTTTGACTTTTATTTACCAAAAGTTGAATACCATAACTATGGTATGATATCCCAGAAAGTTGAATACAATAACTATTCCGCTTGAATTATTTTGGGAGACTATTTTTTGACTAATTGACCCCTTCCTTCCCACACACACTTAGAATTCTAATTCTTTCACTATAGTTTAGTGTCATAGGAGTTAAAAATAATCCCAGATCAAACAGTTTGTCCAAAAACTATGCATACTCACCAACAAACCCATATTTATCACACGCAAACATTTACACAACACACACAGTCGGGGGTTCATCACTTTCTTGCTTCCTGCTTGCTCAAGTGTTCTTCCCGTCAGTAACATAGCACAAGGGTAGCTCCAGTGAAATGCACATTTTTTATTCTGGGATTATGTCTGCATGTCTCTGAGCCAGTAGAGTCAACTCCTTCTTTTTCCTTCTGGGGATTTTTCCTTGGCCTTATACCTATGTAGGAAAGTATTTCCCAGTCCAAGAGAAAAGTGGTGTTCTTTTTGATCGCATCCCAATTGCCCTAATTAAAGATTGAAGATATCAAAGATCCACAGAAGTCCAAATGCATCATGATTTCCAACCCTTCCCCACTCATAACTCTGGCTTTCCCATTTAAAAGCCTTTACTTCTCTCTGAATGTCCAACCCTTGCCTCCCACCTCCACCCAAATCTTATGATGTCTGCAGCATAAAAAGAGGAGTCAGGAAGCTGGAGAAAATAGAGGCCTGTTTCTTCCCTTTACTCAAGGCAGAGTAGTGTGCCGTCCCAGCTTTTTCTTGTTTCTACTCATTGTATAGCCCGGTTTGTGTTCTGTGGTGGTTCCTTCACTCTCCTACCTCATGTTCCCTCTTTATTCATTCTTGATTTCCTTAGATTCTGCCCCTGATGAGGTTGGGTTGAGGGGTGGTATAGTGTGCATGTTAATAATTGTCATTGTGTATACATTCATATCTCCAACGTCAAGGTGAAAAAGAGTGAAAGTTAACAGTGGTATAAAATTACTGGGCCAGAGAATGGGTTTTGGATATTGAGCTTGGGATCTTTTTTCTTCCCCTTACCAACGCATGTACGGGAAATATGATGTGTCTATTGGGAAATGTTGGTAGTGTGTACAAAGGTGACTTTTAAAGTAGTCTGTTTTGGAGCTGTTATCTGTTGAGCCAATTTCAAAAGTAGGCTTGGTTATAAAGTAGCTGTTGGCTATACCAAAACTCAGGAGTAAGTGTCTACCTAAAATTTAGATTTATTTATAAACTAGTGCAAAAGAGCAGTTGTGTGAACAAAAAATTTCTGTGCTGAAGCCAGTATGTTTTAGGCATTTCTGATAACTGATTATAATATATATTGCTAATGCATTTTTTTTCCTCTGTAGGAAGGTGCTTTTGCACTTGTCTTTAAAAGTGTCCATTTTCCTGGCCAGGCAGTTGGCACAAGGTAAATAAATATAAATTTAATAATGACTAATAATTATATGTATTCTGAAACTTTTGAATTACGTTTATTTTCTGTATACTATAAATGACCCTTCACTTTAAAGGCTCTTCCCTTTCTTAGAGACATTTGCGTTAGTATGTTTATTTTCGTGTGCTCCTTCTTGTCTATTGTCTTATCACTCTTCCATTTAACAGAATCTCTTGATAAAGCAAATACATTTTGGCATTTTTAATTGACCTTTTGTCTGTAGTGGGGCACCATTATTACTTTGTAAATTTGGATATTGAATATTCTCTAATTTCAGGCCCAAAACATTAACTTTATCCATATTTTTTGGAATTACGTATTCTAGACCGAGTCCTAGATAATTGTACTTTCACTACTTTTGCTAAGATGTTTAAGCCTGATCATGAAGTTCTTTTTAGAACAGTGAGGAGCCCTAAGATTTGCTAAGAGAGAGCTGTCTTTAATACAAAGGCAGGGTGACTAAGGAGAAGGGGATACACATTCTTATATTGTTCATATATCAAAAGAAAGGTTTCATTTAACGTTAAAAAGGAGAGAAATTTCAAACACATTGTTATAGAAAAGGGGTTGGCATACTTTCTGTAACGGGCCGGATAGTAAATATTTTAGGCTTTCTCGGCCATGTGGCCTCTGTAGCAGCTACTCAGTTTTGCTCTTGTAGTGTGAAAGCAGCTGTAGAAAACATGTAAAAAAATGGGCATGGCTGGGTGCCAATAAAAACAGACAAAGCTGGCCTGTCAGTCATAGTTTGCCAGCCTCTGTTATTGAATATTTTTTAAAAATTCTGTTTATGTCATTCTTTTGTTATATCTGAAGTTGAGCTTAGAGGGAAAATTTAAACATTAGTTGAAGAGTGTTCCTTCGTCAAATTTAAGTTTTGTATCGTTAGGGCATTATAAAAATGTTTTAATTTTGTTTGATTTTGTACTTACAGACGAGGCAGCCCTCTGTTGATTGGTGTTCGAAGTGAACATAAACTCTCTACCGATCACATTCCAATACTCTACAGAACAGGTAAAAACTGTTCCTGTATCAGGCCATGGGGAAATGTATCAATTGAGTACAGGAGATATAAAGAATTGTTTTCCTTAAATTGAAATAAATCCCCCTTTGGTTAGATCCACTCATATATATAGTTCTGTCTAGACATGAAAAGGATTTCTTTTTCTGATTTCTCTGACGAGTAGAATTTTTTTCTGTTGTATATCCTTAGCTAGGACTCATTTTGGATCACAATTCACACGGTGGGGATCACAGGGAGAAAGAGGTGGGAAATGCACACTGCATGGATGGGGAGGAATCTTATCCTCTTTTGTTCATTCTTTACTAATTCTTTGTTCTTGGAGTGAATGAATGTGCCGGGCCTCTAAAAATGTGCTTATTTTATGGGGAAATATATTTTGATGTTATTTTTCTAATTTGCAGAGTGTATTTTGTCTGTCTGCTTTTGGCACTTAGAAAACTGCTTTTAATAATTTGTTTCTTTAAAATCTCTGAGATTTGAGAAAATAGTTGAAATTGTAAAGTTTTTTTCTTTGTTTTAAATTAAAATCATGTAGGATACATTCTGATCAATAAGGTGCTAAGATTAGGAAGACATTTTGTATAGGCTCTTATAGATTGAATTAAGGGGTAGTTGTTTGAGTAAGTTAGCCTAACTTTTAACTGAAATATGTTTAAATGGTTTTTATTTTATGCATGACATTTCACTTTTAGATTTACATTCAATATACTTGATTGGCTCTGTTTGAATTAGGAACTATTGTTCTTTTTAAATTCATGCTTGAAGTTTATTTTTTTATAGGACTTTCAGCTATGCAAACTGTGAATCATTTTACTGATATAATAAGACAGAAAAAAAAACGAGTGTGCTCTTTCCGTTTACTTATTACTAAAATCTTTCCATATAAAAGACAGGGAGTGACAGCTTCAGGAAATTGAAACCCATTATTGTTAATATATAATTCTTGGTTTCTTGAAAAAAATTTAGCAAAGTACTCTAAACCTATTCATCTTTAGATAGTTGTTGCTTTCACTATTTTATCAAGAGCAGAAAGTTATTTTCTCAAATAACCTTAAATCCTGAGATACTAGATTTCTTATCTTCCTCTTCCCCTCCCTCCCTTTTCAGAAGAAAAACTAGTCTACCAGTGAGAGTACAGGTTTTGGATCCAGAGTTCCAGATTTCTGTTAATAATTCTGCTTGTGTGTATATTACCGATATGTTACTTTGTACTTGCCTTAACCTGCTTTTAGCAACAATGGAAAAACACTGGTTAAGGTCTTAAAATGTTGGAAGAAAAATTTATCAGGAGATAGATCTTTTTGAGGTCAGGGATTGTGTTTTAGTGACCCTTATTTCTCTAGCTCCTAGTATGTAGATAATGTGTGGCTCAGCAGAGTTTAGTTTAAATAGTGTAGCCTCTTAGGTTCTGTAAAGGGGAAAATACTGGACTGGCTTTCAGGCTTTTCCTATTTTCTCCAGGTGTAACCACTGATCAAATAAAGCAGGATGATGATAATTGTATTCCACTTAAATCAGATGGGATAGTGTATTGGAAGACATTTTATAGATTGTAAGAGTCATATAGATGTCAAGTATACTAGTAATGATTTTTTAATTTAAATAGGCAATGATACCTCATGTAATTAAATATACCATGTTACTTGAATAATGAAATAACCAATATTTGGAGAAAGAATATAGTAAAACTCTATGAGGATTTTTTTAAAAATTTTATTTTTCCTTTTTCTCCCCAAAGCTTCCCAATGCATAGTTGTATACTTTTAGTTGTGGGTCCTTCTAGTTGTGGCATGTGGAACGCCACTTCAGCATCGCTTGATGAGTGGTGCCATGTCCGCGCCTAGGATCTGAACCAGGGAAACCCTGGGCCGCTGAAGCAGAGCGCATGAACTTAACCACTCAGCCACAGGGCCCGCCTCTATAAGAATATTTTTTAACCAAAGCTAGTGGTATTTATTTAAAAAGTGTAGGTGTTCGTTTTACTTATTTTTAAATTTTATTTTTTTACGTATTTTAAAATTCACTTTTTTACACACAATAAAGTTCAGTCTTTTTATGTACAATTTCCTGAGTTCTGTCAAACGCAAACAGTTGTGTAACTACCATCACAATCAAGATACAGGACAACTCCATCTCCTAGAAAGTTCCCTTCAGCGCCCCTTTGTAGTCAGCCCTTGTCCCATTCCCAGCCCCTGGCAAATGCTGATGTCTTTTATCTTTCTATAGTGTTATCTTTTCTAGAATGTCATCTTGTATTTATTTCTTAAAGTGTGGTATCTTTTCTGCTGTTGAATTTGGATGGGAAGAGCTGTTTTGATTTCATGCCTAACACACACCAAATAATCGTGGATTGGGGGGAACTTTGGATGTATATTTTTAAGAATAATTACTACCAAGTCTTTATAGACAAGCATTTTAGAGGATAGACATGAGTTTTTACAAGTATATTTATGGTATTCTCTGGCATTTATGTCCATAGGTTATAAGGTCTACTATATCCTGATCTTGGAGAAAGGTGCTTTTGTCTCTGTGACATTTAAATAGTCTTCAATTAATAGTTTTTTTTCTATATTTGGCTAATTTGTCAAACTTTCAGTATGCTTTCCAGTTTTGACTTTAGTTGAAAATGAGCAAAAAGGAAAAAAAAATTCATCAATGACTTGACAAATTAAGTAGAGATGCCAGAATTCTAAAGTGTTAGAATGAAAAAGATACTGTCATTGCAAAAGCACCATCTTTTTCCTGACTTAAAAGAAATGTAAGAAGATCCAATTTTAAGAAAGGCGAGGTTCTGAATTTATATTTTCAGTCCTTAGCAGTATGTGCCACATATGGTATATCATGGTTAGAGAGTTATAAGTACTTTGTTTTGTTTTTAAATCAGAATGCATAGACAACAACTTGATTTGTTATGCTGACTTACTGTTAAAATCTAGAGTTTTGTTATGCGATAAATATTAATATGCAACTAGCCTTCATTTTACTTTCATTGCATAATTTTGATATTTTTAATGTAATTTTTATGATAAGTTTAGATATACAAATGTATTAATTCCATCAAGTTTTGTATAAAGTTAAATTAAGATTAGGCTATACATACTTTTGATTAAAAAAAATTAGTGATATTAATGAATTATTTGCCTTTTACTTGGAAATGAAATATTACATTAAAAATTTACATTAGCACTGTTATCTGCCACGCTTTCTTTAGTAGTTGCTATTTCACTCTACACCTTTTGTCTGTTGTTGTTCTTGGCTTATTGCATGGAAATAAGGTGATCTACCTGGCATTTTTAAATTGCTGAAATTGTTTTGTGTTGCTATGGTTTTTTGTTGATTTTGTAGAAAACTACATATGCTTAAATATTGGCCATGGTTTCCTACATATTTGCTGATCACTGTTAACCCTGTGCTCCAGGGAAAGACAAGAAAGGGAGCTGCAATCTCTCCCGTGTGGACAGCACAACCTGCCTCTTCCCTGTTGAGGAAAAAGCAGTGGAGTATTACTTTGCTTCTGATGCAAGGTGAGCTTCCTTCGTTGATTCAAGGAGAATTTTCAGTAAAACTTCTTTCCTGCTACAGGAAACCGAGAAGTCATTTTGTATAAATCTAGTCATGGTGTGCCGGAGATGGTTAATTAGGGAAGTGTAGGTGACCTCTTTGGAGATGTGGCTCTAAGAACGCTGCATCTCCCTGTTCAAAGCACGTAGGTGAGTTTACCAAGAATGGATAATCGTCTGAGACTTGTTCCAGTGTATTTACTCTGAGCTCTTGTATTATTTTTCCTCTTCTTTTCGGAGCCTTACCCAGGTTTTGTAGGGAGGAGAGATTTTAGATGGAAAAGTACAGTGGCTTAGTATCCCACTTATTTCAGTGTAGATGCTAAACCGTTGTAGTTTTAGTCCAGTGTGGATGCTTATCTTTTTAATTCAGAAGTAATTTGCAGCATAATCACTTTTATAAAGGAAATAGTACTAGAGTAAGACATTTTGAGAGAAAAATACAGTGGGATGCTTAGATGCATTTATAAATAAAACACTAATAGTAATGAGGATAAAATGGAATCACTCAAATTGCCAAGAAGTATTTGAGTCATTCATTGTGCCTGAGAGTAAGGGGATCTAAAAATGAAAAATGATCCAGTTTAGGACTACAGGGAATGCATTATCTCAGTGAGAAAACAAGTGTCACTGTTTTTTAGTTTTTGCAGGTGTGTAGTCAGTGCTAAAATTTGTCATTGATGTCGTTAAGCAGGTTTGTTACAGAGTTGACAGATATGGCTTCAATAAACTGGAAATTGCAGAAACATAACAGCCTTTTGTCATTCACTAGTACATTCATATTGAACTCTCTGGCAAAACTATGTGCTAGGCTCAGGAGATAATGGTGAATAAAAATAAAAAGATTACTTGTCCTTAAGGAACTCTTCCTTAATGGAGGAGACAAATTTTAATCAATCGTAAAGGATAGAATTCCAGCTGTGACAAGAGCTACAGAATCCCTGTAACAGAGTGATGTACCCTCCTATGGGTAAATGTCTTTAAGAGCATGATGCTTGAACTGAAAGTTAAGGAGTCAGAGTTAGTTAGGTGAAGAGGTAGAGGGAAGAGCATTCATTCTCTGCAATGGATCAGCCTGTGAGAGTTTGGGATGGGTGTGAGTGTGGCTGGAGTAGAGACAGGAAGTTTGGTGGGAGGTGAGGCTAGAGAAGGAGGTAGGGTTACAGCAGGGCATTTTGTTGTTTTCCTGAGAGCCACAGGGAAGCCGTCAAGTGGTTTATTGGGTGAAGGAGAAATCTTGATTAGAGTTGCCTTTTGATATCAATTTTGGCAGAAATGGAGACTGGATGGAGGGAGATTAGAGGGAATGTAGTTGGATAAGTTAGGAGGTTGCTGCAGTCGTCCAGCCGAGAGCTGACAGTAGCTTTAACTGGTTTGTGGTAGCAGACATAGAGAGGAGCTTTGAGAAATATTTAGGAGTTAAAATTGGAGGACTTGGTGATAGATAGAATGAGAAGGAGAAATGGCCATGCTCTCTGATCTAATCTAATTCGGTTTAGATTGCTGCACAGAGATCCTTTTATTTGTTATCCACAGTGACCAATGCCTCCTCATACCCTTGTAGGGAATGGCATTGATAATCAGGTTATCAGAGATATTGCAGGATGATCCAGTTTGTATTTACATTTGGTCCTTGTGTCCTAATGATATTTTATTTGTGATAATCATCCTTGATTATTGATTGTATTATCTCCTTGAACGTTTTACAGTGCTGTCATAGAACACACCAATCGCGTCATCTTTCTTGAAGATGATGATGTCGCAGCAGTGGTGGATGGCCGTCTCTCTATCCATCGAATTAAACGAACTGCTGGCGATCACCCTGGACGAGCTGTGCAAACCCTCCAGATGGAGCTCCAGCAGATCATGAAGGGTGAAAGTTTTTGTCGTGTTGTCCTTAATGGAAAGGATACATTCTACTTCCTCTCCTAGTGTAGCAATCTGATAACAATGCTGAGTGAAATCTTCCACGTGATTAGTGAAGGGATAACCCCAGGAAAAGGGATGATTCTTTGGAGAAATTATCAGCTGGTTTCACAGTAGTTCTCCTTCAAACTAATTCATGGTTTGTTGTTTCTAACATTAAAAAAAAGATAGATTATTTAAATAGTACTCGATATTTTTAAGATACTTTATAAACATAGTTTGTGTCCTGTTCTTTATTCCTCTCTATTCTCTCTGTGCTTCAGTTTTCTCATGTATAAAATGGGGATAATATGACCTCCCTCATTAAGGTGTGTTGAGGATTAAGAGAGCTAATATATCTAAAGCCCTTAGAACTGTGCCTGACACACTTAGTGAGCCCTACATAATGTTTGCTGCTATTAACTGTCATGATTATTGTGGTGATGGTTTTTATTCTCCTCCTTGCTGATGGGGTTGTAGTGGGAATAAGAGCTAACATTTATTGCATAACTGCTCTATGTCAAGTCTTTACTGTATTAATCTCCACTACAATGCTGTGAAGGAGGTGCTGTGCTTATTTTGCAGATTCAGGAATTTCCTCAGAACCCTTTAGCTAGTAAAGGGATAGAGCCATGATTTGAACCTAGGTCTGTTCTGACTCCAAAACTTCAGCTTGTTCCACTCCCCTGTTTTGCTGTAATTCCATATTTCAGGCATGAAGTTAATAAAAGTCCTTTTTCCTTTTTACATGCTCATTTTCTTCACATAGGATAAAGTGTCGTATATGAATATTGTTCTCTATCACGTGACCTTTTGTTTCATTTAATTTATACTAAGGTTGTGTTCAAGAAGATAGATCTTTAGTTATGTACAAATTTCTTTTTCTTTGGTTTGTTAATTTTTGTTTTAATCATATAATTTCTGTTACTTTAGGCAACTTCAGTTCATTTATGCAGAAGGAAATTTTTGAGCAGCCAGAGTCAGTTGTGAACACCATGAGAGGAAGAGTCAACTTTGATGACTATACTGGTAATTACATGTGAATTATTCTGTTATTTCAGAGTCTCCCATGGGAGTTGGCATTGACAGCCTGAAAGTTCATCATTCTTTATAGCCTTACAGAACAACGATGGCTGCCAGCTGTCGGTGGAGCCCCGTCATCTTTTAAAAGTCCTTCAGTGTATGATTCCACTGATGTGAGGTGTATGTAGAATAGTCAGATTCATAGAGACAGTGGGTAGATTAGTGGTTACCAGGGGCTAGGGGGAGGGGCAGAGGGAGAGTTAGTGTTTAATATGGGTATAGAGTTTCACTTTGGGATGATGAAAAAGCTCTGGAGATGGAAGACAGTGATGGTTGCACAACAGTGTGAATATGCTTAATGCACTGAATTGTACACTTAAAAATAGTTAAAATGTTAAATTTGTTTTATGTATATTTTGTCACAATAAAAAAAGGGAATAATAGCTAATGGTTGCCAGGAGCTGAGGGGAGCAAGGAATGGAGAATGACTGCTCAAATGGATGTGGGGTTTCTTTTTTAAGGTTTTATTTTTCCTTCTTCTCCCCAAAGCCCCCCGGTACGTAGTTGTATATTTTTAGTTGTGGGTCCTTCTAGTTGTGGCATGTGGAACGCCGCCTCAGCATGGCCTGATGAGCGGTGCCATGTCTGCGCCCAGGATCTGAACCTGCGAAACCCTGGGCTGCCGAAGCAGAGTGCGCACACTTAACCATTTGGCCACGGGGTCGGCCCTGGATATGGGGTTTCTTTTTGGGGTGATGAAAATGTTCTAAAATTAGGTAGTGGTGATGGTTGCACAACTTTGACTATACTAAAAACCACTGAATCGTACACTTTAAAAGGATGAATATGATGGGATATGACGTATCTCAATATAGGGTTATAAAAAATGACTAAAAATCACATTTGAAAATTATTGTCAGTAATGAGAGTATTAGGGGGATTTTCCTGGGGGAAAAAAGAAGCCCTTCAGTGTACCATTAAAAAAATTTAACTTCTTTTTAGTTCAACAAACCTCTATTGGGCACCCGCTGTGTATCAGGGTCTGTCCTAGACACAGTATACATTCTAAGAAGAATGAGAGTGGTCGCTTGTTGGGAAGCTTCCCTGTATCTGCTCAGCCTAGATTTTGTCTCAGTTTATAAGTGAGTAAAGGTCTGAGCTTCCCCAGAGGTGTTCCAGGTGTTTGCCTGATGCCTTATGGGATAGCCTGTACCTTCCTGCATGTTTAAGGTAGAGTTGAGAATGCAACTTGGTCTTATTTCTGGAAACTCTCTCTAGACCTTGTGTGGCAGGAGTTTTGTGCACCTTGCTGAGATGAGTTTGAGACTGAGTCTGTGGTCATAAGATGTCCCTAACCTGTTCATTGCTAAATCAGGTTTTCGAAACACTACTCGTTCATCATGAGCAGTTTAACAAGACAAACTTTGAGCTAAGCTTCTCAGCGTTAGGAATTAGTTTTTGAGAAATAATAGCAAGTATGCAAAAATCTTTTCCTGAATCTCTGTGTGTCGTATGCACATTATTAAAGATCTTCTCCTTCAGGCCCTGTCCTGCTAAGTGATAGAGAATGATTTCTCTGAATAAATATTGTCTTTATGTATTTTTCTTTTCTGAGTGGCATGAGACTTTTTTTGCAGGAGAGATTTGTTGAAGGCTGAATTATGAATTGAACATCTGCATGCAGAGCACCATACTGAACATGTCAGAGACATCGGAAAGTTATCTCTGATATGTTCCCCTTCTTGAGGTTCTTATAATATAGGAAGGGAAATGAATATATAATTATCTGCTTAAAGAAAGGTAAAATATGATAAGTGGCATTAGAAATACATTTTAATGTTGAAATGCGTAAAGTTTAATGTTGACATGAGAGAAAGGAGATCATGAATCTGTTTGTGGGCAGGGGCTTTGGAGCCAAGGAAGGCTTCGTGAAGTAAGCAGGTGTGGCTTTAAAGGATCTGGAAGATTAAAATAGGTGAGGATGAGACGGGAGCATTGCAATTGGTTAGAACACAGTAGCTCAGGGGAAATAGTGGAAAAACCATCAGAAAGCTGTTTGTGGAATAATAACGTAGTCCAGTTTGTCTGCCACATTTGGTACTTGAAGAGGAGTAAAGAGCAGTAAGTCTAGGAAAGAAAGTGAGAGGAGCTACCAAGGAGGGCCTTGAATGCATTCTAACTGGGGCGTCTGGAGGGGTCCCTCCTTAGTGGAAATTGTAGAGCTATTAGGAGACTTAGGAGACATTGAGGAGCTAGGGATGATCATAGCTTTACTGCGCTGGAGGAGCGAGAGGCTGGGATCAGTTGCCAGTTAGGACGTTGTTCCATATGGGGTAGAGCAGTGGAAACAGGAGGGAAGTGGGGACCAGGAGAGAAACACAGCAGTCTAAACCAGGACCTGCATCTGCCTGTGTGAGGAGAGGGGGTTGTTGAAGATGGTGGAACTGAAAGAACTGGGAGAGTAGCAATAAATATTATTTATGGTATTTATAGAAATAAGATCAGGAAAAAGATTTGTTTTATAAGGGAACAGAATGAGACAAACTTTCAGAAGTCCTGATGGGGTTTTTTTGTGTGTGTGGTGAGGAAGATTGGCCCTGAGCTAACTGCTGCTGATCTTCCTCTTTTTTACTTGAGGAAGATTGTCCCTGAGCTAACATCTGTGCCAGTCTTCCTCTGTTTTTTGTACGTGGGATGCCGCCGCCACAACATGGCTTTATGAGCGGTGTATAGGTCCTCGCCTGGGATCTGAGCCCGTGAACCCCAGGCCGCCAAAGCAGAGCATGTGAACTTAACCACTGTGCCACTAGGCCAGCCCCAGAAGTCATGATTTTTAAAAAACACTTTCATCTATGATATGTGTTCCTCATAAAAGTTCTATAATATAAACAGGATAGCTGTTACCGTTTTTTGTTAAGATAAGGAAATTGAGGCTCTCTTGTCTGTGTCTCTTGCCAAAGTTCACATCACTTGTCGTTTAGGGAGCCGGTCTAACCTCCTGTGTTGAGTGGTGCCCTGTGTGCTCCATCCCCGCCCTACTCCTCCAGGCTCTCTGGCTGTCTCCACGGTTGTGGCCTACCTTATCAGAAGTAGGCTTCTCTTGAAAGCATCATCAGTTCAGACCTTGGGCCACTCCTTCCAGAGCTGCCCCTAGAAGGCAGCAGGGAATTTGCTAGGACTAATTTTAGGGAAACACTTGTGACCATCTAATCTCTCCATTTTCCCTCCCTGTCATTTTTGGTCATCTTCTGAAGTACAAGTCTGTCCGTTAGTCTGTCTGCTTTTATACTGAGTCCATCTCCAAACTGATTTGCCTTTGCACGACCCCAATCCAACCTCTTACTGTTGTTTCCTTTCTTCACAGACCTTTTCAGTATGTACTGAGGTCTGTGGGAAAACACTATAGGCAGAGGTACACAGCCAGGCTTGATCTAGTGCGGGAACTGCAGGAGACCAGTCTGGCTGGAGTGGCCTGGGTGAGAGGGGAGGTGCTGGGAGACTGGGTCAGAGGTCAGCAGGAGGCAGGGCCACTGCGGACTTAAAGGCCATAGTAAGGGGTTTAGATGCTATTCTAAGTTATCTGGGAAGCTTTTTGTTGTTTTGTTTTATTGTCTACTTTACTAATTTTTTAAAACAGATGTAATATGCCTTCAGTATTGAAATTTAAAAAGAACATAAAATTGTTCGAAAAGATAAAAGCAAAACATATACACCTTGGTTCCAAATTATAACCAGTTAAGGTAGAAAAAAGGGTGGGGAGAGTACACAGAGCCAGTGGTGGCTCAGATGCAGGAGGGTGCAGCCTTTAGGTGTGCATGTGTCTCTCCTCAGCCAGACTTTGCACCGTCTGAGGGCAGAGCTCCCGTAGCCACACAGTGCCTTAGACGGATCTTCACTTGGTGGGTGCTAACGAAATATTAGTTGAATAATTGAATGAATGTTGAATGAAAATTTCTCACAGAGACAAAACTAGCCTTGTGAAGAAGGATCCATACAGACAAGGTACTCACAGAAGAACACATACATATATGTGAAAAAGCCAGGAAAGAGGACAGACTCGTTGGAGGGTTTTGAGATCAGATTTATGTTTTTAAAGAGTTACTCTAAAAGATCACTTTGACTGTGGAGAACAGGCTCTAGGAGGTGGAGAATAGGGGAGAGAAGAGTTAGGAGAACGTCGCTCTTGTCCAGGGGAGAGATGCTGGACTAGGGGGATGGCACCAAAGGTACAATTTGAAGGTGGAGCTCAGGGGTCTTGCCTGTGGGGTGGGTGTGGAGGAGGGGTAGGTGCAATCAAGGATGATTCTGATGTTAGGTGAATGGGGATGGCATTTACTGAGATGGGAAAGACTGAGAGGGGATGGGTCTATATTGTGTTCAGAGCACTGTTCTGGGTGCCGTAGGGGAAATGAACATAACTAAGGTTTTTTCCCCCAAGCAGGCTTATTGAGTTATAATTAGATATAATAAAATTCACCATTCATAATGTATAATTCAGTGAGTTTTGATGAACTTCCACAATATGGTCGTAATGCTAAACTCTACAACAATCAAGATATAGCACCGTTCAGTCACTGTGAACATCTCCTCATGCCCCTTTCTAGTCAGCTCCTTCCCTGCCTCCAGCCAGGAGCATGTCCTGATCTGTTGTCTGTGTCCCTATAGTTGTGCCTTTAAGATAACTTTTAATCTAAAGAGAGTTATGTAAAAATGACCAAACAAGGTAGAGCGTGATAAATACTTTAGTTGTGTGTGGGCATCTAGGGGCATCAGTAAGGTTAGTTACAAGTTTGGGGAGGCCAGTTAAGTTGACTTATTTAATTTACTTTTCAAAACTATAGAGAACTATGCTTCCTGAGAAGAATATGAATTCTTTAAAACAGTATTGTTTCCCAGATTGGCAGTGGACATGCATGAAAAGTGATTGCCTATTTCATATGGTTCTTTCCAAAATAATTATTTAAAAAAACTTTTATTTCAGTGAATTTGGGCGGTTTGAAGGATCACATTAAGGAGATCCAGAGGTGTCGGCGTTTGATTCTTATTGCTTGTGGAACAAGTTATCATGCTGGTGTAGCAGTAAGTGGCTTCTTAAAATTTTAATTGTGTTTTGTTGGGTATTAGAAGGTATCTGCAGACAAATCATACCTCCAGTAACATACCCTGTGAAACTCTCTCTTGTTAAAACATCGTGTTATCTTTTCGTGTTGCAATGATAACAATCAAAGAGGTTGGGGGGAGAAATTTTAATAGCTGCTTGGAATTATTTGCCAATGGCAGATCTGCTTCAGAGAGGTCCTTAGATCTACAGGTGGACCACCTGCAGCTGACTTCATGAGAGGCAAAGAGGGGAAAGGTTTTGCACCATCCTGGCCTACTTCTATAAGAGCAGTCACTGGCTTTTCCTTATCATTCTTCACATGCCCCAGACAGATGGCTGGTAATGTGTGAACCTCAACAGGATTTTACTTAGGAGGCACATTTCTGCAAAGAAAAGAAATCTGCTTTTTCTCAGACTTTGTTCTTTAAATTGTTATTTTGGAAGCTGAAATACTGTATCAAAGACTTGTGTTGGTTGTCAGTGCTGAAGCATAGCAATATAATGGCCTTTTTGTCCAATAAATCAGGTCCACATGTAGTTTTCTTATAAGGAGACGGTATATGTGCTGTTGATATTAACTCCCATAAGTACAGAAGACCCTTACACACTCAGTTTCTACTTTTAGGATTGATTCCCAAAGTTCATGACATAGTAGTTTTTTATTTGCTGGGGTATAAATATTTATTATCTACACTTGTGGGAGCTAGTCATTTAACTAGTGAGTGAAAGTAGCTGGTCATCTAGCCCTTGCATCTCAACAGGCTTTGCTCTTCTCTAAAGCACCCTACTTCTCCTCTCCCCCTAAATTTACATAATCCTAAAAAGGAAAGTCTATGCAGTATTGAAAGAAAGAGTTGTAAGAAAGTAGTTGTTTTGAGCATGGAAGAAAAAAGAATGAATTAAAGACATTAGTGTAAATTAAGGGATTGGCTAATTTATTGGTGGCTTAGATCTATTATTGAGTGAGCCATCTATTCAGAAATAAAAAAATTAATTATTTCATCTAATGCTAAGCTTGAATTTTGGAGCAGAAATTATATGCTGTGTTAGAATTCTTTAATTCTGAAATTTGAGAAGATGTGAAGGGTTTTTATTTATTTATTTATTTTTGGTGGGTGCTGAGAGTACTGTAGTTAACAAACATTAGAAATTTCTTTGCAGTTTATCATACAAAATAGTGTCATGAAATTTATTCCATCTAGGTTTTTTTTGTTGTTTTTTTGGTAGGGTCAGAAACACAATGACATCTTTGCATAACTGTTTTCTTCGTATATAGCTTGTATCCTGAACAATAACAATCAACCAAAACATTCTAAGTACAGCTTGCTTTTCAAAATGTTAGTTGTCTCTGGGTTTTTACAGTGGCATGCAATAGCATTTGTACATTAAATTAGTCTCTTATGATGAAAATATGTCATTCTGTCTATTTATAAAGAGCTGCTTCCACTGAAAGAACAACTGTTCATTAGTGCATATGTATCTTGAGATTTCTTTTTTGGGGTATATTATTTTTAAATATTTGGTAAGTTGCCAGATTTGGATCTTTCTCTTTATTTTGAAGAATGTAATGCCAGTGTAACATTTATATTGTAAATTGGGGCGAGGGGAGTTTGATTTACATTTGTTTGAGGGAAAACATTTAGCATTTTAGTGTCGGTAACTTATTTGTGTATAATTAGTACATAAAATACATCAGTGGAAAAAGATAGTTAAAAATAGGGACCTGTTATCTTTGAGGACTTTTCTGTACATGATGTTATACCATTGTTAAAAAGTATTAAAATCAAGGTTATAGAACCAAACTGAATAGTTTGCATTCGTAGGCAAGAAAGTGAAAGGGACATGAAGTAAGGAAAGCTTTACAGTTCTTCGCTGCTGTGAATGCAAAGATGGAGTGGGAGCTGGAGGGCCGCTTGCCTAAAGAAGCAAGTGGTCTCCACAGTTATTATTAAAACAACTAAATGTATCCATCTGTGGGGCCTACAGTTTTTGCTGCCTAAAAGTTAATTTTCCTGTTGTTTTAATTTTCTGATGTTTAGAGTAAAAGAAACTTAATTAGAATGGAAATTTAGCAAAATGAATGTTAAGGTGCCCTGTGGACAGAACCATACTGCCCCCTACTCTACCGTCCATACTGCAAAGTTTGAAAATAGTGAGCTTTCTTAAACAAGATTTCTAAAGCATGTTGACTTTTTTTTTTTTTTTTCGGAAACAGTATTATTTATGAATACAAAGCATTTTTGAAGTGTTGAAATTTTCACTGGGTGTTTATACATCTGTTTTTATCTCATTTGAAATCTCTGACTGACTTGGTATTATATGAATTGTCATACAGGATTAATAATTGGGAAGTTGGAGATAACACATGCAAGCTAACTCAGAGCAGTGCTTTTTCCACTTCTCAAAACGTTTTATATGTATGTGTATTTGCTTGTAAGAATACATGCATTGATAGGTGTGTAAAGAGACTTGGACTAAAATGTCAACAGTGCTTATCTCCTAGGTGGTAGGATTTTGATTATTTTATTTTTTATGCTTTAATCTGTATTGTTTGTATTTTCCAACAATGCGCATGTATTATTTTTATAATCTGAAAAAGTGAAAACTATACATTGAGTCCAAAGAAGTCTAGTGAGAAAGAGCATTTGAAGTAAAGTTGTATGACCAAGTCATCTTTTGTCTGCAGACACGTCAAGTTCTTGAAGAGCTGACTGAGTTGCCTGTTATGGTGGAGCTAGCCAGTGATTTCCTGGATAGAAACACGCCGGTTTTTCGAGACGATGTTTGCTTTTTCATTAGTCAGTCAGGTATGCTAATTTTAAAGACTTGAAGGAAAGGAAAGTATTCTTTTTAATAATTATAGCGTGTCTTGGCAAAACCTGATATTTAAAGATAAAGTGGTATTGCAGATGACTTGATAAAGACAGATTTATTTTGATATTATGTAATTCTCTACAAATTAGTAAAATTAACACATTTTACACTCAAAGAGCTGAATTTTAAAAGATGAAGTAGAGATCCTAAAAAGTAGGATCCCATTATTAAAAATTTTACAAATTTATTATTTTAAATACATTTTAAATTTTATTTAAAGCAAATGATGTTGTTGAAAGTCAGTGTTTGTTTTTGCATCTAAGAAACAGCATATGTTGACCGCTCTGTTCCTTTTGCTTCGTTTTTGCATAGGTGAGACAGCAGACACCCTGATGGGTCTTCGGTACTGTAAGGAGAGGGGAGCCTTAACAGTGGGGATCACAAACACGGTCGGCAGTTCCATATCAAGGGAGACGGATTGTGGCGTTCACATTAATGCTGGGCCTGAGATTGGTGTGGCCAGCACAAAGGTAAATTCTTGACTTAGTTCTCGTGTGATTATTTAATCATAGTGTTGGTGAAACAGACTAATTCCTATCTTATGTTTCCTTTGTTAGCACTTACAGAATTCATATAGTTTACTAATCATGAGAATTATTATAAGACTTAAGGGTCAATAATAGGTAAAACACTTGTCCTCCCCATCCTCACCCCCCTCTTAAGAGTTTAAAAGGGACAAATGAATATAACAGAAGTCCATTCTGGGAAGGTCTCTGCTGGCTAGCCCCCTTCACCACTTATATTCCTCCTGCCCGGTGCAGTGGGATACATGGTAAGTATAACATCCCCTCTTTGATTAAGTATAGAAGGGAATTAAAAAAATAACAAATTAGAAACATCCAATTTAATTCTAATAATTTTTCACACTTTTATTTACATATTCATAGTTTCTAATAAATATGCCAAAATATACATACTACCTTTGAAAGTTTGTAAGGGGGAATTACACCTTTGGTATAAAATTTGATGATTTAAAAAAATAAAAATGCGTATTATGTGACAATATCTGTTTCTCTTCAGATGCTACATCTGTAGAGATTTAAAAGCACCTTTTTTTTTTTTTAAGGCCTAGTGAGACTATAGTCATGTGTTGGTTAACGACAGGGATATGTTCTGAGAAATGGGTCCTTAGGCGATTTTGTCAATGTGTGAACTTCATAGAGTGTACTTACCCAAACCTGGATGGTATAGCCTACTGCACACCTATGCTATATGGTGCTAATCTTTTGGGACTGCCATCATAAAACCAGTCTGTTCTTGACCGAAATGTCGTTATCTGACACTTGCCTGTAACTTGCTCTTTGAAATCAGGATATGTATGAGTTTAGTACTAGTAACAAAAATAGGAATCTTTGGGGCCGGCCCTGTGTCTAAGTAGTTAAGTTCGCATGCTCCGCTTCACTGGCCCAAGGTTTCACCGGTTTGGATGCCAGGTGCAGACATGGCACCGCTCATCAGGCCATATGGAGGCGGCGTCCCACATGCCACAACCAGAGGCACTCACAACTAGGATATACAACTATGTACTGGGGGGCTTTGGGGAGAAAAAAAAAGATTGGCAACAGTTGTTAACTCAGGAGCCAATCTTTAAAAAAACAAAATGGGAATCTTAGAAAGTTGTGTAGATGTAAAAGATACTCTCTCTCCATGAATGTATTACTCTTTACAGCTTCAAAATTTTGTTTGTCCATTTTTCTGCTTAAGTCTAATATTTCTTGCTGATGTATAAGAAGATGCTTAGGTATTGGTGGATTTGAGTTTAATTACTGGCGTGTGGGAGATGATGTTAACGTATATAACCATGTTTGAATTGTTTTCCTTTTAAAGAACTTCATGGAGAATTTTTTTTTGTGGAAAATTTATGATTCTTATGTAAAAACTCTGAGTGAGGTTTTTGTTTCTTGGTTACTTTGATATTGCTAACACTATAATTTACAGAAAGCTGAAACCTGAATTTTCTCCGCGTGGTAATTAAAACATGTAAGACGTTTGTGCTTGGGTTTTCATTCTGTGCCTGAATAAGTAACCAGCCGCCCTCAGCAGCAGCTTGTGGATTTTGGAACAGCGTCCAGACAGACAGCTTTGATTGGAGCTTGGAGTCCCAGGGCGCCTTTATTCACAACACATTGTGAAACAGGGGCTTCAATGTGGCGTATGTGGGATACGGGCTCATACCAGTGAAGGGATGCTGTTGACTTCCTTTTCATTAATCTTTCTTGAACCATGAACTGCCAGGGGAAATACCGTTTTTCTGATTTCTAATTCTCTTGTTCATGAAAACTTTAATTTTCCTCAATATTTTGTTATGCTAATTTTCAAACATACTGCAGAGTTGAAAGAATTTTACATTAACAATCATACACCCATCATCTGAGGTCTACCATTAACTTTTTCCTACAGCTTTATTGAGGTATAATTTTCATACCGTAACATTCACCAGTTCTAAATGTGTAGTTTTACTAAATCTGACTGTGTAACTATCACCACGATCCAGTTTTATAAGACTTAATCACCTGAAAAAGTTCCTTTGTGCCCTTTTTTGTTTTTTGAGGAAGATGAGCCCTGAGCTAACATCCACTGCCAATTTTCCTCTTCCTGCCAAGGAGGGTTGGCCCTGAGCTAACATCCATGTGCATCTTCTTCTACTTTATCTGTGGGACACCTGCCACAGCATGGTTTGATAAGACATGCACAGGTCTGCACCTGGGATCCGAACTGGCAAACCCCAGGCCACTGAAGTGGAGCACGCAAACTTACCTGCTATGCCACCGGGCCAGCCCCGCTTTGCGCTGTTTTTACAGTCAATCCCCACTCCTACCCCTCAGCCTCAGCCTCAGGCAACTACTATTGCTTTCTCTTTCTATATTATGTCATTTTCTAGAAATTTCTTAAAAATGGAATTGTATAATACATGTCTTTTGTGTCTGGTTTCTTCCATCTAACATGAGGTTTTTGAGATTTATTCATGTTGTTATTTGTATCAGTAATTCTTTTTTTTTTACAAGCTCCCCACTCCATTTTTGGCATTTTATTTTGAAATAACTGTAGATTTATAGGACATTCCAAAGACAGTACAGAGAAGTCCATGCAGTCTTCACCCAGTTTCCCCCAATGGTTATATCTTGCATAAGAAAATAAGCATCTTTTTATAGTACGTACTTTAATTTCTTTAAAAAAAAATGGTTCCCTTAAAAAATTTAGAAAGTGTGGTGATTTAGTCTTATTTTAATTTTTCATGGATTCTAAAGTAATTTTGTTTTCTTCAACTGCCTTAGACATTCTGAGCTTGGAGTTATTGAAAAGTTTTGGGATATTTAGTCATAGACGATTTCTGAATGGCAAATATGAGTTTGTATTTTAATGGGTGATCAGAGAAGTTCTTCCTTGATCCCTGGGCCCTGTGATGGAGCTGGCACAAGAATTCTATAATCTTAGTTATGAATTCCAAACTTTGCCTGAAAAACTAGGGAGATATTGCTAACTTCCTCAAAATATAAGACCATAGACAATTTGATATTTCTGTAGGAATTGATGGGTATAATTGTGCAGGCTTAGCAATTTTTGTATGTTATTGCAAGTGTTTAGAATTTCACCACAGCAGAGACACTTGTTGGTTTTTAAAAATAAATCAATATAACTTTATTTTTGGCTGAATAAAAAAGTAAAACCAAGTTTAAAAGTTCAGAGTCAACATTTTCCTGGTAAATTCTTTCAAACCTCAGTAAATTCTAAATGTGAGCTGTAGCTTTTTTTTCTCATAATTGGTTTCCTGGTCTGTATTGATGAAATGAAAAACATGAAATTGGAAATTAAGCTATAATAGGAATGCAATGGAAAAATGCATGCATTAAAGTTACTCTGTTTAATATTTGTACTTAAAAGCCAGTGTTGGGATGTTTTAAGTCCAAGCAAAGAAACATTACTCTGTAGAATAACATGTTTAGTTATGGGCTGGAGGAACTGGAGTATTCACTATCTGATCAGTTCCGATTGGGAATAGTTTAGTAGATTAGATTGACTACCTGTAGAGCTTAAGAATATCAAGTAAAAGACTTAGAATGAATAAGAATTCATATAATGTGCTTTATATAAAACACATATGAAAAAATTTTCTCAGTAAGCTGACGGTGGCTACTTAGAGTATATATGGGAGTGTGTGTTTGGATGGAGGATTCTATTTTCAATAACTATAAAAGATACTTATGAGGTGGGCTTTGTGGCGCAGCAGTTAAGTGAGCACGTTCCGCTTCGGTGGCCTGGTATTCACCGGTTGGAATCCCAGGTGCGGACATGGCACTGCTTGGCAAGCCATGCCGTGGTAGGTGGCTCACATATAAAGTAGAGGAGGATGGGCATGGATGTTAGCTCAGGGCCAGTCTTCCTCAGCAAAAAGAGGAGGATTGGCAGCAGATGTTAGCTCAGGGCTAATCTTCCTCAAAAAAACGCCAAAACAAAACTTAAAAAAATAACTTTACCAGGAAATGTGTAAGATGTTCCATAAATATTGTTGAATAGTTGAAAACTGGATAACTTTATAGACTTTTAAATTGCTAGCACAAATCGATGGAGATAACCATATTTCTGGATGGGAAGATTGTTTTGTGAAAAAATGACAGATCTTTAGGACAGAATCAATAGTCCTGCAATGTAACTCTAGTACATCAAAGAACTTGGACTTTAGGGGATATCACAAATCAAGAGAAAGGATGGGGTGAAATGGGGGGAAAATTGGCTGTGTATAAAAACAGACGTTAACACCTTAAACTGAAATTAATTTCAGATAGACGAAGGAAAATGTAAAGGGAAAAATCAGACAGGGTGAATGAAAAGAATAGAATTAGGAAAATTTAATAATACTTAACTGTTAGGATGGAACAACTATCTAGGCTTAAAAGTACTACATTAAAAGTTAAAAAACAGTCAATAAACACTGTCGTAAAAGGTTAACCCAAACTGCAATAAAGTATTGGAAACAGAACAGTAAAGATCCTCTTAAGACCAACCGGGAAAAAAAAAACAGGTCAAAAAACAAGTGAAGAACAGTGAAGTTAATTCTCAAAAGAGAAACATAAATGGTGAACAAACATGAAAAAAAATCTTAATTTTTCAGACTCAAGATATGTGTAGTAAAATCCTAGTGAGAGTCCATTATCCAGTGGTAAAATGGTAAAAACTTGTTAAAAGGATAATTCTCAGTATTTCAAAGAATGTGGCAAAACAGGCATATCTCACATTCACCTACAGCTAAGGAGAATGAAGGTAGTCTTGGCAGTGTGACTCCAAGTTTTAAAACATTCACAATTGTGTAGGCTAGGGAAATAAATGTCTTATAGTTCAAGCCTTCACCAGTACAGGTTGTCTTGAGCCTGTATGTCAGGTATTATGCTGAATGCTTTACATTTGTCTCATTTAGTTCTCATGATAATCTTGTAAGTATTGTGTCCTTTTAACAGACAGCCACCTGAGGCCTAAAGAGATGGAAAAAACGGCTCGAGGTTATTACACACTAGTAAACACGAGAGAAAGCATTCTGTCTTGGGAAAGTGCTTGTAATGTAAATTAAGAGTAAAAGCAAGTTATAAAACTGTACCTACTAATAATAAGTTTTGTTAAGAATATAAAGAAAGAAAAAAGAAAAACATAGTAAAGACCAGAAGGCAATATTCATAAATGTTATTAATAGCATGTTGCTAATGTAATTATTCCTGTTAGTAAGATTAATTATTCTTATTTCTATTTACTTTTCTGCAGTTGACTTTTTTTTTTTTTTTTTTGCTGTGGAAGATTCACCCTGAGCTAACATCTGTGGCCAATCTTCCTTGTTTTTTTTTTTTCACTTGAGGAAGGTTCGCCCTGAGGTAACACCTGCACCGTTCTTCCTTTATTTTGTATGTGGGTTGCCACCACAGCATGGCCACCACCAAGTGGTATAGGTCCACACACAGGAACCAAGCCAGAGCTGCCAAAGTGGAACGTGCTGAACTTAACCACTAGGACACCGGGCTGGCCCCATGCAGTTGAACTTTTAAAAAATTTTTAGCCAAACTTAAAAAAAGAAGTAGAAGTGAAGAACAGGCAGTAGGCAAAGGTGAAAAATCAAAGAATAATTTTTAAAAAAATCCAACAAAACCAGTGCAAGTACCTCGAGGAGAGTCTTTCACACCCTTGCTTTTGACTTACATCAAAGACTTAATTTGGTTATGCACGTGCGCGTTCACTCTCTTCTCACCTTCCTTTGGCATGTTTCTTTTCCTTCCTTTCTCTCTGGTATTAGGGGTTTCGTAAGCATCCAGAGTCTTACAAGGAACTTTTATTTTGTATCTGGAAGTAAAGGTTAAGTCGTTTGTTCAAATTCAGAAAAGGAGAACAGTGATAGATTTCCCAAGTACTGGTTCAGTTTGCTGTTACCAATGCTGTTTTTTAAAAATGGACAATATATATGTATAAAACCAATGGGAATTTTTTATTTTCATCTTTTCTTGAAATTAAAAATTCCAAGTACTTAAAATGCAACCGTAACAAATTCTTCTGCTTTTTTGCGTTGTTTCAGGCTTACACCAGCCAGTTTGTATCCCTTGTGATGTTTGCCCTTATGATGTGTGATGACAGGATCTCCATGCAAGAGAGACGCAAAGAGATCATGCTTGGATTGAAGCGGCTGCCTGGTACGAAGCTACTGATGTTACTCTTCTTTTGTTGTCTAAGGGACTGGGTAATGGGTGAAACTGTCTTATCCTTAAAGCTGTGGTTGTAGCTATTTACTCAGTAAAATCTTCCTACTTTTGCATCTGTGTATTTAAAAATCACTCACTGATATCACAGAAGAATAGACACCCTGGTCTTTTGTTGGTTGCTACCAATATATTATTATTATTATATCAGTTCAGTTTATTGTCCTTTTTTCAGAGATTTTGCTAACATTACTTCTTAACAGATTTGATTAAGGAAGTACTGAGCATGGATGATGAAATTCAGAAATTGGCAACAGAACTGTATCATCAGAAGTCGGTCTTGATAATGGGACGTGGCTATCATTATGCTACTTGTCTTGAAGGGGCCCTAGTAAGTCTACTCACTTAAAATTTCATTCTGTTGACTTATAGACCTGGCACACAGTCATACTTTTAGATTGAGTGAATGAAATAGGGCGAACTTTGAAAAGTGCCTTTGTTTTTATGCATTCCCATTTGTTTACCTTGAGAAACTGCAACAAAATACTTAATTCAAAAGTGAAATCAAGAAGAGTATATTTTAGCATAATAACTTGGGTTAATTGTTGTCCAAATATGAATAAAATAAAGATTAAGTTCTCTAGGCGTGAGATTTAATGGAGGGCAAAAATAAAGCAAGTAGAAGGACAGGTACAAAGAAGCAGGAGGGCGCTCATGACAATCCAGAATCTTTAAAATTTCTATGTTGAGTTTTCAAACTTGCGGTTACTTGCTCATATTATAGAAATAATGATTTATTATCCTGTTAGCTATAGTTACAGATCAGCAGTCCTCTGATACTTTTGGATAAATCGATGGTTATTTTAGACATCAGATGTTTTATGTGATAGCTACTTAAGAATGAGTTTTTTAAAAACAGACAAGACTAATCTAGTTCTTTCCTATTAGAAAATCAAAGAAATCACTTACATGCACTCTGAAGGCATCCTTGCTGGTGAGTTGAAACACGGCCCTCTGGCTTTGGTGGATAAGTTAATGCCTGTCATCATGATCATCATGAGAGATCACACTTATGCCAAGTGTCAGAATGCTCTTCAGCAGGTGGTTGCTAGACAGGTAAGTTGAGCTGCTGGAGGACACGTTGGGGGTCTAAGAGTAGGGTCACTAAAGCTTATTTGAATTTTTTGACATTTAAAGTGATAGACCAGTGACCAGGTGGCTTACAGAACATGCTTAGGTTTACACATGAGGAATCTGAGATACTCAAGGGTGTTGACAGGACCCAGCTCATAGCTCTCATAATAGGCAGAACCAAGACCAAAACCAAGGTCTTAGTCTCCAAATCCTGTCCTCTTCAGTTAGTGTATGCTGCTCCCTTTGAATTTAATATTCTGAAATGAATATTTTAGGAGCAACTAGTTTTTACATTAATATTATGGGTGCTCTGCTTAACTGAGTTTTCTTCAGATCATTTGGCTTTATATATAAATCCCAAAAGCTGTTATTAATCCCTACTCACAACATAGTGGTTACGAACTTGGGCTCTGAAGGCAGGCAGATCTGGATTCAAGTACTAAGCCTGGTATTTTTTAGTTGTGTGAGTTTAAACAAATTACTGAATCCCACAAAGCTTCCGTTTCCTTCACTGTAAGTGAGGTCAGTGTGACTTAGGTGTGGGGTTGTGAGTTTACATAAGTCTGTGTCCTTGAGGCTTCATGCGAATAGTGCAGTGCAAAATTTGCACACTCACAGTCTACAGCCCTGCCTTTGCTCACCAGAGATTGTGTGTGTGATTTTCTTTCCCAGGGACGCCCAGTGGTGATCTGTGATAAGGAAGATACCGAGACCATTAAGAACACAAAAAGAACAATCAAGGTGCCCCACTCGGTGGACTGCTTGCAGGGAATTCTCAGCGTGATCCCCTTACAGTTGCTGGCTTTCCACCTTGCTGTGCTGAGAGGCTATGATGTAAGTGATGGACCACCGCAGAAATCTTGGGCTGGCTTTTTACCTGGGTTCATTCTGGTAGTTTTCCTCCTCATTTTGTAGCAATAGCATTTGAGAAATCCATCAGATACAAATATCTGTCACCATTATATTTGCATGGCCCAATTTGTAAGTTACAGTTTCTTAGCCATAGAACTTGGAGGAACCTTGGAGGTTACCTCCCTGATTGAGATTACCTCCTTGGAGAATCTCCACCTGTTTTCTTTCTAGGTTTCTTAACGGAGTAGCTATTTTCAGTTCTTTGTTTGGGATTGTCTGTTCCACACACTGCAGGACTTTTAGCATTCCTGGTCCCCCAGTCATCCTGCTCTTAATACATTTCTAGTGTCTTCTGTGAGGGTGCTGCCTCTGTGGAGGACCAGAGGAGCTCTTCCTGTGCTGAACTGGCTCCTTTAGAATTCTTTTTTGTGATTTTAAGTTTTTTCAAGGTACATTATTTGATTGTATTTTCTAATCTTAATTCTTTGTAGTCTGTAATAAAGATGGTTAATGAATGTGTTGTTTTCTGTTTCTATAAACAAAAGTAATTTGCAACTCCTCTTTTCCCCCCAGTCTGTATAATCTCTCAAATCTTGGTTTTTTTTTGCAGGTTGATTTCCCCCGGAATCTTGCCAAATCTGTAACTGTAGAATGAGGAGCATCTGAAACTCTGGGCGATGAAGCAACACAAGACACCTTTTATATTTAAAACCTTGATTTAAAATATCACCCCTTTAAGCCTTTTTAAAGTAAATCTTTATTTATATATCAGTTATAATTATTCTACTCAATTTGTGATTTTTGTGAGTTACCTCATATTTTTCCAGTGATTTGTGGGGGAGTTCGAATAATGGAATCTATATTGGAATCGGTACTAGAGATTTGACTCTCATTTTCTTTAAAGGGTGCTGGGTGTTGGATTTCTGGGCCCTCCACTTCAATCTGAGAGGGTTGTATGTTTTTAAAATAATTGGCGTCTGTTTTACCACACTTCTATTCATACAGCCCAATGGCAGCAGTAATGTATGCTAATACTTGGACATTAAATTAAGATTTTGCTAAGTTATACATAAAGAGAAGATGCTGTGATTTATTTTGAAATTTGTTTGGTTTTTTTTAAAACACACTGTAAAACTTAAAAACTGAAAACTTTTCTTGGTGGAATTTCTGAGTTAGGTTGACCTAACCTTATCTCTCGCGCTTGTTGCCTGTTAGCTGTAGGTCGAGGTGGCTTAGCAGGCTGAGTAGTCTGGTCATGCACTGGGTCTCTCCAGCCCTTAAAAGAAAACATTTGCACAGTTTCGTAGCACACACTTTAAATTTGAGCTGCTTTGGACAACTGACAATATGACTTTAAATTTGAAGATGAAATACATACATGTTGGATATCCTACTCCTTGTTTTTTCATCTCCTAAAACTGGTTTTTATTTCCTTGCATCTGTAGTTTTCTTTAATGGCTGCTGAGTGACATATTTTATCTTGTTCTTTGAAATCATCGCAGAATTGCTATCAGATGTCTCAAATTAAATCAATACTGATATATTCAGAATTTTCTTCAACTTTTTCCCAAAGAGGAATTTCCTGAAGCTAATTTTAACTTCCCTTCACTGCCTTGTTATATAAAACCAGTACCTTCAGTACCGGTAGTACAGTCAGTTGGGAAGTTCTTTGCAGTTGTTTGGAATATTTGCAAGTCTTTTCACTAATCATTTGACTCTAAATGTATGTGATGGGCTAGGCTTAGGAACAGCTTCATGCTGTACACTGATGCTTGTGAAGGATGGCATCACATTTAGGATTACTTCCTAGGTATTCTTCTCTCTGTAGTTTCTGTGTTCTACCCCTGAAATATATTTAGGAATGGAGAAGATATAAATAAATAAAGTGATATTGAGGTGCCTTCAGTGTCAGAAATGGAAATTAACAATTTAGATTAAAATATTTAGAGTAGAGTATTAGTTTGACATGCGAAAAATTGTAAGTAGTAACTTCTTCACGGAGCTTTTTGGGCCAAATCTTGGGGGTTCTAGGACTGCGTGTTTATGTTTTGGTTAAGTCCTTCTCTTTCAAGAGTTTTCGCTTTTAAATGTTCAAGGTAAGATATTTAGCATAATTAAGTAACCTTAGTCTTTTCCTTTTTCTGTGTTTGAACTTCTTGTTGAGGTTAAGATTTTCTAATAGTGATCGCTGCAAGAGAAACAGAATTCTGCTTGTATGTTAGGGTTAGAGAAAGAACTGGCGTATTTTGAGGTAATTTGGAAGGACTCTCCTAGAGACTAGAATTGTTTTTAAAAATAAAATAGGGTTACTATTTACATCCTATATATAGCTACTATAGCTATATTTATCTATCTGAATTGTTTGTGAGGTTATTTTGTGTAGGCCTGGTAGTTTTTGTATGCGTATAGTGTCATTTCTTATGTTTGTTATATTAGCATTTTATGCACATGATTTGTATGGGTTTGTAGCATTTCTTAATGGTCTAATGTTTGAGTCAGCATTCTAAGTGAAAAGTAATAAGTAAAATCAGTCATTAGTTTTTCACAGTCTCTCTATTTCTGTTTCTCTCAAACACACACACACATTCTTCAAGCTAGGATAAGTTCTAAACTGAATATCAAAAGTTGAAATTAAGAACAAAGAAGTGATATTTCCAAACAAACATGGTTTCTCCCCCCATCCCTACTTCTTGCTCCCTACCCCATTTAATGTAGTGATTTTTACATGCTTTTATAAGTTAATTGTAAACACAAAAAAGATACTGTAATGAGGCAAATCACTAAGGAGTGTGCATGCCCAGTTAAAGCCAATATAATATAGGATAAGGTCAAGAAAGATATTCTACAAAAGGAGTCCTTTATATAAAAAGTTCTTTCTTGTAGAGCATTTAAAGTTTAAATTCACTCATATATGACTTACAGTTCCTTGCCCCAGGCCGTGAGCCCTTTTTAGGCCGGGAATCATGTGTAACATCTGACACATGGCCCCGTAAATGATTGTTACTTTGGAGTCAGCTTTTCTATCTTTTTTTAGTCACCTATGCCATAGGAATGAATGATAGGGGGAAAACTAACGTTAACTATTTTTAGTTTGTTATAACTATGTTAGCAACCTATTGTGGGCGAGGAACTGTGCTGGGAACTGAAAAATACGTCTCATTTACAGCAAAGTCTGCTTGGCCCCGAGTGGACTCGGCACTAGTGAAGACTAGGGTCACTGGAGGCGCAGGGGGAGAGAATGGAAGATGGAGTGGAGCTGGGTGGTTAAGTGTTGTGCGTGGATTTTTCACTTAAATCATGGTCCAAGTTTTGGGACGTTTCATGTTTGTAAGAGGTGAAATCCATTTTGTGGAGTAAGTTATCATCACAGGCCGCGCGTGCTTATTTCTGTGGTACTCTGAGGAACAGCAGTTGTTGGATGCAAAAGTGAGAAGCAGGCCAGCAGCAGCCCTCTTCAGAGGGAGCTGACCAAGTGACGTGCATGTGGGGCTGTTGGTTGAGAGAGCTGATAGATTTTCTCTTAACTTTCTTAGAAAGTTGTTGCTGGGATGATATTGTCTTATCTTTTTGAATACAAATCTCTTAGCCTGAGTTAATTATGAGAATGGGAGGAAAGGAGCCTTTTTTTAATCTCCTTGGTGATAGTCCTTTGACACTTATTTCTATTAACTCTTCAAGGAAGGAAAATCAGCTGAAATGTTTGCTTTAACAAACATTTTAAGAAGTCCTTTGGGGTCAGTTTTTTCTCATATCTTTTTAAAAAATTAAGATAGACTATAGCAATAAAAGGGAAAGACTAATGTTAACTATTTGTATGCTATAACTTCAGCGATTTTTCTAAAAAGCACAGTGTCATTGAAAAGTGTTTATTGAAACAGAATTCATAGCTCACATTGAATTTGTGAAGGCCAAAGAAATTGAAGGGAATGGTAAAGAGATTTTAGACCTATATCCACTTATTTAGTAGATATTGTATACCAGAATTCCAGACAGAGTGTTTTACCCATGAAAACATATTTCGGATTACTTTCTTTGTTTTCAGTGTTTAGAGTCTTAAGTTTAGAAGTATTAACACTTAAATCAGTTTTTACCCCCAATATTTAAAGATTATTAATACATCAGTATTTCCCTAGCTTGCTAAATTTAACGCTATATTCAGATCTGTGACATGACAACCAGTAGGACTGATAACATTAGCTTTGAACCAGTAATATCCAGGGTTAAAATAAAAATCATAGTTAAGTAGCAAGACTGTAAAGTTATGCCATATTAACATATAAGTCTGTAATAGCTTGATATCAATGTTATGGAATATACCATAAATAATGAGTACATTTTAGGAAATTCTTGAATTACCTTTCTTACTAGTTTTCAGAATGAATACAGAAATGATCCTGTTAGCTTTTTAAATGTTCTGTGGTTGAAATTTTTTTTTGCTTAAATAAAACTTTTGGTATTTGTTTATATTTCTTGTGAGCTGGAAATTTTAGAATCATCCTTGCTTTGTTTTCTGTTCTTTAAAATGAATGTTTAGATTACTGAGCCAATTGGTCATTTCTTCCTCATGTCTTGTAAGTCTAGTGACTCTAATCCTGAACTGTGAATAAATTACCAAAAACTTGCTGAGAATTGCATTTTGAAGCAATTTGCCAATATTTGAAGTGTATACGTGTTTGTAGTTGTGTTGAAGATTCTATTGTACTAAGAATGTAGCCAGTGTTTACTTTACTTGTTAATGTTAAGTAAACATTTCTGATGTTTATTCACTACGTTTATTCACTACTGTTGCTGTTTTAAAAAGAAGGAATGATTGCATAAATATAATCAAAAGCCACGTCTCGACTCCACCTTCCCAGTTGTTTTAGGAAGGATCATTAGCTAAAACAAAGGCTCTACTTTTTCTGATGTCATATTCATAGATATTATACTTTCTCAAGTCTCTCAAAATTTTTTGTGAGAATTTGTTGTTTCTAGCCAATTTCCAGGGTATACGGTAATCAACAACTTTAAGTGAATTGATAGTTGCAAAAGAAGGATATTTAAGATAGATGAGTAGCAAGACAGCATGTACTCCAAATCTAAAGTTTCTGTATATCTAGCAATCTGTTAATTATAGAACAAAGGTTCCGTTTCTAGGATCCTTTTATAAAGAGCAAGCTAAAATCTCTATCCTGCCGCTCACAGCACTTGCTGTGTTTGCAGGAGACAGTTTCTCCAGGGAGGTTCGAATGAATGGACATGCTGTTCGCCTCCCCGTAGGATTGAGCCCAGCCTCTCAGCTCTCTCTTTCTCTGTGTTGCTCTGCAGCAAAGCCTAGGGCTGCCACACCAGCCTGGATCATTTTTTCTGCAGGCTGCATTTTTGACATAAAATTCAGCTTTTCTCCTAGTGAACAGTTTTCTTTACATTCTCCTCCATTGGCTATCAGTAAGTGTTTACTGAGTGCTTATTAAAGGCCAAGAAATAATTTCCCCCCAAATTAAGAGTCCACTTTTCACTGGAGTGGCATTTAGGAAAAATAAATTCTTAATATTCTTGGATGAGGAGAAGAAATCTTTATTCAGTTTCTCTCATGAATCTGCAGGTAAATAGTTCTCCCTCATTTTTTAAAATAATGTAGGAACTTTATTTGCTAAACAAGCATCCTGGAGCCATAAACTAATCATAATAATATACAGAGAAGTTGCCAGGTTATAGCTGACCCCTTCCAAAGAAATATACACGTAATAAGATAAATTCATTATTCTCTTTTTGGTTAGCGTGTACAAGAGATTGTTTCCAAGATACAAAAGGCCTATTTGTGAACTTTGTATTAACTTGATTCATTGACTCAAGTTCCAAGGTTCACTTACATATTTCCTCATAGAGAATGCTGTCGTGTAGCCCTATTTTCCTTTTCATATTTCAAGAGACTTGAATACGAAGTATGAATGTATAATTGGAAATATGGAATCAAAAATGGAGCTTGCAACAGTTGGAGAAATGCTCTCTGGATAGAACTATAGTTGTTTCCTTCCCTTTCATTTATCAGTCTGGCTCTCTCTATGTAAAATTTTAAGCCTGTTAGGATGAAAGCAATTAGCATGTTTTCATATGCTTTAATTTCTGCAGTATAACGAGTGATTTGGAAGCATCCAACAATCCAAAAATCAGAGCCACCAAATAAGGTATATCATGAAACTCACAGCTGTTGCTGGGGATCTTTAGGTGTTAATTTTTGCTTTTGTATGTTTTGAAATGGATATAAATATAGTGAGGTCTTAGAAGGAAAATTGACAGAATTCCCAAAGTGTGTTATATAATACTCATTGAGAATTCAAGATCAATTTTACCTAAAGGGCAAATGATCCCTTGGTTCTTAACTAATATGCATTCTTAGCTTTGTGAGACCCAAAGGTATATACCCATTCATTTTAGATTGTCATACAACATCGTGGTTGCAAAGGTCTAGATGTGTCAGGATCACTACAGTTTGTTTTTGCCAACAGCCAATTTCAGGTGACACTGTTGGCCTCATGAGGAAAAGCCAGCTGGGCATCATCAGTCATGGATGTGTTCCTATGGCAAGTTCACTGTGAGATGGACTCGTTCGAAAGCTTTGCCTTCAAATAATGCTCCTAATGGGATGGAAAATATCTGAGACAATAAAGGCTTTCAGTTTCGGGGCAAGTGAAATTGCATTAAATTCAACTCACAGACTTGAATGTTTCTAGCCAGTTTGATTTATGGGCTTTTGTGTGTTTTTTTGTATTTACTTGGTATGTAGAGTTGTTTTGAAATATCAAGCATATTTGCTTTGAATTTTATGTCTTGCTTTCTTAATTTTGTATTTATCCTTTGAATAAAATGTAAACCCAACATTGAATTTACTTTTACTGCTGCTATGTAGAAACTTAAGAAGTGTGGGAAATCTCTGTAGAATTTCTGTCTTATATTCTTGGTTATCAGCTTTGGACTCATGTGTTGTTACTAAAGTTCAAAGCATTTCTTGGTTTGAAAGTAACATTTTGAAACTTCTTCATATATGTAGTCTTTTTCTCTTTTTTTGATGCTTTAAGTGAAGTGGGAAATATTCTGGCCTCTGAATGCAGAATTGACTTTACCAACAGAACATTAGTAACTTAAGTGCTTTGAGTTGTTTTCTCAGCAGAGACAGATTTGTATAAATTTATTTGCAAATTCCTGGTTCTTCCTGTGACACTGTGCAGGAATAAAGGACAGTGACTGGAGTCCCCTAGAACAGAGAAAAGCTAGGTGACTTGTACATATATTGGTCTCCTCAACTTGACCTTCCCAAAGTGTAATGTTCCTAAATTAATGATTCTCAACTCCTTTGGGCTCAATATGCTGAAACTAGGTGAGGGCAGCTCTGAGAATGTTGACAATCACCCTTTCAGAAGATAGGGCTGAATTTTAATGTTTTGATTTTTAAATTAAAGAATCTATCATGTCTTAGCTTGTGCCCAAATAGGATGCCTCAAAACTTGGATCATTTATTACATTTATGTATTTAATATGTATTTAATACATAATACCTTCACAAAATTTAACAGCCAGCTCTTGCTTTTCCACTCTTACCTTGTGCTGTTCAGTGTACTGGGTACACTGGTTACACAGATCATATGGAAAGGACCTGTGGACAAATGAACTCTGCTTAAACAACATATACATATATTTCTCGGTGCCTAAGCACAATGACTTTGCCGTAATAGTTGCTTAATAAATAAAATACTTGCTGACCTAAGTTATATTTCAAATAGCATTTTTGTCTTACTGTTTCTTTGCCTTCACTTTCTGAGTTAGAGTTTGGTCAAGAAATCATAAATCACTACTGCTATTTCCAGTAGGAAAGGATTTAGTATGTGGAGTTGGGCTTATATGGCCATTAGAAGGTGGGGGGAAATGCAGGTCAGGGAGGCCACTGTGAAATTTGCTAGTGTAGGAATTGCAAGGCAGTACTGTTGGTGATCTCAGCTGCCTGTAGAACCAGGGTGATTGTCAGAAAGATACTTGGAAGCTGTTAGCAAATCCCACATTAGCTGTTTAATGCCCATTAGCCTGTTTGCAGTTACCACTGGACGATACTTATTTCTATTTCTCTTTTCCAAATTGTGAACAAATGGCTGTCATTGGTGAAGTCTAACTGGATCTCTGTGGATAAGTATCCAGTAGAAGGGAGAACTCAGATGGGTGGGGATAGTACAGAATATTCAACAAACATTGTCCAGCACGGTTCACCTTTTGGAATACACAAGATCTACACTCACCCTTGTGTCCATATTGAAATTTTCGAAGAAGAACAAAAAGAATATCATGATTCTGCATGACATGCAGCAGCTATCCCTGTTGAAATAAAGCCACACCCTCTTCCAAAGAAGAGGAGATAAGTTCACAAATTTCTTTATCCATCTCAACATCTAGAGTGATGTTCATTCTTCTTCCTTGATCACAATCCCCCTTGATATAGAAGTCTTATCTAGTCTTAAGTGGAATAATTGGAAGGGGAGCTGGCATACACACACACACATATCATTTCATCCTCACAATAACTCTGAGATCAGTACTATTCTTGTACCTTCTTAAGAGATGACAAAACCCATGAACTCATGAACAGTGAATTTAATGATCAAAAAGTTGCATAATTATATTAATGTATGCATATCAAGGAAAGACAAATGCATTGCTACTAAGCCGCCATTTGTACTACTAGTCAAGAGCCTATAGTTTATATAAATATGTGTTTGCACATACACACATACAAATACATACTTTTTTCTCTTCTATCACCCATTTTGCATTCCCTTTGCCCTTGGTCTGCACCCAGGTAGTGGTGATTCTTTGCCAGAAATTTTTGCTTCTCTCTTTTTTGTGTGTGAGGAAGAAGATTGGCCCTGAGCTAACATCCATGCCCATCTTCCTCTATCTTGCATGTGGGACACTGCCACAGCATGGCTTGATGAGCAGTGTGTAGGTCCGCACCTGGAATCTGAACCCAGGAACACTGGGCCACTGAAGCAGAGCATGTAAACCTGACCACCACCACCGGGTCTACCCCACTTCTCTCCCTGTTAGCAAGGTTGAGATCCCTCCCTACCTTCTCCATTCTTGTACATAAACTAGGGGCCCATATGTGTAGAAAAGGTGGTAGCAGGAATTTCTGGCAATATGGTAGACTAGATAACCAGAGGAACTTCCTGGGACAGAAAATTTAATGCTGGATAAAAATGTGAAAGAAAAAAATTCTTTAATTACATTGGTGAGTTGTCAAGAAAAAAAAGGAACTCTCAGAAGCAGAAAAGAACACACTAGTTAGAGAAGTAACAAGTACTGAAGCTGATGGCTCCACTGGGAGGGCGGTATCTGTTATCTCTCACAGGCTAGATCTTTCTGTTTTAATTGGCCAAATGTGGGGGACAGGAGACAAAGCCATGGGCTGGAGAAAGGTGGGAAGTCAGCAAAACAGAAAGTTACATTCTTGGCAAAAGAGTAAACAGGAAATAAAGCAGGTAAGAGAGGGTTATGATGAGGAAAAATGCAGTCCTCAACTTGGGTTGTGGTGGATAAGAGATAAGTCTCCCATGAAAATTCTATGGGAATTCCTCACCACAGCTAATCCCCCTGTAGGTTTTGTGTAGATGTTTGTCCTACCTGTATGTCCTAAAAAGCCTCAATCTGAGAGTTTATTTTACAGTAATCCTGAGTTAATGGAGCTTCCTGGCAGAAACAAACCCATATCTTTTCTGGAGGAATGTTCTTTAAAAACAAGCCTCAAAGCAATCCCACAAGTATTCCAAGAAACAAGCTCAAAATCCAAAATCACAAACATGCCATTGTAAGTGAGAGAAAAGTAACAAATGACAGAATCAATCTGTAAAGACTGCATAAATTGGAAGTGTCAAAAGCAATGGGGGAATCAAATGTATGATAAAGGAATAAGGATGAAATGAATGACAAGACAGATTTCAGAACTAAAAATTAAATATAATAATTGAAATTAGAATGGATAAACAGTTTAGACCCAACTGAAGAGAGAATTGGTGAACTGAAAAATAGGTCTGAAGAATTAACTCAGAATGCAGCATTTGCTATAAAGAGTGAAAGAAAACGAGAAGCTAAAAGTCAAGGCTTCTTGACTTTTCAGAGAATTTTCCAGACCAGCTTAAGGGAAAATCTTGGAATTTAGGGTGCCCAATAAAACTCAAGCAGATTTAAAGAAATTCCTTTCTTAGACGTGTTTTGAAAGAGAGATCTTTCAAAGAGATCTTCAAGGCAGTGAGAAAGAGAAGACTACCCATAGAGTCAATATTTAGACTTACAGCTGATTTCTCAGAAGAAACAATGGAAACCAGAAGACAATGGAATAATTTCACACTGCCGAGAAAGTAACTCATGAAACTGATTTTCAAGAACAATGGAAAAATATACTATCTGATGAACAAAAACTGGGACTCTCACAGAACATCTCCTAAAGATAAATGCTAAGATGATAGAAAATGATCCCAGAAAGAAGGCTTTGGATATAACATAAATGGTGAGCAAGGAAATTTTTAAGTGAGAATAAATCTAAAGATTGGACTGTCCAAAACAATAATAATACTTTTTTTAATTTGAGAAGCTATAGATCAATCCATGATAAACTAAAATGCTAGACAAAAATATAACAGGAGTGGGTGAACAGAGTTAAAATATTGTAAGACCCTTTTTATTATTTAGGAGGAGGATAAAGATAAGAAATTTGGACTTGATTAAGTCAAATATTCATGTTAAAATTTTTATAATAACTAAAAGAAGCTAGGTAGAGATGTGGTTTCCGAAATGACAGAAAGAAAGAATAGAATTTGAGAAATAAATCTAAATAATACAGGTAATAATCACAATAAATGTAGGAGACATTTAAAACATAGCGACACAGAAAAGCTGAATGTGAATAGAATGTATGGAAAAATGTACACCAGGAAAATCCTAATCCAAAGACAGCTGAGGGAGCTATTGATATGACAAGATAGACTTTAAGTTAAAAAGCTTTACTAGAAAATGTTGCAGCTGCTGTGGAAAACAGTCTGGCAGTTCCTCAAAAAGTCGGACATAGAATTACCATATGACCCAGCAACTCCATCCTGATATCTACCCAACAGAACTGAAAACCAGGACTCAAACAGATGCTTGTATGTCAGTGTTTATAGCAGCATTATTCAAAATAGCCAAAAGGTAGAAACAACCCAAGTGTCCATCAACAGATGTATGGACAAACAGAATGTGGTATATACATACAATGGAATATTATTCATCCATAAAAAGGAATGAAGTTCTGATACATTCCAAAACATGGATGAACCTTGAAAATACATTAAGTGAAATAAGCTAGACACAAAAGGGCAAATACTGTATGATTCTACTTATGACATAGCTAGACTAGGCAAATTCATAGGGACAGAAAGTAGATTAGAGGTTAACTGGGACTGGGGGAAGGAGGAATGGATAGTTATTGCTTAACTGGTACAGAGTTTCCATTTGGGCGTTGAACGTGGGGTTGAACGTTTTCAAAAACAGTGATGATGGCTGCACAACATTGTGAATGTAATTAATGCCACTGAATTATAAGCTTAAAAACAGTTAAAATGGCAAATTTTACATTATATATATTTTACCACAATAAAATTAAAGTAATAAAAAAAAGCATTGCTAGAGACAAAGAGTGTTACTATGTAATGATGACAGTTTCAATTCAATGGGTATTGTAAGGCTGTTTGATTTTTGCCAAATGGTAGATATGCCTCTGTATCTCACTGTGATTTTAATTTATATTTCTTTGATTATTAATGATTTGAGCATCTTTTCTTATGCTTATCGACCCCTTCTTTTTTGTGAAATGTCTGATCAAATCTTTTTAAAATCAGTTTTTGAAAATTGGATGATCTATTTTTTACTGTTTAATTTGTCAGAATTCTTTACATACTCTGGATTCTAGTTCTTTGTTAGGTGTATTGCAAATATCTTCTCCCTTTTATGATTTGTCTTTTCATTTTCTTTTTGGTATCATATAGAAATTCTTAACTTTAACATACTCAGATTTATCAATTTTTTCCCTTTATGGTTAGTGCTTTTGTGTGAATTGTTCAATAAATCTTTCTTCCTAGATCATAAACATATTCTCCCATATTATCTTCTAAGACCCTTATAGCTTTGCTTTTCATCCTTGGATTTTTAGCCCACCTGGAATTGATTTTGAGTTCGGTGTGAGATAGGGATTCATTTTACCTCTTTTTTTTTCTGGTGAGGAAGATTGGCCCTGAGCTAACATCTGTTGCCAATCTTCCTCTTTTTGCTTGAGGAAGACTGTCACTGAGCTAACATCTGTTCCATCTTCCTCTGTTTTGTATGTGGGATGCTGCCACAGCATGGCTTGATGAGTGGTGTGTAGGTCCACGCCTGGGATCCAAACCTGCAAACCCCAGGCCACCAGAGTGGAGCATGTGATCACTATGCCACTGCGCCGGCTCCTATCTTTTTTTTTCTTTTTTCTTTTTGTATGTGGATGCCCTATTTCCCTGTACTATTTATCAAAAAAATGCATCCTTTCCCAATTTCTCTGCAATGCCACCTCTTACATCAAGTGTTCAGATGTGTGGACCTCTTTCCATGGGCTATACCCATTGGTCTCTGTACCAATTCAACATTGTCTGCATTATGTAGCTTTACAGAAAGTCTTGATATCTTATAGGGCAACTCTCCTTTCCCCATTGCCTTTCTTGAAGAATGGCTTGGTTTTCTTTCCGTTTTGCTTTTATACAGAAATTTTAGAAACAACTTGTCAAATTGCAGAAAACACAACTGCAGAGATTTTTATTGGGATTACGTTAATTTTATAGATGAATACGGGGAGAACTGATAGTTTTACAATATCGAGTCTTCCAGTCTATGTACATGGTTTGAGCACATGTCTCCATTTGTCTTCATTATGAGTTAAATTAGTTCCAGGACCAATTCCAATGTGTGTGTGGAGGTTGTCTCACACCACCAACGAGCAATTCTCAGGACACTAGCAAAGTATCTGAGATTTCAACTCAGTTCTGACACTATTTGCCCAGAGATAGCATAAGATTCTGCAGGTTAAGGGTTCAGTCCTACAAGACTGCCTGCCCTTCACCCCGCTTCAGACACTAGTCGCAAGCCCAGGCTGTTACCTGTATTTCTCACTGGCCATAAATAGCTTCCCTCGGCCTCCTCAGGTTTGATTAATTTGCTAGAGCAGCCCACAGAACTCAGAAAACATTTTTCTTACTAGATTACCAATTTATTATAAAAGGACACAACTCAGGAACAGCCAGATGGAAGAGATGCACAGGGCAAGGCATGGGAAGGGTACGGAGCTCACAGGCCCTCTCCAGGGGCGTCACTCTCCCCAGATCCCCACGTGTTCAACAACCCAGTGTTTTTGTCTCTCCTGACCCAGTCCTTTTGGGTTTTTATGGAGGCTTCATTCCATAGGCATAATTGATTAAATCATTGGCCATTAGCAATTGATTCGACCTCCAGCCCCTCTCCCCTCCCCAGAGGTTGGTGGGATGGGACTGAAAGTTCCAACCCTCTAATCACGTGGTTGATTCTTCTGGCAACCAGCCTCCACCCTTAGGTGCTTTCCAAAAGTCATTACATAGCATAACAAAGGACACCTTTGTTGCTCTCATCACTTAGGAAATTCCAAGGGTTTTAGGAGCTGTAAGCCAGAAACAGGGAGGGAGACCAAATGTATATTCCTTATTATAAATCACAGTATCACGAGAGTTGTGCAACAATCACCACAATCAAGTTGTAGAACATTTCCATCTCCCCAGAACGTTCCTTTGTGCTCGACTGCAGTCAATCCACTGGCTTTTAAATTTCAGTTATTGTATACATATTTTTTGCTTAGAAGTTCTTTCTGGTTATTTCTCAACTTGGGTCACTATTTATTTTCTCTTCCTTGAAGCTATTTTCAACCTTGTCTTTTACTTCTTTAAACACGATACGCAGAGTTATTTTTAAGTCTATACTTGCTGTTTCCCACATCTGGATTGTCTGCTGTTTCTGCTGACGTTCACTGCCTGTGCCTTTTCTCTCTGTGTGCTTTGGTCATTTAGACCGTGAGCCCCTTGGAGGAAGCCTTTTTGGAATTCTTTGAGGTCTGAGTTGAGGATGCCTTCCTTCAGAGAGGATTTGCATTTATTTCTGAGCTGCCTAAGACTCTACCAGTCCAGAATCGGTTTTTGCTTTCGTGGCTTGAGGTTTTGTGCTATCATGTGATGTGAATTTGTGGCTTAACTCTACACAACTCTAACTCCAAAAGGACCTCATTGGTCTCCTGGTCATCGCTGTTTCCTCGCAGAGTACAATTTTACAAAAAGAGATGACCATGTCTCCCTTAGAGACGAGTCTCCTTTTAGGCCTTGGGGAAGCAGCTCTCAAATTTTAATGTGCCCGAGAAGCCTGATGGATCAAGGCTGCCCCTGCCCCAGGGAGAAGCCCAAGGCGTCCTGCCCTACACACTGATCTATATCATCCTCCGGGAAGCATAGGACGTCCTGACTTAATCCGATCTGATTCCTATCCAAAGTTATAGGACCACCCGATAACCAGACCCCACCTGCACTGATACCATTTTAATGATCTTTTTCATGATCTTTCCTTTGTCTTGTAAAGCGATAACTCACATACCTATGCCTTATAAATTTAGCTCTAACCCTCAACACATTGCAGCTCTTACTGCCCATGGGTCCTGTCCCCATGCCAGCAGCCCTTACTGCCCATGGGTCCTGTCCCCGTACCTGCAGCTCTTACTGCCCATGGGTCCTGTCCCCATGCCAGCAGCTCTTATTGCCCAAGGGTCCTGTCCCCATGCTTGCAGCTTGTCAATGAAAATAATCTATAACCAATCTATAAATGAAAATTTGGAAAGTTTATTCTGAGCTAAAATGTGAAGACTATGGCCCGGGGCCTTTCTTCCTGAAGGAAGAAAGGGCACCAAAGAAGTGGGGTGTACAGAGTGGTTATATACCCCCACAGAGGATGTTTCACATATGATTGAAATGTCCCTTTTACACTAGTCGCGAGACTGCTCTGTCGGCACAGCGATTGATGGACACAGCAGGTAGGTCGCTGTCTCGGTGGACACAGCAGGGTGGCAGGTCTGCTGTCTTGAGCTGGGTGGTCACAGGTGAGCTGGGTGGTCAAAGGTGAGCGCAGCAATCAGTTCCTAGCCTAAGGAAAGATGCTTATCCTTAAGGAAATGCCAATGTGGGGGGAAGTTGCACCTTTATCTTAAGGCCGTTTGTTCTTGCCATAGTAAATGTTTAAAGCAGATATACAATGCGTGCTCAACAGCCACAGTCAGGCCCTTTTGGAAAAAACAAAGTCAGGCCGAATTAGTTTTACACCAAATGGCTTCCTCATATACTCCAATATATCCTATTGCTTGCCATTTCTATTTGTCAAGCTCTTATTGCCCATGGGTCCTGTCCCCATGCTACTCCATGCTACTCTAAGAATAAAAGAGCACTACTGCCAGACCTTGAGCGTCCAAGAAATCTTTCTTTCGACTCCTCCACTCACTGAGCCCACATCAAGCGGATTAAAAAGTGCAGACTGTCAGGTCAACAGCAGAGACAATGATTCAGTGGGTGGAGTTGTTACCCAAGAATTTGCAGTTTTAACAATCACCGAAGATGATCTGGATATAGGTGGCAGAGGTCCACACTTTGAGAAACATCATCTTTAGACGTCATAGCTTCATGGGGTCCACTGTACACGCTTCAGCACGAGCTTGTGTGTGAGCCATGGCTCTGTCTCCCTGGATGGGGAGACATTCATTACAATGTTCAGTAACCACTGATCTCTTTATGTGCATGGGCCGACCAGCCTAAGGCTACCGTTTGGATCATGGTATGGGAGGGAGCACTGTGTGCCCCTGCAGATGCGAATCTGAGTGAAATAATAAGAGCAAAAGTACATTGCACATTGCGATTTATAACAAGAAATATATATTTGGTCTTGGTCCAGTTTCTGGTACAGAGCTCCTTAAACCCTTGGAATTTCCTAAGTGATGAGCATCATAAAGGTGTTTTTGTTCTGCTAATGAAGTGATGTTTCAGAAAGCCCCTTAGTTACCTAAGGATGGGGACTGGTTGCCAGGGGAACCAACCGTGAGAGCAGAGGGTTGGAATTCTCAGTCCCACCCCCTGATTCTGGGAAGTGGAGGGGGGCTGGAGGTTGCATCAATCACCAGTGGCTAATGATTTAATCAACTGTGCCTATGTGATGAAGCCTCTATAAAAACCCAAAGGACTCGGTTCAGGGAGCTCCTGGGTTGGTGAACACACGGAGGTGCAGTGGCTCCTGGAGAGGGCCTGGAAGCTCCACGCCCCTTCCCACATACCTTGCCCTAGGTGTCTCTCCGTCTGGCTGTTCACTCACATCCTTTAATATCCTTTGTAATAAACTGGTGATCTAATGAGTAAACGGGTTTCCTGAGTTGTGTGAGACACTCTAGCAAAGTAATCGAACCCAAGTAGGGGTCGTGGGAACCTCTGATTTACAGCCGGTTGGTCAGAAGCACAGGTGACAACCTGGGCTTGCAACTGGCATCTGAAGTGGGGGCAGTCTTGTAGGACGGAGCCCTTCCCCTGGGGGATCTGATGCTGTCTCTGGGTAGATAGTGTGAGAATGGAGTTCATTGCTTGGTAGTGTGGGGAAACCCCCTCCCCCCCGACATTGGAATTAGTATCAAATTGTTAATATAGTTGTTCAAATATTTACAACACTTTGAAGAAAGCAATGATGTAAAAGGCCTGATTTATGCAAAAAGCTGTTCAGCTTCTCTCTTCCTGCTCCTGAGGTGGTGTGAGAGCTAAGCAGAGGCATCATTTTTTTGGTGTGACGTTTGGACTGAAACACACCAGGCTAAGCCGGTTTGCCCTCCTCTGTCATTTTTGGCTCCCACCCACTCTGGGTTGAGTTGGAAATGTGTGAATTGGAGCATGAGTTGAGATTGAAAAAAATATAATAGTTAGGGCCTTGAAGCTCTTAAACACTTATTACCTGAGAGAATGTATATAAAAGGACTTTTAATCCTGCAATATATGTAACATATGGAAGGTAAAACTTGTCAGAAATGTGAATGGGAAGTAGGTAATTGAGAGAGAAGGTATTATTTATGCTCCATTATTTAAAAACTTTAAAAAAGTAAGCAAAACTATAGCAAGCCAAGTTAAAAAAAAAGAGAGAGAGAGAGAGAAATCCAAAATTTGACCAAACTTTATAACTTTAACTCGATTTGTTGCAACATCACTGTATCTCTGCAAGTCTGGGGTCTCCTGGTATCTCAAGGAGAATATTTCCGGTAAAGGCCATCCTTGATGCTTAGCCATAAATCTCATGCTTTATACACTTGAAAACAATAAAATTCTTGATTTCAGTTAATTTCACTTTTTTCTTTTATATTATTAATTCTCCTGTCCTTTTGAAAACTGGAATGTAGAATGCAATGTGGCAAATGTTAAGAAGTGGGAAAAGCTGTCGGAAAATAAGCTGATGTCAATTTGCTTTTCTCTTGGAGGAGAGCAATCCTTTCCCCCAGCGCCAGGGCCCAGCTCATCTGCCTCAGGCCGGTGGCCGGAGCGGGAGAGGATGGCGTCACTGCTGCATTCTCTAATGGTCTCTCTTGCCTGATGGATCAGGCATCCGCACTCGGGTATAAGTGGGGTTGGACTGATTTGGACATGTCTGAATGGGTGGGCTGGGCCCCCCAGAAGTCTCTTTGGGGGAGAGCCTGAGCAGCCTCCTGCAGATGCGACAGGACGCCTTTGACCTTAGCTCCCGGACGTAGGTCCTCCTGAGCAGAGCCAGGTGCCACCACTTGGACCGGCCCTTGGATATGTGGCTGGGTTCTCTGGATGGCAGGGGCATCTGCCACTAAAAATGTCAATAAGACAAGAAGACAGTGGGCCCGGCAGCCTGGTTTGGGGGGCGTTTATTGAGTGTAACACAAAGGGAAGTGAGGGGTTTCCCGTGGCTTCACCGCACATGCCAAGTGCCCCAACTTCCAGGGAGACCGGCAGATGTGTTCGGGGGCACATCTAAATACACCCCATAAAGGCATGGAAGCATTTCCTCAGAGGCTAAAGGCCTCTGTGAACAGGTGAGAGAGAAACCCAGAGCGCATGTGGGTTACTGCTGGTCATATGTCAGCTATTTCATTGGCCCCGCAGGCTTGAGGGGCCCAAGGAAACTTGGGTTACATAGAAAAGGAAAAGCATACTGTAGTTGGCAAACAAAACGCGTCTTTGTGTGTGAGAGAGTGTATGTGAGAAATGAGCTTTCATTTAGAAGCTTTGGCAGTGACTTCAACTGGCTCCCCAGCACTTTTTAAATGATATTTTCTGAGCCTGGAAACCAAGCAGGCAGATCATGGAATTTTGGCTGGAGATGTTTTTAAAAAATGTAGCCCAGCAGTGAAGGAGGAGGTGGGAATTTGGCGGGGAGGCCTGTGGGCTGCAGAGCAAACTGAGCAGGGTTACCATGGCGGCCCGTCTACTGTTTATACAAACAAAGGTTTTCCTGACAAACATACTTCATATTTAATAATCCTCAGTCCACAGGGGCCTCTTCTCTGTGTGTCGTTAGTTCGTGCCATTCGGACGCGGGGAGAATTTTATTATTGTGTGGGGTTGTTTTCAGGCGCCGATGCACTTCAAAATTAAGTGTTAAGTACTGATATCTTGAAGTGCAAGGGTGAGAGGTGGTTAGCGATGGGAAGAGAGATTAGCCTGCAATATGAAAATGTGAAACAGGCTTCTCATGGATCCAAAGTCTATTGTACCAGCCTACACTGAGCGTTCAGAAGTATAGACTGCCGTTTTAATTCAGTTCACATGCCACAGGAAAACTGGACTCCACCTACCTACCTTCTCTGTCTTACTAGCACTGCAGCCCTCCCAATCAACCACGCTTTACGTTGCCATTGCCTGAGGTGTTGCCCTCTGGTTAGCCCATATCCGACCTTTTGCGAAGTCTTAACAAGCTCTTGTTTTGTAAGAGGCCTCATTTGGTACCGTGTAACAAAAAGCCTTGCTCTCTGGAACTGAAGCACAAAGGGGATTTATTGGATCATGTGACTGGAAAGGCAGGGGTAGATCTGGCTTCAGGAATCACTGGTCCCAGTTTACTTGTCTGTATCTTCAGAGAGTCCCCGATCCTGGCACACCTGACATTGTTTGCCCCCCCTAGTCTCGAGGAAGACCCAGTCCTGAAAACTAGGGGTCTGAGGTCGGGAACTTAAAGAGTACTTTCAGGTGTCTTTTTCCTAGGAACATGGAGTGATCAGGAATCAGTGCAAGCCTGGGGAAAGCTCTTTGCGTTTTTCTCCCTCCTGAACATCTGAACACATCTCTAGACCTGCCCAGAGGCTCAGTGCAGCCCGTGAGGGTCTCTTCCGTGGTTGCCTCATCACTGCTCTCTGGGGTCTCAAAAGCCAGCGGGGGGAACTCTGGGTCCGTATTCAACCACATGCACCAGATCTCTCTGCCGACACGCCTTCCAGGGTTTCCCTAATGAATAAAATGCTTCTCTCCCAAGGGTGGCAGAAGTGCGTGATGTCCACATGCACGGCACCAGGGTACCAAGGCACCAGGGTCCAGTGATCTACACGAGCCCCGATTATATCCCCTGGGAATACCCAGGAGCAGCCAATCAGGCATCCATCAATAAGCTTCATTACCCCCACTGCAGGGCCCCTCACAATGACAAGACCTTGGTGTCCCCCAACACCCCAATGACACAGGCATTTCCGAAAGTCTTCAGTTTTGCTCATCACGTGTTTGGGAACAAATCCTTTCATGTCTTCCGCCAGGTCTGTGTTGGACGTCCGCTGCACCTGTTGTGCCCTCTCCTCAGGGCCATGCCTGGCCTCCATGAACTCTTCTCTGGTCACCCCAAAGTACCTCAAAGATCCCTGAGACACCACAGGGCTCAGCTCCTGGAGTGGGTGAGACTGAGACAACACGCCCTGATGCCCACTCTCTCATCCTTTGCTCCACTGCCTCCTTCCCGAGTTGCGTCTTCCTCATGAACACCACAGGTCCTATCTTCTCGGCTTCTACACTCACCCCTTGCTCTTTTAACAGGCACAGAGAACTCCAGGGTCACAGAGCTGGTTGGTGACCATTAGGGCTGGGATCCAGATGTCCTCATTCTCTGCTGTTTTCCTTTATAACTAATTAACACTTTCTCTGTCAATGATAATATCTGAGACAACTGTTGGTTTAAAGTGTAAGAAGAAGGCACTTTGCAAATACAGCAGGAGTTTTAGTTTTGAGAGTCTGATGTGAGCGCCTTGGGGGAGGGCCGTGGAATAATACTGACAGGCTACTGCGTGGGGGCTCTAAGGAAGGAGGGCATCTGCGGATGGCACCAGCTTGCTGGGACAGCTACCTACAGTCAGAGGGAAAGGGCAGCTTTGAGTAAGGCTGAGCTCCCTGGATCAGAGCAGCACAACTTTATTCTCAGGGTCCCGGACAGGGGCCATATTGGAGCGCAGAACTGAGAGTATGGAGAAGATAGAGAGAGCAAGGGGCAGAGAAAGCATCACCTTAGCAACACAAAATGGTGAATGTCACAGAGTGGCCCAGACTCCCTGGGATTTTTTTGAACTAAGTGGTTGGAACTTGTGGAGATTCACAGTACTCACAAGTGGGGCTGAACCAGAAAAATGCCACTGTATGCTGATATTGTGACCCTCTTGTGCCTACCCCAAGGTGGGGTGGCCGAGAGGAAGCAGAAAGTCACTTCAAACGGACAGAGCGGCGAAGCTGTACAGAATAAAAATGTCTGAGGGGAAACGGAATGCTGCCCCAAATTAAAACAGTTGCTGTGACGGGAAGATGCCACAAGGGGGCAGTGCCTCCTTAGCCTGTCTTAGTCCAAATGGGCAAAATCCTGGGGGAGTCGGGAGGAAGAAAAGAAATGTAGCCACATGGCAAGGCCCTTTATCCCTCTTTATTTTTCTTTCTTTCTCTGCGGGGCGCACCGCGCCTGTAATAACGGGGCGTGGTTGCCCTGGGAGGCTGGGGGCGTGGTTGTGCAGAGCCCATCTAGAGCAGCGCCGAATGACCACCCTGGGGAGCATCTCGCGCTGCGGACCCGGGGGCACTGGGCAAGTCCTTTTCCCCGCTCCCCGCTCTCACCCACCTCGGCCTCTCCTCCCTCCTGCTTCCAGAAATACTTGATGAGCAGCCACTGTGCTTCAGGCACTTTTCTAGGCTTTGCGGGCACAGCTGTTCTGGAACTTAGGCTCCGGAGAGGAGGGGCAGAGGTCTCCCCGCAGCTCCTCCCACCTGGCCGCCACCTCCACCTGTGCCTGGAGCCCCAGACGCTCTCGGCCAAGCGCAAGATGCTGCAGTTGACCCAGAGCTGCCTTTAGATCGCGTGCAAGGGCCTTCAGCCTTGCCACATCTTTTTGTCTCCTGCACCCCCGGGTGTGGCTGGGATGACCGGGAATGGTGACCGAGAGACAGCAGCTGCATGGGCGCGCAGTGACCACAAGGGAGCGTTTGGAGGCACCAAGGGGGCAGTGATTGCAGGGACCAAACCGTATTTTTGGGGGGCCACAATACGTCACAGTGACAGGGCAAGCATGGCATTGCTTTGGATCAGCTCCCTTTCCCCACTTTCTCGGAAAATTCCCAAGAGTGCTCTGAACACAGAGAAAATATTCTCCTGCAAGTTGCGCCCATCCTGCCTCCCATCCTGCCTCCCATCCTGGGTCAGGGCAGGAGTGAATGAGCCCGTGTCAGCAGGGCATCAGTCCCTAGACCCAAAGCTGTTTTCCCCTGTCCTTCAGATTTCTGTGGTTTCTTTCTGCCTCCTTAACGGGATCCAGGAAATGGCTGTTGCCTGGGAGAGCTGGGCCTGGAGTCCTGGCTTCTTATATAAGGAGGAGCAGCCAGGAAGTGGGGCTCCTGGCTGATGCGTGATCCCCTAGGTGCAGGGGTTAAATTAGGTACTGGATTTACACACAAAAAGCCCTCCTACAGTTGTGCAAAGCTTCATGCCCTTTCTTTCCTACTTTTTGGTGGCTAAGGCCCCTCTTGTGCAAACCATTGTAAATCCCCACAGAGCTGGTTTTGAGAATTGCAGGAAGCTGACACAACTACGCTCCTCAGCCAGAAGTTTGTGTGTCTGACATTCGATTGCAAATTGCGACTTTCCAGGGTTTCATAGTTCAGGTGCTGAAAGCAAGAAAATGAATATCTGTAAATATGTTTCTCCTTAAAATTTGTTCTCTCATGCCTCTTTTTTTTTTTTTTTTTTGGCTGCTACTCCTTTTTGGCACAAGGAATAGAGCTGAGGTCAGCGAGGCTGGGAGATTTCTCGGTCCACAGCACAGTGGGGATCAGGAAAGAGCACTGATGTCCCCAAGGTGAGCATGCTGTCTGCCTCAGGGTCTGGGCTGGGGAGTGACAAGAGCAGCTTTATTGCTGTAGCTAAAACGAGGGTCCGGGTGAGTGGGATGCTGCCTTGACTTCACAGTTGGATTTGGTTATTCAAAACAGTTCTGAATTCCTGGGTGTCAAGATGGCTCTGGCACGCTAGGTCTCAACGCCTGCTTCTTGCTCAGTGAGCAATGGCCCTGTGGAGAGAAGGGCAACCTGCAAACACGCAGCTTCTGGGGTGGCGAGCTCGCCTCCCTTGGGTCTGAAGGGAGCAGCTTATCTGAGGTCTGGCCGAGAGTGATCCGTAAGGACCTGGGCTAGGAGATGGGGGCCAGGAGTACCCTCCACCCCCAACTGCAGATATAAACAAGGGGACCATGCCTCAACCTTGACCCCCAAATGCCTGACTGGCCGGCCCTTGTTGGACCAGGACGTGTGACTCTCAGCCGTTACCTGCTGTGTAAACGCATGTTTCAGTCAACTTCACAGCCACTGCCCAAGCAGGGCCCTCCACTCCACCCCGACCCCAGCGTGTCTCAGCAACCCCAGGCCTCACTCATCGTGCTGTCTTATAAGACACATGCGGTCCTGGCTTTGGCCTCCGCATCATGTCAGTGTGTGGCTGCCCTGTCCTGGGAAAAGGGACCCTGCTCTCCTTTCTGCAATGCCATCCAAGGGGTGGGTGAGCTTTTCTTCTAATGCAGCTGAGATCAGACTGACATTTGGAATCAGACTGTACTGGAGGCTTCGACAAACAGGTACAACACAAAGCCCTGGACAAAAGGGCAGCCAGATGCAGAGTGTCCTACCGGATGTGGTGGCTCTTAGGGCCGCTGGCCTGTCCTTGGGAAGCACGGGTCTCGCTGCAGAGTTCTAACTGCCATCCTCTCTCCCCAAAAGAGAGGGCCTATTTACTCTCCCTACACCCAGGCCTTCAAGCTGGAGAGAAGCCGGGGACTTGAATTCACCTTTGGGACAAACTTTACTTTGTCCCCAGGCCCAGAGAGAAGAGGAAATGCCTTTTCACCGCAGCCCGGGGCTCAGGTCCTCTCATTTCCTGTGCTGGGATTTGCCTTGCCTAGGACAGCTGACTGCAGGGTTATTTGTCCAGTTCCAGAGGGGGACAGCAGCCCCACCCTCAGGAGTGGCCCGGCCCTCCGGCCCCACAGGATGGACATCACAGAGCCGCAGTGTGCCAGCAGCACGCGTGGCCCTTACCCGTGCATGGAGGATGTTGAGGTTTGGTCCTCAGCCTCAGTGAAGCTCGTGTCTTCCCAGAGCATCTACATTCAGGTTCCTGGTGGCTGCACAGTTCCACTCGGGGATCACACGTGGGCATCTGCTGCACTTAACGTGGTTTTCGCAGAAAGGGCAAATCTGCCTTGGGGCGGATTCAAGTATTGACTCCTCCTTATGGCTATGTACTGATTGAAGCCTTGGAGTGTAGCTTATTCAGAGCTTAAAAAGTCTCCAGGCTCAGGGCTCAGCGAGAGCACCACGTGTTTCTGTGCTCACGTCTGTCCCCCGTTCCCCACACCCGCTATTTTAAAGCTCTCTATTCCCCTCAAACCTCCTACCCTACCACCTGCACCCCATTCTTGGCAGCTGCCCTAATGTGGGGAGAAAACAGAGCCAGCAGTCCACCCACCTCGGCTTCCCATCAACATTATGTGAGTAGGAGTGGCGGCTCCTGGCCTCTCCTCCTTTTCTCCTGTCATGCTGGAGAAGGGTCGCTGCCCTGCCAAACTCAGCCCTCCCCACATCAGATTGATGGCAGTGGAAGGCAGCTTCTAAAAAGACTCTGGTTCCTTCTTGCTTGCCCTTTCTTGCTGATTCACTTGCTCACTTTGCTGGAAGCTGGCTGCCATGTTGTGAGCTTCCTTGTGGAGAGGCCCACGAAGAAAGGAACTGAGGGAGGCCTTGGGCCAGCAACCAGCAAGGAGCTGACTTCCTCAGTCCAACAGCCTGTGAGGAAATAAATCCTCCCAAGAGTCATGTGAGTAGCTTGGAAGTGAACCCTCCCCCCCGCGTTGAGCCTTCAGATGACTGCGGCCAACACCTTGACTGCAGCCTCATGAGAGACCTTGAGCCGGGGGACCCAGCCGAGCCAGTCTGGATTACGGACTCCCGGAACTGTGAAATTATAAATGTTTATTGTTTTAAACTGCTAAATTTTGTAGTAATTTATTATACAGATATAGATAAAGAATACATTAGCTCTCAGACCTGTCAATTTCTCAGCCCTGAAAACTCTGGAAAAACCTGTGGATCCACATAAGGTTGCTGCTTTTTACTTTACAAAATAGGTCTTGAAAAATGAGAACCAATTTTTTTTTTATTAAGACTATGATAGTTAAGAACTTTGTGAAATTTCAGTTGTACATCATTATTAGTCATGTTGTAGGTACACCGCTTCACCCCTAGTGCCCTCCCCCCGCACCCCTTTCCCCTGGCAACCACTGATCAGTTCTCTTTGTCCATATGTTAACTACCACCTATGAGTGGAGTCATACAGGGTTTGTCTTTCTCTGTCTGGCTTATTTCACTCAACATAATACCCTCAAGCTCTATCCATGTTGTTGTGAATGGGACGACTTTGTCCTTTTTTATGGCTGAGTAGTATTCCATTGTGTGTGTATACCATATCTTCTTTATCCAATCATCAGTTGCTGGGCACTTAGGTTGGTTCCACGTCTTGGCTATTGTAAATGATGCTGCGATGAACATAGGGGTGCATGGGACTTTTGGAATTGCTGATTTCAGGTTCTTAGGATAGATACCCAGTAGTGGGATGGCTGGGTCATAAGGTATTTCTATTTTTAACTTTTTGAGAAATCTCCATACTGTTTTCCATAGTGGCTGCACCAGTTTGCATTCCCACCAACAGTGTGTGAGGGTTCCTTTTTCTCCACAGCCTCTCCAACATTTGTCACTCTTGGTTTTGGATATTTTTGCCATTCTAACAGGTGTAAGGTGATCTCTTAGTGTAGTTTTGATTTGCATTTCTCTGATGATTAGTGATGATGAGCATCTTTTCATGTGTCTATTGGCCATCTGTATATCTTTGGAGAAATGTCTCTTCATGTCCCCTGCCCATTTTTTGATTGGGTTGTTTGATTTTTTATTGTTGAGCTGTGTGAGTTCTTTATATATTATGGAGATTAACCCTTTGTCAGATAAATAACTTGTAAATATTTTTTCCCAATTAGTGGGCTGTTTTTTTGTTTCAATCCTGTTTTCCCTTGCCTTGAAGAAGCAATGAGAACCAATTTTTACTCTCCTTGTTATTTTTATAGAAGAAGGAGTACCTTTTCATTTAAATTATTATTATTATTTTATTTTTTAAGATTTTATCTTTCCTTTTTCTCCCAAAGCCCTCTGGTACATAGTTGTGTATTTTTAGTGGTGGGTCCTTCTAGTTGTGGCATGTGGGATGCCGCCTCAGCATGGTTTGGTGAGTGGTGCCATGTCCATGCCCAGGATTCAAACTGGTGAAACCCTGGGCCGCCAAAACAGAGCACGCGAACTTAACCATTTGGCCACGGGGCCAGCCCCTAAATTATTTTTTATCACAATGTTATTTACATACAATTCATCCATCTTAAATTTGAGGAATTTTGATAATTCTAAACAATTGTATACTCATTTCTATAATCAAGATATGGAATGGCTTCCTCATCTGAAAAAGTTTCCTCATGCTCCTTTGCAGTCAATCCCTTCCTCCCAACCTGGGTTCCATGCAACCTTCCATCTGCTTAAGAGGAAGTCCATTTGAATATAAAAAAACTTAGGAAGGATCTAATCGCAAAATAAAAGGCAAACTTTAAATTGAATACATTTACATTTATAAATCAAAGGTTAATTTATTTATACATGGCCTTATTTACACGTAGACTAACAGCTTTTCAGCACCACTGTTCTGACTCCCATCTGTAAAAGATAGACTAGGTTGCTATAACAAAGAGTCCCTGATACTTTGTGCTTAAATAAGACAGAAGGGGTTTTGCTCCCTCACATCCTAGTTTAAAGGTCGGGGGGCAGTTCAGGCAGGGGTCCACTCCACAAGGTCATCCAGGAACCCAGGCTGTGAGCTGATTCTGCCAACCTCTGCAGGTGGCATCCCTCTCCGGGTCCAAAGCAGCCGCTGCAGCTTCCCAGCAGGAAGAAAGGCTGTGTTCAGAGCAAGTGTCTTTAAGGAACTAACCCAGAACTTCACACCTAACTTTTCTGATACGGCATTTGTCCAGTTAAATCAGATGACCAACCCTAACCGTACGGGGGCTGGAAAACACAGACAGTATGCGGGTGGCCACCTGCCCAGCTAACAGCTGGAGGATCCCATTACTAACTGAGAGAAGGAGACAGCATCACGCATTCCCTTCTAAACTGTCAGCCTCTGCCTCTCTCCTGGGTCCATCCCTCAGCGTTTCAAGTGTTTCTCGCCTGTAAAAATACCTCCTTGGACTCCACTTGCCCTGCCCTCTTGTTAGCCCTATCTCCTCCCCCTCCCTCACACTCTCTGCCTCCCTCCTTTCCATGCCTCAACCCAGGCAATACAGCTCTCCCTCGACACTCCTCTGAGACCAGGTCCTCATTTTGGCTGAACTCATGTTTCCAGGGCTTCTCTCACTGGACGTGTCTTCAGCCTCTAGCACGATGACGTTCTCTCTTGAATGCTGTCATTCCTTCATTGATTTGCTATCGTAACTTCATGTTTTCCACCTTCATTTAGTCATTCATGCACTGAATGCCTCCCCTGCTGCCTTCTGTCATCTCTCAGCATCTCCCAGGGACCTGCCCTCTTGTATTCTTTTTTCTTCCTGCTCCATATACTCACATGGGCAAATCCGCTCCTATGATATGTCAGTCAGGATTATGTCTGGCTGCCTATAATAGAAACTCAACAAACGGCGGGTGATACAAGCAAGAGGCTCATCTTTCCCATGTAACAGGGAGTTTGGGGGCGGGCTGTCAGTCCAGGGCTGACTGGGCTCCTTGTAGGCTTGCTTTGCCAGCCTCTGTGGGAGGCTCTTTTCCCCAGGGTGCAAGATGGCTGCCACATCTTCAGGCAAAACAGGAGGAAGGGGAAGGGAAAAGGGCAAAAGGCAAAAGGAAGATGCTGACTGAGTCTGTTACATTTCATAAAAGCTATCTCAGGAGTCCCCCCAGCACTTCCATTTCAGAACCAGGTCCCACGGCCTCCCCTCGCTACAAGAGTGTCATGGGAAGAGAGTAATCTAGCTGCGCACCACGCAGCCTTGAACAAAACTGGGAGTATTAGTAAGAAAGAAGGAGAAGATGAACACTGCATGGAAAGCAGCAGCAGGTGCCACCCATGACTTCAGCACCGATCTGCGGACAATTAAAAAACCCACATCTTCTATACGAATGGCCAAGAAGCTCATGAAACAGTCCTGAACACCGCTAATCATCAGGAAATGCACACACACAATGAGATACTGCCTCACACCCACTGGGTTGGCTACACTGGAAGACAAACAGCAGAAAACAAGTGTTGGTGAGGACGTGCAGAAACTGGAACCCTCGTGCATTGCTGATGCGAATGCAAAATGGTGCAGCTGTTGTGGAAAACAGTGTGTCAGTTCCTCAAAAAAATTAAATATAGTATTACCATATGATCCAGCAGTTCTACGTCTACGTGTATACTCAAAATAATTAAAAGCAGGGACTCAAACAGATGTTTGTACACCCATGTTCACAGCAACATTATTCAGAATAGCCAGAAGGTAGAAACAAACCAAATGTTCATCAACAGAAAAATGGATGAACGGAATGTGGTGTATATGCACAATGGAATAGTAATAAATCTTAGAGAGAAGTGAAGTTCCGACACCTGCTACATGAATGAACCTGAAGACATTAGGCTACGTGAAATAAGCCAGACACACAAGGACAAATATTGTCGGGTTCCACTTATCTGAGGACCCTAGACTAGGCAAATTCGCACAGACAGAAGGTAGAATAGAGGTTACTGAGGCTGCGGGGGCGGGGGGCAGTTCTTGCTTAAGGGGCACAGAGTTCCAGTTTTGCAAGATGAGAAGAGTTCCGGAGATGCATGGTGGTGATCACTGCACAACAATGTGAATGTACTTAATGCTACTGAACCGTCCACTTAAAAATGGTTAAAATGGTAAATTTTGTGTTACATACATCTTACCACAATAACAAAATCTGTATCTTCAGTTCTGAACTCATGATTTCAAGACCTGTTGATTCAGGTGCTGGACATTTTAATTGGTTACCTCACCTCCAACAGTGTGTGCTGAGAACTGAACTCAGGGAGTCCACACTGGGCTCCAAGTTTTAGTCACCTGAGATCACATTTAAAAGCTGTCACTGTCCTGCATAGCATTCCATGGCGCCAGGACGGGCGGGTCCGCAGCTCCAAGCCACACAGGGATGGGAGGGTCTGGATAGGTTTCAGCCCCACCTCCAGGCCATGAGAACTCACCCCCCCCCCCCCCCCCCGCCCCGCTCCTCTATGACCTTCGGCTCCTTCGGCCCAGCCCACTACCCCCACTCCAACAAACAAACAAGCGGACAAACAACCCCTTCCTCTCTTCCTCCTGCTGAGGTCCTCCTTGGAGCCCTTGGTGTCTTTTTCTGATTTGTTCTTCCGCGAAGACCCCCCTATCCATGTTGCCAGGTTCTGGCCAGGCAGCTGGACTCTCCTTTGGCACACAGAGCTGCCTTTTTCCCGAATGCTGCCTATTACCTGAGGTCAGAAAGGGGAAAGCCTGTCAAGCCTCCCAGAGTTCTGGCGCACACTTCCTCAGGACCAGGGCCTTACTGGGATGACGGGTCAGCAAGCACCTGTCCTGGTCAGCTCTCATGTCCACACCCGTTGTTAAATGTACTGACTATCACCTGAACCTAGGACCGCAGATGCCTACCCTGCAAACAGGTGGTCCACTGACTCCTATGACAAGAAAGATTGTCTCCAAAGGGACTTGCAGTGTCTGCCTACATATGAGTCTGGCATGATGTAAAATTTCTGCTTCACCCAGCATCTCTACACACACAAAGTAAAGTAATTCTCAAGTTGAACAATCTGAAAACTGTGTACTAAACTTACTGGGAGACGCGCTAATTCACAGTGAGGGCGGGTGTGAAGGGTCAGGGGACCTTTCTGGTTGTATCAGCCACGGGCATCAGCTCAGGGACACACAAGATCTTGTTTATCACCCTCAAAAGCCTGATTGGACAGTGTATTTGTTAGCTATTGTTGTGTAACAAACAACCCCAAAGCTTAGTGGCTCAAAACAACATTATTTCTTATCTCACAGTTTCTCTGGGTCAGGGATGGCTTGACTGGCTCCTCGAGCTCAGGGTCTCTTGAGGTGCAATCAAGGTCTCAGCTGGGGCCACAGTCATCTCTAGGCTCAACCAGGCAGGACCCTCTTCCAAGTGCACGCAGTGGATGTTGGCAGGATTCAGCTCATGAATGGCTGTTGGCCAGAGGCCACCCTCAGTTCCTTACCATGTGGGCTTCTCCGCAGGGCAGCTCACAACATGGCAGCTGGCTTCACCACAGCGAGCAAGCTAGAGGAGCCAGAGAGAGAGAAATTGTGAGCAAGACAGAAGTCAGCCTTACAATCTAATCTCAGAAGTGACATCCCATGACTTTTTGATTATATTCTCCTAATTAGAAATATGTCACTAGGTGCAGCCCACACTCAAGGGGAGGGCTTACGAGAGCACAAATACCAAGGTGGGGGCGGGTATTGGGAGCCATTTTAGAAGCTGCCCACTACAGAGTTCTCTTTTGGCTCAGGATGTTTCATCTTGCACAGAATTTTGATCAGTCAAATCAATCAAACGTTAGGAGGTGGATAGATAAGCTGAGAAGTCTGAGCAGTTCTGCCCCCTTCTCTGCAGCTATCTTTTCCACTAGCATCGATTTCAGTGTTTTTAGCACAGATGGTGAAGCAGCAGACAGACTGTAAGGACCAGGCTTCCTGGTTGGGCTTTTAAGGAGAGAGCACTGGTTCTCCAGGCTGCCTCTCCTCTCTTGTCTGACTAGCTCCCCGTGGTTTGGCTTTGCTCTGTGGTTTGTTTACACGGCTGGGCAAGGAAGATGACAACCCATCCAGGCTCCTACGCCACATGGAGCCCTGGCAGGGCTGATTTCAAATTGAATCATCAGTCAAAATAAGCCATAACCAGTGTAACAAGCAGAAATCCATGTCTTTGCTACAGACGCACCATGACAAATCATACTCTGTGCCTTTGCATGTGCTGTTCCCCCTCTGAAATGCCCTCCTTACCTTGCCTATCCATCCTTCCAGATGCCCCTTCACGAACCTTCCTGACTAGTATTCCTGTCCTCACAGCTCTTTTTTTGGTGGGTTCCTTTTATTGGTTCCAGACGGTTTTGTGGCGGAAAGGGATGGAGTCAACCGGGGGTGGGTGGGCTCACCCACATGCCCAAAACACGGCTGATATTTTAAGGACTGTCCAAGAGAGGATGGCAAAGGCTTACCAGTAGCTGAGAGCGGCTCCAGGGATGCTGGAGTCTTGATCTTGGTGCCAGGTGGGGGGCAGCCTGAGCTGGGTACTCCAAGGTCCCAGAGGGCTGGTGGGTATGGGGACAGGAGAGAAACCGAGTCTCTGGGCTGAAACCCTTGCTGGCCCCACCGGCCTTGGAGGATGTTCATGCTTGTCCAGTCGTGGCTCTGGTTGGTGCCACCGCCTCCCGACCACTGTCTGGAGCAGAATGTGTAACCTTTGACCTGGGGAAGGGCCTGGACAGGGGCGAAGACCTCAGTTGCTGCCGCGGCTGTCCTCGCTGCCCAAATATGCACCCACCTGGCTCAGGGAGGGAGTGCTAGGCGTCCAGGGGTGCAGGGTCAGCTGCCTTCCTGTTCCTCACGGCACCCAGGGCAGGGGCAGCCGGCCCTGCCTGGTGCTGCGATCCAGGCCCGTTTTCTTCACCACGATCAGGCCTCCAGGTCTGCTGCCAAGGGTGCCCACGCTCCGCTCTCAGCTCTCAGCTTTCCTCCTGGCCTTGGGGGCCTCGTCCAGGATGTGGCGGGGTTGGGCTGGAGGGCCAGTCAAGCAGCGTGGGAGCAGCAGCATCCTCCTCTGAATGGGAGTCTCCAGCGGTCTTCGTTTGCTAGCTTCTTCCACTAAGGCCGCCGTCTCCCTCTCGTCCTCCTCCTGCTCCTGCCCGTCCTCCTCGCAGGCGGTGCTGCCGCAGTGCGGCCTCAAAGTCCCTGGGGGCCTCCGCCGGCTCAGGTCCTCGAGCTCCTGCAGGTTCTCCAGTCTCCATCCCAGCCTGGAGGCCTTGGGTTGGTTCTCCAGCACCTTCATGGGGTTGCTCAGCCCCTCGTCCTCCCGCAGCCTCTTCTCCTCCTGCTCCAGGGGCTTCTCGGCCTGGAAGTTCCCTGTAGCCCTGTGCTCCACGGTGCAGTCCGTGCCTTCGGGGTCTGTCTTGAAGGTGCTGTCTGCCTGGTAGCGCACGCACTCGACGTACGGAAACAGAACCGGAAGCGGAAACGGAAGGTGGGCGGGTCCCTGGAGGCCTGTTCTGCGCCCTCTCTTTGCGCGTCGAATTTCTTTCCCCCGTAGCTGTATTCTCCTCAGGTCTCACACGTCGGGCTGAAGGGGCCGTTGACCGCACCACATGGTGCCAGTCCTGGGGACCCTGAGCTTGAGGATCTTTGACTGGTCAAAACTGGTATTTGTTCAAAACTTTCGCTCTGACATCTTTGCCTCCTAGTCTTCTCACAAGCACAAGAGAACGGGTTTCAGTCGGTGTTTGCTGAACTTCCGAGACCATCCCTTAGTCTTTTGCCCACATCACTTCCTTCCGCATATGCATCTTGTCTTTTTCATTGGCTCCAATCTCCTCCTGTCAAAGTCCGATGCTGCTGAGTTCCCTCAGGATTTGCAACCTCGGTAGCTCAGAACGGAGGTTCCGGTGGTACCCAGCTCCTTCCCTTTCTTCTCTGAAGTTTTACAGCAGCTGATGTCTGTGCCATCCGGTTTAGCTCCTGGTTCATCTTGCCTCATGGGATTCTTTAATTCCCTCGTGTGGGCCTTATGCCCTGCTTCTGATGAGATGTAAGCTTTTCCAGGGCAAGAACTCTTATCCAATTCCTTCAGAACCCCCTGGTACCAGCCCAGGTTAGAGCTCATTGATACTTGAGGGCAGAGGCCGGGTCAGGTCTTATGTTTCAAGGCTGGAACCTGCCCCAGGGTCTCCAACCTTTAACTCCATGGATGAACCTCCCCAAGCTCCTTGCACAGTGCTGTCTATGGCTGGCTTTTCCTAAATAAATGTGAATTTGATGTGGATATCTACGGCATTTGCATAGATGGAAGGGGAGTTAACTCCCCTTTCTCAACCCCAGTATTTCCTCCAGCTACTGCCCTGCTTCCCTCATTCTCTTCATACACACATTTTTTGAAGGAGTAGTCTATATTTCTTCAAGTCTCATTCCACGCTCTACTCACCATGCCCGTCATATTTGGGAAATGGCTTTGGAGAAACAAGGAGAAAGCTCTCAATTGCAAAATTTTATGTCCTGGTTCCAGTCCTCCTCTTGCAACATCTAGCACCGCCGACCATCCTCTGTTGGTTACGGTCCAAACAGGATCCAGAAGGCACACACAAACTTGGTTTCTTTTCCCAAACCATCCCACGCTTCAACAAAGAGTCCCTTTATTCACAAGGAATGGTGTGGCACCTTGACTTGCTCTCCTGGGGTGGCCTGGGGTGTGCTGCCTGCATGGTGATGGCCAGTCTAGAGAAATCTCTCTAGCTGGGGAAAGGGAATCTGGATCTTTATTTCTGGGCAAGCAGGCCCCTCCATCCCAACATGTCTGCCTTTTGGAAAGGGCAGTGGTCTTTCTGCTGTGAAGAAAATAGAAGGAAAATGCATGTGAGAACTACAGGGAGGAGCTTGGCCATTGCTGGGGAGCCTCCCTTGCACGGGCTCAGCCCAGGTGCTGGACCAGGCAGTCTGGGTGGGAGTGGTGCAGACAGAGGAGTTGGTGGCCTCTTGCAAGGCTGTATCCTCAGCTCTGAAGTTCCAACTCAAAGGACAAGGCCTAAAGTATCCTGGTGTCTCGGTTTGCCACTGGGAACAGGAGGCAGTGTGGTCCTTCTGGGGGAACTTGTGTCTCCTGTTAGTGCTGGGGATCCTGTGAGTGCAACTGATTCTGAGGGGTGGGCTGGGCTGGGCGAACAGTGTTCCTCATGTTCTCCCATAACCAGCATTTATAATCAGCATTTACTGGGCACCCCCTGTGTTCCAGGCTTTGGGGTGGTGGACACTGGAAACACAGTCAGATTATGGCAGGTCCTTGCCCTGGAGGAGCCCGTACAGCCTAAGGGGAGAAGGACAGGGTGACATTAGAGGTTTGCATCCCCTACTGTGGGTGCTCAGAGCCTCGAGGAGGGGCCACCTCCGGTGAGAGGCGTCAGAGAAAGCCAGAGAAGGCCATGCTTAACGTGAGTCTTGACAAATAGGAATTAGTTACCTGGAGAAGAGGAGTTTTGGTAGAGGAGATGTAACATGTACGAAGGCCCAGAGGGATGAAACTGCACAGTGTGTTCAGGGATGTAGAGTGTGTTTGGCCTGGTTACAGTGTGAGGGTTTCTAGTGGGAGTAAAACAGTCAGGCTTGTATTTGAGAATGACCACTGTGCCTGCTGTGGAGGGAGGGCTGGAGGAGGCTGGGGTTGCAGTGGGTTGGCCAGTAGGGGCTCTGCAGTCATCCAGATGAATGAACCTGGAGAGCAGGAGGCCACATAGGAGACATCAGAGGAAAGCAGCCGGAGTTCCTGCTGGCTGTTTTATGTGTGTGCACATGTATGTGTGCGTGTATGAGTGTGCATACATAGGTGTATGTATGTATGTGTGTGAGTGCATGTGCCTGCATATGTGTGTGCACGTGGATGTGGGTGTGTGCATGCATGTAGAAGTGCATGTTTGTGCATGTGTGTGAGCGTGTGTGGGGACTGTGGGAGTGTATGACGGAGAGGAGCTGGGGAACCTACGGTTGGTGAACTTGGTATCATAGTCTTCATTTTACATTTGAGTAAACTGAGGCTCCAATATGTTAAATAACTTCCTTCCTTCATTCAATAAATATTTGGTCACCGTCCATTTGCAGGGCATATTTTACATATTTTCCCACTTTTGATCCTTACAGAAACATTATAAAGGAGTTACTATTATCTCCCCATTTTATAGATGAGGACATTGGGGCTCAGGGAGATATAACTCCTGAGAAGATTGAACTGGGCATCATGTTTCCACATGGTGTCCATGGCAAACATCAGCTGGGACTTTTCCAGACAGATGGGCTTCTCATTTTGAATACTCAAAATTGTCTCTCTCTCTCTCTTTTTTTTTTTTTTTTTTACAAAAAGGGTAATCTGGGTGCCTTTCAGAGTCCTCCAGAGTCATAGGCAAGAAGGAGTGAAAGGACAGGTAAGGACTTCTTAAAACAGTAAGTCTTTAACCATCTTCCTAAGGCAACTTCCTCTAAGGCAAGGTGCAAAGCAGTGACTGGGAGGCAGAGGGGGATTCTGCAGGGTTCCTGTTTGCTGCAGAGTTTACTGCTTTCTGTTTGAATGTTAAGCCTCTAAGTCTGGTACATGTTAACACCATGTTAAATGGAAAGAGGAATGGTTGTAGTATATGCTAAACTAGCACTTCCAAATTTTACTGTGTATCTGAGCCACCTGGGAATCTTGTTAAAATGCAGATTCTGATTCAGGAGGTCTGGGTGGGGCCTGTGAGTCTGTGTTTCTAATGGGCTCCCAGGGGATGTCCATACTGCAGGGTTTGGACTACCCTTTGAGTGGCAAGACTGTAAAGGAAATGAAGGCAAAGGTGCCTGCAATTAATGAAGGGGAGGAACATGGACAAGAGTCTAAGGGAGAAGAGAATGAGTTTTGTTTTGGATGTGTTGTGTTTGAGGCACATACATTTTTCTGTGGGAAATTGTATGGTGATGACTCGTGAGGGTAGAGTTCAATGAGAGGTCAGAGCTGAAGATGCAGACCTGGGTCATCATCACCTTGGAAGTTATAATGGATGCCTGGGGGAGATGAAATTGCCAAAGGAGAAAGAGAGATGAAGAGAAAAAAGAATGGGGCGTAGGGTCTAGGACAAGACATTTAAGAGGTTGATAGATGAAGAGAGACCAGTGAAGAGACTGACAAGCCGTGGTTAGAACATTAGGAGACCAACCAGAAGAGTTGGTGTGACAGAAACCAAGAGAGTCAGGAGGAGGAAGAGGGGGTGCCGGGTCCTTCTTTCTGTCTCCTGCCCAAGATCCTCCACCCCCATCTTCTCACTGTGCCCTGAGCCCTGGGAGGAGTGCCTGTCACACTGTAGCAATGGTCTCTCCTGCCCTCTGGACTCTGGTTGGGTTCAAGCTGATGGGGAGCACTGGCAGGAGGTTGGAGGGAAGGAGGAGAGTGAGTTGGGGCATATATTTCCAGTTCGCACCCTCCACCATAGGCCCCCTCCTTCTGTTGGAAGGCCGTCTCCACAGCTCACTCACTCTGGTTCTGGTAGCTCTTCTTTATGTTACTGGTCCTGGTGTATCACACCATTCCTTGTGAATAAAGGGACTGTTTATTGAGGTGTGGGATCATTTGGGAAAAGAAACCAAGCTTGTGTGTGTCTTCTGGATCCTGCTTGGAATGTGACCAATAGAGAGAGGATGGTCGGCGGTGCTAGATGTTGCAAGAGGAGGACTGGAACCCGGACATAAAATTTTGCAATTGAGAGCTTTCCCCTTGTTTCTCCAAAGCCATTTCCCAAATATGACGGGCATGGTGAGTAGAGCGTGGAATGAGACTTGAAGAAATATAGACTACTCCTTCAAAAAATGTGTGTATGAAGAGAATGAGGGAAGTAGGGCAGTAGCTGGAGGGAATACTGGGGTTGAGGAAGGGGATTTAAAGGTTGGAGACCCTGGGGCACATTCACAGGCAGACAGGAAGGTTCCCTCAGAGAGGGAGATATTGAAGATGCAAAAGAGAGAGTGGATGATGGATGGAGGGGTCCCAGGCCTCAGAATCAATACAAGACTTGGAAGACTCAGCTTTGTAAAAGAGGAGTTTCCTTTGTAACAGAAGTGGAAGAGGAAGAAGGGATGTGTGGGTGATGAAACAGGGAGTTTGTGGAGGAGCGTGGAGCATCAACAGACCTCTTTTTGGGTGCTTTCATCTTCTTACTGAAAGTGAAGGAGTGAAGGGTAGGGTAAGAAGTTTAGAAAAAGCTGCTGACAGGAGGGAAAACAGCAACATCTGGAGAAAAATAAGAGGAGAGATAGCAGTCAGGAGGACTTTTTCATGTTTTATGGTCCCTAATTTCTCTCCCCTTGTGGGCCACCCTTTGTGCATTTGTCCATTCATTCTCCCTTCACAACTGGTCTGCCACAGCATCTAATACTAAATGCATTATAATTGTGAGGTCTCTTGTCTTTGTGGGGTAATTACTTGACTTTCAGGATTTCTCCTCCCTTCCTCCTCTGCTCCAATGTGATATCTGGGTGCAGGCTGAAGCTCATGAATCCTCATAAGGTTTGTTTGCTGGCTCTGGCTGACTTCAGGTTGAGGGTGCAGTCCCCGCTCTCAGGTCTATGGGCATTGGTCTGCATTTGCATTTGACTCAGCTCACCATGGCACAACTCTGGCCTGGTCTGGAATTACAGATCCAGTGCCTACCTCCACCTTACCCTCTGGGCCTTTCTTTTGAAAGGGAGAATCTGATGGGCTCAGCCCAACCAATGTGTTGGTTTCTCTTGGGCTAGGTCTCCACTCATTTTTCAGTTAGCTCTGGCCAGGATTTGGGGCCATGTGTTATAACTGTGGGCCCACAGGTGCCACCCTTCAGCAGAAGTTGTGGATGGTGTTCAAGCTACTTCATAGAAGAGGCTTTTAATGAGATTGACACCCTCAAAAGAGTTTAGTACATTGGGCTCTGGATTGATGTAAATGAAATCTTTTTGGGAAAATTCCTTTGGTTGTTTCTCTGAGATGCTGAAATCTCCCTAAGGGATAGCAAGGAATTCGCTAGTGGCTCCCCAAAGATACTTCCCCATGAGGTAGAACTCCCAAAGAGAAAAGAAGTGAGTTTTCTCATCATTCCTATTTTCTTTATGACCCTAGCAGAGAGATCTGACTGGTAGGGATGTGTATTCAGAGGCTGGGTTGGTAGAATTGAACCTGGGCATGTTCATCACCAATGCTTGCCCAGAGCTGCTGAGAAACTCAAGATCACAGGCCTGGCTGGGCCTCGTGGCCCAGAGAAGAGGCCCCAGCCTGCTCTTCCTAGGGCACAGTGGTGAGATTTGGAAAGACCTTGGGATTTGGAGTTGGAGGGTCTTGTTTGAGTCTTCACTTTTTACCATATAATTTCAGGCAAATCTTTATCTCACTGAGATTATAATTTTCAAGAGAAAGCATCTCTGGGTGGATAATACAGTGGGTTAAATTCACACTAAGGTGCAGATGACAGATTACTCAAACTTTTCCTTGAAGCCAGTTCTGAGTCGAAGAAGGGTATTGAGCTTTGAAGAACGGGAGCGAAGGAAATGCCATGGAAGAAAGACGTCAGTAAGTCTAAAGGCCAGGAATTCTATTAAGGAGATTGCTACACATTTAGTCTTGGGCTGATTATTCTCAAGCCTGGGTGCATAGGCGTGCTGCCCACTGGGCTTTAAACATCTATGTCTATGCAGAAGAAACCCGTCACTTGGAATGTTTATAAAGAGTTTGTCACTGTCAGGGACTTTAAAATCTGGGCTCTGTTTTCTGTGACTCTCCTTTCCTGAGATGCTTGCTGACTTTCCTCTTGACTTCCCACACCAATCCTGTTTGAAAGAGACAATTTCGAACACTGTCAGAGTGCTCAGCTGTGATCCTTCAGGCTGCTGACCCAGGAAGGGATGTGTTCCCTCCATAAAGGGCCAGGCTCCCTGGCTTATTGCTATTTTTCTTTAAAAAATAAAGACAAATACCTGGGAAGTGTCCTTCCCAAAGCAACAACAATTACAACAACAACAAAGAGACCCCACTTGGTCTGTTTCTCAGGGAGAGATCCTTCATCAAGTCTCACATGCCACATGCATTTCTTTTGTAAAAGATCCCTGACTTAATGTCTCCCCAAGGACTTTGTAAGGATGATCTCACCCTCTGAAATTGGCAGGGAAGAAGCATTCCAATTTCGTTCCAGCACAAGAACAGAAAGGTGGTTGTTAAGCAGAAATTGTCCAGTAAGTAATCAGACAAGCCCAGTCCCTTCTTCCCAAATAGATTCTGGCCAACTTCAAGAGACGCTTTCTGCAGGCAGGATTTAACCCAGACCCCACAGGCATCTGCTTCTGGCTTCCATAAGATGTTTTAAGCCCTGGTCGGTTTAGAGGGCCTCTGTGAAGAAAAAGGGGACTCAGGAGGAGTGGACTAATGTGGAACCCTTCCTGCTACAAACATAGAAACACAGGATGAAACGAAAACCAAATTAATCCAGTTGCGGAAACTGAAGAGGGAATGGAAAAACATAGCCGGAAGTGATGAGTGGCGCCGAAGTAAGCAGGGGTGTGGGTGTGTCTGTCTATGTTCTTATTAGGCTGGGGTAGGGCCCATGCAGAGATGAGAGTTAAGGCCTTGGGCCAGTGCCATGCAGGGGCCTAAACAAGAAAGTAAAAAGGTGGGGCGATTGCAGGGCTGAACTCTCCATCAAAGGAAGAATAGAAAACAAATTTGCCATTGAATCAGGAAGATGCCAAGAAGGTTGGTCTCTGCTTGGGTTCTGGGTCAAAAAAATAAAAGCCTCTTGTGAAAAATGAAGCCGCAAGCTTACACTTTGAGAGGTTTTAGAGACTGAATGTTTACTGTCTGTGATTTGTGGACTTCCCAAATTAAGAACTTCACGTAAAGACTGGTCCTGGTTATGTTACTGCTAGGACACATGCAGAAGCAGATGGAAAATTACTCTGGTCATAGGAAATTTCCATTGAAAAATTAAGCTCGGTTGAAGATGAGCTTTCAGTAAAAAATTACAAAACACCCAGTGGAAAGATCCCCCATGAACAAGAATTTGCTGACACAACAAGCAGGAGGGTCAGCAACCCCAAACTTGAGATCATAGAAAAACAATCTAAAAGAAACCATAAATATAGAATGTTTAAATTATTAAGGGGATAAAAAGAAAAAAATAGAAGCCACAATGAAAGAATAACACATTATGAAAAAGAATGGGAGCAACACTGATAATAAAGCATATTTGTGCTCATGTTCAAATTTAAAAATAAGTAGACTTACTTTTTAAACTGAGGAAACTTATGTAATAAGGAGAAACATTTAAACTGAGGAAAACAGGTTGCCACCAACCAACTAACCAACAAAATAACAAAACGCAATAGCATCCTTACTTTCCTCCCCCAAAAACCCCAAAGTACAAAAAAACTCCAAAAGCCAGATGTTGGAAAGGAAAAATGGGAGGCCCACATTTTGTCCTTGCATATTTCAACTCACTGAAGCTTAGTGTGGTTTATAAACTCTTGTAAAACACATCAGCTGGCATTAGGATTATCATGAGGATAAGAATACAGACACTAAGCTTGGTTGCCTAGAACACCAAACTAATCTTTCTATTATGATGGCGTGACAATGAAAAGAACTGGAAGTACTCGACCAGTAGGGCTTCTGTGAGCAGCCCTATAAGATCATACAGGGGGAGGGAATGAATGGGAAATCTGAGAGGAATCATGAGACAGAAAATAGTTTAAAAAATTGTATAATTGTACAATTCAAGAACACATAATAGAGAAGTTGAGTACTGGACATACCTAATGATCGGCCACTATCAGTGTAAGAATCAATGTTAGGTTTGCCTCCTCTAACTGCTCATGCTCCACCCAGTATTGCTACAGAGATAGTAGAATCTACTCTCTTATTAGTCCCTGGAGTTGGGTTGGGATTGTTGTGGTTATAGAAAAAAGGAGAAAGAATTTGGAAAGGAAAAAAGAAAACTGTCGTTATTTGAGGTTATATGATGGCCAAGATGGAACAGCTATGAGAATCTAGAGGCAAAATATTAGAAATAGTGAGAGTTTGGAAAGATTACTGGAAACAAGAGCAGTATACAAAATCATTAGTAACAAAATTTAGAAAATTTAATTAAAAATACTGTTTGCAATAACAGCAACAACAAGAACAAACTCTGAACTCTTAGAAATAAATATGATAAAAGAGTACAAGACTATTCTGGAAAAAAAATCAAAACAATTTATTGGAAGACATAAAATAAGACCTAAGAAGTTGGAGACAAAATACCATATTCGTGGATAGAAAGACTCGCTATCATAACATAATTTTTGTCCATATTAATTTAATTCAATTCCAATAAAAACCCCCAAGAGGGTTTTTCAAAAACGTTGACAAAATAGGTCCAAAAATTCAAACAAGGAAGACCAAAAATATCCAAAAAATCTTAGTAGTTATGATGATGATGAGAAATTTGTCCAACCAGATTTCAAAAATTTATACAAAGCTATAGTAATTTAAATAGTGTGATATTGGCATAGGGAAAGAGAAATCTACCAATGGAACAGAATATAAGAATAGAAACAGATTTATGTATATAGTCATGCACCCCATAATGATGTTTAGGTCAATAATGGACCACAAATATGACAATGGTCCCATAAGATTAGTACCATATAGCCTGGATGTAGTAGGCTATACCCATCTAGGTTTGTGTAAGTACCCTCTGATGTCCACACAATGATGAAATTGCCTAAATGCTTTTCTCTGAATATGTCCCCATTGTTAAGTGATGCATGACTGTGTTAGGAATTTGGCCTATGCCGGAAGTAGCATGACAATTCAGAAGGGAAAGAACAGACTGTTTAATAAATTGGTTTTGGACAATAAACTATGGAAAAAAGATAAAATAGAATCCCTACCTCATGACACACACACACAGCTGGATTAAAATATAAATGTAGAATATAAAACTTTAAGATTTTAAGAAAAAACTATAGAAAAATATCTTTATAACTTCAAGGTATGGAAAATGTTCTTAAGACAAAGTAAGCAAAAAAGTCAAAGAGGAAAGTTTGATAAATTTGACTACATGAAAATGAGAAGATATTTGTAACATATATAGCTAATAAAAAAGTGTGCAGAATATACAAAAAGTCTTGAAAATTAATAACGAAAGTACAAGCAATAAAATTAGTAATTCATAGAAAAGAAGATTGAGTGGGTCATAAAATGAAAAGGAGCATACTTTGTTAGTAATGAGGGGAATGCAAAATAAAATAAGAAATCATTTCACACTATCAGATTGACAAATTTGCAAAATCTGGTAACCGTAAGTGGTGGTTAGAATGTGGGGACATAGACACTCTTTAATTGTGCTGGTGGCAATGTAAATTCATACACCAATTTCTAGGAAAATTTAACAGTATCTATTACAGTTAAAGAGGTTCAAGCTTTGACTCAAGCAATTTCATGTCCAGCTATGTATCCTAGAGAAACTTTTGTATTTGTGTATAAGAAAGTTCACTGCAGGGCACTTTGGAATGGTGAAAATAGAGAATCAATCTCATTGTCCATGAATAAGAGAATAGAGAAAGTTTTGTATAACATGCCTAGGTACAAATGAATGAACTAGATCTCACTGTGTTAAAATGATTAACTCAGAAAACACTAGAAGTGTAAAAATAAGCTGTAAGGATATTACAATGGAATACTAATTTTTTTCAAGCTGTTGGTTATGATCCATCGGTAAGTATGAAATCAGTTTAGTGGGTCACTGCCAGCATTACAAAATAAAATTAGACTAGAAAGAACGTGTAAGAATGTTCTGGAAATAGTTAAACAGTGAGTATTTTATTTCAGATTACATACACACACAGGTATCTATCTATATATACACACATGTGTGTGCATGTTTACAGGGTCAAAATGTAAAATGCATTTCTTACATTGAGCATGGTAGAAAAGTCTGAAAGCCACTATTTTAATACATTAAAAATGCAAAACAATATTAAATGTTTACAGATCCCACAGTATGCATGGAAGTGATAAACACCAGTGTTAGGACAGTGGTTACCACTGGAATGGGAGGGAAGAGGAAGACATGGGGTCAGGGTGAGAAGATTTGCTCCATCTATGTTGATATATTGCAAAATATGTCTCAAACAAAAATGCAAATGGTGTTAATATCTGGGAAGTCTAGGGTAGGCATGGATGTCCATTATAGCATTATCTGTACTTTTCCATATGTTTGAAATATTTCATAATTAAAAATATAAAACAAAGTTTAACCAACAATAAAAGGTATGGGGATGTGGGTGATGAGGGAAGAGGGACTCAGATGGCTGCAAGAGGCTTATAGCAAAGGGACAAGTTGTGTTCACTTCTCTGAGGCCAAAAGTCCCCATTGGTGCTGGGCCAGTGGGCCAGTGGTCTGGGCAGCCAACTGCCATGTATTGATGTGGCCTCACTGCTGTTCCTTCCCTCCTGCCTGGTAGTGCCACTGCTTTTATTCTTCTCCGTTAGATCTCAAGCCATTTGGGTCTTATAATTTTCATCACCCTCTTCAGCTCCCTGCACAGGACAGGGCCTATAACCCTGCTATGGGAAAAAATTCCCTCTTGCTGTTTACTTAACCTTCTTTCCTAGGATCCTACTGGGCCTCTGGCCCTGGAATTCTTTTTTTTCCTCCTAGCTTTACTGAGATATAATTGCCATTAACATTGTGTAAGTTTAACAGGCAAAACGTGATGGTTTAATATACTTATATATTGTGAAATGATTATCACAGTAGGTAGGGTTAGTTAACATCTCCATCACCTCACATAATTATCATTTATTTTTTGTGGTGAGCACATTAAGATCTATTCTCTCAGCAACTTTCAAGTATATAATACAGTACTGTTAACTATAGTCACATGCTATACATCAGATCCTCAGAACTTATTCATCTTATAACTGGAAGTTTGGACCTTTTGACTGACATCTCTCCATTTCCCTCAGCTTCCAGGCCCTGGCAACCACCATTCTATTCTCTTTGAGTTCAGCTTTTTTAGATTCCACATACAAGTGATATCATACAGGATTTCTTTTTCTGTCTGACTTATTTCACTTAGCATAATGCCCCCAAGTTCCATCCATGTTGTTGCAAATGGCAGGATTTCCTTTTTTCTTGAATAATATTCTATGTATATATACCACATCTTCTTTATCCATTCATTTGTGGACTGACACTTAGGTGGTTTCCATATCTTGGCTGTTGTGAATAGTGCTGCAGTGAACATGGGAGTGTAGATATCTCTTCAAGGCTCTGATTTCATTTACTTTAGACATATACCTAGAAGTGAAATGGCTGGATCATATGGTAGTTCTATTTTTAATTTTTTGAGGGACCTCCATACTATTTTGTAAAGTGGCCATGCCAATTTACATTCCCACCAGCTGTACACAAGTGTTCCCTTTACTCCACATCTTTGCCGACACATCTTGTCTCTTGTCTCTGTGATGACAGCCATTCTAACAGATGTGAGGTGATATCTCATTGTGGTTTTGATTGCATTTCCCTGATGATTAACGATGTTGAGCTCTTTTCATGTATATGTTGGCCATCTGTATGTCTTCTTTGGAAAAATGTCTTTTCAGTTCCTCTGCCCATTTTTTAATTGGATTGTTTGTTTGTTGCTATGAGTTACTTATTTATTTTGGATATTAACTCCTTATCAGATATATTATTTGCAAATGTTTTCTTCCATTCTGTAGGTTGCTTTTGAATTTTGTCGATTGTTTCTTATCCTGTGTAGAAAATTTTTAGTTTGATGTAGTTCCACGTATTTATTTCTGCCTTTGTTGCTTGTGCTTTGGATGTCATATCTAAAAAATTGTTGCTAAGACCAATGCCAAGGAGCTTTTCCCTATGTTTTCTTCTAAGAGTTTCAGGTCTTGTGTTTAAGTCTTTAATCCATTTTGAGTTAATTTTTGTGAGTGGTGTAAGATAGGGGTCCAGTTTTATTTTTCTGCATGCCATTATTTAGTTTTCCCAGCACCATTCCTTGAAAAGACTATCCTTTCCCTTTGAGTATTCTTGGCTCCCTTGTCAAATATTAGTTGACCATACATGCAAGGGTTTATTTCTGGGATCTTGATTCTGTTCCATTTCTCTGTGTGTCTATTTTTATGCCACTACCATACTGTTTTAATTACTATAGTTTTACAATATAGTTTGAAATCAGGAAGTGTGATGCCTTCAGCTTTGTTCTTTGTCAGGATTGCTTTTGCTATTCCTGGTCTTTTGTGGTTCCATACAAATTTTAGGATTGTTTTTTCTATTTCTGTGGAAAACACCACTGGAATTATGATAGGGATTGCATTGAATCTATATATGGCTTTGGATAGTATGGACATTTTAACAATATCAATTCTTCTGATACATCAACATAGAATATCTTTTCATGTATTTGTGTCTTCAATTTCTTTTGTCAGATTCTCATAGTTTTCATTCTACAGAACTTCCACCTCTTTAGTTAAATTTATCCCTCAATATTCTATTGTTGTTGATGCTATTGTGAATGGAATTGTTTTCTTTATTTCTTTTTCGGATATTTCATTGTTAGTGTATAGAAATGCAATTGACTTCCGTGTGTTGATTTTGTATCCTGTAACTTTACTGAATTCATTGATTAGTCCCAACATTTTTTGGGTGGAGTTTTTAGGATTTTCCATTTATAAGATCATATCATCTGCAGAGACAATTTTACTTCTTCCTTTCTGATTTGGATGATTTTTATTTCTTTTTCTTGACTAATTGCTCTGGCTAAGACTTCCAGTTCTTTGTTGAATGTGAGGGGTGAGAGTGGGCACCCTTGTTTTGTTCCTGATGTTAGAGGAAAATCTTTCAGTCTTTCACTGTTGAATATGATGTAGGCTGTAGGGTTGTCATATTGACCTTTATTATGTTGAGATATGTTCCTTCTATACAAAGTTTGTTGAGAGTTTTTATCTTGGAAGTATGTATATTTTGACAAATGCTTTTTATACATGTATTGAGATGATCATATGCTTTTTATCCTTCCTTCTTTTAGTGTGAGGTATCACTTTTATTTATTTGTGTATGTTGAACCATCCTTGCATCTAAGGGATAAATCCCACTTGATCATGGTGTTTTGTTTTTTTTTTTTAAAAGATTTTATTTTTCCTTTTTCTCCTAAAGCCCCCCGCTACATAGTTGTGTATTTTCAGTTGTGGGTCCTTCCAGTTGTGGCATGTGGGATGCCACCCCAGCATGGCTTGATGAGTGGTACCATGTCCGCGCCCAGGATTCGAACTGGTGAAACCCTGGCTGCCGAAGCAGAGTGTGCGAACTTAACCACTCTGCCATGTGGCCAGCCCTGATCATGGTGTTTAATCCTTTTAATGTGCTGTTGGATTTGGTTTCTGGTATTTTGTTAAGAATTTTTGCATCTATATTCATCAGGGCTAATGGCCTGTAGTTTTCTTTTCTTGTAGCGTCCTTATTTGGTTTTGGTATCAGGGTAATGCTGACCTCATAAAATGAACTCAGGAGTGTTCCCTCCTCTTCAGTTTTTTGGAAGAGTTTGAGAAAGATTGGTATTAATTCTTTCTTAAATATTTAGTAGAATTCACTGGGAAACCATCTGGTCCAGGGCTTTTCTTTGTTGGGAGGTTTTTGGTTACTGATTCAATCTCCTTAGTCATTATTGGTCTCTTCATATTTCCTATTTCTTCATGATTCAGTCTTAATAGATTGTATAAATTCTAGGAATTTATCCATTTCTTCTAGGTTACCCAATTTGTTGGCATATAATTTGTTCATAGCAGTTTCTTATGATCCTTTATTTCTGAGCTATTGATTATAATGTCTCCTCTTTGATTTATGATTTTATTTATTTGAGTCTTCTCTCTTTTTTCTTAGTTAGTCTAGCTAAAGGTTTGTCAGTTTTGTTTAGTCTCCAAAAAAACCTGGCTCTTATTTCCACTAATCTTTTCTGTTGTTTTTCTGGTCTCTATTTCATTTATTTCTGCTCTGATCTTTGTTATTTTCTTCCTTCTGCTAACTTTAGGCTTAGTTTGATCTTTTTCTAGTTCCTTGAGGTGTAAAGTTAGATTGTTTATTTTAGATCTTTCTCTTTTCTTAATGTAGGTGTTTATCACTATAAACTCCCTCTTACAGCTACTTTTGCTGCATCCCATACATTTTGCTACGTTATGTTTCCATTTGTTTCAAGATATTTTTTGATTCCTTCCTTGACCCATTGGTTGTTCAGGAGTGTGTTGTTTAATTTCCAAATATTGGTGAGTTTTCCAGTTTTTTTCTGTTATTGATTTCTAGTTTCACACCGTTGTGGTCAGACTTTTCTGTCCACATACCACTTGGAATGATTTCAGTCTTGTTCAATTTGCTAACGCTTGTTTTGTGACCTCTGATGTGATCTATCCTGGAGAATGTTTTCATGTTGCCAATCAGCATCCTTTCATTTCACCTTGCAGAACTCTTTCTAGCATTTCTTTAAGGAGTCTTGTGATGAACTCCCTCAGCTTTTGTTTCTTTGGGAAAGTCTTTATTTCTCCTTCATTTTTTTAAAGTTTTATTTTTTATTTTTTAAAGATTGGCACCTGAGCTAACAACTGTTGCCAATCTTTTTTTTTTTTTTTGGTGCTTTTTCTCTCCAAATACCCCCCAGTACATAGTTGTATATTTTTAGTTGTGTGTCCTTCCGGTTGTGGCACGTGGGACACCGCCTCAGCATGGCCTAACAAGCAGTGCCCTGTCTGTGCCCTGGATCTGAACCAGTGAAACCCCGGGCTGCTGAAGCGGAGTGTGCAAACTTAACCACTTGGCCATGGGGCTGGCCCCTGTCCTTCACTTCTGAAGGACAACTTTGCCAGATAGAATATCTTGGTTGGCAATTTTTTTCTTTCAGCACTTTGAATATATTGTCCCAGTCTCTCCTGGCCTGTAAGGTTACTGCTGAGAATTTGCTGATAACTTTATGGGGATTCTCTTGTAAGTTACAAGCTTCTTTTCTCTTGCTGCTTTTAAGATTCTCTCTTCATCTTTGATTTTGACAGTTTTATTATAATGGGTCTTGGAAAATAGATTTTTATGTTGAATTTGTTTGGGAACCTATTAGCTTTATGAACTTGGATGTCCAAACCTCTCCTCAGATTTGGGAAATTCTCGGCCATTATTTCTTTAAATAAGCACTTTCCACCCCTTTCTCCTTCTCTTCTTCTGGGACTCCAATAATTTGCACATTGTTTCTTTTTAATGGTGGCCCATAGATCATGCAGGGTTTTTCCCACTCCTTTTCATTCTTTTTTCTTTGTTCTCTTCTGGATAATTTCAAAGTTCCAGTCTTCTAATTCACAGGTGTTTTCTTCTGGTTGATCCATTCTGATGTTGATGCTCTACTGTATTTTTCATTTCATTTATTAGTATTCTTTAGCTCCAGAATTTCTGTTTGGTTCTTTTTAATAGTTTCTATATCCTTATTAAACTTCTCATTTTGTTTGTGTATGGTTTACCTGATTTTGTTGAATTGTCTTTCTGTGTTTTCTTCCAGGTCATTGAGTTTTCTTAAAACAGCCATTTTGAAATCGTTATTGGGTTAATTAGAGCTCTCCATGTCTTTGGGGTCGGTTACTTGAAGATTGTTTTGATCTTTTGGTGGTGTCATGTTTCCTTGATTTTTCTTATTCTCTGAAGTCTTGTGTTGCTGTCTTCACATTTGAAGTAGCAGTCACCTCCTCCAGTCTTTACTGACAGAACTCTCCAATGTGTCCAGACTCCTATTTTCTTTTGCTCCACCTGTGTGCTGTTACTTCTCTGCTGGACTCCTGGCCTTCCTTGAGGGATCTCTTATTTGTGGGTGATTGTTTAAGACAGTCTTCTCTGGGGGCTCCTGGACCCCAGCTGAGAGGAGTTGGAGCCTGTTCACAGGCCCCTGTAGGGTTCACAGCCAGGTCTGAAGTCTCTATGTCTACAACCTGACACATGAGTGGACGAGACTCCTCTTGGGTCCCTTGGCATATGGTGCTGGATCCCACATCTCCCACAAAGGCACTTTTATCTGTGGATGGGTGCCAAATTGTTGTTGTTGAGGGGGGAAAAGAGCAAAGGACTTCTTATTGGACCACCTTGCTGATATTACTGCCCTAGGACTCTTACTAGAAAATTTTTCCCTTTTTTTTTTTTATTGTGAAATATGTCAGACTGACTAAAAATTTAGAGAATAATTTAATGGACACCCATGTGTGCATCGTCTAGCTTAAGAAATTTTTAAAAATGCATTTGAAACTTTCTGTATTCCCTCTGCATCCCATTACCTGCTCCTCTCTCTTGTTCCAGGGTTGGTGTTTATCATGCTCCTGCATATGTTCATGGATTTATTACAGACACTTTTAGCTCTGAACAATACATAGCATTATTTTGCATGTTTATAAACTTCATAGAAATGGCATAGTCCCACATGTATCCTTCTACAATTTGGTTTTCCCTCAATATTATGTTATGAGATTTATCCACATTAATACTACTAGCTCTAGTTCATTTTTATGAATGACACCATTATTTATTCATCTAGATTGTTTTAATTTCTTACTATTACAAATAATACTGCAGAGAACATCCTGGTTCATGTCTCCTGGGGCACACAGGAGCTTCTATAGCTGGGTTAAAGGGCAGATACTCTTGCCACATTTCTTGGGTAACAGAATGTGAAATGCAAACCTTCTTGTATCTTATAGTTCTGGTAAACACCTCAAAATCTGGGCCCAGTTTTCCCTGATAGGCTGTTTATCTTGTGTTTACTGATTTTTAGGAGTTTTAAAAATGTTTTCTAGGTACCAGTTCTTTGTTGGTTATACTCATTGCAAATGTCTCTCCAAGACTTTTCTCTTTGTTACTGTTTACTCTGCTTAATTCTAATTGAGTCAAATTTATTAATGTTTTCCTTTATAGTTCATGCCTTTTAGGTCTCATTTAAGAACTTTTCATCAAGCTTTGTAATGAAAATATTTATCTATTATTCAATTCTAGCAGTTTATTTTTAGTGGTATAATGGATTTTAGTTTCTATCCTCTGGTAGGGTCCTCTCACCAGCCCTGGTTCTTGTCTAATCCATGTAAACTATTACTTAGGCCTGCAGAGACTCAAGCAGCTTCAGGGCATGCCAGACCCATTTCATCTTAAGGGTGGAGCTATCTTGACCTGTCTCATCATAATTCTCCAAAAGGTTCACCATGATCTGGTCTGTGAGTTTGGCTGGAATTTTCCAACAAAGGTTGATTGAAATTCTTTTCTGGAATAAAGTTATATAGAGATTGATAATTAGAAAATAGAGATGATTTAGTATGGGCTTTAGAGGAAGATAGAACCGGTTTTGAAATCTGTCAAGTCACTAATTCTGAGTCTTAGTTTCTTTATCTATAATATGGGGATAATGGTATCTAAAGTGAAGAATTTGTGATGAGTATTAAATGTATAATTCTGGATATAGAGCAATCGTAAAAAAAATGATAACTAAATTTGTCGAGCACTTAATATGTGCTAGTCACAGAGCTAAATGTTTTGCATGAATTATCTCACTCGGTCCTTATGTCAATCCTCTGGAGTTAAATACCACTCCTCTGGTAATGTAGGAGTTAAGGTAAAGGTTTTGACTGGGTTCAGATACGAGGTCAGCTACTTATTGTGTGAACTTCAGCTCTTGCATTTTGGTTTTCTCATCTGTAAAGTGGAGATATAATTATAGTACATATTTGTTAGAGTATTAGGGCTGCTGTAACAAAGGACCACAAACTGAGGGGCTTAAACAGAAATTTGTGTCTCATAGTTCGATAGGCTAGAAGTCTGAGTTCAAGGTGTCAGCAGGCCATGCTCCCTCTGAAGGTACCAGGGAAGGGTCTGTTCCAGGCCTCTCTCCTAGCTTCTAACAGTTCCTTGTCTAATCTTTACATGGCATTCTCCCTGTGTGCTTATTACTGTGTCCAAATTTCCCCTTTTTATAAGGACATCAGCCGTATTGGACTAGGAGCCTATCCTACTCCAGAATGTCTTCATTTTAACTAATTACATTGATAATGACTCTATTTCCAACTAAGGTCACATTCTGAGGTACTGCGGTATAGGACTCCAACATATGAATTTTTGGGGGACACAATTCAACTCATAACAATATACATGAAAGTTTCATGTATATGAAGATGAAAAGAGTTGATATATGTAGAGAGTGTAAGAGTGTAAAACATTGGTACATAGAAAATGATCAATACAGTGTTAGCTCTTGTTACTACTACCATGAGTCAGATAGAGAAACTGATGCTCAGAGAGGTGGAGTGACTTTCCTAGGTCACATAGCCAATGAATGGCAGAACCAGGACTTCAACCCAGATATGGCAGATCCCAAAATTTCTACACTGTGTGTCTTCATCACCTAAAGAGGACAGAAGAGAGAAATTCGTATTTCAGCCTCCGTTTAAAATAAGAGGTTCACCTGGGTATAATTATGTACAAAGAATGTTCTGAAAATTATGTTCAGTGCTTTAGTTGCATATTTGCGTTGCATATAAATTTTCTTATTTTCAGGTAACATGTTTAAGATAAAATGGTTGCCAATCATTGAAATGAAATAGGTTAAAGGAAAAACAAGCTCTAAATCATTGCATCATTTTACTTTTCTCTTATTTTTCCTATCATTTATTTATTGCATTGTATCTCTTATGCTCCATTTTCCTTCTTGCTGTTTGTTCCATTTAGTATTGCCCAAAGCCAGGACCCACCTCTCCTTAATAGGGCTACCCTCCTTGTAAGGTCTCCTATTGGCTGTTTTCTTTTCCTCCCCATCAAAACTTACTTGTCCTATGTCTTATTCTATAACAGGGCTCTCACCCAGGTGTCCTGGTTAAAAAAAAAATCAGTGAAATAAGCTTTGCTGGGGCATATGTGTTTTAGGCCCCCTGGGTTCCCAAAGGCTGCCCCTCTGACAGCCTGGGAACAGAGTGTAGTGGGGTTTATACTTAGAGACAAGTGAGAGATGGTCATGACTAGGCAGGCTTGGTCATGTTTTAAAGGTTGAGAACAGTTTCACACCTCTAGCCTCAAGTCCAAGTCTTTAAATTCCTCTATTTCCAGAGTGGCTAGTCCCATCTCTCAGTCAAGACCTTGCGACAGGGGTCCTTACCCAGGAGATTCACTTCTTCAGTCCCATTTGGGAATCCTTCCCTCCATATGGCAACATTTTTGGGGTCCAGGAAGAGAAAGCTTGCTGTAAATTCAGATGCCATCAGGCACTGAGGGATGATGACCCCATTTTTCTTTTTTTCCACTGTGGTTTATTGTGCAGCTAATTCTCATTGGTTATGCTGAGGCGAGGATTCTTTGGGAGTTTGGAAGGAAATTTCTTCACTTTTTCCATTCCTTTCTTCCCAGAGACAGTTTGCTGGCAGAGTAATGGCCACCTCTCTCGGCAGCCAGATGAGAAACAGAGCTTAAGAGAGAGGCGAGAACAACGCTTATGTGGCCAGCACCATTCCTTGGCATTTAAAAAAAGTCAGTCCAACGTGGGGTCATTTCTTTTTTTTGAAAAGTGAAGGAAAATGCAAAACAAAAAGGACCTGGTCTCAAGAGGGGTGAAAATTGCTCTTTGGGGAGAGAAGATTGTAGCTGAGACGACAGATGCCACATTCCTCTTTCCTCCTGGGCCATCGATGCTCACGTTTCCCCATCACCAGCCTGGCCTCAGTCTCTGATGGTAGACAAGTGCACATTCATGTGTTCTGAGGCATGGTCCTCGCTGCCTCCTCACCAAAGACTTGGAGCCCCAGGGATCTCCAAAAAACTCTGTTGTGGAGACAGCCCCATCGTCTCATTTGCAGCCACCCCTCCCACAACTGTTACTCTGCCCAGCCACAGAACCCAAATCAGTCACTTGGTGCTGTCCTTTCTCGCTCAAGTTGGGTGTGATGCCAGAAGGACAAGAATTCTCACTTCAAAGGGCTTCCGAAGGGCTTTTACAAATGTCGCCTCAAATTTAATTTTTCACTTTCCGTTGTTTGTGCTTAAGAAATTGGTATAACTCTTAAAGAAAATGACATACAAACAACATATGTACATAGTTAAAATAAAAAAGCAGACAATGTTACAGAAAGGCCAACCATGAAAAGTTCCCGTCTCTCATGCCATGGCCACCCATCCCAAATCCTGCTTTCTAGAGGAAACCACTCTTAATCGTTGCTTTCTTTCTTTTTTAAATGTAGTTTTTATTTTATTTTATCATGGCTTAAAGGGTGAAATAGTTCTACAAGCCTTGTTATTAAAACAGCAGTATAAGTTTCTTTTTGGGATGATTAAAATAATCTAAAATTAGATTGTGGTGATAGTTGCACAACTCTGTAAATATGCTAAACCCCCACTGAACTGGACACTTTAAAAGAAAGAATTTTATGGTCTATAAATTATATCTCAATAAAGCTGTATAAAAAGAGGAGGGTAATAAATACTTCCAAGATAAGCAGTCTCTGATCATCCCCCACGCCCCATCCCCCCACCCCCTCACTTCCCAGAGACAACCCCTTTCAATTAGTGTGGCGTTTTCCTCCGTATCTCTAACTATTCTTGATTGCTCAGTTTTAGGCATTCACTATTGACTTCCCATTAAAAAAAGATGAGGCATTAGCGTGCTTTCATATCACTTACCCTGGCCCCCACCACACCAAATGCACGCTTCCAATCCCCTGTCCTTCCAGTATAGAGTTATATACATTTTGGGTAGCTCAGTGTTCTGTGTTCACATTAGTATGAGGACAAAAACTCCCTTGTGCCGCACGGAGCAGGGCATCCAGGGGTTTAACTGATTCTTTGTTCGTCAACCTTCTATCTTTTGTTTCTCTCATTCCCACTTCCAGTGGTACCTGGTGTGGCTGATTCCCAAGTCTTTTGAGGCATCCATAGTGTAAAGTATTTCCTCGAGGCTTTCTCCGCTGTGTTCTTTGAATATATGTATATATTTTGAGAGAGGTCCTTAGATTATTTATCGCTCATTCAGCTGCTGTACGGTTTCTGAAATTTTATTTTCTCATCTCCCATTCTCTTGTTTTAAAATCAAATTTATTAAGATATAATTCATACGCTATACAATTCACCCACTTAAAGTATAAAATTCAATAGCATATTCACAGAGTTGAGCATCCATCACCACGATCAACTTTAGAACATTAAAATTTCTTTTTCTGGGGCTAGCAGTTGAGTTTGCGTGCTCCACTTCAGTGGCCCAGAGTTCACTGGTTCAGATCCCAGGCACGGACCTATGCACTGCTTGGCAAGCCATGCGGTGGCAGGCGTCCCACATATAAAGTAGAGGAAGATGGGCACAGATGGTAGCTCAGGGCCAGTCTTCCTCAGCAAAAAGAGGAGGATTGGCGGTGGATGTTAGCTCAGGGCTAATTGTCCTCAAAAAAGAAAAAATTTCTTTTTCTTTGTGAGTTTATGCCGTAAAGCTTCCTTTGCTGTATCTGTAGTGGGATTCCAGGGGATAGTGGAGGCTGACACATGTATTTGATTTGTTATATTTACCAGAGCTTCTACTTAGTATCTTTTTATCGCTTCTGATTTATTAAATTTATGCATTATCTAATGGTTTCCTGCTATAACAGATGAAGATTGAGCTCAGTTACACTCTCCCACTGTAGTTACAGCACTATTTTTAGTTCCTTCATTAACTATCTGTAATTTTAAATACTTTGTTGACCTCTTTATTTCTTGTTCTATCAATTATAGACAGCATCTCTTAACACTATATATATATGTTTTTTGAGCATATTTACTTCTCTTCTTTTTTATTTACATTTCTTCTTTATTACACCTTTCAGATTCTCATCTGTAACTTTTCCTTTCCGTTTTAAGGCTAATATCTTCATAACTATAACCATAATTAAATTTTCATGCTTTGCCTATATGTTGATCCAAAAGTTAAAAATCAATAATAAAAATTTTTTATATTATGAATATGTAAATATTTTCACCACATATTCAACTAAAGAATTCTGATTACATTTCATTTTTTGTTAAATTTTTATTTTTTACTGGAATTTTTAACTGCCTTTCTTTTCTTATTGCATTGTTTGCCTGAATTATAATCTTAAATTCTAACTAACCAAGAATAATATCCTATCTATGGAATCCACACTTTTCCTTGATTTTTGTTCTCTGGAGGCCTTGTTGTCTTGCTGCAGTCTGGACTGATTCCTCTCTCACTGTGCTGAACGGCTTTTATTCGGGAACTTGAACCTCCTGGGTTGAAATTGTTATTTCCTGAATCCTGTCTCTCTGGTTCTTGTTTTACTCTCTTATTTTGATGGAGCGCATCCTCAACTATATTTATAAAAAGATAGTAAGTTTTTCTTTCCTTGGAGGTCTGAAAATGTGTTTGTCTTAATTTTGTACTTGATTGATAGTTTGGCAGGGTATATAATTCTATGTTGAAACTAGATTTTTCTCAGAAATTTGAAGGCTTTGTTCCAAGATTTTCTAGACTCCAACATTTCTGATGTAATGTCTGTTACCGATCTGCTTCCTGTTCCCCTGTAGACAATTTTATTTTCCCTTCTTGGAAGCTTTTAGGCTTTTTTTCTTTATCCTTGTGGGTCTTGAAATTTCATAATGTGTATCTCTCTCTCTCTGCTTTTGTATAGTGCATTTGGTTCACCCTTCAATCTAAAGACTTGTAGCTTTCAATTCTGGGATTTTGGGATAAAATTTAAAAATAATTTCCCCCCTTCTGTTTTTTATACTCTCTCTTTTTTTTTTTTTCTTGGACTTCTACAAGTCAGATGGATTGATCCCCTATGTCTCCTATCATTTTTCTTTTATTTAATATTTTAAATAAATATTGAATAACAGCATCCTCCACCCTGTTACACTGATCCCCTGTGTCTCTTATCTTTTTCTTTTACTTAATATTTTCCTTTCTGTTTATAATCTTTGCTAGGAGATTTTCTTACTTTATTTTCCAATCATTTTGATGATTTAAAAAATTTTGGATAATTTCTTTCATTCATAGTATCTTGTTATTATTTTATGTGACATTGTCTCCAATTTCTCTGAGGCTACTAATTAGAAATCTGCTCTGTCTCTGAATTACTCATTTCTTATTGCTTGTGCTGGTCTTTTTCTTTGGCAGTGTAGGCTTCCCTCTGAAGTCTAGTGGGTTTTTAGTTGTTTGGTTATATTTAAGAATGAGGCGATAGAAAAAGGTGATTGACAGGTCTGTGTGTGGGGGCAGAGCTTGTCAACTGGTAAGGTTTGCTTTAAAGAGAGTGAGCAGGAAGTTGGACCTTACCAAGGAGACTCCAAATGCCTTATACTGGCCACCTTAGTTCTCCCCAGTTTGTCCACTCTTAAAAGAGAAGGACCCTCTGTTTTGTTTGTCTGGGGTAGGGAGGGAGTGATTAGAGAATATCAGACTGCTAAGAGTTCTGCACAAGGTGGAGGCAGGAAGTAAGTTGGGGGACAACTGTTCTATATGCAGACTTTCCATTAATCTCCTTGTTTTCAGCCCTTCATCTTAATCCCCCTCCCTAACACCTGGCACTTCTGAGTTGGGAGCCTCTCTGGGGCTGTTCAGGGCAGAGGTCTCCCTCTTTAGCTGCAGCCCCCTCCATGAGTCCTGTAGGCTGTAGCATCATCCAACCTGGTTTCATCCCTTACCAGATCCATGTGTATTGTTTTCTGTCTTTCAGAAACTTATCAAAACCCATTGTCCATTGATGGATATTCCCACTTTCTTTATTCTGATGGATTTTAAAATATTTTTACTGTCATTTTAATGAGGTCTTGCAAGGCAGTAACAATGAGTGGTGTGCTATCTTGAATTAGAAACTCTGTTAGTTTTGATAAGTGTAGTAAAGACCTTGGGTTCATTGGCAGATCTTGGTTCTAATCATATAGTTCAATGCATTTTTATGCCCCTTTATCCCTTCTTGCTGCAGCATTGCTATTATGTGGAAGACTGGAGAAGCATTTAGAAGAGGGGGCTAAACAATTCATCTTTCTGAGGCCCAGATGCTATGATGGATGTGGTTTTGTGTTAAGTGCTAGAGAAACAAAGATGAATTAGTCATAGCCACCTCCCGTCAGGTAGTTGGGGTAAGGATTGGAAGAGACAAAAGAATAGGATCGTACGGTGAGTGTACGATAGAGATATGTAACAGATGGTGTACTAGAATAGAGGAGGGTGAAAGCATGGAGGGTTTCACAGAGGAAGTAGTATTTAAGTTCACATAAACGTTCTCCAGATTGACAAGGGAGAGGGAAGGCACTCCAGGCAGAGGGAAGAGCATGGCTATAAGCTTGGAGTCATGACAGAGCTTGGTGCTTTCAGGGAACATGTAATAATTCCATATAACTGGATAGAGCATAGGTGCTTGTGGAGGAATGATGACAAATGAGACTAGAAAGCCAACAATAGTGGCTAATGTGTCTCATATGTACAATTACTATGCACATTTACAGATGAGGAAACTGAGGCACAGACTCACATGACATTAAGGTCCCTCAGTTAATAAGTGGGGAAACTGAGATGTGATCCTTGAAAGTCTGGCTCCGGAGCGCATTTTTCTTTGTTCAGGGGTTACATCATCGTGGGTTTTGTTGAGGAGTTTGGACTTGTTCCCACAAACAGGCTTTAAGGTAGAGGAGCGATGTGATCAGTGTTGTGTTTTAGAGACATAATTCTGGAGACACCATTTGAAAGGATGTTAAGCCAGAGTCAGGGAGCCCAGAGAGTAAGTTAGGGGATGACTGCACTGTATACCAGGCAATGGGTGATGGCTCCTCAATTTAGAAGGAAAATGAAGCTGTAATGGAAGAGGCTATTATGAAAATAATTCAGAGGCAGAAGCAATAGAACTTGGTCACTAACTAGCTGTGGGAGTTAGGAGAAGATGGGGCCAGGATGTGGTGGCCGAGCCATTGGTGGTTTGAGAGTACAAGGTGAGCTTGCTTGGGAGGGGGAGCGACAGAGAATGAGTCAGTGTCGAACATGGTGCAGTTGAGGTGACTGTCCAATATCTGGGTAGTCATGTCCAGAAGTGGTTGGAAAGATGGGTCTGGAATGCTTGGGAGACATCTGTGTTGGAGTTGCAGATTTGGGAGTCACTGGATCATAAAGAAAATTGAAATCATGGGAGTAGTTATGAAGAGAATATGTGGGATGAAGAAAGCCAATGTCAGAGTCCTGGGAAGCGTCAGAATTTATGAGGACCATGTCTGCAAAGTTGGCTGATGATATCCTTGAGAAGAGGTGGAGGGGTGTGGGTGGTGGGAGAAGTTAGGAGGATTCCAGTACTGCATCTGGGCTCCATGGTGTCTGGGGCCGAGGTCTGTAAGGGAGGTGGCCTTCAGGTCTCTGAAGAGCAGGAGGAGGAGGCCAGTGGTGAAGCAGAGATGGAGAGAGGAGTTTTTCCAGCAATGAGGGCTCCACGGGGGAACAGAGGAAAGGGGTGGCAGGGAGGATAGTATTCAGAAGCGTTTGGGTGAAGAGAGGACGCTTGACCGTGAGTTGAGTGACCGAGGGCGCCTTAAGGACTGGATGAGGGAGGGGCAGGAGCCATTCCAAACTGGCCTCTCTTTTCTCAGCTATTTCCAATGTCTAGTCTGCTCAGGTGGCTGCCCTTTGCTGCAGGTGGTGGTCAGCCCTTCTAGATCTACAGGGTTGAATGTGGGTTCCTGAAGTGCTGATGTGCAAGAACCACTGTGTAAGTTGATATCCACACGTTTGGCTTCTTCTGACCGGGACAGATGTAGAAACAGTAAGCCTGGCCGCCCAAAGGAAGCGGAGAGGCTTACAAATCCAAACCTTTATTCTGTTTTAATCGGAATGTCAGGACTCAGCTTCATTTCTCCAATCTGTTCCAGTCTAAAGGAAAATGGGCCATCTCTGGCCCTACATTTTAGAGCAGAGCGTGACAACTGTCTGCTACATGTCTGATTGGCTGGTCTGGACCCCCACACGTCCCAGTGCCTGGCCACTCCTGGGGCTCCTCCAGACTCCACGCAGGTGTCTGCACTGGTTTCTGAGTGTCTCCTGAACTTCTCACAACAGCCCTTCTGGTAGGTGTTATGTGGGTCTTGTTTGCAACTAGCAAAAAAGAAAGCACAGGATCACATGAATACTAAGTGGGACAAGTAGAATTTATTTAATTAAGCTTTTCTTTTGTTATGAAATATTTCAGAAAAACCAGAAATCTTCCAAGAATAACATATCCATTACCTTCTGTACCCAGTGATAGCTCTATAAGACTCTAACCTTAAGACATCTCTGCACCAGATTTTTTAAAGAAAATATTAACATATCCAGTTGAAGCACTCTGTGTCTCTCCTCCTGAACTTTCCCCTCTTCCCTTTCTCTTTAGAGGTAACCACTTTTTGAAGTTGGTGTTTATTACCATGCAAGCGGTTATATTTTTATTATATATACTATATCAAAAAACAATCTATGGTATTATTTTGTATGCTTTCAATTGTTCCATAAATGATATCAAACTCTACATTCTTTTTCTGGATTCCGTCTGAGTGTATTTAAGATATCCGTTGGAGATTGTAGACGATGTTAACTTGCGCTTGCATTGAGCAATCAGCCTTTGTCAGCTCTGACATGAAGGGATCATAGGCTCTGAAAGTTCAGTGTCTCACAATTCCCCTCCAGTCCTGATAACTCAGAGCTCTAACTCCTTAGTTCCCAATTTGGATATTTAGGTCAATTTCCTTGGATAATATTACAGGCTTTATTATTGGAAATTTGTCTTGGTCAAGCATTTCTTGCCAAACCATTCTGTATAATGAATGAAACATGAACAATATTTTCCACAGTGCAGAGAGGCGGGTGGAGAGTGGGGGGAAATGTGGATCAACCAAGAAGTCAGAGGACTTAGGAGTATCAGAATCTTCTCGACAATGATTGCAATAGTCTCAAGGTTCTTTATACTCCCGTTTCTTCTTTATGAGTCTTTCTCATTTGGCACAAAGAACTCTTCTGGTATTGAATCCAACAGGAAGTGGAATATTTGGGCTTTATTGAAGGTTATTGAAGGTTTTGCCTAATGTTTTCCATGAGTCAGACAATGAAATAAAAGCATCACAGCTATCTTCATCAATGATGAGCTCTTCAGCTTCTACATCAGTGATGTACAATGCTTTCTGCAGAATTCCAAAATGTCTAGAATTTTCTGCAATGTTGCAAATGTTCTATATCTGTGCTGCACAATACAGTAGCTATTCGCCACTAGCCACATACGGCTATTGAGCACTTGAAATGTGGCTAATGTGACTTTGGAACTGAATGATACACTTTACTTAATGTTTTGATAGTTTAAGTTAGAATAGCCTCATGGGATTAACAGCTACTGTATTGGACAGCACAGTTCTAGAGGATTTGGACCAATATGTGTTGGGAGAGTTTCAACAAGTCTTAATAAATCAAATGAGTTCATATTAAATTGCAACTCATTTATTTGCCTCTTTCTTTCCCCAAATCTGAAGCTAATATAAAAAACTGGATAGCTTGGAAAATATTGTACAGAGCATTGTTTCTCCAAGAGCTTCTGTTAATCTGTTGTTTGTAGTCAGCGTATTCTCGTGATTTCATTGGTGTCGATGAGTGCCAGGTATTGATGGAGCATCTGCCTGCCCCCCGTCATTGTCCCTTGCCTTATAGCTCACTCAGTCTACAGTATCCTTCCTCAGTTCCAGTGATTCTGACCCTTTTAAATTCAAGTTGGCCTTAGCCTCGCGCTAGCACAGCCTCACTCTGGGAGATGGGCAAGAGTGGAGACCAGGACCTACGAAGGTCCTGATTCCAATCCTGGTTTTGGATTCTATCTAGATCAGCTTTCATTTCTTTAACTTTCTATTTTGAAATAATTTTTGACTTACAAAAATGTTCCAAATAGTACAATTGTACAAAGAGTCCTGGAGTATTTTTTTCACCCAGATTCCCGTATGTTCATGTGGTTAACATTTCACCACCATTGCTTCATTCTCCCCTCGCCTTCTCTACGTCTACATCTATATCTGTGTTCGTTTCGTATCTGTTATCTACGTCCCTGTCTCTCTATCTCTCTCCATATATACGTATTGCCCCTAAAAACAGAGACATTCTCTTATATAACTACAGTACAATTACCAAAACCATAAAATTAACATAAATACAGTACTATTTTCTAATCTGTAGACCTCATTCAAAGTTTTCCTATTGTCCCAATAATGTCCTTTATAACAATAACAACAATAAAAATCTTCTGATCCAGTAATCAACCCAGGATCACAGGCTACGTTTGTTTCCTTGTCTCATTAGTCTCCTTTAATCTAGAACAGTTCTTCAATCTTTTTGTCTTTCCATGTTCTTGACATTTGTGAAGAGCGTAGGTCAGCTATTTTGTAGAATTTCCCTCAATTTCTGTTTGTCTGATGTTTCCTCATGAGTGGATTTAGCTTATACATTTTTGGCAAGACTATCATGAAAGTGATGTGTCCTCAGTGCCTCATATACAGAACCACATGATACCAATTTTTCTTTTGTGATTACTTGCTAAAGGTTGTATCTGCCAAGTTTCTTCATTATAAAGTTAGTATTTTTGCTTTTGTAATTAGTAAGTATCTTTGGTGAGATATTTTGAGACTATGTAAATATCCTGTTTCTGCTCATGCTTTTGCCCATTAGTTTTAATATCTATTTATCATTCTTGCTTGAAACAATCATTACTATTGTGGTTGCCAAATGGCGATTGTCGAATTACATCATTCTTTCTGTAGCTGGAATTTATTTGTGCACATTCTATGGTAAGGAAGATTTTCTTCTTTTTTATCTATCTATCTATCTATCTATCTATCTATCTATCTATATCTATCTATCTTTATCATCTATCTGTCTATCTATCTCAGTATGGACTCAGGGATTCCTGTTTCTTTCCATGGATTATATTCTATCACTATTGCTGTTTATTATGTTGCTAAATTTTCCCAGATGTGGGCAGTGGGAATCCCATAATTTTGGCTCTTTTGTTCTTTGACATCTCCTCAACTCTTTTGGAGCAACTTCTTACTTTCTGATGTAACAAAATGTTTCAGTCTCATCTTGCACTTTTTGTGTACCAACCTTGAAATCAGTAATTTCTTCAGGGACCAGCTTTCATTTTGATGATCACATGTTGGTAGGGTGAATAGGAGACAAAAGCCAAGGTAAGGAACTGGGAACCTAAAAGGCAGTGTGACCCTAGTGCATGAACGAATTAGAAAAATACTCTGCCTTACAGATGGGATTAGCAAGGAAGCTTGCTTGTCAGTGTTGGGTTAAGGGAGAACATTTTCTCTTGAGAATTCTTAACCATAAGCTGGCACTCACTCGAGTTTGTAACCCAAATTTATACTACCTGAATGATTCTATATCTTTAGGTCAGAATTTGTTTTAAAGTAGTTCTGGATTGGTAATGATTCCAGATATTTGGAAAAGCAAACATAAATCCTCTTTGGAGAAATGCGGTCCCAACACAAATCTCAAGTTTTCCATGAATAAAGTTCTGAGGAATGTGGGCTCAGAGTCAAAAGCAAAAAGCATTTAAGAAGACAAGGCACTATGAACAGGAACAACAAACCACAGAATCAGGCCAGAGGTTTTAGATACAGGAATTCTCAAATACAAAACATAAATTAAGCATTTTAAAAATATTTAGAGAAAGAAAAGTGGTGATTAAAAATTTAAGATACAAGTGATTATGAAAGACAAACAAGTGTATTTGAAAAACAACCAGATACAATTTAAAAAAATTTTTGATAAAAAAATGGAAGTAAAAAAACTCAAATGATGGTTTAAAGAGAAGATTAGATGTAGGTGATAAATCTATGAACAGGAAAATGGATCTGAAGACATTATCCAGAATGCATAATAGAGGGAGAAAGAGGTAGAAAATTTCAAAGACAGATTAAAAAACATGGAGGACAATGTGAGAGGGTCTAACGTATGTCCAATTGGAGTTCTAGAAGGAAAGACGAGAGAATGGAGGAGAGGCAATTTTTGAAAAGATAACGACTAAAAAATTTTCTGAATTGATGAAACATACATACACACTTCAGATTCAGGAAGCCCAATGAATTTATAGCAATATAAACAAAATTTTCCATAGACAGATAGTGGTAAAACTGAGGGATATCAAAGACTATGGAGAGCAGCTGATATTCCCAGCAGCTAGGGGGTGGGCATGTCATTTGTCAACCTTGAAGAGGGGCTGTGGGCAGAGTATCATACTATCCACTGCAAATTTTCATAATAGTAAGTAAGAAAATACTAGATAGAAAATTGTATTTATAGTATGATTTCAGTATTTAAAAATAGGCATATATAAAAAGAATGACTGGAAGGAAATAAACTAAAATGTTTAAGGGGTTTTGTTTTCATGTTGGAATAACAGAAAACTTTCATTCCCCTCCACCAACCTGGATCTTATAAATACACATAAAAACTTTGGAATGGTTTTTGGAAAAATAAAACTACCCCACTCATTCTTCTCTAAAGCTCTTCAAATCAGTCAGAAAATGAACATCAGTGTCCCTTAATAGGTGAGTGGATAAACAAGCTGTAGTACATCCATCCAATGGAATATTACTCAGCAATAAAAAATGCACAATCAAGCAATGAATAGCCATGGAGGAAACTTAAATGCATATTGCTAAGTGAAAGAAGCCAATATGAGAAGGCTACACACTGTATGATTCCAGCTGTATGGTATTCTGGAAAAGGCAAGACTATGGAGACACTAAAAATATCAGTGGTTTCCAGGGGTTCAGTGGAGGAGAGGGGGAGGGATAAAGAGGTGGAGTGCAGGGGATTTTTAGGGTGGTGGAGCTATTCTGCGTGATACTCTATGATACATGGTGGATACATGTGCATTGGCCAAAATCTATAGAACTGCAACACAAAGAATGAACTCTAATGTAAACTATGGACTCTAGTATTGAGTTATCAATTGTAACAAATAGACCACACTCATACACGATATTAACCAAAGGGCAAACTATGTATAGGGAAGAGGGGATATATGGCAACTCGCTGCACTCTCGGCTCGATTTTTCTCTAAACTTAAAACTATTCTAAAAAAATAAAATCTATTGACAAAAAAATAAAAAGGAGAAAGTAAGCATTAGTTTCTGTAATCCACAAGAGGCAGCAACATTAGCAGTCACTGAGACTGAACTTAGAGGACACACTCAGCAAGACAAGGAGGAGACCTTCTTATCACAGACGGACCAAAGTCCTTTCAGGCAGTTGTAAAATATCAGAACATAAATCTACAAATAAACAGCTGCTTTGTTTCTGGATGCGTTAATAGGTATCACAATAGCTTGCCTCCTGATTCTGGATTCTTGCTGTTTCCTCAATGAGCCATGACACAACTGTTGTCTTGCTCAATGCATTCATAGAATGGCAGGGAATCTGGTCCTGCGACAGGACATTTGATAAACAAACGAGGCACATTGGAGCTGATCCGTCTGGTGACTGCCAGCGCTGGCGCCTTTTATTCCTTCTGGCACCTACCCTACGTTCCTGGCATCTACTCTTATTTTTCTTCCCAGGCCAACTGCAAAAGGGACTTGACCTCAACTGACATAGAATGTGGAAGAATGTGCATGCATTGAAAAGTAATCCAGTCAGCTGACAAAGTTAATGAATTTTCATAGGAATTTATTCAATACCACCCAGGGAGAGTCTACATTTTGAATATTTGCTCAAAGGCAATGGGGAAATGAGAACTTGTCCATTACCTCTCATTCTTGAAAGAAAACACTGTCTCAGATATAGCTTCCATGTCTATCGTTGACTTGCTTAAACATTTGGACATGTTGAGATTCTTCATTTATACATTTGTTCCCTCAACTAATATTGATTGACTATATTAACTATGTGACAAAGTGCCGCATGCATAGAATTGTTACTGGAGAGGCCACACTACTATATGCTTACTATAGTACCAGAGCATGGGGGCTGAGGACTGTTTTTCTTTTCTATGCTTCTTGCCTTGACTATAGAGAAGACAACTCTTTCCTACCCTTTTTTTGCTGTTCCCTGGAAGTTGAGACTTGCTTGATTGGTGAGATTATAAGAGCCTTCCATTCATAGGACAGTACTACCAATGGGCACAGTCACTATTAATTAGAAGCAAGAAAACTTCTCTTGCATTCTCTTTTCTTTAATCCATCTGGAATCTATTTTTCTAGTGGAGATAGAAATTTCATCTTATTTTTTCCCAATTAGATAGCCCTTTATCAAAGAATTAGTCCTTCGAAATGCCACCATTATCATAAACTAAACTTCCGTATAATTTCTATATCTGTTTCTGAAAATTGTTTTGTTGTATTACCATATACTAGTTATACTTGTCGATTTTCTCTTCTAATTAAAATTTAGAATCAGCATTTGAAATTACTTAAAAATCTTTCTTTGTCTTTTGTTGGCATTGATTTGAATTTGTAGATTATTTATGAGAGAACTGACGTCTTTTCCATATTAAGTTTTCCTGTTCAGGAATGTAGTATAGTTCTCCATTTATTAAGGATAGTTCATAAAAGTTTTATAATTGTCTTTCTATACGTTTTGCACATTTTTTTGTTAGGTTTATTTCTAATTAATTTACATGTATCATTTTTTTTTCTATTATTAGTGGACAATTTTCTAATTGGTCATGGTCGTTAATGGTGTTGATTATCTACATGGCCAGCTTGCTGGCCTCTTATTAATTCTAATAATTTTTAAGTTGATTCTCATGGAATTTTTATGTGGTTAATTATATTGTCTGCAAATAGTGACAATTTTTTCTTCCTGATAGTTATAATTATTTTTAAAAATTTGCTTGTGTTATTGCACTGGCTAGGACCAAAGGTGGACAATAATATTCTGACCAATAATGATCAGAATCCTTTCTTGTTTTTTATTTTAAATGAAATACTCACAATATTTCAACATTAAGTATAATGTTTGTGTAGTTTTTTGGTGGATACCTCTCATCAGGTTAAGGAAGCTTTTTCTTGTTTTTCTAACTTGCTAAATAAATTAAAAAAAATTTAAATCAATTACCAGTTGATATAGCTGACCTAGTGCTGGACAGGATCTCTTCTTTTCATTGATGATTCAAGATTAAATACAGATAATGATCTTTTAAGAATCTCCTATAAGCAAATATCGAAACATCTATACAAGTGCTGAGCTACACATCAGAACGCTGTGAGACCCAACAGTCGCAGCGGTAACGTGTGGAGTGGCCAGGGACCGCTGGGAGGAAGCGTTTGTTTTGGAAGCTTTGATGGGGCAAATGGAAATGTCTGACAAGGGTTGGACATGGAATCAAATTCTGGAGCTCTGCAGGTCTTATTACTCATAGTAATGATTACATCAGCGGAGGAGATACAAATGTAAATGAGTCTGAAAGTCTGTTCAGCCTTATTGAAACACAGGAAGCAAAATCACCAAAGCTGTACATGTGTTATACAGACATTGACAACGTGTCTGTGTTAGTACACATGGTGCTCATTACACCCAATTCTGCATGCAATGGAGAAGGCAGTTGAAGCTGTCGCTAGAAAGGAGCATTTGTAACAAATACTTACATGCTTGTTTGAAGCAGGAAAGCAAATTTCTCTTCCTGGAGAGATGACTGGGACCCACATTACTCCCCTTAAGAATGGGTTTATTCATCCAAGGTTTAATGTCCACTATTTTTGCCACCATTTGAGATGAGAGAAATCGAATAGAGTTTGTCTGGACTTTCCTTCGGCTCAACTCCATCAGCTGTCAGTACTGTTTTCAGCGAAGATGTGCCCAACAGTACAGTTATTGCCACGAGAAGTTCAATAATCCCTTGGTTTCTTTGCTACATCATAGTGACTACATTACCGAACCTGATGTCTTTAGCCAGCGGGACTCTTAGCTGAGCTAAACTCCCAAGCCCTAGCTTCCCTGCACCCTACTTTATTCCTGGTGTTGGGTTGCCAGAAAGTATGCAGCTAGGTTTGCTCTCTCTTCCTTTCTTGTCCTTCTCACCTTCCTGTCTGAGGATCTCCCATTGGCTTCTCTTTAGCCCTTTGGAGCCTACCTTTTGAAACTTCAGGCCACCTCTGCAGAGACAGAGGCTGCTTCCCACTTGGAATCCACTCCAGCTGGGGAGAAGCCCATTCCTGCATTCATCAATTTCAGGTGAATGCAAATGCTTCTGCATCACTTTATCTACGTTTTGCATTCACAAGGAACATTTATCTATTTCCACAAGAGCTTGGAAATGCAGATTGTCATTAATCTCAAGCCAGTTTCTTACAGAATCTATACGTGTCTTGTAAATAATCTTAAGAGTAAAACTAAGTGAAAAGACATTTGCTCTGATCCTGCAAAGTTGGGATGGGGCTCACAGGGAGGGAATGTCAAAATGCTTGTATTTTTAAAAAATGTATTTTAAGAAAACTAAGAGAGCTGGAAGTCTTCCACGGCTACTCTTGTGGGTGCACATTTTTGAAAAGGGTTAGTGATGGGTGGCTGACAGGTGTCCTGTCTTACGACTTCCCCTTCAGAAGAAAATGAAATGTTTTCTGGACTCTTAGCACTCCTACCCAACATTTCTTGTACTTTTAAAATGTTTTGCATGAATGCAAACCACTTCACGACACCAAGGAAAATGTCTTTTATGAGTTGCATCCATTTTAAGGTTTACAAGAAACTCTCAACTAAAAACACTGGCTAAGGTACTGAATGTGCACAATTAATTGAACATCTTTTACCAGAGTTTTGCTTTGAGCTCTTGTGACTCAGTTGTTAACTACTGCAGTTACTTTATAAGTACACTAAGAAATGATATTTAAAACTAAATAAAGGAGATGTCATATAGTTTTAACTTCAAAAATGAAAATCATCCCAACTTAACTAGAGAAGGATGAATTTATATAACTAAGTGACCATTTGAATGTTGAGTAAAAAGGAGAGGAATCAAAGATTACGGCTACTGGAATTATAATTATAATTTGTTTAGGTATGATAACTTCAGGATGGGGGTTCAAGCCAACACAATACAATTGTAACCAGGTTAAAATCCATCTGTTCTGCACATGCCAACTCTGTCGCCTTATACCAAATGTTTGATAACTGTAAGCCACACTGATCTTGTTTACAATGTATTTAGATGGACAAAATGTCACACTGATTGTTCTGTACCTAAATGAGACTCCAGAGAAACGCATATTTATCTGAAGACATAAAATTGGATTTAGTGATGAACAGTTGTGGATCCCCCGCTCAAGTGCACAGTCAGCAACTGATCAACAACTGTATTCCTGTCACTAATGGTTCCTTTGTTTATTCAACTTAATTCACTGGAGCACTACTCAGAGTAGTTGAAGCGACTTCAAAGAAATTTGGTTGGTAATGCAAGCAATATGTAGGATTTAAAAATTCTTCATACCATACAGTAAACATTTTTCCCACTTCTAGCACTTTCCTGGTTTTTTTGTACAGTAAATACAGCTGGAATTTATTTTGGTGTAAGGAGTGAGGTAGGGCTCCAACTTTTCTTTTTCCTTCCAAATTGCTAGCTGGTTATCTCAAAACGATTTAATGATTAGGAATGTAATTTAAAAATGTGCATGTGCCCAAAATGCTATTAAAATTGAATACTAATGAAATCTTGGAAATAAATTGTGGCATGAGTTCTATTTGCAGATGGTTTTATTCCAATTTAGAGGAATTAAGGCTTCATGAGGACTTGTAAAGAAACAAATTCAGGAACTAGTAAGAGACTTTTACCTAGAAAAATGTAAGTGGAGGAGCTGAATTGAAGCTGTTGAGAATAAAGTGGTTTGCATCAGAAATAATAAAAATCTCCTGAGGTGTATATTGATAGAAGGGTATTGTATTTATTACAGCACTATCCATAACACTGACTCGTTTCTTGAGCAGCTGCAAACCCCTGGACAACTCGATCTGTGAGTCAATCAACCACAGCCACGTTTGTTACAGGCAGCCAGAAACAATCCGAACTGATACAGTCCATTTTTTCTGTGTACTTCTCTGTCTCCACTTTCCATTCTGTTTTTTCATCTGGTATGGATTTACTAAATTTTAAAACTGTTACTGGAAATAAAGAATATTTTGAATGTTGAACAGCTAAAGGAGAAATGAGAGCAATCAAGACAGTAAAGAGTTTAGCGAAGGGCATGAAATAATCTGAGAAATAGAATTTAATTTGCAGAAGGATAGCCATTTTATTATGATCAGGATGTTAAGCACTTGAACAATCTACACTTTATTTTTATAACAGAGAGACAACCAGTAAAAGACTTGATTTTAGGAATTTATTATTTTTTTAAAAAAAGCAACTTCCAGGGTTTGCCATTGTATACATTTAGCCCAGTCTCTTATAGCATGGGACAGCGATAACTGATGTTTTTATAACAATGACTCAGAGGCACTGAAGATCCATAGTTGTCTTCTGAATTATCACAGAAAGAAGAAAGAATTAGAAGAAAAATTTAATGTTAAGTGTATTTAAAAAATCATATTCTAATTCTTTTAAACTGGTTATCCAAGTATGATAATATAGTAGAGCTCAGATAACTAGAAAAGGCAATTGACTAGAACACCCCACTCCCATCTGGTGTGCATTAACAGGCTTCTTACTGCATGTATCTTTATATGGTTTGCAAACGAATTCAACCCATTTTACACAGCATTAATTGGTTTTATTGAGTTGGCACTGGGCTGAAACTATTGCTCATTATCTCATAATTATTATCTTTTTTCCTAGTTCTTTAATGGATTTCCCTCATCTGACACAGTGTTTGGACTTTAGTGTATGTGAGAATTCGAGATCATCTCTGCCCATCCTAGTGATATTTACGGTGAGGTTACCCGTGACCAGATATCCAAGACTATTAATTAATTTGTCCGCCAGCTCTGTCCTTGACCTTGGTAAAAGAGAGACCTTTTGTCTCACTGGAGTATGTGCCAAGCTCCAGGCCAGAAACTTTGTGAGCTGGTCGTCAACAGAGGGGACCACTCAAGGTTCTTATTAATGCTGTGCAAACAAGGGTCTCGTCATTTCAGTAACTATTTGTACATTTATAAAAGCAATACAGTCATGGGAAAAAACCAACAAGCACAGCTTGGTAGAATAACCTGCCATGAAATATCATTGGCTTTATAATAATTTACTACAACTGTTCTTTTTATTCACACTGGATAGGAAATGCTTCCATCTAACACATGGAATACGAATATATACAACGAAAAGTTTGGCTTTTATTAAAAAAAAACCTCATGAGGATAATAACATGGGGGTTGAAAAAATAATTTTGTGCAGTTTCCTGATCACAATCATATGTCTGCTGCCTTTCACAGGGAATGATACAAGTACTGATAGATTTTATTAACCAGTCAAAGAATTTTCCTGCCTGTTACAGCCTACTACTAAAATACTGCCTTGTTCATACAGTATACAAGTTTTTCCTTCTCAACTGTAATTCTAAATGACTAGGGATGACATGATGAGTCAGTTTTAAGGACAAACCCTGCTAATCCTTTTCAAAATCATCATATATTTGCAGTTCCCTATTTCATCAAAAAGTTCACCAAAACATCATCTTGGAAACTGCACGGGGCTTCTGATTGATGTGCTGTTGAGATCCTGAATGTTGCATTCTCATCTGATGCCCGCCATCTTGTTGCACAACAATGTCACTCAGCATCTTGGCTTGAACTTTCTCATGGCCACAGTGAGTCATGCGGCAGTGGTGTGGGGTGGACTGTTTTGTACTGCCAGCAGTCAAAACAGTTGCCAGGGGCTCAACGTCTCTACGCTGTGAGCCTGGGGAGCCCATTCTCCTATAGAATGGTTTTCTGGAGTCCAGAAATGTCACTGCAGGTGGCTGAGACATTCTGGCCCCTGCTTCATGAGGGAACTACTCTAAAGAAGAAGCCTAGTGTTCTAGAAATAGACAATATGGGCCAGGTTCAGGGGTGGGGGAGGGAGTTGCCTTCATAAGTCCTGGAAACCATCTCTGATTTTAGCTCGATGAGAAGGCTGGGAGATTCTCTGGAAGTGGCAGGCTGGCAGAAGAGCTGGGTCTAAGGTACGCTTGGAGAAGTGTCAGTTTGCCATTGGCATTGCAGAGTTAGTGCCTGTGGTCCCCCCACTAAGGCACTCTGCCTAGATCTATTTTCCCCTGACTGTACCTTTTATGCCCAAGGATTTCCCCATGCCCCCATGCAATCCTAGTTTGTTTTTGCTTTCTCAAATAGGGATAGCATAAAGGGTTCATCCCTCTTTCAATTCTGACTGATGAGTGGTAGCTCTTTGGAATTCTAGTTTGAGAACTGTGAAGAAATCATTGGGCTTCACGGGAAATAGTACTGTGATTAATTAGCAATGTCTGCCATGGCTAAAAGAATTGGTGTTTATAGAATGCATGCCAGGTCATTATGTCTGTGTTCTAAGTAAGGTGAAAGAATGAGGCTGGCTTGATGGATTCTTGAAGGATCTTTGGAGACCACAGTCCAAAGCACTAAGTTTATATTTATTTTCTATTCTGCTTTGTTCCAGAAAGGATTTAAGGGGTTTGGGAGATGAATTTTAAGACCTGTGGAAAGCTGGAGGGGGAGATAATTTTGAACAGGCTGGTGCAGGAGGCCCTCAACGATGGCCTCTGTTTTACCCTCTGGGTGATGAAGCACAATGTTTAGAAAGTGATTATGGGGCTTACTGATGACAACAGATTCAGAAAGACTTGGAGGAATGGAGTGGGTCCCAGGCATGTTGGGAATTTTAGGCAGAGCATTTCTGGTGTATTTCCCCTCGGTTGAGAGCTGATGATATTTGTATGTTGAAAAGCCAGGGAGAAATATATTTGTATCCACACACACATGCCTTTTTTGAGGGTTAATCAAAGAACCTGGGGATAATTTCCTTATTACGTCAGGACCATTGTCTCTCAGCTCTCCCTAGAAGTCTCTGGTGCACGACTTTACCAAAAAAGAAAAACAAAATCAGTGAAATTGTATGGTAGGTGCTATTGATGCCATTTTGGGAAGATCAACTCACGTCTCTGGAAGATGGGATCAATCACTTCTTCATATCTCAAGTGATTTAAACCGGAGCCAAATCTTGATTTTGAACACAAATCATTAACAGGTTGCTCTTCAACAATGCCATTGTCCGTTGATTTAGGGGACCATGTCAGGCCAAAGCCAGCCACCTCTAGCTGCTGATGGCCTTTGGGTTTTAGAAACTGTCTGATGCTCCCATCAGTATGCCCCGTCAATGCACACACCTGATTTCACTTACACAGCAACATGGCAACATACCTTTTTCCATCAGTAAACATCTGCTCTCTTCCTCACTTGGAAACTGGGAGAATTGGGAAGAAAATAAAGCACATGTTTTTACTCCTCTGCAAATCTCAGGAGAACATGCTTTTGGATACCTGTCTGATGCTGCGTTTATTGCCACAACGGGAACCTCAAGCTTTTCCCAAAGTTGTAGGCAAAGGATTTCCACCTTCCTGGGTGGCACATAGGGGTGAGGATTCCTTGATTTCTAGGCTGAAGGTCCAGGGTCAAGTGATGGGGGTGGAGTGGAGGAGGGAAGGCAGCATTTAGAAACCCAGCAATGTTATTTCTTATCCATCCGACTCTGCTTTTCACCCTCAGAGAAATGATTTTCTTATTGGTCTACATGAGACACAGTCCCATTTAGAGCATCTCAGCAGTTTCACTGTCTCTAGAAGCTTCTAGAGGTGATGGCTGGCTGACTATAATTGTGACTGTAGTTGCCTCATTATTTGTTTTCAGGCATTTCAAAATTTCTATTTCTTTCCGCTGATCACAATTGTTGGTGCATTGGCATTACAAACCAATTTTTAAAGTTTGTGAACGTCAGTGGGCTTTACCACCACTCATTTCCAGAGTGGAAGCCTTCTCTAACTGGAAAGACTTGTTCTAACACCACAGAGGAGCCTCCTCCCCAAAGTTTCTGAGAGCCCAGAGCATGAACTTTGGGTTCTAGACAGAAGGCCGAGGAGGAGGTCGGGAGGGGGGTGGCGCCCTGTTGGGAGGTGGAGCCTGAGGAGGAGGGGGAAGGGTGGAAGGTGGGGATGGAATTGGAGGGGTGGGTGCACTGGGGGGTGGGGGAGGGCAATGGGGAGCAGGGGGTGGGGGAGTGTAGATTGGGGCAGGAGGTGGCGAGCTGGTGTGGTAGGCGTTGTTGAGGGGGTACTTGGCAGGCGGATTGTTCTTGACTCTGGTGAAGTTGACACAGCGCCCCTGGAAGAGAATCAGAGAGAAGAAAACGTGAGCTGATGCTTGTTATGACCTTACAACAGGGCAGAGGTTAAGTGTGGTGAGCAGCCTGAAAGAAATCTGTAGGCAGCAGACAAGATGTTTATGATAATGCTCAAATGACATACAGCAGAACCAGACGACAAATAAGCTCCTTGTTTCCTTGCTCTGGGCTTACTGTGTTGCAAAATTATTTGTTAAAATCCATTTTTCTTGGAGTTTCTCTCTCAAGAAGGAGGAAGAGAAGGGGACTGACCCTAACTAGACACATGGGGTCAAGCTGAGTATAGAGGGCCTCAAATTTAATCTCCTCAACAACTTGCCAGCCAGGTATCATTATCAATTGTTCCACTTCACAGATAAGGACACTGAGGCTCAGAAAGGTTAAGTCACTTTCCCAAGGCCACACACCAGGAAGAAGTGGGGTTGTTGATTCAAATCCCAAATAGACTCCAGAACCTCTATTCTTCCTGCTACACTAGATTGCCTTCTAAGGAGGGGTCCCCAACTTTTATAAACAAAGGTAATATTTCAGTGGATTTCAGTGACACTCCTGGAGGCAGTAGAAGGTTAACAACATGGGCTTCTCCTATAGCGTCATTCAGGGGTGCTGGATTAATCTGGGATCTGAGTTGTCACAGATGTGGCAAATTGGGGTGATTCTCAGAGGCCCTCATGCATCTGTCTCCTGTAACCTGTAGCTCCCCTCAACCACGGGTGCTGGGTAGTGAATGAAGGAGGCAGCTCTCCCTGCTGATGTGAGCCAGAAGCCAGTGGATACAGCTCCCCGCCCCCTGCCCCGGCCTTCCCCAAGCCTCTGTCATGAACCATTCATCCTGCCCTTGCTCTGGTTGGGGGAGTCCCTCTTCTTCCAGATGCTGCTGCACCTGCCCAGGTTCCCTTATGGTCTTAAGAAATACAACCCGGGGACATTTTATTGTTAGGCAGGCGTCCGCCCTGAATTCTGCTTTTTTCCCACTCTTCCCAGGGGCCCGAATGGGCAAGGCAGAGCAGACACCTGGAACCCCTACAGCAGCCTCTCGAAGCCATTCCTTAGTAGCCCTCCCTTCCCTGGGGCATCTCCTCTCTGCTCTCCAGAGTCACAGGCCTACCCTCCTTGCCCCCCAACAGATGCCTCTAGTCTTAACAGGCCCTGGGGAGCCTTCCGCCCAGCACTGGGCTCTGCAAGGGACGAGAGCACTGCGGCTCTCCCACTGACAACATTCTCCTTCTGGTGCCTGTACTTCCTCCACTTTTCCCATAAGACCCTCCCTCCTTGCCTGGGTAGGGTACTGGCCACCCTTGTGGGATCCTGGCCTCCCTCCAAACTTCCCATGCCTGTGGGGACATCTTACTGTGTTCTCTATTGTGTGTCCTGGATGCTGACAGAATCCCTCCCCAGGGAGGCTGAGGGGGGCTGCCCTGTTTCTTTCTCCTTCTGCTCAGTTTAACCCGATTCCCTGCATGCAGTCCTACACTGTGGCTGGGGCTCGGGGGTGGGATTTTTCCTGGCCTCACTCTCCAGGACGGACACCATCCTGTGGTATCCAACCCGAATGGGATATGTTCAGAGACGCCAGTTTCCTTTGTCAGGGCTGAGGGGAGGATGGGCCCCAGGGGGATGAAGAGGGTGAGGCAGTGGAATTTCAGGAACAATTACCTGTAGGACAAGAGGGAAATGCAAGTGTGTGTTCTGAGACTTGGCTCAAGAAGAGAGTCCCAGCAGGGACATGATGCACGTTTGTGGGAGACAGTGGGGGCTGAGGCCAGCTTTCCTCAAACACGTGCACATCCCCATTCGTCTTTCAGGTCGTAAGTCCGGCCCCTTTTCCTCCACATATCTTTCCCTGATGACTCCAGCCTCCACCTGTCTTTTGCTTCCCTCCCTGAGTTCTCTAATTACAGTCTACAGGACGCACTGAAGTCTGCAAACGATCATTGTTTTATCTGTAAATGCCTTGCATCTCTGGCCAGAAAAGAAACTTCTGGAAGGCAATGGCCTTGTTTTGTACTTTGCTGCTCTATAACTGGGAGCCTCACGGGTGCTCTGCATAACAAGAAGACTTTGGTCAAAACTGAGTTGTTTGAAGCCACTTGGGAAACAATAGGGCCTTGGGCAACATTAGTGATGAACTGGAAACTCATTTAGAAGACATCACATTAGGCAGAGAGAAGCTGGACACAGACGGGCCAAGTTTAACTGGACTGCAAGTGTTCTAGTGATTACAATGCCATATTTAAGAGGCCAGCACCCTCTTTTCTCTGATCTTGCATTTCATGAGATCGCACCAGAGCTTAACCTTGTTAGGTTCCGAGTGGGGGTCCTAACTGCAGAAATAAGTTACCGTCTTCCCATTGCATCGCTCAGAACTCCCACATCATGTTCAAGCTTTCACGCATTACGTTGGTTTTGTAACCCAGTACTGTAAATTCCCAGTTGTTCAAACAGCCCTCTTTTATAGCTTTATAAATCTGAGCCGTGGTTACGGCTTATTTATGATTCTGGATAGAACTCTTCCCTCCAAGATGTTAAAGTCCTAATGATTACCATCTGTGATAAATTCCTGTAATGGACAGCTCAGAGTTGGGATTTACTATGCTCCATATTCTCCCCTTCCTTCCGCGATGTGCTAAGTCAGACCAGGAGACTTGAGAGATTCATTTCCTTTAAAGATGAAGGAAAATTCTGATCTTGGAAAAGGAGCTGCTGGTGACTGGGGTCGAATCCCCATGTAGCTTCAGATTTCCTTTAGGGCTGGCCATCCTGCTACTCTGTTCCTCTCTTCAGGGATCAGTGATGGTGGGCTGGGGCGAGAGAGGAGGTGCATTAATCCAGAGACTAGGAGGTGGGAGTGAGGTGAGGAGAAAGACCTCCCTAGATCAGCCCCTCCAGCTGCCACCATGGCCCCTTGGCTGTAGCAGTGGAAGGACGGGGGTGGGGTGGGGTAGGGGAAAGGCGAGAAGCCCCCCTCCTATAGTCAGTAACACCCTAGGGGTTCCCCCTTGGGTCACCTGCTCCAGAGCACTGGGTTGTGGTTCATTATAGACCCTAGTACATTAGAGCTGCACACCACTGCCCAGAGCTCTCATTAAGCAGCCAGAGAGGAGGGGCAAGCTCATAGCCCCACTGTGTGACACCCACGGTGTGATGTGGGGTGGGGATCATATACCACCTGCCACTCACAGTAATTATGAGGATTAACTTAATCAGTGTTGGCGAAGGCCTTGGAACAGTGCCTAGCACATTGTGTTTGGTAAATGAAGTTGAGTCCAGATGGGGAAACAGATGCTCAGACACAATAATGATCTCGTCTAGGATAAAAGGTGAGTTGGAGGTGGTATCAGGTTTCAGAAGTTAGTGCCTTCTAAGTGAGCTGCAGGCCAGAGCCTCTACACTCCATACCTGGCTGCTACAGTCAAGCTGGTATGCAAGGAAAACATATGTAGCATTGGACATGCAACAAGAGTGGCCCCAGAGCCCGCTCTCTCACACACCCTCTTCTATCCTTCCATTACCACGTAACTCCTGTAACTAATTCTTATAGGACCTCCCACAGTGGGAGCACACACAGTTGACTGACAATGCATTTACACATACTTATCGTCCTGTAAAAAGGTGCAGGCTCGGCATAAAGGAACCTCTGGGGTCAGGTATAGTAAGACGCAATTAGGACTTCAGGGAGGGGTGTGGCTACAAATTAAGTTCTTAAAACCTGGAGCCAGAGGAGCCAACATAAACACTGTAACACTTAGACCATATAATTGGCCTAAAGATCAGTTTACACTACATCAGTTTTTGCTTGCGAGAGGATAATCGAAAGGCCAGATGTTCTCAGAGTCATATGCCAGCAAATCTGCACCAGTGTTTGGTGAAAAGGTTGCTAGGACGATTGGAGCTCTCGGTCCATACACTGGTCTTTGTAACCAGTTTAATTCTTTGCAGTATTGTTTTTGGGTGGTTTGACTCAGACTCAAGATTTAGCTTTGACCTCAGTTTACCTCTGCTTGCTCATTTACACAGTACGAGTGCCAATTATTTTCACACATTAGCAACAAAATTCTCTGGTTAAATTCTAAGAAGAAAATGCAACGGTATCTCCTGCTACGTGGTGGCTTAGCAGGATGCTAGGTGGCATTCCTCCCGGGCTGGAAAATGCCACTTTGATTTGGCTGAATTTAACGGTGTTGGGAGGATTATTAGAAATGTCCAGGCATATTACCTTCTTTATTTATTATCAAATCCTATGAACTAAGTCCCAGTATCTTCACTGTACAGAAAGGAGACTGCGGGCGCAGACCTATTTAAACAATGTGTCCAGGACTATACACTCAGTAAATGGTAGAAGTGGGATTAAAACCTAACTCTGCTTGCCTTAGGCACTCCTCTCCTTTTTACCGTATGATCCTGAATATGGTCTAAAACTGCAAAAGTGTCTTGAAGCACTTGTAGATAATATCACACAGTGCAGCACTTGGCCACAATCCATCAGCTCTTGACACAGCTGTCGAGAGATCTTTCCAGAACATAAGCCTGATCAATTCACTCCCTAGCTCAATATCCTTGATTGGCTCTCCATCATCTTTAGAATAAAATCTAAATGCCTCTGATGGCATATGCAGCCCTTTGTGACCCAGTCCTTGCTTACATCTTTCAATTAACTTACTATTCTTTTATTGCAAGATGTCCAGCCTGGTCCATCCAAAGCTGTCCACAAATATTTGTTCAATGAAAGAATGTACTAAGCCACTTGGTACTCTTCTTAGTATAAACACTGTTCCCCAACTGGTGGGTGAGCATCTCTGATGCAGCATCTGGGTCTTCTCCTCTTGAGTTCTTCTTAGCAGCGCTTGGTTCGAGTTTAAGTTGGCACTCAATGAATACCGTTCATATCCCCAAGGGTCTCTGACGTGCAGCAAGCCTTTTTAGAGAGCTCAGATTTTCTCTGCAAGTTTAGGTTCTCAGAGGAGCAAAGGTCCATGAACTCATGGCTGTGAATTTAGGTCTCCTTAGTCACCTCCTCATGGTCCCTTTGGACATCTCCTAAGCTCTTAGGGAGGTGTGGCAAGAATCCTGTGTGTCCCTTTGATTTCCACACTTGAAATGTTAACATGCTACCTTTGAAAACATCCATGGGTAGTCAGGATGAAAGATCTTGTTGACTAGGTTCTGGCTTCTTCCCAACTTTGAACAGACACAAATGCTCCGAGGACACAGACAGGAAACTGGAGGTGTGGGGCTGTGGTCTGCCCTGCAGGTCGGGGCTGGGGGCAGAGTCCTACCTCCAGTTCTGCCACTAACGCACTCACTGTGAAACCCTGAGTAAGCCACTTTCTCTCTCTGGGCCTCAGCCTCTTCATCTGTAAAATCCAGTCGTTGTGCTAGCGAGATGACGTCCAAGGGCCTTTCAGTCCTAATATTCTATGATGCCATGCAAATTCGAGTTGCTTTGGAACTCTTTACTTGGGTACTTTAATCTGAATTATTTTGGGGTGGCCAGTTTACATGTCATTTTATACTACTTAGTTTGACTAACTCTTTGTATTATATATTTTCCAGTTGGTCATTAGATTTATCAAATATTAATAAATTGGAAATTCAAAACTGGATTCTCTATCTTCTGTTCTTTTGTTACTGTGGTGAGGATTCAAGCTTGCCTGTGAGTTCTGAATTTGAGTTTGTGGAATGACAGGGGAGATGTGAGAGGAGCTTTGGGCTGATTGTGTGCAGAAGACTTGCCAGTGGTGAGCTCATACGTGCTGAGTGTTATAAAACATCTGTTTGGGTACCAGGCATGCTCAGTGGAGAGGGAGCTGGCCTTCGGAGATGGTTAAAAATATGCCACGGCTCCCACAGATTAAACTAAATAGTTTCCTATGAACAGAGGTCACTTAAGGAAATTGGATTTCACAGGAAGAATACTAAAATAATCAGATGGAAAAAGTATAACATGTATGCCAAGTTTCTTCTGACAAATACCTTTCCTCTCTGGTATAGTTCTCCCATTGATTGTCTTGTTTGGAGGGCTGTAGGTATTTCTCAAATTACAAATGGATTGGGTTTCTGAAGTTTGTTTTAAATCAGTTGTTTAGATCAGGAGCATAATTTCTAACTTGAGTCACTCTTGTAAATGGGGGTTGGTTCTCAGGCTAGACCACAAAAGCTCATTGGCGTATTGAAGGCAACTGACGTCATTCTGCTGAAGTTGGTGCTCTAGTGATAAATGAGACACATGAGCAACGAATGGAGGGAGGGCTGGATCGGATGACTTAACAGTGCTTTCTACCCTATGATTCTCTTCATTTCTGAAGTCATCTGTGCATTCAGCCTTTTGACAAATGGTTTTTGCGTGCTGAGTATGTCCTGGATACCTTATAAGGTGCTGCAGACAGTTTTGAGTAAGCAAAAACAGTCCCTGCCCTCATGAAAAATATAGTCCACAGGTGGAGAGAGACAACAGTCAAGTGATCCCACAAACAAATGGACCCAAGCAACCATATTTGTGCTTGTGACACTGGCCTTGGCCATAGTTGAGTGGACCAGAAGTGGACACCTAACTTGAACCAGGCCAATCAGATTCTCTCTTCTGGGAGTCTGGAATTATGGCTGAGTTACAGGCGGTCAGTTAGGGTTGATCCCCTGAATAGTGGAGAGGTAAGTGGGAACTGGGGGTGACCATCTTCTGCCACAGTCAGAGAGAAGCAGAGTCTGAGTCCGTCTCTTAAAGATCCTTCATACCCATTCACTCCTCACCACCCTCTCGGTCGCTCATCTTCTACAACTCGGGTCACTAAGTAAACTGGTCTTCTTGCCTTCAGCCTTTCTCTTTCTAGTGATATTTTGGTTTCCATATAAAATTTATATATATACACACACGAAAATGTGTATGTATATATATATATATGCATGTATGTATGCACATGTATATATAGCTTGTTTATATGCCTGTATATATAAAAATTTATATATTTGTACATATAAAAATATGCATATACATACACATAGACACACATTCAACATTGTCTTCCTGCTTAAACTCTTCAATGCCTCCCCACCTTCTATTCGAAAATATCCAATTCCTCTGCATGAACTGGCCCCTGCTCCTTTGTATTACTTTCTACCATCCCACTTCCTTCTCTTTCTTTGAACCTACACTTCAGCGTTGGTCTATCATTGAAATGAAGCCACCATACTCTGGCTGTCTGGTAAACAGCATTCACTCGGTTCTATGACAGGGATGCAGAGGCATGGAGACACCTGTCTTGCTTTCTTCCTCTTTCCCAAAGCCGGAGCTGGGGGCAAAGAGAAGCGTGTGTTGAGAGTGGTGAGGCCAGAATCCTCCTCGCCTCCCTTTTCTCTGCCTCAAACTTGCCCTGTCTATAAATCTCATATAATAGCTTGTCTTTTATGTGCTGTTCATGGAAAAGGATCCAAAGTCAATTCTTTCAGTTATTTGATTCATTTTGCTGACACACATGCTGGCACGCTCTCCATAATAACTTCTCTGGATGCCAAAACTGAGGGCAAGATGAAAGCGCGAAGGAAATACTTGGTAACAAGAGGAAACTAGAAAAATGAAAGGGTAGAAATAAAAATGGCATATCTTTAGTGGGACACGTGTAAACATAGGGTTTGTTAAGAATTACTACTGAGATAACACTTATTTAAGAATAAAATTCCTTTTTTTCATCTGATTACAAAGTTCTGTGTTTTCTTTGTGGAAAATTTGGGAAATGCGTAGAGCAAGAAAGAAGAAGAGAAAAGAATTTTAAATTATAACACTCAGAGACTTAATATTTTGTGCTTATCCTTTCAGATCACACACACACACTCATAATGATACATTTATTTATAAAAATAGGATCATCCTGTATAAAAGTCTTTTAATAATACACTGTGACCATTTCTTCCCTGCCATTTTCAGTATTATTTTCAGTGGTTGCGTAATCTTCCATCACATGGAAGTACCAATTGCCGTTATTAAGTTCTTTATTGGGCATTAAGAGTCTGTTTAACTTCTAATTATCCTCACATTTCTAAAATAAACTTTCGAAAAGTTCTAGAATCAACAGGCTTTGATTTAGGGTTTTTGCATTCAATTTCATATGTGAGATTGGTCTTTTTTTTTTTTTTATCGTGCACTATTTTTGTCATCAAGATTACGTTAACTTTCGCAAATGAAATGGGGAAGATTTTCCCCTTTCTACACATTTTATATTTCTGAAATAGCACAGGAATAGTTTGTTCACTAAAAGCATGAGAAAATTCTCTCAAAATCTTTCTGGACATGCTCTTTTTCTAGAGTGCAATTCTTTGATGACTTTAAAAGTTTTTGCCACACGTTTTGAGCTATTCAGGTTTTGTATCTTTTCTTGAGTCCATTTCCATAATTTATCCTTTCTTAGGAAATCATTCATTTCATCAAGATATATTAAGCATTTGCATAGATTTGTACTTGGTACACAGGAAATTCTTACAATTAAACCTCTTTATTTGTGGTGCTACCTCTTTTGTCATTATTAATATTATACATATTTATATGTTCTGACTTTTGCTTCACTTTCAAAGATTTGTCAATGATATTGATATTTCCAAAGAAATTTTTTAAGACTTCTTTCTTGGTTCACCTGATTTTGCTTTGTTTTCATTAATTTGTTTTTATATTCATAGATTCCTTGTTTCTGTTTTCTCTAGATTTGCTTCATATTCTTTTCTAAGTTTTAACTGAATGCTTAGCTCATTTGTTTTCATTTTCTCTTGCTTAATAATGAAAAAATTTGAGGCTATCATTTTTCTAAATCCTGTAAGTTTTTACAGTGGTGTTCCAGTTATCATTATTTTCTGGAATCCCAGTATTGTAGTTTTGATTTCCTCTTAGACTCAATAGTAATTTATGAGAGTGTTTAAAAACTTCTAAATGCTTTAAAAAGAATGTTTAATCCCTATATGGTCTGTAAAAATTATACTTTCACGCTTTTTTCAGGTTTTCTTTGTTGCCCAAGGTATCATCAGTTTTTACACATTTTAAAAATAATGTGAATTCTCTATGTGATGCGTACACTGTTAAATAAATATCCATTAATCATTTTTATTAGATTAGTTAAAGCTTCTATATCTTTTATTTATTTTTTCATCCGCTCGATCTGTTGAAGTCTAAGGGTGGGATGGGTTTATTAACTTTTCCCCCTGAATATTTTAAACAATTATATTTGCTCAGATTTTGCTTTTCTGCTTTAGTCATTGGGCCACCCAAGAGGAGCAGGGAGGGGGCCTCACAGAGCAGTCTGGGCAGAGAGAATTTCTTCTGTTCCAAAGAATTCTCTCTTCACGTCTGGTGGCAGCTTGTCTGCAAAGATGGCTGCCATCAATTCCTTCCCTCCTGTGTGCATGGTGATGTGGACTCTATTCTTGTACTCCCTTGAATCTGGGTTTGCTTGTGATAGTTTTAAATAATGGAATAGGGTGGAAGTGATGTTGTGCTAACTTTGAACCTCACATTAGGAGGCCTGGAAGTTTCTGCTTCCTGTTTTTGGTATCCAAAGCCTCCATGTAAGAAGTCCAGGCTGCTGTAGAGAGCGGCCATATGGAGGAGCACTGAGGACAGACCAGTGAGTGAAGAAGCCCTCTTGGATGTCTAGCCCAATCAATCTTCCGATGACTCCAGCCCTAGCCACTATCTGACTGCAACTTATTCAGAGCTCCCAACTGAGAATTGTACAGCTGAGCCTGGTCAACCCACAGAACCATGAGAGAAAATAGGAAATTGTTGTTTTAAGCCACTATGTTTTGGAGTGGTTTGTTATGGAACAATACTGAAACAAGTAGTAACTAATCTCTTCACCTCATAGGGTCATTCCTGGCTTACGGAGCTGAGTATAGGAGTTGTGGTGGGTTTCCCTTTTTTTTGGACTCTGAACTTGGCACCCTTTCCAAAGGTGTTGGTAAAGAAACAGATCCATGCTCTACTCGTTGCCTGATTGGCTAGGATGTCACATTGCTAGAACCCAAAGGGAAAGGTAAGGTCACTGGATGAGAGAAAGATACACTCCAAAGGAAATCATGACAGATTTTCCTTCCTGATCTCTTGATATTACCCTGCACTGATCATTATGAAATCTAGGCTGATGTGGCGACAAGGAAAGGCTGAAGTGGGAAAGCATTGGGAAAGATGCTGCAATATTGAAAGGGTTTTGCCTGTTTATACCCTTGTGCAAGCTTACTTGTGTGAGCTAGGTCTGAGACATCTTATCATCTACTCCCATGCTGACAGTGGGTAGCTCAAGCTTAAAGTCTCCCCCGATTCTGCAGTCAAGTGAGACACATATGCTCAAATTGCCATTCTGACCGGAAAGTCCTTAAAAATATTTTAATAAATACTTTGACAAAGAGGAAACACAGTAAGATAAAGTAGTCTTGCCACCCAAAAGGGGGTGGATGAACTCTGTCCTAAGGTTACACGAGAGGCTGCTAAGTGGTCAAGTCTAACCTATGTCTAAAGTTACAGTTAATTACTTGTCATACAAATGAATGAATCAGTAAGTCCGAGTAGAGACGGACTCACTTCAGTGGCCCCTGAGGAAGGTCAATATGCCACTGCAGCCAACAAAGACAGAACACACACGGTGACAGCCGGAATTGTTTTACAAATGAAACTTCCCCATCTGATGCTTACATCCCCTCTTTAAGTCTCATCCTTACATAAAACCATGGAATGTTATGTCTGCATGTTATGTCTAATTCTAACTGACAAATCTTAAAAAAAAAAAAAAAAGAAAGAAAGAAAAAGAGACAAAATAGGATTGGAGAAAGGAGATCCAGGAAAAGTGATGAGGTGGTCAAAGTGCCATTAGTGAGGACTGGCTCTAAAAAGTCAGACCTTTCAGGGTAGCAAGACAAATATGGATGCAGAGATACCAATGGGCGTACCCTTTAGAAGTGGAATTAGGTGAAAACAACTGTTGGCTCAAGGGAAGCATATGGTGCTGAAGAGTCTGACCCAGTGTAGCACAGCCTGAATGTTGTTTCTGAACTTTGCTTTTCTAAAAGCCAGCCTTTGGGACTGACCATCCTTTCTTCATTGGTGGCATCAAGTCCAGTGTATGCTTCATGGGTCCTGCTAAGCACTGCAGCAATTACTTCTCCAAAAAGCCTGGTTTTCATTGACTTTTGGACGGGTCTCAGTAACAAGGTGGCTTTAATGCACTTTTCTAAGATTTAAGAGAACACCAGGGCATGGTCATGATGAGTGAGTGAAAGTCCGACCCAGGACAAACTCATTTTATTCAGAATCTTTCTTCTTTTCCTTTCTGTCTCTCTTGGTTAACAATCCTGATAATATTTTCCTGTCCTTGTCCATGTCCCCAGTTAAATGACTCTGACTACTTAGAACTATCATTAATATAATCATTCTATTTATTATTTTATTTATGTTGAGGTATTTGCCTTAAAAAATTGGTGCCAGAAGATAAACTGACAGATTGTTTGGCCAAGAGCATTATTTAGCTTGGATGTGAAAAGGTAAAATTATGAAATTACTTATTCCTCTAGTGCGTAGCTCAGTCTCATCCTGCTCCAGACATACGAGCTCATGGATGAAGGTTTGTTTTCTTCCTTGGTACACTGGGAGGAATGCCATCTTTAGGATGAGTTCTTTCCTTATGCCTGTAGCTGTCCACGTGCTTTCCCCAAAGTGGAGGGAATATTAATCTAAAAATTAAAATTTGCTTTTGTGATTACTATATTGTTGCCAGTGAGTGGCTCCTTAAATGGGTATGTGTCTTTCAGGTTCTCGGCACCTCACCACGCACTGTTTTCCTATCCCATGACCTTGTCACAATGGCTAAGGTCCCTACTTGAGGGACGAGTTGCTTGTTATGAGGTGGAAAGCTTCATGCTAATCCCATCTACCATTCGCCGAGTGCTTACACTGTGCCAGGCTTGGTACTAGTTGTTTTATATACATCATCTCATTGTGTCCTTCTCATAGCCCTGTTGATTAGTATTAATACTCTGATTCAAAAATTTAGAAATGGGCTCAAAAAGGCTAAGTAATTTTCCCAGGGTCTCTCTGCAAGTAAATCATGGAGCAGAGATTTAAATCCAGGTCTGTTTAACTCTAAACTCTTTCTTTTGAGCAAAATCTGCTTTTAGATCGGAATGAATGAATCAAGAAGTCTGGCTGCTTAATAGAGCTGGCCACCAGTAATGTTATAGAGCTGACAATTTGCTTTGGGCCCCAAGACTTCCCCGCTCCCGCAGTTCTCTTCCACCTTTCCATGTCTCTAGTTTTTCCTTCCTCAAAATGTCAGTGCCTTCCCGCTGCCTTTCCTGGAGAAGGGCCCCATATAGCCCTAATCTTCCTTCCAATCAAAACTTGCTTGTCCTGTGCATCTCTCCCTTTCAATCCTTCTCTGTGTTTTCTATGTGACAAATCTATAATCTAATCCATGAGCTGGGTCCACTCTGAAAGTTTATTCCTTAATAGGCACTTTCTTTCCATGGACACAAATATATACTGTAACAGAGATGGCTCCCATATCCATGTTCACTTTCTTCCTTCAGTATTAGAACCCCTGGTTTCAGGGGGCACATCACCATCTAGTAATGACTACATTTCCCAGCTTCCCTTGCATAAATTGCTTCAAGAGGCAGAAAATGATGCTGAAAGGCCTGCCTAGTGTGGTGCAGGGATCTGCAGATGGGTGTGGCTTCCTTTGCACAGAGGTGTGGCCGTGTAACCTATATTCTGACCAGTTGGAGGTGAGCAGAAGTGATGTGTTCAAATTCTAGATGGTGCCTTGAAAGGAAGGGGCACACCCCCCGCTTTTCCTTTCTTGGACTATCCAGATGAGAGCCACATGCTAGGGAGGGTGGAGAAAGAGGACAGAAGGAGCCTGGGTCCAGACAGCATGGAGCCACCGTATCGACCCTGGATGGCTTATCCCCAGAGGGTTACATGTGAGAAAAAAAGTTTTGTCCTATTTAAGCTCGTATTGTTTTGGAATTTTGCCTAAATAATGTGACTCCTAGAGAGAACTTCCTGAAGACAGTGTTTTGCTGTAGAGGAGTTGCCCCAATAGTGGGCATTTGGGGTGCTGTGGCAGGCTGTCGTGGTCTTCTGGGAGCAGGCTGGGCTTTGGGATGCCACTTAAATTATGACCATGTAGTTGGCTGCCCACTCCAAATTGACACAGCTGATCCCTGTTCAGCTGGCTCCGGAGCCCTCCTAAATTTTCCTGGACTCGTCTGCTTCTCAGGTAAGGGCTGCTATGATCCTGCCAGAGTGCCTTTCACGTGGAAACCAAGAAGGACAGTAGTCAAGCCCTGAAAGATCATGGCCGATGTTTGTGATCCGCCAGACACAGGAATGGAAAATTTATAGCACTCAAAATCTGGGATTCATTTGGGAGTAAAAAGCATTAATTTAACTTATCCAACCTCAAAATTGGTTTCAGGCCTCCACTGGGCCCCAATACTCTTCCTAATTACGAGACCACGTAGACTTGGATCTGAAATGAGACCATGACCCAGTATCAAAATGCCTCATGTACATGGTACAGGAAACATCTCACTAATTCAGGCTGCACTGATTGAATATTTGTGATAATTCTCCCCAGGCTGGGCTGAGCACGGTCTGTAGGATCTGGGAAGAAATGGTTTGTTAGACTGATATTTAGTGACAGTGTAGGAGGAATCTTTAAGAGGAAAAAACAAAATACATCTTAAATCCTTTGGAAAGAAGCAGGATATAAAGATATAGCAAAGCTTTTGGGGATTTTAGCACCTTAACTGTAAATAAAGGATGTTGCTAATGACCAATGAATTTTATTTGCTCAGTAAAAGTGGACTCAGCAGAGACCTCCACTTGGAAAGACCATGTATGGCATCACGAGCTTCATTACTGTCTATTTAAACAGTCCTTCCTGGTTGCTCAGCCCTTAACAGGACAGCAAAAAGTCACCCCAGGGGCCCGCATGGGCCTCTGACTCTGGAATTGCTCTCGGGCTCCTCCTCCTGGTTATGTTGCTGCTCCTGGCTCTCAGCATTCCTTACTTCCAGAACACTGTTTTGGCCCCCAGGTTCTCCCATTCCTACAGACTGATGAGACCTTTGGAACTAGCTTGACCTTTGTCTCTCTTGGCTTCATGACCTACTCCATGTCTTCCCCAAGTGACCAGCCTTTCACCAGACCCTACTCGACACGGGGTGGGGAGTGGGCTGGAGCCAGTGACTACATTGACCTGACAGGAAGAAGCCTGCCTCTGAAAAATTGACAAGTCGGGCATTTTATTAATTTTCCTTGTGCTCCCTCTTCCCCTACTTCAATTTAAATCTAACCCAGTAAGGCTATCCTGTATAAGTAACTTTGTTCGTTTGGCAAGGGCAGTTTGGGAATGTAAGGTGCTACTTGGGAAAAGCCGTCCTCCTGCTCGCCTGATTTGGGAGGACTGAGAGCTTGGGGCCGGGAGGCCGCCTGGACTGCTGGAAACAGAACACACAGAGAGCCTTCACCTCCTAAAGGGCTTTGCTGACTCAAGAGGAGGTATGGGTGTGAAGGCCTCCAAGATACTGCCTAGATACACAGCACCAAGTTCTAAGCCCTAAGGAGTGCGAGGAAGGCAAGTTTTCCAGTAGGCTCTGGTCTACACTGCACGTGAACAAAAGGCAAAGGTTCTCTTCCTCCAGGTGGTCCAATCTGCCATCATCTCCCGTCTCCTAACTAGTCTCTGAAACCTCACCTGCCCCTTTCCAATCCATCCACAAAGCTGCCAGATGAGCGTAAACATCACAGGATCATGCCACATCCCAGAATCCTTCCCCAGCTTCCCAAGGCACATGGCTGAGATCCAAAATGCTGACATGGCCAACAAGGTCCTGCATTGTCAGCTTCACCTCCTGCTCCCTCTTCCTCTCCACCCACCAGTCTGGCAGCCTCCTTTCAAAGCCATGGTCATCTCTACCTTATGACCCTTGCCTGTGTTCTGCCTAGAACATGCTTTCCTTCAAGCCTTGCTTGGCTAAATTCTATTCACACTTCATGCCTCAGCTCAAAGTCACTTCCTCAGAGTTTTCCCTGCCCACGCCCAATCTCAATTAGACCCACCCGATAATCTCTTTCATGGTTTCCTGCCCATTTCCTTTTCAACCATCATCATTATTTACACGTGCAATTGTCTCTCTCTTTGCCAATATACTGCATGCTCTTTGTTGAACACTGTATTCCCTTCACCACCCAGGGCTGGCACATGGATGGGCTGCTACAGTATTTATAAAATAAAGGAATGAAGAAGCAGACCCTGCTTTCTAGGAACATGGTGACACATTTGTCAAATACCGCATTTAGTCCTGTGAACATTATCATCCCATTTGTACCCTGTGAATAAGCTTAAAAGCCCATCTAATGGACACAGAATGGTCATCGTTAAACTATAATAGCCATGAGCTATCCACGGCTTACATCTGTTATTCTAGAACCTCACCACAACCTTGTAAAGTAGGTATTACTATCTCCATTTTAAAGAATAATAAATGGAGGCCCTTATGGCTAAGACTCTTCTCCAGGGCCATACAAATAGTAAGTGGCAGGGTCCGGATTCAAACCGAGCTTGCTCAGACTCTGAAGCTGCTGTGCTTCTCCCTCAAGGCTGCTGCCTGAACTGTGTCCCTTGGTCTTTCCCCAGCCTCTAGGCATTACAGACTAGGTGGAGATACCTGGAGGGGCCTCTCCCAGCTGGGTCCCAGGGCCTGCTCACAGAGATCAGCTCTGGGGTGAATTCAGCCAGAGAACCCAAATAAACCCTGTGAATGCAGACAGTTCAGGGAAAAGAAAGGTGACCTCATGCTTAGTAAGAGCAATCTTTGTTGTTTGTCTGAAGACCCTGTAATGGATGGGGGGGGGGTGCCAGTGGTTTGGCCCACTCCCCCTTCTGGTGCCACAGCCACCACCCCCCTCCCAGTTCACTGAGGAAGAGGATTCTTGAGGCTGAGAGATGTGGCTGGGGCTCAGGCAGAGGAATGCAATTGTGAGGCAGTGTGAGGACACACCACAATTCTGAACAGCTCACTCTGCTTTTCTGGAAGCTTCAGCTGTGAAGTGGTAAAATAATGAATAAGCAGAAAGCCCAACAGCAGTTGCAATACTCTTTATCCTCTTTCTGGCCATCGCAGTTTCCACCTGATCCATCCTTGTTTTCCAGCCTTCTTTCTTTGAGGGCAGGGACTTTGTCATATTATTTGGTCTAAAAGAAGCTTCTGGAGTAGCATCAGACACTTACTAGGTGTTCAATAAATAAGCTGTCTGAAGGGGTTGAAGACCCACATTGCGAAGTTGGAAGGGGAGCTGGGGAGGTTTGCACTGTCAGTCTCTCCAAACTTATTCTTTCTTGGCTCACCTCTCTCCTCCATCCTATCTCCTTCTTTGCTTCTCCACCACCCATACGGTTAATGCCTCTGGGAGTGAGCTGAGTAGAATTCCAAAACTACCTGGTCTCCAGACATCTTCTTCCTGCCACCTACATCCCAGGCATGCCCAGCCTGTCACCGGGTCTGATATTCTCAACATTAGGGATGCTCTGTGGGCATCTCACAGAGATCTCTCTTAAAATGCCAGAATGTTACCCAGGAGAGAAATTCCCTGACACTGGCACTCGGCAACTCAGCATAATTACCTATCCTTTTGAGGCCAAATTGAGGCTAGGATTGTCAAATTTGCGGGGTGGGGGTGGAGGGGGGTGGTAGTTCGGAGAAAGGGACACAGGAAGATCAAATTTTGATGGGAATGGGGGAGGCGAAAGCATAAAAGTGTGCAGAGCATTAAGGGATGTGAGGGGTCAGCAGGAAGGTTAGTACATAAGCTCAGACGCCTCGACTGGGAGAATGACAGCAAAAGGAGGGAGGGTGGCACCAAAGATACGTCCATGCATCTTTTGATCTAGGGCTTCTCTTTCCAAATTTGTGCAAGGAGCCCAAGAGAGACTGGTTTAATCTCCAAGGAGATTTATGTTCATATGTTAGTCACACAGTATAAGGTGGACTATTGTCACAAAATTTTTAACATTTAAGGAAACTTGCATAAAAGGGAGTAGAGTTTTACTCCTCTGCCCTTTGTGTCATTTTCAGAGGAAAATGACATTTTCAAAGCTGTCAGATACATGTGTTTTGGGAAGGAAGAGCAGGATCTGATCCAAGAGCTGCATGTGCCTGAGGATTGTGCCAGGACGTCTGACAATCCTTTACATTCTTGTGAAGAGAGCGCCTCAGCTAATGGCGGGGCATTGGAGGCACTTTCTAGAGGAATGGAATACACGCCCATTTTCTGAAACTTTGAAAGGCGTATACTGGCCCAGGTAGGGATTTGGCGGCAGGAGAAAGGAATAGGGAGGGAAAAGGTGGTAAAGCTAAGTGAAGAGCAGCAAAAGGACACAGAACTTCCCTTTTTTGCAAGAACAGAACAACTATGTGAGGAGCTGTAGCCTAAATCAGAGGCCAGTTACTGTCGGGACTACTGCAGCCTGTTTTCAAAGTGTGTTGACACAATCTTCAGTCAATAAAAGCCAATAGTGATTTCAACCTACTGCTTTCAAGGAGGTCAGTCATGTAAACATTACTTCTTATTTGAACTTCCGAAATAATTATCATACACAACCTGACCAAAAGGGCAATATCTTTTATAGGAATAAAAGGAAAATCCCCCAAGTTCATATGCCTTGATAAAGGATATCCTATTTGTTTTTTTTGACTTTCTCATGCTAGAGAGAACTTGGAATTTGTATTGATATAGGTCATCTTTCAAAGGTTATTGACACAGGAGCTGTTCCTTTATTACCTTAAATGCTACTCCAGAGACAGGGGCCCTGGCCATACTGTTATAGTAGATAGCATCCCACCTGGCTGTTGGCAGGACCAGGTGGCGATCAGAACATAGTTCATGCACCAGAGTTTCAAACTCATGGGGGAAGCGTGGAGATGTGGTTTTTGCTCATCTTTAGTAACCTGATGGGCAACTGAAATTTGGTACACATTTGGTATATACACCTACATTTGACATTAAACAAATCTACATTTGGATGAAATAAGTCACCTGTAATACTGTGATTTTTAGCCATTTCCTCCTTTAGGTAATTCATATTTGTTTCCCGAGTCTTGCTTGATTTTCAGATACTTTCTTTTAACACCTCCATTTGATTACTCTGACTTAAAGGATCCAACAAACACAATGAAAATAATAAAAGTTTTTTCACTTCAGGCAAACTCCCTAAAAAATTAAAACATCTTTTGGTCATTTTGGTCACGATGATGCTGATGGTGCTTCCCAAAGTGTGGGCCCTTGTTTGCGCTGTTTTGAAGATGACCTCCCGGTTTGGATCAGCCTTATTGGAGCCAAAGGAGAGAATCCTGAGTTACTCTGCTCATGTAGAGCTCTGGCCTTCCAAGGACAGCTTTCCTTGTAGTTCCAAACTTCCATCTCTCCAGGTTGGTGAATTAGTAGGAGGGAAAACTTCCCAAATCAAAGAGAGAAAACAATAGGAAGGGAAACCGTAAGGAATTTTGAAAGGGAAATCAGCTAGATATGAGCTGAAGAGTCACAGTATTAGGATGAGAGTGACACAGAAGGCTGCTTCTAGTGTCATATAAGAAGAAGAGCTGGTTGAATAAGACATGGACCGGCCTCTGGGCTGTTAAAGTCCAAGCTGTTGGCCACTGAGTCTTGTCTGTCCAACTTTCCTCCCCAACCATGCACCCTGGAAGTGATCTCAAGCTGTGGATTGTCGTCCCACCTGCACAGGCCTCTGGGTCCTTTCGAGCAGAGGTGACCGATGACAGCTCAGAGTTGCTCTGGGCTGGAAGACAGACCTTTCTGTGCTTCTCTAGGAACCACAGGGAACCCCAGGGACCCCCAGTGTGGAACATGATGATGGTGAAGGGGCTCTTTCTGAAGAAGAATTGTGAAGTATGCATTCTTTTCTTTTTTAAAGATTGGCACCTGAGCTAACATCTGTTGCCAATCTTTTCTTCTTCTTCTTCTTCTCCTCCAAAGCCTCCCAGTACATAGTTGTACATTTTAGTTGCAGGTCCTTCTATCTGTCCTATGTGGGACACTGCATCAGCATGGCCTGATGAGCGGTGCCATGTCCGCACCCAGGATCCAAACTGGTGAAACTCTGGGCCACTGAAGCGGAGCACATGAACTCAACCACTCAGCCATGGGGCCGGCCCCGTATTCTTTAAATAAATAAAAAGATGCCACTTCCCCTTTATATTTGAAAGTGTGTTAAAGAGTGCCAAAAGGAGCAGCTCTATAAAATGATTATAAAACTGTAATTTATGCAAAATAAAACCTCAGAGAAAGTTCTGGGGCATAAAAGTGGTTTATAGACCACAAATGTCCCACTGCTTCAGAATACTTTCCTTCTTGTGAATGAGGGGGATCCTTTGAAAAGTTTATCATCTTGATATTCCGGGGCTGGGTCACGGTCCTGCTCTGCTCCTGCCTAAGGAAACCTACATAAGGATGCCTCCTCCTCCAGCACCTTTTCATTCTTCACCCCCTTCCTCACCATCCAGTGGTTCTGGGGTCACTCCCCACCCACTTCTGGCCTGCTGTTGTTCTGACTGGAGGGGAAAACTCAGACCAGGTAAAATTTGATTGACTCACTGACAGTCTCTCTTTGATGAGTTGACCCTTGATTACAACTGAGATTTCACTGAATACCTTTTACTTTATTTGTACGTCTCCTTTTGATTTTCACTCACATTAAAAATTGAATTATGATATAGGGACAAGATGGGGCTTTATCTGGAGAATTTAAAAGAAATAATCTTTCATATTGGCATAAGGGATAATAAAACCCCCTAACTCTGATATGTCATGTGAGATTTTACTGTATTTTAGGTGCATGAAATTGTACAGGTAACTTTTTGAAAGATATCTTTATGTAGGTCTCAATAGCAGGTGACTATTTTGGGGAACAGTGTCCACTGGCTTATGGTCCTCTGTAACTGGAGGGTCTCTTTATAGCTCCTGGTCAACAAGCAGCTACTATAAATATGTAGTGTCATTTAAGAGCTCCACATTGTTGCAAAAAAAAAAAAAAAAAGCCTTCCCATATATTACTGCTTCTCAGTAGGAATACTGCTTACGTCTTGTCTGTGGCATTCCGTCCGTCTCTTCTATTCCTTAAATGATGTTTTATGTAACAGACCTTCATTTGATTGTGACAGTTCTTGTGAGCTGTATTCCCAGGACATATCAAATAAAATCACATGTTGTATTTAGGTAATGATGATCTCTTTAAGAGTCTCAAAACAAATTTTATACAGAGGAGAGGAATTTAACCCTCCAGGAGTCAAAAGCTCTACCCTTTAGTTTCATAGTTAGCTAGGGCAGGCCCCCAACAATCTCTGCTCAGAGAGAAGACAACAGACCCTGTCTTTATCATCCACCAGAGGAGAGTCAACTACTTGCCTCCTAAATTCATTCTAAGAAGTACATTTAAACTGAAGCTAAGACATGGAATTCATGTTTTGAAAAGTTGTTTTAAAGAAATAAAGAACTATACACACATGACTGCTTTAAGAGCAATTATTATAATTTATAGTTATTATATAATACAAAGAGGCCTTTTATGTTATATGTACAAGGTGTAATTTTCTTCATGACATAGATTCAGAGTTTCAAAGCAATGACTTGTTGCTCTGTCAACAACACGTGGGAAAATTCAGTTAACTGCCTATTTACCTACATTTAAGCATTCATCATTATTCCAGGCACTAGTGGGAACATTTGGTGGATGAGGAACCCCAGTTTCAGATAATGATACTACAACTGTGACTGCTTACTTTTGTCCCAGAAACTCAAAGTCCAGCACAGCCTTGTCAGTGGATTCCTTCAGTGGCCATGTGTGAAGAGGAGGAATCATCGCTCCCTTATATGGCTGGAAAAAGCCTCAAAGAGGATGGTTAGGGCACAGCTCCAAGGGTATTTTTGCAGCTACAAGACGGTCTTGGCTCCCTATGTGGATATTTCTGTTAAATATTTTTGCCTTTTCAATAGGTGGAACCATCAATGACATAAATGTGAACCAAAATAGATTTCAAGTTAGTTGGCTTAACTCTGAGAATTTAATAACTGCAGAAAGATACCGTCTGTAGTACAGACAGTTTCTCTCCAATAAAAATTACCTTACAGTGTACTACTTTGGTTTCCAATAGCTAAAAGCTTGTTTAAAAAATACACAAGAAGAGGGGCCGGCTCCATGGCCAAGTGGTTAAGTTCGTGCGCTCCGCTGCGGCGGCCCAGGGTTCGGATCCTGGGCGCGGACATGGCACTGCTCGTCAGGCCACGTTGAGGTGGCGTCCCACATCCCACAACTAGAAGGACCTGCAACTAAGATAGACAACTATGTACGGGGGAGTTTGGGGAGATAAAGCAGAAAAAAAAAAAAAGAAAAAAAATACACAAGAAGGATAGAGATGCTTTTAGAAGGGCTCAGTGGGAGAGGGGAACCTCCTGATTGTGGAGGCAGCTGTGGCCAGGTTCAGAGCTGCTGCCTCAGATGGACAAAAGGGTATACGGGCACTTTTGACCACATGTACCAATGACTGCTGGCTGGGAGGGGCGCCTGATGCATGGGAGAATGGAATCAGGATGCTAGAGACTTGGACAAGCTGGAACAATAGGCTAAATTAAACAAGAAGATACTTAGGATTAAACGCCAGGTCCAGCACTTAAGTAAAGAAAACTGATTCTGGCACGGGGCACCCCTGACCCAGTCACGGCCTGGGTGAAGAGGATCTGGGGGTTTTGGACTGTCTGGTCAACATGAGGCAGCTGTGTGGCTGCCCAAAGACAGTGAGTGGATTCTCAGGCCACATTGGGAGGTCAGTGCCCCTCCCTGGGGTGACTAGCCTGTTCCATTTTGCTCTGCGGTGATGAATTGGGGACACCTCAGTCAAGAGGGCTGGCTCTGGATAAAGTGGGAAGGCTCCCAGGAGATCTACTTGATCATAAACACCACCAGGGCCCCTTGTGAAAAACACAGATGCCAAACTCTTGGGCCTACTGAATCAGGATTACCAAGGGAAGCTGTCATTTCAATATACACTGAAAGATATAATCAGAAAGTTTTGTGATATGTGAAGACGATGCATTTGCTGAGCATCCAGCAAGGTGCCTGGCTCATGGTAAAGGACTCAATCATTAGCAATACAAAAAATGGTAAATGAATAAAAGAACAAGGTCTACTCTTAGCCAGTTGGTAAGGGAGACTAACTGATTCTCTAATTTTCCTCAGTGACGTGGGTGTGTGTGCTTGTTTTTCCTGCTAGTGGACACTGCAATATTAACTAGGTTCAAGGTCTTTAGAGCAAAGAGATTAATCTTTCTCCTTTTGGAGAATTTCTGGTAGGGAGGCTGGGGAGATACATATGCACAGAGAAGTCTTTTGATCACAGCCGGGGCCTCCAGCCCATTTTGCTTATGTGTGCTCTGACTAAGCCCCAGATCTGATAATAGGACCACAAGAACCCCATTAAGGAATCTGGGGACTTCTTCGCAATAACAAACTGGCTCCGGGAAAAGTAGCCCATTCATGGTAGACGAGGAAGTGGTGATCTTGCATCTTATTGGTTTAATTCTTTTAAGCATTAATTAAGCCCATGAAATAAAAAATAATAATCTGTATAGCTTAGCCATTAGCAGAACTAAGAATGGGTTTCCCAATGTCAAAATAGGGCAGCCATTAAAGCTCCTGGCTTGTTTTAATTGGACCTGGGCCTTTCAGACTAAGGTCTATCCAGCCTTTGAAACCGTTTATATTCCTTCTGCCTTGAGGGCCCTCACGCCATTTAAGTGGTGAGCCTAGGTGGGGCACGGACATTTAATAGGCCTTTGGTTTTCTGCTAGCTTTTTATTAATGTTGTAAGTTACAGCGGCCAGATGGTTTCCGCAGGGTTCACCTTCTGTGCTGGGTTCCTGGCTGTCGTGGTTTTGTTCCCAATGATTTCTGACTCCTACTGAAAGCTGGTCAAAGTCAAGACCGGAAGGACTATCTCTAGAAGAGCTCCAGGCTCCATTCAGACTGCAGTGGGTGCTTTATGAAAAAGCAACCTGGCAGGCACCCTTGCCCTTTGGAGGATCTTACCAGCAGCGTTCTGCTCTTAACCTACTCACATCACTTTCGTATCATCTAGTGGGGAGGGCTGAGTTCTCCTGAATTTTCTAAGCAGTTTGAATCCATGACCATGGTGCACTGAATTCATTACTTTTAGACTGACAAACACAATGGAATCTCCCTACTGACCTAACCTGAGCTTGAAAATATAAAAGGATGCCCCACTCCCTTATTTTTTTCAGAACTGAAAATAAAACTTAAAATTCCCAGCTGTCATTTATTACTATTGCCTTTAGCTCAAGTACTTTTAAAATAAATTAGCTTTACAAATTGACCCAGGACTTCTAAAATCCACTAGCTGAATCCTGCCAGCTGAATTTTAATCAACAAAGGCATGGGGTAACTTTTCTGCAGTTTTCCCACAAGGGCTGGGAGCATGGACTATAATAACCTTTGCCTCCTGGGTTGACATTGTTCTTCCGAGGGGGCCTCCCACCCAGCTGGTTCCTCTTTGTCTTCCTAAGAGTGCTCAAAGAGACTGAATTCCTTGTACTGACTTCTCTGGGGCTTTAGGAACCATGCCAAAGAAATTCCCCACGAGATAACCTGTGTGCCCCTCTGAAAAGTAGCTCCAGGAACCGGCCTGGGGCCAGTCCTCCAGGACCTCAGTTTGACCTGAGGACAGCAAATTCACAAACCATGTGACTAAAAGCAGACAGACATTTTCTCATGATTTCTTGGCAACAAGAATCCAAGCTTTATAGGGAAGGTCTTTTCTGTATTCCTCCTAGTGCCTAGATAAATAAGTGAATTATGTATCTATGAATATGCCCCTCACACACAAACCTTCCCTCTGGGCCTGTTCCTTGTCCTGTCCCCACCCCTGACTTGCAGTAGTTGATCAATAAGGTCATTCTCTTATAATAACAATAATGATGACATGTGCTAGCCACTGTGCTAAGCATTCATGTACAATATTGTGTTTAATCAAGACCTTCCCATGAGCTCATTTTGCAGGTTCAGAGAGGGTAATTAACCAAAATCACACAGCACGTGGTAGAGCTGGGGTTCAAAGCCAGCTGTGCTTCATTGTGGAGCCTTTGTCCTTAGCCTTTCAGCTAAGCAATCCTGAGCCCTGAATTGATGTTGTTGGTACAGAAACAATGAACTAAATTGAACCCTCCCTGCTTCAGATTGTGCTCTTGTAGCATGCCAGTGGCCCAACCTCTCTGATAAAGCCTAGAGAGATTGGGGACAAGGGAGCCATTTCTGTGACCTGAACATTGACTAGCAGGAGAGACAGGAGGTCCTAAGGCCCTAAGCACTTTTGGTGGGAACTGCTGACTGGTGAGATGGACGTCAGACCTTGGCAGGAAGCTAGAACAGATTACTAAACAGATGGCTTATAAGTTCCAAAGACAGGAAACAGTGGTCATCTCTATGAACGAAGGTTTGCAGAGGGCGAATCGTGCCAAACCTCATTTTTTTTGCAAGTCTTACTAGATTCATAGATGGGGGCTGACAGATGTAGTTTATCTGCATTTCAGCAAATCACTTCACACAGATGTGGGTTGAGAAAAGACGGACAGATGTGCGTTGGATGTTTAGTTGCAATTTAGATGGTTCAGAGAAGGTTGAACAAACAGCATCCAAAGAGTGTTGATTAATGTAGCAATGACAGTGGTCATTTGTTCTGAGTGCCAAACACAGGGTCAAAGATATAGCAAGCACTTAGTAAGTATTTGTTGGTCCATGTTAAACTCATGGGGAAGTCTTTAGTGGCCCCAGGAAAGGGTTCCTTCTCTGATTTAGCAAACATTTACAGGATAGATGAGGGATTTGGGAAGTGGAGGGAACAGGGTCCGATCCTCGATGGAGGGAGAGAGAAGTCAGATCTAGTGCTGTCCATTTTTTTTTGATCTCTGCAGCCCAGCCTTCAGACATGGTGATGACTAAAGACAACCACAGCTCTTGCATTGTGTTTGGACGCACTGTGTTTCCTGAGCGCTCAGGAATTCTGAGGGGGAGGTTTAGAGACTACTGTGGGAAAACTGTGTGTGTGTGGGTTTAGTTTCCTGACCCACTGCCCATCTAGAACCAGATCATCTCCACTTATCTGTTTTTCATATTGGGCTTCTGGTAAGATTTCATTTAAAGAAGGAGTTTTTTTTGGCTCAAAATGTTTCTAAACTACAGAGTCTGATGATATCTAAGATTTCTTCTAGCTCTAAAAATTAGGTCTTTCTTAAAAATTGCATGGGAGAAGGAAGTGCTACAGGCAAGCTCTAAAAAAATATTGGCTTTATTTCCCATCCCCTTTCACCTCCTGGTACAGTCAGTCTCCTTGGCAAATCTCTAAAAGTGCCCCCACCTCCAGGCCCGCCATCTCCTTTCTTGCAAATGCTCCCTCCTAGCACCCTCTTAGGCCCCCAACAACTAGCTTTCCTGTAAGATCCTTGTATCAAATTGCCTTCTTCACTGTAAATGACTGAGGGCTTCCGTTAACTCAGGGCAGATATTTGCATCGTTAAAGAAGACTCCAACTGAGAGAGGATCTCTGATAGGTAGAGTCTTAAGCCGTGTGGTCAAGTGAGGAATTTGAGAAAGAGGGAAAGCTGCTTTGGTGGCTCCACAAATCTTGCTTAGAGAAATGTGGCCTTTCACCCAGGTTCATTAGTTCATTCAACACTATTTTTGACGCACCTCCTATGGGTCAGCATCCGACTAGACACTGGGGGTAAATATTGAGTAAAAGTAATCGCAGTCCCTCCTCTCATAAAACTTACAGTCTGGGGGGTGAGCGGCTATTTTACTTAAAAATTAATTCATGAATTCAACCATTTTTCACTGAATGCCTATTATATGCTGGGACAACAGTGAATAAACCAGACAAAGTTCATGTCCCCTGGGACTTATATTTAAAGGAGTACATAATTAAATCTGAGATGTGTGTAGTGTAGGTTAACATGGAAGTTTTGACTAGGCTCCAAGATGCAAGAGATTCTGATGAGGTGCCCAATCACCCCATGCAGATTTCCAAGGCAACATCTGTAAACTGGCTTCATGATGCGTGGACCGCGCAGCCAGATGAACGAAAGCAAAGGGGTAGGGAGAAGGATTTGCCGGGGTATTTCTAGGAGAGAACTCTTGCTGTGCTGTGAGTCCCCAGTAGCCCTGCCAGCAGGAGGAGGCGGAGGGTTCGGGTTCCGTGGACTGCCCATCATGTCTGGTGAGGTGGATGAGGACACTTGGAGAGTTTGGAAATGAGTTCCCTGAAGATGGTGAACGCAGAGTTCCATGTCTGAGAAAGCGGGAGCAGCCTGTGGCAGCAGGAGAGTGACGGCTGTGATAGGGCTGGCTGGACCATGTGTTGTGTGAGTGTCTCCCATGGAGCAGATGTGGCCATGCGGAAGGAGGTCCAGTGTCGGGTTATCTTGGATCCTGTCCAAGGTCATCTAGTGGGACAGAGGGACTTCAGCAGCAAGAAGCTAGAGGTGAATGCCAGATGCAGAGGTTGTGGAAGCAGCCACAAGCAACCACTGGGAATAAAGACCTATCCCCCCATGTCAAGGAAACTGCAGGAGAGAGGATCCAGAAGGAAGCTCCAAAGAGCACCATGTGGGAAAGAGAGCCAGCATTAAACCCATGCCAGGACCACAGAGCACAAAGCCACTTAATGGTCCCAGTTAAAGGAAGATCTACTTTTTCTCCCACCCCTGCTCACCTGTCCCTGCCTAGGAGGCGTAAGAAATGAACCATCAAGTTGGGGTAGGGCTGAGGAGCGAAGAGCAAAATGGAGAAACAGAACAGAGACAGCCCTCTGTTTCATGGGGAGCCCAGCCCAGCCGGGGGAGGAGGGAAGATCTGACACCAGATCAGGTTTGAGGTTCTGTTGATCTCTTAGATTGGACTTTCTGAATACTGAATTTAGAGCGTGTTTTTGATTGCAGACCTGCCTATAAATTGAGACTGGGCTGAACAGTTATGGGGCCTGCCAAGTTTGCATCTGGTGGCAGGAGAAAAATCTTTCTCAATGAGTAAATTTACAAGGGGTGGAGGGAAATACGAACCAAAGTTTTGTTTTGATCATGTCACAAGTCATCTTGTTTCACATACCAGGTACCAGTGCTTAGAAGGATAGAAACCCAGTTTTGAGGGAACTGGTAACAAGGAACTAATCTGGCCTGCAGGGCAGTGAACGGCTTGGTCTCCCTGAGCTTGGGGACTCCAGCATCATTTTCTCTTCTTCTTCCTCACAGGCTCCACAAATGTCCTCCTGGACAGAGCTCTTCCAGACACTCGGTTCCTTACACACATTTAGCTCTTTTTCTCCTATAGGGCTGGCTGTGACTTAGTGTGAGACTGCTCTCGCTCTGGCTTCAGTCCTGCCCTGGCGGAGTCTTGCTGGACTGTGGGTCCTCTGGGAGCTGGCGGAGGGACCAGAGAAGCTGGGACGACCTCTCTCCCACGCTCCGCATTGGCCCATTAGTTTCAGTGTTCAGTGCCCCCTCCCACATCCCGTGGCTGCTGGCACCTGGGGCATGGTCATCTGCTCGCAACTTGTAAAAGTCAGAGGAAATGTTGACTGGAACCCAGGCCTCTTGGCATTCAGGTTCTTTCCACGAACCACATTTGGGAGACTGATTTAGGTGTTGCCCTGACGCTCTGAAATGGAATTTATGCACAAGCATGAAAGAAACACATCTGGGCATTTAACAGAGTGTTAGAGACGGGGTCTGGCAAACCCGCCAAGCTATGCTTCCATAGGATGAGCTTTTCCAGGGTGGAAACCTGGCAAGGCCATTGGCCCTTGCAGAAAGGTAACTAAGTCAATGGAAATAGACTGACATCTTACAAAGGATGGGCTCCTTGGGAAGATATCTGTTTAACCTTGTTCACAATATAAGCCATTTTGTTTGGCATTTTTAAAATGTACAGAAAAAAAAAGGTCTGGTCTATTTAGGAAAACAGGCTTATTAAATGGGTTGGCCATTTTTATGTGAGTTAGAAGCATGAAGCAGTCGTGGGAATGTTTCTTGTGTCTCCATCTCAGGCAGTTGGCCATTTGGCCAAGAGAGCGATCACACACTGCCTAGCCGTGGGAAGGAGAGCTTAAGGCAGTCTAGGTAGCGAGTGCATGGGGCTACAAGTTCGAAGTTTAAGCCCCAGCTCAAGCTGCTCTGTGGGTTTTAAGCCCATCTTGTGTAAAAAGAAGGCATTGGCTTTAGTAGAAGCAATAGCTTTAGGACTATTTAATTTGTACTTTTGTAGGTTATTTATTTTGTTTAATAGTACAAACTGTATATTTTATGATGTTGTTATAAACAACAGAGAAATGAACACATACTGTATGCTGTTTTCTTAATAGTGTAATTATATACGTAATAATTATTATAAAACACAGGTTGGGTTAAGGGGTCACAGTCGGTGCTCATCCTCAGATACAGCACCTCCAGTTAGAGCCGATGCCCTACAAATGGGCACCGGCCTTCAGCAAAGTGTGGCCTGGGGCCAGGCCCACCTCCCTGGGAATTGCCGCCCAGCGGTGGTCTAGAGGCGGGAATACACAAAGTGCATCAGCTGAAACAATGCCTCAAAGGGCAGGCTGCTCTGTGCAGGACTCAGGAGAGGCAGGCTGGGTCTGACCAACTGTGGAGTGATGAGGGAACTGCTGCTCAGCCCAGCATTTCCCAAAGGGCCTTCCGTAGGGCATTAGTCCCAAGGATGCTCTATAAAAACAGATTGATCATTTACAATTTGGGAAGTTTATTTGGGAAATCAATTGCATGATATACCACCCCTTTGGAGATTCCCAATGCAATTGGCTTATTAAAGCATCTTTGAAGTCTTGCAGACAAAAAAATCCTTTTTAACGTTGTTAAGGGTGGCATTTTCCAAACTTATTTGATGCCTATGAGCAGCTGTGGAGTAAGGGTTCCAGAAAACACACCTTGTGTGGGCAGGCAGTGGGAGCCAGTGAAGGTTTCAGAGGTGGTAGTTCATCGCTGGGAACAACTAAAGACTCCCCGAGTCAGAGGTGGGTGTGGAGTGTACGCAGCTCTGCCAAACACCTGCTGCAGCCGTTGATCCCTTGCGTTCTCCTGGGAAGAGACCGGCTGTGTTGGTAGGTGAAGAAGGGCGAGTTCTCATTCCTTAGCACTGAGAGCATTTATTGCCCTTGGGTATTAACGAAGGCTCCATGCACATGCCAAGATAATGTTTTCACTGGCTAGAGGAGGAGTGGCATATACATATGCATGCACGTGTAAACTTCTGCTGACTGGCAATCTTTTCAGATCTCATATTCCCCCTGCTTTTCTTTGTTTAGCCAAAGCCTGAGCGTCCTCTAAGGAAAAGGTTAAGTCATGCCTTCTCTCTGTGGTCTTTTCAGACCAACTCTGGCTTGCCCCCCTCGACCCATGATCTCTCTCTTTTTCATCTTTCTGTCAGCAGCCAACAAGCAATCACTTTATGACACACCATCTGGCTCATTCCCCATCCCACTGTCCCCTACTCAGGAGTGCCTGGCCCAATGCTGTGCCCCAGGGTGCATGGTACCTTTGCTGATTATTGGCATCTAGGACCTTGCATTCTTCTGCTTTTTCAGTCTCCAAATGGTAGCAGGACAAGAGAATGTGCAAATGATTCATCTCCCTGCCAGCCCCCAAATGAGATAGAGAGAACAGAAGCACTTCACTTTTATTTCCACTGAAGTGATTCTGGAGTATAGCAAGGCCTCACTGTTCATCACGGATGTGTTTCTAAAGGTCAGCATGAACAATTAAGAGGCTAACAGATAGACAGGGCAATGAATTAAAAAGCAAAACAAGGGCGTGACAAACAATGGTACTCTGCCCTAGTTTCATTGTGTTTTCTGGGCATTATTGAGAGTCTACTACTGGGTGAACAGGGATTAGGTGTCCCAGGGCAGAGAGCACTGGGAAGGACAACGCAGGAGGTAGAAGGGGCTGGAGGGACAATCAGGTCAAAAGAGGGGTAAGGCATCCATCAGCACGTCTCATCGGTTGTATGTCCACAATACTTCCAGAATCCATCCACTCCTTGCCATTTGCACTCTGTCTACCAGGCCACCACCGCCTCTCGCCTAGCACTGTTGCAACAACCTCCTCCTGATCTGCCGGCTTCCACTCTAGCCTCCCTACAATAGATTCTTCTGGTTGCATGGAGGGCAGTCTTTGCAGAATGTGAATTAGATCACACCCTCCTCTGCTAAAGCTCCACTCCATGGAGCCTTCATGTCACACCCAGAGTAAAACCCAATCCCTGGTTTACAAGCTCTGCCTGCCACGGCCCCTGCCTCCCTCTCTGGCCTCACCGCCCACCCATCTCCCGCTGCACTTGACCGGCTCTGGCCTCTGACTTCCTCCAACGTGCCAAGCTCTCTCCAGCCTTGCAGGCTTCGCACCAGTTGTTCGTCTCCTGATCTTGATGTGGCCAATTCCTTCCTGTTATTCAGATCTCACATTCAATGCCACTCTTCAGTGTCAACCTCTCCAAAGACAGGGATTTTTCTGACCCTGCAGGCTAGATAACTATTCTCTTTCCATCGCTCCACCCTATTTTAATTTTTGGCATAGCACTAAACACTTGGGTGCTGGGACTTCTAGAGCACAAACTCCATGAAAGGATCATGGCCTCCTGGTTCCCCAGTGCTTAGCACAACAAATGCATGTGTTGAATGAATAAATGCTAGTTTTTCCATTTATCAGCTGTGGACCCTAAGCTCTTGAGTCCTCTGTAAACAGAATTTCCTCATTTGTAAAATGAAAATGAGACCATCTACATCAAAGGGTTATTGGAGGAAATGCATTAAAAAATAATTTCAAATTATAAGACTCTTGGCAAATACTAGTTACCATTATTGCTCAAGTCAAGTCAGTTTCCTTTTTGGGAAAATGGGAATAACTAACACCTTTCTAGGAATTTTTCAAAGATAAAGTAGAGCCAATAATCCAATAAATGTACAAATGCTTAGAACAGAGTTTTAACTGCTACAAGCCCTTTCTTCCTTGTGCTGATAGTGGAGGGAAGATTAAAAACAAAACCTCAACACACTGGTTTGGAGCATGTAAGACTTCTGGCCAGGAACAAGAAGTTTGGGATAGGAACTGGCCCAGAAACACAGACACAGCTGATCTAACAAAAAACAGGAAGGGCGGACAGAGACCCATAATTTTTAAAATTCTCATTGTGTCCACGAAGTAGAAACTGTTGGAGGACTCAGGGCCTGTAGGAAATCATGTCATCGCAGTTCTCACAGTGTCTTCCAGGCGAGTCCTCTAGACCAGCAAGGTCCAGTAGAAACACAACACAAACCACCTGGGTACCTTTCAGTTTTCTAGTAGCTACATTTGTAAAAAGTAAGAACAAAGAGGTGAAATTAATTTTAATAATGTATCTTATTTAGCCCAATACACCGGAATGTTATCATTTCAACATGTAATCAATAGAAAAATTACTAAAGAGATATTTCACATTCTTTTTTTCAACCTCATCTTTGAAATCCCAGAGTATATTTTACACTTCCAGCACTTGTCGTTTCTAACTAGCCACATTCCAGTGTGCAACAGCCACACACGCCTAGCGGCTGCTTTACTGCACACTGCAGCTGTAGACTTCACTTTTGAGGTGTTCGAGATATAAAAACATCTTTTGCTACTGGTAGGGGTGAAAAGGGGAGGTCACAAATATTTTCTTAAAACTGACTCCATTTGTAAGCCCACCGAGTTGCTCAGTGTTCTTTTGCACATGGAGGAAAGCTCTGGTTGACTCTGGCATTGGCCTAAAAGAAAATTCTTTAATTTAAATCCTGTCATGGCAATTCTTTTATCTTCTGATCTCCCTGGACTTTTAAAGGCATACAAAACTGTATTTGAAACTGTGTCTGTCTGTCTATCTATTTGACTATCTATCTATCTATCTATCTATCTATCTCTTTATCCATCTATCACATATCCATCTACAGAATGATAGTTAGGAAGATTACTCATTTAAAATCAAATCACATCCCTCTCCTCTAACCCTAGTGTTACTGGGGAAGATTTATGAAAAGCTGTATTTCTTCAGGGACGGACTGTTTGTTCCAAGATTTACAAAGCTAGAGAACTTCAATAATCAAATGGCTGCCATTAAAAAAAATCAGTAGTGGTTAAGATCATGTGCTATGCTTTGGCGGAACAGGGTTCATGGGTTCGGATCCTGGGTACGGGCATACACACCTCTCATCAAGCCATGCTGTGGTGGCATCGCACATACAAAATAGAGGAAGATTGGCAACAGATGTTAGCTCAGGGCCAATTTTCCTCACCAAAAGTAAAAATAATAAAATAAAAATCAAACTTGGAAAAGGATTAGACTAAGCATATTATCACGGAATGGACTTGGGAGAGCAAGAAAATCAAGCAATGTTATCCAAAAGTCATTGTGCTCCTTTGACACATAAATCTATTATAGAGTCTTGGACTTTTTGGACAAGGATTGGTTGAGTTTTATAAAGGAGAGGCACCAAAGCCTGGCCGTGGATGATGCTCTGAGGGGCAGAACATTTATTCCACCTTAGAGTCTACAGCAATCTTAAAGCACAGCAACACTGCTGGATAAAACTGGAGTTTTTGCACTGGCGGGTTAAATCTTTTGGAAGCTTTTGAGTGGCCTGGTGTGGGATGTAGACATGTGGGTTGTTGGCTTGATGCTAATTACTTACGAGGTCCAGTTTTTGCTAGGAGATTCTGTTTTGATCCATTAGCAAACAGATTTGCAACTTTAGGCCACCAGCAGAGGCTCTAGTGCGAAACAAGTCGTGCAGCTGATGGGGTGCAGTGGGAACCATGGGCTATGGGGAGTTCTCATGTACTTACTCCTGGTTTGGAGGGATTCCTACTGTTTACAAGCACAGAAGGTGGCCTCCATTCTGTAGCTTCCTTGGCAATCTCTGAAGGACCACATGGTCTCCCCAGGCCTATAGATGTATTGGGGCATTGAGGCAATGGCCTCAGGAACTCTGGTAAGCTTCCTCCCATCCCCAAAGGGAAAAACACTCATTCTCCTTTCCATTTCTCTCTACCTCCACGCTAAGCAACCCAACCTTGCTTGGTCAGAACTACTTCCCTTGCTAGAAAGAGAAAGAAGAGGAACACCTTCTGTCTTGTATAGGAAAGATTCCACAGTGGACTTTCCAGTGGGTCCCTTTTATTAGTTATACCACTAAGGGGAATGGATGTCTGTTATGATATCCAATTTTCCAGACTCTGTGACATTTAGAGTTTCCCGTTACAAATCACCTTCAGTGAGCAGTAGAGAATACGGAAAAGCTTACACAAGATTTACTTACATTTGGAGCTTGTATTCAAATCAGAGACAGAGTCCTTGGAAATTAGGTATGTAAGTGAATACCTGGGTGTCCACTGCTAGCACTACACCATTCAATGGGCAAACTAATCTAGATGCTGGGGGGAAATACAGGAAGGAACAGAGGGGCTGAAGGCTGGAGGAGTGAGCACTCCCAATGCTAACTCTGCCATCACTGTGGATTCTGAACACGACTCTGCTCTTGATGGTATTAGCCAAAAAAAAACCAGGGAAAAACACCAAGACATTAAACAAATATCTTAAGAATGAATTTGTAAAGTGATACTAGCAAAGTCTTAGAGAGTTATTTTTCTATTAAACTTTCTATTTTCAAACAAATTTTACAAAAAGTCAAAGTTAATAAATGGCAATGATAAAAAGTATGAATAGCAACTGTAATGAACGTTCAGCGTTTTAATAACACTTATCAGCCTCATTTTGCCTGAAGATGCCCCTAGAAGACTTTGTGGACTCTCGCTATTAAGAGGCAGAAAGTTTATTGAGACATCTTTGTCCACTACTAAAATGTGGTTGCCTATAAGGGGAATGTTATAAAAGTTTATAAACAGCTACGACCACCTGGGGGTTGCAGAAACGTCATAATCCCTGAGATGAGGAAACAAACTGAGCCACGTCCTCAGTGCTGTGAGGGAAAGTAAAAGAATATGCGCTATGGTTCTTTTTCTCAAATCACAGCTTATTCAGGAAATGAAAAGTCAGTATTGACTTTAAATTAAAATGGTGCTATGGGGCTGGCGCCATGGCCGAGTGGTTAAAGTTCTGGGTGCGCTGGCTTCGGCAGCCCAGGGTGGGCACGTTTGGATCCCAGGGGCAGACCTACTCCACTCATCAGCCATGCTGTGGAGGCATCCCACATACAAAATAGAGGAAGATTGGCACAGATGTTAGCTCAGAGCCAATCTTCCTCAATAAAAACAAAATTAGAAAATAAAAAATAAAGCAATAAAATGGTGTTGAACTTTGTGGCAGTAGCTGCAAGCATAGGAGGAAGGAAGGGCCAGACAATGAGCAGGAATTGGGGGAGGGTCTTGGAGGAAGTGGGACTTCAGCTGAGTGCTGAGTATTGGGAAGAGGTTGCTACACATGGGGCCAGCCCCATGGTGCAGTGGTTAAGTTCGGCATGCTCTGCTTTAGCAGCCTGGGGTTTGTGGGTTTGGATCCCTGGTGTGGAACTATACCACTCATCAGCCATGCTGTGTTGGCGACCCACATACAAAACAGAAGAAGATTAGCACAGATGTTAGCTCAGGGCTAATTTTGGTAAAGCAAAAAAAAAGAGGAAGACTGGCAACAGATGTTAGCTCAAGGCAAATATTTGTCACCAAAAAAAAAAAGATGTAAGTATACAAAAGGGTGGAGAAGGCAGGTGGGGTGTTGTCCCCCGAGCAATGTCAGCCTGGGCCTCCTCTCCCATCTGGGCCTTGACACATGCTGTTCCCTCCAATCAGAAGGCGTTTCCCTCACTTCACTGGGAGAGCTCATCCTTCATGTTTGGAAGTCTTCCCTGATGCCTTAGTCTGGGTTAAATCTCCTTGCTCTATGTTTCATGGAACCCCAACTCCCCCTCTCCACCTCCCATACCACTCATCACATCGAGTTGTAATTTAGCGCTTTTCTGACTACTCTAATGTACAGTCCACAAGGGCAGGGATCTTGCCTCGTTCATGCTAAATGCCCTCTGCCTAGCTTGATGCCTGCTGTAGAGGAGGACGCAATGGCTGAATGAGTGGGTGGACTCTGTCCTAAACACAGTGTTGGTAGTAAAGGAGGAGGCAGGGGAGAGGTGGATTCAGGGAAAGCAAAAAATAATATGAGGTAATTTGGGAGCACAGCACACTGTGCAGGAGGCCTGGCCAGTGTGAGAAGGCATCAGCAGTTCTGTCATGTTGGGCAGGGTATAAAAGTGGAAAGGTGTGGGAGATGGGAGAAGGTAGGAGAACAGAAAGGGAGGTGGTTGAGTGTCAGGGACTAACTCTGCCTTCCAAAGTTGGGTCTGGTCCTACCTTCTCCTCAAGAGATCAAGGCTGATCACGACTCCCGCCCTCTTCTCTCGGCCTGGGTGAGGACTCAAGGAGAGTCAGACCAGGTACGGCTGGTGGGTTCTGGTCCTGCCACTTCTGCTAATGCCCTTTGTGACTTTTAACAGAGCAGGGACCTTATTATCTGAGCCCATGTTCCCAATATGCAAAAAGAGGATAAAGCAAGGTGGTGATGGAGAACAAATGAGATAATATACCTGGGAGTGCCTGGAGATCTCTCCACCACCTTTCCAGACCTCAATTTCCTCACCTCTAAAACAAAGGGACTGGGATTATGTGGAATCCTCAATCCATTCCTGAGACTGAGGATCAGGTTGAGGTGGGATGGCCATGGAGATGCCAAGGGAAGATAGGGGTGTGTGTGGATGTTCTACAGCAGACTGTCTCTTCTCCACCCTGTAAATTCTGGAAGACCATCTCCTTGGTTAGATTTTGCCATCTACAATTCAACCCAACATTTTAGGCCAAAGCAGAACTCCCCGCCAGCCCGCGTTAGGATGATTCTCAATTGAAGCCTATCACAGAGTCGTGGACTATCCCTCGAGATGGTCTTTCCCAGTGCCTTCAGCTGGAGGAACAAGCCCATGGCAGCCAAGGGGCTTCATATAAACATCACGTTTGAGCAAAGTAGCAAACATCCTAAAATGTCATGCACTTGGGTGGGATTGTGACCCTAGAGCTGAGCCTCCCTCCCTCAGTCCTGATTCTGTTTGGAAGGAAAAAAATGAGGTCAGAGAATGTGAACAGGGCTGTCTTTATGACCCAGCCCGGTCTTGTGCAGCCTCTAGTACTCACTTCTCTGCTTGCTATTTGCAACTTGATACGGGACTTGACCTTCTGTTGATGCAGCTGTTTGGGAGATGAGGCAATGCAAAGGTGAAAGTCCTAAGAGAAGCTATAAAATGATGATGATGATGAGTGCGTGTGGAAAAAGGGGGGGTTAGATGGCGGGGGATTGGAGATGAGAGGGAGAGCGAGAGGAGAGGGAGGGAGATGGAGAGCCCTCAAGCACATTAATTGCCTTCACCTTTATTTAGAGAGACCTCCTACTGTGGGGGAAAGAAGTTGGTGCAAAAAAAATTCTCAAGATGCTATATTTTGCAGCATCAACTTAGGTTTGACTTCTCTGAAAAAAGTTGACTTTGGAGGTTTTGGGTGCAGTTTGGCTTTTGCTGTGGACAGAGGACATCTTAACTTATTTTTTAAAGTCAGGAGGGTATGCCAAGAATTCTAAGTACTCGTGTCCTTCTCCAATGAGACAGTGAAGGAAAGATTTCCAAGGGTGAGAACTGAATGAATACTCCTGGGAATTCAAACATCCAAGGAAGGTGCTGTGCCAAAATAAATCACACCCTCTAGGAACATTTCCTATCATTTGCTCCCCCCTCCTCTTTTGCTTAAATGATCTACTCTTAGAAAAGTTTATAAAAGGTCAAGAGTCAGTGGCCAGCAAATTGGACTTTCTCTCCAGATTTGTTGGGAACTACAGGCTGGTTTCAGACGCTGATAGAAACTTGGAAGCTCTCTCAATGTTTCCTCAATGTCAAAAGCCAAAATAAAGCTTATCGTCTATTGTGCAAGAGGAGATTGACCTTCACATAAAGGCTTGGATCTGTAGATAACGTGATTGTGTTAGTCATTGCTGATTTGAACATGAGATGAATTCTGAGCAGAAGTTTTTCATACATGTTGCCATGTAACTAAACTTGTCTGAAATCAATTGCAATTTTCAGGGGAAAGGAAGGGAAGAAAATAAACTCCCATCTACTTGAATTATCTACACTTGCCATTTTATTTAATCCTGAAAATACTCAAAGAACTAGGGATTATGAGATCACTTTTACACATGAGCATATTGAAGCTCAGTGAGACTGGTTAACTTAACTAAGGCCACAAAGCAGCACTGGCATTGAACTTGGGTCTCCGATGCTAGAACTATCGTTTTCTTTCTCCACAGCATGCTGCAAGTAATTTCAGATAGTGCCACTTCATCTATGTCTTTTCATTCTGTACATCACCATTTAAATTCAAGCCTCATGATCCATGCTTGGACCATTGTAATAGCCTATTAACTAGTTATCAACATATTAGATCCATTGTTCCTGAGCTTTAGTAGAACAATTTTAATCTAGCTTTTCTGCAAGACAAGACTTTTGTGGTCAAATTTTAAATATAAATTAAAAACAATTAAAAACTCTATTAATGTCTAGTTAAACCAGAGCTTGGTAAAACTTTTGAGAAACTTTGTATTACACTGCATTTATTAAAATACTACATAATTTGGCACTGTAATATTTATCCCAGATGAAGATTATCTCACAATGGTTACAGAATTAAGTCTAAACTTTTTAGTCCGACCATCAGAGTGGTGAAATCTCATCCATGTTCACTGTCCAGCCTTATTGGGCGCCTCTTATGCCCTCCATCCAGCCTGAGATGTCTCTTTGTTGTTCCGCAGGTGGCCATGGGCTTTTATGGGCTGCATCCTGGTCCTAGAGACCTGCTACCTCGGCCCTTCTACATCCTGTCTACTTGACTATGTCCTGACTTTCCTTCAAAGCCCTATTCAGGTCCTACCAACCCCTGAGGAAGCCTCTCGTGCTCTCAGGCTGCCAGCGATGACCTTTCTCTGTTGCGCTTCTTTCCGTCAGCTCTCTCTAGGTCTGCCCCAGGGGCTGCCTCGACCGCCATCCATTCTACCTCCTCCACCAGGAGTCTGTTCTTTGACATCTCCTGCTTGTCTGCCTTTTCCACAGAGTCCGTCACGGCACCTCAGCACCACAGGCTGATGATCACCGTACTCAGCGAACTGAGTGAACGTTTCCTGCTCTTGCGTTTGCTCTGTTCATGTGATTTTCGACAATCAGCATTGTCAGAACAGAGGAGTTTACGAGAGATGCCATGAAACAAATTCAGAGGAAAACTGAAGTTAGGAGTTTCAAAAGCAAAAGCTTTCTCTGTGAAAGAGAAATGATGATGCGAACTGCAGGATCCAGGGGAACTTCCCACAGAGAGTCAACCAGCTTTGTGTATTTTGGATGCCAGGACTTGCCCGAGTAATCAATTCTCACCTAGCTGTTTGGTGTGTGTTGGAAATCTGACCTGCTGGTACCCACGCCTGGCGGATCTGTTGTTTCACCAACAAGCAGTTCAAATGTGAATGTTCATTTCTTTACACAGGCACCCACCTGCTTTAAACTTGCCAATATTCAGGAAGGAAGGTCTTACCAGTACTCATAAACTAGTGGCTTTAATTATTTTAATTGCCTAGAAAGCAAAGTGATTTTAAAAATTGTTTGCCCCTTATGTTTATAGCATAAAATTAGATGAAAGAATTAGACACTAAATTATATACAGTATGATCACAACTGAGTAAAGAAAAAAGATAATATAGAATAAAAACTCCATTACCTAAGAACGCTTTCTTGGTGAGTACAAGAAATGGTGAAAAAAATGTTACAGGGGATGATAAAATGGGGAGAACCTTTTGGACCAAGCAATATTTTCAAAGGAATCTAAAGCAGTCTTTGAGAGGAAATAAATTGCTTTCTGTTTTCAAGTGATGGGGGCCAGCACTAGCTCACATGGTGCCGTGGTGGGAATCAGGGAAAGGCAACCCTCTCTGAGGCGGGATGGATACCCGTACCAGGAGCCTGACCTGTCCAGTGGTGTGCAGGCTGGACCTCCATCATGAGTACAGCTGACACATCTGAGTGCCTGTGTGCCCTGCAAACAATTTCTTTGAAAATGGAATTGATCTTAAAAAGTAAAGATGCCTTGCCCTGCCTGTCTCACTCTAGACCCGGTCCTGCTCCCGGCCATCTCACCTTGGATGTCCCATAGGTACCTCATCTTCCCTCCCAAAGCTCTTCTCTTTCTCTGCCCTCATCTTAGTGAATGGTGTCACAGCCAGCTCGGACACTTAGGCCAAACCCTGGAGGTCCTCATTGACATCCTTCTTTCTCATCCTCCACCTCCAGTTACCAAATCCAGTCATTCTATTTCCTCAACATCTCTTGAACCCAGACTCTTTCCTCCTTGCCTGTCACTGCTTCTGTTCAGGCTGCCCTCATCTCTCGTTGTCACCATCTCCACAGTGCAGCCAGGTGACTTTTCTGAAACAGAAATCTGATCACACCCCTGCTTAGAACACTTGCAGTAATTCCTCACCATCCTCAGAGTGGGCTCCCATGAGCAGACCCCTGCGCCGCCTCCTCTCCCCGCTCCCTGCTGCACTGGACCCTACTCCTTGCGTCTCCCCGGAGGAGCCCCAGCCTATCTCCAGATCCTTGCTCAAGCTTCCCTCTCACTAGACTATCTTCCCTCCGCAACTCCTCTTCTGGTCTCAGCTTACATGTCACTTCCAGAAGCCAGTTTTGACTCGAAGGCTGGTGAGATGCCCTTCCTGGGCATGTTCCCCACACCTCCTGTACTCAGTTCCATCACAGCCTTTCACACGGGGTGGTGCTTCAGGACATGCCCGTTCATCCCTGGTCCTCAAGGGCAGGGACATGGCTTATTAATCGGTGAGCAGCCAGCACCAACCCAGTGCTTGGCTCTTGGAAAGTGCTCAAGAAGTATCTATTGAAGATATGAAGGACTTGAGGAATCCCTAGTGTGGACTTTTAAGTCTGATAGTCCTGAATCTAAGCTTTAGCTCTGCCCCTTACCAGCTGTGTGTCCTTGGGAAAGTTCATAACTTCCCCTGAGCCTCAGTTTCTGCTCTATAAAATAGAGATCACAGTCATTCCCAAAGTTATTTTGAGTGGGTTTGTGCTTCCATACCCATCTGCAGTTAATATAATGCTTGACCCTCTCTTCTCTTCCAGATCATACACTGAACTCCAGGAAGCCAGAATTAAGTCCTATTCTAATTGGTATCCTTAGTGCCTGGCTCAGTGCTGGGTTCTTAGAGGGAGCACAATAGATGTTTGATGAAAGAATGTTTGAGGGAAGGCAGCCAAGGTAAAGGGGGAAGAAGAAAGAGATCGTGATGCAGGCATTACCAAGGAGGGAGAAAAGAGAAAGAAAAAAATAGAGTGCTGACACCTTCCCTGAGTCTGCTTGTGGTACAGGAGGCTCGCCTGCTTTCGAAGGACCGGGCTGAGGACACTCTCTCCCCTCGGAGATAACTCACCCCTGTGACAGTAGGGAGACTCAGTGCCCATGTGACCAGCCTGGCTCCCTTATTGGAAACAGCTGCGCAGACAGCAGCCCTGGGGCTGGAGTTCTAGGGGAGGATTTCATAACCTCTGGCGCTGTGCTTCAGATGCATTTCAAATATTGTTTATGTACATTTACATGTGTATTTCCTGGGCCTCTTCTAATTGCAAGGAGGCCCAGCCTTGCAAAACAAGCTCAGAGTGTGACTTAGTATTTTGTTCTTGCTGATAGTAATGGAATGTACCAGCCTCTCCATGCCAGATCTGAGAGACGCCAAGGAGCTGAAAACAAAGAAGGCATCCAATCCCAGTGAGTTCCTCCTGCAGCACATGGCGGGGCGGGGGGGAGTTCGAGTTGGGGTAAACATGACTGGAGAGGGTTGAGACTGGTTGATATATTGATCAAATTCCATCCATAAAAGACACATGAGGCAGAGTTATATTTTCCCTTTTCCATTCTCTGTACCTAAGCAGTAACAATAATACAGGAGGCAGAATCTATGTTAACCATCTTCCTGGTGGGAAAGGGACTGTGGAAAGCATGAAGATGTAATTATCCATTTCCCTCATGCCCATGAGACGTAGGTGTAGGGTTTATGAAGGACTGTGGAGAGTTGCCTTCAAGTTGTTCCGAGAAGGAAAGAGAAGATGTTGCTTTGGATGAAAAATAGGAGATTTGACCAGATCACTAGTTCTCAACCCTGGCTGCCATTAGAATCACTGCGGAGCCTTTAAAATCCCAATGTCCAGACCTCATCCCAGTCTAATTAAAGAAAACCTTTGGGGCAGGACCCTGGCATCAGTGCCTAAAGCTGGAAAATCACTGGATTCCATGAAATCCGTGTTTGAAAATAGTAATCTAGGAACAGAACTGTCTGTAGCTGGGAAGGACTCCTCTACAGCTGGTTGGGACTTAATATTTAGATTTAAGCTAGATAGTCATTCCCCAGTTGTATCAATAGGTGTTCTATGGAGAGATACAGGAAAGCAGTGGATTTGTGGGCAAATAAGTATAGAAATGTCGACTTAGAATCCCAAGCTCTTGGGGTTAGAGGGACCTTGGAAATCGTCTAGTTCAATGTATCTCACTGGTTCTCAAAATGTGCTCCCCAGACCAGCAGCATCAGCATTACCTGGGGGCTTGTTAGGAATGCTAATTCCCAGCCCCCAGTCCAGAACAGCTGAATCAGAAATTCTTGAGTGGGGTCCAGCAATCTGCGTTTTAACAAACCTTCTGGGTGATTCTGTGCTCAAGTTTGAGAACCACTGATGCGCTACAAGAATCCTGGGCTATACCCCAGCCTAGGTGTTTAACTCATTTTATCTTTGTTTGGTAAGAGGGAACTCACTAGTCTCTGCAGCAGCCCATTCTGTTGTTCAAACTTGTCCTTCTGTTCTTTAAGATGAAATCTGCTTCACCGTAACTTCTACCTGTGGCTCTAGTTCTGTCCTTTGGGATGACCCAGAGAAAATCCAAGCCACGTTCCACAGTTCAAAGAATTTAAGATAATGTTCCAGTGCTTAGGATTTAATAAAACCTATGGCTGATAGCTCCAGAAGGCACTTTTCCCAAATTTCCAATAAAATAACCAGGGAGATATAGAAAATGTGCCAACTCACGTGACCACCAAAAACTAAGACTGAGGGAGTAGAAGCAGTAGAAGAAAATTTTTGTGAAAATTACGTTCTCTTGTAGTAGGGAAGACCATTCTAAGTTTGACACCAAAGGAAGAAATTAAAAGATTTATAGATTTGACTATAAAGTTATAGATAACTTCAATATATATATATATTTTTTTAAAGATTTTATTTTTTCCTTTTTCTCCCCAAAGCCCCCTGGTACATAGTTGTATATTCTTCGTTGTGGGTCCTTCTAGTTGTGGCATGTGGGATGCTGCCTCAGCGTGGTTTGATGAGCAGTGTCATGTCCGCGCCCAGGATTCGAACCAACGAAACACTGGGCCGCCTGCAGCGGAGCGCGCGAACTTAACCGCTCGGCCACGGGGCCAGCCCCAACTTCAATATATTTTTAAAAAGTTAAAAGGTAAATGACAAACTAGGAAGAACTTTGACTCTCTAGATATTTGGCTATATATATAATGTTGGATTTTATATAAGATAAGCACCATATACATAATACATAGCACAGGGTCTGATGCATAGTAGGTCCTCAAAACATTTGATTAATGAATGAAGATGTGTTAAGCAAATGAACATATAAAAATCAATGCTAAAATATCCAATCGAAAAATGGGCCAAGGGCATGTACAGGCAATTGACAAAAGAGAGAACAAACATTTGAAAAATTGTTCCACCTCAATAACTAAAAATGCAAATTAAATCAGCACCTATCAAATAGTTAAGTTTAATTACGTTGGTGAGCATCTGGGGACATGGACTTTTCATAGGTGCTACTGTGAGGATTAATCCATACAATGTTTCAGCAGAGCAATTTGGCAACATGTATCAAAGCTTTAAAATTTTGCATGCCATTCGATCCAGCAGACAGCTGGACACTTATCCTAAGGAAATATTCATGGATGTGCACAATACTTTGGTAACAAGGATACTGTTAACACTTTCATTTATAAAAATAAACACTTGGATGGGCCGGCCTGGTGGCGCAGCACTTAAGTTCACGCCCTCTGCTTTGGTGGTCTGGGGTTTGCCAGTTAGGATCCTGCGTGCAGACCTACGCACTGCTTATTAAGCCATGCTGTGGCAGGCAATCTAAATATAAGATAGAGGAAGATGGGCACAGATGTTAGCTCAGGGCCAATCTTCCTCAGCAACAAGAGGAGGATTGGTGGCAGGTGTTAGCTCATGGCTAATCTTCCTCAAAATAAATAAAAAAATAAAAAAGACACTTGGAAATAAACATCCAAAAAGAGAAGATAGATAGAAATACTATGTCACAGATAGACAACAGAATATGACATAGCCATTAAAATGATATTATACAAGGATACGTGGTGGCATCGGAAGATTATTCCTTGAATATTTTTAAGTGATAAAAAATAGGGTACAAAATGGGATGCATAATGTGAGAACCAAGAAGTGACCAAGTCAAAGCTCTCAGGGTCCCTTTAAGTCTTCTTTCTCAGACTGAACCCTCCCAATTCTTTCAGCCATTTGTCCCTGAAAGGTGAGCAAATTTTCTGAACTCAAAGAGTGGCCCAGGTGTGTAGGAAGCCTTGGAAACCATTCTGGAAAATGCTCATGGGGCACAGCTTCTGATTTCCAGACTTTCTTGCTTAGTCTCTGTGAATGTGCTCTGCTTTGGCAACGCCCCCTTGAAAGCATGGGTCTGGCCAGCAGCTCTCTGTGTTTACAGGGACACCATGGGGACAATGAACAATATTACCAAGGTGACAGTTCTTAGGTAGAGATGATGAGAAAGGTATTTCAAGGAGAGAAACTAGAATATGCAAAGGCACGGAGACACAAAAGTTTCTGGCACGTTCAGGGATGGGTAAGCCATTCCATGTAGCTGGAGTCTATTTGGGGTGCTGGGGAAACCTAGGGTGAGCAGCAGATGAAATGGAAAGGGAGGTCTTTGTAAATCAAGCTAAGGATTTTGGGCTTTTTCCCAGTCTTCGCAAGTCTGAAGCCTCAGAATGGCATTTGGAGATCTGCGCTTTTGAAAGAGCACTGGTGGCTACATTGGAAGCAAGGGGATGGTTTAAACAAAGGTTTAAAGCATATGCTTAGCAAACTTTTTAAATTTTAGGATCAGATGTGTTGCTGGTTTATTATTTAAGTGGTTTCTTCTGGTTCTTTCTCTTTCATGTTGGCCCAGGTTCTCCTGGTGGGCTCCAAGGAGCAACAGGACAGTGAGCCCACCCCAGGCAGAAGGAGGGAGACAGAGGGTAGCAGATAGAAAGCATTCATGTCTCCTGCTGTCATCCCATTCATATCTCCCCTGACCTGGGGCTCGGACAGCTCTGAGGAGGTGGGCACCAGTCCCAGGGAAGGGTGTGGCTCTGGGCCCAGGCCCCCCCCAGCCATCTGCTCTGCGGTGGGGGCTGGAGTGCTGAGCCCTTTCAGCAGCCTCAAAGGCTCTGTTGGTGGGCCTGTGTCTGCAACTGTAGGGCTGGGGTGGGTTGCCTAAGGGTTGGATGGAGCAGACAAGAGCTGAGAAGGAAGAACTGCCAGGTTTCTGTGAGATCAACATGTATTTGAAAGAATTCAGAAAGGAAGTGAGAATGTAATTAGGTGATTTTTGTTTTTGTTTTTGTTTTAAAGGAAAATTCAGAACCTGTGACTCTTGTTCACGAGCACATGCCTGGATGTAGTCATTTTGAGTTTATGGAAAATGTGGTCAGCCCCATAAATCAGGGCTGAGGAATTCTTACAGTCACCACTGTGCGAGTAACACAGGTCTGCAGTGACTCTCCTAAGATCATGCAAAACAGAACAGAATCAGCATGGAGACAAAGCACAGCATCATCCTCTCTTCCCTGGAATTCTCTCCTGAGTTGCCAAAAGGTAGCTCTGAATTCCCGCACCTACCTAATCTGTGACCCTTCTGGGGTAACTCCATGGAAACATCAAGATGTCTATGGCTGTTGCCATGACGACAAGGACACAATTCTCTGCATCTATTTCTCCCATATATTTTAAATTTTTAGCAGGATTTTTATAAAGAAAGCCCATTTAAAAGTCAGCTGGACAGTCATAACTTATGACAGTGCTGAGAAGATGTTCAAATGTATACTAATTCTTAGACCTCATGTAATTCAAATCTATGATGTTGTGTGATTGGATAATGAAAGTTCAAGGTGATCTTGTGTTTCTCAAAAGCACATGGAACAGCTTCAAATGTTAATACAAACTTTCATTCAGAATTAGTAAATAACAGATTCAATTTAGGTGTGATTCATTGGAGGAAATTCCATCAGTTTTCATTCCATTGCTGTTGGGTTTATCCAGGCAGCCTTGCCCCCAAACAGTGTTGGTTCTCACATCTTTTACATAATATTTCTTTCTCCTCTTTCTCTTTTGTACACCACTCCCACTTCTCAGGTTGACCCAGTTTATGAATTTATTCCTGCCAAACTGCTCCGTGAAGAGCGGAATGTTAACAAATTTTAGTGGAGATGTTTCTCAGGTGTCCTGAAAAAAATGGGCTTGTACACTGTACCAGCATGTTCTGTCACAAAGAATAGTACTGTTGAACCTGAGGTTTAGGTATCTTACTGTTTTTTTCTTCATTTGTTAGATGAGTCTGAGGCATGCTAAAAAAAATTTCTTAATTTTCCACAGAAACCAGATTTATAACTTAGAAGGCCAAACACCACCCCAAGGACAAAATTTATGGCCTTTGCTCATTTCTGATAACTATAGAGTTTGTACTTTAAAATTTGCTATAGCAGGGTGCTCTTATTGACTTTCACAGACAAAATACAAATTCCATATGCCCTGAGGGCCAAGTCAGGCCAGCATGTGTATGACCTGGCTTTTTTCACACCATACTTGCTTGCTGTTCCTGCCACAACCTGCAGTGGGAACAGCTAATTGGGCAGTAGCGTGCACAATTTATGAAACTTTAGACCAAATCCTGTCGGCCACAATCCACTCAGTGTTGCCAGGTGCAAAGGGAGAGGGGCCTGCCTGACAGGCTCTGCTCTGGTGTTTTATTAGTTGTGCTGTGTTGAAGAGTGGGCAGGGTAAAGACGTGGGTATATCTGACACACATCAATTACAGTATGGTTCGAATTTTTACATTGACCCTCCACAGACAGTAGAAAAGCACACATTAAATAATCATAATAATATTTGCCATGGATTAAGCATTACTATGTGTTCACCACTGGGCCAAATGCTTTACAAACATTACCTTCTCCAGCTAGCCACGTTATGATGTAGTTATTGTCATCTACTTTATAAAGATGAAGTTCAGAGAGGTTAAAGGACTTGCCTGGAGTTTTCCAGCCGGGAAGGAAGACCCGAACGTGCCTGATTTGAAAGGAGCTCTAAATTAGACACCTTTCTTCTGCTTTTGGGTCAATGTGCCTGATTTCCAGAGAAGTGGACGGAAGATGCAGGTGGCTGGTAGTTGAGGGAGGGTTTGGTCCCAAGCTTTGCTTTGTAAAACTGATGGAAGAGAGACTAGCTTTCACAAGAAGACATAGCAGTGGTGTGATTTCAGCAGAACCGAGGTTGTTTCCAGCGTTGTTACTATCTGAACAGAACAAGTATTTCAGCTTCTCTTGTTCTCCGTTTCCTCATTTACAAAATGAAGACATGGCCTAGATGGTTTCTAAGGTTTCTGCCGGCTCCTCTCTTTCTAAATCCTCTTAGATGGAGACACTCCAAGCTTGGTCCTGAGAGTATCGGGCAAATCCTCACGAGGGTAGAAGATCTCATGGCCCTGGACCAGTTGGGCCCAAGAACTGCTGGAAGATGGTGGGAGTTTTCTGTGGCCTCTATTCCCTCACCCCATCTTGTGGCTCTGGCATCCTGTTTGTCACCACTGACCGGTGTGGCTGAGGAGCAGCAGGCCCCTCTCCTGGGACTGCCCAAAGTCACAAACAGCCGCTCTTTATTCATTCACTGTACCTACAAATTAAGTTCAAGTCCTGGGGAGGTTAAATCCAACCTATTTTGTCAAAATCCTTTTCAGAAAAGCAAGTCAAAACTCAAGGTCTTGTAAAAACCAGAATTTTAAAAATTAGTATCTGATTTGTCAAAACATGAGATAATAGCTGGATTTGTATATCTGGAGTTATTCTAGCTTTACAAAGTCAGATAGAGAGAGAAAAAGAATGTGTGTGTGTGACACCATTAATGAATCCTACCGTGTCTCCTGGCTGTGGACGCATCACAGACACGCGATCATATCCTTTCCTTAGTAGGACCCACAAGGCATCAAGTTTTCCCTGAAACAAAAAAAATGCACCAAGATTACGTATGAAACCAGACCAGTGGCCAGCACCGATGTGTAGAAGTTTCCATGCTTCTTTAGTCATGTGAAAAATACACAACAGCAAAGTGGTTGGGACAGGATAAGTGACTCTCCAGTCCCTAAGTTCCAAATGTGGGTTTCAGGAATGTGGGAGGGAAGAGACACGTAACAGAGGACCCTGATGTTCACGCAGGACACAGCTGAGACTCTAGTTAGCCCCCACATTGGCAAACATGGAGAAGTTCATTCAGGCTATTGGCTTTTGCCCTGATCACACTTCTGGGCATATTCTCACACCACAAGTCAGTAGTCTCAACTTTCACTCTAGTTTTTTCTTCCTGCTTGGTGCCCAGAGTCCACAAATGAAAACAATGATGACAAATTCAGGAAAATTACTAAACAGAAGTGTCGACAGGACAAGACCAATTAAAGGCCCTTGAGATGCAGAACTCTGGATGTCCCCTAAGCTTACTTGGCAGCTACGACTTGCTCGGGAACCCCAGACTCCAGGGACAAATGACCAAAAGCCACAGACGACCAAAAATCACAACTCCTTTGAAGTTGTAGGTAATCGGTTGAATTTGAGAAGAGAGAGTCTTTTCCCAGTAGGTGATAAAGGGAGTCTAATGCCTGTGGTCATTCTAATTCCCAAGACGTGCTGACTGGAGGCTGGTTCCTGCCACTGCAAATACTAAAAGAGAAAAAACATTTGTTTAGCTTTGCTCTTAGTAGTAACCTTGGTTGGTGACTTGACGAACAGGCTGGAGCCTCCTTTGCTTTGCCTCATTTTCCTTCCTAGCTCTAGCAGTAGGCAGAAAAATTGCCCCTGCTCCCTCTACCTTCAAAGATGTCACCCTATTCTCTGGAACCTTTGAATATGTTACCCTCCACGGCAAAAAGGAGAATACAGATGGATTAATTTAAGGATCTTGAGATGGGGAGATTATCCTGGATTATCTGGGTGGGTCCAGTCTAACCACACGGTTCTTTAACAGAGGGAGGCAGGAGATCAGAGTCAGAGAAGATGTGCCAACAGAAGCAGAATCAGAGCGATTCGATGTGAGAAGGACTCAACCCACTGTCGCTGGCTTTGGAGAAGGGAGGGGCCAAGGAGTGAGCGCAGCCTCTAGAATCTGGAAAAGACAAGATGGATTCTCTCCTGGAGCCTCAAAAGGAGCGCAGCCCTGGCCTCACCTTGATTTTAACCCAATAAACCCAGTTTGGGCTTCTGAACTTCAGAATTGCAAGATGATAAATATGTGTTGTTTCAAGCCAGTACGTTTTTGGTAATTTGTTAAGCAGCAACGGCAAAGTAATCCAGCTCTTATCACTCCCTGACATATTCTATGTTTATTTGCTTAAGGTCTGTCTCTGCCAACTGGAATGCCAGCTCTATAAAAGCAGAGGTTTTGCTGGTTTTGTTAACTGCTGTATGCCCAGCCCTCAGGATAGCATCTGGCACTCAATAACTATTTGTTGGATGAATGAATGTGCTGCCAAGTGCTGGGCTAGGTGCTTTTCCACGTGTCTTTTCATTTCATTCTCCCAGCTGTCCCAAAGGGTTATGGAAAGGAAATGAAAGGTCAGAGAGAGCAACTAACGGGCCCACAGGCACACAGCTTGTCAGCTGGAGACGTGCAATTGAAACCCATGTCTGTTTAACCCCAAAGCTCACACACTTTCTATGATACCAATTGCAGCTTCTTCCTCCTGCAGATCTTCTGGCTGGAGCACTTTCATTTAGATACTTTAGAATAGGGTTTCTAAGCTGTGGGCTGCAACTCTTCAAGCCCTCATCAAATAGTTTTGTGTATTAGGCCCAGAACTTTTAGGAAATAAAATAGAAAAGAAAATACGAGAGTTCATTGCACATGGTGAGGATAAACATTATTTGGTGAGAAATTTGTTTCAGTTGAATGTGTATGGGTGTGTGTATGAGTGTGCATGTGTGTGCATGCATGCTCTGATCTAGAAGAGGTCTTTGAAGGGTAGTGCTGGAAAGGCTGGTAAGTCTAGAGCTCAAGTTCCTTGGCATGAAGCTTTTATAGTGGCGTGTCAATTTAAGAATATTATCTCGAAGACTTCAAGTTCTGAAATTATTTTCTGGTGGGTTATGTTTAGATATAAAAAATACGCCTTGTACCTTTATCAACTGTTGTTCGAATTCTTGTGGCTTAAATTTTGTCTTGCTAAGAGTAGTGTTTCTCATCTCTTTTGGCAAAGTCTCTAAAAATATTTTGAAATGACTTTAGAACGCTGGATGGAACGGCTGCTGTGTTCAGCGTGGTTTTCTGCATTAAACTGTTTCAATCATCAGTTAAATGTTTTCCTGTAAGTTTCTTTGGGATAAGCATTTATATTTCAGGATATAGCCAGGTGGATTTCCTGGACGAATGCCTCTTTTTTCTTTTTCTTTCCCTTTTTTGGGGGACTCTCAGTATTTGGCTTTGTGAATCAGCCCACCCACGGCGTTCTGTGCGCTAGTCACTCAACTCCTTGACAAACGAGGAGCGAGGAGATGCGGCTGAAAGAAAATTTGGCTGTTGAAGAAGCATGCTAATTAACTCAGCAGAAATTTAAAGCTACATGCAAACCAAAAGAGCAGAAACCACCAGATGCATAATGCCAGGAGAATGGGTAGTTAATTATGTTTCCTTGTGGCAACAGATCATAGTGTAATATTTAAGCCTAAAATGACTGAATTCAGACTGCCTGAGTTTGTATTCTGGGTCTATCTCTCACTAGCTCTGTTGCCTTGGACAAGTTGTTTCACCTCCCTAAGCCTCACTGTTCTCATCTTTAGAATGGCGGTAATAATACTGTCTACTCTATTAACTTGTTCTAGGGCTTACAATTAGGTATTGAAGTCAGGGACTTGTCTCATAGAAAGTATTCATTAAATGTTATCTACGACCATGGTAAAGTCATTAAAATGATAACTCAAGAGGCTCTGTAGAAAGATGGGAAGGAATGCCACGAAGAGTGTAAGAATCCAGCAGTTTGGACTTTACAAGCATGTATCCACCCCTCCTCTACTCTGTGCTCTGCAGACGCCCTTCCCCACTGTTCCTCAAGCCACACTCTCATTCCTCCTCAGCATGCCACGATCTGGCTTCTCTGGCAGTGTTTGGTGGCCCCAACACTCCACTGAAGTGAAGGTGATCCATGGCATCCCAAGGGCCAAACGCCTTGGCCACCTATGGGCCTCATTTTATTTGATTCTTCTCAGAGATCCGATGTGCTGGGCCCCTCCGGTCTGCACTCTCCCGTGGCCTCAGCGCCATCAGCCTCTGCCTGCTCCTCCCATCTCTCTGATTCATCCTTTTCAGCCTCTTTTGCTCCTCCTCCACCCACACTTGACTCGGTGGTGTTCCTCCCGGCTCTCTTTTGTTCTCACCCCTCAGTCTGAGTGCTCACCCTGAGAATTCACATCTAGTCTCACAGGCTGAATGTCCACCTATCTGCTGAGGGCTCACAAACTCTATCTTCAGCTTCGTCCTCTCTTGAGCTCCGGATCTGGGTGTCCAATTACCTACCAAATCTTAGTTGTAATGTAGATGTATCACAGGTATTGAAAACCAAACATCACAACTGAGCTATCTTTCCCCAAATCTGCTCCTCTTTTTGCATACCCTGCCTTGGTTGATGGCACCACCAACAACCAGACAGGCAAGCTGACACCAAAGAATCATTCTCACCTCCTCTCCCTCGGCCACCTCCTCATATCCAATTTGACCACAGCTGGTGGATGTTCTCTCTGTAACAGCTCTCCTGTTGCTTCGTCCTGCCCACATCTGTCCCACCATCTCCATGGCGACTGCCTTGGCCCAGGCTCTCATGATCTTTCACTCATTCTGTGAACAACTTCCAATTGTTCTTTCACCTCCAGACTCCCTGTTCTCTGTCCTAGTTGATTAATAATAGATTTCATTGCTAGTCCAAATGGATACATTGCAGTTAATAAAAAAGCCTCAAGAAACATCTTACTAGCAGTGTGAATTTGGGCAAGTTGCCTAACCTCTCTGTGCCTTGGTTTTTCCATTTATAAAATGGGAATAGTAGTAGATTCTACTTTCGAGGGTTGTCGTGAGAAATAAAGGAGTGGGTGTATGGAAAGGCCTTGCAACTGTGCCTGACTTGTCACCCAGGTGAGTTTCTGTCGTCGGGCTCTTCTGGACACGGTGAGACTAGTTAGTTCCAGTTGCACCCTCAGTCTTCTGAGTTCAGACTGTTCCACAAATGAAGCCAAAGTCACCACTCTGTGGCACAGAAAACAGTCTACACAGCCTATAAGGGTTTCTACTCCTACATAAGGTAGCTTTTTTTTTTTTTTTTGAGGAAGATTAGCCCTGAGCTAACATCTGCCGCCAATCCTTCTCTTTTTGCTGAGGAAGACTGGCCCTGAGCTAACATCCGTGCCCATCTTCCTTTACTTTATATGTGGGACGCCTGCCACAGCATGGCTTGCCAAGCAGCACCATGTCCACACGTGGGATCCAAACTGGTGAACCCCGGGCCGCCGAAGCGGAACGTGTGCACTTAACTGCTGCGCCACCGGGCGCCAGCCCCTAAGGTAGCTTTTTACGTAAGAGTTGAAGTAAGCTTTAGAATAAGAGTGTTCGCAACCAAGAAGAGGAGAAAAAAGTAACTCTACCGTCAAAGAGAAGTGCATGACAAAGGCTCTTGGAGCCTTGATTCTCTGCAAGTAGGCAGAAGTCTGTCATTTCAAGACAGTAGCTGATGGACTTAGTAATTACATCCCTTTGGGGCCAGAAGAGCCTCAGGGGCCTCTTCCAGTCAGCCCACGGGCTTTACCCAAGTCTGGGGAGGAGCCTTTGAGTTGACTCCATTGTTTATTTCAGATGTGAGTGTCCATCACGCACAGGCCTCTCTGTGGGACACATTTTAAGACACTGGGTCCTCACTCCTCAGGAGAAATGCCCAACTGCTTCTGTGAAGTGAAAAGATTTCCCCACCATCCTGGGGACCCTCTGCCAGCGTGTATGCGCCGACATTTAAAAATAGCTTTCCTTCTTATGAAGTTGACTGTAAAATGAGAAATTTACCAATTCCAGGCTCCCAAACTGTACCTCAGTCTCAGACAATACGGTCCACCCACCAAGGCAGACAAACTGGAAGTCCTGTGTAAACGTGGCTTTTGTTTCCTCCTAAACATAAGATTGTGCTAGGAAGGGTCATGCGGCCATCGTTCGTTCAAAGAACCCTAGTGCGTGGGGTTTGTGGCTGGGTTTCCTTTTCTTTCCTTTTTTTCTTTTCTCGGCCAGGCAGCAGCTGTGCCTTCTCTTCTGGTTTGTCTGCCTCCACTGGTTGGAAGTTAGTCAGAAGTTGAGAATTTTGAGGGTAGTTCAACTTATAGGGCCATTATAGACTAACACTTGAATTTTTACAACTTAAGAATATATGGTAAATATTATGACCCGTGCTTCCGCTCAGATAAATTAAGGCATAAAGTTGGAAACTTTCTCTACACACACACATACGCATGCACACACTCACACTGGGTCATTTTTGTTTTGCTCTTTTTTTCTTTTGGTCTTTGTTTAAAACAAGTTTGGAGCCATTCTAAAAAGTAGCCAGAGAGGGACAAAAAAAATCTGTTCCACATCAACAGCCCATCTGACAACACTTAAGGCTTTGGTGTGTCTTCCTGGGTTTCATGCAGCACAAAAATGTCACGACTGAATGCCACTTGATTACAAGGTCAAGGTGCTTAAGGCCAGGATGACAGGTTGGCCTCACGGAGAATGAACATAAGACCACCGCCCTCCCAGGCCCTGCCAGTAGGGCGGGCTAACCCTGCTCCTTCATGGTCTGGCTCTCTTGCAGATAACAGCTGGTCGGCCTGGCCAGCAGGGTCTGGCTTTTGTCCTTCTGCTGTCATTTCTGTCATTTCCAGTCACATGGAAGAGCTACTGGAAAAGGAGAAAAATCATTACTGTGAAGGCTGCAAGCCTTCCAGCAAACCTGAAAACAGTCCTGGTTTTAATCTATCTGGTGGCCATACATCTGGGCATGACTTAACTTGTCTGAAATGGTCAGTCCCAATTTAATGAGAAGCATGGGGTGCTATAAATCCGGGGGGTGAAAACCGAGCAAAGGAAAATTCAGCCAAATATCGGAAAATTTCCTGGTCATGAGCCTGGAATGAGGAAAGGGTGAAGTGTGGTCAGTGTGGTGTCTTAAATTAGACTGGGCGGCAGTGGAGAGAAGCCCACCGTGGACTCCTTCTCTTAATGACTTCCCACTGAGTTTGCTTAGCAAATGTGCTCACCTGCTTCTCTGCTTCTCAAATCTATTCCATGGAATGCATGACAAAAGGGAGTTGAATGCAATACGTATAAAGATGTCTATGACTCTGACCACTTTCACTGGGGAGCTAGGAGTCTTCCCAGTACCTCCCGAAAGTTTTGCACTAGGTGGAGGTGTTCTCCCTGTGTAGAGTGAGGGCAGAGAGTGGACTGGTTATTCTCCAGCAGCTGCCTGCTCTCTGTTTCTCTGCCTTCCTTGCTCTGTGCCTTAGAAGCCTGACCTCTACAGATGTCATCATTTGGCTTCCTTTTGATTTGGCCAATAGGTGGCACCAGAAGGAAATGAGAGGGCAAGACGATGGCAAGGTCGCGGTGTTGTTCCCTCTGCTGCCTCCCTCCCCCCTGCCCCCAACAGTGGCTTCATTCTTATAGGACAAGAGTCTGCAAACATTTTCTGTAAAGGGCCAGAGAGTCAATATTTTAGGTTTTGTAGGTCAAGAGGCAAACTCAAGGGTATTATGAAGGTACTTATATAACCATTAAAAAAAATAAACACCATTCTTGGCTTGTGGGCCACACAAAAACAGGTGGCAGGGTAGATGTAGATTGCTGACTCCCTCTCTATGGCCACAGTGCTCATTGGGTAGCCTCTTCTCCAGGGTTGCAGCTCTCACTGGCTCCAATGATACGCTCTCCCCGCCTTGCCTTTCAGGCCAAGGGTCTATCAGCTCCCACTGTTGGTAGTTTCTGGGTGCCTCACCATCCCCGTGGGTTCCCTTAACTCTGCCCATACCTTTTGAGTGTGCCTTCTGTATCCTGCTGGGATCTTGGAAAATCTGATGAGAGGGTTCAGAAAAGGGAAGCAGAGTTTATAGTGCCACATGAGGCTAAATGTTTTGTCCAAGGTCTAGTGAATGTCCGTAGGCAATGTGGCTAAAATGGTGCTCATTGTGGAGCATGCATCATGTTACACAGCATGAACCCTGAAGTTCTGGTAGCAAGTCTGCCCTTCTTCTGGACAAACAGAACACATCACGACTTTTGAATTCCTCTCTATGCTTCTGTTCTCAAACCTCCTTGTTCCTGCCCTTCCCTTACCTACCTGGCCCAGATTCAGATAAGATAACCTCTTTTTCTCTCCTCTCCTCAAAGAGATGGCAAGAGGAATGTCACCTTCCTTGGATTGAAAGTACCAAAGTGGTCTGTGTGGTCATAGGAGATAGTCTAACCAGCATGATGCTCTGGGAGTGGTTTCATTATTACATCCCATGCCTCAGCTCTTTAACAAAGATGGTGGAATCCTTACTCTATGCCAGGTACAGTGCTATTTAGTGGTGGTTCAAAGATGGGTTAAGCATAATTGGTGCCTCCAGGGGGTCAAATCTGGTGGAGAGGACTCATATACATGAGCAATCACACCAATGAGCTATTGGACATGTCCTACCTAGCAGAGTAAGCTGAGTGTTGGCGTGAGCTGTTCCACGAGCAAGAGCGGCTTTCACACTTTCTCATGTCCTAACAAGGGAGTCCTGCTGAGGCACTCAGCAAGTCCATCAGCATCACAGGTCTTTTTCCATCTGGTTTTGGCGATTCCTTGACATTCAGATTCTCAACCACTTAACATTAATCCAGCAGTTGTGTTTGTGGCAAAAAGGTACTCCATGTGAAACCTAATGTGAGTCTCCTTGCTGACACTCCTGACAAGTCACTGAAGTATGATCATGGCCTCTCTGCCATGTACCAAAGGGAAACTGCCCTCAGGGAAGGGAACCTCCTATGCAAAGCTGGCTGGAATCTTGGATGACAACTTCTTAATTGGACTTGTTAAAACCCAGATTGCTGAGCCCCACCCCCAAAGTTGCTGATTCAGTAGATCTGGGTTGGGGACTGAGAATGTGCACTTCTAACGAGTTCCCGGGGGACCCTGATGATGCTGATCCAGGGGCCACACTTTGAGAACTAGCGATTGAACACATTGGCTATGGAGGGAGCTCAAGAGCAGGGGTTGTGGAGGGAGCAGAAACTGGGGCAACAGAGGGGTACTGCCTAGGGAGTCTGGATGAGAGATTTGAAAAGGGAGGCATTGGGGAAACTAGGAGTTTTGCTTGATGAGAAAAAGTTGTCAAGTTGTGAGGGCCAGTGAGTCTTCGAAAGCCTTTTGTGAGCCTCTGAGTCATTAGGTTTGAGACATTAGGTCTGGGGATCTGTATTTTTCAAGCTTTCCCAGGTGATCCTGATACTCAGCCAGATTTGAGAACCTCTGTGTATTCAGTGTCCGGCAGTGACCAGCACATGGTAGACGCACAGCAAATACTCATTGAATTGATACTAATTCCAAGTGGGTGCTGGGCATGTTTTTAGATTTCTAAATCTAGTTGTCCATATCCTTGTTTATTTCATAAAACTTGGTCCTAAACCACCAGTTAATAGAGGAATGACATGCTCTCAAGCAGAAATCGGATTCTTCAAACAGAATTAATGTTCTCTCAACATCCAAGATTACAGAAATGAAAACCCGGCTCTAACCAAATATGTTGTATGAGTCACAAGGTACAGATTCCTGAAAACAACATAATAGAAAATCCCCTTTCTTCTTCATCTTTGAGATTCTGTTTGGCTCCTTCCTGTCTGCGCATGCATGCACGCCACTGCATGTTCCACATTAGGAATTAATTAGAAGCAAACAGCTGTTAGTCAAGCAAGCTACATTTCGCCCACATCTTTCCAGAGTTCAATCCATTGCCCCAGGGGGCTTATCTTAAAAAAGAATCTCACTGCTTTAAACACAGCAAACCAAAATGAAAATGCATTGCAATTAGCGTGAGCATGGGCTAGCTCGGCTGACAAGAGTTTACTACCAATATAGTTTCACTCCACTGTATAAAGTGGTTATTTCTTTTGATTTCAGAGGAGAAGGGCTGCTCTAAAATTAGCAAATAACTCAGTGAATGATGAATATTATTTTTGTTGTCATTGGAAGAGGGGTAAGGCTGTGCGTGTGGGTGAGTGTGTGTATGCGGTGGTGATGAGAGCTGGCTCTTATAGTAAGTCTTTCACTTGAGGCCTTGGAGTTCGTCCAGCTCTGTTTGCAGCACAGAACTAGAGGCTGTAGACCTGAGTTGGAGCCTTGGCTTCCAGACCTGGGTAGAGCAAGAACTTTGCTTATCTCCATTTTCTCCTGTATGAGCTGAGGGAGTGGGGATCGATTATGTCAGTCTTTGCAGCTATGATTTTCTAGTGCTCTCTGACAACTGGCAGAGTGCAGACACTTACGGATAAGGATGAAGAGCAAAGGTGTTGAATGAATCACATGAATTCAAAGACATTTGCACACAAGAGGAAGTGAAAAGAGCCCTTCCCATAGGAAGCATGAACTGCCTCCTATGGCTTAAATTTCTCAATAAGCCAAAGGGGTTTTAAGCTCTGGAGCTGTGGGAGGAAGGGAGATAGTGGAGAAAAAGGGTTTTGCTCACAGCCAGGAAGAGTGAGTCTTAGATCCATGGCTAACGTAATCCACCAGCGGGCCCTGATACACTGGTGGGAGGCTGGAACAAAGCGGATATGACAAAAGGAAGAAAGATCAGGCATCAAGGGGAATCCTGTCATTTTTGTTAGATAGTGAAATTGTCTGCCAATGAAGTTATGAGATGTTACGGAAATTTACAATGATCCTCTAGGGTTACTACCCAAGACACTTGACTCATAGTCCACTCTCATTCCACTTCTTTGTCATGAAAAAGAAAAAAATACCTAGTTCTCAACCTTGATAATGTGGAAATTGAGAAAGTAAGTAACTGTACCTTCAAGTCCATAGTTTTAGAAATTTGTTCCTTTGCGATAATATGGAATTTGGATGGATATTTTATCACGTCAAGAGAGTCTGATTCTTACTATGTAAGTGCCTTATCAGGAGTGAGGATGGATTTTTGAGTAGAAAGAGACACACCTTGATCGGAGAGTACCACTTCCGGGGAGAAGAGGGCCGACGCATGTTGTTGTTGAGATTTCGAGGTTCAGGGAATTCATACTCCTGTTCTGGCATCTTGACTCTTGCATTCTTTGCCTTTTCCAACTTAGCACCTTCTTCTGTGGAGCCCTTTTCTCCCCAACGAACCTAAAATAAACAAAATACAAAAAAATGAAATGACAAAATGAAATATGATGCCCCTGGAGAATGTGGATCACAGATGCATGTGTGATGGGCAATGCAAGTGCTACTTGATCCTCAATTCCTTTGGGCTTTGAGAGCTACACAAGAGGGAGGTGTGGAAACAGAGAAAGAGGGAAGCTGAAGAGACAGCAAGCCATGTGGATGGATATTAGGGGAGGAATTGTCCAGGTTGTGGAGACAGCCTTGTAGGCCCAGGCAAGAACTTTGGATTTTACTCCAGTGAGAGGAGAAAGCACTGGGGGGTTTGGGCAGATGAACAAACTGCTCTGACTCAAAATAGGCAAGATATGGGAGTGCACAGTTAAAAGGCTGTACTTGCTATCTCTCCATCTGATGCCTCACAATTCACATCCCCGCTAGACCTCAAGTATGAGTTTTAACCGCTTTGCTTGGGTTTTCCATCACTGAGTAGTCAGCACAGATATAAATACATTAAGTTGTACTCTTACCTCCATCCTTTTAATGCCTCCAACGCCTCGCCCACCATAATAAGAGGCATCTACTGTAGGCCACTTTTTCTTAGGCAGACCATCATCATCTTCTTCCTGCAGAGAGATTGTGATACATAAAGGAAGGAAAGCACCATTGCTGTATGGTGTGCCCACTATGGCAAGGTGGACAGGAACAGACTGCCTGGGTTAAATCCCAGGGCTCCACTTACTGGGGCCTTGGGCAAGTCACTTAACCTATGTAAGCTTAGTTTTCTTCTTCATGAAGTGGGAGTGAAAGCAGTAATAACTGGTCAGTTTGTGGCTGTGATACTAAGACCTGTTGTCTTCTGCATCTCTGCTCCTATAGGGTATCTCCTCTAATCCCACCCACACACTGGTGACTTGTGAATTTTTATCTTCATCCCTGACTCCTCTGAACTCTGACTGTTGACACTGATGTCTCCTCTTGGGGGACTAATAAACATCTCAACAATACCACATCAAAGAGAAGTCCTGACTTCCCCAACTCAAACCTGCTCCTCCCATAGTCTTTCTTACTGCCTGGGAGTCACTGTTGAATTTGTTCTCTCCCCTACTGCCCCTCCCCCACCCCATCCCAATTTGCCAGCAAGTTCTGTTGACTCTACTTCTAAAAGATTCCAAATTTGTGACTTCTCCACCTGCACCCCTACCCCCATCACCATACCACCATCTTGCTCCCAAGCCCCCATTAGCTTTCCTCTGGATCCTGCAGCGGCCTCCTAACTGGCCTCTCTGCTGCCCTCTTACTTGCCTGCAACCCATTCTCCACAAAGCGGCAGAATATCCCAACCCCAACTCTGTCCTGTGGGCTTGAGCCCTCCCTCCCCTCTCCAGCCTTTTCCTGCTCATGCTCCCTTCCTCCCTGCACTCCCACTTGCTTGCCCTCTCTCTGTCTCTCAGATATTCTGAGCACATTCCTGACTCAAGGCCTGTGCACAAGCTGTCCCCTTGTCCAGGAATGCCTTTTCCCCAGTCTTCTCATGGTTGGATCGTCCTTATCACTCCTTGGAGGGGCCTTCCCTGGACATCCTTCTGGAGTAGCCTCAGTCTCTTCATCCCATCAATCTGTTTTATTTTTAGTTATGGCTCTTATCATGGCTTGATATTTATTTATTGTCTTTCTCTCCACGCTGGAATGGAAGTTCCAAGGAAGCTTCTCTTTATTTGTCATGTTTACCATTGTATTCTCAGCTTTTAGATTGGCACCTACACATGGTAGGTGCTCAAGAATTATCTGTTCACTTTACAATGAAATGAAATGAGATGATTCAAATAAAGCAGTTGACTCAGTGTCTGCGACTTAGTTCACTGGCAGGAAGTTAGCACTTAGTATATTTTTTAAGATGAAGGGAGAAAACGAGGAACTCGTAACTTTATGGGTGGAAAAGGGAAGGATGATTAGCAAAACTGCTCCTCATCTTGGCACTGAATTATTCCTGCTGTGGGGAGAAAATATCACCCTCTATAGTCATGATGGGCTACAGGGTGGTGGCGTGATTTCCCTCCTGGGTAGAGAAAGGAAGCTGAAAAAGGGGTCTGCAAAGCAGAGGAACGAGCCCCAGAGGACAAAATTGCTCAGAACAAGCCTGCTTCCCACAGCCTTGTGTTGGGGTCATCTGGGGAGTCAAGAACTTGGAGTGGAGTCCTGTGGGGGCCACCACTGAGTGCAAAGGGGCATCCATGCAGGAGGCAAGCAACAAAGCAAGAGCAAGTGGTTGGCAGAAGGGAAGTCAGAGCCGGAGGTCACAAAGCAGAAACAGTAACACAGTAACACAGTAAGACTCCCTGGTTGACCTGCTGTGCTTGGGATGGGCAGGCTTCTTTTTAAAAAATTTAATGTATCTGAAAGGACAGTGATCACAGCAGGCCAGAGGACTTGCAACATTCTGGCAGCTGACACTTGGGTCAGTCTCTCTTTCTCTTTTTAGAACAGATCTGTCCTTCACCACGGTACCGTGAGCCCCGAAGGCAAAGTGGCTTCTGTTGACCCTTGTATTCTAAGTCTTGCACAGAGCCTGATGCACAGTAGGTGGTGAATGAACACGTAGTGAATTTGTGATAACCACAGTTGGATTTCTGTAGCCTTTCCCATGTATGTGCCAGTCACTCTTCCAAGTGCTTGTCTTAACCCTGCAATCCCACAGCCAGCCAGTGAGGTAGGTGGTGCTATTCTGCCCATTTTAGAGAGAAGGAACAGAGAGGTTAAGAGACTTAGGTCACCCAGACTGTACGTGGCAGAGCTGGATTTGAGCCCAGACAGCCTCGTTCTCATTTGATTGCTTCTCAGTGTTGGCAAAGTTTTGGGTTTTGTCCCTTTGCATTTTGCTTTTCCAGTCATTTGATGGTATCAAGTAAATACTAGTTTTCTACTTCTCACCCCTTGTAGCTGCTAATTTTGAAGATTTACGACTACAAAATGTGGCAAAATAATAAATAAAGAAAAAAGAACCCAAATAAGAAAATACTACAGTTCACAGTATTTTACCTTATGATATAATTTCAGAGGACTTATGATGTCAAACCAGGAAGCTGAGGCATCTTACATAGACGTTAAACGTTACCACCAGAGTTTGGCTGTGTCATATATGAAATCTGGCTTCAAAGAGCCTGAGTCTAGCGTAGTTTTCAAAGGACATCACTGAAATTATTTCATCCAAAACTGAACCTAACAGCACCAAGAACATAAGAAACGCCATGAATAAAGGTGCTTTATTCAACAGGGGACTGAAATGGTCTCATGAGTCTCCTAATTTTTTAAATGACAGGAGCACAAACAATAGAGAGCATCTAACAGCTTTTTCATTGCAAAGAAGAGGAGAGTCACATCTAGAGAGATGAAGAGACCAGCACCGCTGACGTTCTGTTCTGGTTTGCTGATGCCTTGTCCTGGTATTTCCCCCCATACTTGCACACGGAGCTGCCCTCCCTCTCACCTCTTCCCTCCTGCCCAGGACTCGGCCGGGCCTCTGTTTCTGGGCTGTGCCTGGGTAAGGAGGCCCGGCCAGACTACTGCGCATGTGCAGGGGCCAGCGTCCCACAACAGGAAATGCCGGGACTTAAATCTGCTCCACATGCTCCTGATCCGCCAAGCCTGCCATTTAATCCCCTGACCTAAGCTTGCCTGCCAAACTCAAACAACAACAGCAAAAAGCGACACAAAGGCCCAGGGTTTCACCAAGGGGAGAGTCAGAATTTCCTTGCAGTTACCATGGCTCTGTTTACACATTCTAGAGACGGGGAGAGTTTTGCAATCTGCAGAAGAGAAGGGAATCTTTGATGTGTCTTTTCATTTGGCCAAAAATTGATGGAGTAAAATCTCAGTCCCCAGCAAGTCCACTAAGAAAACTGACAGCACCTTAGGTGAATCTGTACATCTAATTAAATATAAGGGCTCTTGGGAAGTTCCCCTCACACTGCCCTTCAAGGATGTAGCAGGGAGAGTAAAATCCACCAGTGTAGAAATCCGCTATGATTATTGGAGGATGGGGTAGATAGACTGAACTGCTTTGTGTGAGCAAAGCAGTAGGAATTGGGGCTTGTAGGCAGTCAGCAGAAGATGCGCAGAAAAGAGTGGAAGATGGCTACCAGCCAACTGCCAGGGCCCACCTGAGCAGATGGTAGAGATAACCTCCCAGTAGCAGAAATGGTAAAGAAGAGGCTGTTTAATATTCTGTCGGAAGTTATTTGCTGGCTGCACTGTGTTGTAACCACTCCCATACTTTTAAACTTTCAGTAAAAGTCCCTACTCAGACAGCCTTGTGCTCGTGGTGCCTTTGGGGAGTGTAGGAGTTAGGTTTGCTAGATGATGTCTAGTAAATGAAGAAGAGGAGATATCGCAGAAGCAGCAAGAAGTAGGAGTCAGTGGTGCCTGGAGAAACCGCAGAGATTAGGGAGGGATGCTGGTTTCCTTCAAGGGAAGTTGTTTAAATCTTAAAGGATGTGATGGCCAGATGTCCAGTTGGCTTATGTTTGGGTAACACAAATGGCAGCACATTACTCAGATGGTAGAGGCCCATTCTGACCGGCTTGTCCTGAGGCAGATCTGGGCGTGCCCCTGGCAGCAGTCCTGTTCTAGGGGGAGATGGCTGTAGAATAGGCAGTCTGATGCACACATTTGTTTAGCCCATAATTGGATCAGTCCTGTGCTGTCTTCAGACACCGAACTCTTCCATCTTTCCAATCATGCCAGACTTTTGGACAGCTCCACACTTCAACATTCGCGGTTCCATTTGCTTGAAACACCCTTTCCCCACTTCTTCTACCTGCCTTTTAAGGTATCAGTGGATTGTAACCTATTCTGTGAAGAATTCCCTGATTTCCTGGAGAATTCAATGCTGCCTTCTTGTGTTCCCCACAGCTCCTTGTATTGACCTTCACTCACTCAACAAATATTTAACTATTAGTTAGTTATTAAGCAAACCAGTGAGTGGAAGGGGTGAGACCCCTGATCCTAGGGCTGCCTCACTCCTCTGTGTACACTGTGCACTGGACAACTCCACAGACTTCGTGTGAATAGCACCCCTTAGAGTTGTGCGTATGGTGCCCCTCTCAGACTCAATCCCCAACTTCTTTAACATTCCTGCTTCTCTGATTTCCATTTGCCAGAAGAACCAGATGTCCAGTTTGACCAAAATACAACCTCCACTTCACTGTGGGAACCAGTGAGAACTATCTACGGACAGGAGAACATAGCAGAAACAGAATCAAGCCCAAGGAGACAGTTTTAAATTAGCCTTTGAATTCATTTTAGATTTCATTGAGCTGTAACACATCTTAAACCCTTAGGATAAGTTTTATATAGCTCCAAATGAGGGTCATTTATTTTTCCATTCCTTCATTCACTCACTCAGGCAACTGTAGTTGAGCCCCCACTGCTTGCCAGCACAGTGTTATATTTTAAGCAAAATAAAGGGAATGCAGCTGTCAACAAGATCATTTACATTTCCAGAGGAGTAAGTTTTGTGAGGGTGATGACATGACATAAAGGCCGAAGGCCACAGAAACTCCCAGGCCCAGGAGGCTCTGGAGAGCAGGAAAGTAAAACTGGCTGTACTTGCTCATTTGAAGTGTTTGGGGATACGCCAGAAGGGTCACCCTCATGTCAATCTTGGAGATGAATTCCTAGGAATGAATTGGCAAGTCAGAAGATTCCAGCAACATTTATGTTTGTAAATACAAAAAATTCCAATTGACTTAAGATTTCCTCATTCTGAGTTGCATTGAACATGTCATGGCACCATCACATCTGTGCACAGACACACAATGATTAAGGACAATACAACGATTGTCCTGTATTCTCAATAAAGAATAGTGTGTTTATTTTTTCAGAAGCAACATTCCTTTTTTTAACTATTGAAATATAAAATACTGAATTCTAGGCCTGTCCTAGGACTTCTGTTTGGAGCGTATGTGTGTGTGAGAGCGTGTATGTGTGAGTGTGTATGAGAGTGTGGTTTGATGTCCGTTGGAGAGAAGCGTGGTCCTTCACCCCTGCAGAGTACCAGGCTACCCTGGCTGTCCGTGTGGGCAGAGCTGTGAGGGCTACCAGGCCTGCGGCTATTAGGGAGTTCGACTTGTCTGGTCCTAGACAAGTTGTATGATTTTTCCCATCTAAAAAATTCTTGCCACAGAGAAATTGTTAGGATCAGTGAGGGTGATAATAAACCTGGAACTGAATTCATCATTCAAAACCGGGTGCTTATTGTTAATTGTATGCCCACCCAGGATCAAGGCCTTTAATATGCTTCCCTCCCTCTCAACTTAGAAAATCCCTGGAAGGTGATTACATTTAGAATGAAGCCATCAGATAATGTACTCGATTATTGGATTCCCCCATAAACTGCCAATTATTTGGAATAACTAGAGACTGAATGAGGAATCCTCACTCTGCTACCAATCAGAGAAGACTCCTAACCCAGGAAATGCCCCTCTTAGTTGCTAAAATTGCGCTTCCTTGCTTTCGTTGAAATCTAAAAATTTCAAGTAATTTTTCTTTTTCCTCTCTTTAGACAGAGGTATCACTGTGGGTTGTATGGAATCTCAAAAAGTTATGCCTTTTTATATTATGCCTTTTGATATTCCCTACTAAAGAGGGTCACTGAGAGCTCATGATAAGGTTGTGTTCATTCTCTAAGTTTTGTTATTTAAATAGTAGATGTACCTCCCTTAGGATATGATGCTTATAGAACTGATGAAAGTTTGGGTAATTAATACTTAACTTGCTTGTATATATGGCAGGCAGTGTTTGACTTCATATAGCTATTAATTGAGAGTTAGACACTGTGTTAAGCTCTTTGGGGATAAATCAAAGATCAACTAGCTGTAGATCCTGACCTTCAAGTAGCTAATGGTCTTAAACTTTGGTGCAGAAAGAAGAGTCAATCAAAAACCCTGGGAATGCAGAGAAGGGAGACACGAGAAATTCGGTCTGACGGTAGGAATTATAGTGCATTTTGTGGAGATAGTAGCACATGAGCTGTGCTTGAAGGAGGGGGCAGGATTTGAACACAGGGAGCTGGAGTGGAGAAGGTTGTCTAGATTCAGACTGTGGTTTTCAGGGCATTGTGTAAAATACTTTGTATGGACTAAGTTACGTTATCTCTTTCCGTGGGATTTCTTTATTTTTTCCTGCCAAAAACATCAGGAAGGAGATTAGGGCTTCTTAACTTACAGGGCCAAGGAACTTTCCGAGCCAAGGCACATGCTAAGGTACTCAGCACAGCCTAGAGCCTGTCCCCACCAGCCCAGAAGCTCCTTTCCACCTAACACAACCTTTGGATCTCAAGTACCCAAGGTTGTCATTCTGTTTCAGAAGTCAGAGCTGTCTTCTTCAGGTGAAAGTACAACTTCTAGAAGAATATTAGATGAAACTGGAAAAACTCAACTACTTCTCTTTGGTTTTTAGCTATCTTTTCTTGCTGATTTTCTGGTTTGGGCTTTTGTTTCCCTCCAAAATTGTGTTGTTGGGTGTAGTACTTCATTCTACAAATACTTACTGAGCTTGTTCTGTGTGAGGAGCCCCATGTTCGTTGTTGGGCTCTGGGGTGAACCACACCCCACAGTCTTGTACCTAAGTCCCCTTGGCCATGGTGGCTGCCACGTCACCTTCCAAAGGCAAATGCAGAGCCAGCACCAGAAGAAAGGGCAACAACTCCTCTAATTGAACATAATGAGGGGAGGGAACATTCTTCACCTCAGGGCAAACAGCAACCTCATCAAGAGAGCTTCTTGCCCTGTTTTTCTTCAGGAGTATGAGACAGCTGCACGCAAGAGAAACACAGCCAAACTGAAACTGTGGAACTAGCCACGCTGCTTTCTCTCGAAGGATTGAGAAAAGGATTTTGTGGATGTAAAGAGGTTTTTTTTCCCCTCCCTTCTCTTTGCACAGCAATGTAATTTCCTCCCTTGATTTCTGGGCAGAAAGTTAGCATTCCAACAAGATGTGCTTTAATTGATTGCAGCTATTAAATCCCTTGGCTTACAGGCATATGGTTCAGGATATAAGAGCCACATGAATTTTAAATTTAATCATTGTTCTTTCTGTATGGAGGAAACCTGACAAAGGCATTGGGAAGAGGAATGGTGAGGGGGTGGTGCTTGGTTTGCACACAACAGACCTTAGGGATTGAGAAAAATGAACTTGAAACCTCATCAATATGTCTTTTGGTCCCACTAAGTTTTCAGACCTGCACCCTGCCTTCTAAATTGGCGAGCCTTGCATCCAGGGAGGCCAGCCATCTTGGGAGTGATCAGAGGATCAGGAAAGCCACTGGCCAGGCACTCCTGCCCAGGGATGCTCCTCGTCACTGTTGGCCCTGAACGCCTCCACTATATTCTACCCCAGACCACACTTGCACCAGAAGTGCTTACTGGCCATTTTGTGGTGGAGTCTAAGATATTTTTTCTTCTTTTAAATTTTGAGGATTTGAGAGCAAGGCCACCATATTAGCATATCCCCCTCCAGTATATTTTCATTGCTGCCTGGCAAATCTTTGGGTAATATTATTTTAAATTAAAGAAAAATGGAATATTCAGCATCAGGCTATTCCTAGAATCATTTATTATTTGGAGAATGTGGCTAATTTGCCCTGATCTACACACATAAAGCATAAGTCTCCACAGGGAGGAGAGAATCCTAACATGTCTATTTTGGAGGAAAAATCAGTCCCTTGGGGCTCCAAATAATTGTACTGATAAACAGGTGTATGTTTGCATCTCAAATTTTACTTTTGCCAGGAGAAAACTTCCCAAAACCATTCTGTCCATAGCTGCCAGTTTAGTTTGGTTCCTGTTCATCCTCAGTTAGGAAAGAACCAAAGGCCTCCCTCCCGGCTGCTTCATAGGCAGTGGGAGCCTGGACCTGACTTAGCTCTGCTTTGCAGGGGCCTGAGTTTTGGGCCAGCCCAAGCAGCTTTCTGTCCTACCCTCCCACTTTGTCCACCTGGCTGAACTCTGCTCTGGTCACTTACCTCACTTTCCTCAGCAGGGGGTGGAGGGACCTCCTTGATAATCTGAAAAGAAAAAAAAGAACGAGTCAGTGGAAATCTCCAGCCACCTGCTTTCCAGGAGGTCTGCTCTCAAGAGATGCCCTGGTAGTGTGGCCATAGTTACCAAAGTAACGGGCCCACGTAAGGCAGGCTTGATCAATGCCATGATGTGTTTTTCTGGGCAGAAAAGCTCAGTTAGTTAGAGCATGATCCAGGCTGAGGGTTCCATTCTCAACTGTGTCTGTTTTAGTTTTGTACAGGGGCAAATGTTCCACAGGTAATAGTTTCATCTCTTACCCCAGGTAGCTATGTTACATATTCATTCACTCATTTATTCATCCAGTTATTCATGCACCTAATCATTCCCCCATCTAAACATCTACACATTTAACAAAGAACTGTACACAACAGAAGTTAAGATGGTGCTGCAGAGATGACTCAGTTATGGACCACACTCAAGCTATTGGCAGTCCTGTTAACTGTCACTGGCCCCAAGTGGTACCCAGGGAGGGAGGGTGTGATGGTCAGGAAGACCAATTCCCAACAGGGGGTGTGATAGTTAGGCAGACCAAGCCCCAACAGAGGGCAGCACAGAGGAGTAACCAGGGATTTACTTTAGGGCCCTGATACTTAAGTGGTACAAAGATTTCCACAGCAGTATTATAAGACCGTACTCTGCAACTACCCCATCATCGGTGCTGAAGAGAGACACGTGGACACTCTGGGCAGGCAAGCAATCGGGAGCCCCTTCTAAGCGATGAGAGGATGAGTGACACTTGGGAGAAAGACAGGGAAGGAGGACAGCCAGGTGGTAGTAAGCAGCCTCTCTTCACTTTCGTCCCCAACTTGCACACTCCATTCTTGAAAGGAAAGCTTTTGCAGTTAATTGGAGTCATTTACAAGGCAGTTTGGCCATTATCTACTGTGACTCCACCATGTCCCTTGGGGGCTCCCTCCTCTCACCCCACGCTTATTATCAGAATTTTGGGTCCCTTACATACAGTCCTTTCCCTTATAGGATTCTGATAAATACAAAGCTCATTACATGTCTTTTGATGTCTTAGCATCAGGGCTGGCCTGGACCACTTTGTGGATGGGTGCTCAGGCATCGCCCACAGGACCAGTTCCTTAATCTTCCAATTGGACAGCTCTCCTGGCTGTGGGCCAGGCTACCTACCTGGCATCAATTTCTTCCTCACTTCTCCGTACTAAGCACATATCTCCTTTGATTTGATGATTATCCTAGTGCCTCATTTGGGCTCTGATCGCACTGCTGCTGCCCACCATTATCTGTAACGTCATCTGTATGCTGAGACAGGCTACTGACTTCTGGCTCTGTTTACATCAGCTAGGGGACTGAGACTCCAGTCATCTAAACGGACAGTATTCAATTCATTAAGAGTCAGAGGCTAAGGCCTCCAGGGTTTCAAACTATCATTTCATCTGCCTACACTTCCTGGCCACTGTGGGAAGCCTGCTGAAGGTCTTTGGAAAGCATGGAGCCATGATTCTGCTCACCCACTCAACACTGGCTCCGAATTCCTTCAGGGAATCTCTGGGAAGGCAATCACTGCCCAACGCTGACTTCCCATCACCCCAGAGGCAGTGGTGATTTTAAAGTGGGAAATGCCTGGAAACTGGAGGGAGAGAGGGATGAAAAGCTTGGGACAGTGATATGGAATGCATCTCTTCTCTTAGGGCAGGTTTAGGGAGGGGAGTGAGAGGGGGAGCAGGATATTTGGGAACACAGACAGATGTTGACAAGAGTGCGTGTATGGTGAGTACCCTAGGCATACACAGGTTTGGTGCAGAGCCACTAGGCTTTTGTCTTCACATGCTACCAGCTTCCTCTCTCGCTGCATGGAAGCCGTAGTATAATTTTCAGATGTGAACCCCAGATCTGCCTTTTTCTGACTGTGGGGATTTGACAGGTTTCTGAACCAACCTGAGCTCCACCGTCCTCATCTGTTAAATGGAAGCAATAACATTAACCTTACAGGAATCGAGTCATGATGAGCAATGATGTTTGCAAAACATCTCCTGTAGAGTGGATGCTCAATAGACGGTGCGTACTATTATTATTATTCTCCTTTCCCTTTCTTCTTGTCTCTGTCTCTTGCCTTTGTTACATCTTTAACAAATGTTTCACTTAATCTCCTGTGTGTACTAAATGATTACCTAGGGCAATTGCCAGATGGAGCAGCCTAGAAGCCAGAGCTTCATAAAATGAGTCAGACAAGAGGCTGGCATTCAGACTGTGGCCAGGGGTCTCAAGGGGTCAGCAGCAATGTGTTCCACCACACATGTGCAGGCACACCATGTCAGCTTGGAAGTGCAGCTCCCAGGGAGCCACGACTCAGACCAACCCACCTGTGGGTTACTGTTCAATGTAACTTCCTGACTATTTATTGAATTCTACATCCAGCAGTGTCCCAAGGGGCACCCAGAAGACAACGCCAAAATACACAATTTATTTAATCAGAGGCAGAGTATTTTGTAATCCAGATTCCATGCTGACACACTGTAAATTGGGCACCTGAGCTTCTGGAAAAATGCCACCATGTTCAGGTAAGCAGGATTTTGGCACCTCCAGTCTGGCCTCATTGGTTGGGTGTCTGGCTATATTCAGCAGGAATGAGGAAGAAGTCTTCCTGTTGCTTCAATTCCCCCCCACCCACTAGTCTTCCCCTGGGGGCAGGGAGCAGCTCGCCTATAGGATGGCAAGAGAGCATTTCAAAGTACGATCCAGACAGGCTAAGTTGAAGTCATGAAATGATTATTCCAAGCCTTGAAGCTGGATGGGCTGTCTGCGAGTGAGCCAAACCCTTGTGCCAAGATCAGCACGTGGGCCACCCAAAGGAATGCCATGAGCACAGGGACACGTCAGCCCTCTCCACTTCACCCTCCAGAGGGCCAGAACCCATGTTGCCTCGAAGAGCAGTTGGGCAACAGCTTGCACTGCCCTTGGGCCTACAGTGCCACTGCAGCCATGCTGTCTGCAGAGAGACCCAGGGCTCACAGGATAAAATGCAAACTTCCCCACCCTCCACAAGCCTGCATGATGTGGCCCCACCACCTTTCCACCTCCCCCCTTTCTACCCTCCCCTTCACTTTCAGCACTCCTTCCCCCGGGTCCCCTTCCTGTTCCTTCCATGCACCCATTGCTTCTCACTTGTCTCCTGCCTAAATGCTTGCTATCCCTCCCTGCTCTGTCTACACACCTGCACACACCCTAGGTAACACTTATTCATCAGACAGATCACCAGTAAATGCACCTCCCCTGGAAAGTTGCCTGTGACCTCAAAAAGGCAAGGAAGTTGCCCATGACCTCAAAGGGCACGTCCCCTTTATGGGGTCTCACATAACCCAGGGTCTTTTGTAGCACTTCCTCTTCCCAGATGATAGCGACCCTGGCTCACTAGACATTTCATTTAAAGTCGTAAGTGAGGTCAACATGCTGCATGAGGTGCAGGACACCAGGCCTGGCTCTCCCCTCATGGTCCCCTGCTGTCTCCGTCACCGCAACTTCACATTTCTCCTCCTTATCTTTCCTATCTCTTCACTCTCTCACAGCAGTTGGTTATAGGCTAAGCTGTACAAGCTCATGTTAGACAGATGCTCATCTTAGGACATGAGAAGTGGGACAAAAACAGGGGACTTCTGTTTTGGCCCCCTTTCTTCTTAAATTGTGTCTAGTGTCTCAATGTCCTTCTGGCATGAGCTGTGTGAGGAGTACCTCCTGTAACTTCCTCTACACCAAAGACGTTTTCTTGGCATCGCCACTTCTGTTGTCCAGGCAAACTCCAACAGAACTGCTTAAGATAACTATTCCATTAACAACATTAGGCACTTGCCCTCTAATCTAAATTAGTTCAGTAGTATTAAACTTTATTGAGTATCAGAGTTGCCTGGAGGTCTTAAAAACCAGGTTTCTGGGCCGCACCCCTGGGTTTCTCCATTAGTAGGTCTGGAACAGGGTCCTTGCATTTCTAACACGTGGTGTTCCCAAATGGTACTTATGCTGCTGGTCCATGGACCACACTTTGAGAACTATGAATTAGCTTATTTCTAACAATCCTATACCTCAATTAGATATGTGGGGGTATGTTTTGACTCAAGTCAGACATTCCTCTGAGTGCTCTGTTGAGAGTTGCTTATGGCTGATTAGAAACACCAGCTCTGAAGTGTTTTAGTCTAAAAATTATGGTGTCCCTGCTCTATTGTCAGGAACTATGCGGTCTCCGTTGTTCATGTGTCCCCATGTGGGGAAGACAAAGAACTGTTTCTGGAGGGAACTCTAAGTTCTGCTGACAGGCACTCTCTTGCTTCCCTTGGTGAGAATTTGTGCTCATCTGTGTGCAGGGCTGGCATGACCCGGATTCCTGGATCCAACCCTGAAGTAATCCCAGCTGGATAGTTCCCTGGGAGTTAGGGACACAGATATTATCTTTCATTGTCTGCACCACTGGCAGTTAACTGACTGAACTGCATTTGCATCTCTTTCTTCTGCACTGGACTCTAAGCCTCTCAAATACATCGTCATACTTGGTCAAGCTGACACGTAGTCAGTGCTTGTTACTCAGTCACTATTTCTGGAATCATTGAGTGTGCATTCCTATAAAGGAAAAGGTAAAGAGAGCATTCCTGATTATTCTAAACTTCCTTGCCTCTCACTTCTGGTCTCTCAACCGTCCATATAAATGTTTCTTTAGTAATTAATATGCTAACAATCCCAACTGCCAAGAGTGGGTTGTGACCCTTGGTGTATCATGGGGATCTTATTAGAGTCATAGGTTGAGCTTACGGTTAATAACAGTAAATTATTGGACACCATCTATACCCTATTCTATTCCGGAACCCCAGCCTCCAAGTAAATTTACTTGCACTGTGGTTCAAGATCCCATTTTCCAGCTTGGTGTCCCAAACTAAATTTCTAAGAAGGCTTCCTGAAAATTTGAGTATGACATGTGCAATTTCTTTTGTTGTACAAATGGAATGTAGCATGTGAATTTGTTCATATGTGATAGGTAAACTGGGCAATAAAATCACTAAACTGTGAAATCGTGTTGGCTCACAATGTGATTTTTTTCACAAGGTAAAGGAGAATGTGATATATGTATTTTAGTTTTTGTGGTTGTGGTAAAATTCACACAGCATAACATTAACCATTCAAAAGTGTGAGGTGATTATATTTGGTGCCACTGAGTAACATCAGGTGAATGTGAAGATGTTGCCCAGATGCCAGTAGTGACGTGGGAGGAATGCACAAAACCCACACACACCTCATCTGCTTTCTCACTTCCATTTACCCTTGTGAGATGTAAGTCTATATGGCGCTCCTGAGCTTGTGTACTTTTCTATATGAAAGCATTTACTGTAGCATCCTCAACATGAATGTGTGCCCTGGTTCTAAGAATCCAGGAACTAAATGAAGGAGGAAAGCCTTAAGCTTGTAGAGGAGAAGCTTGAGAAGATGGGATACCGTCTGAGAGAGCAACAGGAGTAAAGGAACCGACAGCGAGCTCCATCAGAGACCACACTGAAGAACCAGAATAAAAGAGACTAGAACTCACAGGAGCCATCATTTGCTTAACGGGGTTAGAAGCATGTGCCATGGATGGGAGAAAAGGCGATGATGCTGAGGGCAGCGGAAGAGGGCTTTCATGGCATTCGGTCCTATTGGGAACCACACAAATAGCTCTTTTTGTTATGAAAAGAGGAACCTGGCAAAACAACAAAAGCTGGATTTCTATTTTAAGCTGGTGCAGAAGGAATAACAAGACGATGAGTCACAGCCAGCCACCTCTGTTGTCGTGACACTTCGTCCTAAGAATGTCCTTCCTTCCGTCCCGTCTCTGTAACTCAAAGCCACAGTGCTACATCATACTCATATCCACCAGGAAACTAGGTGTTTATTTTTTAAAAATCAAAGTAAAGTGTTATAGTTACTGTAATATAATTTTAATTAAGAATTTAAGACGCTTGAAATGGCAGAATTTTTGAGTTTATTATTAATTTTTAAAAGTGGATTGTTTTATTAGACTCCGCAGTTTTATTTTACTTATTTATTTTTTTTGAGGAAGATTAGCCCTGAGCTAACATTTGCTGCCAATCCTCCTCTTTTTGCTGAGGAAGACTGGCCCTGAGCTAACATCCGTGTCCATCTTCCTCTACTTTATATGTGGGATGTCTGCCACAGCATGGCTTAATAAGCAGTGCATAGGTCCAGGCCTAGGATCCGAACCAGCAAACCCCACGCCACTGAACTTAACTGCATGAACTTAACTGCTATGCCACTGGGCCAGCCCCTAGACTCCAGAGTTTTAAATGTTCTACTCTGAACCACTTTCTCGCATTAGTCCTGTTATTTTCATGGGACCAAAATTCCATAATACTGTGATATTTTTAGGAACACACTTCATGTTATAGGAGAATGGAGACTTTCAATGTACCTGCTACTTAACAACTATTCTTAACTTTGAAGAGAGCAAAGGAAAGGTTGCTGACAGGGCCTAACTTCCTCATCTAATTTCCGGTCTTTTGTGCTTTCCCTGTGTATAGTGAAACCCCAAGAAGTCTGAGTAATAATATTTGTTGGGTGTTTGGTAATTTTGGATTGTGAGCTCATGTGTGGTTTGCATTTACCTACGGGAATCCTATGAGGATTCAGTTGAGAGACCAACCTGCCAGAGAGGATTCAAGTTTCCTTCTGCAGATTCCTAAGCACTTCCAAACTGTGATCACTTTTCCTCAGCTTGCAATCGACAGAACCCAAAGTAGTATGCGTTTGAACTCTAAAACTCTGAGAGGTTACAGTTCTGAATTCTTAGGGGTGCACATACACACACCCACACCCAAACTTGTAGCCCATCCTTTCACTCAGGTTCCTAACTTTAGGCAGAAGACTCAATTCCAACTCCCAAACTTTTAAACCAAATGTCTACATTATTTCGGTCTGACAATCTCCCATAGGACGGCCACTGCTTTAGGGTCAGCTAACCATCTGATTTCCAGATCCTTCTTTATTTTAGCCCTGGGAATGTCTCCTATTTTCTTCTGAGGCTGGCTATGCATTTACAACACTTTTATTATATTTTTTTTCCCAGGAGATTTTTGGTTTTTGTTTTGCTACGTAGTCCACTGTATTACCAATGAAGAATAATTGACTTTTCACAACTGATTACCTCTTCCATGCTCAGAGAAGTTAGCTCAAATAAATGTTGTATTTAGATGGATACAGCTTTTCTGAGGCTTTGATTTAAAACACTGCATATCCTGAGACTTCTGGGCTGATCTCTGAATGCCAGCTCCTTGGCTGCCTCCCTGGTCTTATAGGTTCTGTGTGAGGAGGAGCCATCAGAACAGAGCTGTGTAGAGAAGAAATGCCAATCCAGATCTGAAAAGCCATCTAACAAGGGCTTTCAAATCACAGATAGAAGGGGATGCTTGCTCTCACGCTTTACATTTTAGACTTCCATTCTGATTCTCAAACCTTATAATAAGTGTCCTTCTAATTAAAGCTAAGAAACAAGGGAAAAAAGGCAACTTGATGTGGAAAACATCCAGGAAGTAAGAGATGCTGGCTGATGGCAGATAAATGAATCCTTTGACTATGCAAACAGTATAAATTTAATAGAAACCTCACAGCTGATTGGAGTGGGTGAGTGCTGGCCAAGTACTGCCTGTATCCAGCAATTTTACACTGTAAAAGTTTAGCAAAGGCTTGTGCCAAGGGTGTTGATCTAGAATGCACTACAAGAAGTTTTCAAAGAAATGAGCTCAACTTTTTTTTTGCATTTGGAACTCAAATTTCAAATAATTTTTGGCCTCTCATCTCATCTCCCTTAAGACTGAGACTATTTAAAAGGCCAAATTCATCATTATCTAAAAGGAGAGTAATGGCAGGAATTTTAACATTAGTTGATAAGGCCTAAGTGATTTTCATGGTAATTTAAAAGGATAGCTGTGCATATTCTCCCTTAGATGATATGTCAGTGTCACTGCAAAACTCTACTAAGTGAGACAGTCAAAAAAATCCGTGAATTCAGATTCATTCAGACCAGGAATGTCTGGTCTGCCTGGATTATGGTCAACGTGATTCCAGCCACTAGCGGTGCCTACTGGACCTGAGCAGGGCGCACAGGAAACAAGGATGTGTGGATGATGTCCACAGTATGTTCAAGCTTGCTGGCATTGATGCAGCCTCTGAGGAGGGCAGGAAAGAGCCTGCACCACAGAACCCAGGAATCTGCTCTTTCAGCTGCTTCAGCATTCTCTAGGATTATGTTTCCCAGTCTTTGGCAGAATATTAGTGTCCTTCCAGATGTCAGTATGTCAATGGGCGGAGGTAGGGATAAGCCAAGGAAGGGTTCCAAGGTCAAAATAAGTTTAGAGATTCACAATGCAAATTATCCTACTAAAGGCTCTGAGAAGTCCTACAGTGAAGACAGTTATTCAACTTAGTTTAATGGTGCCTTCAAACTTATTGTCCAAATCCCCTTTGTTCTGACATGTACCTATTCACATCTTATAGTTACTACTGTTCTGTGGACTTAGTCTGGAAATGCTGCCCCTGATTACTTGCATCATATAATCCTCAGGTGGTTTCGATGTCTAACCAGGTTTGAGCACCACAGGCCAGGGATTCTCAAAGAGGAGGAGTAGATTCACGTAGAGAAGTTAGGGATATAAGGAAGAAACCTTAGCGTCAATATGGCTCCAATTTTCTAATTTTTCACATGGGGAAATTAAGCTAAAGGATTTGCTCAATCATTTAACTGACAGAGGAAGATTTCATATTGGAACTAGTTATCTTTAATGACAGCTTGCTTCTTTCCATTTCACCCAGCAGGCATGAGGATGGTGGTGGGTGGAGAATAAGACAAGATGCAAGGCCAGCCCAGCAGGGTTGAGGGCAAGGTGGAGATGAGATGGACTGGGCGTGTGTGGCATGAGGTGCACAGTCCAGAGTGATGGGCAGGCCACGGCAGAGCTCTGTGTGCTAGGCAGAAATAATCTTGTAAGCTGCAGAGTAAGGAGTGTCCAGATGGGACTGGGTGGAGGCTGGAAAGGGATCCAGAAAGCATGATGAGCCTAGGCCCAAGATGCCTGGCAAGGGAGCTGCTCTTCCTAGTCAGGATTCTATTAAACAAACTGTCAGTAAATCCCTTTGGTGATGTTAGGCTCGGGTGTCTGGCCCTAAAAATTAAATGTTATGCTTAAAGGTGTGGAGAGCATTCTCTGAAGACTTTATTTTTATTTCAATTTAAAGCATATCGAGTTCTTGATTAATTTTTCTCCCTTGCAACCTGTCATTGCAGATGTCCAAGGGGCTTATTTGTTGAACTATTCTTGAAATTCAATAAAGTGAGTTAAACACGATCCTTTATATAAATTCTTTAAAGACTGTTCATAAAATACCTACAAGGCCATTAAAAACAGAAAAAAAGAGAACAGAATTTTGTTCATATAGGGCGGAATTCTGAATGCACTCCCCTGATTGTCTCCCAACAAACTGAATAAAACTTTTTGCCATTATTTGAACAGAAACATAGTGATTTGATTTTACCTAAAGAGCATGGTTTAATTAGTTTGATTGCAGAAGAACTGCAACTTTATAGCAGGATCTCTTTTTTCTTTCCATATCATCTTAACCATTTTTCAGTGGACAGTTCAGCAGTGTTCAGTATATTCCTGTTGTTATGTAACCAATCTCCAGACCTTTTTCATCTGGCAAAATATAGCAAAATCTTTTTACCCAGGGTTCCTGATATACCATTAACCTCCCAATAAAATAGGCACATTTCTAAGATTTCATTTAAGAAACTGATATAAATGTTTTTTGTTATATAATATTTGACACATGTATAACATTGCATATAACATACATATAAGTTATGAAACATACTAATAATACAAACACCCACGAGACTACCATGCGATACAGTTCCATTGGTTTGTGACTTCCTTCTGTATCCATTCTCCTTCCCCCAAATTACTTGGCTTTTTAGTTTAGTTTGAAAACATAAATTACATACTAGACACTGTACTTCTTTTTAGGATTAGTTTCTGTGACTAGTTTCTTCTTCCGCTGGAGGAGTTCATAGTTTAGTGTGAGAAATACATATACGAATAAATAGTTCTGATAGAATGAGGAAATCCTCTCATAGATATGTGAAGAAAGTGCTATGAAAACCAAGTGAGGTTGCAGCTAATTCTCCTCAGATGGGAAAAGTGTGAAGGAAACTACTACGATGGAGTGATCAGCGAGCTGGACTTCGAAGAAAGAGGAATTGTTGACAGAGTAGATAAAGAAGACGAGAATATTTCAGCAAGAGGAAATAATATGGGCAAAGAGATTGTGGTAAATAAGTACATAGTATATTCGGGTGCCCCAAAGAATAGAGTGTGCCTGGAGATGGCATCCATTTAGCTACTCAACAAACTTTGAGACATACTGAGTAAGAGTTCTGAGCCAGGCATTACGTTATCCTCTGGGGAACTACAACTACAACCCTGGCTTCCAAAGCTTATGTCTACAGGAGAAGACTGACAAGCAAACAATTACAACAGCATGATCAGTGCAATGAAGGAAACAGGTACAGGGTACTAAGGGAGTCTATGCATAGGGAGGAGAAGGTTAGCGGTGAGCCTAGAGGAGTAGGTCATGGCTATGTTGAGATAGGTCTACACATGCCAGGTCAAGAAATTTGAAGTCTATTTTAGACACATTGTACAGTCAGAGGATTTTGGGCAGGGAAGTGAGCAGGACCATGACCTGCTAACTTTTCTTTAAAGGAAAATTCTCTCCAGTGAAGGTGAGAAAGACTAAGAGACCAGTTAGAAAGTTATTGGAATAGTTCAGGTGGGAGATGCAGCATCCTAGACTAAGGCAATGACATTCATTTATTCCAAAACTCTTTATTAAATAGCTACTCTGTGCCAGGTATTGTGCTTTTGCTGGGATAGAGGGTGCAGGTGGATATGACAGATAAGACTGGGTGTGAGAGAAGAGGATGCTGTGTAGACAACTCTGACGTGAGACAAGACAAGGAGTGACAGAAGAAGGCATCAGCAATCACTCCGCAGTCTCCAGTTTGGGCAGCTTGAAGAATGGTGAATAGCAGTGCGTCCATTGGTGAAGAGCAGATTTAGGGGATAATGTGATGAGCTTAGTTTGAGACACGTTGAGGGTGAAATGCCTACAATTGAGATGCCCACTTGGTCCCTATACAATGGGCCTGGTCCTCTGGAGCCAAGGCCAGCGATGGGTGGACACATTAAGTAGCCATCAGCATATCTGTTGTAGTTAAAGTCATGGGAGCTGGTGATATGGCCTGAGTAGAACATGTAGAGAAGGCCAAAGTCAATCTTGGAGGCCAACAGGTGAGTAGCAGAAGAAGAACCAAGAAGGAGACAGGGAAAACCTGAAGAGACATGTAGAAGGCTCTGTAGAAGCCAGAAGAGGAAAGAGCTTGAAGGAGAAGAGGTCAACAGTGCTTACTGCTGAAAGAGCACAAGTAGAGAGAGGAGCAAGCAGAGACCATTGACCGGGGAGATAGATGGACTAGAGAAACAATGGCGACGGAGGTCAGAGTGTAGTGGGCTGAAGACTGAATGGGAGGGATTGGGGACAGTCTACTCTGCAAAGAAGTTTGCAGATGAAAGGAAGGCAGAGATAAGAGAGTAGCTTGAAAGAGAAAGAAAGTATGGACATTTTTAAAGATTCAAGGATGCTGGCATGCTTTTGTAAGCAGAGGGGAGGAAGATAGTGGAAAAGAAAAGATGAAGATACTGCAGGCAGAGACGAAGTGAGAGCGAACAAAATGAAGAACACAAGTGGAAGGAGAGGGAGGAGGGGCAGGACTGCGTCTGAGGGGAGGGGAGGTTGGAGGAGGACATAAGCATAAGAGTTGCTTGAAGTGGAAGGGTTCCACTCTGTCACAGAGACAGAAGAGCAGGTTATCTACTGACGGTAAAGGGGCCTGGGACAGGGATCTCCAGGAGAACGGTAACAGTTTGGGAGAGAGACTGCAAGGGTGGAATCTGGGGCTCCATAAGGATGAGGTATAAGTGTGCTAAGCACTGCTGAGGCCTCATAAACGTGCAGTGGCCCCAGTCAACACGCTTGGGCAATTCTCCTCTGAAGTGGGTGGCGTCTTGGGAGCAGGAGAGGAGAATACAGACAGTTGCTTGGTCTAGGTGTAGGGATGGGCAGGGCAAGTGGGGTGAGAGTTAGGGAACAGAGGGTGTTCATGAGAGGGTCAACATGGGGTCAGTAGATTAATAGACCAGGCAGGCATTTGTTCTATGCCCCAGATTTTTGATTTGGAGGAGCCAGTCCCTATTGCTGATCAGAATCTATCAGTGTCTTGCTACCTGCTGAAATTTAGCAGCGTTGATGGCCTTTGCCTGTGTACGTGAAGCTACCAGCCTAGCTGGGCTACAGGCTCACATCAGGGCACTGGCTGGGATGTAGGCTCACATACCTCTTGGCTGGGATGATGGTAGACTCTTGGCTGCCTGAATTTTCTAGAACAGCATAGTGCCCTAATGTTACTGATTCATTGTTGATCTCTTCTCTCTACACATTCAAGCCATTCATAACATTTACTCTTCTAATACATTTCAATTCTTTTTTTCATGATCCTCTTCTCATTCAGATTTTCTAGTCTCCCTCTTTTTGAAGTTCAACTTAGAGATTTCAATAATATTGGACCGAACTTATGAGTAGATGGAGTGGCCAGGGCAGGACTTAAAGCGTTCTGGGAATGCCTCTTGTGGAACTGACAGGGCCTTATCTTTTCTGGTAAACAACTGAACACTTGAATTTGCTTTTTTTTAATTAATTTATTTTTCTTGAGGAAGATCAGCCCTGAGCTAACATCTGCCAATCCTCCTCTTTTTGCTAAGGAAGACTGGCCCTGAGCTAACATCTGTGACCATCTTCCTTTACTTTATATGTGGGATATCTATCACAGCATGGCTTGCTGAGCGGTGCCCTGTCCACACCCGGGATCCGAGCTGGTGAACCCTGTGCCGCTGAAGTGGAACGTGCGCACTTAACCGCTGCGCCACCGGGTCGGCCCCTTGAATTTGCTTTTTGAAAATGCAAATAAGCCCAGGGTGCATGGTCCAATGCATGTCTCCCTTTCAATGTGGGTGTTTTTGTGCCAATGAATAAATGTAGAAGCCATTTAATTCTAAACCTTTGAAGCCAAATGTTTACCTGGGGATACCAAAGGCCATCTTGGGAAACATTAAAAGGTTTTGATCCAGAATCTAGCCAATTCTCTCCCTCTCTCTCATTTATTACTGATAGGTTATACTCTGCTATGTAGGCAATAAATTAACCCAGGTTCCAAGTAGCTGGAAGGTAAGAGCCCAGATGGGAGTGGCTGGTGTCCCTTAGGAAAGGCAAAGCACAACGGGTAGCACCAGTCACTCTCACCTTTCAGATTTCCTCTTCCAGACTGGGCCAGCAGGTAATGAGAGGATGCTGAGGCAGAGGGCAGGCCTGAGAGTAACCGCTATGCCTGTTCTGGTCATGCTGGTTGTTCCATTTAAAAATGCTGTTTATGATTAGTAAATAGTGACCTGAGTGCCTGCCCTTCTACCCTCTCGTCTGCCACCCTGCAGGACTTGGTGGACTGTCTCCCATCTCTGCCCCAATCCAGCCACTAAACGGTTCATTTTTGGCTCAGTTGAGGTGTGGGACCTTGCAGGTTGTTACATGTTTTGAATATCACTTCTGGACAGAACTTTGCAGAAGGGGGAGGAAGGGACCGCAGACACAGCCTCATGCACTCCACATCTTGCAGGCCCTTTCTGCTCTCTGGCTATTTCCCACCATCGAGATGCTGCTTTGGTACCAGGTCATGGGGCATTTCCCACACTTGGCCAGGGCAAGGAGAATGAGAGACGAAGGTTTCAGGACCATGATTTACAAGGAAACCCTCTGCTAGTCCCAAAACTGTGGCGGGGTGCTGTCCCTCGGGAGAGTGACTTCTTGCATCCTCTGAACCAGGATCCTGGGGGGGCAGGTGATGTTTGCCCTCCTTCCTGCACACTCCCTTAGAAAACATATGACTTTATGCTGTCCCCCTCAGAACATCATCACTCATCAAGGATGCCAGTGATCAACAAGTAGTTTTTGGGGGCACCCCGAGCATCAGAGCCCTGGCCAGCTTTCGGAAACAGGGGTAGGGCAGTGTTTATAGACATCATAAACAGGAAGATTAATCTCTAAGATCTTCCCTTGTAAAGAAATCCTTTGGGACTTTCAAAATCAGACATTAGGACATTTTGGCTGCCTTCCAAAGCAACAGGGACTTAACGAGATAAATTCATTGAAAAATATTTTGAATATTGCAAAACAATCTGGCCTTGGGTGACACTGCTTCCAAGAATGAAAGGCATTAATTAAGAGACATTTCCCTGAAATTAAAACCATAATAAGATATCACCTCACACCTGTTAGGATGGCTATCATCAAAAAGATAAGAGAGAAATGCAGGTGAGGATGTGGAGAAAAGGGAAGCTTTGTGTACTGTTGGTCAGAATGTAAATTGGTACAGCAGCTATGGAAACAGTATGGAGGTTCCTCAAAAAACTAAAAATGGAACTTCCATTTGATCCAGCAATCTCACTTCTGGGTATTTATCTGAAAGAAACAAAATCACCATCCTGGAGAGATATGTGCTCTCCCATGTTTGCTGCAACATTATTTACAACAGCTAAGACATGGAAACAACTTATGTGTCCATTGACAGATGAATGGATAAAGAAAATGAAATACTATTCAGTCACGAAAAGGAAGGAAATCCTGCCATTTGTGGCAACATGGATGGACCTTGAGAGCATTACGCTAAGTGAAATAAAGCAGGCAGAGAAAGACAAATGCTGTATGATCTCACTTATATGTGGAATCTAAAAAAACCAAACTCTAGAAACAGAGATCAGATTTGTGGATACCAGAGGTGGGGGCAGGTGGGAGGTGGGGAAATTGGGTGAAGGTGGTCAGAAGATACAAACTTCCAGTTATAAGATAAATTCTGGGGATCTAATACACAACATGATGACTATATTAACAATACTGCATTGTATAGTTGCTAAGAGAATAAATCTTAAAAGTTCTCATCATAAGGAAAAAAATTTGTAACTACATAAGGTGATGGATATTAACTAAACTTATTGTGGTAAACACTTTGCAACATACACGTAACAAATCATTGTCGTACACCTTAAACTTATACAATGAAATATGTCATTATATCTCAGTAAAACAGGAAAAAAATGAGACGTTTCCCACCAATATAAATTTAATGACATACAACACAGTAATATATTCCCTATTATAGTAAATATTTTTTAATATTAATAATAATGATACTACAAGCACTTACTCTATGCAAGGTACTATTCTAAGCATTATATATATAAACTCCTCTAATCTTCACTGTCTATCTATGAAGTCAGTACTCTTATTGTGCTCATTATACAAATGAGGAAACTGGGGCACAGAGTGGTTAAGTAACTTGCCCGAGATCACACAGCTGGTGAGTGGTGGAGCACTGCCTGGCTTTTCTATTGTTCCTAGCTGTCCCTACCCAGATAGTCATCAAAGGGACTAGGTGAACAAGGGTGATGCCTGCTACAATAGAAGCCCTGGTGTTCGCTGCCTGCCGCCGCCATCACCCTGGCCACCCTCTTCCTTAAGAACCCAATGCAAGGTTTTCCCGCCGAGAATTCCAGACTTGAAAATATGCTTGTTTTTAAATCACCATAGAAAACACTCTGGCTGACTCATGGGGTTTTTTTCACCCTCAAAATAAAATGGTTGTGCAGCCTTAAGTATTTAAAACAACATTTAGCTTTCGGGGCTGTCGTGGTAAGAATCTGTTTAAAATCTTAGTGACATCGGTCCAGTCTGGACTGCACTAATTGACCCGAGTCTTGCACTTGTCCTGGATCCCTCCTCGCACACATGTTCTTGTCGGCTGCAAGTCGTCTCTTTCCCTGAGCACCCAGAGGCTTTCGCTGGTGCAAGAGCCTCTTTCTTTCCAGAAGCCCCTGCCACATGGATCCGCATCCTGGCCGAGTTTCTCATCTCAGTCATGTACCACCTGTTTAAAATGTCATTCGAAGCCTTTTCCCCCTCGTTCTCAAGTCTAGCGCTCCATGAGTCTTTGGGTTTTGTTCAGCTCAGTTCTACACACAGATGTGAGTCCTCATGCACTGCGTGCTAAATGCTGGCGTTTTGGAGATAAAATGAAGACAAGCTGTTGCCTGGAGAGGCTCACTGTCTGTTTTCCCCTGCTGGACCCTCCACGGAGGAACTAAGACGCCACGGCAGCAGAGCAGCGCTCACTTCAGACTCGCCTGAGTGTGCAGTGCATGTTCTGACTGCACAAAAGCAGGGCATGTGCTAGAACTAGACAGGTGAGAGCTAGCGTTTTTTCTTCATAGGATATTATTTTGTTTGGGCTTTTCCAAGTCCAGGGGCCAGGGACTAGAAATTGATAACGAGGCACATATCATTTTGGCACAGCAGGTGATGGCAGGTTATTCCAGTCCCTAAGCTATTTGGGGTGACATTGGCCAGAGCTATGCAGTGGTTCCAGGTGATAATGATGGGGAGAAGGCAGATCCGTATTGATCTTGTAGCTGAAGTGCTTAGACCAGTGCTGGGCACACAGTAGGTGCGTCCTATACATGTTAGCTAAAAGTAATGAAATAAAGGTAGGTGCCACTCTTTATTCTTAAAAATAAAGAAGCCCAAGGCTCTCCCAGATGAGCAGACTAGTTGCTAAGACCAGGGTGGTTTTGGAAGAGCATCAGCTACCAACTGTCAACGTGTGAGTGTATGTGTGTGTACACCGTACATACCGTGCATATGTATTTCTTAACTGTCAAATAACACTCATGATTTACGGTATTCTGTGGATCCTTGCTAAGCACCTCCCCAGCTGTTCCACCCAAAGGGTGTGCCCATTGGCAATCTCACTCCCTAACCCATATTGACTCTTAATGACTCGTGGTTACATTGATCATGTTAGTTTTTGCCAATTTTGTATAAATTGTATGAAAAATTGAAGATTTGTCCTCAATCTTTGCAGTTTTTCCTCTCCCTCTCCCTCCGCATGGTCCTGTTCCGCTTGCATCACCCTTTGCTTTGAGCAGCTAGAGGCCCGAGATGGGGAGGAGGAGGTTGGGGCACTTACCACGGTGCAGCAGAGGGGCCAGAACCACCAGAGGAGAGCCAGGGCCAGGAGCAGGAACAGGATCAGCAGGGCGATCGCCAGGATGGAGCCATCGGACTGCGGGGCCAAGAGAGAGGGCGGTCAGCAGTGGGGCAGGCCGTGTGCCACCAGCACGCGAGCTTGGGGTAGGGCATGGCAATACCTCCGTTCTCTCTCTCCCTGCACCCCATCCCCAATGTGCAGACTTAAGGCCCAGAGAAGAGCACAGTTTACCAAGCAAACGGCTGAGCCTCTGCCCAGCATTCTGGGCAACACTCTCTATGTAGCCAACTCTCACGAGAAATGGACTTGTCTTTCAGCGAGGCCCGCTCTTCTCTTTGAACAACATTCTGAACAACCAACCCTGCAAGAGAAAGAGCAGGAGGCTGCCCATGCAACTGGGCGTTGAGATGGCCTACACTGCCCATCTGCCTCTGTACCATCCCCCTCTGCCCGGGACAGCCTCCTGCTCCCTGGGTCTGCTGTCCCTGCCACCACTTGGGCTGGGCTCAGGACAGTTCTACTCAGGATTGCCTGCTCCCCTGAACCCGTTCACATAGATGCATGTTACAAATTCATGAGGCAGAGTCTCGAGCCTGCTGATAGGATGTGATAAAGGGCAGATGGATTCTGGGGAGTGGAGGGTGGAGCAGCTGCCACTGAACCTGGGAGCGGAGGGGTGTGGTGGATGAGTCAACGCTGCTGTCAGATCAAGTGACCCAAGACAAATTATACCCCCTTCAAAACATGCCTCGGCCGGTTCTGAAAACAGACGCGGTTGCTGTGGTCTGAGACGGCTGTTAACTTTTAGCAAACAGAGACCCCAGTCGGTGTCAGCACTGCGGGACTGCTGGCTCAGGAAGCAGACTTAAGGCCCCTTCTCCACTGCCCCCCCAGTGACTGAGTGCGACAGGGTACAACTTTTGGAGGTGGGGGGCAAGGGGCAAATTGTCACAGGTATTAATCATCATAGGTACTCTTTCTGAGTAAAGCTGACAATTCCACTTTTAGTCCAAGAAAATAGTCAGGTATGTTTGCACGGATAATAATAATAATAATAATAATAAAAAGGAAAACAATCTATATGCTTAACAATTAAGGAATGGCTAATAAGATATTATAGAACTACCACGCAATCAATTACTATGTAGACATTGTGTTTTCAAAAAATATTTAAATGACATGAGAGAACATTCTTGATACAATGAGTGGATTTATGTGTATATGTTGATAGTGAGAGGCAAGGCCTGAGGGATATTTACTAAAATATTGAGTGGTTTTGCTGGTAGTGGGTTTACGGCAACGTTCTTTTTTAAAAAAAATTCTGTATTTCCTTTTCTTTTTAACATTTCCTACTGAGAAAATAGGCTACTGAACTCATTCTTTAAAAATCTGCAGTGGGGGCTCCCCCCTTTGGTGTCGGAGGTCACCTGGCCCAAGGGTTCTTACTCAGGGTACACACATGGGCTCACGGGGATGGAAGCCTGTGACCCTCTTGAAATGACACCCGAGATCTTTAGTGCATGTGTCTTCAGCGGGGACCATTCACTGCACGATCAGATCAGGTTGGGAGGCCTGTTCAAGGTAACACAGCAGGGTAATGGCAGAGCTGGGACTTGACTCACTCCCGCTCTGAGTGCTCAGCGGGGGCTACTTGAAGCTGTTTAAAGGCAGCTCTTATTCCCTGGAATGTCTTTGACCAAAGCCAGGGAACTAAACACCCAGGCGCCCACCAAGCCAAAGCTTGGGAATGCCAGACTGCCCCTGAGGGAGCTGCAGCCTCACAGTGCAGCTGCAGGGCTGGGCAGTGGGTGGGGAGGGGGCACAGGGGCCAGAGGATGGACCTGGCCATGGTAGAGAGGACGCTTCTGGACCCACAACATTTATGCCTGATCTACAGCAGAGAATGATGCTCTCGTGATGACACAAAGAAATCATGTGTGTTTTCCAAATTTATTGTTAGTCAAAGACAACCCTCTTGATTTCTCAGTCTGTACATTGCATGCCCGTAAACTGGAGATAATAAACCCCACCTGGCTCCCTGCATTGTCGACTGGATAAAAGCAGACCTGGCCAGGCGATTGGGAGGAAAGCTATCACGTCAAACAGCGAGCTGTAACTCACCCTGCCTCCATTCGCCCATGACAGCAAACATGGTGGGCATTTCAGATCGTAAATCTGCCTGCACTTGGAATACTGAGCGATTTTGGTTACTGAGAGGCTCATTAAACAGCAGTCTTTTAGTATTGAGTTATAATTTGGTAAAGACTACGGATTATATTTATTCACGTTACACTCACTCTCCCCACTCCTGAATTTATTTTTCACTTTGGATGGAGGAACTGAAGTAGAAAGGCTGTATTATGGGGAAATGTTTTTACTTCCTTCTGGAAGAAGAAGGTTTCCTGTGAAGCGGGCAGGTGAAAGACCAGACCCACAAGGGGAAGAGGACGCTTCTACCCTGGGAGAAGACTTCCTGGGTTTGGACAAAGCTACATCTAGCCTTTCTCCAGCCAGCTTGGTCTGCCCTTTCGGAGCCACAGGTCTCCCTGGCTGTAGCCGACCGAGGAAGGGGCAAGGGGCAGCGAGGAGCACTGGGGGAGTGGAAACAACAGGGGCAGGAGCTCCTGGAGGAACTTTCTCCTGTTCTGGAGACAGTCTCCAGATAAAGCCCCAAATGCACTGCCTGGTTTTTAAGATCTTCCAGCAAATGTTATACACCCAGTGCAGAAGAGATACCATCAGACAGAGGGCATGAATTTCTAACCTTAGACCTGAATTAATGTTTTACTGGGATATAACATGTACACGCATCTTCGGAGGTTCATTCCTGTCTTCATTCAGCGAATGAATTGAGCATCTGTTCTGTGCCCATTGAGCAGACCTTGGGGATACAGGATTAATTCGACAGAACCAAGGTGCTCACGGTGTGCTGAGGGAGATGTATAAACAATTACCCACATGCAGGGGGCTGCGTGTCATTCAACAGCTGTACACCAGCACCTCCTATGTGCCAGGCAATGAACAAAACAGTCTCTACATTTAAAGAGCTTACATTCTGGTGGAATAAGAATAATGATAAGGATGATCATAGTAATTATTACTAGTACAGCTCACATGTATTGAGCACTTACTGTGTGCTGGGGACTGTTGTTTCTATGTACTAACATGCTTTCCATATGTCAGCTCATTTAATTCTCATTAACTTTGTGAATTCAATAGTATTATTTTCCCCGTCTTACGGATAAGAATACAAGGAAGGCAAGGACAGGTGAAGAAACTTGCCTCAGGTCACAGGGAGAAGCCAGAATTGAAACCTGGGCAGTTTGGTTGCACAGCTCACAGGTTTAACCAGCAGGCTATTGCTCTCAGCCAGTGCTAAGAACTGCGTGCCTGGGAAGTGGCACTTCATAGAGGAGGCGACACTGGAGCTCTCGCCCCGCAGGGCCAGGAGAGGTTGGCATTACTGCACAGAAAGGCAAGCACAAACTGCATGGAAGGTAGGTGCAAGGGAGGTGGGGTCCCTACTGTGAAAGGCCATGCAAATGAAGCCCGGGAGTGTGGCTTCTATCCTGAGTCAAGGGGGACCCTTGGTGACTTTAACCCGGGGCACCGTGATCTGATTTGTTTCTTGGGAAGCAAATGCTGCTGACACTGTAGAGTATGGACCTGCGGAGGGAAACACTGGAGGTCAAAGGCCCAGGTGGAGGGCTGCTGCAATGCTGCCCAGTTCTTTAGGATGACATTTTACAGCGTCACTCCTTCCGAAATGCTTGCATTTTCTTGAATGTGTTCAGTACTAATGTTACTAACAATAGCTAACAATTATTGCATGCTATTTACATTCCTGGCACTATGCTAAGTGCTGTGTATGCATTATCTCACTTAACTAAGTGAGCCTGTTACAGCTGCCTTGTTGTAGGGACTGAAGTGGGGACTCGCATGGACCTGATTTTATGACATAAAATGAAAGCACGTGCTGACTTGTCCAGCAAACTCTCAGTCTCTGACATCTGCCCTTGCCAGGCAGCCCCTGCGTGTCATTCACCAGAAACTTTCTAAAAGAGACTTCAGAGGGAAAAAAAGCACCAGATAAATTGTCAAAGATTGATTCCTACCACTGTTGTTTTCCTGACAGCCTAAATATCAGCACAAGTTAAATTCTTATTTTATTTAAAAAAGTGACAGGACCAACCCAGTGGCATAGTGGTTAAGTTTGTATGCTCCTGGCAGCCTGGGGTACGTGGATTTAAATCCCAGGCACAGACCTACATACCACTCATCAAGCCACACTGTGGTGGTGTCCCTCATACAAAATAGAGGAAGACTGGCACAGATGTTAGCTCAGGGACAATCTTCCTCACCAAAAAAAAAAAAAAAAAACAGAAAAAAGTGAAAACGAAGTTTAAAAAATCAACATGGCCCTTTAATTCAAAAAATTTTGGCTGGAAGTCAGGGGGTGAGGGTGGTGGGGGTGGCTCTGGGATGTGTGACTAGAGCCGAAAGAAAGCTGGTGTAAAGCAAGCAGCCTAAGGTGGTACATCTTCCCGTTGGAGGAGATCATCCAGGTTTTTCAAGGAATGGTTTTATGCCTTTTTTCCCTGTGTCAAATGCTGAAGTATAACACGCTCTCACAGGGGCCTCCTGTTGAGCACGCAGACGCGGAACATTAAATGCAAGGGCAGGATGTGCTCAGCCCTCTCCTTCCTCCAGGCGGGCGGTCAGGCGGTTGTTAGGATGACCTTCCCGAACGCTGCCTGACTCGAAAGGCCAAATTCCAGCATCCCGACTTTCTTTAATTCCTCTTGTTCCCAGCTCCCTAAATGAGGGCATCTCTTTGAAGCCAAGGAGGCAGTGTTTTTAAGGGTATAGATTTGGAAACTTGGATAATGAACGCATCTCTCACTGGTAGGTTTGTAGGTAATTTGGGGTTCCTGGCGCATGGCACGGGGGAGAGGGGTCTTGTGTGGGCCCCTGTGTGCCGTGATAGGAGAGGCAGCCCTCTGGACAATCGAGCACGAGCACTGCTGCTCCTCTCTGTTTTGTTTGCGTGTTGCCATAGTAAAGGGAGGAGGATACAACTGAGAGGAAGTACTGGGAGACTGAGGGAAGCTCAACTTCAAAATGCTTTGTGACATCCTCCATCTCAAAGTTGGGTTGGCCTGGGATCTGCCTGATGCCCAGGCGTGAGGTTATTAGGCAGCCGATGACGTGCCTTCAGCTCAGCCTGGAGAGCGGTCTCAGCTAAGGAAGGAGCCCTCTTCCCTGCTCCTGCTCTGAAAGCTTTCTGCCTTTCTCTCCCTCTTTACTCATCCAGGAATAAGGTCAAGGTGAACCGAGCATGTTGGCATCCTCTCTCCCTTTTCTCTCCTGGACCGTGCTTCCCACTGGGAGCAGAGGCTGCCCTCTTCTGCTCCATGCCAGCTGGTTTTGTGGGGGGGGGGGGGGGGGGCCTGATGCCTATATAATTTTGGGGGAGCCTCTTTAAGAAAATGAACAGAAAAATATGAATTCAAAATTATAAGGGCCCCTCCCAGGGGAGTCTATGAGGGACCCATTCAAATGAGGATCCCTGAAGCTTAAACTTCTCAGCTTCCTGGTAACTCTGCCCCTGGCTGTGAGTCTTTCCTGACAGGCCCCACGCCCAGGACAAGGCTGGTAAATCTATTTAACTCTGGGCTTCTGTTTCCAGCCCATTTGCTGCCACGCTCAGCCATAGTCTCCAGCCCACAATAATAAAGGCAACACTGAGGTTTTCATATATCCTTTTTGGGGGTCTCATTTCTGTGTGTTCACACGCTTTATTATTGCCACTCCAGTGACCCCTCCCATATCTCTTATTTTAACTTACCCCAGGATGGGCCCTGGTGATTGTAACCATTGCATTTGACCCCAGCGGCAGACACGAATTATTAACAAAGGGTTATGGGAGCCCTCCCTGATGGGTGGTGGGTCTGCCACAGTCCCACGGGCCGTGCCGGGTTTTGCAGATTAAGACTGAATTACTGAAGATACTCAGATTCTTTCATGCGGTTAGACTAGGCTATCTTTTAAACATCTAACATGAAAGAATGAATTAGAAGGTGTATTCTGCCACATTGAAGGACTTCTTAGGCAAACTGTGCCAAAAATATGACAGAAAAATAGCTGATGATCCATTAGAGCTTCTCAAAAGCTGGCAACGCTGTTTCCCTGGATTCAGCTGGTAAATGATGACGCCACGGGGCACTCCAGGACGCGACAGGGCGGGTTCGGTATGGCGGTATGGCGGTATGGCGGTATGGCGTGAGGCTCCCCAGCGATCCCTCCCTCCTCCCCCCACTCCCAGCCTCTCTCCCTCTCTCTGGTATCCGGTGAGGCTGCCTCTGAAGCCCTCAAGGGAAAGAGACCCTTTGGCCAGGGGCAGCTCTGGTCTATGACCTTGTGATCTCATGGCAACCTGCTTGTTCTAAATACCACAGGGGCCATCCTGGTGAGAGGGAAAAGGAACGTGTTGACTTGTCCTGGTCAGATGGGTGACCCTGTGAGCAGTCAGAGGAGTGTCAGCCCCCTGGCAGAGGGGGCTAGAGGGCTCTGCACGCCCTGCTGCTCCCCCCTTCGCCCTGCTGCTCCCCCCTTCGCTCCAGGCTACTCTCCTCCCTCCCAGGGCGGGGGCTGGCGCTGGGGATGCGTCACATTCCAGCGCTCTGAAGTGGAATTTAGAACCATCCTCAGCAGCTGGTCTGAGCTCTGTTTCCTGCCCAGACGAAACTCGTGGAGCAGGGGCAAGTTTTATTTTGAAAGATGAAATTTAAGTCATTTTATTACTGCGGAGAAGTTCTGGATGGGCAAGCCCGGAGACCAAAATTCTCTGTCTCTCCCAGAGCTTATATATTCTGACTGCTATTTCTGGAAGTAACCTTAGTGATTATGTAACTTCTCTGCCCCCCGGCCCTGCCTTTTGCCGGGATTCCAGCCCCCTGGCATCTGCGATGGTGCTCTCCTGAGCCGCCTTCCTCCCATCTCTGATTATTCACTGTCCACCTTCTTCTTGGGCTTCTCCTTATATTCAGCCCCTTAAGTGTCAGCATGCCCCATGGATCCATTTTTTCTTTTTTAGAAAGGTATATACTTTTTATTTTGTCTGAAGCGTATGTTTGCTTTTTTTTTTCACTTTTTAAAATTATGGTAAAAAAATAAACACATAAAATTTGCCATTTTAACCACTTTTAAGTGTACAATTCAGTGGCATTGAGGACATTTACAGTGTCCTGCAACCCACGGATGCACTCTCGGGCCACTGCTGCTTTTCTTTCTAACACTCTGCATGGGCTGTCTCATTGCCTTTCGTAGTTTAACCTCTCATCTAGATAGTGATGAGTGAAATCTTTGTCTCTGGCCGAGATCTCTCCTCACGCTTCAGGGTCACAGTCAGGGGCATTCAGCTGTCTGGTAAGTCCTATTGATACCTCACACTCAACAGTTCAAACTGTGCTTGTTGTTTTCCCCTTCAGACCTACTTGTCCTCCTCCCCTCATTCAATGGAAGTACTCATCAACCCAAGCTGGAAATCTGGAAGTCAGTCTCAGTTTTCTTTCTCTCCTTTCTACTCCCTGATGGCATACTCTCCATCAGTACATCCAGCTCTTTTGGTCACCTAAGTACTTCTTGAATCTGCCTTTGTCTACTCCATCTCCAACACCACTGATTAGGTTTAGAATCCTATTATTTCTTTCCTGGACAGTTCCAGTTATTTCTTCACTGGTTTCTCCACCACCATTCTTGCCTCCCCAAGAAGCTACTTCTAGGTCATCTATCTAAAATGCTATTTATTTATTTATTTTTAAAGTTTTATTACTTTAAAGTTTTTTTTTTTTTTTTTTTTTGGTGAGGAAGATTGGCCCTGAGCTAACATCTGTTGCCAATCTTCCTCTTTTTTTTTCTCCCCGAAGCTCCAGTACATAGTTGCATATTCTAGTTGTAGGCCCTTCTGGTTCTGCCATGTGGGACACCGCCTCAGCATGGCCTGATGAGTGGTACTAGGCCTGTGCCCAGGATCCAAAACACTGAACCCTGGGCCGCCGAAGCAGAGTGTGCAAACTACACCACTGGGCCGGGCCCTAAAGTGTTATTTTAATAGTTCTGCCTACCCATGAACTCTTTAACAGCTCTTCATTGTCTGCAAGAGTTCTTAACATTTGAGAATTTGATGAAAGTGAAACACCCCTTTCCTCAGAAAAGTACACATTCACATTTATGCCCAAGCTCACAAATTCTGATCACAATTTCAGGGGGTCCATCAAATCCCCAGGACTCATTTATGGACCCCTAAGTATAAGGGTCCTTAGCCCACACAAAGCCCTTCACAACCCAGACTCTCTTATTTTTCCAGCCTCCTCTCTCACCACCACCCTCCTTACTCTTTGTATTTTGAGAAAGCTAATCACATATAGTTCCCTGTACACCCCTCACTGTTCTCTCAGGTTCCTCTTCTCCCTGAAACACCCTATCTTAATTTCATTGCTCGGGCAATGGTTTTCCATCTTTCAAGGCTTAGCTCAGGCATTTTCTGATTCATTCATACCTTATGTATTTATTGAACACCTACTATGTGCTGGGCTCTCTACATGCACTGGCGTAAAAGATGGACATGGTGTCTGCAATCACAGACCTTGGAGTTGAGTGGGGAACACAGACAAGTAAATACTACCACTGAACTCCCAGTCTGTGCCCTCACTTTATATCTTTATCTCAGCATCTACTGTATATTATATATTGTCTCTCCCATTAAACTAAGCCCCTGGAGGACATATATCTGACTTTACTCATCTTTGTAACTTTGAGATGTAGTACAGTGTTTCAAACGTAGAAGGACTTAATAGTCACTCAAGTATTTATTAGACTGAGAGAAATGAGAATTTAGCAGGCTAAAGCCGTCTATAGCTGGTGGGTGGCAGAAATGGCACGGGAGCCGATGTTGTCCAAAGCTCTCTCCTCTCCCTCCACAGCCCCATCAAGGAAACAGCTCACCAACCTCCCTGCAAAGAGCTTGGGCTTTGGAATCAGCAAAAGATGGTCTAAACCTTAATTCTTCCACTTATTACTATGTGGACTTTAGATAAGTTACCCAACCTCTCTTAAACTTCCTTTTCTCTACATACACGAAATTGAGATAATTCCTACTTCCCAGGATTGAATTGATACTTACATGAGACAAGGTTTGTAAAGGTCCTGGCACGTGGCCATCCTTTAATAAGTGTGACTTCCCTTTCTCTTTTCCCCTTGCTTCTATGCCCAAGCCGTGTCCCTGGTGATGTGCCCAGGCTTGGCCTAGGTAAATGAATTTGATTCTTGTGAACAACCTCCTGCTGACAGTGGCTGGAGCTATGGTGTTAGTGGGTGGTCCCAGGTTACATATTTGGGAAACCACAGGCCTTCAGATTGCCACATCAGTGTCAAGGAAAGGAAACTCAAGGGGCTTTTCCAATGGCAAATTTAACAGCCCTCATTAAAGTTGATCAAACATCAATGAGGATAAAACATAATCAAACATTATGATTCATTCTTGCTACCTGAGAGGTAATCTGGGCTAGAAATGGCAATAAAATTGATAGACACTGAAGATATTGGATTCCTGAACCCACGAAGTCAGCAGTGTAGAAAACATTGTAGGTGAGAATGACCTGAGCCCATGTGCAACTCTTTTTAAAAAGCATGGCTATGAAATAACAAGGCTGTTCATGTGGTGAACACAGCAGGACTCTCCCCTCCACATGAATCTGATTCCCTCCAAACTAGTGCTTCTGGTGCTGGCACTCTCCAATGACACAGCCATGGCTCAAGTTGATTCTGAAACACCTCCCACGGAACTGTTTCTGAAACCACTTCAAGGCCACAAAACAAAATCTTACACCTTCTTAGTCGTGCTTTGCTTTTCACCAGGTAAGTTCCCAGCATGACAGCCATCCATTCAGCAGACCTGGTTCCCATAGCTTTTGGGGTTGTTTTGATATCAAATTATGCTGACGTTTCCTTATTCCCCTATTGAGGATATTCAAATACTGTGCCTTCGGAGTGAAGGCAATTTCAGAGCAGGAGTGCAGAAGATAGTTGGAATTGTAACAGCGTTGGTGGAAAAAGTATATGGTTTTCCAAGGTAAATATTTTGAAAAAGCAACAATCATTTGGATGTGTAAATTCTAGTTTGCTATAAATCTGATTACTTTATTATGCCTTGTATGAATAATACCAGAAGGCCTTAGGTCAGCCATCATTAGTATGCGATTTTGGGGAAGATTGATAACACACTCTTACAGACTCAAGCTCTGAGGTCCTTATTGTGGAAGGACACTCTGTGTCAGGGTTTTCCAGCCTCATCTTGGGCCTCTTGTCACCCTGACCCAGTAGAGACATTTCAGGTCCCTCACAATGGTGAGGGTGATAATAAGTAAACTTGGATTCATTCAGCACTTTCTTTTCTCTCCATAAAATGCATAGAATTTGTTAACCAAAACCAGTTTTTAGAGAATAATGCAGACAAGATGTAGCTCGTTAGCACTCAGAATGTCTTAGTTCCTGTGAGTGGGCTGTTGAAATAGGATTACAGAGAAAGTTACTTAGTAATGTTCAAATACTATGATACTGGAAGAGAAAGGCTAACTTCTCATTTTCACTTTTTGTTCCATCAGGTACAGGGACTTGTCTATTTGCCTTTAATGTAGCTATTTATTTGATGCATATGCTCAATTGGTCTTATTGATCATCCCTCGTACATTAGTGAGCATACATACATGCATACCTACTGTATACTGTTGCTTTAGTTTATGAACTTGGAAAGGTGGAAGGCGTGCCTATGATTTGGGTGGCACCTCATAGAGATAGATCCTTACTAGTGGTGACATGATGATTGAGTCCTTATAACAATGTCTCTAAAATGCATAATAGGGCAACAAGAAACCAACACATAATTTTCTATTGAGTTTCTAACACATGCTTAGCAATAGGAGACACAGAAAGATGAAGAAAGTCAATCTCTAATCCTGGAAGACATTATCACTGTCCAGTTAGAAAGTCAGAACTGATTCACAGGATTCGCTCAGAGAGCAGCACAAGTTACGTGCAGTGAAACGCTAACTGATGCTATGGACCACAGTACTTGAGCTCAGAACAGAGGGAGCTCAGGAGGCTCGCCAAGGCCAGTGAGGCAACCCGGGGCAGGTCCAGGCAGCCCTCGCAGCCACGGGGAAATCTGGGTAGGTGGAGAGGAGAGGGCGTTCCAGAAGGAAAGGGAAATGCGATCAAAGGCACAGAAGTAAGGATGGAGATAACTTTACATAGTGGGAGGAAGTATGAAATACAAATGTGTGATCATCATCCAACATTTTTATCTATTAGGGATCAGTGCATTCGCAAATTTTAAAAGCAGCAGGTAAAGCTCAACTGAGGTTGCCAGATTGGACTCTAGCATGAACAGCATTTGTTAGATATTTATTTTGGTTGAATTTGTACCTTTTATATACAATCTCAAAAACTTTCAGCTTTATAGATAACTTTGCTGAGTCCTTGCACTTGGGCAATGCAGGCCAAATATAATGACCTTAGCTGCACCTTTCATACTTCCTCGGCCTGCAAACGAAGCAGTTTTCCTGATGCCAGATTGTGTGTAAAAGAAACCCAGGAATATTCTAGTTGTCACTTATTCAAGTGCTTCTTAAAAAAATGAAACAAAACATTAAGCCTACTGCTTTGGGCACTGACTAAACTAACATCTGTTCTAGCAACTACAGTAACAGCAAAGGAATGCTGGTTATGTATTGCTTGTGGCACTGACTGGACTCTTCTTTTGAGGAGATATAAATTAAATCGTTGACCTTTGAATTTCCTTGGTGCCCTAATAAATAGGCGAGAAACTGGTTGCTTTGCAAAAGGAAAGGTGTTTATATACCCTTGTGGGACTTTGTCATTCTGTAGGGAATGACAGCAGAGGGAAGAGTTTGTCTGCTTTCAGGGAGTGCAAACAATAAAAATCACGTCAGTCCGCAATAATATCCTGAGCAGAAGATACACATAAGGACCCTGGGGCAGCTTGTGATTTGGTGCGATGTGACTGTAAACTCTAAACCGGAACCACATGTCTGGGTCGGGTGCTGTCTCCTCCAGTTCCGAGATAGCCTAGTCCACTGATTTTGCCAATTTTGGACCACTTAAAGAGCTGGCAATCATTTTAGTGTTGGCAGAAAGGAGGGCTTCTCGGAGACTCTCTGCTTTTTGGTCCTATTTCCCAAAGTGTTCATCTGTGCTCCCTCTCCCCTTCCTCTCTGCCTCCTCCTCCTCCTCTTCCTTCTCTCTCTCTGTCTCCACATGCACACACTTTTTGGACGCTCTTTAAATTGTGCACTTCTTCATTTAATTGTGCCTCTCGCAACTGGATTTGCTAATCCAGAATGCTCAACCCAAAAGACTCAGCCATTTGGAACAGCCCCAATAGCCCAGAAGCAGGCATAAATAGACACACTGGTCTCTTGCTAAAGCTTGTGTACTTAGGGCATATACTTTCTCTCAAGTTTTTATGCAGAGACTAGGAATTCTTATTTTATAAACAAATTATATAATCCTGGGCACCCAGAAGATTAAACTGTCAAATTAAAGGGGGCAGATCCATAATGGAAGACACATGTATAACACCAAGAAGCAGGAGGCCGGAAAAAGCAGAAGCATAAACTTTGAAAAACATAGTGATCAGAAGACCACTCTAGGAACAAAAAATTTCAGAAATTAAGGGCTTCATATAGTCTGGCAAATTTTAGTTCATGATAAGAACGGTGGAGATGAAAATATGAACATTGCACAAAATGTCTAAACATCCATTTTGTGTAGAAAGGCTTCATAGGAAGGGAGACCTAGGCGTCTTGAGCTAGTCTTGAGCTTGAGGAATGAGCTCAGTTTGCTTGTGTCTCCTTGGCTCCCTGGGCTGATGCTGTCACTACAGCACTGCCCCCACCTGTGACAGCAGTGAGTTTGGCCCCTTCCCCATCCAGAACTGACCAGAGATAACACAGTTCTTGGGCTGCACGTGTATTTTTCTTTTCCCTCTCCCCTCCCCCCAACCAATAGTTTTCTTTGTTGTCTCTCTATCTTGTTTTCTATTCTTTTCTTCTTTTATTATTTTTGCCCTTCAATTTTTGGGGGAAGTCTACTCTGTTGCCCTTCTCTAACATCTTGAGTTCAACGCTTGGCTAATTGACTTACAACTTTCTTCTTTTTTAATGTAAACATTTAAGGCAACAAATTTCTCTCAAAGAATCACTTCAGCTGCCTTCCACAAGTTTTGTTATGTGGCATCTTCATAGTTGACTTGTTTCAAGAATTTCCTAATTTCCATTACGATTTTACTTTGACTTATAAAAGATTTAGATGTTTCATTGAAATTCCCAAAGATATGAGATTTTCCTATATACAGTAAGCCCTGCAGTAGCACTACCGGCTGTATCATGAAGTTGGCTGTAACGTGGTTAGAGATCAGCTCCCACCCTCTCTCCATTCTCCACTCTCCAAAGGAGAAAGGCTAGAGTTCTCATTTTCCACTGTGGAGAGGGGTGAGGGGTGGAGACGAAGTGGCTGATTAGTTTTGTTCAGCATACATTTCATTATCTTTACTTTTTTCTTTTTTTGGTGAAGATTGGCCCTGAGATTACATCTGTTGCCAATCTTCCTCTTTTTGCTTGAGGAAGATTGTTGCTGAGCTAACATCTGTGCCAATCTCCCTCTATTTTGTATGTGGGATGCTGCCACAGCCTGGCTTTAGGAGTGGTGTGTAAGTCTGCGCCTGGGATCTGAACCTGTGAACCCTGGGCCGCTGAAGTGGAGCGCGTGAACTTAACCACTATGCCATCAAGCTGGCCCCGAATTATCTGTACTTTTAGTACAGTACAGACTGATGAGAAATATTTCACTGAATTTAAGATGCATCTGCTGTAGGATGACTCATTATTTTATGAGTCATTAGGGAAAAACACTGCCAATTAAATTAAGATACATTATTAGTAATCTGAAACATCCCAATTTCAGAGATGCTAATATGCGACAAAAGTGTGTCTTAGAATTTATGAAATAATGGTATTTTTTTCATTAATCTTACAATTGCATAACCCACATTTTATGCAACCAAAAATTTTTGGAGCCTACTTAGAATGTTTTGCAGTAGCCTTACTGAGTGTCCACTAGATCATGTTTAATTGCATTATTCAAATCATTTATATTTTATTAATTCTTTCGGCTGCTTGATCTATTAATTATTGAGAAAACTGTACTTAAATCTCGTTCTATGATGATGGATTTATCGATTTTTCTTTGCAATTTTTGCTTTACATATGCTGAGGATATGTCATTAAGTACAGACTAGAATTATACCTTCTAGGTTAACTCTTCCTTTTAACGTTATATAATGATCCTCTTTATGCCAACTTTTTTTTTTTTTTGCCATAAAGTCTACTTTACCTAATATTAATTTAGCTACACTAATTTTCTTTTGGTATTTGCCTGATATAACTTTTCTCATACTTTTGTTTTCAACCTTTCTATTTACATAGATTTTCTGGAATGTCTGTGTTATGGTAAAAAGCATATAGTGGGATATTTTTTAAACATACTCTGTCAATCTGATTATGATTTTGATTATGATTATGAGTTTGGTCCATTACATTTATCTTGGTTATGGATGATTTGGATTTAACTTTTACTTCTAAACATAAAAATAACCATCTTACCATGTGCTTATCGCAGAGTTTCTAAGGCATAGATTCAGAAAAATCACTTTTTTTCTCATTTACTCTCAAACCAAGGAAACTTCAAACTTAGGGCAAACATTCTTTAAAATATTTTGAAATAAAAATATTGAAAGTCAATTGCTCAAACATCCAAGAAAAACAAATCAGCACAAATCCTCCAAAATATACTTGAAAAGATATTTTTATGCATACAAAGGTTATCAAAATAGAGATGCTGGGAAACTATTTTTATTTCAGTTCATAAACAACATTTGACATGCGAGTCCTGCATTCTGATATTCCTGTGGTCTTTTGCCCTTTCTAATGACAGTGCAAGAAACCATAGTTCATTTTGTTACAATAATAATAATAAAAAATGTGAAGACGTAAGAAAGACCTTGAATTATGTATGGCTCTACTGAGACTAGATGATAAATAGATGAGAATGATTTGTGACTAGTATTTCAATTGTTTGTAAGTGAGAAGGTGTGTTTTGAGGTTATTTGAAAACGAACTGTTCTCAGGAGGAGCTTAAAGCACACTCTGGTCTGAAATATAATCTCATTTGTATTAGGTGGAGGTTGGCCAATCTGAATCACACTAAGAGAAGCTGTCTCCAGTGTCACCAACAAAAGGCTCTCATATTCATTTTCAAATATAAGAGCCAAACGCATCTGTCATACTGTATAGGACTCATCATGTTTACCTTGCTCCTTCACTGGCACACTGTTGGTTCTAGAATTACAGACTCTCAACGTTGGAAGGAGTTGAAAGCTTTTCTAGTCCAACGGCCTATCTGATGCATGAATGGCATTTACCTGGTTCTGCCAAGTTGTCAAGTTGCCTGTGCTTCAACATAACCATAACAGGGAACTCACTCCCACCTGAAGCAGCCAATGAGACAGACCTTTTTATAAAAACTGAGCCACCAACTGTGTCTATCAGCCTCTTCTACTCCTTAAATCTATACAATAAAAGCAGACGCAGCTGTCTCAGGACATGTCCTTCAAATACTGCAAATGGCCATCAAGTCTTTCATCCTGTCTCCAGCCTAAACAGCCCCAGTTCCCTAGCTTATTCTATATAATTTAGCATAGTTGGTAATGTTTTTCACATGTTCAGTTTCTCTAGGCTCTCCCTTGGTGTCCACGGTATTTAATACAATGCTGGAATGAAGACTTTACCTTCACCAAGCTGAGCGGTTCCATCACTTCCGCAGTCTTAGATACCATACTTCTGATAATTCAACCAGAAGTCAGAGTCTCCTCGGAAACCACATCACTCTGCTGATTCTTACAGAGCCTAACATCAGTGTAAGGAAACTCACATCAGGTTTCTACTGTGTACCAGGTCCTCTGCCAGCTATTTAAGGACCAGGATTTTAGCCACAACGATCTGATCCAAAGCCCATGTTTGTTCCTGCTTTTCGTCCCCAACTAAGTCTTTTGCCTGTGTTTTGCTAGGCCACATCTTTCAAAGAACATATCACCTACCACTACAGCAATAATAAAGTGCAGGCCATCTTTTTCCAACGGCTCAGTATGAAACACTAATGAATCACTTGTAGCCCCAGGGCTGAGGACTGGTCATTCTTGGAACAAAGTTCCCTTCAGCCCAAATAATGGAAAAGTAAACTGGAACCTATTCCCTTCCCGAATGACCAAGTTTATAAATCAGCGGCATCCAAACTAATGCTATTTTTTAAATACATTTGGAACATACAAATGCTGCATGAATCTTCCAGAAAGATTGCTTTGTGCTTCCTTTGAATGGCTTCCCATTGCCCAGACTCCATCTTCTGTCATTCAAACCCTCTTCAAGGTCAGTCTCCTATTTCGCCTGCAATCCAGTCTCCCCTTACTCTTTCAGGCTCTGTGAAGAGACAGTGGCTATAAGAGTTAGGAGAGAGGTGGGTGCGGGGGTGAATTGGACAGGAAGTGGACTTTAGGGTGAAGAAATCTACAGGGGACAGTCAGGGTGTGGGCCCTGGTCCTGCCCTCCTCATTTGGTTGTTTGGAAGGGACTTCTCTTCTCCAGGGGTCGTTTCCTAGAACTGAGAAACAGTCTGGGGAAGGTCCTCCTGGGAACGGATATTCATGGGGTAGAGTTTTGGGCTGAGTAAATCATGAGCTGCCTACATGCTATTCCTGAATTTCTAGAATGATTTGTCCAGCTCCTTTTTGCGGGAAGGGGTAAACATCCTCTTGGGTAACTGGGAAGTAGTCTGCTAGGCCCATTAAGTGGACATTCCTTAAAGTGTGCAATTTACTTATCCAAAGGCCTGTGTGGAGGTGCATGAGTCTTTGGAACAGAGGGAGAATTTCTGAGTACCTGTGTGATATTTGCCTTTTGTACTCCAAAGTATAATATTTATCGCTTGGAGTAAATATCTTGCCTTGGCAATTATGTTGTAGGCTTCTGGAGGGCAAGGATGGGCTATTCTTCTTTGAGTCCCTAACACTTTCCCACAGTGCTATTTTAATACATGTTGGTCCTGATCTTTGGCTCCATTCACCACCAGCAACCTCCTCTCTATATTTCTTTCCTGAATGAAGAGACCCACATGCTTATAGCTGCTGGTATGAATTATCCATCCCAAAGATAGCTACCCACGTTGATTGATGGACTATTTTGCTTACTTTGGAAAAGAAATCAAAGAAAAAACTCTTCTCTGATTTCTACTTTTTCTGAAGAGTGTGCAATAATTTTTTATTATGTTGGAAGGCAAGGTTGCCACTCAGCACAGGCTGCTGGATACATTCCCTACCAGGCTGGTGAAATTTAAGAAATTTTGGCAAGGGCAGTCATGCCAACTGTCTGTTTACCTAGATAGCCATGTGACTACAAAACTGGCTCAATTTGTATTTTCTCAAGTTACTTCAAAGCAATAGTAACAGAATTGACCTGACTTACAAAATGGGCCCGGGAAGTTGCTTAGGACAGAACTCTGCAGACAGTGCTGGAAGGTGGTCTCTGCCTTCCCTCTGCAGACCCTGTAGCCTTCATCCGTGGGCTCCAGCATATTCCCCCTGAGTGCACCCTCAGTCTTGGCTGCAGTGTCCAGATAGTTGAGCTGCCATAGCCTAAGTTTCTGATATTCCAGGGTGAGCTTAGGCCATGTCAATGTTCCCCAAGTCACAGCTCTTCTGTAATGACCTAGATTCTTTTTTTTCCTTTTTTAAGATGAAAGATGTTTATTTCCTGAATAAAGAAAGATAGAAATTTAACATCAAAACTGCACAGTGGGGCCAGCCCAGTGGCATAGTTGTTAAGTTCACACGTTCTGCTTTGGCAGCCTGGGCTTCGCGGGTTCGGATCCTGGATCTGGAAGTACACATGGCTCATGAAGCCATGCTGAGGCAGCATCCCACATACAAAGTAGAGGAAAATTGGCACAGATGTTAGCTCAGGGCCAATCTTCCTCACCAAAACAAAACAAAACTGCATCAGGTATTATGTTTAAATTAAATATTAAAAAACTCCAAAATATAGCATATAAAGAAAGCTTTTCCAACTGGTCCCAATTGTTTTGTCTCTGACCTTCTCTCCTAATACCCTACCCCAAACAACTGCAGCCACACTGACCCAGACACGCTTTACCCAGGCCATACCCTTAGCAAATCCCTACTCTTTCTTCATGACCCAGTTCACTTATCATCTCTTCTGTGAATCCTTCTTTGATTCCCCAGACACTCCATTTCATGGTATCACTGGTCATTGTTCATCTCTCTATTAAAGTACTTATCACACTAAATTGCAAATCCTTGCCATACTTGTCTGTTTCCCATGTATTATATCTTTGTGTTCCTTGGACTTAGCAAAGGTAGTTACCTAGAGTCTCTATCAGTCTTTATGGTTCTGCCTGGCTTCCAGCCTTGTGCTATAAGCCCTCAGGAACTAGGGGCCCACCCTGAGTCTTGATCCAGTTGAATGGGCTATTTCTAGACCTCTTCTCCAGGCCTGCACCCTTGACAAAGGTCTGCTCCTAGTGGAGCCGGTGTTGTTCTGAAGAGGTGTTTGATTGGTGCCCCGCCTGGGATCACTGTTTGTAGTTCCTCAGCTAGCAGATGTGTCCCTCTTAAATCATGCTCGAGCTCCTCATGCTCCTTGGATGTGTATATTGGTTTGCTGGCCATCTTCTTTGGAAGACTATCCTCCAACCAGCTCAGTTCTGCCTGCTCTAATCCTACCTCATTCTGGCTCCCTTTCCTTCCTACCAGCAGGTGCCATCATGATCTTAGTATGACCTTTGATTGAGTCTATTCATTCATTCACTCAATCACCAACTATTTACTGACTACTTATTATGTGCAGGTATTGTGTCAGATGCTGAGGTGCAATGGTGAACAAGACACAGTCTTTGTTTTTCCTCAAGAAGCACATGGGCTACGCTGTGCATGAGAGACAATTATTCTTTCCAATGTCTGTGCTTTCTTTATTCCAGACTCTGGCTGTTTCTAAACTTACAACCTACCTCTGTACAGCAGCTGAAGGCCCACTCTCTTGTGAGTCATCAGAAGCCATCAAGTGTTAAAAACAATACTGATGCTAAGTGGGCTCTCTCTTCCTGAAACAATGAGCAACCAGTCTGTGGCTCACCAGGCCTTAGTGTGACAGGAGGAAACGAAGGGATGACTTGGAATATGGAAAAGGAGCATTTGGAGAGAAAGTTTTGCAGTCTTTGTCTGGCAACACAAAAAGGAAAAGGTCCCTAGACCAGTCATATTGGGCTAATATTATTCTATTAGGCAAATTCCTATTTTTAAACCAGAAAATACGGTCCAGAGAAGGAACATAAAAGAGAGGGTTCTGATTTTAAAATCTTGGGATTCTTAAATGGAGGGGAGTGGGAGTGAATTAAGAGAGTCAATCATTTTTCTTAAATAGATTTTAATGATTTTTTTTTTTAAACTTTAGAGGCCGATTAGTGTCAGGTAAGTACAATGATAAGAGTCTCATGTGTTTAAGATCCACCTGGGAAGCTTATTAAAATGCAGAATCCTGGACTCCCCTCAAGAAATGCTGATTCTTTAAGGTTTCTCGACCTTGGTACTATTGACATTTCGGACTGGATGATTCTTCCTGGTGGGTGAGGGCTCTCTTGTGCGCTGTTGGTGTCTATCTCTCTCTCTCAAACAAATATCTATAGAAAAATATCACTCATTTTGGAAAAGAATGGTCTGAATTAATGAAAACCCAAAGGATAAAATGGTTTAAAAATCCTTGGGAAACAAGTTGGCACCATGTTCATACCCATAGAAATCGAATCATACTCCCAAACCAGAAGGAGCTGTGGGGACCCTGGAGGAACAAACTGCACCCAAATTCTCTGAGGTTGCAGATCTCATCTGCATGAAATGGTTCCTCCTCTGATCAAGTGCCTCCAAACACCCTGGGCATGACAGAACATTTTAAATAATAATGGGAAGTTTCTATGTGGCAATAATGCACCAACTTTAGTAAATATTTGTTTTAATTCATTTTTCTAAATAGTCTAAATATTCTCCTTATGTTATTCTTTACTTGATTCATTTCTGAGAAAACTTTTTTTAAAAAATAGTGAAGACACTGCTGCCGAAGCCCGTTTGACTTATTCCCCAGACCTAATTTACTGGTGTTTTCCCCTAGTTATCCTGCAGGCAACATCTTTAAAGTTTTCCCCAGCCTAGAATACAGGTTTATCATGGACTCAAAAGGAAGCGTCACTCTTAATCAGGGAAACATTGCCTGTTTCTAATCTACAGGGCCTGAGCAGCAAATCTTTTAATGAGACAGGCCATTAGACTCGTACTTGGCAAGGAAAGAGAATGTCAATAAACTAATGAACAGCTGTCATTCTTTGACAGACTATCATGTACCTCAAGCCCCTTCCATACTTTACCTTTCATCTTTATAACAACCATGCAAGACAGGTTCTCAGATGGGCTCAGGGTAACTTGCCCAAGATCACTCTAGAAAGTGGAGGAGCTAGCATTTGAAAGGAGGATTTTTGACTCAATATCCTATATTCTTTAATTCCTCCAATATGGTCCAACTATACAGAGTTGTTCTTGTTTTGATGCCTCAAGGCTGAGTTTGTTGCATTTTTATTTTCATTCAAAAAGAATTTCTCTGAATAGTGACTTGACATGGGTCCTATCAAATTTACTCGACCTTGTTGCTGTTTGTAGCCAGGCTGTTTTTCATATAAATCCAGGGGAAAAGAGAAGGTTCTCCATTGATTTAGTGTTGATTTTAGACCTTATGTCTAACTTTAGGTCTTTTTCCTTTCTTCTAAGATGGTGATGCTCCAACCTGGAAACTAGTAAAAATCAAATCCTGATCATAGTTAATGGGAAGAAGCATCAGCTGGGCCTCATTGTTACATACTAGACGATCAAGGGTATGGCATGGACATCCTAGGAGAGTAGCTGCCAAGCTGAGAAATGGCCTCAAATTAGAAGGCACCAGAAATTGATACAAAATGAGAGAAAAAGAAAAAAAGAGTCACGGTCCCTGGGAGGGACTATGAACAAACTATGCTCATGGCTATATCTAATCCTTGATCAGGTTGGTTTCTCTTTAGCAGAGCGCCTCTTCCAACTTCTTCACCTGTAATTATCATTTTTCAAATCACCACTTGAGTTTTCTCCTCATGAAGCTCTCATGATTCTTTGTGGATCCGTCCCTCCTTCCCCTATCTGAAATCCTATAGTTTTTATACTTGGCTCACACAATCTTGTTCTTTATTACATACTCTTTTAATGCTTGTTGGACTCCTTTCTCCAACTGGATTTTAAGCTTCTAAGGATAACAACTTTTTCAAGTGTAAATGGAACACTGGAGACACAGTAGGAGTTCAAGAAATATTTGCTGAATGCCTGCCTAATTCTTGCACACTTTGGTTGGGAAATTTTAGAATTTGAAGGCATTTATCTGAAAGAAGACAATCTTTCATGAAAACTTCTTTAAGCTGCTAAAATTTGCTTGCTTTGTTCTCAAAAAGATAAACTTCTTTTTGATATTTCCCTTAAAGCAGTACCATATTAGTGATTTTCTCAACTTATTGCTAGAGAATTGAGAAGAAAAGGGAGGCAGGTTAAGACCATAGAGATGGGATGTATTTAAATATGCTGGTAAGAGAGGACTTTGGATGCTTGACCATTTTCTATAGTCATGGAGCTCAACAAAGTTTACCATTTGTATAGGAATCTTTTAGCTCTTGGATGGAAAAATCTTTCCTGTAAAACTTCATGGAATTTCTGCTCCTGGCAGGGGCAACAGTTATTCATTGTGGATCTTGAAAATCTGTGACATAGTTGTCCAAATGGGCACCAAATAAAGCGAGAAAAGAAAAGTCTCAACTACATATTTTAAAATTATTTTTGGTTCCAGATGATGGGCTGGGCAGGCTGTGACTGGCACTGACAAGACTAACCCTTTACTCAGACCCAGGGGATCATTTTTGATCTAAAAACCGTGTCCTCCAAACCAGCTGCCCAAGAAACAAATGCACGTCCAAGACCTTACTTCATATTCTGGATGACCACACATTCCACCTGCATCTCTGTTCTGCCCAGCGATGGCTTCAGTCTTTTTATTTTGAGCTTCTGTGTAAGGCCCTGTTGGGGATTGGAGTTTGATGTTTGAATATAGGTTCCTTTCTCTGGATAATTTTGGCCATCTTGTCTGCCCCTCTGTCAATCACCTGGGCTTGGTCAAGTGACAAACATGTACTCCTAGGGATAGATCTTGGCTCAGGAGAGTCCTTTTATTATCATGGGACTCTGAAGTGAGGAGCCAACTCTCTGGGAAGAGTCTCCAATTAGCACAAGAATTTTGACTAAGCTTCCACTGTAACGATAGCTAACTTTGATTGAGCACTTACTGCCTGCCAGGTCTTCTGCCAAGCCCTTTGTATCATTTCATTTAATATTCAAAATACCACTAAAAGATGTAAATTATTATTATTCTAATTTTACAGATTAGGAAATTGAAGCACAAAGGGGCTAAATAATTTGGTCAAGGCCACGTAACAGCAAAGCTGATCTCCTGACAGTCCCCCTCCCTCCCAAGTCTTCTCATCATCGGTCTTCCTCCTGTCAGCTGAGGGCAACTCCATCTTTTCAGTTGCTTAGGTCAAAGCCTTTGGAGCCATTTTTGACTCCTCTCCTCTCAAGCCCCACATCCAAAGCTCCAGGAAATCCATTAGCTTTGCCTTCAGAACACATCTGACTCTGCCCATTTCTCTCATCTCCATTGCTCCTTCCTGAGTCAAGCCCCCATCATCTTTTGCCTGAAATATTGCCATAACCCTCCTAACTAGTCACAGTCCTTCCATGCTTGTCTTCTAATAAGCTGTTACAGCAGCCAGAGTGATCTTTCAAATGCAAGATCATATCACTCATTTGTGAAAAGCCAAAGTTCTCACAAGACCCCCCACTCTCCATCCCCAGGACCTCGCTGCCTACTCCTCTCCTCACTCATTCTCTTCCGCCAAACACAGCAGGTGTCTCTGCTTGTGGGGTGTAAGCACTGGGACTCTCTGTTTGGCATGTTCTTCCCCCTGTAGCCTCACAGTTAACTTCAAAGTCTCTACTCAAACGCCACCTTCTCAGTGTGGCTCTACTTACGAACTCACTCAAGTAGTACCAAATCCCCTTTGCTCTTTTTTTTCTCTAGCATATATAACCTTTTAACATGGTGAAACATTCATTTATTATGTTTATTGTTCATTGTCTGATTTCTCTTCCCCTCCCCTTCCTCACTAGACAGAGATTTTCGTCTGTTGTGTTCTCGGATGTATCCCAAGGACCCAAGACGGTGCCTAGGACACGGTGCATGATCAATGAATATTTGTAGAATAAATGAACAAATGGACCTAGATATCAAACCTTAGGGTGGTTACCATTTTCTTGTAGACTCACAGGATTCTCAGGTGAAAAGGAGGGTAATGCAGAAGATGTTAGGAGGTGGTGCTGCTCAAGGGTGAGTAGAAAAGAAAACTTAGAGAGGAGCACTGAGATGAAGGAGATAGAAGGCGCAAGTGTAGGCTGGAAGGAGTCAGGGAGATATAGAGGGGCTTTACTGGGAGTTCTTTTCATTCTGTAGTACATTAGTAAGGACTCCCTTTCTTCTTGGCTTACAGGCCCAGGACTTAGATTTGTAGTCCTGGATCTACCATACCACAGGTGTGGTCCTGAGATGCTTCCCCTTCCCACTTCCCTGCCCTTGTGGCCTCAAGAGCATGGCTGTTTCTCTGTGGTATGGTCAGACATAATGAGAAACACAGGTCCAAATTGTTGGATGACTCCAAAGCGGGGAGGAATCTGGAATGGAGTTGTTAGATCTGGGGTATTTTAATCATTTCCTGCAGTTTGGCAGATTCCAAAAGGGTCAATTTCTTAAAAAATCAGGCAGGGTACACTTGAAGAAATTTCACCGCTTCTGCATACAGTTTTCATATTTAGTCTCCAGATTTGACATTCAGTTGAAGGATGCCTGAGACACAAACATTTCTCAGTGGTGACACATCTCTGTGACAACCCTAGTCTCTTACTTTGGTCAACTAGAACTTTTTCATTTTCCGTACCCATTTGTACTGGCTTACGCTGGTTTCAAGAAAACTGGTTTGTCCTTAACATAAGATGAAAAGTGTGTGAGGGGAAGACAGGAGTTGGGAGGGAGTGTTGTCCATCATGAGGACCAACCTCCTGCTCATTTATGAGATAACTCATTTTTATCTTTTCTGGCTTCAGTGCATGCCTGCTATCTCTTATCCACCTGTGAAGGTGTTAAGGACACAAACTCCAATTACTGAGGGATTCTAGCAACATGTCCTCAAAAGCCATCCAGGAAGTGACCATAATATCTGGCCAAGCTGACCATCAGGCCAAATACAGTAGTCTCTAGAATGATCTAATGGAAAAAGCACATTTCGTTGCAGAAACAATATTCTGACACAGGTTATTTTGGGACTGCTCATATTAGGGGCTCAGGTCTGTATATGAGCTAACGCATCCCTGACTGCCCTCTGACGGGCTGAGCTCTGAGACGGTGACAGTGGGTGGGAGCAACTGCACAGGCGGAAGGGTTCCCTGCCACAGCTGCATATGAAAACCTCCCAAGGTGGCCTTGGAACCACCGAGCCAGAGCCCACTCCAGAGGCTTTGTTTCAGTTAGTCTGGTGTGAGGTCAGGGTTTCAAAATTTTTAAAAATTTCTCCAGGTGATTTTATGTGTAGCTGGAAATGAAAACTACCTGACGTGAAGGATCCAGAGACTGGACATCTGAGGAGCTGGTAGAGAAGATGCAGTTTCCACTCCTGCTTCACAATCCCTATGGCATAGGGCCCCTCCTGCCCATCTGCTGCTTCATCAGTTTTCCATTTTCTCCTGGATTATTTCCACAATCATATAAACAAGCTGTAATTTCTCCCATTTTAAATAAAAGACTCTCCTCATACTCCAGATCTTCCTTCAGTTACTTCTCTTTAGAGAAAAACTGCCTACCATGTGCTTTCTGTATTTGCTGTCCAATTTCTTTCTGTGCATTTTCTCCTAAACCTACTCCATTCAGGTATTCCCCTTCACTACTGCAGACAGTGGCCCCATCTTACCATCTGCTCACACCAGTGTGTTCAGATCTTGCCCTTGAGAACAGAAATGGGGAACCTGGAGAAGCCCAACATAGGCATTCCTGATATGCTCTGGGGTACAGCACGCCCCTGATCCAGACCAAGGTTGGTTGAGCAATGCTGGGATCAAAGCTCAGTGAATAGAACGCAGAACCAGAAAACTTTACACGGAGATGATAATGACAATGAAGGCTTCAGTAAAGGGAAAGGTGACTTACACAGTGTGTGGTGGTGATGATGACAGAACTGGAGATGAAAGACAGGCCATCGTTCATGCTGACCTGGAGTGCGGCTTTCCTGCAACGATAAGGGAACCAGAGATACTCATCATGGTGTGCAAGGAGCAAGGGGCTGAGAGCTGGACACATAGGTCCCCTGTGGACTCTGCTCTTAACCACCCTTGGGACTGTAACCTCTCTCCCTGGGGGCCTAAGCTGTCTCCTTTGTAAAATGTGGAGGACGGTCTCTAGGGCCCCTCCACCTCTAACATTCTAGAAAGATGTCAGGATATGCTTAGTTGGCATATCAAGACAGTACATTCAGTCCTTCCTCATTATAGTAAATTGTATTGAATGGGCAAAGCCTGCTTCCATTTAATTTACTTGGTCACATTGTCGTAGGATGAAATATTCTTAAAAAAATGGTTCAAGTCAGTGAGGATAAACTGCTCAAGCTATAAACTTAATGTTCTGTTGTTATCTGCGATTCTCAGCAATCTGATCCTGACGGGGTGTCTTTGTTACTACCGAGCCACCTCACAGAGGTATAGCAGCAGACAAACTGATTTGCCTTCTACCCTTCCCTTCCAAAAGAGACTCACTGAAACAGGAGCCTGCGTTTTGCAGCATGAACAAAGTGCTACTTTGTGGAATCAGTTATATTGGAGGCTGATGTTAGGCAACACGAGTTAGAGGCAATCTGAAGAAATGATTGAAAGCAGAATTCAGATGAACAAGTTTAGCACTTTTTCCTTAAAGCTAGCATTCTACCTTCAGCCTGTCATAGACATGTTTTGGAGAGGTCAGTTAGTGTTCTCTCACAAACATTGCTTTTCTGTTTTCCTACATATTTCTTTTCTTGTTTGGTGCTAATTCTCTTCCTTCTGTTGAGCATTTTGATCGCACTTCACTAGTATCTATTATAATTGCACCACCATGAGATTTTCCCCATAGATTAGTTCAGGGAGCCTCCTGCAGTCTAGGTGACTACCCAGTGCTCTGCAGAGGTGTAGAGGAAGGAGTGCTGAGCTTGGCCTCAGAAGGTCTGAATCTGGGGTCTTCATTTGTCTTGAACCAGCTGTGGACCCATTAGCCTTTCTGAGTTTCCTTATCTCAAAGGAGTAGATAACAATCATCCAGCAGGGCAATTATGCTAATAGGATGAGGCAATGTAAGTGAGAACACTTTGAGAAGCTTTCTAGAAATGTAGTTGCGATGAAGCCAGGAAGACCTTGGTTTAAGCCCAGACTCTTCCACTTACTGCTGTGTGACCTTGGGCGAGCTACTTAATCTTAACCCTAATCTCAGCCACAGATCCTACATCTGTAAAACTGGGATGATGTGAGCTGTGGTTCGTCAGAAACTTGAGAAGACGAAGTGAGATACCCTTTGTAAAACATTTATCCTGGTGCCTGGCTCTCTGTAAGCATCAGCACCATCATCATTCCCTGGAGGAGTCTATAGAGAGGCTCCAGTATGACCATGAAGAGAGACCTTTTCTTTTCCCTTTGTCCCCTCTCCCTCTGCTCTCCTCCCTGGCTATGACGTTCAGTTGCTGGTGGAAACTTACATGCCAACTTCTTTTAAGATAGGCGCTGGACACAGCAAATAAGTATCTTCCACAGCAAAGGGCTTCTCATCTGTAAAAAGGAAGTCAGTGGATTAAGAAGAGTGGGGCAGGTTTATAATTTCAAATTCAATGACTCCTAGAGACCATCAGCCAAGTCCAGGGAGACATTAGAAAAGCAGAAACTCTTTGAAATAGAAGCTTGTCTTGAGCTGTAAAATCCACTGGAGTGAACTCAAGATCTCCTGCCCGAATACTAGTCCCTGACACTGTACATCCAATTGAGTTAATCCACGAGCAAGTAGAGACCAAGCTCTTACCCTAGATCAAGCTCCTACCATAACCAAGGGAAACAAGAAAATATTAGACTGGTCCTCGGGGAGCTTTAGGGCTAAGTCTAGTTTGAGAGAGATGCCTTATTCATGGAGAAAGTTCGTTGATGCAGCATTATTTACAACAGCCAAGACATAGAAGCAACCTAACGTCCACTGATGGACGAATGGATAAAGAAAATGGATAAATAAACATATATATAATGTAATATTATTCAGGCACAAGAAAGAAGGAAATCTTGCCATTTGTGACAACATGAATGGAACTTGAGGGGATTATACTAAGTGAAATAAGTCAGACAAGGAAAGACAAATACCATACAGTTTCAATTATATGAGGAATCTAAACAAACACAAAAACAACAAAACCGAATTCATTGATACAGAGAAGAGATTGCTGGTTGCCAGAGGCAGGGGGTGGGGGAAATAGGTGAAGGAGGTCAAAAGGTAGAAACTTCCAGTTATAAAATAAATGCAATGTGCAGCATGGTAAATATAGTTAATAATACATATGATATATTTGAAAGTTGCTAAAAGAGTAGATCTTAAAAGTTCTAATCACAAGAAAAAAATTTGTAACTGTGATGGAAGTTAACGAGACTTATTGCGGTGATCATTTTGCTGTATACATAAATACCAAATCATTAAGCTGTACACCTGAAACTAACAGAATGTTACAGGTCAATTATATTTAAATGAAAAAAAAAGAAAGAAAAAGTTCACTGACAAATACAAGAAGCACCTAAGCCAAAACATCATTTGGCTTTAGAAGATAGCGAGCTCTCTGTGGGTGGGTCACATGGTGAGATTACAGGGGACACAACACTTGAGCTGTGCTTCAGTGGAGATGGGGAAGGGGCATTCCTGGTGGGAGGAGTGGCAGGAGCAAAGACAGAGCAAACGACAGCTACGTCCAGGGTAGGATGTAATAGGATTTGGAAAGCTCAGTATAGAAAGAAGTTTGGTCCAAGTTCTTTGAGTTAGACTGAGGGATTTGGACGTGGATCTATTAGCTATGAAAAGAACTCTGGAGACTTCTGGAGAAAAATTTGAAGTGATTTTGGAAGTTTTAGCAGATGTAGCTGTGAAAGTTGGATTAGGGTGCAGGGACTCTGGAAGTGGGGAAGTTCTTGCTCTTATCCTAACGGATGATGGGGAAAAACTTAAGCAGCTTTAATCCTGAGCTCCTTGAGAACTTCACTGCGTCCCAGATTCTGGGGCCAGACGCAGGGCTGAGAAGTTGTTACGCTCAGTAGATAGATAGTAGTCATTCCTTTATGACTCAACATTTATTGGGTGCATGCTCTACACAAAATGTGGTAGGACCTGTAGGTGATACGAAGATGAATAATATGTGTCCCTTTAATCTAGTTGTGAACACAAATACCTATACTAGAAGATAGGGAGGAATATATATATAATTGAAGGATGATATTCTGCTATTGGCATTTGTTACGAAACTGACACTTGAATTTGGCTGACACTAAACACTTGCCTGAGTGGAGATTAGGAAGCCTCGTGCGCTCCATGCCTGGACTTAAGGAGCAGAGCTGCCTGGGACGGAGTCAGAGGACCATCCGAGCTCTAAGCACTGTGTCTCCATGGAAGGAGGAGGAAGAGGATGGTCAATCACAGTCTCCCCTATGTCTAGGGAAATCTTCAAGGGGTGAAAAGTTAGGGAGATTATTCCAAGTCATTCATTCATTCAACAAGCGTTTATTGAAGGCCTACCATGAGCTAGAGATAGACTTTGAGAAGAGAAACACGGTCTCTGCTTTCACGGATTTCATGGGAGCTGCAGAGGCAATAGGTATTAAACATGTTCATTTTTATTAAAAAAACATACCCTTTTGAATGTCTACCATGTGCCAGGCATTGTGCTAGGCCTTGCAATGAACAAAACAGAGGAAGGGCCTCACTCAAGGGGCTGACATGCTAGTAATTACACAAATTACTATTTAGTTACGATTGTGGCAACCACAAAGAAGGAGGAGGGGGCCGACTGTCATCTAGAAGATCAGGAAATGCTTCCCTGAGGAAAGGCTTTGTCAGCTGAACCCTGAGGGTCCGATGAAGAGGAGATGGAGTGGGAGACAGGCAGCAGTGCAAAGATCCTGGGACAGGATGGAGCCTAGATCTTTTGAGAGCTAAAAAAAGGCCAAGAAGGCTGTTGAATTTGAGTGAGACAAGGGCTCAAAATGAGTCTAGAAAAGGCAGCAGAACCACATGACCAAGGCCTTGTAGGCCAAGGTGGGGCTTTTGGGAATTTTCCTAAAAGCAACAGGAAGCTATTGTAGGGTCCCCTCATACTTAGAATTACCACTAGCAGATTATGGGATGTTGGAATAATGAAGATGGAGTAAAATTATGTGGAGTAAAATTATGAAGCTTATGATGACAGTGGCGGCTCACACAGTGCCTGAACTGAGCATTACTGCTTTCAAGATGCTTTCCCATCTGTGATGACAGTAATGCCAGAGAGACTCACCTGGTGCATGTTGTGCATAGGTGTTTTCTAAGCACTTTGCATACATCACATAATCAAATTTAACCCTCTAGGAGTGTTATCAGGGAAGGATATTATTCCCTTCACTTTAAACGTGAGGAACAGACATAGAGAAAGAAGAAACTTGCCCAGAGTTACACAGGGGAGCTTGGATCCACACCCGTGCAGTCTGGCTGCCACCTCTTGAGAAGAGCTAGGCTTTATTCCCTTCTCACAATGATCTTGTGAACTAAGGCAAGGCAGGGATCACTAGGCTCATTTTCCAGAGGCAAAATGGAGGCTCAGAGAGGCAACAGTGACTCGTGGTTGCACAGCAAGTCAGCAAGCCAAAGACAGGACTAGAACTGAATTCTCCACGATTCTTTCCTCGCCAAGAGCCTCTCCGTTCCAGGAAAGGCTTGTATTAGAGAATAAACCAAACTTGGCACAGGCGTGGCTGACGAGAACCTATATTTATTTCCTCTTGGCCATGGCTTATCCTGCTGCACATGCACCAGTAATACCTGGGCGTGCAGATCCCTGCCCACAGAGCCAGCCCACAGAGCCACAGGGCAGCCACAGAGCGGCCACAGGAGGCCTCGTGACTCCCGGCTGCATTCTGCGGGAAGAGCTGGGTCACGCTGAGGAGGGCATCTGAGTTGGAGCACTGCGGTGACACACCAGCAAGGCCTCTGTGGGCATGACCGGCATGAGCACGTGCCGGTGTTGGCGCCTGCCCTCACTTCCGGGCTTTCTCTGAACCGCTCTTCTCCCTTCCCTCCATCCCACCTGGACAGGGCTGAGAGGACGAGATTGGCCTGGGTCGAGGAGACGTTTCTCACTTTCTCCCCCTTTGCATTTTCCTTTCCCGCCTAGGAGACCAAATATTTCTGGAGCAAAGCAGAGGAAAACCTTGCTGGGAGGCCTGGGGAGATTTTGCCGAGGCTGTAGGACAGGCTTGACACGGCCTTTCCTCAGTTATCAGCCTCCGAGGCTGTGGGCCCGCTTTGGGGAGCTGGCATTTTCTGCTGTGAGAGGGATTGTTTGGTTTGGAGCCTGTTTTCACTTTACCACAAAAACGAGTGACTTTTTTTTTCTCTCTCTCTCTAAACAAAGGAGGGCCATTTGGTTTCCATAACTCAGATCATCTGACTCCTTCCTGGAACGTCCACTTGGGAAGCAAAGCCTTTCTCCTCGGCTGGGCCATGTTTGGCTCAGGGGCCATGCCAACCTTGTGGCCATCTCTGCCAAAGCCAGTGGTGCTGCGATGTTTATCGGGCCATAATCCACTCCGAGGATGACTGAGGCCCCGTTCCTCTGTCCACTGGGCAGCCATTTCACTGCTCCTTAGCACTGAGTGGGCAGGCGAAATGCAGACCAGGAGCTAGAACCAGCTGCTTGGCTTATTTGCAACTGGGGAGAAAATCAGGGAGGGGCAGGAGTTTAAAACCAGAAGTCAAGGGAATTTTTAGATGATCTGTAAATATACATTTCCTTGCTTCTTACCAAAGATATGTCAGAATTCAGTGCACACCCATGACATAGGTTAATCTAAAGCTTTTGTCTACAAGAGTCTGATAATCAAACAGAAGCTTGATTTAAATCAGGATTTGGGGATCAATGAGCATGTCATTAGGCCAAACTGCCAAACACCCCAGGCATGAGAGCTGGGAATCCCTGAAGATGAGTACAGTGGGCACAGAGTGGGGCAGGGTAGACTTTAGAGTCAAACAGATCTAGGTTCAAACCCCAGGTCTTCTTCTAGGGTGTGACTAGGGACAAGTTCTTCATCTGTAAATGGTAATGATGACATCATTGCACTGGTTGTGTGGGGAGTAAGGAAGAGCACATGAAAGTGAAAAAACCAGGTTACTTGGCACTTAATAAACATTCGGTAAATGTTATTCCACATTATTATATGGGCATTCATGTCTTTAAAACAGATCATGTGAATGTGTGGTTTCAAATTAGAGAAACTGAAGATTAAAATTTTTAAAATGATTGCTTAATTACATCGATCTAACAAACTAACAGCTTCCTAGGTATTAGGGATTCCTAGGAAAATGAAAAGCTTTAGTGAATGTGTGTATGTGAACATATACACATATACACGCACACATGCACATATTCGCATACACACACACACATCTGTATCCATACACACCATATCTATATCTATACTGATTTTGTCTAATATTATATACCCATAGTCTCACTTGACATTATTATTATGATTTATTATTTACAATTTTGGAAACTGAGGTTCAGAGAGGTTAGTTAATTGACTTAATGTGGTACCACTAGTAAATGTCAGAGCTGGAATTCAAAACCAGGTTTTGTAGAAAGGACTTGCCCAAAGTCAACCCAGCTAGTTGTTTTACAGGTGTAATTTGAACTGGTTAGCCATTTTATATTGTCATAATCTCACAGCTAGCTTTGTGATGTAGCGTGAAGTACACCAGGAGCTAAGTCTCTTTATACCTGACCACTTTGGAGGCAAATGGTCAAGATTTTCCACAGGTGAGGCTGGATAACAGCAGGAGGCACGTCTTCCATGGGAGGGGACCAGGGTTGAAAAGCTCTGTGATAAGGTTCAAGTGTCTTCTGAGAGACCGTGATCTACTGTAATGAACCCATGTTCCAGAACCATACACTCAAATGTGTACATTCCCAGGTTTTGACCTTGGATCAATGTAATTCTTTTCAGACTGGTAAAAAAGTTTCCAGAATTCTTCCTTGCAGTTGGTGACTGTCTACTGGATTTGGGACAAAACCAGGATTAAAATTCATTAGCCAATTTAAACACTAATCACAGTGAATTCTTTTATAGGGCTGATTAAATAATTCAAATACATTCCAAGTCTTGGCAATCTTTTCTTGATATAAATATTTATTTCTGGCCAAAAGGAAAAGAAAAATAACCCTTGGTCTTATCTGGGGGAGCTTGTTGAAATCCTCCAAAAGCTGATGTAAGCTCCAAAGCAGAGTTTACATTCCTACTGTGACAAAATAATGGAGCTTAGGGACTAAATGAGCTCACTCTGCTCTTTCTCGCAATCTCCCCTGGGTCTGGGGAGCATTTTCATGGCATCCCTGAGCCAAGTATAACTGTTCAGCACCAAATTATCAGCTGGTTTGGGAATGTGTCTCCGAATGAGGGGAGAACAGACAGGCTAGAGTTAGGCTGGACGTTTCTACCTTCTCATTGAATTCAAAAGTAACTAGCTTTTTAAGAAGTTAGACTTTTAAAATATTGTGCAAAAACCTGAAATAAAATACTATTCAGCAGGACTCCAAGTTGGTGAAATGCAAAGCTTCTGGGTTGAGTTTTCTGGAACACTAGCCAGAAAGGAGATAGTTGATTGCCCTACTGGGGCCCCTGCAAAAATAATTCACAAGCGTGGGAGTCTTACTGCAGAGCTAAATGGGATCCATTGCTTAGAGCAGAAAGAAACTAACATTATCAGGCATGTACTACGTGGTCAGGTCCTGGGCTAGAAGGTTTTCAGAGATGGGTGAGATAACGAGCCTATAGGTTCTTTTGATAGAAGACATTAAATTCTACGTCAGGACACAAAGCAGAGATTTTGAAAGTGGAGAGAGTGGCTTCTACTTGGAAAGGCTGAACAGTGGTTCTGAGGTCACAGAAATGAGAAACAAGGGTCAAAACAGAATGGGAAGAGATGGTAGTGAAGCACAGGTGGGTGGGGCCAAGCTGGGAATAATCCCCAGAACATAGCATGTCCACTGTAATGTCCTCTCATGCCCAGCTGAAGCCAGAGGGATGCTCTTAGCATGGCAGAACGAAGCTGGCCACCATCCTTTTCCTCAGACGTGATACACATCTAACCCACACCCTCCCTGACCTGGAGTTGTTGCAAGGTTTCCTTGGAAGCCCTCACTGGCTAGTTACTATGAGATTAGGTCATAGACTTGGTCTACAGGCTCCAGATAAGTTCCCCGGGCTTATACATACCTATTTCACCAGTTCCTGTATGTTACAGGTATCCAGGGTATGTCTTTTGGTTTCCCTCCCTGTTCTCAGGGGCAGGTTGCAGTAGGATGGAGAACAATGAGCACATTAAGAGCCTGGGCTCTGGAGTCCCATGAAAGCTCTGCCACCCACTGGCTATGTAAACCTATCCATAACCCAGTGTTCTCACCTAGAAGATGGGAATAATACTCATTTCATAGGTTGCTGTAAATTTTAATGAGATGATACGATTAAATGCTCAACACTTAATAAGCAGTCAACATATGTCAACTGTTATTACTGAAGTCGGGCACTGCTGGGCTTATTGTCTGAGGTACCTGTAAAACACAAGATATGAATGTGTGTGCAAACTGAGTAGGTCTTGGAATTTATCTCCTGGGTTGTGTCAGGACGATATGGTGTAGGTGTGATAAGAAGAAAGTCATCTATCCAAATAGGATCTTTGGATGTGTATATAGTGCAGTAATTCTCAAATAAGGGCGATTTTGTCCCTTAGGGGACAACTGGCCATGTCTGAGACATTACACGTCTAGGTGTTATAAGATGATGGGTAGAGGAGGGAGACGGCGTAACAGCTCAAGGATCACTGGAAGACACCTGGCTGGACTAAGGAAGAGAGTGTTTCTTGGTAAACTCCTCCATGCAGGCTGCGATGGGTCCAGGTTTTCCTAGTGGTAGGTGGCACCTGAGCCACTCCAGGTGGGGTGGAGCTTGGTGGAGCTTTATTACCGAAATGGGGCACTTTAGAAGTGGGACTTAGATTGCTGCCAAGGTTCTGAGCTGATGTGGGTAGGAAGGCTGTAGAGTCAGAACATCTTACCTATAAATAGCGATATAGGACTCAGAGTTGACAGCAATCTTGGTCACCGTGTGAGGATCAAGATTATATCATGGCCCCAGAGGAGAAGAAGTAAAAAGTGAGGGACCATAAGCCCATTCCCAGAGAAATGCAGGGATGGGATCCAGTAGCCCCGCTGGTCTCTGAAGTGTCTTTTTGGGGCTTACATATTCCCCAGTCCTGCCCAGGGTTGTGGCCCCCATGGCTCTGGGCACATCAGCTTTTAGAACTGGTCCTCAGCAATCTGACTAGTCTGACTTCTCAGGATGTAAATTATTTTCTGCTCATATTTACTGTTATTTTTATTAATTATAAAAGAGATAGATGTTTAATGTGAGAAGTCTGAGAAATACAGAGAAGTCCATAAAGAAGAAATGGAAATCCTTGGTAATCCTAACTTCCAGTGATAAACATTGTTAAGGCTTTGGGATACACTATTTCAGAATTTTTTTCTATGCACATTATTTTTTATGAAACTAGAATCCTACTACACATAATGCTGTGATATTTCACATTCATCTCTATCTGAAGTTAATAGGGGTTGTTTTAGGTATTGCAAGAAAATTAAATGAAGGTAATGGGGCTCAGGGCTCTTGCAAAATATTTTCTCCTCTCAATAAATCTACACCAAAAAATTCTTGACTGTTGGCATTTCTAAAACTTACAAATTATCTTCTAAGCAAAGCAACCTTTAAAAATTTTGTAAGCCTGAGGTCAGAATAAGTGGTGCACTCAAGACAGCTGTAATTTGCTAAGAATAAATATATTTTTTAAAGCTTTGTTTTTACTTGGTTGAAGACAATTCAGGATTCATGCACAAGGTATGTGCCTCTTGACACATAAACTCTTGCAGCTGTGCACAATTACATTTGGAAGGCTTTTACCTTTGGAATTGGATTGAGGGGCAAGTCCACCAAAATGGCTAAAGCCTTCCACACAATCAGGGCCGTGAATTATGACAAACACTGCTGCTCTTAAAGTACACAAACCTACACAGAAACCCAAGAAGGGGTGGGAAGGAGACCACTGGCACACACTTGAGTATCAGTGGATGCCACTAAGCTGCTGTGGTATGCATATTAGGGGCCAGAGCTGAACTGCACAGAGGAGAGATCCACAGGTTGCACTCTTTTTCTTCCTTTCCCTCAGCAGCACCCAACTTTTCCTCTAAATGCATGTTGAGCAAATATTTAAAGAATGTTAGTTGGAAGAGGGCATAGATTATTAGCCTGCTTGGGGTTCCCACAAGTCTGGCCCATCTCTGTATAATCACTTTCTCTTCCATTATGTCCACTTCTTGAAATGACAAAGGAGCAGTATTACATGAGGAAGGCCATCGTCCATGGAAATCCAGCCATCTGGTGCAGAAGCAGAGGGGGTCCAACTTCTCCTATCAGGATAGCAGGGCTGGGGTACTGGCAGTTTCAGGGAATTTACCTGCAAATCTCTCCCCCAACCACACCTCAAAGAAGCACACTGCATGCCAGAGTCCACATGCAGCTTATGAATTTTCACTTGGAGGCAATTGTACCCTTGGTAGAGCAAGGGCAACCTCAAGGGTGACCGTCTACCAGGCCCTGCTGCAGCGACTGTGTAAACTTGCCCCCGAAGAAGCTCTTCTGCCCCAAAATGAAAATCTTCACTACCTACTTACCTCTGGTGGCAGCTCCCCTTTTCTCCCCACTCCATTGCAGATTACTAGGGCTTTTGTCTGACCAAGCAAAACTGCAGTGAATTTCCACATATCTATATTTTTGTCTGGGCCTGAAAGATGGGAACATGCACTGATGCAATCTCGGCAGGAGGCACTTCAGAAACGATTGGGCAAAACCTGAGCTCCGTCTGAAAGCGGGAGCAAAAAGGGGACACCTCCAGATACACGAAAGCTCCTGAAGTTTAAGAAAGAGGGGCCACTTGGGGAATCAGAAGAAGTGCCTTACCTGTGATCACACAGTCAGCCCCCTCCACTGACATTCTAAACCTGGGGCTCTTCATTCTCTGGTCTGGCCTTTTTCTTGAACCTGGGTTCAAGTCTCAACTCTCTAATATGCTCTGTGACCTTGGGCAAGTAGCTAGCTAAACCTCTCTGAGCTGAGGTTTCCTGTCTGCAAAATGAGAGGGAGCAGTGGGAATGAGCACCTCTGAATCAGGCACACATGAGTGACATGGGCATTCGGGGTCAGAGGATCTAGGGATCTGGGAGGATCCATGTTTTGGAAGCAATGTAGAGAAGTGGTCAAGAGCTTCTGGAGTAGATCGCTTGGGTCCAAATCACTTCTACCTCTGGACATCTGAGTAACCTTGGGCACTTTGTCTTTCTGAGTTTCAGTTCCCTTGTCAGCAAAATGGGGAAACAAATAACTCCTCCCTCACAGGGTTGCTGCCAGCATGAAATGAGATGGGTTAGGGAGAGCACAGGGTAGGTGCTCAGCAATCAGTAGCTACTATGATTGATGATGCTGATGTGCAGCCCGATTGAGAACCATGAGACAAGATGCTCCTCTATCTCATTTCTTTCTGAGTTGCACAAAGTGAGATTCCACCATCTTCATATGACTTCAAACCCCCAGGGATGCATTCTCAATTGCACTAAGTGCCTTTGACCAACAGATGCAACACAACCAGTGAGAAAGGGAGCAATAGGCTTTTGTGTGGAAGTTTAGGTTCTCCTACCCTCTGCCCTCCCTCCCCATCTGCCAGCCTAGGTGCACTTCAGTGATCTCCATAGGGTGCCCACAGCAGCCCTGGGGCCCAGATGTTTTCTAAGATGAAGTACAGTTTCTGGATAATTGGACAGATTTTTAAAAAAACAAACACACTGGGAACTTCTACATGCGAGTGAGTATTGTCTCTCGTCCCCTTGGGAAACTGAGCCCCTCTTTGGAACTCTTAGAGCTGCCTTCATGACTCACGTTCAATTTGAAAAAATATCTTCAAAGGGGGCAAAGTTCTATCCTTTGAGAGTGAACAAAAAGTAAACTAGAGCCACGTCTGGTGAATACGATTGGAGATCAAGCTGGGAAGTAAAATTTTGCATCAGAAAAGAAGTGTGCCTCTAAAACCAGGAAACTGATTTCTCCCAGGGCCTATAAATTAAATTTTAGTGAGTTTGTTAAAAATCAGTTTCTTTTGTTTATAGTCATACCTCATATGTCTCCACGCAACACCAGGATAGTCTAGCATATTTCCCATTAGTGCATTAGTAAAAACGTCCATTTTTAATTTACCGTTCATTGAAACGGGTCATTTCTCAGCTCATACCCCAATGTCTCCTTTTTAGCATTCTAATCTCTCCACAAATGGATTTCCAATTGAAAGTCGATCTTTTCTTGGCACGATACACCGAATACTGAAGTAGGAAAAAGTGCAGCCAGAATAAATAAAACTTGGGTGAAGGTATCCAAGATATTTTCTTGGCCAGGAGCAAGTTCAGCCTGGTGATTAGAGAACCAAGCAAATGCTGAACTTAAGATGTGTGCAAGGCCTAAACAGTTAACAAGAATTTTAAAATTAAATTTTAAATAACTGTTAACACTGTTAGAAAATACATATAGACAGAAAGAAGAAAGTAAAAATTAATAGTGATCTCATTCAGAGGTAACTACTGTTAACATTTTGATGTGTGTCTTTCAAATCTCTCTTTCACCCTTCGCATATAAATGTATATAAAACAGAAATAGCATTGAGGTCCTGTTTTGTAACTTATTTTTAACATATGAAGCTATATCATTAACATTTTCCCACATCAGTAATTATTTTTCTTTCCCATAACATTATTTAATTGTTTAGGGGTGAGGTATAATTTATATAACAAATTATCTACTGTCAAACATTTATGTTGCTACCATTTAGAGGTTTTGATCTGTTTTTTCTTTCTTTCTTTCTCTCTCTCTCTTTTTCCTTTTGCTATCATAAGCAATATTATGACGAACATCTTGTAGCCAGGTCTTTGAGAACATTCCCAATCATTTCCTTTTGATGAAGTTGAGATTGAAATTCTGAGTCAAAAATGTATAAAAGCAGTTGATTCATTTTAAGGACTGCCTTCCAAAAGATTTAATGGTCTCTCACCAATGATAAATGAAAACACTTGTTCCTCTATATCTTTGCCAACACTGGGCATTGTATTTTTGTTAATCTTTGCCAGTATTTTAGATTATTTCAATTTGCATTTCCTTAGTTACAGTGAGCATTTTCCATATGCTTATGGACCATTATTTTTCTTGCAAATTTCCTTTTCACATCTTACCCATTGACGTGCTCACCTTTTATACTGAATTTAAGAACTGTCTATATATTAAGGTTACTGGCCCTTCATTATATGTCTTATAAATAATTCTGCCAGTTTTATGTTTCCCTTAAGATTTTGGGAGTGGGCAACAGAAGAATTAAAAAATATGTAATCAAACCATCAAATTTTTCCTTCATGGTATTTCTCTTCAGTGTTAGGCTTACGAGGTCTTTCCCCACTGGAAAATTACATAAATAATTATTTTTGTTTCCTTCTAGAATCTTTATAGTTTCATGTCCACATTTAAATTTCTCATCTGGAATTTGTTTAGCTGTAAGGTGTGAGATAAAAATTGAACTTAATTGTTTTTCCAATTGGTTAGCCAGTTGTCTCAACACCATTTTTTGAATAATCTGCTCTTTCCCCGCTGATTAGAAGGGTAACTTTATTTTATATTAAATCCACATAGTGTTTGGCTCTGTTTATGGACCTTGTTTTTCCTATTCCAATGCTCAGTTTTTCTTTTGTGGCATCAGCCATACATTGTTTCAATTACTGCAGCTTTTTTATACATTTTGAAAGCAACTAGGGCAAGTTTCCACATTTTTCTTGGCTATTCTTAAATGTTTATTCTTCCATATAAACTTCAGAAGTATTTTCTTAACTTAAAAAGTCCCCCTGGTCAACAACAAAATATCAAACAACCCAATCAAAAAATGGGCAGGAGACATGAACAGACATTTCTCCAAAGAAGATATACGGATGGCCAATAGGCACATGAAAAGATGCTCATCATCACTGATCGTCAGGGAAATGCAAATCAAAACTACACTAAGATATCACCTTACACCCGTTAGAATGGCTAAAATACCCAAGACAAAAAAATAACAAATATTGGAGAGGTTGTGGAGAAAAAGGAACCCTCATACACTGTTGGTGGGAATGCAAACTGGTGCAGCCACTATGGAAAACACTATGGAGATTTTTCAAAAAATGAAAAATAGGAATGCCATATGATCCAGCCATCCCACTACTGGGTATCTATCCAAAGAACTTGAAATCAGCAATTCAAAGAGACCCATGCACCCCTATGTTCATTGTAGCATTATTCACAATAGCCAAGACGTGGAAGCAACCTAAGTTGCCCGTTGGCTGATGACTGGATAAAGAAGACATGGTGTATACACACACACACACACACACACACACACACACACACACACACACACAGTGGAATACTACTCAGCCATAAAAAAGGATAAAATTGTCCCATTCACAACAACATGGCGGGATGCAACTTGAGGGTATTATGTTAAGTGAAATAAGCCGGAAGGACAAACTCTGGATGACTCCACTTATATGTGGAAGATAAACACATGGACAAAGAGAACAGATTAGTGGTTAGCAGGGGAAAGGAGGGTAGAGGGTGGGCACAAAGGGTGAAGTGGTGCACCTATAATATGACTGACAAATAATAATGTACAACCGAAATTTCACAAGGTTGTAAACTATCACAACCTCAATTAAAAAAAAACGTCCCCTTGGAATTTTCACTGGGATTGTATTAAAAGTAAATATTAATTTGAAGACAACTGATGTCTTTATGATACTCAGTTGCTGCTTCATTTAATAACAGTGATTATAATAATAACCTAATACCAGCAGCCAACATTGATCGACTGCTTACTGTGTGCCAGGCCCCGTTCTGAGCCCCATCTCCCACATTTAAACCTCCTAACAATCCACGACAGAGGTGCTATTATTGCCGTACTCATTTTACAGGTAGAGAAATTGAGGCATGGAGATGTCAAATAACTTGCCATGGTCACAGCTTTAAAACAGAGCCAGGATTCTTTTCTTGGGTAGTTTCGTTCCAGTGCCTGTGCTAAGCCACAAGTCTGTACTGCCTCTCCATTTATTTATACTTTCTTCATATCCCTCACAATGTTTTGTGACTTCCTTCTGGTTTGTCTTTACAAGTTTGGTTAAATAAGTTCTTACTAGATTTTATATGTTATTGCTCTATTTTTCCTATGATGTTTTCTAATTGATCGTTGCTGAATTCTGGAAAAGCTATGGATTGTTACAAGGCTGTATTTATTTTGAAAGCATCCAGTTTAAATAACCTTCTTATTAGTCTGGTAGTTTGTTGATTCTCTTGAGTTTTCCAGGAAGATATAACCAGCATTTTAAAGTAATGATGTTCAGCCCCCTTTCTTGTATTTATATCTCTCATTAGTTTCTTGTACTGTCGTAATACCTATGGCATTGTCTAATACAGTAGTCTCTAGCCACATGTGGCTATTGACATTTAAGTTAATTAAAATCAAATGAAATTAAAAATTCAGTTCCTCAATAGCACTAGCCACATTTCACGTCTGGAACAGCCAAATGTGGCTACCTACCATAGTGGCTGCCATCTTACAATATTTCCATCATCACAGAAAGTTCTGTTGCATGGTGCTGCTAGAACTTTCAGATCAATGTTAAATAATAATGGTGAAAGGGGTTGTCCTGCTTTTTTTCTTCCTAACTGTAAAGTGAATACCTCTACATAGTGATATTACCATTAAATGATGTTGAGTTTTGAATTCAAATATCTAGATATATTTTTTATTATGTTACAGAAGTCTTACCCTATTCTTAGTTTTCTAAAAGTATATATATATTTATATATAATAAATTTATTATATATTTACTATATTAATATATATTATATAAATATATGTTTATTTTTTTATACATTTATAATATTTACATATATATATTTTTTTTTTGGCTAAGATTCACCCTGAGCTAACATCTGTGCCAATCTTCCTCTGTTTTTTGTATGTGGGTCACCGCCACAGCATGGCTGAGAAGTGGTGTAGGTCCATGACCAGGAACTGAACCTAGGCCAAAGCAGAACACGCTGAATTTAACCACTAGGCTACAGGGCCAGCCCCCGAAAAAGTATGTATTTTTAAAATTTGGAATGGATAATGGATTTTAATACCTTCTTGGCATCAAAAAGCATTGCTATGTGAGAGGCAAATCCCCCCATATTCTCATATTCTTCAAAATTGGTCCTGATCCTTTTAAAATACATTGCTGGATTTTGCTTGCCAATATTTTATTTAGATGTTTGCCATCAATGAGCTTGACCTCAAATATTCTCTTCTATTGCTCTTGTCCACTTTTTTAAAAACATCAAGATTGTATAATTATCATAAAAAGAATTAAAATTAAAAGAATTAAAATGCTTTTTCTCTATTTCTTTTCTCTGGAACAGTGTGTATCAGATATGGGTCATCGATCCCTTAAAGTCTGATAAAACTTGGGTGAAAAAAAGTCTGGGTCTGGTGCTTTGTTAGGGGGTGGGATTTCCTTGTATCTCTCTTCCAGTTCATGTATTTCATCTTCATATGTATCTAACCACACTGCTTAATCCATCCATTAAGCTGTATTCACTGAATAAACTTTTTCAGTTCTAGAATTTACACTAGGTTCTTCTGCAAATCTGCCTTTGTTGAATGTTCTTCCCTTTGGTCTGTTTGATCTCTTTACACACTTTAAATGTGTTTATTTTACATTCTCTTTCAAATTGCTCTCTGGTCCTCTCTTCTTGCTTGTTCTCCTTTCTTCCATCTATCTTCTTATGGTTTGTGACTCGGTGCTCTGAGCCCCTCTGAAGATGCTGTAGGTTGGGCTCGACATACATTGCCTCTGCCAGGCCACAGGGATAAGGATGGTCATGGACACATTTTGGGGTTAGTTTCCTGACTTGGAACTTCTGTATCATGTGGGTGGTATACCATCTTACCTTTATTCCCCTGCCTGCCCCCTTGAGTCACACTGAGCAGCTTTTCCAGTCTCCATTTAATGTGTGGTGCAGCATTATGAAGCCTGATTTCTGCATGCGGCTCTGCTCTTGCCTGCTGCCTTGCACAGGCTGGTGTCCTGTACCTGCATCGGCATCAGGAGCACCATGTGCAGACCCCCAGGCCTGGAGCCCCAACAGCTTCACTTCCTGCTTAAATGTTATATTCACCTTTTTGTTTCCTGTACCCAAGGGTTTCCTCCACATTTCTTTCAGCAAGGCCACATGTTACTATTCTTAAAATCATATTCTATCCAGAATTTCTGAATCTATTATATTGACCACAAGTCCAGAAATTGTTTTAGATTTATGGTTTTTTTTGAGGAAGTTTAGCCCTAAGCTAACTACTGCCAATCCTCCTCTTTTTGCTGAGGAAGACTGGCCCTGAGCTAACATCCATGCCCATCTTCCTCTGCTTTATACGAGGGACGCCTACCACAGCATAGCTTATCCAGTGGTGCCACGTCCACACCCAGGATCCGAACTGGCAAATCCCGGGCTGCGAATCTGAATGTGTACATTTAACTGCTGTGCTATGGGCTGGCCCCTGTTTTAGATTTCTAAGTGGTTGATTCATTGATTTTATTTTTAAGCAAAGGCAATGAAAACGGGAGAGAAGTAGGTATTAACCTTTGCTTTTTATTTTCTCATTATATTTATCATCTAAGAACATATTGAAATGATTTCTACTTTTTGGCATTAATATGTTGGTGTTTTATTTGTGTCTCAGTATAATAAGTGTTTCAGGATGTTCATAGCCATTTAAAAAGGTATATAGTATATATCTGCTCTATATCTTTAATTTTTTTATTATTCATTTAAAGACTCAGAAAGTCATGTTAATATCTTCCACTATAAATATAATTTTTCAATTTGTTCTTTTATGTTTAACAGTTTTGCTGCATATAATCTGCTATTGTATTATTTGTTGAAGACTCTGAGGCCTGTATCATGTTTGAACTGGCTGGAGCCACACTGGCCTTAAGTTTCACTACTGGGCCTTCAATTAGTCTTTTTCTGATTAATAATGATACTTATATTCTTTTTTACTACAAAATGCAAGGCAGCATTTAGGAAAAAAATCTTGGAAGAGGAAATATATACTATAAAAATGAAAGTAGATAACATTTTAAAACTTGGGATGTAGAGGGGAGGAAGAAGAATGGGAGAAGCAAAAATCCATTTATTTTATTTTACAGAAACAAGTCAACAGAAACTGTTACATTCATAAGGATGTTAGGCAAATGAAGATTTGAATATGTTACATTTTAAAATTTATTTATCTTTTCTGTCCTCCATACTTTCTTGCTTATATCATTCACTAAATGGAAATGAACAGGTGAATTAAGAAATGAAGGATAAGTGTTTTTTCAAATTCCAGTATTTCCCTCTTAGAATATTTTTAATAACTGTATATTTGAGTTTAGGAGTGTTGCTTGCAGCTCACAATATGGTTGCGTCACTGCCTCCCTCTTCTCCAAATGCTTCCAGCACAGTTAGGTTTGTGGTTGAAGCAAAATCCCTACCCCAACAGCCTTTCTTTCTTTCTGAATATGAATGAGGTGGAGAGCCTGTGCAAGTATATATTAGGAAAGGAAGGGAAGAGGGAGAAAGAAGATGAAGTGGTTTCCCAAGAAATAAAATTTCAAGGAGAAGTTGGAAAATAGGCCTTCAAAATGTCACTCTACAAATCCAAAGTAAACTTGCATTTCCTGTTATCCTAACACAGCATCTTGTGTAACCTTTCAAGCCATGGCAACACTACACCTCATTTCCATTCATCTTCAGAGAGGGGTTGGGTCCAAAGGCTTGCCTGCCTGGGAAGTCTTCTTGGGAAGGTGTTGATGTCTTTGAGTTTAACCCTCAGGAGTTTCTTATCTTAGATTTGAGATTGTGGTTAACAAGAGAGGGAAGGCAGACTTGAGCAACACCACAACTGAAAGAGGAGAAAAAGGAAGAACTCTGTAGAGGACGCCTGTCCGGCTTCCACACTGTGACTACTCGGGGATATTTCAAAATGTTTTCAAATAGCGTGTACTTTCTGGATACATGAGAGCATTTCCAAGTATGAGGAAAACTAACTGAATGCTTCAAACGTCTGGAGTTATGCCAAGGCCAGGAATTCCAGATGTTTGTAAAGAAGCCATTGCCTATCTCTGTTTAAATATGGAAGGGGGTTTTAAGATGTTAAGGAGGGGAAAAAGGCATATCCCTCAATTCTTCCTTTTTAAAAACAAGGTGGTACCTACTCCATAAGCCTGTCAGGAGGACGAGACTAGTGTGAGTGGTTTGTCAATAGACATGAGGATCCGCCCTGTCCTCCTGGCTCTTTCTACCTCTCAGGGCTGTTGTGGCAAAAAGACGTGAAACATTTAAAGGGACAAAGCACTATAGAAAATGCATTATTTTATTACGGTTTGTCACTGCAGATACTGAATCAATAATCATCTGTGTGATGGATGCCAGATGTAAATAATAACCAGGGCTCCTGGCCATGTGCCTCCCATAATGGGTCTTCCTCATCCCTCCTGGACAGCGACATGAATCACATATGCCTTTAAATGAAGAACTTCCCTGCTACAAATGTCTTGTGAAAGTGCCAGTGTTATGATAATTCATTTTTCGCATGAAATGTACTTAGTTTTACTTCCATATTCCTGTATTTCATGTTAGGTATTCACCACGATGAGAGTTTCTTGGCTACTCCAAGCAAGAATCATCCAGATTGAAAAAAAATTCCAGAATCTACACATGTAAGCTTAACAGTTTGGCTTTTGGTTTAGTCAGAATTGATACATTTAGACCATCTACTTTTCAATCTTGTGCTTGAGAGTCCCCAATATTTCGTTAAGGAACATCAAGCGTCATAAGCCCTAACCTGCTAGTGCCGGCACGGCCACCTGAAAGTAACTTAGCACACGTGTTGGCGGACTGGGAAACAAGTACCCTGTGCCTTTCCTGATGGGAAACAAGGGCGCTGTAGGGGCTAGCTATGCCCTTGCTGGAGGCCTTTCCAGGAGGGAAGACCCTTCTCTGAACGGTCCCATGTGTGGCCTTACTGGAAGACCAGGCTGGGAATGCCCTTCCCTGAAGCAAGCTGAAGAAACCACAAATTCTGCAAGGACTTACTGAGAGTGACTGACTCGTTGATCTTGAAGCTGCAGAGGACTCTGTCCACGTTGCGGGCGTGTCGGAAGCCGTTTCCTCTCACGACGACTTGAAACGATTCTGAAATGAACAATGATGAGACACGTTATTTGACTGCAGACCACTAACCTTAAGTTTCCCATCTGCCCTGACTTAGGGCATTTGTTAACTATTTCACCAGGCTTAAAATATTCAACAATTAGCTCAGGTTGGAAACCAAAAGCAACCATGGGGGTGCCTTTTACGATTTACCATCTCCTTCTCACTAGGCGTCCCCTGAGGAAGGCACACAGCTTCTTGCTTTGAATTCCCACCTTCTTGCCTCTGCTCTTGCTGTTCCCTCTAGCCCCCCGTTCCTCCCCTCTCTCTGTCATTCAAATGCGACCCATCTCTCAAGTCCTGGCAGTTTTAAAACAGTGATCTCTGCAGCCAGAAGGCCACAGGGGAGGGCTCTCCACTTCTTCAATCAACTCAACTCCTCTGTGTGTCTCTTTTGCATATTGGATGCCCCCAACAGGATTTCTTTAGAGCTCAAGGTGACTCACACTTTTTGAAAACCACTGCCTTATGGCATTCACAGTCTGTCCTGAACAATGTAGCCTGTGATTATGCACTGTCCAGTGTTGTTCTTTATTCTTTTCTTCCACAACTAGAAAGCATTCCTTTAGGTTGGTCATTGTTGGATACTGCTCGGCCCTCCTGTCTCTGCTGGGCACACAGCAGTCATATCTAGTGTTATGTAGGAATAACTGTACTTAATGACAAATCAAAGTCTTGCTTTTTGGTGGCCAGTTGTCAAGCATTACCTGTTTGACCTGACGTTGGCCCCTTAGTGTCGCTGGTCCTCATTTTTCCCTGAATAGAAGAGACAGTATATCTTGCCGGTCTCTAGCTCTGCATGTTAATTTCACATTGGCATAGCGCATGTTGAACTAATAGATGTTAATAAGATCCTTACAAAGTAAAAATAATGATCTTTTACAAGAGTCTTACCAAGGGAAAAACCTAACTAATTAATTAGTTAAATGTTCAGGAATATTTGCATAAGTTTGATGGTAACTAATAGTCAATACTCCACTTTTATTTTTGTTATCCTTTTGTGTATAAAAATTGGAGCTTGGGATAATGCTGTGTGGCATAAAAAAAGAAATAGACTGAAAGTCAGAGGAAAAATGCAATATTTGTGGAAGTAAATCTTAAACTATAAATTGCTATTCAAATGGAGATTTTTGTTGGAAGAAGATTGGAATTAGACCACTAGCTTATGAGACTCTTCCAAACTTTAATAAACGTCATAAGCTTATGTCACCTTCATTCCCGGGAAACTAATGTAGAGATCATGTTTGTCAAGAGAAGAATAAGTGATGCTAAGTGCTCCCTGTGGGCCAAGCCCTGTGCTAAGTGTCATATGTGTCTGATGTCATTTAAACCTCACCACAACCCAGGGAGGTACCAATGAGAAAACTGAGCTTAGTGAGGTTAAGTAATTGTCCAGGATCACATGGCTAGCAGGTGTCAGAACCGGAAGTGGAATCCAGATCTGCAGGCATCAAATGCCATGCCCTTAGAACTCAGCCATTCTGCTCTTTATCATTATGCCAAAATGCATCCTCATTGTCTTGTGACCTATGACGAACTCAGAGATGGACGTTGTGATTTTTTTTAAAGCTTATTCTATTTTTATTTTAGGCAGGTTTGCCCATTTTGCAGAAAAGTGGAGCTGGCCTGGATGGGAAGCAAGGAACCAAAACCGAAGTAAAAGAACCCAGAGGTGCTGAAGGTGCCACCAAGAGGGCAAGTTTGAATAGAATGCTTCTTGGAAGTATAAAGGACCTTAACAATATGGAAATTGAGATTTTGACATTTTAAATGACTTGTCCAAGGTCATGAAATTACTAAGAAGCAAAACTGGAACTCGTATCCAAGTGTTTGTTGCCTTAGTGTCGAACTACGTTAACTAAGGTCACGGGCAAATGGCTTTTCAGGACCATAAGTCCTACGAGTGTTAAGGGTTTATAAATGCATGTTGATGCTTATATGTGATTCTAAGTTTAGAAGGATGGACTTAATAGTTTTCTTTAAAGTCTGCCTGGCAGGGGACCGATGATGCAGTTGGTTCAACAAGCATTTCATTAAGTGTCAAGCACTGTGGAAGAATCTTATTGTATCTTATTTACTCAGTTAAGCCTATAGAAACCTATTTCTATTTTTAGTTTGAATGCTAGACATCCAGAAATCTGCTGTTGGACACTTTTGCTGATTCAAAATGTTTTCTGCCTCATTGCTGTTTCTAGTTCTCTTGTTTTCTTAAAGAACAGTGGAAGGAGAGAAGACTCTGGAAACGCAGGCGGCATGCCAAGGTCTCTTCTCTAACACCATGTTCTAGCATTACCACCTCAGATGCTGAGTCCTCTATAAAAGAGGCTGCCCGCATGTCTGCTCGGCCCTGCCTTGGGGTGTTTAGGAAGAAAGACAGCAGGAATCCATGATGTGGTCATGTGGAAACCAAACAATTTAACCCCTTAGGCCTGGGGGGAAGATGGAAGCAATGATGTTGTGGTAAGCATAGCAGAGCAGAGGAGAGCTCCCACCCTGCCTGGCACAGTTTCTGGGTCAGTGCGCACATTTGGTTTCCAGAAGAGCCCGGACATCTGACCTTGCAGCCGGACTGGAATGTCAGCTCTTCACACATAGAAGTTATGTAACAAAACCCTGTCAAATGAACCCACCAGCAAGTGAGAACAGGGACACACCAGAACCAGGGCATAGCGATTTTACTCCTTTTATGCACAAAGCCCCAAACCTACCTTTCACAACATGTATAGTTAAGTGTTTGTAGGCAATTTGCACGTTGGGTTACAGCTCTTACAAGAAGTGCCTAAAGACTGTAGAGTTTTAGGGAGAAATTTCTACTTGAAAATTATCTTTAATCTAATCTTTTAAGATACATATTTTTAAAGGTATCTTTAAGACATATGTTCATTATGATTCTTTTGTCACTCTTATTCTCAATTATAATTTAAGCCTCCTGATCGTAGAGGCTATCTTTTCTACTTCTTCAGAATTTTTGACTGTGCCCAACCCAGGGCTGAGACAGTCTCAGTATAAGCTCATTGAATGAAGAAATAAGTGACAAACATTGATATAGGAAGGGAATAAAGGGCAAAAAATAGTGGTCATTTATTCAGGTACCAGTCAGGTTTAATTCTGTTTATTTTCTGAGGCTTAATAAGGTCAATGAATGAAAAGATGCTCATCATTAGCCATTAGGGAAATGCAAATCAAAACCGCAACGAGATACCACTCCATACTCACTTGAATGGTATAATAAAAGAGATGGATGCTAACAAGTGTTGGTGAAGAAATTAGAACCCTCATACATTGCTGGTGGGAATGTAAAATGGTGCAGCTGTTTTGTAAAATAGTTTGGTAATTCCTCAAAAAGTTAAACATATCCACCCCTAGGTATATATCCAAGAGAACTGAAAATGTATGTCTACAGAAAACTCGTATGTGTGTGTTCACAGTAGCATTATTCATAGTAGCCCAAAAGTGGAAACAACCCAAATGTCTATCAACTGATGACTATGGCATTCAATACAATGGAATATCATTCACCCATAAAAATAATCAAGTTTTGGCACATGCTGTGACATGGATGAATTTTGAAAATGTTATGCTAAATGAAAGCAGCCAGATAGGAAAGGCCACATGTTGTATGATTCCATTTATAATGAAAAGTCCAGATTAGCAAATCCATAGGGGCAGAAAATAGATTGGCAGTTGCCAGGGCTGGAGGGAGGAGAAAATGGGAGAGTGATTGCTTAATAGATATAGGGTTTCTTTGTAGGGTGATGAAAATATTCCGGAATTAGATAGTGGCTATGATTGTATAACTTTGTGAATATATTAAAAACCAATGAATTGTACTCTTTAAAAGGATGAATTTTATGGGATGTAAATTATAGCTCAATCGAAAAAAAGAAAAAAATTAAGGTCAGTGAATAATTTCACAAACATATTCCACTCTATTCCTTCCTTTTCTTTCTTTGTGTTTCTTTTTCTTTATTCTTTGTTTTTTTTTGAAATGTGGGAGACATAATTTTGAGCTGATCTCAATAAAGAATGCCTATCATTCACTGTATCTGAAAATAAGACACCTGTATATTCTCCATTTGCTCTGGCCCTCCAAGATTTTTGCACAAAATCATTGTTAGTGATATTTCATCTCGAGGGTGAGTTTGAATTTGCTCTCCTATTGGATGCTTACTGTGACACATAACATCTAAAATAGAATATAGAGAATAATGTATATTAAGTGCTTTCTGATGCCTAAATTATTCTAGAACTTTAAAATTTTTATAGCTATTTATTTATAACAGCTTTAGTGAGGTATAATTGACATACAATAACTTGCACATAAAGTGTGTAACTTGATAAGTTTTTACATAGGTATATAATCATGGGGCAATACCACAATCAAGTTAGTGAACAGGTCCACCATCCTCCAAAGTTGCCATATGCTCCTTTGTAATCTCTCCCTTCTCACTCCTGCCCACCTCCACTCCCAGGCAATCACTGATCTGCCCTCTGTCACTGTAGCGTAGTCAGCATTTTCTAGAATTTCATATAAATGGAATCATACAGTAAGTAATTTTTTTGTTTGGCTTCTTTTACTCAGCATAATTATTTTAAGACTCATTCATAATTATTTTGACATTTATGCCCAATCTATTCCTCTTTATTGCTGAGAACTATACATTGTATGGATAAGCCACAATTTGTTTATCCATTTACCTGTTGATAAACATTTGAGTTGCTCAGTTTTTGGCTATTAAAAACAGAGCTGTTACAGACATTTGTGTGCAAGTCTTTGTCTGGACATAGATTTCCTTTTCTCTGGGGTAAATACCTAGGAGTAAAATGGCCAGGTTGTATAGTAGGTACTTGTTTAATTTTTTAGGAAACTGATAAAGCTGTTTTCCAAAGTGATTGTGTCATTTTACATTCCCGCCAACAGTGTATGAGAGTTCTTCCTCCAAATAGAAATATCTTTAAGTGAAAAAGAAGACCGAGCAGAGAATTAAACAATCCATTCAGAAAGAGCGCCCAAGGGCCAAGCACGAGCGCTTTGAAAAGTAATGAAAAGACAAAGAAACGAAACCACTATTTGATGTTGCTTAAATGTGTCTGTTTTAAGCATCTAATTTCCAAATGGTAAACACGAAGCTTAAAACTACCTTCCTTTTGTGTTAACTCACCCAGTTTTATTATAAACAGTGGGAAGCAACGCAGTAAGAATAATGCAGCTGCTTCTGAAATGACAATGTGAGGAACTAATTATAACTTCCTTCCATTTCTGGAGCACAAAAACTTCAAATGAAAGTAGCTGGCAGGTTGCATACGATTCCAATTAGTTCCTTCCTGGAGTATTTGATTACATAGTACACTGCGAGCTGTTCAAGTTTGAGGCCAAATGAGTGTGACCAGAGGAAAACTGTGCTTAGGAAAAAGGGTGCATTTCTCAGAGGGGAGCTAAACTAGGTAGGGCCAACCTAACAACGGGTCAATTCTCCTAATTACACAGAGGCTAATGTGTAAAGATATTTAATTAGGAACTTTTTAAAAGAGTCTATATTGGAAGGGAAGCAGAATTATTTAAATGCAGGTAATGTCAAAAGTGCTATAAAGGCTCTCCACACAGCAGGTAACTTCCTACATGTTTTAGAACGGGGACTGTAAATACAGAGACATAAGCACCATGCCAAATGTTCACCATGCTTGGCCTGAGCATTGGAGTGATAATAGGGAGTGGTAAGGAGTATGGTGAACTGGAAGGAGTACATGCTTCTCTGAAAGGGAAGTTATTCAGTCTCCAATAATCATTATCTTGCAATAATACAGCCCCAGCGTTGCTAGAGTTGATTTTTCAAGAATAGATGAAAATCTGAATTTTTCGGTGAAATCAGATTTTGAAATGTTAGCAATAAATTTTTTTTTTTTTTTAAATGCAGTGTGGATGAAAAAGGAACATATGTGCAGACCAGATAGCGTTTGTAGGCTAGGACTTTATAACCTCTGGGGGCAGGGGAGCTCTGGGAAGGCTCTTTCCCCAAACAGTTTCACCTAGGACAGTGAATGAAATTCTTTTTGATCAGAGTAGGTTAGATATTCTCCCCTCTCCCCACTAAGACTTCTTGTTAAAATGTAAAATAGTTTCAGGTTTACTTGCTTCTTCAGCTATTAAAAAATAATCAGCCATAAACACCTTAGCTGAAATAGAATTAAGTCTTTAGAAACTTAAAGTTGTAAAGGAGACCTCAAGGAGGATTTCTCTGGACAGATGGCATACGGTTACAGATGGCCATTCTGCTGTTGCTCACATGATTCTCAGGTGGGGAGCTCATCCTCTCCCTTGTTGGAAAGGTTTAGCTGTAAAAGTTGCACATATTACACCAAAATCTGCCTCCTTGAATTCCTCCCATCTTCTCCATGGTGGACTCCTAAAGCTATACATAGTAAGCCTAATAATTCCTTTCTGCAGGGGAATTCTCCAGATATCTGAAGATGCTCTGTGTCTCAATTCTTTGTCTAAATCTCTGTGGTTACTTCAGTCCTTCCTCATTCCAAAAGCATCTCATTCGTGCCCCCACTGTTCTCTGAGCAGATCTCTGCTCTAGCGCTTCACGCATGGTTTTGTAATTTATCTGAACATATGACTATCTCTCAGAGCAGACTGCGAGTTGCATGGGAGTTGGGAGCATGCCCTATGCATTTTTGTGTCATATCTTTTCACACTGCTTGGCCCGTGGTAGTCATTAAGAATTGATGGAAAGAAAGAAGTGAAGGAAGGAAGGAAGAAAGGAAGAAAGAGGGGAGGAAGGAAAAGAGGAAATAAAAAAGCAAGGAATGAAGAAGGAAATGAAAGAAAGGAAGGAAGAAAGAGTCAGTGAGTGAGTTTTTTCCCCTCTTCTTATTTTTTTCTTTTACAGAAAGGCAGCCTGCCACACACAGGGCTTCATTTGGATGTGTCCGGGGTCTGGAAAATTTGACTATCCTACGCTCTCTATAAATGCACCTTCAGAGCTTGTTTGAAGGTTCGAGCAGAGAGCACAGCCACTGGTATACCCTTGACCGAAAAGCGGTCTTCCTCTGGGGAAGGTTATCCTCTTCCACTGGGCCTGCAGCTTTGGGAGGGACACACGTGGAGTGGTGAGGGAGGAAGGGGACACCTGGCTAGCCAGCCAGATCAGCCAAATCACCCCTAGCAATCAATGGGGTAGCAGAGGTCGCAGCCAGATTGCCCTCACATCCTGAATGAGTTATTAATAAAGTTTCCAGATCCATCACCTCTTCTCCTTTGGATCTGCCTTTGTCAATGCCAATCTTAAAATGTGGGACTTGGGACCATGGTCTGAACCTGGAATAGTAGGACACGGAATTAATTCTCTTGACCTGGACACTGGATGGCTGTTGATGTACCCTGAGATTGTGCCAGCTTGTTTTTGGTCAGAGGCCTTCTTGTTGGTTATCAAAATAGCTACGATTATGTTTTTTCTGTTTCCCTGCACGAGCTGTTACTAAGGCAGCTTTTCCTTAACCTGCTTGGATGTGAAATTGGCTATTAGAACCCAAGCTCAACATTTTATGTTTGTCCCATTACACTTCACCCTGTTATTTGCAGCCCAACATATAGAGATCTGCACTGGATCTGTTTTATTGTCCACCCAGTGCATTATCTTGCTGCCTCTCAGAGCTCAGTTTCCTGACAGAACCATGGCTGTTGCTGAGCTGTTGGTGATTGCAAGCTGAGATCACTGTCTTGGGGGAACGCAACTGTCGGCAGAGAGTGTCTTGAGCAGACAGGCATGGGTGGGGCTCCACAGCAGGGGCTGCTCTGGGGGGCAAGGAAGGGAAGTAATTCACAGAGAGTGAAGGGAGGGGGCTGAGAGGGCAGGTGTTTGATGAAAGCCAATTCTACCTTCTTCACAGATCTCTCTAGGCCTCAGCCCCACCATTATACTTTAGAAATATGAACAATCAGTTATTTCCTTGTTTATTTCTCCTCCACCATATACTGAGTTAATTAACCATTTTGTGGGTACTCTGAACTCTATCAATGTTCTCCCCAACTTTCTTTCAGTAGAGAAACATATAGAAGTGTTTTTCTCATCTAGGTATGATGCTATCAACATCACGATTCTCATATTGACCTTCGATCCTTATTAAAATGATATTGATGAAAATAATGTTACCTTGTTTTATATAACAGTTTACACTTTTCAGAGCACTTTCACATAAACCCCTGGGTCCTCGCTGAGTCTAATGAAAACCACAGAGGGGGTATGCCAAGGTCTACTTGACAGGAGTCCATAGCCATGGACAGTGAAATGGGTTCCAGTGCTTCAGGAAAGCCATGCTTTCTCCAGAGAACGACCAGCAATAGACCTTCAAGCAAACCCACGGAAGAGCTTTTGGTGTCAGGATATCTTTTGGAAGTTTCATTTTTTTCTTAGTAAAGTTATTCTCTAATCAGCATGTTTTAACCCTTATGATTCTAACTCAAGAGAGATGGGAGCCTGCCTTTTCAAAACTTAGGGCTAGCTTCCATCGTGTTTTGTATTAATCTTTTTTCTAGAAGAAATAAAAGAAATAGAATTGGATAATTTACAGCAATGCAGGACACTATTGTTTGTCCAAAAAAATATGTAATATTGCACATAAGCCAGAGATTTAAAAAATATCTAAAGAAAGATTCTTTGGATTGGATTTATTAAAGATTTGTCTATTTTATTGGCTCTACCAAAGAAACAGCTTTTAGAATAATTTATCAGTTGAACTGCTTTAATTTGTTTAAATTTATTAGTGCATTTTAATCTTTTTCCTGTATTTTTCTTAGTTTTTTAAAAATATCTTTTACTTTATTTATTTTTCTTTTCCATTTAAAAGAAACATATCAAAATCTATAAATTTGCTAGGATCAGAGCTTGTGGACCCTGATTTTCTGTATCATAGCCATTAAATTTATATATGTGGTCTTTCTATTGTCTTGAAGACTTCAATGGTATGTAAAGAAGATTTTGGTTTACTAATCTCTGATTCAAGAATTATTTTGTAAGATATTTTTCTCTTGTCCAAGTGGTTGAGATTGTGTTTTTATTTTGGCTTTGTTCTATCTTTGGCTATTAATTTCTAATTTTGCTTCATTTTAACTGGATATTTCAAAGGTATGATAACTTCTTAAGGTTAAGTGAGAAAAGTTAATAAGGGTCAAATAGGCAAAAACCAGTGCATTGTTTGTTGAAGGAATATAGGAATCAAAACATTCAGTCAACATTCATCGATCACCTATTAAAAGTGCAACATACTCTGGGAGTGGGAAGTGGAGAGAAATAAGATTCCTTCTCTGTCCTCAAGAACCCTACAGGAGAGGAATTCACTGTGCTAGTGAATTAACAGAAGTTGCATTCATTGTACTCAGACTTTCTGATGTGCTACAAGTTACAACACATCCAACGGGATGGCTAAACTGCAAGTCTGGGTTTTCTTCATGAACGAAATAAGTGCACAATTAAGGAACTCCCTGTTGTCTAACTGTTTAGAATGAAGGAACTATAAACATTGTGGAGGTGGATTTACCTTGAAGCTAACGAACTCCAGTTGAGGCTCTTCGCTACACAGATCCCTTACAGCCCTGGCACTGGGTTCATGAGGTCATATGCTTTTGTCAAATTTGCAAAGGCAAGATTTTCCAATTCCTTTTCTTAAAGAGATCCTCCTGGATCTATCCCTGTGGCAACCACATTTGTCTCTGTCATCCGTGTTACCAGATAGCAATTTATTTAAAGGTCAGTAGATAATCTCTGTTGACTGCTTTTCTCTGGGAAATTTACACATATCTCTGAATAGCTAATCATCAAGTATTGTTAGCAACTTTATATGTTTACATGTATACTTAATGCTTTGTTGTTGGCACATATCATTCAGGGCATCTAACTCCTTGAAAGTCTTTCAGCTGTTCTAAAATATAGCCAAGAAAGGAATAAAATTCTCAAGGAATTACCTCATTTATACCAACAAAATATGCCATAAAGAATTGAAATGTATAGTGTTTGAAAAGCCTGAAAGTTCTTCCTCAATGTTTAGTGCTTTGACGGGGTTGCATGATAAAATTTCTGTGATAAGTGGATAACTGGCACTTGGTATTTGGGGAAACTAGAAAGGTGATGTTAACAGTGAACTCTCAACAGCGAAAGATGTGATCTCCTGGAGGACAGGGACTCTGGGAGAGAATTCATCCTTCTTGTATCTCTGGCACCTAGCACAGTGCCTGGCATTCAGTAGGTACTTAACAATACTTTTTAAATGAAAGAAAGAAGAGTGATGGGAAACCATGAGGAATTATACGAAAAGAGCCAGCATGGTTGAAGTTTTAGGTAGTCTGTTACAACACAAAACAACAGCAACACCTCAATTTTGATCAGTTAGGAAATACTGGGACTCAGAGAAGGCTGATTCTTTATACAAGTAGAGGCTTTCTGTATTAATAACACAATTAGAATGGCGCTTTACTGGGAGGACTGGAGTTGACATCACCATTTTGTGAAGACTTGTAGATTGAACAATTAATTAAGATCAATATATTAATTACAGAGAGAGGCCACCACCAATTAAATAGCTAAATACATCAACATTTCAGGGGTGGCCTATGGTCTCTGTGATCATCTGGTATCTGTAGGGCTGCCATGAAGAAGAAGAGTTGGACCCCACTTCCATCCAAAGCGGGGTGTGGGTGGTGATGTGTGGGAGTCCAGAATTTCTGCAATACTCTGGTAATTAGCTCCCATGAAGGAGAGAATTTGGACAGACTTTCAAACAAATGACCTGTTGCTTCTTTCTTTTTGTTTTTCCCCAGAAGCAAATTTATTTAGCAATTTCTTCTCCTCTTTCTACCTTCCTTCTTCTTGCCCTGCCTCCCCTCCTCCCCACCAAAGAAGTAATCAGGTGATTTGAACTCAAAATATCATCATTTGTGTGAGAGCAATTAGCACTTAATTTCAGTTTACCTCCTGCACATATGGTGGATGGTTCAGCTGCTAGAATTTCAATGCAGGACTTCTTCAAAATCTAGGAGGAAAGGAAATCAAAAAGTCAAAGCACACCTATTTTGCTAAAACAGAGAAGTAGCGTTTTGATTTTAGCTGCCAAGATAGGAAGGTTCAAGGACGTTATGTTGTAGTGAGTAGGTGGATGGGGGTAACATTGGTACTAGCAGCGTTAATGTCAAACATCTAATGAGCCAGCATTGTGTTAGATGCTTCTGGGTGTCCCAAAAGGCAGAAGAATTATTCATTCATTTGTTATTTCGGCAGATATTTATGGGGTCTTTGATATGCCAATACTAGTTATGGAGAGGTTTAACATCTAGTCGGAGAAATGGAACTTACACTTGAAAAGGTAAATAACAATGCCGGTCCTATGTGGTAGGTGCAAGGGTCAAGGGGCGGAGGGTAGGAGCTACGGAGTTCATGGGGGAGATCCTTGGGCCTGGGATGCTGGGAAGGACTTCCTAGAAGAGGTGGGCGCTGAGGGCAGGAGTGGAGAGGAGAATTAGGGGAACATTAGGGTCTAGGGAGGGAACGGCATGAGCAAAGGTGAGAAAGTAGAAATACATAGACCTCTTTAGCTGGAACAAAAGGAGCTTAAAAAGTAGGAAAAAAAGAGTAATAATAGATAAAGCTGGGGAGAGGTAGGATGGAGATGGCCAACCTCCAGAGGAGATGCATTTTCAGATTACTCAGAGTTCCCTTTTTGTTAGAAAAGTCTGGAAAAATGTTGTGGGAGAGGGCTTTGCAGGCTGCTTGTTGTGCCCCATCTTCACGAGGACCCCCTAAGCCTTTGTTCAATGGAAATGTACTCTTTCCCCCAAATGAGAGTCTTGTAGGGCTGAGTGGAGAGTCTGGGGGAACGCCATGACCGCACAGGGAGTTAATAATGAAGACTCCTTCTGGCCAAAACAGGGTATCTGACTGGTAGGGTTTAAGCTTCTCTCCACCATTTATGAATCCCGCCTCTTGTTGAACATTGATTCTAAAATTTCAACCAAGCATTTTAAACAAGTGTAGAACACTGAGTTAATTTACCAAAGCAAACTCAGTATCTTCACTTGGGCCTTACTTAATTTGGAAATTGAGATGATTCAGAGGGCTGAAGAAAACCACTTCTCTATTTATGAAAGAAGCATTTGTTAAAGGAATTAATAGTGAAATTATAAAAGTTAAAGTCCGTGAAAGAAAAAAGCATCTTTTGGCATTGGGAAACACCTATTTCTTTGCATTGACATATTTATTTATATATGCTTTTTTGTTCCAGCTTAAGTGATACATACACTACAAGAGACATTCAAATAAAAGATACAATAAATTACAAATGAGGAGGAAATGGATTACAGGGAAAATAAGAGGAAGATGAAGTAAGGAGAATAGCATAGAAAAAAAGAGACTCTGAGGAGCTCATTTCCTTGCTAGGAGTGGCTCATGGATTTAGTTCTAAGCTTTCTAGTAGCAAATGAGGACAGACACTGTTTATGAGACTTTCAATTTGTCTCAGACTAAAAGCAAACCAGTTTCTCAGAAGAGATAATATTTACCCATTCCAGAGAGAAATCTGGGCGTCCTCATAGAGAAGCATTGTGAAAGAAAATGAACTTGCTTCAGAAAATCTTTATCTAATGTAGATGACAAAACATTCAAAAATATTCATTGAAACAAGTTCCCTCACAACCACATATTTTAGGTATCTCTATAAATCTGAAAGTCATAAGAAGCAGTTTTTCTTTTTTGACAATTCTAAAATTTAGAATTCCAGCTACTTATCTTGCCATTCCTTCTCATTTTTGTACAAGTTAGAGGTATTTTTGCACTTTGAGTCCTCTATTTGTTTTCAGCTTCCACCTGATTCCAGTTGTTTCTTTTTGTCAGCATTTGCCTTATTTCTTCTGCCTCCGGCTTACCCAGCCACCTCTGCCCACCTTAAACACAGGTGCAGCCTCGGTTCCCCTCTAGTCCCTGAGCCTGTTCCGATGGGAGCAGGAAGAGCATGCTCCAAACTCCCCACATTCCACGCCCAGCTCAGTTAGAGTCAGTGGTCCTCACACACCTGGCTCAGGGAGCTGGTATCACCACCGAGCTCCTGAGTTCCCTTCACTGCCATTCTGTCTTGGGATACGGACCCAAGGATATATCCTGGGCATCTGTGTTTCCCTGCTGGCTTCTCCATCCTCCCCTTTCCAATGGTTGATCCAGTCCTTAAGGTCCCCTGGGACTGGGGCGTGCCAGGATCCTGGTGTGCAGTGACTCATCCCAGATGACAACTGCTCTACCTGAATTGTGGTGACTGTCCACCCCCCACCCCCGAACTTGCTGCCACTGGGCTCTTCCAGCCGGAAAGGCCATCTCAGCCAGTGGTTGCTATGACTGAGGGAGGTAGCCACTACCTTCAACATGTCCTCAGGCACAAGTCTCCAAACAGGCCACACTGGAAGAAACAGAATTAACCCATATGGAGAAACTTATTAAATAGTGGCATTAGAACAAGACAAAGCTTTAAAAAATGTTTTAAGTAAAACTCCTCAGGCATTTGACATCCCTTAATAAATCACTTCATCATCCACAACTAAAGATTTCAAAACAGTCCAAGAATAGAAATTGAGCTATTGGAGCTATCTTGTCCCCATCCCCCAAACTCCACCAAAACACACAAGTGAAATTTTCACCCATGTAAGTTCCCGACTTTGAACCAATGTTTTTGAACCAACTCTAATACTTAACCAGGGGTCGGTAAAGGAAACATCCATGAATCTTTCACCACGAAGACACACTAGCAGATTTTGTCATAATAAACACATGCTGTATTATTCTCTCAAAGTGTCTGCAATTAGCTGATAAATCTAAGGAGTGTATGAAGGGCCAAAAAATGTCAGCCAAGAGCTGTGATTCAATCCAGTAAAAACACAGCTTTCCCAGTCTTAAGTTAAAACATCTGGAAGGGATGCATTGCAGCCAATAGAGTAAATTTTATCAGCGAGGGGGATGGGCAGGATTTGTCTGGGACTGTGGCTTCTGTTAGTTTGAAATGTCTGGTTTCAAGAGGTCGAAGTCACAGTGGCATTGAGTGGATTTGGGGGGTTCCCTTGGTTATTAGCAGCCCAGACTGTATGGTAATCAGTCTGTCTGGACTACAGCAGACAGCAGATCCGCTTAGGGACTGGAGACTGGATGGGGGTGGGGAGGTGGAGGGTCCCTCCCCCACTGGGGCAGTGGTAGCCATGGAGGAGGTGTGGACACAGCATTGGGAAATGCTGACAGGAAATCACCAAATGGAGTGGAAGGGACTCTCAGGGTCGGGGTGACATCCGAGGTGAGAGTATACTTGCCCTCCAAGGGAACTGGGTCAAGACTGCCACATGCCTCAAGTATAATCCCATGTGAGGAGGTGGGTCCTGGTCCTGGGCCTGTACCTACCTGACCTATGTTCCTTGACACATTCTTTAACCTTTCTGAACCCCAGTTTTGTAGAACAGCTTAACATACTGAGTAATAATAGCTTGGAATCTGGAATCGAATTGCTTGGGTCAACTCACTCATAAGCAGTGTGACCTTGGGCAAGTTCCATAAACTCTCTGGGTCTCTGTTTCCTCATTAGTAACAGTGGGGTCAGAAGAGTACCCACTGCCTGAGGTTGCTGAGTTGGAAAGATTAAATGAGATAATACAGGCAGATCCCATGGCACAGTGCCTGGAAGTCCTCAACTAATGGTAGCCATTGTTCTTAAGAACTTGGGCTCTGCAGACAGATAAGATAGATTTGGGCTCTAAACAGATTGATGTTCAAATCCAAACACCGCCACTTGCTGGCCATGTGGACTTAGACAACTTATTAAATTTCTGAATCTTAGTTTTTTTTCCTGTAGAATGGGAAAAAGAAAAATACTGATCTCAAAGGTGTGTATGATGATAAAATGAATAATAGACATGAGTACAGGGATATTTAGTTTGTAAAATCAATTGGTCTTAGGTGGTAAAATTCAAATTGGATTGGAGAGTGAGATCAAGGAAAACTGACAAGGTTTGGTCTTGGAGATGGAACCAGACAGATGCGATTGGTCAGTAGATAGTTACTTGACAATCCTTGGGCCGCCAGCCAACAAGTGCCCTTCGTAAGAATAAGCACCAAGAAATGCGCTCAGAACAACCTTAGTAGAAAAGCACTTAGGAGAATGTCTGACATATATATGGTTCTCAAACAATAGTAGCTGTTACCATTACTTTGTTATTACTACAGCTCCTATTACTACTCTTGGGCAAAGACAGTAGCTTATATATGCGTCTATTCTATCATCTACTATTGGCCTCGTGCTGAGTTATATTTGCTGAAAAAAACTCGAAAGATGGCTAATAATATTTTCCTGCCACCTTTTGGACAGGTTTCAAAAAGAAGATAGATGGGAAATCATGTTTGAAATCCATACAGAACTATATAAATGTAACGCGTTGCTACTGGTTGCTTTTACACACCTCATTAGATTGTTGGGGGAGTCAGAGAGGCAGCAGATGTCAAGGGACTTTTCCAAGTAATAAGAGCTATTTCATATATTTAAAGTGAAATCTATTGTGGACCAGTCCAGGTTGTATATAAGAGTTTATTTTTTTGGATTCTAAAAGCCTAAGATCCTTTCTCATGAAGTTCTCAATTTATGCAGAAATTTCTCAAGAATCCTTAAAGAATTCTGAATATTTGCACAGAGTTATTACGAGCTCTTCCTCTAACATAGGCATACCTGATTTGTTTTTTTCCTAATTGCTCTGCCTCCTTCCTCAATAAACAACCAATCTTTATTTACTTGGTCATTTCCTGCTGGAGGATTTTTGCGTGTGTGTTAACAAAAGACCAGCTTCTTTTATTCATTGCTGGTAGAAGGGCCTTTTGCTTCCACATATCTTTCAGAAAGTCTTTCAGAGCATGTTCCTTGGTGTCTTATTTGTCACTAAGGGCATGTTCTGCTTTTAAGATGTCTGGAGCTTGAAGTAGGCTGGCCCACAGGTGGTAACTATCTATTGACCAATTACTTCTGTCCAGTTCTGTAAGACAAAAACCTAGAAGTTTTTCTTGACCTCACTCTGTCACCCTCCAAATCCAATATAGATTTTGCCACCTAAGTCTTGGTGATGTTACCAATGAAATATTTCTTTATTCATTCACATTTTAGTATAAATTACCGTCCTTCAGAGGACTTATCATGGTTTATAATTATATACATATATTTTTGATTGTTTGGTCACTGTCTCTTTTCCTCCTTAGACTATAAACTCTACAAGGGCAAGGATTGGCTTTGTTTTTACCTACCTCTATATCCACAATGCAGGCAATAAATAAATATTTATTGAATAAATAAATGAATAAATGGCACAGTTTCCGCATGGCCTCATAAACTTGCATTATAGCATGCTGTGTGTTGGTTTTCTTTTTCTCTGTAAATATGATCTGAGGGTCTTTTGAATACAAGGCCATATTCTGCATCTTGTAACACCTCCCTCCTCTTACTAAACACCACCATCTTTGGAGTCTGCCTTCCCAGGAGGCCTAATTCAACACCCCCATTTTCTTTAATGGCTTATATTTTTACACAGTAATGCTATAGGTGTATCATATCCCCATCTCTAAGGTCTAGACTGGGCTGCTTTGTAAAAGGACTTGATCCCTTTCCTTGGGAAAAATGTAAAGGTCTGGGTTTGGGGGATGGGGCTCAGGCTCCCACAGAAGAGCCACATAAACTATTACAGCTGATGGCAGAATGCACACTGCGTAAGTCTGGGGACCACTGCTTTAGAAAAGGCCAGGCAGCTTGGGACACACAACGGGCTCATCCATGCCTTTAGGACTGTCGATGTTGCCCTATGGATTTTAAAACTATTTGATCTCTAATAAAATGTAAAAAAAAAAAAGATAGTCACCTTTCCTAACTAAATTCCGCTCCACACTTAAAACCAATAGGCATCCCTATTGTGAACTATGAACATGATCCTAGATCCATGTCACAGAATCTGAATTTAAAATAAAAACTACTGTTACACACACATCTTTCTGGGATTCATGTGTTATTTTATGTATACTCATAAATTATACCAAATAAATATGCTAACATGAAAGAAACACATTTTTTAGGAGTCACTGAATTTTAGACAATAATGCTTTTCCACAAAACATGCAAAATTGTTTTTCTAAGGGGGGCACCCAGCTTGCTAAATAAATGCTACTCTCCTCTCGGTTAGTTTCACACTCAATGAGCATCTGATGTGGAGAAACGTAGGAAACAGATTCTGAAACTGAGGAAGCTCGTTTTTGTTCTATGAAACACTTTCCTCTCCTGTTTTCAGAAGGAAAGTTCAGATAGCTGTGAACTCCAAAACGTGGTTTATTTAGTAAGATGAGCTTGTTGACCTCCTGAATATTGGCAAAGGCAGTGGCCCTTCTTGGGAGCTGACCCCGTGGCGTTTTATTGTTCTAAATTCTGCTATTGCTGTTCCGTGGGTCTTACCAGATTCCTAGATATCAGAGGAGGGCCTGGAAGGCGAGTGGGTGACCTGAGGATTAACTGAACATGCCCTCCTGCAATCTTTGTAGCCTCTTCAAGCTACGGGAATTTTTCCTTACAGTTGGACTTTTTAATAAGCTGAATAGAAATAATAGCTTAGTTTAAATGCCTGGCCTGAATGCCTGCAAAGTCTGAGTCTAATTAATGACTGCTGAGGCAAACGATTTTTTAAAAAGATTTTGTGCTCACTATGGAAACTACAATTGATTCTATTTATGTTTTCAGGCCTGCTCTTATGAATGGAGCCCCAAATACCATCTTTCACAGATACAAACATGGAAGAGAGGGCAGGGAAAGGACTGAGGAGATTTTACAAGAAACAGAGCCACAAAACTGCCCACCTTGTCCCGTAGGCCAGGCAGTCCTCTAGGCTGCTTTGTAAAGAATAAATATGCACGGCACGGTGGTGGACCCCACGGGAAATACGACAAATGGGGCAGTCTCTGTGATTACACAATTTAGCATCTGACCTGGAGGAATGGCATATGGCATGAAAAAGATCCAAGTGCAAGGAGTGGTTCCAACAATTGATGCTGCTGCCGTTCAAGGCAGGGAGAGCTTATGGTGGAAAAGAGACCAGGGCAGGCTCTGTGGAGAAGACTGGATCAGGGCCTTGAGACAGGATTCAGATGGGGCAAAGGAGGAGAAGGGGGTTTCCTTCAATCACAAAGAAGTCTGACTTAAGAGAGGGGTCTGCTGAAATGGGCCTCCTCCTCTGCTAGCTCTGGAAAGAGGATTAGTAAAGACAAGCACTGTCCAGGAACATGGTCATGTGATACAGATTTTGATTGGAGGAAACCCCCTAGCAGTTCCTAATGGGGTCCTGGAAGAGTAGTTGGGATGGAAGGCCTGGGAGACAGGCTTTGCTTCTTGTCGTAGCTTTGATAGGGCCTGGGCCAGACTAGGAGCTACACTTGTATCACTTTCCCATGAGTGGAAGAGTGAAATCAGCACAGGATATGGTTTTCATAAATAAAATAAATATGTATACACCATGGAATAGATTTATTCCTCAGTTTCGCTGATCTTACAGCTTTCTTGACAACCAGGATGTTCATACCGAAACTTGTAAGAAATCCTTGCAAACATAGTTGTGTTTGCTCAATACTTGTTTTTGTTGATCAAACCTGTAGGAAATTCTATGCCCTGACTCACTCTGGCATTAATAGGAAGCTCAACGTAGGCTTAAATATTTATTCTGAGAAATGCTCCTAGATGGAGATGGCTTGGTGCCAGTAACTGGTTCTCCTTCTCGTGGACGGTGTGCCTGGTTCCAGGCACCACCCTCAATTGCACCCGAAGTGGGGACAGACAGCTTAGGGTAGGAATTGACATCGTGGTAACCAGGCCAAGTGTTGGGATGCAAAGCTACAGACCCATTTCAGTGTTATCTGAACTCAGCTTTCATGCAGGTTTCCGTTTCACTGCCTGAAGCACTTTTGAAAAGGCAAACAAGGACCCAGGAGCCTTGCTGGACATTTGCTTCCTATTTTCGCTTGAGGGCTGGCGCTGCATTCACCAGTTGTGGTCAGTAGAAATTCCCCGAAGAAGCCACAATAAGAGAAGGCAAAGGAATAGTTTCTTCCTTTACAGTTTTACTGGCTTAAAGGGCTACAATCTTCCAACCATCCAAATTTTGCCTTATAATTTTATCAACCATATTCTGCAAAAGCAAGTAGGAATTCTGTGCTCAGAGGTAGAGGCCTGAGCATGTGTAGAAGGGAAGACGTTCCTTTCAGCCTGTCAAGCTGCCAGCTTCTCATGATGATGGAATTTCACCTATCGAGCAGAAACTGAGATTTTCAGAGGCACTCTCCACCCAGTAGCAAAAGGCAAAGAGATCTCCGGCCCACCCATGGTGCACTCAGGTCAGACCACGTGGGTTCTGGTCTTGCTTCTACTGTAACTGTGTGAACTGAGTCAAGCCATTTCCCATTTTCGGTCCTTGGTGTCTTCTCTGAAATGGAGCGACCTCCTGGCCTGCTCACATTATTCAGTAGAGTACTGTGGTCATTCACATCACGGGCGTTAGAGACACACCTGGGTCTATTCTAGATCCCTGCCCACTGCCATGTGGCCTTGGACAAGTTAGCTAATCTCTCTCTTCTTATAGTGTCTACTTCTGTAGAAGGGGTAACAATATCTACATTAAATGGTGGTCTTGAGAATTTGATGAGGTGACTATGTAAAATGATTTGCACAGTATCGAGCACCTAAGAACTCACTAAATGATGGCTTTTCTTATTTTTATCTTCCTGAGGAATTAGAGGGAGGAGAAAGCATGGGCTCTGGAGTCAAGGAACTGGGTTCTAACCTGCTCTCCCCCTCAGAGCTGTGTGTTCCTGGGCATGTTATCTGAGCTTCAGTTTCTTCATCTGTAAAATGAGAGTAATATTTCCTTCAGAGGGTTGTTAACGATTTTTAAATGAGATAAAGGAATAGTGTTTGGCCCCCAAGTAAGTTACTCAGAGCTCTTGATTTCTTTCTGCCTTTTCCCTATGTCTCACTGATGAGAGACTAAAATGGAAAAGAAGGGAGAGCACTTTGAAAAGTAACACATTATACAAATCTGACCCATAAGTCCTTCTTCCTTAAAGTAGAGAGGATTGAGGAACAGTGAGAGGACCAGAACACGGGAATCAGACTGAGAAAGCAGAGAATCCTGGGACTCGAAAAATCCAGGCCCTGGAGAGTCAGCTGGTAAACCAGTGGTGATTTTTAATTTTCTCAAACATTCACGGCCGCATATTGTGGAAACAGCAGGATCTCTGGAGCCAGACCTGGGTTCAAATTCCCCACACCACTATTATGATTGGGAAGACTTGGGGCAGTTTATCCAAACTTCTTGAACCTCAGTTTTCTCACCTATAAAATGGGGATAATAAGCCCTTCTTCAGAGAGTGGTTGTGGAAGTGCCTAGCAGAGGAGTTGGTGGAGAGAAGATGCTCAATGAATCATAGTGATTTTTCTTCTCACAGGCCTCACTACTGTTGATCCTGAGTGTTTATTTATTCGTCATCTATAGCGGATATGCATAAAACGCCACCATTGCAGATTCCCTGAGAGTCTTGATTTCAAGCATGATTGTTCTGTTGTCAGACTTTGTATCTGGCTATAGTTTCCACTGCCTTAGAGTAAAATACCATGGCCTTCCAGTTCCCCATGAGTTAGCCTCTGCTGGCTTCTTCACCTCATCTTCTGCCATTCTCCACCTCAAGCACTCCTCTTCTGTCACTCTGCTATGCACCATCTTAGGGCTGTGCTTTGCCAGGCATTTCCTATCCATGTTCTTCCAATGAAGAGTTTCATTTCATCCTGCAGGTCATCTCTTCAGAGGAGCCTGGTTCTTTGTCAATCCCTTTACCCTTCATCTCAGTAGTATGTTGCTTCTTTTATGCCATTTATCACAATTTTAATTACACATGTTTATTTACTTGCTTGTTTTTATGTGTCTTTCCCACTAGATTGTAAGTTTCACCAGGGCAGGGTCTCCATCTGCTTTTCTTGTGACTCAATGGCAAGAGTCTTTCATAAAAGGTTTTCAAGGAGTCAATAAATATTAGCCCCTGCATCTTGATTTGGGATTTAAAAATACAGTCACTATGGGCCGAAAACTTTATGAACCATTTGAGCTTATTGAAAGCTGCTCTGCACTCCTATCTTTGATAATTAAGCCTGGTCCTATTTTATTATGAGAAAATAACCATCCCCAAAACAACATCCATGGGAACAAGCTAGAATAGATGCTTCAGATGGGGGAAAAAAATGAGAGCTTTCTTTTCAGTATCCAGAAGGAGAAATGACCCTACTTCTTAAAAATAGTTAGTCAGCTTTTAGGCCATAATTATGTCTGTCTGACTTTAGAAAGACGAGCCCTGCTATGCTTGTCCCTGTTTCTCTGTCCAAGCAAATGAATTAACAACTGCCATAAACATGGGTTTCAAGTATTGGAAGGATCAAAACCACTAGCATAACTCCCAGATAAAAGCTCGCAAGAATGTTATCATTCAGCTAAAAGTTTGGAAACTGAAGTCTCAAATTATTTTTTTTCCCCTTTTTGGGAGACTATTTCCCTAAAATTTCTTAAACATTTTTGGAGTTATTTCCATCCTGGAGTGGGAGAGCTTTAAAAACATCTGGGCTCATGTTGAGCTTGGGTGAGTTGCTGAGGTTGAAATATTCAAGGACAACACTGATTTATGCAGATGAAAGTATTCTAATTATTTGGGTAGGAACCAACTCTTCAATGATGGAGGCACATGGCTCATGAGAACCTTTGGACAGATAAGAGTTGTCCCCGTTCAGAATCCAGCCATTTGACGGCAGGACTTCTGTGGTAGCCTCAGGATGGGGCTCCTACCTCAGGGTCTCTCTAGTCTCCTCCTATATACACGGACATTGCCATTGGATTTCCTTCTTAAATATCACTTTTTAGATGTTCAAAATGTTTCAGTGATTACACCCACTAAGTTGGAGTCAAAACCTATTCAAGGCTCTTGTCAATCTTGTTCCAACCCAATGTCTAGGCTTATTTCCCCTTACTCCTGAATCCATCCCAAATTCTCCCACCAGGCAGATAGGTATTATTATTACTATTGTCCTTGGAACATACTTTGCTTTCTTCCAGCCTTCAGGCTGAGGTCACGTCATCTCTTCTCTGATGCGACCCATCACCTTTCTTGGTTTTCAGGGAGTCAGGTCTGCCCCATCTTCTCATGAAGGCTCCATCCCAGAATAATCCACCTCTGAACTTCCAAAGGGTTCATGATCAGCCCCCAATCCTGGGGTCAATCATGTTTTGCACCATTTGGGTGTTGTTTTATATGGCTATTGCAGTTCTTGTTGCTTATATTTTCAGTAGGCCATCTGACCTCAGAAATTTTTTAGAGCTGGGGTCCCTCACCTGGGGATCCATAATGGGGACTGATACTTCTCTATCCTTTCAATAATTTCCACTTTCTGGTTAAGGTAGTTTGAGTGTGTTTCTGTTCCCTGCAAACAAACACATCTTGAATAAGACAACTGTCATCCGTACATATTTAAGATAGGTGTTCCCAACCTGAGGTCTTCACAATTCTGAAAACCAAAGGTCACATATTTCTGTGTTCTAAAAGTATACCTGTGGCACTTATTAAAAATGGCAGATTTAAAAGATGCAGATTCTTTGGCTACTTTCCATACTGACTGTAATAGAATCTCTTAGGGATAGGACCTGGGAATGAGCATTGTTAAAAGATTCCGAGGTGATTTTTATGCATATTCAAGAAAATTTAGAGAATCAGGGGGAAACTAAAATTAATGTCCCTCAGATGATGGGGAAGGGAAGTGGAAGAGAAAATAATTCATATGCCTGGAGTACCTATTCTGTGCCTGGGAAAATATTAGGTATTTTCACCAATGTTATTTTTGTAATCTTCGAACAAGCCTATGATGTAAGTCTTATCATCAATTCCTTTTTACAAATAAGGAAATAAGTGAAATAACTCATCTATGGATCTATAAATGGTAAGTCGCTGGGTTAGCATTTAACCTCTGGGATGACCAGCTCCAAAGTTCTTACTTCTCACGTGGCTTCCCACTCTGCCGGACTTCTTAGCAAACCTTGGAGGGAGAGGGAACGTGAAGGCACAGCCATGTGAGAGGTTTCCTAGGTCTGTCTCGGAGAGCTGGGCAGATCCTGAGCCCATGGCTAGTAGCTCCTGGATCAAGACCCCTTGACAACTTAAGAGCTCTGAATTTGCATCGGGACCCCGAGTCTACAGCCTGGTGGGCTCCAACTGGAGAAACCACTGGCCGTCTGCCTGGTCACAAAACCTAAAGGTGGAGGCCGCAGCGCCTCTGGACTTCATTGTAGGTGCAGCACACACACTGGCCTTCTGGCTGAGGCTTTAAAGACCAATAGCCCAGCTGGACCAAGGGCCTGGCCTGTGCATGGAAGGTGGAAAAGAGAGGCCCTGGAAGCCAGCGTCCTATTCACTGATAGGAAAGGGGTGATAAAAGATCATTCATGTGTGAGGAATTGTTCTGTCCCATCCTGGCTGGGATGGAAAGGAGAGCTGGTGAGACTGTGCAAACCCTGGAGAACACTGAAGCCCTCATATCTGGGGATTATAAATCTAAAGCAGTAGTTCCATTAAAAACACCTGGCAAGATCTTAAAAATCCTGCTCCAGATGATTTCATCGGGCAGCCAAAGAAGAGTACCACTGGTTGAAAGTGCCTCCAATGGCCAAGTGATACAGGTTGAGCCAGCAAACGCTCTGAAGGCAGCCTGCGCTCAGACGTGGTTGGGAAAGCTAAGGTCCGTCAAGTCCACACCATCAACCACAGTCTTTCCAGTATGAAACCTGGGGGCCGCCTGAAGTTTGGCTCACTGACAGAGCAGGCTTCCCTTCATTTTTAATTTTCCATTGTAGGATAGAAGTGGCAAAGGAGAATGAGAAAAAGAAACAGGAATCAAAAGCAGGAGGGAGAAGTGGGATGTGACAGATACAAAGATATACCAAGGAATGTTCTCTCAAGCAGAAAACCACCAGCCCCAGAGAGCTGGAATTGGGGTATTGATAACGGATCAAGGGGCGGAAGATGCCCGAGTGTCCAGTCTCAGACGAAGTGCTCTACTCACTGAGTGGATGATGCCTTGCAAAGCCTGAAAGCCATCATTTACAGGAAACACATGATCCTTACTGTCTGCAATCCGGGCCAGCTGAGAACACAGTAAACACACATACATGGAGACGAGTCAGGCTTGGACATGGAGAACTGAGGAAAGCCTCTGGATCCAGAGGGCTCCATCACTTTTAGAACCCAGAGAACTTGAGGCCTCGGAACGCAGGGCCTCACTGAAAAGCCCTCAGTAATAACGAGCTTACCAGAGGCCTCTCTGGAGCAGGCCCAGGGAGTCGGATCCAGTGTTCACATTTGTTTTAATACTTTTCTTCTTGGGAGCAGAGGTAAGATTGCCCTGCCAGATGAACATTTGGCCTGAGTTGATGTATTTATGGATTTGGGGGCAGGCCATTGGCTCATTTTTCTCCCATTCACCCAAATTTCTGTTGGCAACCGTATTTGAATCAAACCAACTCAAGTTTCCTTTCAGAGTAACTTCGAAAATAAATTCAGGTTTTGGTGTTGGGTGAAACCAATGAATGGGGACCCTTATCTTTCACCCAAACTGCTCATTGAGGAAAGGACCCTTGCAATTGGTTGGGCTGTTGCTGCTTTATGGAGCAGAGGATTGGAGAAAAGAGAAGCTGATCTGTGAGCTTTTCTGCTCCCAAATCTCTGTATCATTCTGTGATTGCCACAGTCATAGTTGGTGCCAGGATTTTTACTGATTGCAAAAGTAACACATAATCATTGGGAAATTTCAGAAAACCCAGCAGTGTTAAAAGAAAAAGAAAAAAAGCTATTCATTATCTATCTATCTATCCATCTATCTATCTATCAATCATCCATCCACCCATCCATCTATCCAACTGTCTATCATCTTTCCATTATTGTTAATTTGATATATGTAGTCTTTCATACTTTTCCTAGGCAAGTATACACATGTTTATTTTAAAAGTGGAGTCATCCTATTCCCACTGTTTTGTAACCCTATTTTATTCACTTAATAACATATCATGAGCATTGTCCTATGTCATTAAAATAAAAGGAAATTATGAACTACATGGAGGTACATTAATTTATGTTGTTAGCAAATGTTCACAATTTACTTATATATACTTGTACATGGTTTTTGCCCACTTGCCAATTATTTTCATTTTTTTGCTATTGAAAATGCATTGCATTTTTAATGAGAGAAAAGGGATGTTTGCCATTTAAATAAGAAAATCAGATTCGTTAAATTAATTTAAAAGCAAAAAAACAACCAACAAGTTTTCCAAGTTAATTCAGATCTGTTTTGACACCTTGGCAATTTACCATCCACCAGGGAAGTCAACCAAGAAAGAATGTTGCCCAGGTGGTCTTTGTTAAAGACCCTGAAGTGCATCAGCAAATGACTTCACATCCCTTACAGATACAATAATTCCCTTCCTGCTTAGCATTTCTGGAAAAATGATCTATCTAAGGGGTATTTATGCGGCTGATGCGCCCTCTGCACTGAATGCACGTGTTTTCTATCATTCACCAGCTTAGTGTGCTCCCAAAGCTGAGGAACCCGCCATCATACCTGTGTTTCATTGAAATCCTTCACACCGACACAGTAAACAATTGCACCAAGATCTCGGGATCTGTTAGCCTGGGTCAATGAAAGAAAAGACATTAGAGAGAGAAGCAGCGGCAACCATACTCCTTTTGGATGAGCCAGACTAGCCTCGATGATCAGGTATTTACTGAGCACCTACTGTGTGCCAGGTACCAGGAACCACAACCACGAGAGGACAATCCCTGTCCCCGAGGAGCTCATACTCTAGTGAACATCACACTCTAATGTAATTCATGGTGGACATGAGGGGAGCGATTAGTCTAAGGGGAAGTGTTGAGAAAGATTCAGAGAAGTAGAGTCTTGATGACGGGTTTTGAATGATGAGGGGAGGAAACTGTAGGCTAAGTCATGTTAAATATTCTGGAGAAATGATTATCTTTTCTATTCCTCTGATGGGTTTTTATCGACATACTTTTCAGCATGGTATAACAGAAAGGAAGGAACCTTTGGAACCTGATATACCTGGGTTTGCTACCTGGCTTTGCTCTGTAAATCTCATTTGGGATTAAACGAGATAATATATGAGAGCTCCTCACACAAGGCCTAGAACAATGCAGATGCTCATAATTGCCAGGATTCTTTGTGAATGAGGTCTTTTTCATCCCCATAGAATATATTGGTATAATGGTATGGTAATTATGATCCATATTTGAATAGGTGAACCCATCACCTTTTCTACAATTAAATATTGAAAGGGGAAAATAATGAATTACATCCAGGTTTTGGCTTGATTTGAATATTTGATTTATTAAAGGCTATGATAGCTGATTTCCAGGTTCTTCTGTGTCTCAGAATAGAGTACCAAAATTGGAAATCCTTGGCATATACAGTAGGTGCTTAATAAATAATTGATAGTAAATATATGGTAGGCGCTCAATATATGCATATCGATTTGAATTTTTCCCCCTCTCTTAGTACTCAAACCCACCTGTGTCTAACATTAAATTTTAGGAGGGAGAGAAGAATATATCTTTTTTCCTTCCTCTGAAAAATATTCCTTGCTGCTTTCAGGATAAAACAAACTTTTAGACACAGTCCAGCCCCAGCCTTATCTGCAGCAACTTCGGTTACTCTTCTTCTCCAGTTAGGCTTTATATAGAATTATCAAAAATGGAAATGTTCATTTTCTTTATATCTTGAGCTTTATCTTTTTTTTTTGGAGTCTCTTTCTATTGGCATTGGCACGCCAAATATTTTCCCAAGTTTGCATGTGCCATACCTAAAATTCTTTTCTACTAACCCCTATTTTAAGCCTCTGACACCCATCATTTATTTTATATTCAGTTATTTCCTTATTAGGGTTTTTACTTTATTTGGCAAATAAATCGCTTCACATTCCCATTATATAGTGAATTTCAACTTTAGAATACAGAAATATATTATTTTCCAAATGCTCAGGGAGTGTCTGCCATTTTTTATTTGTGTGTTGCCCCACTGTGAATTATCCTTTGTACTAGTTAGAGGTACAGGGGAAGTAATGTCTTCACTTACATGATTTCCTCATGCCCTTTACCAGCTGGGGCTTCAAAAAGCCGAACGCTATTACACGGTAAGACCCAAGAGGGCAGCAACTGTGTCCTACTCATCTCTGTGTCCTTAGTGTCCAGCAAAGTGCCCAGCAGGTGCCAAGCTCTCAGTTAACACTGAGTGAATGACTTAATGAATGTCTACTTTTTACTTGCTAGGGGAGCTGAATTTAAATTCAGTAGTAGTCAAGAGCTTGAGGTAGGAGTATCGCTCTGATTGACTTCTCCCCCAGAGGCCTCCCTCATTGCCTGTCTTCTTCCCTCCTACGGTTCTTTCTAAGTTGGCCTGAGTGAGCCTTTGTTACTAACGAGGGCTCAATACATTCCCAAGCTGCCCTGGTTTCCTTGGGCCAATTATACTTATAGCTCAAATCTAACACTTGAAAGGAGTTCCTGAAAATAAACATTACTTTCCAATTTTTGAACAAACCTCTTTTTCTGAATCTCTTTACACAAATTGAAAGCTTCATTTAAACAGAATTCTTTCACTTGTTTTGAGGAGTACTTTTTGAGAACATAAAGAAAAGGAAAAAGAAATTTAAAGGAGAGATTGCAATCGACTTTGCCACCAATTGATGTTCAAGTTTGGTTCTTAGAGTGAGAATCTCAACGATTCATGCATGACAAAATTGGCTCTTACATATTTCAAGTAATTCTTTCCCTTCCTCTTGTTTTTAGTAGAAAATATGAAGGAAAATGGAGGAAAAATGGTACCAGTGTTTTTCCTTAAAGTGATTTATAGTATTTTCAAACGGTTAGATCAATATAGTGCTTTCAACAAAGGCATGGTAGGTATTTTTTATCCCTCAAAACACAGAGTAATATGCAAATATTTTTAAAAGGAAAAACTGTCTACCATGTCTGAGACTTGAAAATTCACTTTAAAAATTAACCATTACTATTACTTTTTACATACGAAACACTATTTCATCCAGAGATTTTACAAAGAATACTTATCATTTTGCCTGAGTAGAAAGACTGCAACCCACTTCAGAAGGAAAAAGCTCTGTTTCTATGTCTGTGTTTAGACAGAGAAAGGCCAGGCCATCACTTACCTCCCTCTCTGAATAGAAAAAGAGATCTTCATGGAGTTCTCCATCAGTCAGAGCAATGATGACACTGGCCGTCCTGTATCCTGCTCAACACAACACAGGCCCACTCAGTCCATCCTGCTGTACCACGGGAAGCCCCTTCTCAGCCCTGGGAATCGATTTCTCATAAACTCAACCACCCGAGGTCAATATTCTGAGAATCAGCAACCTTTCTTTCACGCGAGGAAGCAAGTCCAGCATGAAGAAGAATGTCGGGACAGACAAAAAATGGCCAAATCTGGTGCAATGGTCGATGGACCAATAGCTGGGAGTAGCTCCAGTGAATCAAATGTGATTATTTTCTAGTAATGGTCCATGTGATTGTCACCAAGGTCTGAGAGCAAACTCCACCACCTGGGCAGTTCAGGGGTCCTTCTCAGACTCTGTAGTGACCACATGCACCACCCTTTGAAGAGTTTGGCAAAGCGTAATGGCCATCATGATTTATGAGCTGACTGGAAGTTCTTACAGTAGTTGGCAAAACCTACTAGAATTCCTTCAGTGATTTTTAGACTTCCAGTAACACTGCTGAAGGTTGATTTTTATATTAACAAGTGTTGGTGTTGATACTGGTCTGTTCTACTTGTTGCATTTAGAATGAAATAGGAAGTGGACACCTCTACAGGCCTTGGGAAAAAAATCTGCACTGTCATATTAAATCTCTTTTAAGAAATTTGTCTCAGATAAAGAAATGCTACCCATGAAAGACACTGCAGTAATAATAATAATAGCTAGATTATTAATAATAATCAAATTATTTCTATGTGCTAGTTATTCTATTGAGTATATTTTAGGCTTTTTTTTTTTCATTTGAATGGTATCTTAACCTTGGCATCATATCCAATTACAGTAATGAAGAGACTTGGAGCTCAGAGAAGGACAAGAAAATTAAATTTGACATAAAAATACAAGACTTTACTAACCCATCCAAGTATTTACTAATTTAATGAATTCAACATGCAGAACTGTTCATGGGCATTACAGATTGTGGCCCATAATGGGATCTTAATTACTTTTATGTAACTTTTCTTGGCATCAACAGGACAATAAGATTTGATCTGGTATGTGTTGTTTTTCTATGCATTCCTTCTTTGTGATGAAGTATGTGTCCAAGAATTATAGACAATATCATATCTGTCTTCTGAAGCATGAAACTACTGAGGCATTTTTTCAGAAGTAAACACAGGAAAAAAAGTTAAACAGTTTATAATGGTAATTCATAATATGGTCTTACCTTGACTGTTTTCATAGTAAATCTGCTCACTGGCCTGAAAAACAGGTGAAAGAGTCATTAGACATATAGCCACTGTTTGCCCTTCCAGATACCATATTGTGGCAGTGGGCTCTGGTGTTGGAGATGCAGCCATGGCTCAGTCTTGATTCTTTATGTAACTCACCCAGGCTTCACTCACATACCAATGGATGACATTCATCTAAAGTTGCCCTGACATTTAACTAACATACTTGTGAACTTGGATCAATGTCTTCTCATAGACGGACACTTATTTTCCTTAAGGCTGAAGTCACTGAAATTCTGTCTGGACCACTGAAGCACCATACAGAAAAGTTCACCCTGGGGAGGAGGGGACTTGCATGATTCATGAGTGCCAGCCAAGCATTAGTTAACAAACCCTTCATCAGTTCGGGGAAGGAGCAAGCAAAGTCATTTCATCGTTCTTTTGGACAGAATTATCAGCGTACAAGCTTATGGGAAAAATTTTTTTCACTGTCTTGCCATTGAGTGTTATTCAGTTCCCTTCAGACATATGCCTTATCTCATCAGCCATCCCTGTGTTGATGTTTCCCTATCACGCTTTACATTTGGTATTTAAGACTGTTATAATTACCCTTTGAAATCCTTCATGCATGTAAGTGTCTCCACCTGGCAGAACCTTCTGTAGTTCTTCTAAGCCTTGACGGATCTGTTCCCTGAAAGCCAAAGACACCCTGTTAGTCTTATTGGAACATTTTTTACTTTGCTGTTGACGGTCATAGGCATTAGTCTTTTTCTTATTTCCGCGGACACTGCTATCTTGCCCCAACAGTTCCCCAAAGCCCATCCAAGGGAAAGTCTGTGCAGTACGTTATCCATTCAGATCAGCCACAGCATAGGATGGGTGAGATTTAAGGACCGAGGGAAAAGACCCTTCTGCACGAAGCTCCATCTGCTTGTGAAAGTTTTCCATTCCCTTAACAGGACAAAGTTTTCATTCTACACTGGAAATCAGTCTTCAAATGCAACTGCTCCTGAGGGGACACAGCAACGGAGGCACCTTTATATCAAGAAGCAAATGGCTCATGTGAGCCAGAAAGAGGCAAGTACCCAGAACCCAGGGCAAGGCCACCACAAGGACCGCAGGTGGGAGGGGCAGCCGTCGGAGCAAACGCTGCCACCCGCACGGCTGTGCCAAAGGAAACCGTGTAGTCAGCTTTGAAAATAAAAGCCCAGGCAATCTACGCTTTCCAGGACAACCAAGACTGCTTTCTGTGGGCTGGTGCCTGTGTTTTCTTTCTCTGGTTGTTCAAGGTGCCGAGAGGCAGGAAGAGGAAGTGGGTTACGGCATTGGGAGAGTGTGATGGCAGTGGGAAATGTGAATGATTTGGGGACCAAATAGAACCTTTGTGGATCATTCTCTTTGGGATGTAAGATGTCCACATCCATGTTTCTGTCTTTTAAATAGCTCCATGTTGTGCCAAAAAGGGCAAGAAAGTGTAAATTCCAAAAAAGACATTAACCTTATTCATAAACTGCAAGCCTGTGAAAGGATTTGAAATTACCTTCCTCCCACTGGGGTCTCTTTAGTGGCAGAGAGTAGACGTGTACTATTTCAATTATGAAAGGAAGGTTTTTTTGAATAGGGAAAAACCCGGACATTTGAGTATGGCCTTGTTCAAAGATTTCTGATTTCATCCTCACACTGACCACTCAAGGTGGGTAGTATCACCCTCACATTACAGATGACAAAACTTAGGCTCAGAGAGGTTAAGCAGGAGAGCGGAGACTTGAAGTCAGATCCGTCTGACTCAAAATGGCTCAACTCTGCCAAGCAGCCTACCAGCATAAAACAGTGCTGAAGAAGTGGGCAGTTTTCAAAAACACGTGAACTAGTGAAGAGCAACGACAATTTCTAACACTGAATATTTACCTTCTGCCAGACAACTGACTGCTTAAAACAGAAATAATAACACCCTATTCTGCAGTTTGTTACATATGTAAAATATATGACAATAATATCACACAGGATGAGAGGGGATTATATGTAAGTATAATATTAAAGGGTTCTTCCATCATATGAGAAGGGGCACAATATTAATTTATGTTGGCCCGTTTTAAAATAAAAATAAATATCATAATCCATAGAGCAACTGCTAAAATGAAATGAAAGAGAAGATGTTACTATAGATCCTACAGATGTTAAAAGAGAATAAAGGAATATTGTGAAAAACTTTATAGAAGTAAGTTCAACAATTACAAAGGAAATGAATAAATATCTGTGCATGCTATTGTATATAAATTATACCTCACTAAAAAAATACATAGAAAATGATCTCTTTCGTCTACTGTAGTACCTGGAACATTATAGTCATTCAACAAATATTTACTGAAGAGGGGAGAGGAGGGAACAGACATCTCCACTGCTAATCATCCTGGGAGGAGGTCAATGTTGGGGGCAGCATGAGCTTCACTTGGCCATGTGGAGGGCAGTGAGGTAGCAGGTGACCTGGTAATCGACCCTAGGTCTGTGCCCATGGGGTGGTTATAAACCATTCTCTGTTGTTCTTCTTTACATTATCCCCAATATTTCAATAAAACCCATCAGAAGGCACAGTTTAATTTCAACTTTATTGTTTGATAATGAGAAAGGACATATATCTGTCCTTTCAGATTTCACTCATGTGCATTAGAAGGAGGGATAAAGATGAGAGCAGTGTCACCCACCGAGGCCACCATTGGGAGGAGAGAAGGTGACATGAGCACTCACCCGGCAGAGGGCAGCTTTGCCCTGCAGGTTGGCAGTTTCATGAAGGTAACGGTAGTGACAAGGTGGCATGAGGGTGAGGCTGAGATATGAGAATGAGACTGGGATAGGAAAATCGGGGTTTGTCTTGAGCACCGAGAGATGGCACCATGGAACCCTTCAAAATAGTTGGGGGGTGCTATGGAGGAGGGGGCTAATTTCTGACAATTAGGTGGGAGGAGATTACGCATTAAAAGTAAATGTGAGGAAAAAAAAGTAAATGTGGTGTTATCTTTCGTCATGGGCTAGCCAAGTCTGGGACAGTTTGGTAACACTAAAACTAGAACATTGTGTTAAGACTGAAGCTTAAAAAAGAGGGTTAAAAAAGGCATATTGGGGGTGTGGAAAAGCTTCCTTGGCTTCACTGTATTTTTTCCTGCCAAATAAAGTCTGGGAACTGGGGTGTTTTCTCTAAACCTACTTCCTTTTCTTTACAAGTTTTTTCTTGAGCTTTCTATTTTTTTGGTTTCAGAACAAGCAAAGGCTGTTTTGGAGACTGCCCTTATCCTTGGTGCTTTGTGTCTGGCAAGATAAGAACTCACTCATCCAAGCAGGGACCGCAACCTCCCCATATACCACCCTTACTTCTCAAAAGATCAAATGACTTCTGGCCCCACGTCCCCAGTTGCTGCCCCTTTTCTAAGCATCCACAACATCTAAGCAAACAAAACAGATGGGTTCAGGGAATTGTGGGTCTGTTTTAATTGTGGGACAATAGAACTATTAAAAAGGGACTGTTTTTTTTAATACTGTCCTAGAAACAGAAGAAAATTGGGAGAAAGATCTTTTAAAGGGGGTGATAAGAACCTCTCTGAGGACTTGGTTATTAACAAACGAAATGTTATCTTCCTGGGAAATAAGAGAGGCTGGGAATCCTATGAAGAGAGACTGCTATTAAAGAGTCTCCTGTTTTCCTTAGTGGTTTCACATGTTTGCCAATGTTCCTACTTAGAAGTTAAGAGTTCTCAGGTCACTTGTGTTCCTTTCGTAACCCTGGAAACACATAACGATGGGCCTACAGTAGGTGACTTGTTGTTGAATGAATGATTCCAGTTCGAATGCATCCATCCATCCATTCATTCATTTCCACAACTATTTACTGAGCACATACCATCTACCCAGCACTACACTGGTTTGTAGGGTAGGGGATGGGGACACTCAGCCACAATGTCTGCTGGACTTTAAGTTGCCCTGGGAATTTTTCTACACTTCATAAAGATTACTTTCTGGGATTCCAGTTGTGTTGCGACATTTTGATAATATTTTCTGATGAAAACATTAAAACACATCAGGAAGCTCCTTCACAAACTTTTATCTCAAGTATTCCAGCGAAACTCCTACTGCAAAATCCTTCTTGGGGTTACACAACATTTACCACATTTCCAGTCTATAAAAACAACCTCCATTACAATGCCAGAATAACCCAACATCAGCTCTGCATTGTTGACTTCTTGCCTCCTCACAGAAGAGCTTCTGTGGAACTGGACTTTTCTCAAATGTCCTGCAGTTGTTGGCTTCAGAGTCTCAACTTATATAATAAACACACATCACTATTACCACTAACGCTGCCCTCACATTTCCAGATGGCCTTAGGGCTCCCATATTGACTGCAAAAAACGTAGAGTGAACAGAACAGAAGGACAGAGATTAATCAAAGACATTTTGCTTGTGGAGTCATGAAATTCCACAACCAACTCTAATCATTTGTTTATAATAAATATGAATCATAGACTGTTTGGGACTTTTACCTACGGATAGACTAACATGATTAATGATGTCATGATGTATGTTGAAGCAAAGATCCTTTCCTATATTAGTTTTTAGTGAGGTATAATTAACATACAGTAGCCTGCACAGACATTTATTAATTTTCCCTATAATTGTTGAATTTATTTCTATAAAATTTTTCACAATATTCCTTTATTATCTTTTAACATGTTTAGGATCTATAGTAACACCCTCTCTTTCATTTTGTTTTAGCAGTTGCTCTATAGATTACAATATTCATCCTTATTTTACAACAGGCCACCATAAGTTAATATTATGCTCCTTCTCATATGATGGAAGAACCTTTTAATATACTCTCAAATAATCCCCTCTCATCCTTTGTGATATTATTGTCATATATTTTACTTTTACATATGTAATAAACTTCAAAATAGAGTGTTATTACTTAGGTCTTAAATAGTCAATTGTCTTTTTATGAAATTCAGAAAATCTTTATTATTTCTAGTATTTTTCCTTCCCTTTTTTTGTAGATCTAGTTCATACCTGGTCTCATTTACCTTCAGCCTGAAGAATTCCTTTAGCATTTATTTTTTGTAGTGCAGTTGGTGATTATTCTCTTAGTATTTTTTTTCCCTAAAAATGTCTTAATTTTGCCTTCAATTTTAAGGCTATTTTCACTGGCTATAGAATTCTAAGTTGACTTATTTCCTTTTGTCTCTTTAAAGATATTGATCCTCTGTCTTCTGGATTGCATGTGTTTTTTTCCTGATGAAAAGTAAATGATTTTCATTGCTGTTCCTCTGTTCATAATATGTCTTTTCCCCTCCCCCTCTGACTGCTTTTAAGATTCTCTCTTTATACTGGTCTTCAGAAATTCAACTTTGATGTACTTAGGTGATGTTTTCTTTGTGTTTGTCCTGCTTGGGATTCTTTGAGCTTCTTGGATCTGTGTGTGGAATACCATGTTTGGTATTTCAATTATACATCTATTAGACCACTTGATATCATCCCACAAATCATGGGTCCTGATTCATCCCCTCATAATCTTTTCTCTTCCTCTTTTTCAGTTTAAATAATTTCTATTAACTTGTTTTTAAGTTCATTAATCCATTTTCTGCAGATATTGTATTTTTCAGTTCCACAATTTTCACTTGGTTCTTTCTTTGAGTTTGTTTTTCTGACACCCATGTCTTCCTCCATTATATTCACCTTTTCCTGCAAATTCTTCACATGTTCGTAATAGTTGTTTTAAAGTTCCTGTCTGCTAATTCCAATAATTGAGACATCTATGGTTTGCTTCCATTATTGTGTTTTTCCTTGATTATGGGTCACATTTTCCTGCTTCTTCCCATGTCTCATAATCTTTTAATTTGTATTTCAGACATTGTGTATAAAAAAAGCAGTGGAGACTTAGGTATAATGTTGATTTGTTTGTTTACTCACTGCAGAGTGTAAAGCCTTTTATCTTTGTGAGCTAGGGTAGGGGCTGATTATTTAGATTCTTCCTTGAGTTAGGTTGAGCCTGGGCTGGGCCACAGCCTTAATTAGAGTGTATTCCCTGTTATTAGCTCAACTGCCAGCCTTCTGCCTTGCCCTGCCTTTGTGATCTTTTCAGTACTTGAGCTGGGAGGGAGTTAGGAGTAGCTTCACATACTTTTGCTTGATCTTTGGATTCAACTGTGGTAGGACTCCAGAATCCAAGCACCACAAGAATACATGAGATTAATGAGATTTTTCTCTACTTTTCACCAACTGTTCCACTGCTTGGAGAAATGGAGAGGTGCAGGTGAAGGGGGAGAATTGTCATGTTGAGAGATATTTTTTTTTTCATTTGGGGGGCTCTTTTGGAATAATCCATCCATCTGGCACACATTGTTGTCTAAGGCTCAGCTGGCTTTTCTTCATGCCTGAAAGATCTCTGTCCCTGGCTGACTTGCTTTTGCAATTGTCCATACCCAGGCCAGGCATCTACCTCCAAGTATGGAAGCTTCTGCAAATCTCTGCTCAGCTACAAAGGGCTTGCTTCTCTCTAATTCAGTTCATCAGTGCTTCCTGTGTGTCTGCTAGAACCATAGAAATGTATGAATTTTACTTTGTCTGGACTTTTCTGGTTGACCATGAAAGTGAAGGCTCTTCATATCCTTCTACATCCTAACCAGAAGCAGACACACTGTAAAGCTTTTTCTAAGTATTTGTGACTACACATTTGCTTCAGGTAAGGAAGAAAAACACTGCAGGCTGATTACCAGCATATAAACATGCTCTAGTATCTCTCATCTTAAGAAAATAAGTCCTCTGTGTCTCCATGTCTCCCTCTACTTATTGACCTATTTGCATTTCTCTTCACAACAAAACTTCTTGAAAGAATACTAGCTTCCTTATGTCTCTATCTTTCCTGGTGGAGTCTTTCTTCAAATGTGAAGTGATCTTTGGCTGTCTATTCAGAGCTAATCAGAGAGACCAAAAGACATGTTGGAAACTCCATGTGCACAGTGGTGCACGCCAATTGGTGAATGACCAGCTTTTGTCAACAGGCTTTTTTTGTTGAAGACCCTCAAATATCAGTGTATGTACACTTTTCCTCCTCTGAGATATTTATTTCCGCAAAGAAGTAGTTTTCAAACTCTCTCCTTAGATGTTGGATCTGGAATTGCTAAGGGGGAGGGCTGGAAATAGCAACATTTGTTATGCAGATGTCTCCACAATCTCCCATGCCTTGTGTCTGACTATGAAACCATTTTTTTGTTTAATTTTGCCAGAGAATATACTTCTCTCCTCTGGTGGAGCTGGAGAAGGGATGATTTTCAGAATGTAGAGGTGGGTGGTTCCGAAGGTTGAACAGCTCCTTAGATAAACTGTTAAATGATATTCCAGTTTTCACCCTGTAGCCCTTCCTTGTCTTTTGAAGTATCTGACAGTCCCAAGTTTTGAGCTTTCCAGGGTTCTGCAAGGCTACGAGTCTTGTTCGTCTTCAGTGTCTCCTTCTGCAGGATTGCATTTGACTTTTCTCCACACTGCTAACATCATTTGCCACTCCTCTGTCTTCATATATAGCGTTCTTATGGTTTAACTATTTCTTCGCTTCCTCAAAGATGGCCTTTCTGGCTTTGTTTCATATTCTTCTGGTTTTGGGGTGCTTTTTGTGAGAGACACGGCCAAAAAAATGCCTTTACCCCTCATTTAAAAATTGGAAGCCCTCATCTTTTAACCCATTCTGCTCTGAATTTTGTCTCCACAACTCTGCTGAAACTTCTTTTGTCAAGATCTCCAATGAACTCCACATTGCCAATCCAATGGTCACTTCTCTCACTTCATTTTACTCAGCCTCTTACAGCATCAGACACAGCTGACCTCTCCCTCAATTTAAAATGCTTTCTTCTCTTGCTTTCTATTACAGCATACTCTCGCCACCTCCCTCATCAGTTGTTCTTTCTCATATTTCTGTGTAGGCTTTTCCTTCTCTTCTAGAACTCTAAAGATTGGAGTGCCCCAGAACTCAGATCCCCCCATTCTTACACCTACACTGTTTTACAAAGTAATCACATTCTTCCCATGGCTTCAGTGTCATTCAAAGGAGCATGCACTTTGGAGGAAGATAGAATTGAATCCTAGTTCTACCACTTCCTAGGCATGTCAACTAAGTTCCGTGCACTTTAGATTTCTCCAATGTAAAATGAAGATGTGCAAGTATACGAGTTACCCACTCTCTTCCAGCTCAATCTGCATCCGATTGGATGCAGGAGCTAAAGAGTGAGCAGAAATCGAAGCTGGGCATCTGCTGGGAACTGGAGAGGCCACACCTGGCAGATAGGAGCAGTCCACGATGTGACACAGGGTCAAGTGCAGACCAGTAACTGACGTTCACTAAGAGGAGCCCATCAAGGAATTTCCAAAGGTTGCAGCCTAAGTTGGCACAAAGGACAGGAGTGATGGTTTAATCACAGGGCAATGTGATGAATTTGTCTGAACAAACTCCTCTCCACACAACTCCATTTTGGTTAGTTACTCATTTGTGCAAGGGTTTTCACCGTGTGGTTTCCTAAGGCACTGCGTGGATTTTGAAAAACATCCCTACAAGACCTTCCCCATTGCTAACCCTTTTCCCCAGTTGAGCCATATTTTGCAGGAGATGGGAGTGGTGGAAAGTGGGCTCTATATTCAGGGTTGCCTGAATATATAGCTTCCTCCTATGAGAACTTTCAGTTCCGTGTTCCTCTTAGTTCAATAGGGACTAAGTCTCTCGTGCTACTGGTGGCATCCAAAATGGTCAGGTTGATGTCCTTGAGGTCAGTACTACTGACCACGATGAGTGTTTGGAAGGGCATAGGATAGAGTGGCACTCTGCCAAGTCTTGTGAAATAGAGACTGTGGAGCCCAACGTCACCTTCTCGGGTGGAAGCTGAAAGTGGCTAGTCCTAGGGTAGATGACAGGCAAGTGCCTTCTGTTTGGTCAGACTACATGCTATAGTATAGGCTGGTGGAGGCCACAATTCTCTCCAAAGATAGGACTTCCCTGTCACACTTTGGAGAATTGGGCTGGAGGTGGGAATAGAGAAGACTGTACTAGGTCCATACCAGATAATCCAACTCACAAGTCATATGTGGGCACAATCTGTTTGAGAAGAGTCGGGGGATCATATAAGACGTTGGGAGGATGTGGAGCAGTGAGAACACTGATAAATCACTACTGGGAATGTAAACTGGTGCAGCCCTTTTGGAGAATAATTAAATCATGCCTAGTGAAACTACCTATTCACATATCGTAAGACCTAAAATTCAATCCCTAGTTACATATCACAGAGAAATTCTTGCTTCTTTTGTACCCCCCAGGAGACAGGTATGAGAGTATTCATTGCAACTTTGTTTATAACAGCAGAAAAATTAGAAACAAATTAATTGTCCATAAATAAGAGAATAAATAAGTACATGATGATACATTATTACAATAGAATAGGATGCAATATGAAAGTAAACATTAGTTAAAATGAACCAAGCACAGTATTTACATAGAAAAATTCTAAAAAACATGATGTTAAGTGTAAAAAGCAGGTTCAAGAAAAATACATACAATATGACCATGTATTATAAAGCTTAATATGAAACACTATAATATATTGCTCATAGGTATATAAAAATAGATATCCATTAAAATGGATGAAGCCCAAATTCAGGAGAGTGCTTAGCTCTGGTGAGGAAAGAGAAACGGGAGTGTACACAGGAGGTATCAATACCTATAACATTTTATTTCATAAGCTTGGGGGTGGATAATGAATGTTCATGATCCTTTTTTTGTATGCTTTTATTACACTCAAAATATTTAGTAACTTTAAAAAAATTGTTGAGAGTGAGTAGCAAAGGCTGAACATGGAGTTCTTGAGGAGGCATTCAGCACCCATCAAAGGCGGTGCTGAATCTCAGGCTCGAGTCACCATTCTGGAGGCCACGGGGCTAAGAGTGAGGTGACAGACAGGTGAGGCGCTTCACTTGTGGAGCTGCCTGATATTGACTAATACTGGTGGGGACTTTTTTTGAGGGGGGCACAGAAAATTTGTTGGCTTTACTGGCTAGCTTTGAATATGAGAACTCTATCATTCTTTGGTTCCATTGACTACTTCTGAAGTTTGCCTTGCTGGCTTCATCCAGACAAGAGTGTTTCTGGACACTGCTCTGTCAGTTTTTATCCTTTATATGTCTTTGTCACATGAGAGATAGTAGCTGAGGAAGGGAAGTAACATTTCCTGAGTACCCACGCTGTGCCAGGGTCTCTACTGGGCACTTTCCATGAGTTAATTCGCAAAAGCCTCACAACACCACCATATGGTGGGCATTATTATCCTCACTGTACATTTGAGAAAACGGATTCAAAGAAGTACAGTAACAGGCCTGTGCTGCTGGAGTCTAGACTGGAACCCAGACAGGGCTCTGGTCCAAAGTCTGTATTGTTTCTACTACATCTATGGTGTCCAAACTTGGTATAGGACAGGGTACTGTACACAAAGACCAAGGATACACACACACATATATATTTTTTTTCTGGAGCATAGATTGTACTCCAAAATTTGAGAAAGAACTCAACCTGATTTTCATATTAAATCACACATTGGTACATTATGGAATAGAATACAAATGCACATGCATTTTTAAGATAAAAGGATGTTGAAGAAATTACTCGCTTTCAATGAGCCACTTTAAGCTATAGCCTAGGACCCCAGGGGTAAATTTTTACTTTCTTCTACTAACAGCGGTGCTCCAGAGGAAGAGTGTGAGAAGCGCTGAACCACACTACTCTCTCAAATCAGTCTGTTCCCAGACCTGCTGAACTTCTCCAAGATGGGTTCTTTTTACCATCATTGTGACTCAGTATGAGGAACCCTTAGACAGACTGCCCCTGGAGACACTGCCCGTGCACTCTTGTCCGGAAGAAGTCTTGCTAGAATCATTAGAGAAACCAAACAACAGCTTTTATTTGGCTTCATGCTGAAGCAATATTTTCTACCTATCTCCCTCGATAGAGGGATAGACTGGCCAAATGTTAAAAACTTCAGAGAAGGATGTGAGCCAGGCCGAACTGGGGACTCACTCCTCGAATTCCTGTTGGATAAGCTATGATGATTTATGGCGTGTATCCAGGAGGATTTGGGGTGATCCCTTAGCTGTTTGCCAAAAATCCCAACAACCACCACAACAGTAACAACAACACTCATCAGTGCCTGACACTGTTAATACTTCCAACAGTTCTATGAGGTGGGGACTATCATTATACTCATTTTACAGTTGAAGAAACAGAGGCACAGAGAGCTAAGGAACTTTCCTATGAACTCAGACCCCCAAGATATTATCTCTCAGTCAAAAAGACAAGAGAATAAATAAATGCTCCCCTCTATTTCTCTTAATTTTGCCATCAAATCTTCTCATATCTAAATGAATAGTATCTCAAAATGGAACAAATCCAGGTTCTTTCAAGCACTCTTGCTATTTTTAAATTTAGAAAAAGCTTTTAGAACTATGTATCTTGGTAATGACAGCCTGTAATCATTCTGCTCCAGGAATCAAGCGATGTGTCCAGAATATGTCATTTTCCCCTGTGACACTAATGGCAAAACCACATTCTCAACCAAACCGAAGGATGACTGAGAGGGATGGAGAAGTGTGGTCTCTTGGTTTCCACTCAGCAGTTTGAGCCAAGCGTTCTTGGCTTTCACTGCAACTCCTTAAGCAATAAGCAAGATACTTAACCTCTTAACCCCATCTATGAATGCTGATGCTACATCTTTACCTCTTTGTGAGGAGTATTTCCAAACTGAAGTGTCAAACGTTATGAAGATGAAACGTGTAGAGGGCATATGCTTTCAGGGGACTGTTTTCCTGAAGAAGTCAGAGGGTTTGGGGTGGTGAATTGTGTATGTTTGGATTTGTTTTTAATTCAAAACTGTACATAATAGTAAAATTGTGGGAAACCCTATAGTATATTTATTAAGAGTGTGGACTTAGGGCCATGATGCCTGGGGTCAAGTCCAGGTTCCTAAACTTTTACAGCAGAGTGGCCTTGAGCCTTCTCTGCCTTAGTATCTCCATGTATATTATACATATAATACATAATATAATTCCCATAACAACCTTACAAGGAAGGTATTATCGTTTTCCATTATTATAGTTGAGAAAGGTTTTCTAGGTTATTGGTACATAATAAGCCATGAATAAAAGATTACATATAGGCACATATAAATGCATATATATTTACGCATTTACACATATACATAGTGGTTGCTTCCATGTAAGTATTCCACAGATAAGAAACAAAAGACAGCAGCAAGCATGCAGATGCAGTGAGTTGGATCAGCTATGTAATGTAGTAGAAAAATCACTGGATTTAAAAATTTTAATTTTGTGAGTTTTTTAAAAGAAATTCTGCTGCCACTGATTACTTGCATGAATTTGGGCAAATAATTCCATCTTTCTGAGAATGATTTTCCTCAGCAATAAAATGAAGCTGGTGAGTTGGACAAGCCATAATAATTCTTTAACCCATAGTTGTTTTCTTATGCTTTTTTAACCTTGCAAAGTGTAGAAGAAAGGTGAAATTTCCAGTCTAAGTTAGTGATTTGAGTCTACAGATTTTAATTCCTCTTTTTCTTTCCAAAATGCTGTAGAAACAACGAAACTAGTATAAAAGGGGAAAATGTTTTTCACCGCTGGAAAATAGGCAAGGGTGCCATACCCATGCCAGACATTTGGAAGAATTCCTGACAGTAGAGCCACTGAGATCAGACTAAGGGAAGGACCTACAGGTCTGGAATTCTAGGACATGAGAAGAACAGCCTGTGGTAGGTGGTGGGAGAGGTTCTTAACACAGTGATCCAACATCTACACCCGACTATCTTCCTTTGACTTCAGCTTCTTCCTTACCTTGGAAACAATACTGGTTTTCTACTCATCCAAGAGAAAAATTACATTACATCTAAATTTTCCCATCTTTAGCCTGAGATCTTCACATTTTCAGCATAGATTTACATGATCTCTGACACAACTCATTCCAAATTCCAGTGCTGAAAATGCTCCTTTTTAAAATCACTATACTAAGGAAATGTCTCAGAAGTTGGGAAGAAGAGGATCAGTTTGAGGAATTTGAGAAAATTTCCCCTTGGAAGCAAACTCATATGAAAAACAGGAGAACTCATAGAACAGTTCTAATTCATATTCATGATGAAGACATTCCATCTCTAACACAATAGCAGGCTGCTACACACAAAGTGAGGAAAAATTCAAGAGCAGGAAAGTATTCATACGGTTGAAAGATATTGTCAGTTAAAAAATAAAATGGCACTGAAAACTATAAAACACTGATGACAAAGGATTAAAGAAGGCGTAAATAAATGGAAGGACATCCTGTGTTCACGGATCAGAAGACTTAAGAGTGTTAAGATGACAATACTACCCAAAGGGATCTATAGATTCAATGCAATACCCATCCAAATCCCAATGCCATTTTTTGCAAAAATAGAAAAATCTATCCTAAAATTCATATGGAATCTCAAGGGACCTTGAAGAGCCAAAACAACCTTGAAAAAGAACAAAAGTTGGAAGACTTATACTTCCTGATTTCAAAGCTTACTACAAAGCCACAGTTATCAAAACAGTGTGGTACCAGCATAAGGATGGACATACAGACCAATGGAATAGAAAAAAGGGCCCAGAAACAAAACTTTGCATATATGGTAAAGTGAGTTTTGACAAGGGTGCCAACCATTCGATGGGGGAAAAGGCAATCTTTTCAACAAATGGTGCTGAGGAAACTGAATATCCCCTACAATAGAATGAAGTTGGACCCTTATTTTAAACCATATATAAAAATTAACTCAAAATGGATCTAAGACCTAAATGTGAGAATTAAAACTATAAAACTCTTAGAAAAAACGTAGAGGAAAAGCTTCATGATATTGGAGTTGATAATGATTTCTTGAAATATGACACCAAAAGCACAGACAACAAGAGAAAAAATAGATAAGTTGGACTTCGTCAAAATTAAAAACTTTTGTGCATCAAAGGACACTATTAACACAGTGAAAAAGTAACCCACAGAATGGGAGAAAATATTTGCAAATCATATAACTGATAAGGGATTAATATATCAGATATATAAAGAACTGTTAGAACTCAACAATAACATGATTAAAAAACTCAGTAAAAAAATGGGCAAAGGACTTGAATAGACATTTCTCCAAAGAAGACATATGAATGGCCAATAAGCACATGAAAAGATGCTCAGCGTCACTAATCATTAGGGAAATACAAATCAAAACCACAATGAGATACTATTTCACACCCACTGGCGTGGTTGTTATCAAAAAAAAAAACCCAGAAATAACAAGTGTCAGTAAGAACGTGGAGAAATTGGAATCCTTGTGCGCTGTAGGTATGAATGTAAACAGGTGCAGACACTGTGGAAAACAGTACAGTATGGGGATTCCTCAAGAAAAAAAAATTAAACATAGAATTATATATGATATAGGAATTCCACTTGTGGGTATATGCCCCAAAGAACTGAAAGCAGGGACTTGAACAGATATTTACATGTCAATGTTCACAGCAGCATTATTCACAGTAGCCAAAAGATGGAAAGAACCCAAATGCCCATTGACAGATGAATGAATAAACAAAATGTGGTATATTCACACAAGGGAATACTATTCTGCCTTAAAAAGGAATGAAATCCTGATACATGTTACAACATGGATGGAATTTGAAAACATTAGGCTAAGTGAAATAAGCCAGAAACGAGAGGGAAAATATTATATGATTCTACTTATATGAGGTATCCAGGATGGGCAAATCCATAGAGAAAGGAGAATAGAGGTTACCAGGGGCTGGGCGAGGTTCAGTTCGGGACGATAAGAGTTCTGGAGATAGATAGTGGTGATGGTTGCCCAACTTAATACCATTGAATTGTATGCTTCAAAGGGTTAAAATAAGTTTTATGGTATATATATTTTACCGCAATAAGAAAAAAATGCAGTGGAAGCGGTGAATAATAGGTTGGACACTCCAAAAACCAAAACCAAAACAACTTGAATTGGTGAATTACAGGACTAGAGTGAAGAATTGTCCAAGAACTCAAAGAAAAATAATAGAGATTAAACAATTATAATAGACTATAACAGAGATGTTGGATGGACTTAAGAATCCAATGAACAGACAGAATGAAAGAAATAATAAAAGAAATAATAGAAAAACATTTCTTAAACTGAATAAGTTATTAAGTTGTCAGACGGAACGGCTCAAGGCCTATACAAGGTACTATACAAAGTTCATGGAATGACTCAAACCTAGATATATTCTCTTGACTTTTTTAAATTCCAAAGATCAAGAAAATTTTGTTTACAAACATGCAAGAGCAGAAAACAAGTTACCCACAAAGGAGAAACATACTAAATTTGCATCCCTCCTTTTTCTAATATATGCAAGTTAACGTTGTGTCACTATCTCTAGTAAACTGAGGGGAAACCATAGTCAGGATATAAGAAATTTGTGTTCAGTTAAAATATTTACCTGGAGGTGAATAACAACAATTCTCAAGGGGAATTCTCTAAGCAGCTTAGAAAGCTTAATATTCACATACTCTTCAGGAAAATTTTACTAGAAAAAATGCTGTCAACTGAGAAATTAAAAAATAAAGTTACATAAAAACTTGAGGGGCCGACCCCGTAGCCAAGTGGTTAAGTTCACGTGTTCCGCTTCAGCGGCCCTGAGTTTCACGGGTTTGGATCCCGGGTGCGGACATGGCACTGCTCATCAGGCCATGCTGAGGTGGCGTCCCACATGCCACAACCAGGAAGATCGGCAACTAGAATATACAGCTATGTACTGGGTGGCTTTGGGGAAGAAAAGGAAGAAGGAGAAAAAAAAAAAGATTGGCAACAGGTGTTAGCTCAGGTGCCGATCTTTAAAAAAAAAAAAGAAAAGAAAAATTTAAAGCCCTAGAAAGGAAATATATGTGTGTGTGTGTGCGTCTGTGGATTTATGAAATATAACGCAAATATTTCTTAAAAGAAGTTCAGCAAGGAAAAATAAATAGATATTACTTAATTCTTGCCATTACAAAGAAAAGCATAATTCATTGGGACCTGTTATTAGAATAAAGATGAAATTACACTTTTCAAATCACCAGTGGTAAATCAAACAAAATATCAAAGATGAGTAAAAGATAAATGGATAACAAAGACGTGGCGGGGGGCCAGCCTGGTGGCGCAGCGGTTAAGTTTGCACGTTCTGCTTCTCCGCGGCTGGGGTTCGCCAGTTCGGATCCCGGGTGTGCACATGGCACTGCTTGGCAAAAGCCATTCTGTGGTAGGCATCCCACATATAAAGTAGAGGAAGATGGGCATGGATGTTAGCTAGTCTTCCTCAGCAAAAAGAGGAGGTTTGGCAGTAGTTAGCTCAGGGCTGATCTTCCTCACACACACACACACACACACACACACAAAAGATGTGGCAGGAAAATACAAGCAAAATTTAATAACATTATTTTTGGACAAGGGACTTAAAAAGCATTAAAGGTGACAAAAAGGTCATTTTATATTAAGTAGAAATATATTCCATAATGATGATACATGTGAGCTACATAATATGGTGTAAATTAGCAATGTCTTGAAAATTCAAATAGAATTGTCATGGTGGAAAGTTTTTAAATATCTCTGTCTTTACAGGTCAAGTAAACAAAAATATAAAATATTTGATAAATTTAATCAACATATTTCTTATATCAAACTTTTCATTCATTAAAGTATACATATTTTCTAACATTCTTGGATGATAAATATAAATAATGTACTAGTCCACCAATAAAAGTTAATAAATTTAAAAAGTAGAAATTAAATAAACCACATTTTCTGAAAATATAGATGACTCTAGAAATTGAGAAAACCAAAAAAAAAACCCCAAAAAGCATGTGGAAATTGTGAAACACTTTGTAAATCATTTTAAATCAAATATCAAATATCAAATTATAAATATAAACTATTTAGAAATTAGCAATAATGAGAACAGTACATGTCAGAATGTATGAGATTCAACAAAGATGAGATTTAGAGTATAATTTATATTTATAATGGCTTTTATTACTGAAGGAGAAATAACAAAATATAATGAATAAACTGTCAATTCAAGAAGCCAGAAAAAGAAAGGGAATAAACTAGAAGAAGCAGAAGAAGGAATTAATAATAGAAAAAAAATAAAATGGTGAATCATGAAACAAAAAACAATACAGAAAAGAGAACTGATGAATAAATTTAAGAGAGAAACCATTGGGTAGTTTGAATGGGACAATAAGAGAAAAATAGTACCTTTACATAAGTGCAGGCAAAGGGATATAACCAAAGGTACAGAAGAGATTTTGAAAATTAAAAAAAGATATGTTATAAAATTAAAATATCAATACATTGATAATTTCTATCACTTCTCAAGGTAGAAAATATGACTATGACAATTTGAGATAATCAAAGAAATTCTTTAGTGATGACTTTGTCTTGGATGGTTTTCCTCTGAGTTCTATCAAACCTTGAACAAACATATGCTTTCTATGTTAGTTACGATATTCCACAGCACAGGAAAAGAGCGCCAATACATTTTTCTAAACTCACGCAGTCCTTTTACCCTGAGCCTGACAAAGATGGTATAAAATAAAACTCCTGAATACTCTTAATATTAAATACTGATAAGCGATGTCCTCTGGCTTATGTTAAATCAAAGCCAGAAATATAATAAAAGAATAAACCATGATAAATAAAATTTATTCCAGGAATGTAAGGCTACTTTTTCATCAGGAAATCTTTTGATTTAAAATTTTCATGTGGATAGCACAAAGGAAATAAAAGAAGAAAGATATAATTATCTTGATATGGCAAAATGGTATTTAATAAAACAATATTTATTTTAGATCAAAAATTTTAATAAACTTGCACTTGAAGAATCTTTCCTTAATATACTAGATAAACTATCTCCATGAAGTCAATATCCAATAAAGCACAAAACTGTGAAACACAAGTGATTCTCATTAAAGTCTGAAAACTTTAGCCAATGTAATAAGACACATAAGAAGATATAATAGCCATAAATGTTAGAAAAGAGGACAGAAGCTATCATTAATTACAAATAATACAATCATCTTACTAGAAAACAACTCCAAAATTAACTGGAAAAGTATTAGAACTAATAAAGTGTTTCATTAAGATGACAGGATAAGAAATACATCTATAAAACCAATAGTTTCCCCCAAAACCAATATTTTAAAACTATTTTGGGGGAATAGGCCTCTTCTGATCAAACTGCAATCTCTCTGACTTGCCAAATTTTTAAAAGTCATTTTATGGAATTCAAGAAAGTCCCATGGACCCCAAATTATAGGTTAACTGCTCTATGATGAATAATAATTTAGAAAATACAACAGAAAAAAAATTCATTTACAATGGAAGCAAAACTTTAAAATGCCTAGAAATAAACTTAACAAACGTTGTATGAGACTGATCTAAAGAAAATAACAAAACTTTACTGAGGGACATAAAAGAGAAGTGATACATCCTTAAATAAGAAATAGATACAGTAAAAATGCAATGCCATTTCCCTAAGGTTATTCTTTACTTTTCACACAATATAAGTGGAAATTCCAAGGATATTCTGGAACATAAAAAAATTGCTTAAAACGCACATGGAAGGGAAAGAAAACATTACAGACTAGGAAGATTTTCACCCAAAATTGGAAATGAGGAAAGACTGGTCCTTCAGATGTTAAAACAAATTAAAATAACGTGATCCTAGCATAGGAACAGACAAAAAATGCAATATTTCAGCATAGAAAACTCAGCAGTGGACTCGAGACTATGAAGAAGTTTAATTTTTCAAACTGGTAGTAAAACACTATTCAGCAAATGGTGTTGGGAAAACTGGCTAAGCACTTGGAGAAAAAAGATGGACCTTGGCCTTATACTTTATGTCAGAATAAATTCTAGCAGTTAGGATTTGGTGTAAAAGAAAAAAATTATAAAAAAATACTATTAGTAAACAGTTGTAAAAAGGGCAATAGCAGCCCAATCACAATTACGAATACTGATGCTAAATTTCTGAGTAAAATACAGAAAACAGAATTCAGCTCTACACTGAAACAATAATATATCACAACTAAGTGTAACCTGAAATGCAAGAATGATCCAGTTATATTAAAGAATATTTTAATGCATTTCACTGTATTAGTAGGTCAAAGAAAAAATATGATCATCTCAATAGATACCAAAAATGCATTTGATTAAATTGAATATCTATTCCTGATTTCTTTTAAAGGAAGGGTTGGACTTCCTTGACATGATCTCATTTCCAAATGGTGAAACATTTGAAGCATTTCAAGTAAGATCAGGAAAAAGACCATCTAGAGAGTTTTCAAGGAATCATATGCAGTAGCTAACACTAAAATAATTTATACTAATAGTGCTTAAACTTAAAATTAGACCCTTTATTATGCTAATGAAGAAAACTACAAAATTTGTTACAATTTGCCAATTGTTTTGCAAATGGATGAAGCTAAGAAATCTTGGAAGACTAACATGATATAATGCAAAGCACATGAGTTGGACCGAATCCAGAATTAGAATCCTAGTTCTGCTATTTTTATTATTCAACCTTAGCAAGTTATCTAAACTCTCTGAATCTAAGTGCCCTTATCTGTAAAATTAAAGTAGCAGCAGGAAAGATAGAGTAAACTTGCTACTGGCTATCTCTCCTGTTGATTATAACAAAAAACTCTGGATAAAATAAAAAATCAAAGACATGAGGACTTTGAAAAGTAAACAAAGCAGGTAGATTGGAGAAGGCAGTTAAAACCTGGAGAAATAACCCATACAAAGGTGAATTCCCATTTTTTCCCCTTCTTTTCTCTTGTGGTTTTAAGCTATGGGTGGGACTCAGTCACATGGCAGTGGTCTGGGATGTCACCTAAAAGGCCAAGAAAGCCCGTACATTTCTGGCCTCTGGAAAAAGGGGGCCCTATGGTTCAAAGAATGTGGAGGGAATCTCCATTCTTATTTCTCTTTTTTTGCTCCTGGCTTTGCCTCACAGGCAGTCTTACTAGAATTGCATGGCAGTAATGTGATGGCCAATGCTCCAAGAGAAATCCCTTTTTTCTTGCTAGAGGACTTGGAAAGGGGTGCCTCAATGAGAAAGACAGTGTGGGGGAAATCCTGTAGAGGAGAGGGCTGGAGAAGGGGGTCTCTCTAATTCTGTGTATGAAGCTATAGAAGTCCCAGGCTCATCTCTGAGCTACACATGTGCGGGACAGACCCAAAGTAGCTTAACAAAGGCTTTGAAAACTGAACTGACATAAAAACCATCACACACAGAAGAAAAGAGAGAACTTGTGGTTTGAACCTATCCAGGGTGATTGCCTACTGAAGCAAACAAAGAAAAAAAATCAACAGTCTCCAGAGGATTTGAATATGACTCACAGTCTAAAAAACATAACAGTAAAACTTTCTAGCATATAATCTAAAATTATTCATTATACAAAGCACCTAGAAAATGTGAGCAATTCTCAAGGGAGAAGACAATTAAGATGCCAATCCTGAGCTGTAGGAATTATCAAACAAAGAATTTAAAGTGGTTATAATAACTATGCTTCATGAGGTAAAGGTAAACACACTTGAAATATATGAAAAGATAGAAATTCTCAGCAGAGAAATAAACACTTCAAAAAGAACCAAAAACATATTTTAGGACTGAAAAACACAGTATCTGCAAGAAAAAATTCAAAGGATGAACTCAATGGCAGAACGTAGAAGACAGAGGAAAGAGTCAGTGAACATGAAGATAGATCAATAGAAATGATCTAATCTGAAGGACAGAAAGAAGAAAGATTGAAAAAGAACAGAATTTCAGGCACATATGGATTAATATCAAAATGTCTAACATTTGTGTCATTGACGTCCCAGAAGGAGAGGAGAAAATAACTGGTGCAGAAAAAAATTTGAAAAATAACGCTTGCAAGTTCCTCAAATTTGGTGAAAGACATAAATTTACAGATTCAAGAAGCTCAGCAAAGCCAAAATATGATAAACTCAAAGAAAACCATGCCCAGACACATCATAATCAAATTGCTGAGAACTAAAGAAAAAAATCTTGAAAGCAGTTAGTGGAAAATGGCATATTACATATAAAGCAATGAATCAAATGACCACAGAGACCCTGTTAGAAATTGAAGTTATAATGGTTATATGGGGATAAATAAGAAATAATATGCTAGGTGCTCAGAAGATAAAAAACACAAATAATAGGTATTATTATTCTAATTGTAATTCTTTTACTACATCTCCGCACACCATATCTATTTTCCATTCTATTTCTTCAACCTTCCTGTGGTTTCCCCTATGTGGATTTGATCTTAAGAAGTGGATGAAAATACACCTTTGATAGTATTTCTCCTGATTTACTCCAAATCTTTTGTTCTTGTTGACAAGAGAGTCTCTGCTAATTCATGTCTTTCATGTCTTCTTTTTTTTTTTTTTTTCAAATGAGCAACCATTAAAGATTTTATTTTTTCCTTTTTCTCCCCAAAGCCCCCCGGTACATAGTTGTATCTTCTTCGTTGTGGGTCCTTCTAGTTGTGGCATGGGGGACGCTGCCTCAGCGTGGTTCGATGAGCAGTGCCATGTCCGCGCCCAGGATTCGAACCAACGAAACACTGGGGCACCTGCAGCGGAGCACGCGAACTTAACCACTCGGCCACGGGGCCAGCCCCTCATGTCTTCTTTTTGAACAACTATTTTACCTCTGTAAGTTTTCTAAATTATTCCCTAGGTATAATAATGCATCTTTTACTGCCTTATAGGGATATTGTGAAGATCAAATGAGCTATAGAGAAAAATATAAAAATTCCTGTGCCCAACTAAAACACTGAAAGCCATACATTTCAGAAATAGTACCAACTTGGAAATTCTGAAAGCCTAATTCTTTTAGCCAATTTCTTGAGAAAATATTTTAGAAAGGTGGCTTGCCCACATTTTTCCACAGGCTGATAAGGTTGGGGATGTGTCAGTTAACCAGGTCATGCTTTGGCAGCTGACCCATAGGTTAGACCAAGCAGTCACCCCATGAAATCCACATAGCCTTTTGCAAGACATTTCTGGCTGTTGTTTGATGCATATTCAGCCCTTAAGTCCTAAATTCTCCTTCCAGCAAAGTGGAGATTCTAACCTCTATCTTCTTGGCACGGGAAACCAGGAGTAGTGAAGTTAAGGCACAAAAAGTTAGATTCAAAGTAGGATTCAGATGACTAATTTGAACTAGCATAACCAAAACGAGTCTGAAAGCCTAGGCATTCTAATGGTGTTTATAAATCCATGACCCCTCTCTGCCCTCCCCACCTTCCCAGAGGCTGCGAGCAGTAGCACGCAAGGGATGTGTGAACTTGGTCTCTCGGCCAAACTCTTAGGGATGGAGCGAGTGGAGTCAGCATGAAGCAGCTCCAGGCAGCCTCGGGTTGTAGGAGGATGTGAAGAATGAGTGAGAGGTGTGCTCTCTCTGAATAAAAGACATCTCTGCATAAAGGATGTCATCATATAAAGACTGAGCAAGATTAGGAGTCTTGCTTGTAGGCCATAGGTTAGAGACTCTTTCTCAGAGCTTCTTAAAACCTTTGGCCAATATTGAAGGAAAGTCACATGGGCTTCTTGGGCTTTATGATTCTCTGTTAAACAGAAGGGCAAAAAGGTAGAGGGGAAAAGAATGCGGAGCCTGCCCCTAGGGTGGGTTCTGCTGGGTATCCTCAGGAAGATTATATGACATCAGTTTCTCCTTCTGTTAAGGAATAAGAAAACTCCATTTTTAAAAGGGCGTGTCTGTGCATCTCAAATGGCGTGCATGCATATAACAGATATTGCTAAAGGAGTAACAGGATTTGAAAACTTCTACACGGTACAGAGTACTCTTAGTTAACAGATGGGAAACAAAGAAATGGAGAAAAATGTGACTAGCTCAGATTTGCTGTGTCGGTGCAAAATCCTGAAAACTTTGCTCTATCCTGTTAGTCCTATTTTCATTTCTAGAAGAAGAATGCTATGATAGAATGAAGTCTTCATGCCCTCCCTGTACCTGCCATTTCTCCTTTCCTTTTCCCAATATGTCCATAAATAAATCTGCCAATAGTCCCACGTGGAGCTTCTCTCAGGTGGCCCATATCACATTTTTTTTTTTTGGTGCCTTGGACCATATCACTTTTTAAAAAGTGCACAAAGCGTCATTAACTCAGGAACAAACTGTCATCTCTACTCCCAGTATACCATCCTAATGATGAGTAAATGACATGTCTCTGTTATTGTTAGTTTCTTCTGCGAGTGGTAAAACCCAGAATACTTTTGTTAAGCTAAGTCTAACTAATCCTGTTATGTCCACAACATTTTTCCACACCTGATTTAAATTTATTTTTATTTTGTTGTGCGGTAAACTCTCTCTATTCCCTACCTTGGTAATTATAGATGATAATATTTCAAGTTCTTACTTCTCTCACAGTGTAATTGTTTTCTCTCTGAAAGCTTAATCTACAAAATAAATCTAATTTAAATAAGCGAAAATGTGGTCCCCCAAGAATTTGGTTTGCTAACATTTTGCTCCAAGTTAGCAGACTGAGTCACCAGTCAAATGTAAGATTTACCTAACGTGATTTAGTCATTTATAAAATTTCACCAACATCAGGAAATTCTATCAAAGTCAGAGCAAACTAGCAGATGGGTCAATGTGCAAAGTTCAAGGCTTAAGTGAAAAGAGGCAACTATTAGATTAAAATGATCGACAGGTCAAGCTAGCCCTAGGGCAGAAATATCAGAACTGTTCAAGAAAAGATAGGCTTTAAATGACAGAGATGGGGAGCATCCTTACCTGTCTTCTGTTAGCTTCATTAGAGTTGTTCCTCGAGTAGAGAAGACAATAAAGGACATTCGGAGTTGTGGGCTGGAAAGGAAAAGAAATTCTATCAGGGCAGATAGAAAGACTGTGAAATGCCATTCCCCTCCAGGCTTCCCCCCTGTTCTTCCCTTTGTATCACGGCTGCCAGAGCTGACCCTACAACCCAAGGGAGCCTCCACACCTGGTGGCACAAGTATTTAGCCAGCAGCAGACTTGAAGCTGTGGACCAAAGAGAAGACTCTCTTTGTCTTCTTGGAGGCTGCTTCTGATTAGACACCACACCAGTGAGTGTGGATCACAAGGAAGAAAGCTAAAATGCATCACTGCCCTGTGCTCCTTCTGAAGAAGTGTGTCCCTAGAAGAGGACTAAGTCTGCATGACATTTATAAAAAGGGGGATCCCAATAGACAAAATTTGATAGTGTATCTGCAGTAGTCTGGTGTATCCTATAACGAAGAGGGTGTCTCAGGCTGTTGCAGCTTGATGCCATCAGCCATTAAGATCATACAACAAACTCCTTTTGTTCTGAAAATAGTATCACCATCAACTTTTAATTTCTACTTGGCTTCCCAAGGAGGTTATCCTATAAGGAGAGAATGTGCTGATGAGCCACAAGAATATCTATTCCACTTGGTAGTTATGCTTCTCATTATTAAGGAAGACATTGGCATGGTTTTTATATGGCAATGCTTAGGAGCTTTGTCAACGTAAAATCCACACTCTGGGAAAAAGAACAACTCTCAGCTGAGGGCCAAACATGTCTCTGTTTGCAAGATGGACTGTCAGACTTAGTGGATTCACCAATGGAATGCCATCCTGGGAGGCTCTCTCTAGGTGGCCAACTGCTTCTTCCATCATAGCATCAACCTAATTCTTCACAATGCAATAAACTACTACACTTGATCTGACTCTGAATCTTGTAGTTCTCACTTCCCAGAATGTTTCTCAAACCTGGCCCCCTTTTCTGTCTCTTAGTTTAAGATCTTACCCTCATTCGTCTGACAATTGCAATTATTTCCTGCTGATGACCTTGCCTGGTATCATTCCTTGCTCCAATTCATTCTTCACACTGCTTCTAGAATTATTTTCCTAAAATATAGTACTGATCTTGTCATTTATCTGCTATAAAACCTCCAGTGGATCCTACTGCCTCCAGGATAAAGTCAATATTCATTACCAAATATCTAAAGCATTTTTGGAAACTATTAGCATGGTTTTTAATACTTGGTAGGAGCCCAGGCAATACCAGCTGAATTGAATATTGGTTTCTTTCTTTTTTTTTTTTTTTTGGAAGATTAACCCTGAGCTAACATCTGCTGCCAATCCTCCTCTTTTTGCTGAGGAAGACTGGCCCTGAGCTAACATCCGTGCTCATCTTCCTCCACTTTATATGTGGGATGCCACCATAGTATGGCTTGCCAAGCGGTGCCATGTCCGCACCCAGGATCTGAAGTGGTGAACCCCGGGCTGCCAAAGTGGAATGTGTGCACTTAACTGCTGCGCCATCAGGCCGGCCCCAAATATTGGTCTCTTGAAACAGACCTGGGTTCTCTGTCTACGACACCATGCTGCCTGCTACTACCTCACCACTGCTGGGCCAGCAGGACACCATGTCCTAAATGATAATAATAACAACCATAATGATCGTATTACTAAAATAATAGTCAACCTTATCAAGTGCTTACTATGTGCCAGGCACTATTGTAAGTGATTTGCACGTTTTATCTAATTAAACTTGGAACAACTTTATGAGATCAGTCCTATTATTATTCCTGTTTTCCGCAAAAGGAAACTGAGACCCTGAAAGATAAAGTAATTTTTCCCAAGGTCATACAGTGAGAGAGAGGTGGATCTGGGGCTTAAAACAAAGCATGCTGATTCTAAACCTTGGGTTCTTAACTACTGTATTACACTGCCTCCCTTATATAGAGTTCAGGCTCTGGGAAGGATAACTTGAAATGTGGGAAATGTAGGTCTCCAAGACGCAATTGGTACCTGAGTCTGGGCTAGAGACATAATTTGGGAGTTCTCACTGTACTGACATGGGTAAAGTTGTTCCAGGAAATCGTCAGCAGTGAGAAGTGAAGTGAGCCAAATCTAGAACCAATACCAATATGTAAAGGTCTGGCCCAGGTCATGAAATGAAAGGAGAACCAGAAGCCAGTGGAGGAGAGAATTTCAAGGAGAGAAAAGTCTGAATCAGACAAAGCCCCTCTACCCATCAGAATAAGGACTGCAAGGAGCTCACTGGATCTTTCCTCTAGGACGACACTTTGGTGAGAGCAAGCAGATGGAGCGTGGAGGTGAAGATCAGATAGCAGCGGGTTAAGGAATGAATGAGAAGTAAGGATAGGGAGATAGCAAGGCTTTAAAAATATTTGAATGAGAAACCAGTCAAGAAATGTTATCATCAATAGAAAGACATGATCAGGAGAATCATTGTTTTGTTTTTTCTTTTTTCAGATGAGGGGCAAGAGAGATTAGTTTATGTCTATTGCCAGTAGAAATGGAGCCAGGGGAAAGGTAGAGAAAAATACAAGAGAGAGACAAAGACCTGGAGGAGACTGGAGACAATGGGATGAAATGGACTAAAATGGAGGGGTTGTCCTTAAATAGGGGGTGCACTTGAATCTCAGAGGCAGATGGGAAGGATGTGCATGCACCTTTTAGGAGTAGGATTGGAACTTGAGGTAATCACTTGTCTGCTATTCTCTGGGATCTTGGTGAAGCAGGAGGTAAGGTTCTTTGCTGAGAGTAAATGGGTGTGAGGTGTAGGTTGGAGGCTTGAAGAAAATGGTGAAGAGGTAGAATCATTATTAGGAAAATGGGAGGGGGTCAGAATAAAGACAAATAGAGGGACTTGAAATTTCAAGGATCCCACTGAAATTATAATGTTATATTTGTACTGGCATCAGCCACTGTTACTGAATGAATTTCTCCCTGAGGTAACAGCTGCCTAGACTATTTATTAAAGTGAATAAATAAAAATCATGCACTTATCCAAATGTTAATTGAGCATGTGCTATGTGTCAGGCACTGTTACAGGCGCTTGGACTGCAGCAGTGAACAAAATAGAGTCCCTGCCTCTTGGAGTTTGCATGACAGTAATGTCTTGGTGCCACACTATGAGGGGGTCCTTAGCCAAGGAGCATCAGAGGAGACAACTGGAGGAAAGTGCCTTTATGGTCTGGATTATGCCATGTCGACTGCTGGTCCTTAGTTTCTTCATCCATAAAATGTGAGGATTAGATCAGGTGGTCTCTTGGGTCCCCCCCCCCCCACCTCTAACTTTCTTTCATTCCAAGATGGTGAAGAGTCTGGAATTACTGAAGGAACTGGTAAAGAGAAGTGTTGAGTGCCCACTCTAAACCAGGTGCTGGGCTAGTTGGTTTGCACATGTTTTCTCTTACAATCCTCATGTGCAAATTAGGGTTCAGCCAAGGTGAGTAAATTGCTATGGTTGCACAATGGAGCTTGGATTCGGGTCCACATGTGCCTGACTTCAAAGCCTTTTCCATCAGCTCCTCTGCTTCAGAGAGAACAGGAGACGAGAAGAACAAGCAGAGACATAGCAGATGCTGTCAGATGTCTGGAGGCAGCTTTGTTTTATAGCACTCCAAAGGACCAGCGGATGAGAGCGCAGGAAAGGACATTTTAGCTCAATGAAAAAAAGAGTCTTCTGGAAACTAGAATTGTCCAACTATTTGACTGTTTGCCCCGAAAGGCAGCAATTTCTCACCAGAACTATTCAAGTTGAGGTGAGTGAATGCCTCCTAGGATGCATTAGGAAGCTGTTCCTTTCAATTCTAAGTTTCTAAGATTATCTTAAATACTTTGTTTTTAATACCAACCAGGTATTTGTTTCTTTCTTTTCCCTCTACTTTTTTCTCCTATCTCCTCTCAGCATCTGTTTTTCCTATTCTTCTGGGGTTAGATGCTTCCTGCAGCAGCGTCCTATTTTTCGCATGGCAGGAGCACACCTCCTAACCCTTTCCCTCCAATTGGGCAGACAGGTATGTGTTGAGACCAGTAACTAAATCTGGAGGGAACACATTTGTCATAACCCTGGTCTTGAAGGAAAACCTGTATTCTGAGATTCAGAACCATATTCAAAGAAGAAGTTTGTGGTTAGTCATAGCAGCTGGGAGACTCTACAGAGGCCATCCATCAGGAGTGGAGTTATAATGATACTTCCTATGATCAGACCAATTTTGCCAAACACCTTGACAACTGGCTTCAAGCACACCCATGAAAGCTAACACAGTTGTTATCCCATAGAGGCTGTACCCAAGGAGGCTGAAATGACCTCCTTTCCTTTGCTAATGGGTGTCTATACTCACTAGAAAAAAAGACCTCCAAGGCCTCTCCAATGTTTATAGTGATGATGTTCAAAACTGCATTGCCCTTCCTTGGAAAGTGGTGTTGAGAATGCTCAGAGGTTTCTAACTGATAGGGCACATAGCTAGGCTGACCAACTGTCACGGTTCGTCCAGGACTGAGAGGAGCTCCCAGAATATGAGACTTCCAGTTCTAAAACTGGGAAGGTTCTGGGCAAACTAGGATGAGTTGATCCAACACACCCTACATGAGTCCAGCTAGAATGAGCCAATTGCCCCAGTGAGATGCATGGTGAAAGAAAATGTTAATCATCCTTCTACAAGATGTATTATTCAACAAGACAGGGAGAAAGTTAAAATTTTGCTCTTATAGCCAAATTGGGTTCCTCCTAAAAACCGGAAGCCAAAAGTTACTCTACTATGTGGTGAAGATTAAAACAAAGTCAAGTCTCTGGTCCAAGGTCTGAGAGGCTACCTTTGTCCAAAAGCATCCCCAAAGTAGTCAGTAATGAGTAGAATAGCAAACATAGGCTGGTTTTACTCACGGCAGAGCAATACACAATCTGTTTCTCACCTGATGAATTTGTGAGCCAGCTGTTCCACAAAGTAATAGATTTCATTCCAGTGGTGTAGCACACTTCCTGATCTAGAAAACAAAAGCAGATGTTGCTTAATCACGTGTTCATTTGTCTTTACCTTGTATTCTCTCTCTTCATATTCTTTTATTTTACATTTGACTTATCCATTAAGTGAGCTCATTATCTGAAACTTATAACCTTGGAAATTGTTTGAAAGGGCGTTTAGACTTAATGTTAGAGCTCTTAAAAATTTTGTTAAAAAACTCCCTCCACTCCACCTTCCAGTCCTTTCCACCTCCACTCTACACACTTATACACACACACACACACACACACACACACACATAATCCTGGGCCCAAACAGATTCACAGGTTAGTTTCAAATCCTAAGCAACAGTTATTTTTGTGCTATTTAAATTATTCTTCTGATTAGGGAAGAAAAAATATTCCAATTCATTTAAATGAAATCAGCACAAACTAGATACCCAAATAGACAAAGACAAACAAATCCCTCTCCTCAAAAAAGAGTCCAATTTCATTCACAAATATAGATGCAAAATCTCTAAATAAAATATTAGCAGAACTAATCCAGCAGGAATCCAAAGGAAGAATAATTAATTAATTAGTGGAGATTGTTTCAGAGCATACTGGTAGTTCAATATTCAAAGAAATCTAATGCAAATAGTCATACTAATACATAAAAGAAGAAAAACTATACAGCCTTTCAACTATATTAAAAAGGGATCTTCTTACTGAAAAAACTGTTTCTCTAGGACATAGGAAACTTAGAATTTTAGAGTTGGAAGGCGTCTTCTTGATTTCCCAAGGTTGTCTTCTGTTTCACTGACACCACTTACTACCACTTCAATTCAGCTGATAAGTGTTTTTCATAGTGCTTGTGCTCAATCTGTTGCAGTGACTGCATATTAAGTTTTTCTATTCTAACCCACTCTTTTCTTTAGCTCTGATGCCTCTTTCCTTTCACTTTGATCTGTTTCAGCCGAGTTCTGCATTTCTGCCTGTCATTCTAATAATTGTTGAGCTTAGAGTTTGCTCCTTCTGCTCTGACATTTTGTACTGCAAACATTTTCTGCAGTCTCAGATGATTTTTATTTTTTATGCACTCATTTACCTTAATTTTAACTTCTAGAGAGTTATTTATTGCTCTAATTTTTCTTTGTTTCAGGACATTTTATAGATATTTGAGATGAATCTTGACAAAACAGATTTTATGCCTTCCTTTTCATGGTGTAATATCCCTAGGAATTCTCAGTCTAGTTGAGTGTATCCCATCTCTATGAGGAGTATTTATTTATTTATTTTATTTATTTTTTTTTTTTAAAGATTTTATTATTTCCTTTTTCTCCCCAAAGCCCCCCGATACATAGTTGTATATTCTTCGTTGTGGGTCCTTCTAGTTGTGGCATGTGGGACGCTGCCTCAGCGTGGTCTGACGAGCAGTGCCATGTCCGCGCCCAGGATTCGAACCAACGAAACACTGGGCTGCTTGCATCAGAGCGCTCGAACTTAACCACTCGGCCACGGGGCCAGCCCCAGAGGAGTATTTATTTTTCTCTGCCACATATGCACAAATTATGTCTGACCAACCTGAACAAAAGTGATACAATATGTTACGGTCATACAGTGAAGGACTCCATATCATAAAGCCATCTCAGTTTCCCCAAATTAATCTATAACTTCAATCCTAGGGAAAATTCTGAAAGGATGTTTTGTGAAAATCAAAAATTGACTTTAAAAATGAAACGAAGATTAAAGTACTAAAAGTAATCAAGGAAATTATGAAATAGAAGAGCAAAGTTGGAAAGCTTGCCCTATCAGATACAATGACTCTGTATACATGATACATGATGTAACAGCAGAGTCAATGGAGTAGAATAGAGAACCCAAGCATCATCCTATGTGAGGTCTGCTCTATAGTGAACAAGGTGATTTAAACTGGGGAGGGGGAATAAACTCTTCAATAAATGATGCTGTGCTAATGGGTTTCTAATTGGAAAAAACCAACTACATCACTATCTCATACCAAAGGTAACCCTAGATGTATGTTTTCCCTAACGGGAAAACCAAAACTTGAAATTCACAGGGCAAATTATAGAAGGAGATTTTTATGTTGTCAGGTTAGTGAAGAGTTTTTTCAACCAGATACAGAAAGTAGGAATTGTTTTTGAAGACACACTGTCTGAAGTGCCTAAAATTCTGAATGAAAAAAGATATCATAAACAAGTTCAAAGACAAGAAAAGAGTGAGAGAAGATGTCTGCAACAAATATAAAAGGCAAAAAGATTAGTGTCTAGGATATATAAATAATTAGTACAAGTAAAAGTCAAAAAGTCAAACAGTAGAAAAATAGACAAAGGATCAGAACAGGCAATTCCCTGAAGGACGATAAATTAGCATTTGAAAAAACATTCAACTCTTTTAGTGAATACAGAAATGCCTACTTAAACAGTTGTGTGGGGGAAGAGCAAGCAGTTTCATGTGGCAGCAGCATGGAGCCCAGGGTAGGGGGTGAGGATTGGGGAGATGGAGAAAGAGATCAGGATGAGGAGGGGGTGAGAGCCCTTATGTCAAAAATAAACCTTTTCCAGTAAATTTCTTCTGTTCCTGTCTCTCAGCCTTTATACATATTCCATCTACTTGGGACACTCAATGTTCACACTGGCAACCTCCTACTCATTCTTCAAGACTCAACTCAGTCCCTCCCTGTTGCCTTTGATCAACACAGACAGGGCTCATTGCCCCTGCCCCATGCTCTCAAGGGACTGTGTACATCTGTCAGTCATCTCTGATATTGGTTGCAATCACTTTTTTTTTCAAGCTCTCCTTCGAGAGTCTTAAGGATATTTGCCTCTCCAGCATCTATGTGTTTGCTGAATGGAAGAAGAGCATGGAAATGAGAAGCCTCTATTGCTCAAGAAAGCCTCCTGATCTTTTGCCAGCTGGACATCCCCTCTTTTGCCTTTGTCGTTTGGATAAACACCCTGGGTTTACGATGCAGATGGCTCCAGACAACACCTGTGACCCTATGCGAACCTGAGGAGCCTTCCCAGGTGGGTCAATGATTCTAGAGCACAGATCCTTGGTGAATGGACCTACCTAATCATCAACGATAGATCTCTGAGCTCAATGGCAGCTGGGAGTCTCCCAAGAGCTCACCAGAACTGCATATCCTAGCCCTGGGCTTTTAAAGCTTCAGAAATCCTCTTTCATTAGAATCCCAGCCATCCCCCTGGACAGGATTCAGTTGTATACTTCACATCTCAGACTAGTCCTGGCCGTTCTCTTTTAGCCATGAGGTAGATGCTCGGCTCCTGGGGGTCCTGGTGAGGGTCTAGCAGATATGGCCCAAGGCTGTGTAAGTGCCTCAGGAGACATGACATAAGCCATAGTCTAATCCAGGATTCTACAACTCCTTTCCACTGGAATCAAGAGATTTCCTTGAACACTGGCCATCTGTGCCCACTTCTGAAATGCAATGCTGTATTTTGGGCCATATGACCAGGACAAGTACTATCTGCAATTTTGGTGACTGAGGGGTAGTGTAAGATGCCTAAGAATTAAAGAGGAATCCCCCCATCTCCCCTACCCCATCAGTAGAGAAGTCCTGCAGTGGGGGAATTATACTGGGAGGGGAGGCAAAGCGTTGGTGAAAGAGGGACTTGAACTAGAACCGGGGGACTATTCTTGGCTTAAGGAGCAAGGGTTTGGAGTAAATGCTTTTGGGTACTATTTCTTTGTTCTCAAGGATTGGCCCTATTTTACAGCCACAAATCAATCTACATTCCTTACTTATTAAACATGATCACCCAATGACAATTCACACTATCTTTTGTCTTAAAACACTTCATTTTCACTATTCTTTTATCTGACTGACGTAAAATTTATATGATTTTGGTATTCAACTGATTTGTTGATACTAGATATAAGGAAAGATCCAAGAAATATCCTTGGGTGTTGAGAATAGTCTAGATCTAGCTGGAAAACTTTCTTGCTAATGGGCAAGCACTGTATTTTCTCAAGAAGAAAATAAAATGAGATCTCTAAGATAAAAGTGGAGACCAGGAGGTATTGACAGGCTTCCCTCTCCCATCCCATTGCTGGTGATAACTTCCCTGTCACTGTTGAGGTTTGCTGTTTCATTTATACACATGATCATTCTTTACACAATTATATAAGCCTTGACCAAAATACACCTTCTTTGGGACACACTTGAGATGTACATAGCGTGTTACCTCAAGCATCCAGGTGAACATAACCTTCTAGGATTCTGAGAACCAAACTGGTTTTGTCTTCTCTGGGTTATCATGGGATCCCACAGGGCCTCAGCTACTGAAGGGGCAGACGAATATAGGGTTAACTAGATCTGCACCTTGAAATCCTTCCAGTCCTTACTACTGAGCCTTCTTAACCCACACACGCATGCTCTATCATACCCTAAGATCAAGTCACCCCTTGGAAAAGGAAAGAGCCCCATGTCAGCTACTCATGGTTTTAGCACGGAGCTAAGTTTTTTGGGGGTGCTGCTCATATCTCTTTAACACAAATCCCCAGCAGCAAGAGGCTTGTCTGCCTGGTGCCAATCCTTTCCGCTGCCTCACCCCAACCCTTTGGCCACAGCTGGATGTCCTAACCCTGAACTCTAAATATGTCATCCATGAGGCTTCTGGAAATTACCCCTGGGACCTCAACCAGACTCCTGTCCTTCTCCTATAGGGATAGCTATGCTGGGTCTTTGACTCAGTTTGGACTTTCTGTCAAAACATGCATGTCTCACATGCACTTTGCCTTGTAAACTGATTTTCTAGTTATGAATCTGCCCTAGTAGCTACTCCCAGAATAATCGACCTAGGATGGTGTGTCTGTGTTCAGACCCTTGGCTTCTTCTCAACGTGGAGGACCTAAGTGGACTCCTGGTCACAGCCAAGAGAAGTGAGGTGCTGATTGGGGAAGTGGAAGAGGGTGGATCCAATTCCAGTTTCTCCCCACCCTACAATGTGTAAAATATCTCATTTATCATGCCAACCTGTTTAAGAGCTAATGATCTTAAAATCCCAGCTATGGAGTCCTGATGTTTTCTTCAGGCAGTAATGGCTCACTTGGCCATTGCTAACCAAAGCTCTAAGGCAGAAATACAAACTCCTTCTTAGCCCCGATATGGGTAGTACTGGGAAATTTTCCATTGGACTCTATTGTGGATTGTTTTGTGTTATTTTTTTTAATTGCTTTTAATACACAATTACTGGGCAGACTATAGTCATAGAAAGTTGAAATGCCCATGTTCTAAAAATCAGTGGATGTGAAAGGTCCCTAATATTTGACTCAATTAAATCCTTACTCAGATGCAATTCTAGCCCCTGAAGATTTCCAGGGGCCAGCTAAGGAGGATTCAGGCCCCTCCTTGGGATTTTTATGCCCTAGTTCCACAAGTATAAATCGCAGCAAAATTTTGAATTCAAGTCACCTCCCAGGAATTCTGCTTGGATACAGTCGTACCGGGGTCTGTGCTTGACCATGCACTCAAAATACCTGGGTTCACTCAAAATCAGAGTCAACGCCTTCTCACACCACCTTCTCTATGGCCTCTCCAGTGTTTGGAATATGGTAAAGTTAGCAAATTTTTGTGACATTGCATTCGCTGTCTGTTCCCAGCGAAGGATTTTGCTTGGAACCCGGCATTGCCCTCAGATTACTGTTCAATTACTTCCAAGGGTCTAATATGCAAAGAGTAGGAGCAAAATAAGAACTGTGAGTCTCATTCTGATTTGTTTTCTGAACCACATTCTTTTGTGTTTATGTGAGTTTCCAAATCTCCCTGTGGTTCAGCTCTTTAGAAAACACAGGCGCTTTCCATTAGCCACACATACAATCAGACTCAAAAAGAATCAAGCGGGCCAGACTGAGTTTAAATTGTCCCCTCTTCTTTTGCACATGGGTTAGAATAAAACAAAAGGGAAAAAAGAGAGCTAGAGTTGGAACAATTACTCAGGAGTCTTTTAATCCTGGAAGAGCAGAGTCGTTCTAAGTCTGGAAATTGTAAAACTGTCAGTCCTGGCCTTTCCTTAGCCCCACCCAGCTGAAGTCACTGATGTCCTCAGTGACCCACCCAGGTCCCCAGCTAATCCTGGAAGGGTATGGCAGCCTCAGGCACCACCAAGTGGGACCAGCAATTAGTTCTGCCATCAAATGCCCCCCATTCATTTGCCTCCTCTCTCTGCCCCCCAACTTCTTCCTTGGTCTTCCTCTCCTTCCTCCTAGCCTCACACTGCACCCTAACTGGCTGGAACCCTAAACCCGGCCCAGGCCGTCAGCCCTGGTCCTCCTATGACCGACTGGAGTCATGGCCAAGCCTCCCTCCTGCTCAAAAAGCTTGACTTTGACCCCTGTTTCCACTCCAACTTCTTCAGACACCAGTCTACACGGAAACCAAGCCATTGAGCACTGCACTTTATGTATGGGGCTACCCCCCCAGCTTCTGTCTGTTGCAGAGACCCGGGTCCAGGATGCTCAGCCCCACCCTACTCACTTGTGAGGAGTTTCTCCTTTAGTCAATCTAACTGAGGGCTATGAAAACAATGACTTTTAAGCTGCAGAATGCAACTTATTAACGATTTGGGAAATCAGTTTGGTGGGATGTTGCCAACATTTTTAAAAAAAGAAATAGAATGGAAAAATCAGGATGTACTGCATACTGTAACAGAAATGCTATATGAAACTTTCTGTCAATTATTTGTACATGTTATACATATACTGTGTCAAGATGTAAAGTGTATTTTTTCTTGTGGATCATGATCAAACAGATATTTTAGCAAACTATCTCTACTAATTCATCTTTTCCACACACACACACACACACACACACACACGCATACACACCAGGAAAAGCCGAAAAAAAATTTCTGATATCAACTATTGGTACTTTTGGTGCAAATTCAACAGAAAATTGTTGTTGTTAAGAAAACGATCAGGTAGCTGCCCATAAGATATGTCACATAATTGAAATGCACACCAAGATGTGATAAGTGAGACCCATGGGTCACCAGCCAAAGCCACCAATGTGATTTGTGGATGCCTGCCAGGTGGCCATGACCAGACGAGGGATGGTACTGTGGCTTGGAGGGAAGTCAGAGCCCCCTTCATGAGCATGCCACAAGGACACAAGAAGCCCTGCTCAAACACACGGACATGTGAGCAAGAGAAGTACGGAGGGTGGGCGGTGGGGACACAGACAAATTTACTGAGTGGTTAAATTCTTGCCTTGGGCTAAGATTTCCAGTTTGGAGGGAAAGTTGCCTCCTTTCCTCACCACACTCTCCACACACCCGCACCCAGCAGGAGGGTCTTTTGAGGGTAAGCAAAACAGCTTTAAATTATTTTCTATATATCTGAGTATAGTGAGAATATTTTTTTTTCTACTCTGGCACACATGTCTTTGCGATTACTGCATTTCTTTATACTGGCTTTAAAAAAATTCCTAAGGGTGGACTCTCTGGGTTTATACAACATTTTAAAGCTTTTGATAGCAATGACCAAATGGTGCCTCCCTCCCTGGAAATGTGGGACAAGTGACTCTTGAGGGCATTCAGACCGGCTGTTATGAGCACTGACTTGGTGGCTTACGTGAGTTTAAACTCCTATTCTACTCACTAGTGCGACATTTGAACAAGATGTTTCACTTTCTTACACTTCAGCTTCCTCCTTTTGCAATGGGGATGATAGTATTTCTCTCCTAAGGATTGTTTTGAGGATTAAACCCAACATTTGTAAAGTGTGAAGAGTCCTGCTTGGAACACAGTGACCACACAGGACACGGTGGCCACTGTAACTCACTTCCCACTGTCATGATCACCAAACTCCCAGGAGGCCAGGTAGGAAGTGCTCCTTTTCTTACCCTTTACCCACTCTTGGGATTAGCCCTTTCTGGAATATCTATACATTTTATAAATGAAAATGGAGTTTTATTATTGTTTTTATTTGGATATACTGAATTATAAGCTGTAGTTTTTTTTCATATTTATTGTTCATTTGATTTTGTTTTAAAAACTTTGAGTATCCATCAGGTTGAGCCACATAATTTGTAGAGCCCAGTGCAAAATGAAAACGCAGAACTTCTTGTTTAAAAATTAGGAAGAACTTCAAGATGGCGATAGCAGAGGATTAAACTACGTGGGGGGCCCCTGGGCGACTGCACAGGTCCCACGCCATGAAGCTGACCTTGCTATCAATATTCTTTGCCCATTTTTCTACTGGGGAGCAAATGTTTTCTTAGTCCAGGGAGCAGCAAACCTTTTGTAGAGGGCCAGACGGTAAACATTTTAGGCTCTGAAGGCTCTATGGTCTCCGTGGCAACTAACGCACTCAACTTTGCTGCTCCAGCACAAAGCAGCCATTGATAGTACGTGAACAGAATGACTGAGGTGCTGCTGCGATACCATTTTATTTACAAAAACGGGCTGCGGGCCACAGTGTGCCAACCTCTGTCCTACACTGTGACTTTCTCTCAGTCTTTCTCAAGACAAGATAATTTAAAAATCTATGTATTTTTTCCCTGGTAGTTGAGGTTTTAGTGTACTTTCACTATTCATTTCCTGTTATTTACTGCGGAGAATGTAGACTGGAAAAATTGTGCCTTGGGATACATATGGAGGTATTCTTTGTGACTTAATAAATATTTCATGGACTTTGAAAGGAAAGTTTATTCTCTGTGGAGTATAGGGTTTAAAATATGTTTATTAAATCAACCTCATTAATTATTATTCATATCCTCTAAATCCTCTGAATGCTTAAGTATTCAGAGAGATGTCTTTTCAGATTCTGCTGAGAAAATAATTTGGTTTTTCCTCTTCAGCCATCAAAATAAATAAATGTGAGTTATCTTTTTTTTTTTTTTTAGCTGAGGAAGATTTGCCCTGAGCTAACATCTGTGCCAATCTTCCTCTATTTTGCATGTGGGTTGCTGCCACAGTGTGGCTTGACAAGTGGTGTAGGTCTGCACCCAGGATCCAAACCTGTAACCCGGGCTGCCAAAGTGGAGTACAGAACTTTAACCACTTGGCCACGGGCCAGTCCCAAGAGTTATCTTTTTTTTAAGATTTCCTTCTCCCCAGAGCCCCCCAGTACATAGTTGTATATATTGTTAGTTGCAGGTCCTTCTAGTTGTGGCATGTGGGACACTGCCTCAGCATGGCTTGATGAGCTGTGTGAGGTCCATGCCCAGGATCTGAACCTGTGAAGGAGAGCGTGCGAACTTAACCACTTGGCCACGGGGCCGGCCCCAACCCAAAAGTTACCTTAATACATTTCCTAAATATTGAAGCACCTTTGCATTCCTAGGACAAATTCTACTTAGTCTTGATATATTATTCTTTTACTACACTGTTTTGTTTTAATAATAAAGTTTTTATTTAAATTTGGTTTGGAAGTTTTGCATATGACTGCTATCTTTGGTAGATATTGATATCAGATATATGTTAGCTTCCTGAAACAAATTGAGAAACTCTCCATCTTTTTCTATTTTCTGGGAGAATTAACTAATATTGAAATGTTCTATTCCTTGAAGATGTGATAGAACTTTCCATGAAACCAACTGGTCCAAAACCAAAGGACATCCTCAAAGGGCAAATTAGTCTCCCTCAAAAGTCCTACTTTTCTACTCGGGGAGGGAAAAATCTGAAAGACTAAGTATTTCACCTAAAGAGATTTTTTAAAATCACCACATTGGACTGTTATTATCACTGGTTCAAAATCGAGGCATTTCCATCCCTCCTACTACCCAGTAGATGGACTTGAGAGGAAGAAAAGAGGAGTCTGGGACTAAAAATAAACTACATTTTTTTTGTATAAGTAAATAGCATATGAGCAATTTTTTATATCCTGCATAAAAATTTTACATTTTTCGTTTTCTCTTTTGAAAATCCATTCTTTAAATTTTATATTTTGCTGTATAATGGCATTTATAACATTACTATGACTTACTAACTTTTCTAAGGCCATTACTTACTTCAGCTCCTTTTATAACATGTCCTCTTCTTGTACTTTATTTTCAATACATCTTCCATTTTCATGTCAATATTTTCAAGTAATTTCTTTCAATAAGGGCATGTGGATGGTACACATTTTGAATTTTTGTACGTCTGAGGAAGACTAGTTAAGAAATTTAAATACCACATTTCACTCAAGACTCTGTAATTATTGAGATTTTTGATCATTTAATGTTGTAGACCAAAAAAAATCTAAAGTGAATCTGAGTTTCTCTTTTTTAGGCAAGGGGAAGTCTTTTTTTCCTCCTTTTTGGAAGAATGTAGATATGTCTATTTAATCTTATATTCTTAAGAATATATCTAAGATTGTGTGGGTTGTGGATCTTTTAAAAAATTAATTAGGCTAAGTATTTGGTAAGTCCTCTGAATCTGAAGCCTCTAATCTTTCTTCAGCTGAGGAAAGTAATATTTTACTATTTTTTATTATTGTATCTTTTGTAAATGTTCTCATCTTTCTTCCTAGAATTTTCGTTGTCTATATATTGGATATCCTGTTCCTAGTCTTTGTGTCACTTATCTCTTGTCTCCTAATTTTAATCTCTATGTCCTTTCGGCTTGAGTTCTGGAGAAAAGTTTCCCAGACTGTATTCGGATGAGCTGAATTTACTTTCTGCAATATTCAGTGTGGTGGCCACTGCTTCCAATGGATCTGAATATTCAGAAATAGTATATTTTCTCCCCAAAAGCTTACTTTGAGCTTGTCCCTTTCTCATGACAGACTGTTCTTGTTTGTAGATGCAACATAATCTCAAAATTTACTGAAAACACTAATTAGACATTTATTTGCTTAAATGGCTTTAATGGTCATTCCCACTTCTTTTATATAATAACTATTATATTTTGGAGGTTTCTTTAAAAAAGATTCACTTTTTAGGTAATTTCTTGAAGAAAATTATCCTACACCCCATTTTAGAAGAATCCATATCTATTTGAAAATGTCTCTATTTTCTTCACATGTAGGTGACATCTTGGCTAGGTATAATATTTTAGGTCATAAATTGTATCCATCAAAATTTTCTATCATTTAATGTTGCAGAATCTTTGTAGGTAACCTGTTTTTTGTTCCCCACTCATAAAATTCTTTTTTTGTCCTTTTTTTTTTTTTGGTAAGGAAGATTGGCCCTGAGCTAATGTCTGTTGCCAATCTTCCTCTTTGTGCTTGAGGAAGATTGTCCCTGAGCTAACATGCATACCAATCTTCCTCTATTTTGTATGTGGGATGCCGCCACAGGATGGCTCAATGAGTGGCATGTAGGTCCACACCCGGGATCTGAACCAGCGAACCCCAGGCTACCGAAGTGGAACGCACGAACTTAACCACTATGCCACTGGGCCAGCTCCTTCTTTTTGTCTCTGAAATTAAAAATTTCACCAGGATATGTCTAACTATTAGCCTTTTTAAATTAATTAATTAATTTTGGTTTTTACTTGATGAACCTATTCAATCTGCATTTTCAGGTTTCTCTTAAATCAGAAAAGTTCTCTTCTATTATATCTTTGAATGTTTCTTCTAGACTACTCTTTAGCAACCAAAATTATCTGGTATATTGGATATCTATTTTTGCCAACCATTGTCATCTTCTCTCTCATCACTTTCATCTAACTCATTGTTCTATTCAAATTATGAGAATTTCTCAAACATGCCTCCATCATTTATTTCACTTTCTGCATTGTCAGTTCTACTCTTTACTGCTTCTCAGGTGACTTTACATTTTTCCATATTATTTTATATTTCCTTAATTGTTCTAAGTCTCTTTACTTCCGATTTCATATTTTATCTCCAGTTTCACAAATTTCTTATTTTATTTAACTTCATTGAAATCATAAAACATATGGTGCTAAAACTGATCTCTTTTGCTGTTGAAAATTTTTTCCATAAATACGTTCCTCTTTCACCTCAGGAATTTTGTTTAATCACTTACTTTAAGTTGCTAAAATTCTGCAGGCTCTATTTTCATCCTTGAATATGGGAAAGTATAATTGGATCTGTTATTTGCTTCTTAAATAGGTTTGGGTTTTTTTTTTCTTGCATCATCTCACACTTACAAACTTCTCTAAGAACTTAATCTGGGGGAAGAAGTTGGTCTTGAAAGCTAAAGTAAGCTTATATTATTGTCCCATCAATTAGGGGAGAGTGGGAATGGAATAGACCTTCATCTTTTCCCACAGAGGAACTTCATCCTTGCAAGGTTTGTGTGTTTGTTTTGGACATGGTTAGACCAATTCCAACTTGCCGTACATAGGGTTTTTTGACCTGGTGTCTACTCCAGGTTCACATTGTGCTGTACCTGATCTCATTCTTGATCCTGATTGCATCCATATAATCAAAGACAGAAGTCTGCCATTTTCTTGCAGGCCCAGGATCTACAGGGAGGATTCAGGAATGCTGGACAGGATCACTGTCAGGAAGATGCCTGGTTCATGGGCTCTCTCTTTTGTGGCTTAATTTCCCCTCTGACTATCCAGTGCAGCTGTTTCTGCATGATGCTGATGCACAATAGCAGCCAGGCTCCAACGAGATGGTTCTCATCTCTCCTATGTCCCATTCTTTACTTCAAACTCACTTCCAGATTTGGGATTGTTCTTGGGGCTCCTCCAGAATCTTCCTCTACATATTTTTTTTACAACTCGGCAGCAGAGTTGAAAGTAGAACCTGGCTGACCTCCTTGAAACTCAGCCCATCTGCTTTGTTTCTAGTGAAATTTCTTACACGTGTGTTGCATGTCAGTGTTGCTGTCCTTAGTCTTTGGACCTGATGCGGACTTCCCCCAGATGTCTCCTCGAGCCTTTCTCTTTTTGGTGGGGGTAGGGCAGTTACAGATGAGAGTGGGGAGGCAGTGAGGGAGAGGCTAACTGTCTGCTTTCAGCTTCTTTTTCAGAAGTCATAAGCAAACTTTTTTCCCTTTCTCATCTCCCTCTAATACCCTCAGCTCATCAAATTTTGGTTTCTGCATTTATGATGCCCTCAATCAACACTTCCAAAAGGCACCATTGCCTCTATTTCTGCTGAAGCATATGGCCTTTCTCAGTTCTCATCTTGCTGGATGTATTTATAGTATGTATAAATACATCAGATAATATTTATTGACTCAGCAATCTAATTTTTGAATGCCTGGTAGGTCCTTTAGAATCTATAGGTTAATAATTACAACACAACATTTACTGAGTACTTACACAGCAGCAGGCATTGTGCTGAGTACTTCATAGTCATTGCCATTTAATAATAACACCTGGCACTTAAAGAGCACTTCCTAGGTGCTCCCAGGACTCTGTTCTGGACACAACAACCCTGTGTGGGTAATACTATTGTCTCCTTTGTTACAGAAGAGGAAACTGAGTTCACAAAGAGGTTAAGTAACTTGCTGAAAGTCATACAGCTAGTAAGTGGTACGGCTGGGATTGGAACTCAAGTGGTCTGGCTCTAGAGTCCATGTTCTTAGTCCAAACACTGTGCTCACAGTGTCTCCTTTCTGGAGTTTAAACCTGTGCTCTTAACACCTGGGCAACACTGCCTCCCCATGGAGGGGTCGGGAAATGTACAACCACAATTCATAGCATTAGGTGCTAAGATGGTGAGAAGCACTAGAGAATTTCCACCAATTGTTATGGGAATTTGGGAGTGGGGATACCAGGAAATACTTAAAATTGGGGCAGTTACATGGAATCAGGAGTGCGGAGCTGGCTGCCCATTTTAATGGAATAAGGTGTACAAGATGCTTCACCTGTTTGACCTTCAATTCTCTTTCCTTTTATTTCTTTCATATTGTCTTTTATGACAGTTAATAATCAGGATGACCATATAACTTAAAATCCAGGCTGAGACACTTTCAAGAGTAAAATAGAAAGCTATTAATAATTATACTGAGACAGTAGGCATAGGCCAGGAATGTCCTGGGCCATACGTTTATTTATTTATGGTTACATTATGGATGTATAATGGCATCTTGTATTTCCTTTTACTTTATATTGTTTACTATTGTGACTGGTGTATCATTACAGTTAGGATACTTTTTTCTGATTTGCTGTATAATTTCCATAAACCTGGTATTTGCATTATCTTTTATGTAAGGAATGATGGCAGGATGACTATGATTCTGATCATAATCCTTTTGCCATCAAGATATTGGGAAAGCCCTGTTCCGCGTGGTTCCTACAGGTACTTATTAACTGAAGCAGTATATGGTTGAGCATCAGGATTTGAGGAAAAGAAAATAAGGCCACCGAATGACAAACACTAAGGGTTATTCTTCTCCATCTCTTGATAATGGATCACTCCACTGCTTATCACGGGATGAGGTGTAATGAGGTTGAGGGATTCTGATCAAGGAAAGGACTTGGAATGAAGATATAATGCAGAGAGATGATTGTTCTTAATCTTTTTGTAACACATGGAGCTACAACTAGTGATGGGAGAGGACCAAGTGCTGGTAATTGTCTCAAAGAGTAAGAGGGCATCACCTATGTCAAGATGGGAGTGGTGATGAAGGTATTCTAGTTAAGGACAAGAGAGGGCATGGATTAGTTCAGGGAACTGCAGAGTACAATTTTTTTTGGAAATTAAAAGGGTGAGGAGATGAAGCTTGGGAAATATGTAGTGGCCTGAGCAATAATGCCCTTGAATACCTTGCTAAGGAGCTTACGTTTTATCTTAAAAGAGCTTTGGAAGTGTTTAAAGGTTAGAGGGTTGGGGAAGATGATGTCAAGATTAGATCTGTGTTCTAAAAAGAACAATTTGGCATCAGTGTCAAAAATAAAGTGTGGGGGGAAGGGTAAAGAAAGGAGGTAAAGAGACCAATTTAGAGAATGCTTGAGTGAACTGAGTGAGAAATGGCCTGAACTAAGGCAATGATGAGGCAGAGAATGGGGTAGACACAGGAGAGATGCGGGAATGGAAATTGCCAGGCCTTGCAGTATGAGAAAGAAGATTACTTCCAGATCTTTGGCTTAAGTGCCTGGGTTTCTGGTGATATCGTTGGCCAAGACTAGAAATAGAGGAGGAGATGATTTCAGGGGGAAAACATGGAATTGATCATCCCTCCATTGAAATTCTCTCTCTCCTAGCCTCAGTGGTACAATTCTTTGCTGGTTCTCTTCCGATTGTTTTGGCAACTTTTTCTCAGCTCTGTTTGGTAGAGTTTTTTCTTTGACCTAGACATTCTTGTTGGCAATTCCTCTAGGTGGGACCCTGGCCATCTTCCTCTTTAAACTCCACTTCTTCTTGACAGGTTTTCATACTGATATTATCTTGATATTATCTCAATATTATTTATTATCCATAGCCACATTTCCAACTACTACCCTTGAGCTAACAACACTCAAGTCTTTATTTTCAGTTCCAGGGAACAAATCCAACTGCCTACTCAACATCTCCACCCAAAAGTCCCACATGTTCAGACTCAACACGGCCACGCCAAACTTCTCTTCCCTTCTGAAACCTATTCCTCGCAACTCTTTCCTCTCCTGTTCTCTCACATCCAATTGCTCAAGTCCTGCTGCTCCTCACTACAAAACAGCTCTCAATTCCATTTACTCTTTTTCCCTCATTCCTACTACAAGAATAAATGACATATGTGTATATTTATAAAACACATACATAAACTTGCCGCTTTTGTCCTTAAAAACCTTTAATCCCACAACCTATTGCTGATATGAAAAAATTGACTCTTCCCAGCTCCTTTTTCCTGTCACTCTCCCTGTCATGCTTACATCACAGAGTATGTGTCACTTTGCTTTCTTGTATGTTGCTCCTTTGATAGCAATGTTTTTCCTTTACTTTGTCACCTTACAAAATCCTGCTCAACATTCAAGTTCCAGATCCAAAGTTACCTCCTCTATGAAGTCTCCTAAGCCTCTATCATCTCAACCAAAATTAATTATTTCATCAACTCTGTTTCCCTAGCCTTTTGTCTCTTCTACTAAATTATGAAATCCTTGAGAGTCAGAGACACATCTTAGGCATTTTGTAATTCCATAAATTTACCACAGTTTGATAAGTACTAAATTGATGTATTCCTTACCCTAGCCAGGCAGTCCTGCTTGGAATCTAAGGAAGTGTCTTTTGTTAGAGAACCACGTCTTCTTTCTCTAGGGATAATTACCACCACCATCGCCACCACCATCATCGCTATCACTACCACCACCACCACCATCATTACCACCACCATCATTACCACCACCTCCACCTCCACCATCATTACCACCACCATCATTACCACCATCTCCACCACCACCATCGTTACCACCACCTTCTTACCACCACCATCATTACCACCATCTCCACCACCACCATCTCCACCACCACCATCGTTACCACCACCATCATTACCACCACTCCCACCACCACCATCATTACCACCACCATCATTACCACCACCTCCACCACCATCATTGTTACCACCACTCTCATTACCACCACCATCATCATCACCATCTCCACCACCACCATCATTACCACCACCATCATTACCATCACCTCCACCACCACCATCGTTACCACCACCATCATTACCACCACCTCCACCACCATCATCATCACATCACCATTACCATCTATCATCTGGACACTCACATACCAAAAGCTTCATTAAAGGTTTTAATCTAATATTATTTAATCTTTACAACACTTCTGTGAGGCAGAAATTTTAACACCTGTTTTACTGATGAGAAGACTAAGGTTCAGAGAGGCTAAATAATCTGCCCAAGGTCACAAAGCTTGGTGAAAGGCTGAGCTGGTATTTGAACCCAGAGATGCTTGATTCTGAAGTTGGTTCTCTTAACTCCTGTGCTTGAGCCTCGGTTCATTCCTGTGAGGCACTGGGGCACATCTCATGTATGGAGTCTTGACAGGAAAGGAACAAAGGACTGTCCTAGTGAACACCATGATTTACATGTGTATGCACACATGGCAGGATGTGGTTACACTGAAAGGCAAAGCATAGCCCATTGGTGACCTTTGCTCTTCCTCTTCCATATCATATTGGGCTTCTCCTGCCACCATCTAAAATTAAGAACTCTTCTTGGTGTCCGGTTCTGAGGGGTCTGCTGCCTCAGCGACATCCTCACCATAGAGGGGAAAGGCCATCATTACGAGGCAGATTTTCTTGTCTTCCTGTTCAGTTTCACAGTTTATTGTGGGAGGGAGAGAACCACATCAGAATTACCCGGGAACCTTTTCCAATACATATATATATGCCTGCCCTGGCCTCCTGAGGTTCTGATCCAACCCCTGGTTGAGAACTACTGGTTTAGCATATTCACTTCCAAGGTCTACAATTTCCACTGGCCCTCTTATCACTAGGGCCTTCCTCCTTGTTCCTCTAGATGAATGCTCCTCCCGCTCAGATGTAGTCCCGGGGTGCTAGGACTCAGCATCATTGGCATGCCTTGCTCTACCCTGCAGTCCTTCAGTGGGGAGTTCTCAATAAGGGTGGTACCATCTCACAGGAAGGCATTTAGATATAAATGTAGAGCCGTTTATTTACTGATTATCACAATGACCAGGAAGCTAATGTTATTTGTAAAGTAAGGATCAGAAATGTTAAACATCCTACAGCCCCTCACAGTGAAAAATTGTCCCACTGAAAATGCCACCGGCACCCCCATTGAGAAACACATTGATCGTAGCCCAGATACTCTTGATTCAAACTCTGAATCAGCCTCTGAAATATCCGGGCTTCCTCTCGGCTCAGCTGCTGCAGTGTTCCGGGGACTGCTCTCCCTTCCCAGCCTTTCAAATTCCATCATAATACACAAACTGTGGACAAAGAGATTCTTAGCTCTCCAATATATTCATGTAATACTTAGATAGAGGGAAAGCATCTAATCTCCATTTCTACCTTCCATTTAATCTAATTTAATCATCTGCCCACTGTGCTGACCATTTCCTCTCAAGTATGGGAGGAATGAGGAAGGGAGGAAAGAGCAGGGGCCATGACTGCCTCATGGGCAGATCTGAACTGTCACGTCTGATAGTAATTCCAGGTTGACGAATATATCTAAGACCTAGCTCCAAGCTGATCCTTTTCCAGAAGTCTTATCTCTTTACCTTCTCTCAGTGATTACTCCTTTCTTGCTTACTCAGGCCAAAGCATTGTTTAATTATAGGTTTGTAGTAGAGGCTTTTAGTACCCACCCATATCTGGCTTTCCTCTCCTTTTATATAGAGGAGGATGACATTTTTTCATCCTCTTTCCATAGGCTGAAGCCACGTGACTAGTTCTGACCAGTGTGCTGTGAGTGGGAGGAAGGATGTGTGTCATTTCCAGCAGGAGCACTTCACTGCCAGCCAGAGACCCTCAGTATTTTCTTCCCTTGCAGCCATGATGGTGGAAGCTGGTGTTAAGAAAGAGTCACCACCAGTCTAGCTTCCAGGACAGCTACCAGGAGCAGAGCCCCTGCTGGCCCTGATCAGACATGCAGCACAGGCAGAGATTACAAACCAAGGTTTATACCTTTGTTTTTTTGTGTCCCTGAGATTTTGGGAATTTTTTGTTACCACAGCATAACCTAACCTACCCTGATTGATTCAATGTTCTTTTGCATGTTTAGCTTCTTTTCATCTTTGTGCGTAGATCATGAGTCAGAGAGGCTGGGGTTTGAGGTTGAGTTGCCCCCCTTAAGAGTGACCTTGGCTAACCTTTTTAAACCTCAGTTTCCTCATGTGTCAAATGGTGATCATGACTGTGCTGACCTTATGTGGTTGTAAAGAATAAACCAGATCACATGGGCAAAGCGCTTACCACAGTGTCTGGCAGGTCCCAAGGGCTCAGTAAACATTACTTATTTCTTCTCTTTATTGATCAAAAATTGACTTTACCAGCCCCCTGCCCCAAATCCTCATTGAAGCATTTAGCTTTGGCTGCCTGGAGTCCTTCTAATGTCCTTCTGCCTAAAAAGCAAATAGTCTGGGACTGCTTCCTGCTTCTTTTACGTTCCTGCAGCTCCCAGAACAGGACATTGCCTGCAACAGGCACTGTGTTATCCATGCCTTTAATGGAGTACATGCTCGTGATTGGGACTGAACATATTTATGTCAAATGAATGAAAGATTCAGCTCAGCCAACTTGAAAAATCTCATTACTTTTGTCAGTACGACCCTGGCACGTCTGGGAAACATGTCAGGAAACGTCCACATATCCACTTTGTCTTTTGTTGCCGATTAATGGCTGGGAGAGGTGAAACCCAGTCTCTTGGCCACACATCAAAAATAGACACATGCTCTAAATTAGCATAAAGCAAATCCCATTTGCATTTATGTCACAGCCAAGCCTCGCTAAGGGATGCCAAAGTTTGTTCCTGGACCACTGGGAGTCCCTTAGCACTTGGAGATAATTACAGGTTATCTTAGGATGGGTGCCTTCCTCTAGCACTCCTGGATTCTATTCTCAGCTTGACACTGAGTTTTACTAGGTCTCCACAGCTAAGGAAATCAGAGGTAATTACTTGGCTGACCCAGACAGAAACACAACACAAAACAAAACACTTCTGCCTTATTTACTTTTATTTTAGACCCATATGCCAAACCTTCCAATTTGTAGGCAGCTCTGCTAACTAACACCTGGCCTGATAAGTCTTCTCCAAATCTGGAACCTATTGGAGGAACATTTAAAACCAACCACAGACTCTATCTCAATACCAAAAAAAAAAAAGAAAGAAAAAGACATTCCTGGCCCCTGAAAAGTTTTTGTTGTTTTTTGGGGTTTTTTTGGTAAGGAAGATTGGCCCTGGGCTAACATCTGTTGTCAATCTTCCTCTCATGAGCAGTGCATAGGTCCGTGCCTGGGATCAGAACCGGCGAATCCCCAGCCGCCAAAGTGGAATGTGTGAACTCAGCCACTACACCACCAGGCTGGCCCCCTGGAAAACTTTTTTTCTGATGCCTCTTAGGAGTATTATTGTAGCATTGTCAAGGTGCCTTCTAAAGGACTGTTTTCCTTAATCAGAGCCATTTTTGCATTTTCATTATTTGGAGCCCTCCTCCAAAGCATTTCTGAAAACAAGCTACATCTGTGTGTTTTAACACATTCTACAGAGTTGAATTTCCCTTTGCCATCAGATTCAATCTGAAAACATTACTAATTTATTGGACCTTCAAGTGCATCATAATCAAATGTCCTCAGAGTCCTATCCATCAGTTAACCCCCGAGATCTCTGAAGCATCTCTGCAGACAGCAGGGATGGGAGTTCCTGAAACTTCCAATCAACTGGAGCTGATTTAACAGCAGAACAGTAGCTCCTCAGTTAAGTAATCTTAATTGCCTTCTGCACCATCATTTACTGAAACTCTGATGCAGGGACTTTCAATTCCTGGAATCCGCCCAGTTCCTCTAGTTGTGTTGCCATGTGCTTCTCATTATGACCCAACTGTACAGGGCAGTGATGAGTGGAAAGAGCTGGGCTGGGAGTCAGGAGCAGACATCGTCCCCACTGTCATGATCTAATCCTAGGTCCTTGGGCAGGTCACTTACTCCAGTGTGTTGACACAGGTTGAACAGTATGCTCATCTGTAAATTAGAGACAGCAGTGCTTGCCCTAGTACCAAGCCAGGTTGTCTTTGGAGTACTTGTGAGATGGCGTAAGTATTGGGAAACTTTAGTTCTTACGCTAGAGATTTCTTTTGTAAGTTAGTAGCTGGAAACCCAGAAGATATTTTCCCAGAAAAACAATATTACACCTGGTAGTGAGGGTCCCAGTCTAATGCTATAAAAACCTATTCAATGCCATATCCCTGAAGTACAACATATAGTAATGGTCTACTGATCCTCACCATCATGGGATCATCTAATTAGGGGTGCTTGGGTTGGAGCTCTGGGTGAGTGGCAAGATGGAGTCCCCTTGTATGCGGGAAAAGAGAAAAAGAAAATTGGTACTGAACAAAAAAGAAGGCAGAGGGAGGCGTTCCGGAGCTCTAATGGGGAAGAAGCACATGGCGAGCCTGTGGAGGGCCTTTGCAAATGTAAGGATTTATTGAGTGACAGGCTGCGGCTTTGGGAAGTCCTATAAATAAAGCTATTTAGTGCTTACTGTCACTCTCCAGCCCACCGTCTCCTCCACTTGTCCTGCTCTCTACTCCACCATCCTATTTTTGAAGCCTTTAGGGCACACATGAATATAACCAGCACTTCCACGAGACTCATGATGGAGAATCCACTTTTTCCATTTGAGTGACTAATGGCTCTCTATAAGATAGATCAATATGTGATACATAATATATAGTGTAATAGTGGAACAGCCCTGTGAGAGGGGAACGGTACATTCACGTCTGTGGGTCGGTCAACGGAGTGCGTTAATCTTGGAGAATCCCCTGGAAGATTTAAAGGGGGCTAGCAGCTCCTGGCTGTTTTTTTGTGGCTAGAGGCCTTCCAAATCTGACTTTTCAAATCTCCGATTGAATTCCCAGCAATCTATTTTTCCTGACTGTAACCAGAAAAGCATGTTGAAATGAACATGAAATTCCATCAGTATAAAGCCTTGTGAAGCCCAGTCCGCCAGCCCCATCGCCAAAGCCGCTAATAATGCCCTATTGTGTTACTGTGGTGGTCTAGGTTATCATTATGAAGTCTTTGCTCCTGGTTGAGAAAACATGACATTCCATTAAATGTATAATCTGGGTTCCCTCCAGGCCAGAGCTGCATCCTACTTAAAGCTGAAATGAGCTGAGATTTAATGTCATGGAAAAGAAGAGAACCATTCGCTGGGAAAAAGGGAATTGAGGGGTGGGGAAAAGAATGGTGAATTTAGTGTCCTGTGATCCACTGGTTTCAGCCTGAGGACAGTATCTTGCTGGACAAAGTATCTTAGAAGCCCAAGGAAAAAAACGCATCAGCATTCTTTCCCTTTCCACTCTGCTGTGGTTGGGTGCTGGACAGCACCTTTCAAGGAGATTCTTTCTAGGACAGAAGACCAAGTCTTTAGGGACCACCCAGGGGCCTGTTTGCCATTACTGTCTTTTGGCCCATCCCCCAGCTCTGGGCTCAACAATCATATAAATTAGCCTGGATCAAGATGGCAAGCTGGAGGTGTACACGCTGTCACACCAAATTCTAGCAAGGTTTTCATTCAGCATAAAAATATCCCTCTCTTCAAGCAATAGAACAATGGAAGGAAGTCAGAGGAGTCCACCTAAACGTAAAGGTAGGTACCTTTAAAGGTTTCCTCACCATTTTTTCCCAGAGTATTTTTGTGTTCCCATTGTACTGCAAAGGATCCTATGGTGCGTTTAGAAATTTACCCTAGGGGCTGGCCATGTGGCCAAGTGGTTAAGTTGGTGTGCTCTGCTTTGGTGGCCCAGGGTTTCACTGGTTTCGATCCTTGGCATGAACCTAGCACTGCTCATCAAGCCATGCTGAGGCGGTGTCCCACATAGCACAACCAGAAGGACCTACAACTAGAATATACAACTATGTACTGGGGGGCTTTGGGGAGAAGAAGAAAAGAAAAACAAAAAAGAAGATTGGCAACAGATGTTAGCTCAGGTGCCAATCTAAAAAAAAAAAAAGAAATTTACTCTAGGATTACATATCAAAGCAGCAGCATCCTCCATAATCAAGAGGGGCTTGGAGCTCAGCATGCTGGTTAGAGACCCTCCTCACACTTAAAAGGAGCTTTTAAAAACTCACAGTCACTTATTTTTGTTGAATATAAGAGTTACATATGTTCATTGTAGAAAGTTTTGGAAATTCAGAAAAGCATAAAAACAGAATTTAAAAATCATGTCTTCTAGAGACAAAATACTATTACATATTGGGTGACTAGAGATATATACATGTGGGTGTTTAGCTTTTTTACAGAGGTAGAATCGTAATGCACATTATATTTGGTAATTGTATTTTCACCTAAGAGTATACTATGAGCATTAAATATTTCTCCTAAAATCGCTTACAAGCATGCATAATATGCATATTCAATATTATGCATATAACATGCATAACAATAAATCCTCTGTTGTTGGACATTTAGGTAATTTTCAGCTTTATTATATAAACAGCATTGCTATAAACACATATATAGGTTACTTCTGACTCTTGGATTTTTACTTTGAGACACATTAACAAATAATCTTCTTGTCTGTGCTATCCAACATGGTAGCCACATGTGGCTATTTAACTTTATATTAATTAAACTTAAATAGAATAGAAAGTTCATTTTCTCAGTTGCACTAGCCACATTTCAAGTGCTCAGTGGCCACATGTGGCTAGTAGCTACCATATTGGACAGCAGAGATACAGAACAGTTGCATCATCACAGAAAGTTCTGCTGGATTGCGCAAGTCCAGAAGGACCATATCAGTTTATATTTTCCTTAAAGACATGACAGTGCCTATCTCCCAGAAGTTGGCCAACACTGAATATTGTAATTCTTTAAAAATCTTTGCCAACTTAAATAACATCTTGTTTGGTATTTTCATTTCTTTGATTACCAGTGAAGCTGAACTTTTCTGTTTGTTTATTGACTTTTATATATGTAGTTTGTGAATTATTTATGTAGTAAGTCTATTTTCTATCGGGATCAACTTTTTTAAATGGCTTTTTTATATTAAGGTCACTCTATAATAAGTAACTTATGTTGCAAAGTTTTTGTAACTTATCTTTTATTTATGGAATTTTTTTAACTTATGGAACTGTACAATTTATTATATTTAAATCTTTTTATAGTTTTCTTAGTTGCTTCTGCCTTGTTTTAAAAGCTCTAAATCTAAGATTACAATAATATTCATCTAAATTTTCTTCTAGTTCTTTCATCATTTCATTTTAAACATTTAAATTTTCAGTTCTTCTGGAATTTATTTTGGTGTGTGGTGTAAAGTAGAAATCTAATCTTTTTCATTACTCATGTCACCAACCACTTGTCCAAGAATCGTTTTTTAAAATAATGAATTTATTCCCCACTGATTTGAGCTTCCATTAAACACTTACATGTCCTTGGATCTGTTTCTAGATTTTCTATTCTGTCCACCTATCCTTTGGCCTTTACCATCCTGTTTTTCCTAATTCGCCTTATAATACCTATTAATATTTGATGGTATATATATTTCTTCGTTATTCTTTTCCAAAAATGTTTTAGCTCTTTTTACCTGTTTTTTCTCTAAGATAAACCTGAAATCATTTTGTTAAATTTCTCTCACCACCAAAATAACTTCTTTCAGAACTTTGAAAAGTTTAATTCAATTTATAAATCAATTTGAGGAGAATTGATTATCTCTACAGTATGGAATCATTCCACTTAGGGACATGGTGATTCTGTCCACTTTTTCAAGTCTCCCTTTTATGTCCTTCTGAACTGGCTTTAAAAAAAGAAAGCACAATGACGGGCATCTCTGTTTTCAGACAGTCTCTGAATCTGTGAGCTGGTGCTCCCAGCCACTAGAAGTAACAAAAGAAATTCCATTTCTTAGCATTAGAATATATTTTCAGTATCCACCTTCTCATAAATCTGCAAGAAAGAGATCTCACTTTTCATCCAAAGAATCTGGAGTTCAAAACAGCCTTTACGGAAAAACCGAACTCCAGGGGCAACTGCAAAGCACATTTGGTGTCTAGCTGGCCAGCTTATTTTGCAGGACTCTTTTTCCAACTCCCAAATACTTTCCAGTCTGTGAAATTCATCTCCCCACCACTGTAACTGCAAGAGGCTCCCTGGCAGTGGGGAGCTCACACAGTTTTAACCAGCGTGGATCTTCTCGGAGGGGCTTTTTATTGTTGAAGTCGGTTTTTAGTAGATAGCAATGAAGCTTCCTGGAATGACTGCGGCTTGGCACATCGAAGGGGGATTTGGGAAGTGTTTAATTGGTCAGAGTTCAGCTCTCCCTTGAGCACAGCCCTAAAGCCTAACCACCATCTGTTTTCAGAAGGAAACCAGGGCTCCTGCACCTCCCTGGTAGCCCACCAGTCAAGAACTTGAATTCGCCTACATCAGGGGTTCTCAAGACTAGCGGAAGGGGGAACTTACCCGTAGGGGAATTTTGGAAACGTCTAGACAGTTTTGGTTGTCACCACTGTGGCCTCGGTGGGAAGGGGGATTGGGAGAGAGAGAATGGAGGAAGGTGGTACTGGCATCTAGCGAATAAGGTCGGGGATGCTGCTAAACACCCTACAATGCACAAGACGGTCTCACAACAAAGAATTTCCCAGCCTAAAGCTCAGTGATGACGAGGTTGAGAAATTCGCCTATTTTCACTAACTGCCCAGGCAGCATGCATTATATTATTAGGAACAAAGACAATGCATTATGTAAAACAGCGATTTTTTTTTTTTTAAAAAGAGATGATTGGCTTTTAAAAGCCCACACACCTTAACTTTAGACGTGCCCGAAAGTTCTGCCTCTCGTAAGCAAGCTTTTCTCATCAACGTTTCTAAAGCAAACGGAAAAGATTCACAGAAACGTAGTAGGGCATCAGCATCCTCAAACTCACGCTCCTCGGTCACAGAAAGCAAGGCAGAAAAGAAGTTTGTCCCCAAACAAACGGCGACGGCTCCCCTGCGGGGGCTCGGGCAGCGAAGAAGGATGGGGAGGCTCGCTCCCCCGACAAAGGCGCAGCGCTCTTGCTCCCTGGAGATGCGTGCCTGACCCAAAGCGACCCTGCCAACAAGCCCAGCCCGGGAAGAAAGCATCATCAGCTTAGTCTAGGGTGCAAACTCACGGCACTTACTTGTCCAAAATGAAGTACAGGTCAAATCCCCCGTAGCAGGCTGGACCCCCTTCCTCCCTGCGTCCCCCTTGTCCGGCGCAGATGAGCACAAAAGTGGCCAAAGAGAGACACTTGAAGCCAATGCCAAGGGCTTTCTGCTCCACGGTGGCCATGACCTGCAGCCCAGGGAGAGGGTAGGGTCCTCTCCTTCCCACGCTCCTCGAACTCGCCAGGACCCTCAGGGGCGCGCCATCCGAGGGGCCCTCCTCTCGGGCCCTTTATTCCCCCTCGCTCTCCTAAAACTCCCCGGAAGCAATTGTCTGGAGGAGTTCAAGGTTTTCTTTCTGGTTTCCGCTTCGATTCTGTTTCTAGGTTTCAAGTTTCAAGAATCCCAATACTGTACTCCGTTTTTTTAAAGGGGCTGCTCCTGACTCGGGCCGGCCGGCCGCTCCGGAGGCTGCGCTGAGGTTTTGCAATTGAAGCAGTTCCGTCCTGACGGTTCTTTGTCCCAGATTTTAAATATTATGGGGTGGGTTTTCAAATTGTTCTTGGTTGGGGGAGTGCTTAGCCTTTTCTCCCTCCTCTCCACCCCTTTCTCATTTTGATGGAGGAAGAAAGTTCAAAGGGTGCCACCTTGTGGCCGGAGATGGAGAAAGCACTCTTCGGCGTTCGCGGGAGCGTGGCTGTCCCCTGTGCCATATTCTTCCCTTTTCTCAGGCACCTTTCCTTTCTCCATTACCTCTTCCCCATTCCTAGTTCTCACTCTCTAGCCTCTTTTATCCCTGTCCTTTCCTTTTCTATCCTACGTGTGCTGCTAAGGTCACTGTAAACATTTGATGAGAACGGACTTTCTCTAAGCACCGTGGCTCGGACCCCACGCTGGGACCTTGGCAGACAAGCCATTGTGCAATGAAGTAGAGAAGAACGGGGCCTTTGTGATCTGAATCATCCAAATGACCTTATAGTAGTCTTAGCGCAGATCATAAAAGAGACTGTTGGGGTCCAGTCATGTGGTTGAAAACAGCATAAAGAGTCCCACAGAGAAGGCTACTCCTGGCATGGAACAGCTGAGCATTCTAGATTGTCTCTTTCTCCAGATTTCAGAAAGCCTGTAATAAGTTCTTTTCAGCCTGTGAACTTTGACTTTTCTCACCCTATCTTTGATTTAGGGCAGAGGAAGTAAACAGTTTGGGACTGGCAGTGACGTCCTGTGTTAGCCTTTCTGAAGTGAGGGATCCTCTACAGTGGGCTCCGAGCCCCAGTTCCAGACAGAAGCTCAGTTTTAGTTTCATATGAGTTCCACTCTGGGAGTCCTCAATATCATTCTTGCTCCAATTTCCAAGATTATTCCTCCAGACACACATCTTCCCCTCCACTTGTGAGCCTCTAAATTTGAGAAATTCATAATGCATTGAACTAGCCTGCCTCCAAAATGATCCCCAATGTCCCTCATCTCCTGGTATACACTCCCTCTCCCACACGGATAAGACTGACCTGTGTGTAATTAATATGATGTTGCAGAAATGATGGTGTGTGACTTCTGAGGCTAGGTCATCAAAAATATTGTGGCTTTTTCCTTGCTCTCTTGCATCACTTGCTCTGGGAGCCCAGTGCCATGTCTTGAGGTCGCTCAAACAGCCCTATGGAAGAGTCCATGTGGTAAGAAACTGAGATCCTCTGCAGACAACCAGTGTCAGTTTGGCAGGCATGTGAGTGACCCGTCTTGGCAGTGGATCCTCTAGCCCCAGTCAAGCCTTCAGATGACAGCAGCCCTGGGCGACGTCTTGACTGCAGCCTCACGAGAGACCCCAAGGACCACACCCCAAGACAGAACCACTCAACTAAGCCAAATCCAGATTCTTGATCCACAGAAATTATGAGATAATGAATGTGTATTTATGTTTTAAGCCTCTAATTTTGAGGGCAATTTGTCACGCAATAATAGACATCTAGTAAATGCCTATGATCATGTTAAAGCTTTGATAATTTCTTTAAGAAAAAAAATTACCTAACTGTATTTCCCAGGTATACTTGACTATGAAACCATTCTTTTCAAATAACACCTATTGACACCCATTCTTTGGGAATTACTATGCTCAGGAATAGTAAAATAAATAATTTTAAAAATAATTGGGAGGAGATCAAAATACTCTAGCTTGTCCATATCTTCCTTTTCCATACCTTCTTCTTCACCAAAGGATTGAAAACCCATCCTGGCCTCGTTGCAGCTCTGTGTTGAGAAAGAAGGTGGGAAAATCTATAGAAATTAAGCAGGTAAATGAAAGCAAGAAACCAGGAGAAATTGGTTAGGAAAGAAAAGGAATATGAGATAAGAAAACGTAGTGGAGAGAACATTTGTGGGTGCCAGGATAGGCAAATAGGAAAGAGCTTGAATGTGGAAAGGAATTTAGGGGATAGGAGAAGTCAGAGAGGCATCAAGAATGTCTTCTCTCATCCTCATGCCCTAGGGACCTCTTAGGTCCTTTAGAGTTTGGGTAACAGAGGAATGTCTTGAGAGCTTTACAGTTTAGGAATTTAGTGTGGGAAGGAATCAGAAGTGCCCTGACAGAGCTCTTCAGAGTTAGAAACACCATTCTTAAAGAGAGATGAGAGCACAGCTCCCAGAGCGGGAAGGAAATTCAGTATGAAACAAAGTTATGGGGAAGAGGAGAAAGTGGTAGAGGGTCTTCTGGGACAAAGATGATGCTTTAGAGGACAGAGAAGTGATTAAAGGGATTCAGACGCTTGAATGTCTCAGCTTCCTCTGCTTTTCTTCCAATATTCTAGGAAGAGTTTTATTAATACTTGGTGACCATCTCTAGGTCTTAAAATCGCTCTACCCTTCTCTCCCTCTAGCCCAGAGAAATCCATTCCGGGCGGCTCTTCCAATTAGAGTGTTTTGTGCCAGCCTCATTCACTATGAGGAGGTGTTCTCCAAATATGCCCATGAAGTGAACTTGACATTGAGCTATGGAGGATATGGTTATCCTCAGGGAATGTTGAAGTAAAACAAAGATATCCAGTCTACAACAGGGGTATATGAAGCCCCTGGTGTGATCACACCTTGATGACTCAGCAGGTCTGCAAGAGGAGACATTTTCAGGTTCTTTGAATTGGCAACATTTTCCTTTAGTTGTTAGGATGTAGCAGCCTTAAAATTAGTGCATGTAGAGAAATGGGAGAGATGGATCAGTCGCTTGAGGTTGGAGGAGAACTTGCAAAGAGTCTCTGATGGGCTCCTGCTAGTATTTCCCAGATTAATTTCACAGTTCAGAGATAGTCAAGTAACAAGATCCCCTTATGCAAATGTTACCAATTTCTTGAGGGAACTCTCAATGCTCTGATTGGACTGAGGGTGTTGGGGCTCCTAATCCCTTCCAAGGACCCTGGTGTTCTGGAGGAGACCAGTTGGCTTTCTCAAGGTCCATAGAGATAGAAATATGAGGTTTGGAAGGAACTCCTCCACCTCTCAAGCTCAAGTCAGTGGAAGAACAATATAAGTGATGATGTTGGGGCTACAGATAGTTATTTCTGGGGTTGGAGAAACACAGGACCTATTAACCATGCACTTGGAAGTGTTTGAGTGGAAACCTGGAAGTCAAGGCAGAGAGGAGCTTCTTGGAGGAAGAAGCAGTCAATGCCACATGTTGTGGAAGTCAAGAGGATAAGCCCTGAGAAAACCCCATTGATTTGACACAAGTGTCATTGTGTCAGCAAGGAGCATTCTGGTGGAGTAGTGCAGGGAGACGTTGGCCTGTACTGGGTTTCTAGGAAGAGGAAACTTCACTGTCAAGAAGAGAGAGGAATAAGGGGGTAACTTGCAAATGTTTGAATGTTTTATATGCCACAAGGAAGGACCCTAAGATATTTTAGGATACCGGGAACTTCCGAAAGATTGGAAAGTTTATCTTACTAGACTGATCATCTTAAGGCTTTAGCCCTGCACTCTAATTACTGTTCTACCTGAATTTGTCAGGCTTCCTTCTTTGAGACTGAAATTGTTAAATGCGGCCTGGGTTGTCTACCAGCCTCCAGTGACTTACTCCCCCTGGCTTATCCCCCACTTTCCAACATATGTGACTGAGCCCCTTTTGTCAAACTGTCAAAAACAAAGTTTGTTGTCCTGATAACATTGCCATCTAATCTTCCAAGAATCTCATTGGGCACTAAAGCATCATTTTTCTGGTTTTTTGGCAAAAGTTCTGGAAAATGCTCCAGATAACACAGACTACCCAAAAGAAACTTGGGAATATTTTCCTTAGAAATATTTGTCTACAAATGTGGACAGATCTGACACTCTCTGCCAAATTTTGTGTTAATCAAATGGCCCCTATGTTTGCCAAGTTTTTGGAGGTCCCACTGGTCCTTGGGCTTTGGTGGCACCCCATAACCTCCTAAGGGGAAACATCATTTAGTAAAAATTATCTCTTTTCATTGCTATGATATTTCCTTCATGCTTGTCCTCCATAGAACTACCATGTGCAAAAAAACCACGAAAGCATTCCCAGAAGCAATTTATCATTCAGAACAACAAAGTTTCTAAAGAATATAAATCAGCTGAATGATGGCTTTTGGGCATAGGAAAAGCAAAGGTACCAATAATAACTTTAAGCCCAGAGGCAGAACTATAGTCTAGAGCAAAATACCTTTGATGGCATTCCATGTGACAGGCCATTCACAACCTCAGCTCAGAAAGAATCAAAACCTTGTTGAGCCCAGCATCCCATTAATAACCCTACCCAGCCTAGTCTAGCTTGAAAATCAATTCAGTCCAATACATCTCTTGATTCGTTTTGGGGCAATCCAAAACCCATCCCAAAGCCCTGTTTACAGCCACCCAAATGCAGAGATAGAACTCATTCAACACAGCCCCAACTCAACTCTGATCAATCTGGAGCCCTAAGAAAAGTGAACTAATTTCATATATCATATATATTCATACCCAGAGATAAATTTTGTTTAATCTGTTTTGCAACCCAGCTCAGCTAAACCCACAGATCACCCCAGTGCATCCTAGGCCGCACCAAGCCCAGCATGAAGTTCAGTCACCAAGCTCCTTTAGCCCAATCCAGGTAGAGTCGAGCCAGAGCTCAAGGCCTAGCACATCAAGCTTTATGAAGGTGCATTCCTACAGGGACTCAGCCAAGAGGATAATCCATAATTCATACCAACGTATCCTAAAAAATCCATCCTAGATCCTCACAAGACTCAAAGCCTCATGAAAAAAATGTTCGTTTTCAGAGCAGAGACCACACCAATCCAACCCAGAACCCAAAGGAGGGATGAAATGGACCAGTACATTCCAGGATACTGACAAGCTCAGAGTTTACAAATGCCCAATGGAAGACTATGTATCAGATAACTCAAGGCCAGCACAAAGCTAAATAAAATATCAATTTAGCCATTTTCTGCCCAGTTCTGCTCAACCCTGGTTTATTTAAGTATATTCAAGACCAAGGTCTTACTCAAAGACCCCAGACCTGTTTACAATTGAAGATACCAGAAGAAATCTACCTAGACCTGTCAAATCCATAACTCCTTCAACATTTTTGCTAATGTTAATTACACAAGTCCCAAGCCGGGAAGACTAGTGGTTCTCAAAGGATGTGAACACATGTGTGGATGGGGATATGTGGCAGGGGTAGTTTGAAGGTAGGGGCAAAGAGGTTTATTCACTCTGAAATAACCTATGGGGTTTTTTCAAGGTACGTATATCTGTAGAATATCAAAAATGGATGTGGGGGTTTCAGGGGCACAGATAGTTTGATACAGTGGCCTTACAGTGGCCAATTTCTTTTCCCTCCATGCCTCATACACTTTTCTTCTCTGATGAGATCTATTGACAAAGAATTAATAGTAATTCCCATAAACTATTTGAGCATTAGGCAGGACAACACACTAATTAGTAGTATAATCGCACATCAGGCTGTTTGGGGCCAAGCACAGCTCTGCCATTATTCACTGGTGACTGTGAAATTTACATGACCTATCCATAACACAGCTTCTCATCTGCAAAATGGAGATAATAATACTACCTACCTCATTGGGTTGTTGTGTGGTTTCAATGAGATTATGTATGCCATATTGCCCTCAGGAAGCACACAGTAGATGTCAGCTTTTATTTTTCTTGGGGGATTCTGGGAAATTGCATGTGAATTTCTTCTAGAAATGAGAAGAGTAAATTTAGAAGAATCATTTTCGGAGTGTTTGATTTTTCTACCGCCAGTGAGGCAAAGCTGTTTCTGTACCATGGTCATTTACATTTTCAATTTTGAAAAATGCGAAAATGAAGACCATAGCTCATGCAGGATCTACTGTGAATTTATGGTTTCCTAGGATGCATGCAGGAAACAAATAGAAAAAATGCTTTGGGGCTATCAATAATCTATTGGCAGCAATGCTGTTTCTGCTAGCCAAGAATGCCAGAGAGCTAAACTCTAAAGAAATGTCTGAGTAAATTGTTATAAACAGTGATGCTTCCTTCTGATACTGTTTTTTTTGAGATCTAATGATCCGTAGGAAAGAAACTTTATTATTTCTCTTTATTAACTCATTTATTCATTAGAAAATAGTTTTTGGATATCTACTATAGGGCAGACCCTATGCTTACACTGAAGATACAAAGATGAATACAATACAGACCTTGCAGAGTTTAGTTGGGAGACACAAATACATAAAGAGGTGTTGGTACAACAGTGTGGTTAACCTGTCTTCTAGAGGAAACTCAGCAAGTCTCCTCCACCCCACCATGCTAATTCCAAGGAGAAGCAGGTCTGACATAAGGGAATCCTCAGTGATACACTGTTGGACCACAACTCTTTGGGATGGCTTGTCCCAGGATGTGAATGACTTAAGACAAGACAAATGTCTCTTCCTACTAGTAATGAGAATACCCTTCCCTAAGAAGATCCAAAAGTGATCAGGAAGGAGCCCATGGAAAGAGACTAAGAGCTGGGCTACTTAAACTGCCTCCAGTCTCAGTGAAAGGAATCCCCAGGATCCTTGTCATGGATCACCAGAACACAGAAGGGCTTGGAGGCAGAGCTGTAGCTGATAACGAAGTATGCATTTACCTGATGAGCTTGCCTCTGAGCATCGACTCCTTAGGGAGCTGCTTGGGCAGCAGTCAGAGCTGGGTTAGCTTTCTGGTGTAGATTTTCAGGCTGAAGTGAGCATGTGTATAAGATGGATGATGTCTAAGAAGGCTCATCCTGAGCATCAAATATGAAAGCATTTGCCCTTACTGTGGCCAAAGTAATGGTGGGGAAGTCCTGTGTCATTCATTGTGAGAGGGCCTATATGTCCCTTGGGATGGGGATTGATTTCTGAAGCTAGAGCAGACTCCTCTCAAAATAGGTAGAGTTCAAGGCATGAATGGTTATTACTACCCAGGTTTTGCTTTACTCTCCATCATATTTCTTATCATGGGTTGAGGACTAATGTACTATGAAATCTTAATCATAGTCGTAAATTTACACACTTAAAGTGTGAGTTTAATTCAAAGAAACTAGTGAAGTCAATCAATACATAAAGAAGACTAGGGACGCCTACAGCATAGGGAAATTTTCATCTTGGGTTGAAATGGAGAGAAAACACAGTGGAATTGGTACAAATCTAAGAGCCAACAAATAAGAAATAAAGAGTCACGCCTAGAACACTCTCTAGAAATCAGGTTTGCTCAGAGGCAGAGGGAAAACTTCAGGTGATAGAGAAGAAGGCTTTAGAATTTGGTGTCTGAAAACAGAAACTTTAAAACTGAACTATGGAGGGAGTTCATCACAAACTTAGTAAGTAATGGGATCAGCTTAAAATATAGTTCTTACTCATGCAGTCAATTCAGGAACTGTGGGAAAGAGAAGAGAAAAAGGAAGAAAAACATCCAAATCCAGCAAACTCTACAGCCTATGTAATAGCATTTTTGGAATTTTTTTTCCATATGTGGATAGTTCCCCATTAATCACGTTCTCCTAACAGCATAAAATTAAAACAACAAGAAGTACATTTTCTACTCTTCATTGCTGCTGCAGTTCAGATATATGCCAGTGGTCCTATGTATTTTTAGTTGGATTATTTTCTCCCTCTCTAAGATCTCTTTATATCTTTTCTTCAAAATTTCCCATGTACCCCCCTCACTCTTAATTGATATGGCTGCTTCATGTTTAGTTGGAAATTAGAGTCCAGAAGACCTTTATCTATGTGAGTCTTGCACTCAGGAAAGATGACTGGGATGAAGAACTTTGGAAGTCACTAGTATGTAAGTTGAAGCTGTGAGTGTGCTTGTATATCACCCTGGGCTAAGTGAAGAGAGTGATAAGAAATGAGGGTGAAGGATGGAGCCCAGGGGAACACCAGCATTTTTACAGAGCTTGGCAGAGAAGGAGGAACCAAGAAGAGAAATAAGACATTTCTAGGAGGGAATAGTCATGAGTACCAATTGGGGTAGAGAGGGTGAGAAGATAAGAACTGGAAACTCTTCATTAGATTTAGCAACTGGGAGTTCTTTGATGACCTTCATGAAAGGAACTTAATGGAAATAACGCTAGGAAAAAAGGAAAATTCAAAGAAAAAAAAGAACCCAGAAATTAAAGCACAATGGTAAAACGGTAAAACCTCAACAGAATAAATGGAAAATAAGCTCGAAGACATTTTTTTCCAGGGAGTAGGGTAAAAAAAATAAGGAGATGAAAAAGATAAGTTGAAAACATACACTAGATAATGGCCAAGTGCAGGAGGTCTGACATCTGAATAACGGAGTCACAGAATGTGAGAGCAGAGAAAATAAAGGGAAGGAATCATCACAAAGAAAATTTCCTAGAATGAAGGACATGTGCTGGAAAGGGGAGGCAGGACCAGCACCAAGACTGAGTGGTGATAAGTTTGGGGATGAGAGGGAAGATTGCAGCATGACAGATTCTCTGTTCACCAGGGTCCTGTGTGGCTTCAGTGGCCAGTGGAGATATTAGCATTGCTTAGCCTTCTGGTCATTTACTACTACAAAAAAAATCACCCCACAATGGAATGACTTAAAACAATAATTTATTATTGTCACTCATGGTTCCATGGGTTGACTGGGAGCTCAGCTGGCACCTGTCATTTGGGGTCTCACGTGTGATTACAGCAAGATATCAGCTGGCTGCAGTCATCTAAAGGATCAGTTGAGCTGGATGTCCAAGATGACCCCCTCACTTGGCTGGCAGTTGATGCTGGCTGTTGACTGGGAGCTCAGGTGGAGTTTTTAATTATAACATGTATGCGTGGCCTCCCATGTGGCTTAGGCTTCCTATGGCTTGGTGACTCAGTTCCCAAAAGCAGTGGTCCAAAAGTGAGCAGTCCAAGCAACTCAGGAAGAGTGACAAGTCTTTTATATCTGACTCTTGAAAGTCTCAGAACATCATTTTTCGTCTCTCTTGGCCAAGGGAAATCACTAAGGCCAGCTCAGTTCTGAGAGGAGAGAATTAGACTAATTTTTGATGCCAGGAAAAGCATGCCCGTATAGTGAGGTAAGGAATTGATGGAGGCCATATTTCAGGAGTCTGCCACAGCCTGAATAGACTCCAGCCAAAGCATGACAGTGGTGGGGTGGGCCTGGAATGTATGTAATGGAATAAGATAGGTGGTTATTAAATGCCTACTATGCACCAACACCTTTGCATACATTGTTGTATTTAATCTTTTCAACAACCCTGTAAAGTAGTGCGGCAGATTGAGTTTTCAGGGCCAATTCTTCACCGTTCCCTGCGTCCATGCTCTTTGCCATATAACTTTTCAGTGCCTTTCCCATGAGAAGTACACAAGGGGATTACTTCCCTGTACCTCGACTTTGGACTTGCTTAAGACTTGCTTTGGTCCATGATAGTAGTTGTGGTGCAAACAGGATCTTGCAATGTATTTGTATGGTTGGCCACACTCTCTAGCACTTTTGCTCTTGTCATGAGATAAATTTCTCCAGGGATGTGCTGCCTCTTCCACCTGGAGCCCAGAATAGGACACATGCAACAGAATAGAGCCAGGTAAATTCATAACTTGAAGCAGAGACGTTCAGCTGAGCCCAGGCTAGGTCAGCCAACTCCCAGCTACCTGACCACAGGTGCGTGAAAAATAAATGCTTACCATTGAATGCTACTGAGATTCTGTGGTTGTTTGTAATAGTTGACTAATAGAGTAGGCATTATCAGCTCCATTTTTTTCCTGAGGTAAGTTAATTAGCTTACCTAAGGACAGTTTTTGAATCCTGCTCTGCTTAATCCAGCACCCCACACTGTCTGCTACACTGGTACTACAGGAGGTGGGTTAAGATGTGTGTGACCAAGCTCCTACACTGCCCTAGTGGGCACTGGGTGGGGAGTTGGAGGAGACCAGTTTCTAGAGATCAAAGTGGGAGGGCTCCTCCCTCTATTGCTTCCTTAGGAAGTTCTTAGAGATTGCTGAGAATTTTGGTCTTGGCGTGTGTGGGGGTGGGGAGGAGCGTTGCTGTGCTGAGTTTCACTGTTTCCTGAGCAATTTCCACTGAAGAGATGAACAACTGAGAAGGGAGGGCCCATCCACAGAGCTCAAGCATGAAAGACAGCATTGTTGATTTGACTGCCTTGTGTGGTTAGCTAAAGGACTCAAAAGTCCCTGGGAGAGCGTTGGTCTCATAGAGAATAACTCCGCGTGTATGCATGCATGCGTGTGGGGGTGTGTGTGTGAGGAGGATTGGGACTATGTACCCTAGAGCCCTAACATTTGATACTCTTCTGAATGAGAACAAACAGAGGACTTGGCATTCATCTAAGACTTAGCTTTTGATATTTATGCGAATTAAAGCTCTCTCTTTCATGTCCCATGCTTGCTCTCTCAGTGAATGATGTTATATGAGTAAATGGGTGAGAGAAAAAGCACTGGACTCAGAGCAAAACCTGAGGCCCAGTCCTGGTCCATCAGCATTCACCAGCTCTGTGGTTCTGAGTGAATCCCTTCACCTCGCTAAGGCTCAGTTTGCACATGGGCACCATGATGCCTGTCCTAACTCCCTCACACCACAAGGGCAAAGTGAGAGCCTGGATGGAGAAACACATACCTTCATCAAATAGCTGGTGGATGAGCAAATCTGTATATTTCTGGACTAAAAATTGTTAATGCATATCAAGAACCCAGAAAGATTATTTTTAATTTTCTTGTTTTTGCATTAATAATAATAATAAAAAAAGATGCATATGAGGTCTGCCTCTGTCATTATCTGGCTGCAGTCTGTTCAGGTCGAGGCTAATATTGGCCACTATCCAGTGAGGCCATGCAAGTCTATAGACATCAGTAGGTTTATAAGCACCCCTCCCCTCCCTCAGCTCCAGAGTCACCGCAGCCTGTCACAGGTGCTGGTCCCTTTGGCCACTTACCAGATCCTCATGGCCCCTTGACAAGGCCCTGGTGGGGTCTGACATTGACTCAGCTTCCTCTACAGGGCCTGGTCTAAAGTGGCATTTAAACCCTATATATTAACTCTCCTCTTTTCCATATTCCCTATGAACTGAATAAATAATACAAAAATAGAGTAAAAATGCATTTTAGCAATAGAAAAGATGCCATTGAAAACCAGAAACTGAGAAGCTTTTTTTACCTGTACTGCGATAAAGGACTAGATTGAGGGGCATTGTAAATGAGGGCATAAACAATGTAATTATTGGCTATTTAAATAAATGATGATAGTGTCAAGAATATATGTCAAAAATTAAGGAATGAAGTAAAGATATACACAGGGAGAAATTAATGATGGTAAATGTATTATTTAACAAACAAAAGAATTATAAAAATAAATTAAGTAATCGACTCAATAAACTAGAAGAAAATAACGCAATAAACTAAGGAGAGTACAAATGAACAAACAATATTATAGAAAATATAAATTGAAATTATAAAACTGAAAAGCAGGAGAATTGCTCAGCAAACTCTGGAGCTCCTTCTTTGGTTTGGAGCAGAGACCAATGTTTAGATGACACAAACTTGATTGCAAAGGTCACTTGGATGAACTGTTGCCGCTTGGACCGGAATCTGCACCAAGAGCCGAACTCTGGCGAAACAGGAGGTTCGGCTTTAGCTTTAGGTTTGACAAGTTTTAGGAGGGGCGCTTCTTTCAAATGTCCATGTTTTAGCGTTAGAGCCAGACCTCCTGTGTGGGGCACAGGGACAGCTGGAACTCAGCCAGTACCGGTAGCAATTGAGGAGTCTTCCAGGCTCAGTGAGACACGTCTGGGTTCCGGTTCCATGCAGAAGCAAGAGCAACCAGGAAGCTTCTTGAGACGTGAGTACACCCCAGGGTGGTCGAGAGGTGGCAGACCAAAAGCCCAGTGGGATAGGAAGATTGCAACTTTGCTAATCTCAGCGGATGAATTTTGAGAGTGGTGCTTTGAGATATGACTAGGGAGCCATTATTTGCTGCCGAACTATAAAGCAGGGCACTTCAGTTACGTAAGAGCAATTCATTACAAGCTGTAGCCCATTTCTGATTAAGTTAAATGTTTTATCTTGCATTGTGAAACAGACCTTGTCATAATGCTAAAATCATAGAAGCATTTTCTTATCTGACCAAGGTTTTAACCTCCTACTTCATTTAAAATAGCTCATTCCAAATATAAATATTTTAAAGATTATCTTCATTTCTTTCTTTTTTAAGGCAATCTAATAAATGTTAGACAAATTAGACAAAATAAATTTTCAAGATATCTTTGACAAACTGATTATTGGCATGCTGTTTAATGATGAAAAATAGAAGGTATAAATTGAGTATATCTGCTGTTACCTTCTTATTTTGCAATACTCTTGATGTTCTAGCCACTACGATTAGGCAAAAAGAAAGGAAGGAAGGAAGGAAGGAAGAAAGGAAAAAAAAATGAGAAATTGTAGTAAAGGAGATACATGATCAAATCTGTAGGCGTTATTATCTCTACAAGACTGCCTCCGCTTCAGATACTCACTGCAGGCTTGGAAGTCTCCAGGCCTCCCTCACTTCTGACCAGTGGCTGCAAAGTCAGGGATTCTCACTACCATCTCAAGTTTGCTAATTCGCTAAAAGGACTCAGAGCTCAGGAAATCACTATATTTACACTTACGGATTTATTGTAGCAATGGCATACAAATCAGAACCAACCAAAGAGAGATGCATAGGGTGAGCTCTGAGAGGGTCCCAGTACTGGAACTTCCTTTGTTCTCTCTCCACAGAGTCAGGATCATCACCCTTTTGACACATTGATGTGGAATGTCACCAACCAGGGAAGCTTACCTGAGCTTTGGTGTTCCTAGTTTTTATTGGGGCTTCATTATGTAGGCATCATTGATTGAATCATTGGTCATGTGGCTCAATCTCCAGCCTCCTCACCTCCCCTGAGGTCAGGCTGATACCATGTGGCTCAAAGCCTCAACCCTCTAATCACATGGTTGGTCTTTCTGGCATGACCAACCCCCATCCTGAGTCATCTCCTTTGCATAAACTATCTAGGGGCCCACCATGAGTCATCTCATTAGCATGAACTATCATGTGTGGTCTGAGGGGACCACTATGGATAACAAAGACATTCCTATCACTGGGGGAATTACAATTCTTTAGAGACTGCCTCCCAGGAACCCGGGACAGAGGCCAGCAATATTCTTTATTATATACCAGCCTGTCTAATATCAAATAGCAACCCTTCCACCACCTCAACCTTCCCTGATGGGCTGCCTTCTTTCCTTGTGTCATTCTGCTCCCTCCTTAACAGTTATCATTCTTATTGTGTATTTATTTATTTATTGATTTTCTCCACCACTGGAATGTAAACTTCATGAAGACAGGTACTTTAATTGCTTTTTTTCCCCCTGCTTTATCTCCAGTGCCTAGAAAAGACTATCACATAGGAGGGCTCAATAATACTTGTCAAATAAATGAATGAATAACATAAGCATAGAGTTGCAGATGGAATGTGCTATTGATGATACTCTTAGTTAAGGGAACCGAGCTGTGACTTCTGTCTGATTTGAATCTTATGACTCAAGATAATACTAGGCCACAACTAGAAGGACCTACAATTAGAATGTACAACTATGTACTTGCGGGCTTTGGGGAGAAGAAGAAGAAAAAAAAAAGATTGGCAACAGATGTTAGCTCAGGTGTCAATCTTTAAAAAAAGAAGAAAAAAGATAATACTAGGAAAGAGGATGGTTAAAACAGATCCAGCCTAATTTGAATATCTGAGTAGGAGTGATTTAAATGTAAGGTTTTGCATACTTCCCCTGATGCTTGAATTTAATTGTACTTCCTGATATTCTTAATTGGTTATTTCCACGTTTTGAGTATTTTAGGAAGCATAAAACTCAGTTAATACGTATGTGTATCTATCGATATGAAAGTACCTTGGAAAAATGGACTTTAGCTTAAAGCTTATTAGTGAATGTTCTGGAAGGATCCAATTACTAGAAATTTGGTTTAAATTATGTAGTTATGTCAGAAGTGCAATTGGGAGGAGACAAGAAAGATATTCTAATAATGGGCAAGGGCTTATATTATCTGCTCCTCTCTGGTGCCTTTTGGGGTTATGAAGTCACTAAAACTTCTGATGACCCCGCAAGCTAGCCCTGTGAGCTCCCTGCATGTCCTCCTCACCCGATGGGCCGGGGCGCTAAGGCGAGCCACGGTTTGGTGTGAGTTACTCGGTTACCCACAAGGCCAAACAAAACTGCAAAAGGAAAACTGCACAGCAGGCTTCCAGGCAGTGATTTAGAGCCTTGCGGAGAGCTGGGCTTGGCAGCCCAGGAACAGAGGCTTCTCTCAGCAGACCTCTCAGCATCCTGGTGCTGAATGAACTCATTTTCACTTACGACACTCTTCTGGGGACAGGAGTCAAAGGCTGAATATTTGGAGCCACCAGCCTCAGAGTTGAGCCAGAGATGAGAGGCCTCTCTGCCTTATGTTGGAATGAAAGAGCAGTCTCTTTCTGTCCACATGGGTCTACCTTCTTATTGCCTTCCTAACATGATCTTATTTACTGTGCTTTTAACTTTTTAAAATTGTAATTAAACACTGAGTAAGTGCAAAAGATTATTTAAAAACATATGTAAAGTATAAAGAATAATGATACAACATACACCCATGAACTCCACACGACTCAAAATAGTTTGAGATGGACGGAGAGCATTACCACTACGTTGGAACTCTTCCACTTTCTCCTCCCTGAACTCTTCTCTCCCTCTCAGGGGTACACAATTATACTGAATTTCATGTTATAATTCCTCTGCTTTTAGTCATAGTTTTACCACATATGCATGCATTTCTAAAATATATGTGATGTTTAGTTTCTCCTGGTTTTGATCTTCATGTAAATGCAATATATTTTCTTCTGCTATTTGCTTTGCGGCTCAACATGATTTTTCAGAGTCGTTCATGTTGTTGTGGGCGGCTGTGAATTATTTGGGATTTTTTTTGTGATGTTTAGTATTCTCGTAAATAAACACATCACGATTTGTTTATCTCTTCTACTGTTGGCAAACATTTGGATGATTTCTAGTTTTTTACTGTCCCAAACACTGCTGCTATGAACATTCCTGTACATGTTTCTGGATGCCCATGTGTGAGAATTTCTCTAGGATATATACCTAAGAATGGAATTGTTGGGTCATAGGATCCTCACGTCTTCAGCTTAGTAGACAATATTGAATTGCTTTCTAAAGCGATTGTTTCAATTCATGCTTGCCCTGGCCGTATTCTTGTTCCTCTACATCCTCCCTAACATCTGATGTTAGACTTCTGCATTTGCTAATCGGATGGGTATGAAATGATCTCAAATTATGGTTTAATTTGCATTTTCCATGTTACTAAGGAGGAAGTTAAGATCTCTTCGTATCTAGATTCAGGATTCCTCTTCTGCTTGAAACCTATTCATGTCCATTTTTCTGTTAGTTATTCATCGTCTTCTTGTTGATATGTAGGAGTTCTTACATGATTTTTATGCTAATCCTTCATTCAGCTTATGTGTTGCATGGATCTCTACTAATTTGTGGCTTGTCTTTTCACTATATTTTTCGTGTCTTTGGGTAAACAGACGTTTTTATATTTAATGTAGAGAAACTTGTCAATATTTTACTTTATGGCTAGGGCATTTTCTGCAAAGTTTAGCAAATCTTTTCCTCTTTCAGTAGTCATGAAGTTATTGTTTTATATTATCTTCCAGGGCTTTTTATTTTGCCTTTCCTATTTAGGTTTTTAATATACTTGGAATTTGTTTTCTTGATATGATGTGAAGTAGGGGTCTGGTTTCATTTTTCCATTTCTTTTTATTCCATGTGGCTACCTAGTTGCTTTACGACCACTTATTTAAAAATCTCATCTCTTCCCCATAGACCTGGGATGAAACCTACATCCTATTTCAGTCATCTCTAGATGTGTGGATCTATCTGTGGGCTTTCTGTTTTTCCCATTGATGTACATCCTAGTACTTGTATCACATTGTCTGAATTACTATGTCTTTATAATAATTTGATAGGCCAGGTTCACTTGTTTTGCTGTTCTTCATCACTAACTTTGTTATTCTTGACCCTTTCGAGAAGGATTTAAGATTTTACCCTACTTGAAATCTACAAAGTTAGCCCATCAAAGCTTCATGGATGATGACAGAAGACATGAGACTCCTCAGTAAGAGACAAAGGACTTCATTAGCCACAGCACAGCAAGTAGTATGAGCATGAGCATGTTTGTGTCAATGCCCTTTGCCCACAAATCTCATAGGGGTGATTCATATGGATCCAGATGGATGCTTGCGCACACAGGAGGTTGCATTACAGAGAGGATCCTGAGCTTAGGGAACTTGAATCTTTTACAATAGAGAGTGATCATGCCTGCTTTTAGCTCTAAAGAGAGGCACTATCTCTATCTTCCTTTGTACTATCTCTATCTTCTTTCTTTGCTATACAAACATCCTGTAAAAATAGTTGAGAACAAAAGGTAGTCAGTGTTTCTATTCACAAGATGTCTAGAAACATCAAGGACCCATGGAGAATTGTCTCCCAACTTGTCCCTTGATCTTCTACATATATTCCAAATTTAGCTTGTCATGTACACACACACACACGTGCACACACCTGACTTGTTGGGAATTTGTTTTGAATTGCATTCAGTCTATAGATTGAGGGAAAGTTGACATTCTTATAATATTGAAATCTTCTAATTCATGACCATGGTTTATCTGCATTCATTTAGTTTATCTTAACGTCTCTCAAGAACGTTTCCAAAGAAGTCTAGCACATCTTTTGTTTAGTTTACTACTTAGTGAGATCATATCCTATCTTGGCTCAAATTCCTGCAATGTCTCCCTACTTTACTCAGAATAATACCCGAAGTTCTAGCCATGGCCTACCAGGCTTTTCATGATCTGGTTCCCCATTACCTCTCTGCCTTCATCTCCTCCTACTCTCCATTTTGCTCATTCTGCTTCAGCCACACTGACCTCCTTGCTGTACTTTTAATATGCCAGGCATGCTTCTGCCTTAGGCCTTAGCACTGGCTATTTCCTTTGCCCGTAATGCTTTTCTCCCAGAAATATCTGCCTGGCTAACTACTCTATTTCATCGTTCAAGTGTCACCTTCTCAATGACGCCCATCCTAATACCTATTAAAATTGCAAACTGCCTCTTCCTTCCTGGCATTCTTGATTCTTCTTACCCTGCTCTGCATTTTTTCCTTAGTATTTATCACTTCTAATGTACTATGTAATAGTATGCAACGCTGTCCTGCCAAATATTCTACTATTTGTTTATGTGTTTGTTTGTTAATTATATTTATTATTTATTTCCTCCTCCTCTAACTAAAATGTTAGCTACGTGAGGCAAGGATCTTTGCATTTTTATTTGCTGTTGGATTTCAAATGTGTGCAGTAGTGCTATGCATGTAGCAGGTGCTTAAGAAATATTGTTAAATAAATTAAGTGATTTTTCCTAGGTATGTCATGTCTATTGCTGCTATTATAAATGCTATTTATAAAATTAAAGTTTTTATATGTTTGCTGCTGATATATAGAAATGCAACTCATGTTTAATAGTTATTTTATGTGCAGGAATCTTTCTAAATGCTCTGACTCCCATAACTTATCTATAGATGTGTGTGTTTTTTACACAGAAAATCGCGTCATCTGGGCATAACGGTAGTTTTTTCTTTCTTTCTTTCTCCCTATCTCTATATTTAATATTTCTTTTTCTTGTTTTACTAAGTTTCAGTACAGCGTTTCTAGAATTTGTGACAGCTGGCATCTTGTCTTGTTTCTTGTCTTAACAGGAATGTTTTCATTGTTTTACATGATGCTTATAGTAGGTTTTTTTAGATGATCTTAGTCATCTAAGTCAGATTATGGTCGTGATTTCCTAATATCAAACCAACTGGCATTACTAGGAAAAATCCAATATAGTCATGCTGTATCATCTTTCCTATGCTTTCCTTAATTGATTGGCTATCAGTTTGTTAAGATATTTTGCATCTATTTTTTTTAAAGATTGACACCTGCCCTAACGTCTGTTGCCAATCTTCTTCTTTTTTTTCTTCTTCTCCCCAAAGCCCCCAGGTACATAGTTGTACATTTTTGTTGTGGCTCCTTCTAGTTGTGGCATGTGGGACGCTGCCTCAGCATGGCTTGATCAGCGGTGCCATGTCCGCGCCCAGGATCTGAACTGGTGAAACCCTGGGCCGCTGAAGCGGAGCGTGTGAACCCAACCACTGGACCATGGGGCCCGCCCCTGCATCTGTTTTCATGACAGAGTTTACCCTGTACTTTTCCTTTCTCATAAAATCTCTGACAGGTTTTGGAATCAAGTTAATAATAGTCTCATGAAATGAGTTGGAAAGTACTTCTTTCCCTTCCACACACTTAAATAGTTTTACAAGATTAGAATAATCTGCATTTTCAATGTTTGTTAAATCTCAGTATAAAAAGGATCTTGGCTTGGAATTTTCTTGTGTGAAGTTTTTAAACTTCTGAGCTAATTCCTTTACTGGTTATAGAATTATTCAGGCTTTATATTTCTTCTTGAGTGAGCTTTGGTAAGTTAGTTTTTTAGAAATTCAGTTTACCTAAGCTGTCAAATTTATTGATGTAAAGTTCACAATATCATTTTATTAATGTCTTAATATCTGTGGCATCTGTAGCTTAATATCCTTTTTTATTCCTAACATTGCTTATGATTTATCTGTTTTTATTTCTGGGCAATTTTACCCAAAGTTTGTAAATATTATGGTTATTGGTTTCCAAAGAATCAATTTTTGACTTTGTTGAGCCTGACTATCATATAAGTGTTTTTTACGTGATTAACTTCTGATGTTGTCAATACTATTTCTTTCTTTCTACCTATTTTGGATATTTTATGCTTTTCCTTCTTGTCTTTTTGGAAGATTAGCCCTGAGCTAACATCTGCCACCAATCCTCCTCTTTTTGCTGAAGAAGACTGGCCCTCAGCTAACATCGTGCCCATCTTCCTCTACTTTGTATGTGGGACGCCTACCACAGCATGGCTTGCCAAGCGGTGCCATGTCTGCATTTGGGATCCGAACCGGTGAACCTTGGGCCGCTGAGGTGGAATGTGCAGACTTAACTGCTGAGCCACCGGGCTGGCCCCGTTTTTCCTTCATTTTTAACCTTGAATGCTTGACTCAATTTTTAGCCTTTTTTCTTTTATAAAATGAATATTTAAGATTCTACATTTTTCTCTACACATTGCTATAGCTGCTGCTCACAAGGTTTTGGTAGGTGGTGCTTTCATTATTGCACAGTTCTAAATACATTCTACTTTTCATCATGAGTTTTTCTTTGCTCATGTGAAATTTAGAAGTATGATGCCTAATTTCAAAACAAATGGAACTATCTTATTTTATTTGGAGGGGAATATTTATTCCATCTTAATTAAGTTGAAGTCAGAAAAATGTGTTCTTTATGATGCCAATCGTTTGAATTTTTTTGAGATCTGATTTATGCCTCAGCATGTGATCAATATTTGTAAATTTCCCATACATGCTTGAGAAGAATATGTATTCTGTAGTGTTCTATATGTGTTCATTAAAATAATTTTTGATTGCATTAAAAAATTTAATATCCTTAACAGCTTCATCTATAAGTTATTGAAAATTATGTGTTAAAATCTTTAAGTAGGATAGTGTGATTGTTAAATTCTCCTTGCAAGTCTTGCAGTTTTTCACTCACATATTTTGATCAGTGTAAATAAACTAAAATTTTTTTATCATCCTAGTGAATTAATTTTTTATCCTGAAATAGTGACTAGACAATTGTTCTAAGAAACAGGGGATGCACCAGTTCCCCAAAGTCAGCTACGTGACATTGTATACAGCTTGTGAGTCACAGTTTTCTTTCATTTTCTCTCACAGTAGGGCAGTATCTAAGACCTTGATCTTTGAAGTGTCTTTGACAGGTTTCCATATCTCATAGCTTCAGGATATTTTGGAATTCTACTAGCCTGATAGTACACTTCATGCGAACAGCAATGAGAATTGCCTAGGTTAAAGAAAGTTATTATATTTCCTTCCAATAAGGACTGGCAAATATTAGCATTTTTCCAAATGGTGGAAATCAGTGTCTTTAGTTTTGTTTGTTAGGATTATTTAGGGATATCCCCTCTGAAGACATGTGAATGGATTAGATACTCTTACAGCATCCAGGTTTTCAAAGACAATTTTGAAAAATGAACTGTAGTTTCACATTCTAAGACACAAAGCTTAGAGTCTCTGTTTTCTCTAAGATCTTTCTCCTTCAGGGGAGACCTCAGTGCTGCATGTGTACCATGTGACTTTGCTCCCCTGGCCATCAGTAAGTGAGGGTTGTGGACTCCTTACCCAAGTGGGGTCAAAGAAAATTGGAATTTGGATTCAAAAGTATTAGACATTACCTCTTGAACTAGAAAGACATGTAAATATGAGAGATGAAGCTAATGTTTGAATTCAGCCATTTCTGTAATGAGTACAGAAAAAGCCATCTGCAAGGTGGAAAGAAGAGGGAAGGAGAATTTAGAGAGGAGAAGAGAAGAGCTAATATGTGGCTATAGGCAGAGAGGAGAAGACTTGGGCCTTGGCGTCAGTATAGTTCCTGGTTTCAGCCTCTTTGATGCCCAGCAGCTTTTCTTGCCCTAAGATTATTTTAGATACTCCCACATCCTTGCAATAAACCCCTCTTTCTGGCTTAAGCTATTTTGAGTGGATTTCTGCCCTTGCTGTTCTGAAATGTTACCGTGCACACCAACTATAGAGGAGTCTTCAGAGCTGTCGGATGATCTTGGAACCATTCCCAGAGCTGTGGTTAGTAGTATCCAAAGCACCTGAAAGGGTTCTTTATAAGGGACAGGTCCCGAATATAAGCTAACAGTTGGGTCTAATGAACTTTGACACCTTGCCACCACCAGTTTGCACTTTTGAGCCTGTGCATTCCAAATAGAAATCATAAAGAACTTTACTATCAACTGAATTCAGTGCTAAGCGGTTTATTGAAAGTTAAAGGAATCAGACATAACCAGGAGAAAACACGTCAGAGTGACATGATAAAAACCATTAGAACCCATATTTTTCTGCATGGAATATTCTGCTGACTGAACCCACAGCGACTTTTTTTTTTTTTTTAGTTCTACGCTATTTCTCCACAGAAGGAAATCTTCAGAATCGAGAATATATTAGCATTGAAGCACACTCCTAAGTCAAAAAACAGGCTTGGCCCTGGTAAAAAGAAAAGAAGAAACCAATATCATGTCTTTTCAAGAACTGTTTTTTGTTTTTTTTTAAGTGTTACACAGTTTCCAAACTAGCTATGCGCTAGTTTCGAGATCTACCTGTCTATCTGTTTATCTATCTATCAAGATTAAATCAGTTGATTCAGAGATAGGGAAAGCTGCTGTTACGTTAGGTTCCTAGGTGGATACTTTGTTTTCATGTAAGTAATTCTTTGATCGCTCAGAAATTAAGTGATTGAGCTATAAAAATCAAGATATTCCATTGGCAATCTCTTTTCATTTAGCCATTCATGCCTTTCTTTTAATATGTTGGCATTTACCCCATGTCCACTCTTGAATGCAGTATTTCAGAATGGTTAAGAGCACAGAATCCAGAGCCAAAATGCTTGGGATTGACCCAGGCAGGGGTTTTGTGACCTCTTTCTGTGCCTCAGTTTCCTCATCCAGAAAGTTGAGAATAACAATAGACTCTATCACATAAGTTTGCCATCAGGAGCAAATGATTTAACACACAAAAAGCACGTGAATAGTGCCTGGCACAAAGCAAGCACTAAATAAGTGTTAGCCTTGATGACCATCTCTTGAGGAATTGGTGTCCTCTGTGGACAGGCTTGAGAACAGTCTGACAATTTCACCAACACTAACTTGGAGTGAACAGTATGTTGGCTACTCACCTTCCATCTCCTCCGCCATGTACGTTGGAACCCCTCTGCACATGCCAGAGATGGATTGTCCAAACTGGTCGAGGTCACTGACTTTGTGGGGGTTGATTGAGTATATCAGGCTCTTGGGAGGTGGTCCCCCTGGTCCTTTACCCTGAAGCTGAGTGTGGAGAAGATAGGTGGAAAGAAAGAGAGACAATGAATGCAAGCCTAGTGGTTTGTTGAATTGAGGGTTAGGTACAAGGCCAATAGGGGTATTGCTTGGCTACAATTTTTCCATAATCAAAATGAAGAGCCAATTCTAACCCTGTATATCTCAGAATTTCTAAGGTCTTAAAGGTTTTAGCTGGTTTGAAACCTCAACTTCTCAGAAAGCAGAAGTGTGAGGCTGTTTATTCTGAAGCTTGGACCTCATTTGGTTATCATGTATTTCTTGGATTGAGCTGTATGACAATCAGCTTCCGAGAATGCAGTTTATTTATTTTCTCTACCTTGTCAACAAAAGGTACCCATTTATTGGTTATAAGAATATGAACTCAGGTAAACATTTTAAAGAACCATGGATCTCCTCTCTTCACCTACTCCAACTAGGGTTGCCAGATAAAATACGGGACACTCAGTTAAATTTGACTTCAGATAAACAACAAATCACTTCTTATTGTAAGTATGTCCCAAATATTGCATAGGCCATACTTATGCTCAAACAAATTCATCATTTATCTGAAATTCAAACTTAACTGGGTATCCTCTATTTTTATTTGCTAAATCTAACAACCCTAACCTGACTCTTGCCAAAAAATGTCCTTGAAGAAGAGCTGAGGGCTCCCATTAGATGAGCAGAGCTTCACTCCTCTAACAGTAAAGATTATTAGGCGTTCTGTTCAGCCTCTGTAGAGGCAGGTGTCAGTCATAGCATTTAAGTGTGATGGCAGCTGCCTCTCCTTGGTAAATCACCATTTCCTCTTCTCTTTTTGTGCTGCACACTACAACATACTATGGTTAAAGAGGGAACAATTGTGACTGCCTCATTCTTTACTGGAGATCATAAGACCTTCCTCAAGCGAAAATAAAAAGATTTTTATTTTTACCTTCTTTTCCTTGACCAGTGCCTCAAGGGCTTGAAGAGAGGGCACGACATCTTTGTTTATTCTGTGCACAACGCATGCCTTCTTGTGAAAGATTCTAGTTGCAGCAAAGTTCTGTTAAAGAAGAAGGTAGATGCTGAAGAGCACGTTCTCCAAAGAGCTTTTCTCATCAGAAATCAATTTCAGCAGCACAGGGAAATGGACTCCAAGATCATGATGAACTGGAATAAGAGCACTGGATCTGGCCCTGATTTGCAATCATATCTGTTGCTAACATTTGTAAGGATAGACTACAAAGCCTTTGAGGGCAGAGACTGTCTAACTCGTTGCTTTATCTTCAGGTTATAGCACGGTAAGAGTCACTCTACATATGTCTGTTTTGCTGAAATAAACTTTGAATTGCTATCACATTTTAATCTCTTTTGATTTTTACAACGTTTCAAGGCAGGTAAGACAGGAATTAGTTTTCTAATTGGTCAGACAATAAAAGTGAAGAATAAAGAGTTGGTATTGTCATTGACATCTCCTTTGGTCCTTTAGTGTTATGGTGAAATGTCAATTTCTGTCTTTGTAGAAGGAAATTGAAGATAGAATGAGATAGGCTATATTTTGGCAACAGTAATATTGAGTAGGTCTTTCATTGTGATCGAAGGCGTCTGCAGCAAGGCAAAAGGATGATCACACCTGTCTAATACTCCTACAGTCTCTTGAACATAGTGGATCCTCATTACCTCTTTCATTGGTCTGAATTTTAACTGATGGTGGAAAACATTAACAGCAGTTATATCTAGGGAGTGAAACTGAGCACTTTTACTTACAATTCTATGCTTACGCGCAGTTAGAATTTATTCTATTTTTTATTTTTTTATGGTTAGCAGGCATTTTTGTTGTTGTTGTTAAAAAGAAACATTATATTTGTAAAGAAGGAAAATTGCATGTTGACTACCTACACTGTTGTAATCCCAGATGGAATTCCAGGAGTTCCATCCATTGTCATTGTCAACATTGGCCACGTTATGTTCATTGTTGACACTCACTGACTGCTGCCCACTTCCATTACTGTTGCCGTCATCGTTGATGTTGATATTCTGAAATTTATAAGAAATTGACAATGATTTAATACCACATTTCTTTGCAAATGTATTTTGGTAACACACTTTAAAAAGTGAGACTTACATAGTTAGCAAAGGCAGGAGTCAGGAAGACACCAAGAAGTCCAGCAAAGACAATCTGAAATCACAAATAACATTGGCCTATAACACGTGGCAAAACAATGTCCTCTTCTTTCTTTTTCTATCCACTCATATGAAAAATATTTACTAATTTTACCACTCAGTTGAGTGGTCTGTTTTTTCTTCTTTGACCTTGTATTTCTTAACCATAGAAAGCTTTAATGTATTTTTTTAACCAAAGAAAATTTTAATGATAATGTAGACTTGTAGGTTAATTTCTTACGGTAGTTATGTTACTGTGATATATAGTATTAGAATTTTTTAACATAGGTCTTATGAAAAAACTGATGAAATGTCAGTATATTGAAAAACAAATTTGAAAATGAACATGTGTGATATGAAAATGGTTATGAGTCCTGAGAATCACATCTTAAAATGATTTAAATTAATTTTCCTATTCCATCTGAGATGCTTTCCTTTCTTCCTAGACCTCCTAATAGCAGAAAGACTCTTTTTACTTAAAAGAACTTTTTAAAGCAATGGATTAGTAAATAAGTTTGATGCTGATGATAAGAGACCAAGGATGTAGCGTCTGGCTGTGAAGTGTGGATAGCAGAAGGGAAGTCAATAATTGTCTTGGGATGGTTTACTCATTTGTCATTGGGTGCATGATATTGGTTATCAGAACACAGAGCTTTACACAGGGTGCCCGATTCTGAGTGCCTATTCTCATTTCCTTTGCCTAGGACAAGACGGTTTGAGAACCACACTGATGATTCAAGGTAATTTTTTAATTTGTTTAATTTTCTCCTGGTAACTCAAGAAGGTGGTAAAAATGAGCCTCCTTAACAGTCAAAGGTGGAAGAAATTTTAGAGACCTACTCATACAATGCAATCCTTTCATAGATAAGGAAATGGAGCTGCAGAGGTTAAATACCTTGACCAAGGTCGTATCTCTCGTTCATGGCAGAACTAGGAGACAAACCAGATCTGACCCACTTCTGGAGTCCCTTTTTTTTTGTTTTTTTAACTTTGCTGTTATTAGAACTTACTTTTAGATAATTATTTTATACTTGCAATTCCATTATGAAGCAGAATCTGCTGTAATATACTTTAGTGTTTAGTACGTTGAAAAACAAAAATATTTGTCTGACTCGAACCCCTTTGCATCCTGTTATAAGAGACACATGGTACCACCACTTACTTTGGGAGAATTTTATCATCCACCTGCTACACTCTCAGCCTTTTATCTGGAACCGCAGGTGAGATACTGCCCTAGCTTCATGCTTCAGGTGTTTTCATGAATAAATAACGATGGACAGCGTCCCAGGTAAAACTTTCTTATTGGAGATCCAGTTCACAGCAGAGAATGTGACAGCAAGTCTCTCAACCATTTGTCTTCATAATAAACTTTTTATCTTAACTGAATATATTCAGGATTTTTGGTCAAAAAAGGAATTCAAGAATGTGGGGAAAGATTAAGCATTTTCTAGAGCTTAGGGACTGCTTACTCTTGGCCCAGCCCTGAATTAGTAGATCTGGAAAGTGATTTTATTAAAGATAGCATGGTGTAACCTGCTCAGACAGCTGTCTAATGCCAGGATAACTATCTTTTTCTATAGAGATGCTTATAAATGCCACAATTCCATGAAAAGAAAAGAGATTTTTTTTAAACAAATTTTTCCGTTGTGGTGAGATTGTCATAAGACGCAGACCCCCCTTAGCTCAGAATCCAGTCTCCAAATATAAGTTCATAAATTCAAATGGAAAAGTCTACTCACTGTGAACTTCATCTTGGCTTCACCAAAGCAATGGAGCAGAGGAGAAGGCAGGCATGGACTCAGACGAGAAGCCTTCTCGTATTTGTACTTGACTGGCTTTACTCAAACTAGGCGTGACCAGGTGAGGTCAAAGACTTATCTTTCTCCATTTTCCATATCTGCACCAAGATCCAGCATACCAGGAAGCCTTTTGGAATATCTACCTGGTTAGCAAGGCACTTTGACATGGAGCTGATCTGACTCATCATTTGTTAAAGATGAAGATATCACAATAAACTCATTATGATTTATGATAGCTTCTGGTCCAAATGAAGCTGTGGGTGTGAGTATTTTATATACTGATATATATAGTATATCAATATATAAAGAATAATCCCTGAAATCAAACAAGACCACAGATGAGAAACTGTGGACACACTGGGCCTTACAGATAGCAGCTCCTATGAGAAGATAGAAGTGGTTTCCTCATCATGTCTTTCCCTGAGCCCATTGTAATGGTTTTGGTTAGGCTAAACATGTTCTATGAGCTGCTCCCACCAAACCTATACCCTTTCTGCAATCCTGAGCTCTCTCAGTCATGGTACTTTACATCGGGTTTGAAAACCTGGGGGCTGTCTTGAGCCCTTTCTTCTCACCACCACATCCAGTTATTTACTAAGTCTTGTCATTTCATCTCAGAATGGCCTCTCACTCTGGCCTTGCCCACAGCTTCTTTCACCTGGACTTTTACAACAGGTGTGTAATTGATTGCTCTGGGTACCAGTCACTCATATTCCAGTGCATTTTCTCCATTTTCCATAAGGTTGTCTTTCTAAAGTACCTATATATAATAAACATGACTCTGTCATGCTTAGAAACTTTCAGTGGCAGCCTACGAGATAAACTTTAAGCTCCTTGGAATGCTATAGGGGGTCCTTTAGAATAAGGTTTCCAAAGCCTCCCTAGCTGTGTCTGTGCCCTATACCTACATTCCAGCTACACCAGAGTTCCCACTGTTCCTGGAACATTCAGGATGTTTCATGCCTCAGTGCCTTTGCACATGTTGTTCTCCCCCACTGGAGTGCCAACCTCTTCCCTTTCTCTAATTGGTAAACTGCTTTTCATTTTTCAAGGCTCAGCTCAAATACCACTGCCTCCATCACGTTTTCCCCGTATCCCAGGGGGAACTTTTTTTCCCCAGAGCTATAAAAGAAATTTCTGTCCTTTTATTTGCTTCTAGAAAATTTAATCTTTAGAAATTATGTTAAAATAATTTTAAAAAGTGTTTTCATCAGAGGCAGAGACTAGATACTGTTCACTTGGGCAAACAAGTAAAAATGCTCATAACCGTCTTGGATGTGAATTAAAGTTTGAATTTTTTCCCCGCTCTCTCCTACAAACTAAGGCCAGTAAATCAAAATGCTGAAGAAGAAAACAGTATCCCATTAATCACCGATCTATAAATTTCCCCTTCAGAAACCTTCCTGAGTCCATGATTGTCCTTTTATTCATGGATTAGAATCACAGGATGGGTTACACGGTTATAAAGCTTGATTCACTATCAACATCCCTTTCAAAATGTCATGTGGATTGATTTGTAGAGCTGTGGTAAGATTTTGTTTATGTTTTTAATGTGTGCACTCATTTCTTTCAAGCTTACTCTTTAGCTGCAAAAGATCAGTAAGACTGGAGTGGGGGCAGACACGTGTGAAGAGGTCTTCACCCACTCTAGGAACTGCCACATCACTGCGAAGTCAGAGTGGACAGCGTGATGCCTTCAGACTCACAAAGGGTGGTCACTTTGGTACATGGGTGCAGTGCTTAGCATGCTTTTTGCGTGGCATCCCTCACCAAGGACTTGAGGTTGACATTTTTTCCAGTGGGCCTGTGAAAAGCTGGTCTGGAAGATGCTCCATGACAAATAAATAGATATAGAAGTAGATAGATAGATAGGTAGGTAGGTAGAGTTTGAGGTCCAATAATCCCCCTCTTAGAGATTGACAATTCACTTTCACATATCAAATGTGCTAAGAAATCTATAGGGGAGAAATCTATGTCACATTGCTTCATCCAGATTCTCCTAAACGTAATTTATCATAGAACCCAGTTGTTTTTCTTTTGTCTTTTGTTGATTTATTTTTCCGAACACCTATTAATGTCCCAGGGGGTCACCTTCCTTAGGAAAACAACAATCGTGCTGCCTCTGAGGATGCACCTTGGATTCGAAAAAATTCCTCTTCTATGTGATATTGTTATTTCCATGGCTCACCAAATCAGAAGAACCTCTTCCTCTGTACTTCGTGTGGTATGTATGAATGTGTGTGTACATGTTTGTGGGGGTCAACCCTAGTCTCACCCAAGGCCAAAATTCCTAAGGAAGCCTGAGTAAATCTCCTCTCCCTCCCAGCCTGAGAGCTAGGTTTTATATGTTTCTTGTCCTCCCATGGAGAAAGACAGAACATGTCAATGTTTTCTTGTCACCTCCACAAAATATACCGGCGCGTATATGATGCTTGATAAGACCATTTAAAAATTAGAATTGCGTAAAGGGTATGTTCAAGCCAGAGGATAAAAAATGCATTATATTTATCATTTCTGATATTTGGAGCCAGCTGGAGAGGTGCTGCCCTACCTTGGCTATGGTGACACACCAAGGAAGCCCCAGGAGATGGTGTGGCCCCAGTGCCCTGGGATTGGTGTGGGGCAGACTAGCCCATAAGTAAACAGGGCCTGCCCTGCACACGGAGCTTGGTGCTGGGCCATGCCAAGATCCAAGCCCTATCAGCATTTTATCTCAGAGTGCACACAAGGCCTCGCTTCACCCCACACCCTGTCGTGTGGAGCCTGGTGGGAACTCCCTCTGTGTGGAGCAAAGGGAGGGGATGAGGGGATGCAATCCACATCCTATGTGCTCGTACATTCGATCTGCAAGGGCTTTCCCTCCAGCTTTTCCACAGAAATCAAACTTTCATTTTCCTTCTTTTATTCTGATTGGAATGTTTACTTACAGGGCATGTTTTCATCATCAAATATCCTCATTCAAGATTCTCTCTCCTGTATAGACGTGTTAATGGGCTGACCTCCAGTCATTAACACCTGTGAAGCCTTTAGTAATCTCATCTTCCCTTTAATTATTGCCCCATTTTCTGATATTTAGGACTCAACTGGCCTTTAGCCTGTTTGACCTCACACTGTAATTTATTTGCGTGAGTGTGGAAGCCTCTTCATGCAGAGATTCTGTCTCAGTCTCTTTGCCTTTATTGTTGTTTTTCTGAGCATCCTATGCACCACTTGGATATTCTTTGTGACAGTCTAGCGTCAGATGGTTCATTGTGAGGTCTGAACACACTTCATCACCCTGGAGGGAAGCTTCTGGCCCCTCCCATGGTCTTGCTTGACCGACCTGCAGCTGAGACTCTAGCTATGGTTCCTGAGGCCCCAGGCCTTATGGCAGTGATGCACTCATATTAAATCTTCCATATGTGCTTGTGGCCAGGAATGACACATCTGAAAAATAGCAACAGGGACATATAAAATAACAGTTTAATAATTATTGCTGGAAAGCTTCTAATTCTGGAAAATCCATGCTTATTACATAGTTGTTTTTGTATAGGAAAGAAATTCTTTTCAAATTACGGCAAAGTGGAGGAAGCATCACAGAGCCCTTGCTTTTTGTTGTTTCCTCTGGGACCACTGCCTTCCAAAATATATATAACTCTGCCTTTCTGTTGCTGCTGGTATGTCTGTCCAATTGCATTTGCCAAACCTTCTGAATCCCCTCAGAGGCAACCAATGATATATTATGCTCAGATTGGTTGTTAACCTTGAGAATTAGTGTTGTAAACAGAGTTTGGAAAAGTCTTGCTAAAGGTCTCCTGAGTGATGCCATCATTTGTATAAAATATGTGAAAGTAGAGATAAAGAGAATATCGATTAGTAACTGTATTTTTCATCATCATGAAGAAGTACTTAATGGTTAAGTATATCATGGTTAAGTACTTCCATTCTGAAAAGGAGTTGGAGAAAATATGCCCATATGAGGAATAGAAGTCACAAAGTGATAGTAACACGTCGCTTTATAGTTACCTCATAGCTAAGTCAGAAATAATAATGCTTACGCCTTTTGCAGGGTTCATATGGAAGCAATTTGGGGAAAATGGTGTAAAAGCACTAATGCTGAAGGTGTCTTCCTTCAACCACAGCAATCAGGCCAGGAAAGGACAGAACTGCACATTGGAAGATGAAAATCAGATCCCAAGCGATGTGGGTCACAGCGCTGCAGCTGTGTAAGCCACACCTGGAGCCCAGGTCTTGTGAACCCAATGGACACTGAGCTGTCTCCATGACTTCCTTGGCAAAAGACGCCGAAGTAAAGGACTTGCCCCAAGGCCCCTGAACAATGAAACATGATTTCATGAATCATTGCATTTTCTACAGAGTTACTGATCTCAACGGGTTTCCTTTTCTACATCCCAGATAGAAAATATACGCACATGTGTAATCTTTTCACTTCTGGAAGAACACATCCTCAGATGAAGATCTTGGATCGTCAGAGGTGCCTTAGAGAATTTTGAGCTCCCATATTTATTCAATTATGTACTCTTCCTACCCACACCCCCCCACCTCCAATTCCTGGAAATGCTTAATAAAACATCCATTGGAGTGTTTCTTCAGAGGTTCCATTGGGTTTAAATAAAGAACTAACTCCCCTTATCCAGACAAAGAAAGTTTTTCCTTTTGCTGCTCAGGAATGGGTCACCAGGCGTACAATCTTTTACTCATTTTCTCATATTGAAAAATAATCAATTAACAGCAATTTACCATGTTCTGGGGCTAATGCAATGCCCCAGTTAAGCACAAGTGCTACAGAAGATTCAAAGATATAAAACAACCAGTGCTCATACTCAAGATCCTGAAATCTGTGAGAGGCAGGGTTGACTTTATGAACATGTGACCAGTTTTAGTCAGGTCAGGCTCACCCTCAAGTCTCATACTTGAGTTTAATGCTTTGCAGTTGCCATCTTGAAATTCTTAATAGTTTTGTTTTTGAGTTTGTGTTTTGTAAGTGAAGTCTAATGAGACAATGGAGTAGGTGCTGGGGGCTTGAAGCCTTGGCCCATGTGTGGTCCCACCGCCTGCCTCTCCTCACTTCCCTTGATGGACTCTCCAGCACTCATCCCTCCACCTCCACTGGTGGGGCCTGGGTGCACCTGCAGGAAGAGTCAATGTCTGACACGTACACCTTCATGCTGAGTCACAGGGTAGGGCCCTGGTTGCCTTTGAGGGTTTGTACTTACCTGGCAAGTATCTCCATGCCCAAGGGAGTGTAATATTAAATAGCAAATCAAAAACACTATCACGGATTGAGGAAAGAGAGAAACTATGGAACAAAGAAAAAAGGTTTTTTTCTGCTTTTTGAACAAGGGGGTCCTATATTTTCATTTTGTACTAGCCTTCACAAATTACGTTTTGGCTGTGATGGGAGACAAGACACACACGTAATATGGATATACCAAAATAAAGTAAGAAGACGAGGTTCTGAGAGGCTTTGCAACTTGTCTAAGGTCACATGGTAGGTAAGAATGGAATAATGTCTTCATCTAATCCTGAAGCCTGTACTCTTTCGCTTTATGCCTTGTAGCTTCTCCAAACAAGCAATAGAAACAAAACATTCAGAGGAGTGTGAGCTCTTTAAGCTGGAGCATTTACAGAGGCTTCAGGCAGAAAATGGGCCTTTGGTTGAGTCCAGTGGGACAGCCTGGACACAGACACGTAGGGATGAAGGGTCAGAGCATTCCATCCTAGGGGAGCAGCAGAGCCAGGTGGTGTGAACTAGGGGTTCAGTGGCTCTGAGGGGACCACCTTATGATGTTCTTACTCTCAGATTCATCTTTATGGTTAAAAATATCTAGTTTAATCACAATTAGGTAGAGAAAAATTGAGTGAGAATTATTTCACTTATCGAGAACCTACAATTTGTTACACACTGAGCTTGAAATATTATATGGATTTAATCTTCGCCAATACCCACTTGAAACTCCCCTTTTTCCCTGACCTCTGTGCGTGGTCCTACCAGCCCAACATTGCCCTGCATGTCTGGAGGCTCTTTGCTCTTTCCCACACCTGTGTGTTCCAACGCCCTTGAGCTCCTCCCAGTAAATTAATATTTTAGTTGGTGGCCATGAGTGTTTCTCCAAAAAAAGCAATCACTTGAATTTTTTTTTTTTTTTTTTTTTACATATATCACTTTATTTCGTCTTTCCAGCCACCTTTGAGGTAGATACTATTGATACTCCCATTTTACCAAGGAGGAAACTGAAGCACAGAGAGGTTATATAAGCGACAAGTTACAACCTGGACATAGGTCATCTGGTTCCAGGGACCATGAAATTAACCACTATACTATACTGTACATCTTTTTGCCTTTCTTGTCCTTTCTCTTAAATGTTTAATTATATAAGTAGTATGTCGATTTTTTTTTGTAATTAACACACCTTTAAATTTGATTTGATCTTTTTATAAAGGAATATAAGGCACATATACAAAGAGGTATCTAAACAAGTATACATACTTTAGAAATGTAGATACCATTTATTGCTTGGAATTTCATGACTTACTTTAAAATAGATCGAATGTGTACACGGATGATGTGTGATGGACTTGTATATCCATTAGGCTATGAGTCTCTGGAGACAGAACTCACATTCCTTGTGTCTAGCATAGTTCCTACCACATGATTAGGGCTCAATCAAGGATGATCGCAGCTGAAGTTCAGGTACAAAATAGATTCTACTAATTATGGCCACTTTCCTCAAATCTGGAAGAGGCCGAACAATTTCCTCTCTCTTCTTGAATGGGACGTAAAAAAGAAAAGAATTTAAACTCAAAAATAATCCTCCTTGGACCTGTAATAGTGTTAGTGGAACTCAACTTTCCTGTCTGTAGTGAGCTTCTCCCCTCTTCCTTTCAGCTACTGTTCAAAATGTTTGCCAGTCTATCCAAGTCCTCTTTTAACCTATCTGCCTATTATGCCAAGAAGATAGAAAGTGTCAGCTTCTTGCACAGTCATCCCTCTATCTCCCAATCTCTGTCTTCACCCATTCTTCATTCCCTCTCATCTTGGAAGAATTCACTCCTAGTTTCCAAGACCCAATATCTCCACCTCTGACGCTCACTTTCCTCCATCAGATAGCTGTCCTTTTCCTCAAACTTCAATATTTTCCTGCCGGTTTACTACTTCTTTTCAGTTTTTATGGGTCATTCTCCCCAGTACTAAAAAAACAAACCAAAAACAAGCATGAAAACCTTCTCTTAACTCTACTTTCCTCATACAGAGAGCTTGTATCTCCCCTTCCCCTACATCTCTTAAAAGAATCAAGTGGGTTTTCTGATTCCACTTCCACACTTCCCAGTCACAGCTGAACCCACTGCAACTTGTCTTCAGGCCTAAAGGATAACTGGTAGTGCTGGGACTCAAAGGGAGCAAGGCAAGGAGTAGAAATCTGAAATTTTGGATATGGTGTATGTTTCCAGTACTCATATGACTTGACTTCTTCGTACTTTTTGACCCTGACAGTCTCTCCTTTTTTGAAATTCTCTCCTTGAACTTCTATGACATCCTTTTCTCCCATTTTTACTTCAATTGCTCCTTCTACCACCCAAATAATTCCTTGCCTTTCTTCTTCCATCTGTCTCTTCCATGTTGGAGCTGGATTCTGTCCTTGATGCTCCTCTTTCATCACCCTTCTCACTCTTCCTGGAAGACCTCCTCCATTCTAAACACTTGAGCCACTCTACACAATGGAAAAACAAACCAAACCCTGCCAAGGTTCAGACATTAGTTTACAATCGCATTTATTAGACGTATTTAACAATCTTGTTTTAAAATCAAATAGACTCCAAATCAAATCATTTTCATTAGTCCCCAAACATACTATTTTCCTGCAACTTCTATTTAGTTTAATGGCATTTTTACCAACTAGTCAATATCTCAGCTATCCTCAGCTCTGATTCCTCACCCCCTCCTCCTCTCTTCCACAAGTGGTCACCATGGCCTGTAAATTCTACCTTTAAACATTTCTTTTTAAAAATAAGCTAAAAGTTTTTTTTTTCTGATCATAAAAGTAACTCAGGAAATTGCAGAAAACATGGAAAATTATCAAAGAAAATAATTGACACGTATCATTCTACTATGCAAATAATCACTGTGAATTTTCCAGCATATTTCCTTTTAATTTCTTTTGAGACTTTTTTGATCCACGTATTTTGTAGAAGTGTGTTATTTCATCTGCAACTATTTTGAGATTGTCCAGTTACCTTTCTGTTATTGACTTCTAATTTAATTCCACTGTGGTCTGAGAACATACATTGTATCTTTTCTATTCTTTTAAATTGTTAAAGTGTGTGTTATGGCCCAGAACCTGTTCTATCTTGGTGAATGTTCCATATGAGCTTGAGAAGAATGTGCATTCTGCTGCTGCCAAATGAAATAGTCTATGTGTCAGTTGGATCCAATTGATTGGTGGTACTATTCAATTCAACTATATCCTTACTGATTTTATGCCTGCCTGGTCTATCAATTACTGAAAGAGTGGTATTGAAGTCTCCAGCTAGAATAGTGGGTTTCTCTATTTCTCACTGTGGTTCTATCAGTTTTACCTTATATATTTCGATGCTCTGTTGTTAGGTGCATACATGTTAAAGACCATTATATCTTCCTGAAGAGTTGAACCCTTTATGATGATGTGATGCCATTCTTTATCCCTGATAATTTTCCTTGTTCTGAAGTTGACTTTGTCAGAAATTAATATAAGTAGTCTAGCTTTTTAAAAAAATTAGTGTTACATGGTATGTCTTTCTTCACTCCTTTACTTTTAACCTATCTGAGTCTTTATATTTAAAGTTGGTTTCTTGTATATAACATATAGTTGCGTCTTGTTTTTTTTTTTTGATACATTCAAACAATCTTTGTCTTTTACTTGGTGTATTTAAATCAACCACATTTAAGTGGTTGTTCATAGAGTTGGACTAATAACTACCATTTTTAACTACTAGTCAATCAAGATAGGTAGGTTTATAACTATTTTGTATTCATTGCACTGGTTTGGTCTTTCTTTTTTGTTTCCCTCTTTTTTGTCTTCTCTGCTTTTCTTTAACAATTTTCTTTATAGACCATTGCGTTTTTTAAGAGCAGTTTTAGGTTAACAGCAAAATTAATCAGAAGATACAGAGATTTCCTATATAGCCCCTGTCCCCACACATGTATAACCCCTCCTGTATGATCAATATCAACTCTAGAGCAGTAAATCTATTACGACTGATGAGCCTATGCGACACACCATTATCACCCAAAGTCCATATTTTACGTTAGGATTCACTCTTGGTGTTGTACATTCTAAGAGATGGGACAAATGTATAAAGACATGTATCCCCCATTATAGTAATCATACAGAGTAGTTTCACTGCCCCAAAAATATTCTGTGCTCCACTTATTTATCCCTTTTTCTGCTCAACTCCTGGACACCACTGATCTTTCTACTCTCTCCATAGTTTTGCCTTTTCCAGAATGTCATATAGTTGGAATCATATAGCATGTAGCCTTTTCAGTTTGTCTTCTTTTACTTAATAATATGAATTTAAGTTTCCTCAAGTCTTTTCATAGCTTGATAGTTCATCTATTTTTAGCTCTGAATAATATTCTATTTTCTAGATGTACCACAGTTTATTTATACATTCACTTATGGAAGGACATCTTGGTTGCTTCCAAGTTTTAGCAATTACAAATAAAGCTGCTATAAATGCCTGTGTGCATGTTTTTGTATAAACATAAGTTTTCAACTCCTTTGGTAAGTACCAAGAGCATGATTGCTGGATTCTGTGTTAATAGTATGTTTAGTTTTGTAAGAAACTGCCAGCTGTCTTCCAAAGTGGCTGTACCATTTTGCATTCCCACTAGGAAAGAATGAGAGTCCCTGTTGCTCCACATCCTTCCCAGCATTTGGTGACATTAATGTTCTGGATTTTGGCCATTCTAATAGATGCACGGTGGTATTTCCTTGTTGTTTTAGTTTGCGTTTCCCTGATGACAGATGAGTGGAATGGTTTTTCACATGCTTATTTGCCATCTGTATATCTTCTTTGATGAGGTTTCTGTTAAGGCCTTTGGCCCATTTTTTAACTGGATTGTTTGTTTTTTTATTGTTGAGTTTTAAGAGTTCTTTGTATACTTTGGACAAGAGTCCTTTATCAGATACGTCTTTTGCAAATATTTTATCCCAGTCTGTGGCTTGTCTTTTCACTCTGTTGATAGTATCTTTTGCAAAGCAGACACGTTTAATTTTAAAGAAGTCCAGCTTACCAATTCTTTTGTTTATGGATCATGCCTTTGGTGTCGTATCTAAAAAATCATCAATAAACCCAAGGTTATCCAGATTTTCTCCTATGTCATCTTCTAGGGTTTTGTGTTTTACATTTAGGTCCGTGATCCATTTTGAGTTAGTTTTTGCGAAGGGTGTAAGGTTTGTGTCTAGATTCTTTCCTTTTTTTTGCATGTGAACGTCAATTGTTACAGCACCTTTTGTTGAAAAGACTATCTTTTCTTCATTGTATTGTCTTTGCTTCTTTGTCAAACTCAGTTAACTATATTTGTGTGGGTCTATTTCTGGCCCTTTCTATTCTGTTCTGTTGATCTATTCTTTTCCTGGTACTCCACTGTCTTGATTGCTACGGCTTATAATAAGTCTCAAAGTCGAGTAGCGTCAGTCTTTCAACTTCATTTTTGTCCTTAGTGTTGTGTTGGGTATTCTGGGTCTTTTGCCTCTCCATGTGAATTTTAGAATCAGTTCATCAATATCCACAAAATGACTTGCTGGGATTTTCATTAGTATTGCATTCAATTTATAGATCAAGTAAGGAAGAACTGACATCTTAACAATCTTGAGTCTTCCTATCAATGAACATGAAATATCACTCCATTTATTTGTTCTTCTTTGGTTTCTTTCACCAGAGTTTTGTAGTTTTCCTCGTGTAGATTTTGTACATTTTTTTGTTAGATTCATACCTAAGTATTTTATTGTTTTTTGGTGCTAATATAAACGATATTGTGTTTTAAATTTCAAACTCCACTTGCCCATTGGTAGTATATAGGAAAGCAATTGACTTTTGTATACTAACTTTGTAGCCTACAGCCTTGCTATAATTGCTTATTAGTTCCAGGAATTTTTTTGTTGATTCTTTCAGATTTTCTACATAAAATCAGTTTTATTTCTTCCTTCTCAATCAATCAATACACTTTTTGTTTCTTTCTTTTTTCTTCCTTTCTTTTTCTTTCTTTCTTTCTTTCTTTCTTTCTTTCTTTCCTCCCTTCTTTTCTTTCTTTCTTTCTTTCTTTCTGTCTCTCTCTCTCTCTGTCCTTCCTTCCTTCCTTCTTTATTTCTTTCTTTCTTTTTCTGTCTTATTGCATTAGCTAGTTCATCAAGCGTGATGTTTTTCATGATTTTTCCTTATTTTTTAATTTTCAGTTTCATTGATCTCTGCTCTTATGTTTACTATTTGTTGCTTTGTGTTTGCTTTGGATTTAACTTGATTTTTTTTCAGGTTTCTTAAGGTAGGCGCTTAGATTATTTATTTGAGATCTTTCTTGTTTCTAATATGAGTATTTAATGTTATGAATTTTTCTCTAAGCACTGCTTAAGCTGCATCCTACAAATTTTGCTATGTTGTATTTTCATTTCCATTCAATTCAAAATGTTTTCTAATTTCCTTGTGACTTCCTTTTTAACCTATAGCTTATTTAGTAGTATTTTTCTTTTCTATTTTCAAATAACTAGGTATTTTCCAGATATCTTAGTTCCATTTAAATTTAATTTAATAATGCTGTTTGGATTTGCAATTTCTAATAATTTACAAGTCTGAATAGGTTTTATTTGCAATGAATAGTGATAACAATATTAGGTGAATTTTATTGATAGCTTACTCTGTGTCAGTGACTATTGTATTTTATGTAAATGAGCTCATCAGTGTTCACAAGGATGCTTTGAGGGGACACTTTGTTATCCTTTCTTTCCACATGAGGATTTTGACGCACACAGTGAGAAATTAGAGAAGGAATTCAAATCCAGGTAGACCGTTTCTGGGGCTTCAATTCTTTGCCAGCTCTTGTCATTGTTCCTTCTTCCTGTAATCAGGTCCTTTGCCTATTAAAAAACATTTCATGTGTTCATCGCTTTCCTACTCATTTTTAAAAACTTTTTGTAAGTTGAAAATATTATCTTTGGAGATTTTTAATGAACACTTGACTGTTTATTAATAATAAAAATAAAGAATGCTTTTCACTTCTAAAAAAAAGAGGCAATATTACCGTTTGTCTCTCATACATGTTAAAATTATTTTTCCTGAGTTTTAAATTTGCCTTTAAATTTTACTGCTTTTTATAAACAAAACAATTAATTATCTTTTACATTTTATGCAGTTAGGCTTATATATCTTTTCTCTTGTGATTTATTCTAATACTTCTAGGCTCAGAAAATCTTTTGCATTGCCAAAATCAGATCAAAGTTTACCTGTATTTTATCCTAGCTTTTTTTTTCTTCTTTTACATCACATACACTATTTACATGTATTTTTAAAGTTAATTTGGAATTAATTTTTCTTATGGTAGTATCTACATTAGCTTGCTCAAATAACTATGCCTTCATCTCAGGGCCAATTAGAGTTGAATTATTTTTCCTAGTAGCAGTTTTTGAGCCCTTTCTTGGATATGGCAAAAAGTGACATGATAATGAATTTATAGGCTGACTGCAATAAATTCAAGTGGAACCTGGCAGAGGAGGGAGCAGAAGAGGTAATAAGTCATCACTTGGAGGAGAGCCACCCCCCGAGATCCTCTGTACTGGACTTTATGTGGGTAAGAAATAAAAGTTTATTTTGTGAAATCACTGAAATTTAGGTATTGCTTGTTATAGCAGCTAGAGTCAATTATTCTGACTAATAAAAGTTGTGACAAGGACAGTAGGTGGTGGCGAGGACAAGAAATGGAATTTGGGCTAACGGATTGGAAAGAAAGACACAAATGGGAGAAGCGTTACAGAGGAAAAATGGCAGAACAATCAGGTATGACTTCAGAGTGAATCTGAAGACCCGGGGAAACTGTCAGTAGAAATAACATTGTCCAGAAAAAGAGCTGCTTTGGGGGAAAGAACACAACAAGTTTTATTTTAGACTTATTGAGCTTGATATTTTATAGTATAACCAGATGTAAATGCCTGGAAAATTTTAAAAAAGAGTTGCAGAAGTAAATTGTGTGTTTACGTGTGTGTGCACGCACATGTGCACACAAGAGAGAGAAAGAGAAAGGAATGAGGAGAGAGAGAAAGAGAGAAATATTGCAAAAATAGAGCATTTAGGTCTCATAATAAAAAAGGCAAGAGTTAAACTGAGTTTAGAATCATGTTAAAAATGGCAACTAACAAAATAAATAGTTGGAAATGGATTTACTATTTGGCTTGAGCAATAGAATAGCAAGAAAAAGACATTAAATAAGAATGTCTAAGATACTCAAAGGTATAAATGAAGGTATTCCATATATAAAGAAGGACAAAAAATTATGAGACAAAATAGGCAGAAATAAAACAGCATATTACCATGAAAAAGAGCACGTTAGAAATACTGCAATTACATTGATAGCAGGTTTCACATGAGTAGCAGTGGATGCCAGAAGGCAATGGAGTAGCACCTTTACAGTGCTGGAAGGAAAACAGCTGTCAACTTCTAACTACTACTCAAAAGTGAAGAGAAAATAGAGACGTTTCAAACATAGACCCTCAAAATTTAACATGCGTAGGCTCCTGATAAAAGAACTATTAAAAACATACTTAAACAAAAAGAAAAGAAAATTTTGGAGATAGAAAATTAAGAATTAGCATAGAAATAGATAAAATATTTAACTAAATTTAATTATCTATTGATGGGAAACCTAACAATTTTTGTGCTATATTTTAAAGGTGAAAGTGAAACTTTACACAAATATAACAATATGGGAACAGAAAAGATACTCAATAATTGGCTAAAGGGTACCAAGTTCCTTGTCTCTGTTGAGAAGATCAAAATACAGGATACCTTTTGGATTTGTAGGAAATATGAATGATTAAGTATGACGCTAAAATTTCAAAGTTAGAACTAAATAATAAAAAAATCCAAATCTTCCAGAAATAGAAGGGAAAAAAGGAGAATATAAAATCTTTGTCAATACAAAGAAGGCAGGCAAAAATAGGAAGAAAGGCAAAGAAAGACAGTGATAAATAAACAATAAAATAAGAAAGTAGAAATAAATCTAAAATATATTAGTAATAGTAATAAAGAAAACAGGTAATGCTCACCTATCAAAAGAGAGTGTTTCAGATTGGACAATAAATAAAATGAAGCAAAATGCCACACAGTCAAGATATAGAAACAGCCTAGGAGTCTGTCAACAGATGGTAAAGAAGATGTGGTATGTACATACACTGGAATATTACTCAGCCATGAGAAGGAAGGAAATCTTGCCATTTGCAATAACATAGATGGACCTTGAGGGCATTATGCTGAGTGAAATAAGCCAGACAGAGAAAGAGAAATACTGTATGATCTCATTTATATGTGGAATCTAAAAAAACAGTCAAACTCATAGAAATAGAGGGTAGAAAAGTGGTTGCCAGAGGCTACGGGGTGGGGAAACAGGGAGAGGTTGGTAAAAGGGTACAAACTTTCAGCTAAAAGATGAGTAAGGACTGAAGATCTGGTGTAAAATATGGTGACCACAGTTGATAACACTGTATTGTATAATAGAAAATTGCTGCGAGAATAGAACTTAAATGTTCTCACCAAAAAAAAAAAAGAAAAAAGATAAATATGTGAGGTGATAGATATGTTAATTAACTAGATGGGGGAGTCCTTTCATAACGTGTACATATATCACATCACCATGATGTACACTTTAAATAGCTTATCTTATTTGTCAGTTACACCTCAATAAAGCTGAAATAAAAAAACTAAAACAATACCACATAGAAAAATTGAAAACAAAAGGACCACAGAAGTATACCATCCAAATAGTAACAAAAGAAAGAAAACAAAAGACAAAAAACATGAATAGAGGCCAAGTGGGACGTACTACATAGAAATGAAAGACACAGCGTTCCAGGACGATGTTCCGTGATGAACTCGAATATTCCAAAGAGCGTTGCTGTGAACCGCATAAAGCAAAACACTCACAGTAAGCATCATATAGAAACAGACAAAGCGCAGCTGTGGAAGAAAGTTTCAATGCTCTACCAACTAAAGAACATGGCATCCAGCATCGGAAGGCCTGAAGGATAGTCTTATCTTTGCCAGTAACTACATCCCTGAACTTGGCCTAGTTTCTTAATCTGTGTGAGTCTGTTTTTCCTCATGAGGGGTTTGGGCAGGACTTGAAACAACTCTTTCAATCAAAACCACTCATGGAAGTTAAAAGTCCACATGCGTGTGCCCATTCTCAGACCCACTGCATTGGAGTGTCCAGCATGACACCTTTCCACAGCGATTTTGCCTTCTTATGGGAGCTGGGCGGCTTAGCCATGAATTTCGTTTACAACAGCTTTTACAAACACAGTCTCTCATTGGCCGTATTTGGAAGTTTTCACCCTTGAGTTGTAGGCAGGTCTATTTCCAAGTCTATCTTTTGATCAAGAAACATTCTGGAAGCAAATCCCTCCTTACCAGTGCCCCCTTGTCAACAAGACAAAAAGTTACACTTACCCAGCAACTAATCAGAGAGGCCATGTAATACTGGTAGTTAAGAGTGTGGACTGTGGAGTCAGATTGGGCTCAAATCCCAACTCCTACCCTTAGAAACTGTATGACACTAAGGAGTTGCTCAACTTCCCTGCACCTCAGTTTTCCTATCTGTAAAATGGGACATTGATAGAAGGTAACCTACAGAATTGTTATGAGAACCAAATGAATCAATATATGCAAAGTACTTAGAAAGTGCTAGAACACGTTAAGTATTCCATAAATGCTAACTATTATCATTGTTAGACCTATAGCGTCAGAACTCCTGGAGACATGTGGGAGACACAGTAGAAGGTAGGGTGTAACATCTCTGCCTGCCCTCATGTCTATAAGGGTGGGAGCTGGCTTGCTTCTTGGGTTCTTTGGAGGCAGATATAGGAGAAAATTCGCAGATATCCCACAAAACTGTAGTCCTTCTCACTGCTGCTTTCTCAGAAAGACTTAACAAAGTGGCACATTTTACATCCATTCCAGCTCACTAGCCAGGGCAGAGGCATTCCAGGTAACCCTTAAATTGCCCAAATGTGTGCTGTTTAAAAGCCCCATTTTTTTTTTTAAAGCTGCTAGTTAGGTAGTCATTCCAGCTGCAGAACAAGGACATCATGTGTATTATTTCTTTGCTCACTGTAGTGATTTTCAAAATTTAACAATCTTGCAATTTACAGGTACTGTTTGTTTTTGTATTTCCCCACCTTCTGAGTTCATGATCCCACCCTAACATTAGCCAGCCGTTTCTAATTGTACCATTATAAAAATTACGCAGATTAAACTTTATTCTATTTTTTTTTTAACCTGAGAATTTCTCAGTGCTCCCCAAGATAACTAGAGGTATATAACTTTTAGTTTTCACAGAGTTTTGGGCAAGGCTTAGTGTAAAAATTTGGTTAACCCTGGTAGTTAGGCAGAGTGCTCTCTGAGTCTTGTGCCTGATGAATCTCTAGAAATTGGCACCAACTCTAAAAAGGAGGAGAAATAAAGCCATCAGGCTGTTTGTTCTCAAAGCAGGTCCCCCAGCCACTGTCCTTGACTCTAGTCTCATGTCCATTCCTTGGGTGGAAGAATTCAACAAGTCAGGCAGGGGTGAAAAGACACTGACTGGGCACCCAACTCAGGTCTTAAGGGAGGACTTTACCATCTGGGGGAGATACTGGGAATATGTCCTTTCATGTCTATAACATGTTTGTGTAGCACAAGCATCTCTCAATATTTTTAAAGGGTGGAAATTGAAATCTCAAGTGCAACATAGAACGGATAAGTAGGGAATATTTACAGAGTGACCAAGTGGTGAATTTTCATTACTGACTAATGAACTTCATTGATATCAGGTTGTGTGGTTGGGTCTCACCCGATAAAGGAGTTTGCTGGGGTGTGTCAGAGATATGAACATGGCCTTCTCCATAGTGATCATTCTGGAAAGAGATTTCCACACCTTAATATAAAGGGTAGAAACTGCATCAGACAGCCTCATTTGCTCCAGCACCTTCATCCGTTTAGGCAAAATGAAAATCTTTGTGAGTATTTATTTATGCTTCTTTGTACTTTTGTGTTGGCTGCTTGCAGAGAATGTTCGTGTCCAATATGCCTCAGATTTCAGGGGTCTTAGACAAATACTGTGCATGCTTCTAAGCTTCTGTGATTGATTAATGATGTCTTTGGCAGGAATAGTGTTGCATATTAAGTTGGATATTTATTTGTTCATTGTCTATTTTTGGGATATTTGTGATAAAACTACAAAGAAAAGATCTTGGAAATATCTAAAGAATTTTAATTTGGAAGATTTTTACTAATAATTCTTTATTATGAGCTTTGGAGGAAATGTATGTATTTCAGGATAATTGCATTTACTATCTAAAAGAGAAGTGGTAATTTAAGTGTCATCATCATCATCATCATCACCATCATCATAGCAGCTGTCGTTTCCCAAGGGCATACTAAGCCCTATAAAAAACATTTCACATGAATAGTTGCATCTATTCGCTTCAACAACTCTATGGGCTGAGTGGTATTACCCCATTCTACAGGTGGGGAGTCTGAGACACAGAGGAATTTGATGTTCCCAAGCCAGTAACTGTGGGATTTAGGCTTAAAATTTACCCATCTTAAGCCCCACTACAGGAGAAATTATTGCAAAATTTAAGCAGTCTGAGGGTCTTCAATGGCCACCCAGCTTGTCTAAATTCTCCCTTAAGGCAAAGCATCCCTGCCGTGCCTACCTCTACTCCTCCAGCTGAGCCTGGTCCTCATCTCAGGCCTCCCATAGTTCCACAGTGCAGTGCTCCATGGACAGTGGACTATGTTCTGAAACAGAATGGAACTCCTCTGCCCAGTGTCTATCCCTTATCCTCATTCAGCTGCTGAGAGAGAAAGCAAGTTGATAACAACTTCTCCATGAGGTGTGAAAGACTGAGCTTTAAGAGTTCCCTCCCCCGGAGTCTCTTTGTTTTCCAAGAGGAGACCCAACCCTGAAGCACAAAAACCTAACCCTGGTGTAGTAATCATGGTGTTGAGTGGATGTTATTTGGGGGCAGAGGACGCTTCCTGAGTTCTCTCTCATCATACTGTTAAGGTTGTCAGTCCTCCACCACTTGTTAAAATCTCTGTTTTAAACCCATTAAATACAATATATAGGCGGGTTGGATATCTGTGTGCAGGTCTTTGTTAGACACTCCACCCCCAGTTACCAGAAGAGAAATGTTACGGGCAAGACGGAATGGGAAGTAGAAAAGTCCCACTGACACTTCTTGAAAACACCTGCCCTTCCCGCAGACGCCCTCCATCAGCGGTTTTCAGTGATAGAGCAGAACACTGGGATGCTGAGAAGACAGAGCACAAAACCAGGATCAGTGTGTTGGATCAGACGCTTACATAATGACAGCAAAATGTGAGAACTGCCTCAATGTCAGTCTCAAGGCCTGCTGGCCCAACACTTGTCTGATGGTATCAGTAGGGAGAGTATGCAGATTTTCCTTGATGCCAGCCTCGAAAGTTAATCATGCCCCCAGGCATCCTATTTTTGTGGTTTCCCTTAGAAAGCCATGGTATCTATTGCCCATGAATCCACTTTAAATCTATTTTACCCTCTCAGAATCAAATAACTTTTTCTTTTCTTTTACCAGAGAGCACAGTTTGACCCCTGTAATCCAAAGCCAGTGTGAATCACCCCAGAGTATTCCCGTAGTAAAATGAGTCCTTCCTCACTGCTCACCTGCCCCAAGTTTTTTTTGGCATAAGAACACATGCTACTTAGAAGGTTATGATGGTGGAAAGGGTCAGGAATTGGGCCGCAAAGGTGGAACGCTGTGTCTTGCAAATAGCATGAACTCAACAAATGCCTGTCGAATGAGTGAATGTGTATACTTTTATACTTTGGAAATGGACTGTTGCCCATCCATGAGCACCCACCAGTGTCTCTAGGAGTACCTTTTCTGAGATATTTGCGCTTGTCCTGTGCAGTGTCCCTTCATGTCTCTACTCTCAATGACTACCCTATAGGGAATGGCAGTGAGTGGTCTGTTTTTCAGGTGTTACTTCCAGTGGTGCTGGCCATCTTTGGGACACAATCTCATGGATATGAGGTGAGTTGATTTATTATGTACCTTATATCTTGCAGATGTTGAGAGAGGAAAAGGAAGATACAAGATAATATGAAGGACAGTAGAAAGTCCATATAACCTGTTTGGTATAGAATCTCAGAAATAACCAATCATGCAAAAATGAGGTTGGTTATTCTTTTCCAACTGGTGTACCTTAAAAATGTAACCCATTGCTCGGTCTCACTTCTCCTGTGATGTCATTGCTCCTCCCATACATAATATAATAAACTAGGAGGAAGAGGTTTGGTTTCTTATTTTAGCGTGAGCTTTGGGTCTGGGATCCCAGTGGAGAGGTTTCAGGCTTCAATCTCTTATTAGCAGGTAGAACACTTTATTTTGCTGGAAGGGTTGTTTTCAAATGCATATGATTTATGGAAAAACTATTATGTCTTTGTCATCAATCTAGGTTTATAACATCATCAGCCAAGTCAACAACGGTGGCAGTGTTCAGGAGACAGTGACAATTGACAGTGAAAAAGAAGTCGCCACCATCAACATCCACGCAGGATCGTGCTCCTCTACCACAATTTTTGACTATAAACATGTAAGCAACAAGGGAATTTTTCTATTCTTCGGGGCAGGGTTTCTGAAGGGTAGAGGGACAGCCATTTAGTACACATTTGAATTCCAACTCTGTCGGAATTTCCTTAATTCTGTTTTTCCCTTTGCATAATCAAGCTATTGATTAAAAAACAAACAAAACTATTTCTAAGAAAAAATGTGACAGGAAACGTATACATTTGCTTGACCTTTTCAGGTGGAAATTGGAAGTGCAATGCTATTGTCTCACTACAGGCTAAGAAAGTGCCAGGAGAGTGATCAAAACCTACAGCAATGCCTGGCACCCAGCCTCTCAAAAACTATTCATCGAATGGATAAATGAATGAATTAGGGCTTCTAGTACAAAATATTGTGCAAAGAACAATCATGAAACAATCACGAAAGAGCAGAAATCCAGAACTATACACCTTTAACTATGTGTGTAGGATATGCAATCAGTCACACTTCCTCTGTAAGAAGGAAAGTATGTTAACTAAAAACACCAAACTATTTCCAAGTTTTAGTTACTGTTATTAACAATAAGTCTCAGAAAGCTGCTCAGAAAACTTATTCTGTTCTTTATCCATTTATTCATTTGTTTGTTTTCTACTCATTCCACTGACACTAATTATCCACCAGCTTTCACCTCGGTCCAGAGCTACGCACTGTGGATATAAGTAGGTTGCAGACCATCTTGCTGGCCATCTGAGCATGCTTTTCTTCTCATTTTCTTGTGGAAACCTCCTCACAAGCCTCCTCCTCATTGGTGTTGGGAGTTCCATGACACATTTGAAAGTACATAGTCTTTGAAAGACACAGTTTAAAAGGAAGTTGTAGTGAAATTGCTTTTAAGCAGATATCAGGGAAATTCCAAAAGTGTCTTTAAAAGAAATAGAGTGCTGGGGCTGGCCTGGTGGCATAGTGGTTAAGTTCGTGTGCTCTGCTTCAGCAGCCCAGGGTTCACATCAAGCCATGCTGTGGTGGCATCCCACATATGAAATAGAGGAAGATTGGCACAGATGTTAGCTCAGTGACAATCTTCCTCAAGCAAAAAGAGGAAGATTGACAACGGATGTTAGCTCAAGGCCAATCTTACTCTCTCTCTCTCTCTCACACACACACACACACACGAATAGAGTGGTGAGGATTGGTTTAAGCCTCTTTCACTATCATCAGACTTGGCCTAGGTCTATTTTTGAATCTTAGGAACTGACAGTTTGTGAGAATTGAAAAATAGGAACTAGATGGGTTTCTATTAGATACAGTCTTATAGGCTGTACAATTATTTGAAACTTTGTGAAGAAAGTTCTACCCTGGATGAGGATAAGAGGGCCTTAGGCTCCTTCTGGCTCCAAAGTCCTCACCCTCCACTGCTCTTCCAATCTTGATTTCCTCCAACCCATCCCTGTCCAGCCAACTTGGGTTTGAGGTGGAGAAAGGATGGAGAGAAGATGGTAAAGGAGGGGAGGATAGGTGAAACGTGTGTGGGGAGTGAGGGTGTGTGTGGACAAGTTTCGGAGAGTTTCTAAAGCAGCACTGTCCCATAGAACTTTCTGCACTGGTGGAAATGTTCCATATGTGCATACTTCTACTAGGGAAGCCTCTTGTGGCTCCTGAGCATTTGAAATGTGTGACAGAGGAAGTACATGTTAAATTTTATTTAATTTGAATTTAGATTTAAATAGCCACATGTGGCTAGTAACTAACATATTGGAAAGCAAGGTTCTAAAGAATATTGTGTTTACTCCAAATTGAGGAAAAGGCAGAGCAAAAACAATAGAAAGAGGTGGAGAGCTATTTCTTCTCAATCTGTCAAATTGCAAACTGCAGACCCTGGTTCCCTAACATGAAAAATGGGGTTCAAATCATGGATTTACATGATTTCAAAGAAGTAGAAATGGCAAGTGAAAAAGCAAAAATACTGTGTAAAAGAAGTCGAATGGATAGAATTGATTGCAGATTGAAAAGCAGTCACATGCACTCACAAGCTTGCTCAAGGCTTTCCTCCAAGGCTCAGGTGTCATTCTCACCAAGTTCAGGACTCGGAACAGGGAAGGGGCAGTGACTGTGCTCTTGCTGTCCCAGGGCTACATTGCATCCAGGTTGCTCTCCCGAAGAGCCTGCTACATCCTGAAGATGAACCGTCAAACCACCCCTTCTCTGGAGCAGCTCAAACAGTCCATCTATGAGACGAAGGTAATTCTGGAGTACCCTGAAATATTCCTTGTTCTTGAGCCAGGGAATACTGGTGTCTGTGTAGACACAAAGAGGGTGAGGGAGCAGATCATAATACTATACCTCACCGTGGAGACGGGACTCAACATATTAAAGTGTTTCACTTCTATGGTTTCTGAGGGCAGTAGTAGGTCTGTTAACTTGATTTCCACCATACAGCCCCCAATATAAGAACTTATAATAAATTCCCGTGTCTTTGTAGAAAGGACTGAATAGCTTCTCTTCTCAGAGCAGGGCTCCAAGAAGTAGTGATTGGCAGAAAGATGGCAGAAGTTAGAATACTCAATGACACAAAGGTGCAAAGAAGCAATACCGTATAGTTAGAACAACAAACCATGCTTCAGGCTAGGGATCTGGGGTTTACTTCTCCCTCTGTGACTTCCCATCTGTGCCACCTTTGGCATGGGATTCACCCTCTCTGCATCTCATTGCCACCAGCGACAAAATGACATTGGTTATAATGAGGCCTCTCTGCAGACCGAGTGGTCAGAAAGAGATGATGTCTTGAGATTTCTGACTGCCTTCTGCTTAATAATCTGAAAGAGAAAAACAGTCACAATTTTGAATAAGGTACACGAGATTATGTCCACTTCTTTTACCCTGTCCCACTCTATTACACTGGTCTAGGCTCTGAACAACATATTTTCCAACAAATACCTCTGGGTCAAGTACAACCCTCTGCAGTCTCTGATCACTCACATGGACTGGTTCCTGTTTGGGTCACCCATTAAGCAGCTCTGCAAAGACGTCCCCTTGTATAAGGGGGAAGTGGCTGGAGAGATACTGAGTGAGTACCAAGAAATCAGTCCTTTACCAGATGTTTCCTGAAAGCTCCTATGTTCCGGGCACTCTGCTAGGTGTTATGTGAAATACAAATAAATGTGAAACCTGGCTCAATTAAATTTACTTTGGGAGTTAAATACCTACCATGTGTGGAAATCGTGCTAAATGTTAGGGAGACACAGAAATGAATAAAACTCTGCCTCCAAGGAACATACAATCTGGTGGAGAAGTCGATGAATTGACACAAAGGATGGAGTAAGAAAAGATTCCTGGGTGCCAAGAAAAATTGTTGGGTTCCTATTGTTTCACATATAAGAAGTCAGAGTAGGAAAGAGGCTTCTGGGCCCTTAGAATGGCATCTTTTGGAGACAGTAAGAAAGAAGTCAGTAAGAAATATTCTCAGAGAACAGAATGATGGTTGCCAGCGGCTGGGGGGAGGAGGCAATGGGTGATGTAGGTCCGAGGGCACACATTTTCAGTTATGAGAAGAATAAGTTCTGAGGATCTACTGGACTGCCGGGGGACTGTAGTTAATATGGTGTTATATACTTGAAAGCTGCTGAGAGTAGATCTTAAGCATTCTCACCACACATAAAAACACAGAGTTACTTATGTTAACCATGTGAGATGATGGATGTGTTATCTTGATCTTGGTAATCATTCTGCAGTGCGTATGGATATCAAATCATCACATTGTCGCTTTAAATACATACAAATCTGTTTGTCAATTATTCCTTAGAAAACTTAAAAAAAAAATTCTCAGAATCTAGGACAGAATTAGTCCAAGGAAGATCAGGCAAAGTGCACCGACAGACAGGGAATCAAAGCTCTGATTCAGCCAGGTGACATATGTCACTGTTGTCATTACTGGTATTTTTACACAACGTTTCTAAATATTGCAGAGTGGCCAGAGGGAAAGAGAGGCTGGGCACAGATGGCAAATGCAACAAAAGAAATTCCCCAGAGTGGTGGAAGGTAGACAAAGGAGAAAAGAATTAGCATTTATTACATTTCTACTGCCTGGAAAAAAACATCTTTAAGATATTTTCCTTTCAGTAAGGTCATTAGTACTTATAGGTAAAGGCACATAGGCATGCCATCAACACAGGATGTCATAGTATCAACTGGATTGAGCCAGACAGCACTTCCAGGAGTTGTCAGTCTTATTTAAGCTGATGTATTATTGCAATAGAAGTATAGCTAAAATCTTGGGTAACACAAAATTATACGTACAACGCTTAGTCAAGACGTTTACAAAAAGGCGTTGGTTTGTTGCATTCTAATAATATATTTCTTAATGCTCCTTCTTTTGAAATGTTTCCCCTTTTCAGATAATGTCGGTGCTGGATCCTGTGCAAAGGCTGGGCTCCTGGGCATCTTTGGCATTTCTGTCTGTGCAGACATTCACATTTAAGGCCTCAGCCCACTGGTTTCGTCCCTTCAAAGAACTACACCCTTGGTTTCTACTCAGCAGCCAAATTAAATTCTCTCTCAATGGTCTAACTAATGTTGAGATTACATGGTAAAACATAAATACTGTATTTACAGATATCTGGGTGTTTGCTTTTTTTTGTAAACAGCAAAGGGAAGCCAAACAACATTTATGTCAATATGTAGAAGGAAAGAAATTGCCAGGATTTCAAGCAAAGTGCGTAAGGTGTGAAACTTCCCAGATAGTGTAGCTGGGTCACATGCTGGTCAGCTCGGTGCAAGTCTCCATCTTTGCATCTGCCCACCAGACCAGCGGCCAATCTGTCTGTCGAACACACGTGGGCAGCCTGGTGGAGTGGGGACTCAGGAGGCAGTGGCCTCCACCCGGTGATGGGGTGGGGTTTGATATACCCTTATCAAACAAACTGACTGCTCCGGTGAAGGCGCCTATCCCCTCTGACAAAGCACCCAGCTTGGAGGGCCATTTCACATGCCTTTCAGGAAGTGCCTTTCAGCTCATCAAAGCAGTAGACTCAACCTTAATAAATGTTATTATGATATATTTTGTCCTGGTGTGAGGAGAGAGGGAGGGAGAACACCATCACCCAGAGAAAGATGAACTTTACTGAAAATCTTAGCAGGAGTGAGAAGCTAACTGGGAAGGCCAAGTCAATATATAGAAGGAAAGCAATTTTCAATATTCCAAATAAATTGCATAATGTGGGCAAATTCCCAGATCATATAGCTCATTCTCATGTGGACTGGTCAACTGGGTGCAAGTTCAGAACAAAGAGGAGTTACTTTAACGAGAATTTCTGTGTGTCTTCTCTTGCTCCTGTTCCTAATGCTATGCAGCTACTTCTTAACGACCATTAATGAATATATTTAAAGCACTTGCCATGTGCTCAGCCCTGGGGTAGATATGCTGGCAAAACTACCACAGTCAAGAAAGTTATTTTCTTGTGGTGGAAGTGAGACACTTACATAAAAACATTTGATAACAACAGTAATGAGTGTATAATAAAATGCCAAATGAGTGGTAGAGTGTACGAGCTGGAACCTTGGTGTTTGCAGGTGATGGAACTCAAATCCAAATCACTGAGGCGAAGAGGGGAGGAACTTATTGTCTCCTCCTACCATAGAGGGATAGGGATGTTCTGGTTTGGGGTGGTGGATATTCCGGTTTGGTGCTTGGAGGTGGCTGGACTCTCTTTTTCCATGTCTCAACTCTCCTTCTCTCTCCATGCCGGCCTCAGTATCCTACACTGGTTTTCTCCATGAAGATAGAACCAACATGGCTGTCAGCCCTAAGGTCCTCATCTTCCCAGTGTCATTGTCAGAGAGGAAGGGACTCTGCTTTGTTCTAATTTCAAATTAGTTTTAATTAAAAAATTCTTTGGAAAGGTCCCTAATTGAATCCCTTGAGGGCATGTTCTTACTCCTGCGGCCAGGACCGCTGGCAGGTGGAGAGTGTTAGGATTAGCAACCTCCTTTGGAATCTACTGCTTAGAGAGGTGTTATGCTTATTAATTTTTATAATCTTATTCCCATTTTTAAAGCAGAACTTTGAGTTCTGTTTTTTCTCAACTCTGCTTTCATTAAGTCAATTAACCCTGCTCAGTGCTGGTGTCCTGTTGAATACCTGTTAGGAGCAGCAGGTGGAGGGGGCCAAGCACATGCCCAAAAGGAGTGCGTCCAAATGGGAGCTACAGGGAAGCTGGGGCGCCATTAAACCTTCTTCAGAAGGAGCCCTTTCTTAAGGGCTGGGGAGGAAAAATATCAACTCTGTTTCTAGTTTTGTTTGTTTTCAGATATTTTCTAATTTCCCTTTTGACTTCTCTCTGACTCAATGGTTGTTTAATTTCCATGTATCTGTGAGTTTTCTTGTTTTCCTTTTGTTATTGATTTCTAGTTTTATTCCCTTGAATAATTAGAAAAGATATGTGGAATGATTTCAATCTTCCTAAATTTATTAAGACTAGTTTCGTGGCCTAACACGTGATCTGTCTGGGAGAACATTCCACGTGCACTTGAGAAGAATGTGTATTCTTCCTGCTTCTGGGCGGAATGTCCTGTATATGTCTGTTAAGTCCATTTGGTCTATAGTGTTGTTCAAGTCTGCTGGTTCCTTATTGACTTTCTGTCTGGATGATCTATCCGTTATTGAAAGCGGGGTGTTATCGGAGTCTCCTCCTATTATTGTATTGCTGTCTATTTCTCTCTTCAGACCTGTCCATGTTTGCTTTGTAGGTTTAGGTGCTCTGATGTTGAGTCCACGTGTATTTATAATTATTATGTCTTCTTGGTAAATTGACCCTTTTATCATTCTATAATGACCCTCTTTGTCTCTTGTGACAGTTTTTGACTTAAATCTATTTTGTCTGATATAAGTATAGCCACCCCTGCCCTCTTTGGGTTACCATTTGCATGGAATATCCTTTTTTATCACTTCACTTTCAGCCTATGTGTATCCTTAAATCTAGTGTGTTTTTTGTAGATGGTATATAGTTGGATCTTGTTTTTTTTTTCCGTTCGTCCACTCTATGTTTTTTTGGTTGGATTATCAGCCCTGTTAGCTCACTGTATACACAAGCATAGACCCTCTCCAGGTCATAAGGGAGGAGAGCAAGTCTGGATGGAACACAGCAAAGCATCAAGGATGCTGTAGAAGAGCTGACCTGGCTACTGAAGCCAGCCCAAGATAGCAGTGTGATCCAGGCTGTGAGTGTGCCAAAGGAGTTTCTGCAGGAAGCCTGGTGAGGCTTATAGAGGAAGGTCTTATTTCCCATGAAGTTTTGTTCCCCAGGGTAAATGACATGTCTTGTAGACTCATTTACTAGACGACATGTCATTTACCCATCTGAGGTAGAACTAAAACTAATTTCTTCATTCAGAGTTCCCAGGATTAGAATATGTGGGCCCAAACAAATACTTTATTATGCAAATTGTTTGTTTGGATAACTGACTCAATGAATTCAAATATTAGTCAACACAAACATAATAAATATAAAAACATTGAGACTTCTAACTTCTGATAATGATGAAGCACTTATACCAGATTAACACTCCTGACATCAAAGTTATAAACCTGGACAAAACATTAAAAAGTAGTTGTTTGAAGGCACTGGAGAGTGACTCAAAGTGGGCAGAAACTAAAGAGGATAAGACTTTTGAAAGCAACGCTCATCATCTATTGTTGATCAGTTTTCTAACATTCTATGGCCAAAAATATCCACTGACTATTCAATTCTTATTCCCCATCCCTCTCTTTCCTGCTAACAGAACCTCAATTTGTTTAAGTAGCAGCTCAATAGTAGCCAATAGTACCAAGGTTGGGAAGGCCTGGGCTAAGTCAATCTTATTTCCCTTGAGAAAACAAGGTCAGTTTCCTCAGCCTGTGATTGGTCAGTGAGTGGCCATATGACCTCAATTATGGTCAATGAGATCTACATGGAAGTCTGCTAAGTGGGGCTTCCCAGGAGGGATTTTTCTTTTCTGATAAAGAGGGACAGACTCAGCTGGCATGCAACTCTGCCTTTTGCCCTTTCCTGTTATCCTTCCTTCAATGAGGACATGATGCTGATGTCAAGAGATGCAGCTACCATTTTGGGACCACCAGGTAACAATCCTGGAGAGGAAAGGCTCAGGAAGGAAAGATCTAGAATGCCTGATTACATCATTCTAGAGCATCACTAGCTCAGCCTTTCTTCCCTTGGACTCACGTGATATAGATCAATCTCTTTCTATTTAAGACACTGTGACTGGGTTCTCCTTATTTGTAGCCTAAAGCATTTCTTGCAGATACACCTGAAAGGGACCAGAGTGAGTCCAATGGGCACACATATCCCTGGCTCTGGGTCCACCCCAGCATGAGTGCCTCCACTTCTTTCACCTCTGTAGCTCCTTTGGAAATTCCGGGCTCACCTCACCCTGCACTCATACCATGTGCTACTTATAGAATGACTGAGACATAAACGTCACTTGGAACCCACTGTCCAGCTCTCCTTGGCCTGCTGTTCCTTCTGTTAGTCTAGACACCATGCCCAGTTGCTCCCTCAGTTCCAGGAGAAATGTCTGAGGTTACAGCGACTCTGATATGAAGGGCTCAGGACATATACAGGAAGTGAACCAAGTGCTTCTCAGGGCTGGGGATCTGGGTCTCCCCCACTGTGAGGTGAGAAGCCCATTTCCTAGCAAGCTTTTAATCACTGCTAAAGGATTCCCCTGGCTGTAGCACGGGTCTCACATGTTCATGCTACGTAGCATATGACCTAGTGAAGCGACACCCCAAGAATCCACCTCTCACTGCCTCTCATGATGTGGTCCCCATCTCAACCTTCCTCTGAAAAGCATCCTTTGCCGCACTCATAAGGACATGGCCTTAGGAATACAGTGCCTGATCAATGGCCAACCATTCTGTCATTTGCTAATGACTTTTGGGAGCCTCACTTTTCTTCTGTCTGACCTGGCCAAATTACCATAATAGGGAGAATCCTGGGGAGGTCACCAGCCCCTCACAGTCTGAAGTTTGTCCCACTCCAAGAGTCCTGCTAGGGTGTGTTTGATTTTTTTTCTCCTCAGAATATCCCACTACTGCCCCTCTCTACTCCCTTGGAGCTAGGGTCAGGGGGAGGGTATTGCCTAGGAGCAGCCATGAAGGAACTTTCTGGGGTGTTGAGAATGTTCCACATCTTCAGCTATGTAGTGGCTACACAGGAGTGTATATGTAAGAACTCGTCTGTGCACTTTACTGTATGTTGTAGACAATGCCTGGAGCCAGGCAGAGGACCAAGAGCTGTGTGTGGACCATGGACAGCAACAGCTCCACTGGAGGGTGGCTGGGAGAACTGCCTGCGTGAAAAGCACCCCAAAACTGGTGCAGGCCAATGAAGGGCTCCACAGGAATAACTGCCGAGTTACAGGTTAAACTATGGGGATGGTCTTTCCACCCCAGGCAGGCAGCAGGATGAGGAGAAGCAGCATATTCCAGGCAGGATAAGGGGCCCTGCTCCTGATCCCTGGGGAAACTAAGATCATGGAGCGGGCAGGGAGTCAGAGAATAAATGCTGGGCAGCTGCTAACCTCACTGGTGAGCCAGTCCACCCATACGCACAGACCTGAGGCCCAGGGCCAGTCAGTACCTCTCTGAGGCTGCAGAGAAGCAGGAGTGATGGAGAGAGTTAGAAGTACCACCATTGAGGGCGAAAGGGGCTAGTGAAGGGAGCAAGACTTTCCTCCTAGAGGGGAGTCTGTCAATGGAGGGTCATTCTCTGAACAAGGAGGCCAGGGAGCTTGACCTCTGTCTTGGGTATCCCTCTCTGAGAAGGCCCTCTTGGGCAAGGGTGGACTTTTTGTGGGAATCTCAGAGATTTCTCGGAGGGAGGGTTTTGTGCAGGTCCCAGCTGGGATTTAGACGTGACAAAGGACTGCTGGTGATCCCTCCAGCATGTGTTTGCAGGGGGATAAGAACAAAGCCAAGGGAGATCTTAAGCTCAGGAAACAGAGAGCTGGGACACGGTCACAATCCAAGAACAAATCCTGGAGGGGAGGAGACACTGTGGTGTCTCGTGCTCCGATTTGTCCCCAGTCCAGTCACTGAGGGGCTCATGCCTGAAGCCTCAGGGTGGTGGGTGGGGGCTGTGAGCGGAAACAACAGAAGAGAGAAGCCTTTTTTCACTACAGTTTTTGTAAGAAACCAGGGCATTTTTTGCAGCAATGTGAACAATTGACACCGAAGGGTGGCGGGGCTGGGGGATGCACTTTCCCTGTTTCTGCATTGAGTCCAGAGGGCCCTTGCTCCTCTGACATCCCCGAATCTCCTCCATCAGTGCGGAGATGGCAGTGTCTGCCCAGGTCGCGTACTCAGCACAGGGGCAGCAGCAAGAGGCAGTGGAGACAGTTCAGCTGAGGGCACTGGGGGCTGTGGGTTCTCGGGCCCCTTTTCCCAGCTCTAAGAGGCAGCATTGGAGATATTGGCAGTGGTCAATGACAGTGGTTGCCCCAAGAGAGAAAGAAAATAGAAGATTGCTCTGCTTGGAAGACCACTGGGATAATTCTTAGGCACTCCTGGGGAGACTCAAAAATTATTATAAGGGACTTCGCACGAACCTTGAGTTCTTCAGTCACAGATGGAGCAGTCTCTTATTAATGTTAGTGTAATTGCATTTCCAACAGAAGGCTGCTGGTCTTGATAAACATGCAATATGCTTGGACTAGGATCAGGGGCACTGGTTTGAGATTCAAATATGGTCCATTTCATTAAGTGCTGGACTAGACGAGCTCTAAGGATAAACGTTAACAATGGTCATCAGTAGGGTGGTGTTGTAGACTGAACGTTTGTGTCCCCAAAAATTCGCATGTTAAAACCTAATCCCTAGCGTGATGGGATTAGTCTCTTATAAAAGAGGTCCCAGAGAGCTCCCTCGTCCCTTCCATCACATGAGGACACGGCAGGAAGAAGGCTGTCTGTGAACCGGGAAATAGGCCCTCTCCAGACAATGAATCTGCCAGCGTCTTGATTCTGGACTTCCCAGCCTCCAGGAATAAATGGGGAGTAAATGTTTGTTGTTTATAAACCACTCAGTCTATGGCATTTTCAAATTTTGCCTTCCCAATCCCATCTCCTAAAAGACCTAAATCCTGGTGCATGCGTGGAAGATTCTTTTTAAGATAAAGGTTGAGTTTATAACCTGAGGAAACAAAATCTACCTTGACAACCCTGTAAGTTCTAAAGGACTGTGCTTGTTGTTTCTCGGAGCTCCTACAGCTCAGTCAATGACAGCCTAGAGTGACGAGGCTTGGGATGGAGGCGGCAGGCCTTGAACCTAGAGTTTCTGGGAGGAAACTAGTCTAGCTGGCAGAGCGAGTATCTGCAGAGATGGTAACAGATGGAGACAAACATGGTGGTTGGGTGTGGGCTCTTGAAGTCTCCCGGAAGTAACAGAGACGTTATAATAATCAGGTGGAGTCTGGAGATGATGGGAAATTCAGGGACAGCTGAAGCTCAGAAGTCTGGAGGGGAGAGTTTGGCATGAGAGCAGTCAGTAGGCAGCAGCCCTCCCACTGTCACAGAGGGCTAAGGAGCAGGGGTCCAGGCATTTGCAATAGGGACTCAAGCACATGGGACAAGATACCGACTGGTTCCTGGAGCTAGTGGAGGTTGGGCGTCAGAGACAAGGCGAATGCAGATGGAGGATGGACTGACAGCCATGGCGACTTATCTCTGAGGACTCATTGGGCCTCACCCTGGGGGCCAGACCCTGCTCTGTGGTCCTCTCAGGGCCTCTGGTTGACCAAGACTTGGCCTGTCACATCTGATCCTTCCACCCTGAATGTGCTACGTACATATCTCCACCTACCTTATCCTTGACAAGCCACATGTGTGCAAATCCATAGGATCAGAGCCTCCGGCCGGCCCAACCATGCCCTATTCATGCCCAGTAGAGGTTTACCATGGGCATTTCCTGTGCCATCAAATTTCATTCATGACCGTAGGTAGCGACACCACACCGTGACTCTACCCAGAAGAGCTACACGTTCAGAGAGCTGGTGCTCAGCAGCGTCTTCATCACCGAGGGCCTCCCTGCTCCATGCACACGCAATGTCCAGCACCCTCTTGCCCCCAGTCCTGTCCTATTTGAAGTGTTCCAAACTCCAACATGACCTTCTGTGGACATCTGTGTCTGTTCTCCAATACTCCTCCTCGTTATTATTTCTAAGGTAAGGGGAGTCATGGATGCTCTGTGTGTGTGTGGGAAGGGGGGAGGAGGATGTGGCTTTGTCCCTCCCGGCTTCAGGAATGGATAGTTAAAGAAACAGTGCTAAGAGGCCGGGTCCGTTTTCATTCGTATTGGAGAGAAATGCCTGGGAGTCACCACTAAGGGGTTTAGACCAGTTCAAAGGGAGGTCTGGGAGGCCTAATGTCTCTTGGATCTCTCTCAGGGGCTTTTGTGGGGTGGGCTGGGCCACCACAAGGAATAGGCTTTCGTAGATTCTCAGGGCAATTTGCAGGAGACAGAGATATGACCTCAGACTTGACAGCTTGCCTGTGCTGTGGCTAGTGTCTTTTTACTATTTATTTATGGCCAAAATTCTCAAAGGATTCTTCAAAGGACACCCTAAAGAGAGGCCCTGAGAAATGGGACATTCAGGAGAGGCACTTCCTACTTTGCACCATGCTGGCGTGCGACGTTTGGGACCATGTGTGGATGGGAATGTCCATAACTCAGGAGAGGACAGTGCAGGCTGGGAGGGCTCATCTGCGAGGCCAATGAGGCAAGAAACTTTATTGTTCTAACTCAGAGGGAGAAAGTGTGCCTGATTTCCCAGAGTACGAGGCTGGATCTCTGAAGGCAGAAGGTGGAGCACTGAAATGAGCAGCTTCCCATCGGCAGAGTGAGGGCTGGGCCCTTGAGTGCTGGTTTCAGGCCAGCAGCCTCGTCCAGGCAGGTCCACTCCCTGCGTCCTGGAGGTTCAGAGCCCAGGAATGTCACCACAGATAGAGAGTCCCATAAAGGACAGAAGTTGGACTTCGAAACACGAATTGGGGTCGATTGCCGGTGCAGTACCTTTAAGAACAAAAGGAAGCATTTTACAAGAAAGATCACTTAATCCCTTTAAGACCCCAAAGGAGATGGATATATGATGATTTGCACTTAAATTGGACATGGTGCTCAGGACAGCTATATGAGCAAGAATCTGTGGGAACAAAATGGAAAGTTTCCCTTGCCTCTGCAATAATTGGCCCCACATACTCCTTTTTATTTCTTTTACTGACCTTTAGTCATCCTCCTTAACCCTCAACCCCTCAAATTCTCCCTGTTTCCTTGCTGGATCCTTCTGTTATGAAGAAGTCTGTTCTTTGGGTTGATTTATACTAAGATGTAAGCGACTGGCAACAGCCTAATGAGAAGGGGTTACTGACTACATCTGGAATAACAGGCAGATTTTGAGGTCTTATCTGGTAGCTTTCCAGGGTGGTCACCACCGATCCCCCATCATAACCCCAGTGGAAGTGCCAGCCACTGAGATATTCTTTTCCCAGTGCCATCTGCAACTATAGTGCCTTCCAACCTCTGTGCAGCCTGAGAAAGAGGAGGACTGAGGACCCCAAAGCAATGGCTTCTAATGGTGTGATGCCGGGCACTGTGCTGTTTGGGCAGGGGTGATGAAGCTTTGGGTCGGGGAGGGTATCCACCAACTGTCAAACCCCACTGATGAAATGACTGTTCTCAACCTGCTGGTAAAGCTACCTTACTCTGCTCCCTGTTGTCAGTAAACCCTGGTGTCGGGACATCATCTCTGCCACCAGGGGGAAATACATTTCAGGCCACATTACTTTTATATCTAGTAGCAAAGAAATGGAATAGATCTGAAAACAGTCATGACGATTGGCCAATGACCTAAAAATCATATGCACCTTTCATCTTATGCATGGTTTGGGGTTTCTAGTTAAGTTATTAACATACCTTCTTTTTGCTGCTGGGCAAAGTAAGTGGGGACGTCTCGGCACATGTCCTTGATTGGCATTCCATACTGGGCTAAGTTCTTGACCCGGCTGGGCAGAACAGTGTAGGTCAGACCGTGAGTGGATGGATAATGCTTTAAAGCCTGGAAGAGGTGGCATTTCAAAATGGTGAGACAGCGTAGTACAGATGTGGTACAGCAAAGAGGAAGAAACGAGAAACGAATTCTAGTGCACATAGCTGTGAACCCGAAGTTCCCCTTGTTTGTTTTCTAAGCGCAATATCCAATCTTGCCATAAGGTGGCACTATTACTCCAGAAAAAAATCTCTATGCGAGCCTCTGTGTCCCTGTCACTCAGTCTATATTCCTTTCACCTTCTCAAATCTTCCAGCCTCCAGTGCTTTCCTCATCTCTAATGATAATATAGAATAGTTTTAAAATTATTTGGAGCATTTATATTATGTTTTTACTTATTATAAATCAGATGACTGGAATACTTTCTACCTCTTGAAGAAAATTGATAAATTGCTAAATTTTTATGTGACCCAAAGTGCATTTTTTACAAGAGTCAGTGACTCTTCTGCCATGGACATTAGTATTGCCCAGATGTGCTGGACAGGTTACTTAAGCAAGTGACAGTAGATTTCAAGGACTTCCTGCTGATTTTCAATTTATTTGACTACCTTTGCCATTTAAGAGGCTGAGGAGAAGAGATCTTTAGCAGTCCTGGGCTTATTTTCAACTAGAGATAACATGTGTGTATGTTTTTGGGGGGTGTGCAGGGAGGGGAGAGAAGGCATGGGGATGTAAATACTCTGTTAATTCGCTTTAATATTTATCTTCAACAATTTATATTCACTAACATATAGCTCACACCATTTTGGAATACATCAAAATTGTTATTGCTTGGAATTTTCATTGATCCAACTGTGATTTGACCTAAATGGGTCCTGGACTGGATTCAGGGTCCTTTGCATGATGGCGGGATTTCACGGACATTAAAAACAAGCATGAACTGAATGCTCCCTGTTTGTACAGCATTGTCCTAGGAAGTTGGGATGCAGAGTTGGAAAACACCAAACTAGAGGGGACCACAGTGAGCTGGTCTCACCTACCTGGTTGTCCAAGGCCTTGCTAATGTCATCCAAAGTTGGGAAGACATCTTGGTCCATCTTGGCCAGGACACAGGCCATCTTGCTAAACAGCTTAGCCGCCAAGAGGGCCTTAAAGCAACACAGCGGAACCATGTCACAATGTTAGTGGACTCCTACTCGCCATCAGTGCTGGCGCATGGCTGTTCTTTCTACTGTGATGTCAAGCATCCTGGATAGTGTGGCCCAGGGTGCCAGAGCAAGGGACCAGGGGCAGGACTGGCAATGCACACAGAGCTGTGCTATCCCTGTGGCAGTGTCCCCTGCTGCAGGCACAGGAAGGAATCCCCCAGGACATTTTGCATACCACTAAAGGACTGGTGCAACTGGAGGGGTAGTTAGCTAGTCCCGGTAACAAAGCTGACTTTAAGGTCTTGTTCTACCACTTAGCAGCCTTCACGGTCCTTAGCCACCTCCGTGACCCTCAGCTTCCCCATCTGTAAGTTAGGAATAATAACCCTTCTCCCATGGGGTTGTCATGACAAGGAGAGGATGAGACAAGATTCTTATTGCTTGTGAAAGCATCGTGCACGTGACAGAGTGCTCTCTGAATGTACAGGGTGGTTAGGAGACTAGGGTCAGGCCTCTAGACTCAGATTCTAGCCCTGGGTCTGCCACTGACTGCCCCCTCCCTGTGGCCCTGGGCCTGTCATTTGGCCTCTCTCAGCTTTGGATTATGGCAGTGTCTGACGGAGCCCAAGGACACTTCGCCTGCCTCTCCCCACTCTAGCCAGAGCAGTTCTGACTTCTTCTGTTCCATAGAGTGGAATCCTGTGGAACATTTTGTTTGAAGAACAGTTTCTATGGCTTAAAACAAAGTTGGAAATCGCTAGACTGCGTGCGTTCTAGGAGCATTCAGGAGATGTCTCCTTGAGGAAGTTAGGAGCAGGTTAGTGAAGAGGGAGGGAGAAGGTGTTCAGGACAGAGAGAGCATTGTAGGTACAGGCGGGAGCAGAGGGAAGCCTGTGTGTGAGGTGTCTGTCCCAAGATGTCCAGTGTGGGGTGAGGGGAGGGCTGGACGGCAGAGGTCTTCTCAGCCCAAGGGGGGAGGGTGGGCTTTCACTTTATCGAATCCTCTCAGAGCCTTTTCAGGTAGGAAAGGCGGCTATTGACACTGTTTTATAGGTGAAGAAACTGAGGCACAGAAAGGCTGAGTGTTGTCTCTGGGGTTATAGAGCTTTTCCATCAGAGAGCCAGGCCGAGGACACAGACAGTTGCTTCCCGATCCTGCACCTTTCTGCTAGGTCTTACTACCTAAGGAGATGGGCAAGGTGAGGCAAGCTTTCTAAAAATGAAAATAAACCATTCTTCTTCGTTGGAAAAACTGATTAAAATCTGAGAGTAAGACAAAGGAATCTCTATAGCACATACCAGTTATCAGAAATGGAGGTAATTTGAATGGCTCTCTTATTTCTGAGGTCTTCATGAGCCATGTGAAGTCAACACCTCACAGGAATGCAAAGGGATGTAGGATCCCTATAGAGCAGAGAAGTTCCTCCTACAGTCATTGGCTTGAAAACAAGTCCCCACAACTGCAGGGGACCTGGTCCCTTACTTAGAGACATGTTATTTCCATCAAGAGCCTAAACCTAGAGAAGGCAAATTAGACAGCGTCCTCTTCTCTCTGAAAAAGCCTAAGGCTAAATTTTGGAGCAGACAAGGCTTTCTTTGGCATTGTAATGAACATGTTCCACATCTTACATTCTTGTAGTCCAAGATTCCATCCCATTCACTCAAAACATTGTTGTCTCGGATGCTGACCATACCTCGGAAGGCATCGACACGGATGCTTTGGGTTCCAACAGATCCATCCAGAGGATGGCTGTCATTGATGTTCTGGAGAAAACCAAGTAACAGGGAGAAGAGTTGAAAGTCCAGAGTTCGTGCTCTGCCCATATCTCACAGGTTTACAGGGATACTCACAAGAAGTCTGAGGGAGGTCACCCTGGATTATCACCTTTGAAATACTTCTGCTAAAGGAGGACCTGACAGGTCAGCCCCTCTCCACCCTTACTCACCGTCAGGGCCGGAGATGGAGTTAGGAAGAAGACCACAAGGAAGGAAGATGTAATCTGAAATGGAAACGAACATCAATGCTTCCTTGTCTCTTTAGCCTCAGATGAGCCCGGAGCCTGGAATTCAAAGGGCCCCAGGGTTGGAGCCTTGTTAAAATGATCTATAGCTTTCACAGTCTCTATGCCCTTGGAGCCCCAAGGTTTATCAGGATTCTGTCGTTCAGTGTGGTTGATAGGGGTGTGCTGGCCACTCAGGAGCAAAACTTTATCATTCACTCAAGGATACCTTTTGTTTTGTTCTACATGTACTGTCAATCTCTGGGCTAACTATTAGGCAACCTGACCAACCACTTGATCTGCACTTAGGGCAGGACAATCTGAGGCCAAATGGTAAAATAAGTGATAATTCAGCTTCTCAGTCTTCCCTTTCTGCATTTTCCTCCCTCCTCCCAACCATGGGGGAATCCTTCTCTGGAAACTGGTCTCTTCCTGCGTTCCTTTCCTCTAGGTTCTCCCACCTTGCCTGAGAGTAAAAGATCACATGCCACTTATTCACTCCTTATTTCGGCATAGATTTTACCCAAACGTTACTAGTTCTTGAGATATTTCCAGTGCATCATTTTGTCTTGGTGTGGCCTGCCTTGCCTGTTGAGGGACTTTCAGGCATCAGAGAGTGAGTGAGAGGATTAGGAGGCAGGAACAGGCTAGGATAGGAAAGTGTGGCAGTGAAACTTTCCCTCACTCCATAGTCCACTTTAGGCCCACTTCAGGCTCGTTCAGCTCGGGTGCACTTACAGCATAAGCTGAAACCGACAGAAACCCCCTTCTCCTCCGTGCCCACAACATCTGTGCAATACTCCACGTGCAACGACACTGTAAAAGTGAGATTCATCTTCGAAGGAAAACAGCTGCTCTATGGGCAGCAATCATAATGCAATGAAATTAGTCAAGGAGATACATGAGATGCAGATAGCAATAATATTTTATTAAACTATTCTGAGAGTTGGTGCCATATATTAAATATGTCTGAATTTTCCTTCATGGGCAATTTACAAATAAGATGAATCTAGGAAGAAAGGGCCCTGAAATATGAATATCCACTCAAAGGTTCTTGATCTTCTAAGAAATTAGTTATTTTGGGAAAGACCCATCATTCAGACATTTCAAAACAGAAAGGCTTGCCAACAGAGAGATTATGTGCCAAATTAATATTTGGAAATTCTACTTGGGTTCAAGTTGAAGAGTTCTGGGGGTATGGGGAAAGAACTGCTCCCTGGCTATTTTGGTCCTGAAAACATAATCATCTACGTTTGAAATCAGAAAATATACTTACAAGGTGTTTCATGCTGCCTCTCTCTCAGACCCCATGCAACTGCATGCATAATAGAATTTTCTATGTCCCAAATATTTTCTAAGTCTGGTTTATATAGTCCTGGACTTCTCAACTATTGCCATGATAAAGGACTCTGGGGTAGTTAACCGTAATCTGGCTACCATTTCAGGGAAAAGAAGGCAAGTTTATGTAATCACAGTTATCACTTTTCTTTAACTACTTCTAAATATTTTTCCTTTACCCTGATACCGCCACTGGTTCCAAGGCAAACATGGTAAATTGAACAAGTCTTTGTGGGCTGGTACGTTGATGGCCTTAACGACTAAGGTGAAGATTGCAAACAGTAGACCTGCAAAATGGTCCTGATACAAAATCAATGAGTTCACTGTTTCTGCTTCTCAATTCCAGAGTTCTTTACTAACAGTGGAGGTGGTTGAGAAAAACCTTATGAAACCAAAAGAGATGGACTGGAATTACAGATTAGATTGGAAAGTAATCTGGTCCAGCTCTTCATCCAAACCCCAGATCACATGGGTGGTCCTGTAATGCCCTCTGCCCACCCCCGGGCTGGCCTCATTTTATTCTTCAAACATCCACCTCTGACCGACTTTCCTGATATTCTGATATTTTGCTCCCACTATATGGTTTGTTTCTCTCCTCCCAGCTTTCATTTCAGGGTGCTTTTATCCGTAAAGGACGATTTGACCAGCCCGGGAACTCCTGAGACAAAGGGAACACTTTTCTACAATGAGACAAGCACTAATTCAGGGCTTTGCATACATTATCTTAAGTTTTCTCAAGCTCTTTACTGGTAGTGACCCAACTACCTGGATCAAATTCCAAAAGTCCAGAACCAGACAGATATTTCTTCTGAGAGAAGAGGAAGTATGTGGATGAGCTTGGATACAGGACTGATCAAAGAGGGAAGACAGACAGCTCAGTCCTTACAGTGCTCAATGAAAATTGGCACCAGAATGTGAAGTAGACAGAGTTTGGGGACTATCAGGTCACCAGGGCTCAGATAACATCACACACACATCTCTATTGCTATCAGTACTTTGCAAACACCGTGCACAGAGCACATGCTCAATAGCTGTTGACTGAATAAGTAAAATGTACTAAAAGAATGACTTTCATCCTTTTGCATGTGGATATCTAGTTTCCCCAACACCATTTATTGAAGAGACTATCTTTTCCCTGTTGTGTGTTTTTGGTGCCCTTGTCAAAAATTAGTTGACTGGATATGCCTGGGTTATGTCTGGGCTCTCTGTTCTGTTCCACTGGTCTATGTGCCTGTTTTTATGCTAGTACCATACTGTTTTGATTACTATAACTTTGTAATATAGTTTGAAATTGGGAAGCGTGATGCCTCCAGCTTTGTTCTTCTTTGTCAGGATTGCCTTGGCTATTCGGAATCAAAGACTTAAATGTAAGACCTGAAACTATAAAACTCCTAGGAGGAAACATAGGGAAAAAGATCCTTGACATTAGTCTTGGCAATGATTTCTTGGATAATATACCAAAAGCACAAGCAAAAACACTAAAATAAACAAGCGGGACTACATCAAACTAGAGAGCTTCTGCACAACATAGGAAGCAATCAATAACTTGAAAGAGCAACCCAAAGAATGAGAGAAAATATGCACAAATCATATCTCTGATGAGGAATTATTATCCAAAATATATAAAGAACTCATACAGCTCAATAGCATTAAAGCAAATAATCCAATTAAAACATGGGCAGTGGACCTGAACACACATTTCTTCAAATAAAACATACAAATGGCCAATAGGTATATGAATAGGTGCTTACCATCACCAATCATCAGAGAAACACAAATCAAAACCACAATGAGATATCAACTCATACCTGTTAGAATGGTTATCATCAAAAAGACAAGAGATAACAAGTGTTGACAAGGATGAGGAGAAAAAGCATCCCTAATGTACTATTGGTGGGAATGTAAATTGGTATAGCCATTGTGGAAAACAGTATAGTGGTTACTCAAAAAATTAAAAATAACTACCATATGATCCAGCAATCCTGCTCCTGGGTATATATCCATAGGAATTGAAATCAGCATCTTGAAGAGATATCTGCACATCCCTGTTTATTGCAGCATTTTTCACAGTAGCCAAGATATGGAAACAACTGAAGCATCATTTGACCAAAGAATGAATAAGAAAATGTGATACACACATACACACACAGAGGAATATTACTCAGCCATAAAAAAGAAGGAATTCCTGCCACTTGTAATTACTATGGATGAATCTGGAAGGTATTATACTAAGTGAAATAAGCAAGACAGAGAAAGACAAATACTGCCTTTTGGGGCTCATTAACTTCACGCTGTAGATTAACAGAGCGAGGGGCCTGAGGAGCTTTCTCTCTCTTTTTTTTTTAAAGATTGACACCTGAGCTAACATCTGTTGCCAATCTTTTTTCTTTTTCTTTTCCTTCTTCTCTCCAAAGCCCCCCAGTACATGGTTGTATATTCTAGTTGTCAGTGCCTCTGGTGGTGCTGTGTGGGACGCTGCCTCAGCATGGCCTGATGAGCAGTGCTAGGTCCGTACCCAGGATGGGAACCGGTGAAACCCTGGGCCGCCGAAGAGGAGCAGCGAACTTAACCACTCTGCCTTGGGGCCACCCCGTGAGGAGTTTTCTCTTTTCATGTCCCCTGTATGTAGTTGTTTGCTTTTCATATAACTATGCTGAGCAGCTAATTTTGTCGGAGTGTCTCCCCAAACAATTGGGGACCAGGAATCATTCAAGTCTCAGCCAGCCAAATGCCACTCTTCTTGTCCCTAAGTCCAGGATCGAGGAGTGAAGGGACCGAAACTAAAGGCAGCCGCGTCATAGAGGCAGAACCAGCAAATGATCCCAAATTAGTTTCTACATGGACCTATCTGAAAAGGAAGGGGTGCTCAGATAGGAACACAAACGAAATGGAGCCTGAGGTTGGAAGAAAGCATGGAGATCAGGTCTCAGTGAATCAGAAAACCAGGAGGTGGACAAACTCTGTCCCTTTCGAGGTCCATACTCACTCAGCATCTGGCATGAGGGGGGTGTGATGTCTGGAGGACAGACATCCCACTCTGCCCCCGCCCCAGTGTCCTCCTAGGCTCTGGGGTCACAGTCTTCAATTTACTGCTGAGTAATGACAAAATGCTGTGATGGCTTTACTCATGTAAATGAGCCTATTGCTAAGTTATTATTATAATGGTGTTTGAATACGTATTAAAATACCGATCCGTAAATTTGCTAATAAATAACTATTCACCTCCATTTTCAAATCTGCATTTAGTTCTGCAAAGGCCAATAGCCTTGTGCACAAAGGAATAATCAATATATTCAAACCATGGAGTTGCATTAAGGAATGAGCTTTGGCGAAAAGAATTTGGAAAGTACCTTTTTTTGTCCTACTTTCTCTCTTTTATCCTCCAATCCATTCCATTAACTTTTCCAGTCCTGCTACTTCACTTCTCAAAAGTCATCTGAAGACTTTCATGATTTGGCCCCTACTAACCTTTGTAGCCCTGCCTTCCAGCTCTTTGCAACCTATGCCAAGATGCTAACCAAATCTCGTTCTCCACTCTTCCCTGCATGCTTTCCTAACTCCAAATCTGGGTTCATACCTACAGACTCCTTACCTTACTTCCTCCTATCTGTTCTTCAAGGCCAATTTGAACAGTGTCCCACTCCCCAGCCTTCCTTCACACCCAGCCAAATGGGACCTCTTCTTTCAAAATATTGTAGTTCTCAGCTTGTACCAAACTCTGCTTTCTGTGTTCTTCATTGTGTTATACTTACTTGTATAGTTTTCTGATCAGGCCATTAAATGGCAAATTTCTGTCACTAGACTGTAAACTCTGTAAGGTTAGAGACTTTGTCTTGTTCTCTGCTATAGCTCTAACATCCAATATTTGGAACAGTACCTGACGTAGACTAGGTACTCAAAAAACAGATACATTAAGGGGACGAATGAACGGATTGCACTGACGGTATGTTATTCGTCCCTGTACCTCCTGGAGTACTTAGTAACGTCTGGCACATAGTGAATGCATGGTAAACAATTGCTGAATTTAATGGCAAATCATGGAATCAAATATTTAACTTGAATGAGGAAGACAATTAAAATCCGAACAGAATATCATGTACAGCAAGGAAAAGTGACCCTCTTTATAAACTCCAATTATAGTGCAATTAAAAGGTTGGCAGAGACACATCATTAATATTTTTATCCCTGGGTTGGAGGACAGAGGGTGAAGAAAAAGGAAAATGAAAGCCAGGGTCTACAAAGTAGTTTGCCTTTTATCTTGCATCCTGGAACCTTGGCAAGAGCAAGACTCACTTGCCCGGATCCCTGGTCCTGCTTGGTGTTTGCTAAGCACCCTTTGATTTCTCTGTTATGTACTTACCACCTGCTATGAACCAGAAACTTCCTCATCCCTATTTCACGTTTTCTGCTTTTGTCCTGGAATGCAGACTTCTATATTTATTCCTGTAATGGTACTGATATTTAACTAATCTTTCCAGCTCTGCCAAACTCAGTGAGCATCACAACTGAGGTATTATTTTTTTAATCAATAAAGCTTGACTCATGCTCTACATATTTGTATTTCTTCCCTAATCCCTAAGCAAATAAAAAATATAAATCAATAATCAATGATGTCATTTTAGCCAACAAACCAACTCTCCTTGTGATACGCGTGTTTTGTGTGGCTTGGCTGTTTTTAATTGATTCTTCTTTCCAGAGTTCGGCATGCAGTGCCTCTGGCCTTCTTCATCCATGTGCCCCTTGTTGATATCCCTACGTTCAATGATAATTGTGTTCATTTGTTTTCCACGGCCATGGTGCAGTCCCACTCCCACCGCCTCTTTCTCTGCCCTGGAGGTTTTCTCCTCTCAGCCCTCTTTACCTTCTGCATTGCTCTACACATCCTGGAACCCCAGGATCTGGTGTTCTAGGACACTGACCACCCGAGCCCTGCTCTGCTCCTGGTAGCTCTTTCCTTTCTGGCTCAGTTTCCCTGGCTGCTGTCTCTGCCATTTCTTTTGTCCTCCCTGGACCCCAGACCCAAATATTTTATGCAAAGCAGGCCTCTCTGAGCCCTTATTTCTGAGCAGGTAGAGCTTTCTAGCAAACCTTATCTTGTTGCATCTTGCATCTGCCCTGAGCTAGTTATCTTATCTCTATGTCTACCCAATCTGCAATTGCTTGATTGCTCTCACTTCTTCCTGAAGTTCATTCCAGGTAGATTAGCAGCTGGGATCCAGTGCACCCTATCTTCTTAGGCAGCTGACATCATCTTTTGCAAAGTCTTTTTTTTTTTTTCCCTGAGGAAGATTCCCCATGAGCTAACATCTGCTGCCATTCTTCCTCTATTTTGTATGTAAGCCATCACAGCATGGCCACTGATGAATGGTATAGGTCTGCTCCCAGGAACTGAACCTGGGCTGCCAAAGTGGAGCACGTGAAACTTAACCACTAGGCTGCCAGGGCTGGCCCACAAAGCTAATTTTTACAACAGATCTTTTCTTAAAGCAAGGGTTCTTATCTAGGCCCACGATTTGTCGATGGTTCTAAAATAACCTCCTGAAATTTCATGTAAAACTTTATTGGTGGGTGCATACGAGGTTTGCTCCCCAGGGAGAAGGGCCACACACTTCATCAAATTTTCCAGAGGAGTCTCATCTAAAAAAGTTTAAGAACCACTGCCTCAAAGGTTTCTTTCCTCCACTATATGTATGTATATATATATATATATATATATATATATATATATATTTTTATCTTTTCGTCTTCAATTTATTTTTGATTTCCTAGTTTAATTCACTTGGGGAAAACTTCCAGAGGGGAGAATAGTAAGGAGGGCTGATTGTAGGTGGTAAAACCCTCTTTGGGAGGTGGAGATAGTATAGTTTTACTCATTTCACTGATGTAGAAATCGAGACTGAGACCCGGAGAAGTGAATGAATGCCTGGCCTATGGTCATATAGCAAATCAGTGACAGAGTTGGGACCTGTATGCACTGGCTGGGGCCCCAGGCCCTCCGCTAGCCCTCACATCCTCCTTCTAGGCTCTGCATTACCCCAGTTGGGGAGTTCCCTTCTCCTTAACCCAAGGCCTGACCAGATCAATAATAGCCCATCTTCCTGAAGATTCCTGAGCCAAAGTTACTCATTTCTGAAAAATATTCTCTCAAGACTCTCAAACCTGGGGCCTTGAGCTATAGAAAAACAAACCAAAGAATGCAGAAGGTCAGCTTTACCTGGAGCGGCAGCCAAGAGCTCGTAACCTTTGACCTCTCCTCTGGGCCTCACTGTGGTCCCTCTTAGTTTTCCTGAGTCAGGAAAACTAGGTGCCACCAGCTCCAGACTGCCCAGCTTATGCCCCAAGGAGCTGTTCCAACAAGGGAGAGGGTGGGAAATAGATGTCTACAACATTTTTACTCCTCTTTTCTTTACCTGATTTCTGTCCTTCCACTGATAATCTCTCAGGGGAGGAGAGGAAAATCATTTCTCTGAAGACATGCATTTTTCTTCTTTGGCTTCTAAATGCCTTGATCCTCCTCTTCAGGACAACGGAGGGAGGGAGAGGGAGAGAGAGGGAGAAGGCATGAAGTGGGGACCTGCATGCCCTCATGAAACACGTACCATAACTGTAACTTTGCACTGGTGTCAAGGGCATGTACTCAAAAAGGAACTGTTCGAGGAATATAAGATCAACTCTATATAAAGCAACCCTTATCCCTTTATTCTCTAGAATATTCTCTTGTACTGTTATTGAATACCTCTTTTTGCATCTTTGTCTTAAACTTTTCAGAAGACAATGTGGAGTATTGGAAAAAGCACCAAACCCAAAGTCTGGAAGCCAGGGTTTTTGTCTCAGCTCTGTCTTCCACATTCCACACTTGCTGGCTGCCATCTGTGCTCCAAAAGATGAGGGTTTGGACATTGGGCTGACATCTTGGATGGCTGCAGGAAATCCAGCTTAGGCATCAATAAGCAGTGGAAACCAGGTCCATCGATATCTACTTACTTTTCATCAATCAACAAATGGTGCGAGAGCCCTTGTGGAAATACGTTTATTTTATTTTGGGGTAGAGTGGGTGAGAAGGAGTTAATTTGCTGACACTGTCTGTAAAAGTGTGTGCACTTACATTTGTCATGCTTGCTTTTGGTGGTCAATCCCAAATAGTAGCTTCAGTAAGAGAATAGCAGAGGTTAAAATGCAGTGCAAGACTGAATTCACTGAATGTTCTCCATACTAAATGCTTTATTCAAATAAAAGCCTCAAATAGCTTGACCCTTTTTTCTCTCCAAATGACAAGTGACCAGTGTTTGGATCACTTCCCTCCATGAACATGTCCAAAGAGTGTTAAACCCCAGTCAAGATTTTGGTAAACTTTTATTGACGTGGCTAACTTTCAGGATGCACCCATTGGCAACCCAACCGGGGCAGGATTTTAGATTTGACTCATGAGATGACACAACTGTGCCTGTGGTCCTGTTGGAGTGTCTTCTGGGCTCTGAGAGCTGTAACCTTGGCAAAGCTACCATTTCTGAGAAGGGAGGGAGGTAGCCCGGGCTTGGGCAGCAGGGCAGGCCTAAGAGGTGTTGGGGAGGCCGTGTGCTGACATGTAACAACCCATGAAAGGAAACTGGGAGACAAGGGGAGGGGGCAAGACACTTGTCTCTAGTTCCCTTACAACACCTCATTATGCTCTTACGAGGTAGGTGTCTCATCACGCGGGATCGACACTCCAAGTACTTATGACAGTCTTCCTTTAAAGAAAATTTGGGTTCTCAGAAAATTGTTTCAAGGTACAGTTTTTCATCATAACACACGTGCATGAAGCAATCTGTGGGCAAACTCAGGCATGATCTATACAGTTCCCCACACATATGCTATTCACATGCAGCATTTCCCAAGGCTGCCTTCTGTTCTCCACTTTTGGTGGTCAAGTTCAGGCTGAGTGGGTGATGCATTAATTCATTACTAAGCCTTATGTAAGGGGAAAAGGCAGTGTGGTAATCAGCCTTCCAGGTGGCCCCAATGATCTTTACTTCTTGGTACTCATGCCCTTGTACAGGTCCCTCCTACACTGAATAGGGCTGACCTGTGCAACCAATGGGATATTGTGGAGATGGTATGGAACATTCTAGGCTAATTCATAAAAGACATTGTGACTTCTGCCTTATGCTCTCATGGATCACTTACTCTGAGGGGAGCCAGCTGCTATGTTGTAAGGACACTCAAGCAGTGTTATGGAGAGTTTTATGTGGCAAGAGACTGAGGCTTCCTGTCAATAGCCATCTTGTGAGGCAGCCATCTTGGAAGCAGATTTGGCAGCCCCAGTCAAGCTTTCAGATGACTGCAGCCCCTGCCAACATCTTGAGTGAAACCTCAAGAAAGACACTGAGCCAGAAACACCCAGCTAAGCCCTCTGGACTCCTCACCCTCAAAAACTGTGGAGTATGATAAATTTTTATTATGTTTATGTTTGAGATAACTTGTTATGCAGTTAGAGATAGGTAATATATTTTTTTATTGAGGTGAAATTCACATAACGTAAAATTAACCATTTTGAAGTGAACAATTCATTGGTGTTTAGTATATCATAAAGTTGTGCAACTACCACTTCTATCTAGTTCAAAACATTTTCATCATTCCAAAAGGAAACTCCATACCCATTAAGCAGCTACCCCCCACCTCCCCTTCCCTCCGCCCCTGGCAACCATCAATCTGCTTTCTGTCTCTACACATTTAATTATTCTGCATATTTCACATAGATGGAATGATATATGTGTCCTTTTGTGTTTGGATTCTTTCACTTAGCATAGTGTTTTCAAGGTTCATCCATGTTGTAACATCTATCAGAACTTCATTTCTTTTTATAACTGAATAATATTCCATTGTATGTATGTATCTCATTTTGTTTAACCATCCATCCATTGATGAACTTTTTGGGTGCTTCCATCTTTTGACTATTGTGATCAGTGCTGCTGTGAAGATGTGTGTACGTGTATTTGAGTACTTATTTTTAATTCTTTTGTGTATATGACTGGGGCTGGAATTGTTGGATCATATGATAACTTTATGTTTAACTTTTTGATGAGTCATCAGACTGTTTTCCACAGCAGCTGAACAATTTTACATACTCACCAGCAAGGTATGAGGCTTCCAATTCCTCCATATGCTTGCTGACACTTGTTATTTTTTTATTTTTTATTACAGCTATCCTAGTGGGTATGAAGCGCTGTCTCATTGTGGTTTTGATTTGCGGTTCCCTAATGAAGGAATGATATTTAAAATGTCAGTTATCAAGGTGCAAATTTGGTCCTTAGGAGGAATGATACATTGAAGTGTTCCAGTCATGATCTCACTAATTCACTCACTCCTTGAACAAACATGGCTTGAGCATCTTTTATAGAATAGGGCCCAGTTGCTCAGAGGTCTCAAAGATGAACAAGATGAAGTTTTTTTCCCCAAAGAGCTTTCTGTCAACTGGGGGAAATGAGACATTTAACTTAGCTTGAACTTGTAATCTATTCCAACTCTAAGTAGTTTTGAAAGGGATGTGAGAGGAAGTGTTAGGAGACTTAGCCTCACATTAAGGAACACAGATAGAAGACTTGGGTGGGAGCCAGAAGCCAAGAATCTGAAGGTCCATGAGACGATATTGCCAAATTCACAATTTTGTCCAGGGCTAGACCTTCCCAGGCTGAATGAATGAGCACTTGCTTGTGGCGCCCACCCCAGATCTCCCCACCTCTTAGCATGTTCTGGCTCACCTGGGCAGGGCCTGGCTTCCCTCTCCTGGAAGATAGCCCAGTTGACAACACATCTGCTTGCCCTGGAGTTGGTTTAGAGTTGAGGGAGTCGATGGGAGAGAGAGTTGGCATTTTTGCTCGTTGACTCTCAGTTCCAAACCTTGGGTCTAGGCTTTGGGTCAGACTCCATTCATCGTGCTCCTGGCATCAAAGCAGTCTTTACCTGCATCAAGAACGGCCCCTGTCTGCTCTGATGCTGCCTTACTCCTGTTCACTCCTTTAGCTTAGACAGGTTGGAAATTGTAATGTCTGTTCACATGGAACTTGAACTTGGCATTTGACTGGCTTACTTATATTGATTACCACCAGGCCTTAATTCGTCCCCTCTCCCTTCTGGCTGAAGTCTATAGGTACTACACAGCCTGCCCTACATCTTTTATGGCATACTCTGCTTCTGTTTGCTGGGTTTCCTTTCCTTGACTTTCAAAATGATTTAATTCAGTTCATTTAATAAACATATTTGAATACCTACAATGTGCCAAGCACTGTGATACCACGGAGGTAGAAATGAACAAGTTAGGCAAGGTCCCTGACCTCACTGAACTGACAGCCTGGTAGGGGATATAGCATTGAACATATTTGTCCATTCGTTCAATTGGCCATTTATCTAACAAATGTTTTTTGAATTCCTACTGGGTGTTTGGCAGCATTTAAGGTGTTAGAAATACAGTGGTGAGCTAGGTAAAGCTGGTCTTTGATGATAAATAACTCTCAGTTATGGAGGAGACAGGAACTTAGAACATAAACAAGTCCGTCATCTACCCTTCCCTATGTCTTCACCTCTTCCCTTACCCAGCTTAACTTCTATGGCCATATATTATAATCACTACCTTAAATACACCCTCAACTCCCTTGCCCTACTCTTGTTTCAATGAATTCTCTTGATTAAATCACACCTTGGCCTACTCAGTGCCTGGAGAAGAACACACAGTCACACTGAGTGGTCTAACTTTGAAATCATGTTGGCTTACCTCTAGTGTGCCCTTAAAACTGGCAAGCAATTGTACTATATTCTTCACGTCCAATCATACCCTCATTCTCCTAGATGACTATTGAACGCCTTTTTTCTTCCCCTAAACATCCAATATCTCTTCCCCGTCCTCATTCTCAGATGGTGATCTTGTGTGGTTTGTGGTACTTAGCTTCATTCCTGGTCTTCCAAAGTCTTTCCTGTATTGCAGGAGGCAGGAAGTTTCAAAACTACATTTCCCAGACCCCTTTGCTAGCTGTTTTCTAGTTAGGTTCTGCCAATAGGAGGCATTGACACAAGATTAGAAGGCAGGCAGAGGGTAGAAGTCATTCTGATTCTGGCTCCTGCAGTGGCCCCAACCTACATGCTGCAGCCACATCAGCATTCCTGGTATGTATGGAGAGGGTGGCTCCTGCTCGGCATAAGTAGTGACTTCACCAGCAAATCAGTGGTCCTCTTACAGGTAACACCCCTTCTCCCATTGACTTCTTCAGCCCTTCCAGTTCTTCGCATTAAACTCTTCTGTGCTTGAGAATGTTTCCTGTTTCCAAATTGGACGCTGACTAATAAACTTTGCTCTTTATTCACTGAGGATATGGAAGTGATCTGAAAAGAACTTCCATGTGCTTCCACCACCATGTCTGCCCATCTACCAGCCTCTGTGTGTGTAGGCTGTAACTTGTCTCCTATTTCTGAGGATTGGCTCTCTGAGTTCCCAGCTAAGATTCACCTCTGTTTCGGTTCTAGATCCCATTTCTTCCCTCCCATTTATGCACTTCTCTATCTCTTATCAGTTTCTCTTCCATGTGTCAGCCATTTTCACTTCTCTTCTGGATGATTCCTATAAGCAAAAATACATGCTGCTAAGTCTCCTACATTTAAACAAAATAAAACAACAGTAATGCCAAAAATAAAACAAAAACTAAATTCCTCTCCTGACAGCACTTCTCATTCTAAACACTGCTCCTTTTCTCTACTTCCATTTACAGCAAAATTCCTTGCAAGAGAGGTCCATACTGTCTCTCCTCTGCCTCCCTTGAACCCCTCCTATCAGGCTTAACCCCAGATACTCCACCGAAACTGCCCTTAACAAACCTAATGACCTCCACAACACTGAATGTGAAGGTCAATTCTCAGCCTTCCTCTTATTTGACAAACCAGCAGCATTTGACACCACTGAGCCCCTCTCTCCCTTCAATGGGCCTTCAGGACATCACACTTAGCTGGCTTTGTTCCCACCATTCTGGCCATTCCTTTCCCCTTTCATTTTCCCGACCTCAAAATGTGCACGTTTCTTAGACCTTAATCCTTGGACCTCTCCTCTTTTCTGTCTGCATTTATCTCATTTGGTGATTTCATCCACTGTGTTATGGCTTTAAGTATAGTTTATATTCTGACAACTCCTGAGGGTGTATGTCCAGCCCAAGTCTCTCTCTTGACTTCTAGACTTATTTGTTCCATCTCCCACCTACCTGCTGCCCAGTCTTTCCCATCCATCTTAGTGACTGGAAGCACCATCCTTCTACTCATTGAAGTCAATGTCATTGGAGTCATCTTCACTCTTCTTTCTTTCCCACCCATATCCAATCTATCAGGGAAGCTTTCCAGCTCGACCTTCAACATATACACAGGATTAAATAACTTCTCATCAACTCTACTACTACTACCCTTGTTTAAACCACCCCCGCCTGCCACTGGAAGATTTTGAATGCCTCCAAACGGGTGATTGCCGGAGCGTCCCTGTTAAATCCTAAAGTAGATCACGTTATTCCCCTGATCAAAACCCAGCTATAGCTTCCTATCTCACTCTGTAAAAGCCACACGAGTTACAGGGACCGACCAGGCCATACAGGCTCAGATCTCCATTCCCTCTCTGCCTTCACCTCCTGCTGTTGCTCCCGTCACCCCTCAGCTCCGGCCACTCTGGCTTCTTTGCCTCAGGGACCTTGCATGTTCTGTTCCATCGGTCTGAAACATTTCTCCCCCCAGGAGTCCTTGTTTCACTCCCTCATCTTTCAGGATCAAGATGTAACCTCAGTTAGACCGTCCCTGGGCACCCTATCTAAAACTGCATCTCCACCCCTGACACTTCCATCCCCTCCTGCTTTATTTTTCTCCATCACACTGATCGCACCCTGACATAATATGTAGTTTATCTGTTCTTCAGACCCGGTGCTTCCACTCGGATGTAAGCTCCATGGAGTTAGGCACTTCCGTCTGCTTTCTTTACTGCTTTATCCCCAGCCCATAACATAATGCACAGCACCAGGAGGTGCTCAAGAAATGACAGTGAGTGAAGCAGTAAATAATTAGTGTAAGTGTCCTGAAGCCAAAGAAAGTAGTGTTGAGAGAATGGCCATGAGGACCCGATTTAGATGGAGGGGGAGCAGGAAAGGAGGAGTCAGGGCTCTCTGAGAAGCGACTTTTGGACTAAGACCTTCCAGAAGCATGACTATGGCTGGTTAGGAGTGTGGGTTGGGTGGGGAAGTAGGCTGATCAACTGTGTTGGTTTGCTGGGACTGAGAGGTTGCCTCAGTGTTAAGGGAAAGTGCCAGACAAACCAGGGTACATTGGTCACTCTAGAGAGAGTGTCCTCAGCAGAGTCTAGGACAAGTACACATGCTCTGCTGGAGAGGTCGCAGGGGCCAGGCCAGGCAGCGCCCTGTAAACCAGGCCAGGGGTTGTTTTTCTGTTGTCTCTGATATAGACAACCACCAGAGGGTCTTTTAAAAACCCTTTCTAGCTCTCCCGTGGAGAATGAGCTGGAGGCCATAAGAGAGAAATGTGGAGACTTGTAATCTCTTGGTAAGGAGGGTTATGAAAGGGGGTCTGGGTTTTATGAACTTCAAGTCAGATTTATTCCAGGTCCTTGGGGTGGGGGTGAGGTGACAGGCTTGAGTTATTGCTACCTTGCCTCTTGGAGTTGGATGGAGTGGGCAGATTGGGACCTACCCAGTTTCAGTTAATGTAGGCACTTACTGCGAATTGCTAAGTGGGTGAGATCGGAGTGGTTTCTTGATAAAGAGAGAGCTTGTCAAGGGGGATTTCTGAGCCATTTTCCACATCAAATCAATAGAGGTGTTAATCCCCAATCTAGATAACAGAATAATTCAATTGCAGACTTTGGCTTTAAACCCCACTGCCGAGTAACCAACTGTCAAGGACCTCAGCCGCCAGCAGATAGGCCTCGATGACAAAGAATGCCAGACACACATGGCAGGGACCATGGACATTCGGGACTCCCCTGCCGTGGGCTCAGGGCAGTGCCCATGATCTCCTGGATGGCCCTGGGTGCTTTATGGCTGGCGGTCGTCCTACCCCAGGGGACAAGAAGAAATCTATTCTGTGCGTGACTGTAGGGAGGGATGTCCGGGCTCCGACTCTTTAAGGCAGGAACTGCGATCTAGGAAAAGAGATTGGCAGACAAACAAGCATCATCAAAACAGTTTTGTCCTTTTAAAAATAGATGTTTAAACAGGATGAGAAGATTACTAAGCATCTTGAAAATAAAGTTGACCCTAACACTCTCACAAAGCTATGCTTATTCTTGCGTAATCCCTCCTGGTATTTTCCCATGGGAATTTATCTATTAACATAATTTCTATAAATAAATGTGTGTCCTGAATTTTTAATAATTGTGTGTTTCAATTAATCATTCAAAGAGGTTAGCAAAGGGGTGGTGAGAGGATATACAAATCCAAGATAAACAGAAGGGTTTTCTGTCTAATTATATGCATGATGTTGCAATGAACATCTTTGTGTGAAAACGTTTTTATTCTTTTGCGTTATTTCTACGAGATAAGCTTGCAGTAGATGGAAATAAAATCATTGAAACACATTATGATTCATGACGCACTCTGACAAATTGCTTTCTAAAGTATTGTGTTAATTTGCACTTCTGCTCATAATGTATGAGTATACAAATTTTACAGCAATAAATATTATCTTTTTTATGTTTAATAAATATGTCATATCTTTATTTTAATTTAAGTTTATTGATTATCGATGAGATGATGGAATGTTTTTCGGTAAGCTTTTTTCCTTTTTCTGTTTTTGCTGGTTGCTTGCTGTTTGTAATCCCTGTATGAACCTCAGCTTCGCCTTCTGTACAATGGGGATACCAGCAGTACTACTGTACAGGATTAACCAATCAGAGCAGTGTCGGATGGTGGTTACAGGCTCAGCTTGGATGTCATCAGACTCTCTGGCTTTGGATAGTGGCTCTGACACCTGAAAGCTGATGGGGGTGACGAGGTCACATTGCAAGAGCAGGAGGATTGGAGATACTGTGGTAGCCATCTGGGGAAAATACCATCTGTCACATTAATCATTTTCTTCTTTAAATAAGTCTCTAATTACACAAATAATGTACCATATTAAAACATGAAAAGTAAAGCTAAAGTCCCTTTTGATCAATACCTCCATCCCAATCTTCTCTCCAAAGGTGACCACTATCTTGTGTTTGTCGGTTGTCTGGCAGAACCTTTTGCATACACACGTGCACAGAGGCGCATGCCCACACGAGTCCGTAGGAAATCTGTAGTGTTTCTGTTTCACATAAATCATGTCATACTGTCTGTATTTCATTTCAGTGTGTTTTACACTCAGTATGTCTTGAGATAGTGCCGCGTCATGCATTGACATCTACTTTATCCTTTTCCATTTGTGCATAGTGTAGGTATAACGGCTTATTGAATAGTCCCCTAGTCACCAACAGAGAATGAGAATGTCCTTTTCCCAGATCCTCTCTAACAGTTACAGAAAATGTTTTCAATTTTTGCCAATCAGATTGGTGAAAATGACGTGATAATAATTTTACTTTGCATTTCTCTGATTATTAGTGAATATTTACATCTTTTCATAAGTTTAATCACCATTGGCTTTTCTTTTGTGAATTGATTATTTTTATGCTTTGCTCCTTTTCAATTGAGTAATCTAAAAATTAATTTGTGGAAATTTCTTTATATACTATTTCTTTGTTGTAAAATTCTTCTCTCTGACTTTCACTTATTTTTTTTATGTAATTCTGTTTTTTTTTTCCTTTTTCTCCCCAAAGCCCCCCAGTACATAGTTGTATATTCTTACTTGGGGGTCCTTCTAGTCGTGGCATGTGGGATGCCGCCTCAGCGTGGCTTGATGAGCAGTGCCGTGTCCACACCCAGGATTCGAACTGATGAAACACTGGGCCACCTGCAGCACAGTGGAGAGTGCAAACTGAACCACTTGGCCATGGGGCCGGCCCCTGACTTTCACTTATCTTTTTAACTTTGTTTGTGGTCTTTTCTCGCACAGAATTTTCTCATTTTGATGTAATCAATTTTATCAATCATTTAGTTTAAGGTTTTGTTTTGTGCATGTTTTTAAAAATTTTAACAGCCTTTTCTACCCCCAAAATATTTTTCTTTAATGCTATATAACTTCATTTTGTAAGTTTAGAGCTACAATTCATTTAGGATTAAGTTTTATGAATGCATGACTTAAGTTTTAATGGAGAGTCAGCTGTTCTAATCTCATTTATTGAACACTTTCCCCACTGATTTGAAATAGTACATTGTATGCTAAATTCAGTTACATACAGATATGCTTCTAGATTTTCCATTGTGTTATACTGATCTATTTGCTTGCTCTTGTAAGAACACCACGGTTTTTATAAATATAGCTTTCTAATACTATATTTTTTCTTCCTCTTTATTCTTATTTTTCAAATTTGTTTTGGCTATTCTTGCCCATTCAGTCTTTCATACGAATGTAAAGTCATCCTATCAAGAGCTTTTGATTGGCAATCCATTGAATTTATTAATTAACTTGGAAGGAATTAACAAATAATTTTCTATTTGTAAATTTGTCATTTTTTTCTTTCCTCCTGCTTACCATATCTTAACCGTAGCATGCCATTTACAAAGCAGCCACAAGGTGGGTGTAGGAGCAAAGAAGGTGAAGCTCAGGCCCGTCTTGAGAGACCTGGTATGAGGTTTGGAGAGAATGAGTGTGCCCGACAGAGTGCGGTTGCAGTTATCTGCATGTAAAATCTCACTTCTTTTGCAAAGCTTACAAACATTTCATTTACATTATTTCCCTTGCAACAGGTGAAGAAGGTGATCTTTTCCATTTGGTGATGAAAAAATGAAACCCAGACAGGTCAAATGACTTCTCTAGGATATACAGCCAATACGGGAGGGTGCAGAGCAGAGGTCCTCCTCCCACGTCAAGTCAAATGCTCCTTCCACTACATCCCACTGCAGATTTCAGATGTCTCTTCTCTACACTATTAGAAAGGAATACAAAATAAGTGGAAACTAAAGTCCTAAGCAGCAGCAGGAAAATGTGCAGGACCGTCATCCTTATGATCAAAATCTTGGCTCCGCTTCTATGTGTCTCTCATCTCCATTCACTAATGTAGGTAGTCACTCGCTAAGCCTGTGCGTTTTTCCTTTTCATCATGTCTCAATCTATCTTTTCCTCTCCTCCCAATGTCATCATTTTCATTTCATTTCTGAATCCGTGACGTCAGATTTCCCTTCCAATTCATCCACTTTATGAAGGTAATAATTTTTGCTAGTCAGAGATGGGGAAACTGGAGACAAACAAGACTGTTGTTTTAAGGATGGGGTGGTTGGGGCTGAGTGGGAAGTTGGTGGGGCTTCCAAGGCAGGAGGGACCTTCCAGGAACATTTGGCTGGGTTGATGCTCAAGATACTGAGGGCATGCAGAGGTTATTATCTCTATCTGATTACCTGGTGGAGCTTAAGGAGGGAAAATGCAACAGGAGGCAGGTGAGGAGCTATGCCAAGTTAGGCAGGCATGGACATTATGGTTTTCCAGGAGATCATTTCACACCTAGTGGAACAACAGGACCACAGCCACTCTGTCTGTGGCCTTGGCTTTGGAATCCATTATGCTCTAGGCCGTGCTAATTCTGGCAACCTTGAGCCAGAGACTTAGTGGCTCAGGAATTGCGCTGCTTTGACTCTGTTTCTGGGTTCTGCTGACTGAGCTCTTGACACATTTCTCATGACTGGGGCCTCATTTTATACCCAGGCCCAAAAAAGGTTCTGTCGCTGAGCAGCTGACTTGGCTCTGAGCCCAACCTCCATTCCTTCTTGCTCCAGGACCCTGCCTCATGGATCTTTCAGGGCCTGCAGACCTGGCCCTAACTCAGCCTGTCATGTCTCCCTGACCCTGGACATCTGCCTCCCCGAAGCTCCACCTCTTTTCTGCCACTAGACCCTGCCATCTGACTCTGCTCACAGGCCATGGCACCTCCTCCTATGATGCCTTACTGAAACTTCTTGCTGCTGAACGCCTACCCTGACCCACTGGGCTCTGCCCGCCAGACTCACACCCTTCCTGCACCTACTGCAGACTCGCCCACAGCTCTTGGTTCCTACTGATCCATCCACAAGGAGCCTCTTGAAGTGCCTCCAAGGACCAGAGTGTATTGTCTGTTGACCCCAAGGAATGGGCAGAGCAGGCAGTCATGTTGGAGACGAGTACCAAGCAACATCAGGCAACCCCTTCATGGCCTGTCACTATCTCTGAGAGGCTGCTGAAAAATGAGCACCCTCACTGGGGCCTGTTTTCCAAGAAGACTCACTGAGTCACTGTGGGAATGTGCCAATGGGCCGTGCCTCTCAGCACCTGCTGTTTCTACTTCCTATAGTCTTATGGAGAGAAATTAGAAGCCTCAGTTTTGCCTTATAAGGCAAATTGGGGCAATTCTTTGGGAAGGCGGGGCTGTGACTCGGGGAGGCCCGCAGAGGAGCCTCAGAGAAGGTTTCTGTACAAGCATAGATCAGATGTTTACACACACACACACACATACGAACAGCGCCTGGGCTTCATTGTGAGGTCTGGGAGAGAGGACGGGATTCTTTCATCCACCACACACACATACAAACATCATAGCACCCCTTTTGTCTTTCGTGAATTTTTTTCCTCTAAACTCACAGAAGCTGTCTCACTCCTGCAAATATGGGGGGTTGGAGGCTCCTGGTCCCACCATCCACGAAGCAGATCTACGTGAACTGTGCTTCTCAAAGGACAACTTCAAATCAAAGAGCTCATCAAGGGGCAGAGGCAGGAAAACGAGGGAAACGTAGCCAATCTGATGAACAGAATGAGAAATTGTTTTAAATTTAAAAAAGATTTCACCAGAATGTAAATATTTCTTAAGCAAGCATTGTAAATCCACATTCTTAAAACAAAATAACACCTTATTTGAAAAGAGACTCATAAAAGCAAAAACATCATCACTCAATTCCTTACTTATCTCTAATTCGGCGCTACATCCAAAGTGAATGCTAGCAGAACCCTGAACAAGTGGAATAAAATAAAGAGAATTGAAAAAATTTTTCTTTTTCTCTCTAGGGCTCCAACTTGCCCTCTGACCTGGCAACAGTAGCTCTTGGGTAATTTGTTGAGTGAATCAGGGTATGATCTGGCCCCTAGAGAATGACAAGAAGGTTTGGAGCTATTAGGGCAGGTTGATGAGGCCCAAACCCAAGTGTTTCTCCTGGCTCAAGTCACCTCCTTGAGCAGCCGCTGCTGTCCATTCACACCACTGGGTGTAGCCTATGGCTCCTCAGGCACCCTGGACAACAGCTGCATGCCTTGCCCATCTTCAAGCTCCAGAAATACCTTCACTTCATATCTTATATACAACTTATCCACCCAACATTCACTACTGTCCTGTAACTATCCTTATAAAGAAGGCCCATCTTATTTCCTCACCCTAGCCCCCAATGCAACTCTTTCTTGCTAGTGTGATATTCCGCCACCGCAGTTCTCAACCTCCAGGATTCCCAAGTTACCTGAAATCCAATCTTTGTCCCTGGTGATGTCCTGGTTTTGGAAAGTGCTTTTCAAAGCATTTCACAATTACCAACCTACTTCCCATGACCTGTGGACTAACTGCCAAGTGGAGAGGTTCATAAGATAGCAGGTATACTTTCATGGTGGGCCACCAACCATTTCCCTGTTACCATATAACTGTTCTACCTTCTTTGTCACAGCAGAACTTATTTATGCCATCTCCTTGTGCTCGCCAGCCTGATCTCCCATTTTCTCAGTGTAAGGAGATATAGAAGACTACTGTTGTTCCAGATATTGGCAGTGCTTCCGTGAGAGGGCAGTAAGCATTTTATCCCCCTGTTCCATTGATGCCAGACTTGCCCAGGTAATTTATTTCAGCTAATGAATGCTGTACACAGGGTTACTAGGAGTTGGAATTGACTCCACGACACTAACAACAACAAAAGACTCCAATACACAGCGTCTATGCTGCCCAACTCCATTCCCCCATCTTATCATATCAGTGACATCCTCAATGCTGTTCCTGGTGGATCTGTGGGTCATCAAAAAAGACTAGAGGGCACAACCTAGCAAGCCAAAGACGGTGTGAGGAAGCTGTTACTGTCTTGACTGCAGGAGAAAAGAACCCACCCAGGTAAGGGGGTCAGAGGCTGCTGTTTGTGATGCATTAAAACTCAGAAGTCATCGTTTATCCAACTTTCCACACTATTCCTCAGCAAATTCCTTCAATGATCCAAAACAGTGACTCAGTACATGGTTGAAGAGGTCCTGGACTGCCCCTCTGGTCCCCACCTCTTTGCCCAGGTCCATTCACTTAGAAAATCCATGTGAGTCATGTGCCTTACTCGGCTCTACCACTTCCCTCCCTCTGAGGAACTAACCCGGGAAGACTGGGGGCAGGGAGAGTGATGGTGGGAATGGACCACCCCACTGCACCCTCAGCCCCAAGCTACTAAAGCTGTTGGCTTAGCCTGTTCTCTCAGAAGAGGACAACGGTTTTCAATAGAACATTAAATAGGTTTCATGTTGAAAAATGGGAATTAGAGAGGTTAGGTGACTTGTTGCAGGCCACATAGCTGTTGTTTCTATGCCTCCTTTCAAACCAAACAATGACAACAATGACAGTTCATTGAATGTTTCCTATGGGTCAAACTCCATGCTAACCTCTTACCATATATCATCTCATTTAATTCTCACAACAGCTATGTGAGGTGAGTGTTACTATTATGTAAGGATGAGGAAACCGAGTCTCACATAATTTTTTACTTGCTCAAGATCTGATTCCATAATTGATTCTATTATCCGTTCTATACAGCTGTATTATTAAAGTTAGTATTAGAAAATTACAACACTGCATTATAAAACTCAGAAATGGAGTCTCACAGTTACTCTTTATCTTGCATGTGGGAATTCAGATGCTACACATCTGAAAAGAGATTTGAGAATGTTAGAATATTAGAGCTAGAAGGCATGATCAAGTGCCTGACGTTGCTGGGCCTCCACACCACCCCTTTTCTCATCTATCACTATTCCAAGTGCACGCACATACACACACACACACACACACACACACACACAGAGCACAGATTGTCAATGTCAGCTGCCATAGAGAAAAAGATTCTCAGGGGGCCAGCTATAGCTCCACCCAGTTCCAATGCCCATCATTACACCCCGACCAAGAGGTCTATTCCAATTTACCCACTTGCATTGAGACAAAAACTGGCACCAGAGCTAGTTAGCTTCAGTCAAGATGTCTAATTTTAAAAATTAATTAGTGTCTGGTCAACTTAATGTCCTTACTTCTCATGCCTTTGTTAAAAAGGTAAATACTGGAATGCTTACCACTTAGTTTTTATTGTTCAAAGTAACACCAGGAGATTGATCAAATAAATTCGCATCCCATTTTGATGATCTCATTTGACAGGAACCATGTATTCACATGCCAGTGTAGTAAGGAAGATTAGACAGAGCAGAATGCTTCTTACATTTTGTCAACAGAGAAGCACCAGTTCCAAATTATTTATCTGTCATTTATTTTTATTTTGACACAATTAAAAAGTTATATAAAAGTTGCAAGTAGAGGGAATAGAACTTTATTTTCCTGACTCATTTGAATGTAAATTGCCACCCTGATGCCCATTACCTGCCAATCCGTATTTGTATTTCCTACCAACCAGGGTATTCTTCCACATAAACACAATACAACCAACAAAATCAGGAAGTGAACATTGGTATATTTTTACCCATCTAGTCCTTAAGCCCCCAACCACATTTTGGCAAGCATCTTGTTAAGGTCCTTTATAGAAAAAGAACCCAGTTCAGCATCACGAGTTACATTTAAATGTCACGCCTCTTTAGCTCCAGGCAGTTTGGAACATTTCCTCAATCTTTCCTTCAGTTTCACGACCTTGACATTTTTGAAGGTTACAGGTCAGTTATTTTGTAGAACGTCCCTCAATTTACGTTTATTTGGTGTTTCCTTATGGTTAGATTCAGGCTGTATCTCCCCAGAGGGAAGATAACCAAAGTGAAGCTGTATTCTTCTCGCTGCATCCTACCAGGTGGCTCTGGATTCTGTGTTGTTCTCTAACTGATTCTGCTCACTTTGATCATGTGATTAAGGGGGCTTCTGCCAAGCTTTTCACGGTAGTTACCCCTTTTCACTTCTCACTTAACGAGGATTTTGTTGAGAGATACCTGGGAACTATGTAAACATTCCATTTCTCATTCGATATTCAATTTTTTCATTTATTTATATTGTATAGACCCTTGGTTTCCTATTTTATTCAATGTGTTGTAAACCATTGCTATCATTACTTATTTGATGCTCAAATTGTCCCTGATTTGGTCAGAAGGAGTGCTTCGCACTGGCTTCTGTTTCCTTGTGAGCGCCCCCATCACTCCTGAGGGCTTCCTTATTGTCTTATGAGCACAGCAGATGTGCCAGGTTCATCTTGTGATTTCCCTGCCTCAGTCCTGGAATCAGCCACCTCCTCAACGAGCACTGCTTCCTTTCACTGGAGAATGGATCAGAAGCCAGCATCTGGGCTCTAGATGTGCTCATTGCTATTGCAATCTCTCTGCTCTCAGGTCCTCTCAGTGGTCCATTCTAGGGAGTATATGTATATAGATAAATATTTACAAATATTCATACATATTTATAAATAGACATCAATCATATATCATTCATATCTATATCTGTATCTATTGAAAACCGTAGATCATACTAATGCCTCCAATTTAAATTTAACACCACAGGGTTCATTTTAGTTTCTTACCTTCCATATTTGTAACTCCCTTCTCTGACAGTGAGGGACCTGGCTCCCATTATCTTTAATATATATACTTACTTGATCAATCATCCCACGGTGACCAGTTCCCCCACAGCAACCAGCACCCCTTCTCCCGTGCGGATGTCCTCCTCACCACACTCAGGCTCTGGTTGCCCGGCCTGACCACTGCCTCCCCGACATGTGGACACCCTCCTCACCCCAACTCAGACCTGACTGCCTGCCCTGGACCGCCACAGTTCCCACTCTCACTCCATCCTCCCCAGCATGGATGTTTATTTTGCTGTGTCCCACCTAATGGATTTAGGAAGAAATTGCTCAGGAAGAAGAGGAAAGAGACTGGAAAGAGCACATTTATTTATTTTTTGCAAGATAAAGGAGAGGAGAGGTCTTCCCCCACAGCACTGTATTATTTAAATGTTCTTAGTGGTGAGTATTCGAACTGGCTTAGAGTTGAAGGGACTAAATCTGGGAATGATATCCTGAAAGTTTTGCACCAAAAGGTGCTCCCAAGTAGATAATCTTTGTTCAAAGACAGCCTCAACAAGCTGTGATGACCTAACCCAGAAACGGCTAAAGCAATTTGTGAATAAAGTCCCTGTGAAAATCTCTCTTTGTGATTTCTCCTTCAGACTCCCGGGGGGCTGTGGGGAGTGCTGAGCCGGGAGTCAGCTCTGGGTTCCACTCCTAGCTGTGCAACCCAATCAAGGAGGCCACAGGATAGATTCTCAACCCTCTGAACGTCAGTCGTGGCGTGAGTAAAACACGATAATTCCTAAGTCCTCTTACAGTCGGCCCAGGAAGCCCACAGCACCGTGTGTATTTATCACATTGTCCGCCCATGCTCGAGAGAGGGCTCGCTCATCATCTCCGCTGTGCCCAGCTCGGGTCTGGCAAATGTAGACATGCAGTTGGCCTTTGTGGGTGAGTGAGTGCACGACCCCACGCGGGCCAGGTCTTCCTCTTTAGAAGCATCCACTGTTAGCACAGCTGAGAGCTCCCTCCCAGATTGCATTGCCGAGAAGTCATGCTTATTATGGACCGCTCGTGCACTGCAAGGGCTTACATCCACCCCGGCCCTCATAAAAAGCCCCGATTCCCCGATAAGGAGAGGAAGTGACTGCCGCAGGAATTTGATCTGTGATAACCCGTTCCGCGACTCAGGGTGGACTGTGGGGTGCGTCTGCAACCCGCGGCCGCTTGTCGCACGAGGCAGCCGCCGCCGAAGCCTCTAAAGGAATGTGTGTCCAATATTTGGTGCTGAAAGGCTGGAAGGAGAGGCAGAGCCCAGGACGTGTCAGGGCGGATGATTTCCCGTGACGGAAAGGGCGTGATTCTCATGTGGGCAGCAGTGGGGGACGGGGTGGTGGGGAAGAATGTAGAGAGGATGCGGAGCTCTTGCTTCTCCGGGCATTATTGTTTTAAAGAAATATAACATCTAACTTTTAAACATTTCATGTGTGTTTCCATTTCATCTTTCAACCTGGCCTCCCCTAAAACTGAATTTTAAATAAGCTTAAAGTTAGCAGCGACTCTTATGTTCATTCATGAACTGTACAAAGAGCACCATCCTTGTGGAGATGAGGAAATAGTTTATCATTTTAGTCCGCAAGACAGCAATCAAAGGATCCCAGATTTTTCAGCTTGGCAGTAGGGATGGGAGAGCAAGTTTTCAGAAGTAAAGAGCCAGGTCGACTCATATTCTTGGGGGAGAAAGGGAAAGCCAACACTGCTCAAAAATACCTTGACAGGCATCCCACTCATCCACTAGGGTAATTTAATAGAAAGAGTCCTGGATTAAGTGACCGGAGATCTGGGTGCCTGCCCCAAATTTGCCACCTTCTGTTTCCGTCCAGAGAAAGGAAGACTCACCTTAAGCCTCAGATTTCTCCGTCTGTACAGTGAAGATCCTACTATTGTACAGCTCTGACATGAAAGTGCTTTCTAAGAGGCTGAGGGCTACAAATATGCAGCAAGTATTATTATTGGTGACTTTTCTTTTAAAACATATATGTTCCCTGGAGAATTAAACCTATGGTCATTTACATTGTAGTGTTAATGGCATTAGCAGATAGCATTCCCCTAATTCCTAACTACAATTAGCAGTGGAAAAAAAGAGAATTTTGTTTCAGATCATGCTTCTACTTTCATACCACCAGTTGATGGCGAGAGAGGCTGAGAGCTGGGCAATTGCAGGGAAGGTATCTTAGAGAAGATTAGCTGTGGGATGCCAGGGTGACATGGTAGAAATGCTGTGGACTCACAGAGAGTTGGGTTCAAATCTCAGTTCTGCTGCAGACTGACTAAGTCATCTGGGAAAAGTCATTCAACATCTTTTGGCCTAAGGTTTCACATCTACCGTATAACAATGTAGGGTTTCAGTGGGTGATCTGCAGGCACTAACATTCTTGGATTCTGTGGTTTAGGTTGTGGTAGCAAAATATGCCTTAGAAAATGAACTGTCTGGTATATGACATTCTGTTAGCGTGAATTATTACCTAAAAAGAATTGGGAATATTGCCTATGAAGTGGTAATTCAGGTCCAAACTGAGGACAGATAATTACTGACGTTTGTAGAATCCTCAGCACAAAGCACAGTGCCTGGCACACAGCAGGCCCTTCTGTGTTACCGAGACCTGTTCATACAAGGCAAGCGTGCATTTTAATGCTAGAAAAAATCACCTCTTCTGCTTGTGACACTGACAGTGTTACAGGTTCATTCAACCTGTTTATCAGAGAATCTCCTTGTTAATTTTTTTTAGGTTCAAAGAAGTATGCAAACAGTAAAAAAAAAAAAAGAGGAGACAATCTAAACATTTAATAAGAGATTGGCTAAGCAAACGAAGATATATGCAAATAAATGGAGTGTTACGCAGCCATTTAATGAAGATTATGTAAATGTACGTTGGCATAAAAAGATATTCAAGTTACACTCTTAAATTTTAAAAGGTAGGTTGCTAAATAGCTCTCATGGCATGAAAAAAAGTCCAGAAGACTTACACACCAAAATGCTTCCTAAGTTATGTATCTTCGTGGTGGGAGTAATGGCTTGTAAAATAAATTTCTTCTTCCTTTTTTCTTTTAAAAAGTTTAGTTGAGATATAATTCACATACCTATTAACTCACCCGTTTAAGATGAATAAGTCAGTGACTTTTAGGCTATTCACAGAATTGTACAACCATCACCACAGTCAATTTTAGAACTTTCAACACCACAACAAAAAATCTCGCACCTCTTAGCCATCACCCCCAGGTTCCCACTCCTCCACCCATCCCCGTGCAACCACTGTTTTTCTGTCTCTATAGATTCACAAACACCCTCCTGATTGATGTTTTAAATTCACATTTATATATGTTAAATTTGCTTTTTCAGTGGAACTCACCTGAGAGTACTTCCAATGATCATGCATCAAAACAACCATTACTTAACTGTTTCCTCTGGACCAAACCCAGGGACCAAAGTTGCATTTATTATTACAGGTAGTTTCAGACCTGGCAGTGATGCTGCTTAGCCTGTAGGTTGAGGTGTGAAGATCCTAAGCTTCCTTGACTTCTCATGGTGCTCTCATCCCTGGCTGGAGAGAGAGCTTTGTAACTTCTAGCTCCTTTTATTCCTGGTATGGAATTTCTTTTCATTTTTTGGAGAAGGGCAGAGATATGGGCAGAGATAAACCCTCGCCCTTAACTTAACACCCGTTTCCGTGCTATGGTTTGCACAGTCTTGTCTTTCATCAAGCATTACTGGTTTGAAGTAAAATGGTTTCTATAGGGTAGATCTCGTTCCCAAACTAAACCAGGTCAACTCAAGTCATAAATATTTGCTATTCATGTTTTTGAAATGATTGTGTCAACTTGATCTTAGGTATCAGAAAGGGAATTTTATAACCAAGAGAAATAGGGTGGTTTTTTAAAAAGCAATTGCATATTTCCTAAAGTTCAGATATTTCATATACGAATTCATTATTCTAATATTTATTCATCATCTGCTATGTAGAGATCCCCAAGTTAAGTGCTCAGTTTTACAAAGAAGTATAATCCTGAGTGAAATAAACTCACAGTTTGTAAGCCTGGACCTCCAGTCATTGAACTCCATATTCCTTTCCTTATTTACACTATAAAAGAGATCAGCCTCCTCAACTCTGATGACTACCAACATAAGTCCATCTAGAAAACACAGCGTACCTGAATCTGAGCTATGTAAAGTCACCAAAATCCTACTGTTTTTGATATATAAAAATGGTTTCAAATGGTTCAATCTTATAGAAAAAAGAAAAACTTGCACTAAATAATGATAACGAATGCTTACCATTTGCCAACAATGAGCTTACACTATTTCATAGGCATTATCTCATTTAGTCTCACAACAACCCCATGAGGTAGAAAGTATTTTGATTTCCATTTTATAGACAAGAAAACAGAATCTCAGAAAGATTCAGTAATCAGCTCAAGTTCATAGGGTCAATAAGTGATCTTCTTGTCTGATCCACAAAAAGGTCTGTGTGACATAAAAAGACTATACTCTTAAATATAGTATTAAAGAAAACATTGAAGGAGTTGGAGAGAAGATAATGGCTATGGAGTAGTTCTTATCCAAGTGTCTGGTATATAATGTGTGCTTAATAAAATTAGGGGGCAAAGGAGGGAATGATTAATGCTAATAAAAAAACTCCAAAGTATGAAACCCTTTTTGTAGCTTTCTTTTATATTCCAAAGTGTACAGAACAACGTCCCCTTGTGCTGTAACATCTCCCCTTGAGCCCCATCTCCATCTCATTTTGTTTCCAGAGGTTCTGAATAATGGAGGCTCCACTCAGTTCCTCTTGAGTCAGTAATCTCTGATTGCTACCAAGAATCTTCAACCTGTTGGACAAGAATCTCATTTTCACGTTATGGTATTCTCTTTCCAATGGACCCCAAACAGTCCCAGCATTCAACCATAAACTAGTGAAGAGATAAGATATATACTCGTGAAAATTGAATAGTGCTACAAAACATCAGTAGAAGAGAGAGATGAACAATGAATGGGTCCAATCCTGACTAATACGTTGCAGTCAGAATTCTATTGCATCTATGATTCAGGCAGTCTTTGGGCAGAGGCCATCTGCCTCGTAGGATACCTCTGAGTTTACTAACAACAATCAACAACTGATAAAACACCAAAGTGTGAACCACTTGACTCCATCTTGTGATGAATACACTTTCCCAAAGTTCTGTCATTGTAATCTACCACTCTATAAGTTTTGCCTGCAAAATGTGTGCTGGCAACTTCTTCTGCAGCTATTTCAGAATCCTGACATCTATCAATGCTCTTTGAGCAACGGAATGATACAAGTTGTTCTCATAAGTCATTGGTACCAAAGGGCAATGTTAAGTTCTTCCAAAGCATTCTGGGAAGAGCATCACTAAGATGCCCATAAATGCTATCAGGTACTGCCTGCCGCATGAGCAAATCGTTCAGTGAGAGGAGAGATATAGAGGAGTGTGACAGGGGGTTGAGCATGTGCAGGATAACTAAAATTAGTTTCCAATCTGAGATCCTCATTTCTGCCTTCTCTGGAATGACTGTCATTATCCACATTTTTCCCCATACATGGTCCATTCTGAAATAATCCCCATTCAGAGGTCTAAATGTCAACTGCTCTGAAAAGCTACTGAAATTCTGATGATGAATGAGTGTGTAACATTTCAAACACATACTCTGTGGAATCTTACCGCTCTGCCAGAAAAGCAGCCACAGAGAGAACCATGGTCATATCCTGACGAAAGCCCTCGCTTCTGGCCTTGTAAAGCGATGTCGCAGATCTGCAGGAGCATGTTTGCAGGCGGATCCCTCATTCCATTGACAGATCTCCATCTTGACCAGGAGTTCTCCAGCCTTCCCTGTGTTGCATGTAGGCAGCCCTGTTCCTCAAGGAGGCCAGAGATTGGACTGTTAATAGGCCAAGAGTCACAGCACGGAGCCCTTCAGAGGCCAGCTGTTGTATAGGCTCAAGTGAAAGGCCAGAATTTTCCCCAAAGTTCTCCCTCAGAGAGGAGGTCACCTTATATTTGAGGCCTTACAAAGTCTCATGTTACAATTACTGTCTCAGTCACTTTCTTTGGACCAATGAAGTTCTGCTTGGGGAAAACATCAGCTTAATGACCTGAGACGGATATTCACTGAGGTCTATCTGTTTGAACTGATAAAATTTAAAAAAACAAGTGAAGAAATTTAACCCAAATTTCATAATTATTCCTGGAAGTATGCTTCCCAATTGCAAACATTGAATGTTACAAGAAAAAAAAATGTTTTAAAGATCAGCTTAAAAAGCAATAGTATAAGTGGTTAACCTTAGGCAGGTCACAAATACATACCTCAGGACAACTGAAAAAACTAACAGCTAATGTTATCCAAATTCATATTTGTGCTTGGGATCGGTTTTCCAGTGAAAGGCTGGTGTTGCAGATGTCGTAAAAGTGAAGATGATGAGGTTTAGAAGCTGCGCTAAGTGACTCAAAAAATGGCTCAAGTGGGGCTGGCCCCATGGCATAGTGGTTAAGTTCGGCGCATTCCCCTTTGAGGACCTGGGTTTGTGGGTTCAGATCCTGGGCATGGACCCACACCACTCGTCAGCCACGCTGTGGTGGCAACCCATACACAAAATAAGAAAGATTGGCCTGGATGTTAGCACAGGGCTGATCCTCCTCAGTAAAAAGAGGAAGATTGGCAACAGATGTTAGCTCAGGGTGAATCTTCCTCAGCAAAAACAAAAAAAAAGGCTCAAGTGGTGACACTGATGTTGAAGATTCACATGAAGGCTTTGAATGCAATTTTTAAAAAAGTGAAAACGGAAACAATTCTAAATTAATATTTTATTTAATATAAAATTATTTTAAACACATGTATATTAAAATTATTAAATGAAATAGTATAAGTAAATATTTGACTGCTTCATCCACATTCTTACAAGATGTATATCAAAATGCCCCCCCAAATCTCTCTTTTCTTAATCTTGCCTTGAGAAAATGGGAAGACTACCTTATTTTTGAGCATGTATGAGACATAAGAAATATTTGTAAATTAATATAGAGAAAAATCATAAGTCATATACATATTAGAGAGAGTGGATGTCATTGTACCTAGTTCTGCCTGAATTATTGACTTTAATTTTTTTTTAAGATTTTATTTTTTTCCTTTTTCTCCCCAAAGCCTCCCGGTACATGGTTGTATATTCTTACTTGTGGGTCCTTCTAGTTGTGGCATGTGGGACGCTGCCTCAGCGTGGCTCCAGGAGCAATGCCATGTCCGCGCTGAGGATTCGAATCGACGAAACACTGGGCCGCCTGCAGTGGGTCACGCGAACTTAACCACACGGCCACGGGGCTGGCCCCTGACTTTAATTTTTAAAATACTGTCAGTAAACATTCTATAGAATATTAAAATCTGTATTGTGTCTGAAATTATCAAATCCATTAACACACACACAACCTACTAAATTTATGAATATGCTATCCAGCATATTTTCTATTAAAAAAATGCCTGCCTATTTCCTCATTTGCCTTAGCTTAGACCCAATGTAACTGTTAGCCCTCGGGCCTGGCTTTCAGGATGACTGTTAGAGGTCTTTGGCAAGGGCCCTATCTGGGAGGAGTCATTTCACCTTTGGCGTTTCAGTTTCCCTATTTCTATAAAAAAGGCGATTTACTCTGCCCTGCTTATTGCACAGGATTACTGTGAGGGTCTGGTGACAGGAAAGTGAATTGAGAGTACTGAAGTAGTCGTTTTCTTTCCTTACGTGTGTCTATTTTTAAAAATTTACAACCTGAAACACTCAAAGCACATATTTTGAAAGGAGAGAGGGAAGATAGAAAGAAGGAGGTAGGAGAATGAAGAAGGAAGGAGGAAAGAGAGGAAGGAGAGGAGGGAAGGACAGGAGAGGACGCAGCAAATAAGTTACTCCTGAGCCTCTGTTGTGAAGGTTGTGGATTTCTCATACTCTTGCTCCTGGACTTTCCGGGTTGACCCTCGTCATTTCCTCCACACCCACACAGCCGCAAGAGGACAGGCTGGAGGACTCCTTCTATTTCTCCTGGGTGTGCAGACTGCACTTTTTATTGACTTTATTTTCCTTTTGCAGACACTAAATGGAGACTTAGTTGGAGGATAGGGTTTGCTCTTCTCTTAAATGGAGTATTCCTATGGCTACGCTAGCCAGCATAACTAAATGGGCCATTCCGACGAGTGAAACTTTCTCATTAAATGAGAGTTAACTGCGTATTCATTTAATTATTATTCATTAATCATTCATTTGTCATTTTTGACTCATTAATCATTTTTTTAAAAAATTTCTAAGCAGTTTTCAAAAGGATTTTATTCATAGCTTAGGACATAACAAAAGATAGGGAAGATATAAATTTTAAAACAAAATTTCATCTAAAAGGGACAGTACATAGTTTCAGAGGCCAAAGCTGAATAGATCTCTACATTCATAATAACGATTATTAGACGCCTGTTTCGTAGATGACAAAAGTAAGGCTTTGAGGAATTAAAAAAACTGCCTTATCAGAGCAAAGATGAAGGTTTTCTGACCACAAGGGTCACACTGTAAACAGCAGGAAGTCCTAGGTAGATGGTGTCTGATTCTGGGCAATACATTTTACATTCTATTTTCAAGACATGAAAGTGAGAATAAAATCTTCAAAGTTTTAAAATAAATTTCCGAGAAATAAAAAGAATAGAAATTTAACCACAGATTCGATTCACAGCTGAGTTGGGAATACTGCTACGCTGCCAGGGTAATGAAGATTAAGATGCTGTAGGGGAGAACTCCTAAGGTTGGCCGCTTGTTGAGAGCTCTGTGGATGAGGTCCCTGCAGAAGTTTCCTTCCGAGGAGCGTGGAAACAAGTGTGCCGTGTGCACACAGAGCAGGAGAATTTGTGGGCTTGGTGGAGAGCCATGAGAAAGGGTTGTTTGAGGGTGGTGGGAGAAACAGGTGGAAAAAGTCTGAGAAACGTTAGTGATACCAGTGGGGGAAAAAAAGCTGAAGATCGTGTTAAAGAATTTTACCAAGTTACTTGAAACATAAAGTAACTTTTTTACCAAGTTACTTGAGACGTAAAGTGTTTTTAATAAAATACTTGAGTGAGTGACACTGGAACTTGGCATTTTCATCAGCATCAATTCACCTATGAAAGAAGAGCTTCTTTTTTTTTTTAGGTATAATTTTTTTTTTGCTGAGGAAGATTGGTCCTGAGCTAACATCTGTTGCCCATCTTCCTCTTCTTTTTTTCTCCCCAAAGCCCCAGCACATAGCTGTACATCCTAGTTGTAAGTCATTCTAGTTCTTCTACGTGGGATGCTGCCACAACATGGCTTGTGAGCAACATGTAGGTCTGCGCCCAGGATCTGAACTAGTGAACCCTGGGCTGCCAAAGTGGAGCCCCTGAATGTAATTACTCAGCCTCAAAGCTGGCCTGAAGAGCTTCTTTCTATGGAGAAATTAACCTCTCATGGGCTCTGTACCAAGTAAAATAGTAAGTACCAAAGGAAATAAACCGGGAGCCAGACTTCATCTTCTCCCTGGAAACCACCTGTTTCTGCAAGGCCTCACCTTTGGTCCTCGGCAGCCTCTTTCACAGCCGTCCTCCTGCTCCTCTTCTCACTGTTTAGCTCACTGGCTATTTCCATTGAGAACCTCGTCATAGTGGAATGTGACTGCTTCTGTTGCTGCAGACCATTTATCCGTTTTCTTCACCTGTATGCCCAGCTCACATAAGTCTCAGAGTAGCCCACAATGTTTGCCATCATCCCTGTGGCTCTGAGGACCCAGTTTCCTTTATTTCTGAAATTTACAATATTACTTCAATATTACAGAAATTTAAAGTAGAGTTGACTTCAGTAACTATGGAAATGGCTCCAGTCCTACTTGTCTAGACCAGTTAAGATTTTATAAGGGTTGCTTAAAATTTATGTTATATTTTACTGAGTTTTATGGAGGGAAATGATATGTTTTAGTGACATTCATAAATGTTGGGATTTATATATGTGTTGAATTGTATCGCTCACTAGTTCAAAATTTTGGAACCTGCAATGTGTCATACACATGTGATATATTATTACCATTAACACTCTACACCTAATTTCTCTCCAACTTCAGTTTCATCATCTCTGCCTACCTCCTTGACATGTACCTTGCTGTCCCATTTTTAGTGCAAGCATGCTAAGCTAAAAACTTCCCCCAAAAACCATTTCTAAGACCACCAATTTTCCAATTTTTATCTTTTGAATGAAAAGTAAATTAAAAGTTCTCTTCATACATATCCCTGGGCTGTCTTCTCATTTTCCCCTTTGCGGCTGGGGCTCTGGAGTCAGACCTCCTGGATTCAATCCCACATTACCACTCAGTACATGTTCCGCAACAGGCGTATTATTTCTCTTCTTTGAGCCTTGGTTTCCTGGAGTGCAAAACAGTGTCCATCTCTTAGGGTTGGGAAAATTAATAGGCATCACTCATGTAAATAAATTAGTGCATTGTGAGACACATAGTGAACTCAATTTTTGCTGCTATTATTATTATTGTTGTCGTCATCATCATTAATATTGCCCCTGCCCCATCGTTGCGCTCTTTTACTTACCAGATGATTTTGCCTCTTACTTCCCAGAGGAAATTGAGAGTATTGAGTATGAAGTTCCTCAATGTCTCCTACCATCCCAAATGTGGCTGTTGTGCCTTCACCCTACCTTCCCTCCCTCCCTCCATTACAGACAAAGGCGTTCCCTTTTCTATGGCGTATCGTCCTCCACACGGCTGTGCTCTCTTGGCCACCCATCTCACTCAGTAAAATTGGCTCTTGGGGATGTCAAGCAGTGTTGAAGTGGGCTTTGGAATTGAACAGACTGGTGTCAGTCTTGGACTTTCCTCTTCCTGGCTCTCTGACCAGCCTCCTCTGTAAAATGGAGATGATGATGGCACCTAGGTCATAGCGTTTAGGGGAGAATTAAATGAGATAATGACCGTAAAGCATGGGGCTCAGTGCCTGGCACAGACTAGGACCTGAATAAATGTCAGCTGTTTATCATGATTGCTATGTCTGTTAACATTGCCAGCGCAGGGCCTTTCCTTGCCAGCCTCGTGCCACTGTGCATTACACAGTGTAGGTGCTTAATAAACATTTGTTCTAGTGGTAGTGGTGAATGATGAATTATTAGCCATGATAAGTTGCCTCTGGCTGGGGCTCAAGATTCCTGACTCCTCAGAGAGCTGAATGATATCACCACCACACAAGTTCCAGAGAGCAACATTTATGTAGCACGGGGATGCTCCAGGAAAAATCATTTTACTTTTATGAGGATTTTGCCCCAAACCTAATGCAGACCAGGCAGCAGAACACTTTTTTTCTGGCTATACGTAGGGTCGAAGCTGAGAACCCAAAGGCAGCAGCAGTCTCCTTGTCTCTTTCCCTGAGGACTACACTTCAATCTATTTGAGAAGAAAAACAACCTTATAGGAAACATATAAGAAAAAGAAGAGGTCCAGAGACCTTCCTCTTGAAGGCCTAGGGAAAAGAGTGGTGGGTTGGGATGGATGTGCCCTCCTAATTGGAGGGTGCCCAGACTCTTCTCATCTCGTCAGCCACTTGGAGGACTGGGATACCCATGAGTCAAGCCCTGGCCAGTGCTCCCAAAACACTTAATCCACAAAGAAGCAGTCAAAAAAAGAACCTGAGTATTTTCAAAGTAGACACGTAGGAAGGAGAGTAGGCAGATGTGCCATGGGATAGAAGAGGAATGGCAAGAGGCGAGAGATGTAAGTGCTTTTAGGGATTAGAATGCACCATCAGTTTTGAGGAAGATTGAGACATTTAGGGAGGTTAGTGTCTTAATGCAAATGTTGATTCCTTTGAACATGTCTAAGCTTAATGTTCTGGAGTGTACTATATAATGCACAAAGCACGTAAATAGTGATGGTGTCATGCCCAAAACACTCTCCTTTGATTATGGATTCATTGAGCATGTATTACGTCCAAGCTTCACGCTAGGTTCCAGGGATAAATGAATGGACATAGCCTCTGCCCTCAAGTTGTCCATACTATGGGAGAAGACAGGCATTCTAACCTTATCTCAGGGAAGCTGATACAACTCACAAGTATGTCAACCATGCAACAGAGAATAAGCATTCTTGCGCCTGGAATAACAGCTTGGGGATGCATAGTTCAGAATCCTTTTCACCACAAATTTAGTCATTTGGCGTTATTACAGAGTTTACTCTGGTGTTTCATCTTAGCTGAGCCAATGATTGTTGTGTGGCAAGAGTGGCAGAGTCAGGTGACTGCAGGAATCTCCTTAAAGTAAGTCTACATTTTTCTATTATTCAGCTATCCAAACTCCATTTAGCTGTCTGATTGGATATTTTAAAAATTCTGTTGCTATCTTTCATTAGAATTCCTTTTAGGCGCTGTTTCAATATCAACCACACAAAATCCCCAGAAGGAATTAACTAAACACAAAACCTTGCTAGATAATTCACTAATAATTTTGGAGGGCATGTGAAGGACCATACTAATGGCTTTGGTCCCCTGGACTTCCTACACAATTTAAATTGCATCAGAACAAGCTTAACTGAAGGTGCTTATCTAAAATTCACTTTGTCATCTTCCAGTCTATATTCACATTGCTTTGTAAGGATTGCTTAAGCAGAATTGCTGTCTTATGACATCATACAATTGGAGTGGAACTTGACTCCGTAATCTGACCTTTTTCCATTGAAGGGAAGAAAGAAAAAGATTTTCTTGGGGGTAACTAAGCCTTTTAAGGCAGAAGTGACCATGCCTTTCTGTTTAGCAACCAGAGGGTTGATTCTGTAAATATATTTGCTATTCCAACATTACCTAAAACCCAAGATTATCCATGGCTTCAAGTTTCTTTTTCTCTTTGTTCTATGCATGGCATTTAATGAAGATGGGTCACATGTGGACTCTGATTTCACGAAGAAATGTATGATGCTCAGCAACAGTTCTGTCACAACACACTTAGGCTATCGCTCTGATACGGAAGACCTTCTCCAAGAAGCCCTTCTGGCATGTAACCTTCTGAACTTGTCAAGTGAAAGTAGTCAGAAAAGTGGCTGTCTACTGATGATGCAGGTCTCAGTTGTTTCTCTCTCCTTCCTTCTCTCTTCCTGCAGAGTGTCTGAGGTCAGTGGGCTGATCCCTGGTATTCCTTCCAACTTTGAGAGTCAACGATTCTGTTACAGGATTTGCCTCAGTGGATCATGAAACTGGGGAGCAAAGAGTTACTTTAGTAATATTCTATATGGTTATATATTCTCAGCCTGGGACACTGACATTCACAGACTGATTTAGCTGAAAAAAAATTTTTAATAAAACCATGTTTCTTTTTTTATCTTTTTTTTTTTTAAAGATTGGCACCTGAGCTAACATCTGTTGCCAATCTTCATGTTTTTCTTCTTCTTCTTCTCCCTAAAGCCTCCCAGTAGATAGTTGTATATTCTAGCTATAGGTCCTTCTGCTTGTGCTTCTGTTTTTCGTCTTGTAAGAGTCACTTTCCAAGTTCACTATCATGAGTGTGGTTTGCCTTGACCTTGCAGCTTTCTAGGGAAGGTCCTCAAAGAGACATTGTGTGTTCTTCCTTCCAAATGCATATGCACTGAATTCTACAGACATGGTGACCATATTTTCTTAACGAAAAAAAGAAAGGGGACTCATATTTTGCCTGTCCTTCTGGGGAAACAAGACAGAACATCTGAAATTGGAACCATCCTAGGAAATCTAAAAATATTCGAAGATTCATTCGGCCTTCAGGGAAAACACATTAACAGCTAATACAGAGAAGCCCACCACTCTAAGCCTGATTTACGTATGTAATCACACAATCGAGGTTTATATCATGCCCTATCCACCTCCTCAGAGTCTGCTATATGGACCATCAGCCTAACAAAGGCAGTTTAGACAATGGAGGGAGCAGTGGCGAGAGAGTGAGTTGAACTCCAAGTTTCCCGACCTCGGGACAATTCATTTAATCTTTTTGAACCTCAGTCCCATCTGTAAAATGGGAAAATAAATGCCATCTTACAGACTGAGACTTAGATAATGAGTGGCAAATGGCTAACATAGAGTGGGACTCAGTTTAGGATCTTGGGGATATTCCTTTCTCCTTTTACACGGCAATATGTTTGGAAAGCCCCCAGGAACATGCTCTTCACAGCTCTTCATGCAACTGGAGTCAAAATGACTTGAAATCTATTAATTTTCTTCACTGAAATAATTGCATTTATTTGCATCTCTTAGTTTTTCCTCTGAGCTGCTTTCCAGATCTGAGTGTCTTGTGAGGCGTGAATGGCAGCTTATCTTGCTGAGAGTGTGGAATAAACCCTTAGCAGCCTCTGGTGTTAAAGGGCTTGACTTATCTCGGTGTGGTGGCAGAGCGCCCTGGCTGGGTTTACTTCTTTGTCTTTGCACTCTGTATGGTTGCTTAGCACAGCTGTCAAACACCTCTAGTGATTCTAAGAGCACGTTGATGGACGTCTATTCCACTCCTAGGATATCCTAGGTCAGTGGGCATTTTCATTTTTAGCATACACTATTTAAGAAGCACTTGCCACAAAAGAATTTTTTAGCTTTAAAGAACTATAAAAATGTTACTTAAGATACAGATAATGTAATCTTCTGTAACACGTAAAGCTTGCCTCATTCTATGAACAAATGTGTTTCTGAAAGGAGTAAGTGTAACTAACACAATTTAAAATGTAATTTGGGAACTCATTATTCCGAGGAACTCTTGGTGAAGCTTTTTCTAAAGCTAGCAGTAATATTATTATTTTGTTACTTTGGAATTTGATAGATAATATCAATTTGTCTATTCTGAATATCTTTTTCTCCTTTTTTGAGCAAAGGGGGATAGGATAATCATTTATCTCCTTTTATCTTCTAGAGGTGGAGATAGCATACAAGGTACTAGTTCTTAGGATGAAAGGAGCTCTCCTCCCAGGACTTTTTTCAAGAGCTGCTGTATCACCAAGACAAAGGTTCAAAATTATTCTTTTGTCTTTGCATCAAGAGTGAAGTAGGCAAACAGTATTTTCAATAAATGATCCCAGCACCATTTATCAAATCATCTATCTTTTTCCCACTTACCTGCAGCTATTATATATCAATGTTTCAGGTTCGTGAGTCTTTTCCCAGGATCTTTCCTGTTCTATGGATCTATTCTTACAACAACACAACACAGTCTTGATTATGACTGATTTTTGATGGTCTTAATATTTGGTAAGAAAAGTCTCCCATCTAATTCTCCAAGAGTATCCTAGCTGTTCTTAACCCTTTGCTCCTTCATACAAATTTTAGGATCATCTTTTCAAATTCTATTAAAAATCTTATTAGGATGATTGAAATATTATGGAATCTATGTATGTATTTGGGGATTATTGGCGTCTGTATTATAGTATCTTCCTATTCACGGACTTGGAATGTTGCTCATTTATATGTCTCCTTTCCTGTCCTTCAATGCAATTTTTTGCTCCTACGTATCATGATTAACAAGGGTTGAATCATTTGTTAACAGAGTTGTGGGAGCCAACACAATATTTTAAAAGAGTGCTTGCTTCCCAACCAGAACTGTGCCTTTTGTCCAGAAGACTATCTCATGCTCTGTTGCAGGTCCTAAGAATGAACGGGGAGAGAAACAGAAGAGAGAGCCTCCAAGCCTCAACAAACACAAGTGTTGGTAAGGATGTGGAACAACAGGAATTTCTGCTGGGAGGAACAGAATCGGCAAAACCACTTGGGAAAACAATTTAGCTGTAAGATTGTTCACAGTAGCACTCTACGTAATAGGGAAAAAAGAACCAATCCAAGTGTCAACCAACAGTGACAAGCAAATCTTTTTATATGTACAAAACTGATAATTATGCAATTGTGGAAATCAATGAGCTACAGCTACAAGTATTGACATATGTGCATCAAGAACATTCTGTTGAGTGCAAAAAAGCAAGTTACACAAAAAAATATATAGCATGATTCAATTTATACATAGGTTAAAATAGGCAAAACAAGTATATATTTTTAGGAATTTGTTCATATGTAGTAAAATCATAAAAATGTAACAGATTGATGAGCAGAATATTCAGTCTAGTAGTTACTTGTGTTGGACAGAAGGAGACAAATTGGGAAGGGTTACCCTGGAAGTTTTAAAGGTACCAGTCTTCTCTGCTTTTTAAACTGGGTGATGGGTACACGTGTGTGTCTGTTTTATTATAGTCTTCAAACTTTTTAATACTTTATATAAACATTTTGTGTATAGGGCACATTGTATACTAAAAGTTTAGAATGATTAATTAATTCTTTGCAAATTTTTAGATGAGTAGTATACAACGGTATATAAGCCAATCTAGATATATATAGTGGGTCTCAAGAAAATGCATGCATACTTTAATAATGAATATTTATTTAAAATGGCACTTCTGATATTACTGTAAGTAATCTAAGGAAAAGAATATTTGAATGTTTGCTATAATTTATTCATTTGATGACCATTTATTAACTCCTATGTGCCGAGTAAAGTTCAAGGAACTCATGATACATCAGTGAACAAAACTAGGATCCCTGCCATCCTGGAACACATGTTCTGGCTAGCGGGTGAGGGGCAGATGGCAGAAAGAGACAGAGAACAATGAGCATACTATATTAATAGATTGTATCTTATGTTGGGAGGTGATAGGTAAGCACTAGAGCAGAGTAGGTGGGTTCAAGATTGCTTGATGGGCTGCCATTTTAAATACAGTCCTCCAGGCAGGCTTCCTTGAGGAGGTTACTTCTGAGCAAAGACCTGTAGGGGGCGAGAGAGTGACCGTGTGGATTTTCAGGGCAAGATTGTTTCAGGCAAGGGAACAGTGGAAGCAAAGGCCCTAAGGTGGGAAAACGCGTGGGGTGTTCAGGGAATGGCAAGGAGGCCATTGGGGCTGGAGTGGAATTAGCAAGTGGCAATGATGTCAGAGAGGTAATGGAGGGCCAAGAAGGCTTTTGTAAGACTTCATCTTTTTCTTGGAGTGAGGAAAGGAGTGATGATTGATGTCACGTCAGGATCGGAGTGCAATGTTGAGAAGAAACTGTTAGGAGATGAGGACAGAAGGAGTTAGTAGCCTATTATTGCTATTTAGGCAAGAGCTGATGTGGCGCAGATGGTTAGTCTCCCTGTATCTCTGAGACTGGTGGTATTTTATGGAGAATCAATGTTATTTGACCACTCTGCAGTTTTTTTTTCTTGGACCTACATTCAAATAAGCAAATACATTAATAAGTGCTCTCCGTCTTAGAATATGTTGGCAGTTGTATTTCAATTCTAAGTATCCAATGTCTTTAAATTTTTAATAGAAATGTAAGTTTTCCTTTACTACTTCAAAAATCTTTTTACAAGGTTATAGAACACCTACCCAATATAATTGATGGCTGTGAAGACTATGTGGCAATGTGAAAAACCCTTCAGATGGAACATTCAGTGAAAAAAGTAAGAATCCAAGTTGTGTGTTTGAATAGCACGGCTATTTTTTAAAAAAGACCCATGACCTGCTAATTGGTCCAGCCCCTGCTTACTCTTCGACCTCATCTCCTGTAACTCTCCCTCTCACTCGATTTTCTGTAACCATCCTGATCTTCTCACTGATGTTTAAGCCTCCCAAGCCTGCTGTCACTTCAGAGTCTTTGCACAATCTGTTCCCTATGCCTGCCATGCCCTTGTTCCATGGGCCCACAGGATTGACTCCCTCACCTCCACCAGGAGGCCTTCCCTGGCCTTGACATGGCAACCCCTCCCCTTTGGCACTTCCTATCTTCTGACGGAAGACAAAGGCCTGAATCTTTTTTATGGCTAACCTAATTATTGATGATAATTTACATTAGAGGCCCTACTGGAGAGTGAAGGGATCCTGTGGAAGGTTATGAAGGAGGGAGCCAAGGGACCATTTAAGTCACATATATCGGGGGAGTTGAGATGAGGAGGTGGCCTCTGTGTATTGTTGCGTGAGAACCACTTGGCAGACTGATAAGCCTCAGGTAAGGGGTAACCTAAATGCTGAGGGGTCACAGAGGCAAAGGAACACTTCCCTTACTGCGGATGTGGACTCCGGAAAGTGGAGTTGACAAGAAATGCCACTGTTGAGGCAACTTCTAATCCTAGAGGGAGGTGCTGGGGCAGATCATATGATAGAGGAAGAGCAGGAGCCCTCTGACTCGTCCTAGAACTTATATTCTCCTGTTATACATAGTGCAACAGTACTACATAGTCAAAATATCAAAATGTTCCCGTATAGGTTGGTAAACAGCTGCTGCCTGAGCCCCTTGCCCAGCATCCCGCCCCAATCTCTCCAGCATCTGGAGTTCAGGAGGTGAAGCTTGGGGCCTCTGGAATCTGGTTCTCACACTACAAGTAGTATCTGTTTTGATTCACTGGGACTGGATATGTAGCTTGCTAAATATTTTTATTATCATGCCTGGCTTGAGAAGCTTTACCCCAAGGTCCTGAAAATTCCTGAGTAAGTAGCAAGAGTAGTTTAATGCTTCTGAAGTAGGGTCCGAGGTGGAGGGAGTTGCAAGAATGTGGAGTCATGTTCAAAGACCGAACTTCATTGACCTCTTGTCAGTCAGGAGAACTTTATTGATTACATTTATCCAGGGTCTGTTCACAAGGGCATCAGTAAGGTTGTTGTCCAATGATCTAACCTGGTCTGGATCGCAGATCCCTTTGAGAATCTAACGGAGCTCAGTCTTAGATCCTTCAAGTTTGTACAGTTGTTGGAACTAGTGTTAAAAGTTTGGCCTCAAACTTTATAAAGCAGAGACTCTGGAGCATTTTGAAGTGGGTTTGAAAAGCATGATGTGTAATTCATATTCTGGTTCTCTTAAAACATCTGGACATAACTTTCATATCTTTGGCTCAGCACAATAGTCATCTTCAGTCTACTCTAAACAAATTGTAACACATTCCAAAAGAATGAGATCCAAAAGAATGAGATTAGCGCAGAGTAATAGAATAGATTGTGTTCAGAAAAAGCAACACAGGGGAAGGAATGTGGAGATATTTGGATCTTTTAGAGTCAGATGAGAGTCATAGGAAAAGCTTCTAAAGAAAATCATGGGGATGAAGAGACTCTGCAGCTAAAAGGTGAGGTGTCCCAGGCCTAGAAGAGGGAGAGGATTCTGTGCCCTTCCTCTGTGCGTGAATCCCAATCTTCCTCGTCCACCCCAGCACAGATGCAGGGCCTACGGACCTTCATGTCAAGAAATCATAGACATTGAGATGTGGTTATAGACATTTTCTTATTCTATGTTTAAATCAGCCAAAATATAAGTATTTATGGTGGAGAAACTGGCCCAAATATCTAACCCCAAATCTATTCCAACACCGAGTATGGAGAAGGCAGTGAAATCTCAGTTGCATGTCTTGCTCCTGAGAATGTGAAGAAACGGAATTCTGCAGGGTGGGATACCCATCTCTCCCCTTGACCTTTGAAACCAGTTCACCCGGGTTATAAGTACTGCCACTTACTCTGCTGTCCTGTGGCAGTTACACGCACATGCCTGCCATTCAGAGTTTTGGAGTGTGCGTTGACATCTGTGTGTGTATGAAGATAAACGGGTGCTTGTTTTGATGCAGGACGGGATACAAGGGCCCTGCTGGTATGCTGTCAGAAACTTCATGTTAAAGCATACCACTCCTAGGGTGGCTTATGGCTCTTGAACTCACTCACTTGTGGACCAGCTCAGGGTATAATCTATTTTCAGTCTACAATAGTCTTTTTCATATAGGAGCAGAGGCTTTAATTGAAATAGAGCATTGAATCAAATTCAACAGCTACTAAACAAGTGGACAATTTGGAAGAGAGATTTGTCTTTAAAATACAGTTCTTTTTGTGGTAGTTCAAAAAATTACTGTAAAATTCTGCATTTTAAGAGAGGAGAGACTCAGAAGATGACTATGAACCTTATGGAGCCTAGAGAAAAAAGGAAAGTGGAGATGCTATAGCTAAACTATTAGGGTAGACGTAGGAAAATTTAGCACAGAAACTAAGAGATTACTCCAGTGAACCAAATATCTAGACACAGTCCTCTGAACACTGCGGTAGAGCACTTGAATAATTGCACAGGGAGTGCACTGAGCAAGTCAGGGAGACACCAGTTCTACAGTCCCAGTGGGAAAAGCCCCCCCGGAGTCATCCATAGGACCATCCTGACCACACTATGTTGCTACCGCCACTAACTGGGGTTGGAGGGTGAGACAAACTTGATTTGTCTTTCCTAAACCGGACGCACAATCAATGCCACCATTGTTTTTCAGACCAAGGCATTTGGCATTTTTCATTGCCTAATAGTGTTGTTTGCCAAGCTTTACTGGAGCCACTTGTTGATCAGTTTGACTTAGACATAAAGATGCATTTGGTAGAGATTTTGGTCATCTTAATAATTCATTGCACAGGTGAAGGATCTGAGCTCCACATCCACCTGTGAATTGCTGCCTGCCACCTGACTCTGGACCCTTGGGCTTAGTCAGCCTTTCAGCATCACTGGCTGAGCCACAGTCTAGGGGGACATGGGTTAAGAAGCCTGATTGTTTTCTTTTTTCGAAGAGTCAGACTGCCTGGGTTCAAATCCTGGCTCTATCACTTTGTAGTTTTGTGACCTCTGGCAAGTTATTGAAACTTAGTGACCCAAATATGCAACAGGGATAATAATCGGGCTGTTATAGGGAGCACGTTCGGTGATATGTATAAAGCACTTACATATGTCTAAGTGGGTGTTTATAGGAAAACACTTAATAAATTTTAGTTGCTATTATAATTAAGAACTCTCCATATTTTTCAAAAGCCATATTAGCCAGATCAAATCTGTCCCCAAAAGGCTATTGACCATGTCGTTTATACTTTCCTCTTTCTAGAAATGCAAGCTTCTAAAAATTTATATAAATTCATTTACATCTATTCACTCAACTTGGAGATGTTGGATATTTGGTCTTTCTTCAGAAATGTTTATGTGAGGATGGATGCCCCATCACTCATACGTATCACCATCGATGCGTATTGTGTTGATTCTTAATATCTATTATACGCATGTGTGAAACTGAACCACATAAAAGCAGAATTTAGGCATTCCTGCCAAAAGGAAGTGAATTGAAAGGAAGAGAAGCAGAGCCTTTGCAAGGAGAAAATTATCCTATCTCTCAGCCAGTGTCAGAATGTGGAAATGTTTACAAAATGCTCATTAAAAGAAAAAGGGATAGCAAGATAGAAACAAAATCTGGTGCACAAGTTTACACTAGAGAGATAAGAAAGGCTAGGCCCCTATGGCGGATTTTGTTATCCAATTACTGCAACCTGACTTTTGGGGGGAGAGGAAGAATGGTAGGGGGAGGGAGAGAGAGGGGAAGAGTTTCCAAACTTGTCTCCAGTGACACGAGACATTTACGCTCCACAAGATAAAACTGCCACTTAGAGCCCAGGAGAGCTAAACCTTCCTGGGCTGGCCTGGGGGCTCCAGCAGAGTCATGGGTTCTCTGGCCTTAGAGCTGTGCGCTCTCTTCTGCCTGGTGGCTCACTTGGTTTCTGGCAGCCCCATCATGAGCCTGGAGCGGTCGCCTCTGGAAGAAGATATGCCCCTGTTCGATGATGTCTTCTCAGAGCAAGATGGTGTTGACTTCAACACATTGCTGCAGAGCATGAAAAATGAATTTCTCAAGACATTGAACCTGTCTGACATCCCTATGCAGGATTCAGCCAAGGTTGACCCGCCAGAGTACATGTTGGAACTCTACAACAAATTTGCAACCGATCGGACCTCCATGCCGTCTGCCAACATCATTAGGAGTTTCAAGAATGAAGGTAAATTTATACTTTATTGATGAAATTTGGCTTCGATTTTTTCAAGAAGTGACAAGTAAATTTACACTTCATGGGAATAATGTAGATAAAGGTGAATATATCTATATAAGGGTGTGTGAACACAGAAACATAAAACGATGTGCATTTTGGTCTATGCCACTTTTATGGTCATTTCCCAAATGGTATTAAAAGGTATTTTAAAGAATATCTTTTAATCCAAAGTCATAAAGTGTCTACCACTTTGGCATCACAATTGGGCTTTAAAAAATTTTAATTTAGACAGCAAGTAATAAAAAAAATTAATATTGGTCTACTATTATACCTTTGTTTGTCATTTTCCAGATAGGCCTCAGTTTCCATTTGGCTTTTAATTGACTACAAAATTTGTCAATTTCTACTTAGAATGAAAATAGGCAAAAAACAGGAAGTTGCGATTTGAGTTTTGCTCAAACTTTGGATGAGTTTTAATTTTGTGACCTTGTTTAAGAAACGTTCAAATAGAATGGAAACGTATTTTAGAGATTCTTCCTAAAGTTTTGCTGTGTTTGATGTGACATGTATATCCTTGAAGCACTGTTTATAGTTTCCAGGAAGTGTGCATGGCCCAGTTAATGATCCAGCTTATTTCTGTGTCTTTATGAAGAGTGATGCACAAGCTCTAAGTATCAGTGGAAAAAGTGTGTTTTCTCCCCCCAGGTATTTCTAGATCTTTATTCAGTAACTAAATCTAATGATCAGCTAATTAATCCTTTGTTTAATATGATGCTAGTGGGCAAAAAATTTTTTTCCTAATATCTATGGTAAAAGCTGTGAGTCCAAAGAAGCTAATTCTTTACTATTTACCAATTATGCTTTTACAGTCATTAACCAGGTAAAAAGGGGGTTTAGACTGATGTTGACCAATGTTCTTGAAAGCAGAAAGGTGGTGGTGAAGAAATAGCTCAGGATTTGGAATTTTGAAACAGGGTTGACTTGGTAGTTGTGGATAATTAGCTTAATTTCTCTGAACCTCAATTTCCTCCTCTGTAAATTGGGGCTAATATACCTACATAAGTCAAAAGAGCGATTTCAAAGAGGTTATAAGTACGAAAGCATTCCATTTGCTATGAAGTGCTGAGCAAACGCTAGTTATTACAAATGAATTCCTTAAACTCTAGGCGTTGGAGGAAATGTCGAGTGCGTATTGCTCAGTCCTGGAGATACCATTTGCCTTTAAGATTAGGTGACCGCCAAACATTTGGTAACAAATTGGAAATGTCAAGCTGAAATTACAGATTCCTTTTGGAGGTGAGTCAGAAGTGAAAATAAATAGCCTCCTCCGTGGGAACTCTTCCTTATGTTTCTGAGCACTGAACCTGAGGTGCCTGGTTCAGGATGTGGGTGGAAAAATGTTCACATCCCCTGGGAAAATAGGAGTTTTTCAATTCTTGCTTCTCCCATGGAGAATTTGGATGATCCAGGTCAGGAAGTGGAGTTTAAGAGCTTGTTATTACTGGAGACCAGCGAGGGCAGGAGCAAATCTCTTGGCGGACAACCCAGCTATCCACACCTCTGCCAGTCTGTGGGTGGAAATGCACAGCCCTGAGGACATGACTGCTGCGCTGGGCTCACCCTGTTGGCTGTTACTGTTTCTCTTTTGACTCTTTGGGTCTGCTTCTTGCAGCTCCCTAAGAGACAAAGACCAAAAAATCCCTCCTCCAAATCTAAATAATCAGGGGAAAACAAGTGCCGCCTTCAAGGTGGGAAAAGCGTGACTTCAATTCCTACCACTTCTCTGACCTCACCTTGTCATCTTGGGGAAGTCAGTTCTCTGCATCAAGGCTCGATTTCTTCTGCTATAAAATGAACAGACCAGCAATACCTGCATTATAGGGTCATTGTAAGAACTAAGTAAAACAATATTTGCAAAGCACGTGGCACATGAAATTTGCTCAACAAACATTAGTTCTCTTGCCCGAAATGCAACCCCTCCATCTATTACTTACTATATTTGCACATGCACAGTGAACTTATTTTTTAACTGCTTTATTAAAGTATAATTGACATACAATAAATTGTACATATTTGGTATATAATTTGATAGGTTTTGACATATGTAAACATCCATTGAAACCATCACCACAATCAAGATAGTGAACATATTCGCCAGACCAAAAGTTTCCTTGTGTTCCTTTTTAATCCCTTCCTCCCACTACAGTAAACTTTTACTCTGTGCTTTTCTCATGGATGGAGCAACCAGTCTATTCCTCTATTTTTGGTCTTCTCATGTTCCCTGTCCACTCTGCCCAAGGGGAGTCAAGTCTCTTTCATTCTCATAAGGAGAGACAACTCCCAAGTTACTTGATGTATTAAGGACGTTTGTCATGCCCATACATCAATTTGGTCTGGTGCCCAGAATCATCAACTAATCAATATTTTCAAAGTGCCACTTCTATATAAGGCATCTTGGTATATCGGAGATATAGAAGCGAGTTTAAGCTGTGGTACCTGCCAGCATGATGACAATCTAGTTGGGAAGACCCATTCATAAAGAGACAATTGAAATACGAGGATGTAAATGGCAAAGGTCAAAGGAGAGATACAGAGAGTAAATACTCAAGTGACCCAGAAAGAAGTGAACTTCCAGACAGGGTGGTGAGAGAGGGAGGGGTCACAGCTACGGAGGTGGAGGTGAGGGGAGAAGGTTTTCCAAGGGTCAGAAGAACATATCCAAAGGTGCAATACACAATAAAGCAAAGGAATGTTTTGGCAAGTGGTGAAGATATCAGTCTACTTTATTTATTTACTTTATATATATGTGTATGTGTATGTATATATACATATTTTAAGGTAGGCTTTTTGGTGAGGAAGATTGGCCCTGAGCTAACATCTGTTGCCAATCTTCTGGGTTTTTTTTTTCTTCCCAAAGCTCCAGCACATAGTTGTATATCCTAATTATAAGTCATTCTAGTTCTTCCATGTGGGACACCTCCACAGCATGGCTTGAGGAGCAGTGTGCAGGTCTGCGCCCAGGATCTGAACCAGTGAACCCTGGACCACCGAAGCAGAGTGTGCAAACTTAACCACTTGGCACGGGGCTGGCCCCTGATATCAGTCTACTTTAAATAGAAGGGTTTACAATTTATTTAATCTTTCAACAAATATCGATTGATCAGTTGCAATGTTTCATGCACTGTAGAGAATGAATGGGAGCTATGACTGGATCAAGAGGTTAAGAAATGGTTATAGCTGATTTTGAGAGCCAAGCTAGAGAGTTTAAATTCCTTCCATGGACCAGTGTTTCCCACTGGCAGGGTATGAAACGACTTTAGGTGGTACCTAGAGGAAGCTGTGAATCATGTGCAATCATTATATATTTGTATTAATGTTTATTAGAAAAAACTCCATGTAACTATCACCTCAAAGCCCTCATTTCATGAATGCTTGTTGTTTAGGATAAGTCTCCAAAGAGATAATATGTGTAAAAGTAATCAGATCAAATTAAAGAAAAATATTAAAGATACAATCTAGAACAGGGACCCCACTGAAATCATGAACTGGATATGCAGTTGGGAAAATGCTGCCAAAGATGATAGAGAATCCTCCAATTGGCAGTCCTTTGCATCTTTGGTGTCATGGAACCCTTTGATTGATGACAAATGCCTTCAGGGATTCCTTGTAAACATGTATTACCTGAGGCAAGTGTACAAGAACTTTGGAGTCCTGTAAAATTCTCAGGTAGGAAGTCAGCATGATGATATTTGGAGGTATGCTTCTAAGACCAAAGGATCTTTGAAAACGTATTCCATAAACATTCTGAGTGATTCATACGTGCTTAACTCCATGCCAGGTGCAAAGGATACAAGACTAAGGCAACCAGTCTATCCCCAACGTTCATTTTTTCCCATTCCTTCTTGTCAAGGACCAGTTACCCAGAATTCAACTGCTGTGCCCCCTGGTTTATAGCTATTTTGTTGACCTTGTCAGGCTTTGGTATCTAGAGTAGGGGTCAGCAAACTTTTTCTGTAAAGGGCCAGACAGATAGTAAATAATTTAGGTTTTGTGGGCCATTGTTCTCTGTTGTGACTATTTAACTCTACCACTGCAGTGCAGCAGTAGCCACGGACAATACAGAAATGGATGGGAGAGGTTGATTTCCAATAACACTTTATTCTCCCAAACAGGTGGCAGGCTGATTTGGCTTATGAGCTGTAGTTTACCAACCTTTGGTCTAGATGGAATTCTTTTAGGAAGACCAGTGCCCAGCTAACTATGTGGGGATCTCCACCCATTACAAATACAAATATGAAAAGCTGTGAAATGCTGGGAGAGTTTTCTCCCATTCATTAGGCAGCCATTTTCATTTTAGTCTTGGCAGCTTAACTGAGTTTAGCATTCTACCATTGACCTTTCAGTATTTTCTGTGTCAAAGAATGCTAACATTGTGTTTGTTTTTGTTGATCTCCCCTCCTTCTCTCTGTATCAAGCTTCCTGCGTGGACAATCCCTCTTACTACATAAATAAGCATCTGTTTTTCACTGCAACATACTGCAAATATGATTTTTGTCTTTTTTGCAGATCTGTTTTCCCAACCAGCCAGTTTTAATGGGCTCCGAAAATACCCTCTCTTCTTCAATGTGTCCATCCCTCACCACGAAGAGGTCATCATGGCTGAACTCAGGTTGTACACGCTGGTGCAAAGAGATCGCATAATATATGATGGAGTAGACCGGAAAATTACCATTTATGAAGTACTAGAGAGCAAAGGGGACAATGAGGGTGAAAGGACCATGCTGGTCTTGGTGTCAGGGGAGATCTATGGAACCAACAGTGAGTGGGAGACTTTTGATGTTACCAATGCCATCAGACATTGGCAAAAGTCAGGCTTATCCACCCACCAGCTGGAGGTCCACATCGAGAGCAGACAGGATGAAGCTGAGGACGCTGGCAGAGGACAACTAGAAATAGACACCAGTGCCGAGAATAAGCATGACCCTTTGCTTGTCGTGTTTTCTGATGACCAAAGCAGTGAGAAGGAGGGGAAGGAGGAACTGAGTGAAATGATCGCCCATGAGCAACTTCTGGAGTTGGACAACCTGGGCCTGGAGGGTTTTTCCAGTGGACCTGGGGAAGAGGCATTGCTGCAGATGAGGTCAAACATCATTTATGACTCCACTGCCCGCATCAGAAGAAATGCCAAAGGAAACTACTGCAAGAGGACCCCACTCTACATCGACTTCAAGGAGATTGGCTGGGACTCTTGGATCATTGCTCCGCCTGGATACGAAGCCTACGAATGCCGTGGTGTTTGCAACTACCCCCTGGCAGAGCATCTCACACCCACAAAGCATGCAATTATCCAGGCCTTGGTCCATCTCAAGAATTCCCAGAAGGCTTCCAAAGCCTGCTGTGTGCCCACCAAGCTAGAGCCCATCTCCATCCTCTATTTAGACAAAGGTGTCGTCACCTACAAGTTTAAATATGAAGGCATGGCCGTCTCTGAATGTGGCTGTAGATAGAAGAGGAGTCCTGTGGCTTATTTAATAACTGTAAATGTGTATATTTTGTGTTCCTATTTAATAAGATTATTTAATAAGATTATGTACAGATCATAGAGTCTTGCTACCTTAGGGAATTTGACAGGTCAGTTTGTTGTAGGAAATGCATTTTTACTATGCAGTCTAGACCCTTCCAATCTGTTTTTCTTCAGACTTGCCATTTCCCGGCAATACCATCTCTAACAGCAAGTGGCAAACCCACACTACTTGTCCTCTATGTCAATTTGAAAACAACAACCCCTAAGCAGAAATACAGCGTCGAAAGATAGATATTTGTGTATGTATATGTGTACATAGATAAACTTATAAAAATCTTTTGGTTCTATAGAGGTAGATTAGACTCACACATGTGCATGACTCAACCCCATGTGTATATATTAAAAGTCAATGGTATGTTCTCAGTCACCTCTTCTCTGAGTAGGATTTATGTCAAGATAATTTGCACCAGGAATTTAACCTTCCTAGGAAGTACTCCATTTCCTAAATGCTATTGGAAATATAGGTGTCGCTTTTGTCAGTTGAGTTTCTGCCATTGCTGAGAGCAGCACAGCCTAGTAAAGGAGACTGCATGTTTGAGAGGAGGAGTTATTTGATGCAGAAACCAAATGGCTTCAAGACGGAGTGGCCTTAAGGTACAATAGCAAAGAAGGAGCCCACAGGGCACAGTGAACTCTAGAGGGCAGCGCCTGGCCAAGAAAGAAAGACAGGGCACTTCAGGATGACATCTGTTCCTGAGATAATTAAAGCAAAGCCGTGAATGTTGGCCTTTATTGCTGTAGAGGGAGAGGAGGTGGAAGGGGCCTCACGGGGAGGAGGGGGAAAAGATATAGATCCTATTCTAGGATGTGTTTGTAAAATTAGAAGCAGTTTTAACAGGAGAATTAAATCGTTTGGACTAAATAAAATTATCAGTGACTCAGAGGAGGAAAATCCAGAAAGGATCTGTTTGTTGGACTCTGCTTCTTAATATTTTTCTTCAAATCTTAATATTTCTCCCTTGCCTCTGCACCTCTGCTTTTGCTTTTTTCCCGCCTTTTTCCTCCCCTCTTTCTTCTTTGCCTCATATCTTTCTCCCGTTCCTTTGTCCTCTGTCTTCGCTGGCCTTCATTGCCCCCGCTGTGGGCTGGAAGGGGACATCTGAAAGCATTTCTCCTCAGGATGAATGGAGTTAGCTCTAATTTCTAGGTTTCCCCTTGATATTTAATTTGATTTATTTTAATAATATCCTTTGTGAAATGTCTTGTTCATGAAGAATACTTAAATATAAGAAAAAGAAAATCAGAGTCTAAACAGATACATCTAAATAAACGAGTCAATAAATAGACACTTGAACAAATAACTCAAAAACTAAGCCTGTATTTTGAAATCAGGTTTGCCCCATGGTAGAAACCCTGTAGCCTTCCCACTCTTCCCATTCGGTAGTCTTCCCACTTCGGAACTGGCCAGGACAAAGGGACTGGGATGTGTTCTTGACCGGAATGGTCTGGTGGGTCTGCCAGCACTTGGCCAGTTGGAAGGACTCTGAGACTCTGGCTTTGGTCTTAGGATCCTCCCCCGCACGTGGGATCATATACTTGGTGCAGGAAGAACCAGAGCAGAGCAGTTCTCAAGCTGTTCTGACACCTCCAGGCAGACAACACGGATGGTTCACACTAGAGTCAGGAATGTGGCTTCTAGTACACTGTTTCCCACTCACCCTGTTGAATGCTTCCTTAAGAACGCTTGCATTTTTTTTAACCATGGGAAACCATCTGTCTCCCTTTCACAAACTTCTTGGAGTTATACATTCATATTACACTAGAAAATAGAGGCAAGGGAAGCTATTTTGAAGGACATTTTGCCCAATGTGGACCTCAGTTCTGCATATCTGCTGTCCACTAGCATCCAGAGGGTGGATCCTGGGGAAATCATTGCCCAAGAAAAGTGGTATTTTGACCCTCAGTGAGTATACAGTGATTGATAATTTGAGATGGCCATGCAGCTCAGAATCATTCATTTATGAAATAGTCTCCATATAAAATGGTATGCATGTATGTGTGTGTGTGTGTGTATATGTGTGTGTCTGTGTAACTGGCTTTGGATAGCCACACTCAGAGCCCACAGCGGGATGTGGTGCATCCTTTACACCCACAGTGCACTCTGTATATTCATATACTCTATGGTACTTTTTATCCTTTCTAAAGGACACTGTAATTGACATACAGTAAAACCTCAACTGAACAGGATAGTCCTGGTTAATAAAAATCAAGCAAAATTTTCTTTATGTCTAAAATATATAAGACAGTGGTAAGCTGGTAAATGCTTAACAACCAGCAATCCTGGGAGGGAATAAGCCCTGATTTGTGAATTTCAATGGTGTTAACTACTCCCACCATGGCTTATTTCAAGCTACCAGCGTGATGTCAACTGGCTTGCAAAATTCCTGAAAACTTAACAGTCAGCTCTCAGGAGCCACGCATGCCAGCTCTGGCACCCCGCTGCTATTAGCACACTGATATTAGAACACTGAAGTGTGCCAGGCCCTGCTTTCTGCCTTCCCTCTGCTGACTCTGCCAGGTTCCTGGAAAAACCTCATTGCGAGCACTTAGAATCACTCTTCGGTTAAAGAGATGTGAAAATCCAGGCTGTCGGCGATTAGCCTGCATATCCCAGATGTTTCTCCTTTCCCACAGTCCAGACACAAACATGCATTTCTGTGATTTTCTTCTTCCCTATGGAAAGAAAGTGCAGAAAGCCACATATTTGTTATTCAAATGTTGTTAGTTGAGTTTTTTCTGCTTTCTTCTCATCAGAAGATGAAAAAACATAAACTCTAAATAGAGGAGTCCTCCTAGCTCTCCTCAGGCCTCTTCCAGGATGCATGCGTCTCTTCTACATCGTTGCATGAACACGAAGCCGTGAAATTGTCAGATCCCTAGGAAAGCAGAGTTCGCTAATGTCTTCTCTGCTCCTAGACCTTGGCGACGTCCCATACCAGTCTTTTTTACATTTTTACGTCAGAATTATCATCATTGAAGTCGACTCTCAAGAAAAATTGTAGCAGAGGGACTTCGGCAGCCAATAACCAAAATATCCATGTAAGAATTTCTAGGCTTCCTACTATTTATTGATGGATATATTTATTTTTGTAATATAGTGTAGAATACCAAATATTTTATTTTTATGTTTGTGATTCCCTCTTGGATAAAGTAGTCTTCTATGCTTTTCAGAGAGTGCCTTTCCCAGAGTATGGCTCCTTTATGATATATAGCCTATATTTTCATCTCTCTTTTTGATTCAAAATTTCCTGTTATTTTAAGGAGCCTTGCGAGAAGCTTGCCATAACTTTGTATATTTTGTCTTGTAGGCATGCTGTGAGCCCCTTGGCATATTTACTGATTTGTAAATAGTATAGTTTTAACTGAATAGTATAGTTTTAACTGAAGTGTAGACGTTGCAGAAAATATTTAACCAATAAATTGTCCTGTTGTTCCATGAGCTGACATTGTCATTTTTCCCTGAGAGGCAAATATTGTCAGGCTATGAGGGACTCTCATTGCTGCTCAGTGAGAGGAGGCAGTATTTAATTGGGGCTTTTCATTTCCCAGACAAGGTGCTTCCCCTCTGACTGTATCCATTGCCTTCATTGACCCATCAATTCGGACATCCGGTTGGACAAATTGGTTTGTAATTGGACCAGTTACTCTATAAATGTAAAAAATATTAATTTAATGATTCCCAAAAGAGTCAGCCTCAAAGTGCTTAATTCTTTCCCTGTGTATAACTCTTGGCCTGGGAAATTAACGGTCAATACTATTCCCAGAACTATTGGTAATTGTTTAGGTGTTCTTTGGAATCTATATTCTTCAAGTAAAACATATTTTCATAGAAAAGAATTTTACATATTACTTCTTCCTGGACTTCTCAACAGCCCATAAAGCCCAGCAGTGTTGTGGCAAAACCATTTATAGTTTGTCTGCAACATGGAGGGGGTGTTGCCATTTTTAAGGACTGTGGATCTTTCCACAGAGTCACCATGGGTCATACTTAGCCCTTTGTATTTCAGGTGAAAAAGGAACACTACCGTGACTCTGTGCACTTTCTTGCCCCAACAAGAATATTTGATTTCACATATTAAATGGAAGGAAAGTAGATAATGTTGTACAATGGTAGCATGAGAGTGTTTCTAGGTGTGGAAATTTGTCCGTAAGTTAATAACGTCTTCAAGGAATGACCGTTTGTTGTGATCAGCACGCTTCTATCACACACGAGCACTAGTTTTGTGAGTGTCTGCCCTGATGGCAGTGGGGAGGTGGACGAGTTCACGCCCACCTAACGAACTTCCACAAATACGGGAAATCAGCCAACACCACGGTCACACCAAATCAGCTGAAGCACGTTCCTTTTCTTATGTAAAACCTGTTCATTATCTCTGTCCAAATTTATGTAGTAACTCCTAAACTAAAAGGAAGATGGAAATAAATATTTTACACTGTGTTCATAAGCCAAATGTGTACATTCAAAGTCATCTTGTTAAATAAAATGGAAAAATTATTTTGACGATAATTATTTGTGAGTATTTGTCCTTGAGATGAAATCTTTTTTGCACTCCCCCTCTGCTTTTTTTGTTTTTACTTTTCTGTTTCACAGTCTATCCAGATGGAATCGAACTTCCTGCTCTGTAAGTGGAACCTGGCCTGAAGAAACAAGAAGTTGGTTTTAGCATCTAAGTGGGCTCACCAGAGAGTGAGATTCTGTTGTTACGTGGTTCTCTCATTCCACACAACTTTCTGTAAATCCCATGAATGCAGAGACATACTTAGGAAATGAAATTGGCTCATCCACCTCAATAACTGAGAAGAATTTCTTCTTTGAATTTAGAATGAGGCATATTAAACAGCAATTACTTTGGGGAAACTATTCAGGTTAAATTTCACTGAAATTTGATTATTGCACCTCATAGAATCTCAGGCATAGAAGAGACTTTTAAAAATTGTTGAGTGTACCCCACCCCCTCCAGCAGCCCACCAAAGTACTTTTCATCTTTTCTGCAAATATTGGTAAAGAGAAGGGAGTGTGCTGCCTTCTTAAGGGCACCTGTTACAGTTTTAGAGGGCTCTGCCTCAGTTGTATTCAGTTTAACAGTCAGTTTAGGTCATTACGCACACAAGTCTCTGTAGGAGAGACAACGGTAAGCAGAAAGTTGTTAGAGAGTTCTCCTTATACAGAACTATAGTCTCTCCTGGTGGCCCCGTAACTTCCCAGTTCACTCTTGAGGCTGCACAGACATGTTGAATCCATCTTCGTGACAGCCTCTCCATTGGCAAGTGGCTCTCCTGTCCTTCTGGATCCACTGTTCCCCATTTCCTGCAAAATAGTGTGTGTCTGAACACTTGGCCAGACACAGTGAGCCCCCTCGGCCAGAGGGAAACAGATGGAAGGGCTGCACCTGGACTACACGTACACCCTGAGTGGGCGGCCTGGTGGACAGACAGACCCTGCCACGTGTTCTGGAAGGAAGTTCATTCTTACGGCATAATGTGGGATTTGAAGAGCATAGAGACAGCCCCATGTGGACTAAAATTTCTTCCATCAGACAATCATCCTGCACCCCTTTTGAGGAAAATCCTCTGATGTCCTGGCTGGCAAGCTAAATCTGGCAAGTGCATCAGCAGGGAGCACAGCCCTTGTCCCTCGGTATCAGGAGAAATGATAAGGGCAAGCCGAGAGTTCTGTCTAGTCAAGGAAGAAAGGAAGCTGAGAACCGAAGATGGGACTCAGGCCAGGCCTGGACTGAAAAGGCCTGAAAAGCCACGCTTATGACTTGATTTTGAATTCTTGAGCAACCTATTCATTCTCTTCTGTAAATAATTCCTTTTATGGATGTCTCTCACAGTGTGGTGCCTGGACCCATTCTCCACCTGTGGTCTGACCTGAGCGTGGCAGTACAGGACCAGCCATGGTTGTTCTAGAAATTTCTTGTCTACTGATACAGTCTAGGATCGCATTGGGCAGACATGGCTACAAGTGGTTTTGGAGGGTAGTATGTTTACGAAGTAAGAGAAAACATTATTTTCAAAGCTCAGATTATATATTTAATAATATGTTACAGCTTCTAATAGTGCTCCTAATGGGAATTGATTTTTGTGGTACTGAGGCATAATAATGCCATGAGACTGGCTGTGTGTGACTGGTCACACGGATGAGAGCCCACTTTGGTACGGAAGTGACTATTTGTAAATAAGGGGCCTATTTGGAGAAGGTGAGAGCTTGTTAACTTGGGTGGTTATAAATGGATTATGCGATTATCTCCTTCTCACTCTCCTGAACTGTCAGTTTACAAGAACCAGTTCCTGCCCTCCCTTAGCCTTCCTCGGACCATTAGCACATATCCAAAGTGCTCATCTCGTCCCAAGAGGAAAACCCAGAAACGCATGGACACCTCAATCCATCTTCACTCTTAAATATGGTTATGAGAATCTTATACAAAATTCATGCCTCTGAGTTCAAATTGAAATTCTTTGGTGGGAGGCGTAAAGCACTATTGTCAAATCAATATTCAACAGAAAATTTCCACTCGCAGGACTCAAGGGCTAAGTTTCTTGAACAGCATGAGGATGGTGTTAGAAAATCCAGTTCTAAGCTGTTATTAGTACTCCTGCCTAAAACGCATCGCATAACCTACTCAATAATGAGGAAATATCAGATGAACCCATTTGAGGAACAATCTACAAAATAACTAGACCGTACTCTTCACAAACATCTGTGAAAGGCAAAGAAAGGTTGAAGAACTGATATAGGTTAAAAGAGACTAAAAAGGGGCTGGCCCCGTGGCCGAGTGGTTACATTCGCGCGCTCCACTTCCGCGACCCAGGGTTTCGCTGGTTTGGATCCTGGGTGCGCACATGGTACCGCTCATCAGGCCATGTTGAGGTGGTGTCCCACGTGCCACAGCTAGAAGGACCCACAACTAAAATGTACCACTATGTACTGGGAGGATTTGGGGAGAAAATGCCAAAAAAAAAAAAAAAACTAAAAAGACATGATAACTAAATGCAATGTGTGATCCTAGATTGGATACTAGATCCCTTAAAAAATGAGCCGAAAGGATATCATCTTTTTGTTAAGATCTCTGCTGTTCAGCTGGTAGAATGTCCAACTTTATCAAATGTACACTCTCAAATCACATTCATTTTTAAAAAGCTTCTGCATGGCTGTTGCTCTTTTTCTGAAGCTGTGAGAAGTTGGATGGGAGGAGTAACTAGGCTTTCACCCAATACAATGTCTAAGAAACGAGCAGGCAGCATTAAGATTGAGGCCTTTACCCAGCAGGCAAATGCAACGGAAGGAAGAGAGCCGAGGGGAAACTAACTGTTCATCAACGTGCAAACCTGATGTCAATACGTGAAGCGCAGCAAAACATTTTCCTAAAATAGCCAAGCTCAACGCTCCATTCCCTGAAAAGAAGCATGCTTTTCAGGCAATAAACCATCTGTTTCAAGTATTTGGAAAACGGATTTCCAATCAGTGGTAATTTAAACTTCCTTATTCCCCAGTTCAATGTTTGATAAGGAAAGAGTGTTAACTGGATGGGAACTGAGTCACCATATTAAGAAACACGGCCAGAACAAAAACCAGCCCCCAGCAGCTATTTTGTTTATGCTCCAGACCCATCTGTTTTAATTAACATAATATTTACACGAGACCAGCTCCTGTTACATCTTTTACTGCACTGTCACATGTTTTGTTCTTTGTTTGTTTGGGGTTTTTTTGCTTTTTTTAACCTCTGTGAAAGGATCATTGAGAATATGCCTGAATGACGTATACACAGTAGAGTCACATCACAGCATCCTAGGTCCCAGGGGCCAGGCTCACCTGCGTCGCGCAGCTTGGGGACAGGTATCAGGTTGCCAGATAAAATACAGGATGTCCAGTTAAATTTGAATCTAAAATAAACATGAATAATTTGTTCAGTATATCTCAGATATTGCCTGGGACATACACTAAAAACATGTTTGCCGTTTATATGAAAATCATATTTAATTGAGTATTGTGTGTTTTTATTGGCTAAATCTGGCAGCCTTGGTCAGATATTGCTCACAAGGCTACATGAGTGGAAAGAGCCAGAGGAAAACGAAGTAGTTATCTCCTCCATTCCCAAAGGGCTGGCTATTCAGAGGACTACAGATCAAGCCTAGCAGGGTTCATCGTTGAAGAACAGCAACGAGATTTGAGGTTGAAACCCACTCGAGCACGACACCTGCTAATACTAAAAACAGTGGCAATGTCTAACACATCATCCTCCCCATTTCCCTGGAAATCTTACCTTCAAAGGTCCTCTTTTTTCATGTTGACTTTGCCTATTTTAGATTTTGTTATATTCATGAAAGTGAAATAGCTTGAGAAAAAGATATGTGCATTTAGAATATATCAGTCCGAGAGATACTAGCAAGTTACTCTCCAAAATGTTCCACCAAATTATAGTCCGTCAGCTCTATACGGGAGTGCTGCATCTATACTATTGCTTTGTGTGTGATGTGTGTGTGTGTGTGTGTGTGTGAGGAAGACCGGCCCTGAGCTAACATCTGTTGCCAATCCTCCTCTTTTTGCTTGAGGAAGACTGGCCCTGAGCTAACATCTGTGCCAGTCTTCCTCTATTTTATGTGGGGCACCACCACAGCATGGCTTGGCAGAGCCACTCAGTTTGTTGTACTTTGTTACAACAAACCTTAGGAAACTAACACAGATGCCAACTACAATAAATTTAACTAAGTAAATTTAAATTTATTTACTTGATTGGGTGAGTTTGAATACATTTTCACATATTTCTTGACTAATTCTTCTTATTCTATCAATAGACTTTCCCCTTCTTTTACCCATTGTTCATATCCTTCTGATTTGTTGGAACTCTTTATACTATGTGTAATTAATCCTTTGTTATATGCTCTCAATAGTTTTCCCATTTGTTGCTTATCTTTTAACCTTTCAGAAATATTGTATTTTGCTGTTCAAAAGTCTTGCATTTTTATTTAGTCAAATCTGTCAGTCTTTTCTTTTGTGGCTTCTTGGTTCTGCGCATCACACTTAGAAATGGTTCATCTCAAAATTACTAAAATGTGTGGTTGGGGCTGGCCCCGTGGCTGAGTGGTTAAGTTCTCGAGCTCCACTGCAGGCGGCCCGGTGTTTCGTTGGTTCGAATCCTGGGTGCAGACATGGCACTGCTCATCGAACCATGCTCAGGCAGCGTCCCACATGCCACAACTAGAAGGACCCACAACGAAGAGTATACAACTATGTACTGGGGGGCTTTGGGGAGAAAAAGGAAATAAATAAATTAATTAAATTAAATAAAATGTGTGGTCAGCAAAGTAATGTTTGACCTAGCTTAATAAAAAAGCAAACAGAAGGAGAAGAGGTGGAGGGAATATGAAAGTGTTTTTCCTGACTAGGGCCATCATAAGCCAGTTTCACACTGGGCCTGGAAGAAGTTTAAAGTCTCACTTTCTCTTGGAAGTTCCTAGAAAAACTCCAGTTTTGCAATTGCCTCTCAATCTGTAGTTCCTGTGACCGGAAAGCTGGTTGCCTACTCCTCCTGCAATGCCCAGGGTACCTGGAATCCATCCCAGGTTCTTTTGCACTTATGTCCCATCACATCTTTAGGTGGTCTTATTGGATGGTGTTCCTGTTATCTATCACTGTGTAACAAGCCATAACAAACAGTGCTTGAAACAATAACAATAAAATGGTGGCTGGGGCTGCTTCTTCTCGGAGTCTTCCTCACTCACACATGTGGCACTTGTCCAGGGCCTCCTTGAGTCTCTTTCTTTTCTCACTCTTTGCTGTCTCTCCACATGTCCACCTCAAGGTAACCAGATTTCCTATATGGCAGCAGAAGGTCTCCGGAGTGTTGTTCCGAGAGCGATAGTGAGGCAGAAGCTGTATTGTCTTTTATTATCTGGCCTTGAAAAATATGCCACCTCATTTCCGCCACATCCTATTTGGTAGAAGTGAGTCACTAGACATCAGATAGACATCAGACATCTTTTAAAACCCCCATAGATAGCATCTAAGAAATTTCTAAGCTGGTTCTCTCTCACTTGTGCACTGCCCATCCTGAATCCACGGGAAACTCACAGGTATTCCTTGTCCTGCGTAACCTGAGAGAGCGAGCCCGTCCCTGCTCAACAGGAACTCCTCTTCACTCCACCACCAGAGCGATCACCAGCTCGTCTCTTGATCTTGGATTTCCCGGGTGGGGCTCAGAGTTGAGTCCTCCTTGCCCATCCCCCCAAACATAGGGAAAATGTATCAAGCTCTCTGAGGAGTACAATTTGAAGCAACTCCTACTACAAAGGAAGTGAAGGCAGGCATTCTTTCCCCTCCCCTTAATTCCGACAATAAAAGCTAGTCTAAGTAAATGAGGATACATTCAAAATGAATTAATGTCACTAAAGTCAAGTTTTGAAGAATATTTGGGCATGGAAGATATTTCCTTAATAGAAAAATATTTTTTCTTACATTAAGTCAAATCATGATAGGGTTTTAAAACTTGGTGACTCAAGATGGCTAAGCAATATGTTTAAGCTAAGAGCTAGAGGCGTCTTTCAGTTCTTCTTGTTTATTAGATTTTAAATAAAATTTAATTTGGAATTCTTGCTGTTTAGACAAATGAAAAACAGAAAAACTAAGTAACTTAACTAAAATCAATTAAATAGTCAGGGGAAGAATTAATCACAAGACCTAGATATTAGGATTCTTACATCACAATTCAACGTCATGTGACCAAGATATTTTTAGTGAACATTTGCCTCGATACTTGCTTTTTAATGAGCAGAAAACAAACATTCCAGATCCGAGTAGACTATATTCTGCATTTTCCAAACTTTCGTAAATGTATTTAAACAAAATCTAGATTTTTAACAAATAAATACTGCCAAGAAATATTAGTTGGTAAGTAGGGATCTACCTACACAATGTGGTTGAATGTCATTGGCTTGAGGAGTTGCAAAGTGAGAAGCAAAGTGCTTTTGAAACAACCCAGGACATGGTGTTGAAAAGCCACATGTGGAGTTAAGTAAAGGTTGAAGGCAGTGTGGATTCACACGCAAGTACAGTAAGCAAGTCCCATGATCCATCACCTTTAGGTTTGTTGTTTTTTGCCATGACAACTGCTTATCTTTGGTAGATGATTTTGGATCCACAGCTGACACTTGAGGAAGTAGCATTTCTCATACTGGATTGACAAACGAAGACCAAATATGAAAATTAAGCAGACTAAGAGATTTCCATATGGAGGATATTAAGCGGTGTATTATAACTGCCCTTTTCATGATCACACAGTGATATCAAGAAGACACAGAATGGAGAACGCTGGTTACTCTGAGCTCTGATATTCACAAATAAGATGCAGTTAATTGATCACCTACACCTAATTTGAGCCCTTTAGATCTATTACTAATGCTATTACCAGCACGATAACTTAAAATCAATAATAGAAAGGTCAAAGTGTTGGCCTCTAATCCTTGTGCCCAGGCAAATTAGACCAACCTGAAGTTCCAGTGCCAGATTTCAGACTCTGCTATGACACCCTGAGCCTGTATGGCCAACACGTCTACTGACATAGCCTTAGACTCTGTCTTCTTAGATCATCAAAGGGTCTCACTATTCTCTTGGCGCTATCTAGAACAGGGGCGGCAACTCCACGGGCCAGGCAAGTTACATAAACAAGTGAGGTGGCCTGGAGACTGGAAGGCTCAGGCTCCACCTGTTGGCAGCAGTGACTCTGCAGTTCCACACAATTGTTCCCACAGTAGAGTGTAGACCCATGTGTACCAGCAGACCTTCCAGTTTTTGAGACAAACTAGAAATCTGGGATTTAAAATTTTACAAATTTTTCCTGCTGATTCTAGAAAGTGTCTATATTCTGGGAAGTACAAATAATGAGCCTAATTTGGCCCACAAGCTACATTTTTGCCCTCTCTAGCCTTGAGGTTAGTTTAAATGCTGGGAGAATCATATTCCTCCTAACTGGGACTATGACTTTTTCCACTGAGCCCATAGTTCTGCCAATTGTCTCGAGAACTGGAACTGTTCCTCTTGAGGCTCATTCTCTTAGCTTGACTCTCGGCTGCTTCTCTTGGTTAAGAGAGATCAGGAGTTGGGTTAGGTGCTTCCTTGCCCCCGAGTTCTGGGGAGCTCACATCTACTCTTTGGTGATATAGAGTCAAAGCATCCTTGAAGTCCCCAACGGGCCTGTTCAAGCCTGTCCTTGATCCTAGCATTGTTCCTACAGCTCAACGTTATACTGCGACTTTCTTCAACAAACAGGCTCTCTATTTCAATAGTTTTCAAGACAGTTTGTACATCAGAATCATCTGAGGAGTAATTTTAAATCAGAGTTTCTGGTCTTACCCAGGAAGATCAGATTTAGTCAAAAGGGTATGATGTCGGGCAGCAGTTCTCAAATGTTTTATTCTCAGGACCCCTTTGCCTCCTGAAAAACTACTGAAGATCTCAAAAAGCATGTATTTACGTGGGTTGTATTTATTCGCATATATTATATGATAAATTTAAACTAAAAATTTTTTAAATATATATTTATCAATTCATTTTAAAGTTAACAAACTCATTCCACATTAATACAATAACATATTTTTGTGAATAATACACATATTTTCCAAAACAAAATTGAAGCCATGAGAAAATTGGCATTGCTTTACAATTTTGCAATTCTCTTCAATATCCGGCTTAATAGAAGACAACCACATTCTCCTATCTGCTTCTGCATTCAATCCATTGCAATATGTTGTTTTGGCTGAAGAGATGAATAAAAATCTGACCTCCTACAAATTGTAGTTGAAAAAGGGAGACGTATTTTACTAGCCTGTTCAGATAATTGTAGATCTTCTTCCTAGATATTACTCTAAAACTCAATGAGTGATAGTTTCTTAAATGTTATTTGCAAGGTGAAATCTTAAATGATATTAATGAATTCTTGGTACTTACCCACATCAAAATCCATTGGTCTTCCTGCACTTTTAATGTATCTTTTACCCAAGAATGATTCTATAATGTCATGCATTTGTCCTTTGGAAAACATTTGTTCACAGATCTTCTAAATGTTGACACATTTCATTGTACACACTCATCATCACACATCATGTAGCCTCTGGAAAGCTCCATTGCACACTCTGTCAGAGAATGAGAGAGATAAAAGCAAATAATGTCCTAATATTATTGTGAAAATAGTTTTGACCTCTATGGACAGATCTGGATTCTACTTCAGGCTATGCTGCTTACTAACCAGCTAAGTCACCTTAAGAAAGTTTCCTAACGTTTCTATGCCTCGGTTTCTCAACTGTAAAATTAAAGTTTGGAACTTGAGTCAGGGTTTATCACTGGGGCACCACCGGCATTCAAGGCAGAAAAATGTGTGGTTGTAAAGATTGGCCCTCATGTTACGGGATACTTAACATCTCTGGCTCCCCGACTAAATAAAAGTTGTGCCACACCTCATCTTCAATCCTTATAACACACCCAGAGCCCTTGAAAAAACCCTTTAGAGGGCCGTATTGCCTCCAGTTGAGACCTATTGGACTAAATGAACTTTAGGTTTCCTTTTAATTCTGAATCTAATTTTATTAAAAAAATAGGAAAACGACCTAAAATAATTTAACGTATTTTTAATTTCTCTTTTGCCTCGTGTATCTGTGTGTATGTGTATACACGTCTATTAAGGTGTTGTAGACGTTCTTAAATGTATTTGACTTGAACAAATGTTTGTGACCACTTGGTCTAGTGACACAAAAGGTAACAAAACTAGGAGAGCTGGAATAGGGGCAGGAAGGGAAAATAAAGAGTGGAAAAAAATTCGCATTCTCCTGGCCACATTTTTACAAATGAAGGATTCTTGAAATCTTTAATAGCCGATAGTACTTTGCTCACTCACTGTGCAGCTGTCCAGAGGTGAGGAGGGAAGGGCTAAGTTCTCCCTTAGACACCCAAACTTCAGGAACCCATAGCCAGCTGCAACCATCCCTCAGCCAGCTCTGCCTCCTTTCCGCTCTGGAAGGGACGATGCAGACTGGTGGTTAAAAGCCTGAGCGCTGGATCAGCCTGCCTGCCTGTTACTTCACCTCTCTGTGCCTGAGTTCCCTCACATGTCAACTAAGAAGAATGAAAGCACCCACCTTATAGACTTACCGTGAGGATTAGTGTGCTAATGCACACAAAGTGCTTGGAACAGTGTATGCCAATGGGAAAGGAAGCAATAAGTATCAGCTAATAGTGTTACTAAGTAAAAGCTGAGGCCCCGCGCCCCTCCACTGAAAACCTTAAGCCAACTTGGATGTTTTGTTCACCTTTCCCTGTTACGTTTTTCCATTCTTTTCTTATAAGGCTGAGCATAAAGCTGATTTTAACATACTTTTTTGTGCACATGTGAGTGTTTGGTGATAATAAGAGGAAGCACTATCTGCTAGCCCTGGATGGCTTCAGCACAAAGCTCTCATGGAGCCCTCCTGATGTCCATTCTAAGTGAAGGCAAAGAAATTTCCCAAAGCCCAATAGAGCTGGCGCACGAGAATTTGGCATGGGGAAGGGGTGAAACATAGAATTTTAAATGAGGCTGATCTGAATTTGTCTCTGCTGGCAATGAAAGTTCCACAGAAACAGGCCAAAATGGAATTCCCAAGATTTTTAGCTTTGCAAGGACCACTGAGAAGAAAATTCCAGATTTAAAAATAAAAGACCACCCTTGCCAGGACTTTTCCACAGTAAGCATTTGAAAAGGTTTGGAGGTGAATCTCGGAGGAGTGCCTCTTCTAAATTCAGCACTTTACGCAAAGGTCCTGTCTTCTTCCTTCTCCTCCCCCCAGAAAGAGAGAGACCAATTTTCACTTGTGCATTCTGCTCTTTGCAGAACCTCCCCTTAGGTTCCAGAGAATTTTCACTTTCACATCACCAGAGAAATGAGCGAAGTGGGGAGATAAGAAAGCAAAGGCACCTACCTCTTGGGTTAATTGTGGACCTATTTGTGACTTGGCTTCCGGCTGACTCATGGAGCTCTGAGAGCAGAATTCTGACGGACATGTATATTCCGTCAGCGTTGCAGAGATAAGGGGAAGGTGACCTCATGGCAAAGCTTTTGTGTGTTTGTGTGTCTCTGAATAAACACTCTCTAGTGGAGCTTCTTGGTCTGTGTTTCTTATTTCTGTTTTTCAGTGGCCCAGACACGTAGCCACTCTGTCCTCAAGATTCTACTAATGACCAATTTAAGTATTTGATGAGGAATTGGCAAGATGATTTCAGGGTCTCTTCCAACTCTGTAAGGGTAGAAATTTATATATTTGTAGAGCTGGAAATGGCTTCAGAATTCATCTAGCTCAACTCCCTCATTTTTGACACGGAAGCTGAAGCCAGAGAGGCTAAAGGAACTTCTAGATAAGAAACTGCTTTCATAGCAGAACTGAATCGAGAACGACCACACCATAACTCTTTCTACTTCTCACTCTAGGGTTCTTGAAATTGGGCCACTCCCCTGGAGACGTGTAACTATGTGTACAAGGGACACAAAAGTGATGGGATCCAACTTGGGGCATCTTCCTAGAGCTTCAGTTTTACCCTAAGGCCAATACTTAAAACAATTTTCACATCACATGTACCACTGTTTCCTCAGCTCCCAGAAAAGTGCCTGACCCAGTAGGCAATCTGTAAATATTTGTTGAGTAAGTTAATAAATAAATATTAAAAATACAATATGGTAGTTCATCAAAAATTTTAACTTGCAGTGACCTGAGAGATATGTCAGTGGAAATATTTGAGAAAACTATAGTGGTGCTAAAACCAGGGGTCTCAAAGAAACGGCTAGACTGTGGCCATGTGCCTCGTTTGAAAATCTTTCTATGTATTACCAAAGTCCAATGTATTTTGAAATTGGGTGAATAAAGAAATTGCCTCCTTTGTTCGTCTCTCTGGGACACAATTCCTTCCCCTTCCACCTCCCTGCATAATCTTTTCTTATCACTTTCCCATGGAAGGCAAACCCCATAGACCAGGCTGAAAACTCCAGTTTATGCTCCTCTGGACCCTGCCCTTCTCCTTTGTAACATTCAACACATTTGCTTAATGTCTGGCTTCCCTGCTAGGCTGTAAGTTTCCTTCATGAGGCATGGCTCATGTTGATTTCACTCATTGCCTAATATCCCTAATGCCTTAACTAGGACCTGGAACGTGGTAGGTACCCAATAGTGTTAAACTGAAACAGAGTTTAATTTCCTGAGCAGATCATAGTAGTGATTGGAGGTGCCTGGCTTATCCTGCTCCTATGCAGAAACAATGGTGCTTGGCCTCTCAGAATATTAGCAGATCACTACACCAGATTCTAGACAGCAACTTCTGCTGCCCCAGTTCAAGAAGCTGAAACAGCTGCAGGTCACTAACTCTTCAGACCCAACAGGCAGTCACTGTGACTCAGACTATTTGTCCACCTATTTCCACCAGGGTCACTGGTTTCTAGGGTTGCTCTATTTCCTAGTTGAGAGCTACTGGAGGTAGGGAGTCTGGCAAGGAAGTTAATAAAAAGGCCTGGTCTGAGGCCATATAAGTTCTTGAGAAGGGGAGAGGATGGATTCAAGAGATATTTTCAGAAATAAATTACCTGAGCTTGGATTTCTGTGAACAGAAAGCAGGGCATGGAGAACCCCAGATGATTCAGGGTTTTGTAGCTTGGATGACTAGTTGAATGGTGACACTATTAACTAAGAATAATGAAGGAGAAGAGGATGTCTGAAGGAGAAAACCAAGAGCTCCAGTTTGAAAATATTCCGTGTGAGATGCCCATCCCTGAGGTGGATGTGTCCAACAATTAGAAATATGAATGTGGAGAGGGGAGAAAGGTCAGAGTTGGAGATCCATACTGAGAAAGTGGAAGGTGGCCTTGGCCTGCTAATCACCACCAGATTCTGTCCTGTTCATAATCAACTATCTCTCACTCCATCCAAGATCCTGGGGTGGAGATCCCTATCCTTTCTCTCAATAAGTGACAGCTGTGCCTGTGGCCTTTGCATCAACATGACAAAGGTAGGGCAGGGGCTGTGGAAGACTCACATGTCAAGCCACTGTACTTGGCCCAGGCCCAGTTAAAGATTTGTCCCTGAGTACAACCCACGAGAAGGCACTGGTTCCAGTATTGTCAGTCTTGGCTCTGCCGGAGATGTGCTAAGAGGTGGGATACATTAGGAAGAATATAATAAACATATGTGGTAGTTTGTAAATCTTTGGAGAAAAATGGACACGTGAACAATTTTATAGAAGCACATTTGTCAAACAAGGTAGATATATGACATGTGACACAGGCATACAGAAATAGATGTATTTGACTCTCATTTTGTAAGGCATTCTGCTTAGTCTGCCCCCTCTAAACACTTGGGCAGGTGTCCACTCTTCCTCACTATCACTAACTGTACCTGTTCTTGGACTTAAAAGACCCTAGATCCCTTGACCCTCCTTCCATTTTGTCCTAATCTATAAGCCCCTCCAAGTTTTGCTCCCATGTCTGTCTTTCAGTCCAACCACTGTCTGGCTTATATTCTCAAGTCACCTTGTCTCCTTGTCCTTTCAGCTCATCCACAAGGCAAAGCTCCAAGACTGGATTTATACTACTTTCTTCCTTCTTCACTCCTGCTTTGGGCTGCTTTGGGGGAAACCACGCAGCCAAGAGATAGATGCAGACTCTCTATAGTCTCATAGTCTCCAGACCCAAAGACTGTCCAACAATCCTTCCAAGTGTCACCAATCTTTTGTATCTTCTACTTGGTTAAGGAGTATTCCAAACCCAGAATTCTCTTTTCATGCTCTGGGCCCTTTGTCCTTCCTGTCTCATCTACCACTGTGGCTTAACCTGTAAAAATTAGGTCCCTTCAGGAGAGTGACATCAGCAACAGTGAGCTGTTCCCTTTATATTTCTCCCTCTGAATTCAACTAATTGAACATTCACTGAACAATGGAGGATATCCACACAGCAAAACAGGATGCCTGAGAGACCCACACTGCTATACCTCTGAAGATGGATGGGCTGAATCCCCAGGAAGCAGTGGAGATAGGGGAGCAATCCCCTCCCCCTCTCCAGCAGCAGCAAGCCAGGTCACAGGTCCTCACACAGCAGCCAGTACTACTCTAAGAGGAGGCAAGGACAATTCAGCCTGTGCACAAACGATATCTCAGCAGATGGGAACACCCACTGTGCCATGGAAGTCCCACCAGTGGAAACATGCCCCAGAACAACTGTAAGAGGAGGCAGCAGGAGCTCTGAGCCTGCGTGCAAACAGTATCCTGGCTAGTGGGAGGGCCCACCATGACACTGTGGCTCCACCAAGTGGCCCCAGCTCAGATTCCACAAAGGAGCCCCACCCACAAAGCAAGGTGACTGGAGTGACTTTAAGCAGAGGCAGCAACAGCCCAGCATGCACACTAATGCTATCCCAGCCTGTGAGAGTGCCCACTATACCTGCACAACTTCCAGCAGACAATGGGATCAGAAACACAGCTCCTGCTTCCCCCTAGTGGTGGCAGGCAGAATCTGCAACCTGATACTACCACAAATGTGCCAGCAAAGGATAAGTTCATCAAACACCATGAAAAACTACTGTAAGACTTCAGAGCATAAGGAAAATGACAAGTCTCCAGAAACCAACCCTGAAATCACAGAAATTTACAATCAAAATGACAGAGAATTCAAAATAGTTGTCACAAAGAACTCAATGAGTTACAAGAAAACTCAGACAGACAGTTCAATGAGCTCAGGAATAAAATTAATGAGCAGAAGGAATACTTCACCAAAGAGATTAAAAATATAAAAAGCAAACAATCAGAAACTCAGGATATGAAGAACAAAAAAAAATAATCTAGAATCCTTAAAAAATAGAGCTGAGGTTATGGAGGATGGAATCAATGATTTAGAGGATAGAAATATACAAATCTTTAGGTGGAGGAGCAGAGAGAACTAAGATTCTTTTTTAAATGAAGGAATTCTTTGAGAAATATCCAACTCAACTAGGAAAAACAACATAAGGGTTATAGGTATTCCAGAGAGAAAAGTGGGGGAGAAAGGAGCAGAGAGCCTGTTCAAAGAAATACTAGCTGAGAACTTCCCAAACTTGGGGAAAGAACTGGACTTACAAGTTCATGACACCAATAGAACTCCTAATTATGTCAATGCAAAAAGACTTTCTCCAAGGCATACAATAGTAAAACTGGCAAAAGTCAATGACAAAGAAAAAATGTTAAGAGCGGCAAGGCAGAGGAAAATGACCTACGAAAGAACTCCTATTAGGCTGTCAGCAGATTTCTCAGCAGAAACCTTAAATTCTAGGAAAGAATAGAATGATATATTCAACATACTGAGAGACAGAAACTTTTAGCCGAGAATACTCTATCCAGTGAAACTATCCTTCAGATACAATGGAGAAATAAAAGCTTTTCCAGATAGATAAAAGCTGAGGGAGTTCATCACCACTAGACCTCCCTTACAAGAAATGATGAAGGAAGCCCTCATACCTGAAACAAAACGGCAAGGTCTATAAAGCTTTGAGCAAGGAGATAAACAGACAGAAAAAAATCAGAAAATTGCAGCTCTTTATCAGAACAGGTTAGCAAACACTTAATTATAACATAAAAGATAAAGGGAAGGGAAGCATTAAAATTAACTATAAACACTTCAATCTAGTCACAAACACACAACACAAAAGAGAATAATTTGTGACAACAATAACTCACAAGGGGAAGAGGGAGGGATGGAACCTGCTTAGGCTAATGGAGATAAGAGGCTATCAGAAAATGGACTATGTCATCTATGAGATCTTTTATACAAACCTCATGGTAACCACTAAACAAAAAATCAGAGCAGAGCCACAATTCATAAATAAAGAGAAAACTGAGAAAACCATCACATAAAACCACCAAACTAAAATGGCAGTCAGAAATACAAGGGAAGAGAAACATTGGGTATATTGAACAACTGGAAAACAAGAGATAAAATGGCAGTATTGAGCCCTCATATATCAGTTATCACTCTAGATGTAAATGGATTGAATTCTCCAATCAAAAGACACAGAGTGGATGGATCAATTAAAAAACAAGACCCAACAAAATGCTGCCTCCAGGAAACACATCTCAGCTCTAAAGACAAACATAGGTTCAGAGTGAAGGGATGGAATATGATACTCGAAGCAAATGGCAAGTGAAAGAAAGCAGGTGTGGCCATACTTATATCAGACAAAACAGATTTCAAGGTAAAAAGACAATAAGAGACAAAGAGGGGCGGTATACAATGATAAAAGGGACATTCCATCAAGAGGACATAACACTTATGCATATATATGTACCTAACACAGGAGCACCAAAGTATATAAAGCAACTATTAACAGACTTAAAGGGAGAAATTAACAGCAAAAACAATAATAGTAGAGGACCTCAACACTCCACTTACATCAATGGATAGATCATCCAGACAGAAAGTCAACAAGGAAATATTGGATTTACATGTAACACTAGATCAGATGGACTTAATAGATAGATATAGAACATTCCATCCCAAAACAGCAGAATACACATGCCTCTCAAGTACACATGGATCATTCATAAAGATAGACCATATGCTGGGAAACAAGGGAGGCCTCAATAAATCTAAGAAGATTGAAATCATATCAAGGATCTTTTACAACCACAATGCTATGAAACCAGAAATCAACTACAAGAGAAAAGCTGGGAAAGTCACGAATATGTGGAAACTTAACAACATGCTACTGAACAATTGGATCAATGAAGAAATCAAAGCAGAAATTAAAAAATACCTGAAGACAAATTAAAATGAAAATACAACATACCAACTCTTATGGGATGCAACAAAAGCAGTTCTAAGAGGGAGATTCATAGCAATACAGGCCCACCTCAACAAACAAGAAAAATCTCAAATAAGTAATCTTAAACTGCTCCTAACAGAACTACAAAAAGAAGAACAAACAAAGACCAAGGTCAATAGAAGGAGGGAAATAATAAAAATTAGAGCAGAAATAAAAGAAATAGGGACTGAAAAAATAGTAGAAAGGATCAATGAAACTAAGAGCTGGTTCTTTGAGAAGATAAACAAAATTGACAAACCCTTAGCCAGCCTCACTAAGAAAAGGAGAGAGAAGGCTCAAATAAATAAAATTAGAAATGAAAGAGGAAAAGTTACAACAGATACCACAGAAATACAAAGGATTATAAGAGAATACTATGACAAACTATATTCCAACAAATTGGTTAACCTAGAAGAAATGGATAAATTCTTAGACTCATATAGCTTCCCAAAACTGAATCAAGAAGAAATAGAGAATCTGAATAGATCAAACACAAGTAAAGATATTGAAACAGTAATCAAAAGCCTCCCAAAAAGCAAAAGTCCAGGACCAGATAGCTTCTCTGGAGAATTCTACCAAACATTCAAAGAAAATTTAACACCAATCTTCTCAAACTATTCCAAAAACTGAAGAAGACAGAATGTTTCCTAACTCATTCTATGAAGCCAACATTGCCCTGATACCACAAGCAGACAAGGACAACACAAAGAAGGAAAATTACAACGCAATATTGCTAATGAACATAGATGCAAAACTCCTCAACAAAATATTGGCAAAGTGAATACAGTAATACATTAAAAGGATCATACACCATGATCAAGTGAGATTTATACCAGGGATGCAGGGATGGTTCAACATCTGCAAATCAATCAATGTGATACACCACATTAACAAACTGAGGAATAAAACCCACATGATCATCTCAATAGACATAGAGAGAGAGTTTGACAAGATCCAACACGCATTTATGATAAGAACTCTCAATAAAATGGGTATAGTAGGAAAGGACCTCAACATAATAAAAGCCATATAAGACAAACCCATAGCCAACATCATACTCAATGGAGAAAAACAGAAAGCCATCCCTCTGAGAACAGGAATAAGACAAAGGTGCCCACTCTCACTGGAGGTTCAACATGGTACTGGAGGTTTTGGCCAGAGCAATTAGGCAAGAAAAAGAAATAAAAGGTATCCAAATTGGAAAGGAAGAAGTGAAATGCTCACTGTTTGTGGATGACAGGATTCCGTATATAGAAAACCCTAAAGAATCCAGTGGAAAACTATTAGAAATAATCAACAACTACAGCAAAGTTGCATGGTACAAAGTCAAATTATAAAAATCAGTTGCACTTCTATACACTAATAATAAACCAGCAGAAAGAGAAGTCAAGAATACGATCCAATGTACAATCACAACAAAAAGAATAAAATATCTAGAATAAATTTAACCAAGGAGGTGAAAGACCTATACACTGAAAACTATAAGACACTATTGTAAGAAACTGAGGAAGACTTAAAGAAATGGAAAGATATTCCATGTTCATGGATTAGAAGAATAAATATAGTTAAAATGTCCACACTACCTAAAGCAATCTACAGATTCAGTGCAATCCCAATCAGAATCCCAAAGACATTCTTCATGGAAATAGACCAAAGAATCCTAAAATTTATGTGGAACAACAAAAGACCCCAAATAGCAAAAGCAATCCTGAGAAAAAAGAACAAAGCTGAAGGCATCAAGATCAGGGACTTCAAAATATACTACAAAGCTATAGTAATCAAAACAGCATGGTACTGGCACAAAAACAGACACACAGATCAATGGAACAGAATTGAAAGTCCAGAAATAAAACCACACATCTATTGACATAGAAGCCAAGAACATACAATGGATAAAGGAAAGTCTCTTCAATAAATGGTATTGGGAAAACTGGACAGCCACATGCAAGAGAATAAAAGTAGACCATTATCTTACACCACACACAAAAGTGAACTCAAAACAGATTAAAGACTTGAATGTAAGACCTGAAACCATAAAACTCCTAGAAGAAAATATAGGCAGCACTCTCTTTGACATTGGTCTTAGCAGCATCCTTTCAAATACCTTGTCTACTTAGGCAAGGAAAACAAAAGACAAAATAAACAAATGGGACTACATCAGACTAAAAAGCTTCTGCAAAGCAAAGGAAACCATGAACAAAACAGAAAGACAATCCACCAACTGGGAGAAAATATTTGGAAATCATATATCTGACAAGGAGTTAATGTCCAAAATATATAAGGAACACATATAACACAACAACAAAAAAAACAAACAGCCTGATCAAAAAATGGGCAAAAAATATGAACAGACAGTTTTCCAAAGAAGATATACAGATAGCCAACAGGATCGTGAAAAGAGGTTCAACATCACTAATCATTAGGGAAATGCAAATCAAAACTACAATGAGATATCACCTTACACTCTTCAGAATGGCTATGATTACCAAGACACAAAACAAATGTTGGAGAGGGTGTGGAGAAAAGGGAACCCTCATACACTGCTGGTGGGAATGCAAACTGGTGTAGCCACTATGGAAAACAGTATGGAGATTTCTCAAAAACTTAAAAATAGGAATGCCATATGACCCAGCTATCCCACTACTGACTATTTATCCAAAGAACTTGAAATCAACAATTCAAAGAGAGCTATGCACCCGTATGTTCATTGCAGCATTTTTCACAATAGTCAAGACATGGGAAGCAACCCAAGTGCCCATCAAGTGATGAATGAATAAAGATGTGGTATGTATATACAATGGAATACTACTCAGCCATAAAAAGACAAAATCATCCCATTTGTAACAACATGAAAGGACCTGGAGGGTATTATGTTAAGCGAAATAAGCCAGAGAAAGACAGACACCACATGATTTCACTCATATATGGAAGATAAACTAACACAGGGACAAAGAGAACAGATTAGTGGTTACCAGAGGGGAAGGGGATTGGGAGTGGGCAAAAGGGGTAAAGGGGCACATATGTATGGTGACAGATAAAAATTAGACTATTGGTAGTGAGCATGATGAAGTCTACACAGAAACTGATAAATAATAATGTACACTGAGGGGCTGGCCCGGTGGTGCAGTGGTTACGTGCCATCTTCTGTGCCTGGAACCCCCTCCCTCCCCTCCTCTGAATCCCTCCTAACCTACTCCCTCTAAAACTACTGCCCAAGCGTCACCTTCTCTAAATACCTCCCCCTGGTTTGGTGTTGGGTGGTCACTTTCTGTGCCCAAACGGCAACCTGCACATGCTTCTATTACAGCGCTTATTGATCTGGATAAGTCTACTCACAAGGACTGTGTTTTAAATAATTTAATCCCATACCTCCCAGGAACGTTGTTTGCTTTGTCAAAATGTCCTTCTTTGGGCTCTCTCTGAAAATCTGTTTATTCTCTAGCAGAACACCCTATTTATTTCTTTAATAGCATTAATCACAATCTTCAGTGCTTTTATTTATTTGCTTTCTTGTATCTGTCTCTCTCCCCCTGTAGAAGGACACTTGTGTGAGAGCAAGGACCTCACTTTCTTGCCTCTATCCCAGAGCCTGGCACTCACTAGGTGATACAAAAATATTAATTAAAATAAACAACAAGATGCTTGGCACATGATGGTGAAAACTACCTAAAATTCAATCCACGGCTGCTTTACTGCAGATAGTTACAAAAACTAACTATCTGTATTTTTTGTTGTGGAAAACTTTCATTTCATGCCCACCAGCATCAGTAATGTGATACACAAAAAACAAAATGTTTAAGTGGAAATCACGCAAAAGGCTTTTTCGATGAAATGGTGTCTCCCAGTGACAAAGACTACCTACTTCTCTGAGAGTACCGCTTCTCCAGAGCTTTGAGCCAAAGCATATTCTCTTTTAAACCTCTTCCTTTTGAAACTACTGGAAGCACCGTTGGGCATTCCACTGTAGGTGTTAGGAGAGCAGAGGTCGGAGCCCAGATCCCCGCCCCACAGCCAGTGTTGGGATATGTGTGATGTCAGCTCCAGCCCGGGACTCCAGTCCCTGTAGATTAATGTCCCAACTCAACTAAATTATTTCGGTGGGGATGATGAATTCAGAAAATATTGTTGCCTCAATACTTCCTCCAGCAAAGGGAAATACTGTTTGTCACCATGGAATACAGAAGACACGATCTTTGCTTTTTCTTTGTATAGTTTTTCTTCGCATACCTGGCTTTCGGCATATTCCACAGGTGATTTTAGAAGAAGGTGGGCTGAGGAGGGCCACCGAGGACACCCAGTCCCCTGCTCTCACCCGTCACTTCAACACAAATCACTCCCCCAAAGCAATTAAGATTCCGATTAGATTAAGTGCCCCAGCTCTAAGAGGCCCAGGTCCTCCCAGGTGGCTATACTACTCCTCGAAGAAGAGCCGGTGACTCTTAGGAAAGAAGCTTGGTGTCCGTTGCCTTCACATTTCTCGAAACTTCCAGCTCACTCAGGACAGCAGCACGCAGAACTACACAAAACACTGAAGTTAATGAACCTTACTTCTCCACCCCCTGCTTTTGACATCAGTAAGTATTCCTTGCCTCTGTGTAATTTCTCTGTCTAGCAACCAAGAAAAACCAAGTTTTTTCCAGCAATTCCTCATATTTGCCAGCATTCTTAGCATCCAGCACAGTGAATCTGAATTCCAAACCTGGTTCCACCAGTGAGACACCAGGCTAGTCATGTGGGCTCTCCAAACCCCCTTTATTTATTGTTTGTTCAGGTATTTACTATTTGGTGAAATAGTCATCATCCTAATAACACCTACTTTTACAATTTTATTATTATTAAATGGAATAATTCATGTAAACTGCTTATACATGTCTAGCATATTGTTCAGCCTTAAATGTTAGCAATAGCAGTAAAAGTATAATTAGTTAAATTATAGCTAATCATGATAAATTATCGAAATTTATCATTATAGTGATGATCACTGAGAGAGTGGATGTTAGTATAAACCAAAGCAGCTTTTGAATCTTGTATTTACCACTTAATCCTTTTTGGGCAGTTTTCCTCCATGTAAATACGAGCAACAATCTCCCTCAAAAGGTTGCTGGGAAGATTAAGTGAGGTCATGTTAAAAAATAGATAAATAAAAGCTCTGGGCCTGGCTACCACTTACGTGGTCAATAAATAGTAAGTTGCTCAAAAAGAGAGCTCAGCGCTGGATCGCCCTTCTCTGCGAGGAAAAACAGAAGTTCAGTGACGTTTTTCCTCCAAGGTGCCTTTTTGTTCATTTTGTGTTACTTTCTAGGTAAAGCGATTAGGCAGAGAATTGCAATCCCGAGACCATTAGTCAATCAACAAATATTGACTATGCAGCGGTTCCCAAACCTCAGTTCACGGCACTCTTAGTCTCTCAGTAAGTGCTTCACAGAGTCCTTGGGCCAAAAGAAATATCTTAACTTACTTACTAAACAGTGTAAGTAGTTAAGTCCAAACAATTTAGTTAGCATTTATATATTTACCCAATAATTTAGTAGCTGTTTGGAAAAAACACACACACACATTGAAAGAAAAGCAATACAGTTTTTTTATTTCATTTTTAAATAACCACGATTACTAGTGGGGTATGTGTTCCTGTTGGGTACTGCACGATTTCTAAAGCTCGGTGTCAGACGGGACACCTCCACTCTCATTTCCCGTTCCATGTTGATTTTGTGCATTTTGTGCATTTTAACATGGCGCCCAGCTTTAAAAGATTTGACGTCGTTGAAAGGAATTCAGGCAGTCTCATGTTGAAGCTGAGAACTACCTCAAGCTGGAAGTCTGCTCCAGGTCCCATGGATGTTGAAGATCGCAGTGTTTCCCTCGAAAACGTAAAATATCATGGTGCCCTGTGAGTCTGCTGCAGCTCCCGGGGCAGGGCGCCTCGGCACACAGTTTGGGGACCCCCAGAATGTTCAATTACTGTGTGCCAGGAACTCTGCTGAGCACTGGGTGTAATGTATGAACCAGACAAGCACAATGTGTGCCCCGTGAATCTTACGGGTTAGCGCATGAGACCAACATTAATCAAATAATCTTACCAAAATATGCATTACTACACACTATGATAAGTGCTGTGATGTAAAATCAGCGTGTTTCCAGCTGGGCCTTGTTCTCAGGCCTGAGGGAAGAATCTATCCACGCTCGGTTCTCAGCAGGTGTTTCCTCTGACAGCTGCAAACTTACAATTGTACTCAGCACCATTCCTTCTAAAACAATGACTTGCACGGAGAAGAAAACTGGTATGTCCAGAATTGGAGAATTAAAAATAACACTGTCAGTCTTAATGAGATGCATCTGGGTCGAGGACGCCCATACCTACCTCAGCATCATCTTGTTACCCCCGGTTCTCAGGGAAGATATTCAGAGGGGGCTCTCCAAGAAAGATCACTTTATTTCCATAATACTTTTGCTACAAAGCCTAGAGGTTGGGCCAGGGTGAATGTTTTAGGGTGGATGACTTTGGTCCGGGTCTCAGGCAGCCTGAAGCTTACAACCTGGAAGCAGGCTGTCAGGTCTCCTGGTCCTCTGTGCTCTGGGCCCGTGCCCTCATCTCTAGATCTGTGTTTTTTAAACTCTCAGTGTGTTAGGAACTGAAGAGGTGGGGCAAGGCTCCAGGCCTCTCCTGCCAAACTAGCTGTGTGGAGACTTCCAGAAGATAACGTTGCAGAGGAGAGTTTTGACCTCAGTCTCTCAGTCCCTAGTGACAGTCCTCACCAAAATATCCTCACCCCGTATTCTAGCCCATCCTAGGGTTGATGGAGAGGCTGAATCTAGAGCTCCCACTAGTGGCAGGAGTGGGCCACCAACATTTCTGGACTTTCCATTTGTTTCTTGTCTTGCTCATGTTGGGTTCAACAGCTAGGCTTACGGTCTACAAGAAGCGTTAAAAAGCACTCTCTCCATCTTTATGTGGACATTTCTCCAAACACTGGTAGTTTTCTATGGACCCGCAGGGAACAATCAATGCCTCCAGGCCTTTATGAATGTCTCTTTGTTGTTGACTCCCAAAGCCTCAGCTACTAGGAAGGAAGGAAGAATAAAGTCACCTCATTCCTACCACCACCTCCCCCACTCCCCCTGCCTTCCACTACTTTCTTTTTCTGAGGACCGTTCAGAATCAAGAGATGTGAATTTTACACACACACACACACACACACACACTCACACATGATTAGGTTATCCTTGCCTTCTACCAGCTGGGAGATAGGTAGGGCAGCCAGGGAGACTGGACTGAGTGGCTTAGAAAAGCTCTCCACAGGGATTAGGGAACGTGCTCTCCTCCCTCCTTTCCTTGGTGCTGTTTCTCCCCAGGTCTGCCTTTTCTCAGGGGCAGAACGGTGAGATTGGGGGGCCTGGCGTAAAGGGGCTGAGGAGGTTCCTCAGCCCCCCTGGAGTAGTTTAGGCTGCAGATCCACCTCTAGCCCAGGAACAAAGGGCCTTTGTGCTGCCACAAGGTCCGGTCCAGGTCACTGAGGGATTAAACCATAGTTTGGGGGAAAATCTTCATAGTCATAAAGAATGTCTGGCATATCCTCACACACCCATCATGGTAATAGCTGGGTAAATGTAGATTCAGGCACTCAGAGTTTCTGGGTCAAGTTAAATACTGCTTCATCATACCAGCTAATAAAAATATTATTATTAATAATAATAACAGTTTAATAAATAATCTAATAAAAATGCTGTTTATCACAATTAAAAGCCAGGTTTCCTGACCCCCATCCAGTGCCCTTTTCACAGCATCCATGGGTCAGCAAGATTTTAGAATTCTGATCCTATTCATCTCCTGTAATAGAAAATTTAAAACAAATGAAACAATAACTCATGGTTTCTAGCTAGGAAGATATTAACATTTTACTGATTTTGCAGAAGAGATTCTGAAAGATGGGGAGCCCTCTTCATTGGAGATCTAAGTGACAATACTAAAAAGGTACCAAGTGTTATGGGCTGGATTGGGTCCTTCCCAATTCATGTGTTGAAGCCATAGCCCCTAGTACCCCAGGATGTGACTGTATTGGAGACAGGGTCTTTAAAGAGATAATCAAGGTAAAACCAGGTCATACAGGTGGGCCCTACTCCAATATGACTGATGTCCTTGTAAGAAGAGGAGACTAGGACACAGACACAGAGGGAAGACCATGAGAGGACACAGGGAGAAGATGGCCACCTGTGAGCCAAGGAGGGAGGCCTCAGAAGACACTGACTCTGGTGACACTTCAATCTCAGACATCTAGCCTCCAGAACTGCAAGAAAATAAATTTCTGTCGTGTGAGCCCCCCAGTCTGTGGTACTCTGTTAGGGCAGCCCTGGCAAACTGATGCACTCAGGTTGGGAGTTTTTCTGATGCAGAGTTCAAAATGGTACCACTGAACAGAGTAGAACTGGATTCAAATTAAGGTAATTCTCATTCTGGAGACTTTGTGTTTATGGCAAGTATTATTAATTGTTCATCATTTTGGGGTGTTTTGAAACAATGGCTTTCAAAACAATGGCTTTTAAAAGACTATTAAGGAACATTTTGGGGGGAAATGGGTTTTACAAAGACTGCTTTCTAAGCGGCATGGAGTGGTAGGCAGGAAGCTTCCATGTATATTAGAGTCATTTTGTCCCTCAGTCACAGTGCATGAAGCTTCCGGCTGAAGGCAGAAGTCCATGCTTCTGGCAAAAGTCTGGCTTCTGCATCTCCTCCAGGTGTTTCCTCCAAACCAAGTGCCCTGGTGAGAACATAGTTCCTGGAAGGTGTAATGGAGGAGCAGTGTCCCTGGGGCTGCCAAAGGCTTTGTAAGCACATTCCTGCACCAGAGGCTCCTTGTGTGCACACTGGGTTGAGGACCTGAAACTTCCCATAGTGACTTCGTGTGCGATAACAGCCCATTTTCTCAGCGGCATCAGGAGACCCAGTTGCCCCCACTGTGGACAAGGACCCTCATCCTCCAGCCCATATACTCACAGGAGCTGGGAAGACCCTCTGTCCAGCTGGGAGACTCCTGCATGGTGGTAGGTCTCACTGTGAGAGCCACTGTGCCAACGAGAAAGTGAGGCACAAAACCTGCTTTAAGGAGAGTTCCTTGTTCTGGGGTCTTGACACGAAGGCCACCCTAATCCTCAGGCTAATAGCTCACACGTGTGCAGTCCTTTCACCTGCTCATGCTATTCAGTCCTAATGGCCATCTTGTGTGGTGGGTAGGATAGGGTTGACCATCACCCCAGTGTACAGGTGAGGAAAGTGATGTCTCAATGGGTATGACCATGAGGGACACCCACACTGCCAGTCAAATGAATAGCATAACAATGTGTCCAGAGACGACCCCCTTAAAGCAGCTAGTATGGTTCCCATGGTGGCGTTGTCTTGGTAGTCATCCTGGGCCCCAAAGGAAGGCAGCCAAGCTGGGCTGAGGAACATGCTGAGCTGACATGGTGGCTCCCAGGGTAACGCGGGGACCAAGGGTGTGTGCGTGCATGAAGTGTAGGATGGGCACTGGCCTGACCATCCTCTAAGTGCCCACTACACGGAGGGAAGGTATTTGAGCTTGTACCGCTGGCAGGCAAAGGTTTATGAGGCAGGGTGGCCTGACGGCTGTTAGACATACGGTAGACCTCGAAGCAGACTAAATAATTACAAACCTGGAACAAGTAGCCCAAGGTGATACCCCCTGTTTAAACTTAACCAGTACCACCCACCACCCAGACTAGAGAAAAGAGGTAATTTTAGAATAGGAAGTCTGTGCTTCTGAATTTGCAGCCTACTGGTTCTCTCCATTTATCTACAAAAAGAGCCTCTCATCTGCCATAAGTAATAATAATAATAACAACCTCATTTGCTAATAAAGAGCTATCTTAAAATGGACTTCTTGGAAAACCTCTTGAGGTCTAAGAATCCTCTAATCCCCTCTGTCTCTGGTTTTTACTTAGTGACTCGTGACAAGGGTGGCATGCCTAAACTTCCTCATTCTCAACATGCCACACTGCCATTTCTCCTCCACTGAAACCATCTGTTGGAGAGCCATCCAGCAGCCTACAGGGCTCCTTGGTGTGAGCTATGGAGCTGACTGTGCCTCCGCATGGAGGAAAAGGCCCCCCTCCCCTGGGTGAGCAGTCAGGGCGCTGGAATGGAGCTATACTACTCGCCCCCTCAGCGATACAATGGCGCATGGCAGCCCTAGACTCAGGGGGCACTCACCCCCAAAGATCCAGATGGGGAGCTCCCTTTGTCTTCTGACCCTCTCTGCAGAGTTTCTAACCATTGCCCCACCCTAGCCCACCCCCATCTAAGATCTCCAGTTCAGTGGTCCAGGTAGAGACCTCTGCATTGCCTTGCATCCTTTGTGTAACTCTTTGCCTGTCAGGTGCGGACTTCCCTTCTGCCGTGGCCTCCCTCCTCACTTCACTACAGTTTCCAGTAAATCTGTTTCCAGTTGGCCAAGCTTGGCTATTAATCTATGAAAGTAGACTAATTTGCCAAAAGCCAATTTGTCAGATGAGCAATTCACCCAATTACTGGAGCCTGTGTCAAGTGTTAGTATTGCCCTAACGTGCCCCAACCCCATCTCCAACCCGAGAGGCTGTCAGAAAAATGTTTTCCTCTGGACTTGAGACAGTTTGCAGAGTCACCGTAAAAGGCGGGAGCAAAAGCAGAAGTAAGTTACTTCGCTGTAAAAAGGGGATACTGCTATCTAGCCCTGGGGCTTTTGTTAGGATTAACTCAGTTAATACAAATAAAGCACTGAGAACCATCTGGCAGGCAATATTTAGCACCCAATAAATGTTAGCGATTATGGCTACTGTAATATTCATTACTTTTAATTTCACATATGCATTTAAATTATAAGACTTAAACTATACACTAGATGAAAAATAAAAATAAAAATTTAAATAGGAATGCCAGGAAAAGAAGATAGATAGTAATCACCAGGGTCAATTCAGTGATTCATACCGTTGCTCTCGTCATTTACCTGAGGAAGGGAAAGAGGCTGAAGATTGAGTTGAATCACTAATGGCCAATGATTTAATAAATCACGCCTATGTAATGAAGCCTCTGTGAAAACCCAGAACAGTGGCGTTCAGAGGGCTTCCAAGGTTGGTGAACACTTGGCGATGTGGGAAGAGCACAGAAGCTCCATGCCCTTCCCCACGCCTTGCCCTATGCATCTCTTCCATCTAGCTCTTCCTGAGTTATATCCTTTTATAATAAACCAGTAATTTAGTAAGCAAAATGTTTCCCTGAGTTTCAAGACTCGCTCAAGCAAATTAATCAAAGCTGAGGAGGGCGTTGTGGGCACCTCTGATGTAGAGCCTTGAGCCAGAAGCACAGGTGACAACCTGGACGTGCGATTGGCATATGAAGTGCTGGAGGGAGCAGTTCTGTAGGACTGAACCCTTAACTGGTGGGGTCTGACCCTATCTTCAGGTAGATAATGACAGAACAGAATTGAGTGAATTGCTTAGTGGTGGTGGAAAAAACACACATTGGACATACTGATTTCAAAAGTGTTGAAATGAAAAATTTGTCTCTTAGAAATAGGATACTAACTGTGAGCCTGAGCAAATTACTTAATCTCTTGAAGCCTCAGTTTCCTCATCTGTATAGTGGAGATGATACTGGCAACTACCTCATAGTTTGCTGTGAGAATTAATTGAGATATTGCAGGTAAAGCAGAGGTACCATGCTTAGAGAATAGAAAACACTCAATAAATATTATTTTTTTAATGTCCCTAGTCAAATGTAGCTCCTCTAAAACACTCAACTGCAGGAGGAAGAATCAGTATTGCAACATTTTGCTATATCTTGGGTGCCATTTACTTATACTAAGTAAAGATACCATTGGCCAAACAACTGCCTAGATTGTCTTTGCGTAGAGATCAACTGTCTCAAGATTGGCATGGCAGCTGCTGCATCCTGTATAATTTCCATGTGTTTTATTTCTCTAGTAACCCTCAAATTCCTTGGGAGATGTATTCCAATACCCTCAGAAGAGCAAGGAAAACACACAAAAGCGAGTGTCAGTGGCTAAATAAATAGCATGAATAGCAAGCCAAACAATCGATGTGCATATTATTGAGTCCAAGACTACGAAATCCTACATGAAGCTCTTCGCTGGAATTCTGAGGGTATTAGTTTTGCATTAATAAATAACCAGCATTTCAACATGTGAGTAATCTCACTATTGCAGAGCATGGTGCTGGTTTTTTCTGATTGCGGTTGGTTTTTTGTTGAAGGTAATATCTGGCCCTACAATAGACACAGCTCCTAATCCAGACCACCTGCATCCTGGTACTCAAGTTCAAGTTTCCACTGAATGTGTCTGGTGTCCAGCCCCAGCCCAGCCGGGCCACATGATCACCCAGCTCTTTGCCTAAAAGGAGACTGACAGGCAAACCACTGCCCTCTTTCACAGCCAGGAAGGAGTGACTTCTAAGGGAGACATGGGCTTTGTATCCTAGCCGAAAGGCAGTGACGATAAAATGCAAGAAGCAGAGGGCAAGTTTGGGTGAATGCATCATTAGATGGGCCTTGTTTCCAAAGCAGTCACGCGGCAACACTTCCTCTGCTCGCTCACCTACCACGAGTGCTTTGGAAACAGTCAGACCACGTGAAACAGGTTGAAGATATTCCAGTGTCCCACGCCCCAAAGATGCACGCCTCTAGCCAGGAAGGGCTGTTTTAGGCTATAAACTTCTACAGGTTAGAGACTATATTTAGTTTATGATACATTCTAAGATGAAGAAAGGATGGGGAATACGTAACCCTATTTCCTCCCACCAAAAACACCCCATTCACATAGAGTCCTCTCTGTGGAACATGAAGAAGTTTTTCTCTCTCCTAATGGGCTCACTGGCAGAACGTCCTTCAAACTTATCCAATATGCTCACTTGAGGGCCCTTCCAGGTTCATCAGAAGAGAAAAGGTTTCTCTAATTGGAAAGGAGAGTCGAGTCTAAGTGAGGAAATTCAGCACAGAGGTTTGAGAGACTCACTCCCTACACAGTGGGACCAGACTCATAGGAGACCTCCGTCCTAGAGTTACTCCCAAGAAGTATTTTGAGAGTGTTGCTGATGACATGGGACTCCAGGGCAAGGACTTGGTTCTGTGCGGCCTCCAGCCATCCTCAAGGTGAGCAGGTGGGCTGGTGGGAAGGCATCTGCTAACAGATATTCCTCCATCCTGATGCTGGATGCAAAGTGGCAAAATTGGGGGTTCTTTCCTGAGCCCTCATCAGTCTTCTATTCTTAAAAAACAAGTCCTTGGAAATTTCATTTTAGTCTGTCATTACTCAGAGGTAGCTTTCCATGCTGCCCTTCTTCCCTACATGAAGGCAGGGCCAATATAGCATTGAAGAACTTGGACAGACTCATTTCAGTTCCCAGGTCTGCTGCATTGAAATTTCAATTTCAATCCATAAAAGAGGTAGAGTAGCACTCAATCTAAAGACTTCAGATTTAAAGGAGATGACATGTACAAAATGCTTGGCACAGTGCCTGACAGAGAGCAAATGATATTTGTTCCTATTAATGGTAGCTATTGTTGTGATGCAGACGATGATGCCAATCAAGGATCCAGGATGATCCAGGAAGGTGGTGGCCCTCAGCAGCCCTGGGAAGACAGTAATCAGTAAAGGGGAGAAGAGAGAGCAGTAAAGGATGTCAAAGAGCCAACTTTGACCAGCTGTCAGCTTTGCTTGAGGGCAAACCAGCTCCCCATTCTACTGCCTGAATCCCCTTTCCTCTTTCAAGGCCTTGCCCCCTCACCCCATCTCCGATCGTACGCCCTGTCCTCTCAGGCGGCCAGCACCTCCACGCTGCACAGTCCTTGGTGACACACTGTACTCTCATCTACCCCTCCACCCACAGCACAACTTATCTTGCCTGGCTCTCATTCTCTCATTACACAGCCCTCTGCTAGGAATCAGATAACTAATATAAAGAGGATATTAGTGATTAATAGAGGCTTCATGGTTGTCTCCCAATCATATCATATTCGTGGTGAATATCCCAAAGCCTCCTGGTAGAGATTTCTTGATCTACGATGGGTCTGAAAGGGAGATGGTTTGAATCAGAGCTGTTCTCAGGATTCTTTAAATCAAGCCCTCAACTGCTTACCTTCTTTGCCTACGTATAGAGTCAACCCTTAAAGCAAGTTGAGAGGACGCTCATATATTAGGTAAATCTCAAACTCCATAGATTTGTTCATGACTAAGCTACAGTTACATTGAGTTATATATTCGGGCTCAGTTTTCCCCAACTGAAAAATGGGTATATAACACAAATCCATTTTCTATCTCTTCCGCATCTCTTACCCTAACTGAGTGAACACATGATTAACCAGTATGTAGGGAGGACACAGAGTGTAGCTGTGTTGATTAGAGATGGGAGAGGGGAACAGACGGGCTTAATATTATCATTAGTCATGACTGGAGCCAAACTTAGCAGTTTTAGAACCATGTTTAATAATCCTGTCTGCATATTAGAATTAACTGGGAAGTTTTTTTTAAGAAAAAAAAATTCTTAGGCTCCACACCCCAAGATTCTGATTCAATTGATATGGGTGGGATCTGAGCATCAAAAATTTTTTTAAAGCTCCTTAAGGTGATTCTGTTGTGCAGCCAAGACTAAGAACCACTGTCTTAGAACAGTATCAGTAATACAAAGTGGGTGAAAAATGGCATCCTACTTGGTGGGTCTTGCTTGTGACCAAAAGCTGAGCCCAGCTCTACATTCTGGAAGCACTCAGCAACTGATGTTCAATGGGTTTCACATCATGGTTGTATTCTGGGGAAAAGAACTCTTGGATAGAAGCCAAGAATCACAAGAATTATGGAACAGTGGCTTAAAGGAGCCCTTAAAAATCACCTAACTTTAATCTTCCTCCCTGTTGCTGTGTGAGCACTGGCAATTCAACTTATGTCTCTGGGCTTCCATTTCTCCAGCCAGTAAATGAACAGGCAAAATCTGATAAGCTCAGGGTGCTTCCAGTGCTGTTATCTTAGGATGCTGATACTTTTCAAGCATCAGAGGAAAGAGAGGTTGATATTGCTCGTCCATGTTGATACTCTCTGTTCATTCTTTGTCTGAAGTCACTCTGGGAAGCCTTCTGAGCTACAGGCCTTGTAGCTCCAGGTCTCTTGGCTCCCTGCCTAGGCTCCTGGAGCAGCAGCTGATCTCTATCTTTGGGGCCTTCCTCCACCCAGCCTTCTCCGGCAGGATGAAAGCTTTCATGCGATTCTTGTAAAGGCAGCCCGTTTGAATTGCAGGGGCAGCCTCTGAGTGATCTGTCCGCTCCCCAGCAAGCACATGGCCTGACCACTGATGGTATCTGCAGAGGAAGTGGTGGAATGTGGAAGTTTACACGATGGCAATGTACGCACATCCCCCTGTCTTGAGCCCGGGGAGTGCAGCCAACGGCTGTGTGCTGTGATGCTCCTTGTCCGCCCGCTCCCTGCAGCTTTGGGCTGCTCAGAGCCTCCTGCTTCACGCTCTTCAGAGGGCCTGGGCCTCTGAGCAAGGTTTAAAGAATTGGCCAAAACAATAACAACAAAAACGTTTATTGTTTATCACTTACATCCTCTGCAGCAGGCGCCGTACCAGTGATGTCACGGAATCCCTCCAGGCCTTAGATTCTGACCCAAATTCACTGGAAGGAAATCGCTATGGTCTGAATGTTTGTGCCGCCTCCCCCAAATCATATGTAGAAATCCTAATTCCCAAAGATGATAGTATTAGGAGGTGGGGCCTCTGGGAGGTGCATAGATCATAAGGGTGGAGCCCTCATGAATGGGATTAATGACCTATAAGAGACCCCACAGGGAACTCTAGCCCCTTCTGCCATGTCAGGATACAAGAAGAAGTCTGCAGCCTGGAAGAAGGCCCTCACTCAACCCTGATGTCAGACTTCCAGCCTCCAGAACTGTGAAAAATAAACAGCACCCAGTCTGTGGTATCTTGCTATAGCAGCAGGAATGGACGAAGACGGGAACCACCCCAGGCAACCCCCTAATACAAAGTGTCTTACCTAGTGCACAAACTTACTGGAAAACCATCAGATCTGCTTCAAATTCAAGAGAAAATTGCCTTGTGATGTGCTACACTCGAGGCTGTGAGGGAAATGAAGAATCTGGATAGGGAAGAGGGCAAGGAGTTTTAAAGTGCATGTTGCGGACCTTTTTAGGTTCTCAGTATCTGTGTAGGTAGAAGAAGGGGTAAGGTGAAGAGGGTGGGTGGCTGGAAAAAGGTGGATTTAGCAGATCCCGCCCATGCAAGGGCTTTACAAGTACAGGTGGTAGGGGCCAGCCTGGTGGTGCAGCGGTTAAGTTTGCGTGCTCCACTTCGGTGGCTCGGGGTTCGCTGGTTCGGATCCTGGCGCGGACCTACACACCACTTGTCAAGCCATGCTGTGACAGGCGCCCCACATACGAAATAGAGGAAGATAGGCACGGATGTTAGCTCAGGGCCAATCTTCCTCAGCAAAAAGAGGAGGATTGGCGGTTGACGTTAGGTTAGGGCTAATCTTCCTCCAGAAAGAAAAAAAAAAAAAGAGTCAGTGTGAGGAACCCATGGGAGAACCCGGGGACATACACCCAGTAGAACAGCAGACACTCATCAACATAAATTGTGTTCAGTAAGTGTTTCCATGTTTGTTACTCTCTAATTAAAAGAACAAGTAAACCCTAGGAAATAAAATATTTTATTGCTCTACTTAACAGTGCTCCAGATCTGTTGCCCTCATCCCCCAATCGTCTGCAAGCAGGCCTCTGAGAGAACGCTCTAGGTGTCGTCCCCGCCTTCTGTCAGTCTGGTCCTCAGGGGCTGGGGTGGGGGGAGCAGGGCCTGAGGAGCACTGAGAAACACTGAGCCCCTCTGCCTGCACCTTTCGTTCTGTGAGTAATACGTCACCCACAGGCGGGGAAAAATAACCAGGGAAGAAAAAGTGAGAAAACAAAGGAAGAAAACAGAATCACAGAGGAGATGCACGTGCTTGGAAGGCTAAACTCTCACCATGGCAACCATATCTGTCAGACCACTACTTAAGCCATGTGGCTTCAAGAGGTCAAGTAAATTGATGGGAGCAATGGGATGACATCTGCAAAACTTGTGCAGGAAGGAATCCCTGCTGGGAAATCGGGCCAGTGGCCTCCAGAGCTGAAAGCACATTTGAGAACATCTATTTATATTTGCTTTTATCTTATCAGTATTCGATTTCTGTCCTGGGTACGTTTGATAATATACAAGGTATTGCAATATCGTAGTTTTTATTGTTCGTGCCGTGGAGTCTATTCCAGCTCCTAGCGACCCTGTGTACAGCAGAGCAGAATCTGCCCGGTCTTTTTGCTCCATCCTCTCACCATCCAGCGCTAATCAGACAATGCTCCACTGCTGTTCATAAGAGTCTTCATGGCCAGTTTTTTCGGAAGTGGGTGGCCAAGTCCTTCTGCCTCGTCTGTCTTAGTCTGGAAGCTCCACTGAAACCTGTCCACCCTGGGTGACCCTGCTGGTATTTGAAATACCAGTGGCATAGCTTTCAGCCTCACAGCAACATGCAGCCACAATAGTATGAGGACCAACAGATGGGTGGTGTGGTTCCCTGACCCAGAAATGAACCTGGGCCGTGGCGGTGAGAGAACCAAATCTTAGCCACTAGACCACCAGGGCTGGCTAATACAATAGTACACGTATATAATTTATAAATAAACAAATATACTTATATTAGGGGATGTATACTCAAATATTTCCTACTGATGGGGTACACGGTCAAAGGAGCTTGCAGAGCACCTGACTAGAACAATGACAAAAACCTTTAAAGACTCCATTAAAGCCTGGGGCCTCACCAAGGGGCCTTGGCCAAGCTGGCTTAATGTAGGAGATGTCAGCTGTCTGCTTGGAAAGCCCCTCTCTCAGCTCGTCTCTAGTGCCTCATGCCCCTTTAAAGGATGAATCACTTGCATATTTGGTCAAACAGAAGAAATATTATCATGACTGTTACTATCTAAAGCCCCAATCAGCCTCTCAGGAAGTCACATCACGGTGGGAAGGCCTTTGCTCCCAGGACCGCCATACACAACTGTGGCCCCTGAAAGGCAAGTAGGGACTGGAATCCAGTCTGTGCTCTGCTTGCTGTGCCATGTACCAGAAAGGGGAGCATTGGCCCTGAGGAAGGGTGCCTCTTACTAACACCCACATTGCATGGATTACCAACAGCCTGCCTTTTTTTTTCGCTTTATTTGAATATAATTTTCTCATCGATTTGCTTTCATAAATACAGTTTCTTGCTTGTTTTGTCTTAGTCTAATAATCACTCCTGGAGAGTACGCATTGTGGTGGGGGTGGCAGAACAGGGCTCTGGCTTCAGCAGGTGCAGCCCCTGGAAAACACAGCATACCATGGACCAGCACTCAAAAGCTGAATGTCATTTTCTGCACCTGTGTCTCAGAGATGCCCTGGTGCCATCTGATTAGGCAAGTTGTTCCACACAGAAAACAAACAACTAACGCCTCAGTCCAGCCTCAGCTGGGGGCAGCCTGTTGCCTGGGATGTGGCCTGCCTCAAATGTCTCCATCACACATAACTATTCAGTCATGGAAGGTTCCATTTCAGTCAGCCTGAGACCACTGTGGAATAATGCAATCCTTTTGAATCTGGCCACAGGGGGTCTTAGATGTCCACACATGTCACTGTTCAGTCTCATCCTCCTACAAACTCCATTGATTTATTTACTAGGGAATGTGATGTTTGCCCCACAATATCTTCTCCCTCCTAGGGAGTAATTGTGCTTCCCAGTCATCAGGTTGCACCGAGAAAGGGAGCAGTATTTGGTCTCTGCGGGCTGTCTCTGCAGTACTCCTGGCACCCTCACGCATCCGTCTTGGACTCCTTCATTGATTTGACAAATTCCTTGACTTCTTCTTCCAAGGCCTTGTTCCTCCTCTCAACGTCCTCCCGGGAGCGCTCCACATTGCGAAGGCTGATTTCCAAGGCTGCAAACTTCTTCTTCTCCTTTTCCAGTTCTTCATTGAGCCTCACCACCTTAGCCCAGACGTCATAATTTTCCTTCTCAAGGCTACGAGGAAGGAAACAACAGAATGAAAGAACAGGGTATGACCTCTAAACTCTCCCTTCCCCCTTGCCCACAACCTCCTCTGTCCATTTTTCTCTCCACGTCACAAGATTCACATCCAACCTGTACCTCTTATTTATGTCCCACCCCCCGACGTGAGAACTTCCTGGGAAACCTGAATTCCCAGAGCATGTCTGAGCCCCTTTTGTCATTTAACGCCATCTTGTGACATCTCTTGTGTTGTTTTTCATGTCATTTTCTTTTGTATCTTCCATCAGATAATGAAGTTTTTGAAAGAGAGGACCACCTCTAATATATGTATATGTTCACCCCCACAGCACCTTGCATCTGTCCTGCTCAATAGAAATGCTGATTGACTGCTGAAGCCCCATCCAGACTCCAGATTACCAACACTTTTGTACACGGGAGTGCCTTCTCATGCCGCTTCAATGGAGAGCACAGACCAACGCCTTCTCTTATTAAGGCCTCCTGGGGATCAAGATTTGGAAAAGTATAGGGAATTGCTCACTGAGGAACAGTGGTCCTGGCACTCCCGTCCTCCTTTCTGAATCCTGCTCCAGGTGAAGGATTTGTCGGATTCCTGAAATCTCAGGATTTTCATGGTTACTGGTCAAAATCTTAGTCCAGTTCCCCCTGCCAGGTTATGTTGAAGTAAGTCTTAGAATGAATACACATATGCCATTTTTAAGGCAAAAGAGGAAATTTCAGGCCTGTGAAGGGATTATGTGATAGGAAATTTGCTTCAGAATTTCATCTTGTGAGGTGCTGCCTCGCGGCTCCCCCAACGGCCTGCCCATTTTCATACGGTGACTTGAGCTCCCGTTTGAGCCCACATCTGGCTTCTCTTCTTAGCCCATTCTGCATTTAACAGCCCCTCTTCAGAGCCTTGCCTACCCCTGTCTGTCTCTTCTTAAAGCTAAATTAGTCTCATTCCTTCAGCCTGACTATTCTCCAAATTCTCCATCTCCCTCTTGCTCTGGGGGCAATCTCCAATGGGACATTACGCTAGATCTTAGCCACTACCAATTCCAGTGAAGAGGTAGAACTGGAGGGCCTCGGGAGCCTGGCTGACCCTGGTTCAAATCCCAGCCCCACCAAGGACAAGTGGTGTGACCTTCAGAGATCTTTCGATACTTCCCGAGCCCCTATTTCTTCTGTAAAGTGGAGATATTACCTATTTCACAGGATCGCTGTGGGGATTACATGAGAAGGTGTGTCTGAGGCACAAAGCTTGGACACTGCAGACTGTTAATTCTCCTCCCTCTGCTGAGGATGGGAGGCCCCCCGACGGTGGATTCAGAGGACTTGGTTCCATGCAGGAGGAGCAACCGCCTCAGTGGCAGCCAGTTCATTACCTACTTTGTCAGTGACGCTCGTGTTAGAGCGCAGCGGGTGTCTTCTCTGGGGCTGCTTTGATCCCTGCCAACACATCATCCAAGTCTTGTACTTTCACAGGTGACTGATTTCAGGCTCTCAGACAAAGGAGTTACATTTTGCCTCGAGAAGGGCAGCCCTCTCTAGAGAACAGAGGATGAGGACTCACAGAAGTCTTCCTTTCGCGTACCTGAGTCTTAATGGACTGAAAAGTGCCTGTAATTTGAAAACCGTCTAGTTCACATTTCACTACCTCATGATTAGTGTTAATATGGGCTAAGCCAGATTGAGGTTTCCTCTTGTGAAAAATCAGTGGTGTGAGAAAGATTTCAAGACAATAGTTTAGGTACCCAAGAGAGCAAATTATGTCCAAGCAACTTAGGGATTTGCATGAAATTGTGGCCACAGCCGCCTCACTGGCCTCCTGCTTGTGTCTGTCCCTTGCAGCCTGAGTCCAATGGGAAGCCAGTGACCCAGTGAAGCTTCAGTCAGGCGGAGTCTCCCGGAAGCTCTGCCTCACTGCGGCTTTAAGTTGGCTGACAAGGTCCCCCGTGCTCTGCCTCCCGTCCTATCGGTTATTCCCCCTGCTCCAGCCCACCATGGCTCTTCCTGTGCACGAACACACCACACCTGCTCTTCCCACGGCCTCTGCACCTTTGGTTCTCTCTGCCAGGCATGCTCTTCCCCGCTCTGTGGGCCTGACTTGTTCCCTCATCTCCTTCAGGCCTTTACTTAAGTGTCACCTCCTCAGTGAGGCCTTCCTGACCACCCTACTTAACATTAGAACCCCTTCTGGAACTCTCCATCCCCCTGCCCTGCTTTATTTCTCTCCATAGCATTTTCCGCCACCTGACATAGCATAATAGTGTACAAATTAATTACTCATCTGTATTGTCTGTCTGTCCCTGACAGAAGGATAGCTCTCTAAGTGCAGGGACTTTGGACTTCTTGTTCAGTGCTGTTCCCCACAGCTGGGATGGTGCCTGGCACACAGTGGGTGCTCAATAAATATTTTCAGAATGGATGAGTCACATTAGCATGAAAAAAATTTTAAGTTCCTCTTAATTCATTAAAGGTTGTTGATCTTTAAAGAACCACTATTCAGAAATAGTTAATTAAGCTACTTAAGCTACATACTTACCTTTGTATGAATTTAATCTAAAGTTTAGAGTTTTCACTAATTTCATCATCTCATTACTCCCTTTACCCTCTTTCTTATTAGGCCCAATTGCTGTTGATCACTGTATTCTCTAAATTGAAGTTTTATAACGTCACTACTTTGGCAGATGAGAACAATTCCCCTTGCTTCTAAAGATGGAAGCCAGTGGCTGCCCCGGGCCCTCTGCATGTGACTTACTTCTCAATCTGTTCCTCATACATTTGCTTCTGTGTTTCGATTTCCTTTCGTAGCTCCTGGACCACCCTCTGCAAAGATTCAGGGTCCTCTTCTCCAGAGTTCTTTCTTCCAGGTCCGGTTTCAGAGGTTGGGCTGGCAAAAGTGTCTCTCTTGGGGTCACAGGCATGGGGGGAGAGTGCACCTGCTTCGTCCCTGGGGGACCCGGGCAGGGCAGGGACATTATCATAGGTGGAAGTCCGCTGGGGGTCAGAAAGTTGTGGAACACCTTGAGACATCGTTCTCCTGTGCCCTTCCCCTGCCTTCACCTCTGAAGAAGGTGACCAGAACTCATTTTTAAAGATCTCCACTTTGCTACTGTTGGCACCTTGAAAAGCTGATGTCAAGAAGCATTTCCGGTTAGGGAGCGTCTGAGTCCTTTTTCGAGACTGCAACTTCCAATCTCCTGGCTTTTCCCTGGGGGCTTTGCCGTTGTCTTCTAGATACTCATCACTCGGCCGCTGTCCAGTGGGGCTGGTTGTGTCCGAGTCACTGGTCTAGAAAAAAATGGCCATGAATGTTACAAGGGTTTTTCCCACATAGGTCATGCTCCCAAGACAAAGATTAGAGATTTGAAAGAAAGCATGTCCTGGTTGCACCCCCATGAAAATCTTAATTAGGACACCATCTCTTAATTTGTCACATTAGTTGATAATCTGCATGGCATTTTTTTCAAAAGGACATTACACTTGAAGGAACTCACACTCTAGAGGTGTAGTCGTGACTAAAATCAATTGTTTGTTTGTGGTAAAAGAGTTCTCAATGAGGATTTTGTTATAATCTTAGAATGGGGGCGGGGCCCATCTAACTATGGCTCAAAATCCAAAATAAAAGTTTGATACATTCAACTTGTGGATTTCCATGACCCACCAAAATAAAAAGAACAAAAACAGAGCAAAGAAATCACCACACACTAAATCAAAAAGGAAATGACAAAGTGGCAAAAATATTTGCAATACATATCACAGGCTACTCTCCCTATTATATAAAGCCTATAAAAATTGAGAAGAAAAAGACCAAGCAATAAAAATATGGGCAAAGGACAAGATCAGACAGTTCAGAGAGGGAAAAATGCAACTGGCCCTTACTATAAGAAAAGGTGTTCAGCCTCTCTCACAAAATGAGAAACTCAAATTAATATGAAAATTACTGAAATACCACTTCTCACCTATCAGATGAGCAACCTCCCCCAAATTTGACAACACCCCCTGCTGGTGAAACCATAGGAAAACAGGTTCTTTCACACATTGCTGGTGGAAGTACAAAATGGCACAATCTCTATTCAGCAATTTTAATCAAAATTACACATTCCAGATCTATTTACTCTCTGACTCAGCAATCCCACTTCTGGGAATTTGTCCCAGAAGTACACCTGCCTGAGTACAAGATGAAGCACAGTCAAGGTTATTCATTGCAGCCGTGTTTGTAGTACAAAGGACTGAAAACGACTTGGTCCTCTGTGGGGGCTGGTTGCAGGGCTGATTAAGCAGATTACATGTACAAATGGAACATTACACACCTGCAAAAACACGAGGTCATAGGAGACAGCTGTCTATGTACTGACATGAAAAAGTCTCCAGGATATGCCATTAAGTAGAAAAACGCAAGATACAGATTATTGTGTGTGTGTGTGGAAAGAGAGAATGAGAGATTATGCTAAATTTTATGTAAAAAGGAAAGTAAATAACAATGTACAACTGTATCTGCTTAGATTTGTCTGAAGGAACACTGGAAGGATAAACAAGAAATTAATAAAGGCAGGGAAGGATCGGGTGGGTGGAGACAGCAGAGGGAGCACGACTTCTCACGTATATCTTTTTCTAAGTTTTCAATCTTTTTTGAACCATGTGAATATATTTTTTAATTAAATTAAAAAGAAAAATAATGAGCCCTAAATGTAAAATCAGAAAATCAGGGCTCAAGGGCTCCTTCTAACCCTTCTAGCGAATCACCTGCTTCAGCAACCCCATCTGGAGCCAGAAGTTCCCAGGCCTTGGGATGAGAACCAGATCTAAATCTCATTCTTGTATCCCTTCTAGTGCTGCCACCTTGGGCCTGCTGGTCAACCTCCCTGAGCCGAGCTCCTCGGCCATGAAGTGTAGATGATAAATTCTGCCCTACAGTGTCATGGTGAGGACTCCAGAGATGCTCTACTTAAATTTCCCAGCACAGTGCCTGTCATAGCTGCCCATGCTGTTACAATAAACAGCAGAACCTGTCAAATGAGTGGAACAATGGCTACTCCCAAGGACTGCCAGGATGATTTCATTATATGAGGAATGAGCATTTCTAAATATTAATTTAATTTTAGAGTGTTAGTAAGATGCATTGTGTCCAGATAGACATCACCTAGGAAAAATCACAATCACTACCACTATCTATCTTTTTTTCAGTACTTTGTTAATCATCCTCAGGATTAACAGTACTATGGGGAACTTACATTACCTGCTCAATCAGAAATTTAAAATTTTTTCTTGCCACACATAACGAATCAAGTTGCTATAGAAAGTTCACGTTCTTTTAAAAGAAACTTGCCCCTATAAATATGGAAAAATATTTGAGCTTTGTAAATTATTGTCCTCCAAGAGTCTAAATATCAGAGTCTGCAGAGTTTTTTGACATTGGGAACATGAACCCCAACCCTTCAGGACAAATGAGGGGGTTGACATTGCTGAGACTGCTTATCAGGGAATGAGAAATATTACACGAACACATCACATACTCTGAGAAAGGAATCACGTTTCATGCATTAGCAGGAAACCAGATCCCTCTGGACTTTCACCCGGAATTTTCAACAACGCTCACTAAAACATTTACAATGTGGTATATAATTTCTCCATTGAACTTCCTTGGATTGTGCTTAAAAGGGTTTCCCTTTTAGGGTGGGCTTCAGTGAGGACTCCCATTGCTCAGTCCTTGGGCGACTGGCACATGTCACTAACCCCACCTCCAGGATGCCAATATAGACTAAATTTTGAAAGAGGGCAACCTTTCAAGATGCATGCCCAGGGGTCTGTACCAGCTGTGCCCACTGCCATAGGATCATCCAAAATTCCCCAAATTGCCACCCCAGAGCAGCTCTTACACAGAATGACCTAGACAAAAGAAAGAGTTAGACGGAAGGAGGAAGCCTCTGCACCTTACCGTATTACTAAAGCTGTCTGTTCTAGAAATTGGGGCATCTTCAGTGGCATCCCAGCCCACAGAGCTTCGAGCCACTGGAGGTTTTTTGGGGTCATTTTTCTGGGCAGGGGGTGACAGTGGTGCATCCTTGGACTTGGGGAAGAGGACTTCATGGTCTCTGATCATCATGGTCATCACTCTTTGGATTTGAAGAGTCCCTGAAAGAAAGAAGAGATCTGTTATGCTGGACCACGGGGCAGGAGGCAGGTAGTCCTCAAGGATCTCCACCCATGGGATGTCGCTAAACTTGGCTGTAAAACCACAGGGCCCAAAAGGACCTCATTTTGCTCCTCACAAGACCCTTCTTAATTGCTTGGGGTAGGAGATTGTGGTGAAAGGGATGAGATAGAAGATGGATATGGGAGTGGGGTGAAAGAGAATTATTTTCAGTCTACACTCCGCTGGCTCAGTCTTTGATCAGGAAAATAGGCAATATAAAAGGAGACAAAATGAAGATATCTTTCTCTCCTGATGTGGTCCTCAATATATCTGATTTCTTATGGTGCACATAGTGAACACATGCCTGGCATATTGCCTCCCCAAATCCACGACAGACATCGGTACTTTATGCCAACTTCTGGTCACTGAACTAAGACAGCCTCGGAAGTCATTTCAACACAGCTTTCAAGTAGCCTTTTTGAGAGATGACTCATAAAATGAAACCTATTTGCTCTCTCAGGCTAAGGATATTTAAAAGTAATAAAAGACTAAGAAACACTAGCTGACTGTTTTCATGCTGGCCTATTGTACTGTGTGACATTGGGTAAATCCTTAACTTTTCTGCTCTGCTGCGATCTGGAAAATAGACACAATTCCTGCCCTGCCTACTTCACAGGGCTGCTTTACAATTCAGACAAGATAATCAGCTGAAAATGCTTGGCAAATTGCGACAGCGCAGAAAAAATAAGGGGCAGTGTGGTAATTGTTGTTACTTCCTCCATGCCTGCCTCCACCTTAGGACCAGCTGTACCTTGCATGATCACAGCAGGGTCTTCCACCTTCGACCTGATGAGATTCACACCAATCACAGTAGCCAGGTTGTCCACACTCATCTTGTTAACACTACAGTTCAGCTGGATTTCATGTAGGAACCTGTGGGCAGCCAGGAAATCCCAGAGTAGGAAATAGGAAGTTGCCAGAAGCAAGCACATCCAGGTACCAGTGAGATCTCAGAGATGGATCCCAACTCTTTCCCCCTGGTCTCAGGAGTGGAACCAGCCTGCTCTGCCAATAAGAGTTAAGCTTTGCCCTGAAAGATTTAAGACTAAGGAAGCAGAAAATCCAGGAGGGGCCTGCTCAACTGCTAGTGGTGGCATTGGGCCAGGGATGGGGAGGGGAGAGGAGTCACCTCAGTGGGAGGCAGGATCCAGTTCAGGGAGCTAAGAGGAGATTAGAAGGACTAAAATGACTATTTGACTGCCCTCTTTTTATTTTTCTTCTTGAGGAAGATTAGCCCTGAGCTAACTGCTGCCAATCCTCCTCTTTTTACTGAGGAAGACTGGCTCTGAGCTACTGTCTGTGCCCATCTTCCTTTACTTTATATGTGGGATGCCTACCACAGCATGGCTTGCCAAGCGGTGCCATGTCCACACCCAGGATCCAAACCGGCGAACCCCAGGCTGCTGAAGTGGAATGTGTGCACTTAACTGCTGCGCCACCGGGCTGGCCCCTTGACTGTCTTCTTGTCCCGACTTTCTAGGCGTATCTCCCAGGCTCTCAGCACCCCTCCCACCCAAGTCTCCAGAGGAGAAAACTTTATCATGAGAAGATCTCAGAGACTGGAACCTATGGTGCCTCCTTGCTCTCATCCTCTGATTACAGCATCGAGCACCTTGAATTCTCAGCAGGTGCTCAATAACTGACGAAGAATTTTTACTATACTTCCACCCATTTGAGGAATGAAGCTCTCAGATTCACTATTAAATAAACTGAACAGATGAGGAAAGGAATTTCTAAATACTCTCTCTAAAAACCTTTTTTAAATGGATAGGCTGAAGCAACATAAAATTCCAAACACAGAGAAATGATGAAATAAATGGTGGTGTGTCCAAATGAAGAAACAATATGGAATATTATGGAGTCATTTATAATCCTATTTTATGACACAGGGAAATGCTCACAATATAACACGAAGCCAAAAAAAGCAGGATACAAATACATATACATATAATTTCAATTTGGTATAAAAAATTGTTCCCCTGTATTTATATTGATGTGTGTAAAGATCTACCATAGAGAAAAGAAACATCCAGCAGGACACATATCCAAGTGTTAATAGTGATTTTTGCTAGGTGAGGGGATTGTGGGTAATTTTTATTTCTTATTTATAGCATGTTGTATTTTCCTGGTTTCCAAATCAAGCATGTATCATTTTTATAATTTGGAAACTACAACAAATTATTTTTTTAAAAATAAAGATAACTTTCAGCTGTGTCTGACATGGAGCTCCAGGCTCCCAACTCAGCCAGGTCTGGGTCAATCCATACACTACATATTGCCACAGAGATGGCACACAGTATGTCCTCAGAAAAGGAAATAAAAACAGTGGCCCAGAATGAATGTCTCTGGGATGCTAAGCTACAGCCCAGAATCAGGAAGATGAGAAATGATTCTAGAAACATTGTAAGGATTCTGGGCTCTGCTGCATGTCCCAGGACTCTGGGTGGCACTACGGCAGGCCTGAAGGAGGAAACTGATTCATTTTTTGTGCTGATCAGATTTTCAGGGGATCCTTCAAATTATCCTGTGGACACAGGAAACTACCTCAGTGCTATGCGAATAGAGTTGACCTTCCAAAGATCTGAATCAGCATCTCTGAGGTCCCAGAGATGCTCTCCTCCTCTAACCATGAGCTTTTTTCTGAGGTGCCCGAAAACTGTGGAGCTGATCCCGGGGACCCTCACCTGCAGATGTAGCTCAGGAGGCTGTAGTTGTCTCGAGGAAGGATGGAGAGCTGCTTCATCAACTCCTGCTGAGCCTGGGAAGAGATTTTTAACACCAGTAAACGAGCCTGCTCACTTGCCAGCAGAGCCCCTAGAACATAATGGTGTTTCTGCGTGGACGCAACAATTTGGCAGTCACTCCTGTTCCCATTGTTTCGTGGGATTTTTAAAAACTTTTATTTTGAAATAACTATAAATTTACAGAAAAATGCAATAAAAATAATGGAGAGAGGCTCATAGTTTTTTGTATAGTGTGTTTTTTTTATTTGTCTATAATGATGCCCCCTTCCCCGACTTGGGAGCTACTCTAAGCCAGGACTATTGACGACTCATATTCACGATAATTGTTTACTTAATGAATGCTTCAGATGTAACACTCCAATAAAGAAGTGGACCCTAAGCAAAAACTCCCAGGTCACTTTAAAAGTTCTGAGAGAAGGAGGATGCTTCTGAGAAGGGTTTCAAGCAATATGGCCTTGCTGAGACCCACTGGGACACAAGGACAGGCTGATCGATCTAAAGGGCAGGTGAGAGGTCTAAAAGTTCTAGCTCTGTGATGACCCATAAGTGTCAGAGACTGTCATGCAAGGGATGCGTGTGCCAAGGAGAAGAAGGACAGGAAGCATTTCTTTGTTCTTTTCACCTGCAGCTGCCTGTAGGGTCTGTAGTCACCGTCTGTAGTCACCGTCTGTAACATCACAATTGTAAAGTGCACCAGTTCCCGTGAGGCACGCAGGCTCTCCTCAACCTGAGCATCTCCTGGAGAAAATGTGCCCTATGGCCCGTCGGCCGGCATGCTGTGACTTGGTGCAGACCCTGTGTATCCAGAGGACCCGCTTCATACTGAGTTTTCCTCCTCTTCAGTTTAGTTAAGTGAATTCTTTGCAAAGGTTGGTATAGACTCAGCCCTCTCGGCTACTGCCTCTGCCACATTTTCACCCATGAGGGAGGCTGTGGTCCCTCTGCCCTGTCTAGATGTGCGTTACCGTAGATAGAAACCCTCAGATATGCTGAGATTGAGAAAAGTCGGGAGAAACTGGTCCAGAGCAGGGAAGTCAGGGGTGGCAGTCTCATTGTCAGAACTACATCTATGCGCCTCCTTTCCTCGCCCTGGAGCTGTGGGCTGAGATGCCAGCTGAAACACTGATCTTTTTAGCCCACTTTTAAACCTTATTCCATAAAATATTATTCCTTTCACAAAAGGGAGCTGATATGGCTGTATAAATTAAGGCTTTCTATAGCCTCTTCTCCCCTTCACAAAAAAACTCATAAATCATGCACAAAATATTCTAAATCAGATCTAGTTTTTGTGTTGGAAAACAGCTACAATCACTACAGCATGTTGGCTACAACATTATCATTCTCTTCTTTCCTAATGTTGAAATAGAAAGTCGCCTTTTTTCTTGGGTCAGGATCCACTTAATTCGTGAGGTCCTCCCTCTTAGTCAGGACAGAAGTTCCCATGGCTGCGCTTTCTTCCAGGGCTAGGGTGCTAGCCACTGATTTTTAAAAATATATATACATAGTTTTCTGAGAGTATACTATATAAAAAATTTTGAAGTACAATAGAGAATAAATCTCCCCTTAAACCAATAATTTTAAAATGTCACTTACTTGTACCATGTCCCTTGGTCCTCAAAACAAATCTGAGTAGAGCAGATGTTATTACGAAATTTGGCTAAGTTGGTGCCATCCAATGCAATAGCTACTTGCCACACGAAATTATTTAAATTTAAGTTAAATTAAAATAAATTAAATTAGGAATTTTGTTCCTCACTTGCACCAGCCACATTTCAAGCACCCAGTGGCCATGTGTGGCTTGTGGTTATCATATTGAAAGGTGAAGCTATCTAACAGTTCTATCTTGTAGAAAATTCTATTGGACTAAGTAAATAAGCTAAGTCTCATGGAAGAGGCATGATTTGCCTCATGCCAAAATCAAAGTTAAATCCAGGTCTTTATTGCGGGTTTGTCTGTGCATCACTTTGCCAGAGAGAGCTTTTAACATAGTAGTGCTAAAAACTAACCTCCCAAAAGTGGGCAGTTAGCCCCCTGTGTTAGCAGCCTAACATAAATGCATTCATGGGCCATTTGGTTTTGCAAATTTTGGTTGAAAACCATGAAGGCTTTATTGTTGCTAGTTGGGTTTTATTGGTTTCTTTTGTTAGTTGGTTAGTTTGTTTAATTAACATGACTCCAGTGTGGTGACTGTTGACTATAAGGCCTTTCAGGAAACAATTTATATACGATCAAAAATCCTGCCGGTGAACTCGTGCACTCTAACAAGCTTGATGCCGCAGACAGTGACTACAGACCCTACAGGCAGCTGCAGCTGAAAGGAACAAAGAAAACCTCCCTGTCCTTCCTCTCCCTGGCACATGAATTCCTTTTATGCCCATACCTGACACTCATGGTCATCACAGAGCCAGAACATTCTAACATCTCACCTGTCCTCAAGGTTGGTCAGCCTGTCCTTGTGTCCCAGTGCGTCTCGGCAAGGTCATGTTGCTTGAAACCCTTCTGAGAAGCATCCTCCTTCTCTTACTAATTTTAAAGTGACTTGGGGGTATCTGATTATAGTCCAATTCTTTATTAGGGATCATTAGATCCCACGAAGACTATCGCCATACTTGGCTTCCTTTGCCTTTCGTTGCTGAGGAAGTTCCAGGGTGATGAAGTACCTCACAAAAAGGTAGGGAGCCCCCTGATCCACTGTTGCCTGCCTCCCAGAATAGTGTTCAGTAACAATCACTTTCTTCTGAAGCAGGACAACTACCCCTAATGAGATACAAACCTTTGTCTCATCTGCATTCATGAGCTGCCCACAAAGCAAGAACCCCTCATACTGGCTCCAGGGAACCACTGGCTCTGGGAGGTCTCGGAGGTAGAGCTTTAACAGGGAGGCCACTGTGTGCACATCTGTATCTCTGGAAGAAAATAAGCAATGCTTTTTGAAAGTGAAACTCCAGAACTCTCCACACCTCCCCCCTGGTGATCCACTGAATAGAATCCCAGGTTCCAAAGGGGAGTTTTTTACAGAGGAGTTGAGTCCAATAAAGATGTATCCAACCAAAATGTTTTTGCTAATCCCCCTTCTGGATTAATAATGCTCAACATTTTTTCCTTTATCTCTTCCACCTAACTGTCTGAAAGATAAGTTCAAGGGCTACTTTTTCTTTTTTTTCTTTTTTTTTTTTTAAGATTTTATTTTTTCCTTTTTCTCCCCAAAGTCCCCCGGTACATAGTTGTGTATTCTTCGTTGTGGGTTCTTCTAGTTGCGGCATGTGGGACGCTGCCTCAGCGTGGTCTGATGAGCAGTGCCATGTCCGCGCCCAGAATTCGAACCAACGAAACACTGGGCCGCCTGCTGCGGAGCGCGCGAACTTAACCACTCGGCCACGGGGCCAGCCCCCAAGGGCTACTTTTTCTAAAGTGGAAACTATTTTCATCTTCCTGGCTTTATTCTTTCTCCAAGTCACTTAGAACCTAATAATTTAGCATTCTTTACTTAGTCTCTAATTTTTCATGTGATAACTCCTTGATATCTATGGTTCATTGATCTCTTTAATCCCTCAGAGAGTTTAAAGTAGTTCTGAGATTCATCTGTATATTTGTGTAATCAATCATTCATTCAATCAATAAGCATTGAGAGAACCTATCAGGTGCAAGATACTATGTCAGGCACTGGGATTTCAGCAGTGAACCCGAACAACACACAGGATACCTGGCCTCACTGAGCCACAGAGCTGCACAGAGTCAAACATTACCAAGTTATTACGAGACTGCATGGTTAGTGTGATGACGGGGGGTGTCCAGGACCTGGGACCATGTGGAAATGTGGGGAAGGGACACCCAATGCAGAGTCGGGGAGCCACAGGAGACTCATCAGACAGGATCGGAAGAATGACGAGGAGTTCCAGCATGGTGCAGGCAGCGTACGTGTCAGCCCGGAGGGTGGAGAGGAGGCCCTGCTGCAGGGACTGAGAAAACAGTCCTGCGATTGCCTGATTTTGCTGGAAGAGGCACTGGCATTTCAGCCCAGCCTCTCTGGTTTACAGCAGAGGGGTCAGCATACCCTGGCCAGGGGACAAATCTGGCCCATTACCTGTATTTGTACAGCCTGTGAGCTAAGAATGGATTTTATATTTCCAAACAGTTGGGGAAAAAAACTGAAAGGAAGAACATTTCACGGCATGTGAAACTGGTATGAAATTCGAATTTCAGCCTCCATAAATAAAGTGATACAGGAACACAGCTATGCTTGTTCGTTTTTGTATCGTCTTTGGCAGATTTCATGTTCTAAGACCAGAGTTGAGTAGCTGCGGCAGAAACGATCTGACCCGCAAAACCTAAATATTTCGTACGTGGCCCTTTAAGAGAAGTCGGCTGACCCCTGGTTTATAGAACTATTGCATTTATTCTGCAATTCTATAAGAGAAAATGTCTGAATCTACCATACACTTGAAGCTCATTAGTGAAGAAATCTTTATTTATTTCATATCAAGAAAAACTGGTATTAAGAGGCAGTCCTGGCAGTATTTTGAAAAGCTGTGATGTAGTAAGAAGTTCAGACACTCTGAGTGTCTCCTCTGTTTCAGCGATGGGGAATTTAGAATCGGCTGGGTGGAAATGCCCCCTGGAGGAGGGACGGGAGGGGTGCATTCGAGCTGGAGGAGGAGAAGAGAGGCATTTGAGGCAGCAGAAACAAGAACAACAGGACTTGACGGTAAAACTCGGTCTTGGCGTTTGATGACAATTTTTATGTTTTGTTTTCAACACCCAGTGGTTGGAGCTGTCTTGTGAAAAGGCTCCCCTTCTGCAGCCTGTGAACTCTCTACCTCAAAGGAGACCTCGAGCTGGCACACGGCCCCGTTTAGGCTCCACGGCTGCCCTCAGGAAATCCAGGGTGGGAACCTTCACTTTATACGTGGATTCTGGAAAAGCCTTTCCCTGCTGAGTCACTGCCTAAAAACACACCCTTGTGAAAATACACAACAAGTTTCAGAATCCAGGCTCTCTGGTTTAATGGGGGGCTCTCTTTCACCTCACATCCAATTAGTCTCCCAATCCCCCTCAATTCTACTACCCAAATGTCAGTGAACCCCTCAATGTTCCTCCCCTCCTTTCACTGCCCTATTTCAGGAGGGTGGCGTCTTTTACCAGGAATTCTGCCCCAGCCTCCCATCCGGCCTCCTGCCTCCAGGGTTCCATTATCCAATGTACGGTCCATTGCCTGGCACAGCCCTCAACACTCAAAACACACCCACAGAATGAAAGCAAAACCCAAAAAATCTGGAATGAGAACAACAGTATAGACGATACCTCAAAACATGGAATCTTTTGAAGAGAAACAACAATAAAAAAGACAAACTACTGGATAGTTTAACCAGGAGAAACGAAGACAGCAAAAATATTCAACGTTAGAAAAGACAAAGGTGTTATAACCACAGATACAGTATACACACTTCAAAGCTATAGTCAAAGAACACAGTTGGCTATAGAAACCATCTTTTAGAACAGTGAAACCCACAGCAAGCTTCCCAATCCATTTTACCAGGAGAAGATAATGCTGCTTGGACTGGCTAACCCTCATGCTTGTTTATTGTGTCTCAGCTTAAATGTCCTTTTCTTGGAGACCTCCCTAAATCCACCAGACCATATCAAAAGCCCCTCATCCTAAGTTCTCATGGTACCATCTAGTTTTCCTTTTTAGCACTTAACACAATGGGAATTATACAGGCATTTCTGTAAATTTTTGGTTTAATATCTGTGCCCTCATTATAACAAGGCTGACCCAGATGCCATGGTTATAGCCTAAATTTCCAGCATGATTTTCCCTGGGTTTGCTTTTCCTCCAACATCTTTAGATGATTTTTTTAAATCAAGGACTAAGAGCAAGTCAGGAGCTGGGAGGCCTCTGAGTTCACCACTTGATCCACCAGAGATCAGCCCAGGCCCCTTGGCCGACTCTGCCCGCCCTTCCCTGGTAGCACCCATCTTACAGTGCGGCCTGCCTGTATGTGTTTCTCACAGAAGTGTAGGTATTGGAAGTGTATCAGTTTTGCAGCCAAGGAGTATCCAGCCCAGTGGAAACTCCACAAGGAGATTTTTTAATTCTTATTCATGTTTAATGAGAAGCAGATACACCTGCACTCAAATCTACCAAATAAGAGCTCCTTTGTTCTTCTCTACTCTAGCGAGGCAATTTAGGGGATCTCATGATGGAACCAAGCGTATGATCGATGTAAAGGGTCCAGATGAGTACCCAGCAGGCTCAAGTTGACCCAAGAGTCACCCTGGGAGGACCCTGAAGAGCCCCAGGTGGCCCTTCCTATTTTTGGATGTGTAAACTCTAGCCCTCAGTTCTGGGGGTGGAGACGTCATGACAACGTGTGGTAACTTTCCTCCTTCCAGCCCCAAGTACCTCACAGGAACCAGACGCCGACTCCGCTCCCCAGGCTGACTTGATAGGTGCAGAAGCTCAAGTCTAGGGTGGCAGACACGCCACCATCACCTCTATCCCTCCTGGCTGACTGTTCCCAGTGCTTTAGCAACCACCCACCTGTATCTTTTGATCAACTCAAAGCTAATTAAAAACGTAAAAAGAAAACAGAATATAAAGGTGGTATGCTTGATTGAACAGACGCCTGATAATTAAGCGCAATTTACGCTACTGCTGAAAGGTCCTTAAATTTGATGGCATACCCTGCTACAGTTCTAGTAACAACTCCACCCTTGCTTTCCTGTTAAAATACAGCACCCTTGGTAAATTAACCTAGTACATTCCAAGGGCAGCGACGACAGACATATGGTGGGCCAAACTAAGACAGTGGCTGTGAGAATGGAAAGAAACAGATGGGTCTCAGAAATACTTTGGAGAGAGAATGGACAGCGTTGGTGACTGGAGTGGGAGGTGAGGGAGAGCGAGCAATTAGACTGTCCACACAGATGACACTTAGCTGGTCATGACTTTCCCAGGATCAGCTCTACTCCTGGGTCCTCAATAAACTCTTGGGGAATTTCAGCCTTTGGAAACTGGACAGAGTTCAGGCCTGTCTTACTAAACCTTGGTCTATGGGCTGCTTATTTGGAAAGAACAATGTCTCCTTCTTGCCAAGAAGACAAGCGCATGCAGGCATCCAGGGCGAACATTGCACAATAGCAGAGCATGTACAATGTCAGGGTGGGGGTTGTACCAGCTGGGCATGGCAGAGAAGAAAACCTCGGCTGGGTGACTGGAGGAGGTGGGGTGGGAGGGGGATGGTGGGCAGAAATGTCACTATACCTGATATGCCCCAAACAGGCCCTGCAACCTCCACACAGGAGACTTGGGAGAATGCCAGGCTACCAAAGTGTCAGTATGTACTCCCTCCAAAAGGGCTCAGGGCTAAGTTCAGCAATGCACAGTACTGTGACCTCCCAAACTAACAGGAAGTCCTGGTTCTGGCCATTTCTGGAAAGCTGAGGAAGACCATTGGAGCCCTTGGATATAGATATGGTGCGTTCTCCACCACACCGAGTCTGTTCTACAGCCAGCATTTCTCATCTGCTCAGAAGGGTGGACCTGGAGTTAGGGCCCATCTTTCTCCACTACTCTCCATTTTTCCCACCCCAATATCTTAAACATCTCTTGACTGTCCAGCAAGGCTCTAGTTCTAGTTCACATCATCTATCACATAAATGATCAGCATACTCTCCTAACTGTGCTCCAGGCTCCCAAATTCTGATTATGAGCACAACAAAAGGCTCCTTCTGTTGCAAGCTAGGGCTCTTGGAAGTGTCTGTGCAAGTCCCATTGCTCAACTGGAATAGAGAGGTCTTCTCACTCGAGCAAGACAGAGGAGAGGGTGAGGTGAGGACAGCATACCTGTCAAAGGAGGGCCGCTCCCCGGCGTCAAAAGCATCTCTCAGCTGCTTCACCAGGTTGTCCTGCCCGGGCAGGCGGAAGATGCCCTCTTCATTCAGGCCATGCTCCAGGATGAATTCTGCACACTTCTCCACCAGGATGGGCACCAGGTGGGGGCCAAATTTCTGCTCATAAGCCACGGTCTCATCCAAGCGCTGACCAAACACGGCTGGGAAGAGAAAAACCAGGACCTGCCCATCACCATGGCTTCCGCTGGATGAACTAATAGGCCAGGGCACTTTGCCTATTTCTGGATTGTCTATGTTGCTTACAGCCTCAAAGCTTTTAGGTACTAAACAAATGATATTAAACGAAATATAGTGGACAATCACCCATAATATTTCCTGGGGCTACAAATTTGGAGCAGTCTCTGTCAGCCTTTTTCCACTGACCCACATTTTTACATATTTAAAATAACTTGTGGCACCGACCCAGCGGCACAGCAGTTAATTTCACACGTTCCTGCTTCTCGGTGGCCCGGGGTCCTCTGGTCTGGATCCCAGGTGCAGACATGGCACCGCTTGGCAAAAGCCATGCTGTGGTAGGCATCCCACATACAAAGTAGAGGAAGATGGGCATAGATGTTAGTTCAGGGCCAGTCTTCCTCAGCAAAAAGAAGAGGATTGGCAGTAGTTCGCTCAGGGCTAATCTTCCTCAAAAAAATAAAATAAATAAAATAACTTGTTTTTACTGAGTATGTGTTGTGTGCTAGAAATTGTGCTAAGCCCTTGCACACCTTTTTTCATCTAATCTAGACAGCAACCCCATGAAGTGGTAGTATCATTATACACACTTTAATACTAAAAACACTGAGCCCTAGAGGCACTGATGAACTTGCCGAGGTCAGCGGCAGGGCCTGGTACAGTCAGAGTTCAAGTCCAGGCAGTAAACTCAAGAGAATGTGCTCTTAACCACAGCAGCAAGCAGGCCATTTTGAATTCTGCTTGTGTCATATCGTATTAAAGCCTGATTGTCTATCACATTCACATGGGTCTCTCACTGTATTAAACCATTGAGGCATTTTTAATTATTTACGTTGCTTACTATGGTTTACTATGATCAACATTGCCACAGAGAACATGTTCATTCACCTAGCAGAGCTCTTGGAATTATGTGGTGCAATGTGTAATTTCTAATTAATTGCTTAATTAATTAATTAACATTTGGATGGATGAACATAGGCTTTTCGTTCTTTTGAACTATTTCCTTAGGGCAAATTTCCACAAGTAGAATTACCAGGTCAAGTGGTTTGAACATTTTTACGACTTGATGGTATGCAAATTGCTTTCCAAAAATATTTTTCCAAATTATACTGCCTCCAGCAAAGCATGTGTGGACGAGTTCCACCCCAGCCCTGTCAGCACTTGGCCCTCTAATTTCCCCACCCCAGTGGTGGAGCAAGGTTAGTTTACAAATCAGGCCAATCGCTGGCTACCTCTTCTCCCACTTGCCCCCATGCCCTTCATTTCCTGCAGGTTCAAAAGACAGGTCACAGCTTCAGCTCCGTCCTGCCTGATTTTCCCTCTGTCGTAAGTAGGGCTCTGCCACACCGACCACTTCAATCCCTGGGACACTGGTTCCCAAAGTCCTTTGGTCTTCCCACGATTCTCTCTCTCTGGTTGGTCGCCTATATCTAGTCTCTAATTAATGCAGATTCCACATTAACGTGGTGAGCTCTTGAATGCAATGCGTCCTCTCCACTCCTCCATTCTGCCCTCAGACAGGCTGGACTCCTCTCTCATCTACGACTGCTGTGGTCTCTTCTAACATGTTCAAACCTCTCCTGCTTCTTACCTTTCTACACCACTGATCTAGCTGAGCACATCTCCCCTGTTTTTAATAGTCATCCACTTCTTCCCCAATTGCCACAGCAGTGTTTTTCAAATCACCCCTCAAAATCCCAAGGGTTCCTCTGAGGCCCCTCCCTCATCATGTCAGGTGCTGAGAGGAGAGGGCATCAGATCTAGAAGGAGCTGAGCAGGTGGGCCTCTGCACCCTCTATTCCCAACCAGATCTGCTGGGCTGTTGTCTGTTTTATTTACAGCATTCCAGTGAGACTTTGGCTGGTTAAGTCTTTCTGGGCTAAAGTTTGAAAACTTGGGCTGGCACTCCTTATATTGGCATTGGGCCTGGCCCCACCTGCCTTTCTGGCCTGACTTCTTGTCACGCTCCCAAAGGCACCTCAGCCTGATGTTTCCAAAGCCCACAGCACCCTCCAGTCCTCACACCCTTGGACAGTCTCTTCTTCTTGCCCAGTCTGTTCATCTCTCCCTTCCCTGTCTGCCGGAATTCTACTTGTCTTTCTTGGCCCAACTCAAATATCATCAACTCTGCCCAAGCCTTTCCTGACCCCAGCCTGAGACACGCCATCTTTACTCTGTGTACTCATATCCCTTCTTGAATAACCCAAGGCCTTTCCACAGTGGGCTGCAATTATCTGTATGTACCTGTGTCCTCTGCACAACTATAAGTTCCCTGATGCTGGGAAAATGGGCAGGGTCTTTTCTCATCCCCAGTATTTAGCATGGGGCCTGGCACAAGGAAGACAGTCAATCAGATCTACTGAATTACTTAATGAATCATTTCATCTTTAAGCAAATTCTCTCCATGATTAATGGTAATTTTGACATTTCTTTAAACACTAGTAAGGATCTCCTCAGTAAACAAGTTCAGCTACATGCTAAGAATTATTGAGTGCCCTGCCATATGCCAGCAGCAGGCCACGTGGAATGGGCTATGCAAGCAAGGGCATGTGAGACATTCTTGTTTTCAATTAACGTACCATTGAGTTATGAAAATGAAATGACCACATGTAAAATAAAAACAATTAGAGATTATCAATAACTATGTAGAATTAGGTTCCTCTTTGTCTGTGAAAAGAGCCGGATAGACATTTTCACCAAATTGGAAGAAAATGATTGAAACCATCTGACTTAAAACACAGACCACATGGCATTTGTAAATCCCTTTGAGGGGTCCAGGTAGGGGCACCTCAAAGGGAGAAGCAAGTGTGTTTCAAAGCAGTCGAAACTTGGGCTCAAGGGGCCCAGTGGACTCGGATAGGGAAAGATATCCCAAAGACTATGGAAAGATGTGCACAGAGGTGTCAGAGCTGTCAAATGTGAGCTCCATGTCTGAGGTCCTGAGGCCGATGCTCCACTTTGCAGGTGATCTGGAATCAAGCTCCTTCTCACACCCCTTTGTGTAGCCAGTCCTCTAACTTTTCTCCTCATCAAAGTCTATCAGACTTGTCCTGTGTTCATCCTCTATCCCTCCACACCCCACAGTCAGTCATTTCAATGTCACTCTCACCAGTAGACTCATTTCCCAACACTCCTTTTCCCTCCAGCGTCTCCAACCTGCCGATTCCCGATGCCCTCTCCATGCCTTCATATGGCCACTGAGAGCTTCCAGGGAACACAGCATACCACATCACGGGAATTTCTATTTCCAATCTCTGTAAGACCTTGGTTCCAAATCTTCACGATGCCTCTTGAGGTCAGGACCCATTCCCTCTCCTCTGAGCAAGTGACCTTGTCTCCTCTTTCCCTTATCTCCCCAAATGGAAGACATCATAAGTGAACTCCTTCATCTCCAGTCCCTGCCTTTTGTATCTTTCCTCCTCTGTCTCTCTGCCCGTCCTCTCTCAGAGGTTTCCTCTGAGATTCTGCCATCTTGAATGTTGGTTCCACCCCTTCCATCTTTTCCAGGACTTCACTCCTTCTCTTTGGTATCTTAAATTTTTCTCTTTCAATTGAAAGAGCCCACATGAGTCTAAGTCTTTACAATTTATTAGAGAATAATCTCCCATCCCAGCTCTCATGCAAATGACCGATACTTGCCTTTCTTCTCTTTACCAATACACTCATAGAAACACACGTCTACTTCTGGGAAGTTGTCCACCCTCACAGCTTCTACTTCTTCCCTTATTATTCACTTCTCAACCTCTCAACCCATCTCTCTCTGGTTCATCTGCCTGCAACTGTCCATCCAACCTGCTCACTAAGATTTCTAGTGCCTTCCTAACGGCCAAATCTGGCCTGTGTTCATTCCACATTCTACTGGTCTTCTCTGAAGACTCTGATGGTGTTGATTCTCCTTTCTCCTCAAGACTTTCTCCCTACATGGCTAAAAAACCATCCACTTTCATTCTATTCCCATTTCCCTGCTGGCTCCTTTGCCGTCCCCTTCCTCCATCTGTTCCTTTAGTGTGTCATGTCTGTCATTCCAACTCAGATGTCTTCTCACTCTAAACATTCTCCTTGGGAAAGGTCATATGATTCCATACATTTGGATATTATCTACAAACTGATAACTTACAAATCTGCATACCTAGTCTAGGTCTCTCTATATATCTCTATCGTCTCCATTTCCACTTCTCTCTTCCCCTGCCCCCTCTCTTCCCATAAGTGCAACACTGAATGGCAGTTCTCTCAGAGTGTCCTCCAGTCTCACTTTCATCTCGCCTCAACACTCCCAAATCACTGCTTCTCCTGTAGCCTTGCTTGCAGGCAATAGCATTCCATCAACCAAGCACCAGGCACTGAGAATACAAATCCATTAACACAAGTTACCTGCACTCAGCTAACCCAATTAGCAAAAGAACTATCTGCAACACCCCTGTTTCCCTCCAAACAGTTCAGTACATTCTAAATATGCCTTAAGCCATCTCTCTCCTCTATCCACACTGCCATTGTCAAAATTATTGTAATTTTCTTTGCAACTCTGTTTCTTACAAATTCTTTCCACTAGAATTCACAAAATCGTTCAGCAAACATTGACTGAGCATCTGCTGTGGGCCAGCCTCTTTAGGAGCTGGAGATTATGATAGAAAAAATGAAAAATGGTCTTTGCTCTTGAAAACTCTGGAGCCAATGCCCTTCCTCCTTCTCCCCACCTGGAAACTTGATCTTCTGGCAAGCATGAGTTCAGATGTCTTCTCAGAGGCAACTGGCCACTCCCTCCTCAGCGCTCACAGAGCTCCCCAGATACACCTCTATTCTATCACTTCTCCTGTAGTTTTATGATGATGTATTTAAACATCTCTCTCGTCCACTGGACTGTGGGCTCCTCAAAGGCAGACAGCCTGTCTGGCTCACCATCTATTTTTATTTCCTGGCACAGAGCCTGGCACATGTTGGACCAATCCTCAAAGGGCTGTGACTACTTGCTGTTTCCCCTTCCTCCCTGTCTCGCCCCTTCTCTCTCGAATGCACTCTGATCAGCACTTCTCCAAACTTGCACTTGTCAAGGAGATCAATGGCCTTTACATTTTTAAACTCCAGGGGTCAAATTCTCAGCCTTCTTAACTGCTCTGTCAGCAACATGTGACACAGCAAATCACACCCTCCTTCTTGAGACATTTTTTCAGATGGCTTTCAGTACTCTCTCTTAGTTCTCCATTTAGCTCATGGGCCATTCCTTCTCAGCCTCCTCTGACGATTCCTCTTTTTTCCCCATTCTCTAAATTTTGGAGTGTCCCTGGCCTTCCTTTGCTCATCCGCATGAACTTCATAACTTCGTGGCATCAAACGTCACCCACATGATGAAGACTCCGAACTTTACATCTCCAGCCTAGAAATCAGTCAAAGCTATTTCCTCCAACAAGAAATCACCACTGCATGCTCTAGAGATATGAGGACCAACAGAGTCCCCTCTCACATGAAAGAAAGAACATCCTGGTTTTCTTTAGTTTGTCTAGGTCAGGCTTTGCCACTCTTCATCTCAAATCACATATGAGGAGTTTAGAATCTAAAACATCCCTGGAACTCCAGAGACCCAATCCTGAGTTATACCTACCTCTGACTTCTGGGTCCTGATCACCACCCATTGATCCTCGGTGGACATGAAATAGCCTAGTTACGGGGATATAGGTGAACCGAGAAATCCCAAGAAAACTAGGGAAGGGGCCAAGGAAGGAGGAGGAGAGCAGAGAGTAGGTGGGATGTACTCAAAGACCATTGTCCACCCAACAACACTAAAGGGCAAAACCCAGGCTCCCCCGCTGTGCCATGCCCTCCTCGGTGCACCCCCTCCTTCAGGGAACCAGTGCCTTACTGCTCTTTCTACCCTCCCCAGCCACTCATTCACTCAGAACTGCCCATCACTTTGTACCAGCCACCATTAGCAGACGCTTTTCCATATTAACAGGCACAAATCTTAATTAATTAATTATACTATGTAATATTATAATTATTTATAAATTTAATCAATTTTATGACGGAACTGCCCTAGAAGCTTTCACACGTGCTCTCGTTTAATCCTCATAAGAAACCCTACAAAGTTGATATTATTGTTCCATTTTACAGATGAGAAAACTGAGACTCAGATTAGGAATTTTTCCAAGGTCATATTTGCCCATGATTCTAAATTCAGTGCTTTAATCTCTTTTGTTTAAAGTCAGTGGAATAAAATTATCTAGGCAAAATTTCAGACATCATCAAGTCTTAAGGGGAGAGGGTAAGCGGTCTCTGCTCACAGGCCATCTACCACCCTTTGCTTCTCAAGTCCCCTCTCCAAATTTGCTAGAAAACTCCAGGACACCGGGTTGGTTTGGAGAAGTGACAATGGATAGATTAGCTGTTACCTCCTTTCTATCCTCTTCCCTCCTTTATCATCACTCAAACACTCCTGGGTTCAGATTAACAGCCCCTAGTCCCTCCCTACCACATCTCCAGTCCAGCCCAGGTCACCAGAAGGGTTCGCCCTACCCTTCTGCTCCCTCCTTCCCATTGGCCCCATCAGCCAAGCACTGGTACCTGCTTCCCAGGGGCTGGTTTCCAGGAATGTCCCCATCCCTGACAGGAGAGGGGAGAAGAGCTGGGTAAAGTGTCTTTTAGTGGAAGAATTGAATCACAAATTAAGGAAGAAATACCTTTCTTTTGGAGCTTGGGGGTTTTCCTCCTGAAATTCCAGCAAAAGAGCAGTGCCAGGGCAGGAGAGCCACAGCCCAGCTCCCACTGCGGCATCCTGGGAATACGAGGCATGGCGGGGCCCACGGAATCTCAGCCTCTGCTGGGCCAGCCTCAGGCCTTTCCTCCTCCCCAAGCTGGAAGAACCATCCTCTCTCGCTTCCAGATCAGCACATGTTTGTAAATACTGCTCAGGTTCCGACTCCGGCACAGAAACCATGGGATCTGTCGGCACCTGCCCCAGCCCTCCCTTCCTCCTTCCCACACCACTTCCCCTCCCAGTTCACCTTTATACACATGACTCTTGGCTTTCAAAGAGTGAACATAAAGCTGTCAGGGCCCGCAATAAAAATAAGTGCCTCCTTTTACTTAGCGGCTAATTGTCAACTGCCATTCAAAGGATACCATGGAGGTGGATTAAAAAAAAAAAAAAAAAATCCCACACACAAGCCCTTACCAGCATTGCTCCATACATCAAAGCCTCTGGCAAGAACACAGGACTTCACTTAGCGCTGATGAGGCCAGCCCACCATCCCCTGGAAATGCTTTCAGAGTTGCACGTGGCTCAGTGAAGCCTTCAGAGAGAATGATCTTGGAGTTGTTGGGTAAACTGAGATGATTTCCCTCTCCCGTTGAGATTTAGCAAATAGTGCGGCAACCCTAGCGGACATACCCAGGAGACTTGAAATGGACTCAGCATCACGAGAGGATAGTCAGGAGCAGGGAAAGATTGCCAGGAAGGACTCTGGGCAATGTGATGCTGCCAACAAAGTGTCCATCCCTCCATTCATTCACAGGCCAGGAATCAAGGACTCATCTTTGACACCACATTCTCCTTCCATATCAAATTCCCTCCCACGTCCTGGCATTGTTACCTCCAAAATGTTGGGCAATCCTGTTCACCTCTTTCTACCTCCACCACCACCACCCTCGTTCAAGCCACCTTAGCATGAAGACTGCCATCTTTAACAAGGCTGACTCCACTGTTGTCACCTTCCTCTCACTGCAGAGCCTCTTCTCCTTTCTGTCGCAGGATCTGTGCACATGCTACTCCTCTGACTGAGACACTGTTCCTCTTTTCCCTCTCTGCCTAGTTCGATTCTACTGCCCCTTCCGATATAAGCTTAATCATCATTAATTCAGGGAAGTCTTCCCTGAATTTCTTGACAAAGATTTGTTTTTCTCACATGGCATCATGTGTTTTTTTCATCATGGTACTTTTCACAGTTGTAATTTTATGGTTCTCCTTGAGATTTTTTAAATTAATTTTTGTGTCTTCTACTAGGCTGTGAGCTCCTTGAGAGAAAGGACTTTGTTGTTTTTTTTCTCTTCTCTGTCTCCTTTCTCACTATTGTACCCTCAGTCCTAGCACAGTGCTTGGCACATGCTCAAGAAATATTTATTGGGTAAATGAATAAATAAGTATCTGTCTGGTGTTAGGATCTGGGGGAAGGAAGGATGAGGGAATTAGTGGAAATAAGTAAAAATCAATCCTCTTAATGTCTAGTTTAGCTAGAGAGAAAGAGCCAGCACACATGGAACAACAATGAATCACAGAGACAGCACACTCCCACAGGCTAACCCGTGCTGTGGATTGTGAAATCATGCTCCGAAGGATGCAGAGAACTTAAGAAATGAGAGGAAGAAAAGAAACCCAAGGCATATAACAATTCAATATTTATATACTCTATGCCTAGTGTTGGCAAACACACAAAGGTGCTTAAAACACGGGACCTGCCCCAGGACCTCACACTCTGGTTGGGCCAAGCAGAGCTATGCACAATGTAGTGGAGTGCCTATGGCCTGAGAAAAACTTCAGATGGCCAGCCTCCAGGAGAAGAAAGCAAGGCAGGGCCTGACTGAATAACAATTTGCAATGTGGACTGTCTGCTCCCTACGCATGCAAAAGAGACCAGGTTTCAATGTGGTGCTCCAGGGAAGGCAGAGCCCTCTTACTAAAAAGAAGGGTGGTTTGGAGAAAATGGGCAGCTGTGAGCCTGGGAACAAGTCACCAGAAGTTGAGACGTGATCACCTCTCTTCCCTTTCTCCCACTTAAATTGGGAAAACCTGGGATTGCATCCAGACCTTCTGGGAAGAAGTTAATCTAACCTTTCCAGCCCCACCCTTAGGAGAGGGTAGTAGAAAAAAAAAAAAACTGGCTGGCTAGGAAGGAAAAGGCTGGAACAGTGAGATGTACCAAGGTACGGCTCTCCAAGGTGTGATACTGTGATTTACAACAAGAAATATATATTTGGTCTTCCACCCATTTCCTGGCAAGGAGCTCCTAAAACTCTTGGAATTTCCTGTGATGAGAGGGATAAAGGTATCTTTTGTTATGTTAAAGAGGTGACTTTTGGAAAGCACCTAAGGATGGGGGCTGGGTACCAGTGGACCCAAACGTGATTAGAGTGTTGGAACTTTCAGTGTCCCCCCGCCCCCCCACCAACCTCCAGCGAGGCAAGAGGGGCTGGCAACTGAGTTCAATCACCACTGGCCAATGATTTAATCAATCATCTGCATGATGAGCCTCCATAGAAACCCAAAAGGACGGGGTTCAGAGAGCTTCAGGGTTGGCGAGCATGCGGAAGTCCGGGGAGGGCGATGCACCCGGAGAGGGCATGGCAGCTCCATGCCCTTTCCCCATACCTTGCCCCATGCATCTTTTCCGTCTGGCTCCTCCTGAGTTAGATCCTTTTGTAATAAACCAGTAATCTAGTAAGTAAACTGGTTTCTTCAGTTCTGTGAGCAAATTATTCTAGCAAATTATTCAAACCCAAGGAGGGGGTAGTTGGAATCTCCGATCTCTAGGCAGTTGGTTAGAAGCACAGGCGATGGATGATCTGGACTTGAGACTGGCCTCTGAAGCGTGTGTGTGGTTGGGGGCAGTCTTGTAGGACCGAGTCCTCAAGGTGTAGAATCTGACGCTGTCTCTGGGTAGAGAGTGTCAGAGTTGAGTTAAACTGTAGGACACTCAGCTGATCTCTGAGAATTCACACACACACACACACATTGGAATTGGTCCCAGAATCAGATAAGGAGAGAGGAATGTTCAGAGCCAGCTACGAGGCAGGAGCAGCCAAGGGGAAGAAGCCGGGTGTGCCATGGGGACCAGGTGGGTCATCTCTCCCATCAAGGGAGAAAGGAGACAGAAACGGGACTAGGGCAGGCAGAGAGGCCTTAGCTTTGCCAAATTGTCACTAGAGTGACTACTAAAACTTAAAGTTGGGATTCATTATCTGGGGCGTACAGATGGACTACAGGGGTCTGAAAATATTTTGCAGTTGAATGCAAAATAGTTTCATCTGAACATTTTTCTGGGAAGAGTTTCCATAGCTTTTGTCAGATTCTCTAAGGGGTCTATGAACCATAAAGAGCTTCATCAAAGCTCACCATTAATGTGCTTGGAGGGAGATCATTCTAGAGGGAGCAACCCATTTACCAAATAATTTCTCAGATAAGCTGATCATCGTTTAACAAAGAGGAAAGCCTAGAGGGAGCAGAACATAGTACTTCTATGGGGAGAGGAGGCCATTCCTTCTCCTAATCATTTAATAAATATTTATTGAGCACCTACGATGTCAGGCACTGTTTAGATGCTGGGATACAGCACTGAACAAAATAGAAAAAAATTTCCTGCCAAGTAGTTTGAAGCTTTCATTCTAGTGAGGCGAGACCAACGATGAACAAATGAGTAAAATACTTAGCATGTTAGAAGCAGGTAAGTGCTAAGGAAAAAAGTGAGTCAGGAAAGAGGGATGGGGGTTTGGGTGGGGAAGGAGTTCAACGTTAAATGGGACGATCAGGGGAAGGCTCACTGAGGTGATGTTTGAGAAAAGGCCTGCAGAAAGCAAGGGACCAAGCCTTGCAGCTCCCCAGGGGAAAGAGGGTTGCAGGCAGAGGAAACAGTGAGTGCAAGGGCCCTGAGGCAGGAATGTGCCTAGGGTGTTTGAGGAAGAGCAAGGAGTGAAAAGGTAGGTTCTGGGTGGGAAAAGCATAGAAACTTTCACAAAGGGCTGGGAAGAGGCAGCAGCAACATATCTCAATGATGTCACACTGTTTGTGGGGACCTCCCCTGCCGATCTAGCAGACTCTATGAGAGGCACTTTCCAAGTGGGATCATGGTGCGGTGACAGAGAGCCGCCCACAGAGGCAGGAGCCCCGGCCCGGCCCCTCGATAGCTGGGCCCCTTGGACTAATCATTGACTTCCTCAGAATCAAAGTCTCCTGACTCACGAACAGGAAGAACAGATGTCTGTCCTGCCCCATGGCCTCAGACTAGACTCTCCGATCGCTGTCTTAAAATGCCTTCTTATCCCGAGATTTATGATTTTGGTTCAATAAGACGCTTTTTACAAACAACTGAAATGCCACATCAGAGCCGAACCTGTTCCTTGAGTTAATAAATAGTGCTGGGCTCTTCTTTCTCCTGACTTGGACTTTCCCCTGACCACAGGACTTATGCTTGACTTGCTTCTCAGGGTAGGGGCCTTGAGGTGGGGTGAGGGAGAAATCCCCTTGTGGACTATGCCTGAGTGCAGCAGCTCACCGTGGCGAGGCTGAGCCAAGCACCACATGGGGCACAGATGCTGGTCACAGTGCACCAACGGCATCTGACTCAGAGCAGGTGCCTAATTAAGGCAATATCCACGACCCTTGTCAGGGCAGACAACCTAAAGCACTGGACTGGGGAAACACGACATGTCAATGTGGCTCACCACCTCCTAATCCAGGGCAATAGGGAAGGGAAGGCGAAGATTATCCAGGTGGAATGGCATGTAATACAGCTGTGATAAATAAACACCTCATCTCAGCCTGATTAGCATCGTAAAAAACTGTGTTTAGGAATTGGGAAACAGTTAATGAAGCCGAGATACTCCTTTTTGTAACAGGATACAGCTGTTCAGGAGGACTGTGGCACTCATTCTTGAGTTTGGATGTTCCATCCAGGTCACTTCTTCTCTTGAAGCCCCACTAGGAGAGTCACAGACCACAGGACTGCCTCCCCACCCCAGATCCTGGGGCCGCAGGTGGACTTCTGAGCCCAGCTGAGCCAGGTGGCTCCTCATTCTCAGGAGTTTGGAATCGGGCGGTGGAGGTTGAGCTCAGCCTCCGCTGGTGCTTGAGGGAGAAATACAGGAAAGCCGGGGCTGGCACAGCAGTATCTGGGACAGGTCTAAGTACTGGAGGGCTGATAACTACACGAAAACAGGCAGGCATGCAGAGAAAAGCGGAATGAGAAGCTGCGTGGCCGCAGAGAAACCAACAGGACAAGCTCAATGCTGATGGTCCAGATCTTGGTCTTAATGTCTTGAGTTCTCTCGGTGGTTCTGCCCTAGGTTTCTTTGGGTAGCTACTGTACCTACCCAGGAAATCCCTCCTTGTTGTTTAACATCATTGCATGCGGTTTCTATTTCTTATAACCAAATAATCCCTGAAATGTACCAATTAAGATCATATAGCAATTAAATTATATAGCAATTAAGATAGGTATTAAATTGTATATACTCTATGCTTGTCATTCTGAGAAAAAAAGGAACATATATATAAACATTAGCTGGAAGGAAAACAAAAATATCTCCGCTGCTTTTGGAGGTCATTATTTTCCTATATTTTTTCAAATTTCCACAGAATTGCTATGGTGTTCATAATTCTTGAAAGTGTTAGGCAATCAAATGAATATTTAATATTTGAGCTGTAAAACCCCCCAAATGATTTCCAAAATAACGGCAGCACAGTTAACAAACAATCCCGTATTATACAGTTATCCTGGAGTTGACACAAATAAGCGTGTTCCTAAAAAGTTGGAGGAAAATGGCCACTTGAGAACTCATCCGTATCAGTTCTTTCATATTTTTATGAAAGGAAAAAACACATACTGGATTCACCTGTTCGTTCATTTCAGATTTTTTTTTCACATCAGTTTTTCACAGGCACGGCCCTCCTCTAGTCTGGACACAACCCCGGAGGCCCCAGAGAGCTCAAACACTTGAGTCATGGAACCTAGAAAAGTGTTCATCCCGAGTACCTGCAAGGCTATTCCTGAACCTCGCCCCAGTCGGACCACCCAGTTCTGGATGGCAGCTCTGCCTTCCTGTGCTGCTCAGCCTAACTTAGCTTTCGGCATCGCTCTGGCTATCAACGCTCTCAGGTTCCACAACCCCATAACCGGGCCGACTCATGCTGCTGCAGAATGTTAGTACTGCCAGGGACTAGGGTCAGCTGGTGCAGCCCATTCATTTTACAGGTGAGAGTACCGCGGCCCAGAGAGGAGAACGGACTGCTTCAGAACATCACCCACATTTGCCAATGAGTGCAAAGGGCTTTCAGTCCTTCCAACTAAACTGAAGGTGACTCTTTGAGATGACTCAGGGAAGGAAGCTAGAGGCTTAGCCATGGGCATGGCCTCAGAGCTGTCCTCTGGTGGTCTCCCTTGAACACTGTTCAAGGAGAGATCATGTCTGGAACTACCTCCTCCCCATCCCTGAGATGTCACAGACACCTGCCCAGGAAAGCCTGCTGAGGTCCTTACCTCCAGAGGGTGTGCCAGCGACTCTCCTAAGGAATTTAACCCACTCCTCCATCTCCGCCTGGGAGCTGGCCATGAGGACATAGGAGTCCTGTCCCGTGCGACACTGGTCCCATGAGGCTGGAGGAAGAAGTAACACTAATGAAGGTCTTAGAGTGGCAAGGGGCTGGAGCAAGGGGAGGAGATGGGAAGCTGAACCTGATTTGTTTCCTTGGTTCAATTAAACAACCAGTCAAACAACACAAAAGCATAATCTACTTATCCTCAGTGGAACTGAGTATCTATGCACTCCTGTTGTTTTTGCCAAAGCTCTAATTCTATAGATAAACCACTGACCATGGTGGTTTACAACTGGGATGACTTGGGCTGAGATCTGCTCCCACGGAAGACAGAAGCCATTTCCTACCAAAAAGGAAGAGGAAGTTCCAGGGGTGATGTCAGTGTCAGTGTTAGAGGAGACAGGATCAGCGAACACAAGTTTGAGATTTCAGTCCATCATGCCAATCACAGACACTTTCCTAAGCTACCCCTGAGCTCAGCTATGGGGATGGGAAAGGGAACCACAGCTCAGGAGGGAGGGACAATGAGCACGTGTGCCTTTCTCACAAAAATGGCGCTTCCTGTTCAGGATTTACTGCTCTCCTGCCTGCACAAGGCATTGCAAATGGTAGGTCTTGATACATAGTTGGTGGGCAAATGAAGTTTGTCAGGACTATCTTCACCATTTTCACTGTAAACCCAAGATTATAGACAGACACATGTAGTGTTTCCTGGGTTGGTGTTACCAAATGGACAAAAGGGTAGAGAAAATGACAAGGGGACAGAGGTGGGGAGAGGAGACCAAGAGAAAGGATGAGAGAAAGTGACAAAAAAGAGAAAAATAGGGAGAGAGAAGAGAGGGAGAGAGAGAGCATCAAGCGTGGGTCTTAGGACAAGAAATTAATAGCAATCTCTTTCAAATACAGGGTACTATTAAATTTCAAAGTGCCTTTGTAGACAGCAACCCATTCTTCTCACAATGTCAGGGCATTTTCCTCAAAAAGAGCCTATTCTAACACCCAGGTTGTGACCAAACCTGTATTTTCTTGCAGGACAAGAAAAGACTTTCCAATTCCCTTTGGTTCTGGTCCCTTAAACCTACCTTAATATCACCGAGCCTCATCTTCTTTTATGCTTTGGGATGACCTGATTCTAAATCCATCTTATCATGGGGTCATCAGGTCTTCTGACCAGAACGGCCAGTCCATGGAAGCCCTGGCCATTCAGGAACATCCTGAGAGCTGAGTATTTCCAGAAGTAAAATGGGAAGTAAAAAGTGCTCAGGGAAGAACTAAAGAACTAACTCAGGAAGCACAATACCTCTTTGACATAGAATAGGGCTCTGGTAGCATTTCCACTCTACAGATGACAGAACTGAAGCCCAGAGATGCAAAAGGACCCGCCCATTGATACCCAGTAAGTTACTGCCAAACTTGAGGCAAGGCCTCTGGTCTTTCTCCCAATAGTTTCCAGTAGCCCATATTGCTTTAAATTTGACCAACCTTGGCCAAAATTTATCTGGCATCTACCATTCTCTACCATGCCTACACTTCAGACTATTATATTATCAAGAATATGCCTTCTCAGGGCTGGCTCTGGTGGCCTAGTGGTTAAGTTCAGCATGCTCCACATCAGCAGCCCAGGTTTAGTTCCCGAGTGCAAACCTATACCACTTGTCTATCAGTGCCCATGCTGTGAAAGTGGCTCCCAAATGAAAGGAAGATTGGCACAGATGTTATCTCAGGGTGAATCTTCCTCAAGCAAAAAGAGCAAGATTGGCAATAGACATTAGCTCAGGGCGAATCTTCCTCAGCAAAAAAAAAAGAACATGCCTTTTCAGTTTACCCTGATTCCTGAGAAATCCTTTAGTTCCATCATGGTAACCCCACTCAGAAAAGTCCAGCTCTCTAGATGGTCCTGAATGGCCAGGGTTTCCATGGACTGACCCTTCTGGTCAGAATAGCTGATGACCTGATGATAAGATGAATTCAAAATCAGGTCATCCCAAAGGGTAAACATGGTGAGGGTCAGTGACATTAAGATAGGTTCAAGAAACCAGAGCCAAAGGGAATTTGAAAATCTTTTGTTGCCCTACAAAAAAGTTACTGTTTGGGCCCTTGGGGTGCCAGGACAAGCTCTCTTTGAGGGAAATTGCCTGACATTAATACAAAGCCCATGAATAGCAATCTGCCCTCAGGCACATACTTTCTCTGACTTCAACAGTCTGTTCAATATGCATCACCTCTTGGGCTGCTTCCCTTGGCAGAAAGGAAACTCCCTTCTTTTCTTCCTCTGCCTAAGGAACTCCTATCCATCCTCTAAAACGTAGCTCAAGTGTCATCTTCTCTAAGGATCCAAACATCTCCTCCTCCCACTCTAAATTGAGTGAGGAGTCCCTATTCTAAATTCCTTAACATGCTATCCTTACCTCTATCACAGCAGTAGCTAAATTATCCTGGACACTGGTTTCCTTATCATTAACATTGAGGTAATTACTTAATATGTCCGAAACTAAAGCCCTGATCTTCCACTCAGAACTTGCTTCATGCACAAATCTCAGCAAATCCATCTTTCCCATTGTCTAGTTGAGAACCTTGACTTCTCTTTCAAATCCGTCAGCAAATGAAGTCCTCTGTACCCTCAGAATGTGTCCAGAGACTGGTTGTTTCTCACCCCCTTCATCGTTACGATCTCTTACTTGGATTATGGCAGTAGCCTCCTTGCTCATTTTTATTCTCAACTCACAAAAGTTTTAAAACAGAAGTCAGATCATGTTACTTCTTTGCTCAAAACCTCCCAATAGCTTCCCACCCTTCTACCATAAAAACTAAACCTTTTTCAACTGCCTATAAGTGCCTGTAAAGTCTGTGCCCTCCCCCACCAAATCTCCTCCTCTTCCCCCCATCACCACTCCACTGTAACCACATTGGCCTCCTTGATGTTTCCTGAACATGTGAAATACGCTCAGAGACCTTGCACTGGCTGTTCCCCTTCCTGGAATACTCTTCTTCCAGATATGCACAGAGCTCACTCCTTCAGCTCCTTCAGATCTTTGCTCAAAGGTCACCTTCTCAACAATGCCTATTCTGCCTGCTCTATTTAAAATGACAAAGCAACCAAAGCCACCCCCACCTCAACCAGCGCTTTCTCTTTCTTTGCTTTGATTTTTTGCATAGTACTTATCCTAACATAAAAACTGTAATAAGTTACTCATTTCCTTGGTTTGTTTTCAGTCTCCCCCGCACTAGACTGTAACCTGCATGCAGCCTCTTTCGTTCTTTGCTGAATGCCCAGTTCCTACGATAGTGCCCGGCTCATAGTAGGTACTCAGTAAATTTGTTGTAACCTCTCATAAGGCAGTACGAGAATTAAATGCAACGTAAGCCCACAGAAGGACTAACGCCCCCATCTCTGAAGACTCCCTTAGGGTGGGAGGAGAACAGATATTTATTCTGCTGGAGGTAAGCGGGAGGAGGATGCCTGCCCTAAATTTTTGCCTGCCTCAAATAAAGAAAAACATAGCATACCTACAGTGAAAGTCTTCTCTGTGGCCTTTGTGCACTAACAGTGGTGATCGCGGAGAGGGGGCCTGGATTAGGAAGGCCATTTCTTAAGCCAGCATCGGCCCCTGAGAATCATCCTGGACAAGAGGCTGATCAAAAAAGGGACCAAAACTTCTCTACGTCATAACATAAAGGGCGTCTCACTGTAGGTTGGGCGGAGCCTTGGGAATGATGGCACCTTTAGGAAAATGGTTCCCTACCTTCCCATTGCTTTAGAATTGTTGTTTGTCCTTATGAGGTGTATGTGTGCTGTGTGCATGCATGTGTACGTGTGTGACTCTGTCCAAGAATTCCCCCAGCAGCCAGGAGAATGCTGCAAGTAAGAGTGAGAGTAAGCGGACAAACCTTCATCCACCGCAGCACAGCAATCTTCGAGGGTCCTGGACTTCGGTGCAAAGCCCACAGTGCATTTGCAGCTGGAGCTCTCAAAAGGGTTCCCCCAGACTGAAAATTCAGGCTTTGGGACACGTGTTACCACGGATGGTTGCATCCTATGAACTGGGCTGGGGAAAGGATCCTAGGAATAGAAGGCTTGTGGGAAAGAGGTGAGGTTTTCCCAGAGAGGAGAGAATGAAAAAGTAAGTTCTCCCTCTGCAGGGGAAGAGAGGTGGAGAGACTTTCACATAGAAAAGCGAAAGAGTGCCCATGAGGGGGCCACCTGGGAAGAGCTGAACTTTAAAAATGTTTTCCTTTGTTTTCTATGGATGGTCATAGGTAGTTTTAGGATTGGTTTCTACATTATAATTTCCTCTAGCTATCCCCAAAATATCAAACCCTGACATGGTGCTAACTATACATGAGGCACTGTACCAAGTGTGTCATATATATTCCTTTATTCAACGCTCACTACCATCATCATTGTCCTCATGTTACAGATACTGAAACAGAGGCAGGGAGAAAGTAAGTAACCCGATCACAGTTATACAAACTCCCCTCGCTGCAAATGCATTACAGGAAGGTAACTCTTGATGGGGAAGAGGCATCCTCCAGTGGGCTGCTCACGCGTACAAGTGGTGAATTACAACAACCGACATGTGCTAAGTGCTCAGTAAGTTAGAACTGTTATTTCTCGTTAGGTCACGTTGAACCATATGCGACTGTTGATCGTCAACCATTTTCGAGCTACGCAAACGGCAATCTCACATGATTCAATTTATATTTTAAGTGTTAATTTTAATGTCCCACTCACCTTCAAAACTGAGCTGCTTTTAGTGAGCAGGGAGGGCACACTTTCCAGATAAACATTCCCCAGGGCCTAGTGGAATACCTGACGCTAAGCACACACTCATGAAATGTTTATGGAGTTGACCTGAATGTGCACCCACTTAGCTCACTTGATGCCAGTTAAGGAGCTAGTATAGGTTCATTAACTATACCCAGAAGTACTATGCATTCTTACTAGGTTGGTTAGTTGACTGACGAACTCACTGAATATAGCTTTGGATGCAGAAGTTAAATTAAAATGTAATGCACCCCTGTCCCACCTTTCATCACCTACCTGGAGTGACTTCAAAGATGAACTTCCCTGCTTCTTCCGGGTTTGTGGCGATCTCCTTGATCGTACTTCCTGGTAGATACATGCAACCCTGAAAGATCAAAAGTCAGGCCTTTAATATAAGCAGCAATTTTATCATCTGTAAACTAAAAGGAAGTTGGAGGACAGACACAATAATGATGGGCTGGGGCAGGGGATGGGTGGTGAGGAACATGGAAAGCTGGCATCTCAGTTTTGAATGGGGCTCTTCCACTATTCAGGCCTCAGCCAAATTAAACTGGCAGCCATCTGAGAGCAGGCTAGACGCCTAGAGAGAAAAGGACAAGGTCCCGACAGGAGAATGAGCAGAGAGGGTACCATCGCCAACACTTGCCTCTTCCCACTTTTCCAAGGATATGACTTCCTGGCCAAATCAGACACCTGATCCTTGTGAAGGCAACGCTGAGACTGAGTGGATCATACTATCTGCTGGGCTGCCAGAGGGGGCATTGTGACCAGAGAGGGTACCATCGCCAACACTTGCCTCTTCCCACTTTTCCAAGGTTATGACTTCCTGGCCAAATCAGACACCTGATCTTTGAGAAGGCAACGCTGAGACTGAGTGGATCATACTATCTGCTGGGCTGCCAGAGGGGGCATTGAGGACTGAACCACAGGTAGCCATTCAAGGGGATAGGGTACTTAGTCATAGCAAGAGCTACTGAGCAGCACATTCCAGGTATCTGCCCCTTTGCTAAGCACCTTGAATATATTATTCATTTAGTCCTTCCAGCAACCCTCCAAGCACAGTACCATTGTGCATATTTACAAGTGAGGAAACTGGGGCTCAGAAAGACCCCGCCATTTTCTCAATGTCACAGAGCTAGCAAGAGGCTGAATGGTAATGCATCTCAGAGGGTTCAAAGCCTGCGCTCATCACCATCACAGCTGGGGTTGTGGGGACCCGTCAGCTTAATGTGCCCTGGAAGGAGGGAGGAGGATCATGGATCCTTGGCGGGGAGTGAGGGTCCGGAGGATATGTGACCTCTTATACACAAATGTGTTATCAGAAAAACAAGTCACTTCCACCATGTGGATGCACGGTGCTTTACCATTCACTGCGCACTGTCACATGCGGCATCTCCCCAGATCCCCTCAACAGCTCCATATCAAGGGTGTGGCAAGATCTGCCACTTCTACTTTGCAGATGGGAAGACCAACACTTTGAATGTCTAACTGACTGCATAAGCGAACGTGGTGAATTTGTACTCGAGTTAGTTACTCATAATTTACATCCCACTGGCTGTTGGAGGTAGTGCGTCTGATTCTGAGCTGACTAAACATGTGTGTCGTTATTCTAAAACACCACGTGGATGAGGAGGATTGGCAGCAGAGAAGCTATAAAGGCGAGAGTCTTGAGGAACTCTCAGATCACTCAGGAGCCCGAAAAAAATAAACGTTTCTTAAGGGTCTAGAAATAAAAATGGGGGCCACCCTGTGGCTGAGTGGTTAAGTTTGCAACGGTCCGCTTCGGCGGTCCAGGGTTTCACCAGTTCAAATCCTGGGCACGGATATGGCAGCGCTCATCAGGCCATGCTGAGGCGGTGTGCCACATGGCACAACTAGAAGGACCCACAACTGAAAATGTGCAGCTGTGTACTGGGGGGATTTGGGGAGAAAAAGCAGAAAAAAAAGAAGATTGGCAACAGTTGTTAGCTCAGGTGCCAATCTAAAACAAACAATAAAAATAAAAATAGAAATAAAAACGTCTGAGTGAGACGAAGAGTAGGAGAAAAAGAAGAAGAAAAGGAGGAGGAAGAAGAATAAGAAAGAAGAGGAAGAAGAGGAGGAGAAGAAAGGGGAAGAGAGGAAGAAAAGTGAGGGGGGAGGGGGAAGAAGAAAAAGAAAAATATCCGTCTGTCAAAGGGAATTCTGCATTTTTTCTACATTTCTCTGATTTTATCACTTAAATGTAACTCCACCTACATGGTCCTCGCCATCTTTAAATAATATCAATGGCCTCAAAAAAACGGCCCTGAGATTGTACTGCTGGGCTACTTTGCATGAGTTATGGCACCAGAAGAAAAGGCCACGTTATTTTTACCCCAGAGGGGGTACCACCTGGTAGGAAGAAAAAGAGAGTGTGATTTCACAGGTACCTGCCTCTCCTAAATACCTCTCTAAACTATTATTTGATATCCCAAATCATTTCATCCAAAAATAGTAAAAATAAAATGCAAAACATATAAATACCACTCATTGAGCAGTTACTAGGTGCCAGGATCTGTGCTAAATGCCCTGAATATACTATTACATCCAACCTTCATAAGAACTCTATGAGGGATGGACTGTTATATTCCCCACTGGGGAGATGAGGAGGTAAGGCTCAGAGAGGTTAATCAGCTGATCCAACATCACAAAGCTAATTAAGAAAGCTGATTCAAACCTCGGTCAGTGGGATTCCAGAATTACAAGTAAGGCTTTACTTACAAGTCGCACTTACTTGCTGGAAGAAGTAGTGATCAGAAGTAAACTTAATCTCACCAAGGCAGAGATGACAGATCGCAAGCCGTCTCCTCATCTTGAGCATGAGAGCCTAACATCTTAAACGAATAGAGGAGAGTGAGGGAGAAGAAGAGCGGGAAGGAGGAAAAGAGACATTGGTGGGGGTGGGGGTGGGAACACTGATGGGGAAGGAGGAAGTGTCCCAGGTAGGGAAGGGCCCAAGACGCCTGTGGCCACTTTCGCCTAACTCACAAGTTGATTAAAGCAGACTCTGAACAAAGATGGAAGGAGGGGGAGGTTTGCTCTGGAGGCCACAAGTCCTACAGGAGTGAGGCAGGGGAGAGCCGTACGGGGCCTGCTTATATTGGCTCACGAGAACTAACTGTTACATTTTCAGGCAACTCGGTGAGCCAGTGGTTAAACACAGCCATTATTAAAAGTTAAACCATATAAATGTACAATGAAATATTTTATATTAAAAATAAAGATAATACTCAGAAATCAGCACTTCCCAATTATCTACCATATTTTACTAGTATTTCTGTTCCTATGGTTATTTTCATCTAACCTACCTGTGTGCTAGAAATACTGTAACATCGTGCTACTGCGCGTCTTTTTTCAATGCTGCATTCAGTGATGACACGTTGGTCACTTGAATCAGCCACGTGGGGAAGATTTACACCACAGAAACTGGCAAATGCTGCATTCAAATCAACTCTCCCACCAGAGAATCATCTATTAAAATTTTGCCAACACATCACCGACAGACAACAGCCTGTGGTGACTCCACAGAAAGCAGGAGATGAGACGACGGAGCAACCAAGCTCGGATTGTCTAAAACCATCATGGTAGCAGTGACTTGGGGACAATTTGCTGAGATTCTGTTTTAAACGACTTCCCCAGCAAAGAACCTTTTGGAACGAGTTTTGTGAAGCTAGGTCAGAGACTCACAGAGCATTATGTTGTCAGAGCTGGGCAGATCTTTCTGTGAACTCAGAGCAAAAAATGCATAGACTCCCTTCTACCGAGCCCCAAGTTTCTTGACAGCACATACACAGAGACCATCAATACAGGGTTCCATAATTTATTTGATCATTTTCCTTTGTTGTACATTAGGTCCAGTGTTTCTCATCACAAATAGCACTGTACATATCTTGTTATTTCTTTTAGATAGCCTCTCAAAACCAGAACAACTGAATGTAAGGATATGACTATTTTTGGCTCTTAGAAATTTGGCTAAATGACTTTCTAGAAAATTGCACCAATTTACACACACATCATCAGCATACATGAAGGCCTTTTTCATCTGATTGCTCCAAGATTACTGGGGTGTTTCTGTTTTGGGGGTTCTTAGGAATAGGATGTGTGTGTTCTTTTTAAACTTCTATTTTAGCTATATAAAAATTAGAAAGGAAACAAAAAAGAGGAAATGAAAAATTGCATGTAACTCCAGTACTCAGAGATTCATGACTATTTTCCCTCAACAATGGGATTAGTATGTACATCATCCTCTGTTGTAAACTGCCCTTTTTAAAACAATAATATTATGGATATCTTTCCATTTCAAAAACTATTAATTTAGGGTATCAACAGCTGAATTGTATTCTATTGTATAGCTATATAAAAGTTCCCTGATATAACCTAGCCCCTTCCACTGGGCATTTGTTTTCACATCTCTCTTATAAACAACAGTGTGGTGAAAACCTGTACAAGTAAATTTAATTATCTACATCAATCTTAAGCATCCATTTAGGTTAAATTACTAGAATTAGAAATACAGGGTCAAAGAGTTTGTATTTTCTAAAAGGCATATATCACCCTCCGGAAAGGTTGTATGGATTTTCATTTCCACCAGCTGTGCATGATAATTCCTGTTCCGTGGTCTTTACCAACACTGAAATTTCCAGAAAGTCTTTGTTAATTTGATAAGGGAACAGTAGTATCTCACTAGCTTACATTGTATGTCTTTAATTATTACTGAGATTGAGCTTTTTTATAGATACTTATCGGCCATTACACTTTGGCAAATTGTCCATTTGTGTCATTTGCTCATTTTTCTATTGAGCTGTTTGAACTTTTCTTATAGATTTGAAAGAATAGTTTAAATATTAAGAATATTTGTTTATCATATACATATACACAATTTTTTCCTGTTTATTATTTGCCTGCTTTATTATACTGTTTTTTTAAATACAGACATTTTTATTTATGCAATTAAATTAGTCTTCCCCTTGTGATATCTTTGTTGTTTGCTTAAAAAATACCTGCCTCCCAAAGATTATGCAGATAACGACATTTTTACAAACTCAGGATTTTTCATTTAGTCTTTAATCCACCCGGAATCACGAGTGGTACGAAACATAGTATGGAAATATACCTTCACTTTTCCCAGGAATTTAGCTCATGTCTGTAACTTTCACTTCATTTCTAGATATTTGCACTGTCTAGGAATCCCAAAACAATGTTAAATGATAGCATAATAAAAGTACTTTACTTTGAATAGATTTTTTTATTTAGTGAAATAATTGTGGATATATGAGAGTCTACAGTGATGTTCACTTAATTCTTGTTTATAATAATAATATAGAAACATCAGCCCAAATTTTCAACTGATTTCCAGTAGGAAATTAGTTAAATATATTGTAGAATGTCCATACAATAGACTATTTTGCCACCATTAAGAATTACATTGTAGAAGAATATTTAATCATATGGGACAATATTCATGATATCCTGTTAGTTCTTTAAAGAATATGATTATATTAATTTTGCATTTAGAATAATGAGTTTCTAAATGTACATAGAAAAAACTAGAAGAAGTGAGGATTTAGGTGGCTATGTCTTGCTGATGGGATAATTTTTATTTTCTATTTTGTGCTTTTCTGCATCTTCCAAATTTCTTACCATGCGTACATACAGCTTTTGTAATCAAAACATGCATATACATATAAAGTAAAATTTCTTTTCTAAGAAATTATCATTTTATTCTTAAAAGCTTTTTTAAAAACTTTTTATATCTGAGATGAGTATTTTTGGATTTTATCAAATACTTTCTTCAGCCATCTAGTTAGGAGTTGTGTGGTTTTTCTCATTTGCCTTATTGATCTCGACCTATTGATCTGACGTATTATATTAATAGATTTCCTAAAAAATAAACCACGCCTGTCATCCTAGAAGAAGCTTTACCTAATTATCCCAGGCTAATTTAATCCTGAGAGGACTTTGAGTTTCCTCCTCCAGAAGTAAGGGAGAGAAGCTGGGACCTTCAACAATTTATTTTACCCTTTGACATCAGTTTATGCTTACACAAAATGGCTTTTTACACATGCTTCATATTGTTTGATCCTGTGACAAAGGCAGGCCAGGTAGGATTCTCTCATTTTTACCAAAGAACAAAGAGGGGTCCGGAAAAATTAAATAGTCACATGGCCAGACAGTAGGACCGGGAAAAGAACACAAGCTTGGACGTAACGTTCCTCTCACTCTCTACACCTCTGGGCAGTAAACCCCACGGAGCTGTCCTTTCCCCTGATCTGGTGAGGCCAATGCATCATTGCCACCTCCCTCACTCTGCAGGTGGGAAGTCCACCTACTAACCCGCTGTCACTGCATCACCAGCGTCTTGGCCTGCAACTGCTTGGCTCTGACAGGGTCTGCATTGTTCAGGAAGTGAAGGGAGTCTGGTGACCACACACAGGACACCGGGCAAGAACTCAGTCTGTCGGGGGGCCTCTGGCCCTTCTCCAGCCTCTGCAATGACAGACACTCACAGTCCTCAAGTGGCAGGCCTGGTTAACCAGGTGCTGCTGATGCGTCACAGATCCCCAAGCCTGCCCTTAAAAGGAACTGTCCTGTTCCAAAGTGACCGTCTCATTTCTTTACATACTCCCATCCCCCCTCCAATATCCTCACTTTTCTTGGGATTTTTTCTGGCTCCAGAAGGTTCTAGAGTCTGTCTATCCTAATAAGCTCCTTCTGGCCAAGCCCACTCTTCCACCTCCGCAGACATGAGGTCTAGACAGGGAGACCAGTCGTCCTGGTTGCCCTGAGACAAGGAGTCCACACCTTGGGTCCCAGGGTAATTTTTAATAGCACCCCTTTCCACTCTCATGCACCACGATGGCCATGAGGAATCAATGAGGCAGGAAAAAGAAACACAGGCCCAACATTTAGGATCAAAGCCCTCTGTGGCCCCATCTACTCCATCAGGAAATCCTGTTTGCTGTCCTTCAGCCCACAACTCCCACTGAGATTCTAAACATCTTAACCTCTCACCTAGATTACCCTCTTGCCTCCTCCTTCTGGCCCTGAGTCTATTTTTGGACACGGTAGAAAGAGCCATCTTTTTACAACATAAGCCAAAGAATGTCCCCTTTCTGCTGGGAACCTTGGAACGCCTCTCCATCGCCCTCAATGTAAACACTCAAGGATTTACAGTGACCTACAATGCCCTTTGCAATCTGAGCCCTGACCCTCAACCCCTCCCCTTCCCTCTCTGACATCATTCCCTCTGATTCCCTCATTCTCTAGCTCTGCTGCCCCACACTGACCTCCTTGCTGTTCCCCACACATAGCAGACATGCTGCACCTCAGGGCCTTTGCACTGGCTGTTCCCTCTTCCCTGGAGCACTCTTTCCCCAGATTGCCCCCCCCCCAACTGCCTCTCCTCCCTCTCCACCAGGTCCTTCTAACCACTCTTTAAAATTGTGACTCCTCCCCCAAACGCTTGCTCCCCCTCAAGCCATTCTATTTTTTCCTCATAGAACTAGCTATTTTCCAACAAACTACCTATTCTCCTTATTTATTATATTTATTTTCTGTCTTTCCCCATCTTCTAAGTTCTACATGGCAGAGATTTTTATCCGTTTTACTCACTAGTTTTCTTCAAGTACCCAGAACAGTTTCTGGCGCGTAATGGATACTCAATAAATATTGATGGAACGAACAAATAAAGGAAAAGGACAAATCAGTTTTCCTGAACCCAAATCCGCTCTCTCTGAGCCCTGGTACTCAGCATCCCTGTCAAGACCAGGCTGCCAGCTTTGACGTGGAGCTGCATCTAGGAAGCTCCACAGTGCTCACCTGGGGGCTCCGTGGAGGAGGATCACCCTGGCATCTTTGCAGCTCAGTTTACTTGTCTAGAAAGTGGTGAAAGGGGGAGAGTGAGCTCCTCTCCAATGGATGCGGGTCTCGTCCCAGTAAAAAGGCCCCTGTGAGTTCACACATAATCTACGTGGGCTCCTCGCCCGCCTCCTGCGTGCCTGGAGAGGAGAACCCTGGGAACGGGGACGAACAGTCTGGCTGGTACCTGTGGCTTCATGTCCTCTTCGTCCTTGTAGTAGCAGAGCTGCTGCGCCCTCAGCACAAAGTACCTCTGCTGCCAGTTCTTCACGATGGACCTCTGCTTCTTCAGCCAGCCCATCTTGATGGGCCTTTCCAGAGGGTTGGGGGTGGACGACAGGTGGAAGGCCGCCATCTGCTCGCCGGTCATCACGCTCCTTGACCGAGCTATGGAGAGGAAGAGACAGGCAGGCTGACCGAGGGATATGAAGCAGTGTGCAAAGAAGGGGCGGAGAGGCGAGAGAGGAACCCCCAGGGGGCCGGACAAGCCCGTGGGGCCCCAGCCAGGTCGGCCTCAAGGGTGCAGATCTGTATCAGAGAAAATCCCCCGGGACCCGGAGAAGCGGCCGCGGGGCCTGCTCCCGACGGGGGGCTGGAGCGAGACCGCAAAAGAGGCGAAAGGCAGCGGCCCGATGCACACGCAGTCCGGCCGCTGATGTCGGCCCCCTCATTCTGCAAAGCGAAAGACCGGCTGGAGCCTCATGAAGAGGAAGTGGCCACAGCATCTGACAAAAGGTGCTTCCTTTTTCCTGCGTGGGAGCCAGTATCTGACAAGAGAGAGGAGAAAATAAAGCCTCGCTCTGAGGGCACCGGGTGAGTCCCACGCAGCTGCAGAGGCGGCGGAAGCGGCCCGGGCATGCTTCCACAGAGGAGGTGCCGGGGTCCGTGCTCTGACCTCTCCGTGGAGTGGAGTCCTTCCCCAGCAGACCCCCAAAACCCCCGGCCCCTGGCCAAGCAGCCAGCCTGCAGGAAGTTGGCATCTCCTGAATGTTCCTGCCGCATGTCATCGGGTGGCATTCTGTCCCCTGCCCTGTGAGAGTGTTTACAGCCCTCCTGCTGAACCAAGGGCCTCCCTGTAGCTGCCTTCCTCCTACCTCTTCAGTCAGGCTCCATGTGGCTCTCTCCAGGAGGCTGACAGCACATAAGCATTTGAAAGCAAAATGAATCTACCGACAGAACGCAGAAGCGGATTCGAATCCAGACCCCTTAACCCACTGAATCACTAGTTGGCTTTTGTTTTCACACAAGAGCTCTGCCTGTCGTTGGATCAGGTCCAGGAGTCCACAGCTTGTCTCCACAGGAACTCCACCCAAGACAACTCTCTCCTTTCCTTCCCTCCACAGCGACCTATCAGCTGGCCTGTGGTCCTCCTTGAGCACATCCTCTGAGCGCCACCTTCCTTCTTTCCCAGCCAGTTCCACAGCGCCCTTAACACTACGTGGAGCTCCTTGACTCCTCAACGCTGTGCTGTGCTTCACGCTTGCCAGGCCCCAGTGCCTGCCTTCCTCTCCTGGCTGGAGGAAGTCTCCATCTTATAACCGCTTTATTCAGCTTTCGTCAGTCCCTAGAACGTCCACCACATAGCCAAGCTAAGCCAACTGCACTCTCGCGCAGTTTCATCTCACCTGGTTAGAGACCAGTCCTTCCCTTCCTGGCTCCTTGACCCTGGGAACATTATACAACTTCTCTGAGCCTCGGTTTCCTCACTTCTTAAACTGGTATAATAATAGTCCCTACTCTATGGAACTGTGGAGACTAAACAAGCTAATGCATATAAACCACTGAGCAAGGCGCCTGGTCCAAGGCCAGTGAATGTTATTCATTATTTTTATCAACAAATGACTGCTTCCTACTCCAAGGATGGAGATCGTCTTTGAGAGCTTCCTAAACTCCCCTCTTCATTTCAAAATGTCGCTCCATCACCAGGCTTTCTCTCTTCCTTCACTCCTATCTTTAATATGTTGAATCCATTGCTTTTGATTCCTTTCTTTTTATCTCCTTACAGACCTGTGGTTTTCGATCTTTATTTATGTTCACGGCATATTTTCAAATACTAGAATTTTATATGGAATTACAGAGTCTTTCTTCCACTGACTCTAATCGTATTCAGAGTTCTGACCCTATTTATACGTTTTGCCCTTCCGTTCTACATTGCTGTCTGAAGAGGGCTCTGCCCTAACTGGGCTCTCTTGATCCTCACATGGGGTCTGTGTTCCTGTCACAAACTCTCCTTCCTGGGTGCCAGCCTGTAGTCAGCCCTCACCTCCCACCAGGGACTAGAAAGGTCATACTATGTTGTACACTAGGAGCCAAGACATACTTGATTCAACCTCCTGTTGGACAGGCATCATCACGAGTGCATATACTCAGGTAAAAAGAGTTTGACATTTTGATGACAATTCGGCACCACACTTGCAAAGGGTTCGCTTTCCATCAGTGTCCTGACACCCCCGTTAAGAATTTTATCTTAGATGTTGCTCCTCAGTTAACTGCTGTCTTCAAGGTCTTCCAACTCAAAGAACAGCCACTCTGGGGCTGATCACTTACTCTAAGCCTGTGTAAATGATCTGAAGGAGCCATAGCAGGAATGCAAGGAGGAGGAGGAAATTTAAAGACCTGTATACAGCTTTCTGTCTCTCTAGGTCAGACGCTGTAACTTGCAAAGACTCATATCTATCCTAGCAAGAGGGCAGATGAGAGGCAGAAATGAAAAGGATGGTTCACACACAAAATTTTCTGGAGAAGATGGAAGAGTGAGGCATTCTGGCAAATGCACGGGCATTCTCCCCTACCTCAACAGTCTCAGCACGGCCCAGCCCAGTGTGAGTTTTGTGATCATTCACCTGAAGCAGCATCAGACTTGGGAAAGAGGACCCCCTCCTAGCAGCAGCATAATGAGAAGCCTTCACTTGGCTTCTGGTGTGATGCCACCAAATGGAGTTGGCATAGGAGAAGAGGAAAACAGGCAGGTGCCACATGGTGGTTATGAGGACTCAGGTCTCATGGGCTACCCCCAGAGACCCAAATTGTTAGAACCGCTATGGGAGAAACTGAAGGTCTCCAACAGCATTGAAGAAGTGGGGTCAGGGCAACAGGAGCCAAAAAGATACCCTAGATTAAAGAGAATTAACTCAGCACAGAAGAATGCTGGGATATTATTCTGTGATTACTTCTGGGAAATATTTTATGTTCTGTTGTGGCAAAAACAAACACACAAAAACAAAAACCTCCCCCAGAAGCATCTGTGCATTGTAGAATGGCCTTGCAAAGACAAGAGTAGGTGTGAGGATCTTAAGTTCTCAGACCTAGCCGAGAGGGGCTTTCATGCCCCTGTGACAGGTAGGCTACCACCTTGTCTGCCTGCACGTGGTCAGGGCCCTGACTAACCATCTTTGTATTCCTGAAATAATGCCATTCCCCCATACACCCACCCAGTGTCCCCTGGATGCTGCTATCATCCCCACCGTAGGTGGCATGACTGTGAGCACTGGGCCATGGGTTACAGGGTAGAGTGGGGGTGGCTTAGGACAAACTTCCACACTGCTGGGACTGCTAGAATTAGGCCCACGCACTGGGGAGATGACAGCTGGACGCTGATGACTAAGCAGGGGAGCTTCCGGTCCCATGTCAGAGCCATCTTCTACTGTGGCCCTCAGCATTGCTCATTAGCCAGGCCTATCGTGAGATGATTCAAACATCAGGGAAGAAAGCCTGGTGGGCCTTGAGTTTGACTTGCTTTTGACTAACTTTCCTTGTTAGTCCCTTTAAACAGTCTGTCTTCTTGGTGGGTGTGACTTGTTCTCGGATAAAGTAAACAAAGAAATCTGTTACTATTAATGGAACTGTTTTTCATAATGAAAATAACAACCGTGATAAGCTTTGCTTGTGGGCCAGTCATTGCACACTGAGTGCACACTCCCAGCCCTTCAGGAAGGAGATCTGAACTAGGCTGTGGGCTGGAGAGGGAGCTGCGGGCAGAGCAGGGAGGCGGGAAGCTGGAAGGCAGTTGCTAAGCCTTTACGGAACATTCTGGGGAAGTGGGAAATGAAGGTCTCAGTGAAGTCAGACATCCATCCTCACGCTATAGAGAGAGAAAAAACAAGCCCCAGCCTTGTACTGCCCAGTACAGTGGCCAATTACCATGAGTGGCTATGTACATGAATATGAATTAAAATAAATTCAATTCAATTCCTCAGCCGCACCTGCCACATTGTAAGTGTTCAGTAGCCCCGTGTGGCTCATGGCTACAGTACTGGACAACACAGGTAGAGAACATATCCATCATGCCAGAAAGTTCCATTGGTCAGCACTTCCTGGCATCTGAGTGTTATCATTACTAAGCATGGGACAAAATGGGCCATAAAGGTGGGACAGCATTTCATCAAATCGAGAAATTAAGCTACAGGGCCCAGAGAAGAAGTGGCTTCAGCTGGCAGAAGTTCTCTCTTGATGTTAGAGGTAATAGGGAGCCATTGCATATACCTTAGCAAGGGAGGCCTATGATAAAATATAGATGAGTTATACACTTGTGCTGCATATGCTGAATTTTAGTCTGCAAGTGAGGGAATGTACCAAAGGAAAGAAGAGAAATGGAAGAAGTGCCACATTCCCAGCAATGATGTTTTTGCAGTAGAAGTTAGCTGCTTTTTGCCCTAAGTTGCAGCAAGAGAAAATTAAAGTAGGAAGTATAAACAGAGAAGTCAGCTTGAGAAGCATTATCACTTCCTTTCTTCATCTTCCCATCTTCTGACCCCTAAACCCAAAAATAACCAATCACAAAATCTCATAGGGTCTACTTTTGAGATATTTATTCCATTTTCTCTCAACTCTGCCTCAGTTAGGATTCCATTTTAGCTGGCTCTGAATGTGTGGGTGAGATGGGAATAATTCATTCAAAGCTGGGGGAACTATTGAAGATATTTTTTCAGTATGTTGATATGAACAGTGCATTCATCTGGGAACCATGTTTAAATGAATTGTAAAAGGGAGCAGAATTTACATGGCTTCACCACAGCCCCTCTCCTGAGCTGCAGACCCATCTGTCCAGCTGCTTTCATGTACCTCGGCAGGAATCTCAAGGCCACCGTGGTGCTAATTGAACTTACCATCTCCCCACTGCTTGCCTTCCACCCTCCCCCTATCCTGCCCCGTAAACACACCCGAGCCTGCTTTACCTCCACTGGTCTCTGACATGCTGTGAGTGACATCCCTGCAACCAACCAACCAAACCAGAAAGCTGCCCCATTCCTACGATCATCACAATCAACAACTCTCTCCCTCTCTCTTTTTCTCTCCCTCTCTGTCTCTCTCTCGGCCTTTCTCTCTACCTGAACCTGGTTTTTCAGGCCCTTCTATCCTCTCCCTGGATTTCTGTAATAGTTCCCTGACCTATCTGTCTCCTACCAGTCTCACCTCCAGTCCATTGATGACATTGTTTATGGCACAGTCCTTTGAAAACACAAATCTGAATGTGGCACTCTCTTGCCTAAAAGCCTCCAATGACTCCCCAACACCTTCATCCTGAAAGGTGATGTCTGAATTCCCTACCAAAGTCAGAGTCCTTTGTGGTTTTCCTACTGCATTCCTTGCTCTTCCTCCATACTCATTCTGCACTTCACTCATGACAATATGCTATTCCAGCTACTGGAATATTCTCCCCCCCATCCCCACTCACCCCCAGTTCAACCCTTGGAAAGCCCTTGTTCATCCCTCAAGACTTACTTCTGGCCACACCTCCCATGAGAAGCCTTCACAGTCCAGCCAGACTCAGCTGCTCCCTGGGCTCTGTTCTCTCTTAACTGGGGACACACGTCCATCAAAGCACTTATCCTGCCTGGTCCTTTTGCTTAATGTCTTCCCTTTCCACTTGCGAGAACAAGTCACACCCACCAAGAGGACAGGGGCTCTGCCTTGCTGTTTTGACCTTGCTCATCCTTGTTCTCCCAGCACCTAACACCTAAAAAGTAGCAGAGGGCACAGACTTCTACATACGCAGCCTGGGGCGAGTCATATGCTGTCTCTGAGGGTCAGTTTCCTCCTCTGTGAAATGGTGATAATATCCATACCTTGTGGGGTGATTAGTCTATAAAGATTAATAATGGTAAGTGGATGGGCCCCAGCCAATGTCTGCTTCTTAAAACATGGGCATTAAATGGAGGCTATTGTTATTAACATTATTTTTATAGTATGGACTCGATTTTATGTTAAATGAGAGAAAAGAAAGAAAAGATGAAAGAGGGAAGGAGTGAAAGGAGGGAGAGAGAAGGAGAAAGGGGAAAAGAGAAGACTAGCTGGGCACTGTACAATATTCCAGGTGCAAATCCAGAGGCCTGAATCAGGATGGTGGCAGTAGAAAAGGAAAGAACAGGAGAAGCAGTCATGGGGCAGACCACCAGACCTCAGCAAATGGCTGAACGAGGAGTAGTGGGAGGCAAAGACTTTTGTGAGGTTTGGGGTTTGCGTGGCTCAGGTAAGGTAGCCTACTCCATCCATTCATTCAGCGCACATTGACTGAGCACTTGGCATGTGCCAGGAAGTGTGTCAGGTTCTGGGGTATAAGATCAGCCAGACACAACCTTGCCCCCAAATAGATCATACACCTGGGAGACCTGTCTATGGAAGCAGGGAATGAAGTCAGAGAGTAAGGTGGGTTTGAACAGGCAGGGGAGTCCAGTTCCGTGCATGATGAAACATATGGGTGGACCGAGAGCTTTAGACTTCCCCTCAGTTCTGGTTTTGACAGGTAAGGCCTGTGGATTAAGAAAGAGGATAGGGAGGAAAAGATGTGCAAGAGAAAGCAAGGAGATTTGAGTGATGTGAAAATATCAGATCTGGAAAGTAACACAAGAGATGTTCAGAAACCAAAGAAAAGGCTGAGCACAGAGGAAAGTAACATTTTAACTTGAGGATATGGAGATAAGCTTAGATACAAGACAGAAAAAGTATTGTTTTCCTTGGAACTTTAAAGAAAGCTTGTACTAGAGTTAAGTATAGAAGTAAGGAAGTGCAGTCAGAAAATCCGTTATCCCCAAGAGTTTGGGGATGGAGCAGAGGGTTGCTGCCTGGAAGGGAATGAAAAGAGAGAGGCTGTCATCCTGCACCAAGTGAAGATCCAGGGCCACTTCTCATCCATTTCACGCCCTGGGACTGGAGCTGTCCTTAGGGAGCAGATGGTGCCTTTGGGTAGAGAAATAGGCCCTTCTGTCTCTGGGCGGATGGATGTAGCCACACACCAGGGTGACAGCTTGATGAGAGGAGCACCAGCTGTATTTCAGCCCTACTCATCCTTTCTGCCAAGACCCTTGTACAAAATGCATGCTTATACACCTTACATGTTCTGCAAGAGGTCATTTAAGGATATAAAGTACCATTCAAAAGCGAGAGGTCTTTTTTAAAGAACTGCTCAAGTTTCTGATCTCAGTTTTCTCTCTCAGAAAGGTATATCTGACTACAAAGGTGAGTTGAAAGGCCCCAGGGCCTCAGGAATAAACATCTTCATGCTTTTTTTTTTTTTTTTTTTTTTGCATGTCCGCAGGTTATAAGTGCTAAAACTATAGAGAAATTCTTGAGGGCAAGGACCATGTCTTATTCATTTTAGCATCCTGAGGACCCTCACAGTGTCTGGCCCAGTAAAGTTAATTGAAAGGACCGAAGAGAGAAAGGATATGTGTGTTTATGTTACATGGAGAGAAAATAATGTTGAGTAATCTTCAAATAAAAGATTCGTAGGATGGGTTCTCTTTAACAAGGAAACTCATCTTTCTCTCTTATGCCTTTAGTTAACCAATCGCAACAACTTCTTGGGCATTTCTTATGCGCAGGACATGGTGCTAGGGAATGAGATGCGTTTAAAAAATAGAGGAAAGCTACTAAATTAATGAACTCAAGACTTGTGGGGTGTCAAATATTTGCTGTGCACCCTGGCTCACAGAAATGCATTCCCCCGCACCCTGTGGCCAAGAGCTGCTCCATCCCAGCCCTAGTTCCTGATGGGCCAGAGCTTGTCACATGCTCCCTTTCTAGAAAAGGAGAATTAGTCATCACTCATGAGATACAACGTGTTAAGGAGAGATTAGCATCTAGTTGAGGCTTTCTTTCTGGTAAAATCAGAATGAGGAAAGAGTACCACTGATGGAGAATATAAAATGGAAGCTCAACCATCAGAAAGTAGGTTCCCGAGGGCGGAGATTTTTATACATCTTCTTCACTGGTCTAACCACTCCTCCTAGAAGAGCTTCTAGCCAACTGAAGGTTTTCAATAAATATTTGTTGAGTGAATAAACATTTTAGAATGAAATGGAAGCCACCATCAGGCATTCTATATTTGCAACAAATATTGGCCGATTTACCTATTTGTGAGATCTCTAGATCTTGTGCCTGCTCCAGCAGAGTGGCCAGTAGAAGATATAATCCCAGATCTAATAATGACCCACACCAATAATGATATATTTATTGAGTACTTACCATGTGCCAGCCACAGTGCAAGCCCTTCATATGTCTAGTCTCATTCAATGCTCAAACTAACTCTTTACGGTAAGCAGCATATTGTCATTCCCCTCTTACAGAGGAGGGACTGAAGCTCAGAGAGGCGAAATGATTTGTCCCAGTTTTACAGCTAGAAATCTGATTTCAAAGCCCCATATCCATACCTAGGCCACACAGCCCATGGAGAAGCATGTATTCTAGTGGTAAAGAGAGGCATCTAAGTTGAGAATCAACGTGTGATAATTCACAAAATTAGCCAGTAACAGTGAAGTGAAGGAGAGATAGCACCACCCTTCCTCTGGGCAGGGAACAAAGCCACTATTCCTAACCCATCACAGAGACACCAGCCTCAGCCTCCACCCATTTTGCCTCAATATTACGTGTAAACAACTTTGCGCTACTTTTTCCATCCAGCGATGTATGCTCTGCAAGGCTCAGCAGGCCTTGAAAAAATAGTGACAGAGAAAAGGTACTGAAACCTCAAACCCACCACTGGAGCTGAGCTGACACCCCCACAGGAAAATGGACATATTAGGTAGTCCTACCATGTCTTAGGAGCTCTCAGTCCAAGCTCATTTGAAGAGACCTAAGGGTTCTGACTGAAGCCCAATGCAGCCAAGGTGTGAGAGGGAGGAACGAGGGCTAACCCACCGTGGGCTCAGCGCTCACGCCCACGTCGCAGCTCACAGGCAGTGCCCCACCCCGGCTGAGAAAGATGCTTCTGGGGAACCGTGTGAACCAGCGGGCCCATCATCACTGCCTCCCTGATCGACAGGGATTCACACACTCTTGCCCACACCCTTCACACATACACACACACACGCTCTGTCCCCCATACGCCCACGTGCACATGCACACCCTCAGCCTGTCCGGTTATCAGACAGTGGGAAGATGGCCCTCCTAGAAGAAAGTTAGATCTTTTAACCTCAGAACCTCCAGGACCTCTTTCTTCATCCCTTTTCCCTCATTCCTCTCCAAGACAAACTGCCCTCCATTTGAAAGCATCCACCATTTGGGAGGAGGTGGGGAAATTTAAAAATCTTTCCACTTTCAAAACCTGGCAGTTAGACTTTAGGATAAATGTATCCTGTGATTACCCTCCTGGATTTTTTTTTTTTTTTTTTTGAATTCTAAGTTTCATTTTTAACTTTGGTATGAAAAACATTGCTCCCTGCAAAAAGAAACAAGCCTCCAGGCTGAGGACAGGAAAGGGGCTTGCTCTGTGCACCTCACTTCAAATCACAGGGACCTTCCCAGGACGCTTGCCTGTGAGACAAATTTACATAACCTAATTCAAAGAAATATCTGAAGGTTGTTTCCTGCGTGCTGGCCTCCATACCCAGGAATTGAACGGGTTACATTTTCCCCTGTTCTATAGTTTGTAGAAATGTCCTTCATTGTTTGACAAGTGAGCATTTCAACCTAAAAGAGCAAATTCTGCTTTGGAAATGGACTTAGTACACACAGCTATGTCTTTTGCAGGAAGAGATAAAAATGTGGTCTCAGTAGCAATATAAAGGAGAGAGAGAGAGAGAAGGAGGGGTGGAGAGAGGGCGGAAGGGAGGGAGAGAGAAAATTGGCTTTCTGTTTCTTAAGCTTGCAAGATCTTCTACACTCTGCAAATTCTCTTGACCCAGCGTCACCCCTCTCCCGGGCTGCCCCTCTGGTGTCCACATTTTTCAGCTTCCAGGTTTCTTAGGAATTGAGAGTGCTGTTGTCTCTTGCGGGTGTGTGTCTCCAACAGTTGCAACACTTCACCGGCCCCCTCTGCCTATCTTTGCATAACAGGAAGCCAAGTGTAATAACAAGAAGCTTGCAGAATTGTGAATGCTTCCTACTGAACACTGCCCGGGGCTGCCTCTTCCTCAGCACAAGGTGAAGGGGACATTGGGCAATGGGGTGGTAAATGTACCCTGGGTTGACAAGTGGCTGCTTAGCTGTGTATCAAAGTTAATTGCCTTTCCAGACATCAGTGTAAGGAAGGCCTTTGCATCATTAGGACTGTGGGACATGAGCACAGTAAATTACTCATGGCTCACGTGGTATGCTAAAGCAAGAAGGGCATCAGGAGAAGAATTGACTCTTCCATTGTCAAAGCGAGTCATTTGTTCTAATTAAGAGGTTTTGCTTAGTCACTAGCATTCATAAATAAGTATCGCATTAGAATGCTTGAAGTATTTGCATTTTATAAGCCCAAATGAATTCTGCGGCCCCAGTATTTCACGGTGGCACTCCAGCCAAGGCAATGCTGAAGGACTGGCACTGATGACCAAGCACTGGGCCTCGATGAGGCTGCAAGTCATTACTGACCTTAGAGATGTCACTCCAAGAGGTTCCTAGGTCCTTCACTGGTCTTCGGGAAAAGTGATTTTTCACCTTATAATTCTATTAAGAGTGTGAACAATGAACAATTCTTGCAGTGGGACGGGCCTGGCATACAAGTCAAAATATGTTTCTCTTATTCTACAACCTGATAAAAAGATTCTGTTAAAAACTGAGGCTATTAGATTATGGATAGATGATAGATGATACTAATAAATTGTCATTTAGTTTTGTTAGGTGTGATCAGGCAATGTGGTTAAGAAATAAAATGTTCATATCTTTAAAGATGCTTAAGCTTGAGGAATAAAATTACATAGTATATGGGATTTGCTTTAAAATAACTCAGCAAAGAAAAGAAGAAAAGGAAAAGAAAGAGCTAGATAAAACAAATGTGACCAAATAGTGATATTGTTGCACTTCAGTAATAGATACACTTATATGGGGTTCATTATACTTATTTTCTATTTTGGCGTTTGAAACATATGTATAATAAAAAAATCTTTTCCAAGATTCTATTAGGCTTCATTATTTTCTCACATCAGCTATCGCCCTGAACTTCAACTTGGTTGTTTTCCCAGGCCTGCATTTCTAGACCTGTTAGTTACTCCTATGAGCACAGCAGAATGATGCTACACAGATGTTACACCACACACGCGCACATTGCCTCCCAGACAGATCCTGGCCCTCCCTTTCCCCTGCACTCGTTTTATCAGTTAATGACAGGGAAGAACTGAGGGTCTCCTGATGCTTTTAGTTATGGATAGTATTTCCTGTAAAGTCAACTTTTACAGAAACTGTTAGTGGTGGCAATGGTGTGTGTGTGTGTACATACACACACACACACACACACCCCTAATTCCCCCAGCCCCACCTTGGAAAACAGCTGTTGCAAGGAAAGCAAAGAGGCCCCGACTTATATGACAATTCCTTTTGACAGGGAGTAGTGTCTGGGCTATCTGAGGCCCAGTACAGGCTCAATGGAAAGAATGAAGTAACAGGATTATCAGCGTTTGCAATGACAAAAGTTGGAGGAAGTGACAGTGCACAGGCTACCACTGCAGCATGGTAGATGGCCAACACTTGATGATAGCTCCTGCGGCAGAGAGGCAGGCAGCAGAGCACAGGGAGAGGTGTATCTGACTGAACATCAAGAGACCCACGTTCAGGTTCCAGCTCAGACATATACCAGCTGTGTAATTCTCTCAACCTTTCTGAGCCTTCATTTCCTTATTTATAAAATAAAAGCATGGAAATAAAGCATCTTGAATGTGTTTCCAACTCTCAATTTTTTTGATTGCTATATAAACACATTAAAAATTAATATAAACATCTTTCAGCCAACTATTTTGTCTGGTAACCCTATTTTAGGTGCGACATGTCTAACTTAATTTACCAACTCAGACAAGATTCCAGCTGTATACCAAGAAAACAGGATTCTAGGGATGTGTTTATTTAATTGATTAAGAAAAATAGACTTGGCAAAATATATAATCTGGGTGATTTTAATAAAACACAAGGGTTGGCACAGGCCTGGTTTGAGTGTTTGTGAATTTCAATAGTAGGCTAAAGAAGATTTCCTGAGAAGTCTCAGTAAAAATGCAGAGTAGGAGGTACAAAGACAAAAGACACAGTAGCTATTACTCAAGGATTGACAGCTTAACAGGCTGTCTGGTCGATTTATTTTGGGGTAAATACCTTAGCTCCCAAATATTATGGATCCATCATCTTCTGGATATACTCTGACTCTAAACCAGCCTTTATGTATCAAAAACTGCAAACACTTCCATGCCTTTCAACCAAGTAAGTCGTCTACTAATTTAGTTAAGAAGATGATAATGTATGCATATTAGGTTTATTTACAAGGATATTCACTGCAGTACTCTTGTTTAAAAAACATAAACAACTAAGTGTCCAACAACATGGGATTGGTTGAATGAAGTATGGTATGCCCATAAAGCAAAATATTATGTAGCCTTAAAGATGATGTTTTATTGGATTATCATGAGATGTGAAAACGTTGTATTTATGTAGTTAGGTTAAAAACTACTGATTCCAAAAACTGCTGACTCCGTTTTGTTGAAATACACACATACATGTACACACATATTGTAGCACAGGAAAAGCATAAATACATATGTGGTGTAGCACAGAGAAACCTAATGGCAAGATTCACACCAGACTGACGAAGGGTTAGAAGTTATTTCCAGAGAGGTGAGATTGTGGGTAATTTTTGTTTTCTGTTTACTGTCATTGTTTATAAAGAAAACAAAAGTTACTTGTAAAAGCTCTATGTCAGCTTTCTCTTCAATTACATGCAGGCTGAATCTCCCAATTTAAAAATTTTAAGACAAAGTATGTGAGTCAAGAAAGAGAAATGACGACTGAGGGGAATCTGTCCCAATGTCAGGAGGAATTTACGTAATCTAAAACAAAGCAAACTCCAAAAGTTTTGAAATAGACCATTTCAGGAGCTAGCTGTATCTTCTTGGGCAAATCACCTACCGTGCTTGATGGGATTATTTGCTAGCAGGATACACTATATTAATATCTTTTACAAAATATAAAGTAGGTATCGACTTGCCAATTATTATTATTATCATTGACAAAAATAACTTCTACAGAGCTTAGTTTCTACATATATGCAATGAGATTGTTGAACAAGATGCTTTCTAAGGTGCTTCTCAACCTTCAATTCTCCTATTCTCTGTATCCTGGTAGTTTCTACTAATAAAATGTATGCAGAGTATACAATTAGAGAAAAGGGCAGCAGAAATGGAGGATTCATTATTTGGGGAAGAGAATAAAAGAGAAAGTGCTCAGGAAAGGTGAGGGATCAGTATAGCTTGGCGCTCTCAGCCAAGATGTCACAGAAACCATAGAACCCGAACACAATCCTTGGCACTGAGAAGGGGCAGACGTGGGGGAGAGAGAAGTCAGCAGGATTGTCAGGGGGAGCACGGGGTTGGTGGTGCGGCGGCGGGGGGTGGGGAGCGGCCCTGAGGGAGCTCAGGAAGGAAGGACTACCTGGAATTCCAGGAGGTTTGACCTCATCGTGTATTTCCAAATTTCCATTGAAAGGACCAGTGAATTACTTCAGTAATAATAAGGGGTAATGTGAAATGGAAGTAAAAGTAAAGAAGGGATGCTCTCTGCGTGATATTTGAGGGGAGGAGGAATTCTGTAAGATGTAGGAAAGGCAGGGCCGAACTGAGACAAGAGCTGACCAACCCACAATTCAGTGTATGTGGAGGAACAGCTGTCCTAGAGCAGAGCCGGGGAAAGGTCCCAAGAAGACTCTGCCCCGACTCCTAGAAAGGAAGAGCAGCAGGGGAGGCGGGGAACGGATGGAGACCCCAGAGCTGTACTTCCGGAAGTGCTCACAGAACAGAGGTCTGGCTGGGGCATGTTCTTTCCAGCTGACTGCAAGTCCGGTCAGAGAAGAAATGGTGGCCCTGTCTTGCTGGCTCCTAAACTGGGTCACCGTATCAGAAAGAGTAGAGGGCACTTTTCCAACTAAGCTCGGGCTACCACAATGAGAAAATAAAGAAACTCTCCATGAACAGAAGGGGAGCTACTCTCTCTAAACAGGATGCTTCTTAAAAAGTTACAGGTAAGCTGAGCACACCACCCAGCAGTTCCACTTTCAGGAAGCCACTCATGAGAAGTGAAGATGCATGTCTGCAAAATTTCTTGTGGGCAAAAGTTCCCAGCAGCATTATTCATAATGGTCAAACTGGAAACAATCCAGAGTCCATCCACTGGTGGATGGATAGACGCGACGTGGTATAGCCATAGAATGCAACTGACTCAAAATATAAAGGCATGAAGTCCTGACACTGCTGCGACACGATGAACCTTGAAACGTCATGCTAACTGAGAGAAGCTGAATGCAGAGGACAGCGGATTATGATTCCACGTATGCGAAATATGCCGAAATGGCAACGCTGTAGAGGCAGAAAGCAGATCAGCGGTCGCCTGGGGTTGAGGGTGAGAGCAGGGATTGACTGCAAATGGGCAGGAGAGAACTTTCTGGGATGATGAGAGTGTTCTAAAATTGAATTGTGGTGATGGCTGTACAACGCTATAAATTTACTAAAAATCATTGAATCTACACTTACAATGAAAGAATTTTATGGTGTATGATTTCACTCATACGTGGAATATAAACAAACACATGGACAAAGAAAACAATTCAGTGGTTACTGGGGGAGGTGGGGGGGGGCACAGGGGGTAAAGGGGAGCACTTGTGTGATGACAGACAAGAAACATGTACAACTGAAATCTCACAATGATGTGAACTGTTATGAACCCAATAAAAAAAGAATTTTATGGTATGTAAATCGTGTCTCAATAAAGCGGTAAAAAGAAAGATCAAGAACCATGTATATTTAGTTGCCACCCACACACGAAAGAAACCCACAGTGGAAGCGTGAAGAGCAAAACAGTCTCTACATAGAAAAATAAGAAATAATTCCTAACTCATCTTATGAAACCATTTTAAATAGACTATAAACTCCACAAAACGAGAGATTTGCCTGTTTTGTCTCTCATGTATCCCAAATGTCTAGAATATTCCAGGAATGCAAGGATACTTTAGTATCAGGAAAACTATTAAATGCTTTATTACATTAATAGGTAAAAGAATTAAAAAGCCATATGTTTTCAAAAGATTGTCAACTTAAATTTGATAAAGTTCCATATTGATTTATACTAGAAATTAATTATTAAGAATAGAAGAAAGATGTGAACAAGGGCTATCAAACCGATAGGAGGGAACTGAGAGAAGACTCTATGTTCTTGAAATTCAGCTTCTGCAAATTGGAAGAATCGTAAGTTCTTGGGAATCAGAGAAGGTGTTTGGTGTTTTAGCTGTGTAAGGAAGAATGATGAAGCACAGGCGAGAGGTCTCAAAGGAAGAGAAAATGACACAGCTGAAAATGTCTGACACCTCTACTGCGTCGTACAATTAAGGGCTGTGCAATGTGTGAAAATTTGCATTGCTGTGACATTTTGCAATGCTGTTAAAAGTTTTAGGGTTTGGGGCTGGCCTGGTGGTGCAGTGGTTCAGTTCGCATGTTCTGCTTCAGTGGCCCAGGGTTCCCCGGTTCGGATCCTCGTTACGAACATGGCACCGCTTGGCAAGCCATGCTGTGGCAGGCGTCCCACATATAAAGTGGAGGAAGATGGGCATGAATGTTAGCTCAGGGACAGTTTTCCTCAGCAAAAAGAGGAGGATGGGCAGCAGATGTGAGCTCAGGGCCAGTCTTCCTCAAAAAAAAGTTTTAGGGTTTGACAGAAGAAATCATTCAAAAATTCATGAAACGTAATCAAATAGAAAAAAAAACAATGTCAGTGTCTTGCTCAGAGCTACTGACTTGTGGGAAATTATTGAGATTTTACTTTTTCGTAAAAGCATATCATTTACCAGTGTTTCTATCCATTTCAGGCTATGCGTCACAGTACTTAGGTGAAGCTTTGCAGAATGCAGAATTTCCCCTGTGATTTTGCCACTGAAATCTTGCAGTTCTGTTTCCTCTTTAAAGCTGTCAAACCTTATCAGCCGTCTGAGGAAAAAAAATACTTCAGGGAGTTTCCCTTTTATCACCCAAGGTCCTGGCAAAAATATTAGGATTTATTTTGTGTGCATCTGTGAGCAACCGGAGCTCCTCTGTCTGCCCTGGGCTTTGTTGGCGGTCAGACACAGACCTTGGCCCTGAGAAGTCTCTTTGTGGCTGGCTCACCTTGATGGCGCTCACAGCCTCTACACCGAGTCTCTTGTTGCCCATAGAAGAACTAGCAGAACATCATTCTTCTTTCTTTTTTCTTTATCCATTCGTTTGCTTTTAGCTGATGGTCACTGAAGGACGAACTATGCATTGAAGTCCCGGGTGCAGAAGCCGAAGAAGTGGGAAGTACAGACAGACACAGGAAGTGGAAAAAGGAGACCCACAGTGGGTGACTCAGTGACTGACACCGTGACACACAGGGTTTGCTCCCAATTCCATGTCCCTCTAGCCTGGCACATCTTATAACATGAGAGACCTTTTCAAGGCAAAAAATAACTTGTCATGTTTGGGCTGGATTTGTATTAAAGGAATAATTTCACTAAACTCAGTGTATGCACTAAATGGAGATTCATCAAACGTAAAATAACGGACACGTCTTATAATAAACTGGCATGGAGCATATTTAGAAAAGAAATAGTAAATATTTTAATGGAAAAGATTTCCTTCGTGTGCTCGAGAATGAATCACATCTTTTTCTCCTTCAACCCTTTAGCTCCACCCTTTCCCTCTCTCCTTCTCTGTCCTGGCACTTCCTTACGGTATCAACTGCGAAATGGTGAAGTGGGAGGGAGCTGAACCCAGACTTCAGAACAGCCCCTGAAAACATCTGTTCCTTTTAATATGTGGGAAGATGTTTCAAAATACAAGTAGATAAACATAGCTACTTAACTGACTTGAACATTGAATTCCGTTGATGCACAAACAGCGTGAGTTTTCTTATACCAGGAACGGATGTATTTCTGGGAAGATAAATTTCCAGAATGCCATTTCTACTTGCGTAATTTTGAGAAAGAGGATCCTGAACGGCATTCTGGAGTGTTTGGCCATAAAAATAGCACCAACCATTCCAATCTTCCAGCACTTTCTCCTGAATGATAAAAAAATACTTTGGAAAATGTGACTTTTGTGATCTCTGGGAGGAGGCCTGGAAAGGGAGGGCTGAGGGTTCCGAGGGACACAGGAAATCTTTGTTTGTAATGCATAAGTGTGTGGGTGTGTTCCTGTGGGCAGTGCTAGAAAGGAAAAATGAGAGAAAATGTTTGCAAACCATTGCAGGCAGGAGCTGAATGAGAGGCTCAAAGAGTCCGTAACATTTATGAACCATATTTGATATCTGCAGAATCTCCTGGGTTGAGATTATCAAAAAACAACTCAACACCAAAAGCACAATCTAGAAAAGAAAAATTTGATATAGGACTTCATCAAAATTAAAAACTTTTGCTCTATGAAAGGCACTAAGGGAATCAAAAGCAAGCCACAGATTGGGAGAAAATATCGCAAATCACCGATCTGACAAAGGAATTATATCCCAAATATACAAAGAATGCTCAAAAACTTTGGAAAACAATTTAGCAGTTTCTTACAATGATAAACATACACTTACCATATGACCCAGTAGTCCCACTACTCAAAATTTACCCACGAGAAATGAGACATTATGTTCACACCAAAACCTGTAAGCACTTATTTATAGCAGGTTATTCATAATCTCCAAAAATTAGAATCAATCCCAATATCTTTCAACCAACAAATGGCTACATCCATGCAATGGACTACTACGCAGCAATCAAAAAGACAAAGCTATTGACACACACAGTAACATGGATGAATCTCAAATGCATTCTGCTGAGTAAGAAATCAGACTCCGAAGGATGCATACTACATGATTGCATTTATATGACATTTTGGAAAAAGCAAAACTCTAAAGACAGAGAACAGATGAGTGGGTGCCCAAGGTAAGGGTTGACAAAGAAGGGTTGACAAAAAAGAGAAGGAGGAAATCCTTCATGGTGATGGAACTGTTCTATTTCTTGATCTTGGTGATTGTCCCATGACTCTATGCGTTTGATAAACTCATAACTGCAGACCCAAATGAACACATTTTACTAGACGTCAATGTCAAAAAATTTTTTCATCTGCTCACATTTGTTGTATGTTTGTTACACAGAACCATCTGACATTCTCACCTCTTCCTGACCTTCAAATTTTCCATAGATAATGTAATAAGAACGTGGGAAAGACAAACATATCAAGCTAAATCTCCCCAGATTGTAAGGGAGTGGGATCCCAGAGTTGACAGATGGGGCTCCTTCATTTAGCTTTTCCCTTTCGTAGGGGCTAGGAAAGGCCCTGACATGCCTCCCCCAGCAACAAGCCCACACTCCCATGAAGAAAGTCTGACCATGGGCCTCACCCAGATTATTCATTTGAGTGTCCCAAACAAACACGGGAATGTAGCCAGGGGTGTTCCCTCCATAAACTCAATCTCCAAATTCCAGTGGTACTGAATTTTAGTATATGGAATAGCACAACGGCAGGCAAGTTGGTGGGATTAGAGACCCTGCAAAGGATTCTCTTGTGGAAAGTAGTAGAAAGACCACTGAGTAGTGTTCAGGAGACCTAATATCCAGTTCTGGTTCTCCTGCTAACTTGCTGTGTTCATATTTGGGCAGTTCACATAATTTCTCCATGTTTTCTCATTGTCTCAGTCAACAATTTTTTGGCTGCAAGAAACAGATTCTGAAATAAGCTGGTTTAATATAGACACATAAATGATAGCTAGCTAGCTACCTAGATAGATGATAGATTAGCAGTTCTCAACTGGGGACGGTTTTAAACCACAGGAGACACTTGGCAATGTCTAGAGATATTTTTGGTTGCCATAACTGGGAGGGCTGCTACTGACACCCAATGGATGGAGTCCAGGGATGCTGCTAAATACTCTACAATGCAAAGGACAGCCCCCACAACAAAGAATTGTCCAGCCGCAAATGGCAATAGTGCTGAGGTTGAAAACTTTGATTTAAATACAGACACACATACATATATATAAATAATGTGGTGTATGCATGTGTGTATAATTTTTTAAGGATAACATTATTTCAAAAACTCTAAGGAAATTTTGAAAAAAAAGATCATGGCTGGAGACGAGTAGAAATCAAGGTAGACTTTGAGAGTTTTAAGCTCTTAGAGTTCAAGGGCCTTCCCCTTGGCGCCCTATGATTTGCAGGGCTCAGTTCCAAACACCCATTCTCTGTGAACCTCAGACTGAGAGAAAACCAGACAGACATACTTCAAGTCAGCTGTTCACCCTGCTCGAGTCTGTCCAAGGGGGCAGGAAAACAAAGGCCAAGCCTGTGGCCACCCCTGGAGACTGGGTTGGAAGCCCTCTGAGACGGGGAGCTGAGAAAACAGTCCCAAAGAGGCATATCCCATTTATCTGTAAAATGATCATAATGCCACCTATCCTCTAGAAGCCAATCATTAAATGAATGACTGTGGGCCTCAGCTCACTGGAAGCAGAAACGGCAGGTCTCTCCTTGAAAGAGAATTTATAATCTTTTCTTTTTTTCCCTTTCTATCTTGAAGAACCGTTTGCAATTTTTATACTGCTACAGAACAAAGGGAACCATAACTTATGTTCCACAGTTTGCTTATCTGATTTCATGAACTTCAATAAGTTTTGCTTATTTGTGGCAGTCCCAAGTTTTACCCCCTCAGAGCTATTAGGATGTGGAGGGTAATTCTGCTACCTGCCCTTTATGAGATGAGGATCAAATGAGATAAAGTACAGTACATCCCTTCCCCAACACAGTAAGCGAGGTCCAAAACTCAGTCATCTACTACACATGGTCACGTTGTTTTGAAGCTAATGAAATGGCTGCCAGGAACCTGCTCAGCCGGCAGCTCCAGAGGTCTGGCTGTGCCAGCATATCCATCCCAGCCCAGGCTGAGTGTGCTGCCATCTGCTGGCCACAGTCAGCTTCAGTTTACACATCATCCAACAGGACGCAGCCCTGCGGGGGGCCAGGACTTGCAGTTCTGCAGCAAGAAGCAATTCTAGGAATTTGCCAGTTAGTTTCCAAGTCTTATTGGCCCAGGCCAGGAAGACGGGGCCAGGAAAACACTGTGGACTAGGGAACCCCTGTGACCTTTCCCACTCAGCCTCATCTTTTCCTCCACATCTCACGACACCCAGGAAATACCTTTGGGTGGGAGGCTCAGGACAGAGGACGGAGCCATTTGCCCATCACATTATATCTAATTATCCCCTGCTTCCTTATTGAGGGTTTTTCTGTACTTGGAAATAAAAAGCAATGGTTTTAACCTTTGTAAGATGACAGACCCCTTTGAGAATCTGCATATGCACACATAATCTTTCATACAATTTTAGGAAGGTTATGGGCTTAATGAAGCCAACCCGTGGACACAAAGGAAAGGACACTGAATACAGCCCTGATATAGGTGTTAGTTGGGTATTATATATATATAATCATAAGCCACTCTGAAGTCATTTGGAACAAAAAGGAAAAATGGCAGAGGTAAGCATGAGGGAAGGAAGAGGAAAGCTATGCTAACTGGAGGATAATAAGCCCCCTACTGTCCTCTAGAGTGTGCCAAACGCCCATAGGGTTCTTTAGCCCTATGGATTCATGCTGTGTATCCTCCACCTTTTCTCTTCCCCCTGAACAGATGTTTTACACATCTGAGTTTTTCCCAGCCCTTCCCATTCCCTCTGGTTGTGTCCAGAGTCCCTGGCAGACCAGCAATGAGGCTTGAGTTGGGAGCGAGAAGACTGGCTGGGTTTGGCCCAACTCATCTGAGCGACCATGAGTAACTCCTACTCCCTCTCTCTGAGCTCTGAATGAGGACAAGCATTCCCTAATCCCTTTGGGGATGTAATGAGACACTGCGTACAGGTGAAAATCATGGGAAGAAAAGTGGTGGACCATTTTTGGAACCTGCGATGTTATTCCAAAAACAAGTCCTTCTAGGATGCGCCACAGGCAATTCGTGCTTAGAGCAGGGGAAATAAGTGTCGTCTGGCCCTGTGCTTTGGTAACACTCACAGCAGCAGATCCCAACCTTTGCTGCATATCTGGTCACTTGGGAGCTTCTAAAAATCCAAACACGTGGACCACACCTCTGCCACTTAAATCAGTATCTCTGGAGTGGAATTAGACAGCAGAATTTGTTTTTTTAATTTTTATTGAGTTTATGATAGCTTACAACCTTGTGAAATTTCAGTTGTACATTATTGTCTGTCAGTCGTGTTGCAGGTGCACCCCTTCACCCTTTGTGCCCACCCCACACCCCTCCTTTCCCCTGGTAGCCGCTAATCTGTTCTTTTGTCCACATGTTTACCTTCCACATGTGACTGGAGCCATACAGAGTTCATCTTTCTCTATCTGGCTTATTTCACTTAACATAATTCCCTCAAGGCCCATCTATGTTCTTGTGAATGGGACGATTTTATTCTTTTTTATGGCTGAGTAGTATTCCATTGTGTATATATACCATATCTTCTTTATCCAATCATCAGTTGCTGGGCACTTAGGTTGGTTCCACGTCTTGGCTATTGCAAATAATGCTGCAATGAACATAGGGGTGCATAGGACTTTTGGAATTGCTGATTTCAAGCTCTTTGGATAGATACCCAGTAGTGGGATGGCTGGGTCATATGGTATTTTTATTTTTAATTTTTTGAGAAATCTCCATACTGTTTTCCACAGTGACTGCACCAGTTTGCATTCCCACTAGCAGTGTATGAGGGTTCCTTTTTCTCCACATCCTCTCCAACATTGGCTACTTTTTGTTTTGGTTATTTTTGCCATTCTACTGGGTGTAAGGTGCTATCTTAGTGTAGTTTTGATTTGCATTTCCCTGATGGTCAGTGATGATGAGCATCTTTTTCTATTGGCCTATTGGCCATCCGTATGTCTTCTTTGGAGAAATGTCTGTTTATGTAGGCAGCAGAATCTTTTTTTTTTTTTCCTCTTTATCTCCCCAAACCCGCCCTGTACACAGCTGTATATCTTAGTTGCAGCTCCTTCTAGTTGTGGGATGTGGTACACCGCCTCAAAGTGGCCTGACGAGTGGTGCCATGTCCACGCCCAGGATCTGAACCTTGGGCCTCCGCAGCCGAGCGCGCGAACTTAACCACTCGGCCACGGAGCCAGCCCCTTTTTTTTTTTAAAGATTGGCACCTGAGCTAACAACTATTGCCAATCTTCCTTTTTCGTTTGTTTGTTTTTCTGCTTTATCTCCCCACATCCCACCGTACATAGTTGTATATCTTAGTTGTGGGTCCTTCTAGTTGTGGCATGTGGGACGCTGCCTCAACGTGACCTGACGAGCAGTGTCATGTCTGCGCCCAGGATCCGAACCCTGGGCCACCGCGGCGGAGCGCGTGAACTTAACCACTCGGCCATGGGGCCGGCCCCCAGTAGCAGAATTTTTTAAAACCTCTGCAGGCAATTCCAAACAGCAGCCAAGTTTGAGAATCAATGAGTTAGAGGAGAGGGGAGGGGCTCAGCTCAAGAGCCTGATGTCACTTTCACATGATTTCCCTGAGCCCTGGGGCGATCGCTCTGATCAAGGAAACTATCAACACACACGTGCAGGCACTGCAGGGCTTGCAGAGACTAAGTTACAAGACCATGAAAACTGGAGGTTAGACAATGGTTAGGAGGCTTACAGTGCAATCTGGGCCTGAAATGGAGCTAAGACAAGTGGGCGGATTTGGGATACAGGTAGGAGACAGAATTACTGGGACTGATGTGCGCTACTTGGGGGAGGAAAAGGTCCTGTGGTCAGAGTCTGGCTCAACAACGACTCAGTTCCTGGGATACAAGGTAGAAGAACATCAGGGTCAGCTATAATTTGTGGCCCCCAGTACAAAATGAAAATGGGGGACCCCTTATTCAAACAGTATTAAGAATTTCAAGATGGTTACAGCAGAGCATTAAACCAAGCGGAGTATCCTTCTGAGCTTGGGGCCCTGGGTGACTGTGTGTTGCACACCCGTGCAGCCAACCCTGAGAAGAGGGTCTTGGCCACCTGACAGAGCACGGAGGAGTGGACAATACAGGGGTGCATAGAGAGAAACAACTAGAAAGAAAGACCACTGGACTGATGAGTCTATCTCTTTGAAGGACCCACAGAAGTGCTACCCGGGGTTATTGTAAATTTTCATATCGATCAGTGAACTTCTGCAGAATATTTTAATGGCAGGAGTGTGTCCCTGAAGCCCATAGTTTGCTCGGGTGTCAATGGCACCAGAAACTCCGGAGATGTTTTTGGTGGAGGAGTCTATGGAATGGGCTATTCTGGGTGGAGAAGATGATAGAGCTGTGTGCAAACTTTGCAGTGGTGACACAAACCAATGTATTGATCAGAGTTCAATGCAGGATGTCGGAACTGCCTTGTAAGGATTTAAGGGCTTATACAATATTTGGAGGAGCTGAAGGAGCAGGTTCTCAGCCTCTAAAAGACCTCCGAGAGCAAAACAGACCTGATTCCCTCAGGGAATTACCACCTTTGGGGAAATTCCACAAGTAACATCCTTCTGCAGTGGCTGCTGCCACTGCCGCTCATGCCCAAGATGCTAGAGAATGGAGGCCGGAGCTCTGCTGCCTGGAAGCCTCGCATGCTCCTATCTTGCTCGCCAGCAGCAATGCCAGGAAGGAGCCACAGGAAGCTAGATGCTCGCACTTTCCTTCCACCTTCCAGATCTCATCAGAGCAAAGCTAATCAGCAGAATGTAATCTGTTTCTAGAATCTTAACTACAAGAGAGTCCGAGAAATCTTGGTTTTATCTTTCAATCTCTCCAAAGAGAGGGAAGGCAGAATGAAGTTTCAGTGAAACAGTCCAGAGTAACAATCGCAGTCTGTTTTGTCATCAGCCATTGCCCAACAGCCTAACCACATTCTGAACGTGTGGTGGATATGCTGGGTTTGGTGGCTGGTTGGTGGCTTGGTGAAAGTCAACTTGCGGGACTTTGAAGAGTGTCCCAAATTGCAAAACCATGTGGAGGCTCCTCTCTTGCCCACCTCACATTCTCCACTTTCCCCTCCTCCTTCTTTCCGCCCCCTCCATATGCTAGGTGCTCTCTCCTACTCTCCGTCTTTCTTCCTTTCCTCCTCTCCCTTGCTCGTCCTCGCCCCTCATCTCAGCTGTCCACCTAGACTCACTGACCATATGACAAAACTGGTGAATAGCTTCAGCATCTGTATTTCCTGAGTAAAGCTGCTTTGTGCCTGAGTTAGGAGCTCCCTGGATGCTCAAGATGAGAACAGAGGTGGCGGGGAAGCAGGGCTGGTGAACATGGCTCCCCCACACCCCTGAGTCTGAGGTAGAGGAATTCTTCGGCCACATTTTAGTCTCAGTCATCAAGAAGACTGTGATTATCGGAGCGGCCTGGATCCCTTCTGACACTTTTCAACAGTCTAAGCCCGTGACTCGGGCCCTGACCTCTCTCAAGAACAGCTGAATGCTCAGTCACCCACGTGCTGTTCCAAATTAGCTTCGGAAACTGAAAGCCCTGCTTCCTTCTCCACAAGAAAGTCAGACTTGCCTCTCTGGACCAAACCATTGCTCAACACTAATAAGGACAGCAAAAGGAGGCATTGGTCTTAGTTCAACTTACTTCATGTCACTGGGATAGAGGAAAGTTAGCAGGCTATAGGTCAGTCCCCAGCTATTCCACAAAAATCTCCTTGATCACCTACTGTGTGCCAGGCACTGTTCTTGGCAGCAATGATCTAAAAGTGAAGGAAACAGACCAACCCTGCCTTCAAGGGGCTTACAGTCTAGTGGAGGTTGGAGACCACAGACCCACAAACAAATGAATATCACTTCAGGTATGAAAAGCATTGCAGAGAAAATAAAATAAGATAATGGGATAAAGAGAAACTGGAGTATTGGAGGCTATCTTAGATACTGTGGTCAGGAAAGAGATAATATTGGAGAGATAATATTGGAACTGAAACTGAATGAAGTGGAGGAAAGGCCATGGTAAGAGCGGGAGAAGGGCATTTCAGAGAGAAGAGCAGACCAGCCTTGAGCTGGCCTTGTGCACCAAGTGTTTAAGGACCTTGAAGGTGCATGTGGCTGAAGGGCAGTGTGAGAGGAGCAGAGGAGTGGCAGATGGCTTGGGAGAGAGGGGAAGGGATCAGGTCCCATAGACAGGATCATTAGTTAGAATTTCATTCTATGTGTACTGAAGGTGTTTTGTTTTGTTTTGTTTATTTATTTTTTTTTTTTAGGAAGATTAGCCCTGAGCTAACATCTGCTACCAATCCTCCTCTTTTTGCTGAGGAAGACTGGCCCTGAGCTAACATCTGTGCCCATCTTCCTCTACTTTATATGTGGGACGCCTGCCACAGCGTGGTGTGCCAAGTGGTGCCATGTCCGCACCCGGGATCCGAACCAGTGAACCCTGGGCTACCAAAGCGGAACGTGCGCACTTAACTGCTGGGCCACCGGGCCAGCACCTACTGAAGGTTTTAAAGAAAACATGACACAACTCAATTTCTACTTTTTAAAGCTAGCGAATCTGGCCATGGTGCAAAGAATCTGTGGTTCAGGACAAGAGCGGAGGCAGGAAGACTAGTTAGCAACAACTGCAGTAGACCAGGCAAGAAATGATGGTATTTAGAGTATCAGAGATAATGGAAATAATCAGATTGGAGACAGGAATCAGTAAAGAATCCAGAAGTTCTCTCTGGTGGATTAGATGCAGGGCGGGAGAGAAAAAGATGAATGGGAGATGACTGTAGGTTTTTAGCCTGAGCAACTTGGTGAATGGTAGAGCTTTTATGGAGGTCAGGGAAACTGGGTGGGAGGGTGGAAAGAGAGGCCATTCCAAATTCCATGTTGGACATGCTGAGAGAGAGCTCCTGGGACATCCCAGTGGAGATGTTGAGCAGAGCCCAGCAGAGAGGTTGGGGCTGATGTGTAACAGAGCAGATGGGATTTAAAGCCACGGGAAGGGATGAGATGAGCCAGTGAGTGAGGATGGATGAAGAAAAGAAGACCAGGGAACTGAGCCCTGGGACAAGTGCTGGTGTCATAGACATGCAAGCTGTGCAGTCACATCGGGCTCCACGCTTCGATGGCCCCTGCACTTGGTTTAATGCTCTGCTCTCACCGTCTTGAAATTCTTAACAGTTTGGATCAAGGGGCTCCATATTCTCATTTAAACCAGACCCTGCAGATGATGTAGCCAGTTTTGCCTGGAACGGTTCAAAGTTAACAGGTCTGGTGAAGCAGGAGGCTCCAGCAGAGAAGACTCAGGGAGAGTGGCTCAAGAGGAAGGGGAAGCCAGGGAATGTGGTATCAAGGAAGCCTTGAAATTATTTCAAGGAGAAAACAGCTGACTGTGTCAAACAGTGCAGAGTAGTGGAGCGAGAAGAGGACAGAGGATTCTGCCTTGGCTTGCCGGGGTACAGATGACTCACGACTTTGGAGAGGACCTTCTTGGTGGAGTGGCGCACACCAGGGCTTAATTAAGTCGACTGCAGAAAGAGAAGTGACCAGCTCTACCACTGCCATTTGAGAACCTGTAGCGAGAATACAAGTGGAAGCCCCCATCCTGCAGTCTACACCCCTTCTCTTCCCACCCCCAGCTCCACTTCACAGTGAGGGGCCTCACACGTGCATGTGGACACATCAGCCCAGACATCCGGGCTCTGTTCTGGGGCTCCCTGCAATCAATCATCCTCAAGACAGCCACTGGGGGGACCCAGGAAAACATTTGTGTGGGCCCTGGAAACAGCTCTGGCCATCTGTGTGGCCAATTTCACAGTCCCAAGTGGTCTAGACGGCAAGCAGGGCACAGGCTGTGGGTGGGCATGTTCCCTTGGCGAGCCGCCTTGCCCTGTGAAGAGGAATACAGCCTCAGCCAGGACCCTCGAAGATCCAGGCCTCTTGATGGGGCCTTTGTTGCCTGGGACCAAGAAGGTGAAGATGCGGGTAGACGGAAGCACTTGGCGGTAGGAGAATGAGGTGGTGCTCACTGGGTGGCACATATTTCCTCAATGAAACAGAAAAGTGAGAGTGATGGTGGAAGGAGGTGCTAAGGTCTTGTGGAGAGAAAAAAAAGTTTTGGGGAAAAGGAAAGTAAGTTTACTAGGTAGGCATAGTAGGATTATCAGGCTCTGTGGAACATCCCCCTAACATGATTGATTACAAATTTTAAGAAAATCCATGCGGCTCAGTGGTCTGATTTCCCCCAGCAGTGTTCAACGGCCCAGGTACAGGCACCAAAACCGGGGATCATTGGGTTTAAACAGGGTCAGGGGTTTCTCCAGTGGTTATGACCATGCGAGAGGAGGGCAGAGGACTTCAGGGGGTTAGTTCAGCAGTTCTGCACTACCAGAATGAGGACTCGACGGTAGAGGGGTGTGGTGGATGATTGATCATGAAAAAGCCATAGAACCAATGGAATGATCGCTCACTGGGGTGAGAGGATTGCCTGGGTGGGGGAGCTGGGCATATAGGAGGTGGTGGTCACAGCGGGGGAAGCCTGGAAGTGAGATTTTAGAGATGGTACAATTATAGGGGATGACATGGTTTACTTATGACTATGAGCAGACCAACTGGTTGGAGGAAGTGTTATGGGAAATGAGGCCATCAAAGGAGAGATGCTACCAATAATAAAAACAAGGTCATTGTCAGGCACTGCGCTAAGTAGCTTGTACACCCATTATTTGATTCTTATAATAGCTCTATAAAGTGGGCAGGACTACTGCCCCCATTCTTCAGACGAGAAGACCCAGGCACAGAGAGATTCAACCTACTTGCCCGAAGTCAAAGAGGTGGTAAAAGGCTGAGTTGGAAATCGAATCCAGGCTTGTCTGACTTCAAGGATTGTATTCTTAAAGACCCTGCCACGACACTCAGGTCTGGCTTCTTAGTTGAGTAGAGTTGGTTTGTGTTTTTTAATTTTTTTTCTTTCAAGAAAACACTTTTTGTCTGGAACATCACTTTTTATCTGTAAAGACACAAAGGTGAGTAAATCATCAATCGCTTTCATTATAATGCTGGGCATTTCAGGCCACAGAAGGATGCGATATGGGCCTAACTTTGTGCTGACCAGAGACTGGTTTAATCTAGGGCTTTCTGGAGAGAAACAAAACAGAGCAAGTTTATCGGCAGAAATGCAACTACGTCCATTGTCTGCGGGCGCCCTCTACTGGCCATTAGTCAGAACAGCAGTCTGGGACAGGAAATGCTTGGTGCTTTTTGGAAGGAGAGTGTAGACTTGAATTAACGAGTAAAAACTTGCCCCTTGTAGATATTTAGTGACTATGGGTAAAGTAGGGCAAGGAAACTTTAGTTACAGAACAAACCCTGTGTCAGCTTTTTAAATGTCACAATCGCAGTCACGTCACTTATGTGTTCCTGATTCTCTTTAGTGGGAGAGCCCTGCCTCTCTCTGGGTGTCTCTCCAACGATTGTGAGCTACTTGAGGTCAAGCTCTTAAGCTTTTTAATCTTCTCACATCCTGAGCCTAGTATAGTGCCCAGCACATAGTAGGTGTCCAATAAATATGCGTCAGCCAGAATAGAAGCAAAATGAGCAAAGTGGTACAATTTCACAGAAAGAGGGATGAACTGTACTTGGGCAATTCAGGAAGACTCCAGGAGATGGGGGGGGTGGCCGTGGTGATGGGGAGGAAGGAGGAGAGTTGCAAAAATTTCCAGAATGTAGAATGGCAAGCCTGGGGGGCAGATATAGAGCCCATGGGATTTTCGTGTGATTCTGGAAGGAAATACCCTGCCATATGACTGACCGGTCTGACCCTTCCAGAGAATGTATGAGCAAAAATAAAAAATTTCATAGAAACCGATGGAGGAAGCTAGCATGGCAGACTCAGTTAGGCTGAAGGAAGAATCTGGAAGATTCTAAAGATGGGTCCTAAAAAAGAACAACAATTCAAGGTTTAAAGAAGTTTTTCCATAATTTCATTTTTACCTTAAACTATGTGATCTCACCAGAAATTCAATTCATTAGCTATACAGAGCACCTATCACAATGATGGCATTATTTTCTCAAAATACCTTGTTTTCTCAGACACAGAGCGCTGGCACTAGGGTGACTGTCTTGGTTTTCATCCTGGGAGTCTCAAATCTCAGGAGCCCCCTGAGTCTCGGGCAATTTAGGACGGCTGGTCACCCTAGCTGAGCAGGAGAACTTGGAATGGCTCAGAGGAATATTAGTCCCAAACGAAGAAAAAGCAGGTGGACCTCAAAACAGAGCACAAACGACCTTGACTAAGAATGGATTAGAGGTGACAGCTATACTCTGTACCTGTTGTCATCATGACTGTAGTTGTGGGTATGGCGAGATTCCTCACGACCAGCAAAATGGGTTTCTGAGTCATAAGTGACTAGCTGTGGAGGAAGAATGCACTTATAAGAACCCTTGGGTAGCTGTTGCTAAGGAAGATGGCAGTCTCATTTCAAAGGTCCTGCTGTTCCTTATAGTTCTATCTGAAACTAACGATCTGAAAATGAATAGTAGGCCACATGCAGGATTCTTACAGTCAACCAGAAAGCTAGTCCACCACTGTTGTAACCCACATGTGAGTGATCACAGACGTTAAATGTTGACCCCAAATAAACAACTTTCACCCTCACTTCAGTGGCCAGAGATACATGTGACAGTGGGAGACGTCAGCAGTTCTGGAGGAAGGGGCTTCTCAGTACTGGGGAAGGGTCTTCCAGGTGGTACGCAACCCACGGCCCCTCTTTTCCCACCCCAGGTAAGGGAGGTTTGAGGGACTGCTCCCATCCCAGGAGCACGGAGACAGCGACGCCTCCACAGCAGGCGCTCTGCGGGACGCCTCCCACGAGCTCCTCATCCTTATCGGAAAGTCACAACGCAGGCACTTTACTGATTTAGGAAAGAAATGACGACAAAGAAACAAGACAGAAAGAGAAGAGTGAGAAGAAAGAAAAAGGAAAAAAGAAAACAAGCATAGCTGGGTGAACATAACCGATAAAGCTCGTGTGCATTAAGGAAGGACTGCGCATTCGAGGACTGGAGGAAAAAGGAGTACGAAACACGACGTGACCAGCCAACTCCAGACCAGCATGGCTGTTGTGGGCCAGGGCCCGACCCTGGGCAGGAAAGCGGATCAGAAGATATTGTAAAGACCATTTGTCTAAAGAAAAGAAAGAAGAACTAAATTGGACCAAAACAAACAAAACCCTAGCCTGCTGGCTGTGGCTTCCACCAGTGACTTGGTTAGAAGGAGCCGACATCATGTCTACATTGTTGTGATGCTCATGGTGACGATGATGATAACGACTGATATTTATGAAGCACATACCAATGCCCGCTATTATGCTAAGGGTTTTACCAAGATCACCTCCTTTAATGCTCACAGTAACCATAGGGGTTAGCATGATGATTATGCCGAGATAAAGAAACTGAGCACCACGGTCACATGGCTAGCAGCTAGGGATAGTGGGATTCAAATTCAGGCACTCTGACTCCAAAGCTAGCTTCCTAACTCCCCTGCTATATATAGCTGGCCCATTTCATTGTAGCTAGTTCAGACTTTGGTCAGAAAATTCTTTTTGCAAGCTTGATTAAATTATTTTAAAATATTAAAAAATCGTCTACATCAGCGTCAGAAACTTCATACCGCGGAACTTCCTCTTTCATCTGGAAACTCCCAAACCAACAAGGAAGCCTACGAATGGTCCAGAGGCCGGGGTCCCATCAGTAGAGTAGCACCAGCTCCATCTGGAACTAAGATCTGTGTGTGGACATTTCGGGGAGGGTCACACAGTAAGAAAGGGAGGAAGTGAAGCAGCTGTCACCTGAGCCAGCCACAGTCCTGGTGACAGACGCCTCACGGCTTGTGGAGAATGTGCGGTGGCACCAAGTGGAAAAACACTTTTCTTAGAAAGATGGAGGTGTGGGTGAAAGAGCGCTGGCAGCGTGAGAAGCACAGTATCGACAATGCTCCTGGCACAGGACCAGTCCTACAGAGATGAGCAAATAAATATGACCTGAAGAATGAATGAACAAATGAACGAACAAATGACCGGCCTCAATGTGCTAATGATACCATCATCTTATGCAACTCCAAAGAAAGAATATGAGTGGTTGTGGAATCGTGTTTTCATTTATGAACAAAAAGAACTGATTCTCAGCACTGACAATTTTGAACACCATTCTTGGAAAAATTGTAATGCCCGATTGCTACTAGTAAATGAACTGTACCCACAGGATCTCCTAGGAGTTGTGTACTGATAGATTGCTTATGCTTACACTCTCTTCTTAAAGGAAAAGACTTAACGGTGTTTTCATATTCAAATAAAAAACTCATTTGCCATGAACATACAAATTCATATCAAAGACAGGAAAATATAAGTATGCTAATCGAATGGTTGAAAGTTGCTGTGAGTGAGCTTCAAAATTTAGCTCTGAGTTTCCTGGCAGCCAAGATAAAAGGAGAAACACAATGAGTTGCACAACTGTCTTACCCGAAAGGAGCAAACACTTGGGTCCCTCAAAGAAGACAAAGGGTTTCTGAGCACTGAATTCTCAACTAATTTCCTCATAGAGTTATACATAGGAGTTGCTAGCATTGTCCACTCCTTGTTCACAGCTTTTTATCAGTCATTCAACAACGTTTATTGAGCAAGTAATGTATAAACAGTACCTTACTAGGTACTGTGTAACAATGGGCTTACATCAAACATACAACGAAGAGCAACAATACAATGAGACACATGTTTAGGATATTTAGACTCAAGGTACTCTGTGTGGAGCGCTTCACCCGGGAGAGGTCAGCGAGGTTTCACAGAGAAGGTCACGTTCTTTGTTTTGTTTCGGTTTTTGTTGAGATATAATTGACATATAAGATTGTATTCGTTTTAGCTGTACAACACAATTATTTGATATATGTTACATTGCGAAATGATCACCACAATAAATTTAGTTCACATCTGTCACTGCACAGAGTTACAATTTTTTTTGTCCCATGGTGGGAACTTTTAAGATCTGCTCTTTTAGCAACTTTCAAATATACAATACTACACTCACCATGCCATATATTCCGTCCCCAGGACTTGTCTATCTTATAACTGGAAGTTTGTACATTTTGGCCGCCTTGTTCTCATTTTTACAACACAAACAGGAGCAGATTTCATGAAATGATTACTTGCAGCAAAGATAAAAACCAAGGGTGTGCCATTAAAGCACAGGTCCGTGAGCCCACTGTGTGAGGGTGTACGTCCAGTGCATGCAGTCCGAGCACAGCCTTTAGCTCATTCCGAGGTTGGCAATGAGATTATCTATAAAGAAAGGAAACAGGTGTTTGCCGAGCCCCTAACGTGTTCTGCGCATGATGTAGCTTCCTCCTCTCAACAGACGCGTAATTAATCCTATTCGTTGAGCAACTTGCCCTGGGATTCTCTGCTAGTTAGCAGAAGGGTGCCAAGTCCATGCACGCTTTTCTGTTTTCTTGACTAAACACCCTCCTGCTCTCCTAACTCTATCAAGAAGGGTCAATGGGCAAGTCACAAGTCACCCCTTAGACAGTCCTCTGTCGATGCCACTTTTTACAGGCAGTTTGAGTTCATTCTCTCCAGGGAGAGCCTAGAGTACTGTGGTTGCCTGTTACTGATTAAGGATAAATATCTTTCTTTGAGTACCCAGCGATCCGTTGGTAGGGTTGACTCAGAGCACGCAAGTTCAGGAGCGTTCACTGAGCTCACCACAAAGGACATCCACAGTCTCTAGAGCTACAAGCCTCTCTGTCTAAATGGCTGGGAAAGGATTACTACATTTTCCTTCCAGCAATTTGCAGACTGAGGGACTCCCAGAGGACAAGATGTCTTCACTGTGACTTACGTAGCGGTAGGAACTGGGGGGTGAAGAGGGGGCCCTGAGTAGAGAGGCTTCAAGGCAAATGAAAAAGAGCAGGAACTGGGAAAGGTAAGCTGTGGCTGAGGGCTGCAGTGAGAGTGTGTGCGTGCTTGGGGAAGGAAGTGGGTGTGGCAAGAGACAAGCGGGCAGGTGAGCAGGGCCAGATCACAGGCACTTTCGGTTTAATCCCTTCACAAGGAGAAGCCATATGAAATTATAAAGCTTCTTTCTCCTTCGAAGAAACAGAGACTATGTAGAGGAAAACCAGGGTGAGAAAGATGGCAAGTCTGCGACTCCCTGAAGAACATGTCCGTCCACACCTTAAAGAAAAAGAATGGCAGTGATGGGTGGCCGGGAGACCAGAATTCCTACTCCTGGGCGCCCTCCTATGGCTCCCAAGGCTGTTCTCATCAGAGGACTTGTCTCGCGTCTCGTCATTGTTTCCCTGACTGTCCCACTACCCCATAAGCCCTGCAGGCGCAAAGAGCACGACTGTCTTTATATTTGGCTGCTAGACCTATGGGTATAACGTTTTTTTGTAAAATGATTTTTGTTTTTTAAGAAAGCTTTCAAAGGAAAAAAAAAGCTCTCAAGGAGAAAAATGATGATGAGTGAAACATAAGACAAGAAATGCAAATTATTTTCTCTCTTTGTAACTTCCATATCTCAGTTCCTGTCTGGAAACTCTACAAAATGTACATACCGTCCCCTGGGTGGAATCTCTCCGCTTGGCCTGTGCCTCACCCCGGCTCTCACCCATGTTATCCCTGGCTCTCCACGGGTGCCCTGTGGTCGCAATGGCTGTGGCCACAGTTGGGGCTTCCCTTCAGCTCCTCACACACTCCCATCTCTTGTACCCGATTAGCCATAGAGCTGCCTTGTGAGCTGTCACGCACTTCTTATCTCTCAAGCTGTGCTGTGTGTGACAGCCCATCCTCACAACTTATCTTCTCAATAGGTCCCGGGATCATTCCAAAACTCCCATAATGGGCATTCCTTTGTTTTTGTTTTTGCTTTTTTTTTACAGTGTAAATAGATCATTTGTCTTTGCTTTCTTTAAAATACTATTACAACTGTACATATTAATACTAGCACAAGAATTGCAAGTTTTGGAGTTTAAAATGTATCCCAGGGAGACATGGTTGGGCCAGACGAGTAAGAGGAATAACTGAGGATGATTTCTCTGTTACTTTATACATCGTAAAGCATGTTCCCATCCGCTCCCAGCTCAGGGCTTTGCACACAGTGTGGAATTGTAGAAACAAATCCCAGGTGTTTTCTAATGCCATTTTATTTTCTGTTCAAACAACAGAATGTTCAGAGAAAGGGAAAACGTCTACACTTCATTTTTCCTTTTTGAAGCCTTTCTAAGTCAGCTCTTCTAATTTTGAGAGTTTAAGTGAAAATCCAAATTATAACACACTACGTTATATAGTCAATCTGCTTTAAATATTAGTTCCCATATTTTTGTTTTTACAAAAATCGTACTGTTCTGGGGCCGGCCTGGTGGCACAGCTGTTAAGTGCGCACGTTCCGCTTCTTGGCAGCCCAGGGTTCGTCGGTTCGGATCCTGGGTGCGGACATGGCACCACTTGGCACACCATATGTGGTAGGCATCCCACATATAAAGCAGAGGAAGATGGGCACGGATGTTAGCTCAGGGACAGGCTTCCTCAGCAAAAAGAGGAGGATTGGCAGCAGTTATCTCAGGGCTAATCTTCTTCTTCAAAAAAAAAAATAGAACTGTTCTCTATGCGTATTTTACATTATCAGCTCATGACATATTTCAGGCAAATAAAAATGGTTTCAACTGAGATTTTGAATCCAACAGATATAGAGTTAAGCATTTAAAAAGTAATTTTAACTACCAGGAAATGTTAATGAATCAACTCACATTTGTTCCTGTTTCACTCAGTGACAAAACCTACAGCACACTCTACAGAGAGGAAAACTAACTCAAATTAATATATCTCTATCTAGAATTATTGTATTTTCAGAAGCTCCTGGCAATTAAAGCCTTATCATGAGGTACAATTCTGGTGTTTTTGTGGTTCATCATGACAACTGCGCAGGAGCAAAGTTTAACAATTTTCTGAATATTTTAAATATTAGCCTATTTTCTCACACCAGTTATTTAAAAAGAATGCTTTTCTTAAAATCTCCCAAGTATTAGTGTTATACAAATTTAAACCTTTAAAGAAAACCACCACAAGACTCAGTATGTGAACTTTCCCTATTAATTCTGAAACTTAGAACTAACTCTATTAGTTTGCTTAACTTTGGGATTTAAGAAAAAAAAAAAATCACATACTGCACTACACACATTCTAGACATTTTCGAAGATCAAAGTCTACTGCTGAGTGTAGTTGGCTCGGCAGGGAAGCCCTGTGGTCAACTCCGAGCGCCCCTCAGTTAGGAGCATCTTGGCCAAAAGGACCAGGGACCAGGCTCCCGGTGGGACGCCCCGACCCTCGCCGGCCACGTAGTCCCCAGCGTGGCCCCCGCCCTGAGTCCCAGCCTTGGCCGCCCCTCGCTCAGGCCTGCCACCCCCGCCACGGCGCTGCCGCGCCCTCCAGGAACCTGGCAGACACAGAAGGCCAATCCTCCAGGAGGAGCGAGTCCTCTAGAAAAACAGGCGGCAAGTTAACGGGAAGCGTGGTGGTACAATTCCTAGCACCATTGGGGCACGTGCCACCCAGCCACCCCATCTTTGTCCTTGGACAGGCCTCCCTGAATCCCCAAGCTCTGAGGGGAGCAACTCCTGACTCGATCGTCATTGCAGTCCCTCACCGATGGCACCCTGAGAGTTGCATCGGGCGGGCTTTCCTTACTCAAAGGACCGCGAGCCAGCTCTGGAGACAGGCAGAGAAGGCATCGAGTTCTCCCGTCAGACGCTGTGCAGATGCGTTATAAACTGTGAAGTGTGGGTGGGAGAGATGGCGGCACTACCGCAATTGGAAGGTATTTATGGCTGTGTATCCCACACCAGGGCCACAGGGCATTGCACCCTTGACCCATTTTTAGAGACACAAGTGCCCACAGCCACTGAGCTGGCCTCTGCCAATCCCAGTGAACTTGGGCTCCTAATCTAACACAAAGTCCAGAATCCAGGGCAACATTGTCCAGCGCCTGCAGGGGACACTTTGTGTGTGAGGGAGTAGAAATCAAGATTGTGACATCCCTTCACCACTTAGGTTGGTCCTAACTCTGCTGCTGTGTACAAGGGCCGGACATGACATCAGTCCCTGTTTCCCAAGTGGCCGGGAGGCCCTGGGCCTGGGCAGCAGGTGGTACGCATCTTGTGGAAAGAATTTAATTTAAGCCCACAGGTAAGTCGACAACAACATGGGGACAGACATTTTACTCGAACAAGGAATAAAGATAGGCATGGGCCGTGGAGGGGCATCCCTGCGTCAGTGTTCCCTGTGGAGAAAGTCACGTTCTTCTCCTTGACTCTGCCTGCACACGTGGGGACCTTTCCCCATCGGGAACCTGGAGCTGCTCAGGGACGGCAAAGGCTTCAGCCACAGCAAATAAACTAAATTTGGTCCAGAACGCAGGCTGGTCCGGATTAGCACCTTGTAAGTATGGCAATGAATTGTAAAGAAAGTGTTCACCAAAGCTGAACACTGGACCAAGACGAGTTCACCATGGCCTGCATGGTCTCAGGATTCCTGACCTGGGGAGCCAGCGTTTCAGTGTTCAGAGAAGGTGATGAATATGCTCCAGCAGGCTGGCCTGCTCACTCTGGGGCCATGGAGCTGTTCCCAGAAAGCCCTGTATCCTGGGACTAGAGGTCCAGAAAGTCCACAGAGGACCAGGTGTGGGTCCTGGCTTGTTCGAATCTCTGTGGTCAGGGTTTTGCAGCTGGCTGCTGATCGCCAAAGAGGGTGTGTCTGTAAGACCTTGGGCCAGTAGGCCTGGCCAAGAACTTGGAGTCCAGAATTCGGAATCTGGAATTTGTTTTAGCTTTCGGTGTTTTTAATAACACGGTTAATACTTGTTCATTATAGAAATTCTGGAAACTACTTTAAAACTAATAATATATATGTGTGTAAGTATGGCTCACCCATAAATCTCTCACCCATGGTTAACTCTTAGAGACGAATGATGCACATCCTTCCAGATTTTTGAGGGTTTATTACATGTTCATTTCTTTGTTCATTTTACAAACAATAATAAAATAAACTCTTGTGTACCTCCCACTGAGGTACCTGTGAAGCATCCCAACTGCTTTCCCCTTCTTTTCCCCTCCAGAGGTACCAACCCCCTTGAATATTATATTAGTCCATGCCTTGCTTTTCTTTATAGTTTTGCCATATACATATATAATTTTTAATCTTAGTATAAATGAATCCTATTCTGCTTTCCTGTGAGCTCCTTTTTGGCCCAATGTTAAGCTTTTGCTACTCAATCTCATTTAAATGTATAACTATAATTAAGTAGTTTTCCTCTTGTGTAGCATTCCATTTTATAAAGATACTACAGTTTATTTTCTTACTCTGTAATTGATGAGCAATTGGGTTGTTTCCTGTTGTCATCAACAATACTCCTATGAAACGTCTGTACCTCTATTCTGGTTCCCAGGCACGAGAATGTGTCTAGGCAGTCTCTGAAGTGAAATGGCTGCCTCGCAAGGTTTGTGCATTGTCGACTTCACTAAGTGATGCCAAATTGTTTTCCAAAATTGTTGTATCCTCAGCGTTACGAGAGTTCCTGTTGCTCCACGTCATTGACAACACTTGGTATTATCAGACTTTTTCATTTTAAGGCCAGTTTGGTGGGTGAGAACAAGTATGTCATCGTGCTTTTAATTTGCAGTTGCTGATTATGGTGATTAAGCATATTTCCATATATTTATTGGCGGTAGTATTCTTATTCTATAAAATGCCTATTCGTGTTGTTTGTTCATTTTTTTTATCATTTTTTATTGATTTACAGGACTTTTTTAGTATATTTAATTCTATCTGTGTCTGTGTATCTATGTATTTATCTACCTAAAACTATACTTTCAAGTCTGACTTCTTTTAACAAGAATAATGACCTACAGTGCGTAAGGCCTTATGGCTTTATAAATTGATCTAGTTGTGAAGATCCTAAGTAAGAAATGCTTTTATTCCCTTTAGTCTAATTTCCTAAAGGAAAAAACGAGACCCCACTTCAGACAAATAATGATTTATCAAATGGAAAAAACTCAAGTGGGAAAAAAAACCCACTATTGATATTTTTCACTTTACTACTTGGGAGACTAGAATAATGCATTTTTGTTTCTAAATAAAAATTTTTTCAATATTAAATTTCAGAGGGAAAAAAAGTTGAAAACAGCCACCTTTCCATAGTTACTTTCGTCATGTGTCTCACAGTCACACGCTGTCTAGGGCCTGTTCTCCCCTGTTTTGGCTTGGGGGAAATGAGGAAAAGAGAAAGATGTGCCTGCGACTGGATACAATATGGGCGGTCCGGAAATCCACCCAGCAATCTTCCCACTAAATGCTCCCAACCACTGGGCAGACGGGGGGGCCTTCCCTGGATGATCAATACCCTCTCGATGGAGCCTCCAGGCAAGGAAGTGGATGTGCCAGGCCCCCGACAGTGTGCAAGAAGGGATGCTGCCTCCTAGAACCCGCCCTCCAGGGCTTACAATTCAGTGAGAAAGACAAATATGTGAAAGAGTAGAAGATTGGAGTAACAGTGCATGAAAACCACAGAAGGCTGTCACAGCTTTAATTGCTAGACTGAAATTGAAAATGATAAAGGATCAAAAAAGGAACTGTGTGGTCTTGGCTCCAACTTAAGTCAAGTCTGTTCGCTCTGCATCCCCTTTTCCTCCAACCCCTCTTCCCTACCAGGATCAATAGGTCAGATGCAGGGGGGCCTGCGTCCCGGTCTCCCACCACTGCCAGGCCCAGGTGGTGGTTTCCGGGTCAGCCCTGGCCTCCAGCAGGGCCCTCCTCAGCTCTCTGAGATGGATGTACAGTGGGGAGTCCCTTCCCCACTCTCAGGGACTTCCACTTTCAGTCCAGCCTGACTCAGCACACAAAAGATTTAGGGGAAACTGGAAGTGCAGCCCACCAGAAAAATGCTGGGGCCTCTTCCTGGGCCAGTGTCTTGCTATTTCCTGAAGCATGTGCTGCACTTGGTGCACTCCCTGTGCTTCTGCCCCTCCCCCTTAAACTATAGCTTAATAAGAGCCTCTTGGAAATTGACCTGGACAGTGAATTTGCGGTAATACTTGGGTTCCAGTCCAAGTGGCCTTAAAATCACACCCTTTTGCTGCTCATCTACTCCAGTGGTTTCCAACTAGGGAAGATGTCTCTCCCCAAGCATCTTATAATGTCTGGAGACATTTTTGGTTGTCACAACTGGTGGCAGGGTAGTTGCTGCCATCATCTAGCAGGTAGAGGCCAAGGATACTGCTAACATCCTGTAATGCCCAGGATAGCCCCCATCACAAAGAATTAGCCAGCCCAAAATATCAATAGTGTCCACGCTGAGAAACCCTGATCTACTCCTTACTAGCTCAGGCTGGGAAAACCACAGGTCATTGGCTTGACTGACATGACTCCCAGTTCCACCGATCCTCCTAATAGAGGTAAGCATCTCTGATATATTGTTAAGCCAGTTCCTACAGACGCACCTGGACACAGGATGCTGGAGAGGGGACCTGAGATCCAGTGGTTGAGTCAGTGACTCTCTCCATCGACATGACATTCATGAAAGGTATTCTGGCTGCAGTCCCATCTCTCAGGGTGACAGACTTGTAAATAGCATGGATAACGACAAGGGCCCGTCTATATTTCATTAGGTAATTTTTTTTTCAGTAAATAATACTAAATAACGTTATCTTCTTGTAGTCACTCATTCATTCAGTCAACAAATATTTATATTGTGCCCACTAAGACCAGGCACAGCGCTCCATGCTGGATGAATGGTAACTCTCAAGGCTACTGACTTAGATGCCAGCCGTACAGCAGGCCTTTTCATCAGGTGGGATAGAGGGCCGGGTGCTTGTTAAATTACAGATTCTTAGGCCTAATCCTCAGAGATTCTGATTCCATAAGTCAGGATGGTGCCCAGGAATCTGCATCTTTAACAATAACTGGAGGTAACTGATACCGGCTATCCATGGGACCGTGATTTAGGAAGCATTGGTAGAAATCATGTAATCCACCCAGCCCACTCCCAGGTCTGAGCATGTTCAGACATGAGTTCAAAGGTGGTAACTTCCTAGATCCCTGAAAAAAAATCACTTAACTGTTAATTGTCTCACGTTTCCCAGTTTTAAACAGAAGGAGAGTAAGACCTGTTCAAACACGGATAAGGGGAAGGTAGAATGACCTCACGTGAAGAGAAGCAGGACACTTTCAAAGGAATAGAACCATAGAAGTTTTACTTCTAAAAACAATTTTGATGACATATAATAGAATAACATTAGCCAAGGGCATTGGTATCAGCAGCAGTTAGGAGGAAAATCTCTTGCTTAGAGGCACACACACTCCCTGTTCTCTGGACCGACCTCAGCATGCAGTGATTTCTACCTTGATTAGGGACCTCCCTGGTCACCAAGATAAATGGCTCCTCTGATTACTCTCAATTTTCTTTCAAATCCTTTCTCAGACCTACATCGTTAACCGTCCATTATGTAACTTTGCAGTAGACCGCTTACTCTAGTAGCACATTAACCACTGTTGGAGGCCCAAGTCTAAACTTTGTTCTTAGCAAAACTTTTCCAAGCCGCTGGAAACACCTGAACACTTACCTCTGTCTAAGGTCAAGGAAACCACGCCGCTGAACGGGGATAAGAATAAAACACAGAGAATCCCTCTTGGCCCAATTGCTCCACACTAAAGTCCTGTGATCGATTCAATAGAAGAAACCCACATAAAGAAACTCATCACAAGTGCATGCCAGATTAAAATCAACGGATCACCATCGTCATTAATGAAAGGCCAGGAGAGCTGAGAAAGCATGCCAGCGACCCTTAAGATAATTAATCTAAAATGTGTCTCTCTTTTTTAGCTCCTCTAGCAAAGAGTTCCCTTCCATTCTGTCGCTATAACTAAAATTGTCTTTATTCTACCTTCAAATGTCTCTATGTTCCTGTCTTGTCCTCACTGTTTATTTGTTGCTACAAGCAGCCCCATCTCAGCCCCCCAGGTCCACAGAGAGGGCCTGGAGACCCAGCAGACTCAGAACACAGGACACCTCGAGTTTACTCACAGAGGAAGCACTTCAAAAGACTCTACTCTCAGTGCTCCCATCAAAAACCACTCCAAATATGGATGAGGTTCCAAACAGGAGGCAAATTATCCTTCCAGGATAAATAGAGAAAAACTCACAGTTTTGTGTCTGATCTGTAGGCTTGGCCCATCCGAAGTACCCCAGGTCCCACACACTGAGGAGCTCCATGCCACCGCCACCTCCGAATGAAAGAGAACCCCCTGCCAGTGCTTGGGAACTTTGAGCCAACATATCCGTTTGAATGCAAATTTTTCCCCAAACCCAGATTTGTGAGAGACCCATTTTTAAGTAGCCTGTGCTCCCTGCAGACCCACATGCAAATAGTGGGAGCTCAAGTAGAAGAACCGCAAAGGTAACAAAAAGACATTGACGGTACCTATTTTTGCAGCCTCCATTTTCAGGTTGAAATCCCAGTTTCTTGGCAACTTCAGGGACATTTTGCCTCTGGTTCCGGCGAGTCCCTGCCCAAGCGGCGAGTCTGTCAGGATTCGCACCCTTCTTGCTTTTTCGATTCTTCCCTCCAGCTGGTGTGTGTGTGTTTTCCCCTTTATGTCGCTTCACAAGCAACTTTGGGTCTGAGGTCGACTGGCCAACGTGTCTCCTCCTTTCAGATGAGAGGTCCACCCATCTGTCACTTGGAGATGGCACCCAAACCCCTCCAAATTCCACCCACAGTCCCACGGGGCCCGGGACCTCGTGAAGCGTGCACCTCGCTTTTCTTGCTTTCAGTTTTACCAGAAATATCCCAGTTGACACTTCGCTGTGCGTCATGGGAAGCAGAGCTCCTGTTCGAAAGAATCTCAGGCCTCCCTGAGACGAGGTCGTGATAAACAACTGCGGCCTCTCGGCTTTTTTTTTTTTTTTTTTAACTGTCTGCTTCCTTGCATTTGAGGAAGTGGGTGGCTGTTCAGTGTAGATGATGCTTGATGAGCACTGTTTCTCAAGAAAACGGGTTTTGGAAATGCTTGTACAAGTAGAGTGAGTGCTTTTGTGATATAAGGCTAGCATTCTGATTAAAAGAAGAAGAAAATGCCAGGATTCCTGCCATTTGCCTCTAAGCCCCTCCCCCTCACCAAATGGATCAAGCACCTGAAAATGGCCAGTAAGATAACCAGTGTTCCCCCAAAGTCACCTTCCTTTAAATTCTTCCTGCTGTAAGGACCACATGGTAAGCTCTCCACCTGCTCAGGATAAAGGTTCCAAGGGACCCCAGCCCGCTGTAGGGAGGGTTCTGATGGATTTAGCTAATAAGTTAGCTGTGGCTGGGTAGACCCCCTCACACGCTCTAGCGATTTTCTGGTATTGTGTATAGGGTGTGGGTTTTGGAATCAGACCAACATGAGTCCCAAACCCAGTTCTTCCATTTCCTAGCTCTGCAGTTTTTAACAAGCACCTGGATCTCTCTGGGCCTCCGTGTCCTTGTCAGTAAAATGGGGTTGATAATACCCATGACTGAACAAAGTTGTGAAGGTGGCTACTACAGACCTTGACACACAGTGGTTGCACCACAATAATTCAACCCTTATTCCATTTAGTCCAGTTCTGCAACAGGCTTTCATATGTTTAACTGGGTCAGCCTAACCTAGTTGTTAAGTATTTGGGCCTGGAAGCTGACTGCCTGTGTTGAAATCCTGGCTCTCCCACTTTCTTGCTGTGTGACTTTGGACAAGTTTCTTGACCACTCTGTGCTTCCATGTCCTCATCTGTAAATGGGGCAAATAATAAGCCCTACTTCATAAGGCTGCCATGAGGATTTATTAAATAGTAGGTACAAAGTGCTCACCACAGTCGCTGCCTGCCAGCATGCAAGCTACACATCCTTGGTCCGTTCATTCTTCAGCTCTCCTGGCCTACTCTGTCACACTTTCTTCTTCGCCTCCCACATGCTCACTGTCTGTTGATGACCTGGCTTCCTGTTTCACGGAGAAAGTTGACGCAACTGGAAGAGAATGTCTGCAGGCTCCCACCACTACATCTGCCCACCTCCATACGTGTGAGCCCACACTCAAGCTTCTCCGGTTACAGCAGATGAAACATTGTCATCACCTCCCATCTTTACCGCCTCATCAGTTCTTTCTCTCTTCTGGATCATTTCCATCAGCATTCACACTTACTATTTTTTAACCCACCTTTTAAAAAAAATCTCTCTTGATGCCACTTGGCCCTTCGGCTACAGCCCCATTTCTCTCCTTCATTTCTAAGCAAAGCTTCCATAAGAATTATCTGCTGTTATTCTCTCTGAACCCCTTCTGTTGATGTTTTTGCTCCCACGACTCCACAAAATATATTCTTGTCAAGGACATTGATGACACCCCTGTCACTGAACCCACCGGTCACATCTGCATCTCATTCACTGACCTCTGAGCAGCTGTGGACACATTTGACCACTTTCTCCAACTCAGCCCCCTCTCTGCTTGGCCCCCAGGACCCCTCACCAGCCTGGTTGTCTGCCGGGCTTTCTGGCTGCTCCGTCTCCCTTGCCTTGCTGATGCCGTCCCATCTCTCTGACCTCTGCATGTTGGAAGAAACCAAGACTCTCTCAGTGGACTTCTCTTCCACCCAGACTCACATCTTGGTGAGCTCGTCTGACTCAAGGCTTTAAGTGCCTTGTATCTGCTGATGATTTCAACGTGTATTTCCAGCCCAGACCAGCCCCCTGAGCCGCAAATCATCCACATCTCTGCTTAGATATCTAATAGCCATCTAAAAATAAAATGTCCAAAACTTATATATTCAGGGGACCAGGCTGAAGGAGGAGTGGTGACCTGAGGCATATTCTTCTCATTGTGATTGACAGGAATGTAACAGGGAAGAATCGCACCAGAACCTCTGCTCGCATCATGTCTGCTCATATTCCAGTGGCCCATACACATCCCATAGCCAAGGTCAAAGTTATTGAGGCAGGAACTACACACAGCCCTGAGGGGGGCGGGGGGAAGGGAGTGAATTTTTGTGATAAGACTCCAATCCATCACCCCAACCTGGTTTACCCAGCTACCCTCCAACCGCCCAGGGGTGCTGATTTCTCTGAACCTGACTCAGCCAATTGGAGACTTTGGACCCCCACTCTCATTACTGCCTGCCTGACCCAAACATGGCTGCTCCTTTTCCTATCCTGAGTAGGGGTAGGGTGGGGCGGTAGCCATCCTGAGCCCCAGCCCTGCAGCGTCTCCGAGTCTCCACGGGGAACTTGACACCATCCAAAGTTTCAGTCCTGGGATCTTTAACTCAGGAACTCTGAAAGTATTTTGGAGGTGGTATTTAGAAACACGCAGAGAACTTCCTTAACTCTTTAGGGCAGGTTCCTGTGAGTCTTGGAAAAACTCATGACTGATGGGGAAGTTGGCTGTGAATACTTGGGAAGGCCATTGGAGGAAACGCACCCCTGGGAAGGCCCAGCACCGCAGCCTTCCCTCCGAAGGGCCCTCGCGGGGCCATCAGTGGCCTGGGGCAGGGTAGGGGCACTGTCTGCCACAGGGCTGCTCTCCTCTTCAGAAAAGGAAGAACGAGATGTCTTGTCTGGTCCCAAAGTTTGAATCAGCATCGCCAACAGCAAAAGCAAAAATTCCTTCCCCCATTTGCTTACTGAATGCTAACCATTTGTTGAGTAAGGACTTAATTTTTGCTGGACATTGAAGGAATGTTCATGAAGAAGCAGGCTTGGTTTCCGCCCCCATTCAGCTTACAGTCTGTTGAGGGAGAAGAGTGATTAAGTAAACAATTAAATACAGTGTGAGAAGGGGTATGTGGGGGGAGGTGTGGGGAGGTCTGGGAGTTTATATCAGAGGGCCTAACTGGGACCTGGCGTGTGAGGGAAGGCTTCCTGGAGGAAGCGTCTTTTAGATTAAGGCTTGATGAATGAGTTAGGGAGGCAAGAGTGTTGGAAAAGTCTTCCAGACAAAACAAACAGCGTGCAAGAGGCACAGAGGCAAAAAAGAACACACCAGCTTGCTCCTGAAGAGGGTGAAAGCGGTGGGATGGAGGAGAGATGAAGCTGGAGAGATAGACAGAGCTAGATCGGGCCTCGATCCTTGGTAAGCCTTGGTAAAGAGTTTCGACTTTACCTGGGAGGAAATGGAAGCCACTGCAGAGTTGTTATTGGCATCGAGATGAGGAGGCTGTGACAGATGAGAGATGAGATGTGTCCAGGTGAGAGCGAGTGTGAGGGAGAGAGGTCAGCAGCAGCATGCAGCGGAAGAAGGGAAAGCAAAGCAAAAGGCTTTCAGGTGGAAGGACTGATCGCCCACGGGGAATTTCTATGGGAGGAAAAAGAGACCCCACGGTCTGTCGACAGTCCCTGCAGAGAGGGAGGCTCCAATCACAGAAATGAGGAGTGCACCAAAAGAGCAAGCGCTGCTAATGAGGAGCGGGGAGTTGAGGCTCCCCAGGGAGAAGATGCAAAGCTCAGTTTGGGGGTGCTGCATTTAAAGACCTATGGGGTAGTCGAGTGCAGATGTCCTGCAAGTATGTGAGCCCAGAGCTCAGGAGACTGGTTGATTCATTCGTTCACTTGTGCACTCCATAAACATTTATCCAGGACTGTGCTGGATGCTGAGTAAACAAGGATGATTAAGAACCTGGCCTAATCCTCAACTGACTCATGAGAGAGGAGTGTAAACATAATGGCAGTGCTATTCAAGGTACAAAAATAGTGCACGCACAGGGAAGGGCGAGAGCAGAAAATGGGGAGCTCTGCTTGGGTGGCCAGGGACGGCTTCCCGGGAGAGGTGACCCAGGAGAGGGCAGGCAGGCAGGAAGCAAGGTGGGAGAGAGGGAGGAGGGCATTCAGGGCAATGAAACAGCAGACGGCTGCTAAAACAGGAAACCCGCTTAGGGAAGTAGCAGGAATGGCGTGTGGCTGCAGGGTACGGCTGCAGGAGGAGCCACTGGGCCAGGGCCTGACACACTGCTGAGGGTTTGGACTCCACCTGAGATGACAGTCATTGGAGCACTCTTTAACATTCCTTTCAATGTTCTTTTCACCATTATAGGAGTCTATGCAGGTTTTAAATGAGCCTAAAATAAAAATCACTGTTACCATTTAATGTGTAATGAAAATTTTTCCCATTCTCAGTCTCCACCTCTCTCTTTCTATTTACGTTTATATGTAGTGTATGTATATATGGATTTTTTAACTGATTAAGGAATAATGGGCAAATTTAGTTGTATATATTTAAAGTGTACAACATGATAATTTGATATATATGAATATATACATCCAGATGCATTGCAGATGTACAATTACCAAGATTAAGATTATTCACACAGCCATCACCTCACACAGCTAACATAGATACTCTTGTGTGTGTGGTGAGAACGCTTAAGATCTACTCTGAGCAACTTTCAAATATATAATACTGTATTATTAACGATAGTCATCATGCTGTACATTAGATCCTGTATACATATTTTTTAATTAAAAAAGTATATGCTGTTTTATAAGCTATTATCTTCCTTTCACAAAAAACATGAATAGTTATCTATCATTAAGCATTTTTTCAAAATATCATTAGTAGTGGCCTCATAGTTCTTAATTGTTTGGTGAGATCAGCATTTATTCAGCAAATCCCTGTATCATTGAGTATTTGAGATATGTACAAATTTTCGTAATATTGTTATAGCTAAATATCTGGGTAAATCCATTCTCCACTCCTTTCACCCCCAGGTAAATTCTTAGAGATGGAATTGCTGCAAAAGTGGATAAGAAAATATTAAAACTTAACGTGTATTTCCAAACTGTCCTCCAGAAAATTCTACCAATTTATGTTCCAATTAGTGATATATGAGGGGCCCACTTCCCTCGTGGCCTCACTAATAGTTGGTGCTGTTATTTTAAAAAGAAGAAAAAGCATTGCCAATTATTTAAGCAAATAATTAAACAATGAAACTCAAGTTATTTTTTTCATGTGCTTAATGGCCACTTATAGAGGTCAGATACGTCGAGGTGTCTATGTGTCTGAGTGATTTTGCGGGGAATCAGCAAAGGGGGGTTTTCTTACATCTTTATTTGTGACTTTCATCCCACTAGATCTAGGGTCTTCCTCAGAAACTCCAATATCTGCATGGTGGGTCTCTGCTTTGTTGCCCCTTTGTCTTTCATTTTGTCACCTCTGTTACTGTCCTCTGCATTTTGAGACAATTGCTCATATTCGACCTTCATCTTACTAGTTTTGTTTTTTTAACAGCTTTATTGAAATATAATTTACATAGCGTGCAATTCACCGATCTAAATGTACAATTCAATGATTTTTAATATATTCACAGAGTTGTGCAGCCATCACCATAATCGACTTCAGAATATTTCATCCCCCACAAAAGAAACCCCACACTCGTTAGCAGTCCCTTCCCACTCTCCCTCACCCAGCCTTAGGCAACCACTAATCTACTTTCTGCCTCTATTTGCCTTTTCTGGACATTTCCTATAAATGGAATCATATAATATATGATCTTCTGTGACTGGCTTCCTTCACTTATCGTTATGTTTTCAAGCTTCATCCATGTTGTGGCATATATCAGAATTTCATTTCTTCTTATAGCCAAATAATACTCCGTTGTATAGATGTAGCACATTTTGTTTATCTGTTCATTAGCTGACGGACATTTGGATTTTTCCCACTTTTTGGCTGTTATAAATAATGCTGCTCTGGTCATTCGTGTACAGGTTTTTGTGTGGACATATGAGTTCGTTTCTCTTGGGTATGTACCTAGCAGTGGAACTTCTGGATCATGTGGTGACTCAAGTTTAAACTTTTGAGGAACTGCCAGAATGTTTTCCAAAGTGGCTGCTCCATTTTACATTCCACTATCAATGGAGGAGGGTTCCATTTTTCCCACGTCCTCCCCAACACTTGTTACCACCTGTCTTTTTTATTTTAGCCATCCTAGTGGGTGTATAATGATATTTCATTGTGGTTTTGATTTGCATTTCCCTGATGGCTAATACTGTTGAGCATCTTTCCACGTGCTTATTGGCTGGTTTGGTTTTCCAAAGCGTAAATCCTGCTTCTTGAAACATCCAAGGATGTAGCCACAGGGAACCTGCATTTCTACAAGACCACTTTTAGCTAAAGCTCAAGCCTCCAATTTTTTTTTTTTTTTTTAAAGATTTTATTTTTTTCCTTTTTCTCCCCAAAGCCCCCTGGTACATAGTTGTGTATTCTTCGTTGTGGGTTCTTCTAGTTGTGGCATGTGGGACGCTGCCTCAGCGTGGTCTGATGAGCAGTGCCATGTCCGCGCCCAGGATTCGAACTAACAAAACACTGGGCCGCCTGCAGCGGAGTGCGCGGGAACTTAACCGCTCGGCCACGGGGCCAGCCCCATCAAGCCTCCAATTTTGACTGACATTCTACTATTTTGTTTTGGTTCCCTTAAATCCTTCCTTAGGGGAAGCTGATGCTCACTGTGCTGAACAGCATTCCAAACTTCCGGCAGCCTTTTCTCTATTACTTCCACTTTACTAAATTGCCATCGTCCCCTACCCCCGCCAGTTCTCCAGAATGTTTAAGTGACCCTGCGCAGGAAAAAGCAGTCACACCTTACCCGTGGTGATTAGATCTGCTGGAGAGAGTCAGCTGCCACTAGATCTCTCCCTCTCTTTCCCCATCACATGCTCCAGGTTGTGGTTGTCACCCTCATCCTCCTCATCATCATTGTTGTAGCTGTTGTTTTCTGCAGGGATTTGTAACAACGCCTGGGGAAGGGATGGAAGGATAATGCTCCAGCTACCTCGCTGATGAGCATCAGAGAAATGGACGGCGGAGAAGGGGAGTTCAGTTTTCTGGGTTTTGCACAGTTTGAGTCTCTGAGTGAAGAACAGATTCCAGGAGAGTCAGAACGTGGATGTCCACCTTTGTCAGGAGGTCTCTGTTCATGAGACAAACCAGGAAGGTCTCTCTGAACCAGGTCCTTAGGCAGTAGGACGATGCCCTGTTGATCAGTGAGGTTCTCCTTAGGAGGAGCAAAGAGGCGCTTTGTTGTGAGTGCCAGCCAAAGGGCTTTATGGTTGCTGTTTTCAACAGAATTACTGTACATTTGGGGTGGGAGGGGCATAAACCAAGATAAATCTTGGTGTTGGAGTTTAAACAAAAGGGGCTTTCCATTTCACTTTCATTCGCTTACATTTAGCTGAAAAATTCTTGGAATGTAGACAGGTGGCTGAGGACTGGCCTCCGTCCCCCGTGTCTCCCACAGTCCTTGAAGAGGTAGGTACTTGGTGAAATTTTAAGGCCCTGCCCATGGTGGCAGACCCTGAATACAATGTCTCTTTCCCAGTGGTGAGTGTGGGGTGGGAGAGGAAAGGAGGGCAATAAGTGGGGCTGCCCATGCAATAGGGTGCATTGTCTATAGACAATTTAAAAAGTATAACAAAACTAAAAGCCATCTGCTTTTTTATTGTTGTTATCATCACCACATACGGTAATTCTAAATAATGTCTGTGTGAAAACACTGCTCCCCCTTAGTTGGACCTCCTCCAACCCCCACCTAGATATGCCCCACAACCCCTGCTCATCCACATGAGAATTCTCTCCTTGCTGCCGCACCTGCCCAAGTGTCGTGTACTTTGATTGATTTCACTGTCTGCCTGCAAATATCAACAGCAACCCCAATCCTTCCCACCCCAGCTCCCTGAGGATTTGAATCCCTACTCCGGCCCTTACCCCACTTTCCCCAGTGGTGGTCTATAAGAAACCCCCTCATCCTGTGAACTTTCCAATGGCCTAGAATTTGAATCAGGTGACTTGTTTGAGAAAACCTGCAGGATGCCCTTCTAAAAAGGAATGTCTTGAAAGACTGCATCTTAATGAGCTTATCCAGACAATTTGGGTAGAGTTCACACTTTTTTTAAAATTTGCAGATCTTATTTTTTTAAGCAGTTTTAGGTTTACAGAAAAATTGAATAGAATGTAGAGAGTTCCCGTATACCACCTACCCCCATGCACTACCCATGCAGTTCCACATTTCCGCTTATTAGCAGCTTGCGCTAATGGTACATTTGTTAGAACTGATGAGCCAATATTAAAACATTATTATTAACTAAAGTCCATAGTTTCCATTAGGATTCACTCTTCGTGTTGTACATTCTATGGATTTGGCAAATGCGTAACACGTGTGTCCATCATCATCATCATAGATAGAATAGTTTTGCTGCCCCAAAAGTCCCAAAAGTCTGTGTAGAGGACCCACTTTTTGACACCTCCTCATGTTTGCTCGCGTAGAGGGTTTTTTCTTTATTGGAATTAATTGCCATGATTTTAAAATCAAGAGATTCATATAGGAATGTGGGTTTCTGGCTTCTTGAAACAACCAGCGATGCAGCCACTTGTACCTGCATGTCCACGAGACCGCAGTCAGCAGAAGCTCAGCCAAGGCTGACCCTCTTCAGATGGGTCAAGTGTACCCAAACCCTTCCACTCCCGAGAGGCGGTGCCAGGTGCCATTTGTAGTCACACTTGTATTGTTGTTTTCTCTATAATAGATCTAAGAAAAAAAGTATAATACTTTATACCCACGTCTCATTCAAATGTGGAGAGATAAAATGTGGTCTGAGAAGGTCAAGATGGTTGGGAGAAAAAATCTCTCTTTGTGGACATGAGCTAGCCAGTTTTACATGCTTATGTTGTGTCCCCCCCCGCCCCCCGCCCCGCTCCTGCATCGAAGTGTGGGCCCCATGTTGGGGGAGCACTTGAGTAGCAACTGCACTTTTAGTTACCACTGAAGTGTGTAGGGCTAATGGCTGCATCTTGTAGATATGACCAGCTCCCAGAATGTGTGTCCTGGAGTGTGGCATTTGCAGACACCCAAAGAAAGATCTTTCTGATGTGTGTCTCTCCCTAAGAAAGCTGAATTTAGAAGGCACAAGTTCAAGGTTTTATTCCCTTTCCCTTGGCTATATGGAGAAAACAGGGAAAAAAAAAAAAAACTTGGCGGAGGAAGAGACTTCTGTCCTCTGAACACTGTGTGAGCTCAGGGACGGGGACAGTCATCTTGGCTCAGAGCCTTGTTCCTCCAGGGCCTGAGCCGAGAAGTGGACATGCCCTGTCTCATTAGTGATGTTGCCTCTGCCAATGTCTCTGATGTTGGTTCCGATGGCTGGTCACAGTTTGATAGTCTATTAACCTTTACTTTTTCCAATTATCCCATGGCCAAAATAAAAGTATTTAAAGTATCAAAGGCCAAGGCTGGCATTGTTGCTGCCAAGGCTGTACCTGGAGGAACACAGTTCCGTGGATCACGGGATTAGGGACAGAAATGTCCATTTGAGTGGGAAATTTGTTACCAAGGGATTATAAACAGAACCTGAAGTTTTTGAAAGGAAGCACACAGAGCAAATAAAAGGCAATTGTCCCCCACATAACACCTCCTTTGGGCCACATTATATGAAGCTGAACCCCATGAAATTGCTGATATCTGACCACTTTAGACCTACAAAAAAACCCAGTTTCATATGGTTCAATGTAAGAGGCCCAGTCTGCTTCCTGCCACTCATTCACTCAACAAATATCGAATGAATTGTTCACCTGTAATGTCCCAGGCACTGTTTAGGTGCTGGGAAAACAGCCAAAAGCAAGACAGACAACATTTCCTCCTTTTGTGAAGCTTATGCTAGTGAGCAGAGACACATAAACACAATAAATAAGTAAACTATGTATGGTATGTTAGATGGTGGTGAGTGCTGTGGAGGAAAACTGAAAGTGCTGTGGGAAGCGAGAAGACGTCTGGTTTCAGGTGATGTGGCTGCAGTTTTAAACAGTTGGACTGTACAACATTTGAGTAGACCTAGAAAGAGTGAGAAATGAGGCAGGTAAATATCTGTGGAAGAACTTTCCAGCAGAAGGGAGAGTGAGTGCAAGAGTCTCACCTGAGGTGGGACCAAGCCAAGTCCAACCAAGAGACAGCAGGTGGCAGTGTGCCTGGAGTAGAGGGAGCAGGGGGTCCTTGGGAACAAGGTTGGTGAGGCAACAGGAGCCCGATTGTACAGGGCTTTCCAGGACCTGGCCAGGACTTTGGCTTTTACTTGGAGTGAAGTTTTGAGCAGAAGAGTGACTTGACTCGATTTGTACTTTTAAAAGATCCCTATGGCTTCCATGTTGAGAGCTGAAGAAGATGAGATGAGAGGTCCCAGCTCAAGCAGGCAGGCAGGAAACCAAAAGGGGCAAATAGTCTGAAGAGTGGGACTTGTGCCTTCTGCAAGGGCGGAAGCAGAGACATCGCACGCAGGCTGATGGCAACAGTGCAGGTGAGAGAGGATAGTGGGTCTGGACCAGGGTGGACCAGCCAGCACACCACGCGTGGTTGTACAGTTGATGCCCTGCGCTGGTGCTGGTCTCGTGGGTGAGTGGAGCTAGAATCCAGCCAGGGCCCAGAGCCTAAGTGTGGAGCTCTGTCCACGCATTAAGTCATGGATTTAACGTTTTTCTAAATTTTACAAGAACAACACCATCTGGACCAGCACGGGCTCTGGTGGTAGCCAGGGAGCTGGTGAGAGGTGCTGAGATTCTAAATATATCCTGGATCAACTCTGCCAGCTCCACTAACAGATTGGATGAGGAGTGTGAGAGAAAGAGAGGAATCAAGAGAAACTCCCAGAATCACGGCCTGAGAAAATGGAACAATGGAGTTCGCATTTGCTGAGATGGGCAAGATGGAGAAGGAGCAGGCTGGGGAGAGAGGGCGGAGGGCAGCACATAGTGAGCTAACAGGCCCAGTAAACATGCAAGTGGAGAAGGGCCAGTGGGCAGTTGGATACGAGTCTGGTGTTCAGGGCTGAGGTCCAGTGGATGGATATTTTAGATAATGTAAAAAGACATCTCCTTGACCTTACACTTTTTCGGTCCCCTGAAGTGGCTGAGGAGCAGCCTCAGTAAAAGCAATAGGTAATAACCTGCAGGGCCCACAGGTGCCCAAGGCCCCCATCCTTGCAACATCCTGCAGAGATTACACACTGCGGGGCTTGCCCCAGCTGGGTGGCCGCCCACGGTTGTTCTCCTTTTTCAGGGGTCTAGAGTAAGAGAGGTTTTGCCCAGGAGAAATAAACATTTGAGGCTCAAATGCCAAGCGTCTAAACTAGAGGCCAGGTGTTTAGGGGGCCTGGGGGAACTGTCAGCTCCCTAGCACCTGGAGAACTTGGGGGCCCTAATCTAGCAGGAAGTTGAGTCCAGGAGGGACTCACTTTTCCGTTGGAAGAAGGGAAGCTGTGCCTCTTGGCCACCCCGAGAACTCCTCAGCTCACTCCTCAGACGGTCCTGCTCAGCTCATAGTTCTGCTCTCACCCCAGTGGCTCATCAAGCAGGCCCATAGCTCTCTTGTGTCTGGATGAAGAAGAGGGAGATTATTTACCTCACTCCTCCCACTTCCCAGTGTAGGACATGTCCATGCCCAACCAATTGGGGTCTTTCCTCCTTCCAAAGTGAGCCAGATTATTCATCTCCTGGGAGCAATACGCTCTGTGGGGATCTGGGAGTCTCCATCTTGCCACCATAAGTGCTCTTCAGGAAGTGTGTTAATAAAATCACTCAAGGCACATCTGTATGTCCGATTTGTGTCCATCCCAGACTGGCTGGCCATAGTCAGTGGCAGGGCCTGTCACCCCCCCGGGAGCCCTGAGCTATGGGCACTAACCGCTGAGCACAGGAGGTCAGAGCAACTTGCAGGATGACCTGACCAAGCAGGCCAGGTGAGCAAGGGGTGGAGGGATAGCTTCTCCCATCTCCCATCCCTCACACCTCATCTCAAGGTCCAGGAGTCTCTCCATGGCAGAGCAGCCTGGGCCTCACAATTGCCCCCTCAGGTAGCCCCTCCCTAGCAGAATTTCCCAAGCGCTTAGCTCACACCAGACCCCAGAGACGGATAGAAACGGTCAAGAGGCCAAGATTCAGTGCCCTTTTCTTTCCCCTCAGAACTAGTGAGGAGTGGGGGCTTGCTCGCTGATCCCTAGAGGGAGCCCTAGGGCAAGAAAGGTGTCCTTGTCCGTCCTCCTTGACCAGGTTCTGGCTCGTCACTCTCCTTCTCACAACGGCTCTAGGTTTCTATCGCCCCTTCATATGCTGTCCCAAATGTGACAAACCGCCACAAGGAAGTTCCCAGTAAATGTAGCCCATTCCTAGAATTTTCCAAAGGCGCCTCCAGGATTTGGGGTAGCCCGCTGGCATTCAGTTCTCCAGCTGGTCCTGGAGTAATGACAGGCCTGAGCAGGCTGCCCAGGGAGCCCAGTGTGGGTAAGTCCACCAGAGCGTCCCTCATTGTGAATGACCACCTCGCTTCCCTCACCTTGGCTCCAGAGAGCCTGTTTTTGCTATCAACCAGCAGCCACAGTGCTGGCACCTGGGTGGCTGCTGTGGGCTCTCGTAAGCCCAGATTTGCCCTCCTGGCCTTGAACACAAAGCCAGTGCCCTGTGCAGGCTGCCCAAGCCAAGTGCCAAGGTAGACAGCACTTAGGAGCATTTGCCCATGTTCTCCGGAGACTGCTGAGCTTGGCCTGCCCCTTCAGGCTCTCAGTATTTTCCCCACGGTTTAAGACTTAGCAACTCCTCCATTTCTCTTATAGCAAAAATGCTGTTAGCCATCTTGCTTCCCATGAGGGGCTCTTGCAGCAGATTTGGCCCACCGACTTTGCCCTTTCTGGGCTTCCTCTGCTCTTTCTCTCCTAATTATTTCCTGGGTGGAGACCTGGGAGCTGCACCCATCCAGCCTGGGATCTTATGGTCCATGCTGACAGGGCACGCTGAGCCTGGGTGGTACCTGCGGTCTTAGCAGAGCTGTTCAACTTTGCCTTGGGGGTCTCTGGGAAGTTACATACCCCACACAGGTATGTATTCACTCTGAGTCCAGTTCAAGACAAGGGTGGGTGTGTCTGCCGCCTCCAGATGGGCCAGTCTAGACACCTCATTCCACGATGAAGAGCTCTGCACTAACCCTCTACTGCCTGTCGTTTGGGCTCACTCAACTGCAAAGAGATTCCACCGACAGATTCCTGTGGCCTGGGCCTTAGAGGGCACACTTCTCTTTTCTCAGAAGGCCCCAGAGTGTATGTACAGGAACTGCTCCATCTTGGGGAGGCGTCTTTGGTCTCTGCTCATGGAGAGGAGCCAAATGTTTGAATGCGGGAGCCCAGTGGCTCTAGTTCCCCGTGTGTGATCAATCCACCACACAGGGTTTCTGAGGGACCCTCCTTCTAGGGCTTTCTTGGCCCACAGCTAACAACATGGCCACCAGACCACCAACCCTCCTTAGGGCCAGTGACCCACCCTCTCAGGGGTTTTGCTGGCCCACAGACATTGTGGTCACCCTGGTTACTACTTCTACTTTCTCCTGACTTGCCATCACCCTTGGGGTGAGGGAGCTATCTTCCGCCCTGGAGGACCCTGTCGACCCCTTCTGTATGTGTGGTTGGGCGATATTCATTCCATATGAGCACACTCTGCCAGAGAAAGCACTGGTGCCATCGCATGTGCAGGCTGAGACCACGGGTGGAAGGGTCAGCAGGTACCCACGGTCTCCCTCCTCTTGGTTATGAGTGTCAGGTTGTACTCCACAGGAGGGACCACTTCTGAAAAAAGCATTTGGAATGAAAAACCCCTGGGAACATTTGGAGGCAGCAGTCATTATAGTGTACCCACAGCAGACCACAGAGGCCTGCGGGACCCCTGCTCAGACCCAGGACAGTGATGAAATAGCCACAAGGACTGGGAAGGCCACAAGGAATGTGTTGGTTACAGAGATGCATTGCTCGCTAGCTACCTGAGCAGGGTTCCATCCCCCGAGGGTCTAGCCTGGCCCATAACTAGCAGACTAACTTTATAGGCTCCTTCCTCCTGAACAGGGGGCGTCACTTCCTTGAACATGTTCTCAGGGCATGAAGTTGTCTGCCTCTACCAAGTGGAAGGCCACAGACTGTTAGATTATAAATGACCTCCTTTGTCATGTGCTGGGAATTTCTGACTACAGGAACTCCATTTGCCTACCTCCCGGTAGGCTCAGCTCCGTGGCATTTGCCAGCTATTCCACACTCTTACCAACGATAGCCAATGTGCCTCCATGAACACTGGAATGGTCAGCTCAGGAAGCAAACCAGCCACTGTCACATTGGCCCCATAAGAAGAGAGAGCAAAGAGGTGGTGGTACCCTTCTGCTGGAGCACAGACTCATGGGCATCCGGCTGAAGCCAGGCCAAGCTCTCCTCTCCCCAGTTTGGAGAGTGGGGAAAGGGTGTACCTGTTGACTGCCAGCCCAAGGGCGTCTGCACCTAGTGACACTTGCTTGCATTTGTCCTGTCCTTTGCACAGGGCTTTACAAAGCTGTCCTGGAGCACTCGTGTGCCCATAAGTGATGTGGAAAGGTGGAGGAGTCCAGAAGCCTGAACTAGGTGAGAAGCATTGTAGGGAGCAGAGGCCCTGGAGCTAGACTCCTTGCGTTTGAACCCGCCTTCCTCAGCTGGCTACCCGCCTGACCGTGGGCACGTTGATTAACCTCTCTAAGCTAAGGTAATTAGTACATCTGTCTCATAGAGCTGATGAGAAGATCAGATGAGATAATACACCAAAAACACTCAATACGGGGCCTGGCATGGAGCAAATTCTTAATAAATGTTAGAGAAGAAAATAATATCCATGGGTGAATTTATGTGTCCTGAAGAGCCCTTGAAGCTCCATTTCATGTAACTTAATAAGAAAGCAAGTGGTAGCTAACAAGTGAAAATATGCTATACAGGCTCCAACCTGGGAACAGGAGGGATCTGCTGTTCCTTGTTGAAAAGGCCCACCAGCCTGCAAAGCCAGCTTGGACCCACTGGGGAAGGGCATGGAAAGGAGGGAGGAAGGGCGCTGTCTGTCCACAAAGCACTGCAGTGCTGACATGCTAAGGATGGTGACTAATTCTGGACCACAAACCAGTGGTGTGGTTTAATGAGCCCCTTCTTACCCGCCCAATGGCCCAGCACGTGTGCAAACAACGACACACCCAGTTTTATCAGCTTGGACATATTGGGGGGAAGGAAGTGGTGTCGTGGGGAGGGGTTGAATTCTAATCCTGACACTCAGAGAAGAGAAAGGGGTCCAAGTCGCAGAAAGGCAAACTTGTCATCTTCTGTCTACCTGGGGTTTTGCTAAGAGGAAATCTAATGCAACAGTTCAAGAACTGTATTTTTAAGCCCAACCTGGACCGCTCCGTCAGTCAGCTTCTACTCTCCTGAGATCACGAGATGCTCAGCAGGGTGCTGCCAGAACAGGAAGTGACAAAGGCAGCTGATTTCGCCAGTGATATGTAAACCTGCAGTTCACATTGAGTAATTTCACACAGAACAACCAGACCTGCTGGTGAAGGAAAGAATTAGTGCAAATGTGTAACTTCACCTTAAACTCAGTCCACACATTGGCGAAGAGAACACCCGGCTTTCATACCCAATGCAAATCCACTTTCTTCTCATGATTTTCATGACAACATTGTATTATTCATCCCATTTTACAGATAAGAAAACTGAGGCATGGACTGGAGAGGTAATTTGCCTAGGGATCAGGTCAGAAATCTATATTTTGTTCATGAGTTGTTGCAAACCTTAATGGTCAGAAAATACACAATATAATCCTTAAAATAAAGTATGAAATTCAAAATAAATCAAGGAATTAATTTCTGATTGTTAGCTCTGATAACAAAAAGAGGAAATGAGTTTGGGCCAGTTTCATAAAAGGTGTCGCCTTACTTTACGTGTTATTCAAAACAAGTTTTGTATATGAAATTTTAAGTACTCAGTGTAATTAAAACTTGTACACACTTTCATCTGAAACATAACTGTTGCCAGTATTGATGTAGAGTTGGTACTAGTTAAAGTTGTCACCAAGAAGTTTTATGTGTGGTTCCAGACATGTGGGGTGGGAAAAAAGAATGAGGATGTTGATCCACAATAAGCCTTTGGAGTCTGGGGGTGTCTTGTGTTTCTGTATCAGTCACATCTGTAAGCCTGGCAGGATTTCTATAAAAATTCATCTCCGTTTTGAAGGATCATATTACTCAAGCAGAGGCATCTATTAGGATCACTTTCAGATATTCCAAAATATCTGGCAGGGGTTTGTGGGGAAGTGTATCAGAAAATAGCCTACACATTTTAAAACCACATAGATGTTGCCCACCTTGCTAAAGGATGCTTGTGTCCAGGAGGTGGAGAAATGCTGAAGGCAGACCGTGGTCCTTGTGCACCAAGAACGTACCCTTCTGGATGAGTCCAATAACAGAGTGATTATGGACACATAACTGGGGGGCGTTTGATCTCTGCCCCTAGCAAAACTTCCAGGGCAAGCGTAGCAGCTATTTTTACTTTTGAAAAAACTGTTTGTAACGTTCCCATGTCTGCGATCTCTGTTCTGTCCCAGCTTCGTTCCTCCGCCCCACCAAAATTTAGAGCCGCAGTTTATCATGTAAGCTCGTCAGTGGCATCTCTCAAGCCACCTTCTGCGAAAGGAAAGCACTTCTGTCTGGCTCCCGTGATTTTAAAGATGGGGACCTTCCCTATCTGGGTGTGTGATTTCTAGAATTGGGCTCTGATCAGTTAGCTGATAGTGCACAGGAAGTTGCTAGGGCTTTTCACCAAAACCGTCACTTTGGTCTTTGTGTAACATTTAAAGTTTTCTTCTCAAAATAAGCATGGGCTTTAGATCAGTGGACATAGGTAACTGGACAACCCTGGACTATCCAATGTCACTCATACTGAGTTTGGAAATAAATCAGGTGCTTATGTTGGTGACATGAGCCAGGTACCAAGAGGTAGGCCTGGACTCATGAGGGTCTGAGTGCGAACCCCTTCTCTGTCTCACTGTGATTTCTTTTTCTTTTTTTAAAAAATTTTATTTTTCCTTTTTCTCCCCAAAGCCCCCCAGTACATAGTTGTGTATATTTTAGCTGTGGATCCTTCTAGCTGTGGTATGTGGGATGCTGCCTCAGCATGGCCTGATGAGCGGTGCCATGTCTGGGCCCAGGATTCCTACCGATGAAACCCTGGGCCGCCCGAAGCCGAGTGCGTGAACTTAACCACCTAGCCACGGGGCGGCCCCTCACTGTGATTTCTGAGCCCCAGGCTTCTTATCTATAAGGATGAAGTGATAATACTTGCTGTGGCTTATTCTTGTGAGGATTAGGCTTTGCGTATGTAAAGTGCCTGGGACATAGCAGGAGTTGTTAAATAGTAAGATAATCATGCTAAATTTCCTTAAAATTTCCTTAAAAATAATGCTAAATTTCCAATATCTGACAAGACGATGTGGAACACTGAATAATGGCCTCCCAAAGACGTCCACATCCTAATCGCAGGAACCTGACAGCGTGTGAAGGGACTTTGCAGAAGTGATTAAGTCAAGGAACTTGACATGGGGACACGATCCTGGATTATCCAGGTCGGTCTAGTGTAATCACAAGGAGCCTTATAAGAAGGAGGCAGAGGGGGATTGATATTGATGCGGGGTCGGTGAGCCGAAGGTCAAAAGAAAGATTTCTTAGACTCTTAAGATCTGGCAGTAGTGCTCTTTTATTTAGAGAATAGTGTGGAATAGCATGGGGACAGGACCCATGGGCAGTCAGAGCTTCTGCTGCCGCCGCTTCTGCTGCCCCCGCTGGCATGGGGACAGGACCCATGGGCAGTCAGAGCTTCTGCTGCCGCCGCTTCTGCTGCCCCCGCTGGCATGGGGACAGGACCCATGGGCAGGCAGAGCTGGTGCATGGGGACAGGACCCACAGGCGGTCAGAGCTCCTGCTGCTGCCCCCGCTGGCATGGGGACAGGACCCATGGGCAGGCAGAGCTGGTGCGTGGGGACAGGACCCACAGGCGGTCAGAGCTCCTGATGCTGCCCCGAGTTGAGGGTTAGGGCTAATTTTATAAGGCATGGGTACGTGACTTATTTTTACTGGAGAAAAGAAAAGATGATGTAAAAAGTCATTAAATGATTTCAGTGCAGATGGGGTCTGGTTATTGTGCGGTCATATAACTTTAGATACGAATCTGGCCATATAGATCGGCATGTAGGTGAGGATGCCCTGGGCTTCTCTCCCTGGGGCGGTCCTAATTCATACCATAAAAAAAGTCCACTGGGCCGTATAGTTCGGCATGTAGGCCAGGTCACCTTGCGCTTCTCTAGCTGGGGCAGCCTTAATCCACATCAATATGAGTATGGAAGCAGAGGTCTGAATGATGTGGGAAAGGGGCCACGAGCCGAGGAATGCAGACGCTCTCCAGATGCTGGAAGAGGTAAGGAGACTGATTCTCCCCTCAGGGCCTTCAAAGGGAACGAGACTTACTGACCCCTTGATGTTAGCCCTGGGAGACCTTTAGGAGTTCGACCTCCAGTACTATCAGAGAATAAATCTGTGTGGTTTTAAGCCGCTGAGTTTGTGGTAATTTACTACAGTAGGAAGCAGAAACTCACACAAAGGTCATAAAACTGATTTTCTTGGGTGACCCATAAGCTGGCTCTGGAGGCAATTTCCAACAAAACAATCTTTCCCATTTTTTTACAACAAGATTATCACATATTCATGACATACTTCTTTCAGTGTGTAGAGTGGGACAAACAGAGGCCTTAAAGCAGACCCTAGAGCAGTGATTCTCAGACATTCTTGTAATTTTGAATCATTTGAGTTCTTGTGGAAGTGAAGATTCTGATTCAGGAGGTCTGGGGTGAGGCCTGAGACTCTGCATTCCTAACACGTTCGCAATGATGCAATGCTGCAGGTCCTCAGATCACTCTTTGAGTAGCCGGGCTCTAGAGGACCAATTTGAAGGGAACACATTTGGTTGGCACACAAGAGACTCCTGCAAGGGACCTGCCCTTAACTAACTTCCCAACTCTGCCCAGTCCTTTGTAACCCTCCTTGAGGGCTCCCAGGGTCTGCTGAGTGCTCACTACTGGTAGTACGTCATTCACGTCCACTCCCACCGAGTGAACTGTACGTATTGACTCGGTTGGATCAGTTCCCAAACAAATGCATCCCAAGATAATACAAGCTGTACTTACTATTCTAATTATACGATGAAGTCGATTACTTACACCAATGAAATATGAGTGCAAAGAAAAAAACAGAGCTCTTTCTATGAAAATTAATTTAATGGATTTGGAAAGAGAGAATAAATGTATATCACTACAAAATGCATCAAATCACATGTGGGCAAGTAGAACGGAGAATCATAAAAATCTCTAGACTTAGAATGCTTTAAAAGGGGGCCGGCCCCGGGGCCAAGTGATTAAGTTCACGAGCTCCGCTTCACTGGCCCAGGGTTTCACTGGTTCGGATCCTGGGTGTGGACATGGTACCGCTCATCAGGCCATGCTGAGGTGGTGTCCCACATGCCACAACTAGAAGCACCTACAATTTAAATATACAGCTATGTACTGGGGGAATTTGGGGAGAAAAAGCAGGAAAAAAAAAGAAGATTGGCAACAGTTGTTAGCTCAGGTGCCAATCTTTAAAAAACAAAAAAGAATGCTTTAAAATATGCCTTTAAATTTTCACTCTGATTTTAAAGAAACCTAAACTTTCCTGCCAGTGCATTATGAATAAGATTTAGATGAGAAAAGCTAGAGGGATCTGCATCTGCTTTTTAAGAGAAAATGTAAAAGGTCAAGTGATTGTTGCCACCCTTAGTGGTGGTGACAATGTGCTTGCTTACACTTCAGACCGTTGGCTTTCCTTACATAACACCACAGTTGTTACCTACCACCCCTGTCCAGCCTCCGCGCCACAAATCTGTCAGAGGCTGTAATTAGTCTCTGTCTTTCGCAGAGAAAGAATCTGAAGCGGAAAATGAAATGAGTGAATTGATTCAGTTCTAGAGCAAGTAAAAGCCTCAACATCCTGGGTCATCCCCGACAACCCAGGGCCAGATCATGACACCTCTGCCGTGCCTTGTCCTTTAAAAGGGGGTCCCTGATCAGAGACAGCATGGGAGCAATAGTTTAAGGTATATTTAATCATAAGAAGAACATTAAGGAATACACACAAAACAAATACTTTTAAACAAACAGAATGTCACATTCTGACATTTAAAGAGGACAGAATCAGATGTATCATTCAACTAGGATCAAAAAGTACAGAGAAATATCAGCTGTGGCAGAACCACATCAAGCTAAAGGAAGTTCAGGTCAGAAAACTTTATAAGTAGAACACAGATGCCCATCTGAGTTGGCCCTAGAGCCCCCATGGTGGTTTCTCACCAATGTAAGTGCCACCTCAAGATCAGACCATGTGGGTGAGGGGTTGAATAAAACTAGATACACATTCTCAATCCATTTGTGCTAGACAATTGAAACTACAATTTCATAAAATTATGAAGGTAAAGGGAATCATATTCCACACCTTCTGATTTACCTTCTGGGAGGAAAGGATGTTGGCCCAAGCTCCATAAGAGGGTAGAAGCTATCTAAGGCAAGCTCAGGAGCCCTGCTGACTTTCTCCACTGCCACGCTGACCACTACAGTATCCCTGTCTATCTTGAAGGATCTACAGTTTGGGAGAAGCCACAGCATGTAAGTGTGAAGGATAATTTCTGTAGCATCAGAGTGTGTCCCACAAGGGTCACAGGGATGTTCCAGAGGGGACCTCGCTGGACAGCTCTTCTCCTTCCCTAGACATGTCATTTTTCCTTCTGCTTCTGAAATGGGTTACAAGGGACAGTGGGAACATTTTTTCCCTCCAGAAGCCCTCCAAACAAACCTCTCATCATAACTCATTAGCCAGAACAGGGTCACGTGTTCACCCTTAAACCAATCACCAGCAAGAGGAATGGGATTTCTGTGGTTGACTTAGAGCAATGCTTCTCAAACTTGAGCACTCATCGGAATCACCTGGAGAAGTTGTTAAAACACTGATGGCTGGGCTCCACCCTCATAGGTTCTGATTTGGTAAGTTTCAGGGTAGGGACAGAGAATTTGCATTTCTGCCCAGTTCCCAGGTGATGCTGATGGTGCTGGGCTAAGAATTACCGGATTTGAGGAGGGAACCAACAGTGAAAGGCCCATCCTCTTTCGGCATTTTAAGTGGTTCTAACCTGACTTCCTGCTCACATGTTTCAAGTTAAGCCTTCTAGTTTACATGGCTCGCCCTCATGCTCAGAGCTGAGTCATCCTTCTCACACAGGGAAGTTATGATTGTAACCAGCAGAAGAACTCAAAGCAGAAACGGTCAAAAGTGGCTGCCTCTGGAGAACAGGTGGGAGAGGAGGGGAGGAAAAGAAGTAATGAGATATCTCGTTATGATTATGTGCCCATCTAAACTGGATTTTTCTTTTCGTTGTATTATTTGCTTTAATAAGAATACTTTTGGAGTGCACATTTTTCCTACTAAAGAACATTCTCAACTTTCTTCCTTTCCCCAACCAGCCGCTTCTGTGTATCGAGATCAAGGTTGTGAATGGAGCATAATATAGGCATGAGTAGCTATTCTTTCAAGGATACCAGTAATTGAGTTAAAATCATCATAGTGAGGTTGACAAAATATTAACCTATGGCTTGCACCAAAATTTGTCTTAGGAAGGGCACGGTCCCCCTTTGGAAAAATAATTTGAAAACAACCTGGGGAAGAAGCTCACCTCCCCTTCTCCCCAGGCCACCCCCCATACCCACCCCCCACCACAAGGACCTCCATGAAGGCTAGCACCAAGGCTCAAGAGAAAATGGCTGAAATGCTCTTCAAACAAAAAGAGAAGTCATTGGACCTCCTTGGAAAACCCACCAAAGAGCAGAGAGTAGAAGGATAGAGAAATGAGTGCCACTGAGAGGGAGGGGCTGCATTTTGAGCTGTAACCTCTCACCTGACATCCTTCTTCACCTCCCCAAGACTCTCTTCAGTTAAGACTCACACATACTCATGCAAGTGATTTTTTGTAGTGGAAACTAAAGCAGCTATGACATGGGATGACCCAGACAACCCAAGAGGAAGTGGAAAGCCAAGGAGGCAGCAGAGACTTGGAGAACGACATATGATTAGTCTACCCTAGGGAGATGTAGCAGAAATCTTGGTTTTCACTTTCCACAGGCCCAGTTATTAGAGAGTCGAAGGTAATTTCACCTACATCTCAGCCTCCAGTTGACACCCTGTCATTTAAGAACTAGAAAAAAACCACCAAGTTCATGTCAGGGAGCAAATATATTCAATCCTATGAAATTGCCAGATGACCAAGGGCTCTGACCTCCTGAGAAGGAATCACCTGCTGCAGAGAACTCTTCTTGGAAGGGGGGATGGTTCAGCAGTGTCCAGAGCCACCCGGGCTGGGAGCTATAGACCAAAAGCTGAGTGTGTTCTTCATGTGGAACAACTCGGAGAGCTCCTAGGCTGGCAGTCATCTACGCAGAAACCAGAAAAGCCAAGTCTGACCCATTGCAGGGGCTTCTCTAAGTAAATAAGTAAATTTAAAAAAAAAACAAACAAACAAAAAAACCCTTATAGCTATTTTTGGCCTGATTCACTCTATAACCATTATTTCATTTACCATCTGAAGAACAGGGACTCTGATTCAAATAATACTTATTCTTCATTTGGTTCTGGCCATCATTCCCCACTAACACCGAGGAAATAACCTAAAGTTCTGCCATTAATACAAAGTTATTATTATTCCATTTGCTCAAGAACTTAATGGATTCTATTCATCAATACATTTCTTTCACAATTCAAGTTTGTATCTTTTTTTTTTAAAAGCATTTCCATTTCTCTTCACAATTGCAAGGCTAGGTTGAATTAACATTTTTTCCTCCCTTTCTATGGCCAATTCTTCTTTTCATTTATTAATTACCTGCTTGACTCATTTGCAGACCTAGCATAAAATCAACCTCATGCTCTCTGTCCTGAATAATTAGCTGTTTCCTTTATGGATCAAATGGAAGGGCTTGTCATCAGATTCTTCAATAAGACAGCTTTCAAAAAGAATAACACTATTACCTTAAGGAAAACTATTCTCTAATTTGTCAGAAAAACAATCTGAAGAGAAATGTATGGTCATTTGTCTTGCGATCCAAAGTCCAGTTTAATTCTGCTCTCTTTGTCTCCACCCTGAAGAGGATGTTAGGCAGCACAGACATCCACGTTGGCTGGCGTGTGTTACATTTGTCCTCCTATCGCTCAGGAACAAGGACCACATGTCTGGCTCAGGGAGGCAAAGTGGGACTGAAATACCAAACACATTCACTTGCCAAATTCCAGGATATTAGGATCTTGGTTTAATCTGTTCCGAATTATAACCGAGTAGAGAAAAGTCTGTTTTTCTATATCTGTAGCCATGGGAATATTTAGCAAGAGGAAAACTCTTGTTCCTCAGCTCCCTCTGCTGGCCTTTCAGAAAACCATTTGTCCCCTTCCTAGCAGATCTCGTGCTTTGTGAGCATAGAGGGCCAACTTCCTCCCAAATGTGAGCTGATAGGGAAGACAGGTCCACATCAACTGGGAAAAACTCCTCAAGAAACCCAGTGCTCCAAAAGATAATAATGGAAGAGAGGCAGGCCTTCCTAATGGTGAGTCCAAACTGCCAGGCAGATTCTCCAGCCCACTAGACAAAGCAGCAAGCCAGAGATGGGGCCTAGGCACGTTTATTCTGAAAAAGACTCCCAGGTGATCCTGGTTAGGAACGGCAGGTCCTAAAGTTATGTTTTATGTCAAAGGCATATTCTAGTGGCTACAGTTCGCATTTCTATGTATTTTGCAGGCTTAATGTGTTGAGGGGGGTGGCTAATCATTAACCTGACCCAATATGCTTGGTTATTTAATGGCACATATACCCTTGTTTCCTCAGACCTAAAACCCCACTTCCATTTCTTCATGCTTCTTATCCTCCTCGAAGATTCTCAGGAACTGATAAGAGCAATTCAGAGAGGCATTCAGCTCTGCACCCAAGTTTCTGAAGGCTGCTGCTTTCCTGTCTTTGGTTTTCTCAAGTCTTCTCCTTAAGGGTTTTGCTAGTGTCAATGCGTTTCCTCTGAATGACAGAAGGGTCACATTTCCCAACCTTCTGACTGCCATTCCTCGTGCATGAGAGCAGCGAAGACCGGGCAGGTGCTGAATGACACACACAGTATACTGAGCCCACAGGCCTGAGGTCTACACATCAAACCTATCCCTGGCAAGAGAAGACGTCTTGGCGTGTCAGCTCAGGGACTAAGAGATTGCTTCTCACTGGCCAGGGCACAATTTACCCTCAAATTCTATTTACCCCAGTCAGAGCTACACCGAGAAAAATAGTTTCACGGCTCTGAGTTATATCCGTGAGTTCAGCCAGACGCCTTGCAAATGTGTGGTCTCAGTCATTTCCTACCAAGGGAAATAACTCAAAATTTGTCCAAATAACCATGGGTCAGTCAAAGTACACACAAAGCAAGAGAACAAAACATTCCCATAGTTTGTTCTATCTAGGAAAATATTATATACACATAATATAATACCTTCCTATAAACCTGCGTTCTTCATAAAGCATGTTAATATGTTTTACAATCAAATTTCACAACCACAAATACATGTTGATTTGTTACAATGATTTGCTATAAGTCATTTTTGTGTGTGTATATATATACATAACACATTTTGTATATATTTACATATATACCTATAACCTTTAAATAAGAAAATTTTTCGAAACGTAGTTTAGCATCTTTAAGATAAGCTCCTTGATTATTGAAAATAATGTTTCAGGTTTGACAAATATTGACCCAAAATATCTGTAAGGACTCAATTAATGGCCTAATCCACAAGCTCTCAAATTTAATTCCCTGTGAGTGGCCTTCTAAAAAATACTGATAGCAATACATTGAAATGATGTAAGTTCAATGCATGTGAGAAGAAGTCTTGAGATAAATACTGGGAAAGCTCTTTGGATTTTTCAGAGATACGTCTTTTTCTAAAAAGAAAAAATTTGTTGTTACAGATATAATTTAGGTTTATAACGCACCAGAACTGAGACTCTCACTTGTAATGTTAACAATGCTTTGCAAACCGCCTGTGACTCTTCAAGAAGAATATTGACATGCACTTTCAAGCACCCACCAAGAAGGCCCCTGATCTACTCATTTGGATATTTATTCTTCCACTCACTTTGTCTTTTGTTCCCAACACATAAAGCTGCCAAATTAAATTGAAAATACCCTGGACACTAGGAAAAATTAAGGAGACTGGTACTCTGGATCTTTTTTATTTTTCGCTCATCTTATAGCACAGCGGTGGGGCCAGGAGGCAAGGAAAGGGTTTTAAAGCCCCAAATGTTTAGAGTTTAATTGGCCCTCAATGCTGACTCACTTTCTAATCTGCTTCATAACCATTTCAGCTGGAATTTAGCATGAGTTTGCTTGGCTTTCTATATTTATCCACTGAACAAATATCCATTAAGTGTCTTCTGTGTTCTAGGCACTATTTTCAGTGCTGGAACACAGCACTAAACAGTCACTGCCTTTGTGGAGTCACATTCCTTAGGGGAAGACCAACAATCAGCAAGTAAATATAAAATATAATTCACATAACAGGTGGTAAGAAGAAAGATAATGAAGGCTTAACTAAGGGAAAAGAGAGCGATGGTGAGAGTGGTGGGAAGGCTTATAGGGTGGTCAGGGAAGGCCTCCTTGAAGAGCTGACTGCTGAGCAGAGCCCAGGGGACCAATGTGAAGGAGCAACACTTGTGAAGATGAGGGAAGAGTCCTTCAGAACAGGAAACAACAGGCATGAAGCCCTGAAGGTCTTTTTTGTAGACCTACGAGTTTCCAGGTACTGTACTAGATGCTACATATATAATGGTGGACAAAATGGGTGTGAACTTCCACTGTCATGGCACTTATAAATTATTTGGAGAGGAGTCCAAGAGAGTGATATGAAAGGATGGTGGTGAGAGTGGGAGTGAAACTGACTTACTTCAAATGATCAGGAAATGCTTCTCGGAAGAGCTGACACTTACCTGGGAGGTGATATTAGCAAGGAAGCAGTTGTGGTGGCCAAGAGAATGTTCCTGACAAAGAGAATGGTATTCTCAAAGCCCCCGGAAGATCAGTTGGTATGCTCCAGGAAGAGGAAAAAAAAGCCAGTGATGCTAGAACCAGCGAGCCAAAGGGAGAGCAGATTGAGATCAGTTTGGAGAGATGAGTAAATGTCAGACTGTTCAGGACTTTGTAGATCATAATTAGGAATTTGAAGTTTTTAAAAATGCATTGTAGAGCCCTGTGGGGATTTAAGCAGAGAGCATCACTACCAGATTTGTGTGTTCAAAAGATCACCCTCACTGCTGTGAAGGAAATAGACTGGATGTGAAAAGTCCACTGTGGAGGCTATTGCGGCAGCTCAGGGGAGAGGTCATGGTGGCTTGGACCATGGTGGCAATGGGAATGGAGAGACAGAGTCCAGATCTGTACTGGAAATAGGAGACACAGGCCTTGCTGTTGGATTAAAAGAGGGAGATAAGAAAGAAGGAGATAGCTAGTTGGTGGCCTCTTTCTTACACTGGGCAATAGGTGTTTACTAATGTCATTTACTGAGATGGTGAAGATTGGGAGGAGAAACAGATGGGGGAAGGAGGGAACCAAAGTTCCATTCTGGACATGTGAAGTTTGAAATGTCCGTGAGGCTATTGATAGAATATAAAATAGGCAAATTTTACCTACCATCCCTTTCAAAGGAAGTCTTTAAAACTCAGTGTGGGTGTTTGGTAACTTCTAAACCTTAGTCACTTAATATACCATCCAGGATCATCTCTCAGGTCGATAAAGTGGTTAAGATTTGTCACGGTCTGATTCTGCTTGGCAGATCATGCAGGGGACACTGATGCTGAATTGACTGGCACACAGAAGAGGCATGGCCTTCCAATAGTGAAGTCAGTTGCACTCGGCGTGACAGATTCCTTAGGAGTAGAATCTGAAAGAGGAATCGTAACAAAATTAAACATGTGACAAAGTCTACTTCTGATAGATACATGTAAATCAGAGGCCAGATGAGAACACCAAGGTGATTTTTGTGCCTATCCACTGCAACAAGATAGCGTTCCATTGATTTTCATTGATTTTTCTCTATTGTATTTTTATTGTCTGTGTTTTTAACTCCTGCTCTTGTTATTATTATTTCCTATTATTACATTTACTCTCCTTTTTCTAGTTTCTTAAGACGGAGACTTAAGTTATTGATTTAAGACCTTTTGTTTCCTATGGCAGAAGTGGCCAGGTTTCTTGCCTGTCTCCCAGGGGCAGCTAATCACCACCTAGTATTCATACAAGGCCAAGGGCGTGGACAAGCTTCTTTAGGTGTTCTTGCTCCACCCTCAAACCTTGACCAGCCTTCCATGCCTACACCATCAAAAGGGGCAGTCCCACTGAGGTTGAACAAGGTAGTGCCCCGCCCTCTTGTCTCAGCTCTCAAATGGTCAACAAGCATCCTCTCCATGGTCTATTTAGTGCCACATTTTCCACATTCTTGTGCTTTTTATTAGTGATTTCACTGTTTAAAATGGCCCCCAAATGTAGTACTGAAGTGCTGTCTAGGGTTCCTAAGTTTTAGAAGACCATAATGTGCCCTATTGAGAAAATGTGTGTGTTAGCTCAGTTCTTTGTTTAGCCAGGAGTTGTAGTGCCGTTGGCCATGAGTTCAGTGTAAGTGAATCAATAGTATATATTAATAATGTGTCTTTAAACAGAAACACACATAAAACAAGGTTATGTATTGATCAGCTGACAAAAATGTTGTGGCCAGAGGCTCATAGGAAGCTAACTCTATATTCCCCTTAGAAGCAATGGGTCAGTATTCGTGAATTCAATGTTTGTGCTGACTTTACAGAACACAACTACTGTGAATAATGAGAATCGACGGTATATGTGCATGTGTATATGTGTCTATTTTACGTGCGGGGGCGTGTATGTGTGTGTGTGTGTACATACACACCGTGTATATATGAGTATATCTGCTGGTATAGTCCTAACCTATCTCTGAAAGTATTCCCAAGAAACTAAGAACATTGATGATCTCTGGGAGGGGAACTGGGTGGCTGGGGAAAGCAGTAGGAGGGGGACTTTTCACCATATATCCCTTTGTATCTTTTAAGTTTTGAACCAAGTCAGTGTGCTACCTCGCCAGAAGATAAATACAAAATTGAAACAAAACCAATGATGTACCTAGAGTAGTTAAATTCATTGAAACAGAAAATAGAGTGGTGGTTTCCAAGGCCTGGGGGGAGGGGGAGAGGGGAGTTACTGTTTAATGGGTATAGAATTTCATTTGGGGAAGAAGAAAAAGTTCCAGGGATGAATGGTGGTAAAGGTTGCACAAGGTGCATGTACTTAATGCTAATGAATTTTACATTAAAAACAGGTAAAATGTTAAATGCCATGTTATGTATATTTTACCACAATAAAAAAAGGGAAGCTCTCTCAGATCTCCTGCCCTGGCCCAGTCTTTCTCCTGAGCCCCAGCGGAGGCTCGTGGAGAAAAGCTGATGAGTGAGTGAGTACATACCCACCTTGAACCTGGGGCCCCCAGGATGCTAAATTGTCATGCTATCCCATTTAGCCTTTAAGAATTCCTTAAAATTCCCATTGTTTTCTTCTTATCTGCCTTTCTGGCTTCCACCTAGCCCTTGCATGCTTGGCCAAGGCTAAAACAATTTGTGTATCTTCATTCTCTTTGTCTTATCCTTTGAAATTCACATCACCTAATTGTCTTGCAACCTCAACTCTCTGATGGGCTCAAGGACTCTGTAGATTATCTGATTCTTCTCACTGTTAGTGTGGGAGTGAAATTCTCTTCCAGCTTTCTATATCCTAAGCAGAAGCAGAATCCCTACCTTGAAGTTCTACTGTTATTAGATCTTGAGTTCCCTGAAGACCTCAATCAAAGTGACCTGCTACCTCAAAACGAACAGTAACCAACATTCTAAAATATTCCAATTCTGTTCATACTTCTAACATCATGTATAGTTCACATTTTAGCTTCAAAGTATTATAATATTAATTTCAGTTAAATTCTATGCAGAAACCAAATATCCTGGCTCTAACCTGCCCACACAGTTACTCCAGCCCAAGTATTTCTGGTCTTCCCCATGGTTATGTACGTGGGGAAGTCTCATTCGCATGGGATCTGCTTGGTTCTGTGGGCCTGCACCACGGTCTCTGCACCATAGTCTCTCGTCACACCTCCACTGAGCATGGCAGCTTCCCGACTTGTGCCACCATTACTCATGCCACCAAGCAGATCCTGCCCCTGCTCCAGTGTGGCTCTGCCAGGGATGACCATCGCTGCCACTCTCCTGGGCTACCGTGCTGCAAACAGTGAGCCACGGGGCACCAGAACGGTGCAATGTTCTGGAGGGGAATGAGAGAGAATGGCTCCCTCCCTTTTGTATTAGATACTACACGAGAGACCCCAAAGTAGGATTGCTAGAGCCTGATATATTACAGAATGCCAGTTTTTCCCTCAGTGCTTTTTTCCCCTAGGCTAAGGACACATTTAAGTAATCACAATTATATCCTCAGGATCCCTATCACCTCTGGGAAGTACATCTCTTTACTGATTCTAACTCTTCATGCTTGGCTCCTTCTTCCCTTAAGATACCACCTCCCACAGCAGTCTTCTTTCAGGCCACCCCACCAGTTCACCAGAAATATCCACTTATTTCTGAACCCGGCGGTATACACAGCCTGAATCCCACAAACAGACACAACACTAATCAGAAAACTCGTTAGCCCCAAATACAAGCAGCCATCTGTCAGATCAGTTTTCCAATTAACCAAATGTATCTGAACTTTTCATAGTAGGCTGTGCCTCTAGTTGCAATTTCCATGTTGAAAATGTTTTTTGTTAACAAAAGTGCTTTTCCCCAAAGGAATTTCGAAAAATGCAAAGCAGCTTCAAATTTTTTTTTTTAAAGATTTTATTTTTTTCATTTTTCTCCCCAAAGCCCCCCGGTGCATAGTTGTATATTCTTCATTGTGGGTCCTTCTAGTTGTGGCATGAGCTAACATCCACTGCCAATCTTCCTCTTTTTGTGTGTGAGCCGCCACTATAGTATAGCCACTGACAGACAAATGGTGTAGGTCTGCGCCTGGGAACCGAACCCAGGCCACGGAAGCAGAGCCAAACTTAACCACTAGGCCACCAGGGCTGGCCTGGAATTATCGCATTTTAATCCTACTAACTGACGTTTATAGGTTTTTATCCTAGGAAGTGGTGAAATGGTAGAAGAATATATGTGTCCAATGTCAAGAACAGAAAAGGTCAAACAAGCTAACCAAGAAATTGTTTCTTGGAAGTGATTTAATGAAACTAAAGAGAACATAGAAAACATTTTTACAACAAAAATATGTTCATTTTTTATGCGTGTAATGTTAAAAATGAAGAATAAAGACATAACAAAGACACACACACAAAGAGTATTAACTTGAGAACGTGCATACTGTAATAGATCACAAAATTTCAAGTTCTCACATCTGATTTTTTTAGATCATTAAAAAAAGATGAAGGAGAATATATATGATTTCACTGAGATTTAGAAACAGAATTTAAGAGCCACCTAAATTTTTTCATTAAATTCACGATTTATGCAGCAACACAGAAAAATTAATACTGGTTAGTCATTTGATATGTACCCCTTCCTCCGTCTACGTTGCAAATTTTAATTAGCCCAGGCACAGATATGCCCTTCTTCTCTCCACTTCTCTTTCCACACTAGCATCTCTTCTCTTTCACTCTTTTTCTACTTTAGATTCCTACCACCCTCCTATGTGTGCTTTTGAATAAGTCCTTTCAACAGGACATCAGTTCTTCATACCTTAGTGCACATTTATGCCAATGAGTTATCTTTGTCATGGATGCTTGCCTTCTAAAGCTTTATCTCCAATTGTATATTGAAAAGCTCCTTTTTTAATGAAAATCCAATATTAGCTATGCAAGATATCCAGGTAAACTTGATTCAAAACATCCAATTCGGGGCCCCCCAGTGGCACAGGGGTTAAGTTCTCATGTTCTGCTTCAGTGGCCCAAGGTTCGCTGGCTTGGATTCCAAGTGCAGACCTACACACTGCATATCAAGCCATGCTGTGGCAGGCGTCCCATATATAAAATAGAGGAAGATGGGCATAGACGTTAGCTCAGGGCCAGTCTTCCTCAGCAAAAAAGAGGAGGATTGCCAGCAGATGTTAGCTCAGGGCTAATATTCCTCAAAAAAAAAGGGGGGGTTGCCAGCTCAGTGGCACAGCAATTAAGTTCACACGTTCCGCTTCAGTGGTCTGGGGTTTGCCAGTTCAGATCCTGGGTGCAGACCTTTGCACTGCTTGTTAAGCCATTCTGTGGCAGGCGTCCCACGTATAAAGGAGAGGAAGATGGGCACAGCTGTTAGCTCAGGGCCAGTCTTCCTCAGCAAAAACAGGAGGATTGGCAGCAGATGTTAGCTCAGGGCTAATTTTCTTCAAAAAAAAAAGTCACCCAATTTCACAGCCCCCTTTCTGATTTTTGTGAATTCCCAAGAGTTATTTATTCTCTTGGTACCCTCTGCCAATGGATCCTGAGTCCGTGTGTACCATTTCTGTCATGCATCAACTTGGATTCAGAAGTCAGCACCATGTTTTGAGTTTAGTAGGATTTGCGGAAGATTTGGAGTTACAATGGACAGCACAGGTCCCTCCACTGTCTCACATGCTCCATTCCTCCCTTCTTCCTTGCCCTGAACACGTCCTTTGAACCTCAAATTCTTCCCTTCCTGTTATGCAGAGCATTTCCTCTCTCTTATAGATTCTGCTCTGAACCTTGCAGACAGAACCCCAACAAGATAAGCAGCCTAACTGAGAGCCTTCCATGTTGGAATTATAAGGAAGGAAACTCCTCCTTTTGCCTCCATATAAGGTGTTCTAACAGTAGTTGGGAAGGAGGCCCGAAGACAACCAACTTTGGTAGTTTGGGTTGAGTGAAGACCTGCTGTCTGTGGAGCACCATCAGGAGAGAGGTTGGCTGAGGAGGGGCAAGAGTGGCAGCGAATGAAATTGGTTCTTGGCAAGGGACCGCACCTCCGCACACTTAGCAAAGTGTTGTCAGCAGTAGTTAATTAAGTGTAGTGTTACTGCGCCTGGAAGAGCAACTAAAGTAGGCAAATTACCCAGCTTACTGGCACTGGCCACCCTTCCGATGGTTAATTGGAAAAAGTGCTGCTTCTCTCTTAAGGCAGAGCGTCTGCATTTGGTTCAAAGATAGGTCAATAATGTTTTCCTTTTTTTGAAGAACATGAATATAATTGGCCCCATCCCATGGCCAACCTTTACACGATGCCCCCTAATTCAAAGAAAAACAAACAACTAAATAGTCATTAAAAACAATTCAAGGTAATTCAAATGTTGTTCCATGTCATGAGAAACCACCTTCTTAATCCACAAACGTCTTGGGGCATCCTCTCTCTTCAGCTCTTCCACTCTCAGTATCTTCACGTACATGGAAGTTACTCCCCGGGAATGGTTTCTTGCCCACCCTCAGCTCCCAACTTAAACTTTCTGAACCTATCCTATTAGACTCTTGTAGCGCTCCACCTCATTCTTAGGTTTTTTGTTGGTTTTTTAAATTCATTTCTATTATAAATTCTCTAGCTAGCACTTCTCCTGTTCTCTAATAGACTAGATCCTCTTAATGAAAATGACTGTTGAGGTGGGTAGAGCAGTGAGAAGGTGAATAGGGCAGAAAACATGGCCAAAGGGAAAGTGCCAAGCCAACAATGCTAGAATTTCCAGATTTTTCCTTATGAGCTAGTGGAGGGTCAGAGTTATGAACGCTTATGCATTATTTGATTTTCTCTGTATTGTACAAGGAAAATAGGATCTCTTGGAAAGGATCAGGGGTTTTTTGTTTGTTGGTTGGTTTTTGATAGGGAGGGAACACCCCTCCACTACTTTTATATCTGGGTAAGGAGCTTTATTAAGAAATAAATAAACAAATAAAAACAGAAGCGTAGAGTGGGATGTTCTGAGGCTGGCCCTCTTCACTACAGCTATTGAGTAGGACCTTTCTGCCTGAAGGGGCCACAGTGATGAAAACCTTAACCTAGGGCGTGAGGGTCCTTGGGCATGCGAGGAGTAATGGGAAATCCCAGAGCAAGGGATCTGTTAGCCTACAGATAAAGAGCCAAATGAGAGGCAGAGAGGCATTTATTTTGGGATCAAAGAATTGCAATTCCGGGTACACAGATTCCTGTAGCAACCCAAATAGGGTCCCGCTTAGAGAGGAAGAGGCAGGGGCTTTTAAAGGCAAAAGCCTTTCACAAAGAATGTTAGTTAATTGGGGTTGCAGCAGAAAGCTAGTTTTGGCTAAACGTAATTGACTGCTAAGGCTGGCTGGAGGGAGGCAAAGTCTGGCACTGTGAGGAGACGCAGGGTCTTGCCGTGCTGCTCAGCTCAAAAATTCATGTTCTGCCAATAAGCATGTGCATGAGACCCATTTCCTTAATGACTTCTTGGTTCCATTTTAAAGCCCTTGGACATGAGGGACCCCGTTTTGTTTCACATTGCACAGGTCCCAGAAACCTTGGGTGGCTTGAGTCATTGATATCAACGACCTGGAGAAGGTCTGGTCTCCCCAATCGTTTGCTCTTTGCCCCTCAAATTTCGGTAGCGTATTTATGCAACTGTCCAGAAATATCATCCCTACCTGGACAAGAATTTTCCAAACCAGGTGCCTGTGAGAAACACAGGTGAGACCCTCCTGCCCTGGCTGTTGGCAGGGAGGCAGGCTCATTAATTTCCTCCAGCTGGTTAAAATCTCTCACGGGCTCCCAGGCCAGGCGCGGAGAGAACATTGCCCTGAGCAGCACACTATCTGAAGAGCTTGGTTCTCAGCTGAGCGCTGAATCAATTGGAGGCCTTCCCCAAATCCAGCGACGCTGCAGAATTGGCTTCTTTCCCCAGATGCTCTACCCATGGGGGTCTCAGTGCAGTGAACAAACCTTTTCCTACGCAGAGCCCAGGCCAGGTGTGTTGGAATCAACACAGGCCCCTAATTGCACCTCCATCTGAGGGGGAGAAGTGTATCTTCCTGACCTTTGGCTCATAATTGCTGTGTTTTGGGATGCACGACCAACGGGCCTTTTCATCTTAGATGCACTGACATCAATTCCAGACAGGTTCTACTCCTATAACACTCCTACAAATGATCAAATATCTATTTGGAATTAATATGCAATATTCAAATTTTAAAGCAAAAGTACAAACCAAAACATTAACTCATTAGATTGGTTAATAGTTATAAGGCCTTATGACACATTGAACCAAAAGACATGCTGTATTGTTCTTCATAATAATATGTCGGTGATACCACAAGCTGACAAACATTGAATATAGACTGTGTCTCAGGCACATGTCACGTTATTCCATTTAATCTATGGTCTGCTCCTGCCAATCACCTCCTTCTCCTCCCACTCTGACTTTCAATACTGAGGATGGGTCCAGGCCCCCAGGGAACGGACATAGCCCAGAAGGCACAAAGTAACCACAGGCTTTGTTCCACTCCAGTTTGAAATACATCTCTTCATTACGAGAATTAATGCAAATGGACACAGTTTAAATGAAGCCTTGCTACATTACTCAATGGGAAGGAAATGCAAGAAGATTTCAAAAGGAACCTTGCTGGGAGACACGGGAGAGCCATGGGTGGTAATGGTCATCTCATTTCCTGCTAGAATTTTCTCATCACAGCACACCACTTCTCTGTTTTTCTGCTTTATCAATCAGTAAAATGAGAGCCTCATGCCAGTAAGGCCTATAGGCCAGAAATGACGATTAAATACAATATTCAAAATCAGCTTCAACAAAACTAAGTTCTCACTAAGAGGAGAGTGAAGAAGGTTGCTTAGCTGCTCTGGTTTCGGTTCCTCTTCTGTGAAATGAGTTGCTGAACTTCATTTTCTCGAGACCCCTTGGTATCCAGCCCCCTTCCCGCCTGCCTGACCTAAACCTGCACAGGAGACTGTGATTAGTGGCAGGAGGAAAGACGATGCCTGCTTTGGCTCCCGAGCAATAAGTCTTCTGGAAACCTTTGTAATAAACCTACTCTCCCCACAGCTGATACCGTGTCCCCCGACGCCCCTGAAAACAAGCTGTCCCCAGGATTGCTCTTCTTACCTGCTTGCAGGAGAGGAAAGAACAATCAACCACGAGTGGCAAGACCTGATTTTTATCCCAAGTCTCAACTAGCTGTGTGATCTTTGCCTAAGTTGTTGACCTCAATGGCATGTTTCCTCACTTGAAAAATGAGGGGATTGGTCCAGGTGATCTCTGAGGTCCCTTCCAACTCTGAAACTTGAAGTAATAAGAGTCACGTGGAATAAATGAATTTTCATCATCTAAAGTTCTCAGGATTTGAACTCAACAGTGACCCAGGATGCAAACCAAATGGCCCCTTGGAAGGAAATGGCTTCCTAGAATTGTTGTTGATAAGCACTTAATGTTCATACCAAACTTACATTTCATGCCAGAATTACCCAGTCCCTTATTTAGAATGTGATGCCAATTTCAGCTACAGTTACAATGTTGATTTGAGTATAAAATTTCACTTAAAGCACATTTCTTCGATTTACTGATTTCTGCTCTGCCTGGTAGCTAGGAGACAATGGGTATGTGGTTTTCCTTCCAACAGCCGGGGGTTTTATTAAATTAATAAGCAGAAAATAATAGGTCAATGAATATTTTTGAATAAATGAATAATACGAACAGGTAACATTTTCTAATCAATTTACTTCCTGCCATTTGTGTGGGTTCCACACAGAAGTAACCAAACTCATAGTTATTGTGCCTCATTACAGTGTGGAAACTAGGTTCTGGAGATTCAGCAATGAAGAGATCACAGTCTAGTTTGAAAAGGGAGAACACAGAGTAAATAATGAAAAGCAACACAGTCATAGGCAGCTTTACTTTAAATTGCTGCCATAAATTTGGTTATGTTTTAATGGCAATTTCACACTTTCCTAGCAAATACACAGTAACTAAGACATTCTTTCCTGTGTGTGTGACGGCGTAGGGCCCGGGCACCCCTGCACAGCTGTGTGCCTATGGGCGCTCGGTGGCCCAGAGTGGAACATTGGATGTATGTATGGGAACTTTTTCTATGGGAAACTATGGAGAAGAACCACAGAAGTCAGGATCTTGCGAGAGGGGTTGCATCATTTTGCATTCCCACTAGCAATGTATGAGGGCTACAGCCTCTCCGAATTCTTGCTAATGTGGAGTATTGCCAATATTTTTTAGCCGTTCCGGTTGGTGGGAACTGGTATCTTCTGATTTTATTTTGCATTTTCCTAATGTCTGATGATGCTGAAAAGCTTTTCGTGTGCTTATTGGCCACTCATATATTTTCTTTTGTGAAGTATCTGTTCAAGTCATTTACCATTCTTTATTGGGTCTTTTGTCATTTTATTGTTAATTTTTAGGAGTTCGTTACATGTTTTGCATGCAAATCCTTGTCAGATATATATATTACAAGTATTTTCTCCCATTCCATGGCTTGCCTATTTATTTCCTTAATAGTCTTTCAAATGTGCAGAAATGCTTTATTTTGATGAATTCAGTTCGTCAAGTTTTTATTTTATATTACGCTTTTCTTTTAAAGATTTTTTAATTTTTTTCCTTTTTCTCCCCAAAGCCCCCCAGTACATAGTTGTATATTCTTCGTTGTGGGTCCTTCTAGTTGTGGCATGTGGGACGCTGCCTCAGTGTGGTTTGATGAGCAGTGCCATGTCCTCGCCTGGGATTCGAACCAATGAAACACTGGGCCGCCTGCAGCGGAGAGCGCGAACTTAACCACTCGGCCACGGGGCCAGCCCCTTATATTACGCTTTTAGTGTTGTAATAAATCTGTTGCTGCCCCAAGATTTTGAGGATATTCTCCTTTGTTTTCTTCTAGAGGCCCTATGGCTCTTGCTTATGTATTTTTTAAATTTTTATTGCAGTAATATTGGATTATAACATTATATAGCTTTCAGATGTACATCGTAATATATTTCAAATTGCTTATATTTTTAAGTCTTTGATCCATCTGAAATTAATTTTGGTGTACAGAGAGACATAAGAATTGATGTTCATTTTTTGCCATTCAGGTATACAGCTGTTCCAATCACCATTTGCTCAAAAAAATTTTTTTTCCATACTGAATTGTCTTGATGCTTTCGTCAAAAATCAGTTGACATATAATATGTTACATGTTATGTACGGGTCTGTTTCTGTACCTATTCTTCTGTTCCCTTGATCAATTTGTCTATTCTTATTGTCAATACCACACCATCTTGATAACTATACCTTTATAGTATGTTTTGAAATCAAGTAGTATATGTCCTCCAACTTTATTCTTCTTTTTTAAGATTTCCAAATCCTTTGCATTTCATATAGACCTTGGTATCAGTTGTCAATTTGCACAGAAAAGAGCCTACTGGGATTTTAATTTGGATTTCATTGAATCTATAGAAAAATTTGGGAAGAATACATATCTTAACAAAATTTAGTCTTCCAAACCGTGAACAATAGAAGGATGATTGGATGGTCTTCACTCTCTCTCAACAGAGTTTTGTAGTTTCAGATATGGCAGTCTTTCACCTCTTTCCTTCCCGGGTGTCTGATGGGTTTCGAAGCTAGGGTAAATAGTATTGTTTGAAAATTTTATTTTCCTATTGCTTGTTGCTGTTATGTAGGAATGTAATTGATTTTTGTATATCGGCTCATCTTGCAACCTTGCTAAAATGACTCATTAGTTTTAATATATTGTGGATTGCTTGGGGTTTTCTAGAAACAAAATCATGTCATCACGAAAAGAGGATAGTTTATTTCTTTTCCAATTTTTATACCACTTTTTACAGTTGCTCCTGTCTTATTAAATTAGTAGGACTTCCAGTATAATATTGAATAGAAGTGATAAGAGCAGATAGCCACCTTGTGATTCAGATTTTAAGAGAAAAACATTAATATTTTATTATTAATTATAATTAGGTGTAGGTTTTTCATAGATATCCTTTATCAGGCTGCAGATGCTCCCTTCTATCACTAGTTTGTTCAATATTTTTTATCAAGTATTGATGTTGGATTTTGTTCAATGTTTTACCTGAATTTTTTGAGACGATTATGTGACTTTGATTATTTATTCTGTTAATGTGGTGAATTACATTGATTGATTTTCAAGTCTGTTGCCAACTTTGCACTCCTGGGAGAAACTTCATTATTATGATGTATTCTATCTATTAATACATATAAATTGCATTTCTTATATTTTCTTATATTCAATTTTCTTAGATTTTATTAAGGAATTTTTCATCTAAATTAATGGAGATTTTGGTTTGTACTTCTCTTTTATTGTAATATCTCTGTCAGGTTTTAGTTCAGTGTTACGCTAGCCTTATAAAACTATTTGGGATACATTCCCTCGTCTGTTTTCTGAGTTTGTGTGAGATTGGTACTATTTCTACCTTAAATGTCGGAGAGAATGCACCACCGCAGCCGTCTGGGCCCAGAGGTTTTGTTGCTTCTGCTGCTACCGTGATTGTTGTGCTGGGGAGATGGAGGGGTGGATATTGCAAACTCAATTTTTAAAATAGATATAAAGTTCAGATTTTCCGTTTCTTTTGTGTCAACTTTGCTAAGTTGTCTTTCTAGATATTTGTCCACTTTATCTGAATTTCAAATTTTAATACTATAAAATTTTTTATAATATTCTCCCTTGTTATCTTTTCAATAGCTGTAGAATCTTTACTGATGTCCCATATTTCAACTCTGATGTTAGTAATTAGCATTTTTCTTTTTTTGATTGGTTTTGCCAGGGACATATCAATTTTATTAATCTTTCCAAGGAAAAAAATTTATCAATTTTTCTCAAATTTTTATCTATTTTCTATTTTTAAATTTCTGTTCTTATCTTTATTATCTCCCTTTTTCTATCTCTTTTGGATTTAATTTACTTTTTTATTTCTTATAACTTAATATGGAAGCTGAGGTCCTTAACTTTAAACCTTTTTATTTTCAAATGTAAGCATTTAAAGCTATAAATTTCCCCCTAAGAACTCTTTAGCTGCATTCCATAAATACTGACAGGCTATGCTTCATTATCATTCAGTTCAAAATATTTTTGAATTTCTCTTATAGTTTATTCTTTGAATCACTGGGTTATTTAGAAATGTGCTGCTTAATTTCCAAATTTGGGGGAATGTTTTTAGCTGTATTATTGATATTGATTTATAATTTAATAACATTTTCAGAGAACATACTCTGTATAATGTCAGTACTTTGAAATGTATTGGGACTCGTTTAATGGCCAAGCATCTATCTAGTCTATCTTGGTGAATTACCTAAATGTGTATCTTGCAGTTGGTAGGCATATAAGTTTTTAAAATATATTGCCATTATGTTGTTCCTAATCATCTCTTATGATTTTTAAAATATCTACTCTATTTATAGTTATACCATGTTTTCTTAATACTATTTATTTCTGCCTTCTCTTCTTGTTTCCTTTATCAATTTTGCCAGAGATTGGTCTCTCTTACTAGTCTTTTTAAAGAGCAGACTTTATTGGTTTCATTGATCATCTATATTTTATTGCTGTTGTTTTCCATATTATTAATTTCTGATTATCTTAATTTTGATTTGCTAGGTTATTCCCTGCCTTCTCCCATAATAACCTAAGTCCTATGTGGGAAGGGAGGGGAGCTTATCTCTTTAAATAAACATTTGAATAAATGAATTCACGAATGAATGAATGAATGTGTACAGCTTCCAAGGTAACTGCACACCTGGCGTATGTCGGTCCCCAGACCCACCTGTTTCATCCCTGCTTCCTCCCTTTCAGTAGCATTTAGTGGATCCTCTTCCTCCGCTCAGTCTCCCTTTGCTAGATTGTTCCAGAACTTAATCATTGGTGCTCTGCTCTTCCTACACCTACTTTCAAGGCAACCTCATGCAATCCAATCACATTAAATATTGTCTAGACATTGATGACTCAAACATTTCTATCTCCACTCCTAAACGTTCTTGTGATCTCCAGAGTTGTGTATCCAAATGAGTTCTCAACTTCTTCATCCTAACTTCACTTAAACTTAACATTTCCAAATACTCAATTTACCACTTTCCCAAAACGTGATCCTCCCCAGATGTGATTCTATCGCATGAAGTGTCATCGTTCGCTCAGTTTTTCAGGAAAAGTCCTGGAGGCATCCTTGACAACTATCTCCTCCTATACCACATCCAATACTGATAAAGTCCTGTCAGCTTTTTATTCAAACTATGAGTCCATCCACCTCTCCCCATCTCTACCATTACCTCCCTTGCCTATGATACATCTATATCTCACCTGGACTATCACTTCCCATCTGGTCGCCCCCTTCCACCCCTGTCCACCGTGGTCTATGCTACACACAGCACTGGGAGTTATCATTTTAAAAAGCAATTCATGTTAGTTACTCCCTTGCCTCGCATACACTTAGAATAAAATCCAAAGTCCTTCCAAGGCATGTAAGGTTCTGTGTAATTTGGTTTCCAGCTACCCATTTCCTGTCAACCATGTTCTCCATTCTATTCACCCTGCACCATTCACCTGGGCCTTCTTGCTGTTCCTTAAACACTCCAGTCTTTTTCCCATTTCAGAGCTTTTGCACTTGCTGCTTCTTCAACCTGGAATGTTCTGTCCCAGATGTTCCCACAGCTTGTTCCTTTCACTTTATTGGGGTAGCTGGTCATGTGCCACCTCCTCAAAGAAAACATCCTTGACCACCAATCTAAAACAGCCATCCCTCCCTGCTCAGTCAGCCTTTCTTACTTTTTTCATGTTCTACATCACATATTCGTTCCCTCGTTTATTCCCTGTCAATCCCCATCAGAATACGAGCTCCATGAAGTTGAAGCTTTGTCCTATTGTTCACCTCTGGATCCTTAATGTCTAGAGTACTGCCTGCCACATAGTAGGTCTGGAATGAATATTTGTTGAATGAATTAATGACTTTTAACCTCCACTGCAACTGTCTCTGAAGGAGAATAAAATTTTTCTAAAAGTTTACTACCAGCTAGTTATGCAAGCTTAAGCAAATTCCTAGGACAAAATTTTCTTTTCTATAAAACACAAAGTTCAGATTAACTGCTAAGATCTCCTCCAGCTCAAATGTGGTTTGACTATAAGCCTTGAAAATTCTGTAAAGATGCTCTTCAGTTGAGGTGTTTTTGAACGGGAGCATCCATAGCAAGTGGGCAGCAAGGGTGGAACCCAGGTTTGGGGAGACTCTGCAATGACTGCTGAAATGAGACCCACAGCCATTGGGTAGCCGGTTCCCTGCAGTTCATTGTGGACCAGGAGTGGTCCTGGCCAGGGCCATGCCCAGGTGTTCTTGGGCTAACAGGTAGATAATGATAAGAAGCCAACCTTCGTAGGTATCTATTGTTCTGAATTACAGAAGAATCAAGAGTTAAGCCTTCTGACACATATTATTGCAAGATTTTCTCTTCCATAGTTAGGATATTTACAACCCCAAATTATAAAATCTTCAGCGGATAAAATTTCCAAACAATTTCTCCCCCTCCACCCCACCCCTGGCGCATCCTGCTAGAACACTCATGTTCTCCTCTCAATTTGCTTTATTTGATCCTGGCCCTGACTGGGTTACCACTGGTGCCATTTCCCCCAACTCACCCTCTAGATGTCATCTCATTGCTTTGTCTTATACATATAGTCTCACAGCCTGGTTGTATTTATTCTTGAGAGGAAATATCTATCATGATACTCAAAAATTCCGGATAATTTTACCCTCTTTATGAAAACTAATTTATTAGAGCAAGGAGCCTCCCTCAGGTATTATCCTGCTGTGAGGGAAAATAAGAAACTCTAATTGCTCTTCAAAGTGCTAATGACAGCTTCATGGGTAAGAAGATGGGGAAGATGAAGAATTACAACTTTCTGAGCTCTCTCAGGCTTTAATGACAAGTGGAGGCCGGAGTGGTCCCTTTGCTCTTGGCCGTTGAGATCACAAAGAAAATCTGCCCAACTTTATCAAATCAGGTCTCCTGAGGCTGCACAGAGTCAGGGTGAAGTAGAGGTGCTGTGTCCTGAATGTTTGTGTCCTCCCCAAAATTCATATGTTGAAACCTAATGCCCGATGTGATGGTACGAGGAGGTGAGGCCTTTGGGAGGTGCTTAGGTCAAGAGGCAAGAGCCCTCACGATGGGATCAGTGTTCTTATAAAAAAGACCCCAGAGATATCTCGTGCCTCCTCAGCCAGATGAGGACACAGCTAGAAGATGCTGTCTATGAACCAGGAATCAGGCTCTCACCAGACATTGAATCTGCCAGCACCTTGATCTTGGACTTCCCAGCCTTTAGAACTGTGAGAAATGAATTTCAGTTGTATATAAACCACGCAGTCTATGGTATTCTGTTATAGCAGCCTGAAGAGACTAAAACAAGTGGGAAGCATATTTGGCCACAATCAAAGAACCCAATCCTATTCCATGTTGTTTCTAACCAGCTGTGCAGCCTCCCTGGACTCCAGGCTTCAAATCTCTAAAATAAGGGGCTGAATCTCCAGTTACCACTGACAGATTAGATACTCACATGTGTCTCTGGATCCTTCCTAGTGTCAATAAAAACAACCACAAAGGGATTTTTTAATGAAAAATTTTAACAAGCTCTTTATTCATTTACTTTTAGGTATTTTATAAATACCAGAAGAGAAATTGGACAGTTTGTGATGAAACTTAGAAAAATTTCTTTTTCCATAAAGCAAACTTATAAATCTTTCCCTTTGGCTCCTTCTTCCAGTCCTCCTTCACTGTATTGAAGAGACACTGGGTTATTCCAGGTTTTTGGTCAGGTGGGTGGTTTCCAAACCAACTGGACTCTCCAGGTAGGGAGCTCCTGCACAGAGTTTTCCAGTCACTGGATCTATGACTTGTCCAACTTTGAAAATGATCTCAGCCAGTTCATGTTTCACATGCTTCATTCGTGGGACAGGTAAAGCTTTGAGAAGCTCAACATCCCCAGCTGTGCACTGCTGAAGAGCATCGTGAGCAAAGTAGGTTTTTTGCTTATTAAAATACTTTAATAAATAGGGATGCGGAACAAGCCTGGCCACTCTCACTTTAGCAGTTTTTTGCATCGCTGTCCCAATCACCTCCCCATGATCCATTTGCATGGACAGATGAATGAGCTATTGACATTATTATGTGGCTTTGGTCACCTCTTGGCTCTGCTCTCCTGGCGTGCGGCCTGTGGAGCCCAATTGCAAAGGGATTTTTAACAAAGAAAAGAAAATGGGACAGAGAAATGTCAATAGAATTTTGAAGATGGGGAGCAGATGGAATTAGCTATATAAAAAATCAAAATGCCTCAAATCAGTGAGGAGAGCTGAGAAATGGCCCTGCTTGCGCCGCTGAACCTCCAAAAGGCTCAGGAATTGGTAGGACTTGGCGTCTTTGGAAGTGAAAGTAAAGATGAGACTGAAAACAAGGGGATGGAAAGTCTGTTGAAGGAAAAATTGGCCTCCAGATCTTCTCCCAACCTTACAGAGTGGGCTGTCTGTCCCGACTCACCCAGGAGAAGACTGGAAGGCTATTCTTTGGCGAGGATGAAACACGCACTCTGGATTTGAGGCACAAATCACAGTTGGTGGATGAATGAGTAACACTCATGGGGCACCACTAGAAAACAGGGAGATTACATGAACGTTTACGACCTGCATGTTGAGAACGCCTTCCTTTTTTATGCGATGGTACAGCTCAGCCTATAACCTCCAGGCAGGATAACAGGAGATTCTTCTCTGTGAATCTGACCAGCCCAAGAGAAAAGAACAGAAACTAGGTTTTGTTCCCAAAGGATATAGCCTAGCCAGGGATCCTAGAGCCATGCCCATAGTAAACAAGCCTTCCCCCTGTGCCCAGAGCTCCAAGACAGCCTGTTAGTGACCCATTCTTGATTTTGAACGAAGAGTCAAGAATCCCCAGACATTTGAGGAAAGCATCTAATATACCAGATAACCAAAGCAAACAGAAAAATAAGAGTTGACCCTTATTGAGCACATATATGAGCTAGGCACTCTTCTAAGGACTTTATGTGTATTTACTCATGTAATCCTCACCACGGCTATTTAACACTATTATTATCTCTACTGAATAGATGAAGAAACTGAGGCATAAAGACATTAGGTAAACTTGCCCAAGGTCACCCAGCTAGTAAGTGGGGAAGCTGTTATTTTAACCAGGCAATCTGGCTTGGATCCATGCTGTAACCACTAAGCCAAAATAATAATAATAAATAAATAAAATAAAACACATTTATTAGTAATAGAGACCAATTCAAAGAAAATAGAACTTCCACAGTATCAATAATATCCTCTGAAATATAAGAGAAGAAATTTCATCTAAGAAATAAGAAAAGAATGCTGTAAAAATGCAATATTAAGAGAACCAAAAGAGTCTTTTTAGCAATTAAAAATATGGAAACACAAGTGAAAAACTCAGTGGAATGGAGATTTTCCAGAAAGTAGAGCAAGTTATAGCTTTGTAGCTGGTCACCTGGCTTCCAAACCTGGTCCATCCCTCCACCCCTCAGACTATTCTCAATACAACAGGCAGAGCGCTTAATTTTAAATCCTAATTCAGAGACACATTAATTCCTTGCTTAAAACTCTCCAGCAAACCCCCCTCATATTTAGGATAAAAGTCACACACGTACTATGGCCTGTGAGGTCCTCTATGATCTGGTGTGTGGCCTCCTCAGCAATGCCAACTGTAGCCATTTTCCCCGTACTCACTCCAGCCACACTAGCCTCTTGCTGTTCCTCTTATCACCAAGCTTACTCCTACCTCAGGGCCTTTGCACTTGCTGATTCCTCTGTTCATAAAGCTGTTCTTTCATATCTTTGCAGAGCTGGCTTCTTCATTTCAAGTCTCCAAGAAGCCAAGCTGTCCCTGACCTCCCAAACTAAACCACCTCCAATCCCTTTCTGCCTCTTTCCATGAGTTGTCACTTGCTGACCCTTTACTCTGCTCTACTTTTTTCATAACACTTATCACTGTCAGAAAATGTTTATGTATGTGCTCTTACTTCTTTGTTTCATTGATGGATCTAGGCTATAAGCTCCATGGGGCCTGCAACTTTGTCTCAGTCACTGCTGAATCCTGAGCACTTACATGGCACTGGTACACGGTAAGCATTAAATAGATATTTGTTAAATAAACAGTATTAGGTGGTAAAAACAATGACACCACCTTCAATGACTGTTTTTATAGAATCCCTGGATTTTCAATCTGCAAAGTAATGAAAAGTAAAAGTCTGTACAAAGCAGAGGAAATTGGTTTCATTTTTGTTCCGCTCATAAGCTCTGGAGGGGGTAGCTGCAAATACAATATCTGGGCTGAACAGTGTGGTCTGACATTTCTTCTGTGAGCCCCAGAGGTATCTCCCTTCTGGCAGAGCCGCAGGCACGGATGGGGAGCAGCACAGCGCTCCTATTAGCTAAGTATGTAAACAAGCCAGCCAGCGGCTGCCTCTGCTTATTATCTACATGAATAAAATGCTTCCACTGGGACACACCAAAGGAGAAGCATTCTCAGTTCCAGTGGAGCTAAATTCTCCAGAAAAGTGATTCTTGACCCCGGGCTCAGAGAGAATTCTTTGGAGGAAGAAGAGATCAATAGTGTTAATCGCCCTTTCCACAGCTGGGCAGGTTTCTCTCAGCTGCAAGCCAGGAAGACAAAGAGGGGGACAGGTTTTCTTTAAACTATGAAGGAATCTTTTCTGAAAAGAGCATTTAGACTGTCAACTCCTGTGGAATATCTCCATTGTAATAAGGGATGGAGAGAGAACAATGAAGAGAAATCCCATGGTAATCCAAATATCTCATTTTACCACAAATAATCTCACTCCTCAAAAATGCCAAGTTCCCCAAGGAAGGACTTGGCAGGCGCCTTCAGCATGACAGTGCAGGGCTGGCAAGTGGACCCTGCAGTTCAAAAGCAGATGGAGGCAAGAGTGGAGGGCCTGGAAGTGAGAAGGCAACAAGACCTACTCTGGAGTTCTCACAAGCTGATTCTAGAAGATGATCTGAGGCAGTGTGGGTGGGACGCCGGGGAGCAGAAACGTAAAGAGTCCAGGGTGGACCCAAGGCAGCAATCCTAAGGAGAGTCTGGTGTCATCTTATAGGTATGGAGTCAGAAGTCCAAAAATCAGTGTCACTGGACTAAAGTCAAGACGTCGGCAGGGCTGGTTCCCAATGGAGGCTCTGAAGGGAGAATCCCTTTCCTCGCCTTTTTCAGCTTCTAGTGACCTGGGCTTGTGACTGCTTCTCCGTCTTTATAGTTGACTCCAGTCTCAGTTTCCATGGTCACATCACCACCTTCTCTCTCTCTGCTTCTCACTTACAAGGCCGTGTGTGATTACACTTAGGGCCCGCCTGGGTAACTCAAGATTGTTTCCTCATCTCAAGATCCTTGACTTAATCACATCTGCACAGTCCCTTTTGCTATGTAAGGCAGTCTTCACAGGTTCCAGTGGTTCAGACCTGGGTATCTTTAGAGCCGTTGTTCAGCCCAGCACAGTATATAAAGTAAATTATGTGTATGCATATGTGTATATAATATATATGTATATTATATGTAATGTATGTGTATATATGTCAATTATATATAATATATAAATAGATATAATATGTGTATGTATATGTGTAACATACATATATGTATGCATATATGTATATATACACATAGTATATATAATATCCACTCATTATTCATTGCTCATTGAGAAGACACCATTACTTGACTGGTCATGCTTCAAACTGAGATTAATTTGGTAATTTGATATATCTTTAGTGAGACCATGTCCTTGCAGCCAGAAGGGATCCTCTCCCCTTACAACAGACATATCCCAAAGGTGGATTATGAATGATCCCTAAAAATAGGTGTGTACTTTTAGTAGATGCGTGTGTCTATTTCTGCCCAAGATTTACTGACTGAAGATCACATTTTCAAGACCATACACATTAGGGCCAACTGCTTCTTACCTTTCTCTGGATGGAAGAAGGTATTAGGCTTCCTGGGCATAAGTCATTCTGAAGTGGGGTACTGTTGCCCCACCCATTAAAGAATGAAAAACCTCAGACTTTGAGAAATATTAATAAACGACTCTGAGTGGGTGAGAGATGAGGGAATTCTGCAGGAGAAAATGCATGTAGCCTGGTCCTAGACCCAAAGAGGGAAGATTTTCCTCTCTGTCCCATGGTGAGGGACTCGTGGAGAGGCAGACAAGCCCCTACAACGTGCAGGCCAGCTGGAGCCCCCTTGTGGAGGGGCACAGCCTACAGACTCTAGCATCAGTTGATGCAGCCTGTGGAAGTGAGATGCCTAGCTGAAGAGATGAGCAAAAACCAAGAAGAACTTTGTGAAACCTGGACCTTCCTCGGGGAGCCTCAGTAGTACTCAGAAACAGGATCACGCAGCGAGACTTCGTGCTGAGTTATGGACGAGTGACAATGTAGTGACAATTATGTTAAGCAAATGTAACCTTACTGCACTGTATTGGAGAAGGGGGATATTCCTACTTGGTTTGGTGATATGTTGCCATGGAAATACTGATTGACCCCTGAGGATATTTTATTCGAAGACCTGACCTCTCTCTAGGGCTCAAAATGTTCTTTTAAAGGAGGTATAGTTTGTTTTACAAACTGCCATTTTAAGAGTCTTTAGACACTTTTTCTTGGTGTATTCCAAAAATAATGACACTAAAATTGAAATGCCTATTCTAATTCAAGGATTCTCTAAGTTTCTGTGTATGTCCTGATGAAGATGACCTTCTTTGTTCCATATTTTTTCAATGCTGTTAAAAAGCAAAATGCATTCATTAGGTTGTTTACTGTTTACTGATGCTCAAACTGTCCGTCCTTGAAATTCGTGGAAGACTTTGGTCAGCCCACTTGCTAACTAAAAAGAGCTGTAGGAATGCATTTTAATGCTTCACACTGAGAGCTCTTCTAACCCTGGCTTTCTGCAAGCTGAATCCCAACAAACCATCTATTAATTTTAGCTTTCTGGTGTAAACATTTGAGAGAGCCCAATTTTGAAACAGAACCAAGAGTACTTACTTCTCCACTATCCACAGCCTCAGAACTCCCATCTTGGCTGCCAGTTTGGGATCTTTTCTAACTAGCAGTGTGTGGAAGCTGACAGCTTTATTGCATGCACCTGCCATACCTATTGCCTTTTAGCTTTAGGGGCAAAGGTAAACATCCAGAAACTTTGTGTGCTTAGATAGAATTCTCTTTACAATGGAGCTAAATGGTCCTTGTCCTCAAACACACCTTGTACATTAGTAGACATACAGAGGATAAAGGAAAGATGAGACGGGGTAGTTCCATCTAGATATCATTCAGGGGTACCCCTTCCAATCCTTGTTCTTGTCACTTTAAATACAAAGGTGAAAGAGACCCCAGAAGCTTACAAAATAGTGTACCCTAGTGACCTCATGCTCAGAAATCAAACCAGCCTGGTTTTGAATGGCAGGCTGACTATTTACTAGAAAAGTGATCCTCAGGAATATTACCACCCATCTCATAGGGTTAAGAGGATTAAATAAAATCATGCTGTAAACTACTTAATTCAGTACACAGAGACCCTTGACTAACTAGAATTAATAGTGTAGTACATTATTATTGTATTCCATGTCACAATAGCCAAAAAGAACATTTAAGCAATTCTTATCCATAACAAGGAAAACTTGCCTATGATAAAAAGCATGCACCTTGAGGTTGGGTTAAAAAAAAAATTCCTCATAGGGTGGTACAGATTAAACTAGAATGTTCAGATTCAATTTTTATTAAGGTCCTAATACACTGGAGAATGCTGATATCCTGTTTATGTAGTTTGACAACGTAGCCTTTGTTGGAGAGTTGAGGATTATGTGGAAGACAAATGCAGTCAGAGCTGGCTGTTACTGAGTCATTCTGGCTGCCCAGTTAGGTAGGAACGGAACGTTGTAAACAGTGACTTAAATCAGATGGAGGTTGATTTTTATGTCACTTGGGAGAAGTGTAGATTTAGTCAGTTCTGTGCTGGTATGAACACCCCAGCATTATCATGAGCCCGTTATCCTTCCAGCTATCTGGACCACCATCCCTGTGGTGTAAGCCTTGTTTTCATTGTCCAGGATGCTTACATCTGCATTCTAAATAATGGGATTTTGAACAGGAAAGAGAAAAGCACTTAAGGAAGTAAGTTCCATACTTTCATAAGCATCCTCCTAGGTTTTACCGGTAGGTACTTGGTCATCCTTAGCAGCAAGGGAGTCTGTGAAATATAGTGTTTACTCTGAATTAATAATTTGGTTCTCTTACTAAGGAAAAAGAGGGTCCTGGAGAGTGGAAGGAAGCTAAACTTCCTAGCCACACTAAATTCATCCTCTTCTCTGAATATTCTCCATCTCTCCCTCTCACTTTCCATTCCTGGTTCCTTTCTCCTATTTCTCAATGACCACTTACTTTTCTCTGCAGAGTCTACCCTTTCAATTTTCCATCCATTCTAAAGACTTCCATTGCTGAGTTTCCATGAGCAGAAGAAGGTGTTAAGCCGGCTGGTCTGTGGTTTATTTCTCTCCCTATACCACATGGATGCTCCCAGGGTGAGAAGGCAGGGGGCCCGGTCTAATCTCCTTGTAAACCTGTTGATCACTGGATCTCCTGGAATCAACTAATGATTTTATATGATAAGAGTCCTTATCTGTAAAATTCTCTTAGCAGGATATTTCTGTTTCAGGATTAATTATGTTAAATATAACTAGAATCTGTGGATTTTTGAGTCATGACCTCTAAAAAATGTCACAAAATCCCTGTGATGATCTATAGAGAAAAAAAATGGAGAGTGGGTGGGGCAGACCCCTGTGCCAACAGGCCAGGGGAAGAACTCCGATGGCGTTTGTGTCACCATGACTGTACTAGGTCACAATAATGGCTGCCGCCAATGTCTCAGTCCCCAGGAGGTGATCCTAGCCACTTCCTGCCTCGCCAAGATGCACCCAGAGCCTATCGAGTCTGTGGATCAGCTGTCACTCTGCTGGACTCAGCTGGGCTATTCCCATTTCCAGAAAGTCGGTTAGATCGAAATCTGCTCTATGTGTCTTTATTCACTCTGGGACTATTGGGACCTGGGACCCAGGGCCTGGGTGTGATCTTCTTATGGCAAACATAGGAAAGCAAGTGGGATTCTCCAATGCCAATTTTCATTCAGAGTTCAAGCTCACTAACCACTTATCTCATCTTCCTTTAACAGTCTCTGGAAGAATGAAGATCTTTTTGAGCACATAGCTGAAAAGGGAGCCCAGCCGTAGGATAATGACTCTACTTCTGGTTTCTGGACAGAGTGGTCATCCTTTATCCAGGAGTTAGTGAGAACACTGGGTGTGGCAAAAGAGAATCTGTCTTGGTGCTGAAATTGAAAGTGAAAGTGGAGAGACTTTCTGCAGGTTAAGTTCTCCAAACCCTGAGATGAGGATTTGGGTAAATTATTCTTAAGTGTGTTCCCAGGAAATACTAAAAGGGAAGAAAGGAAGTGGGACTGCGAATGCCAAGTAGAAGAGGCCAACCAAGGATGCCATCTTGAGTATGTGGAATTGAGAAAAGAAGGAGTCAGTCATGTTAAGGCACTAAAATGGGGCTGGGGGGACGCGAAGAGGAGAGGAGCAAATTCCCCCTTCACCATGAACTCTTGAACTCATTAGATGCCTGAAACGCATCTGCAAGCCTTCTCGAGGAAGATAAGATTATTGGGACCAAGACCTCATTCCTGTCAGGGTCATCTTCTACATTCCTAATTTTAATGGCTTGTTTCAACTGACTCTCACTCCATGACTACTTGTGCCTGGAATTTGTTAAAAGACATTCCTTTTTTTTCCCCCTTTGCCTTTGTTGGCCACAACTATAAAACCTTTCCTCTTTCTTCAACAGCTGGAACACAATTCAAGTGCTGCTTGAGTCTGTGTTCCCGGGCTGCAGTCCTAACAAACCTTGAGTAAACTTTTTGTTCAAGTCTAAAAAATGAGAAAAAAAAAAGAATGGAGATGTTTCATAACTTAAATGTTCTCCACCCAATGTGGTGATCTGCAAACCTCATTTAGAGACCTCATCTTTATTGTGGGGCAGAGACTATGTCTGACATGGAAAGGGAGGACCTGTATGGCCACTGAATTGTCCTAGACAGCCCCTGCTCCATCTGAGCCTCTTGATTTCTTGAAACATGAGATTATTAGTAAAGCTTCATACTGAATAAGAGCTCTAATTTGTGAGTCTAGTTTAACAATCTGATCCTTTGTGATAGTTCAACATGGGTGGTAGCCACATCTTTCTAACTTCCAATTTTCTCCTAAATTCTTCATCGATATTTCTAACTACTTGCTGAACGTATCTAAATATTTTATCAGTACCTCAAAATCAACATATCTAACAATACACTTCTTATCTACCGCCTAAATCAGTTCCTGCTTCTGAATTTCCAATCACTCAGCCACAGGCATCAGCATCATCCCTTCCTGCTCCTCCTTCCTCAACTCCAGGAACACTTTAAAACCTTTGCTCCATTCATCTCTTCCTTTGTATTTTCACTCCCATTTAATTGGTCTTTCTGCTTCCAGTCCTTCTGGCCACTAATCTATCCAACATATTGATCTTCTTATAGCACTCTTCTGCATAACACATGATGGGCTTCTGGGGAAATATGGTGGAGGTGATATAGGATCATAAAATCTGATGAAATAAACAACAGTAAGATATAGATAGACATAGATAGATAGATAGACAGACAGAGATATGTATATAGATACTCACCTTGGACAGAACTGGCTCTGATACCCAGTGTATTGTTCAAGGTGAGTAAAATGAAAAGAAGCAACAGGAAAACTTTGCAATTATGCAAAAAGGAAAGAGAGAGAGAGGGGAAGGAAGGAAGGAAGAAAAGAAGGAAGGGAGGAAGAAAGGAAGGAAGGGAGGAAGGAAGGGGGGAGGAAAAGAATAGAGCCTGCAAAAGAAAAATGAATAATCTACTCTGGAAGAAATAAATTCCATGGGAAACAAAAGGAAATAAATATAACAAATGCTGGAAATCTTAAACACATAAAGAGAATATCAAAACGATGAACCAAGAGATACATATATCAAACAGAATGAAATAAAAAGAGATATTTCAAAGCTAAAGATATTCTACACATCCTACCAAGAGTAAAGCTCTGCTCAAAGGAAACTCATTCCTTTAATCACTGATGAGACACAAGAAAGATTAAAAATAAAAGAAGTGAGTATTCAACTCAAGAAAATATGAAAAGGCCAACAAAATTAAAATGAGGAAAACAGAAACAAAACAATTAACATAACAACAGAAAGTAACAAATGAAAAGAGAGCGAGACAGTCAACTTGATAAGTCAGTCTGCAATGCTTTTTTTATAAGATCCTTCCTTGTGCTTCCCAGCAACCAAAATGCCCTGTCTCCTTAAAACCAGTCATTAAGGGACAAGGGCTGGAGTTGTGTCTTATTCAATTTTGGAACATCATAGCCTAGGACAAGCAATGTGTGTTAAATAATTGCGTGAAAGAGTCCTGAGTCTCCAGGTTATAAAGAGAGACCTTCTCTGGCTGCTTGGATGAAGCTTTGCCACACGAATGAGGATGGGGCCACTGAGAAGGCATAAGGCACAGAGTCAGGGAACCACAGAGCCTACTGAGTTGTCTGTCCAAGAAGAATGCCCATGACCATCTATTGATTTCATTCCATTTAATGCATGTGCGCCTTCCTTCCTGCCATTTGCATTTCTGCCAGTGCCACTGCAGGGTGTGCTTGCCTGCACCCCCCCTCTCAGGCAGGGCTTCTTAATCAGTTCAGCGGCCATGAACATGGATGGAAAAAAATTCATTGTTTTTCTCACTGACCTGTAACTAAATTTAAGCATTCCCTCCATTATGCTGTAGGCAACAGATCACTCCAGTATTAGCAGTCCCTGAAACTTCCCCCGAGAGAAACCACAAATATTTTATGTCATACTGCAGTTTGGGGAAAGATCTGAAAACTTCATTCTCACTCATCACTACTTCCAAATTATGGTAGTTATTAGCCTTGATGCTAAATCTTGTTATCTAAGGAATTAAATAAAGATTTAATATAAAGATTTATACAATTGCACCATAAACATTAAAAATATTTTGATAACTGCATTTCAATGTAATTGATTTATTTGGTATTCCTATGTATTTTATTTAATAAATTTGGAAACGTTATTTTGAGAAGGGGCTATCAACTTCGCCAGATGCCAAGTGCCCATGATGCTCACAGGTTCAGGATCCCTGCATTGGGGCCAGCTGTTGAGGGTGATAAACCTTCTCATAGCAGGAAAAATAAAGGTGGGAGTGTGCTATTCTCAGTTTTTGAGAAAAATCCGGGTAATTTAGGAGATGAATTATCAGTCAGTGATTAGATTTAAGGAGAGAGGCATCTATTTGGTATTCTAGAAAGCATGAGGAAAGTCCAGGAAAATCATGTCAAGTCTGCAGCACAGCGTGATCAAAAGCACGAGTGTGGAGTCAAACTGCTTGGGTTCCAATCTCAGCGCTCCTCCACAACGTTCATTCACTCCTTGTGTGACCTGGAGCAACCTCTGCGAGTTGAGACTCGATCTCCTCACCTGTAAAATGAGAGTGATCCTCGCCCCTGCCTTGGCGGGCTGTTGTGAGGACTGACGGAGATGATCCCTGTAATGTCCTCAGCTCAGCCCCCGACACATGGCAGATGCTGCCCACTGTTAGTATTCAAATCAGCCAGACTTGTTTTCAACAACTTCCTCCTCTCCGTCCTTTCTCTCATTTTTTCCCTTCATTATGAGATGCCTCCCTCGCTCCATCATGCAGACCTGCTTCCGAAGGCTGGACCTGCTTCCTTCTCTCCTCCCTCTGCGCCTGCCAAGACCTACTCTCAGATAAGGCTCTAATATTATTTATGTCTCTGTGTGTTTTTCCGGTTTTGGCTACCTCTTCCAGCTACGACAATCCCATCATTGTGTGAGAAGTCTTTTCCCCGAGGAAAAGTCAATTTCAGTTTCCAGGAGCAGATTAAAGGAATGTTTCTCTTCCATGTGGACTGTTCACCTTCTTGCTCTCTACACTCCACTGGCCAGTTCAAGTCCCACCTCATCCGAAAGCCACCCCTACCTCTCTTATCCTCACTGGCAGCAGCACGAGGTAGCCTTCTGATGCCACTGAACTCTGAACAGACAGGCCTGCCCTCCGGTCTGGAGAGCCAGCCAAGCCTGGCTTCTTCTTCTTCTTCTTTTTTTTTTTTGGTCAGGAAGATTGGCCCTGAGCTAACATCTGTTGCCAATCTTCCTCTTTTTGCTTGAGGAAGATTCACCCTGAGCTAACATCCATGCCAATCTTCCTCTATTTTGTATGTGGGATGCCACCACAGCATGGTTTGATGAGCAGTATGTAGGTCTGCACCCAGGATCCAAAGCTGTGAACCCCAGGCTACCAAAGTGGAGCATGCGAACTTAACCACTTAACCACTATGCCACCAGGCTGGCCCCCAAACATGGCTTCTTTATCACCCTCTCCTGCTTTCCTAGGGCTTGGCAGCTGTCCTCATGGACAAGGGCCTGGTATCTTCCTTTTTTCTTCCTGGGGACCCCCAACTAGTCAAGGTAAAGAAAGAGCAGCTGTGAACATTTTTCAGCAGTTCTTCCCTGAAACCTCCTGGTCTCCATGTCTGTGCTGTGAGTTCCCAGGGGTAGCATGACCTAAACCTGGCTTGCAAAGGAATCAGGAACGCCTCTGCTAAACTCCTTATGTGTCTCCAGAGAAGGCCAGACTGGAGGTGAACAGTCACCTCAAGGATTCTTGGAAATGACCCTTCCTTTTCCAAGATTGATGCTCCCTGCACCATGAATGCTGTGGTAGAGGTCCAGGGACTGAGCATCGGGAGGCCAGGGGGCTAACGCTGGCTCTCACGGTGACCAGCATGAGATCTCGGACACCTCTTCCCCACTCTGGGCTTCGGTTTCATCAACCGTAAAATGAATGATTTGAATGCGATATTCTCACCTTACACTCTAGAAAGGAGACCTGGACTCATTCTTCATGGATACATTCCAAAATGTATCATATTTTTCAAAAAACAGGTCTTATATTTATAGTTTTCCGGCCGTCTCACAAATTCTTTAGCATTCTTTTCCACCAGGAGCATGGAAATTATTTCATATGTGAGGGCTAGCTGTGGTGTCCGCCACATTGCCATGTTTTAGTGTCTTTGATTTAAGAAATTATTTTTTAATGATTTTTTTTTTGGAAGATCAGCGTTAAGCTAACATCTGCTGTCAATCCTCCTCTTTTTGCTGAGGAAACCTGGCCCCGAGCTAACATCTGTGCCCATCTTCCTCTACTTTATATGTGGACGCCTGCCACAGCATGGCTTGCCAAGCGGTGCTGTGTCCGCACCTGGGATCCGAACCGGCGAACCCCGGGCCACCAACGTGCAAACCTAACCGCGGCACCACTAGGCTGACCCTAAGAAATTATTTTTTAAATGTGTACTCATTAGGCAAAAGCTTTGCTGTAAATCTGCCCTTCTTTTTTACTTTAGTTAAGGAAATTGTTTGATTTTACAAAAATCACATCTTTATCCTTTTATGACAATGTGCACATTAAAAGTACGTAGAAAACAGAAAAGAAACGCAAAGCACAGGTGTCACCTTGTCGGGCTTACTACCAGTTTTTGGAGAAGCCATCAGCTGGGCAGGCTACCAATCAGTTCAATGAATTAGCCACCAATCTGAACGTGGCTGGGGCTCATAGGTTCCTCTCCTGGTTCATTCTTCATGTGCAGACATTACTCCTGTTCGGAGGTTTAGTCTTAGTTTATGTAACAGGCACAAATGGGTCCTCCGATTTCCAGTCTTGGCACTCAGATGCTAAGAAGTACTAATGGTTTTACCAGAGCAGACTTATAGGAAGAAGATAGAAATCAGTTAAACCTCTTTATGGTGGAGAGGAGAAGTTTGTAGGCAATAAGAGCACGAATTAGCACTGTTCTCACAGTTCATAGGATCATGGAATCAGAGTCTATTCAGTGCTCACTCAAAAAACCATCGCATGATAACTAAGAAAAGCGCACGGGGAGAAACTACAGGAAAATCATGGTTGATGATGATATATATATTTTTTTATTTCACTTGATAACAACACAATACTTTCATTCACTATAAAATCACAAGCAGACACAATATCTAGAAATATTACAGATAATTAAACGAGTGAAAAGTTGATACATTTTAGGCTAAAAGGCAGAAAGAGCATTGGCCGTCACAAATAAAAAGCTCCTGTTTAATAGTCACCTCTTGTTTAGCATTCCTAATGGAAAAGATGAACGTAATGACAACAAATTATAGAATTTTATTATTTTTTATTCCAAAAACTAACTTTCCTGATTTTAGAATGCAATATATGATTTTACAAAAAATAAGAATTGCCTTCCAAGGCATGGTGGCTTTAGGCTAATAATTTAATTAGTTTTTCTTCTCTAAGACTACTCTGATTAAACTGTAGGGTAAGTCTGCTGGATGGTTAATGGAAAGAAATAAATAAGTTTTTGAAATGCGTCTTCCAGGGAAATAAAGTAACTATAAAAAAAATTAACTTTGCTGCCCAAAACAAAGAGTTGACTATATTTGGAGGGGGAAATTCCATACAGGTATCACTTAAATAGCATTATAAGTGTGCTGCTATAGACTTATTTAAGAAGGAAAAGACAAGTCCACTCCATAGCTGTACACATTCATGAGAATAAAAACAGGTTGAGAAACAAATATCGCATTGCCCAGATTCATGCTGGCTGGGAACAGGCATAGGAAGATGATCAATACTTCCATGATCACAAAGATGCTCTGATTCCAAAGTTTCTAAAACCCTGAGCTCATCGCCTGACTGGAGACCAATCTACCATTTCCTTTTACGCTTCTGCCACCAACTGTCACTGCCTTGTACCAACATGTCATTAGGAACATAATGTATATATAACACTGCTCAGAGGCAAGGGAAGAATTCACGCAAAGAATAATGAAAGGGAGAGAGGGTGAGGTTCCTGGATACATAGCCAGAGTAACAAGTTTTTCCTTGTCCAGGCACATTACGCACAGTTATTAGTCTATTTTTCTGATTACCTGTGTGGTTGAACTTTCCCACATATTATCTCACTGGCTCTTTACAACCACCTCATCAGCAGCTACCACAGGTATTGTCCTCGACCCTTCCAAGAGGCTTTACCCAGGGCCACAGGAGTGACAGAGCCAAAGCTGGATCAGATCTTCTGGTTCCAAAATTCCAAATTCCAAAATCCAAAACACCAAACAAAGGAGGTGGATTAGAAAAGCTCTCCATAAGCCTGTAGAGTCACAGAATCTCATTGTTGCCGCCCACCCCAGTTTGCATGTCATTTTCTTTTCTGGGTGCCCAGGGCTCTACCACCAAAATTCATCACTTGCTGCTGGATTGCATAACTTCATTCACACTAAGAAATAGAAATGTGACGGGTTATCCCTCCCAAGAGCACCTCCATTTTAAGAGAGAATCAAGTCTTAATCCAGAGGAATAATGAACTATGATGGGACTCAGGCACCAGTGATAAAGACATTTTCCCCTCAACTCATACCAATAAAGGTGAAAGCTGGTGGAATGGAAAAATGACTGATAGCCACATCCATGAGGTGTTGTGTCTACTTTCAAAACTTCCATGCTTCACAAGGGAAGAGAAGGACTTAAGGGAAAACCTAATTGGTCTAAGCTAGAGTAACTGAGGTGGAAGCAATATCACCCTTAGACCCAGAGAACCTGAGCCCCTGCCCTGAGCCCCACATACATTCAGAGGCCATCCATCTGTACCCTGGGGCAAGAAGTCCATGGAGCCAAGAAGACATAACCATCCTGAGCCCAGGCTTCCCCTTCTTGACTTGCTCCGGGTACCTAGAACCCCATAATTCCCTGTCCAAATGGCTTTCAGGGTCTGTGTGCTTTCTTCCCCACGTCCATCCTCCTGACAATGAGTCTCACCATGTATGGGCACAGCCCTAGGTCTAAGGGGTGGCCATAGGGCAATGTACAGGAAGAAGGTTTGGGCAGAACTTGGCCATGCATACTGGTGTCTGTGTGCACCCATGTAAGGTTCCTCACAAGAACGGTCAGGACGAGGGATGAGAAGAGAATGATGCAGAAAGAACCAGGAACTTGTTTTGTATTCTTGTTCCAACCCTGCAAACGTTAGGAGCCAATTCAAGCCTAAGAATAATCCTAGAGATGGGCTACAGCAGTGTCTGATGGATGGCTGAAATGGTCCAGAGAGACCGTCATCCTACACACATGTATACTGCAGTCCTAGTTGCCGACTTGGGCTCCCTTCTGGAAACCCCCTTATTCCAGAATGTCTGGGCACCAACATTTTTCTTGGTTTAATCTCTATTTCTTCTTGACATTTAAATGTTGTCAACGTATATAAGCTTCACCAGTGCCTACTCTGCACAAATTAGATGTTCAATGAATGTTGGCCACTGGTGATGGTGTCTAGTCACATCGGTTTTAGAAATTTCGAGCTTCTTGCACACAGCGTTCACATAGTGGTCCATTTCCTCTGCCTTCTGCAGCAAACCAAGAGTTCTTAATTGATCATGTGTAGCTAAATACAGTGGTTAGTGTCCCAAAGGTCCCGTCTGTGTTTAAACTTTGAAAGGTCCATTGGGTTATTTCAGTCTGATGCAGTCCACCTCTTCGGTGGCAGGCACTCCCGTGGTTTTGAGATCAAGGTCCGCGCTGGACTTACTCCCATTGTAAGAAGCCTTCCAGTGGAGCAGCATAATCTTTTTGAAGTATTTGATGGTGTTGTTCTTGACGGTCACGAAGCACACGGTGTTGATCATGCTGTTGCTCATGGCGATACACTCAACGACGTAGAAGGCCGTGAGGTAGTGCTTCTCCTTGACGAACACCATAGGGAAGAAGTCGCGAACAATGGTGAAGCCATAGAATGGCGCCCAGCACACCACATAGGCGGTGAGGATGCACATGAGCACCAGGACCGTCTTCCTGCGGCATCGCAGCCGCTTCCGGATCTGCTCCGTCTGGAAACCAGGGACCGTCTTGAACCAGAGTTCCCGGGAGATCCTGGCATAGCACAGAGTCATGGTGACCACAGGGCCCACGAATTCGATGCCAAAGATGAAGAGGAAGTAGGACTTGTAGTAGAGCTGCTGGTCCACAGGCCAGATCTGGCCACAGAAGATCTTCTCCTGGCTCTTGACAATGATGAGGACAGTTTCAGTTGTGAAGTAGGCTGAAGGGATGGCAATGAGGATGGACACCAACCACACTAAGACAATCAAGCCAGTGGCTGTTTGATACTTCATCCGGGGTCTCAGCGGGTGGACAATGGCCAGATATCTAGGACAAGAACACAAATACAGTCAACCACTGAGATGAGAAAGTGCTGGATAATGATATTATTTTTGCAACATTACGAGGTGCAACCAAATGGTACGTGTGCAAGAAAAATGCAATGGTATGTGGGCTTCCAAGAAAGGTGGACTTGAATACAAACCCCAGCTCAACCCCTTACGAGGCACTGCAACCTCAGGCAAGTTTTGTTTAATCTCTCTGAATCTTAGTTTTCTTCTCTGCAAAAGTTTTTGATTGTTTTTAAGGATTAAATGTGCTCATGTATACACAATTCTTGGCGCAGTTTTAAACATGGTATATACTCAATACATGGTAACTATTATTATTAATTGTAGTAATAATGCCTCCCATCAGTTTCTAGCCTGGCACTATTCTCAGTTCCTTCTTGTTTTCAGGGCCATTCATCCTAATAAGCCCACAGTTTAGAGGTAAAAGGGCCCAATAATTCCAAAGAGTTATTGGGAGAATTTGCCCTCTCCAGTGGAAGTGGTGGGCAAAGTTTTGTCTTCATTCCACATTTTTGAAAATATTGCTCTGTATGCAAAGGTGGAGGAAAAGCATGGGATCGTTTATCTTATTTTCCAGGTAGAAAAATGGAGCTCTGTGAGAGACGAGTGACTCTCTCAAGGTCATACACAAGGTCATATCATATACCCTTGAAGAAAACATTTAACCCTATGTCACATGGTTGATGTGAAAATCAATTGAGAATATACATGAACATATTTTTTTTAACCACAAAGCAGCAGATAGTATAAGATATTGCTTTTGTTCTTTCCCAAAAAGCCACACTGCTGTGACCACAGTGGGCCAGGAGCGAAGAGAGAGCACTTTCTGGGGGATGTGAGTCATTTGTGTGGTTTGAAAGCCGCCTTTCCAGAGAGCGCACATGCTTGTGCAGCGAGCTCTGTTTTCCTGGAAGACTTTCTGCGTCTGGCAGGGGGTAAAAGCTAGAGAAGGAGAAAGATGGGAGGTGAAGTGGGAGGGAATGACTAATCAGCGCTGGAAAAAAACACATTCTCACGTGTCCACAGCTTATCCCAGGTAGGGCCAAGTGCAAATGTGACAGGGGCCTGAAGGAAAGCCAGACCATTTCTGTTTCCTTTGAAACCAATCCCTTTAAGGTCATCTTTCTTGAGATTTTGATTGGAAGAGGAGGTTCATTCTTATTTCTTTTCTGGGCGTATTCTGGCCGTTTCTGTCCCTTCCCCCGCAAGACAGGCAGCCAACTCCACTGAGTATCTTCTGGAGAGTTCACCTGAGTGAGTCTCCTGCTCTTTTCTGGCTCCCAGAGGTTAGATGAAGTTGGGTGGGTTGGGTCCTCCCTCTGGACACCTGGCTGGCTGCTTGACACCCTCCACCACCCGCGGCAGTTTGTGGCACTCTTGCCAATCTCCTGAGTGCTGAAGGGTGGCATGCTGCAGGTTGGTGGCCATGCTTTCATCAACACACGTGTATGGGTCCTTCATAAAGACCAGAGTGCTCCCACTGTAATGAGTGCACCAAACTTGCTCTGATTCACATAAAAACTAAGAGTTTAGTGCTTTTGCTTTCACTAGCTCTCTCCCTCCCTATCTACCCCACCATGCTCTGCCGATTACTCTGTCAAAGAATATTTCTATATTCATACTTGTTTACTATATGAATTTTCACTACACAATTCTATTCCTTCTTTTCCCAATAGTAACTTCCGAAGTCTTTATGATGTTTCTTAGAGTGTTTTTTCAGTGAACAAGGAGGAGAGAATGCCGATCTAGGAGTCAGAAGACCAAGACTCTAATCCCAGCTTTGCCACAAACTTGCTATATGAATTTGAGTCATTTTTCCTCGCCCTGTGGGCTCAGTTTCCTCATCTATAACATGGGAATATCACCTGCCTCGCCAACCTCACAGCAATACTGTGAGGCTCCAATGAGATACTGCACATAAACAACAATAAGCTATTAATATACGAGAAACTGTTAGTATCCTAAAATGTATTTCTTCAGAGCTATTCTGTATACACAGGAATTTTCTTTTACCTGTTATTGGCAAATACTGCATTTGCAAATTCTTTAGTACTTTCTATTTTACTGGATCTATTAATCTTTACAACAAAACTAATCTTCAGGGTAATCTGTGACTACCAATCAGACAGTTATTTCCACCTGGCTGTTTGACATCACCTAACTCCATCCCCAGGGTTAGCACAAGGAGCTGTGAAAGTGGCCTTCCAAATACATTTATGAATAGGCTAACGGCAGAAAACCATTTCAAGGATTGCCACAGCCTTAGCTACGTTAGGACCAGAACTCCAGAACTTTAGTATTAGCAATATTTGCTTATGTTTGTAAAGCAGCTTACAGTTTTCAGAGCATTTTCAAATCCACTCTCTCATTAGATAACCCCAACTCTACTGAATAGGTAAGAGAGCCAAGATGCCCATTTTACAAGATGAGCAAATTGAGGTTCAGAGAAGTTAAATAATCTGCCAAAAGCCACATGGCTAGAAATTGACAAGACCGTGACACAGACTCCCACCTTGCTCCAAATCCAGTGGGCTCTCCAATACATCACTTGCCCCCTCCCTTCCCAACCAGAGCAAGCAGTACCCTTCCTTCTGCCCTCCTGTCATCCTGGCAACTCTTCTTCTCTTTTCTCTCCATCACGGTTGGTTTCTGCCTATTGATGTTCCAAGAAGGAGTTGGGCAACTGGCAGCTCCTTTTCTCTGCTAATGAGTATGCCTTGGCTTGCCCTGTGCATCTATCACTACAATGGCTCAGGTCCACATCCACTTAGAGCCAACATCTCCCAGAGAACAGAGAATAAAGGCTGCTGGACAAAGCAACGTCCAGACAGTAACTGTAGGATGATAGTGGGCTGAGTAGTTAAGCAAAGAGCCTTTGGCCTCCCTCTCTGTCCCCAGGACCCAGCCCCAGATCAGACCGTGGAAATAGTAGTCATAGCAGCTCCTAGGCTGGTCATGGGATGGGCAGGGAATACATAACCGCTGACCAATAAGCTCACCGGGGAGCACTGGTGCTTCTGAAGGCTGAGTGCAGCTATGCCTTAGCTGGCCTCATCCAGACCCAAGTAGAGAGCTTCCAAAGGGCAGGCACACTGGACAGTTTCCCCTGGATTCTGGGTGAAAGAAGGGGAGTCCCCAGTGCCCCAGGTGCCCTGGGACCTGAGGGATACCTCAAGGATGGTGTAGGTGTGTCCACATCAAAGAGAAAACCCAGATCTGGGCGGGGCAGAGTCTTCTGATGATCTTTTTCAGTTCCCTGCTGCCATCAGGTCTGATCTGTGTGCCTAGATTTTGAGATCTTCTGGAATATGACCGTATCCTTTCTGATCTCTACTCTGCTTATGTTCCTCGCTCCGTCCCACATACCTTTCCAGAGGACCTCATACCTCAAGCAGTCCCACCTCTTGGCTTTTGCAAACACCATTCTGCCCTCTTAGAAAATCTTTCCTCTTCTTTGCTGACCATTCATTGGTTGAAGGCCAGTTGAGAGTCCATCTCCTCCATGAAGCCTCCTTTGACTTCTCAGGTATACGAGGATGTCACCCTTTCTGAATTTCATTTAAAATTATCCTTTATGTTATCCTCAAACTTTCTCATAAACTTAGTTCTCCCTCTCCCACCCGCTCACTAGATGCTAAGCTCCCCGAGAGCAGGGATCAAGTCTTACTTCTTTTATAACCTTTTGCTGTCTGTGAATTCTGGGCACCTGGGATTCAGGGAACCTAGGATTTTAGTAAAACTTCACCCTCAGCACTGAATGAATAGAAATCTAATGAACCATGGTGACAGTTCTCAAAAAGAGTGCAACCTTGTTTGGAAAACAGGACATAGGTGTGTTTACCCAACCCAGCAGGAGACTGGGAGGCAGCAGGGGCTCGATATTAAAAGGCTGGAAGAGCAGGCAAAGGGGGTTGAGCCATGTTTTGTAGACAATGGAGTTATTAGAGGTTGTGTGAGAAAGAGAGGGGAGACATGTACAAGACAGAAGATTAAACAGGCTGCAGTCTTGCTTTCTTCCCTCAGGCCACAGGGTCCTTCTCTCTGTTCCTAGAATCTTTCGGGTTTGTTCCCACCTCAGAGCCTTTGACCCTATAACTCCCTTTGTCTGGAATGCTTTTCCCCAGTCTTCACAGGGCCAGCTTTTGTTTTATTTTTTCCCATCCTTCAAGCGGTCAATTCAAATGTCTTCTCCACAGAGACACTTTTCCTGACCACACACCTAGCATTGTCCACCCTCAGTCACTCTCGTGGTTTTCGTGCGTTTGTTTTTTTCTGAGCATTTCTCACACCCTGCAATTACTTTTCTTGTCAGTTTGCCTGACTGCTGGCTCTGTACATCCCGTGGGTATAAGCTCCACGAAGGCAAGGAGCTTTTGTTCCTTATTCACCATTATCCCTAGTGCTTGCACTAGTATCTGTCACATTGTAGTTGCTCTATAAAAATGCATTGTTTGAATGAATGAATGAATCAATGTTTAGGATGAATGCTAGGGGAGTAGGGTTGGCAGAGGGACAGAACCAAGAGACAATGAAGGCAAGAAGACCCAGAGGAGATTGTGATAGTCCAGCCCTGAGTGAACAGTTCGGGGGAGGGAGGAGCATTGCCAGGACCTGGAAATTGAATGAACGCTGGAGAAAGGAGAGAGCAGCCAGGACGGAGGAGACTTGAGAGCTTAGACGCCTGGGAGCACCATGGAGCCCATAACAGAAACAGAGAAGTCCAGGCAGGTAGAAGATAAGTAGTTCTGTTGTATATCTTGATGGCTGTGTCTCTTAGAAACCTTGTATTTTTTCTTTTAAATCACATCGTAAAAACAATCACTTTGATGAAAACAAAGAGGTTAGTCAATCAGAAATATTCATTAGTTTTTCTGGGGTTTGTTGTTGTTCCTGTAAGGGTTAATTCAAGAATTATAATATCCACCGTTTATTTAGTGCTTACTCTGTTTTAAGCATTGTTCTAAACAATTACATATAGTGTTTCATTTAATCCTCAAAGCAACCCAATACATTAGGTTTTCTTATTATTCCCATTGTACACACAAGAAAACTGAGGCAGGAGAGGTCAAACAACTAACAAAGCCCACAGCTAAGAGGTGATGCAGCGGGAAGTAAAGCCAGGCAGAATAGCCACTAACACCATTCCTACAGAAATTTCATTAAACAAAAACAAAAGTAGGTTTATAACTGCAGCTGTATTTCTTATATCAAGATAAAAGTTAGTTGCCTGAAACTAACCAAATCAAATCTGAAAATCACTGATCAAATCTTGAACAACACACAAGACCAGACAAGAATCAATGAGGCCCTAGGCCACAAGATTGAAATTAGGTGGTGAAAACACATAACAATAAAAAAATCTGAAGCAAAGATCACAAACATCAATAAAGGAGCTTAACGCATCGGAGCAGCCATTAGCTGGCCAAGCCATGGGAGCCCTGTGTCGTCGACAGCGCTTTGCTCCGGTACCTGGGTGCAAGTTCCCAGCCACGACCCTACTGTAAACAATAGCAGCCCCATGAGGCAAAGCATGTTCCCCAACTAATCTTTCTCGTTGTATTCGAATTGCTTTATATAAACTCCCCCTGCAAGAGAGATGCTTGTGGTATTTCAGACAAGCTGAATTTGGTATGAAAGCAGGATAGGAGCTTGAAGGAGCTCAGCAGATCGAGATGGATTGATTGACACAGATATTAACTCTTACATGTTCAAAATAACCCAGTGCCCCTTAATTTATCCTGGCTCCATCCGCCTTGAAGCCACTCCCTACTGCAGGTATGACCCCTTTCGACAAGGGGGCCCCTACATGGTAAAATGGACCTCAGTCCCACCCCATAGCAGGCACCTACCTAGCCACTTTCAGGGGCTGGGAGCATGTCCTGTGAAAAGACGTCTTGCTAGAGTGAAACTTAAGGAAGTGATCCTGGATGCTTTGTCCTGTTTCTGCGCTAAGAGAGATGATGGCAGCTTCTACTTTCAGAAAAGGTCAGAGACAAGGTCCCTGGGGTTCTTCCTTGACACCTCTGAAGAGGACTTAGTGGGTAGATGCTCTGCTTGACTGCCCCCTCCTGCTCCTTCTGTATTCACACAGGGACTATTCCTGAGTGGACAAAACGCCATGGGGCTTTATGACTCCTGAGGAGGACCTTGGTCAAGGAAAAGTGGCCCTCTGCAGGCATGACATCTCTGAGCACTTTCTACGGGTGACAGGCCAAGGGCTGTGTAAGTGGCTAACTCCCTGATACCCTTCCCTGGGGAACGGAAGAGGAGGCTCCACCCCTCAGGGGTTTGAAAGCCAGGCTCCTTCTCAACCCCCTTTCCTCAGTAGTGTTCTGTTTCCAGGTTATCTTATCCTGGCTGTGGCTTCAGAAAGCAGGCCCTACTCACTGTGCTCCCCCCGGAACACTGTGCTGGGGTGTCCTGATTGTGAGGGGCAGCTGAACTCCAGCAGAGCCCTGAGGCCATGGAACAGGGAGAGCATCTGTGCTTCAGGCTCTCTGGGTTAAGGAAGAGAGACACGCTGTTCAGAAGCAAGTACACTGCGCCCAGATTTGACCCTCAAGGTAGGTGTCTCCAGACGGTAACAAAGTGCTTTGTAATAAGTCCAACTTTGCGCAGAGGAGCTTGCAAAGATTGTCCTGGGGGGAAAAATCCACCTGACCCTTTAGGACAAGTGATTATACTAAATGAAAAGACTAAACATAACCTAAGAAAGATTTGCAGAGGCCATAGGCCACTCTGGTTTTATTTACCATCACTAAAAACAGGCCAAACTGATGAATGCAATGACAAAAAAGAGTAAGTAAGCATACACGCCCTTTTTTCTCTCTTTTTTTTCCAAAATAAATCCGTCAATCTTATTTTAAAATCAACTAGGTCAAGGGGGTGTCAGATTTTCGTAGACGAAGTCTTGATGAGATAGAAACCCCCATCAAGATTTCCAAGTTGACTCAAGAGGTACTTGCCTAGACCTTAAACTTGTCCCCCCACCCATCCTCTTACCTGTCTACCTCTAGACCTCGAACAGATACAACACCTCGGAGCATGTCCATAGCAGAGGGACCAAAAGCCTTCCCAATGATCAGCTCTAGGGGGCTCTGCTACCTCTGCCTGCCCACAACTGGAAAAGTAGAACTTTTCTTACTATTAGTCAATGGGCCAACTTTTGAGTCCCCATGCATTCACATCTACGAGGAATACAGATATTTCTCATCAATCCACACCTGTGGTAAAAGAAGGAGCAATACCAGTGTCCCTTCCTTTGTTGTCCCCACTGCTCCCTCACTTACCTGTCGATGGCGATGGCCAGCAGGGCATTGGTGGAGACATAGAGAGAGACAGTGCGTAGGTAGTTGATGGAGGCACACAGGACATGGCCATGCTCCCAGGAGAGCTGGCGCACCACATAGTAGTCCATCTCAAAGGGGCAGCAGACAATGGCCACCAGGAAGTCAGAGATGGCCAGGTTGGCGATGAGCAGGTTGGTGAGGTTGCGCAACTTCTTGTAGCGGGCCAAGGCAGCAATGAAGATGAAGTTGCCAATGCCACAGACCAGCATGATGCCCACCAGGGCCATGCCAATGACGATCCTGGCAGCAAAGAAAGTCCGGGAATTGGTCACATCCTCATCTTCATCCAAGGGCATATCATAGTCGCCATAGCTGAAGTTGAAGGGGAACGAAGCAGCTTGGGCTCCATGCGGGTCGAGCACAGAAAGGAAGTTGGTGGAGGAGTTGGTGGCATTCTCATCCATGATTCCCATGGTGATCTCCATCTGGCCAAGTGGTGCTGTGAGCAACAGTGCTGGGAATTCCTCTGGGAGGTTGATGTCTCCCCTCTCTGCTGACACTCAGCTCTCCCTTAATGAGTCAGAGTGTCCCTATCAGCATCCTTAGGGTCCAGTGTCTGAGCTCCTTTGCCTTTAAAAGACATACAAACAGTTGGCTACATATGTGAGTGAACCTGGCCAAATTTAAAACCATCCTGAACCTAAGCAGACACATTAGCCACCTGCTCAGAGTGAACATTGGGTGATGGAGTGGAAATAAAGGAACCAGTGAGAGAACAAAAATGAATAAAACCACATACCCACTCACTCAGGGAAGGCTGGACTGCTATAGAGACAATCAGGCCCTAGCTCAGTTTATTTCCAGTCCACTGAAGACTGAGATGTTGCACTTTTTCTCAGGAACCAAAGTTGGAAATGTGGGGAGGCTGAAGAGAACGAAAGTGACCTGCTCCAAAATCCATTCGCTGTCCCAACAGCCTGAGTTTTGTCCTTGTGGAATTGTTCATTGTGTGGCTTAAAAGAAATTATTCTGAATACCATGGAAGAGGGAGAGCTCTCAGACAACCCTAACCACTCTCTATGAGCTGGGCTCTTCTAGAATCACAGAGCCAATCTAGCAGCTGCCTTCCCCTCTCGTCACTGGGCTTCCTGTTCCCCCATCCAAGTCTGCTGTGACCTTAGAAGCCAGGCACAGAGATTACCAGGGACTATCCCCAGGCAGAGGCTGCAGGGTTAAAGTCACAACCCAATCACTAAGTGGCCTGGAAAGGGGGCTTTGGAGCAAAACCCTTCCTTGGCTGGTTGTCTGTCCTGAGGTAAATAGCTTAAACACTCAGAGTTTCAACATCCTCCAGGCAGGAGATCAATAACGTCTGTACAGCACAGAGCTCCCTGGAGAGGGAGGGTGTTATACCCTAGAACTGCAAGGAATTGCTGTTGAGTGCTCAGGCCTCCTCAGTCCGCTGCAAGGAAGGAGAGGGAAATCCTGACGTAGAGGACTCCACTAGACCACAAAATGGGGCTGGGGGTGGGACGGGGGGTCAGCTGCACTGCTTAGGACCATGAATCAAGAGAAAACCAGAGTCCCCATGCCCTGCCCTCACACTCCCAGAGCCTGAAAACATCACACCAGGTTGCTGGGATGTAAGAGGAGAGCTGGGGTCTGGAGAGCACCACAAATGTCAGGAAAACCACAGAGGGAAGGGGAGGATGGAAAATCTGAGGTTCCTGGGAAAGGGAGACACAAGGAAGACACCTAGGACCCCCCAGGAAAGCCTGCTTTCCACATTGCTCAAAGGTGAGACATCTGGAGCTTGCCTTTGGGGGCTGAGGGTTAAAGTCCCTCTGCAACCCCAATGAGGCTCAGCCCCATTCCTGCCTCTCTCTCCCAACTCCTCACTCCCGTTTTTCTCAGATTTTTTCCTTCCTCTGAGCTATCGGGTCAGCCCCTCTCAGGCTCTGCCCTTTGCCCCTGTCAGGTGTGAGAAGCAGAACCCAGAGCTGAACGGTCAGAGGGGGCCGGGCTTGGAGCCCAGGCAGGTACCGCTGCAGTCTCAAGGGGGGACGGGACCCGAACGACAGTCCGCACTCCTTGCAGGTCCTGGGTGCCTCAGACGCATGCAACCTCTGCAGGAGTACCCTACAAGCATGCTACCTGGAAGGCTCAAAGTCAGGTTTTAAAAACAAAGAGTAATAAAAACTTCCTGGGGGACAGGGGTGAGACGATTTAGGATTCGGGGAGAAGTCCAGCGAGCTTCTCTACTTTATTCTCCCTCTCAAAGAGGAACCCCATGCCCACCCAGCGTCCTCTGGGGCCCCTGCTGTTTAGCGCTCGCCCCCTGGCCAGACCCTGCCGATCGCTGGAAGCCTCTCTTTGCAGCCCCTGCTGATAACCCTCTCCTGCTCCCAACTTTCTCCTCCGAGCCCCCGAGCTACGCCTCAGGACAAAAGGATGGGGTGGCCGCCTGCCCCGAAGAAATGAGCACGAGTGCGAGGCTCTTGAAAAGCCCCCTCGGCGCTGCAAAGCCCCCGCACCCCGGCGGCCGCCGGCGCCGCGTGGGGTCCACCGAGCATCTCCCGGGAGGGCGCGCGCCGTACCTGCGGGATCCTGGCGCCCAGCAGACCAGGTCCGGGGTTCTTTATTCCGGGCCCTGGGACACAAGCTGCTTCTCCTAGAGGCCCGCAGGAAGAGGACAGGTCCCCTCGCGCCTCCCTTCGCGGGGCTGTCTCCTGGCTCGGGCGGGAGTTGCGCTGGCTCCGCCGCTGCAGATCCGAGGAACGGCGGCTCCACGGCGAGGCCACCCCGGCCCGGGCCCGCCCTGCACCCGCTGTCTCCGCCCCCGGTGGCCTCGGGGCGCCCACGGCACGGGCGGCTGGCTTGGAGAGGCGTGCTGGGGCCGCGACAGCGAGGCTCCCGGGGGCACCGGGGTCCGGGCTCGAAGTGGGGACACGTCGGGGTCGCCTGGGCACGCGGCGCGGCTGGAGACCTGGAGTGTCGGGGACGCCGAGGCGGTAGCTCGCAGCGAGGACACTTGAGAGGGAGCCGGGCCAGGCGGGCGGCGCGCGTTCCCCGGGCTCAGGCTCCGGAACGGCCGCCGGGGCGGGAAGCAGGGCGCTCGCGCTCGGCGCGGGCTCAGCGCGGACTCCGCGCTGGAGAGAGCCACCCCGCACAGGTTCGCCCGCCCCCGGGCGCGGGACTAATCGACCGGCTCACCTGGGCAGCCCCAGGGCCACCGCCAGAGTGGGCGGATATGGCACGCTTGGCTGCGGAGATTTCAAAGAACAGCGAGGAGCCTCCCCTCCTGCCCATATCACCGCCCTCGCAGGACGCGCTGTGACCGACCCAAACCTGGTTCCCTCGGGCGAGCCCAACTGCACACCAGGGCCAGCTTCCCTGTCAGCCGCTTGTACCTCGGTGTAAAAGAGGCTCAGAGAATGGCTTTGCAGAAAGCAATGAAGTAGGGGCCAGGGGCCAGTGTGGATGCCGGAGAGAGGAAGGCGTCTGTGCCCCCTGACGGATATCTGTTCAGAAGAAGGCCAGGGTGACCAGAGCTCACTTACAGAGCTGATGCCCTTCGAAAGTCTGTAGATTTCTCAAAGAGTTAAATATAGAATTACTCTATGATCCAGCAATTCTACTTCAAAAAAATTGAAAGCAGGGATTCAGATATTTGTACAATGATGTTCATAGCAGCATTATTCACAATAGCCAAAAGGCGTGCATCAACTGATGAATGGATTTCTAAAACTGTGTGGCGTATGTACATTCGGCTATGTCTTATCCTTAAAAAAAGGAATGGAAGTGCTGGCCTGGTGGTGTAGTGGTTAAGTTTGTTCACTCTGCTTCAGTGGCCTGGGGTTGGGTGGTTTGGATCCCAGGTGCAGACATGTACACTGTTCATCAAGCCATGCTGTGGCAGGGTCCCACATACAAAATAGAGGAAGATTGGCCTGGATGTTAGCTCAGAAACAATCTGCCTCAACCAAAAAGAGGAGGATTGGCAAGAGATGTTAGCCCAGGGCCAATCTTCTTCAACAACAACAAAAAGTAATGAAGTATAACAAGTGTTGGTGAGGATATGGAGAAATTGGAACTCCTGCACTGTCAGTAGGGATGCAAAATGATACAGCCACTGTGGAAAGCAGTATGGCAGTTCCTCAAAAAATTAAAAAATAGAATTACTATATGATCCAGGAATTTCACTTCTGGGCATGTACCCAAAATAGTTGAAAGCAGAATCTCAAAGAGATATTTGTACACCCATGTTCACAGCAGCATTATTCACAGTAGCCAAAAGGTGGAAGCAACTCAAATATCCATTGACAGATAAATGGATAAATAAAATGTGTTATATTCATACAATGGAATATTATTCAGCCTTAAAAAGGAAGGAAATTCTGACATATGCTACAATATGGATGAACCTTGATGACATTGTGCTAAGTAAAATAAGCCAGTCACAAAAAAGACAGATACTGTATAATTTCACTTAAATGAGGTACCTAGGGTTGTCAGAATCATAGAGACAGAAAGTAGAAGGGTGGTTGCCAGGGACTGGAAAGATAAGGGAAAGGGGGATTGCTGTTCAATGGGTGCAGAGTTTCAGTTCTGCAAAATGGAAAGAGTTCTGGAAATGGATGGTGGTGATGGTTGCACAGCAATATGAATGTACTTAATACCACTGAACTGTACACTTAAAAATGGTTAAGACTGTAATATTATGTGTATTTTACCACAATAAAAAAATAGGGGAAACAAGGAATGAAGTATCGATACATGCTATAATATGGGTGAATCTGGAAAATGTCATATTAAGTGAAATAAGCCAGACATAAAAGGACAAATATTATACGATTCTGAATATTTGAGGTACCCAGAATAGGCAAACTCATAGAGTCAGAAAGTAGAATGAGGTGTACCCGGTGAGGGGGTATGGGGAGTTATTGTTTAATAGATGCAGAGTCTCTGTTTGGAATGATGAAAAAGTTCTGGAAATGGATAGTGATAATGGTTGCACAACATCGTGAATGCACGTAATGTCATTGAATTGTACACTTAAAATGGTTACAATGAGCTATAGAATAGTTCAGACCTCCTTAGCAAGGATTAGTTCAAGGCCAATCCCAGTTTGGCCTCCCATTGTCCTTAATGGAAAGGGGGCTACCCGGGATGTGGACCTTTAGTCCACTTTGCCACTATCAAACTGTGTGACTTTAGTCAAGTCATGTAACCTTTCTGGGGCTCCATTTCCTCATTACAAAATGAGTGAGGAAGTCACTGCCAGGTTCCAGCACTTCATGCAGTATCTTCCCCTGGCTCATATCCTTCATTGGATGCCTTCTCCTGTCATTTGCACAAAACTCCTGTCATTTGCAAAAATGTCACAACCCTTTCACATCTCTGAGCCTCAACTCCTCTGGGACATGGAGCGCAATAATGGTTAAGAGCATGGCATATGGAATCAGCTGCCTCCTTTCTAGCTGTGTGACCTTGGGCAGTATGGTAACCAAAGCCGAGCTTTCCCATTTGTAAATTACGGATTACAGTAGCGCCTACTGCATATGGTTGCTGTGAGGATTAAATCAGGTAAGGCAGCTCAAGTCCTTGCACAATGCCTGGTGCTTAGCAGACACCTGATAAATGCTAGTTCTTATAGTCACTCTGTGATTCTTTCCACGTCTCGCTCCAGGAGATCTTAACCAACGTTTGAGAACTTGCTCATGTGTCATTCTTCCAGGAAGTGTTCCTTGATCCCCTCAATGCTTTTCACATCTTCCCTTATCACTTGGTGCCTCTCTTTACATGCACCTTTGTGTACCACTTAGCTTTCCATCTTGCACTGTTGCCTGAGGAAGGGCGATGTCTCATTCATTTTTTAATCCTTTCCTGCCATGTTTCTCAGACTTGCCTGATGATAAGAATTATCTGGGATAGTAGTTAAACACACTGATTCCTTGGTCCCACCCTAAACCCAAGGAAGGAGCCTAGAAATCTGTACGTTTAACCAGCACCCTTGTGGTTTCTTATTATCAAATAAATTTAGGGGTCTCGGGACCTAGAACAGAGCCTGGCACAAGATAAAGAAGGGTTGATTTGTCATTCCACGTGGGACATGTGCTCACTCCACATAGCAAATGTCTTCCTGACTCTATCTCCACTCAAAAACCAAAAACAAAGCAGAAAGTGCATTAGTTATCTATTGCTGCATAACAAATTACCCCAAAACGTAGTGCCTTATAGTAACAGACGTGTATAATCTCACAGAGCTTCTGAGCTTCAGGAATCTGGGAGTGGCTTAACTAGATTGCTGCAGGCTCAGGGTCCGTCACGAGATTGGAATCCAGCTGTCAGCCAGGGCTGCAGAATCAGCTAAAGGATCAACTCGGGGAGGATCCATTGGCAACCTCACTCACCACATTGTTTTCAGGTCTTGGTTTTTCACTGCTGTTGCTGGAGACTTCAGTTCCTCATTGTGTGGCCTTAACTATAGGCTGCCTGAGTGACTTCACAACGTGGTAGCTGATTTCCCCCACTGCCTCTGTTTCATGCTATTCATCACAAAAAAACAACAATGTGGGAGGGGACCACTCAAGTGTGTGAATTATTGAGGACTGATTTGGAGGCCATCTTGGATGCTGGCTACCAGCAGAACTTAGAATTTTCCTTCTTCCCCTTCAAAGACCAGACAATGAATAGTACTTGAGGCTAACAGTGAAGTTAGCCACAATGAAGAGGTTTTTGACTTTCAGAGTAGGAAGGGCCTAGATGATTTCTGGAGTTGGAGTCAGGAGGGCATAATTGGGATGATTTATTGGTCAGGACCCTGATGGAGGAAATGGAGAAATGGACATAGATTCAGTCCGACAGGTTTATGCACTGCAGATCCTGTTGGGGACTCCTTTGAAGGACTTGATGCCTACATATCAGTTTCTGCCAAAGGCTCCAGGAGATGCCTGTTTCATCCGAGAAGAAGACATCCATCTAAGGCCCAATTTTAATATCTGATCTCTATAGCAGATTTAAACCAGGGCTGCTTTGGCTTCCAGCAAAATCTGGAACTAAAAAAGTTAAAAAACAAAAAACAAAAAAAGGAAGGAAGGAAGGAAAGGAAAGAAATTAAAAACAAAATCTGGAACTCTAACGACATAATTTTTTTTCAAACTTGTAGCCCCAAGGACATCAACATGCTAGAAACTTCTGTGATTAGGATCTGCTGCCACAAGGCGCAGAGGTGTCTTGCCTCGTCCTATCTACAAGAAAGCCACTATATCTGAGAGAATTTGCCATCCCAGGGAGCCCTCACCAAACAAGATCAAAAGAACTCCTTTGGAAAACAATTTCTTTGGAGATGTCCCTCACCGCTAAATAATGTTCTTGGGCTATTTTGAATTTTTTTTCTTTCCTATTCCACTGGCAGGAATCATCCCAAAGCCCCTTTGAATTCTCATTTCTTCATCATTTTATTCTAAAATTATGTTCTGGGGTCAGCCCCATGGCCGAGTGGTTAAGTTCACGCTCTCCGCTTTGGCGGCCCAGGGTTTCGCCGGTTCGGATCCTAGGCACGGACATGGCACCGCTTGTCAGGCCGTGCTGAGGCGGCATCCCACATGCCACAACTAGAAGGACCTACAACTAAAATATACAACTATGTACTGGGGGACTTCGGGGAGAAGAATTAAAAAAAGAAGAAGAAGAAGAAGATTGGCAATAGTTGTTAGCTCAGGTGCCAATCTTCAAAAAAAAAAAAAAACAATTATGTTCCTTGCTTTAGATGGAAGTTTTTAACCTCTTGGAGCTTTTATCAGCCATGCAACTCCTGTGATGCTCTAGCAAATAACATGTAGAAACTCAGCTCAAGGAGGCTCAGAGTTCGTTCAGTGAGCACTCTTATGTTGAGAAAGGAGGGAACAGATGTTCAAGCGGGATGGCCACTAGCTCAAGGAAACAGAGCAAGCTGATTTCAGAGCCCAGATTGGAATCCAATGCTCCTGACTTCTAGCCCAGCCCTCCATGTCTGGCCGGCCACACCCACATGTATTGCTACCTCTTCTCAATTTGCCCCTTTCCATGCTTCTTGGCCCCAGGGCCCAGCCACAATTCCTCCTGTCTGGCAAATTTACTAAATCAGCTTATTTTCTGCTTTCATCAGATTTGTTCTCTTGGCACACACTCTCATTCAGTGCCATGAAAAAAATCAAGGATTCCTGGAAGATACCCAGAGCTGGCTCAGAATTCATCCTGCCTCCTTTTCCAATTACCTCTCCAGCATTCAAGCCAGCAATGCTTGATCTGCTTCCCAAAGCCCACTCAGCAGGTCATTTGGACTGCTCTCCGCCATTTCTCTCCACTTCCCCAAGTCCCTCGGGAGATGCGAAAGAAGACTTAGACAGGTACAGAGACGTGCCCTCATTCCTGGTGGAAGCCCAAACACTTCAAAGATGTCAATTCTTTCATTAATTTCATGCCTTCCTAACAAACTCTTAATAGTTGACCAGATTATTCCCCTGTTTATCTGAAAGAATAAACAGATAATAGAATAAAAGAATTTTTTGAAAAAGACGCATAAGAGGAAATTTGACATATTAACATCAAAATACTATGAAGGTTTAAGAAGACAGCAGCGGGGGCGGCCCCGTGGCCGAGTGGTTAAGTTCGCGTGCTCCGCTTCGGCGGCCAAGGGTTTCGCCAGTTTGGATCCTGGGCACGGACATGCCACCGCTCATGAAGCCATACTGAGGCAGCATCCCACATGCCACAACTAGAAGGATGCACAACTTAAAAAATATGCAACTATGTACCAGGGGGCTTTGGGGAGAAAAAGGAAAAATAAAATCTTTAAAAAAAGAAAATGAAGAAGAAGAAGAAGAAGACAGCAGGTAATGAGTTTGAGCATAAAGTGTGCTCAGTGTTGAGATCTGGGTATATCTCAGCATGAAGTCTGATAACTCCATGGAGGCACCAATCGGGAATATTTTACGTGGGGGTGAGGGAGGGGAGAGGTGTGGACCAAGATGAAGCTGACTCGTGGTTTCTGCCTCAGATTAGTCTTCCTGACTAAGCCCCAGGTGACAGGGCTCAAGGCAGTGGGACTCTGGGAAACAGGACACAGGTAGTGCTGTTCTGGGGCCTCCTGGTACAGAGTGGAGCAGAAAGGCCTTTCCTCCTTGTCTGAGAAACGTGACCCGGTTCTAGCGCAGCGAGGGCCACGTGGAACGCCACGGCGCCATGGTGCCTTGCAGGCTCAGCTTCTGAAGCCCTGAGATAGGTCCCTTCCCCTGACACACTGCACTTTCAGGGCAAGTGGCATAGCCAGGTCCCCAAAAGCCTTTATGGCAGGATCTTTTGAGGGGTTGGGCAGAAGGGGAACAATGTGAGAGGATTATTCAAGAACCTGAATGATAAATCCCCTAGAGCCTCCCACAGATAAGGGACTGGAATTTTCTGCATTATGCAGATGATGCCAGCAGTCACTTATATCGTGATGTAGGCTTGTTGTACCCAGAGGCATAGGGAAGTGGCATCTATATCACAAGTCCAATGTTTAAAGACAGCGATTTGGTTATTCATAGCCCTTGTCCTACTAATATTCTGTGATATAGATTGTCCACTATTATAGTTTCTTCTAAGGAAAAAAATTGAAAAAAATAAATATTCATTACACTATTAAAAGTAATAAAATGTTAGGAAAACCCCAAATCCATCAAAATTGGACTAAGTATCTATTAGTTTCATAGGGCTGCCGTACCAAAGTGCCATGAACGACAGGGGTTAAAACAAGAGAGATTTATTCTCTTACAGTTCTGGAGGCTGACGTCTGAAATCAAGGTGTCAGCAGGGTCGTGCTCCCTCTGAGTCCCTGCTTAGAATCCTTCCTTGCCTTTTCCTAGCTTCTGGTGGTAGCTGTCAATCCTTGACTTGCAGCTGCACCATTCTAGTCTGCCTCTGCCATCACATGGCCTTCTCTTGCTGTGTCTCTGTCTTCATACTGGTTTTCCTCTTGTAAGAACACTAGCCATATTGGATTATGACTTCGTCTTAACTCGATTACATCTGCAAAGACCCTATTTCCAAATAAGGTTACATTCATGGGTACTGAGGGTTAAGATTTCAACATATCTTTTTTGTGGGGGATACTATTTAACCCATAACAAATATATTATGATACATTCATGTGTGATGGGATACCATGTTGTTATAAAAAATGGAGCTGTGAAATGAATCTATGCTGTTAGAAGTCAGGATAGAAGGACAATGGTTACCCTTGGGGAAGGGAGATTACTGGAAAGAGCCATTTAGAGGGCTTCTGGGATGCTAGTGATGCGGGGTCAGTGAGCCAAGCAGTAGAAAGAAAGATTTCTTGGACTCTCAAGATCTGGCAGTAGTGCTCTTTTATTTAGAGAATAGTGTGGAATAGCATGGGGATAGGACCCATGGGCAGTCAGAGCTGCTGCTGCCAGCACGGAGACAGGACCCATGGGCAGTCAGGCTGCTGTGTGGGGACAGGGCCCACGGGCAGACGAGAAGCAGGCTCTGAGGACTGGAATTTTGCTTGCCCTTTTGAGAGACATTTGCATTTGTGAAGGAAGGGGGGATGACCTTGTAGGGACCTGAAATTGGCCACCCCAGGATATGTCTCTTTGGCATCGGGATTGTTTGGGGCTGATTGCTTTTGATAAACTGGGACAGGGAAGGAGGCTCTGGGGAATGGAACTTGCCCTTGTTGGGACACATTTACATTTGTAAGGTAAATCTCTATCTGTAAAAGGTGCCTCCCTCTCTGTACCAGGAAGAAGAAGAGAGATAACCTTATCCCTAGAAACTCTTAATGGGGAAGGCAAGAACTTAAGTTGGTTGCTGTCTGGCAGTCTCATGTAACTGATTTAGGGTGGTGGCTTCTAACGTTTACTTAATCCGATTTGATTCTTGTCTAAAAGTCATGGGGTCACCCAATGACCAGACCCCACCTGCACTGATACCATTTTAACTTTTTTTTCATGTTCTTTCCTCTGTTTTGTGAAGAGATGACTCACGTACCCATGTCTTATAAAATTAGCCCTAACCCTCAACTCGGGACAGCAGCAGGAGCTCTGACTGCCCGTGGGTCCTGTCCCCACACACCAGCTCTGCCTGCCCATGGGCCCTGTCCCCATGCCAGCGGGGGCAGCAGAAGTGGCGGCAGCAGCAGCTTTGACTGCCCATGGGCTCTGTCCCCATGCCAGCGGGGGCAGCAGAAGCGGCAGCAGCAGAAGCTCTGACTGCCCATGGGTCCTGTCCCCATGCTATTCCACACTATTCTCTAAATAAAAGAGCACTACTGCCAGATCTTGAGAGTCCAAGAAATCTTTCTTTCGACTCCTCGGCTCACCGACCCCGCATCAAGGAGACGGGATAACAAGTCTCAAATCCACCTCCCCAAAAATTCGGATTAGGGTTATTTATGGGGTAAAGCGGCAGGGTGGTCTAAAGTGTGGGGATAGATGATTGGAGCTAAGCTGGATGATAGATGATTTTCACAAGTATAGTCAAACTTCATGGCTCTTCATAGGACAGATGGTCACAAAATGGTGGCATTAGCATGGTCTGAGGGTGGAGGGCCCCTCATGTCAAAGGGTCACCTATCGGGCATTCACACAGGCCCAGTTGATGAGTCAGTGGTCTTAACTGGCTTGAACTGGACAAGGAGTGGACTCTCAGTTCCTAAAAACAACTTAAGCACTCGTTACCATGGTAACCCAAGTGTCAGAGATGTTATCTATAGGGTAGGGCTTCAGTAATGCATTATCTACTTTTGCAAACAGACAACTGAGCCTATAGTTAAAGCAAGTTGGCCCCCAGTTTCAAACTCATATTACACTTTAAAATGCGTAATTAATCTTTTGCAAGTTTTTCTGAATAAGTTACAAAACTGTCTTATATTCACACAGTTTTCAAGTTTTGCGTGGGAGTTGGGGGTCGAGTCGGGGGTGATGTGATATACACAGCAAAGCCCGGAAGCACTTTTATCACTGGCCAAAAGCCAGACTGGAGAGATCCAGCTGTCCTAATGAACCAATTACAATGTTAATTAAGCTAAAGAGGAAGTGGGGGAGGAGGATGAGAGGAGTGGGAATATTGAGACGAAGGACGAGGACTCTCTGAGGTGCAGGTAAAGGAGAACAGCAGCCCGGCTCGGTAAGAAGGGTCGAGTAAGAGCTGAAGCTGCTCAGGCAGAAATGCTACTTGGTATGGCAGCACCTTCTCTTTGACGCCTTGGTCTCCTCCTCAGCTTTTTCCCATTGACATCACCTCATTCGTGCTCAGGTGTGTGTCCAGCGCTCATGCTCACTTGCACGTGCTCGCTCGCTCACTCCCTCTCTCTCACACCCCCGTATCAAAAACTATTCTCAAGAACAAGGATACATGTATATACCTATAGTGTTTAATTAGGCAGAGTCCATGAAGTATATATTTTCAAGGCTTTCAGTTTTGTCTGTGATCACAAAAGTAACGCTGTAAAAAAAAATTCAAACCATATTAAGTATAGAAAACAAAAATTCTCACACTTACCTTTATCCTTAATCTCATTATTTGCAGTTTGGTATAGATATTTTCCTAAATATAGAATGTCTTAAAATAACTTATACTGAATTGATTAATGTGGTATTAGCACATGTTAATGTACATTTTAACAAAGAGAGAGGATAGACTATAAAGTCACAAATGTTCAAAATACCTACCTCAGTGCCAGAACATTAATTTAACATTCTAATGGTGTACGTGGTTTGTAAGAATACTCTCTATGCATATGTATCGAAGAAACCAGGTAGAAGACTAAATAATTCGTGCTTTGGTAGAATTCCAAGCTCAGGTTGTTTTCCCTGGGAAGATTGTCTTTTGGAACCCATGAAGACAAGACAGTAACACAGCTATTCTGCATCTCAGTCATACTCAGGCAGGACATGGGTGGGCCTTGGGCCTGAAGAAGGAAGGAACTTCTTGGGGTATGTGGCAAGGAGGCATGGCAAGGCCATATGGAAGATCCAGTGGTGGAAGTGAACTACCTTGGTCTTCTAGAGGCAAGATGGTTGTGTGGCCAGATCCTTCCTCCACTTTTCTGACTATGATGGGGGCACCTGTGAGAAAAGCCATGGCAGTGTGTTGAAGCCCCAGACTCTAGGCAGCAGGCCTCAGGGTCACCTCTAGCCAGGAAAGCAACCAGAACCGCCCCTTTGTGCTCAATATAGGGGAGAAATGCACTCTAATATTGGAGGCAACAGCAGAGAAGAGAGGCTTCTTCTAGGGAGAGTCTCTGGGTTTCATGGTTTAAGCAGTGACAGCCACAGAGTTCAGCTACACATCCAGGAGGAACCAGATGAGGTAACAACTCGGAGTCCCCCAGCCTCAAGGGGGCGCATCTGAGTTCTGATTCTATTAGCTAGATAGAGCACACAGAACTGTGCTTTGGATACAAGAGTTTCTTGGAGGTTCCTGGATTTATTCCTGCAGTGTAATACAAACCCAGGAAGGAAATTCTCATAAGGGGTTGACTTGTAGGCTCAGTGATATTCACTCTGAATAGTAAAACGAATGTAACCTCATTTTGTACAAATCAGGGAGATCATACATACACACTTTTATTAAACAAAAGTATATATATATATATTTTTTTTTTTTTTTTGAGGAAGATTAGCCCTGAGGAAACTGCTGCCAATCCTCCTCTTTTTGCTGAGGAAGACTGGCCCTGAGCTAACATCCATGCCCATCTTCCTCCACTTTATACGTGGGACGGCTACCACAGCATGGCTTGCCAAGCGGTGCCATGTCTGGGATCCAAATGGGCAAACCCTGGGCCACCGAAGCGGAACGTGCGAACTTAACCGCTGCGTCACCGGGCCAGCCCCTAAACAAAAGTATATCTTATGTTCTGTTCTGCAGTTTTCTTTATTCACTCATCAATATGACATCTTTCCATGCCATTATACATATAATAGATTTGCCTCATCCTTTTCAGTTGCTATATTGTGTTCCATTGTGTGGATATACCACAATTTCTTGATATAATCCCCTTTTGATAGATATTTACATTGTTTCCAGTTTTTCACTATAACAAACTCTGCCTCCACATCTCACCTTCTCTAACACGAGCTATTACCAGTGGTTTTACAAAGGGCATTTTCAATTTATTGTGGTGATGAAGCTGTGAGCCTCAGGGTTGATCCTCTACAGTAAAATTTTAGTAACTGGATAGCGAGTGGGAGAGGTGTGTGGGGTGCAGACTGATCCTTCCTCAAACCCCAGAAACTGGTAAATGAGTCAGCTTCCTGCTGAATAGAGCGCTCTGCGCTATCCTCTAACCTCACAGGCTTCCCTGCAGTGTCTCCCCGTTCTGCCACGCTGCTGGATGAGGCTGGGAAGGGCATATCCTGTACAAAGCACCCAGAAAAGATGGCGTGTGGAGGCTGAAGCCCTGAACATGTGCCTTGTGCCAAGCTGATGATCTACCTGTGGCCAAACTTCAGCCAGAGGAAGGGGCATCTTTTTGTAGTTCACACAAAGGCATACTAAGCGCTAGCAGTGGTCTAGATTCTGTCTACTGGATCAATCCTTAGTCCTGAAAAGTCTCTGCTTTATCAGTTCACCATGCCAGTTGATGAGTATTTGCATCCAATTTTGTATTCCCCCATTCTACGTTCAGTTGGGTGAAAAGGCTCCAGCACGATGCCAGAAGCATAAAGTTCTAGGTTCAAATTTCTACTTTGCGGTTATCTGCGTGGTGATGTACAACTTGCTTACCTTCTCTGGGATTCAGTTGGGTGAAAATCAATAAATAAAACATAGAATAAAGGGCAAAAACCACATGATCAGCTCAATTGATGCAGAAAAAAATCTGAAAAAATCCAACACTGTTTCATAATAAAAGTGCTCACCGAACTAGGAACAGAGGAAATTTCCTCAACCTTATTAAGGATATCTATGAAAGAGCCAAAGCTAGTATCACATTTAGGTAAAAATCTGAAGTTTTCACCCAAAGATCAGGGACAAGACAAAGATGTCTATTCACATTTCTAGTCAACATTGTACTGGAGATTCTAGCCAGACCAATCAGGAAAGAAAAAAACAATCCCAAAATAAAATTAAGGAAACAACTCCATTTACAACAGCATCAGAAAGATAAAATGCTTAGAAGTAAATTTAATCAAGGTAATGTAATACTTGTACGCTAAAGTTTTTTAAAACATTAGTTTTTCAAAACTAAAAACATTGTTGAAAGAAATTTTAAAAGACTCAAATGGAAAGATGGCCCATGTTAATAGATTAGAAGACAATATTATTAAGATGGCAATAATCCCCAAAGTAGTCTACAGATTCAACGCAATCCCTATCAAATTCCAACTGCCGTTAGTAATGTGCCATTATTGCAGCAAAGGCTGGCTAACACAGCATGTGGCCGAGAGAACTGAAATACATGTTCACTCATAAACTTGTCCATGAATGTTCAGACCAGCATGATTCATACTAGCCAAGAACATCCCAATGTCCATCACCGATGAAAGGATAACACAAAATGTGGTATGTCCATACAATGGAGTATTATTCAGCCATAAAAAGAAATGAAATAAACTTCTCTTGCTGAAAGAGAAAAACTTTGCTACAACATGAATAAACCTTGAAAACATTATGCTGAGTGACACAAAAGGCCACATACTGTATAATTCCATTGTTATGAAATAGCCAAAATAGATAAATCCAGAGAGACAGAAAGCAGAGCAGCGGTTGCCAGAGGGTGGGGGTAGGGGAAATGAGCAGTGACTGCTTAATGGTTACCAGGTTTTCTTTGGGGATGATGAAAATGTTTTGGAACTTGATATAATTAGTGGTTGCACAACACTGTGCAACATTATATTGTTGCTGTCCCCAGCACTATACCTACCATTTTTATGGGTCTTCATATTCCTGTTTCTCCTGTGAAAAAGAAGGGTTTCCAGCTTTAACTATATTCCATTCTAGCAACTGCCTCAAGAAGACAGGAAATGATTGTACTGAGGTCCTCTGGCTATGGGCCAAATTCCATTCAATTCACTTCAAATGCTTTTAAATGCCTCTTTCCCCAGCTAAAGCAGAAATTAACAACACGTTTAACCATTTGTTATTCTCTTTCTTGTAGCCCTACTTCTAGGAAAATGAACTCAGGTTCGACCACAAATGCCAAGCCCTGTCCAGAGCCTGGGGTAAGGGTTTGGTCACAGGGAATGACCAGCATTTTCGTGAGGCACAAAGGCTTGTTCAGTGGAGGCTTTGTGAAAAGGACTGAGACCCAGTTCAGGTCAGCAATTTGAATAATCAGTAAGAAAAAGTCTCAGCAAAAGTAGTTAGTAGATTTTTAAAAAATCTCCTGTAACCTTTTGTTCATTCAGTTTCACCCTGCCTACCCTATAGACTTTTCAGATCAAAAGAAAAAACAAACAACCACTACCAGCATTAAATGGCTCTCACTGAGCCAGGAGCGTTCACAGTCACGATTTTACCTGTGCACAGTGGCTTTACCGGAGGTGCACAAGTTATTTCTGGAAACGGAGGAGACTGGCTCCCAAGGGGAGGATCCAGGTCCTTCTACAGTGTTCTCTTCCTCCGTGACCCGGTCACTCTCTGGGGCCCGACACCATGCTCTGCCAAGGAAGGGAGCAAAGTTTCATTGAATACCTACTATATGTAAACACTGTATACACGTTATTCACTTAATCCTCACAACAACTTGATGAGGTAGGTCCTATCGTTAGTTCCACTTTACACTGAAAAAAGAAAAAAAGGAGTAATGTCCTAAAGTCACCTGGTGGTAAATGGCAGAGCCAGAAGTCAAACTCATGTTTCCAGAACTTGAAATTGATGCCCTTTCCATTCTGGTGAGGCAAAGGAAGCACTGATTTGGAGAAGAATAGGGCAAGATACAGGACTGAACATGGCCTCCCAACCTGAAGGTTTCTTTGGGGGGATTAAGAGGCTTCCTGAGGTTTTATTTTTTTTAACCTCTATAAACATAATTCTAAATATGAGCTGTGCATCGGAAGCGCCTGAGGAACATCTTCATTATACACAAGCCTGGAATACACCCCTGGGAAGTTCTGGTTAGCAAGAGAATAAGGTATGTTAAGGTTTTTATTGTAATTCCTAGAAAAGATACCAAATAAAAATAGTCAGAGAATTAATTAAGCTTAAAAGAAATGTATTGAATAAAAGAGATACACCTTAATTAGTTTGGAGCCATGTTATTGGCTCTTAAAGACGTCAGAAAATCTCAGTAGGTGCCATTTTGTTTTCTTGTTTGTGATCCTTGAATCAGACGAGGTCGTCTGGGTCTCCATCAACGGCGGTATTAAAAGAGCTATTCTTTTTTCTGTCCTCAATTCAGTTCATACTTTGTCTGCTATTTGAAAGGCTGCATTTTTTTAAAGTCACATCAGGAAGAAAAGGGTAATTCAAGAATAAATTTAATAAACGTTTATTGACTGCTTGATGTATGCAAAGCCCCATGCCAGGCAATGCAGGTCTTAAAGAAGAAAAGGGGAGAGAAAGGTAGAGAGGGCATTTCAGGAAAAGGGAATCGCTTATCTAACAGTGCACAAAAGCAAGGTGATTGTTCAGAGAATTTCTGCTAGATTTTGATTATTACAAATGTGATCAATTACTTTTTGAATGTATGTATATGTTTTGTAAAAAGAGCAAAGAAACAAATGAATGAACAAACCCAAGACCAAGCTCTTTCTAAGCCTTAGGGCCTGTGCAGTAGATTGTATTGTTTGTTGGTAATCAGTTTTTCATACTTGTCTATAGGTAGGCTTTGCTAACTCCATTAGCCCCGTCCCTCCTCAGCTGCGTTAGGGCTGGGTCTGATGACTTGCTTTGGCCAATGGAATGTGAATGAATATACTCCATATAACCACTTGCATGGTTTGGCTAGGCCTTCTGAGCTCCTGCTTTCCACTTGAGAACATGTCCTAGGGGTGGTGCTACTGATACCAGCTCAACACAAGGTTGACATAAGGGAAACTATATTATAGAAAAGAAACCATATTGTAACTTTAAATGACCTCTGTATTAACTAGCCTAGACATGCTCTGTAGATTTTATCACCCCTCCCAGCTGTGATAAGATGATAACTTTGTTCTTTTGAGTTCTCTAGGAATGTGATGACCCTGGGGCGGAGAGCCTATGCTGATAGCCATCATCAATGACAGCTGAAAGATCAGGGTATAGGGCCGTTCTGGTTTCTGATGCATATCCAGTAAAACAAAAATACTATCAGGAACTAAGACCAAATGTCTGCCCCCACGTGGAGACTAGCTGCCTCTCCAATCGAGAAACCAGCTCCATATATAACTGGCCTGTAGTCTTTGTTCTGTAAGATGGTTCTTTCGGACGTTAGTTGGCCATCTTCCCCTCTTGCTAGCAAGCTGTAATAAAAACCCTTTCTCTCCTACCACCTTGCCTCCTGACTATTGGCATGTCTTGTGGCGAGCAGATGATCCCTCCTTGTGCAGTAACACTACTTTAGTCTTGTTCCCCAAATGAGAAGACAGAGAGCAGACCTGGATCTTTCCCACATGCTGGAGCCAACTCCAGCCTAGCCCAGAAGCATTAAGCAGAGCCACAGCCATAGACCCATGAGCAAAACATAAATGTTTGTAGTTCAAGCTACCAAGTTTAGAGGTTGTTAGTAATGCACCGTTATTGCAGCAAAGGCTGACTAATACAGCCTGTAATGGTTTACAAGGGCCAGAATCATGAAAGGCTGGAATACCCAGACATACTCCTGGAGAAACCATCTAGCTCAGTGCTTGTATTAGTTTGCTAGGGATGCTGTAACAAGGTACTACAAACTGAGTGGATTGAAAAATAGAAATTTATTGTCTTACAGTTTTGGAGACTAGAAATCCAAGATCAAAGTGTAGTTTAGAGTTGCTTCCTGCTGAGAGCTGTGAGGAAGAATCTGTTCCATGTCTCTTCCCACATCTGGTGGTTTGCTGGCAATCTTTGACACTCCTTGGTTTATAGAAGCATTACCCCAATTTCCCCCTTCATATGCCTTTCTCCCTGTGTGTTTGTCTGTATCCAAATTTTTTAATAAGCATGAAATCTTTTAATAAGGACATCAGTCTTATTCTATTAGGGGCCCACTCTACTCCAGTGTTACTTCATCTAACTAACTAATTATATCTGCAATGACCCTATTTCCAAATAAAGGCATATTCTGAGGTCCTGGGAATTAGGACTTCAACATATGAATTTGGGGGGACACAGTTCAATCCTTAACAATGCTTTTTATACTTGTGCTCCTTGTACCAGGGGACGCCTAGAAACCAAACATCATTATGGCTTACCTTCCCCATCTTGGGCCACTGGCCTCTAATGTGCTGATTCTCCCTTTGAGAGGAGTGGGCTGTTCATGGTATGGTATGTGTTTGAGCCTTAGGTCTACACACTTTGTGAGTTCTGGAACCAAGATGAAAATTCAGGTATCTTCATATTAGAACATTTTCCCTATTCCAATCTGCCTTTTTACTGGTCAGTGATTCAGGGAGCAGCCAAAGGAAACAAAATAAAGTAAATAACCAGTTAGTTCTAGGAAAACAAAAAACAAACCTCCACATTCAAATCACCCATAAACCTCATCCACCGTTATCAAGGCAAAGTGTCAATGGGCATGAAATCTCTGAAGGAAACAAACCGATCAGTGGTAGAGGCTAGATTTAGCAATCAAAAAAGGGACAGAAATACGGTAGTACAGGAGATTTTTAAAATATGAAAGTAAAGTTTCATAAACTTGATGAAATGTATCATTTTATGGAAATTACAAAAATTGACTCAAGAAGAGATAGAAATAGCAGTAATTATAGATATATGAAAAGGTAGCTAATGATTTCCTCCTATAAAATGTACCAAACCCAGACTTATGCAAAAGCCCATTGAACTGTTGAGGAACAGATGATGGAAATTTCCCCAAATATTTGCCCATCACCCTTATGAACAAAGATCGAAAACCTTTAATAAATATTAGCAGAATTGGACACAGCAAGAGAATCATGACCAGGATTTATTCCAGGAATACAAGTACAGTTCAACATTAGAAATAATTATGTAATTCATCACATTAATAGGTGAATGGTGAAGATGTATACTCACTAGATGCTAATTCTTTTTTTTTTTTGAGGAAGATTAGCTCTGAGCTAACATCTGCTGCCAATCCTCCTCTTTTTGCTGAGGAAGACTGGCCCTGAGCTAACATCCATGCCCATCTTCCGCTACGTTATATGTGGGACACCTACCACAGCATGGCTTGCTGAGCAGCGCCATGTCCACACCCAGGATCCCAACCGGTGAACCCTCGGCTACCAAGCAGAACGTGCACACTTAACCGCTGCGCCACTGGGCTGGCCCCGATGCTAAAAATTTTGATAAATTAAAAACCATTCTCTTTTTAAAATTCTTTATAAGCTATGAATAAAAGTAAACAACTAGAAATCTATTGTACAGAAGAAAACAGACCCAGTAATCGGTAAAATTTCATGTCACATATTCTAAACGTTAACATCTCAGCAAAGAATTACTTAATATTTTACTCCTCTGGATGAAGGCTGAGATCTCTTTATAGGTCTTCAGTGTTTTGCTCCCATGGAAAAAATGCTATGGTACCTTCTCAAATACTTTCCTGGATAAATATCATGTGTGTTATCAATGCCCTTTTTTAATGGACCTTAAAGTTTCTAAATTATGACACAAATGCCACTTTCATCTTCTTATGTCCCCTACTGGAGGTCATGAGATCCCTGTCTTCCTTGCTTACCATAAAGTAATTCTTGAAGAGCTCTTAGGTTATGCTTACATTGGAAAAAAACAGACCCTGTGATTTTAATGTGTAAAGGACTGAACTACTGTGTTTGTTTCCTTCATTTCTTCCTCTATACAATTCTTTAGATAAAGGACAAAAGTTTTGTTTCAAAATTTTAATGGTGTAATTTTTTTTTTCTATAATGGCAGCAAGTCCCATAATCCATGGTGAAACATTAGAAGCAATCCCATTAAAATTAGGAACAAGATAAGGATACTGGCTGTCACTTCCACCGTTCAACACTGTCTTGGGAGTTCTAGCTAATTTAACGCAACAGGAAAAATAAACAAAAAGCAAATATTGAAGACAAACACAGCTGCCATAGTTTGCAGATGATATCATTGTTTAACTGGAAAATCTCTTAAAACATATTGAAATAAATACTAAAACTAATTTAAGACAGTCCATTAAATTGGCCCCATAAAAGATCAGCACAGGAGGGGCTGGCCCCATGGCCTAGTGCTTAAGTTTGGTGCACTCTGCTTTAGCGGCCCAGGTTCATTTTCTGGGCACAGACCTACACCAGCTGTTGATGGCCATGCTGTGATGGTGTCCCACATACAAAATAGACAAAGATTGGCACAGATGTTAGCTCAGGGCAAATCTTCTTCAGCAAAAAAAAAAAAAAAATCAGCACAGGAAAATTAAGTTGTTTTCTTATTCACAACAATAGCAATAATCAATTAGAAAACGCAAAGGAAAAAATATATTCCATTCACAAAGCCAACAATAATTATTAAGTACTTAAAAATAAAAGTGATGAGAAATATGCAAGACCTTATTAAGAAAATTGTAATACTAAATAACATAAAAGAAGAACCAGTAGATGAATGAGCTGGTATGTTTCTGGATGAGGCTGAATTTTGTAAATATGTTAACAGTCCTGAAATTAAATTATAAATTTAGTGCATTCCAATTAAAATCTAAATAGAATTCCTTATTGAATTTGACAAACTGATTCTAAAATTCATCTGCAAGAATAGCCATGGCAGTTTTAAAAAAGAACAAAGAGGGTTGTGGTAGGCAGCTTCTAAAATGACTCCCAATGATCCTTATCTCATGGTATTCATGCCCTTTACAGTCCCCTCCCCTTAAACATGGGCTAGTCCCAGCGTCTCACTTTCCATTAAATACAATATGGAAAAAGTGATGATCTGTCACTTCTGAGATGAGATTGAAAAAGACTGTGCTCCATCTTGGGCACCCTCTCTTTCTCTCTCATTTGATCCGGAGCCAACATGCTGCCATGTTGTGAGCTGCCCTCTAGAAAGGCTCATGTGGCAATGAACTGATGTCTCTGGCCAATAGCCAGTGAGGGTGTGTGGCCTGCCACCAGCCACATGAGTGAGCTTGGAAGTGGGTCCTCCCCAGCTGAGCACCGAGATAACCACAGCCCCATATGACACTTCCATTGCAGTCTTGTGAGAGATCCTAACCCAGATGCCCCAGCTAAGCTATGCTCAGGTTTCTGACCATAGAAATTGAGTGAGAAATAAGTGTTTGTTGTTTTGGGTGATTTTTATGCAGCAATCAATAATTAGTACACCCATAAACATTCAATTCCTTTAACCACCACCATCTCAACCTCATTCAGCTTCCACTGAAACTTAAAACAGAGAACAGATGAGTCATGGGGCTCTGCACATTCAAGATCCCATAAGAGTTAGGCTCCTCAGCACTCCTCTCTTACTCCCAGCTAACCATGTTGAGGAGTTTTGTGTGGAAAAGCAGATGTATTCGCCAAATGGATGACCTAGGGGCTGTCTTACCTTCCCAGGGCAATCATTAACTTCCTGTGTTCACAACCCCTCGGGGTATGGCCTTTAGTCTCATGGGCTCAGCAACCTGATTTTTGTGGCCAAACGAAAACTGATCTTTCTCTTTAGAATGGACTCATTAGTCAAGCATGTGAGACTGAAGAATAAAATCACATTTCCATTTACAAATTGGAAAGAGAACTCTAACTCTCATGGGATCTTGAATATACAGATCCCCATGAATCATCTGTTCTTTCTGAGTAAGTTTCTTGGGCAGCAATGGAAGCTGAATAAGGTTGGGGAGTTGGTTAAAGGAATCAAATTAAACATTAATTCTATTAATTATCGATTGCTACATAAAAATTACCCGAACTTGGCAGCTTAAAACAACAACTTTGAAACTTTGAAGTGCTTCAGAACCTAAAATGCTTGCTATAGCATCTGGCAGCTCTCAGCTAACAGCAACTGTTATACTCATCCATCATCTGTGTTCTCACCAGTGCTTAGGTACAAGAGGAGGGGCATGGAGTCTTGGACAGAACACGAGCCTTGGAATCAGACAAACTTAAGTTCAAGTTCCTGTGCTTCCATTTATTATCTGTGCTTTCAACCTCCACTGCAGGAAGGGGAGCAGCACTTTCTTTCCATCAGAGGTACTTGAGACAGTACGTGGATGTGCAGTAGAGGGATTTGAAATCATCTAGAGAAATCCAAGAATTATCAACACGAGTACACTTTAACAAAGCTGGATGGCCAAAACATTTTAGAACCAGGAATTGCAAACTCAAATGTCTGTCTGGAAGGCACTGTAAACAGGTGAAGCTGTAAGAGGCTGATAAAAGTAGACGTCCATGCCATCTAACTCCTACAGATCTTCCAGCGTGGGTAGAAGCCTTCAGTGCTTCTGTTCCAGCTGGCTGCTTGGTAAACCAAGCAGTTGTGCCACGGCCCATTATGCTGTGACCTGCAAGATGCTCCAAGCTTCCCAGCCACCATCTGACAGGATCCCTGGGAAACATGGAAAATGACAGGATAGCAGTGTGGGAACAGCGGCTGAGCTGTTCTGCTATAGAGAATAGAGAGTGGTCTGAATGCCTGTGCTGCAGGGGTTTCATCATTTTTGATCTCCGTATTTATTTTAATATTTGTGTGTTGTAGGGAATAATTACGTTACTTAAAACAGGGTTTTTTGATGACCAGTCTGGACATGGAATTACACCATGGAGAGGTGTGTGAAAGTGAAAGAGATGTGTTATGCTCACAGGTCCTAGAAGAGGGAGGCATGGGATGCCACACAGGGGACCACTTGGGAGGAGCACTAAGGCAGCTGCGGAGCCAAGAGAGAATGAGGACCTATGGGCAAGGGCCTTTATTGGGGATTGGGGTGAAGCATACAAGCAAAAGGTGTGAAAGGATTTCCTTGGTGAGACTGAATGCCACTAAGTCACAATCAGCGGAGGGTGAGAAGGGGAACTTGTGGCAGTGACCAGCCTTCTCACACTGGTGCATCTTGTCTGCCTGTGGGGATGTTGAGGCATCAGGAATACAATTTTGTAGGTTTTGTTTCATTTTGTTTTGTTTGCAATAAAACCTCTTGATAGCCATAAACTTAGAGAAAGAAAGTACTAATTTTCATTTTTTTAGGGAAACTGATGATAAATGTCCACGATAGGGGCCATAGTGATATCTGTCCCCAGGAAAACAAGAAGATACAGATCCGCTGGAGAAGCACCAGCATCTGCTACAGGAGTTAGAAGTTGTTTTAAGAAGGCTGTGTCCAATTTGCCATGTCTAACTGCAGAAGGTGCATTTACTTATTACTCTCTGAAGTATAACTTTTCATTTAGATCAAATGACCATTCTTCTAAGTTCATTTAACTCTGCTTTAATTCAAAGATTTTTGGTGTGTGCAAACAAATGAAGCAATAGCTATTAGTGTATTGGCTCTATTTATAAAAAATTTTATATAAACAGGGGCTGGCCCCGTGGCCGAGTGGTTAAGTTTGCGCGCTCTGATGCAGGCGGCCCAGTGTTTTGTTGGTTTGAACCCTGGGCGCGGACATGGCACTGCTCATCAAACCACGCTGAGGCAGCATCCCACATGCCACAACTAGAAGGACCCACAACGAAGAATATACAACTATGTACTGGGGGGCTTTGGGGAGAAAAAGGAAAAAATTTTTTTTTAAAAAAAACTTCTTTTAAAAAAAAAATTTTTATATAAACATTTTATATTGGTGTCATCAAATGATTATAATTGAAAGTCAGTTGAGTTGATTCCAATAATGATTTGATCACTTTTTTCCAAAATTCATGGCATCATAGTAAAGCTTTCAGAAGTTCATTTTGGCAAAGGCAAACATTTGACATTACAGTAAATGCTACTATAAATTCAAGTAATAAATTCAACATTGATGATAAAATCCTTTGGGGGGTGTATGTTGATAATCTGAATTTCAGTGGAGCACAGTATTGTGGTAAAAACTGTTTTTTTTAAATTAAGAAACTTATGAAGCAGATTTCTATTTCTAGAATTAGTTTTGTTGCAGACATAATTCTTAAGTATGCTCAGACTTTCCATATTCCACGAAACCACATAGAAGCTGCAGTTGTCAACATTTATAAATATTGTAAATATACATAGAACAACATAACTAAAAAATTTTTTAAATTAACATATTATTAAATACAAAAAACCTTTAGTGAGGCAGAATGTGCTCTCTCTATGTATTTTCTGCTATCAGTCAGATTTTGGAAATGATTGTGCCTTTGAAGAACAACTTTATAAGTTAGAGTGTCTTACAATTATATTAAAATTTTTTAATAGGTCCTCTAAATTTTGGTTGGATTTTGAGCATAAACAATTTAAAATCTTCAATTAAAATATTCAATGACTATAATGACAAAACAACTTAATTTTGAAAGCTTTCAGAAAATTACAATTATTGAAAACAAAGCTTGTAAACAGAAACACTGAAATTTATCCCTATAAAAGCTAGAGGATCTGAACAAATTAAATGAGAGAGTTTCAACTGAGATTCTCAAAGCACAAGCTTTGAAATATCTCTACTTGTGAAAAGAATTTCTTTTTTTTAATTATGGTAAAATACATATAATATTTACCATCTTAACCATTTTTAAGTGTGCGGTTCAGAAATATTAAGTGTATTCACATTGTTTTTTAACCAATCTTCAGAACTTTTTTATCTTGCAAAATTGAAACTGTATACTCAGAAAACAATTGCCCAATTTCCCTCCTCCCCAGCCCCTGGCAACTACCCTTCTACTTTCTGTCTTATGGATTTGACTACTGTACTATCTCATATAAGCAGAATTACACAGTATTTGTCTTTTGGGGAATGGCCTGTTTCATTTAGCATAACTTCCTCAAGGTTATCCATGTTGTACCATATGTGAGGATTTCCTTCTGTTTTAAGGTTGAATAATATTCTGTTGTATGTATATACCACATTTTGTTTTTCTATTCATCTATCGATGGACATTTGGGTTGCTTCCACCTTTTGGCTATTGTGAATAGCGGTGCTGTGTACATGGGCGTACAAATACCTCTTTGAGATCCTGCTCTCAACTCTTTTGAAGGTATACCCAGAAGTGGAATTGCTGGATCATATGGTGATTTTGTTTTTAATTCTTTGAGAAACCACCATACCATTTTTCCACAGTAGTTGTATTATTTTACATTCCCGTCAACAGTGTACAAGTGTTTCAATTTCTCCATATCCTCACCAACACTTGTTATTTTCTGGGTTTTGTTGTGGTTGTTTGCCTGTTTTTTGAAAGCAGCCATCCTAATGGGTGTGAGGTTGTATCTCATTGTAGTTTGATTTTTATTTCCCTAATGAGTAGTGATGTTGAGCATCTCTTCACGTGCTTGTGGGCCATTTGTATAGCTTCTTTAGAGAAATGTCTATTCAAGTCCTTTGTACTTTTTTTTTTGGTGAGGAAGCCCTGAGCTAACATCTGTGCCAATCTTCCTCTATTTTGTACTTGGGATACCTCCACAGTGTGGCTGATGAGTGGAGTAGATCTGCACCCAGGATCCAAACCCATGAACCTGGACTGCTGAAGAAGAGTGCGCAGAACTTTAACCACTTGGTCACGGGGCCAGCCCCACTTTGTACATTTTTTAATCAGATTATTTATTTTGTTGCTGTTGTTGTTGTAGAATTTTAGAGGTTCTTTATATATTCTGGTTATTAATCCCTTACTAGATATACAATTTGCCAATATTTTCTCCCATTCCATGTGTTGCCTTTTCTCTTTTGATTGTGTCCTTTGATGCACAGAAGTTTTTAATTTTGATGTAGCCCAATTTATCTATTTTTACTCTTGTTTCCTGTTTCCTGTGTTTTGGTGCCATGTCCAAGGAACCATTGCCAAATCCAAAGTCATGACACTTTGCCCCATGTTTTCTTCTAAGAGTATTATAGTTGTAGGTGTTTTGTTTAGGTCTTTGATCCATTTTGAATTAATTTTTATATAGAGTCTAAGGTGAGGGTTCAATTTCATTCTTTTGCCTGTGGATATGCAGTTTTCCCCACAGCATTTGTTGAAAAGACTGTCCTTCCCCATTGAATGTTCTTGGCACTGTTGTTGAGAATTATTTGACCATAAATGTGAGTTTATCTCTGGCCTCTCTATTCTATTCCATTGGTCTATATATCTGTCTTTGTACCATCACCACACTGTTTTGATTACTGTAGCTTTGTAGTAAGTTTTGAAATGAGAAAGTTTGAAACCTCCAACTTTGTTCTCCTTTTTCAAGATTTTTTTTGGCTATTCGGGATTCCTTTAGATTCTGTATGAATTTTAGGATGGATTTTTCTATTTCTGCAAAAAATGCCATTGGGATTTTGATAGAGATTGCATTAAATCTGTAGATCACTTTTGGTAGTATGGACATCTTAACAGTATTAAATCTTTCAATCCATGAACATGGGATTTTTTTCCATTTATTTGTGTCTTCTTTAATTTATTTCAGCAACATTTTGTGGGTTGTAGTGTACAAATCTTCTATCTCCTTGGTTAAGTTTATTGCAAAGTATTTTATTCTTTTTGATGCTATTGTAAGTGGAATTGTTTTTTAATTTCCTTTTCAGATTCTTCATTAATAGTGTGTAGAAATGCAGTTGATTTTTGTCTGTTAATTTTGTACCCTGGAACTTTGTTGAATTTATTCATTAGTTTTAACAGTTATTTTTTTGTGAATCTTTAATGTTTTCTACATATAAGATCATGTCATCTGCAAACAAAATTTTACTTCTTCCTTTCCAGTTTGGATGCCTTTTATTTCTTTTTCTTTTCTGCTTGCTGCAGCTAGGACTTCCAGCACCATGCTGAATAGAAATGGCAAAAGTGGTCATCCATGCCTTGTTTCAGATCTCAGGAAACACTTTCAGACTTTCATCATTGAGTATGGTGTCAGCTGTGGTCTTTTTGTATTTGACCTTTATTGTGTTGAGATTGTTTTCTTCTATTCCTAGTTTGTTGAGTGTTTTGTTCATGAAAGGGTGTTGAATTTTTTCAAAATTTTTTCTGCAGCTGTGTTCATCAGGGGTATTGGTCTGTAGTTTTCTTGTAGCGTCTTTGTCTAGCTTTCGTATCAGAGTAATGCTGGTCTCATAAATGAATTTGGAAGTATTCCCTCTTTTCTGACATTTTGGGAGAGTTTGACGAGGATTGGTGTTAGTTCTTTAATTGTTTGGTAAGATTTTTCAGTGAAGCCCTCTTGTTCTGGGCTTTTCTTTGTTGGGAGGCTTTTCATTACTGACTTAATCTCCTCACTAGTTATATGTCTGCTCAGATTTCCTATTTCTTCACGAGTGACTCTTGCTTGGTAGGTTTTGTGTCTCTAGGAATTGGTCCATTTCATCTAGGTTATCCAGTTTGTTCGTGTATAATTGTTCATAGTATTCACTTATAATGCTTTTTGTTTCTGTAAAATCAGTTGTAACGTCTTCTCTCTCTCTAGTTAGTCACTTTTTTCTTAGTTGAGTCTTCTCTCTTTTTTCTTAATCTAGCTAAAGATTTGTCAGTTTTGTTGACTTTTTCAAAGAGCAAACTTTGGGTTTTTTTGATCTTCTTTGTTGTTTTACTATTCTCTATTTCATTTATCTCTGGTCTGATTTTATTATTTCCTTCCTTCTGCTAGTTTTGAGTTTCGTGTGTTCTTCTTTTCTAGTTCCTTAAGATGTAAAGTTAGAGTGTTGATTTGAGATCTTTTTTCTTTTTTAATATGTTAATAGCTATAATTTTTCCTCTTAGCCCTGCTTTTGCTGAGTCCCATAAGTATGTTGCATTTTTTCTTTTCATTTGTCTCAAGATATTTTTTCTTTTTTTTTTTTAAAGATTGGCCCTGAGCTAACATCTATTGCCAATCTTCTCTTTCGTTTTCTTTTTCTTCTTCTCCCCAAAGCCCCCCAGTACGTAGTTGTATTTCTAGTTGTAGGTCCTTCTAGTTCTGCTATGTGGGACACTGCCTCAGCACAGCTTGATGAGCAGTGCTAGGTCCACACCCAGGATCCAAACCAGCAAAACCCTGGGCTACTGAAGGGAAGTGCGTGAACTTAACCACTCAGCCACGGGGCTGGCCCCTCAAGATATTTTCTAATTTCTCCTTTAACCTTTGGTTGTTTGAAAGTGCATTGCTTAATTTCCACATATTTATAGATTTTCTCAGTTTTCCTTTTGCTGTTAACTTCTAGTTTCATTTCATTGTGATTGGAAAAGATGTTTTATATGATTTCAATCTCTTTAAATTTATTAAGACTTTTTTTATGGCCCAACATACCATCTATTCTGGAGGATGTTCCATGCATACCTGAGAAAAATGTGTATTCTACTATTGTCAGGTGGAGTGTTCTGTATATGTCTGTTAGGTCCAATTGGTCTATAGTGTTGTTCAGGTCCTTTGCTTCCTTATTGATCTTCCATCAAGTTGTACCCACTACTGAAAGCAGGGTATTGAAGTCTCCTATTATTATTGTAGACTTGTCTATTTCTCCTTCAATTGTATTAATTTTGCTTCTTATATTTAGATGCTCTGATGTTTGGTGCTTATATATTTACAATTGTGATATCTTCTTGGTGAATTGACCCTTTTATCATTATACAACATCCTTCTTTGTCTTTTTTAAGAGTCTTTGACTTAAAGTCTATTTTATCTGGTATTAATTTAGCCACCCTGCTCTCTTTTGGTTACTATTTGCATGGAATATCTCTTTCCATCCTTTTACTTTCAAACTATGCCTGTCCTTAGATCTAAAGTGAGTATCTTATAGACAATATATAGTTGGATCCTGTTTTTTTAAATCCATTCAGCCAATCTATGTCTTTTGATTAGGGCATTTAACCCATTTACATTTAACATGATTACTGATAGGGAAGGACTTAACTATTGCCATTTTTTAATTGTTTTCTGTATGTCTTGTAGCTTTTGGTTTCTCAGAGCAGACTCTTTGGATGGAGCTTCTATTTCTAATTGCATAACTTTATATCCTATACTAGAATGGAATAAAATTGAGTAAGTCAACAAGTTTTTACAGAATCTGAAACACTTTGCTGAAAGGCTCCAAAGGCTGATAAATAAAGACAAAATATATTTGATGAGTTTGTCTTGCAAAAACATTTGTTAAAGAAAGATACTCTGAATAGTGTAAAGTACCTCTGAAAATATTTGTATTGACATATTGCTCCATTTCAATACAAAACAAAATAGGTTTGAAAATGGCCTCCATTTGGCATAATTGGCTTTAAGCTTCCTGGGTAACTCAGTATCTAAAGATAGTGTATTTTCTCCATTAACAACATCATATTCTTAAGCGACAGATGAAGGTATAAACAATTGCAAATTGATTAACCATAATGGCAATTTTGAAGAAGACTGCAGGTGATTTTATGGAAAAATTTTTTAAAGATACTAAAAAAATATATTCTTCAGTAAAATATTAGTGTCACAGAATAACACAGGAATATGGCTAATAAATTGATTAAAGTACAAGAATATATAACAAAATAAATATTCTGCTTATGCTGTTTTTAATATTTAAAAAAGCTGCAATGGAATTTAAAATTTTGATTTATTTTACACACATATGTATTTCAGTTTTTTAGATTTTTAGTTTTAAAAAATAGTTTTGAGTAAAATTATTTTGCAGATCTGCCAATACAATAAAATCAATTTGTTGCTTAATAAATAAATATTTTAAAAATCACTTAATTCTAAAACAATTTTAGCATCCTCTTTCACTTTCAGAAGTATCCCAGTGTGGTGATAACTTATATGGTCATCCTGGCTATACATAACATATCTGAAGATCCTGTGCCCCCACCACAAGCTTCTGAGGCTTATGGGCTTGTCCTTACTTATCCTTAGTCTAAGTTTGGAAGAGTCCTTAGAGATGGAGTCCACGTTTCATTTACAGATAAGGTTGCCTCCTTAAAGCTAGCTGAGTTCTCGGAGGTAGCATCTTCCACTGACAAGAGAGGATTGGAGAAATTCCAAGGTAGGTACCAACCAAAGAAAGAAACTCAGCATGTTCTGGAGTGGCCAAACTGATGCTGATAAGGAAGAAAAATTTTCTCTTAAGAAACTGATTCTCTTTGAAGGATTTGAGAAAAACATGCTGGGGCTTTCAAAAAAAAAAAAAAAAAAAGGCAATCTGCAAAGCCAACAAACCAGGGGAAAGAAGGATCATGAAGAAGACTTTGGATATATAAGAAAATAACAGCAGTTTCATGGATCCAGTGCCTACCATGGCATGTGCTGGGCTCATTACGTACATGGTCTTGCCTCATCCTTTCAATGCATCTATGAGATGTGTATTGTTATCGCCGTTTTACAGATGAAAACCTCAAGCTCACCCTGGTGTGAGGGCTCTTTGCTGCTGCACCACCCAGTCTTCCCCAGCAGAGGGGGATGGAGAGCAATAAGGAAAGGAAGGAAAAGAGTAGGTGAAGAAAGGCAAGAACATGAAGGCTACAACTTGAGAAAACTATTTGTTCTCGTGAGCCAGCATGAACAAAGATCTTAACAGAATATGACAAATCTAGGGGATGAAAATAAACAGGTTTTGAAGGTTCTTGAGAGCAGAAGTCAGCTAGAGCTGTCATTCATTCAACCAAAAGTAAACATGCTCTCTTTTGGGTGATGCTGTGCAGAGAGTCAAAGCTAGGAATTAATTACGGAGCAGCTGCAACTACCAGCCATCCTTCAGGAGTCGGCTGTGAAGTGGAACGTACAAATAACACAGGTAATCAGATCCACGGGTTGCTGGGAATGATGCAAACACATTATTCTCCCCAAATTAAAGCACTCTATTCATGTCCAGAGCTTGAAAATTCATTTCTCGGTAAAGGTCAAGAAAAGCAAACATTGCTTGAATTTAATTATTAAGCCAGCTGTCAGTCACTGGCAGTGACAGAGACAGGAAGCAGGAAATCGGCTGAAATTAGCATGACAGGCTCCTTGCATCTTTAATCAAGAACTCCTCTTTCAGAAATACTTTATTTATCACTGAAATAATGATGCCGAGTTGGCATCTACTTTATTCCCTTTCTGATTTATCTCATTCTTTTAAATAGCAAGTCTAGCAAACAAGACTTTAGTTCGCTAAGACAATGGATTCCAGTAGGGCTGATAATTGTTTTAATCTGTCATTGCCTACACGCTAAAGCAGTGCTCTGAAGCAACATCAAAGCCTGAGATAAAAATCAGACCTTTTGGCCTTTGTTTTGTTTACAAGTTGAGGTGTGGGAGAGTTGGTCCAAGCATCAGGCAAACCAGTTCTGTCCTGAAACCACCACTCCTACCTAGGGGCAGCTTCCAAAGGTGGAGAGGACTTGGGGTAGGTTGGAAGAGAGTACTTGAACTATTCATGTCGAGCATATGAGGAGACGGCCTAACTCACCTGCCATCCCCTCCTAGATCCACCACTGCTACGAATCTTTCCTCCGTAACTTTGGAGAATTCACTTAAACTGTCTAATTCACCAACTGCAAAATGGGACTAGCGCACTCAAAAAGGGAGGGACTGGTGCTGGTCTGAAGGTGATGGTGGTGCTTACGGGTGATTTTTATGTTCTTCTTTCTGCTTACCTGTTTTCTCTGATTTTTCGGAAATGAAATTTTAAGTGTGTTCTAAAATGTCAATATTCTTTGGTCACCACAAGTTCCTGAAGATTAAGTTATTGCCTAGCTATTGATGAATGTTCTTCTGTATTTTGATGGTTCTTTACACATGGGGTCATAAGAGAGGAAGCGATTCATTATTGACTCAAATTATAGTCAACATTCTTCCACAGCCCACGTTGCTTCTCAATAAATTCTAAAGCTTCTTCGAGTGGTAAAATTAAATGATAATGATACCTTTAGTACTTTCATCCAATACATGTTCTCCAGTCATCATCATGAAACAGAAATGCTTTCTGAGGTTGATGTCTGACATATATAATGAGTTACATAGAAAAGTTTAGAAATATTAGCTAACCTATCATCAATTCGAGAAACTACTTTGCTTGAAGGGAATGATTAAGCACATTTTCAATAGTTCTCAGCACACTGATGGCCACAGAGAAGAAATGACTTTTTGAGTTAGATCGAACTAGATGAAAATGATATAACTTCAAAAATGGAAACAAAGATTCAAATTCACATAACACCAAAAAAGTCCTTATTTTTTTTTTTCTGCTTTTTCCCCCCAAACCCCCACAGTATACAGTTGTATATTTTTTCAGTTGTGGGTCCTTCTAGCTGTGGTATGTGGGACGCCACCTCAACATGGCCTGGATGAGTGGTGCTGTGTCCGCTCCCAGGATCCGAACCAGTGAAATCCTGGGCTGCCAAAGCGGAGCACGCGATCTTAACCACTTGGCCATGGGGCCAGCCCCAGCAGTCCTTATTTTTAAGTTTAGTACCTCTTATACACATATCAGCACATATATAATAACACATATTTCATTAATATGCATGCAAGGTCTTCTTTATGTTCATTTGAAGTTGTTTAGCTTTTAACAATTTGAGTGTTATTAATGGTTATGATAGAAATGTTTATATGGTTTCTCCTGTTATGAGTTTATCTTTCTCTCAGCTGATATAGACAGATTCTGTCGGCTACAGCGTAAGTCACTTTCTTTTCTAGAGTATTCATTTTCTCAAAGTCATAAAATCTAAATTGAATTCATGGGAACAAACATTTACCGAGAACCAGCTATGTATACAGTACGGGACTAAGTATTATGTGTACTCACAGATTTGTATTTATTTAGTGCCTTGTAATAATTAGAGCCACTAGTTGTTTTTTCTCACTTCCAAATGCAGTAGGTTAAAGCTATACCATAACCCCCCACCCACCCCCCACCCACCCCCTATCCAGGGTTTTGCTTTCCAGAGTTTCAGTTACCTGTGGTCAACTGCAGTCTGAAAATATTAAATAAACAATTTATAAGTTTAAATTGCATGCCATTCTGCATAGTGTGATGAAATCTCATGCCATCCCACTCCATCCTCCACGGAAGTGAATCATCCCTTTATCTGGTGTATCCACACATTATACGCTACCTGTCCCTTAGTCACTCAGCAGCTGTCTCTGTTATCGGGTGACTGTCACGGTATCGCAGTGCTTGTATTGAAGTGACCATTGTTTTACTTCATAATGGCCCCAAAGTGCAAGAGTAGTGATGCTGGCAATTCGGCCATGCCACGGAGAAGCCGTAAATTGCTTCCTTTAAGTGAAAAGGTAAAAGTTCTAACTTAATAAGAAAAAAATAGTATGCTGAGGTTGCTAAGATCCACGGTAAGAATGGATCTTCTATCTGTGAAATCTAAGAAAGAAAAAGAAATTTGTGCTAGTTTTGCTGTCATACCTCAAATACGTATGTATCCAAAAAAATATAGTGTATGTGGGGTTTGTTACTATCCTCGGTTTCAAGCATCCACTGGGGGTCTTGGATAGTATCCCCGTGGGTAAGAGGGGACTACTGTTCCTAAATCTCTAATAAGAAGCCAAATAGATGCTGGCGAAGCACTCCACACACCGGGGTCTGAAGAGCTGCAACAGCCTTTTCCTTTAAGAAGCCCCCCACATATTTGAGCTTAGGAAGCACTGAAGTGGCACCTGGACACCAGAATAAACTTGGAGACACATTACTCTGCAAAATGCCAGAAGTTCATGTCACAGTGTTACGTCAGCTATTTTAAAAGACAAACACTAATTTTTCAACATTTCTACTTCAGTCTGCTTCCTTAATTACTGATGTTTGGAAAAAACAGAAAACAAAGATTGTAATTTACAACAAGTATTTCCTTAATTAAATGAAAACTGTAGTGTTGGTTACATAGCCTAATCATAGTTTACCCTTCAGTGTAATAATTAAAAGTTTTTTCTTTTTGCTGGATGCAGCAGACGTCAATTCTGGCTAGCTAAAGGAAAATTAAAAAAAGGATGCTGGGGTACTTCCATCTAAGGAAAGGTTGACCCACCAAGAAACCGAGACAGCTTGGAAGCTTGAGCAGTGGAGGTTTGGGGACCTGCTCTCTGGAGCACTGCAGACGCCTCCCCTCTGTCCTTGTCCAGTACAAATTCCCTGGAAGGAGCACCTGATGGCCTGGTTGGGGGCTCACCCTGGATCAGTTGCTGGGGTCAGAGAGGTAGGATCATGGAGCCGGAGCATGGTCCCCGTGGCCCACTCCTGGGCCTGTTCTCAGAGACAGCCTCCACTAAGGAAGCTTCAAAAGATCTTGAAAACGAACTGAGGGTGGCTGTCACCGTCATGATGGTGTGTGGAGTGGAGAGTCGGGGAATTTCACTAACTTTACACTGTCATTCTAATAGGAGTGACATTTCTGTTTTGTTAAAACAAAATGTCTTAGGCTTATGATTTTTACTGGTTTAGGAGGACTATAGACAGGGTGCCAGTTTGAAAAAGAAAGTTTGGGGGGAACAAACATATATTCTTGATTAGGGAATTTTTACATAAATATCTGGACTGCTAATTCCACACACTTGTTTATTTCACGGACCAGTAAACCCACTAAATCATAAAAGCTCATCTCTTTATCAGGTGGCATGGTTAATATTTAGGCCTGGGTGCCTAGCACCATCTTGAGATGTCAACTGTGAAGCAGAAATAACAAGCGCTGTATCTAAGAAGAAAACAACAAGCAGATTGATCTGTGGCTATTAATTAGACGCACCAAGCAATGTGATTTTATCTCCTGTCAATTAGCACTTAGTTACCAACACCGTCAAAGGAAGGTAAATTTCCCCAGCATTCTACTGGGCAAGAGTGCTGGGCACAGTTTGCTTAATCTTAGTTTTGGAACAATAAATTTCTCTTTCAAAACAAAGAGGATGAATTCCAGCGCTATCCTGTCATTAAGCCAGCATTAACTCGATTAGGGAATATTCTGGACCTCCCCCTTGAGCATCGGGGTGAGGTAAGGGTTGTTTGGAGTCATAATTAGCTCATGTCCTTCAACATAATTAGCTCCATGTCCTCATTTCCTTATCCAGTGGGCAGTAAGTACCATTAGGTAAAAACCAACCTTTTCACTTTGCCCTGCTATAAAACACAAAATCTCAACAATCCCAGGTGTTCACCTGCGGACCTAAGGATGCTGACAGTGGAGGAATCCAAGCACCAAGACATCTGGGAGCACCCAGATCATTCGGTCTTTATGACAGATGCCGAACACCATAGAATTCTAAGAGATGGCCAGGAGAAGGTGAGAGGATTCCTTCGGGGATAAGGGGTGAAGATGCAGCACTTGGCTGGTTCATCCTGTCTTTGTACTGTTCCTCCATCTCCAGCTTTCCCAAACTCTCCACCCAACATTGCTTTACAGGGTTATATTGGTAACTGCCTGGAATTTGGAGGGAACTGGGGAAGTTCAACTATTAAATTTTTTTCTAAGACCCCTCTCTCCTTCAGATTTGGACTAGGGCATTCATTGCTTAACACCCATGGTGTAGGGTATGCCTTGAATCTATAAAATCTCCTAAATTTCTGCCAGTTAAATGATTTTTATTTTAATTTATGTTTTGGCAAAACCCCAGGGGTCATCGGCATAGGGGGATTAGTCGTGGTCACTACAATAGCTCTCATTGACAGAAATGTTATTGAGCACATCAGAAATAATGCAAGCATGGTTTACCAGGTCTCTGAGGGTTTTATCTTGAGACTGAACTGTCTTTTTCACTGCCAGCCTTGATTGCTATCCCTAGCAATGAGACACAAGCTTCACTGAATACATTCTTATTGTAAGAGTCAGGCAATACCTTAGTATGTAGATTAAATTTGACAGTCCACCCTTACTCCCCTCCCCGTCCCACATCCATTCCCATTCTCATAGGTAAGTACTGTTAACAGTTATCTGCATCCTGGTCTTTTCTATTGATATGTAAATAAATATACATAAGTACTTCTTCTTTGAATAAATGGAATCATACTGGGTTTTCATTTAATAATTTCCTTTTTTTAAAAGCAGCATTTCTTGGTGATCTTTCCATAAGCTACATAAGTCAATCTCCTTCTTCTTAATGGCTGCATAATGCTCCACAGTCTGGCTGCCACACAATTTATTTAACCATTTAACTATTCAAGGAGATTTAGGCCCTTTCCTTTTTTTTTTCTTTCTTCTCTCCTTACAGACAGAGCTCTGATGGACTTCTTGGTATATTCATCTTTATAATTGAACACAAATCTTTCTTTTTTTTTTTTCCTGCTTTATTTCCCCAACCGCGCCCCCCACCGGTACATAGTTGTATATCTTAGTTGTGGGTCCTTCTAGTTGTGGCATGTGGGATGCAGCCTCAACATGGCCTGATGAGCAGTGCCATGTCCGCGCCCGGGATCCGAACCAGCGAAACCCTGGGCCGACACAGCGGAGCGCTCAAACTTAACCACTCGGCCACAGGGCCAGCCCCTGAACACAAATGTTTCTTTAGGACAGTTTCTTAAAATAGGAACAGCTGAGTCAAAGGGCATGCACTTTAAATATTTACAGCTATGGCTAAATTGTCTTCTAGAAAGGCTTGATCAATTAACTCTTGTTATCACTAAAAGTTATCAATAGATTTAAAAACTTGATGGTCAAGAACCATTGCATCATTTTCATTTGTACCTATGTATTAGTGGGGCTGAACACATTTTCACATGACACATTGACGAGCCATTGATCTTCTATGAATTGCCTGATGGTGTCTCTTGTCCATTTTTTTTACATTGTTTGTAGCAGCTTTCTCTGTGTATACATTACATATGCTGCAAATATTTTCTCTCAGTCTGTTGCCCTATTAAAGCAAACAAAAAACCCCAAAAGTTTCTTAATTCTTGAGTGAAATATGTCCATTTTTTTCTTTATAGATTCTGAGTTGTGAGTTTTGCTAAGAAACAACATTAGTTTAGGGAAATAGCTTACATTTCCTTCCAATATTTTATTTTCCCCTATGTTTGTTCTTTAATCCATCTGAATTTTATTTTTCAGAATCCAAGGCAAGAGTATAATTTCATTATTTTTCAACTTTCCCCAATTGGTTTAAAATTGCACTTCAATCATAAATTAAATTCATATCTATACCTGGATCTGTTTCTGGAGTCTCTATTCTGTTTTATTCATCTATTTGTCTTTTCCTGCATCAATACCATTTTTAAAAAAGCATTATAGCTCTATTGTTTTGTATAGACATTTTGACGAGGTACTCAAATCTCCTGGTTGTTCTTGTTCAAAATGTATTAATTTGCCTAGTGCATTTTTTCTTCAAGATGAATTTTAGAATTGCAAACTTGTAAAAACTTTAAATTGTAAAACTTTATAAAGAATCTATTTGAGATTTTAATTGGGATAGCACTAAATTTATAGATTAATTTAGAGAGAATTTATATCATTCTTTTTTCCACTTTATTTAGGTATGATTAACAAGAATTGTATATATTTAAGGTATACAATGTGATATGTTGATATATGTATACATTGTGAAACGATTGCCACCATCAAGCTAATTAAGATGTATTTCAACATTGCATTTTCTATCTAGAAATATGGTGCACATTTCCATTTGTCAGTCTCTCCTGTCCTTTAAAATTTTTAATACATACTTGTAGATACCCAGTGTCTAGTACTGTCCTAGCAGCAGATCTTTGAATATCTTCCATTTCTTCTACAGCTATTGATCTATTCAGATTTTTAAAATATATTTTAAAGTAAATTTAATTGAATTATATTTTTATAGAAAGTCATACATTTATCTAGATTTACAAAATTATTGGCATAAAGTTGTACATACTGCCTTATATCCCTATTTATAGTTCTAATCCTTTTTATTTCTAATATTTGTCCTTTTTTTTGCCAAGCATCTGTTTTATCAATGATTTCAAAGAATCTATTTTTGTGCCTTATTGATCAAGTCTACCTCTTTTTGAAATCTTTTATTTCAAGATTTTATTTTATTAATTCTGTCATAGTTTCCTTGGGTTTATTTTGATGCTTTTGTCTAGCTTCTTGAGTAAAATACTTAGTTCATTTATTTGTAATCTTTTTTTAATATATACATTCAAGACTAAATATTATTATCCTCCAAGTACATCTTACTTGATATGTAATGTAATTCTCACACTGTTGCTTCTTTCTAAAAAGTTTACAATTTGAACCTAATTTCTTTTTTCAGAAGGATGCTTTTAATCTCTTCGAGCGAGTTCAAAATTTCACATTGGTTAGACTTCAGTTTTCCTATTCTTTGGTGGTTAATTTCTAATTTCATTACACCATAGGAAGTCTTCATTGTGGGCTGCATATATGCAATGCTACCCGTGGCACGTCATCTGAGGAAGTTCCCTCGCAGTGTAAATGGAATTGGAGCTGCTAAACCCACCTAATGAAGTTTAAAATCTCAGAAATAATGTGTGATGCTGGTGGAAGTACTGTACTTATAATTTGATGGTTTCACAGAGTACCAGCTACTTCTCTTCATGGCTTTCCATCTTGTGTGCTTGATGAGAAACGAAAAGTCTCTCAGATTAATTCCAAACTTCAGAATGACCAATTTTCCTTTGAGATGCCTCACATTCTGCTTGATTTTCATTGGTCAGGCTGGACTAACTGCTCATGAGAGATACAGGAAAGTGAGCTTATACTGCCTGTTTTTCCAGAAGCTCTCCTTCAACAGCATCTCATCCTTGATACCAGAAAACACAGCGTATGGGAGTTATAATAAATAGGCAAAGTGGTACTTCTGTTTAAACGGATCATTCAAAAGATCTAACACAGTGATCTACACTCTACTTCCTCTAGATCAGTGGTTCTCAACTGTGGTTTTGCTGGGAGCACTTATGGAGTTTGCTTTAATATGAATGGCCCATCTGGGAGATCTTGATTTTGTAGATGTGTGATGGAGCTGAAAACCTGTTTAAAGAGCTTCACAGGTGATTCCGATGCATACCTAGAGGGTGAACCACTGTTTTAATAAATTTAAATTAAAAATGTTAACAGAAGTACAACTATCCATTCCTAAACATTCACAACATTCTGAATCTCCCACTCCACAGACTCCTTCTTCCTGTCTATAAAACATGCTCTGTGTTCTGACTGTAAAAACAATACAAAACAAACTTCGACCACTTTTGTTCATCTCTATACTTCTCCAGAGTGATTGCAATCAATATCTTTATTTTCTCTCCACTTTTTCTTCCTGAAAACCCTGAGATCTTGCTTCTATCTATGCTACTTATGAGATAATAGAAAATACATAGATTGGTCTCTGTCCCCATTTCCTGGCATAGACCTCCAAAGTCCCTTGTAATTTCCTAAGTGGCAAGAGCACTAGGAACATCTTTTGTTCTAACGAGCCAACTCTGGGTGGGCTCCTGGTCACCAGACAGATCAAGCCATGATTAGAAGCTTGGAATTCTCAGCTCCGCCCCTCACCCTCCAGAAGCGGGAGAAGGGCTGAAAATGGAGTTAATAATTGACCATGCCTACATGAGGAAGCCTCCATGATATCCCAGTAGTATGGGTTTCAAAGAGCTCCCACATCCACATGCTGGGAGGGTGACGCACCCCAACTCCATGGGGACGAAGCTCCTGCGCTCATGACCCTCCGACATCTCGCCCTATGCATCTCTTCATCTGGCTGTTATCTGTATCCTTTATATCCTTTAATAAACTGGCAAATGTGTTTCCCTGAGTTCTGTGAGCCACTCTAGCAAACTAATCGAACCTGAGGAGATGGCCATGGGAACCTCTAATTTGTAGCCAAATTGGACAGAAGTTGTGAGTAACCTGGGGACTTACTCCTTGTGATTGGCATCTGAAGGGGGGTGGGAGCAGTCTTATGGGGCTGAGCCCTTAACCTGTGGGATGTGACGCTATCTCCAGGTAGATTTCATTTAAAAATAACAATAAACTTATTATACATCAACACAAGTAATATATTTTATTAAAAACAATTTTTTAAAAATTTAGTGAGATGAGTGCCATTGCTTTACATTTTTGTAAATCTCTTTAATGTCTGGCTTAATAAAAGACAGCTGGATTCTCAGTCTGCTCTCCTATGTTGTTTTGCTTAAAGTATATGGAGAAAATTAGGCCTTTCACAGATACGTAGTTGGAAAAGAAAAATGTATTTTTGAAGGCTTTTCAAATAGTTGTCAATATTATTTTTAATATGTCACCAAAATTTGACAAATGGCAGCTTCAGAAAGGTTAGTTGCAATGTGTAATCTGAAACCACATTAACAAACTTTACACCCTGTTACATTAAGTTCCATTGGTCTATTTTATGCTTTGAATGGATCTTTTACCCATGCCGGATTTTGTAACATACACTGGTCATTTGGAAAATATTGGCTCACTGAGATCTTCCAAATGTTGACATATCATATTATCAACAATATCATCAGAATAATTTTTAAAGTTTTGGGAACCTAACAACCTCACAATGACAGACACAGATTTTCCCAAATTCTAATTTTTGTTTGAAAGCTTAAATTTTACAATTACAACAAATACTGGTCGTTGTTTTCCTTGAAAAAAGATGCTCACTTAGTTCAGTTTTGAGGAGCTGTCCGCCAAGTACTCAAGTTTGAATAACCATAGTATGTCTGCCGGTCGTTCTTTCAAGTAAAAATTTTGTTCTATGAAAAAATCTGCTAGTTCAGTTTGCAACTCAATCATACAAGGGCTTTTCCTCAGGATTGAGACTGTATTTCAATATGCAACAAGATGGGATATTCAAATTAGACTCCAACACTCCCTTCTCTGACTAGTCCCATTCTATCCATTATTTGGGAACTGCCTCATCGCCTTTGGAAGCTCTTTGACTGTGGACCCCATGTCTTTTTCTTCCTCCTATCGTCCATAGTATTCAGTAGTCATGTTAGTGAATGAATAAATATCCAATCTTCCCAAATAGATTGTAAACACTTTGAAAATAGGAATTCTATGCTATTCTTATTTGAATTACCAGCACCTAAGACAGGATCTTTTGCATGACTGTGGTTGTTTATGATAAAAAAAAAGTTTATTATGTACATTATATTAGGATGGCCAGTAATGGTCTCAGCATTATTCTTTATCGCTTTTCTTTCAATACCTATTGTAGAGGCTCGGCTTCATAAGTTAGGTTTGCAGATTGGTAGGAAGAAACCACACACACACCCCATTACAGGTTCCTACTCAAGAAAGAGAACTTGGTGGGGAACGAGGTGGTCTCACAGAGCAGGGCTGTAGCTGCACGTCGGTGGGCGGTTTCTCCCTCCATGGAGTGTGTTGTGACACTGAACTCTGAACAGATCAGTTGGATAAAAGTCACCATCCATTTATTCTCAGTTTTACATCACCATTCTGGAAAAATTATGCTCATAATCTAACTATTTTCATTACAATGAATGTCTACAACCATCAGGATCTTCTAGTTCTAGAAACCAACAGTGTCAACAAGACCGTCGTCAACCTGGGAGAAAAAGCAGAATCTATACCTAAGTACCATTGAAAAATCTTCGTGTCTCCAGTTTCCCAAGGTCCCAAAAAAACACACCTCCCCTCAAGAGGTGGACAAAAAATTTTTCCTTTTAGAATTAAGCACATAGGTGAGGAATGTATATGTGATAATTCCGACCATGATGGAGGCTGGGATGTAGTTTAAATTCTGTGAACGCTATGATAGGGAGAGTTGGCTCTTATCCATTGTTTAGGACAGCAATTAATTAACGAGTCAAGTTTTTGTTAACACTGATCTTGAACCCACTGACAACCTAATGTCATCAGCTTCCCTCTATTTTGGAAATCATGGATGCAAATATAGTCCAAATACAAGTAGCAAATTTTCTTTACACTCTAGCCAATTAAGTTACATATTTGTAGATTGATTATACTCCCAAGTGTCTTCAGGTAGATTATGAAAGGCACATCAAACTATCCTTAAAAATAGCTATCACGAGCTATCATATTACCACCAAGAAGAATATATTCTGATATTAAATGTATTTTTCTTTCTAAAAGACTAGGGTCACTTTTTTTTTTAGTAATTTTTTTTTATTAAGGTTATAAAAGTTAACATCCTTGTGAAATTACAGTTGTACATTATTATGAGTCATGTTGTAGGTACACCACTTCACCCCTAGTGCCCTGCCCCCGCCCCCCTTTCCCCTGGCAACCACTGATCAGTTCTCTTTGTCCCTATGTTAACTACCACCTATGAATGGAATCATACAGAGTTTGTCTTTCTCTGTCTGGCTTATTTCACTCAACATAATACTCTCAAGGTCTATCCATGTTGTTGTGAATGGGACGACTTTGTCCTTTTTTATGGCTGAGTAGTATTCCATTGTATATATATACCACAACTTCTTTATCCACTCATCAGTTGCTGGGCACTTAGGTTGGTTCCATGACTTGGCTATTGTGAATAATGCCACAATGAAGATAGGGGTGCATGGAACTTCTGGAATTGCTGATTTCAGGTTCTTAGGATATATACCCAGTAGTGGGATGGCTGGGTCATAAGGTATTTCTATTCTTAACTTTTTGAGGAATCTCCATACTGTTTTCTATAGTGGCTGCACCAGTTTGCATTCCCACCAGCAGTGTATGAGGGTTCCCTTTTCTCCACAGCCTCTCCAACATTTGTCACTCTTGGTTTTGGATATTTTTGCCATTCTAACAGGTGTGAGGTGATATCTTAGTGTAGTTTTGATTTGCATTTCCCTGATGATTAGTGATGATGAGCATCTTTTCATGTGTCTATTGGCCATCTGTATATCTTCTTTGGAGAAATGTCTGTTCATGTCTCCTGCCCATTTTGTAATTAGGTTATTTGATTTTTTATTGTTGAGTCGTGTGAGTTCTCTGTATATTATGGAGATTAACCCTTTGTGGGATAAATAACTTGTGAATACTTTTTCCCAATTAGTGGGCTGTTTTTTTGTTTCAATCCTGTTTTCCCTTGCCTTGAAGAAGCTCTTTAGCCTGATGAAGTCCCATTTGTTTATTCTTTCTATTGTTTCCCTCATGTGAGGGGTTATGGTGTCCGAAAAGATTCTTTTGAAGCTGATGTCAAAGAGTGTGCTGCCAATATTCTCTTCTAGAAGACTTATTGTTTCAGGCCTAATGTTTAGGTCTTTGATCCATTTTGAGTTTATTTTAGTAAATGGTGAAAAAGAATGGTTGATTTTCATTCTTTTACATGTGGCTGTCCAGTTTTCCCAGCACCATTTGTTGAAGAGACTTTCTTTCCTCCATTGTAGGCCCTCAGCTCCTTTGTCAAAGATTAGCTGTCCATAGATGTGTGGTTTTATTTCTGGACTTTCAATTCTGTTCCATTGATTTGTGCATCTGTTTTTGTACCAGTACCATGCTGTTTTGATTACTGTGGCTTTGTAGTATGTTTTGAAGTCAGGGATTGTGATGCCTCCAACTTTGTTCTTCTTTCTCAGGATTGCTTTAGCAATTCAGGGTCTTTTGTTGCCCCATATGAGTTTTTGGATTCTTTGTTCAATTTCTGAAAGAATGACATTGGAATTCTGATTGGGATAGCATTGAATCTGTAGATTGCTTTAGGTAGTATGGACATTTTAACTCTGTTTATTCTTCCAATCCATGTGCATGGACTGTCTTTCCATCTCTTTGTGTCGTCGTCAATTTCTTTCAAGAAGGTCTTGTAGTTTTCGTTGTATAGATCTTTCACTTCCTTGGTTAAATTTATCCCAAGGTATTTTTATTCTTTTTGTTGCGATCATGAATGGGAGTGAGTTCTTGAGATCTTTTTCTGTTAGTTCATTGTTAGCATATAGAAATGCTACTGATTTATGTATGTTGATTTTATACCCTGCAACTTTGCTGTAGTTGTTGATTGTTTCTAATAGTTTTTCTATGGATTCTTTGTGGTTTTCTATATATAAGATCATGTCGTCTGCAAACAGCGAGAGTTTTACTTCTTCGTTGCCTATTTGGATTTCTTTTATTTCTTTTTCCTGCCGAATAGCTCTGGCCAACACCTCCAGTACTATGTTGAATAAGAGTGGTGAAAGTGGGCACCCTTGTCTTGTTCCTGTTCTGAAAGGGATGGGTTTCAGTTTTTGTCCGTTGAGTATGATGTTGGCTGTGGGTTTGTCACATATGGCCTTTATAATGTTGAGGTACTTTCCTTCTATAAAGACTAGGGTCACATTTTGCATTCTTTTTTTATAACAGCTTTAAGATAAGTAATTCAGGGGTCAGCCCCATGGCCTAATGGTTAAATCTGGCACACTCTGCTTCAGTGGCCTGTGTTCAGTTCCCGGTCATGGACCTGCGCCACTCATCAGTGGCCATGCTGTGGCAGCAACCCACATACAAAAGAGAGGCAGACTGGCACAGATGTTAGCTCAAGGACAGTCTTCCTTAAGCAAAAAAAAGAGGAAGACTGGCAACAGATGTTAGCTCAGAGCGAATCTTCCTCAACAAAAGAAAGATAATTCATATACCATAAAATTCCCCTTTGAAAGTGTACAATTCAGTGGGTTTTTAGAGCATTATGCAACCATCACCACTAATTTCAGAACACTGTTATTACTTCAGAAAGAAACCCTATGCCCTGGCAGCTGCTAATCTACTTTCTGTCCCTATGGATTTGCCTATTTTGGATATTCCATGTAAATGAGTTCATACAATACGTGGCCTTTTGTGTCTGGCTTCTTTCACTTAGCATGTTTTCAAAGCTTATCCACATGGTAGCACGTTTCAATACTTCAGTTCTTTTTTATGGCTAAAAAATATTCCATTGTATGGATATACCACATTTTGTTTCTGTATTCATCAGCTGATAGACATTTAGGTGTTCTTTTTTACGATTATGAATGATGTTTCTATGGACATTGTGTACAAGTTTTTATGTGGACATATGTTTTTAATTCCTTTGGGATATATCTACGAGTGGAATAAGGAACACTTCAAGGATAAATCAGCACAGGAATGAGAATAAGTTCAAAGATTTTTTTCACAGTGTGTCAAGCCCCCAAGACTAAAGGGATATTGGAAGGGGAAAATGAGTTCCCAAATAACAGAAGAGGCAAAGTCAGAATAATAGGTAGTAACAGTCTAGAGAAATGTTCATCTTGTCCTTGCCGTGGTTTAGGACATTTAATATGCGACTACTTGGAAATATATTTAAAAACACTAAGAAAATTATAAATCTGTCTTGTCTTGTATCTTTTAAGACACAAATTCTTAGGTTATCTTAGGATAGAACATATTAGTGTTTAATACTTGGTTAGTGATTTATGATTTCAATACTATAACTACCGCTCTGTATACACAGACCCAACTGTTATTAAAGGTTCTAAACTATATTCCAAAAATCTAAGTCACCCAAAATGAAGAGCATTACAGGGACTAAATTAGTTTAAGAACAGAGTTACAGAGATATACTTCAGAAAACTGGAGAATAAGGGATTTCTTCAGGAAATAAAAGGCCAGAATCTTAAACACTGGCAGACAAATTGCTACTTTCATCTGAGGACAAAAGAACTAACATCATTTGAGAAAATTACACTTAAAAATCATTTCTATATTCTTAACGTAAAGATAGCATGTTGTGAGTTAAAATAATCAGGCAGGACTTTAGTTTGAAAAAAACCGTCAAGCTCTTTGAATTTTTCTACCTTTAAGCTCAGACCTACAGTCAATTACAGCTGTGGGACACAGAATAACATCCCCTGTGTGGGGAACCTTTCCCTTCCGCAGTCCAGCTGAATCCATGCTCAGTAGCCATTTGGTACTAATTTCCCCAAGTTTCCAAGAATGAAAGTAGTAAATGAAATTGCAAAACTCACATCTAGGGTACTAGATAAATAATAGCCACTCTCTGATGGCTGTCACTTTTTAAAGCCTGGTTCTGCTTGAAGAATTACTTCAGTAGCAATGAGAGAGACGTGCCTTCCCACCTGTGACGGAACTGCCTGCTTACACTTGCACAGTGTTCCACAGAGACAGACTCTTTGGAGAAAAGACCAAAGTTTTGTGCAACCTATGGCTTTTATTTTTTATTACCAACACACAAAGGACATGAAAAAATATCAATTCTTTCTCTTTGACTCTCTGTCTCCTTCCTATTTCCAGGTGCTTTTACATAGGATAGAGAAATCATAGCCACAAAACAAATTCCATCCACTCCACTGAAGGTTGACATTTCAATGTTTCATTTGCAAAGAGTCAATAGTAAAGACATAACTATAAAAAGAAGGAAAACAGTTATTGCTTAAGTGCCTCCTTAGTTCCTGAATTTTTTCCCATAAAGAAAGAGTAAATGTGAGCCATATGCTATCACTGCAGAAAAGAGTTACTTTTTTCTTTTCATAAATTTTTTTGCTTCTTTCAAAAGCTCTTCCGTATCTTCCTTCTCTTGGTCTTCCTTTTCTGGTTCCCAGTCAGAATCTTCATCTGTTGGCTCATATTCTTCTTCCTCATCATCTAGAAAGCTGTCATTCAGGTCGTACTCGTTAGGCTGCCCAACATCATCATCTTCACCTGAAATGCTTCTCACTGAAAAATGGAAGTTTGGTACATAACATATCAATCCCACTCAACCTTGGACTGGAGAGGTCTAACTATAAAATGTCTTACTCCATCAAAAAGAATTAATTTTACTTAATACATATCTAACCACTACAAATTTCCAGAAAGGGGACTCAAACGACCATTTATTATTCATTATTCTAACTTCTCCTACCATGAGGCTCCTGAGACTAAAATGTCCCATGAGTAAGGGGCATAGTAATGGCCCCTTAATAATATCATAATTATATTCATGCTACCCTACCCTCTGGGGTGGTAGAATGTATTTTTGTCCCAGTTATTCACTGTCCCTTCTTGTGATATGATTCTCTATTTCCCCACCCCGACTGACAGCAGATTTGGCCACAGACAAGTGACTGCAGGTAGTGCACGCTGCTCCCGAGGAAGAGCTTTGCTGGGGCTCTGCTACTCCTGTTTGCCCTCTGCCAGGAGAACAGCACGGGCCAGACAGGGGCTGATCCTTCAGCCTGGATCCAGGATGAAAACACACTTGGGATGGGGCCACAGCCCCCATGCAGTTGTAATATGAAGGAAAAATACACCTATTTATTGTTGTAAAGCACCAAAATTTGGGGATTATGTGTTATCATAGCAAATCTAGCACAATTGGTTTGATACACCAGAGTCGTGACCAAATGAGAAGAGTTTACATACTTCGGAAAAGTTTAGTTTTATAGATCTAAGATATTCTTACAGTTCATGTTTCAGTAAGACTAGGATTACTATGGCACAATCATTAGAATTTACAGATTTCTAAATAATATTATAATGCTACAATTCTTCTGTCTCCAAATTCATTTCTTCTGTCATCCTGCTTTGTTTTCTTTTCTTTCCAGAGCTGAGCAACAGAGTTGGTTTAAAATAAGGCACTGTGAGAGTCTAGGGTGATGTGGAGCGTTTAAGAGACAAGTAGGAAGAGTCTATCCGGAAATCTTCTGAATGGCAGGGGACAAATTTAAGATACAAGATTTGCTGTTCTCTGTGATGAACAGCAAATGAATGGGTTAAAAATATTAATGCCTGCACTTTTGTATACGCTTTAGTTAATGTCTTCCTAAAATGTTCACACACAATAGACAGATGCAACTTAAATGAAAATCAAGGAATTTGATGAGGAAAAAGGGAGAATGATGACAAAGGAAGTAATTTATCTGTCTTCTTAACACCCACAGCCCGGTACATTTACATTTTTCTTAATACAACTACTTATCCCAGAGAGGATTTGAGACAGCTTATAATAATAATAATGAGGTAATAAAAAAATACAAATAAAAGTAGAAACTAAGAACATAAAAAGCAGAACATAAATATGTCAACCTCGATTTTTAACATAATTATTATAAATTGAGCATAAATTTCTCCCCGAGTTTCTTGGTAGCCAAGGCTAAAAAAGTCTACAACATAACTCACACAGTCCTCCTTAGCATAAGGAACACCAGCTCCTTCAGGGAAATCTTGCACTATACTTATTTGTATACCTATCTTATCCTCTGTAAGCATCTTGAGGGCATGTTTTATGTCGAGCTAATCTCAATTCCCCATATAACTTTTATGACAGAATACATTTAAAAAACATTTGGAGGGTAGTTTGCAGATGGGGAAGAGAGTGAGGAAGAAAGAACATCAATATCTCTATTCTTGTCCATTTTGCTCTTGGAAGTATCTCATATGATATAACTAATGACATCTCAATAAAACGCTTCTTTCAGATTCAGAATTATCTTAGCAGATTTACAAGAAAAACAGACATCAAGCTGAAACAACTCTGGCTCCCCCTCAGACGTTACTGGATGCTCTTTCTGGGTCTCCTTTGCTGGATCTTCCTCCTCTTCCCAACCTCTAAATTTTGGAATACCCAAAGTTTTAGCTGGGACCTCTTCTCTAACACATTCTTTAGATAATTCCATTCAATCTTATATCCTAAATGCCCAAATTTATATCTGAACCATCAAGTGAATTCCAGACTCATTTATCTCCTGCCTATGTATTATCTCTGTTTGGGTGAATAACAGGCATCTGAAATGTAACATTTCTAGAACACAACTCCTGAGTTGCTTCACCCAAATCTGGTCATTCTTTTACCAGTCTTGAGTATATGACTTCTCCAATCCTCCAACCTTCAATTGTTTTGGCAAGAAACCTGGAGTCATCTTTGGATGTCCCCCACTGAAAATCCAATATCCAATAGGTCAAGAGATCCTAGTGGCTCTACTCAAAATACATCCGCCACTTCTCACCACAGCACTCTAATACCCTGGTCCAAATACTATCGTCTTCTCCCTGGCCTATTCCAATATCCTCATAACTGGTTTCCCTGCTTCCCCTCTAGTCTATTCTCCACAAAGAAGCCAGAAAACCTTCCAATATCTTTCTATCTCACTCTGAATAAGATCTGAAGTCCATACTCGTAGGTCTTGGCCTTCAAGACCCTATACAACTGGCCCATTGCTAACTTTTCTGATTTCATCTGTCATTCTCTGCTTACTCTCTTTGTCTCAATTCCACCTTCTCTTCACTGCTCCTTGAACAGTCCAGGCAGGCTGATCTCCAGGGATGCTGAAGTCACTATTCCCATTGCCTCGCATACTGTTCCCTTGGATAATAACCTGGCTTGCTCTCTTCTTAAGGCCTTTGTTCTAATATCAAATTATCAGAGTCCTTCTTTTACTATCCTATCTGAAATAGTACCTCTTCCCCACATACACACCCTTGCCATTCTGTCCTCTTACACAGCTTTATTTTTCTTCTTAGCAGTTATCACCACGTGACCTCACATAATTGTTTACACGTGTACTGTCCACCTTTGTAAAATTCTACAAATACAGAGCATTCTCTCTATTGTATCCTCAGCTCCTACATGTAGAAGGCACTTAATATATATATTTGTTGAATATATATGAATGGATGAACAAACAAACCATTTGCAAATCAAGGGGCTTTAAGCCTCAGTGAACCCTGGAAATCTTTAGCAACTTATTGGGCAGGCTCATTTGTTGAAACAATAAGGCCAGAGTAATCAGAAAAATCCCATTTGTTTCCTCAAAAAATTGTTTACACCTATAAAACTACCATTTACATTCGATGTTTAAATTTACACATTCATGTTCTTTTAATAGGAGGTTACGAATCTAACAAAACCATCCATAACAGAACTGGCTGTGGCTGGTAGTCAAATTTCATCCACTTTGTTTCACATGGACAGGCACTGTAACTGGGCTGTAAGCGAAAGCACGCGAGGAGCCAAAGTCACGACCCGGGGGGAGTCAGCTCCAGAATTCAGCTCTACGTCCTCTGTAAGAGGTGCCATGTTGACACTTCTTAAGAGGGTTTTAAATGCTGACATGAGATTATCTTTGTGGAATCAATTAATTAATGGACCCTCTTACAGCAAATTCAATTAGTGATTTTAATACTCCACAATACAAATGCCATCTAGATGGGAGTTTACCTTTTTTTGTTCAATTGCCGAAGGTGTTCTTAGAGAAACAGTTTCTGTCTTTCAGTGTAACTGGGTCATAAAGATAACAAGACTTTATTTACTTGGGAAATGCTCTGAATCAGTGTACTTGTTGATCTAAATTATTACACGATTTCCTGAATCATGGGTACAATCTCAGGAAGCAGGGTTCTGAAATAAGTATGACTAGTACCTAACATAGGAATTGGTCCCTGCCTTACATAAATGATACAAAGAAGGCAGAATTTGTTAAAGGGAAAAAATATTAGAGTTTGGAAACAGAAGGTACAACAGACTGATGTAAACAAGACCCATGGACATTTGATAGTTGCTTCTCTGGTGTCAATCTCCCTTCTCCCGTTCCCCTAACTTAAGTTTCTATTGGGGACCCCTGTGGTTCTGAAGAAGGTCACTCTACCCTGGTTCCAGGGGTACAAATCAGTGGTATAGTTATTGGTTCAAGAGTAAGAATGGGATCTAAGATAGTAAAAAAAGTGAATTTCATGATTTTTCCTAGGAATAGTGAGATCCAAAGTTGTATGTGTGTCTCTCTCTCTCTCCTTAGATGTAAACACAGGTGCGTATCGTCCCAGCTGAATAAGGACGCATACAGTCCCTTAGTGGGGAAAGGAGCCAGTCTGAGGATAATAATCACCTCTCTAAAGACAGCATTATGGAAGGAAATTGGGTCCTTGGTGACATTATTGACACTATTAATAATTAATAATTATTGACATTATTAATGAGCCAAAGCAACAAACTTTGTCTAAATCCAGCCCTACTTCTGGACTTTTTAGTTAGAGAAGTCACTAAGTTCTCATTATCATTTAGGCCAGTTTGAGATTTTGTTTTCAGTACATGCAAACAAAAGAATCTTAACAAATACAAGGATAAATACATATTGTTGGATAATGATTGTAGAAAACATCTTCTATTTAAAAAATTTATCATTTTTTTAAGAAAAATCACTAAAATTATCAATTCAACAAATTCACAGAGCAGATTAAAAAACTATTCACAATAACTGGAAACTCTATCTAGGTTTAACAGGAGAATCATTTGAAGGTTTCATTTTGAGTTTTCTGAAGTAAAATGACTTACTTGAAAGTGTACCATGTCTATATTCTATCTTGTGCTGGGGGTTCTTCCTGAAAAAAAAAAAAAACAAAAGAAAGCAAAAATAAGACCTAGTTTTTCAACCACTAGAAATTAATAAAACTATTTAAATTAAACGAGAACACTCACTAACCTACAAATAAAATTAATAAGCCTCTTATTCAAAAAATTTTTTTGCTATTGTTGTTGTAGACTATAGTCATCATGCTGTACAAAACATTTGCATTTGAATTACAATATTTATTGAGTGCCTACTCCATATGAGGCATATTTCTAGATGCAAAGATAGAGTGGTGAACCAGACAAAGCTCTTCCCTCAGGACTTACACTCTAGAGAAAGACAGTATGAGACAAATAAAATATATCACATTCCTAAAATACAATATATTATATTTCTAAAATGTCAATGTCATGTATCACATATATTAAAAAAAAAATGTAGGGGGGCCAGCCTGGTGGCACAGAGGTTAAGTTCACATGTTCCGCTTTGGTGGCCCGGGGTTTGCTGGTTTGGATCTTGGGTGTGGACCTATATGTACTGCTTGTCAAGCCATGCTGTGACAGGTGTCCCACATATAAAGTAGAAGAAGATGGGCATAGATGTTAGCACAGGACCAGTCTTCCTAAGCAAAAAGAGGAGGATTGGTGGCATATATTAGCTCAGGGCTAATCTTCCTCAAAAAAGAAAAAGAAGTAGAGGCTGGCCTCGTGGCTTAGTGGTTGGGTTTAGTGTGCTCTGCTTCAGTGGCCTGGGTTTGTGGGTTCAGATCCTGGGCACAGACCTATACCACTTGTCGACCATGCTGTGGTGGTGACACACAGACAAAATAGGGGAAGACTGGCACAGATGTTAGCTCAGGGCTAAACTTCCTCAGCAAAAAAAAGTAAAATAGTATATAAAATATATAACACAAAATATCAGATACGTGCGTGTGTGTGTGTGTTTAATGTCTAAAGGATATTTTTAAGGCTCTTCTTGAACCCAATACAAAAGCATTTAAGTCATGTCTCTCCAAAGAACTCCAATCGTTATGAGAAAACAAGAAAGTCAATTTGCATTAAGAAATTTATATGACATATTCCAAAGTCAAAGAGAAACTACTGTGTGAATCTCTACTATTGATTATATGTTCTTATGATCCCTATTATTTTATTTGTTAAATAAATGTTTGGGTATCCTATACATACAAAACATTCTCCAGACAATGCAAAATTGCCCAGGCAGCAAAACTCCAAAGCAGTAACTAGTTGATCATGATCCACCTGATGGGGACCTCGCAGGAGACTGACACCGGAAAGCTGGGGTACACTGTCAATAGGTAAGTGCAGAGGTACACAGCTCATATGAAGCTGTTGTGAGGATCCATGAGGAATGCACAATAAGTCCTTAGTCTAAGAGCATGGTAAGTTGTAAATAATTAATGTTAGCCATTGATCCATTCATCATTGGTTCAAGAAATAGTCACCGGGCAATTACTGCATGCCAGGCTGTGTGTCAGGTGTCAGTGACATTTCGTATTGCTAATATCTCTTCTTTTCTGGTAACTTTTCCTACAATATGAGTGTTAAACACAGTACAAGAGTGCAACCACACCGTTAATTAGGGTCATAACTCAACAGTTTTGCAAAGTGGAAAGAAGGTTCAACATGAAATTGTGTGTTTGGGGTAATTAACCCAAATTTGACCTTTTGATGGAAAAGAAACTTGTATGAGAGACATAAACTGGACAACTCAAATGTGATGAAGATAGCTGCACAGGAACAAACCGCAGCGATGACCTGCAGGAAGAGCGTGCCCCCGGACACCCGGCCCAGGTCGCCGACTTGTTCGCTTCAGTCTTTATTAAAGTACATTAACGCGGGACATCGGGGGAGGAAGAACAGAAAATGAGGGACACTAATACCAAAGGTATTCTTCACCAGTAATCTAGAAAAAGACTGCTAGCCATTTGAGATTATTTTCGGTAAACCTTTTTTTTATTGTGGTAAAATACACTGGTAGCTTTTTATTTTGAAAACATTTCAAACTGACCGAAAAGTGGCAAGATTAGTACACTGAAGTTCCATATACCTTTACTGAGATTCTTCAGGTGTAACATTCTACACGGATGCCTCGTTATTACTATCTATCTACAGGCATTTGAGAATTTAAGGCTTTTTCTCCACCCTTTTAAGATACGTTTGCTTCAGGCACCACCAGTCCCATTTTTCCCTGCTTTGCCCTTACCAGAGCAGGATTACTGAAAAGTTAAACATGGTCTTCATTGTTTGCTACTGGAGCCTCCTTCAAAAGCTGCTTTAGAAACTCCCAAATAAGTAAATGTCAAGCTTTAAAAACAGGTACAGAAAATGGAACCAAGAGAGTTAACAGAGACTCAAGTAGGCTTTATGCACCAAACGCCAGTTAAAAGACTGCTGACATCAGTTCTAGAAAAAGATTGAAAGCAAGAGTAACTTTTTAAAAATGCAAAGTGCAGACACAGTATCAGAAAATGGAGTGGGGAGACTGGTTCAGCCTTAAAGTTGCAAAAGGTAGTGGCCATTCTCTGCTGTCTTGGAACAAATCCACAACTGCTCTCGCCCGCTCATCTACACAATCTCATATCAACTAGGAAAAGGCAAGTCTTTTCAGAAGAAATGAACAGGAGAAAAGTTTTACACTTGGATATTCCAAAAAGCAAGAGTAGAAAAACGTATCATGAAAATTTGCACTCAGAACACGAAAAGATCTTCAGCTCCGTGTGCAGATTTTCATCCGCCTTTGAGGGGGAAAAGGTGTTTGAGGCTCTGAGAATAGTTTCCATCCTTTCCTAGAACTGGCTAGTTTCATAAAAAGACAAGTGTAAGACTGCAATAGACCAGAAGAAACTAGTTGAGTTGGTGCTTTTCCACATTTAACTTCGAGATCAAATTTCCAATTTAAAACAAAAGTATTAATTAATATCAATAAAGTTTTTGTTTGAAAATGAAGAAAAAAATATCATCTGTGACAGGTTCAAAAGTTCCCTGTTTTGGATAGTTTCAAATATTCTTATTTGTTGATGACAAATATCACTCTCAGAATAGACTTTATAAGAAAATGAGCCAAAACAGTAAAGATATCACATGCAAAAGCACATACTCAAAATAAAAACAAATTTAGATGTTTTATTTACATGGCAATTTAAATGTTAAAAAAACTTAAATATTCTGAATGTTAAATTCTTAAATTATACTGTCCTTCAAGGTCCCCCATAATCTCAGTCCCAACCTTTATTTGTGGCCCAATCCTTCATCTCTACTGTAGGAGAGGAGTTTTTGATTCTTTGCCACTGATAGGCGCTTGCTCACAGTCTTTTTGCCAAGACTACTCTTCTAACTGCCTAAGTTCAAATCATACCTCCTTCAGGAAGGCACCTCTGATCACCACTGGAAAACATCTCTAGAATGTATTGTCTTTCTCTACCATTTGGTACTTAATTTCTTATACTGTCATTTAAATGTTCAACACAAAAGTGTGTGTGTGTGTATTATCTCTATCATCTGTCAGATGAGCTGTTGGAGGCCATGGGGTTTTTCTTACCTCTTTTAATATATTCTAAAGCACTTACAACAGCACCTTTTATAAGGGGACATTCAACTATACTTTTCATAAATTAATCTATCTACTAGAGTACAATCAACTTTTTTCCCTCAAAAATTTTTAATTAAGCTTTTACATGAATTTCCAAAATGATGGACTCCTTTATATTTCTCTATTTAATAGGAAAAAAAGACATTTGTTTTTGCTACCTTTACTAATATTTCTTAAAAAAATAATTGTTCAAAAGAACTTGCAAGAAAATGTTCAATACAGATCACAGTTTAAAATTCTCATTGATCAGAGGACAAAAAAGTAGTTTCTAATAATTTCTAGACTGATAATGTTTTCTTGAGTTAATATTAATAATTTTTTTTAGTAAATCCTAATCTCTGGATCCTGATGTTTTCAGAAGACTATCCTTTGACACGCAGTTTTTCTTTGGAAATAAGCCAGAGAATGCCTATCCTCATTAGGTTGAAAGGAATGTCAATGTGCTAAAATTGCTTTGCACTCGCACTTAAAAAGTTAATCATCAAAGCACTCACTGACTCTTTTTACACAAACCTAAGACTAAAATATGTTAGAATTTCCTGCCATTAACAATTTATATTACTTCCCCAGGAAACAATGAAAATCTGACAATCACATTAAGCAGACTCCATTGCAATCAGGCTCCTAAGATACTGGCTGCTCAGCATCATAAGACACTTAGCTGGTCAATCAATCACATGGGGCAACAAGGAACACAGAGTCCTTGTATGCTTAAGAGACAGATGCCACTGTGTCTTGGACCTCTTCTCATCTGGCTTGTTAAACTTTCTATCACCAGCATTCTGTCGTGAAAGGGGCTCAGGTTCCAGGAGCAGAAGAGCTGAGTCTGCATTTAAACTACACTGTTTCCCGGCTGCACGTCAGAGGAAGCTCTGTGAACCAAGTCTCCACTTCGTCACCTGTGAAGCAGGGACGACTCCACCTACTTCCCACAGCGCTGGTCCAAGGGTCAAAGGAAGTCATGTGTGTAAACATCTGTAGGCTATTAAGCATTTACAGGTATCAGCTATTTTTATAGAAATAGAGATCAGTTTTACTTTAAGATAGCCAACAATGTCTGGAAACTCTATGTGCCAATAAAAGAAATTGCCAATTAACACTACATAGCTGAATTTTGCCTTCAATAATACATACAATTATTATGGTTAAATATTTCCTCGATCATACTTCACACATTTATAGAATATTTTCTAACATTTGCTTATGCATATCCTATTTTCAACCATACGTTATTTCATAACAAGGCAGAATATCTTTTTCATATAACCTTGTTTTAGGCAAAGTGGCAAGTCTGTACAGCTCTTTGGGGGCATTTGAGCATTTGAAATAACTTTCAAGGACAATGACAAATTCCACCCAGGACTTTTTTCCTAATAATGAATGGAAATACTTACTCAGAGTTCATACATAAAAGACTTACATCAACTCACAACTAGAATATAGAACTATGTACCAGGGGGCTTTGGGGAGATGAGGAAAAAGAAAATATTGGCAACAGATGTTAGCGTAGGTGCCAATCTTAAAAAAAAAAAAATTTACATCAACCTTTTTCAAAAATGGCATTTTCTGTAACTCAGCAGGTTTCAAAATCCTTTCTGTTTTTTTGTTTTCATTATTGTTAATTATTAATGGAAATTTTGGGGTTCTAAACATAGAGCTATACACCCATAACCACACCAGGTTTTTGTGAGCTGTTATATTTTAAAATACACATTTTACAAAACATCTCTGATTTTAATAATATAGATATATGAATAACCAATACATATCTGAAGGAAGAACACTCCAGGAGGAAGAAACAGAAAATGTCTTTAAATTTGCTAAGGCCCTGAGATAGGAAACGAGCTAGGGTATTTGGAAAAACACACAGACTAGGATAGCTCCAGGGGAATGAGTGAGAAGGAAAACAGTAGGAAAGGAAGTCAGAGAAGAACATACAAGCCACGGTAAAGAGTTCTGTGGGAAGCTACTGGAAGACTCTGAGTAAGAAAACAACATGATATGACTTATTTTCAGGGAATTACCCTGGTTGCTGTGTAGAAAGTGAACTACAAGAGGGCAAGAGAAGAAGGACGGATATCAGTGGAGAAGCTACTGCAGAACGTCAGGTAAGAGATGATGGTGGTTATGTCTAAGACAGTAGTACCTCTACCAGTACCAGGAAGTAAGAAGTGGTCAGGTTCCTACTATATTTAAAGGCAAGAAGTGAAATGAAATGAAGTGGCAAGAAATGGCAAGAACTGCTGATGGAGTGAATCAAGACTGCTGCCTGCTCTGGGGCCTAAACACTATGAATGGTGAAGTCATCTACAAAGCTGGAGAACATTTGGGAAACAGTTGTTTTCATGATAAAAATCAAGAGTTCTGTTTCAGATGTGATAAGTTTGAATTACCTATTTTACCACCAAGTGGAGGCATTTAAACATATGAGTCTGGAGCCATTAAATTGAATTCAATCACCTAGGGAGTACAAACAGAAAAGAGAAGGGGAGAGATCAGAGACCCGAGCCCTGTGCCTCCACAATAATCACAGGTGGAGAAAAAGAAGAGGAGACAGCAAAGGCCAAGGAGGAGGAGCCAGGAATATAAGTGATCTGACTTTATGAACCTGAATATATTGCTCTCTGCTCTGGACTTCCCCACTAGTGACTGGAGGCCCTCAGAGCACAAATGATCCAACCTCTGTGTTTCCCACATTTTCAGGAGGAAGAGAAGCCCAGGAAAATCAAATGACATGCAAAGTTATGCTACAAATCGGCGTAACCATAATTAGAACCTGGTAAGAATTAAGTCTGCTGATTAAAAAACCCATTCTTGCTCCATCATAAAGAGCTACCTAAAGATTAACTAGTCAACAGTAATGAGAACAGAATAATAATTTTTATTTTTGCTTACTTCCAAAGATTTGGTAACTTAATACCAAAATTTAACACTCAAAATTTTAAATGAACCTAAAGTACTGTTTTACATCAGTTTCTATAATAGTGACTAGTACTTTAGATGTTCAATATTTGCTTGATGAATAAATGAGGATACTATATTTTTGTTTTCATTCCAAAATAATTTATCTTGCATTTTTGAAATTCAACACATTTTAAAACCTAAAGCAAAAACATGAATCCTATGTTGTCAAATATCTAAGTCTCAAAACCAAGGAGAAATAACAAATATGGTCTTTATCAAATAATGAAAAAGTAAACCAGCATAAAATAGAAAGTGGTCAATTTGTTAATTGAAAATCATTACAATTTACTCTTTTTGCCAAAAAAACTCTGAAAATTCTTTTAAGATTTTATTTTTTCCTTTTTCTCCCCAAAGCCCCCTGGTACATAGTTGTGTATTTTCAGCTGTGGGTCCTTCTAGTTGTGGCATGTGGGATACTGCCTCAACATAGCTTGAATGTGTGGTGCCATGTCCGCACCCAGGATCTGAACCGGCGAAACCCTGGGCCACCAAAGTGGAGTGCACAAACTTAACCACTCGGCCATGGGGCTGGCCCCTGAAAATTCTTATATATATACAGTAGTCCCCTCTTATCCATGGTTTTTCTTTCCATGGTTTCAATTACCCACAGTCAACCAAGGTCTGAAAATATTAAATGGAAAATTTCAGAAATAAACAATTCATAAGTTTTGAAGTGTGCAGCATTCTGAGTAGTGTGATGAAATCTTGAGCTTTTCCACTCCATCCCATGAGGGACATGAATCATTCCTTTGTCCAGTGTATCCACACTATATACGCTACCTGTCCTTTAGTCACTTACCAGCCATCTCGGTTATTAGATTGATTGTTGGGGTATCACAGTGCTTGTGAACGTTCAAGTAACCCTTATTTTACTTAATAATGGCCCCAAAGCATAAGAGTAGTGATGCTGGCAATTGAGATACGCCAAAGTGAAGGCGTAAGGTTCTTCCTTTTAAGTGAAAAGGTGAAAGTTCTCAAATTAATAAGGAAAGAAAAGAAAAGTATGCTGAAGTTGCTAAGATCTATGGTAACATTTATCACATTATATATTATGATTGTTCTATTTTATTATTATTGTTGTTAAGCTCTTATTGTGCCTAATTTATAAATTAAACTTTATCATATGTATATATGCGTAAGAAAAAACATAGTATATACAAAGTTCAGTACAATCTGTGGTTTCAGGCATCCACTGGGGGTCTTGGAACATATCCCCAGCAGATAAGGGGGGGTTTACTGTATGTGCAATTAACACTAAACATAACAAAGAAAAACAAATTTATTACTATGAAAATAAATGCATATTCAAATAAAGGAGAAAGAAAAACAAAACCAGAGAAGACATTCCGGCACATTTTGTTACGGCTACATGAATATAATTGATGTTGTTACTGCTATTTCTAAATGAAGTTCTAAAAACATTATAGCCAAATCTTAAGCAAAACTGTGTAGCTAGTGATTAACATTTAGTCTCAGATATTTTCTTCTAAGATTATATTCTTACACATGATCAAAGAACTGTAAGCATGGCAAACAATGGTAGGTTACTTCCTCTATGCCGATCCTATAAAAATGGATTAAGATGCTATCCATTTTGATTATTCTTAACTATAAATAAAATGATTGATAGCCTCATATGATTCATTCTGGGAATCTCAACTACCAGGCAACTAAACTTTCCCCATTGAAACCTATTTATTTTGCCTCAAATAACATGGATTTATACTAAACACACATGTTCCTATTTTTTATTAAGCAGTTTATAAAAATCGGTATCTTGAAGTTTGACATGTACATCTGCATAGTTATGTGCTGCATAACAATGTTTCAGTCAATGACGAACCCCATATATGACGGTGGTCCCATAAGATTAGTACCATAGAGCCTAGGTGTGTAATAGGCTATACCATCTAGGTTTGTGTAAGTCCACTCTACGATGTTCGCACAACAATGAAACGGTCTAACAAGGCATTTCTCAGAATGTACCCCCGTTGTTAAGCGATGCATGACTATATACGATCAATTAAGACAATAGTATAATAACTTGGAACACTTTTCAAAAATAAAAAAGGAAATAGCAAAAAAATTTAGATTACAGCTAAAAACCCAGATTGGCAAATAACAAGAGATGACAAATTTACTTACTATCAAATATATGTTTTTTAAAATGAACTATGCTTGTGGCAAAACACTTGTGTTCTTTCACACTATACAGATCATGGTGCAGATTCATCACAATGAGAGCATTTAGAGTCGATGACTGATACACTTCCTTACGTCAGCCCTCTTAGAAGGTATTATAATTAAAAAAGAAAAGTAGGGCATTAGCTTCTGAAAAATATCAAGGCATCAACATTGTTGTTTGCATAAAACATGCCTGCCTAAGGTTTTATAAATCCAAGGTAACATATGTGTTTGACTTGACTTTACTTTTTCACTAAGATTGTTGAAGACGGATTCCACTCATTTTAGTGTGTGTGTGTATATATATACATATATGTATGTATTCTAAGTTTAGTGCTTAATTTCACAAGCAACAACAGGAGTAACGCACTGCATAAAATCCTATTACGCATCAGAGGAAGTGAATGAGTCAGAAGCAGGCACAGCAATCACTAGGTCATACTGGACGTTAAGTATCCAATGTTCTATTTCAGACAAGTACCTTAAGCTAATCAAATGCATTAACTGAGCGAGTCTTCTGACAGACTGCAGTGCACAGGACAAAAGGAATAAATCAGTTAAATGGGCAAGATACTTAAAATGACAACATCAACTGATTCTTTCAAATTATCATTTTTTAAGTTGATTTAATTTTGTTAGATTTTAAAAAATATAACATCAGAGAAAATGTTAATAATGCTTGTGGTCTAGAAAAAAAATTTAATAATTAAATATCCTTTTCTAAACATCAACCTCCTACATTATATGGGCTATGGAAATCTTTATTTTCACTATGGTATGTATTTAATATGTGATCCATATCTGTTTTTCTGTTTTCCTCATGAGATGAAATGGCTAAGAGAATAATTTCACTTCAAAGAATAATTGTCTTTACTTGAGAATAATTCTTATTCTGTTTAATGAAGGCAAATCTTTAAAGATAAATAGCAAATAAAGATGTTTTAGCTCACTAATTTCACCCCCCTTCCAAATGTGTCAACCATCAGGGAAAACAGGCTTATCACAACTCTACTATTGGAATATATGTGTTTTTGCTTTTCTAAATACAATAGTTTCTGGCTGATTTTTGTGGGTTATGATCTGTGAGACTTCAATATTTTTTCTGTGGCTATAGGAAAAATCTAGCATGCAATTACATGAAAACTTGATTTTAGGCAAACTAAATTAGAATATTTTATCATTCTGATACAGTAGGCGTGTAGCACTGTTGAAATAAATATCTGGGACCAAGATGTGGCCACTCCTGCCCGGGTGTCACGTCAGCAAACCAAAACTTACATCTAACTTTCACGTCCCTGTAAACGCTCTGCTTGACCAGAAACACAGTGTATTCAGTCAGCCAATCCCAAAAGCCAAGCCAGTTCTGGGCTCTATACTTACTTCCTTCTTCCTTCTCACCCCACGCAACACTGACTATGTGGCCCCAGCCAATCAGAGATTTTCTATTTTTCTCTTCCTTGTTCTTTATTTTTTATCCTATAAAAGCTTCCTGCCTTCCACCCCATTTTGCACTTCTCTGAATGGAGGTCGTCCGCTTCATGAAGTGTTAAATCAAGTTTGTTTGGATCGCCTAAAATGTCTTCTTTAACCACTTTTTAACAGCGCTAAATATTATATGGCTAAAAATACATACATTTTTGCAAATCAACTTTGTTAAAGAGTAAATTGATTATAACATCAGTTTAGTTTTAGCAATGATACAAAATAAATCTACTAGATCACATTTCTCGCCTAACAAAGATAATGTGACAAGAAAGGGCATATAAATATATATCATACTTCCGCAACTAGGGTATCTATTATCTCATTGATCTGAAAAATTCATGATTTCTTCGATCAAAGTACTTTGTCTGGAGTTTTAGGGGTTTTTTTTTTAACTCCAAAATACGACTTTGCCATTCGAGTAAAATACACTCACTATTAATCCCTTAGAAAGCCACGAACAACAATGGTGGAGTCGGGCCGCACCACAGACAAACGCTGGAGCAAGGAGGAGACTTGATGTTGATCTTACCAGCTTTGCAATATTACCCTCTCACAGTTTCCACTCCCTCACGTATAAAACAGTACTCAGAATAAGCCATCAGAGGGGAATAAAATCTTAAGATTTTATCTCCAAGTAGAACCAGGACACCAAGCAGCTCAACATATGAAAAACGTATATACTCTCTCTATATATAAATATATTTAGATATAGATATGAAAGTTTCTATTAGCACTTGTGGGTCACTGGTGTTGGGACTAATTTCTCTTGACTACTTGCTGCTCTGACCTCTCTGAAAGAGACTGATGACATGGAGGCAGCAATTTTCGACATCGTTATTCTTAGCAAGGCTTTGCATTTTATTCTTCTTCTTAAGTGTAGGCATATTTGGATTTTGCTTCTGGGAAAAACGTAGGACATCATGGCAGACGAAGACTTGTTTTAAAAAAACTGATAAACTGTAAAAATAATTTTTTATGAGAGAACTGTGGGAGCAATGAGAATTTTAGATAATCCCACAGAGGAAAAAGCCGTTCCTGGGTGAGCTGATAATCACTGGGTGTTTTGGTCCGTAGAGGCCTTCGCCAATTCTTGGTGTGAGCTGAGATTAAGATTTAGATCAAGTGGAGGAACTCTATTTGAGGAAAGAGAAACTAGTAGAGATTTTCATGATCTTCTGGGGTTGTCATGACAGTTCGAAAGCAAAAGGAATCCCAAACACAAGACTGATTTTTCCCAAGAAATATTTGCTGAGTTCCTGGGAGGTGTGAGAGGTTTAAGATCTGGGTCTGAAATTTCAAAAATGCAGAATGAATCTCCAATTCATGTAGTGTTTCAGAAACAAAGTTCCCACTGAACACTAGTGTTCAGAAACAAAGAAAGGGATCTGTAACAAACACATAACTAGCCTCCCCTCAAGAAATGTGCCAGAATTTAAGATGCATGGGCTGTAGCCTAGTGGGCTAAGCTCAAAATCTCCGAAGGGAAGTCTCAAAGCTAAGAAGACAGAGACCAGCTTTCCAATCAAAAGTCTAGAAAAACCATGCCAATGGAAAAAGGACACCAAAGGTAGGCTGAGTTTTATTAAGATGTCAACCTAGCTATTACCTAGCTAAATCTCTGCCTAGACAGAGATGACTAGCTCTTATCTGCTAAACAGAGGGGGCATCCTCACCAATGGAAGATAAAATCTAGAACCCTATAATTCTTGTTATAAACAATATTAGTATTGCAATAAAAAAATTACCAGACATGAAGAGGCAGAAAAATGTGATCAATAATCACAAGAAGAGAAATCGATCCAGAAATATTGGTTAGCAGATAGAAATTTTAAAATAACTAAGACAAATATGTTAAAGAATATGTGAAGGAAGAGTGAAAAAATGGGGAAAAGGAGTTAAAAGATGGAAATTTAGAATCTATATAAAAAAATCATGGGGATATTCTAGAACTGAAAAATGTATCTGAGATTATCAACTCTCTGGATGGGTTTATCAGCAGACGAGCCACGCAAGAGGATTAGTAAACTCCAAAACAATCAAAAGCAAATATCCAATCTGAAGCACAGAGGAAAACAGGAATGGAAAGAACAAAACAATGTATAAGAGACATGTGGAACATGATCAAAAGATTTAATATACGTTTAATTGGAGTGGAAGAAGGAGAGAAGAGACAGAATGGGGCAGAAGGAATATCTGAAGAGATAATAGCTCAGCAATCTCCTCAAATTAACAAAGATATCAACCTGCAACAAAGCTCAGTGAACCCCAAACTGGATGATTACAAGGAAAATCATATCTAGACACATGTCAATTAAACTGCTGAAAGGAAAACCAACAATAAAAATCTTAAAAGTGGCCAGAGAAAAGGCACATTAATTTCAAAGCAACAATAAGACAAAAAACTGACCTTCAACAGAAATTATGGATGCAAGAGTCAATGGAATGACTTTTTTTTTCTTTTTTTTTTTGAGGAAGATTAGCCCTCAGCTAACATCTGCTGCCAATCCTCCTCTTTTTGCTGAGAAAGACTGGCCCTGAGCTAACATCCATGCCCATCTTCCTCTACTTTATATGTGGGGTGCCTACCACAGCATGGCTTGCCAAGCAGTGCCATGCCCACACCCGGGATCTGAACCAGCAAACCCCAGGCTATGAAGTGGAATGTGCGAACTTAACCGCTGTGCCACCAGGCCAGCCCCTGGAATGACATTTTTAAAGTGATGAAAGGAAACAAAACTAGCCAAGCTATAATTCTACACCCAGCGAAAAAAGCCATCCAAAAAAATTTTAAAAATCAAAATAAGGATATTTTCAGAGACACAAAAGCTGAAAGAATTCTTTTCCAGATTTTCACTAAAGAAATACCAAAAGAAGTTCTTCAGACTAAAAGAAAATGATCCCAGATGAAAGGATAAAACTTTAGGAAGAAATGAAGGGTGCCCAAAGTGACAAATATATCATAAATATAAAAATATACTGATGCTTCCACTCATGAAAATAATAGTCTTACAAGATAATGCGTAGAGGTAAAAATACATGCTAAAGATAGAGAAAAAGAAAAAAAAAAGCCAGAAGAAGAAATAAATGGACTTAAACCAATGTAAGATTGTTGCACTGTTTGGGAAATGGTGAAAGTACCAGCTGTAAGGTAAACTGTAATAAGTTGGTGATGTCTATTAAAATCTAACGTAACTAATGAAAAAAAGAATATATAAGTAAAAAGTTAATGGAGAAGAAAAAATGGAATGAAAAACACTTGATTAATCCAAAAGAAGTCAGGAAAAGAAGAAAGGAACAAAGAATATGTGGGGCAAATAGAAAAACAAACAGCAAAATGGCAAAATCAAACTCTAATATAGCAGTAATTGCATTAAATGTAATCAGACTAAGCATTCCACCTAAAAGGCAGAGGCTATCAGACCGGATTAAAAATAAAACCAATGAACCAATTATATGCTATGTGTAAGAGACATCGTTTAAATATAAGGTTTAAGTATAAGGACAATTTATAAACATAAATTGAAAGTAAAAAGATGAAAAATGATAATCACACAAACACTAACCTACGAAACCTGGAGCTTTTTTTCGAAAGGGACTCCTTTTGGTGGCTATCCTCTGCCTTAAGATTATTGATTTTTATATTTTTAACAGAGTATAATTGTTACCTGGGGGAGGTTTAGTCTGATACAATTTCCTCTGTCATTACTGGAAGCAGAACTCCTACTTAATTCATTTAACTAACCTTCTTATTTTTTTAAATATATTTTTAAGATATTTACATTAAGTTCAAAAGTAATTTTGTAATTTTTCATTCTCGTATTATTCTTCCTGGGTTTTAGTATCAAGGTTATACTGGTCTCATTAAATGAGTTGAGAAATACACCTTCTTTTACTTTCTTTAAGGATATCTTGTATAAAAATTGAGTATTTCTTCTTTAAATATGTAGCAGAATTAGCCATTAAAGCCAAATAGACTTGGAATTTCTTTAGTTGAAAGCTTTTTTTTTTTTAGGATTGGCACCTGAGCTAACAACTGCTGCCAATTTTCTTCTTTTTTTTTCTCCTCAAATCCCCCAAGTACATAGTTGTATATTTTAGTTGTGGGTCCTTATAGTTGTGGTATGTGGGATGCTGCCTCAACATGGCCTAACGAGCAGTGCCATGTCCGCACCCAGGATCCGAACCAGCGAAGCCCTGGGCCGCCGAAGCGGAGCACGCGAACCCAACCACTTGGCCACGGGGCCGGCCCAGAAGGCTTTTAATTATGTATTCAATTTCTCTAATGTTATAGGATTATTCCATTTTCTTTTTCTTCTTGTATCTTTTCTAAAAGTTGTATTTTCTAGGAATTGTTCATTTCTCCTAAATTTAAGTTTATTGACATAATTGATGACAATATCCTTTTCTTATTATCTGTAGGATGTTATGCTGTAATGGAACACCTATTTTTCAAATGATAAGGCACAAGCTTTTTGACTCTTCTTTCCAGCCTCAGAAACTCATTCTGCCTTCTTATTGAAAATCACAATCATAGAAACAGCAACAACTTCAAATAGGCCTGTAGGTGCAGTAACTTATATTCTAAAATTATCTAAGAAAGATGGCTGTCTGGAATTAAAGCTCTCTAAGCTTGGAATCACTACTTCTTTCTTTGGTAGTTTGCTTTATTTCAAGTTCATTCATTCATTAAACAAAGTTGCAGATAGACGGATAAAAGAGTCCTTGCTCTCAAGAAATTTACTGTCTGAAAGAGAAGCCATTCCAGTAAGAAGCAAACACAATCCCATGAGATAAATTCTACTCTGCATGATACAGACGGGTATAAGATGCTACGGAAGGAGAGAGGAGGGGAACTCTTACTTTTCTTTTAGGACTGAGTTTCATGTGTTGGCAATAATGGTGGAGTGGTAGGAGTTGAGGGAGGCAGAGAAAACATCCTGAACTGATTAGACATTAAGGAGTCTGGATAGCGTGTATGATGGGGTAGCACTGACAGCCTTTAAATTATCTGATCTACATTTCAGAAAGTTAGAAATGAGGAACAATTTTCAAAAATTTAGAATTATCTAAAAGAAACATTATAATCCTACCTATTAACAAAATGAAAACCTATTAACTGTGGAAGTTTAAAAACTAAAAGTTAAAGGCTTGAGATGAGAAGCTGCCTGCAATTTCTCCTGAATAAATAACAGAGATTAAGGAGAAAAGGAGTACAACCAAACATTTCAGGTTTACATACCTATAGCAAGATGCTCCATAGGGACATTCAGGCCGGTCATCTGCCTCATCTTGACACATGACTTGTACACCTCCATAATCACTATCACCAGGGTGACTGAAGTGTTGAAAATGGACAGGATTCTTCCTATGAGGGTGACAAACATACTTTAGAAAAAATAATTAATAGGGTATAATAGATTTCTAGATATACTAGAAAAAATAATTAATAGGATATGGCAGGAAACTAAGCAATACAAATCTGATTACTCAGGAAAGTGAACCAATATTCTACATTGTTAAAAACAAAGCTCATGACATGTAGTCAGTAGAGAACTCTCATGGTAACAAAATAAAGTTTTGGTGACATATGGTATGTCATGAATGTCAATGGACAATTTGAAAACAGTATTTTATATTGGATATATATATATTATAAGTATACACAGCTTTTAAAGACTTTTAATAAAGTGAACACACCTATGCACCCTCCCCTAAGATAAGAAACAGAACATTATTGAGATTCTAGAATTCACAGAAGGTCCCCCTCCAATCATTAAACCCATTTTACTAATGGGTTTAATGTCACCTAAAACAATGTTTCTCAAACTTTTCGGTCTCAAGAAAAATTAGTAAAACTTCAAAGACCTTTTGTTTATGTGCGTGTTTTGGGGTTTTTTTTAAGGAAGATTAGCCCTCAGCTAACATCTGCTGCCAATCCTCCTCTTTTTGCTGAGGAAGACTGGCCCTGAGCCAACATCTGTGCCCATCTTCCTCTACTTTATATGTGGGATGCCTGCCACAGCATGGCTTGACAAGCGGTACATAGGTCTGCACCCAGGACCCGAACTGGCGAACCCCGGGCCCCTGAAGCAAAGTGTGCGAATTAACCGTTGCACCAATGGGCTGGCCCCCATGTGGGTTTTTTAACCTGTTAGAAATTAAAAATGAGAAATTTAAAAAATGTATTTATTTAAAAATAACAATAAACCCTTCCCATATTATCATAAACAACATCTTAACATAACTCTATCTTCGAAAAACATTTGGGTAGACGTTGTTTTATACTTTGGAAATTTCTTTAATGTCTGGCTTTAACAGAGGGTATCTGGATTCTCGTATCTGCTTCTCCATTCAATCATTAACAATAACACAGATCATGTGGCCCATGGGAAACTCTACTGTACACTTGTGACTGAGCAAATGAGAGTGAAAAAGGTACACACACAAAAAAACCATATGAAAATGGTTTTGACCTAACAGATTTCCTAAAGCATCTTGGGACTGGAACACTCAGAGGTTTCTCTCTGGACCACACTTTGAGAAGCCATGTTATAAAACAACATAATAGTTTTGCCCTTTCTTGAATTGAAGTGAAAATATATAGTATGTACTTCTTTGAGAATTACTTTTTATGTTTGCACAATTACTCTATGTTGTTTCACATAGCAGTAGTATATTTTCATTACACTGTAACATTTCATTGTATGAAGCTGCTACTATTTATTTGTCCATCCTACTATTTATAGATTTTCGGGTTCATTCCAGTTATTGGCTTTTATAAGTAATAGTGCCATGAACACTCTACTTTTGGTGTACATGTATATGCATTTTTCTACAGATGTAGAAAACCCTAAAGATTCTACACACAAAAAAACTGTGAGAAGTAATAAACTAACTCAGCAAAGTTGGATACAAAATTAACATGCAAAAACTGGTTGTGTTTCTACATACTCATCATGAACAATCCCAAAAGGAAACTAAGAAAAAAATTCCATATATAATAACATTAAAAAAATAAAATATTTAGGATTAAACTTAATCAAAGAGGTGAAAGACTTATACGATGGTTTAATTTCTATTAAAGAAGACACAAATAAATGGAAATAAATCCCATGGAATGGAATGGAAGACTTAATATTGTTAAGATGTCAATACTGCCCAAAGCAGTCTACAGATTTAATGCAATCTCTATCAAAATCCCAATGGCGTTTTTTGCAGAAATAGAAAAATCCATCCTAAAATTCATATGGAATCTCAAGTGACCCCGAATAGCCAAAATAGTCTTAAAAAAGAACAAATTTGGAGGTCTCACATTTCCTGACTTCAGAACTTATTACAAAACTACAGTTATCAAAACAGTGTGGTACTGGCGTAAAGACAGGTGTATAGACAAATGGAAGAGAATAGAGAGCCTAGAAATAACTTCTCGCGTGTATGGTCAAATGATTTTCAGCAACAGTGCCAAGACCATTCAATGGGTAAAAGGACAGTTTTTTCAACAAATGGTGCTGGGAAAACTGGACATTCACATGCAAAAGAATGAAATTGGACATTTCCCTTACACTATATATAAAATTAATTCAAATGGATTAAAGACCTAAATGTAAGACCAAAATTTTAAAACTCTTAGAAGAAAACAGGAGGAAAGCTTCGTGACATTGGATTTGGCAAAGATTTCTTTCCAAATGCAAAGGCAATAAAAATAAAAATAGACAAATTGGACTACACAAGAATTAAAAAATACCTGTGCATCTAAGGATACAATTAACAGTGAAAAGGAAACCTATAGAAGGGGAAAAATATTTGCAAGTCATGTATCTAATAAGAGGTTAATATCTAGAATATATAAAAAACTCCTCCAACTCAATGACCAAAAAGCAAATAACCGGGGGCCTGCCTAGTGGCACAGCTGCTAAGTTGGCACGTTCTGCTTCAGCGGCCCGGGGTTCGCCTGTTCGCATCCTGGGTGCAGACGTATGCACCACTTGTCAAGCCATGCTCTGGCAGGCATCCCACATATAAAGCAGAGGAAGATGGGCATGCATATTAGCTCAGGGCCAGTCTTCCTCAGCAAAAACAGGAGGATTGGTGGCAGATCTTAGCTCAGGGATAACCTTTCTCAAAAAAAAAAAAAACAACAACAAATAACCTGATTCAAGAATGGGCAAAGGACTTGAATAGACATTTCTCCAAAGAAGATATACAAATGGCCAACAATCATATGAAAAGAAGCTTGACGTCACAAATCATTAGGGAAATGCAAATCAAAAACACAATGATATATTATACCTCACACCCATTAGGATGGCTACCACCAAGAAAACCCAGAAAATAACAAGTGTTGGTGAGGATGTGGAGAAACTGGAACCTTGTACATGTTGGCAGGAACATAAAATGGTACAGCTGCTATGGAAAACAGTATGGTAGTTGCTCAAAAAATTAAAAATAGAATTACCATATGATCCAGCAATTCTACTTCTATATATATATCCAAAAGAATTGAAAGCAAGATCTCAGTTATTTGCACATCCATGTTCATAGCATTATTCACAACAGCCAAGAGATGGAAGCAACCCAAGTGTCCACTGACAGATGAGTGGATAAACAAAACGTAGTATATACACACAATGGAATATTATTCAGCCTTAAAAAGAAAGGAAATTCGGACACATGCTAAAACATGAGTGAATCTTTAGGACATTACGCTAAGTGAAATAAACCAGTCACAAAACAACAAATCCTGTATAATTCCCCTTATATAACGTATCTAGAGTAGTTAAATTTTACCTGCTTTAATCCCCAACCACTTTTATGCTATTTTCATATATTTTAATTTCACATATATTTTATACAACACAGAAATTATTACTACTTTATATAGTCAATATTCACTTATATTTATGCTTATATTTTCCCTTCTGATTGTCTATGCTTCCATATGGGGACCCTCCGGCTTGGCAAATACTGAACTCCATGTTTGTTGCCTAAGCCCCATGAGACTGCCCAAAACTCTGCTTGGCCTCTTAGCCCTCAGCCTGAAACACTAAAAAATTGGCAAATGTCACAAGGGGAAAAGCCTCAAAGTCCTGGCTGCCTCGGGTGTTTTCAAACATGAGTGTTCAGCTTGCCTAGCTGTTCTCACTGTGAAGTTTGGTCTTCAACAAGATACTCCATCTTTACCAGAGGTGAAAACTTTATTTTATATACTATTAACTCTTAGATAATTTATATAACCTTATATAGATAAAAACTACAAGTTTGAATTAAAGTATAAATTCTTTGCATGCTAGTAAGAGAAAGACATTGTAACTTCTGCCCAGTTTTTAAAATTAGTTTACTAATGGAACTATACATGCTAATACACAGAAAAACTATATGACCTCAAAAGAGTAAAATTTTCAAAAAGAACTTTTTGGAAGTAACAGTTCCTGCAAACAAAGTTAAACGCTACTTTGCTGTAAGTTTGTTTCACAAAGGATTGAAATAAGATGCCATCGCTTTAGTGATGTTGAATTTGAAGCGCCTGTGGATACAGTGGTGGATAAACATCTGGATCTAAAATTCAGTGCAGAAATCTGTGCTGAAGATACAGATTTGGGAGTCAACAGCACGACATCAAGGGATTGAACAAGACTCCCCTTGATGAAGAATTTTCTATTGAGAGACAGAACACGTAAATACATAATTAGAAATCAATGATTAGATTTTAAATATTAGATCTAATATCAAATATCAGAAACTGTATGAGGAAAAAGTTGCAAGTAGGATGAGCAATTTGGGGAAGAAGGGGCATGTCAGAAAAGGACTCAGAAAGGAGCTGAACGTGAGCAGGGTCTTTAAGCAAGACAGGAGTGAGAAAGAGCGAACAGCAGGTCCAAAGGACATAGACAGCACGGCAGGAGCAGAGAATTAACGGGAGCTCAGGGCCGTCTGGACTACGCAAAGAAACCCGGACACTAATCACCAAACGATTCCGTACAAGAGAGTGATGTTGTCAGATGTTTTTTCTCTCTCTTTCTCTTTTTCTCTGTTTTTATTTTCTTAACCAGATCACTCAGGCAACAATGAGGAATATGAACTTGAGGGAAAATGTGGAGACTTAGGAGATTATTCACTCGGCCCAGAGAGACCACGGCATGAACCAAAGCAGTGGCAGTGAGGCCGGAGAAGAGATACATTTAAGTGATTGTTATGATGTACATATATAACAAGAACTCAAGATATGTTATTTTCTCCTCTTTGTTACAAAAATAAGCATTTTGTTTTCAAGATTCAGTGGTAAATATTTCTTAGGTATTAATTATACATACCAAAATTAGTAAAAAATTGAAATAACTATTCATAAGCTATGACTGATTAAAACTAACGTGTATCATCATCAAATATGAATGAATTCATTGTGACCTTGATAAAGCATTCAATCACCTTTAACAAAGACAAACGCCAGTGTTGAATACTGTTGTGGACTGAATTGCATCCTCCTCCAAATTCGTATGTTGCAGCCCTAACCCCTAATGTGACTGTCTTTGGAGACAGGGTCTTTAAAGAGATACTTAGATTAAATAAGGTCATAGGACGGGGCCTTAATCCAGTATGACTGGTTTCCTGGTAAAATGAGGAAGAAACACCAAGGATGTGCACGTGCAGAGAAAAGACCACATGAGGACACAATGAGAATGAGGCCTTCTGCAAGCCAAGGAGAGAGGGTTCAGGAGAAACCAAACCTGCCGACACTTGATCTTGGACGTCCAGTCTCCAGAACTGAGAGAACAAATCTCTGTGGTTTAAGCCACTCGGTCTGTGATATTTTGTCAGGGCAGCCCTAGTGAACTAACACAAATCCAAAACAGGATTTTTCAAAAATCCAAAATAATAGAAGGTTATATACTTCTATTCTACAAGTTTATACATTATGTTCCATATGTGAAACTAAGGGTATTGAAAACAGACAGAATTATGAATAAATGCATAAATTATAACTGCTGAAATTAAAAATTATGGTTAGTCAAGTGCTAAAATGGCAAAGCATTTTAAAGAGAGGTAATATAAATGTGAAATGAACGGAATATTCGATATAAAAATGCTACTGCATAGAAGACAATAAACTCTACTGGAATGTATTGGGAAGATATTTGATTTGACAAGTTGAAATGGAAAAGAAATACTTCTGAATTAGGCCTGTGTAATTATAAACATGCTAGTATAAACATTACAGCTAAAATTATAGCCTAAAAATAAGGGATTATAATTTAAATTCACAAAATAAGAAATCAGAAAATAGAGTACAATATAATAAAGAAGTACAGGAGTAACTCATCAATGCACAAAATATATATTCAGTTGTTTTATTTTTGTTTTTTTTAAAGATTTTGTAACAATTTTTCCTTTTCCTCCCCAAAGCCCCCCAGTACATAGTTGCCTATTTTTAGTTGTGGGTCCTTCTAGTTGTGGCACATGGGATGCTGCCTCAGGATGGCCTGATGAGCAGGGCCATGTCCGTTCCCAGGATCCGAAACGGCGAAACCCTGGGCCGCTGAAGCTGGAGTGCGTGAACTTAACCACTCGGCCAGGGGGCCGGCCCCTATTAGTTGTTTTAGAAGGCATCATGGTGATTCAAGAGCACCATTAGAAAAATATAAAGGAAAATGCACAAATATAATAAGATGCCTAAACACAACCTAAAATTCTCTTAATAGTTATACTGTATACAACAACTACTTATGATGGCCTCTTTCTAGTATCTAAATAACACACTAAATAAGCAGGTATTTAGGTCTGAGTGATTGAATTTTCAAGTCTGGATTCCCCAGTTCAGATCCTTGCATTAATCAGAATGTCTGCTTATGAAACACTTAACTCCCCACTGTATCTTAAAAGCCTCTAGCAGCATTTGCTAGAATGCATATTGAGAAAGTCCAAACCAGTAGATATAGGACAAAACTCCTAACCTTTAGGCCAATGGGTTTTATTAGGCTTCTCATACACTATAGCATATATCTACATGGCTACATGCTGTTGAAATAACGGAATTACATGCTACCTGTAATTTCATTTTACCTGTAGCAGTTTGCCCCATACATGCAGGATGTCCTCTTGACCTTGTTTTCTTCAGAAGCTTGTGGAACGGAATCAGTTGCCTTTGCACGTGAAGTTCCAGGATTGGAAGGATCAGAGCTGGACTCAGGGTGAGATCCTTGAGCCTCATCATGGAACGACTTGCCTTGGGCACTTGAACAACTCTCAGAACAACTCACTAATTCGTCTTCTTTATTTGGTGTCCCTTCAGTGATGATGTTATGTTCAGAAACCTTACCAAGTTCCTCTATTGGGATTTTGTTTCTCTGTGTATCAGTCTTCATATCATTCACCTCCGCGTTACTTACTGTGATTGCAGAAAATGATCGTGGCATTCCCTGTAAGATATATCAGGAAAAAAAATTAGAAATAAATGGAACATGTTTTTAAAGAAATATGTAAATTTAAGCATAAAAGCATGAAACTCAAGATTCATACAATATGTATATTTTTAAAAATTTAACATTCACATATTAAAGTTATTACAATTACCATTTTCTATGTCTCTAGTTTAATAACTTTAAAACAATCTATAGTTATTAGAGAAGGAATGTATAGTTGTACCAAACCTTTATAATTATGTCAAACATTCAGTGAAAAACAACCACAAAAATACAAATAAAACAGATGAGAATACAATATTCACTTTCATTTGAATATAATCTTTCCTAAAAAACCTATTAGGCTCTTAAATTTCTTATTCAACGATGTGTCATGCTCTTAACATGCACTGTCCTTATAATTTCTTATAAGTTACTGCAATACTTTATTTCTACCTTCTAAATATAATCATGATTTTGCCCTATAGCTGAATGATAAAACTGCTCCTCCCTCACAGAAAAATTTGCATGAAGCTATGTTATGACCAACTCAGAAAATAAACATGATTCCTTTGAAGTGGTTTGAATAAAAGTTTTAGTTTAACCAATTAAAGGTGTTTCATACCAAGTAAACATTCCCATTAGCACTGCAGAACCTTTTTAATTTGTACTTACCACTAGCACAAAGAGTAAATCTAGTCTTATCTTATTAAAAATGGCTGCTTAATTACTTATACTTCCTGTGGAGTGGCAGCACTACTCAGATAAGCCTCAGTCTTCCTGGTAACCATTTCTAGAATGTGATGACAACATATCAGACATACATGAATGCCCCCCCACCATTTATAATTAAGGACTCATGTATGCTGAACGCCATCTGGACGAAGCTGGCTTTGATATTACTGACTATCCAACAACTCCAATTTATTGAGAAGATATTATTAGTATGACTTCTTTTGGACTAATTACTTAAGTGTTTATTTTCTTCTTTAAGAAACACAGTATGTAACTTTAAAACACTATCCAAACTGACTAAAGACCTTGCAAAAGGAACCTGGGTCTTATCATGGTTCTTGTAAAATAATAAGTAACCTATGGGAAAAGCAATCATTTGGCTACCTCTTGGAGCTGACCCTTGGCAGGTGGCATTTATACCACACCCCTCTAAAACCCACACTCTCTTCTCCCAACTATTCAACTATACCCCAATCTCATCTCCCTCTATTATAGGACCAACTGACACATGCCAGGGATTGGAACTCTGGCTTGGGAATGGGGCAATTCTGACCCATCTCCCACTTGACAGTCCTCTACCGGGTCAACTCTCAGCAGTTTTCTTTTTCCCTGTTCAGGTAGTAATGGGGTAGGTCAGCAAATCCACTGGCTAAGCAGATGTCCGATTAAATGCCAGTCGCTTGTTCCTATTGGCATCTCTAAACTCTGCAAGTAATTCTCTTAGAGTGCTTCCCTTCTCTTAATTTTAGAAAGGGAGAAAATAACTTTTCCCCACAAACACAGCTCTCCCTCAAATCTTAGAACCTTCTTGTCTCTCAGTGCTCTTTGCAGAAAGCCTGGGTGGGACAGTGAACACTTCTCATACCTTTCAGTAAGCCCCACAGGGAAACGTCCAGCTCTCACTGCTGGGGGCTCCTTTCAAACACGAGTACTTATCCTTAGTCCCCAGCTTTTGTCCCCAGCTTTGGGCTTCAGCAACAGTTTGGTGACAATAGGGAAAAAATCCTCCTCAACAGCTTTCATATTTATTATAGAAAAAAAAGGACACGGCTAGGGAAGTAGTTAAATAAATTAGAATACATTCTTACCATGAAATACCATGCAGAGGTTGAAAACAAAGAGGCAGGTATTTATATATCTAACGATTTTTAAAATTAAACAAGAACAATACATATATATATACTATGATTCCATTTAACTTTAAAATAAATTCCCTATATATCTATGTGTGTACTTACCTGTGTGAATCCAAATGAAAAGGTTTAGGATACAAATCAGAATATTAGGACAATGGAATTGAAGGGTGAAGCAAATCAAGATTTTCACTTTTTACTCCACATGCTTCTGAATATTCTATTTTTTGACAACAGCATATATTATTCTTTCATTAAAAAATGAAACATCAACCAAAGAAAATGAAATGAAATATAAGATACGAAATATTTTGCATCATATTTCAAATCCCACTACTTCCATGAAACGTAAAAGAAGGATTTGTTTTTTTAAACACCTTCACAAGGAAGATGTTTAACATGTTAATTTATTCTAAAAAGAGAAAGGAATGATAAAGTCACAGACACCAATACTATGGATCAGGAGTTCTCAAATATATTTTAAGAGTCATGGGGCCAGTCCCGTGGCCGAGCGGTTAAGTTCATGCACTCCAGTGGCAGCCGGGGGTTTCACGGGTTTGGATCCTGGGCACGGACCTAGCACCGCTCATCCAAGCCATGCTGAGGCAGCATCCCGCATGTCACAACTAGAAAGACCCACAACTAAAATATACAGCTATGTACCGGGGGGCTTTGGGGAGAAGAAGGAAAAATTTTTTTTAAAATCTTTAAATATATTTTAAGAGTCACAAAAGCTGGAATTCATAATGCTCTTTATGGAACTCCATGAAATATTGATATTCAGTAGACCCTTGGCATTCAAGAATTTAACATTCATGGTTTCAATTATTTATAAGTGATCCCAAAAACCCATTACATGCAGTAATTTGTACGTTTGCTGAGACATAAATTTGTACTGTGCCAATTACAAAGCTCATAAGCAAGTCAGTGAACTGGCAAGTGAGGCAACAGGAAAGACAGAAGATGCTCTGTACTTGGAAGAAGTAGAGGAAACACAGAGAGCTCCAGATTTTATAAGAACCCACATTGCTTATTTCTTAGATTAAATGAAAATGTTAAGAACAAAAGTGTGAGAGGCTAGAGATTCATGATAGAGAGGCCAGATCCCCTAAACTGTAGAAATACTTGCCAGAGACCTCAGGGATCAAGGAGCACGGAGCTGGTGAAAGGTGACCTTGGTGCTTGGAGGAGGCTGGAATGTACTATTAAGGCTATTAAAATAGTCCATTCCCTTGCCAAGAAGCCCTCCCTCATCCCGCAACCATATGAAGTTTTAACGTACTGTGAGGAGCAAGACAAACAACTCCCCCCAATACAAGTTCAATGACACGATTTATTGTCGTTGTTCCAAGCTGCCCTTAAAAAGAACATCTGTACTAATTAGTTGCCTTAAAAGTCCCGCATTGATCCCCTTAGCACCCACATGCTAAAGACTAAAACAATCCTAAACTCCAGCCCCAACTTCACTCTTGCATTTCAAACTCATATAATATTCAATCACTTGCTAGACATTTCTTCCTCAATAGCCTATGCACCTAAAACTCAAAACGTCGAAATTGAAATCCTCCCTCTGTATTCTGAACCACAGTTTTGGTCAACATAATTCACGCATTCATTCTAGCTGGAACCTTGGAAGTCCCTCTTCCACTCCTTTCTCTCATGATCTCAAGCAACAAGTCCTGCAGTTTTGATTTCTAAATATTTCTCTAACCCAACGCCCGCGCATCATCCTTAATGCTACTGCCCTGGGTCCGATTCTCTTTATTTCACGACTGCCTTAATATCCTAATCTCCTCCCTCATCCCCCTGTCTTTCATCTTGTTCTCTTCCAGTCTCTTCTCGGAAGAGCTGCCAGAGTTATCTATGTGGCTGAAAATATTTCAAGGTCCTCCCTTGAAGAACTAGTCCCTGCTGCTGGCTTCACCCTCATCTCATGCTGCCACCTGACTTCGCATCCAGAATTCGAAGAACAATAATTCCAGCGTACTATTTGTATCCCCCAGGCCCTTATAGCTGGGATGGACTCCTACTTCCACCTCTTCTGCACCTGGTTCACGCCTACTGCTCTTCTGTTAAGATGCAGCTCAGACCACTTCTTTTAGGAACTCTTCCCTAGGAATCCTCCAGCTGGCTTAGGTAGTCCACCTCAAAGCTCCCATAAAAATCAATGTGTTGTCACATTATTTTATGATTTTAATCATGTCCCCCAAAAGACTATTAGCTCCTTATCAACTATGTCTTTTCATCTTTTAATGCCAGATTCTAGCACACTGCCTTCCATATAAAAGAGAGACTGCTTAGTGTAATGATTATTAGAATGGTCTTTGAAGCAAAAAATCCTATTTGAATACCAGCTTTGCCATTTCTTAACCTTTGACCTTGAACAAGTTGATTTAAACTCTCAGAACCTCAGGTCTCCTGATCTGTAAACCAGGGATACTGTCAATCTACTTTCCAGGATTTTCTAAAAATTAAATGAAATAAATATATCTTAGCACTGGGTCTAGCCCAGAATAAGAGCTCACTAAATGGCTGTGTGTTTTTTTAGTTGTTGTTGGTAATAGCATTATTAATGCCACTATATTACTACTATTTGTTTAATACATGCTGTTGAATGAATGAATGAAAAGATGTTTCTATGGGACTGATCAGAGCCATGCTATAAAATGGTACTAACCCAAATGGCCAACCAGGAGCAAAGGGGATAAAACTTTTTGATGTAGTAAAGCAGCATAGAGGAGCTCTGGGGGATACAGCCTTACCTAAGAGACAGCTGTGCAAGTAAGAGTTCTTGCTATTTCCATGAAGAAATATGAGTAAGAGTCCATAGCAGGCATCTGTATGCAGAGCAATGAGATACTTAACAGCCAGTTTATTTGACCCAGCAATTATTACCATGGGGGAAGCTGCATATACAGGACAGAGCAGGCAGTGTAACAGGAAATGGCTCTCGATGCCAGGGCACCCCCTCCACATGCATACACTCTAAATGCAATGTCTGCAAGTTTGCTTTCTGATAATATGGATATAACAGAACTCTCTTTAGCCCTGATTTTTGTCTCCCCTGTGAGGCAGGCTTTCATCTCTGTCTATCAGACAGCTTTCATAGATATGCCACCATTGCCTCAAACCAAGCACATCTTCCTTCCTTCCCTAACTGCCATGCCTATCTCTTACCCTCTGCTCTGTTAAAGAGCATTTTCAATATCTCCTCCTCAATATTTTCTTAGTCATGAGGTTCTGATAATTCCATCTCCAAAAAATCTCTTACACTTGTCTGCCTCTTTCTGGTCCCACTGCCACCATTCCAGTTCAGGCCTTCATTCCCTGTGGCTTCCTGTGACAGCTTTTTAGGTGGCTCCTGCCTCCAGCTTATATCACTGCTAACCACATGAATCCCTCACTCAAAACCCTTCAAAAAGTCTCTGAAGCCATAAAATACAGTCCTAATTTCTTATTTACTCGGGCCAGCAAGCGTCATCCTGATTTGTTCAGTAGCTTGCTCCCCCCATCTCTCACGTCCATATCCAAACACGCCCACCCATGCACACATGCACAGGACACTCCAGTGTAGATGTACATTCATGGAGCGCACACACTTCCTGCCTCTGCCCACATTGCCCTTCACTGACAGTACTCTCCTCACCAACTCCGCCTGCTAACATGCCAGCCATCTTTCAACACAACTCAAAAACCTTCTTCAAAAGAAGTTAAATAAGCATTTTTCCCTCCCACCTTATGGTGTACCCCAATGTTCCCAACCATTCCAAACCTCCTCATTTATTAGGTTGATCTCAACCAACCTAAGAAACTACCAGTTATTTTCCTTCTCTTTGAATGTATCCAGATCTAATTATAAAATCCAAAAACTAATGCAATGCCTACTGTATTTCTTCCTAGACTGCTTTTCTCCATTCATCTGATAATGAGTGAACATATGGCCCAGAAAGGGGTAATGATACCATCTCACCTCCCTGACTACTGTGAATGGTCAAAGAGGAGATTCCATGACTCAACTCTCTAGAATTTAACACTGAAGAAGCCACAGAGAAACTCTTGTTTTTCCTCTTAATTGAAAAAACTGGATGACATGAGCCTGGAGCTACCTGTGACCATGTCATACACCATGTGAAGAAAGTCTGCTGATAGCAGTAAAGAATGATTCAGGAGGCAAAAATGGGAAAATCACAGAACAATCTGATTTTGATCAAGTCCCTGGTCCCAGCTGGTCCCTATGATCTGTAGTTCCTGCTGTTTTCCTTTCCATTCTAGAAACTGAATTATTCCTATATCTTTGTGTGGTAGATAGTTATCAAAGATGGCTGCCAACAAGCGCTCTCATCCCTTTATACACAAATCACTCCACCCATCAAATGGAGCCTAATCCCCTACCCCTGAATCTACACTGATGTAGTAACTTGCTCTGACCAAAGAATGAAGCAGAAATGACAATGTACCAGGTCCAGTCCTAGGCCTTAAGAGACCAAGAAGCTTCTACTTTCATTCTCTTGAGATCCAGCTGTCAGGTAAAGACTCTCAGTCTAGACTCCTTAATGGTTAAGTGGAGAGAAGGAGGCCCACCCAGCCCCCCAGCCATTCCATCAATGCTTACTGAGGCTCGATTCATATGAATGAAGCTATCTTGGATGCTCCAGCCTCAGCTGAGCTCCCAGCTGAATGCAGCCCAGCTGACACCCAAAAGCTGTCATAAAATTGCCTAGCTGAATGCAGTCAACCCATAGAATTATAATAATAAGTCATTGTTGTGTTAAGCCACTAAGTATTGGAGTAGCTTGTTTCCCAGCAATAGACAGTTGATACGCTTTACAATACGACTTTGCTTAAGTTGTTTCAGTTAGGCTTCCTTCTGTCATTTACAACAGAATCCTAATTAGATTTTGTAAAGAACATACCATCCTTTACTTTAAAGTTAATAAATTCAAGCACCCTCACTTTCACTTCCAAATTGGGCATTACATAACTGGTAAGGAGTTGCAGATGGACGTAAGAGAGCTGATGAAAAACACAGGCTATTTCAGAGCAATTATCTTCATGATCAGAAGTTACTAGAGTCACAAAAACTTTGGAGGCAGTCTAATACGTACGGTAGAAAAATACATTGTACCCAAAACGAAAAGACCTGTGTTTGAGACCCGAGATCCCTAGCTGTGTGACCTTTGGCATCAGTTTCCTCTGAGGTATTAAATGATGTACATCATTAGCTCTCAACTTCGAATGCACATTAAAATTGAGAGAATTTACTCAAAATAATACTGATGCACAAGCCTCACAGACCTGCTGAATCAGAATCTTAGGAATAGGGCCCAGTAGGAGTGATTTCTGCTCCTACCCTCCACTTCCTTTCTTAACTCTCCCCCAAAAAAATGGAATTGACTTTTTCCAAGTAAAATGACCACGTCTACTCTGCAGTCCTGGCCAAACTGTTTTCGTTCTTTGTAATTGGCAATCTCCTGCCATTAGACTAACCAGGTAGGCCCAGCCTCTTGTTTTCTCTCACTTTGAACTTCCCCTCTCACCTGCTCTGCTTGTAGACGTCTCTTCAGGACTAGCTGCTAACCAGTGTCAAGACTGAAACTGGGTGGGGTTTGGAAAAGCCTTGCTTGGGGTCTTCGGTCTAAGTCTTCTCTGGCCCATCTTTACCAGAAAACGCTCATAAAGGGTTATGAAACGGCTATGAAGCCTTGAGCCCTGTTTCTCCTGTGCTATGAGAGGCGAATCTCCCTCAGAAACCCTAAGGGAAGGAAGAGCAATTGGC